>NC_090323.1:78240715-81118916 GCF_040869045.1 Eurosta solidaginis | reverse complement strand
CAACCCCCTAACTCATTTATAGCAAAAGCTATCCTTATCCTTCTTGTATGAGGGAAGAGGTCGACCGAAAAGTGTACGATTTGTTAGAAGAAGGAGTTATCCGACCATCCAAGAGCCCATATAACTCTCCTATTTGGGTGGTTCCTAAGAAACCTAAGCCCAATGGTGAGAAACAGTACCGAATGGTGATAGATTACAAAAGGCTTAACGCTGTAACGATCCCTGACACCTACCCTATTCCGGATATAAACGCCACCTTGTGTAGTCTTGGCAACTCTCGCTACTTCACAACTATTGATTTAACTTCTGGGTTCCATCAAATTCATATGAAGGAATCCGACATACCAAAAACTGCTTCCTCAACATCATCATTTGAAGAATGTCGAAATGGTATTTTCTCAATTGCTACGATCCAACCTTGAAGTGAATTTAGAAAACACACATTTCCTGCAGACTGAGGTTGAATTTTTAGGGTACATCATCACTCCCGAAGGAGTTCGTCTCGATCCAAAAAGGTCGAGACCATGAACTCAATTTTGCCACATTGCAATTTGAAGGATCTAAAAAGTTTTTTGGGAATGACCTCCTACTATCGGAAGTTCATTCGGGATTATGCCAAAATAGCTAAGCCATTAACAAACCTATTGCATGAGCAGGAAACAAGGAATTCTAGGCTTAACGCACGTCGTACAGAGCCCCGAAACTTTGAATCCGGGGATGGCCTATTTATAGCCAATAAACAAATAAAAGGCAAACTCGTGCATAGATCCTCTTCCGGTGGTCCGGGAAGCAAGTTCTATCTTGTAGTTGAGAAGGTGTAAAAAGCCCAATCAAGTGGTTCAACTCCACAAAGAGGTCTCTATCGCTTTAGTTGATGTGAAGCCACTAGTGCCATGAGTAGGTCATTTGCAATCATTAACGCTTAAGGCTAAAAGGGATCAACATGAGCCTGCCATCAGCCGAGTAAAAACGCCTATATTCCAATGCAATAAAATTTTTTTGAAAAACATATCTGAGAGCAAATAATGCTTAATGAATTTTAATATTATACACCACTCCTCGTGGCATATACAAAAAGAGAAAAAAAATTCCACAAAGTGGATGTAAAGAACGTATAAGATAACATTGGTCAAGAGGTTAATGAGAAGCTTAAGATCATTAGAATCCGGAGGTACGGATGCGAGCGTTAACGCGCCTGTAGCCGTTGAAGTTATAGTGGTTCAATTCCTTTTTCCTCACTGGTGTGGGATAACTGATTCGGAGGGGTTCAATTCCCCCAAAATGATCTTCTGCTTAATTTCGTGAAGTCATCCGTGCCATGAGTAGGTCGTTTGCAATTATAAACGCTTCCGAACAAAAGGGATCAACGCGGACCTTCCATAGTCAAGTTAACACCTATATTCCAATGCAAATGAAAAAATATGCGTCACAAAATACAAATTGCAAAATAATTGCAAGTATAAGAAACGTCAAAACAAAAAAATAAAAAAAATAAACAAAAAATATAAAAAAAAGGGAATGGAGATTCTCTCTCTCAAACAAAAAAAAAAAGGAAAAATATTGTTTTGCATGAAATTTACTAACAAATTAACAATTCTAAATTTTTCCATAACCAATAACACTAATCGAATTAGAAACTTGCAACTAATATAACCAACTTCTTCACTACTGGGTTCCCAACTAATGGAAATAGAAAAACCTTCTTAACATAATAGACTTCACCAATTTTTACTAATTCACCTTCCACTATGCAAGTCGAATTAGGATAAGTTCCTAGAATATTCTTAAAAAATTTATTGTATGAATGAACGACTGTTTGAAATTTCATAGACTAGCTTAGCAAAATAGACACTAAAATGATACAATTTTTACTAACATTACTATAATTCATAGCATCTGCCTCTGCGCAACCGCGCAATCTTATGATATATTTAAAATAGACTCACCATTGGCTTCTATACGAGATGGGTACGGTTGGATCATCGATGGACAATTTAAGCTCATTCACATAATAGACCTGGAGCGCTATGACTTGGCAACGGCTCAACTGGAGCGTTTATTAATCAACCTCAATGAAACAACAACAACAATGGAGGTACTACTGTTCCAACTATATAGAATTCACATGCACTTAAACGAGCTAAGAGGGCACAACTTTGCGAGATCGAAGCGATCCATTAATTGGATAGGGTCTGCCTGGAAATGGGTAGCTGGGTCACCAGATGCCACCGACTGGGATAAGCTCCTCAGCAACGAGAACTCCCTTAATCAAAATAATAACAGACAATATAAGGTAAATAACGCAATCTTCAAGAAAACTAACGAATTATTGCAGAAGCTAAACACCATTGTGACGATCACAAATGACGTCGTTGAGCGGAGAACCAGGGAAAGGCTCAAACGGGATGTCCAAAACAAAATAACCATTCTGGAGGAAGATATAAACGAGCTGATACGCGCCTGCCAAATGGCCAAGGCTGGCATCGTCAACAGCAATCTTTTAAGCAAGGCAGAAGTTAACCAGCTTGTTGGCGAGATCGACATCCTTCCATACAGTAATGCCATCGGAGCCATCGAGTATAGTAAACCCTCGATCTACACTAACAACACGCTATTGCTGTATGTTTTATCTCAGAAGAAAGATTCAACCATCTTATCACACGAGCTAATATTCAGAGGGGCCATCGGATAGAATTGGCCTACAAAACTATCCTTATAAGCAAACGGGAGACGTATGGCATAAAGGGAGATTGTTTGCACCTATCCTCTGCAATGGTATGCGAAAGGAAATCCTTGGAATTGTTACCGGAGGCCAGTTGTTTGGCACGCCTCCTCAAGGGCGGAGAACCAAGTTGTCCTTACTTAACAAGCAACGCATCCACCATCGAAATAATCAAAGAGAATACCATTTTCCTGGACAATTTCGTTGGCACCATAAGTTCAGGTAAAACCACTGCTAATCTTAACGGATCCTATATTCTACAGGTAGACAATGAGACGGTAGTGATCAACAACCAGACATATTCAAGCATTACAACCTCAGGAGTTCAGGTGCTGCCACCAATCCTAACTAGTGTCACGAACCACACCATGGCTTTAAACCTCTATCTGGTACATGGCATGACAATAGACAATTTGAAAATATTGAAACTCCTTAAGTCTGAGACGAATTGGTTCATGCTATCCGAGGGATCAGGACTACTACTACTTATGATACTAATTTGGTTTATCTGGAGGGAACTCACAGCAAGGATCTACTTACCCGAAATAAAAATCGAGAACCGACTAAGTCCAAGGATCGGGAAACCCCCTTCGCATCTAATCTGCGGGACAAATATATTTAAAGGGGGAGGAGTTAACACGCTGCGGCACCCAACACATTCCATTCCCACACTCTACCTGTACGCGTGCCGCTGTGTCAGCATAATTGCAGTCATACCATTTTGCAACCCAACACCCTAATCCAAGGCCAATGATATTTCACTATATACACCTGTGGGAAACCAAGTTCATGATTAGTACCACGTACTAATGTTTACGCAATAAGAACCATAGCAACAGGGCCAGACAGTACCGTCAGCAAATTATGTTTCACACGATTGTGAAATACTTGCACATCAACAAGAATCATATCAACAGGGCCAGACAGTAGCGTCAGCAAATTATGTTTCACACAATCAACAAGAACCATACCAACAGGGCCAGACAGTAGCGTCAGCAAATTATGTTTCACACGATTGTGAAATACTTGCACATGCCCTCAGTGCATGTCAACCGTGAGAAGCTAGGGCCTAAGCCAGCGTACCAAATACTGCGCACCCCAAGGCAGCAGAGCAACAAGTCTATATAAGGAAGCAGCGCGCATGAAAGTGGCAGTTGCATCGTGGACTACTAACCCGCTTGTTCTATTTCAATAAATTACTGTAAATCTAACCTTTCTGTGTTTCATTTCAGGGCAAATTGGCCTTTAATTTTTTTATTGTTCAAGGACCTTCAGTCCTTTACTTTCATGCTAGGCAGTACCAACTGCTAAACTTCCGAGCAGAGATCGCATTCGTACTCTGCACACAGCAGACCCAGAGCTCCTGGGCATCCACGTCAAACTGTTCAAAAGAAGTGTACAGGAAAAAAGCTTACTTACCTCCTGCAGACGTTCGCTATGACGGAGTCGAACATTTTCCATCGTTTTTAACACGCACGGGTAAAAAAACTTGTAAATTTCCTGTCTGCAGCTCCGAAACTCAAATTGAATGCCGAAAGTGTAATCTGAATATATGTTTTTCCCAGCAAAAGTACTGCTTTTACAATTTGCACCATAAATAATTTGAACTAACTACCTATTTATGCTCAAAAATATGACTTTCTTGAGTAAAGTTTTCTTTATAAGTATAAATAATAATAATAAGAAATTGTTGTAATAGAGATTTGTATACGCAGTTTCAGAGTAAGATGGCGACTAACTTTATTCAGTATAATACGAACAGAGGTATAATGAAATAGTATGAAAAGAAAACTGATAATTAGAGTTGCCAGATTTATATTATTTAACAATACTTCCCTTTAATAGAACATCTGGCAACATTGTAAATATGTATAAGTAAAAATTTACGACCATTAATTCAAATCCAAAATGTTTACATTGCAAAAACTATGTTAAGTAATACATATGTAAGTTTACTGTAAACCTATTCCGACATTAATAAATTCATTCTTAACAGCTGGTATAGCTTTCGTTAAACCATCTGCCAACATCTCGCTTGTAAAAATGTACTCTAGCTTTAACGACTTATCTTCCAGCCTTTCTTGTATGAATTTCACCTTTATATCGACATGTTTAGTACGTGGAGAAAAATTGTTGTTACGAACAATATGAATTGCGCTTTTGTTATCGCAATACAATGTTGTTGTTTTTGCATCGCGAGGAATAAGCTCAGATTCCAATCGGTTCAACCAAATCGTTTCTTGCATTGCACCCACTATTGACATAAGTTCTGCTTCTGTTGATGACAATGCAACGGTTCGCTGTCTATGCGTTGACCAAGATATAGCACCACCCTGCATAACGAACATGTAACCAGAAGTTGATCGACGCTGATCAAGATCGCCTGCCCAGTCAGCATCGCAAAATCCAACTAGACCTTCAGCAGATTTTTTGTACACGATGCCTTTGTTTATAGTTCCCTTCAAATATCGCATCACACGCTTCACTGCAAGCCAATGAGCTTTGCCGGGATTTTGTGGAAACCGACTCAGTAAATTGACCGCGAAGCTGATATCAGGTCGGGTGTTCTGTGCTGCGTACAACAGACAACCAATAGCCTCCATATATGGAATATTTTCCATCTCTTTCTTTGCTTCTTCAGTTTGTGGACACATTTCAATAGTTAGCTTCTGTGACAAATCAAGTGGCGTAGCAACGGCATTACAGTCATCCATTCCAAAACGTTTGAGCACACTGCAAATATATTCAGATTGATCAAGTTTTATTAGTTTTTTTACCTCATCTCTTTGAACTCGCATGCCCAATTGTTGACATCTAACAATTCGCTCATATTATCCTCCTCTGAATTGTTAATGTTATAATCTTCCCTTGTATCAATAATATCAATAATCAAATTTGGCTCTGTATGTTTCGTTACGTCACATTAATTTTCTATAAATGTAACATCACGGCTCACAATAAATTTGTAATCAGATTTACGATAAAGCCGGTAAGCTTTTGACACAGCACAATATCCTACAAATATGCACTCATCTGATTTTGCATCAAGTTTTGAACGTTTTTGTTTCGGTATGTGAACCATCGCTGTACAACCAAATATTCGTAAATGCTTTAAATTAGGTTTAACACCTGACCATATTTCTTCTGCACTTCGATTATTACCTCTACATGGAATGCGGTTTACCAAATATGCTGCCGTGTTTGCAGCCTCTGCCCAGAATATATTTCTCAGGCCAGAATCTAATAACATACATCTAACACGTTCAATCAACGTTCGGTTCATACGCTCAGCCACCCCGTTCTGTTCGGGCGTGTAGGGAGCTGTTTTTTGATGAACAATGCCACAATCACGCAAAAAATTTTCAAATGGTTCGTTGCAATATTCAGTGCCATTGTCTGTCCTCAGCACTTTTATTTTACGGCCACACTGTGTCTCTACTTCGCTTTTAAATTCCTTAAATTTAGGAAACACATCTGACTTTCGTACAATCGGTATCGCAAATACCTTTCTTGAAAAATCATCAACAAATACAAGTAAAAATCTTGCACCACTGAACGATTTTGTGCTAATTGGACCAAGCACGTCAGAATGTATGATGTCTAACAAATTTTCTGCACGCGTACCAGCTGATTTGTTTATATTTCTGGTTTGTTTACCTTTACAGCATATAATACACCCTTTGTCACTTGTGCTGCTGTAATTAACGCCAAGCGTTGAATTCTGCACTCGTTTCATATTTTCCTTGCAAATGTGTGCCAGCCTACGATGCCAAAGCTCAAAGTTATCAACTGTAGTCATTGCTCTCCCAACTTTATTTTTAACGCAATCCAACTTGTATAAATCGTTGTCCGCAAATGCCTTTGCTATTAAATTGCCTTTCACATCGAAAATTTTACATAAATTTTTTTCGAACACCACCTTTTTGTTTTGCTTAGTCATTTGTCGAACTGACAAAAGATTTGCACAAAGACTAGGAACATATTCAACATTTCGAACATTAGTTGGAATTTTCTGTTTGTTGACATTTAACAGTAGGCTAACATCTCCTACGCTGTTAACAGGAACTCGCTCACTGTTAGCTAAAATAACTTCGTTGTGTTCTGCTGCTCGAACTTTTGAAAGCAACTGTTGATCATTCGTCATATGCGACGTTGCGCCTGAGTCGACGTACCATACACACTCGCCACTCTGAGAGTGTAAACACGAATTCGCTAGCAAAGAATTTGAAAACATAGCTGTCTTGCTTTTACTTTCGTTCTCATTTGCTTTTTTCGACTGTATAGATTTACGACACTCTTTACGCATATGGCCTTCCTGACCACAATTAAAACAACGAAACTTTTTACGATTAGAATTTTTGTCATTCTTTTTCGGTTCGAAATTCTTCGAATACAAAGCGTTGTTGGTGGATTCCTTACTACAATCCAATTTGACGTCTTGCAACAACAAATTCTTTACGCTGTCGACGGTTAACTTCGATTTGGAATTTTCCACTGCCATAACAAGAGCTTGATACTCATTAGGCAACCCAGCTAGCAATAAAGATGCAATCAATTCATCACCGGCATTTAAACCTGCACTTTGCAATTTTATTGAAGTCATGACCACTTCATTCACATAATCCTGTATGGTCTGGAACTGTTCGAGTTTTAACTGCACCAGCTTTTTCAAAAGCTCTACCTTGCGAGTTAAACCACTGTCCTCATACGCTGCCATTATTGAATCCCATGCTTCTTTTGCCGTCTGTGCATTTGCTATGTGCGAGAAATTACTCGGCTCCACCATGAGCGTAATCTCCGCCAGCGCCCGTTCGTTTGTGTCACGATCTTTTTCCGATGCATTTTCAGACAAACCTGCTTCGGTGATTTTCCAACAACTTTTCAGCACCAAGTATGACTTTGTATTTCGCCGCCAAACATCAAAATTTTCCCGACCGCGAAGTTTTTCGAAAGGAAAACTGAGTGTGCCCGTCGCCATTTTAATTAAATTAATATATTTAACTTTAATTTTACTCTATGTGGATAGGCCCATAACCTGTTGTAATAGAGATTTGTACACGCAGTTTCAGAGTAAGATGGCGACTAACTTTATTCAGTATAATACGAACAGAGGTATAATGAAATAGTATGAAAAGAAAACTGATAATTAGAGTTGCCAGATTTATATTATTTAACAATAGAAATATTGTTTATTTTGTATTGAATTCTGTTGAAATCTTTTGTTTTTGTTTAATAAACGTACTTTGTACACTGAATTTGAGGAATTTTGATCCAGCGTTTTTTTGGTATTCTTTCACAAAGCCGCCTGGAGGCGGGGTAAGGTTTTAGGTCTTTATAATCCGAAAACGCAAACAATTTCACTTTCTTGATAAAGAAGCTATAATTTTATGGTAATGCCTACCCAAATATATTTGTTTCATTAAAAAATAAAATTTGGGCACTAGAGGGTTAATGCAGTTAATATTCCAGCAATATTTCCAGAAGAGGTTTTTACATATTTAACATCTTTGAAGGGATCTTATAAATACGGTCCGGACCAAATTCCCACATGTGTTCTCAAAAAATGCGCTGAACACATTTATCAGCCCCTAACTGATTCATTCAACATGTCCCTAAAACATGGTGTTTTTCCTGCTGCTTGGAAGGAATCTTTTCCAATACCGCTCCACAAAAACGGCAGTAGGTCATGTGTAGCAAATTATCGAGGAATCGCAAAATTGTCTGCCATCACAAAGGTATTTGAAGCCATTGTTACCAATCAGCTAACAGTTTCCATTTCTACATTGATTGCAGACTCTCAACATGGATTCTGTAAATCTACCATTACCAACCTACTTGAATTCACAACTCGTGTTTCTAATGGATTTAGAGAAAATCTTCACACCGATGTTATTTACACTGATTTTAGTAAAGCATTTGACAAAGTTTCCCACTCCTTGTTTATCCACAAGCTGGATCGACTTGGCTTCCAACCTGGTCTCACCCAGTGGATATCTTCGTATCTCTGCGGTAGAACGCAACAAATAATTTTTAAAATACTTTTTCAGATGTCACTAATGTTTCCTCTGGCGTTCCACAGGGCAGTCATCTCGGTCCAATTCTGTTCTTGCTATTTATTAACGATATCTGTACCATAATAAAATATTCCAAAATTTTAATGTATGCTGATGATGTAAAACTTTTTAGGTCCTATGCGTCTATTGAAGACTGTCCCTTGCTTCAAGCGGATTTAAACCGCTTAGTTGCTTGGTGCTACGCGAATTCAATGCCGCTGAACATCAATAAATGTAAATTCATGCGCCTCTCTCTGAGATCTTGGCCAGCAGCCTCTTACGTAATTAATAATTTTTGTCTTGTATAAGTAAATTATTTTGGGGACTTGGGAGTCACGATGGATGCTAAACCTAGTTTCAACCTTCATATTATGACTACTGTCAATAAGGCCAGAAGTGTTCTATCATTCGTGAAGAGATGGTCTTAAGAATTTAATGACCCTTATGTAACCAAAGCTCTTTTTACCACATTAGTTAGACCGATACTAGAATACGGATCAATAGTCTGGAATCCGCGATATCAAGTTCATGCAGATAGGCTTGAGTCAATACAGAAGCAATTTATATTTCTTTCTCTAAGGAATTTTCATTGGGACTCTGCGTATAATCGTCCACCTTATGGTAGTCGGTTAAAGCTTATCAATCTTCCAACTCTCGCTAGTCGTAGAGAAATTCTAGGCGTATTATTTATAGCTAAACTACTGAATGGACTAATTTCTAGCCCCTTTCTTTTGAACGAAGTAAACTTCAATGTCCCATCACGAGCGTCAAGACTTTACAAACTTCTTCTTTTGAGGCAGTGCAGAACTAATTTCGAATTAGATGAACCTTTTCGGTGTTTGTGTCATGATTTTAACTCTCAATCGAATTCATTTCATTCGAATTCATTTCACTTTTTAGTATTAGGAAAACTGTCCTATCCTATCCTATCTTAACTCGTAACAAAAAAAAAATAAAAAGTATAAAATAAAATCTGTATATGCTAAAAGCGTTAACTTATTTAACAATTTATTATATGTATAATTTTCAACTGTTATGTATATAATACTCAGCTGATGATTTTTATTCTCTAGCTGAGCAGTTTTATATCTCAACGCTTAACAAACCTCCGCCTATCAACAACTCGGCAAAAACAAAATCCGTGCCTCATGCGGATGCGCCCCTCGTGTCGGTTGGGCGGGCTTTGGAGGGTATTAATCCATTGGGTTTATTATTATTATTATTATTATTATTGATGGGGTATTTTTGAAAGACAAACGACAAAAACATCAGAATGAAAAAAGACGCTGAGACTTCAGCCATTCTTATAGACGCCTCCTCATGGATCTAGGGGGTGGAAGGGCGGTATGGCCTAGAAGGTCGCATGAGGTCATAACAAATCATTTCCGAGATTCGGGCTTGGTACTGGAACGTACCGCATCTGCATCCGGCGAAGGACCATCAACATCGATAACAATCCCCAATGCCTTTGGGAAGTGTCCTTATCGCTACAACAACAACAACAACAATAACACCACTTACAAAAGAAACATATTAGTAGGAGTTTTGAGTAATATATTACATTGATGCAAACAACGGCGGCCACCGTGGTGTGATGGTAGCGTGCTCCGCCTACCACACCGTTCGCACCCCGGGCAAAGCAACATCAAAATTTTAGAAATAAGGTTTTTAAATTAGAAGAAGATATTTCTAGGAGGGGTCGCCCCCGGCAGTGTTTGGCAAGCGCTCCGGGTGTATTTCTGAAAAGCTCTCAGTGAAAACTAATCTGACTTGCAGATTCCGTTCGGAGTCGGCATAAAACATGTAGGTCCCGTCCGGCCTATTTGTAGGGAAAATCAAGAGGAGCACGACGCAAATTGGAAGAGAAACTCGGCCTTAGATCTCTTCGGAGGTTATCGCGCCTTACATTTATTTTATTTTTAAACAACGGATATAAAAAGCACTAGTAGATAATTTCGGAAGAAATCATAGAGAAGGAAAGGGAAATAATTAAAGGAAAGTACATCCACTTGGACGACAATGATATATCCTAGAAAGGCAACTTCTAAATTGGTAAACTTTTTTAAAAAATACAGAATCGGCAGAGCGATCAAATAATTGAACAGTTGAGGGCGAAAACTAAAAACTAACACTCGCTCACGGGATCCGTTTAGCAGCCAAAAGAGGTCAAACGCCTAAAATTACTGACTGTATTTCATCCTTCCTTAGCTAACCACACAAGCTGATCAGTGAAAACCACTCCTGTTTCTGTTTGAACACACAAACACTTTCATATATACATATGTACATACACAAACATTCAATTTGACAAAACCTGCTCATTCACCTTCGAACTATAAATATAAGACAAACAACAATAACAGATAAAAACGAAAAATTACACTGATGATAGCGCAACGCTGAAATCGGTTTATCTCCAAACCAAATTTGATAAGGGATATCGGAAATCAACAAAACAAAATGGATTAATTCTGTATATGCCGCACTCAATGTATTTCATTGTTCATGGGTAGCTTTGCTTCTGCCCATTTTCACCTAAATTGGTTTTTAGTATGTCTATAGCAGACCATTATTGTAGGAGCCACTAAAACTTTTTTAATTAGAACGCGTTTTAGCCAGCGACTATGATTAAAGGCCAAATTTTTTAACGTACCTGCTGGATAATCGCATTTCGCGTCCCGGACTATTTTCAATGCTTTACTTAAGTCAGCTTCTTTATCAATGTAAACATGGCAAACTCCTTCGGCATGCCCCAAAACTGGTATATGGACGGATTGTTCTTGAATGGTGCGTACAAGCTCTGATGAACCACGCGGAATTATTAGATCAATATGATCCTCCATCGATAAAAGGTCACTGATTTCTTCACGTGTTGACACCTAAACTCCAAGTAAACCGTTAAAAATGTTTTAGTATAAACAATTTTAGTTTAAAGTCTTACATACGGCAAAAAATCATGGAGGTGGGGATTTTAGTTGCAGTAAAAAATTATTTAATTATTTAATGGTATACTTTTCGAATTACATATAGCAAAAAGTGATGAACGACATACAAGAAAATAGGAAGGTAGGTCAGAGTTTTGTGCATTAGATATTTGCAATAGTAAATATAAGCTGCGGACCGTGAACAACTTTTTTTATTTTTAAAATTTTCTTTGCACACCCTGCTAGACAGAGCTGACGGAAACTCCAACACATTGACAGAATTTTTTACATCATTAATACACTCGCATAAATGTTTCCTTGTATTCCTATGGAAAACCATGGTATGTATGTGTATGCATACACGTATACAAAATATTTACATCAGGTTTGTCATGTTGCTTCTAATAACACTGGTCGACGGCCAAAATTTACCAGAGACGCCGTTATGAAATTCGTATGTAAAACCACCCCCTGATTTCGAAAATCGAGTTCATTTTTGATTCTATGGTGCCGTTTTTGAGACAGAATCGGAAAGACGATAAAACTTTCTATAAATGCATCATACACTGTTTTTTGCTCAACCAGATAGTTTTCGAGATATTAGCTTATCATTTCAGGTTTTTGATTTTTTTTATGAAAAAATATGAAAAAAATTACTATTTACGAGGGCAGCATTCCAAAACCACAACTTTTTTTCCAGATATTTTTTCCTTACATAAAGCTCTGTTTAATTAGAAAAAAGATAAGCTATCACCGAAGAAAATCGATGTAAAACTGCGTAAGTTATAAGCGATCAAATAAAAATAACCAGGCTGCGCAATTTCAACGTATACCTCAAAACGTATGTATCGTATAAAGAAGAGTGAAATATCTAGCTATGCTCTGTTTCTTTTTAGTTAAAAGTTCAATTTATGAATGAAATTACCCATATTTTTAATTTTTTTTAAATTTATTTATGTTTATACTATATTCTAACAATCTTTATCTTAATTTGATTTTACTATGTAGTCGAAATAATTATGTGTTCTACTTTGACGCTTATTAAGTTTGGGATCGGTTTCTCTTATGAGAAACCAGCAGTAATCACCCATCATTGCGACGTCCCAGAATCCTTGATATCGATTCCCAATTAATTTCATTTGCTGATGAAACCTTTCGCCATGTTCGTCACTTTCGTCGCCAAGATTTGCCGGAAAAAAGCTCAAATATCAGTGCAGAAAGTTAATTTTTAAGGACATATTTACACCAGGAAAAAAAAATATTAGTTAGATAAACAAGTTATAGAATTTTGGGAAATTAATTTTAATAGGCCTTTAATATTTACCCATTTTCGCATAATTATTGATTAATTCGTTCACTATCTGCTCGTAGTTAGGGCTTTTCTGTCTACCGAGAAAAAAAGCAACGTCCTTTTCAAAGGATTCCCACGCTGCTGCCTCAACTGATGAGAGTAGTCCTTTGAATTGATTATTGTTGATCAACTTTTTTATTTGTGGTCCAAAAATACCTTCCTTTATCTTGGCTTGAGAAATACCTCGAAAAATTGTTTTCAAATAGTCGAATGCTTCGCCTTCTTTGTCCGAAGCCTTAACAAAGTTTTTAATGAGACCGAGGTTGATGTGTAAGGGTGGAAGTATGATTTTCTCTTTCTTGACAAGAGGGGTATATTTGATGTTATCCACACCAACGGTAAACTCGACTCTTTCCGGCCAATCCTTTCTGACGTAGTGGTCTTTACGAGCTCGGCTATCCCACTTGCAGAGGAAGCAGCAGTGCTTGTTGTATCCACTTTGCAGACCGCATAGCACTGCCACGACTTTGAGATCAGAACATACTTTCCAATCATGCTCTTCATATTTCATAAATTTGAGTAGTTTTTGCATTTCCTCGTAGGTTTCCTTTGTAGTTACTGCATGTGCGATCGGGATAGAAGGCTTTTTGTTACCAATATGAAATAATACAGCCTTCAAATTCAGTATATTGCTGTCTATGAACAACCGCCACTATTTTGAATCATATGTTTGACCAAACTCTTTGAATAAACCGGGAATGTCGTTGCAGTAGCATATACTGTGTTTCTTGGTATAGTGTTTGGAAAATAGTTCGTGACGAGTTCTACAATATATCACCTTAACATCGGATGGTACAAACCTAAATTGTTGCATACGAGAAGTGTGGATCTCGGCCTTTTCGTTGGATAGTTCCAAATCTCTTATCCAATCATTAAGTTGTGCTTGTGACAGAACGTTTCTCTCGTTTCCCATGCGAAATTCAGTACAACTTGATTCCCCGCACTCAGATATTACTGTTGACAATGGAGCTGGATCCGCAACTGCCGTTGAATGTAGTACTGGTAATGTCACTGTAGGTACGCTGGCATTACTCTTCTTGATCTTCCAACGCCAAGTACTTTTGTTTGACAAATATAACACTCTATTCAATGGCAAGTAGGTTCTCTCCGTATCATTGGTGTATCAAATTTTATTTGTTGTCCTGATTCCGACTGAATCAATTCTACTCGACACGATGTACACAAAGTGTCCGGTGTCCATGGTTTTTCAGCATTTTTAGGCTCAATGCCAAAATACTTGGAGTATAAAGTTTTCATATGATCTGAGAACACCCGTCGCCGCCTTATGATATTACTAGCCTTTACCCGCGGCCCCGTCCCCAAGGAGAAATTTAAATATATGGGCTATTCGCCTTAGCCTGCTTATTATCTGTGTAAAATTTTGTTTTCTGTCTAATGCATTTTATTTTTGTAATTGAGTAAAAAAAAGAACTAAATGAGCTGATAACCTGATAGGATCCCGAAATTATCCAGAAAAAGCTACGAAATGACCCCATGCTATCGCGGACGGATCCCGAAAGCCATCCAGAAATGCCCCGAAAGGGTCTCCAAAAGTTCCCCGAATCCAGAAATGATCTCGGAAGGGTCCCCAAATGATCCCAAAATGGTCCCGAAATGACCCTGATGGATTCGGCAAACCATCAAGAAATTATGCCGAAAGGGTCCCAAAATGATCCCGAAATAATACAGAAAAAGTCACGAAACGACCCCTAGAGGATCCCCAAATGATCCCGTATTAGCTCCGAAAAGGTCCCGAAATAACCCCGACGGGATCCCGGACAAATCCCGAAAACCCTCCAGAAATTATGCCGGAACGGATCCAAAATGATTCCGAAAAAGTCCCGCATTGATTCCGACGGGATCCCGAACGGATTCCGAAAATCATCCAGAAGTGATGCCGGAAAGGTCCTCAAATGATCACCTAATAGTCCCGAAATGACCCTTAAGGGGTCATGGACGGATCCCATAAACCATCCAGAAATGATCCCGATATAGTCCCGAAGAAGTCCCGAAATGACCCTGACGGTATCTCGAACGCATCTCTAAATGACACTGACGGGATCCCGGACAGATCCCGAAATCCATCCAGAAATGATCTTGGGAGGGACCCCAAATGATCCCGAAAAAGTCCCGCAATGATTCCGACGGGATCCTGATCGGATACCGAAAACCATCCAGAAGTGATGCCGGAAAGGTCCTGAAATGATCACCTAATACCAAAATGACCCTGACGGCATCCAGGACTGATCCCGAAATCCATCCAGAAATGATCTTGGGGAGGTCCCAAAATGATCCCGAAATAGTCTCGGAAAAGTTCAGAAATTACCCTGACGGGTCCCCGGACGAATCCTGAAAGCCATCTCTAAATGATCCCGAAAAAGTCCCGAAATGATCCTGACGGGACCCCGAAAGGATCCCGAAAACTATCCAGAAATGATACCGGAAAGGTCTTCAAATGATCTCCTAATAGTTCCGAAAAGACCCTGACGGGATCCCGAACGGATCCCGACAACTATCTAGAAATGATGCCGAAAGGGCCCGCAAATGATCCCGTATTAGTCGAGAAAAAGCCCCGAAATGGCCCCGACGGGATGCCGGACGGATTTCAAAAATCATTCAGAAATGATGCCGGAAGGGATACCAAATGATCCCGAAAAAGTCCCGCAATTATTCCGACGGTATCCTGAACGGATACCGAAAACCATCCAGAAGTGATGCCGGAAAGGTCCTCAAATTATCACCTAATAGTCCCAAAATGACCCTGACGGCATCCCGAAATCCATCCAGAAATGATCTTGGGAAGGTCCCAGAATGATCCCGAAATAGTCTCGGAAAAGTCCAGAAATTACCCTGACGGTTTCCCGGACGAATCCTAAAAGCCATCCTTAAATGATCCCGAAAAAGCCCCGAAATGACCCTGACGGGATCCCGAAAGGATTCCGAAAACTATCCAGAAATGATGCCGGAAAGGTCCTCAAATTATCCCCTAATAGTCCCGAAATGACCGTGACGGGATCCCGACAACTATCCAGAAATGATGCCGAAAGGGTCCGCAAATGATCCCGTATTAGTCGAGAAAAAGTCCCGAAATGACCCCGACGGGATCCCGGACGAATCCCAAAAACCATCCAGAAATGATGGCGGTAGGTATCCCAAATGACCTCGTCGGCATCCCGGACGGATACCGAAAATTATCCAGAAATGATGCCGGAAAGGTCCACAAATGATCCCCTAATAGTCCCGAAATTACCCTGATGGGATCCCGGACGGATCCCGAAAACCATCCAGAAATGATGCCGAAAGGGTTCCCAAATGATCCCGTATTAGTCGCGAAAAAGTCCCGAAATTACCCCGACGGCATCCCGGACGGATCCCGAAAACCATCCAGAAATGATGCCGCAAGAGCCCCAAATGATCCCGAAAAAGTCCCGAGATGACCCCGACGGGATCCCGGACGGATCCCGAAAACCATCCAGAAATGATGCCGGAAGAGCCCCAAAATGATCCCGAAAAAGTCCCCGAATGCCCCGACGAGATCCCGGACGGATCCCGAAAACCATCCAGAAATGATGCCGGAAGAGCCCCCAAATGATACCGAAAAAGTCCCCAAAATAACCCCGACGAGATCCCGGACGGATCCCGAAAACCATCCAGAAATTATACCGGAAGAGCCCCCAAATGATCCCGAAAAAGTCCCCAAATGATCCCGACGAGATCCCGGACGGATCCCGAAAACCATCCAGAAATGATGCCAGAAGAGCCCCCAAATGATCCCAAAAAAGTCCCGAAATGACCCCGACGGGATGCCGGACGAATCCCCAGGACCATCCACATATGATGCCTAAAGGGACCCAAAATAACCCCGAAAAAGTCCCGTAATGATCCCGGAAACCATCAAGAATTTATCTCTCGAAGGTACGCAAATGATCCCGAAAGTACCCCGACGGGATCCCGGACGGATCCCGAAAACCATCCAGAAATGATGCCGGAAGGGTCCCCAAATGATCGCGAAATAGTCCCGAAATTATTCCGGAATAGTCCCGAAAATGTCCCAAAATAACCCCGACGGGATACCGGACGGATCCCGAAAACTATACAGAAATGATCCCGGAAGGGTCCCAAAATGATCCCGAAATAGTCCCGAAATTACCCCGGCGTAATCCCGGACCGATCCCGAAAACCATCCAGAAATGATCCCGGAAGGGTCTCGATATGACCCTTACGGGATTACAAATAAGGTGAAGCTAATTATAAAACCATGTTAATAAGGCAGCAGGCGTATTGGAGCGAATAAAAAGTTACATAGAAACATACAGGTAAAGCTAATAAAAGCGTGCTAATAAAAACAATTGAAGGAGGGCGGATGGCGGGAGTAGAGGAGAGGACCACTGATCGTTCCATCAAAATTGTCTAGATCTCGATTTGTATGTACCAGATACCAAAAACTATTGATTTAAATAAAAAAAAATAAATGTAAGGCGCGATAACCTCCGAAGAGATCTAAGGCCGAGCTTCTCTTCCAATTTGCGTCGTGCTCCTCTTGATTTTTCTCTACAAATTGGCCGGACGGGACCTACATGTTTTATGCCGACTCCGAACGGCATCTGCAAGGCAGATGAGTTTTCACTGAGAGCTTTTCATGGCAGAAATACAATCGGAGCGCTTGCCAGACACTGCCGAGGGGCGACCCCGCTTGGAAAAATTTTCTTCTAATTGAAAAATCTTATTTCTAAAATTTTGATGTTACTTTGCCCGGGAGTTGAACCCAGGGCATACGGTGTGATAGGCGGAGCACGCTACCATCACACCACGGTGGCCGCCACTATTGATTTAGGAGAAAATTTATATTGAGTTATAGGTAGGTAGGTTGAACTGGCCGGTCCATGAGGACCTCACATAGACTGATTGAGTCCGTAGTGTTACCAGAAGTTTGTTTTCACGACCAAACTGAAAAACCCTATCAAAAACCAGGACCTATGTTATAAAATAACTCCGTCCTCTTGGCAAATACTAGAAGCTTCCTAGGACTTAAGCCACTTGCTGCTTCTAGATCTGACAGCTGTATCACTCCTAATATCTGGAGTCTTAGCCTGGCAAGTGCAGGGCACGAGCACAGAACGTGCTCGATCGTTTCCTCCTCCAACCCGCACTTCCTACACCTGCTATCACTGACCAAGCCTAATTTAAAGGCATGTGACGCCAGAAGGCAGTGTCCAGTCAGAATACCCGTCATGAGTCTACAGTCCTCTCTTTTTAATGATAGAAGCAACTGTGTTAGTCTAAGGTTGTAAGACCTACACATAATCTTCGACACTTTACAGCCCCGCGCTTGAACCCACGCCTTTTCGCATTCGCTTAATCTCGCCCAATCTAATTGGGACGTCTACGGAGCAAGCTTCAAGGGATGCGCCCTTTTTAGCTAATTCGTCCGCTTTTTCATTCCCATCTATTCCCATATGCCCTGGGACCCAATATAGATGTATGCTTCTCCCCGTCCCGATTCTCTCCAGAGACTGCTTACACTCTAACACGCATTTAGATGCTGTGCTATGCGAGATTATTGCCTTAATTGCTGCTTGACTGTCAATATAAAAGTTAACACGGTTGCAGCTTAAGCTATTCTCTTCCAGGGTTTCTACTGCTTTGGTTACGGCTAATATTTCCGCTTGGCAAACGCTACAGTAATCCGGCAGCCTGTAGGATCTGCTTAATTCCGGATCAGCGCAGTATACCGCAGACCCTACTCCTTCCACTATTTTGGAACCATCGGTGTACACATGTATCGCCTCGTCCGCCATTTGCGCACCCTTGCGCCAACCGTCCACCTCTATTGTGGCCTTAAGATCTCCCTCAAAGTGCAGGTAGGGAATCATGTAGTCTGTTCGTCTTGTGACTGAGGACGCTATACTACTATGGCCATATGGTCGGCGCTCAAGCTGCCCCGAAGCATCGAGCCTGGTTGCGGTCGTTAACGCTTTGTTCTTTGCTACCAGGTCTACAGGTGGAATGTGCAGAATGGCATACAGTGCAGCCGTCAGGGTTGTTTTCAGGGCTCCCGTAATGCAAAGCATCGATAGTCTGCATACCCCCTCTAATTTTTTGAGGTATGTTGTTTTTTGTGTGGCTTTCCACCAAACAAGAACTCCATAGTATAGAATAGGGCTTACAATCCCTGTAAAAACCCAATGAGAAAGAGAGGGCGATAGGCCCCACGTACACCCCAGCATTCTTTTACATGCATAGAGTGCCGTTGAGGCCTTCTTGACCCTCTCCTCCAAGTTGAGCTTCCATGACAGCTTACTGTCTAGGATGATTCCTAGATATTTTGTGCAAGGTTTCTCCTGTAAGGTCACCGCTCCTAACTTAGGCCTGGTCCAATTTGGGACCTTGTACCTCTTTGTAAACAAGACCATATCCGTCTTCTCCGCATTGACTTTCAGCCCGACATTAGATGCCCAGGTATGAATATCCCGAAGCGCCCGATCCATCAAAGAACTAATCGTTGGAAGGCATTTTCCACTTATGACAATTGCAACGTCATCTGCGTAAGCCGTAAGTTTTACGGGTACCTCATCGAATTGCCTGAGCAGTTGGTTGATGACCAGTGTCCACAGCAGAGGTGATAGCACCCCTCCCTGCGGCGTGCCCCTGTCCACTGATTTCGTGGCCTCGTACAATCCCCATTGTGATGTAAATTTTCTGTAATTTAACATGCAGCCGATCCATCTGATTAAGGCAGGATGTACTTTAATGTAATTAAGACCATCCATAATCGCCCATTTTGCAACATTATTGAAAGCCCCGGCAATGTCCAAGAAGACTCCTAGAACATACTCCTTATATTCCAGGGATTTCTCTATGCTTATTACCACCCTATGCAATGCGGTGTCTACCGACTTGCCTTTGGTGTACGCATGCTGTGTTGTGGAGAGCAGCTTTTCATCCACGTTGGACTTTATGTACACATCTATCAGCCTCTCAAAGGTTTTGAGCAGAAATGATGTTAAGCTAATGGGTCTATAGTCTTTGGGATACACGTGACCGATCTTCCCCGCCTTTGGTAGAAAAGCTACACGAGCAGTTCTCCAAGAGTGCGGTACATGATTCAGTCTTATGCACCCATCGAATATTATTTTAAGCCATTCCACGACCGCCCTACTTGAGACTTGTAGCATGGCCGGGAATATACCATCAGGGCCCGGCGATTTAAACTTAGAAAACGTCTTCACTGCCCACTCGATCTTGGTATCGGTCACCAAGCCCGGCACCACTAGCTCCTTGATCGAAGTGTGAGTGATGTCTGCTGGTTCTTCTAAACCGTCTCCCGATGGGAAATGTGTATCGAGAATCACCTCAAGGGATTCCTCACTATCACGTGACCATTCCCCGTTCTCTTTCTTTATTAGTGCCTGGACTATGTTTCCCTTTGCTAGGACTTTTTTCAACCGTGCTGTTTCACTGGAGCACTCTATGTCCGTACAGAAACTTTTCCATGAGTTTCTCTTCGCCCTGGTAATTTCACGCTTGTAGATCCTCAGTAGATCCCTGTACTCGTGCCGACACGCTTCGCTTTCCGCGGTCTTTGCGAGTTTAAACATTTCTTTTACCTGTCTTCTTAGAAGACTCAGCTCATTGCTCCACCATGGCGGCTTTGCTTTTCCTCTGAATCTTCTTAGAGGGCAAGCTTTGTTATACGCAGTCATAAGCGTCCTTGTTAGGAATTCATTCGACTCCTCCAGTTCCTCTACATTAGCAACCTCTTTGGGTTGTCCCAGTTTCGTTTCTACATATTTCTGGAATTTAGTCCAATTCGTTGCCCTAGGGTTTCTAAAGGTTCCTCCCTTCTCTACCCTCTTTAGTGGGATGCTGAAGCTTATATACGCATGGTCGGAGAAGGATGGTCTATCGAGAACCATCCAATCATACCTTGATATATCACACTCGGAGCTCAATGTAATATCCAGAACATTGCTGGATGTTGGACCAATGTATGTAGGAAAATTTCCCCTGTTGGCTATCTGCAAATTGGTTTGCAGGATGTAACAAAATAGAGATTCGCCTCTCTCGTTCGTATCTGCTCCTCCCCACGCATTGTGGTGCGCATTTGCATCTGCGCCTATGACCAACCGCCCTTTGCGCCCTTCCTCCTGTACTAGCCTTTTGCACTCCATCGGTGGAACCTCCGCAGCATGGGCCATGTAGCAGGACGCCAGGATAAATGCCTGCTTATTCTTTAGTTCAACGGCCACCGCTACGAGATCCTCGGTGGTGTAATTAGGCAGCATATATGAATGCAGCTGTTTCCTTACCATTACTACAGCTCGCACCCGTCCTTCCGTTTGTGCGTAGTAAACGCCAAGCCCGCGCGCGCTAAGTCCAGAAACCTTTCCTCCCGATGAGAGCCACGGCTCCTGGATCAGCGCCACGTCAAACGAACCCTCCTCAAGGGTTAGGAGGAGTTCGCTCGACGCCACTTTACTGTGTTGGAGGTTTATCTGTAGGACTCGCAGCACCATTGGGCTGTTTGTCCCCCTCCAGCACCTTCGTCTTGACGTCGTCGTCCTCCTCTTGCCCTTTTGGTTTAGAGTATTCGAGGCCCCCTTCAGCCCCTCGTGAATGTTGTGCCGTGAATTCCTCTGTGCGAGTCACAGCACCATTTAGCGGTTGGTCCTCTTCTAGCACGTTCGTGGTGACGTCGGGGACCTCCACCTCTCTTTTTTCCCTTAGGCTTCTGAGGTCCTTTTCGACTTCGCCCACTTCCAGCGTGTTAGGATTTTTATCCTCGGGACTTCTTTTCCTGAGTCGCATGTAAATTTTGCCAGTGCCAAAGGACATTTTGCCAAGCTGCGTGTACAAAATATCATCCGCCTGCTTGTTTATTTGGAAGATGTAGAACTGACCATCCTCGGTAGGCCGAGATACAGTAAGTACCTTCCAATCCTGTGTCGGTATGTTCGGATTCTGATTCTGCAGAAGTCGCAGTGTATCCTCCGACTTCATCACGCATGGTATCCATACCTTAACTTTTGGTACCGTGGGGATTTGCGCTTTATCCACCACCTCAAACCGCGCGTTCGTGCCTTGCCTTTGGAGGTTTGGAACGACTTCCTCCAGCCACCGCAAGCTCGCGATGTTGTCGCACGCTATCATCTTCACACCATTATACCATCCCCCCGAATCAAAGGTTGGAAGGGGCTTACTTGGTTGTTCCCGCATCATCTTAAGCATTAAGCTAATAAGCTCCCTTTCCACAGATCTCCACCTTTCAGTAGTCATTTGTCCGAACGGACTGCTACGATCAACCAGCGCCACAGTCAGTGACTGCTTTGCCACATCACTCATCTTCTCGGGAAAAGCAGGAGTCTTAGTGTTATCTCCCTTTGGAACCTCCGAGAACACCGGAGTCTTCGCGTTAACTCCCTTTAGCGCCTCCGAGAAAGCCGGAGTCTTAGCGTTATCTCCCTTTGGCTTATCTCCTACTTCCGTAGTTGGAACTTCCCTCTGACTGGCAGCTTTCGAGGTAGTTGCTACCTCGCTATTGGAACCCATCTGTCTTACAGCTTTGGGCCTACTTGTCTTGTCTATGCGACTGCCCTGCCTCGCGGCTCTAGGACTGGGTCCTTTCTGCCTCTTGAAAGCAGGCTTGTCGCCTTCTGCCGAACGTTGCCTCTTCATTCTGCCATTCGACGCTTCTTCCTCCTCGTACCGGTTGCAGAACCGAGGGTTTCTCGCAGCAAACCTTTTGAACTGCCTTCGACCTACTTCTACCGCTTCATGGGCCCATTCCAAGCGCTCGATCTCCACTTCTGTTGGGTCGACCACTGCTCCCAAGCGTTGTACAATTCTTAGTGCTGCACGGTACTGCGAGAGAGCTCTTTTACTTCCTCTGCTCCGTACCCTTCTCCACTCTTCTACTCCGTTTTCATTTGTGTGCTTCTCCAACACGGAGTTCATTGAATCAGCACTACTCTCGCTCCCCGAGTCCGACGCATCGCTGAATTCGTATTTGTCGTCCTTGGATTGCGACTCAGTCCTCCTCTTTACATCCTCCTTATTACATTCAGGTAATGAGTTGTTCATCTTGGTCGTACGACCACCTGCCCGACAAGGCGGGCTCAGCGGTCCAGTATTATATACGGGGAAAGAACCGTCCGTCACAGCAGCGCCCCTTACTGCGGTAAGGCCATAACTACTTCCCGAGATGGCCCGGTATCGGGAAGGCTCCGTTCGAATACAGCCGAATTTATCCCCTGGCTGCAAATCGTCCAATAGGCACGGTCCGCATAACACCCTGGATTAGGGGGTTGGCAGTTCTTGGTCACCGACATCCCGCCGCCCTCCTATGTGGCGAAACGGCGTAGATGTCAGTCCTAAACAGCTCCGCCTCATAGTCGGGCGCTATGGAGTTCGGCTAAGCCCTCACACCAACGACAAGGTGCCTACCCTAGTGAGAGATATTGAGTTATAACAATTTATAGATTTTACACCATAGGGTCTATAAAGGGGGGCGGGCGGAGGATGTCACTGCTTACTTTGTAAGCCCTCGACTTATTTGACCCCTTGAGTCTGTGATATTGGTGAAGGCCAGTATACGTAAAGTTATAATGTGTAAAAATTATTAAAAAATAATTGCTCGAAGGGGTCTTGGGACCCCCACCCATCTTTCCATGTTCGAAAAAAATTTCGTTAGTAGACTACTGTCTGTGTCCCAAATTTCGTCAAAATCCGTGTAGCCAACCTGGCGTGATTCAGTCGAAAAGACAAAAAAATATAATAATTAAATTATAACTGTTCCTAGGGGGCGGAGACCACGCCCCTTTTGAAAGATATATAGCTAGTAGATCCTTCTAGACTATTGGCTATATGTGTGCAAAATTTCATCCAAATCGGTCCAGCCGTTCTTGCGTGATTGATTCACAAAGACAAACGTCTGTACAAACATCCAAACATCCAAACTTTGCCATTTATAATATACTAGCCTTTACCCGCGGCCCCGTCCGCAAGGAGAAATTTAAATATATGGGCTATTCGCGTTAGCCTGCTTATCAAGTTATCTGTTTAAAATTAGTTTTCTGTCTAATGCATTTTATTTTTGTAATTGAGTAAAAAAAGAACTAAATGAGCTGATAACCTGATAGGATACCAAATGATCCCGAAATTATCCAGAAAAAGCTACGTAATGACCCCCACGCTATCGCGGACGGATCCCAAAAACCATCCAGAAATGCCCCGGAAGCGTCTCCAAAAGTTCCCGGAATAGTCCCAAAAAAAAAAACCGAAATGAAAGCGACACCATTCTAGACGTATCCAGAGAACCACACAGAAATGATCCCTAAAGGTGTTCCAAAATGATCCCGAAAAGGTTCCGAAATTACCCTGACGGGCTCCCGGGCGGATCTCAAAAACCATCCAGAAAATATCCGGGAAGGGTCCCTAAATTATCCCGACATACTCCAGAAAAAGTTCCGAAACGGCTCCGAGGGGATCCACAACGGATCGCGAAAACCATACAGAAATGATTCCGGAAGGATCCCAAAATGATCCAGAAATAGTCTGGAACTGACCCAGATGGGATCCCGCACAGATCCAGAAATGATTCCGGAAGTTTCCAAAAACTATCCCGGAAAAGTAACAAAAAATCCCGAAATGGCTCCTACGGCATCCCGGACGGATCCAGAAATGATCTCGGAAGGGTCCCCAAATGATCCCAAAATAGTTCCGAAATGACCCTGATGGACGCGCAAACCATCAAGAAATTATGCCGGAGTGGTCCCCAAATGATCCCAAAATAATACAGGAAAAGTCACGAAACGACACCTAGAGGATCCCCAAATGAGCCCCGAAAAGGTCCCGAAATAACCCCGAGTGGATCCCGGACAAATCCCGAAAACCATCCAGAAATGATGCCGAAAGGGATCCCAAATGATTCCGAAAAAGTCCCGCAATGATTCCGACGGGATCCCGAACGGATACCGAAAATCTTCCAGAAGTGATGCCGGAAAGGTCCTCAAATGATCACCTAATAGTCCCGAAATGACCCTTAAGGGGTCCTGGACGGATCCCGTAAACCGTCCAGAAATGATCCCGATATAGTCCCGAAATGACCCTGACGGGATCTCGAACGCATCCCTAAATGACCCTGACGGGATCCCGGACAGATCCGGAAATCCATCCAAAATGATCTTGGGAGGGACCCCAAATGATACCCAAAAAGTCCCGCAATGTTTCCGACGGGATCCTGAACGGATACCGAAAACCATCCAGAAGGGATGCCGGAAAGGTCCTCAAATGATCACCTAATAGTCCCAAAAAAAGTCCCGAAATGACCCCGACGGGATGCCGGACGAATCCCGAAGACCATCCAGAAATGATGTCTAAAGGGACCCAAAATAACCCCGAAAAAGTCCCGTAATGATCCCGGAAACCATCAAGAATTTATCTCTCGAAGGTACGCAAATGATCCCGAAAGTACCCCGACAGGATCCCTACGGATCCCGAAAACCATCCAGAAATGATGCCGGAAGGGTTCCCAAACGATCGCGAAATAGTCCCGAAATGATTCCGGAATAGTCCCGAAAATGTCCCAAAATAACCTCGACGGGATCCCGGACGGATCCCGAAGACTATACAAAATGATCCCGGAAGGGTCCCAAAATGATCCCGAAATAGTCCCGAAATGATTCCGGAATAGTCCCGAAAATGTCACAAAATAACCCCGATGGGATCCCGGACGGATCCCGAAAACCATCCAGAAATGATGCCTTAAGAGCTCCAAAATGATCCCGAAAAAGTCCCGAAATGATTCCGGAATAGTCCCGAAAATGTCCCAAAATAACCCCGACGGGATCCCGGACGGATCCCGAAGACTATAAAAAATGATCCCGGAAGGGTCCCAAAATGATCCCGAAATAGTCCCGAAATGATTCCGGAATAGTCCCGAAAATGTCACAAAATAACCCCGACGAGATCCCGGACGGATCCCGAAAACCATTCAGAAATTATACCGGAAGAGCCTCCAAATGACCCAGACGAGGTCCCGGACGGATCCCGAAAACCATTCAGAAATGATGCCGGAAGAGCCCCCAAATGATCCCGAAAAAGTCCCCAAATGACTCCGACGAGATCCCGGACCCAAAATGACCCTGACGGCATCCCGGACAGATCCCGAAATCCATCCAGAAATGATATTGGGAGGGTCCCAAAATGATCCCGAAATAGTCTCGGAAAAGTCCAGAAATTACCCTGACGGGATCCCGGACGAATCCTGAAAACCAATCTTAAATGTTGCCGAAAAAGTCCTGAAATGACCCTGATGGGACCCCGAAAGGATCCCGAAAACTATCCAGAAATGATGCCGGAAAGGTCCTGAAATGATCTCCTAATAGTTCCGAAAAGACCCTGACGGGATCCCGAACGGATCCCGACAACTATCCAGAAATGATACAGAAAGGGCCCGCAAATTATCCCGTATTAGTCGAGTAAAAGTCCCGAAATGACCCCGACGGAATCCCGGACGAATCCCAAAAACCATACAGAAATGATGCCGGAAGGAACCCCAAATGATCCCGAAAAAGTCCCGCAATTATTCCGACGGGATCCTGAACGGATACCGAAAACCATCCAGACGTGATGCCGGAAAGGTCCTCAAATGATCACCTAATAGTCCCAAAATGACCCTGACGGCATCCCGGACAGATCCCGAAATCCATCCAGAAATGATCTTGGGAAGGTCCCAAAATGATCCCGAAATAGTCTCGGAAAAGTCCAGAAATTACCCTGACGGGTTCCCGGACGGATACTGAAAGCCATCCTTAAATTATCCCGAAAAAGTACCGAAATGACCCTGACGGGATCCCGAAAGGATTCCGAAAATTATCCAGAAATGATGCCGGAAAGGTCCTCAAATGAGCCCCTAATAGTCCCGAAATGACCGTGACGGGGTCCCGAACGGATCCCGACAACTATTCAGAAATGATGCCGAAAGGGTCCGCAAATGATCCCGTATTAGTCGAGAAAAAGTCCCGAAATGACCTCGACGGTATCCCGGACGAATCCCAAAAACCATCCAGAAATGATGCCGGTAGGTATCCCAAAGATCCCGAAATAGTCCCGAAATGACTTCGTCGGCATCCCGGACGGATCCCGAAAATTATCCAGATATCATGCCGGAAAGGTCCCCAAATGATCCCCTAATAGTCCCGATATTACCCTGATGGGATCCCCGACGGATGCCGAAAACCATCCAGAAATGATGCCGAAAGGGTTCCCAAATGATCCCGTATTAGTCGCGAAAAAGTCCCGAAATTACCCCGACGGGATCCCGGACGGATCCCGAAAACCATCCAGAAATGAAGCCGAAAGGGTTCCCAAATGATCCCGTATTAGTCGCGAAAAAGTCCCGAAATGGCCCCGACGGGATCCCGGACGGATCCCGAAAACCTTCCAGAAATGATGCCGGAAGAGCCCCCAAATGATCCCGAAAAAGTCCCCAAATGACCCCGACGAGATCTCGGACGGATCCCGAATACCATCCAGAAATGATGCCGGAAGAGTCCCCAAATGGTCCCGAAAAAGTCCCCAAATGACCCCGACGAGATCCGGGACGGATTCCGAAAACCATCCAGAAATTATGCCGAAAGGGTTACCAAATGATCCCGCATTAGTCGCGAAAAAGTCCCGAAATGACCTCGACGGGATCCCGGACGGATCCCGAAAACCATCCAGAAATGATGCCGGAAGAGCCCCCAAATGAACCCGAAAAAGTCCCCAAATTACCCCGACGAGTTCCCGGACGGATACCGAAAACCATCCAGAAATGATCCCGAAAAAGTCCCCAAATTACCCCGACGAGATCCCGGACGGATCACGAAAAACATCCAGAAATGATGAAGAAAGGGTCCCCAAATGATCCCGTATTAGTCGCGAAAAAGTCCCGAAATGACCCCGACGGGATGCCGGGCGAATCCCGAAGACCATTCAGAAATGATGCCTAAATGGACCCAAAATAACCCCAAAAAAGTCCCGTAATGATCCCAGCAACCATCAAGAATTTATCTCTCGCAGGTACGCAAATGATCCCGCAACTACCCCGACGGGATCGCGAAATAATCCCGAAATGATTCCGGAGTAGTCCCGAAAATGTCCCAAAATAACCCCGACGGAATCCCGGACGGATCCCGAAAACTATACAGAAATGATCCCGGAAGGGTCCCAAAATGATCCCGAAAAGGTCCTGAAATTACCCCGGCGGGATCCCGGACCGATCCCGAAAACCATCCAGAAATGATCCCGGAAGGGTCTCCATATGAGGTGAAGCTAATTATAAAACCATGTTAATAAGGCAGCAGGCGCATTGGAGCGAATGAAAAGTTACATAGAAACATACAGGTAAAGCTAATAAAAGCGTGCTAATAAAAACAATTGATGGAGGGCGGATGGCGGGAGTAGAGGAGAGGACCACTGATCGTTCCTCCAAAATTGTCTAGATCTCGTTCTGTATGTACCAGATACCAATTGATTTAGGAGAAAATTTAGATTGAGTTATAACAATTTATAGATTTTACACCAGAGGGGGAGATAAAGGGGTGGGCGGAGGGTGTCACTGCTTACTTTGTAAGCCCTCGACTTATTTGACCCCTAGAGTCTGTGATATTGGTGAAGGCCAGTATACGTAAAGTTATAATGTGTAAAAATTATTGAAAAATAATTTCTCGAAGGGGTCGTGGGACCCCCACTCCTCTTTCCATGTTCGAAACTAATTTCGCTAGTAGACTATTGTCTGTGTCCCAAATTTCATCAAAATCCGTGTAGCCAACCTGGCGTGATTCAGTCGCAAAGACAAAAAAATATAATAATTAAATTATAACTGTTCTTAGGGGGCGGAGACACGCCCCTTTTGAAAAATATATAGCTAGTAGATCCTTCTAGGCTATTGGCTATATGTGTGCAAAATTTCATCCAAATCGGTCCAGCCGTTCTTGCGTGATTGAGTCACAAAGACAAACGTCTGGACAAACATCTTCACATCCAAACTTTGCCATTTATAGCCTTTACCCGCGGCACCGTCCGCAAGGAGAAATTTAAATATATGGGCTATTCGCGTTAGCCTGCTTATCAAGTTATCTGTTTAAAATTTTGTTTTCTGTCTAATGCATTTTATTTTTGTAATTGAGTAAAAAAAAAAGAACTAAATGAGCTGATAACCTGATAGGATCCCAAATGATCCCAAAATTATACAGAAAAAGCTACGAAATGACCCCCACGCTATCGTGGATGGATCCCGAAAACCACCCAGAAATGCCCCAAAAGGGTCTCCTAAAGTTCCCGGAATAGTCCCAAAAAAACCCGAAATAACAACGACACGATCCTAGACGTATACAGAGAACCACACAGAAATGATCCCTGAAGGTGTTCCAAAATGATCCCGAAAAGTTTCCGAAATGACCCTGACGGGCTCCCGGGCGGATCTCAAAAACCATCCAGAAAATATCCAGGAAGGGTCCCTAAATTATCCCGACATACTCCAGAAAAAGTTCCGAAATGGCTCCGAGGGGATCCACGACGGATCGCGATAACCATACAGAAATGATTCCGGAAGGATCCCAAAATGATCCCGAAATAGTCCGGAAATGACCCAGATGGGATTCCGCACAGATACAGAAATGATCCCGGAATGGTCCAAAGACTATCCCGGAAAAGTAACAAAAAATCCCGAAATGGCTCCTACGGCATCCCGGACGGATCCAGATATGATCTCGGAAGGGTCCCCAAATGATCCCGAAATTGTACTGAAATGACCCTGATGGATCCGGCAAACCATCAAGAAATTATGCCGGAAGGGTCCCCAAATGATCCCGAAATAATACAGAAAAAGTCACGAAACTACCCCTAGAGGATCCCCAAATGATCCCGTATTAGCCCCGAAAAGGTCCCGAAATAACCCCGACGGGATCCCGGACAAATCCCGAAAACCATCCAGAAATGATGCCGGAAGGGATCCCAAATGATTCCGAAAAAGTCCCGCATTGATTCCGACGGGATCCCGAACGGATACCGAGAATCATCCAGAAGTGATGCCGGAAAGGTCCTCAAATGATCACCTAATAGTCCCAAAATGACCCTGACGGCATCCCGGACAAATCCCGAAATCCATCCAGAAATGATCTTGGGAAGGGCCCAAACTGATCCCGAAATAGTCTCGGAAAAGTCCAGAAATTACCCTGACGGGTTCCCGGACGAATCCTGAAAGCCATCCTTAAATGATCCCGAAAAAGTCCCGAAATGACCCTGACGTGATCCCGAAAGGATTCCGAAAACTATCCAGAAATGATGCCGGAAAGGTCCCCAAATGATCCCCTAATAGTCCCGAAATGACCGTGACGGGATCCCGAACGGATCCCGACAACTATCCAGAAATTATGCCGAAAGGGTCCGCAAATGATCCCGTGTTAGTCGAGAAAAAGTCTCGAAATGACCCCGACGGGATCCTGGACGAATCCCAAAAACCATCCAGAAATGATGCCGGTAGGTATCCCAAATGATCCCGAAATAGTCCCGAAATGACCTCGTCGGCATCCCGGACGGATCCTGAAAATTATCCAGAAATGATGCCGGAAAGGTTCACAGATGATCCCCTAATAGTCCCGAAATTACCCTGATGGGATCCCGGACGGATCCCGAAAACCATCCAGAAATGATGCCGGAAGAGCCCTCAAATGATCCCGAAAAGGTCCCCAAATGACCCCGACGAGATCCCGGACGGATACCGAAAACCATCCAGAAATGATGACGGTAGGTACCCCAAATGATCCCGAAATAATCCCGAAATGACCCCGTCCGGATCCCGGACGGATCCGGTAAACTATCCAGAAATGATGTCGAAAGGGTCCCCAAATGATCCCGTATTAGTCGAGAAAAAGTCCCGAAATGACCCTGACGGGATCCCGGACGGACCCCAAAAACCATCCAGAAATGATGCCGGAAGAGCCCCCAAATGATCTCGAAAAAGTCCCCAAATGACTCCGACATACTCCAGAAAAAGTTCCGAGGGATCCACGACAGATCGCGAAAACCATACAGAAATGATTCCCGAAGGATCCCAAAATGATCCCGAAATAGTCCGGAAATGACCCAGATGGGATCCCGCACAGATCCAGAAATGATCCCGGAAGGGTCCAAAAACTATCCCGGAAAAGTAACAAAAAATCCCGAAATGGCTCCTACGGCATCCCGGACGGATCCAGAAATGTTCTCGGAAGGGTCCCCAAATGATCCCAAAATGGTCCCGAAATGACCCTGCTGGATCCGGCAAACCATCAAGAAATTATGCCGGAATGGTCCCCAAATGATCCCGAAATAAAACAGTAAAAGTCACGAAACGACCCCTAGAGGATCCCCAAATGATCCCTTATTAGCCCCGAAAAGGTCCCGAAATAACCCCGACGGGATCCCGGACAAATCCCGAAAACCATCCAGAAATGATGCCGAAAGGGATCCCAAATGATTCCGAAAAACTGCCGCAATGATTCGACGGGATCCCGAACGGATACCGAAAATCATCCAGAAGTGATGCCGGAAATGTCCTCAAATGATCACCTAATAGTCCCGAAATGACCCTTAAGGGAACCTGGACGGATCCCGTAAACCATCCAGAAATGATACAGATATAGTCCCGAAGAAATCCCGAAATGACACTGACGGGATCTCGAACGCTTCCCTAAATGACCCTGACGGGATCCCGGACAGATCCCGAAATCCATCCAGAAATGATCTTGGGAGGGACCCCAAATGATCCCGAAAAAGTCCCGGAATGATTCCGACGGGATCTTGAACGGATACCGAAAACCATCCAGAAGTGATGCCGGAAAGGTCCTCAAATGATCACCTAATATTCTCAAAATGACCCAGACGGCATCCCGGACAGATCCCGAAATCCATCCAGAAATGATCTTATTAAGGTCCCAAAATGATCCCGAAATAGTCTCGGAAAAGTCCAGAAATTACCCTGAGGGGTTCCCGGACGAATCCTGAAGGCCATCCTTAAGAGATCCCGAAAAAAGTCCCGAAATGACCCTGACGGGATCCCGAAAGGATTCCGAAAACTATCCAGAAATGATGCCGGAAAGGTCCTCAAATGATCCCCTAATAGTCCCGAAATGACCGTGACGGGATCCCGAGTGGATCCCGACAACTATCCAGAAATGATGCCGAAAGGGTCCGCAAATGATCCCGTATTAGTCGCGAAAAAGTCCCGAAATGACGCCGACGGGATCCCGGAAGAATCCCAAAAACCTTCCAGAAATGATGCCGGTAGGTATCCCAAATAATCCCGAAATAGTCCCGAAATGACCTCGTCGGCATCCCGGACGGATCCCGAAAATTATCCAGAAATGATGCCGGAAAGGTCCCCAAATGATCCCCTAATAGTCCCGAAATTACCCTGATGGGATCCCGGACGGATCCCGAAAACCATCCAGAAATGATGCCGAAATCGTTCCCAAATGATCGCGTATTAGTCCCCGACGGGATCCCGGACGGATCCCGAAAACCATCCAGAAATGATGCCGAAAGGGTTCCCAAATGATCCCGTATTAGTCGCGAAAAAGTCCCGAAATGTCACCGACGGGATCCCGGACGGATCCCGAAAACCATCCAGAAATGATGCCGGAAGAGCCCCCAAATAATCCCGAAAAAGGCCCCAAATGACCCCGACGAGATCCCGGACGGATCCCGAAAACCATCCAGAAATGATGCCGAAAGGGTTCCCAAATGATCCCGTATTAGTCGCGAAAAAGTCCCGAAATGACCCCGACGGGATCCCGGACGGATCCCGAAAACCATCCAGAAATGATGCCGGAAGAGCCCCCAAATGATCCCGAAAAAGTCCCCAAATGACCCCGACGAGATCCCGGACGGATCCCGAAAACCATCCAAAAATGATGCCGAAAGGGTCCGCAAATGATCCCGTATTAGTCGAGAAAAAGTCCTGAAATTACGCCGACGGGATCCCGGACGAATCCCAAAAACCATCCAGAAATGATGCCGGTAGGTATCCCAAATAATCCCGAAATAGTCCCGAAATGACCTCGTCGGAATCCCGGACGGATCCCGAAAATTATCCAGAAATGATGCCGGAAAGGTCCCCAAATGATCCCGTATTAGTCGCGAAAAAGTCCCGAAATGACCCCGACGGGATCCCGTACGGATCCCGAAAACCATCCAGAAATGATGCCGGAAGAGCCCCCAAATGATCCCGAAAAAGTCCCCAAATGACCCCGACGAGATCCCGGACGGATCCCGAAAACCATCCAGAAATGATGCCGAAAGGGTCCCCAAATGATCCCGTATTAGTCGCAAAAAAGTCCCGAAATGACCCCGACGGGATGCCGGACGAATCCCGAAGACCATCCAGAAATGATGCCTAAAGGGTCCCAAAATAACCCCGAAAAAGTCCCGTAATGATCCCGGAAACCATCAAGAATTTATCTCTCGAAGGTACGTAAATGATCCCGAAAGTACCCCGATGGGATCCCGGACGTATCCCGAAAACCATCCAGAAATGATGCCGGAAGGGTCCCAACATGAGCGCGAAATAGTCCCGAAATGATTCCGGAATAGTCCCGAAAATGTCCCAAAATAACCCCGACGGGATCCCGGACGGATCCCGAAAACTTTACAGAAATGATCCCGGAAGGGTCCCAAAATGATCCCGAAATAGTCCCGAAAAAGTCCCTAAATTACCCCGGCGGGATCCCGAACCGATCCCGAAAGCCATCCAGAAATGATCCCGGAAGGGTCTCGATATGACCCTTACGGGATTACAAATAAGGTGAAGCTAATTATAAACTGTATGTGCCAGATACCAAAAACTATTGATTTAGGAGAAAATTTATATTGAGTTATAACAATTTATAGATTTTACACCAGAGGGGGCATAAAGGGGGTTTCACTGCTTACTTTGTAAGCCCTCGACTTATTTGACCCCTTGAGTCTGTGATATTGGTGAAGGCCAGTATACGTAAAGTTATAATGTGTAAAAATTATTAAAAAGTAATTGCTCGAAGGGGTCGTGGGTCCCCCACCCCTCTTTCCATGTTCGAAAAAAATTTCGCTAGTAGACTACTGTCTGTGTCCCAAATTTCATCAAAATCCGTGTAGCCATTCTGGCGTGTTTCAGTCGCAAAGACGAAAAAATATAATAATTAAATTATAACTGTTCCTAGGGGGCGGGGACCACGCCCCTTTTGAAAAATATATAGCTAGTAGATCCTTCTAGACTATTGTCTATATGTGCGCAAAATTCCATCCAAATCGGTCCAGCCGTTCTTGCGTGATTGAGTCACAAAGACAAACGTCTAGACAAACATCCAAACATTCAAACATCCAAACATCCAAACTTTCCCATTTATAATATAATATATATATATATATTAGATTTGATATTAGATATAGGCCACACATGAAACAGAACATATCTGGATCGTTATTACACTCAAATTCTTGCGTTCTTTTACTCATTTTATTTTATTTTTTAATAAATCACGGTTTTGAAATTTGACTTATGAACTGAACTATCTCCGGCGCGCCTTGCAGATGTTAGGAAGTTTCAAGGCGCATTAACTCATATTTATACTCGGAACAAGAATAAAATAAAAAAAAAATAAAATTTTACCTAGACAGAAAGGTTCCTTTTTATACGAAGCCGGGAAAAGAAAATACTACCTGCTTTAATTTTGAAAATCTACCTGAATACTTACCAATAAGTGACGGAAATACATGTTTATAACTACATGCCTACAGCAGGTTTCGAACCCAACCACTCTTCCTTTCGATGCAACCACTCTACCTACTATACAACAATTCGAGTATTAAAAGTACTATTTGATTTAATTAAAGAAAAAGTAGTATCATTGTTATAGTGTTATTCGTTTATTCGGATAATATCCCATTTGCACTTTATACCTTTAATATATGTATGTATACATACATTGAAGTTACGCAACCTGGGTATTTTTATTTGATCGCTTATAACTTACGTAGTTTTGCATCGATTTTCTTCGGTGATAGCTTGTCTTTTTTCCAATTAAATAGAGCTTTACGTAAAGAGAAAATAACTGGAAAAAAAGTTGTGTCTGAAATGATAAGCTAATATGTCGAAAAGTATCCGGTTGAGCAAAAAATAATGTATGATGCATTTATAGCAAATTTTGTCGTCTTTCCGATTTTTGCAATTGCTTGACCCGTTCGTGAGATATACGTAATTAAAGGGAGCCATCTTTTTGGTTTTTTCAAATAACGGTAAATTGAAAATATCTCAAAAACGGTGCCATAGAATCAAAAATGAACTCAATTTTCGAAATCAGGGGGGGTGATTTTACATACGAATTTCATAACGGCGTTTCTGGTAAAGAGAAAAAGTTGAAATTCGTGGTCCAGTGTAACCTGGTCCAAATCGTAACATCCGTGATAGTATAACTGGTCACGTAAAAATTTGATTTTCGGATTATGACATACGTGAACGTACTATCTCGATCGTAATTTTGGATCGCAACATACGAACACAAACTGGCGATCGTGTACACACAAATTTCATTGAAAATGTGAGAAAATTGATAAAATAGATGAATAAGTAAAATATAATAACAAATTTCAAACTCTTATTATTAACAAAGGCCGAAATCAAACAAGCTTAATCCAAGCCAAAAGGAAATATTGGCAGAATTCATGGCGAGACACCCGCTTTGGTATCGGCTTGCTTCAAATTTAACTTCTCCAGAAAGTAACTAAAAGCTTCTTAAGTTAAGCGAAAGCTCTTCAAGAAATTGCAATAATTTTTTGTTACAAAGATATAATACATAAATGATATGCTTGCGCTTTGTTCGATAAGTCGAAAGGGTTACTGCACTCCCTTAACCGTCTTCTATCTTTTCATCGCCTTCGCTATTACTGGAACTCAAACAAAACAATAAAATTTGATCCATCGCAGTTATTTACTTTATTTTTTACACTTTGCCAAGCAATTTGACAGTTCAAAATCCATTGTAAGGCAAAAATACAATCCAACCTAATGTGGATCGTAGAATTTATTGTGAATTGAAAATAAATTACGTTCCGTTTGCTATCGTATGTTATAATCCCATTTTGTATATACTGTAACGAATTTACTGCAAATCCTCTTATTTGCCCCTCTGCTAACGTTCGAGTCACTAAACTGTTGAATAAATAACTCCACTATTTAATAATGCAAAATGGCCTTTATTAAAGTACTTCACAGTAACACTTATACTCCACAGCTAATAGATTGCTTAAATCAAACAATTTAAATTTTTCCCAAATTATTAAATAAATTATAATCTCATTTTGTTTATACTTTTGACGTATCACATAATTTTCTTTCGTATGGTTGCCGATCCGTGATCGTATGTTACGATAGAAACTTTGCTTTACGCTGTGATGTAAATCTCCATCAGCCATACTTATCTGTCAATTGATGTCTAAAATGACTGATAGCTGTCTAGCAGGGCATTTTGTTTTGAATTGACAGTTGCTGATTTGCTGTTCAGTATTGAAAAAATAAACTATGATTTTTGATGTTGCTTATTTGCAATGATAGATCAAATACACAGCCGTATGAATTGTTACTGCTTTGTGTAAAAATACTACGCCAACTTGCAAATGCAATGTCACAATGATTTGCATAAAATCCGAACTCCCTTAATATTTCGGAAAACTTCATTGCAAGATATATTGAAAATGCATTTTGGCTCATTAGTTAAAGTTTCAGTATGTAAGAGATTACAGGAATTTTTGAAAAATCTTTATATTTTAAGTAAACATTAAATGTGAGGTAATTTTGTTTGATTTCCCGAACTGGCGGTAAAATCCATATACAATTCAAATTGGTTTATAACTATTATTTGATCACTGAATATTCTAGTAACCAGCCTGAAATAATCTCAATCTTTCTCAAAAAATGTTTTCTGAATATGTTAATCCTATATGCAAATTAGTAACTACACTAAAGCGATTCGCTCTAGTTCCGAACTAGCGCAGAGCTATTGCATTAAAATACGGCACTAGTTCTAGTACTGTTTCTCTCACTGAAACTTTTAACACTGTGATGTCCTACGCAATGACCATTGCCCCCCTTGGCAGACCTTAAATAGTAGCTTCCTTTGTTTGATAAATTTAAAGACAATTTTCTCAGACTTATGCACTGTTGGTATGATAATGGCAGCCAACTGTCTCACTCTGCACCCGATAAGCAGCGTCCCGAGGGAAGTGTTTAAACCAGTAGTGGGAGGTTGACTAGACATTAAGTACCAAATAAGAATTAGTTCATTAGTAGTCTAGTTCGGAGCCATTGAAAAGGTAATTCACCGCCTAGGACATCGCCATGTTAAATTCGACAGTTGAAATCATGTAGAAGATTGAAGGCGAACTAGTAACGCTTGGTACGTTAATTGGAAAACGGGGTAAAGTTTTCAATTTCTTTAAATATTAGCCTGAAAACCGTCTATAACTTAAATTCTTCACCTGGCATTATTTTGTACCATATACAGTTATCTTCGACAGAATCATAAGTTGTAAGCTTGAGAGAAAAGTGGTCGGTTTTCAGATCATTTAAATAGTTTTATACAAATTTTTTAATTAGTTTAATTTAGGTTATGTGCCCGTTTAACTTACCAGGGAAACTGCATTCTCCGCATCAACAGTCAAAAGCGCCTCCTTTACTAATTCCATTAATGCCTTATTGCTGTGAGATGCTTCTTTTCCACCTTTAAGTAAGAGACCATTCGCTGAAGCCATAGCCAATGCTGCTACTTGCGGTAGTGAGTCAGGACGGGATTCAAATATGACTAAGAGAACTCCAATTGGAACAGTCACTTGCTGTAAATCCAGATTCTCCGCTAATCGTGTGTGGCGCAATACACGACCAACATTCTAAAAAATGTGTATGTTTATAAGTATAAGTGTATTGTTATACAAATATACAATAGACCAATGGTCGCAGTGCGATCCTCAATTAATTATCTATTATATAATAACAACAACTCTACGCTATACACTCGGAAAAGAACACACACCTATTCAAAAGATGAAACATTTGGTTTGCTTACATTTAAAAAGTGAGTCTCACTTCCCTCCTTCATTCTCTACCCCATTCTCTTCTACTTTATTTCTATTTTTTTCATCCCTTATTCCATGTATCTCCCTTCCTCACCCAAACCCTTTCCCGGTCTCGCTCTCACTCTCACTCCCAACGCAGCTATAATTTTTATACTCAGCGTGCTTTGCACACTGAGTATATTAACTTTGATTGGATAACGGTTGGTTGTACAGGTATAAAGGAATCGAGACAGATATAGGCTTCCATATATCCAAATCATCAGTATCGAAAAAAAATTTGATTGAGCCATGTCCGTCCGCCCGCCCGTTAACACGATAACTTGAGTAAATATTGAGATATCTTCACCAAATTTGGTAAACGAGCTTATCTGGACCCAGAAAAGATTGGCATTGGAAATGAGCGAAATCGGATGATAACCACGCCCACTCTTTATATATATAACATTTTGTAAAACACAAAAAACCTGATTATTTATTACATAATAAACCTAAATGTTGTAATTTGACATGTGAACTGACATTGAGATTCTTGATAAAAAAAAAAAATTTTTTTAAATGGGCGTGGCACCGCCCACTTGTGATAAATCAATTTTATAAATATTATTAATCATAAATCAAAAATCGTTAAACCTATCGTAACAAAATTCGCCAGAGAGGTTACCTTTACTATAAGGAATGCTTTGAGGAAAAATTAACGAAATTGGTTAAGGACCAAGCCCACTCTTATATAAAAGATTTTTAAAAGGGTCGTGGACGAATAAAATAAGCTATATCTTTGCAAAAAAGAGCTTTATATAAACAGTATTTCATTTTCCAAGTGGATTTATAACAGTAAATAGGAAAAACTTAAAGTTTTAAGAAATGGGTGTGCCATCGCCCCTTTTATGACTAAGCAATTTTCTATGTTTCGGGAGCCATAACTCGAAGAAAAATTAACGAATCGTAATAAAATTGAGTACACAAATTTTAGCTATAGCAGGAAATATTTGTAGAAAAAATGGACGAGATCGGTTAAAGACCACGCCCACTTTTATATAAAAGAATTTTAACAGAGTCGCAGACGAAAATAATAAGGTATATCTTAGCGAAAAAGAGCTTTGTATCCATAGAATTTTACTTTCTAAATTGAATTATAACATTTAATTGGAAAAAACTACAATTTTTAAAAATGGGTGTGGCACCGCCCCTTTTATGACTAAGCAATTTTCTATGTTTCGGGAGCCATAACTCCAAGAAAAATTAACATATCGTAATGAAATTGTGTACACATATTTTCCTTATAGCAGAAAATATTTCTAGTAAAGATGAACGGGATCGGTTAAAGACCACGTCATCCTAGATATAAAACAAATTTAAAATGGTCGTAGACTAGAATAATAAGCTATAACTTAGCAGAAAATAGTTTTGAATCAATGATATTTCACTTATCAAGGTTTATTGTAAGAAGAAATCGGGAGACACTTTTTTTAAACGGGCGGTGCCACGTGTTATGTAGAAAAGTAATTTATCTGAAATGTAATGTACAATTGAGGCTCACGCTGAGTATATAATGTTCGGGTACACCCGAACTTAGACACCTTTACTTGTTAAAATTTGTTTATCCGATTTGGAGTTATAAAGTTACCATCAGATTTTGCATTCGTCTTTATATATGTGAGATTAGCCTATTTGGAAGGCTATTCAAATAATAAATTTCAAGCGATTCTCACCATAAATAACAATTATTAAAATAGGTGTGGTCGTAGTCTACTTTTCGGAAAGATATGTTTCGGTAATAGTCTAGTTGTACGGTCGACTGCTAATACGCGTCCAAAAATATCGACAGAGATGTCAAACGACGTGTCTTGATGTCAGTATTAATAATCCGATGGCGGAAAAAATTTTAACCCGTTCAAAAGATATTAGCGAAAAATCGAAATATGACCCGCAGGTACCTCCGAAACCGGGTTGGTATTCATAGTATTTTTGCGCAGAACACCTTTCTGCCTTGGCGGCCTTCGGCCGCGCTTATAAACAATTACCATGGGTGGGTCCAACACCGGCTTGGAGACCAAAACTATATCCGCGCAAAACACTTATGTTCATAATTTTTTTTTTTTTTAAAACATTACAACAACCACATGAAAATCGCCAAATTCAACTGCAAATATCTCCGGACAGGGATAAACTTTTTTTTTTCCGTCTTCGGATTACTGTTGTCGAGGTCAATACGCGTCTTTTGACACCTCTCTCGATATTTTTGGTAGCGTATTAGCAGTCGACACGTCAACTGGACTTTTACTTATGTTTCTAAATAATAAGCTAGACACGGAAGTACCCTGTACCAAACTTCAAGATAACGGCACGATAAATACGATTTTTTTACAAAAGGTTGGCCCCTGGCTGTATTGCCGAGAGAAAAGTTACCAAATTTCAAAAAATCGCATCATAAATAAAAATCTTTCGACCCGCCACAGGAAAGGAAGGCATTTTCTTAAATAGGCTAGGCAAAGACGTGCCCCTTAACTAAATCTCAAGCAAATCGCCCCACAAATATAATTTAGTTGAATCTAAATTTGAGATTTTTTGGGATAGGTCTGGAATGGGGATTTCCCGGAAAGAAAATTTTCTCAAACAATGCGCTAGTTACGGAAGTAATATAATAAGTCGGTCCCTGGTCCACCTCCCGGAATGAAAAGTTTCTTAAAGTTTCAAGCGAATCGCATCATAAATAAGATTTTTTGGAAAAAGGTCAGTTGTTGTTGTTGTAGCAATGCTCGCCCCACCTAATAGCCGCGACCGATCACAAATTGTAATCAATATCCTCTAACGGGAGTCCAAGGAAACTTGCCGTTTCAAGAGGGGTGGAAAGGGGTGTTAGAGGCGTTGGTTCCACATTACAATTAAAGAGATGGTTGGTGTCATGTGGGGACACATTGCAAGCGGGGCATACATTTTGTATGTCGGGGTTGATTCTGGATAGGTAAGAGTTTAACCTGTTACAGTATCCAGAACGAAGTTGAGCAAGAGTGACACGCGTTTCCCTGGGGAGTATGCGTTCCTCTTCTGCGAGTTCTGGATATTTTTCTTCAAGTACTGGATTCACCGGGCAATTCCCGACATAAAGGTCCGACGCCTGTCTATGGAGTTCACCAAGGACCTGCTTGTGTTTTTTCGCTTCATACGGCTGGGTTCTCAGGTGCCGTATTTCCTCAAAATGCTTACGGAGATGACTCCTTAGGCCCCTAGGCGGTGCTGGTCCGTCAATCAGATGTCTGTTGGGCAGGTTTCTGGGTATTCAACAGAAACTGTTTTGTCAGCATCTCATTTCTCTCCCTGATGGGGAGTATTCTCGCCTCATTATGCAAATGGTGTTCTGGGGACATAAGAAGACAGCCCGTGGTGATTCTGAGAGCAGTATTTTGGCAGGCCTGTAGTTTCTTCCAGTGTGTGGTTTTTAGGCTTGGCGACCATATGGGTGACGCGTAGCACGTAATCGGCTGGCTAATTGCTTTGTATGTGGTCAAGAGCGTTTCTTTATCTTTTCCCCAGGTACTGCCAGCAAGGGATTTGAGGATTTTATTACGGCTCTGAATTCTTGGAACAATTGCGGTTGCGTGCGCACCAAAATGTAGATCCTGATCAAACGTCACACCCAAGATTTTGGGGTGTAGGACAGTCGGTACCGTAGTGCCTCGACGTGGATGTTCAATATGATCGACATTTGGGGCGTCCATGTTGTAAATAAGGTCGCGGAAGATTTAGTCGGTGACAATGCCAGGTTTCGCGAGGTGAAAAAACTGGAGAGATCAGGGAGATAGCCGTTTATTTTATTGCATAGCTCATCGATCTCTGAGCCTGGGCCTGTGGCCATTATTGTGCAGTCATCGGCGTAGGAAACGATTGTGACTCCTTCCGGTGGTGAAGGTAGCTTAGATATGTAGAAATTAAACAAAAGCGGGGATAGGACACCACCCTGTGGCACCCCTTGCTTAATTCTCCTTTGTTTTGATGTTTCGTTTCTGAATTGCACCGATGCCTGCCGACCACCCAGATAATTTACGGTCCACCTTTTAAGACATGGGGGAAGGGTAGACCCTTCCAGGTCTTGCAGTAACGAGCCATGGTTGACCGTATCAAAAGCTTTTGATAGGTCTAACGCTACGAGTACTGTTCTATGGTGAGGATATTGATTCAAACCGCAATTTATCTGGGTGCTAATGACATTTAGCGCGGAGGTAGTGCTATGGAGTTTTCTGAAGCCATGCTGATGAGGGGGTAGCTGCAAATGTGCTTGGAAATAAGGGAGCAAAATGGCTTCAAGCGTCTTTGCCACTAGCGATAGGAGAGATATCGGACGATATGACTCACCTACGTTAGCTGGTTTCCCAGGCTTTAGTAGCGGGACCACCTTGGCCATTTTCCATTTCTTGGGTATGACAAAGGTGGAAAGAGACAGGTTGAAGACATGCGCTAAATATTTGAAACCCTCTTTCCCTTGGTTTTTAAGCAATGGCATGGCTATGCTGTCTGGGCCCACTTTCCTTTTTTGAATTTTATGAAAGTGCGTTTTTCGGTGACGATGAAGTCGGCGGTACGCTCGAACGAAATAAGTATGGGCAGGTGGTCGGATGCCAATGTTACCATCGGCTGCCAGTTGACGCAGTTTACGAGTTCTGCGCTCACGATTGAGATATCTGGCGAGCTATGACAGCTTCCTACCATACGTGTGGGGGCGTCTCCGTTTATTGTGCAGAACGTCGTTTCGTCTATTTGATCCGCCAACATCTCACCCCTACTGTCCGCCCGCAAGTTTGAATGCCATAGGTCGTGATGGGCATTGAAATCGCCTAAGATAATGCGATTGTTGCCAGTGAGTAAGGCCTCGATATTAGGGCGGTATCCACTGGGGCAACAGGTGACAGGAGGGATGTAGATGTTGATGATTTCTAGATTTGCATCGCCTGACCGGACAGATAGGCCTTGACGTTCTAAGACATTGTCCCTGCGGTCGATGCCAGGATCAAATATATAATATTGCACAGAGTGGTGTATAATAAACGCGAGGCCGCCTCCATTTCCGCTCTCGCGGTCTTTCCTGTGGACATTATAACCAGAGCAGGTCTGCAATGCAGATCCTGCTGTGAGTTTATTCTCTTGAATCGCAGCAATGCGGATGTTGTGCCGCTTCATGAAATCGACTATCTCCGTAATCTTCCCAGTTAGTCCATTACAGTTGAACTGCAGAATTCTGAAGTGCATGAGGGGTGACGCCGCCACTCTAGGGGTAAGTGACGGGTGACTACGCCTAGGTTGTGGAAGGCCAGGACGCAATTGCTGTTGTGGCCTTGGGACTGGGCGCCCTTGGGCAAGCATTGGGGTATCAGGATGATTTGGGTTTGCGACCTGGCAACATGGCGCGATGAAACCCGTCGAGGGGTTGCCGTCGCGGAGACCAGAACATCTAGGAAAGTGGCACCACCCAAGGCAGGAGCTGCATTGAGCGGATGTCGCAAACCTATATATTCTGTGCTGGCAGACGGTGCAAACGGAGACAGGGACTAAGAGTCTGTTTCCCGGACCTGCACGATTGCTGCCAGAAAAGAGGGGGGGAGAAGAAGACGGGGGCAGGGGCTGATGCTCAGCATTGCTACCAGCTCTACTACGAAGGTAGTAGTTATGAGTGGTATCAGCTGTTTGAGTTGTTGGCGCCGTGGGGCGCGAGCAGCAGCGGGTACTTGTTGTGGCTTGCTGAGCAGCGAAGCTGCTGGAAGGTAGTGGGGATACGCTTAGGCGTAGACTACGGGACGCCCTTGGGCGTGAGCAGCAAGGAGCCAGAAAAGATTTATAAAAGTTACGGGGACGTCGGGTTTTGGGATCAAGCCCAGAACAACCTGTCCGATGCAACCATCCCTTGCACGAGACACACTGAACAGAGTATGACCGTCTTAAAAAGATTCTTTTCTGGCAAATGCAGCAAAACCATTTCTCAGGACCGGGGTCAGGAGACGGATACCTTCCCGGAGTAAGAGAATATGTAGCAGTCCTGCTGCAAGGAGCTGCTGGGAGGATGACAATTTGTGGGAGGGACGAAACAAATTAAATGGGGTCACACTGAAATGACAGTCCTTGGTTGGGAAAAATCCCGAGTCGCTCCGGTACATAGAACCGACTGCCTTGGGAAGCGGGAATAGGTCAGTCTCTGGCTGTTGTTGTTGTTGTAGCAATGTTTCGCCCCACCTAATAGCTGCGACTGATCACAAATTGTCATCAATATCATCTAATGGGAGTCCAAGGAAACTTGCTGTTTCGACAGGGGTGGACCATAATGAAAGGGGTGTTAGAGGCGTTGATTCCACATTACAATTAAAGAGATGATTGGTGTCATGTGGGGACACATTTCAAGCGGGCCATACATTTTGTATGTCGGGGTTGATTCTGGATATGTAAGAGTTTAACCTGTTACAGTATCCAGAACGAAGTTGAGCCGCAAGTTTTGGGTACTGTTCCCTGAGTACTAGACTCACCGGGCAATTCCCGGCATAAAGGTCCGACGCCTGTTTGTGGAGTTCACCAAGGACCTGCTTGTGTTTTTTGCTTCATACGGCTGAGTTCTCAGGTGCCGCATTTTCTCAAAATGCTTACGGAGATGACTCCTTAAGTCCCTAGGCGGTGCTAGCTCATCAATCGGATGTCTGCTGGGATGCCCAGTTTTCTGGGTAGTCAACAGGAACTGTTTGGTTAGCATCTCATTTCTCTCCCTGATGGGGAGTATTCTCGCCTCATTATGTAGATGGTGTTTTGGGGACATAAGAAGGCAGCCCGGGACAGGCGGTTCTGAGCGCAGTATTTTGGCAGGCCTGTAGCTTCTTCCAGTGGGTAGTTTTTAGGCTGGGCGACCATATAGGGAACGCGTAGCACGCAAACGGCTGGCCAATTGCTTTGTATGTGGTAATGAGAGTTTCTTTGTATTTTCCCCAAGTACTTCCAGCAAGGGATTTGAGGATTTTATTACTGCTCTGGATTTTTGGAACAATTGCGGCTGCGTGCTCACCAAAATGTAGATCCGACGGCCTTGCGAAGCGTCAGTCTCTGGCTCACTTCCCGCTGCTAATTTTGAATCTATAACATCAACAAACCCTCTTAAACACGCTCAGATAATTGCATCAAACTCGGTCCAATCGTTTGGGAGGAGATCAGTCATAAACACACGTACAGAAGAAATATTTATATTAAGAGAAGAGTACCCGGCAGACTTTGTTCTGCTCGGAAATTAGTTTACCTACGTTTCAAAAGATATTATGGCTTCCCTTCTTCACTCTCTATCCCATTTTCTCATACTTCATTTTTTGTGCTATTTCTTCTTATCCATCTTTTATTCCATTTATCTTCCTCCAGTTCCCGAACTCATTCCCAATCCAATACTCCCACTCCAGCTCCCCTCCCACGCCAACATTAAACATTTACAAAAAATGCTTCTAATCGGGGTCGCCCCTCAGAAGTGATTTGGCAAACACTTCGAATGTATTTCAGCCATGAAAAGCTTTGAGTGAAAATGCATCTGCCTTGCAGTTCGGAGTCGGCATAAAACATGTAAGTCCCGTCCCGCCAATTTTTAGGGAAACCCAAAGGGAGCACGACGCGAATTGGAGAGAAGCTCGGCCTAAATCTCCTCGGAGGTAAGTCGTGCCAAGTTTTTTTTTATTTTATACCTGCTTCACCTGACAGGCCCATCTTATATATTAGTTTTTATGGATCAATACGAAACTATATGAAACTAACACAGGTACAGTGGGGCTAATGCTTAAATATGTCATTATAAGACAAATCTCATTTAATTTTTTTTTTATTTTTTACTAAAAACATTTTGTTTTTGCATTTTTCTAAAAACTTTCGATTTTGACGAAGTTTTTTGAAGCACCCTGTCTCTGTGAAACTCTGAGCTTTAAAGCAATAAAACTTCAATGAATTAGCTTTCATTCGCATTTTAAATTTTTAAAATATCTCCATTGGTTCAAAAGTTATGATTTTTGCAAAGAAAAAATTCAAAAGGCGCCACTTGCGTCGTTTCTTCTATTTGATCCGCTAACATCTCACCCCTACTGTCCACCCACATGTTTGAATGCCATATATCGTGATGGGCATTGAAATCGCTTAAGATAATGCGATTGTTTCCAGTGAGTACGCCGCTGATATCAGGGCGGTATCCACTGGGGCAACAGGTGACAGGAGGGATGTAGATGTTGATGATTTCTAGATTTGCATCGCCCGACCGGACAGATAATCCTTGACGTTCTAAGACACTGTCCCTGCGGTCGATGTCGGGATCAAATATATGATATTGCAAAGTGAACAGCAAGGAGCCACAAAAGATTTATAGAAGTTACGTGGACGTCTGGTTTTGGGATCTAGCCCAGAACAATCTGTCCGATGCAACAATCCCTTACACGAGACATACTGACAAGAGTATGACCGTCCTAAAAATATTCTTTTCCGGCAGATGCAGTAAAACCATTTCTCAGGACCGGGGTCAGGAGACGGATCCGGATTGGGTTCGATACCTTCCCGGAGCAAGAGAATATGTAGCAGTCCCGCTGTAAGGAGCTGCTGAGAGGATGACAATTTGTGGGAGGGACGCAACAAATTAGATGGGGTTACACTGAAATGGCAGTCCTTTGTCGGGAAAAATCCCGATTCGCTCCGGTACATAGGACCGACGGCCTTGGGAAGCGTCAGTCCCTGGCTCACTTCCCGCAGCTAATTGTGAATCTAAAACATCAACAAACCCTCTTAAACATGCTCAAAAAATTGCGTCAAACTCGGTCCAATCGTTTGGGAGGAGATCAGTCATAAACACACGTACAGAAGAAATATTTATATTAAGACAAGAGTACCCGGCAGACTTTGTTCTGCTCGGAAATTAGTTTACCTACGTTTCAAAAGAGATTATGGCTTCCCTTCTTCACTCTCTATCCCATTTCCTTATACTTTATTTTCTGTGCTATTTCTTCTTTTCCATCTTTTATCCCATTTATCTTCCTCCAATTCCCGAACTCATTCCCAATCCCTCCCACGCCAACATTAAGCATTTACAAAAAATGCTTGTAATCGGGGTCGCCCCTCAGAAGTGATTTGGCAAACACTTCGAGTGTATTTCAGCCATGAAAAGCTTTGAGTGAAAATGCATCTGCCTTGCAGTTCGGAGTCGGCATAAAACATGTAGGTCCCGTCCCGCCAATTTGTAGGGAAACCCAAATGGAGCACGACGCAAATTGGAGAGAAGCTCGGCCTAAATCTCCTCGGAGGTAAGTCGTGCCAAGTTTGTTTTTTTATTTTATACCTGCTTCACCTGACAGGCCCATCTTATATATTAGTTTTTATGGATCAATACGAAACTATATGAAACTAACACAGGTACAGTTATTAAAGTTGCATCCATCTTTACAAATTAGACATGCATATATTTATAATTGAGACTACCTCCTTCCCGGCAATTTATGCGTTGTATTTACTTTCTCAGAGGTGTCATATTGTTGTATCTACCAACAAAGGTGTCATATTGTAGCTTGTGCAAAAAAACTCTCTCGATTTTTTTCTGTGCTGCTCCCACTAAATTTGTTCCCTCAACCTCCTTATCTCAAACAAAAATTTGACTAGGGCTTTCATTTTTCGGCGAATTTATTTATTTATTAAAAAGTAGCCTACGGCTAATTTAATTAATTTGTATACACTTACTAGCAGACGAGGCAGACGTTGTTCTGCCCTAAACTTGGCCTATCTGCATACATTTTAATAAGCTTTTTCCGTCTAACTCTGCCCTACCCCTCTACACTTTTTCCTAATCTTTTTATTCACTCCTCCCTCCGTCTTTTTCGCTTCATCTCCACCTTCGTCTCATTCTATCTCTTTCTCAGTCTCCTTCCCTCTTTTCTCTTCTCTCAAGTTTTTCTCCTTCTTCTTCATCTCTTATTGCCAGTCCCAGAGGGTGGTATGTATTTTGTTCTACTCCCACTCCGAGGCGCAGTCTCAGTCCCAGTACTAGTCCTAATCCCACTCCCAGTCCGTCTCTGGTATACTTCCCGGAAAAAAGTATCATAAATATTAATATAAGCAAATTTATATACGAAATTTCAGGCAAATCGAACAGGACGTATGTAAATAGGTATGTGGGTGTTATTAATTCTTGCCTTTATATCGGTTTCGCATGCATATTTATCAGTTTTGCCAGGTTGATGCGACTAAATCGAATATCACAATGAACTTTAAAGCTCTCAGCAACAGCTTTCATTTGATGTCCATAATACACACACATTCTAGGGGTATCCGGGTCCATGTTTTGGCCTATATCTCGAGACCGTAGTCACCCAGCGGTGTAAAACTTACTCTGTACTAAAGCATACCTCAACAGCTTCAATTTGATACCCATAATGTAAAAACACATTCTAGGTGTATCCGGGTCCACGTTTTATGCTATATCTCGAGACCCTAGCCTCCCAGTTATATGAGAATTGTCCTGTACTATAGCACTCATCAACAGTTTTCATTCGATATCCATATTGTATAAACACATTCTAGGGGTACCCGGGTCCACGTTTTGATCTCAAGACCCTATGCTCATGGCGAAAAAAAAGGTAGACGTTAGCCGATTCTCAGACCTACCCAATATGCTCACAAAATTTGATGAGAATCGGTTCAGCCGTTTCGGAGGAGTTGAGCCTCTAACACCTGTAACGACAGCCTGTCTCCATACTGGCCTAACTGAGTGACAGAGTGTATATGCGTCTATGTGTTTATGTGTTTTGTGTCCAGGTCCGTGCCTTAGCCGCAATGTTGCCATCAACATAACATTAACATAATAACATTAACATTTACAACATTGTACCGATAATGAACACAATGTTGCAGCGGAAGTAAGATGTTGCGCTTGGCATCATGCTGGGATAATAAATAAAATGTCACCATGCTGCTAATAACTTAGCAGCATCGATGAATGCCATACACCTATGTGTTTGTTTTGTTCTGTGTTATGTACGTGGAGGTGTATTTGTGCAAGGCTATGAGCGTGTGAATGCATCAGTGTGAGCGGTCAAGGCACGAACCAATTGTATCTGTGTAGGTGTTCGTTGTGTGTAGCGGTAAGCGTATGAATGTATGAGTGCATGATTGTATAGATGGAAAATACGGGAGAGCCGAAAAGAAAGGTTGACATGTAATGGTAAAAATTTTCCGTTTCTGGGTAACGTTCCTTACCACGGCGGTAGTTATAAAAGGGCACAACGTTAGGCAACGGGCCAAAGTATTATTTTATCGGTGCCAGTGAGTGTAAAGGAAAGTGGTTAACACAAAGAAAAAAAAAAAAATTGTTAAAATCTTTAAATAATCCAAGTTTTTAGTGCGCGCCTCAAAACGAAGTACTAGCCGGTTTGCTAAATTTTGTAACCAAGTAGCTTCTTTTTAATTGTGTAGTGCGCGGCGAAAAGTGTCTCGCGACCGCTAGAACCAGGCAAATCTGGTTTGCCAGCTAGCTCCCGATCCTGACCGTTGCAGCAAAAATAAATTAGACCACAAAGGCTATCGTTACTGCTAAAACCAGGTAAGTCTGATGGATTTAATTGCCCTTGGATTTCTTTTTTGTTTTCCTCCAACTTGGCATGCCCACTGGGAAGCTGGCTGCTATATAGCCAATTTTCCAAGCAAGCCAAGAGCAAACTTGCATGCATGTATACACGCCCACATACAGACATATGTGTGTCAGTGTGTATATTAATAATGCAGACAAAGATATAGATTCAACATCACCAGTTTTGCACACTAGGAATTCTTGAAGAATAACGTTTTTTGTATATTACTAGGGCACTTTTGGAAAGCACCACTGGGCACGTCAATTTTAACTACATACCGCTCGGCAACAACAACAACCACGCACTACACTATGTTTTAATTGGTAGCGCACTCCACAACATAAACCACTACAGCACTTTTTTTATTGGCAATATACGGCCGCAACAACCACAACAGAATTTTGCCTTGTATTGGTGGCATAACGCTCAACAACGCAACACGCATTTCTTTTCAACGGCACACCATTTGCTTCCACCAGCAACGAATCGTTATTCGCTTATTTGGTCATCAGCGGCGCAACGCCAACAACAACTGCGTCACCTTTTCCACTGGCAATAACAACTCCCGCCTGCGGCCACACGTTTTGGTATCGGCAATATATTGTCACCACAACAACAACTACAACAACACTACCCTTTTGGCCTCTCAATCGACGTCAAAACACCCAACAACAACACCTTCGATACACCATTTTGACAACATTTTTTTGTTGGTCGGGCTACACCAGCAACAACCACAGCCATTGCCTATTTTTTATTGGCGATACACCGCCCAACAACAAGTACTACAACCACCCACAAACACTACATTGTATTTAATTTGTTGCATGCGCACACCTCAACAACAACCACAAGAAATTGGCAACTGTGAGTATCGCAATTTTCACCGGCGGGACTGCGTTTGCAACAACAACAGCCACTACACCACACACAACAAAAAAAAAACACAACAACAAACACCGGCGGAGGGATGAGCTTTGCAGACAACACACCTAGCTGTATTTTGAAATTCGTATATTTTGGATATATTATTAAGTTTATTTAAATATTGGTATAAGGGTCATAATTTTTACAGGGAACGGGCAAAAGGGGCATCATATCTCCGGGGTCAAGCATTTCCTTTTCGCGCATATAACGTCTGAGTGTTACTTTAACTCCATATTTCAGGAGTTAATGGTGGCACTTTTGCCTCCATAATTTTTTTTCGTTTCGTCTCCTCATTTCTTTAATTTTTCCACTTCAGTTTGACATTTAAATTTTCGTGTATTTTTATGTCTCCGTCTTCTATCATATACACATTTTTCTTTTACACGTGGTTTTTGCTACCTCTGGTAGCACCAAATTGGAACTTTAAAATTTTTGCCATTTTATATATATTTTTTTTTTTAGATATTTTTGTTTTACACTTACTCTTTAGGGTTATTGGCAATATCATTCCCAATATAACTTCTTTTAGCCTCAGAAACCCGAGATTAGTAATTTTAGCGTGCCTTCCGCACCAAAGGCATTTTTTTTTGGGTAGAAGACACATTTTTTTTTATCTCGCACTTGATGTTCACGCTGGTAGATTTGATACTACTAAAGCACTCATTACTTAAAGATTGCTAGCGAGTGATCTTGGCTGAGTGAGTACGGGTGGCCAACGTGGGCGTGGCCTGTAGAATTGTATGCATGATAGGAGTATCTCTAGTTTCAGCGTTTTCAGCAAAGCTACTCAACTGCAGCGGCGCCGTGGGATAAGGAGAGTAACTTGGTGAGTGTTTTGAGTGAAATATAAAAATTTATCAATATACACCTGTTTAGTTGTATGTACATGTGTTAGTACGGATTCCTGCTCTTGCAAAAAATAGAACAGGAATTAGCAAAGCAGAAAAATAAAAACAGATTGCAACGAACATATGTGCATGCATGAAAAACGTCACAAACTTACATTTGCACTTACATACATACCATTTGTTTTCATATACACATAAATTCTTTTCTTTGTTGACCTACTTTTGCTGTGTACATAATTGATCTTATGTTTATTTGAGCGGTCGCGGTAGGTCAGGGACTAGGGTATTTGAATTTTTTTTGTTCGCCCTCTTATTTTATTTTATTTGGATTTGTATCTTTAGAATTTAGGATTAGCTCCTATTAATAATATCGCATTAGGGTGGCCCTAAAAGTTTACATTTTTTTATTTTAGGCCAGAAACTTTGTCTATTAGTCGTAGGAATTTTTCTTATTGAATTGAATTTGAAATGTATCTAGTTCCTCTTGCACTCTCATGAATTTTTAATATTCATTAGTAATAAAAATTAGCATTAAGTTTGAACAATTTTTTTATTGTTACTTCTAGTAAATTGTTCGAAATCCTTGTCAAAGGATTGTATATTAAACTCGGAGTTTAAGAGTTTTTTTTTGAATAACTGAACCATTAGCAGGGTGTTAGTTGGTAATTTGTAAGCCTAAACTTTGTAAATAAATTATAAGAATTATGTTTGGATGAAAAATTTTAGATGTTTTCATAATGCAGGGCTAAAGTTTTAAGTCGGTGTTGGTGCTGCGCTTGTGCGCGGAAAGGTTAGGTGAAGGTGAGTGTTTAGGGAAAATGACTGAGTGACAGGGGACAGACCAGTGTCAGGTTTGGGGGCACTGTAAGGTAAACCAGGAGTCAGCACAGTGCCCACGGTGCAGTGCAAGTTGCACTGCAGAGGGAGGGTAGACTCCACCTGACAGGACAGGCCTTCATCTATTTCTACCCCTTATGCTTTCCCCTTCTAACTTTGTCCCTCACGTGTATTTCTATTTGTTTCAGCTTTTCTCTCCTTTATATATACATGCAGGTATGAACCCCTTTTGTTCATGTGGCTGCGGGTGAGGTCGGTGGTGCAATACCCCGCCCAAGACGACGAGCTAGCCTGGGCCCGCAAGCATACCTGCTTGCCGCCGCTCCTCACCACCCAAACAGTCAGCCACGTAACAATGGCGCCCAACGTTAATAGCCCGGTAATCTTTTTAGTTTTTTTTGTCTTTCCATTTAGTTAATTTCTTTCAGTTTTGTTTTGATCTACATAAATCCGCCTTAATTCCTTTTAGTTCCAAAAATGTTCTTTCAGTTCTTAGCTTTTGTATTCTCAACGTTCATAGCCCGATCAATTTTTCATTTCCACGCTAATTGACTACCTCTTACTTTAAATTTCCCAATATTTTTTTTATTTTAATCCGTACTTTTAATTTTTGAATTTCTTAATCTATTTTTTTCTACCTTTCCTTCCTTAAATTTCCCAAATTTTGTTCTTCAGACCTTCTTACCCTTCCAAGCCCCATCCCTATTTCCGTCTTCCGACTTAGGACAGGGACAGTCATGATGGCAACGCCGAGTGGGTTCACCTGATCGACAAGTGTCATCATGACCAGAGGATAGGGATTAGCTGAGTGTCCATGTCAGGGCTCCTTTGTTGAACTTTAACAGCTCGACAAAGTGGTAACTGGTATGGCACTTAGCTAGCGACGGACTTAGGTAGGAGATCGTGGCGAGCTGTTCAAGCTACCTTACCGGGAGTCCAGCACTGCCGGTAAGTGAGGTTTACAGTCGTCGCCACGATATTTAGGAGTAGGAGGTGTGGCATCCACACATAGGAATAAGTTCTTGACCGTGAAGTGCCACACTTCCACGGACAGCACGATTGACCAGACTTCAAATACATAGAGACGGAATAACCACCTTCGCTGAACCTTCGCCAAGGCAGCACCACAGACACCAATACTAATACATTAAATTTCATTTGGTAACTTTTGATTTCAAATTCAAAATTTGATATTCTTGAAGTTTCGAGATTATTCAAAATTTTTTTACTGAATATTTCTTAGGAGGATTATTTCCAAACATCTTGCTTGAATTGCGTTTTTTTTTTTTTTTTTTTTTTTTTTTTTGAAAATTTACATTTACCTAGCTCACCCACACACACATACTGTTCGAGATTGGTTGTAGTTTTAGTTTAATTTTGTTTTCAGTTCTATCCCTGAGGTTTTTTTTTGATTCTGGGTCAGACCCTTAAATCGTGAAACCTAGATCACTAGGTTTGTCTTGCGACGCATACACACGCAAGCCAACATATAATTTGAATTCTCCCGTTTGCAAGTCCTAAGTTTCTATGTTTCGATTAGCATATACATAATACTTTACACCTAAACAAACCTTGTTTTAATTCTCACACACACACACGCACATAGCCCCTGAATTTAACTTCAGTTTTAATATATTTTTTTTTTATATACTTAAGCATTTTTGTTTTTGATACTAGCGTATAAGTTTTTTTTTCTCATACGCATAAACCCACAAATCACTTGAATTACCACATACACATACATACATACACACAAACCTATCACTTAATAATTGAATTGAATTTTTATATACATACATATATTGTAATTTTTATATCCGTTATTTAATATCCTTTAGTTATATATTTTTTTTTTATTGGGTTTGGGGTGAATTTGGACCTATTATCTTATATTATTTACTTTTTTATTATTTATTGGATCTGCAAATACAAACAGATTGTTCTTACCGGAATATTTTCCTTGCATCTCATGTTTTTTTTCTTTTTCGCATAATTTTTTTTTTTGTTTTTCCATTTGGGTTGCGGTCGGGATAGCGTTTCCTTGGAGGTATTATATATATTTAGTCGATTGTTCCTGCGTTTTTTTTTGGGTTTTTGGATTAAAAGTTTTCGCCGCTGCAGACAGTGAATGTCTGACCAAGACCGGGAAAAATATACGGAGGAAAGACCTTTTGGGGGATTGGGAATTTTAGATTCCAATAGGCGTGTTACAAGGAGTCATGCCAGGGCTCTGGAAAACCAGATTGTTGGCTCACTTTTCACGCAAATTGACACAGGGATACCGAGGCCCATAGACTTTGTGCCTACGGATTATTTCAATAGGTGTGCTTCGCGGATTTTCGGTTCGTTTGACCCTGAACGCCCGATTAGGATCTCTGTCGCGAACGGGGTGTCAGTCAGTGAGGCCGAAAATTCATTGAACTTTTCCAAGAAGATCGATTTGGTGTGCCAAATGTCGGATAGCGGAGATGAGGGTGCCCGAGGGGGCGATGTTCCGGTGATGGGCGCACCAGCAGGGGGTCCCAGAGGTCTTAATGCCCCTCTTCCTGACGCCACCCGCCAAGACACCAATGTCGAACAGCTGAGCCGAATGATGGCTATGATGGCGCAACAGCAAGACTTGGTTGTGCAAATGGCAGGGGAGGTCAGGAGCATTAAGACCAATGTTGATATCCTTGGTGGTCGCGTAGCGGATATGGAGGCTTCCGCGCAACCTTCGGGACATCGGTCCGCCGTGGCATCAACGCCACAACCTCAAAACCAGAGGGGGAAACTACTGCTCATGACGGTACGCCGAATACCAATCGGACTGCCGAGCGGGACGGTGGTAACCCTCCAAGGTGGAAAAAATTAGATTTGGACAAGTGGCACATAAAATTCGATGGAACAAACAAGGGGATGAGCGTCGAAAGCTTCGTATTCCGGGGGGAGAGAATGCGGGAATAACACAACATCTCCTATACCAGTTATTCACGGACTTTCATTGTCTGGTTTCCGGCGGTGCCTTGAAGTGGTATTGGCAGGTGCTCGAAGACCATTCCGATGATCCCGATTTTGGGTATTTTGGTCTGAAAGCAGAACTGCTAAGTCACTTCAAGTACGCCGAGTCCGACTATGAAATAATCCGTGAAATAATGGAACGGAAACAGCAGCCCGCAGAAGCTTTCGCGAAGTCCTATCTCTAAGTTCTATAGCGAAGTCCACAACCTGACGTTCCGTTTGCGGAAGAGGATCCCTGAGAGGGAATTGGTTGGCATAATCAGGGGAAATCTTAAACCGTACCTAGCCAGCCTGACCTTCGCCATTAAAATGGACTCGTTGGCGGAGCTCAAAGCTGAGTGTAAGAGAGCGGAAAAACTCATTAGGGAAAATAAGAACCGGTCCAGACCAGTTAGTGAGATAGGGTTCGAACAGCCCGATATACTGGGAGAGAGAAAGTTAGAAGCTTTTGATAGGAAGCCTCAGCGCCCACCCCAACACCAATCCCAATCCTTACCCCAACACCAAACCACAGCCAATCCCAATAGTGTTCGTCCTTCTGTTAGTCCTTCCGTGTCCAACTGTACCGTCAATTCCTTTTGTGCATCACCCTTCCACTGGATGTTGTGTTTTTCGTGCGGTATGCCGGTGAATCACTTTGTGAAAAACCCGGCAGAAGCACAAAACCCAAATAAATGTTCGTCCTCGTTCCACAATATGTTCTGTTTTGCGTGTGGAAGTGATTCGTCCTTTTGCGTGTTTAAGCCCAAACAGGGAAACCCGAGGCTGGCGGAGTTAACCGGGGACTCCAGCCAGGAGTCAGGCAACCCCGCAGACCTGAAATAAAAATTTTGAAGAAAGAAGAAATAGAACAGAGAGGGGAGGTTAGGAAACCACAAGGGACGGTGGAAAAACGCGAGGTAAAGAGTTTACACCAAAGAAAGATAGAGTATGGAGAAGCCAGAAGAAGGATATTTTGTGACACCATAAGTACCGTGCCACCGTGGTGTGATGGTAGCGTGCTCCGCCTATCACACCGTATGCCTCGGGTTCAACTCCCGGGCAAAGTAACATCAAAATTTTAGAAATAAGGTTTTTCAATTAGAAGAAAATTTTTCTAAGCGGGGTCGCCCCTCGGCAGTGTTTGGCAAGCGCTCGGGGTGTATTTCTGCCATGAAAAGCTCTCAGGAAAACTCATCTGCCTTGCAGATGCCGTTCGGAGTCGGCATAAAACATGTAGGTCCCGTCCGGTCAATTTGTAGGGAAAATCAAGAGGAGCACGACGCAAATTGGAAGAGAAGCTCGGCCTTAGATCTCTTCGGAGGTTATCGCGCCTTACATTTATTTATTATAAGTACTGATAGGAAAAAGAGAAATTTTGAGAAGATTCATAAGATGAGGGAGAAAAGGAAATATTTTAAGAAGTTGCGCAGCAAAATTGTCGCTACAATTGTCACTGTAAAAGGTGACAATAAATTTTTTGCAAAAACCGCGATAGGAGGTAGGGAAGTTTTAGCTCTCTTGGACTCAGGGGCGAGTGCCAGCTGTTTAGGAAAAGGCTCAGCGGCACTCCTGTGCGGTAAAGAGGCCTTGATTGTGCCGATCAGGGGTCAAAATATCCGGACCGCGAACGGGGAGGAAACCGCTGTGGTGGGGGTAATAAAGTTACCTGTGGTTTGGGATAATGCCACAAAAGATTTGGAATTTTTGATAGTACCAGGCTTGCAGCAACAGGTTTATCTCGGCATAGATTTTTGGCAGGAATTTGGTATGAGTGTGGTGAGCAAAGGTATGAAAGGGAATGGGTGTCCAAGTGTTGCCAGTGTGGCGGAGCTCGTGCCCGCCGAGGGTGACTTGTTTTTCGATGCTGTGCAGCACGTTTTAACGCCGGAGCAAAATAATAGGTTGGAGCGTATAAAAGCCCAATTCCCGTCCTTCGCGGTATTAGGGTTAGGCCAAACAGATAAGGAGGAATACGTCATCGAGGTGGTTAACGAGAATCTGCCAGTAAAGCAGCGCCATTACCCGATTTCACCAGCTATTCAAAAACTCATATACGCAGAGTTAGATCGAATGTTGGGCATGGGAGTCATCGAGGAGTCCAACAGCAGCTGGAATTCGCCGGTATCGCTGGTAATAAAAGGGACGAAAAACCGCTTGTGCCTTGACGCTCGCAAAGTCAACGAACGAACAATTAAGGATGCCTACCCCTTACCCCACATTGATGGAATCCTCAGCCGACTACAAAATACACGATTTATTTCCGCGATAGATTTGAAGGATGCCTTCTGGCAGATTCCTCTGGAGAGGAAGTCAAGAGAAAAGACTGCTTTTACTGTCCCTGGCCGACCCCTTTACCAATTTACCGGCATGCCTTTCGGGTTGAGCAATGCAGCACAACGAATGTGTCGTCTCATGGACAAGGTCATTCCGGCCGCTTTACGTGAATGTGTTTTTGTTTATCTTGACGATTTGTTAGTTTGTTCTGTAGATTTCGCGTCCCATATGTGTTTACTGGAAAAGGTCGCTCGGTGTCTTCGCGAGGCTAAGTTAACAATTAATGTCGAAAAGAGCAAGTTTTGTTTCAAAGAAGTTCGATATCTAGGGTACGTAGTCGGGGATGGATGTATCAGGACGGACGCCAACAAAGTGGTAGCTGTGAGGGACTTCCCAGTTCCGAAAACCCCGAAGCAACTACGACGGTTCCTGGGTATGTCGGGCTGGTACCGACGTTTTATACAGGGCTATGCGACTATTGCAGCCCCGCTGCACGACTGCCTCAAGAAAGACAAAATCAAAAAGTTTGCAATGACGGAAGAAGCAATAAAATCATTTAAAATTTTAAAGCAGAGTTTGGTTTCTGCACCGGTGCTCACACATCCTGACTTTAAGCGTCGTTTCTATATTCAATGTGATGCATCAACGGACGGAGTGGGAGGGGTTTTGTTTCAACTGGAAGATGACCAGAACGAAAGACCGATTGCCTACGTTTCGGCAGAACTTAATAAGGCGCAGAAAAACTATAGCATTACTGAACTTGAATGCTACGCCGCGATCGTGAGTGTGAAAAGATTCCGACCTTATGTGGAAGGTACCCCGTTCACCATCATAACTGATCATGCCAGCCTCAAATGGCTCATGAATAAGAAAGATCTTTCTGGGAGGTTGGCAAAGTGGAGTTTGAAACTCCAGGGTTATGATTTCGATATCCAACATCGAAAAGGTGCGCAAAACGTGGTTCCCGACACACTCTCACGAATGCACTTGGACGAAATACTGACGAACGAAAGAGCCATAGACGTGTGTCTCGAGTCACCGTGCTTCGAGTCGGAGGAGTATACGGAGTTAAAAAAGACGGTGACCGAGAACAAAGAAAAGTTGCCAAACTTATGGATATCGGACGGTTACGTTTATAAACGGACGCAATTCGACAGGGGGGACGATCTTCTAGCGGACCAGACCTGGAAGCTCTGGGTTCCGTCGGAACTGCGACCGGGGCTGGTAGAGTCGTCTCATAGCTCACCGTCTGCTGGTCATGGTGGCATCCACAAGACACTGTCACTACGTCAGAAATATTACTGGCCAGGAATGGTCACCGACGTATGCGCCCATGTAAAAGACTGCGAAACCTGCAAAACTAACAAAACTCAAAACGTGTTTAAACAACCCATGATGGGAAAGCAAAAGCTCACAGAGCGACCTTTCCAACGTCTGTTCATTGATTTTATGGGTCCTTATCCGCGTACTAGTGAGGGTCATGTGTATGTCTTTGTATGTTTAGATCATTTCTCGAAGTTTGTGTTTTTAAAACCGATGAGAAGGGCCACTTCAGCTGAAGTCATAAAATATTTAGAGAAAGATGTTTTCCACGTATTCGGCGTGCCCGAATATGTCCATTCGGACAACGGAAAACAGTTTGTGTCTGAGATCTTCAACAACTTTTTAGAAAAATATGGTACCAAACATATAAAAAATGTATTTTATTCGCCACAGGGTAACGCTGCGGAGAGGGTAAATAGATCTGTTCTGCAGATCATTAGATCCTTTATAAGGGATAACCAGAAAAACTGGGACAAATGCGTCAGCGATGCCGCATTTGCCCTCCGCAGCGTTGTACACTCAGCCATCAACATGTCTCCACATTATGCCACTTTCGGTATGCCTATGATACAGCATGCTGCATCATACGAGCTATACCGAAAGCTGGCGGCGGTAAAGGATGTTGATTGTGAGATAGAGGCAACAAGCGATAGAATGCAAATGATTAGGAACAAGATTATGAAAGAGCTGAAGTTGGCCCATGATAGGAGTAAAAAGATATATGACACTAGAAGTAGAGATGTAAAGTTTCAAATTGGACAAGTGGTATACCGCCGAAACGTTAAGCAAAGTTCCCAGGTCGATAACTACAACGCCAAGCTAGCTCCGAAACAAGTAAAATGTATCGTACTTAATTTTATAGGTAATTCAATGTACGAGCTTGGCGATAGTAGTGGGAAAAATTTCGGCGTATACCATGCTAAAGACATGTTTGCAAAATAGTTTAATGTTTTTCGTAGTGCTAGTACTCTTGTTCTATGTTATTTATTTATTTATCGACGTATTGTATTTATTAATTTATTGACGTATGTGATTATATTATTAAATTATTTTTATTTATTTTTTTTGACCTTTTGATTTATTTGATTATTTTGGCATTTATTTATTTTTTTATTTATTTATTTACTTTACCTACTCGACTATTGGATCTGTGATATTTTATCCTATAAATTTTTTTAATTGTTCTGCTAACTGTGATATTTTGTGTTATTTTATTTTATTTTATTTTATTTTACTTTATATTTTTTTTATTTTTTTTTTTTTATTTATTCTATCTGTGATATTTTATTTACTATTAGATATGTAGAGTAGTATCTGTGATATAGGTTTAAGTAGTAGCATTAGCCCAGTGATTTAGTTTGTAAGTAAACAGAACAAAAGTTTAAAGGCGGGAAGAGAAATAGGCCCGGCGTTGAGTCGTGGGTCGAGGCCACACGTTGGACGCGGGAAATGATATTTAGCAGGCTGCGTTTGAATTCTTTACGCCCACGCTCCATAGTGCAGGCACCATCGGCGGTTGCGAGCCTGTAACGACAGCCTGTCTCCATACTGGCCTAACTGAGTGGCAGAGTGTATATGCGTCTATGTGTTTATGTGTTTTGTGTCCAGGTCCGTGCCTTAGCCGCAATGTTGCCATCAACATAACATTAACATAATAACATTAACATTGACAACATTGTACCGATAATGAACACAATGTTGCAGCGGAAGTAAGATGTTGCGCTTGGCATCATGCTGGGATAATAAATAAAATGTCACCATGCTGCTAATAACTTAGCAGCATCGATGAATGCCATACACCTATGTGTTTGTTTTGTTCTGTGTTATGTACGTGGAGGTGTATTTGTGCAAGGCTATGAGGGTGTGAATGCATCAGTGTGAGCGGTCAAGGCACGAACCAATTGTATCTGTGTAGGTGTTCGTTGTGTGGAGCGGTAAGCGTATGAATGTATGAGTGCATGATTGTATAGATGGAAAATACGGGAGAGCCGAAAAGAAAGGTTGACATGTAATGGTAAAAATTTTCCGTTTCTGGGTAACGTTCCTTACCACGGCGGTAGTTATAAAAGGGCACAACGTTAGGCAACGGGCCAAAGTATTATTTTATCGGTGCCAGTGAGTGTAAAGGAAAGTGGTTAACACAAAGAAAAAAAAATAAAATTGTTAAAATCTTTAAATAATCCAAGTTTTTAGTGCGCGCCTCAAAACGAAGTACTAGCCGGTTTGCTAAATTTTGTAACCAAGTAGCTTCTTTTTAATTGTGTAGTGCGCGGCGAAAAGTGTCTCGCGACCGCTAGAACCAGGCAAATCTGGTTTGCCAGCTAGCTCCCGATCCTGACCGTTGCAGCAAAAATAAATTAGACCACAAAGGCTATCGCCACTGCTAAAACCAGGTAAGTCTGATGGATTTAATTGCACTTGGATTTCTTTTTTGTTTTCCTCCAACTTGGCATGCCCACTGGGAAGCTGGCTGCTATATAGCCAATTTTCCAAGCAAGCCAAGAGCAAACTTGCATGCATGTATACACGCCCGCATACAGACATATGTGTGTCAGTGTGTATATTAATAATGCAGACAAAGATATAGATTCAACATCACCAGTTTTGCACACTAGGAATTCTTGAAGAATAACGTTTTTTGTATATTACTAGGGCACTTTTGGAAAGCACCACTGGGCACGTCAATTTTAACTACATACCGCTCGGCAACAACAACAACCACGCACTACACTATGTTTTAATTGGTAGCGCACTCCACAACATAAACCACTACAGCACTTTTTTTATTGGCTATATACGGCCGCAACAACCACAACAGAATTTTGCCTTGTATTGGTGGCATAACGCTCAACAACGCAACACGCATTTCTTTTCAACGGCACACCATTTGCTTCCACCAGCAACGAATCGTTATTCGCTTATTTGGTCATCAGCGGCGCAACGCCAACAACAAATGCGTCACCTTTTCCACTGGCAATAACAACTCCCACCTGCGGCCACACGTTTTGGTATCAGCAATATATTGTCACCACAACAACAACTACAACAACACTACCCTTTTGGCCTCTCAGTCGACGTCAAAACACCCAACAACAACACCTTCGATACACCATTTTGACAACATTTTTTTGTTGGTCGGGCTACACCAGCAACAACCACAGCCATTGCCTATTTTTTATTGGCGATACACCGCCCAACAACAAGTACTACAAACACCCACAAACACTACATTGTATTTAATTTGTTGCATGCGCACACCTCAACAACAACCACAAGAAATTGGCAACTGTGAGTATCGCAATTTTCACCGGCGGCACTGGGCCGCAACAACAACAGCCACTACACCACACACAACAAAAAAAAAACACAACAACAAACACCGGCGGAGGGATGAGCTTTGCAGACAACACACCTAGCTGTATTTTAAAATTCGTATATTTTGGATATATTATTAAGTTTATTTAAATATTGGTATAAGGGTCATAATTTTTACAGGGAGCGGACAAAAGGGGCATCATATCTCAGGGTCAAGCATTTCCTTTTCGCGCATATAACGTCTGAGTGTTACTTTAACTCCATATTTCAGGAGCTAATGGTGGCACTTTTGCCTCCATAATTTTTTTTCGTTTCGTCTCGTCATTTCTTTAATTTTTCCACTTCAGTTTGACATTTAAATTTTTCGTGTATTTTCATGTCTCCGTCTTCTATCATATACACATTTTTCTTTTACACATGGTTTTTGCTACCTCTGGTAGCACCAAATTGGAACTTTAAAATTTTTGCCATTTTATATATATATATTTTTTTTTAGATATTTTTGTTTTACACTTACTCTTTAGGGTTATTGGCAATATCATTCCCAATATAACTTCTTTTAGCCTCAGAAACCCGAGATTAGTAATTTTAGCGTGCCTTCCGCACCAAAGGCATTTTTTTTGGATAGAAGACACATTTTTTTTTATCTCGCACTTGATGTTCACGCTGGTAGGTTTGATACTACTAAAGCACTCATTACTAAAAGATTGCTAGCGAGTGATCTTGGCTAAGTGAATACGGGTGGCCAACGTGGGCGTGGCGTGTAGAATTGTATGCATGATAGGAGTACCTCTTTTCATCGTTTTCAGCAAAGCTACTCAACTGCAGCGGCGCCGTTGGATAAGGAGAGTAACTTGGTGAGTGATTTGAGTGAAATATAAAAATTTATCAATATACACCTGTTTAGTTGTATGTACATGTGTTAGTACAGATTCCTGCTCTTGCAAAAAATAGAACAGGAATTAGCAAAGCAGAAAAATAAAAACAGATTGCAACGAACATATGTGCATGCATGAAAAACGTCACAAACGTACATTTGCACTTACATACATACCATTTGTTTTCATATACACATAAATTCTTTTCCTTGTTGACCTACTTTTGCTGTGTACATAATTGATCTTATGTTTATTTGAGCGGTTGCGGTAGGTCAGGGACTAGGGTATTTGAATTTTTTTTGTTCGCCCTCTTATTTTATTTTATTTGAATTTGTATCTTTAGAATTTAGGATTACCTCCTATTAATAATATCGCATTAGGGTGGCCCTAAAATTTTAAATTTTTTTTATTTTAGGCCAGAAACTTTGTCTATTAGTCGTAGGTATTTTTCTTATTGAATTGAATTTGAAATGTATCTAGTTCCTCTTGCACTCTCATGAATTTTTAATATTCATTAGTAATAAAAATTAGCATTAAGTTTGAACAATTTTTTTATTGTTACTTCTAGTAAATTGTTGGAAATCCTTGTCAAAGGATTGTATATTAAACTCGGAGTTTAAGAGTTTTTTTTTTAATTACTGAACCATTAGCAGGGTGTTAGTTGGTAATTTGTAAGCCTAAACTTTGTAAATAAATTATAAGAATTATGTTTGGATGAAAAATTTTAGATGTTTTCATAATGCAGGGCTAAAGTTTTAAGTCGGTGTTGGTGCTGCGCTTGTGCGCGGAAAGGTTAGGTGGAGGTGAGTGTTCAGGGAAAATGACTGAGTGACAGGGGACAGACCAGTGTCAGGTTTGGGGGCACTGTAAGGTAAACCAGGAGTCAGCACAGTGCCCACGGTGCAGTGCAAGTTGCACTGCAGAGGGAGGGTAGACTCCACCTGACAGGACAGGCCTTATGCTTTCCCCTTCTAATTTTGTCCCTCACGTGTATTTCTATTTGTTTCAGCTTTTCTCTCCTTTATATATACATGCAGGTATGAACCCCTTTTGTTCATGTGGCTGCGGGTGAGGTCGGTGGTGCAATATCCCGCCCAAGACGACGAGCTAGCCTGGGCCCGCAAGCATACCTGCTTGCCGCCGCTCCTCACCACCCAAACAGTCAGCCACGTAACACACCGTGACAGAAGAATTTTATATACCTACTAGAAGACCCGGCAGACGTTCTCCTGCCCTAAATTTGGCCAATCTGCATACATTTTAATAAGCTTTTTCCGTCTGACCACATTTTGGCCTATATCCCGAGACCATAGTCACCCAGGGGTATGAATATTACCCTCTAATAAAGCACTCATCAACAGCTTACATTTGATATCCACATTTTATAAACACATTTTAAGGGTACCCGGGTCCTCGTTTTCGCCTATATCTCGAGACCCTAGTCACCCAGGGGTATGAAAATTACCCCCTACTAAAGCTCTCATCAACAGCTTTCATTCGATATCAATATTCTATAAACACATTCTAGGTGTACCCGGGTCCACTTTTTGGCATATAGCTCGAGACCGTAGTCACCCAAGGGTATGAAAATTACCCTCTACTAAAGCACTCATCAACAGCTTTAATCTGATATCAATATTCTATAAACAGATTCTAGGGGTACCCGGGTCCAATTTTGGCCTATATCACGAGACCCTAGTCACCCAGGGATATGAAAATTACCCTCTAATAAAGCACCCATCAACAGGTTTCATTTGATATCCACATTCTATAAACACATTCTAGGGGTACCGGGGTCCACGTTTTGGCCTATATCTCGAGACCCTAGTTACCCAGGGGTATGAGAATTACCCTCTACTAAAGCACTCATCAACAGCTTTAATCTGATATCAATATTCTATAAACAGATTCTAGGGATACCCGGGTCCACTTTTTGGCCTATAGTTCGAGACCCTAGTCACCCAGTGGTATGAAAATTACCCCCTACTAAAGCACTCGTCAACAGCTTTCATCTGATAGCCATATTCTATACACACATTCTAGGGGTACCCAGGTCCACGTTTTGGCCTATATCTCGAGACCCGAGTCACCCAGGGGTATGAAAATTACCCTCTACTAAAGCACTCATCAAGAGCTTTCATTTGATATGCATATTCTAGGGGTACCCGAGTCCACGTTTTGGCCTATATCTCGGGACCCTAGTCACCCATGGGTATGAAAATTACCCTCTACTAAAGCACTCACCAACAGCTTTTATTTGATATCCATATTCTATAAACACACCCTATTGGTACCCGGGTCCACGTTTTGGCCTATATCTCGAGACCCTAGTCACCCAGGGGTATGAAAATTACCCTCTACTAAAGCACTCATCAACAGCTTTTATTTGATATCCATATTCTATAAACACACGCTAGGGGTACCCGGGTCCACGTTTTGGCCTATATCTCGAGACCCTAGTCACCCAGGGGTATGAAAATTACCCTCTACTAAAGCACTCATCAACAGCTTTCATATGATATCCATATTCTATAAACACACTCTAGGGGTACCCAGGTCCACGTTTTGGCCTATATCTCGAGGAAATATGCTGTTTTGAGTATTTTCCCGCCAAGTATTCGAATTTTTCTCACCTTTTAAACCTTCCCTAGACCTCCACGAATAATTCAAGACCAAGATAAGATAAATCCGTTCAGCCGTTCTCGAGTTTTAGCGAGACTAACGAACAGCAATTCATTTTTATATATATAGATTGAATTTTTTCTAAAAAAAAATCATAAATCAAGAATGGCTAAACCGATTTGGGATTTCAAAATCAACTAACCATCATATCTCCTTCCTGTATCTTTCCTAAAAATTTCATGGCAATCTTTCTATCCGTTCTCGAGATATGGAGTGACAATTAAAATGTACACTTCTTTTTATATATATAGGGTATTTCTTATTAAGTTTAACAGCCAGCTGTATATAAAATTTAAGGTTAATTATAACTAAAATAAATAGGTTTATTAAATATTATTAACACGCTTTTATTAGCTTGGCCTGTATGTAACGGAATCTTTGAGCTTAATTATCACCGGTTTCTAGAAGTCTGATTAATTTGAAACTTTGCATACGTATCAAGGACCGATGACAATGCGTTAATGTGGTGGTGTGGTGACATAAGGTCAACGGCCATAAGGTCAATTGGCCTTATTACCACTTTGAATGGTCATAAGTTTGATTGAAACCTTGCACAAGTATCAAGGCTCGATGACAATGCATTAATGTGATGGTGCGGTGACATAGGGTCAACGGCCATAAGGTCAATTGGCCTTTTTACCACTTTGAATGGCCATAAGTTTGATTGAAACTTTGCACACGTATCAAGGACAACGGCCTTATTACCACTTTGAATGGCCATAAGTTTGATTGAAACTTTGCACACGTATCAAGACTCGATGACAATGCATTAATTTGATGGTGTGGGGACATAAGGTCAACGGCCATAAGGTCAATTGGCCTTATTACCACTTTGAATGGCCATACGTTTGATTGAAACTTTGCACACGTATCAAGGCTCGATGACAATGCAATAATGTGATGGTGGGGTGACATAAGGTTAACGGACATAAGGTCAATTGAACTTGTGACCACCCCAAATGACCATATATTTGAAACCTTGTACATAATGCCAAAAACACATTTCTTTATTAATAATAGAAGTGGACAATGGCGGATACAGGGGGGGCGATGGGGCGATCGCCCCCCCCCCCCCCCCAGACCTACCTGAATAAATATTGGGCGTGCTTAATTTGCCAGAAATTTAAATGCATTTTTTAGATTTCCGTAAAATTGAGATTGAATGAAATAATTCTTATCTTCTTTTGTCTGCTTGTCTAGCGAAAAAAGGTAAATAATAAATAAGTGAGTTGAATGGGGTCTGAAGTCAAATTATTCATCTCTTTTTTTCCTTTTTTGATTGCTGCAATAGATATAGATTCAAAATAACTCCACTTAGTTAAAGCCACAAGTGAAACTCTCTTATCAGAAAGAACTAGCTTCTACCTTTGAGCTGTATAAAATCATTTCTTGATTGTTTTTTGTTCGAATTCTTTCAATTAGTTGAGCTAATTTGAGGGCTTAAAGATAAATTCGATACGTTTATTTGTAATTATGTCAAAATGGTGTTCTGAAGTTAATCATTAATTTATATTACTGACTTCCATGGCAAAAATGGATTTTGAGCTTTCGGCCATGATCGCCCCCCCCCCTCATCTGGAAACCTCTATCCGCCCCTGGAAGTGGATGCATGGCACATCTACGAAAGGTCATACTGGAGCCCGTTTTAACACGCTTTTATTAGCTTGGACTGTATCTATCTATGTATCTATGTATCCATGTATGTATGTAACGGAATCTGGAGTGGAGCCGAGAGGCCCGATAATGCAGAGCTCTGAATTCCATTGCACCTTTTGAAGCATTTTAAGATAGGTACTTTTAGCTAGTGCACGCCACCAGACCAAGACACCATAAAGAATCGGGCGCACAATGGCTGTGTAAATCCAGTAGGTCACCTTAGGGGAGAATCCCCAGGAGGTGCCAATTGCCCTCTTGCAAGTGAACAGCTCTGCTGCTGCCTTCTTGGATCGCTCCACTATATGGTCATTCAATAATAGCTTTCACTACCTTGAGGCGCGCGTCCGGATATACCACCCCTATCAGCGTGCCGGCGGCCCTATAGAAGTTTACCGACCTGGCGTCGTCACAGGCAATTAGCTTGACATTGCCCTGGAACCACCCTGCATCGGTGTAAGATGGCGGTGGACCAGGGTTGTCTTTCTTAACCTTAACGTCCACCGTATCGGGCGCGGCCTCGATCCACTTCCACTGTTGTTTCGGGATCCTGCCATCTTCGCTGCTCTCGTCTATAATGCCAATGATCTGCCGACCCTTGGCAATTTCGGCGAAAGACCGCGTCCAGCCTCCCTGCGTCTTGGCCCTTTTCGGTGCCGTGGGGTTGGATTCATCCATGGACCTCTGGCGTTTCGAGGTTTCATCACTCTCGACTAAAACTTTTAAAATTACTTGAACTAAAAATAAATAATAGTTTAAAAAAACTATATATACTATAGTATAAAAAAACTAAATAAACACGCTTTTATAGCTCACCGAACTAAAAAATAGAAAATAATTTTCAATTAAAAAGAGTTTATATAACAGTAGTAGAAGGTCAAACAATCATTTATATTTAATCACTTCAAAATAAAATTATAATAAAATTTAAGTTATTAACAGAATAATTTAATTCACAGTAAAAAGCGTGGGGTGCTTGATATTGAATGTTACAATAATTCTATTGACAACTATCTGAGAGGAAAGATATGAAATGTAGTCAAATGCACACCACGCTTTTTAATCTGAATTAAATTATTCTATTAATAACTTAAATTTTATTATAATTTTATTTTGAGGTAATTAACTATAAATGATTGTTTGACCTTCTACTACTGTTATATAAACTATTTTTAATTGAAAATTATTTTCTATTTTTAGTTCGGTGAGCTATAAAAGCGTGTTTTTGTAGTTTTTTTATACTATTATTTTTTTATATCACATTAATCATCAGCCATTGCATTAGCATTTAACCAGGGACCTATCTTTTCCCAAAACAATCCAACTGTTCTTGCATTTCTTATTTCATCTGGGACGGCATTATACATTGCTAATCCATTATTAAATACTGGGGCCAAATCGTAACATCCGTGATCGTATAACTCGTCACGTAAAAATATGATTTTTGGATTATGACATACGTGAACGTACTACTTCGATCGTAATTTTGGATCGCAACATACGTAACGAGTAGCTGAACCTACACGTTCCGTTCCAGTTTCATTCGAATACAAACTGGCGATCGTATACACACAATTTTCAATGAAAATGTAAGAAAATTGTTCAAAGATGAACAAGTAAAATATAATAACAAATTTCAAACTTATTATTAACAAAGGTCGAAATCAAACAAGCTTAATCCAAGCCAAAAGGAAATATCGGCAGAATTCATCGCGAGACATCCGCTTTGGTATAGGCTTGCTTCAAATTTAACTTCTTCAGAAAGTAACTAAAAGCTTCCTAAGTTAAGCAAAATCTCTTCAAGAAATTGCAATATTTTTTTGTTAAAAAGATATAATAAATAAATGATATGCTTGCGCTTTGTTCGATAAGTCCAAAGGGTTACTGCGCTCTCTTAACCGCCTTTGGACTATCTTTTCATCGCCTTCGCTATTACTGGGGCTCAAACCAAAACAATAAAATTCTTATCCATCGCAGTTATTTGCTTTATTTTTTATATTGTGGCAACCAATTTGACAGTTCAAAATCCATTGTGAGCCAAAAATACAATCCAACCTAATGTGGATCGTAGGATTTATTGTGGATTGAAAATAAATTACTGTAACGAATTTACTTGCAAATCCTCTTATTTGCTTTTTCTCTGCTAAGTTCGAATCACTAAACTGTTGAATAAATAACTCCAATTTGTAGTAATGCAAAATGGCCTTTATTAAAGTACTTCACAATAACACTCCAACTGTACAACGAATAGCTTAATAACCAAACTGATAGCTTAAAGGAAACTGACTTTCAAAATCAGGCATGCTTAACCAACGAAACGATATCATTTCGTTACGATAATCAACGTTAATAAACGAAACGAAGTCATTTCGTTTCGTTTATTAACGTTAAGATCGTCAAATTAACGAAATGATTTCGTTTCGTTTTCTGCCATATCAAAACGAAATCAAATCGTTTATGTTGATTATTAATTTCAAACTATGCTGGCAAAGCTGATTGATGGCGGAGTCATTAAAGGTGAAAGCATTAGCCAAGCTGATTGCAACTTTTCTCATGAATTTTGACAGTACAAACATTTCTCAGAGTATTTTTGACATTACCACCAACGAATTACACAAACAAATTACATAGAGTTTGTGTGTGTATGTGCGCTCGTTGTTGCCACCTTACGGCTTCACCATGGCTATAGCATTGCCAGCACAATTCAAACATAAAGTATCACGTTTTTGTTAACGTTTTTAACGTTAACGAAAGCTTTTCGTTTCGGTTAAAAACGAGATACAATTTATCTTAATAATTTCTTTATCGATAATATTTCGAAGTGTTTCAACGGAAACGGTGGAAATTTTTTGATAAACGATTAGCTTAACGTTAAGGTGCATCCCTGTTCAAAATAATAGTGCTATTGCTCGCTAGATATCGTCTTACTCGTAACTGCTTGACAATTCAAATCAAACTGAATTACTTCTTACTCGCCTGCACTGCTTTTATAGTTTACGCTGCATACTTCTAGGCTCTTCGATTTCCAGAAGTTACTAGTTGTTTCGGCTACAAAATCGCCAGCCACAACTACGTGCACAAATTATTGCTCTCTCTTGTGACAACTCAGATAAGATATATGCATGTATTTGTGCATTGCCGCTCAGATGTTCGTAAACGTACATATGTGTAGACGCAATTATTTATTCGTTTATGTAGATACATAATGATGAATTATTGATGTGCATTCACGTCACTGGTTAGCATCGGCTTAGAGACGATAGCATCGCTCAGTGCTGCTAACATTCGTTACACTGCCCTCCACCTAAGTCTGATCGTCCCGATCAGACAAATCTCTCGATCTAAACGCCGCTAGCATCTCCAAATGAACCACCTTTCTATTTCGTGGTTTCCCAATGGTTTGTATGCGGTAGATGGAATTACTGATCTTCTTCACAACCTTGTACGGGCCTTCCCAAATGCACCGAATTTTGGCTGGAACACCTTTCCGCCGGAGAGGGTTGTTTAACAGTACCAAATCTTCCTCCAAGAACCCTTCCGAATTATTGTTCTCATTGTACCTGCGTTTGATCTTACTACTCATTATCCTTAGTCGTTTCCTCACACTCTGTTGTTTGACCAATGAGCTACTTCGCAGAGCTTGCGCTTGACGGATTGGCTTGACAGTATCGTTCCGCCGTTTCCCAACAGAAGTGCGCGATGGCTTGAAACCACCCTTGCATGCTTCCTGCAAAATTCTTGCAGTCGTTTTAGTGCGTCCATTAGGGTTTGTCAATGCCGGTGTTTTTGTCGCAGGTACTTTTGATTTCGCTTTGTTTGGCCCATTCGTTTCATCAACCTTTACCTTTGACTTTCGTGGCCTTTGTCGACTTTTCTCCACCAGTACTCGATTACTGCTGAAACCTTTTTCCAAACTGAAGTTAATTGGCACATCCTGGTTCTTATAAAGCATCACCCTTTTCTGCATATCGATCTTGATGCCATGGTCAACCAAGAAGTCCACTCCCAATATGACTTCATCAACGATCTTCGCCACAACGAATTTGTGTAAAACCATGACCTCCCAATTGCGACTTCACATTCTACTTCTCCAATTACCTGGGTGTCCTCTCCCGTGGCTGTACGTAATCTTGCTCCAAGCAATGGTCTTATCTTTTTGTTGACTAAATCCGCTCGAATGATGGAATGAGATGCACCCGTATCTACAGTCAGTAACCGTTCCTTTCCGTCCACATGTCCTCCAACAGTAAGATTGCTCGATCTTCTTCCAATCTGCGAGATAGAGATTATGGGGCATTCAATTGCGGGAGCCAGCTGTCGCCCCTTGCGGCTGACTCGATTTAGTTTAACGATTGAGTGGTCTTGGATATTTGCTCATCACCTTCTGCTCTGCGTTTACGACCACCCACATTGTTGGAGCTATTGGGACCGCTGCTGCAATGTCGTGCCATATGACCTGGGTTGCCACACTTGAAACATTTAATAACTCCGGCATTTTTCTGTTGTGATCCCTTCAGTGCTTCCAAAATAGTGTCTACCCAATCTGGTCTTTCCACTTCTACACGATGAGCTTTGTATGCTGGTTTACTCAATAGTGAGGCCGTTTCCTGAGTCAATGCATGTGATACCGTTTCAGCAAATGTCAGCTTTGGGTTTGCGTATGTAGCTCGCTTCGTTTCCACGTCCCGTATGCCATTTATGAAACTCTGGATTTTTACCCTTTCAGTGTATTCCACGGGTGCGTCCGCATTTGCAAGATGAGCCAATCTTTCAATATCTGAAGCAAACTCCTGCAATGTCTCATTTGCTTTTTGGTAGCGGTTTTGCAACTCAATTTGGAATATCTGTTTCCTATGCTCGCTTCCGTAACGTCTCTCTAAAGCGCTCATCAATGTTTCGTAATGGTTCCGCTCGTACTCTGGGATGGTCTGTAAGATTTCCGCGGCAGGCCCTTTCAGTGCCACGAACAGAGCTGCAACTTTATCTTCAGCATTCCATTGGTTCACTGCTGCGGTCTTCTCAAACTGTAGCTTAAAGACCTGAAAAGGAACAGAACCGTCAAAGGATGGTGTCTTTACCTTTGGATTACTCGCTGAAACAGCTGGGCGATTTAGTTGTAACTGCTCCATACGACCTTTTAAATCATCTACTTCTGCCTGAAATTGAGCGATTTTTGCATCCTGCGCTTCCAGCTTTGATGTTACCATTGCTTCCTGTGCTTCTAACTGTGAAGACATTTGTGCCACCTGCAATGATAAGCGCTCCTCTTGTTCTTCAATCTTTGATGTTATACGGGTTTCCTGCGATTCCAGTTGTGAAGAAATTTGTGTCGACATTTCTGAAATACGTGTTTCTTGTGCTTCAATCTTCGATGTTATACGGTTCTCCTGCGATTCCAGTTGAGATGACATATACGTTTTCTGTTCTTCCAATTGTGATGCCATATATGTCTTCTGCTCTTCCAGTTGTGATGACATTTGTGACGACATTGATGCTACTGTCGATGTTTGAGCAGATATTGCAGCCAAAATCATGTTCAAGTCTGTGCTGGTAACCGTCTGCGATGTTTCGTTTTTCTCTTCAATTTTTGTTGTCTCCTCGCCATCAAGGTGAAAGGCATACTCTTCCACATTAATTCCTTCTGCTTCCATTGCCTCTCGTAGCCGTGCCTGAAGTTCGAGTTTAACGCCGCTTGTATTCAATCCACGGCTCTCCAACTCCTTCTTCAGTTGCTGGATCTTTAATTCACTGAGCTTTGCCATATCCTTGTTGTCTTCTGGAATTTATTCAACAATTCCTCTTCTGACACCAATTGTAACGAATTTACTTGCAAATCCTCTTATTTGCTTTTTCTCTGCTAAGTTCGAATCACTAAACTGTTGAATAAATAACTCCAATTTGTAGTAATGCAAAATGGCCTTTATTAAAGTACTTCACAATAACACTCCAACTGTACAACGAATAGCTTAATAACCAAACTGATAGCTTAAAGGAAACTGACTTTCAAAATAATAGTGCTATTGCTCGCTAGATATCGTCTTACTCGTAACTGCTTGACAATTCAAATCAAACTGAATTACTTCTTACTCGCCTGCACTGCTTTTATAGTTTACGCTGCATACTTCTAGGCTCTTCGATTTCCAGAAGTTACTAGTTGTTTCGGCTACAAAATCGCCAGCCACAACTACGTGCACAAATTATTGCTCTCTCTTGTGACAACTCAGATAAGATATATGCATGTATTTGTGCATTGCCGCTCAGATGTTCGTAAACGTACATATGTGTAGACGCAATTATTTATTCGTTTATGTAGATACATAATGATGAATTATTGATGTGCATTCACGTCACTGGTTAGCATCGGCTTAGAGACGATAGCATCGCTCAGTGCTGCTAACATTCGTTACATTACGTTCCGTTTGCTTTGGTATGTTATAATCCCATTTTGTATATACTGTAACGAATTTACTGCAAATCCTCTTATTTGCCCCTCTGCTAACTTTCGAGTCACTAAACTGTTGAATAAATAACTCCACTATTTAATAATGCAAAATGGCCTTTATTAAAGTACTTCACAGTAACACTTATACTCCGCAGCTAATAGATTGCTTAAATCAAACTCATTGATAGCTTAAATGAAACTAACTCTCGCGTCTCTACTGTCGCGGCCTTTTATACTTTTTGATTTCTCGTTCCATACTTCTAGGCTTTTCCATTATAGAACTTACTAGTTAGTTATCAGCTACAAAATCACCAGCCACAACTACGTGTATAGCTTCTCGTATGCCCGTGAGTAGTACCTGCAAAAATTATTGCCCTCTCTTGTGAACACCTCAGATAAGATACATGCATGTGTTTGTGCGTTGCTTCTCCGCTGCGTGTACGTACATATGTGTAGATATAGTTATTGATTCGTTTATGTAGATACATAATGATTGATTTATGGATGTGCATGATATCACTGTTTAGCATCGGCTTAGAGATGGCAGTACCCCTTAGTGTTGCTAATATTCGTAACACTGCCCTCCCCCTAAGTCTGATCGTCCCGATCAAACAAATCTCTCGATCTAAACACTGCCAGCCTTTCCAAATGAACCACCTTCATTTTGGTTCCCAATGGTTTGTATGCGGGACACTACATCGTTGATCCGTTTTATAACTTTGTATGGGCCTTCCCAATTACACTGCAATTTCGGAGACAAACCTTTTTTTTCATTGTGGGTTGTATAACAGCACCAAATCTCCTTCCTGAAAACCTTCCGAATTAATTGCTTTATCGTATAGGGCTTTCATCTTGTCACTCATAATCTTTGCTCGTTGTCTTACAAGATCGTATATCTCTCTCAGCTCTTCTTACAAGACACCAGTGGATTTCTTGACATTTCTCTCCGCATCGGCATCTATCCCAAACTTCAAATCAGCTGTCAGTCGAAGGTCATTGCCAAAAATTACTTTTGCAGGGGTTTGGCCCGTTGTGTCATGCACTGCTGATCGGTAAGCCATCAAGAATAATGGTATGCGGGTATCCCACTCATTATGGTACTTGTCTACTACTTTCCTTAAATGCACCTTCAATGTGCTATTGAAACGTTCCACCATACCATCGGACTGAGGATGCAATGCAGTTGTCGGTGTTTTTCGAATGCCCAATGATTTACACATTTCCTGGAACACAGCTGATTCGAAATTCCTGCCTTGGTCAGAATGTAACTCTATTGGTACACCATACCTTGCAACCCAATTGTTTATAAACACTTCTGCTACTGTTTATGCTTCTTGATTTGGGATTGGGTATACCTCTGGCCAGTTGCTGATATAATCCATAACTACCAGTACATATTTGTTTCCGCAGTTGCTAGGTAGGTAGTAGGAAATTGACCTGCGACATCCATAGCGATCCTTTCAAATGGCGCACCTGAGTTATATTGCTTCATCTGGCCATGACTTCGGGTTTTGCGCCCTTTCGCTCTACTGCAAACCTCGCAGTTCGCAATACACTCAGTAATCGACTGACGGCAGCCAGTCCAATAGAATCTCTGTTTAATCTTCTCGAGCGTCTTGGTTATTCCAAGATGACCTCCGCTTGGACCATTATGCAACTCGCTGAGTACGTCAGGAATCCTCTTTCTGGGAACAACTATCAGTTTCTTCTTGCATTGACCATCCTCACTCTCCCATACTCGATGCAAGCAACCGGATATCAAATCTAAACTGTTCCACTATGCCCAATATGACTTCGCAATGTGACTCTCTGCTTGCATTCCAAACTACATGGTCTTCGTGACATTGCATCGGCATTCCCATGGGTACTACCTTTCCGATGCTCAATGGAAAAGTCATAGCATTGTAGCCGATCGATCCACCGTGCCAATTGTCCTTCTGGATTACGGAACTGCAGAAGCCATTTCAACGCTGCGTGATCTGTCCTGGCGCAGAATCGCTGGCCGTAGAGGTATTTGTGAAAATGTTTAGTGCACTCTACCAATGCCAACAGCTCTCTCCGTGTAACGCAGTAGTTCCTTTCTGGTTTTCCAATTGAACGGCTGTAATATGCAATTACCTTCTCCTTTCCATCGACCAGTTGTGACAAAACACCTCCTATAGCATATCCACTCGCATCTGTATCTGTTGCTCCTGGAATCGGATATGCTAACATTGGGGCAGTGCACAAATGCTCCTTCAATGTTTGGAAAGCCACTTCTTTCTCCTTCCTCCATTCAAAAGCTTTATTTTTTCTTTGAAGCTCATGGAGGCTATGGGCTACGCTGGAAAAATTTGGTACAGATGCCCTCTGACCCAAATAATTTACTTCCTTTTTAAACAGCACACTTTTTGGGACTTAACTTCAGACCAGCGCCAGCTATTCTCTGGAAAACTTCCTCCAAGTTCTTAAGATGTTCATCAAAGTTCTTGCCCAATACGGTGATGTCGTCCAGGTACACCAGCATGTTTTCCAATGTAGTCCTTTCAGTACCTGGTCCATGAGCCTCTCAAAAGTAGCTGGTGCATTACAAATTCCAAAAGGCATCACTGTAAATTGCCAAAGACTATCAGCGACACTAAAGGTTGTTTTCTCTTTATCTTTCTCCTTCACCTCAACTTGCCAGTAGCCGCTTTTCAAGTCCAGTGTGGAAAATCATTCCGTACCAGAGAGCGAGTCCATAGTGTCGTCAATTCTCGGCAATGGGTAGCTATCCTTTTTCGTAACGTCACTCAGCTTCCGGTAGTCCACGCAAAACCTCATTTTCCCATCCTTCTTCTTCACAAGTACCACCGGTGAGCTCCATGGACTAGCTGATGGTTCGATGACGCCTCTGTCGCTCATTTCTTGTACGATTTGACTCACAACTTCCCGTTTTGCCAGTGGAACACTACGAGGAGCTTAACGTATCGGCCTCGCGTCTCCAGTGTCAATTTGATGTTTCACAACGTTGATGCGGCCTGGTTTGGAACCATCCTGGTCAAATATGTTCGCGTACTTTAGGAGCAGTTGTTTTGCCTTACTCTGATAGTCTTCCTCTAGCCCCTGCGTCCATGCCGTGATGTCATTTGAAAGATCAAAATTACTAGATGAAACGTGTTCCTGGAGCTGTTCACAGTTATTAACTACTTCAGCCTCTTGGCATCTTCCAAAAATAGCTCCTTTGGTTAGTTTGAGTGGTGACTTAAACTCATTGAGCACTCTTACCGGAATACGTCCCTCTTGTTTTGTCATAGCCAGGGTTTTTCCTACAAGTATGTTAAGTGCTGATTTGTTTGCTGCTTCAACAACCCACAATTTGTTGGTCCCACAATCTCCATCAACCTTTGCCCAGATGACTGCTTCGGATTTTGGTGGTATTTGCTGACTCTCTTTACTGCTGTAGCCTCTCTCGTAGCCGAAATTAAGTGGCACATCCATGTTCTTATATCGCATCGTCTTGCTTTACATATCGATCTTGATGCCATGGTCGATTAAGAAGTCCACTCCAATTATGATTTCATCAACAATCTCTGCCACTATAAAATTGTGTAGTACCGTGACGTTCTCAATTGCTACTTCACATGCTACTTCTCCAATTACCTGGTTGTCGTCTCCCTTGGCTGTACGTAATCTTGCTCCAAGCAAGGGTCTTATCTTCTTGTTGACTAAATCTGATCGAATGATGGAATGGGATACACCCGTACCTACAGTCAGAAAACGTTCCTTTCCATCCACATGTCCCCTGACAGTAAGATTGCGTGACCTTCTTCCAATTTGCGAGATAGAGGTTATGGGCATTCAATTGAGGGAGCCAGCTGTTGCCCCTTGAGGCTGACTCTCTTTAGTTTAACGGTTGAGTGGACTTGGATATTTGCTCATCTCCGTCAGTTCTGCGCTTACAGCCACCCAGATTTTTGGAACTATTATAACCGGTGCTGCAATGACGCGCAATGTGGCGTGGGTTGCCGCACTTGAAACATTTCATAACTCCAGAGTTTTTCTGTTGTAATCCCTTCAGTGCTTCCAAAATTGTGTCCACCCAATCTGGCCTTTCTATTTCCACACGATGGGTTTTGTACGCTGGCTTACTCAAAATTGAGGCAGTTTCATGAGTCAGTGCATGGGGTACCGTTTCAGCGAATGTTTGCTTTGGGTTCGCGTATGTGGCTCGCTTCGTTTCGACGTCCCGTATGCCGTTTATAAAGCTCTGAATCTTTACCCTTTCAGTGTATTCCACGGGTGCGTCCGCATTTGCAAGATGAGCCAATCTTTCAACATCCGAAGCAAACTCCTGCAATGTCTCATTTGTTTTTTGGTAACGGTTTTGCAACTCAATTTGGAATATCTGTTTTCTATGCTCGCTTCCATAACGTCTCTCGACAGCGGCCATCAATGCTTCATAGTTGTTCCGTTCTCCTTCGGGAATCGTCTGTAGGATTTCTGTAGTGTCAAATTGGGTCACTGCATTAAATCTGGCAACTCCCCAGCAAATATATAAAAAGATGCTACCCTCATATTAACACTTGGCACCACTTAAAATGTTAGAGTGGAATGACGCGGAGACTGACAAGGTTGCTGCTGAAAGTGCAGTTGGTTTTAGTTTAGTTTTAAGTGAACCGGCTGCCGCAATACATGCGAGAAAGAACGGCGTAGTTAACAAAACTAAGAATAAAATAACTAAGGACCAGGTTTATTAAAACTAAATAGTTATTGTGCAAATAAAAATTAAAGCAACTTAACAAACAAACATAAGAGAACTTTAATAAAAAGTAACTAAAATTAAAGCAAGTGTGGCGTTTAATTTATTTTGAGTGTGCATGCGTGGGGCTGTATGCCCAAAATAAGCGGCAAAGAAATGCCACTTTACATGGCGACCGTGACATGCGTTCAACAACAAAGAAATTTTATTGCGAGAAAAATGTGATCATGTTACACGTTGTTTTAAGCTCAGAACGCATATAAAACGTTTTTAAAATTTTCTACGCTTTGCCAAAAACGCAGTCTTCCCAAACTAGCTTTAGTAACGGTGCCAACAATACACAAAGTGGTATACTAACGTAGTACAGTCCCATATAATGGACTTTAATACAAAAAAAAATAGTCGCGGAAAACTGCATAGTGATAGCAAATCTTAGAAGAAAAGAAAAGTTTACCAAATACAATATTTTTCCATAAAAATTTATGGAACTATTTTTCTAAATCTCAAATTATTAAGGTAATCGTTTTTCACCGAATAAAAACGAAGATGGCGGAAGTTTGCGGCGTTATTCGTGGAAAATGAAGTTCCATTTCTCAAGTTGCGACGCCGATGAAAATTTCTCAAAAAAGGAAAAATTGGAAATTTCGGTGGTGTTTTATGACGCAACATACATATAAACATAGTTTTTTAAACAAGCTCAAGCGTGCAAAAGAAAATCTAAAAAAATACAAAACCTAAAAATTCCACAAAAATATGGTTTAATCAACAAAATCTTTGAATTAAAATAAAACTACAAAAATATAAATTAACAAAAAAAAAGGAACACATATAAAATTTAAAAATTACAAAAATTTAAAAAACTGGAAACAATACAAAAAAATTCAGAATTATATGAACTAAGTAAAAACTAAATTAATTTGAAAGAGAGAAAAAAGTTTTATTAAACACTTATAAAACAAATCTACGAAACACATACATGGAATTCTAAAAATTTTTTTCAAAAAAAAAAAAGAAAAAATATCAAAATCAACAAAAATCACCACTTATAATAATACCGACGTGCTTGCGTTCTCAATTCCTTGGAGTCATATGAAATACATACGATGGCATGGAAATTACATTTAAAAATATCATCACACTACGCATCAGCTACGTACGTTACGATCAAAGGCAAGGTACTGGTGAAGATATCAACCTGCATATGAACCACGAAATATCAAGGGAAGGAGCAAAGTATGTATTTTATTTTCAAATACTTGTTTTAATCGTAAGCGCCATATAATACTACTATTTTTATGTAGCCTACAAGAAATACTGAAAATCAACAGACTGCGGTTTTCAAAAATTAAATAAATATAGCTTTTTCCAAATATTTCTCAAATGCTTTCAAACCATGAATAGTAATTTGTGTAAACATTTACAAGTAACATTTCACAGTTTAAATACGTAGAAACATATACCCTCAATACAAAAAAAAATTTTCTTAATACATTGCATACACTAATACATATATAATGATATGCCATAAAATGAAATGTTTGCCTTTATATAACACATGAATTTAATATGAAAAAAATTAAAATGTTTTCATTAACTACAACTTTAAACAAAGCGTTTCGTTTGCTGTAGAAATTATATATATACATTTTCTCGTAAAAAACTTTGGAAATTTTATTAATAGCGGTGCATCCGCAATACAATGTAAGATTTTTTTGATAGAAAGCATTGCGGCCGCGATACAAAATACGTTTTTCATACTTTCAATATAAAGCGAGGTGGTCGTAAACATCGCCGTATATTCGGAAAAATTTTGGTTAGGCTTGTGAAAACAAGTGCGGTTTTTTTATATTATAGTCCGAAAAAAAATATACCAGCCTGTTTCGGTTGTCCACAAAATAAATAAAACCGGAACACGCTTGCCTATTTCCTCTTGCAAAGCCCATTCTGGGGGGCGAGAAACCACAGACCAAGTGTCCTTTTTAGGACAGCCTGTCCATTGGTTAGCTAGTGGGGCTAACCTAGTGGGGGACAGTCGGTAAGTCCGACTAAGTTCGGCACGGAAGGGGGGTAGGCATTTTTCTAGCCTATAACTTGGAGAAAATCCCCAGACCGGATGTTCCCTCGTTTTCAAAAAAAAAAAACACAATTTATATAATTATCTTAACCAGATTTACCATTTTATAACATTTATATCAAACGCGACAATTATTTACCGGATTTTCAAAACACACTCGGATTTACAAAATATTTACCTGATTTACAAAATTTTCTTTTAAAATAATAATTTTCAATAAAATTACCCTGTTTCAAACACATGTCCGATTCTGAGGGCAATTGCAGCGATAAATCAAGCTCTAAAGGTAGGTGTTCACTAGCTCGTCAAGAATATTTTTTTGGATTTAATGACTCAGATATCGCAGAAAATAATAAATCAAATTTTCAATCAGTAACTAATATTGTAAACACTCAGCCTTCAGCAAATTCGTCTAATAATTCACTTCCAATTTTCAGTCAGAAGCTGACTTTTCCAATTCTTGTTCTACTTCAAATTCTTCTAATTCGCCTTCGACAAATAATTCTTCAGATTTACAATCGAATAACAATATTTCAATCATGGCAACCTCAGAACAGAAAAAGTTGTTCATTAGCAGTTGCGCCTCAATTATTAGGGACGACTACAGCGGCGATCCACTGGCACTAGAATCTTTTATCGACAAAATAAAATTAATTGAAGTCTTTTCAGATGAAAATTTAAATAGTACTTTTATTGCATTTTTGAAATCCAAACTTGAGGGAGAAGCACGCGAAGCATTGCCAACAGTGATAAACTCAGTTGAGGACATAAAGACTGCCTTAAAAATAGATTAAAACCGGACAACTCGAAAGTTGAGTCTGGTAAAATCGCGTCCTTACATGTCATCAATATTAACTACTCAGACATTGCTAAGCGCGTTGAAGAACTATCCGACGCATTGGAACGTTCATTGATTATTGAAGGTATGACACAAGCCAAGGCACATGAAATAGCCGTAGAGCAAACAGTGAATGTGTGCAGGTTGAACACCCGTTCAGAATTGGTCAAATCCATCCTGGCTTCAACTACCTTCAGTGATTCAAAAGACGTAGTTGCAAAAATGATTGTTGAACGTAATAATGAAGTTAAAGAAAGACAAGTACTAGCATTCCGTACTCGTGGTAATTGGCAAAGTAGTTTCCGAGGAAATTATAGAGGTAATAATTTCAATAATAGGTACAACAATCCAAATGCGATATTCAACAATAACAATAGAAATAACTACAAAAATAATAATGACGGGTACAATAATTCTAATAGAAGTAATAATGACAGATATAGCACTAATAGAAACAATCAGCCTAGTAGTAGTAACAATAACGCTACTAATAATAATAGACGTTCAAATTCGCGAATTAATGCCAATGTACGCGCTTTAAACGTGAACGACCCTCAGGAGCGAACACTGGGGGATCGGGATCACGATTTAGACAATTAAACGAATCTTCTCCAAAAATATTAAAATCCATCTACTGCTTGAACCTTAATTATTCAGATTTTATTGAACTTCAATGTAGCGATTCCTACAAACCATGTACTTTTCTAGTAGATTCTCAAGCAGATATTTCTTTAATCAAAATTTCAAGTTTATCTCAAAATTGTAACTTTAATAGTAATGAAATTATTAATATAACAGGCGTAACAGCAGAAACAATTTCAACTTTAGGAACCTTAAAAACCAACTTAATTGCATATAAATTTTCAATACCGCATACCTTACATGTAGTTAACGACGATTTCAATATACCTTCAGACGGAATACTCGGCAAAGACTTTTTAAATTAAATAAATGCATTATTAATTATGCAAGCGATAGCATAACTATTAATACCAGCTTAAAAATACTAAATATTCCAATTTTGCACGGCACAAGTACCAATTCTTTAGTTATTCCTCCGAGATGTGAAGTTTATCGGTTATATAAAATACCAAAACGCGATAATCTTGTTTTTGTAGACTCGCAAGAAATCTGTAGTGGTGTTTTTACGGCAAAGTGCATTGTTGACACAAATAATCCAGTTCTAAAAATTTTAAATGTTACCGACGAAGTAAAACATGTCAACAATTGCAATATCGTAACGGAAGATATCACCAACTGCAATGTCTACAAAATCAATGAAACTTCAAAAGATCAAAAACGCTTAGAGGAATTAACGAAAATTTCGAAAAATCAAATGCCGGGTTATGCTCAAAAACAATTACTAGATTTATGCTTAAAATATGCCGATGTATTCGCTTTAAAAACTGATCGTATGACTTTAAATAATTTTTACGAACAAAAGCTACGTTTAACTGATAAAAATCCAGTCTATATAAAAAATTATCGTTTACCATATACACAACGTGAAGAAATTAATAAACAAGTCGAAAATTTAATGCAAAATGATTTAATAGAACCCAGCTTTTCTAATTATAACAGTCCTTTAATTTTGGTGCCGAAAACAGATCCTTCAGGCCAAAAGTCTTATCGTATGTGCGTTGATTTCAGAGCAGTCAACAAAAAGCTTATGGCACGCGTAGACGACATACTCGACAATCTTGGCAGAGCCAAATATTTTTCGACGTTAGATCTTTTTTCTGGTTTTCACCAAATACCACTTCATGTCAATTCTAGAGACGTTACATCTTTCAGTACAGATCGAGGAGCTTTTCGTTGGAAAGTTTTACCTTTCGGTTCTTTTTCACGTATGATCTCATTAGCATTTTTAGGCATTTCGCCAAATCAAGCTTTTATGTACATTGACGATGTTATCGTCATCGGTTGTAGCGAGACACATCACCTCAAAAATTTAGAATAGGTTTTCGATACTTGTAGAAAATTCAATTTAAAGTTAAATCCCAACAAATGCAATTTCCTTCGTTCTGAAGTAACTTTTTTAGGCCATAAATGCACCTCAAAAGGCCTGCTGCCAGATGACTCAAAAATAGACGCAATTAAAAAATACACTAAGCCTGAAGACAAGGACGCTGTTAGGCGATTCGTTGCATTTACAAATTATTATAGGCGTTTTATACCTAACTTTGCGTCATTGGCAACCCCTTTAAATCGTCTAAATCGGAAAAAAGTTGAATTTGTTTGGGATGATGCTTGCGAAAATGCTTTCGAAAAATTAAGATTATCATTAATGTCTCCCCAACTATTACAATACCCTGATTTTTCAAAAGAATTTATTATCACTGTAAATGCATCTAAGAGTGGTTGTGGCGCTATATTAAGCCAAAAACATGGAGATAATGATTTACCGATTTGTTTTGCATCAAAATCTTTCAAAAAAGCCGAAGAGAAAAATGCAATCATAGAATTAGAACTTTTAGCAATACATTTTGCTATCAAACATTTTCGGCCGTATGTTTACGGTACACATTTCACGGTCAAATCAGACCATAGACCATTAGTTTATCTATTCAATATGAAAGATCCTTCCTCGAAACTTTCTAGAATCAGATTAGATTTATCAGAATACAATTTTACAATTGAATATATCAAAAAAAATCGAATGTCGTGGCTGATGCTCTTTCGCGTATAAGTATAGATGAAATTAAAAAATCAACAAAACACGTTTTAGCCGTTAAAACGCGATCACAAACTAAACAGCTAGAATTACAATACGAAAATATTACTTTAAATGATACGACTTCTAACGATAATAAAGTACAAGTTTATGATAAATTTTCATACGATTTTTCAAAAAAGATACCGCGAGTAAAATCAAATATACAATATAATAAAAATAAGGAGATCTCCTATTTACAAATTTATGCGCATTTGAAACATAAAAAATATAATTTACTTAATCTCGTGACTGTTAACGAAATAGCGAATTTAGATGAGTTACTTTCGAGGCTGGAAAAAAAAGCCGACAATCACAATATTAAACAATTAGAATGGCCAAAAAGCGATATATTTTTCAATAATTTTACAATTACAAATTTTAAAATCCGCGGAAATGAAATTTTAAAATAATTACAAATAATATTGACAGACCCTATAGAGACCGTAACAGACAATGAACAGAAACAAAAACTTATGACAATTTATCACGAAGATCCACTGTTAGGAGGTCATTACGGAACAAAAAGGTTATATGCCAAATTAAGAACTAAATATTACTGGAAAAACATGATTGCAATAAATGTCTTTTAAATAAAGTGAGACCAAAAACAAAAGAAAATCTTGTCCTTACTCCAACACCCTGTAAACCATTTGACATAGTAATTATCGATACAATAGGTCCACTTCCAGAATCAAACTATGGTAACAAGTTCGCTGTTACTATGACTTGTGACTTTTCTAAATACCTGGTAACAGTAGCTGTACCATATAAATCAGCAAAAACTATCGCATGTGCTATTTTTGAAACCTTTATATTAACATATGGTACAATGAAAGCCATTAGATCCGATTTAGGGACGGAATACAAAAATGAAATATTCTGGGAATTAACAAAACTTTTAAAAATTAATCATGATTTCTCAACAGCTTATCACCACGAAATCTACAATGCCACATGAATTACAAAAGCAACAAATCGATCCGATCTATAATGTAGAAAATTATACAAATTATACAAAAATGGCAACAAATTTGATTAATAAACATAAAATTAGAAATAAAGTATTATACGATAAAACGGCTAAGCCTTTAGAAATTAAAATTAATGATAGGGTTCTAGTAATAAACATAGAAATATACATCAAGGTCCCTACATAATAAAGAATATCGATGGACCAAATGTAACAATTAACGATGAAATTAATAAAATTGAAAAAACTGTACATAAAAACCGTATCCAAATATTTAATTAAAATTGATAGTACTTTTAAATTTTACTAATTAATCTTTAAACATAAATATATTTTAAGAATGCGCCAAGGAATGTAAAAAAAAAACAAAAAAAATTTTAATATTAACTTCGATACGGGCTAATTTACTAAATATATGTCACCTAAATAATACATAAAAGATAGCAACTTACTAACGTTAAGTAGTAGTAATAGTAGTAGCTTATACAATAACGCTACCATACAAAATAAAATATCGGCTCATTTCAAACTAAACTAAATTATAAAAATCTAAAAATTTACTTTTCCTACATATTTCTTTTTGCAAATTTCAATTTTATTTCTTTTTGACATAGCCTAAAGAAGGATGTGGCAAGACTGATCACCTAGCCAAATTCTTCTTTTCTAAAGGGGGATGATGTAGTGTCAAATTGGGTCACTGCATTAAATCTCGCAACTCCCCATCAAATATATAAAAAGATGCTACCCTCATATTAACACTTGGCATCACTTAAAATGTTAGAGTGGATTGACGCGGAGATTCAACCCGATTGGTTGAATCTCCCGTAACTCGACTCTATCACGCCATTGTACCGGTATGCGCAAAAATGCAGACTGACAAGGTTGCTGCTAAAAGTGCAGTTGGATTTAGTTTAGTTTGAAGTGAACCGGCTGCCGCAATACACGCGAGAAAGAACGGCGTAGTTAACAAAACTAAGAATAAAATAACTAAGGACCAGGTTTATTAAAACTAAACAGTTATTGTGCAAATAAAAATTAAAGTAACTTAACAAACAAACATAAGAGAACTTTAATAAAAAGTAACTAAAATTAAAGCAAGTGCTGCGTTTAATTTATTTTGCGTGTGCGTGCGTGGGGCTGTATGCCCAAAATAAGTGGCACAGAAATGCCACTTTACATTTCGGCTGCTGGCCCTTCAATGCTACGAATAGAGCTGCAAAGGAACAGAACTGTCAAAGGATGGTGCTTTTACTTTTGGATTGCTTGCTGAAAGAGCTGGACGATTTAATTGCAACCCTTGTATACGGCCTCTCAAAGCATCCACCTCGGCTTCGATTTTTTCCTCAAACTTCGTTATTCTCTCGTCCATACGCGCTTCGAGTTTTGATGATATACGCGTCTCTTGTGCTTCGAGTTGTACTGTTATGCGTGCCTCTTGTTCTTTCAGTTGTGTTTCCATCTTTGATGTTATTCGTGTCTCTTGGGATTCCATCTGCGATGACATATACGTTTTCTGTTCTTCCAGTTGAGTTTCCATCTTGGATGTTATCTTTGTCGACATTTCTGACATACGCGTTTCTTGTGCTTCAATCTTCGATGTTATTCGTGTCTCTTTGGATTCCATCTGCGATGACATATACGTTTTCTGTTCTTCCAGTTGATGTTTGAGCAGATATTGCAGCCAATATCATGTTCAAGTCTGTGCTCGTAACTGTCTGCGATGTTTCATTTTTCTCTTCAATTTTTGTTGTTGTCTCGTCCCCATCAGGATAAAAGACATACTCGTCCACATCAATTCCTTCCGACTCCATAGCGTCCCGTAGCCGTGCTTGGAGTTCGATCTTAAAGCCGGTTGTATTCAATCCACCAACTCCTTTTTAAGCTGCTGTATCCTTAATTCACTTAACTTTGCCATGCCCTTGTTGTATTCGAAATCTTTGGAATTTATTCAACAATTCCTCTTCTGACACCAATTGTAACGAATTTACTGCAAATCCTCTTATTTGCCCCTCTGCTAACGTTCGAATCACTAAACTGTTGAATAAATAACTCCACTATTTAATAATGCAAAATGGCCTTTATTAAAGTACTGCACAGTAACACTTATACTCCGCAGCTAATAGATTGCTTAAATCAAACTGATTGATAGCTTAAATGAAACTAAATCTCGCGCCTCTACTGTCGCGGCCTTTTATACTTTTTGATTTCTCTTTGCATACTTCTAGGCTTTTCCATTCCAGAACTTACTAGTTAGTTATCAGCTACAAAATCACCAGCCACAACGACGTTTACAGCTTCTCATATGCGCGTGAGTAATACTTGCACAAATTATTGCCGTCTCTTGTGAGCACCTCAGATGTGATATATGCATGTGTTTGTGCGTTGCTTCTGCCCTACGTGTACGTACATATGTGTAGATATAATTATTGATTCCTTTATGTAGATACATAATGATTGCTTTATGGATGTGCATGATATCACTGTTTAGCATCGGCTTAGAGATGACAGTACCCCTTACTGTTGCTAATATTCGTAACAATACGTTTGACGTATCACGTAATTTTCTTTCGTATGGTTGCCGATCCGTAATCGTATGTTACGATTCGGGCCCTGATTTTAAGCCCTTAGTTGTACGTACAGGCTCCAAGTGAAACTGATTTGCCTGTCTCGTTAGGTACTGATGTAAATCAGAGTTTCTTCTAATTAAAGATTCTAAATATTTAGGTAATAGGCCATTTTCAGCCCTATAGATCAAAGTTAGTACATCTCTTTTCACTTCAATTTCTATAGATAAATATCCTAAATCTCTTAACATATTTTGAACACGTTCAGTATGACTTTTGTTCAATACTGCCCTCATACCTTTATTAAAATTTTTTTGCAACTTGGATATTGCTTGTTTACTTGTCATCAATAGTATTGTAGAACAATACTTTATATTAGGCACCAAAAGCATTTTAAATAATGTAGTTTTCCTGCTATCGAAATATTTTTTTCAATCTATGCAGCAAGTTGACTTTCTTTGCTATTTTGCCATTTATATATTCAACGTGTTCTTTGAAACTCAAACTATTATCTATAGGTACCCGTAGATACTTGTATCTTTGGACCCATTCCAGCTATGACCCTGAAAGTAAAACTGATCTCATTTCAGTTTCCTCCCTAAATCTAGGCTTTCCTACTACCATACATTTTGTTTTTTGCACATTAACACACAATTGGTTCATACACAACCATTCGTATACGGTAGGTAAATGTTCATTAATCTTTCCAAGCCCAACTTGCACATATTTTTCCCCTAAATAAATCAGTGTATCATCCGCAAACATATGTATTTTGCAATGATGTAATACTCCTGGCAAATCATTAATATACATTATGAACAACAACGGACCTAAATTACTTCCTTGTGGAACACCATGTTTTACTTCTATCTCCTGTGAAACTTTATTATTAAATATTACAGTTTGATATCTGTTACTTAGATAATCTTCTATCCATTCATAAACTCTTCCAGTGATGTTATATTACTTCCTTAACTTTTTCAACAACAGATTCCTATTAATAGTTTCAAATGCTCTTTTGTAGTCTAGAAAAACTGTTAGTACGCCTTCACCTCCGTCAATGGTCCTTAACCAGTCTTCTATAACTAGTTGCAAAGCTGATTCTGTACTGTGTTTCTCTCTAAAGCCTGACTGGTGCTTTGTAAGTAATCTATTTTCAGATATATGCTTAAGCAATGTTTCTTGTACAATAGTTTCAATGACTTTTTCTATCACTGGAAGGGTATTAATTGGCCTCAGGTCATTGCAATGCACACTTCCCTTGATTTGCGCCATGGGCCCCAGGGCCGTAGAGAGAAAATCCGGGCCCGAGACTAAACAATTTACGGACCCCCTATAAAAAATCCACTAATACATTTGATTAATTTGAATTAATGACGTCTCATTCATGAATCATTATTGAAGGTTTACATCAAAAAAAATGTTGCCACATCAACTAAATGATTTTTGGACTAAGAGCTGAAAATAAAATTAACACAGAATATTTACTATTTATACTGTTTTATTGTAACGTAGCAATAAAATTCTTTACCAGCCACATATTGTTTCAAATAATCTTTTCTAGTTATTTGGCAACATTTTAATACATTTCTGATAAATTTAATGATGATTATAAATTTGCTATTTTCGTTGCAAAATTTTTTATGATAATATCATAATTTAACTGTCTTGCCAAAACGGATTCAACACAAAGCGTGGCAAGTCCTGAAACTCGCTCTTGAGATGAACACGATCTATGAAAGTTTTTGATTCTTGAAAGGACGCTGAAGGAACGTTCTGCACTAGCTACAGTGGCAGGTATAGGGCAAAAGATGCGTAAAGCAACACAAATGTTGGGGATTTTCTGACCAGATTTGAAACATATGTATGTAGAGGGCATTTAGCAATTCCAATGGTGACAGACCTTTATCAAAATTTGCTTCGTATATGTGTTTCAAGTGAATTCTTTCGAATTCTAAGCTTTGAGAAATGTCCAAATTGTATTTTTCGACAAATTTTGCTGCGCTCGCCCGACCCGTAATTTCATCAATGTCTTCAAATTGCCACAAAAAGGAAAACGCTCAAATTTCTCATAGCTGCAAATCGCTCAGTAATGCCAGTGATTACCGAATCAACGATCAACAGGAATGTATTGTTTTAAAATCAGACTCTGAATCATCCGTAATCATTTCATTTAAATTATATTCAGAACGTATTTTGGGTTTGCTCTTTCGAATGTCCGGAAACTTTGGCGAGATGTTCAATTGAATAGCAACTGTTTTGCATTCATTTAAAATTGTTTCCCATTGATTCCTGATCAACTCAAAATCAGCTAATAAGGCATATAGATGTCGGACCTCAACATCTATGGTGGCGTCTCTAGCTTGGAGGACCACGTTTCTTTCATTAATGGTAGTCAGTATTTTGAACCAAATTGAGGACAGCAAGATACATTCGAACTTGTTGATGTACTTTAGAATGCCGGTAATATCTACGTATGCTTGTGGAGTCAAATTTAGCTTAAGTAATGCGTTTAGCGCTTGTGTTAATCCTGGAAAAGGGTTTGCGAATGGTCTGATTGCCACAATTCTAGCCGACCACCTAGTGTCTGAAAGACTCCGAAGAGAGCTCGGTACACCTTTTTTGAGGATGTCCCATCGTTGTGGAGTGCTGCTGAAAATAGTAAAACATTTTTGTACAACTCCGATGAAAGTAATTGCAGCCGTACAACATTCTGCAGCATCAACACCACATAAATTGAGACTGTGGGTTGCACAAGGCGAGTAATCAGCATTCGAGTTTTTGTTGATAATGTGACGTAGTGCTCCGTTGTAATCTCCTTTCATATTGGCACCGTTATCGTACCCTTGTGCACGACAATCTTTTAATGGGATTTCATGTTTACCTAGGGTATGGCAAATCAGATCAGCGATTTTCTGACCAGTATTTTGGTTACAATTCACAAAAGCCAAAAACCGTTCTTGAATTGTAAAATTTGTTGCTTTCGAATTGAAATGGAGCTAGCTCAAAATGAACGTAGTCAACGTGACTAGCATCAGGCATAGCATCAACGATAATAGAAAAATACTTGGCTTTCTTGCCTTGAACTAATATAGTGTCCCTCACGTGCTTTGCACAAATTTCTATAAACACGTTCCGAATGCCTGGCGAAAGATAGTGAACTTGTAAACGTTTGTGCTGCTGTTGTGAAATCCTAACTTTCTCCAAATGATCTCTAAGTCGGATCATATTGGCTTGTCAGATCTTAGATGCCCAAAAATGTCCTTTGTTTCGTTCACCAAGATATATACTTTCGCCTTTGAAAGCTAGGCATCTTTTACCCAAAAATAAAATAGTGTCCAAAATTCTATATAAAATTTCCTTCCACTTTTGAGTTGCAGCAATTAGCTGGTCATTGATAAGTCTATCAATTGTAGCCTCCTTTTGAATTAGATTTTGGAAAGATAGCCATTGAATATAACATTTAATGTGATCTTGAGTACTTTCGTGTGCTGGAAGTTTATCGTATAGTTTCTTCCACCACCTGCAATTTCGAATATCCGCCAGGACAACAAATTTTAGGTCGATCTAAAGTATTGGTGCTTAATAGACGACATGGTAGGCAATAAAATGCATTGCTATTGGCACTCCACACTAACCAGTCATGCTCCACTTTTTCGCCATTTGGCAAGATTCTGTTTAACAACGAGGTAGGAAATGCCTCGTCATGATAATCACGTGGAAAAATAACAGGACATTTTTGATGACCTCGACGAATTATTTCGTTGACTTCTTTAGATTGCAAAAACTCATTATTCACGGTACCGATATCGAAGTCGTTTAAATAATCTGGACTTTGATATAGAGTTGGTGATATTGATGGAAGACTTTTTGAAGATGAACCTTCATCAGTGTCACCACGAAAACTTTACGATTTCGGATTCATGTAAACATACATTTTTGTTTGATGTTTTTCTTGTCTCCTCACTGTTCGAAGGCACACGCAAAAAATCATTATCAATATTCGTTGCTTTTGAAACTCGGCTTAAAACTTGCACATGGAACAACTAAAGACTCTCTTGAATTAAAATATATGTCTTAGAATCTCTAAATCGCGGGCCCCCCTGACAAACCCCGGGCCCGGGGGGAATCCCCCCATTCCCCCCTCCCTCTCGTCGGGCCTGACAGGCACAATCACTGACGTTTTTAGTGCATGCGGCATACGTGCGGCTCTGTGTAAGTTACTCCTGTACAATACTAGTTACTTCATCACCCACCACTTCCCACAGTTTTTTAATTGTATCACAACTTATTCCATCAGGGCCAATCGTATTTTTTAAGTTTGTTACTATTTTTGTAATAGATTCCTTATCTACTTCTGGGAATTCACATAATGCAGCATATCCGGCTCTCTCTTCCATTTCATAGGTATTTACATTAGGTATATTTTGAACTTTCTCCTCAATACTACCGACAAAAAATTTATTTAATCTATTAGCTATTTCAGAGGCATCAAATACCTGTTCGTTTTCAATTATCAAGCTATTCGTTGGTTTAGACTCAACTTTATATAACGTTTTAAGATATGTGGGTAAAAAGGGGTTAGTGATATACGACTATCCTTTTTACGAAGTTAAATAGATTATTTAATGTTTAATTTTGAACGTTTAATGTTTAATAAAGAATTAAGTTACAAATGAAATTCACAAATGGTTGAATGTAATATGAGTTAATTCCAATATTCAAGATGGTTAACTTTCACACGCGTCGTTCTGCCATCGTTATGGTTTGAGTTCTCGTCGTCAACTAACTAACTGTTGCTTCTCGTTTGATCATTGTTGTTTCTCTTTGTTGCTTCTTCGTATCGCGTGCCACAAGGTTGCTGAGAAAAGGTCAAGATGTTGTTTAGAAACCCACTCCCACATTCGGCCATCCTGCTGCGCATTCGCCCTCGAATGCACCGTTGTCATCATCAGAGAAATTTACCCATGGCTTCATAAATTCGGCGCAAGTCGATGTTTGATTTGGCCCTTCGGTTTTACCAGATTTTACAACGTCGTAGGTATCTTTTGGCTTTACCTTTATAACACGGTAGGGACACAGATATTTAGCTTTTAATTTGAGTCCTCCACCAAATTGCGTACGTTTTATTGCCACCAAGTCGTCAATGGAATACTTGTGGGCTTTTTTGCGTCGAAGGTTGTATGTTTTTTTGTTTTCAGCTTGCATATTCAAAATCTGCTTTTTTGCATGTTACCTAGCCTCATCTCTCATATCTACATATTTTTGTCGCATTTCTTCTTCTATTAAATTTTTGATATTAACGTCGTCGCTTGTTCGCATCTTAACACCTGTCAACAACTCGAATGGAGTCATGTCGATGCTTCGATTATATGTGGAGTTAACGATTTGCTGTACCCTGTCAGTGTACTTATACCACTTTCTTGGATCGTCTTTGCTTAGCTTTGATAGAACGCTTGATATAACGCCATTCAATCTCTCCACTTGGCCATTAACACGTGGAAGCCCAGTGGTTATTTTGAAATGCTGGATGTTTTCGTCTTCGCAGTATTTTCGAAAATCGTCAGACGTAAATGCCGAACCACGGTCCGAGAAAATCTGAACTGGGTTACCAAACGTCATACTCTGTAATTTTAAACGGCTAATTGCTTCTTGTGCTGACGTTGACTTGGTAGGATATAGCCAAGAAAATTTTGTAAAGGAATCGATAACGGCAAATATGTGTTTGTACGACTTGTTGGTAGACTCCAACGGACCAAGGAAATCTATATGGTACGTATGAAGCGGTGTTTCACCCTTGTGTAGCGGATGAAGTTCGCCCTCTTGCTTGCCTAACTTTCGGTTTGAGACAATGCAAGCAACACAGTTAGCTATATGCGTGCGTATTTTTTCTTCCAGCTTTGGAATGAAAAACTCTCGACAAATCAGATCTATAGTTTTTCTCACGGCAAAATGGCCCTTCTCGTGTGCACGTCTAATCACGTCTCGTTGCATACACTTCGGTACTACCACTACCTCAGTGTCGTCGATCAATTTGTGGAGAATACCTCCCTTTTGGAAATAGTCGTTGTACGTCTTCTTCTCTTGAATAATTTCAGTGATAGCTTTTAATTCTTCATCTTGCTGTTGAGCGCGTCGTAACGAGCTTAGTAAATCTACATCACTTATCTTCATAACCGGGTAGCGGCTTAAAGCATCTACGTGCCTCATTAGAATAACCTTGCGATGTTCCACCTGGTAGTCGTATTCTTGAAGGAATAGGATCCAACGCGCTACTCTTGTGCTTAAATCTTTTTTTCCAACGTTTTCGTAAAGGCATTACAGTTAGTTACGAGTTTAAAATGTAAACCAAGTAAATACACACGAAATTTTTTCAATGCCTCTATTACAGCTAAAATTTCTAGTTCATAGCTTGAGTATTTACGTTCTGCGTCAGATGTTTTCTTGCTCATGAAATATATAGGATGCAATTGCTTATCGTGAGGAAATTTTTGGAATAGCACAGCGCCATAACCGTCTATGGATGCGTCGGTATGGACTTCAGTCTCATACTGTTGATTAAATATACCTAGTACCGGTTTTTCACTGAGTACTTTCTTCAGTCTGTCGAATGCTGCGATTTGCGTCTCCCCTATTACGAACTTTTGATCTTGTTTAGTTATATCTGTAAGCGGCTTAGCGATGACAGAAAACCCAGGAACGAATTTTCTAAAATACCCCGCAAGGCCTAAAAAGCTTTGCAACTGCTTGATATTTTTTGGGATTGTAAACTTAAACAAAGCGTCAATTTTGGAAGGAGATGGGTAAATTTTTTGACCCTCAATTACGTGACCAAGAAACTAGACACGCTTTTTCAAAAAATTACACTTTTTCAGATTGATTACTAGTCCATAGTCTCTACATTGATTTAGTACTTTCTCTAAATTACACAAAGCCTCGCCTTCGCTTTGCGCAGGGATAATGATGTCGTCGATGTAGGGTAGTGCGATTCCCTGTCGAGATAAATCACGGAATATTGCATTAACGTGCCTTTGGAACACACCCGGAGAGTTTGACAAACCGAATGGCACTTTACGAAATTGATATTGTCCATTGTTCGTCACAAATGCCGTATATTTATATTTTCGACTAGGTTCAGAAACTGACACGTGAAAAAACCCGTTTTTCAAATCTATGGTACTAAATATTTTCGCATTTTGAAGCCGATCTAACTGATCTTCTATTAACGGCAATGGGAAACGGTCTTTAATAATCACTTTATTAATTTGTCTATAATCTATGCACAACCGATGGCTGCCGTCGCGTTTTTTGACCATCACTACAGGGCTACTGAATTCTGAGTTAGAGTTTTCGATTATACCATCCTGTAACCACTGTTCAATTTGTTCATCTACTTTGCAGCGTTCTGAAAGTGGAAGTCTGCGCGGCCTACAAGCTATGGGAGTTTCATCTTTCAAAACAATGTTCATCTCTACATTTGTTGATTTGCATTTATTTGGTTTATAATTACTCACCAACAGATGCACCTTTTGCTTCGCACTTACACTAGCATTTTCATCAATGTTCACCTCATTATCATTGAACTCGACATTCATCATGGAAAACACTTCTTTTTTGTCCTCATTATGCTTTCTTATCAAAAGTCCATCACGATTAATATGAATATCAGTTAGTAAACAAAACTCTTCTCCTATCACCACATCAATATCCATATATTTATCAGATACCACCAAAAAATTCACTTTGAACACATTATCGTCAACATATATTTCAGTACTAAGTTTTCCAATTGGTTTGATATTATTATTCATATTTCTTTCACCGAAACCTACCAAACATACGTTTGTTTGTTGCAGTACTGGTTTATTCAATGTCTTATGCACTTTATCAGTAATTATATTAAATTTGCTGCCTGTATCAAACAAAGCCATATATTTAACATTTTCAATGACCACACACTTGTTCATCATGTTATTTTTTGGGTAAAGACATCGCGTATTACTTGTTTCACTTTTATTTTCATTTTTGGGCAATTTTTTGATATGTGTCCGAATTGTTTACATTGAAAACATTTCGTTCCCTTTCCCTTGTGCTTGCAATCTACACTCTTGTGCCCTTTCATTCCGCAATTGTAGCAAACAAATTTATCTTTTTCGGTTTTCACCGAACTTTTTGCTTCTACCTTACATTCGACACTTTTCTTATTACTCTTTCGCATCGTTTCGTATATTTTGATTTTTTCTTTAAATTCTTTCAAACTATGTGCACCGTACAATACTGCTTTGTTTACATTCAAGTCGCTAATACCTTCAATCACATATTGCATTAAAGCATTTTCTTCGATATTACCCCGCATTGCTAATTCCTTCATACTCAAAAAATATTCTTGCACACTCGCTTCTGCTTTCATTTTTTTCTCGCATAGTTGTTTGTGTATTTGTGCGCTATTTACAACAGTCTTAAACTCTTCTGCTAATGCTGATTTAAATTTTTGCCAAGAAGTAATACCTCTTTCGCTTTGAATAAACAACTTTGCTAAACCTCGCAGTGATTTTTTAGCAAATATGAATTTTTGTAATTCATCCCACCCTAACATAACTGCAGTCTCTTCAAACTCTTGCAGCAAAGTCTCAACAGAAATATTTTCACTACCATCAAATTGCCGTACAGAGTCTTCAATATCACGAAAGTTGATAGAGAATCGTGTCACTTGTGCTGCTTCTGCAAACGGTTTTGTTGTTGTTGCGCCTCTGCTATTCGCTTCCAGTTGTTTGTCGCTTTCGTTATTTATTCGATCGTTGATTTTGACTTGACTACTTGTTCGTGGTGGAAATCCAAAATGTGCGTCATTTGTAGTTACGTCAAAACTACGCATATCACCACTACCATCGTCGCCATTCTCACCATTTTCGCTTTCGTCATCGTCGTTGTCATTTTCCCCAGCCTCTGCCGCAGCACACAACAACGTTTTGTTCTGCAAATTCCGAAAAATGTGCAGCCCAACATTCTCTACTTTGAAGCTCAAACGCAACACGTTGCAAATGGATATTAGATCAGTGGCTGTCAAATTTTCATCGATGTATTCAAACTTTTGCTTGCAGCGGTCGTCATGTTCGTCGTATTCAAAACCTTCAAATTCGCGTAAACGTTTGCGATTTGATCTGTCTCCTTCGGACTCGAATACAAATTTGTGCAGAGCTACAATTCTTTGTTTGCAGCTTGTACGCAACTTTTCGCGTACAAATTCAAATTTTTGCAGACACAACATTTCCACGAATTTCTTTCTTATTAGAAATTTTATGCAATCGACTTTACTTCTTATTTTGCAATTTCTAATCGTTTAATATGTTTTTTCTTGCACAAAACGCCACTTTTTGCAGTTTTATAGTCACTTTTATTTATTTCGAGTTTTTACAATAGAATTGAAACTATTTCGCGTGTTTGCGCGACGCCCAAGAAAAAAAAATTGATTCTGGTTGAGCCCCCAAATTGTGGGTAAAAAGGGGTTAGTGATATACGACTATCCTTTTTACGAAGTTAAATAGATTATTTAATGTTTAATTTTGAACGTTTAATGTTTAATAAAGAATTAAGTTACAAATGAAATTCACAAATGGTTGAATGTAATATGAGTTAATTCCAATATTTAAGATGGTTAACTTTCACACGCGTCGTTCTGCCGTCGTTATGGTTTGAGTTCTCGTCGTCAACTAACTAACTGTTGCTTCTCGTTTGATCATTGTTGTTTCTCTTTGTTGCTTCTTCGTATCGCGTGCCACAAGGTTGCTGAGAAAAGGTCAAGATGTTGTTTAGAAACCCACTCCCACAGATATTTCCAAAGTTTCTTCGGATCTTTCTTTAGCTTTTCAAAACTATCTTCATGATACTTCGTTTTCGCGTTTCTCCAGACGCTAATAAATTTATTTATTTTTTTTTTTCTTATATTGTTCCCACGCTTCAATTGCCCATATCCCGTTTCTTTCAACAGAAGAAACCTGTTATAAGCAATATCCCTTTCCACCATATATTTTTTTATGGTTTTTTATGGGGTTTTATGTCTGCTGAATACCATGGACACGGTCTACTTTTAACACATATATTTGGTTTTCTTCCCTGCTGTATACCCTCAGCTAGTATTTGTTTTAACACCTGATACCTACACCCAAAATCAGTACTCAACCTTTATTCATTTCTTAACTTATCCTGTCCTACTCTGGACACCACTTGGTAATCAACTTCCCTTCATAAGAAACTTTGTTTGGTTATCTTTATAATAGTTAAAGAACCATCCAATATCAATATCAAGTATATAATGATCCGACATCCTTGGCGTTTGTAATACTGTACATTCTAATTTCCTGTTATCAGTTATGACCAAATCAATCAGGGTTTCACTGTCTCGGGTCACTCTAGTAGCATTTGACACAATTTGTTTCATACCTATTCCCCTAACACATGATTTAAACTTTCTTGTATAGTAATTATCTTCTTTCAACCAATCGATATTAAAATCTCCTCCAATAATACAATCCTTTCTACTACTATCTAACAGCTCTTCCATTATCAAACAGAACTCATCAATAAATTCACCTTTACTATAACTTGGAGATTTATAAACACCCGCAAGCGTAACTATTTCGGTCCCCCTAGACGCCTATCAAATTCTTCTACATTGCGCCTGATTTGCCTGATTTGCTATATGCATTCATACCTAACTGCCCTTCTTTTAATACTTATTTTTCTTTGATATACAGGACATATATACTGATATACTATGGTTATAATCCAAACTAAAATTAAGCCTACTGTTTGCCTTCACTCCCCGCTGAGCGGGTTGTGCGCTTGGCTTGAGACCCGCCACGTGAAACCACACTCCAATGAAATATAACAACAAGCCTCGGATAAATACACTCCCTATTGATGACAACCATGTAAAACGTTTGAAGGACAATGAATTGAGGGCATGCACCTGGAACGTCCGCTCCCTGAATGGAATTGGTGCAGATGCCCGGCTGGTTGATGTCCTCGTCAAAGCAAAATCTGACATCACCGCCATCCAAGAAATGCGGTGGACGAAGCAAGGAAGAAAGATCAAAAATTCTGACATATATTGGAGTGGCCATACGAATAAGCGCAGTTTCGGCGTCGGATTCGTGGTGGGAGAGAGACTTTGTCGCCAAGTGCTGGCGTTCACGCCTGTGGACGAGCGTCTCGCCGCTATCCGAATAAAAGAAAAATTTTTTAATATATCATTCATCTGCGCCCATGCGCCGACAGAGGAGAAAGACGATGAGGTGAAAGACACTTTTTATGACCAATTAGAACGCACATACGAGCGCTGCCCCCGTCATGATATAAAAGTCTTGCTTGGCGACTTTAACGCCAGGGTGGGCAAAGAAGGTGTTTTTGGCCCTACAGTCGGAAAGTTCAGCCTAAACAATGAAACTTCTCCTAACGGACTGAGGCGGATTGACTTTGCCGGTGCTCGAAACATGGTCATATCCAGCATTAGGTTCATGCATAAAAAGATACATCAAGCTACATGGCTGTCTCCTGATCCAAATACTCGAAATCAGATCGACCACGTTGTGATAGACGGACGGCATGCCTCCAGTGTTTTAGATGTGCGCACGATCCGAGGACCCAACATCGACTCTGACCATTATCTCGTTGCAGCCAAAATACGCACCCGCCTCAACGCGGCTAAAACCAAGGAACAAGAAACACAAGGAAAGCTAGACGTCGAAAAGCTTCGATCACAACAGACTGCCAATGATTTCGCAACTCGACTTTCACACCTGCTCTCTGAGAGCACAACTCATCCTGAAGGAATATAGGAGCAGTGGGAGCATATCTCCAAAGCACTTCGTACAGCCGCCGAGGAAAAAATTGGTTACCGGCGGCCACGAAAAAACAACTGGTACGATGAAGAATGCCGCGTTGCAACCGAAAGAAAAGATGCTGCCTTTAGGGCTACGTTAAAAGCGATCGCGACAAGAGGAGTGTGTGAACGCTATCGTGAGTTGAAAAGGGAAGCGAGACGCTTTTTCAGGAAGAAAAAAGCAGAAGCAGAAAGGCGTGAGTGCGAGGAGCTTGAGCTGCTAGCTACCAGGAATAACGCCCGAAAATTTCACAAAAAAATACGGCGACAGACGGAAGGTTTTAAGACCGGGGCAAACTCCTGTAGGAACGAAAACGGCGACCTTGTAACTGATGTCCAGAGATTGCTTAGATTATGGAGGGAATACTTCTCTGCTCTCCTAAATGGAGGCAGCAGTTCACCGCGCAGAGATGAAGAACCCGATCCCGCAATCGATGATGATGGAATATATGTCCCCCTCCCGCCTATGACGAAGTTAGAATAGCAATAACCAGATTGAAAAACAACAAGGCCGTGGGCGCTGTTGGATTGCCTGCGGAGCTATTCAAGTACGGATTTTCACAATGCGCCGAATCTTGGAAAAACCAGTGAAAAGAGAATCGTCACTCATCACCTCTTCGTCGACTTTAAAGCCGCCTTCGACAGCACGAAAAGGAGCTGCCTATATCCCGCTATGTCTGAATTTGGTTTCCCCGCAAAACTTATACGGCTGTGCAAAATGACGTTGAGCAACACCATCAGCTCCATTATACTAGTTGCATAACTTAACCGCACTGGAACAATGTACTATTTAAGCGTGCAATTACTGGCATATGCTGATGACATTGATATCATCGGCCTAAATACACGCGCTGTTAGTTCTGCTTACTCCAAACTGGAAAAAGAAGCGGTAAAGATGGGTTTAATGGTGAATGAGGACAAAACGAAGTACCTGCTGTCATCAAGCAAAGAGTCAGCGCATACGCGCCTTGGCATCCACGCTACTGTTGGCAGCCATGATTTCGAAATAGTAAAAGACTACGTTTATTTGGGAACCTGCATCAACACTAGCAACAACATCAGCACTGAAATCCAGCGAAGATCAATCTTGCCAATGCTACTTTGGACTAGCTAGGCAATTGAAAAGTAAAGTCCTCTCTCTGCGAAAGAAAATCATACTCTACAAGTCACTTATCGTACCCGTCCTGCTATATGGGGCAGAAGCATGGACCATGACAACAGCAGATGAAGCGGCTTTGGGAGTGTTCGAGAGAAAAGTTCTTCGAAAGATTTATGGACCTCTACGCGTTGGCGATGGCGAGTACCGAAGAAGATTTAATGATGAGCTGTACGAGCTATACGCAGACATCAATATAGTCCACCGAATTAAAACGTAACGGCTGCGCTGGCTAGGCCATGTTATGTGAATAAAAGATGATGCGCCGGCCAAGAAAGTGTTTCTATCGGAACCCGCCAATGGAAGCAGAGGTAGAGGGTGGCCCCCGCTCCCTTGGTGTGACCAATTGGCGCCGGTTGGCGGAGCGAAGGAGCGACTGGCGCGCCTTGTTGGACGGCCATAACCGTTTAGACGGTTAAGCGCCAATTAAATAAGTAAGTTTGCTTTCACGCAGTTCATACATTTTAATACTGACACTTTGCACTCCTTTGCCAGATGTTCTCCACCACATTTAACGCAAATTTTTTCGCCCTTACATACATCATTTCCATGATCATACGCATAACATTTCATGCACGGCGATAATGCCAAATACTCCTGAACCTTACAGCTCTGCCAGTTGATTTTTACTTTTCCTTCCTCCATCATTCTTCGAAATGTCAGTTGATATTCTTAACTTTGGTTTCTTCCATTCTGGTATCTTAACTTCATATTCTTTTTCTATCTTCTTTGCAACTTCAGTATTTATTTTCTGAATTACATCCTTGGTCTTGCAGGTTATTGCAATGCCACCATGTTTTATTTTTCTAACATTTTCAATTCCAACTTTCATTTCTGTTGGATTCAATTTTTCTTTGCATGCCTTCTTAGTAACTTCAGTTGTTTGACTTTGTTTTTTTTTTTTTGTTGTATAGGAATAACTTCTTCATTTCTCTCCGCAACCTTCTTTGCATATGATGGCTTGTTTTCCTCGTTGTTGTTGTCATTGTTTTTGTGTTTCTTCATTATCTCGGTTAACTTGCTAAATAGCTACCTTCATGGTTTCCATCATCTCACTCATAATTTTCTTCACGGAATTATCTACCATATTTACATACTGGCCATTGCAGTCATTGCACATCCATTTCAGGATTTTTTTTTTTTTTTTTTTGTAATCATCCTCATCTCCTTTGATGTTATATTCACGGAAGGGGGCTAAGATATTTGGCTTGGCTTGGATATCATAAGTGGTTCCAGGCTCTGGATCAGGGACTGTTATCAGTCTTAGACCGGTCATAGTGACGAATGTCACGCGTGATTAGTTATCACGTTCTGCACGAGGTGCCCCTGCTTCTACTGATAAAGGCGGATCTAGAGAGGACAACTCGATAAAACCTGCACCCCTGAGTCATTGTGCCGAGCTCAGGGGAGGGAGGACTCTTTAAGAGTCAAGATCGGTACACAACGGTGACAAACTGGATTGTTTAGGGTTTTTGATTATTGACATTAAATTTTGACTTGATGACTTTGGGCTGGTAGGTGCGGTATTCTGCCACCTTAGTAGGTCGGGGTGAAACCCTACTGAAATGGCTGGTAGGCTAATGCTGCACCTGCCCATGTCCCGTTTAAACCGTACCGGGCCTCAGGGTACGTTCCGGCTCCGTCGCCGTTAAGTTGGTGGTGTAGGTGCGGTTGAAAATTGTCCCGCTTCGCGTCCGGTCTGGCTCTGAACGCATTACTCATAAGGTAATGCGTCAACCCTCGCGTGGGCTCTCTGCGTAACATAGATAACCACAAGACCGTTGAAGGGCGTCTACACAATCGGCTCCTGATAGCAGCCTTGAGGGGGGACTTTTTAGAATGGACACGAATAACACGAGTCCGCGAAGAGTGGGGTGAGGAAGAAGAGCGGTTTTGATGGAAATCCGTCAAATCAATCTTCAGCACTAAGGCGGCTTCCGTAAATTTGTTGCTCTGCCTTGAAAAAGTCGGAGTGGATATAGTCCTTGTCCAGGAACCGTGGCTGACTAGTAACGGCAGTAAGATTTCTGGATTAAGGACTGGAAAATTCAACACCTTGGTGCATGGGGAGGCAAGTAGGCCTAGATCCTGTGTGCTTGTTAAAAAAGAGATTAAAACTTTTATTCTCTCTAATTTCAGCATTGCTGACGTACCCACGGTCTGCCTCGAGCGAGGCAGTAATGAAATGTGGGTGGTCTCAGCGTACATGCCCCACGGGGACGTAGCGGGACCACCACCTGCGATACTGGGCGAAATCAACGCTGAAGCACGGCGAAGAGGTGTTGGCGTGATCTTCGGTGCCGATGCTAATGCCCATCATAGCATCTGGGGAAGCTCGGATACCAACACTAGAGGTGAGTCTTTATTTACTTTTATTGTAGATGAGGGACTTTGTATATGTAATAGGGGGAATGACCCGACATTTATTACTGTGGTAAGGGAGGATGTCCTGGACCTTACCCTGGTTAGTAGAGAACTGGAAGGTCGGATATCTGGCTGGAGGATTCTCAACGAGCACTCCTTCTCTGATCACCGATATATTCAGTTCTCGGTGAACGAAGGACGTCCCGGTAAAATATCTTTTAGGAACCCTAAAATTACTAACTGGGACTTGTATGGTAGGAAGCTGGGGGAGCTATTGCCTGCGGCGCTTACCATTAGTTCGGACCTGTCCGAATCTGAGATAGACGTTCTGGTGGAAAACTTCACCTCGGCAAGCAATAACGCCTTTCAGCTGTCCTGCCCATTGACAACTTATTCTCTTGACAACCTAAGAGCGTCCATTCGGCTTCTCTTCAACAGAGCCAGGAGGAGTAAATTACCCTCGGACTGGGAGCTCTATGCGGTGAGTCTGGGGATTTATAAATATGAAATTAGGATAGCCAAGCGAGATGCATGGCGAAGCATCTGCGAAATATTCTCTAGGAATCCCGCTCCTCTGGGGTATCTGAGAGATGATGGTGGGGACTGGTCGATGAGTAGCGAGGAGTCCCTAAAGCTTTTACTGGACAATCATCTTCCCGATGTCCCCGTTGCGCAGAGATCTTCGCCTGCATGGTCGGCGGTCTTGGCCATTCCAATACGGGAAATTCAAATAACCTGGGACATAAGGTCATTCAAGCCCTATAAGTCTCCTGGCCCGGATGCAATCATTCCTGCGCAATTTCAAAAGTCTTTGGGGATTTCCTGCCGCTGGTTAGCCATCATCTATACTAACTGCCTCAGGATTAACTATATCCGGAGGTCTTGGCACACGGTTAGGGTTATTTTCATTCCGAAGGCCGGCAGAAGCTCTCATGTATTGTAGTGCCAAAGTAAAATACATTAAAATAAATTGTAGATGGCAACCCTTTTTGGAAATGTCCAAGATGCAACCATACATCAGATGCACTTGGCATCACTAAAATTATTAGAGTCGAGCAATTTGGAGAGTATCTGATTGGCTGAAACTGCCGTTGATCGACGCCATGATTTATTTCGACGCCATCATTAATATCGTTGCTAAGCAACGTAATGAAAAGCTGCCTAGCTACAGAGTTGCGTTAGCGGCAGTTAGTCAGTTTTTAAGTGAACCTGCAGCTGCACCAATACGTGGAATTATAAACGGAAACAAGTGAACAAAGAAAGTGATAGATTAAAAGGACATGTACGTTGAACACAGTAAAAAGACTGAAAATATTAAATAAAGTTGTGTAAGAGACTGTAAAATATTAAACATCTTTTCTAAAGAAGGAGAACTAAGTTGTAGAGAAAAATATAGTTAATATAACGAAAGAATAAAAACTGTTTTTAATAATTTAAAGAAGAAAGGAAAAATTAAGGTGAGTGTGCGCGTGGCAGCCGAGTGAGTGCGCGGCGGAACATTTTTATAGGATCCCAATATGGATCCTCCACATGGCGACCGTGGGCCGAAGCCCTGGAAATGCGGCGAGCGGCAGAAAGGAGGCAAGCCTCCTAACACGTGTGGGAAAAACCCACCTAAAATTAAAATTTGAAAATTTTTTATAATTAACAAAAAACCAATACATCCAAAGTTACAAAATCAAAATTCACAAAAAAGTCTAAAACCAGAAAAAAATTTACAAAAAAAGTATAAAACATAAAAAAAAAATATTACAAAAAAAATATAAAAATTTGAAAAATCTACAAAAAAAGTACAAAACATTTAAAAATTCCTACAAAAAGGTTAAAATCAAAAAAAAATTTAAAAACCGAAAAATTACAAAAAAATACAAAAGTTTTAAACAACTACAATAAATTACTAAATTTAAACATTTTCACACAAAAAATACAAAACTCGGAAAAATCAAAAAATACAAAACAAAACTGAATTATCGAACGTATTAATACATATAAAATATACAAAGATCTAATCATTTTCATAAAAAAAAAAGCATGCAATAAAAATTTTCAATTAAAGAGATATCAGCACAAATATGGCGGTAGTTGTGGCTTATGGCAGTGGCTAGTGAAAAAAAAATTTTTAGTTGAAAGACATTTAAAGTAAATATATATATACGAATAACACAAAAAACTTAATAAAAACGGAAATAATAGGAAAATTTCGGAATTTAATAATAAAATAAACACTAATCGGAAGCAGAAATAATATAATTCGAAAAACTAAACCTTTTGAAAAAACTGTACAAAAAAAATTTAGTGGAAAAACGGCACTAGCCACGCCACTTTAATAACGGCACTAGCCACGCCACCATCATAACGGCAAACTACCGTGAATCAACAACAAGGACATGCGAAAGGAAAGAGACGCCATCTAACAACAGCAGCAGCAGAACAACAGCACCAGTGGGTACAGCAAACAAGGAAGCAAATCCAGCATCAATTGGTATGGTGTGCGAAAATTTTATTTTTCTACATTATTATAAAATAATATTTTTAAATTTTTTTAAATAACTATTTTTCAATTTTCAACTATTTTCCGAACTTATTATAAAACTTACGAACATATTTCAATTAATTAGCTAAAAAAAAAAAAAAAAAAAATTTTTCTTAATCCACTTACCATACTCATTAAAATATAAACACATTTTATTTCACTTAATTTTCCAAATTATTCTTTACCATACGTATTACAAAATTTTTTCATTATATAAAAAAAAAAAAAAAAAATTTTTTTAATCTACATACATACAATACATAAATTAATTGAATTTCACATACTTTAGGTATATGGGTAAGATTTTGGGCAGGCACTGTGGGACAGGGTCGGACAAAAACAAAGAAAACAATTTTTTTTTAATTTTTCAATTACTGCTTCTAGTTTTAGTCCCACTCTGCCCTACAGTGGGCCCCATAAACACAAAAATACAAAAAAATTATTTTTTACTTTTCGTAAGCGGTGCGTCCGCGTAAAAATATGACGTAAATTTTTTTTTAAACCCCGGTGCGTCCGAGGAAATTCATAATACAATTTTGGAAAGATGCGGTGCGCCCGTATCTATAAAAATAAAAACAATTTTAATAAAAGCGGTGCGTCCGTTTAAAGCCTGTACAAACATAGTTGCCATTCTATAATCTTTGCATTTAAATTCAAATAAAATTATAACTTTGCCATATATTTCTGATTCAAATTCTTACACACTCTGTACAATTATAAATTCTTACATTCCAATAAATATATTCGTAAACAATATTCAACATCTTTTAAATTGCATGTGAATTTCAATTACAACTTCCTTTTTGCATGAAAAATTTTCAGCTAATTTCAATCATTGGATTTGGATTTACGGACAACAAAAGCGTAAAGTAAATATTTTCTTAAATCCTTTCATTAACTAATCACTAACTTTAGTATTTCAATAAAATTCACTAACTAACGTTTTTGCTATAAGTATTCGCTAACAAATTGTATAATTATAACTATAATCTAAAAGCTTTCAAAAATACATACTTTCACAAATTTCTTTTAAAATATTTTCATAAATTTCCTTTAAGAATACTTTCATAATTTTCTTTTGAGCTCAACTCAACTCGTTCCAATTTAATTTCCTTTAAATTTCTATTCAATCTTCATAAACAAATACCACATATCTTGCAACAAAAATTTTTTTTTAATATTTCGTCCATTCGTTTCAACACGTATGGACCTAAGAAGCGGAAAGGTTATTTCTAAAAATTCCAATCCAGATTCAAGTCCCGAAAATTCAGAGCAAAATTTAGAATCCACAAACTTAGAGCAAGATATAAATTCCAATAACTCAGATTCTGATTCATCTTCGAGTTCATCGTCAACTAATACCTTAACAAGTGAACATAATTATAAATTATCCCTGAGTGCAGACTTTTTAGGCTTTGCTAATCAACCTGTAACTCCAAATTCTAGTTTTTCTATTCTAACTCCGATTCTTAACGTCACAACCATGGCCACAATTGAGGAGAAAAAATCGTTTATTAGTACTTGTGCCTCGATTATGCGAGACAACTATAGTGGAGACCCGTTAGCACTTGGCTCATTTATAAATAAAGTTGAATTAATGGAAGTATTCTCTAACGAAGATTTAACTCCTAATTTTATTGCATTTTTAAAATCCAAGCTCGAAGGCAAAGCTCGCGAAGCACTACCAACGCATATAGAATCAGTCAGCCAAATTAAAGAAGCGCTATGTAGTGAAATTAGGCCAGACAACTCGAAAGTTGTCGCTGGAAAAATTGCAGCCTTAAGAGTAACCAATAACAATTTTTCAGAATTTTCAAAGCAGGTAGAAGAGCTTTCTGACTCGTTAGAGCGCTGTCTAATCATTGAAGGTATGACGAAGGCAAAAGCCCATGAGATGGCAGTTGAACAAACCATTAGCGTTTGTAGATTAAATAGTAGGTCAGATATGGTGAAATCAATCCTTGCGTCAACAACCTTCAAAGATTCAAAGGACGTAGTAGCGAAAATGATTATAGAGCGAGAACAGGAAATTAAAGAACGGCAAGTGTTAGCGTTTCGGTCACATCCGATAAGATATAGTAATTTCCGTGGAAATTCTAGAGGTAACAGCAATTTCAGATATAACAACAATAGTAATTTTCGATTTAACGGTAATGCAAATAGGCAACACACTAATACAAATTTCCGAAATAACAACTATAACAGAGGCAATAATCACAATTATAACAGAGGCTATAATCGCAATTATAATAGAGGCAATAGCAATTCCAACAATAACAATAATAATCGGTCTGGAAATAACAGAAATTCCAATAGTCAGGGTTCAAATTCTAGAAATTCAGCCAATGTTCGTTCTTTAAATGCCGAAGCCCCTCAGGCGCGAACACTGAGGGAGCAGGAGCAATTCGACTAAATACTTCTCAATCAATATATTGTCTAAATTTAAATTTTTCCGATTTCGTCGAAGTCGCTTGTAGCGATTCTCATAAAATATGTTCCTTTCTAGTAGATTCACAGGCAGACATTTCACTAATAAAAATTTCCAGTTTGGCAAACGATGTAGAAGTAAACAATAGTAACGTAATAAATATAACAGGCGTAACAACAGACACGGTAACAACACTAGGAACAGTTAATACAAGTATAATCGCGTCAAATACATTTTTTCCTCTGACTCTTCATGTTGTCAATGACAACTTTAATATTCCTTCGGACGGTATAATAGGGAAAGACTTCTTAAAAACGAACAAATGCATAATCAATTATGCTAATGACACAATTACATTCGGACAAGGGACAGAAAAGGTAAATATTTCAATTTTGCATAGCACTTCAACAAATAGTCTTGTAATTCCACCAAGATGCGAAGTTTTTCGTGTTTTTAGTTTGAAAAATTCGACAAGTCCAGTTTTTGTCGATTCTCAGGAACTTAGTAACGGTGTTTTCACAGCAAAATGTGTCGTTGATACAAAAAACCCAATAATAAAAGTTATCAACACCACCGAAGAGGTCAAATATGTAAAAGATTTCAATATTCAAACTGAAGACATTAAAAACTTCAATGTCTATCGCATAAATGATACACCTATCGACTCAAAACGTGTAGAAGAGCTTAAATCAATTTTAGCAAAACAAATGCCTTCTTACGCAAAAAAGAAATTACTTGATTTATGTTTGAAATATTCTGATATTTTTGCACTAAAAACCGACTTAATGACGCTTAATAAATTCTACGAACAAAAACTTAGACTAACTGACAAAACTCCTGTCTATATTAAAAATTACCGTTTGCCATACACACAACGCGAAGAAATAAATAAACAAGTCGGAAACCTATTACAGAATGATTTAATCGAACCTAGTTTTTCAAACTATAACAGTCCTTTAATTTTGGTACCGAAAAAAGATCCAACGGGCAAAAAGTCGTATCGTATGTGCGTAGATTTCAGAGCAGTAAATAAAAAGCTTGTAGCCGACAAATTTCCACTAGCACGCGTTGATGACATACTCGATAATCTTGGCAGAGCCAAGTACTTTTCAACTTTAGATCTTTTTTCTGGTTTTCACCAAATACCCCTTCACCCTAAATCTAGAGATGTAACTTCTTTCAGTACAGATCGAGGAGCTTTTCGTTGGAAAGTTTTACCTTTCGGGTTAAATATTGCACCAAACTCATTTTCTCGTATGATGTCAATAGCATTTTCAGGAATTTCACCAAATCAGGCTTTTATGTATATTGACGACGTTATCGTCATTGGTTGTAGTGAGACACACCACCTTAAAAATTTAGAAAAAGTTTTCGAAACCTGTAGAAAGTTTAATTTAAAGCTGAATCCAAACAAATGCAATTTCCTTCGTTCCGAAGTAACTTTTCTAGGCCATAAATGCACCTCAAAAGGCTTGCTGCCAGATGATTCGAAAATAGACGCTATTAAAAGGTATACTAAGCCAAAAGACAAAGATGCGGTTAGGCGATTTGTCGCATTTGCAAATTACTACAGGCGATTTATACCGAATTTTGCGTCACTGGCAGCGCCTTTAAATCGTTTAAATAGGAAAAAAGATGAATTTGTTTGGGACGAAGCGTGCGAAAACGCTTTCGAAAAACTAAAACAAGCATTAATGTCTCCTCAACTACTACAATACTACTACCAATACAAAAGAATTTATAATTACAGTAGATGCTTCTAAGAGTGGGTGTGGCGCTATATTAAGCCAAAAGCATGGTGATAACGATTTACCAATTTGTTTCGCGTCAAAATCTTTTAATAAAGCAGAGCAGAAAAAAGCAATTATCGAATTAGAACTCCTAGCAATACATTTCGCTATAAAGCATTTTCGCCCATATGTTTACGGTACAAATTTCACAGTAAAATCTGATCATAGACCACTAGTTTATCTTTTTAACATGAAAGACCCTTCCTCTAAACTTTCTAGAATTCGATTAGAACTGTCAGAATATAAATTTACGATTGAATATATAAAAGGAAAATCTAACGTTGTGGCTGATGCTCTTTCACGCATTAGTATAGACGAAATAAAAGAATCTACAAAGCACGTTTTAGCAGTCCAAACGCGATCACAAACCAAACAAAAGGAATTACAAAATAAAGACGATAACTTTACTGATACTTTTTGCGAAACGCCTAAAGTACAAGTTTATGACAAATTCTCATACAATTTTTCAAAAAAGATACCGCGAATAAAGTCGACTATACAATTTAATAAGAATAATGAGATCTCCAATATACAAATTTATGCGCATTTAAAACATAAAAAATTAAATTTACTTAATTTTGTGAATGCTAACGGAAAAACAAATTTAGATGAGTTATTTTCGAGGCTTGAAAAAGCAGCCGGCAGTCACAATATTAAGCAGTTAGAATGGCCAAAAAATGATATATTTTTCAAAGAATTTTCAATTACAAATTTTAAAATCAGCGGTAATAAAATTTTAAAATCATTACAAATAATACTAACAGACCCTGTAGAAACTGTAACAGAAACAGAGCAGAAACAAAAACTTATGACAATTTATCATGAGGACCCTTTGTTAGGCGGTCATTGCGGTACAAAACGATTATATTCCAAATTAAGAACAAAATACTATTGGAAAAATATGACTCGTGACATAGCTAAATTTGTCAAAAATTGCAATAAATGCCTTTTAAATAAAGCAAAACCCAAAACAAAGGAAAATCTTGTTTTGACTCCGACCCCCTGCAAACCCTTTGACATAGTAATTGTCGATACAATAGGTCCACTTCCGGAATCCAAATATGGTAACAAGTTCGCTGTTACTATGATTTGTGACTTTTCTAAATACCTGATAACAGTAGCCGTACCAGATAAATCAGCAAAAACTATTGCTTGCGCTATTTTTGAAACCTTTGTATTAACATATGGTACAATGAAAGCTATTAGATCCGATTTAGGAACGGAATATAAAAACGAATTATTCTCTGAATTGACAAAACTTTTAAAGATTGATCATGATTTCTCAACAGCCTAACATCACGAAACTGTTGGTACTGTTGAAAGAAATCATAGAGTCTTTAACGAATACTTGCGTGCATATCTAAATGAAACGTATTCAGATTGGGATACATATTTAAAATACTTTACATTTTTACACAATACTAGAAGTAGTTCGGTTTTTGATAATAAATTTACTCCCTTTGAATTAATATTTGGCAGAAAAACTACAATGCCACATGAATTGCAAAAAGAGAAAATTGATCCGATCTATAACGTAGAAAATTACGCAAAAGAGCTTAAGTTTAGAATGCAAAAATCGCATAAAATGGCAAAAAATTTGATTATTAAGCATAAGATTAGAAATAAAGATTTATACGATAAAACGGCTAAGCCTTTAGAAATTAAAATTAATGATAGAGTTTTAGTAGAAACAGAACCTAGAAATAAACATAAAAATATATATCAAGGTCCCTACATAGTAAAAAATATTGATGGACCAAATATAACAATTTGTGAGAAAAGTAATCAAAACGAAAAAATTGTACATAAAAATAGAGTACAAAAAATTAATTAAATTTAGCCTGTACTTATGTCTATATAAGTTACTAAATAATCCTTAGATATAAATATACAAATATATTTTAAGAATCCGCCAATGAAGGCTAAAGGAAACAATTTTATGAAAATGTAAAAATAAATTTACTAACGTAGATCCTACAATAAGAATAAAAAACCGGTTCATTTTAAAACAAAATTTCTATTAATTATAAATCTCCGAACATTAACTTTTTTGCATATTCAATTTTCTTGATAGTTTAAATTTTTCATTATATTTACAAAAGTTGCACTGTTCTGAATGAATGAATCCCGGGTTAACACCGTTCATTCAAAACATTACAACAAATTACTAAAGCCCAAAGAAGAATGTGGCAAGATTAATTACTTAATCTTACCAAATTCTTCTTTTCTAAAGGGGGAAGATGTAGTGCCAAAGTAAAATACATTAAAATAAATTGTAGATGGCAACCCTTTTTGGAAATGTCCAAGATGCAACCATACATCAGATGCAATTGGCATCACTAAAATTGTTAGAGTCAAGCAATTTGGAGAGTTTCTGATTGGCTGAAACTGCCGTTGATCGACGCGGCGGAACATTTTTATAGGATCCCAATATGGATCCTCCACAGTACCACCTAACAATTTCAGGCCAATCGGTCTCTCGTCGTTTCTTCTTAAGACTTTTGAGCGGTTGATTGACCTGTACCTACGGGAAAGGATACCTCGGGAGTTACTGTCGGCTTCACAGCTGGCGTACTGCAGGGGCAGATCGACGGAAAGGGCTCTCCGTTCGATTTTAAAGCAAATAGAGGGGTCCCTAGAACACAAAGAGTATACTCTGGGTGCCTTTCTAGACATCGAGGGGGCTTTTAACAATGTCTTACCGGGGACAATCGAAAGAGCTCTCGTGGGTTTAGGAGTCGAGGCGGCTCTGGTTGAATTTATTAGCAAACTTCTATGCGGCAGAATTGTCGCAGAAGAGTGGGGAGGGGCCATAATTAAGCCAATGGTTGTCGGGTGGTTGCCTATGCAGATGACGTCGCTATCCTAGTCTGGGCACCGTGCGCGATGTTCTGTAGGGCTACCTGGATACTGTGGCTAGGTGGGCTGAATCATGTGGATTGGCGGTAAACCCGGGAAAAACGGAATTTGTTCTTTTTACAAGGAGATATAAGATGCCCGATTTCAGAACTCCCTCGATTGGAGGGGTACCGTTGGTACTTTCTGATAGGGTTAAATATTTGGGGATTGTTTTGGACAAGAAATTGTTCTGGAGACCCAATGTGGAAGATCGGGCCAGGAATGCCGCCATTGCCTTGTACTGCTGCAGAGGGGCTTTCGGAAAGAGATGGGGACTCTCGCCAGGAGTAGTACACTAACTTTATGAAATGGTGGTCAAACCGATTCTGTTATATGGGGTGCTAGTCTGGTGGAAAGCACTGGACACGGGGAGTCACTCCAAAATGTTAGTGTCAGTGCAACTGACGGCGCTGATCGGTATCAGTGGCACTCTCAGAACAACACCTACCTTGGCACTGAACGTCATGCTGAACATATTCCCAGTAGCTATTGCGGGAAAAGCGGCCGCGGCAAGGTCGTTGGTGAGGCTTCGTGATATGGGATAATTGCTTTCTGACCGCGGCACTCTAGCCTTCTTACCAGTTTCTACTTTATCCCGGAAAGAACGGACTATTGTATGCCGATAACTGCTCCCTATACAACCTTCACCCCAGTCATTCCACCGAGAGAGGAGTGGAGAAGAGGAATTTTCTGGGGCATGGGGCCGGTTAACTTGTTCACGGATGGGTCGAAGCTGGATGGCAAGTTTAGGTTGGCTGATTACTGCAGTGTATTCCAAGCGGAAGTTGCTGCGATTAAGGATGCGGTGGATGGAATGCTATCCAGTGCTACAACGGTTAGGGAATTTAACATATACTCTGATAGCCAAGCGGCTATCAAGGTCTTGAGCTCAACTACAGTGCGATCGAGGGTGGTCTGGGAGTGCCTGACCTCGTTTGCGATTGCATCGAATTATTTTACAATTAAGATTATCTGGGTTCCGGGCCATAGTGATATCCCGGGTAACTGTCAAGCGGATCTCTTAGCCCGCATCTTCCATAGCTGGGCCTCGAGTCAGCTCAGCAAACGTTGGGCGGACACCACGTCTTGCAGGGTAGCAAGATCTTTCTGGCCGAAAGTGGATAGCAGGAGGTCTGCTGAAATAATTGGGTTCACTAAGGTTCACCTATCAATGGTCATTGGGGTTTTGAAAGGGCACTGTCCCATGGGTATCCATGCGGTACGTCTCAATATTCTGCAAACTTCATCCTGCTGCAGCTGTATGGAGGATGGTGAGGTGGAATCACCAAATTACTTTATGCTTGATTGCCCAACTTTTGCCAGAACTAGGCGAAAGTACATCGGTCGCGACTCACTTGGATCTCCCGATGATTAATCCAAAGTTGAGATCGGTATCATTCGGAGCTTTATCGTTGCTACCCAACGATTCTCTAAGTAGCTAGATCTAAGTCATCGTTATTTTTGGTGTATGTGAGCTATCCTTATCAGGGCAGCTACCACCTAACCTAACTTAACTTAACCTATGTTCACGTAATTAGCATGAAACCACTTTTGGCATACCCCCTCACAACCAATACATTCGTCGTTTGTAAATTTCTTTTTGCATTTACCGCAAGTTTCCCCTCCGCCACCGTCCATACAGTATCGAGTCAATGTCACAAATTAAAGATTCTTGTTAATTTTTAATAATTTAATGTAACTTCATATAATTTCTCTTTATTTCGGTTTATTTATTTGTAGTTTACTGTTTATACAGATATTACATTTTCTATTGCAATATTTTTTATATATTTTGGCTGTAAATATACGAGCGAAAAATTTTCCAAACAATTGTTAGTTAGAGTTGCCAGATTTCGGTTAACATTTTCAATTTTTTCAATGTTTTCTAGCTTTATAAAGTAAGGAAATATTCCTTAATCTTCATGTGCTCGGATGATAAAACTTGCGTAGGCTGCCGGAAGTCTACATTTGTAGCAAGCATACAAGTACTTGTAAAACTAAAACCGACTGTTTGTCAATTGCTTTATAGTTCAGTCAGGTTAGGTTAGGTTGAACTTACCGGTCCATGAGGAGAAGTTTGTTTTAACGACCAAACTGAAAAACCCTATCAATAACTAAGACCTATGTTATAAAATAACTCCGCCCTCTTGGCAAATACTAGAAGCTTCCTAGGACTTAAGCCCCTTGCTGCTTCCAGATCTGACAGCTGTATCACTCCTAATAGCTGGAGTGCACTCCTAATAGCTAGCCCAGTCTAATTGGGATGTCTACGGAGCAAGCTTCAAGGGATGCGCCCTTTTTAGCTAGTTCATCCGCCCTGGGACCTAATATAGATGTATGCTTCTCCTTGTCCCGATTCTCTCCAGATACTGCTTACACTATAACACGCATGTACATAGTTCAGCCAAATTAGACCAATAAATAACAAAAATGATGCAAAAAGTTACAACAAGCTGAAAATCAATAAAACTGTTCTGATCCACCGCCTTTATGAGGTATCGTACTTAGTGTGTGCATATTATGACGATTACACCTTTTACAACTTTTTGGATCGCAATATCTCAGAAAAGGTGGATCGTAGGCAAAAAATCATCGAGAGGCTTTTTTTAGATAAATTTAAGATTTTTCAACAATTTTTATGATGAAACATACCGTTTTGCTGAAAATCGCGGAAAACTCATTTTTATCACCTTTGAACTTGAATAAAAATTTTTCCAGACACTTAAATGGTGAGGAGTTTCCAAATTTTATTTGTAATTATATTTCAATTAGTTTTGTCATTTTCGCTTGTAACTTTTTGCACCACCAAATGTCAATTACTTATACGTGTATTCTACGAAAGCTTTTATTTAAATAAATATAGTTTAAAAAACTAAAAAGCACGCTTTTAAATAATATCGAACTAAAGAGGTAAAAATGGTCTTCAAAATATATAAGTTTAAAACACTAATGAATCAAAAATTGGAGTATTTTTTTTTTGCGGTGGAAATAAAAAAAATTTCATAGGTAAATGTATATCCTTTAATTAAAACTATAAAATCATATTTAAATAAATAAATACAAGGCGCGATAGCCTCCAAAAAGACTTTAGGCCGACCTTCTGTTCCGATTTGCGTCGTGCTCTTATATTTTTCCTGAAAATTTACGCCTACTCCGAACTAAGAAGCTTTTCATTGTAGAAATACACTCGGAGTGTTTGCCCAAACACTGCCGAGGGGCGACCCCGCTAGGAAACACTTTTTTCTAAATTTTGATGATGCTACGCAGGGGAATTGAACCCAGGATATTCGGTGTGGAAGGCGGAGTAAGCTACCACTACACCACGGCAGCGGTCGTGTTTGATTAGTTTATTATAGAGGCAATAATTTCCTCCTGTTTCCTATTTGAGAAAAATACATCGGTTTTTTGACACACCGTAATGTACACATATTCATTCATAGTATTTACTTTATATAGCTCACCTTATGACTTGATTCGGCTATTTGCTTCAATCCAACTGACAAATTCTTCAATTTGGCAGAATTTAGAGATAAACGTGACAGTAGTGGCTTCGCAAGACCATGGCGTTTTGCCTCAGCCATATCCTTTGCATTCGCTAGCAGAATAAATTCCTCCCTGCTTAGTAATAAATCAGCCAAATGGTTAACTGCATTGGCGCGTTGTTCTGACGTAAGTGCCTGCATCTGTCGACTGCCAATTCGTGCTGGAAAGTCAAAAAAAAAATATATATATAATAATAATGGTGTAAATTTAAAATAAAACTAAACCCTTTGTCCAATTGACGTGACCAAATAGAGTCAAAAATCGCTATGTTTTTCTTTGATATGTGTGCATATGTATATATACGGATGCGTGTGAATGTACTTGGAAATATTCCACATTTTCAAATGTAACTACCCGTATAAACAGATGAGCACATACTTTCGGGTTATTTATCCATAAGGATACATACATAACACATTTCATATGAGCTCTAACAAAACTATCAAAAAAAAGTAAGAAGATCTAAGTTCGGGTGGAACCAAACATTATATTCTCAGCTTCGTACGATTCATTCTGATTTAGTTCTTTGATATTAAGTATTATCAAAATCGGGCATGTTTATTAATTAATTTTTCCAACATTTATAAGATACTCTTTCCGTTAAAGAAGAAAATATATTACCGAATTTTGTCACCATAAGTCAGTTAGTTTTTGAGTTGCGGCTACCGAAATGCCGAAAATTGATTTTAAAAAATGCGCCCACTTTTTAATATTCCCCTTTTTGCATTTGTTCTTCTCATTGCATTTTAAGAGTTAAAAGACATTGGCGTGAAGTTATTTCTAGCAAAGCTACTGGGCCCTATATTCGTCAACGCCTTTTTTTACACGGTTAGAGATTTTAACCTAAATTTTAAACCATTCATCGGTTTAAGAACCTTTTTGATCTTTTTATACCAAATTTGAAACCTCTCAATTTACTCCTGTGTTTTTCAATTTTATTCAGTTTCAATTGTACGTCGATCGCAACCAAACCTATGTAGTAACCACCGCGTGAGGTTTACGCAACTTGTGTGAAAGTTTGAACAAAATCGGCCGACGCATCTCTTCAAACACCGGCGACCAACAAACACACATTTTAGCCTTTCTTTTTATACTCAGTTGAGCAGAGCTCACAGAGTATATTAACTTTGATTGGATAACGGTTGGTTGTACAGGTGTAAAGGAATCCAGATAGATATAGACTTCCATATATCAAAATCATCAGTATCGAAAAAAAATTCTATTGAGCCATGTCCGTCCGTCCGTCCGTGTGTTAACACGATAACTTGAGTAAATTTTGAGGTATCTTGATGAAATTTGGTATGTAGGTTCCTGGGCACTCATCTCAGATCGGTATTTAAAATGAACGATATCGGACTATAACCACGCCCACTTTTTCGGTATCGAAAATTTCGAAAAATCGAAAAAGTGCGATAGTTCATTACCAAATACGTATAAAGCGATGAAACTTGGTAGGTGCGTTAAACATATGACGCAAAATAGAAAAATCGTAAAATTTTGCACAATGGGCGTGGCAGCGCCCACTTTTAAAAGAAGGTAATTTAGAAGTTTTGCAAGCTGTAATTTGGCAGTCGTTGAAGATATCACGATGAAATTTGGCAGGAACGTTACTCTTATTACTATATGTATGCTTAATAAAAACTAGTAAAATCGGAGAACGACTACGCCCACTTAAAAAAAAAAAAATTTTTTAAAGTGAAATTTTAAAGGAAAAGTTAATATCTTTACAGTATATAAGTAAATTATGTCAACAACAAATTTTCAAAATAGTCGTGGCTCCGCCCTTTTTCATTTAATTTGTCTAGGATACTTTTAATGCCATATGTCGAACAAAATATTACCAATCCTTGTGAAATTTGGTAGAGGCTTAGATTCTAGGACGATAACTGTTTTCTGTGAAAAAGAGCGAAATCGGTTGAAGCCACGCCCAGTTTTTATACACAGTCGACCGTCTGTCCTTCCGCTCGGCCGTTAACACGATAACTTGAGCAAAAATCGATATATCTTTACTAAACTCAGTTCACGTACTTATCTGAACTCACTTTATATTGGCGTAAAAAATGGCCGAAATCCGACTATGACCACGCCCACTTTTTCGATATCGAAAATTACTAAAATGAGAAAATGCCATAATAATATACCAAATACGAAAAAAGGGATGAAACGTGGTAATTGGATTGGTCTATTGACGCAAAATATAACGTTAGAAAAAACTTTGTAAAATGGGTGTGACACCTACCATATTAAGTAGAAGAAAATGGCTAAAGTTTTGCAGGGCGAAATCAAAAGCCCTTGGAATCTTGAAAAGATAACTGTTCGTGGTATTACAAATATATATAAATTAGCGGTACCCGAAAGATGATGTTCTGGGTCACCCTTGTCCACATTTTTGTCGATATCTCGAAAACGCCTTCACATATACAACTACCACCACTCCCTTTTAAAACCCTCATTAATACCTTTAATTTGATAACCATATCGTACAAACACATTATAGAGTCACCCCTGGTCCATCTTAATGGCGATATCTCGAAAAGGCGTCCACCTATAGAACTAAGGCCCACTCCCTTTAAAATAACACCTTTCGTTTGATACCCATATCGAACAAACAAATTCTAGTGTCAGCCCTGGTCCACCTTTATGGCGAAATCTCGAAAAGGCGTCCACCCATAGAACTAAGGCCCATTCCCTTTTAAAATACTCATTATCACATTTCGTTTGATACGCATATTGTACAAACGCATTCTAGAGTCACCCCTGGTCCACCGTTATGGCGATATCCCTAAATGGCGTCCACCCATAGAACTAACGCCCATTCCCTTTTAAAATACTCATTAACACCTTTCATTTGATACCCATATCGTACAAAAGCATCCTAGGGTCAACCCTGGTCCACCTTTATAACGATATTCCGAAAAGGCGTTCACCTATAGAACTAAGGCCCACTCCCTTTTAAAATACTCATTTACACTTTTCGTTTGATACCCATATCGTACGAGAAATTCTAGAGTCACCCCTGGTCTACCTTTATGGCGATATCTGGAAAAGGGTCCACCTATAGAACTAAGGCCCACGCCCTTTAAAAATACTTATTAACACCTTTCATTTGATATCCATATCATACAAAGAAATTCTAGAGTCACCCCTGGCCCACGTTTATGACGATATCTCGAAAAGGCGTCCACGCATAGAACTAGGCCCACACCGTTTTAAAATACTCATCAACACCTTTCGTTTGATACCAATATTGTACAAACACATTCTAGAGTCACCCCTGGTCCACGTTTATGTTGATATCCCGAAAAGGCGTCCACCCATAGAACTAAGGCCCACTCCCTTTTAAAATACCCATTAACACCTTTCATTTGACACCTATATCGTACAAACAAATTCTAGAGTCACCCCTGGTCCACCTTTATGGCGATATCTCGAAAAGGCGTCCACCTATATAACTTAGGCCCACTCCCTTTTAAAATACTCATTAACACCTTTCATTTGATATCCATATCGTACAAAGAAATTCTAGAGTCACCCCTGGTCCACGTTTATGACGATATCTCGAAAAGGCGTCCACACATAGAACTAAGGCCCACACCGTTTTAAAATACTCATCAACACCTGTCGTTTGATACCCATATTGTACAAACACATTCTAGAGTCACCCATGGTCCACGTTTATGTTGATATCCCGAAAAGGCGTCCACCCATAGAACTAATGCCCATTCCCTTTTAAAATACTCATTAACACCTTTCATTTGATACCCATATCGTACAAAAACATCCTAGAGTCAACCCTGGTCCACATTTATAACGATATTCCGAAAAGGCGTCCACCTATAGAACTAAGGCCCACTCAATTTTAAAATACTCGTTAACACTTTTCATTTGATACCCATATCGTACGAACAAATTCTAGAGTCACCCCTGGTCTACCTTTATGGCGATATCTCGAAAAGGGTTCACCTATAGAACTAAGGCCCACGCCCTTTTAAAATACTCACTAACACCTTTAATTTTAAACCCATATCGTACAAACAAATTCTAGGGTCACCCCTGGTCCACCTTTGTGGCGATATCTCGAAAAGGCGTCCATCTATAGGACTAAAACCCACTCCCTTTTAAAATACTCATTAACACCTTTCATTTGATACCCATATCGTACAAAGAAATTCTAGAGTCACCCCTGGGTCACCTTTATGGCGATATCTCGAAAAGGCGTTCACCCATAGAACTAAGGCCCACTCCCTTTTAAAATACTCATTATCACCTTTCGTTTGATACCCATATTGTACAATCGCATTCTAGAGTCACCCCTGGTCCACCGTTATGGCGATATCTCGAAAAGGCGCCCACCCATAGAACTAAGGCCCACTCCCTTTTAAAATACTCATTAACACCTTTCATTTGACACCCATATCGTACAAACAAATTCTAGAGTCACCCCTGGTCCACCTTTATGGCGATATCTCGAAAAGGCGTCCACCTATATAACTTAGGCCCACTCCCTTTTAAAATACTCATTAACACCTTTCATTTGATACCCATATCGTACAAACAAATTCTAGGGTCACCCCTGGTCCACCTTTATGGGAGCAGTCATTTCATCGTGTTCAAAAAATCTTCTTGAGGAGTTTGCATAATTTGTGTTGCCGTATCCATACTTTGGGCAGTCAACTCTCAGGCCAAGCTCTTTATAGAATGCATCTTAAATTTTTTGTCTAATGTTTTCTTTTTCCTTAGATGTTGCATTGTTATCGAAAACTTTTCCGTGTTGTGGTAGTGTATAAGCCAGTTTCAAAACGAATTCCATGCACCTTATCCTCGCATGCAAAGCAGTTATTCCATACTCATAATTTAGTTCGTCAGTAATTGAATCATCAAGATTTTCAAAGTATTTTTGACTCTTCTTACAGATTGGACATTTCAATGTAGATGATGTGTTTGTTAGTAAGTTTAAAACTTTTCCATCGATCATTGTTAGAAGAAAATCATGCTTTATGGTAATAACATTCCGTCTTCGATTTCATTTCATTTCTTTATTGAGTCAATGTATGTATGTAGTATGACTTAATGTGATAGATAGTAAGACTCAATGCAGTCCTTGAAGAGAGACCTAGAAATGGCAAAGTCAAGATCTAGACTCCTAGATAGGGAATTGAATTCTACAAGTCCTCTTAGAAGAGGAGCAAAGCTGAAGTAATTAGAATGCAACATTTCAATACGGAATTTATTGTGAAAGAGGAGGGCTCTGTTAGGGGCGTTGAAAGTTACCTGACCCAGAAGTTCAGAACAATCAATAGCACCAGATATTATATCAAAAACAAGTAAGGAAGGTTAAGTTCGGGTGTAACCGAACATTACATACTCAGTTGAGAGCTATGGTGGCAACATAAGGGAAAATAACCATGAACCGATGGTAACCCTGGAATGTGTTTGTATGACATGTGTATCAAATGAAAGGCATTAAAGAGTATTTTGGGAGGGAGTGGGCCATAGTTCTATAGGTGGACGCCATTTAGGCATATAGCCATAAAGGTGGATCAGGGTTGACTCTAGAATACGTTTGTACGTTATGGGTATCAAATGACAGGTGTTAATGAGTATTTTAAAAGGGAGTAATCCTTAGTTCCATAGATGGACACCGTTTCGAGATATCGCCACAAAGGTGGACCAGGGGTGACCCTAGAATTTGTTTGTACAATATGGGCATCAAACGAATGGTGTTAATGAGTATTTTAAAAGGGAGTGTGCCTTAGTTCTATAGGTGGATGCCGTTTCGAAATATCGCCATAAAGGTGGACCAGTGGTGACTCTAGAATGTGTTTGTACGATATGGGTATCAAATTAAAGGTGTTAATGAGTATTTTAAAAGGGAGTAATCCTTAGTTCCATAGGTGGACGGCGTTTCGAGATATCGCCATAAAGGTGGACCAGGGGTGACCCTAGAATTTGTTTGTACAATATGGGCATCAAACGAAAGGTGTTAATGAGAGTTTTAAAAGGGAGTGGTGGTTGTTGTATAGGTGGTCGTATTTTCGAGATATCGCCATAAAGGTGGACCAGGGGTGACCCTAGAATTTGTTTGTACAATATGGGTATCAAAAGAAAGGTGTTAATGAGTACTTTAAAAGTGAGTAATCCTTAGTTACATAGGCGGACGCCGTTTCGAAATATCGCCATAAAGGTGGACCAGTGGTGACTCTAGAATGTGTTTGTACGATATGGGTATCAAATTAAAGGTATTAATGAGGGTTTTGAAAGGGAGTGGTGGTTGTTGTATAGGTGGACGCCATTTCGAGATATCGCCATAAAGGTGGACCAGGGGTGACCCTAGAATTTGTTTGTACAATATGGGTATCAAAAGAAAGGTGTTAATGAGTACTTTAAAAGTGAGTAATCCTTAGTTACATAGGCGGACGCCGTTTCGAAATATCGCCATAAAGGTGGACCAGTGGTGACTCTAGAATGTGTTTGTACGATATGGGTATCAAATTAAAGGTATTAATGAGGGTTTTGAAAGGGAGTGGTGGTTGTTGTATAGGTGGACGCCATTTCGAGATATCGCCATAAAGGTGGACCAGGGGTGAACCTAGAATTTGTTTGTACAATATGGGTATCAAAAGAAAGGTGTTAATGAGTACTTTAAAAGTGAGTAATCCTTAGTTACATAGGCGGACGCCGTTTCGAGATATCGCCATAAAGGTGGACCAGGGGTGACCCTAGAATTTGTTTGTACAATATGGGTATCAAACGAAAGGTGTTAGTGAGTATTTTAAAAGGGAGTGGGCCTTGGTTCTATAGGTGGACGCCGTTTCGAAATATCGCCATAAAGGTGGACCAGTGGTGACTCTAGAATGTGTTTGTACGATATGGGTATCAAATTAAAGGTATTAATGAGGGTTTTGAAAGGGAGTGGTGGTTGTTGTATAGGTGGACGCCATTTCGAGATATCGCCATAAAGGTGGACCAGGGGTGACCCTAGAATTTGTTTGTACAATATGGGTATCAAAAGAAAGGTGTTAATGAGTACTTTAAAAGTGAGTAATCCTTTGTTACATAGGCGGTCGCCGTTTCGAGATATCGCCATAAAGGTGGACCAGGGGTGACCCTCGAATTTGTTTGTACAATATGGGCATCAAACGAAAGGTGTTAATGAGTATTTTAAAAGGGAGTGGGCCTTTGTTCTATAGGTGGACGCCGTTTCGAAATATCGCCATAAAGGTGGACCAGGGGTGACTCTAGAATGTGTTTGTACGATATGGGTATCAAATTAAAGGTATTAATGAGAGTTTTAAAAGGGAGTGGTGGTTGTTGTATAGGTGGTCGTATTTTCGAGATATCGCCATAAAGGTGGACCAGGGGAGACCCTAGAATTTGTTTGTACAATATGGGTATCAAAATAAAGGTGTTAAAGAGTATTTTAAAAGGGAGTAATCCTTAGTTCCATAAGTGGACGCCGTTTCGAGATATCGCCATAAAGGTGGGCCAGGGGTGACTCTAGAATTCGTTTGTGCTATATGGGTATCAAACGAAAGGAGTTAATGAGTATTTTAAAAGGGAGTGGGCCTTAGTTCTATAGGTGGACGCCTTTTCGAGGTATCGCAATAAAGGTGGACCAGGGGGACTCTAGACTTTGTTTGTACGATATGGGTATCAAACGAATGGTGCTAATGAGTATTTTTAAAAGGAAGTGGGCCTTCGTTCTATAGGTGTTCTCCTTTTCGAGATATCGCCATAAAGGTGGACCAGGGGTAACTTTAGAATATGTTTGTACGATAAGGGTATCAAATGAAAGGTGTTAATGAGTATTTTAAAAGGGCGTGGGGCTTAGTCCTATAGGTGGACGCCTTTTCGAGATATCGCCATAAAGGTGGACCAGAGGAACTTCAAGTGGCAAGACATTGATAAGCATGCATCTCGCATTGTAGGGTGGCATGGGATTATCAAAGTGTAGAGTTTGAGGAGCAGACCGAATGAATTTCCGCTGAACTCTTTTAATTCTTAAAGAGTGTGAAGAATATATCGGATTCCAAATGACTGCGGCATATTCTAACTTTGAACGTACTAAGGAATTGTACGAAATTTTTCTGGTATACGGGTCTTTGAAATCCTTCGTATATCGTCGTTAGAAAGCTAAGTTGGTATACGCTTTTGGTATAGGAAAGTTAACATGATTAGCAAAGGTAAAAAACGAATCAAAAATTACGCCAATATCACGAAACTCATCAACTGAGGCAAGCGTTACGTTTGAGATCGAATACACGGACGAAAGGATATTCATTGACTTAGTAAACGTTATGTGACAGTATTTACTAATGTTGAGTCGCAGATTATTTTGGGAAGCCCAATCGTTAATAGCTTTCAGATCTTCCTACAGACGCAAAGCGTCAGAAATACTGGTGATCTTACGGAAGAGTTTTAAATCGCCTGCATAAAGTAAATAATTAGAATATTTTAGGCAAGAGCCAACATCATTAATAACCAGTAAGGAAGGCTAAGTTCGGGTGTAACCGAACATTACATACTCAGTTGGGAACTATGGAGACAAAATAAGGGAAAATCACTTCGTAGTAAAATGAACCTAGGGTAACCCTGGAATGTGTTTGTATGACATCTGTATCAAATGGAAGGTATTAAAGAGTATTTTAAGAGGGAGTGGGCCATAGTTCTATAGATGGACGCCATTTACGGATATCGCCATAACGGTGAACCAGGGGTGACTCTAGAATGCGTTTGTACAATATGGGTATCAAACGAAAGGTGATAATGAGTATTTTAAAAGGGAGTGGGCCTTAGTTCTATGGGTGGACGCCTTTTCGAGATATCGCCATAAAGGTGGACCAGGGTTGACTCTAGAATTTGTTTGTACGATATGGGTATCAAATGAAAGGTGTTAATGAGTATTTTAAAAGGGAGTGGGTCTTAGTTCTATAGGTGGACGCCTTTTCGAGATATCGCCATAAAGGTGGACCAGGGGTGACTCTAGAATTTGTTTGTACGATATGGGTATCAAATGAAAGGTGATAATGAGTATTTTAAAAGGGAGTGGGCCTTAGCTCTATGGGTGGACGCCTTTTCGAGATATCGCCATAAAGGTGGACCAGGGGTGACTCTAGAATTTGTTTGTACGATATGGGTTTCAAATGAAAGGTGTTAAAGAGTACTTTAAAAGGGCGTGGGCCTTAGTTCTATAGGCGGACGCCTTTTCGAGATATCGCCATAAAGGTGGACCAGGGGTGACTCTAGAATTTGTTTGTACGATATGGGTATCAAATGAAAAGTGTTAATGGGTATTTTAAAAGGGAGTGGGCCTTAGTTCTATAGGTGGACGCCTTTTCGGAATATCGTTATAAAGGTGGACCAGGGTTGACTATAGGATTTTTTTGTACGATATGGGTATCAAATGAAAGGTTTTAATGAGTATTTTAAAAGGGAGTGGGCCTTAAATCTATAAGTGGACGCCTTTTCGAGATATCGCCATAAACGTGGACCAGGGGTGACTCTAGAATGCGTTTGTACAATATGGGTATCAAACGAAAGGTGTTGATGAGTATTTTAAAACGTAGTGGGCCTTAGTTCTAGGGGTGAACGCCTTTTCGAGATATCGCCATAAAGGTGGACCAGGGCTGACTCTAGAATTTGTTTGTACGATATGGGTATCAAATGAAAGGTGTTAATAAGTATTTTAAAAGGGAGTGGGCCTTAGTTCTATAGGTGGACGCCTTTTCGAGATATCGCCATAAAGGTGGACCAGGGGTGACTCTAGAATTTGTTTGTACGATATGGGTATCAAATGAAAAGTGTTAATGGGTATTTTAAAAGGGAGTGGGCCTTAGTTCTATAGGTGGACGCCTTTTCGGAATATCGTTATAAAGGTGGACCAGGGTTGACTATAGGATTTTTTTGTACGATATGGGTATCAGACGAAAGGTGATAATGAGTATTTTAAAAGGGAGTGGGCCTTAGTTCTATAGGTGGACGCCTTTTCGAGATATCGCCATAAAGGTGGACCAGAGGTGACTCTATAATGTGTTTGTATTATATGGTTATCAAATTAAAGGTATTAATGAGGGTTTTAAAAGACAGTGGTGGTAGTTATACATGTCAAGGGAATTTTCGAGATATCGACAAAAATGTGGACAAGGGTGACCCAGAACATCATCTGTCGGGTACCGCTAATTTATTTATATATGTAATACCACGAACAGTTATCATTTCAAGATTCCAAGGGCTTTTGATTTCGCCCTGCAAAACTTTAGCCATTTTCTTCTACTTAATATGGTAGGTGTCACACCCATTTTACCAAGTTTTTTCTAAAGTTATATTTTGCATCAATAGAGCAATCCAATTACCATGTTTCATCCCTTTTTTCGTATTTGGTATATTATTATGGCATTTTTTTATTTTTAGTAATTTTCGATATCGAAAAAGTGGGTGTGGTCATAGTCGGGTTTCGGCCATTTTTTACACCAATATAAAGTGAGTTCAGATAAGTACGTGAAATGAGTTTAGTAAATATATATCGATTTCTGCTCAAGTTATCGTGTTAACGGCCGAGCGGAAGGACAGACGGGCGACTGTGTATAAAAACTGGGCGTGGCTTCAACCGATTTTACTCTTTTTCACAGAAAACAGTTATCGTCCTAGAATCTAAGCCTCTACCAAATTTCACAAGGATTGGTAATGTTTTGTTCGACATATGGCATTAAAAGTATCCTAGACAAATTAAATGAAAAAGGGCGGAGCCACGCCCATTTTGAAAATTTGTTGTTGACATAATTTACTTATATACTATAAAGATATTAACTTTTCTTTTAAAATTTTACTTAAAAATTTTTTTTTTAAAAAGTGGGCGTGGTCGTTCTCCGATTTTGCTAATTTTTATTAAACGTACATATAGTAATAAGAGTAACGTTCCTGCCAAATTTCATCGTGATATCTTCAACGACTGCCGAATTACAGCTTGCAAAACTTCTAAATATCCTTCTTTTAAAATGGGCGGTGCCACGCCCATTGTCCAAAATTTTACTAGTTTTCTATTCCGCGTCATAAGTTCAACTTACCTACCAAGTTTCATCGCTTTATCCGTATTTGGTAATGAATTATCGCACTTTTTCGATTTTTCGAAATTTTCGATATCGAAAAAGTGGGCGTGGTTATTGTCCGATATCGTTCATTTTAAAAAGCGATCTGAGATGAGTGCCCAGGAACCTACATACCAAATTTCATCAAGATATCTCAAAATTTACTCAAGTTATCGTGTTAACGGACGGACGGACGGACGGACATGGCTCAATCGAATTTTTTTTCGATACTGATGATTTTGATATATGGAAGTATATATCTATCTCGATTCCTTTATACCTGTACAACCAACCGTTATCCCATCAAAGTTAATATACTATGTGAGCTCTGCTCGACTGAGTATAAAAATTATGAATAAAATAGGGCCAAGGGTGCTACCTTGTGGTACACCCGAAGTTGCTAAGAATTTGTAAGACTTAGTTTTCTCGATTTGAACAAAATATATCCTATTTTCTAGGTAAGACTTCAGCCACAACAGAAAACTTGAATGAAAGCCCATATTTGCAAGTTTCCACAAAAGTAATTTATGCGAAACTGTGTCAAAAGCCTTGGAAAAATCTGTATATATGGTGTCAACTTGACATCCATCCTTGAACGCCGAGACACAAAACTGGGAAAAAACCGCTAGATTTGTGACAGTCGAACGCCCTGCAATAAAACCATGCTGACATGGATCGGTTATTGGCCTATAATTTTTTACATCATTTTTATTGCCTGACTTGAAGATTGGGGTGATGGACGCCAGCCTGCAGCGATCAATAAAAACTCCGGTCGAAAGCGAAGTTCTGAAAATATGGCGCAAATGGAACACAAAGAGAAATATTACACTTTTTAAATAAAGAACAGGAAAAACAATCCATATCATTTTTCAGTGAGGACTGTAAGGAGGAGATACCCTAATAATGTCCATTTCAGATACAGACAGACCCAAACTTTAAAGGCTTTGGTGTAACAAAGGAATACCTGTTGTTAATATCATCCGCATCAACAACAAATGTAGATTTGAAAAAATCAGCAAAAAGGTTTACTGAAAAGCTAGGGTCTCTGAACTGGTATCGTTAAATTTCACACAGGTTGGGATGTTAGTACAACCTTTCTTAGGCCGAACATAGTTCCAAAAAGATTTAGGATTTGCTTTTAACTCATCCTCAAATCGGGAAATGTATTTTCTGTATAAAAACTTATCAAGAACATTGAACTGAGTCATATAATAGGTATAGTGATCTTTAAAAGAAATGTTGGAAGTCGCTTTATATAATTTATGGTACTTTTTTCTTTGATTTTTCAGTTTTTGTAACCTAGTAGTGTACAAGGGTAGTTTGTGAACTTTAACCGGTAGTAGAGCGAGATTCGTACTGAAGATGTCTGACAACACAAGCAGGAAGGCAACGAAGCATTCAGCAGGGTTTTTAGCAAAGAAAATAGAGTTCCAATCAGTTTCAGATATGAGTGAGTTAATAGTATCATAATTTGCATCCTTGAAATTATAGGAGTGGACAGTATTATTAATGTTGTTATTCGGCACCATGTCGAAGAATTCTATAGATAACGATAATGGTACATGACGCATATCATACTTATAAATAGGAAACGTACATTCTGTCAAGTTTCTGAAGTTTAATTCTCATTAACAAAAATAAGGTCCAGGATATTATTTAACTGGTTAACGAAGTGGTTAATCTGAATTAAATTAGCCCCAAAAAAGGTGTCTAAGGAATTGATCTCATGAGGATGATGGATATTAGTAGGCGTTAGGACATTATCATTAATAATTTTGGACCATACAACCTTCCTTAGATTGAAACCACCCAAAACGCAGAAATTACTATCAACATTGTTTTCGTAAAGGTCAAATATGTTATTGACATGAGCACAGTACAGCGAATCTGTGCTGCAAAGCGGAATGTTAGAGACGCAAATAAATAACTTCCCAGACGGCCCCGTAATACAAACACAGAGCTGATCCAAGAGAGAGTCACTATTAGAGAGCGGAACAAGGGAGGAGAGAAGGGGACGCCGTACAGAAATTAATACTCCACCACCTCTAAGACGCCCCGTTTTGATGGGATCTCTATCCTTACGATAGGTGTGGAACAACATTCGATCAAAAAATTCTGAGTCTGAAAAGTCATCATTGAGCCAAGTCTCGACAAAAACGTAGACATCATAATCACACCGTGAAGTGGCTAAAAATACTTCTTTAGACTTCGTTCTCAGTCCCGATATATTTTGGTAATAAATTGTTATACTTTTATTAACTTTGCGATTATCACACTTAGCTAAGGCTTGGCAATTGAGCCCTTTGCTTTTTGAAAAAAACGAAATTGTTTAATTTTGACATCTGATGGCCAAAACGACGAGTCCAGCAGCTTATTATATATTGAAGCCGAGACTCCAAGTTTGAAATTACATCTAGATAACAATTTGGGATCAACGTGTTTCTTAACCAATTTGAAGCAATGAATTAATGAGGGTGAAATTTTTGCATTTTTCGAGACGTAGTCAACAATATCACTTGCGTTTGCGGTTGGTTTAAATGACGACAAATGCAACCATTTCAGACGAACAGTTAAATTAAGGTTAGCATTAGAGTTACTACCTACCACAATAGTGGGCGATTTGCTAAGAATATTTTTATTATTTTTTAGATTTTGTAGCGACTGATATCTTATGGCCAGACGCATTTGAGTTACTACCTACCATAATAGTGGGCGACTTTTTACGAATATCTATATATTAATACGCTAACAAAATTTCCATACAATCAATTGACAGGCTGTTTCGCATACTTAGCATACGTAAAATCATATAAAAGTTATTTGAATCGATTCGTATTGATCAGCCGCAGTGCATAGGCCTATTTTTGTTAACAAATATTACTCTATTTGTTTATAATTAATAGAAAAAGTTTTTGTAAATTCGAACAATTCATACAAATATCGTAATTCATTATCGTGCACAAGCGCGCCATCTTTGGGAAGAATTATCTAAGTTTTCTAATGCGAATTTCAAATACCTAAACCTTTATGCACAAGCCCGCCGTCTTTGGGAACAATTATCTAAGTGTTTAATGTGAATGTCAAATTTTATGTATCCCCGCTAAATTCGAAGGCACAAATGTTTCACCTGCATACAAATATGGTTTCCCATTGTTGCCGCTTACCTACAATAGCCTCTACCAAAATCCTAAAAAATTGTTCCAAAATAATTTATAGCGTACCAAAAATCTTAAATAGAATTAATTTTTGACCGGCCCATTTTTTGTGGCAAATTTTACCTACACGTAAATACATAAGTCTTTATTTAACAGATTCTTTGTTTTTTATTTTAGTTGTTTTCAAAAAAACATGAAATCACAAATAATGAGTTAACTTTTGCTGAAACTAATTTATTTATAACAATTAATGGCAAATTTGCTCAAAAATATTGTTGCATTTGCAGATTTAATCCTCATGTTAGATAAAGTACGTCTTATACTGAACAAAAAAAAAAGTTACAAAAATATAACATTACATTTTTTATATTGCCTTTTATGCTAATTACGAAACAAAAAAACGTCCCAAAAACTTTTTTGATTTTAGGTCAGCGCGGCAACCGGCATCATAGCGGCCGTCTTGCATAGGCAGTATATTACCCACTATCTATATATTAATACGCTAACAAAATTTCCATACAATAAAAAATTGTTCCAAAATAATTTATAGCGTACCAAAAATCTTAAAAAGAATTAATTTTTGACCGGCCCATTTTTTGTTGCAAATTTTACTTACACGTAAATACATAAGTCTTTATTTAACACATTCTTTGTTTTTTATTTTAGTTGTTTTCAAAAAAACATGAAATCACAAATAATGAGTTAAGTTATGTTGAAACTAACTAATTTATTTATAACAATTAATGGCAAATTTGCTCGAAAATGTTGTTGCATTTGCAGATTTAATACTCATTTTAGATAAAGTACGTCTTTACTGAACAAAAAAGAAAAAGTTCCAAAAATATAACATTACATTTTCTATATTGCTTTTATGCTAATTACGAAACAAAAAAACGTCCCAAAAACTTTTTTGATTTTAGGTCAGAGCGGCAACCGGCATCATAGCGGCCGTCTTGCATAGGCAGTATATTACCCACTATCTCTATATTAATACTGTAACGATTTTACTTGCAAATCCTCTTATTTGCCCTTTTGCTAGGTTCGTATCGCTAAGCTGTTGAATAAATAACTCCAATATTGTATAATGGAAAAATGGCCTTTATTAAAATACTTCACAATAACACTCAAACTGTGCAACGAATAGCTTAATAACCAAACTGATAGCTTAAATGAAATTCTAATTCATAATAATACTGCTATAGCGCTTAATCGAAACTGCTTGACAGCTCAAATCAAACTGAATTACTTCTTACTCGCTTGCGCCGCTTTTATAGTTTACGCTGCATACATCTAGGCCAGAGCCGGCCACACAAATGCTAAAGCAATTGCATAAGTGAATGTAAAAATTGAGTGACAACTTCCCACAATGAGCTAAAAGAAAATTTGGACTGTGAATTTCGAAATTAAAAAGGACTCTGATTATTTGATTTCAAGCTAATCCTAACAATATTTACTTATATTCATATAACTAAGAACGCGGAGGTCGAGCTAGCCAGATAAAACTTTTTTATAAAAGAAGGTATGGTGTTTCTTCAATGCAAAATTTACTTAAAAAAATCAGTTTTTCATTAAGAAAGAACTATAAAACAAAGTGAATGTAAAGATAGAAATATATATTTTCAAAACATAAAGTTATTCAATAAAAAAAGTATAAAAATTAATAAAACTAATTAGAACGTATAAAAAGTTACTTATATTAAATTGTCAATATTTATTAATAATTAATTTATTATTATTAATTATGAATATTTAAATTGTCAATATTAATATGTATGTTCAAAGGAACTTAATAATACTAACTAAAATGTATTAAAAGTCACTTTAACATTGCAGCATATTGTTTTTATTATGTGCCCAAAAAGTAGCATGGACTTTTCCTTTTGCATTCACTGTTGATTTTAGTGAGTGACAAGCGAAAGCAAACGATCGTGATCGCACATCGTTAGTGTCTGCGTGAAAATTCGAACTCAAATTGCACAATGTGCAACTTTTGGCCGGCTCTGATTTAGGCTCTTCTATTTCCAGAACTTACCAACTATTTCGTGTGTTTATAGTTCTCATATAGTTTCTACTTGTTTACAATTGTCTACTTTTCAGCGTCTCCCAGATGTATGTGAGTTCGTAGTTTACAGTCTCTCGCACACACATAGGCGTATAAGTAAATGCATCTGTGTGTGACATCTCTCGGCTGCTTTATATATGTGTATACATGATTTTATTACTGACGTAAATGCCGCTTAACATGGCTTTAGCATCGCCTTAGTGATGGTATAGCTTAGTGATGCTAATATCCGTGACACTGCCCTCCACCTAAGTCTGATTGTCCCGTTCAGACGAATCTCTCAATCTAACCGCTACTAGCCTCTCCAAATGAACCACCCTTCTATTTCGTGGTTTCCCAATTGTTTGTATGCGGTAGATGGCATCACTGATCCTTTTTACAACTTTGTACGGGCCTTCCCAACTGCACCAAAATTTGGAAGGAACACCTTTCCGCCGGTGAGGGTTGTACAACAGTAACAAATCTCCCTCCAAGAAACCCTCCGAATTATTTTTGTTGCCGTACCTGTATTTCATCTTACTACTCATTATCCTGGATCGTTCCCTCGCACTCTGTTGCTTGCCCAATGAAGAACTACTTCGCAGAGCTTGATCTTGACGGATTGACTTTGCATCATCATTATCGTCTTGACGTTTCACAACAGTAGTACGCGCTGGCTTGAAACCACCCTTGCATTCTTTCTGGAAAATTCTTTCAGTCGTTTTAGTGCGTCCATTACGGTTTGTCAATGCCAGTGTTTTTCTCGCAGGTACTTTTGATTTCGCTTTATTTGGCCCATTCGATCCATCAACCTTTGCTGGATCTACTTTCCTTGACTTTCGTGGTCTCTGTCGAATCTCCTCCACCAGCACTCGCTTACTGCTGATCCCTTTTTCCAAACTGAAGTTAAGTGGCACATCTTGGTTCTCATAATGCATCACCCTTCTCTGCATATCGATCTTGATGTCATGGTCAACCAAGAAATCTACTCCCAATATAACTTCATCAACAATCTCCGCCACAACGAGTTTGTGTAAAACCATGACCTTCCCAATTAAGACTTCACAGATCACTTCTCCCCGGACTTGGTTATGCTCGCCAGTGACCGTACGCAACCTCGCTCCAGGTAACAGTTTTACTCTCCTGTTGACCAAGTCAGATCGGATCAAGGAATGAGATGCGCCCGTATCTACAGTCAGTACACGCTCCTTGCCATCCACATGCCCTCTGACGGAAAGACTGCTTGATTTCCTTCCAATTTGCGACACAGATATCACAGGACATTCAATAGCCGGGGCAAGTTATCGTTCTTTACATCCGACACGCTCTTGCTCATTTCCTCCAGCTTTGCCCCCCCATTGTTGGAACTATTAGGACAAAGATCGCAATGACGTGCAATGTGACCGGACTTCACGCATTTGAAGCATTTGGTAAATTTTTCACTCCGCTTTTGCAATCCTTTCAGCGCCTCCAATATTGCGTCTACCCACTCTGGCCTTTCTACTTCCACACGGCGTGCTTTGAAAACTGGCTTACACAGAAGCGACGCTGTTTCCTGAATCAAAGCGTGTGACACCGTTTCTGCGAATGTTGGCTTTGGGTTTGCATATGTAGCTCGCTTTGTTTCGACGTCACGTATGCCATTTATAAAGCTCTGAATCTTTAACCTTTCAGTGTACTCCACGGGTGCGTCCGCATCCGCTAAATGTGCTAGCTTTTCAATATCCGACGCAAACTCTTGCAATGTTTCACCAGGCCTCTGCAAGCGGTTCAGCAACTCCCTTTGGTATATCTGTTTTCTATGCTCGCTTCCATAACGTCGTTCTACAGCAGCCATCAATGCTTCATAATTGTTCCGCTCTCCTTCGGGAACCGTCTGTAGGATTTCCGCTGCTGGCCCCTTCAATGCCACGAACAGAGCTGCAACTTTATCTTCCACATTCCAGTTGTGCACTGCTGCGGTCTTCTCAAACTGTAGCTTAAAGACCTGGAAAGGAACAGAACCGTCAAAGGATGGTGTCTTTACCTTCGGATTGCTTGCTGAAAGAGTTGGGCGATTTATTTGCAACTCCTGTATACGACCTCTCAAAGCTTCTATCTCGGCATCCATTTTGTCCTCGAGCTGTACAATTTTTATATTCTGTGCTTCTAACTGCGAAGACATTTGTGCCACCTGCAATGATAAGCGCTCCTCTTGTGCTTCCATCTTAGATGTAATCTGTGTCGACATTTGTGAAATACGCGTATCTTGTGCTTCAATCTTCGATGTTATTTCTGACGACATTTCTGCAATACGTGTCTTCTGTTCTTCCATCTTGGATGTTATACGTGTCTCCTGCGCTTCGTTCTGGATCACCCTGGTCCACATTTTGGTCAATATCTCGAAAACGCCTTCACATATACAACTAAGGGCCACTCCCTTTTAAAACCCTCATTAATACCTTTAATTTGATACCCATATCGTACAAACACATTCTAGAGTCACCCCTGGTTCACGTTTATGGCGATATCTCGAAAAGGCGTCCACATATAGAACTAAGGCCCACTTTTTTTTCAAATACTCATTAACACCTTTCATTTGATACACATATCGTACAAAAAAATTCTAGAGTCACCCCTGGCCCACCTTTATGGCGATATCTCGAAAAGGCATCCACCTATAGAACTAAGGCCCACTCCCTTTTAAAATACTCATTAACACCTTTCATTTGATACCCATATCGTACAAACAAATTCTAGAGTCACCCCTGGTCCACCTTTATGGCGATATCTTGAAAAGGCGTCCACCTATAGAACTAAGGCTCACGCCCTTTTAAAATACTCATTAACACCTTTTATTTGATACCCATATTGTACAAACGCATTCTGGAGTCACCCCTGGTCCACCTTTATGGCGATATCTCGAAAAGGCGACCACCTATACAACTACCACCACTCCCTTTTACAACCCTCATTAATACCTTTAATTTGATACCCATATCGTACAAACAAAGTTTAGAGTCACCCCTGGTCCACCTTTATTGCGATACCTTGAAAATGCGTCCACCTATAGAACTAAAACCCACTCCCTTTTAAAATACGCATTAACACCTTTCTATTGATACCCATATCGTACAAACAAAGTCTAGAGTCACCCCTGGTCCACCTTTATTGCGATACCTTGAAAATGCGTCCACCTATAGAACTAAAACCCACTCCCTTTTAAAATACGCATTAACACCTTTCGTTTGATACCCATATTGTACAAACGCATTCTAGAGTCACCCCTGGTCCACCTTTATGGCGATATCTCGAAAAGGCGACCACCTATACAACTACCACCACTCCCTTTTAAAACCCTCATTAATACCTTTAATTTGATACCCATATCGTACAAACAAATTCTAGGGTCACCCCTGGTCCACCTTTATGGCGATATCTCGAAACGGCGTCCACCTATGGAACTAAGGATCAATCCTTTTTAAAATACTCATTAACACCTTTCATTTGATACCCATATCGTACAAACAAATTCTAGAGTCAACCCTGATCCACCTTTATGGCGATATCCCTAAATGACGTCCACCTATAGAACTATGGCCCGCTCCCTCATAAAATACCCTTTAATGCCTTTCATTTGATACACATGTCACACAAACACATTCCAGGGTTTCTCTCGGTTTATTTTCCTACATGGTTATTTTCCCTTATGTTGTCACCATAGCTCTCAACTGAGTATGTAATGTTCGGTTACACCCGAACTTAACCTTCCTTACTTGTTAAAATACTTAACAATAACACTCAAACTGTGCAACGAATAGCTAAATAACCAAACTGATAGCTTAAATGAAACTCTAATTCAAAATAATACTGCTATAGCGCTTAATCGAAACTGCTTGACAGCTCAAATCAAACTGAATTACTTCTTACTCGCTTGCGCCGATTTTATAGTTTACGCTGCATACATCTAGGCTCTTCTATTTCCAGAACTTACCAACTATTTCGTTCATTATCGTGCACAAGCGCGCCATCTTTGGGAACAATTATCTAAGTTTGCTAATGCGAATTTCAAAGACCTAAACCTTTATCCACAAGCGCGCCGTCTTTGGGAACAATTATCTAAGTGTTTAATGTGAATTCCAAATTTTATGTATCCCCGCTAAATTGGAAGGCACAAATGTTTCACCTGCATACAAATATGGTTTCCCATTGTTGCCGCTTACCTATAATAGCCTCTACCAAAATCCTAAAAAATTGTTCCAAAATAATTTATAGCGTACCAAAAATTTTAAATAGAATTAATTTTTGACCGGCCCATTTTTTGTGGCAAATTTTACCTACCTGTAAATACATAAGTCTTTATTTAACAGATTCTTTGCTTTTGTTTTAGTTGTTTTCAAAAAACATGAAATCACAAATAATGAGTTAACTTTTGTTGAAACTAACTAATTTATTTATAACAATTAATAGCAAATTTGCTCGAAAATGTTGTTGCATTTGCAGATTTAATCCTCATTTTAGATAAAGTACATCTTATACTGAACAAAAAAAAAAGTTACAAATATATAACATTACATTTTTTATATTGCCTTTTATGCTAATTACGAAACAAAAAAACGTCCCAAAAACTTTTTTGATTTTAGGTCAGAGCGGTAACCGGCATCATAGCGGCCGGCTTGCATAGGCAGTATATTACCCACTTATCTATATATTGATACGCTAACAAAATTTCCATACAATCAATTGACAGGCTGTTTCGCATACTTAGCATACGTAAAATCATATAAAAGTTATTTGAATTGATTCGTATTGATCAGCCGCAATGCATAGGCCTATTTTTGTTACCAAATTTTACTCTATTTGTTTATAATTAATAGAAAAAGTTTTTTGTAATTTCGAACAATTCATACAAATATCGTAATTCATTATCGTGCACAAGCGCGCCATCTTTGGGAACAATTATCTAAGTTTTCTAATGCGAATTTCAAAGACCTAAACCTTTATGCACAAGCGCGCCGTCTGTGGGAACAATTATCTAAGTGTTTAATGTGAATTTCAAATTTTATGTATCCCCGCTAAATTCGAAGGCACAAATGTTTCACCTACGTACAAATATGGTTTCCCATTGTTGCCACTTACCTATAATAGCCTCTACCAAACTCCTAAAAAATTGTTCCAAAATAATTTATAGCGTACCAAAAATCTTAAATAGAATTAATTTTTGACCGGCCCATTTTTTGTGGCAAATTTTACCTACACGTAAATACATAAGTCTTTATTTAACAGATTATTTGTTTTTTATTTTGGTTGTTTTCAAAAAAACATGAAATCACAAATAATGAGTTAACTTTTGTTGAAACTAACTAATTTATTTATAACAATTAATGGCAAATTTGCTCGAAAATGTTGTTGCACTTGCAGATTTAATCTTCATTTTAGATAAAGTTCGTCTTATACTGAACAAAAAAGAAAAAGTTACAAAAATGTAACATTACATTTTTTATATTGCCTTTTATGCTAATTACGAAACAAAAAAACGTCCCAAAAACTTTTTTGATTTTAGGTCAGAGCGGCAACCGGCATCATAGCGGCCGTCTTGCATAGGCAGTATATTACCCACTATCTATATATTAATACGCTAACAAAATTTCCATGCAATCAATTGACAGGCTGTTTCGCATACTTAACATACGTAAAGTCATATAAAAGTTATATGAATCGATACGTATTGATCAGCCGCAGTGCATATGTCTAATTTTGTTAACAAATATTACTCTATTTGTTTATAATTAATAGAAAAATTTTTTGTAAATTCGAACAATTCATAAAAATATCGTAATTCATTATCGTGCACAAGCGCGCCATCTTTGGGAACAATTATCTAAGTTTTTTAATGCGAATTTCAAAGACCTAAACCTTTATGCACAAGCGCGCCGTCTTTGGGAACAATTATCTAAGTGTTTAATGTGAATTTCAAATTTTATGTATCCCCGCTAAATTCGAAGGCACAAATGTTTCACCTGCATACAAATATGGTTTCCCATTGTTGCCGCTTACCTATAACAGCCTCTACCAAAATCCTAAAAAATTGTTCCAAAATAATTTATAGCGTACCAAAAATCTTAAATAGAATTAATTTTTTACCGGCCCATTTTTTGTGGCAAATTTTACCTACACGTAAATACATACATAAGTCTTTATTTAACAGATTCTTTGTTTTTTATTTTAGTTGTTTTCAAAAAAAAATGAAATCACTAATAATGAGTTAACTTTTGTTGAAACTAACTAATTTATTTATAACAATTAATGGCAAATTTGCTCGAAAATGTTGTTGCATTTGCAGATTTTGTGAGGACCCCAAAACCAAGGGTTTTTGTACCCTCACAACATATACCTATTTTTTCATTTTTTCTTACATACATGTTATACAAGAATTGAATTTAACTCTGAATTTAACATTTATACATTTTTATGACATGAATTATACCTTTATGAATTACACGTCAAAACAAATACATGCGGTCGCATATTGAATTATTATTTACTAATTTGAAGGATAAACCAGACTTGCGCACTTTTGCACGCAAGCACAATATTTACATTTTTCGCCCACATAAGTTTCAAATATAGGTCACCCTAACATACACTAAAACATTTGGAAGGAAAATGGAAATGCACAAAAACATAAAATTATGCCGGTCAACCAACCCTTTGCGCATCCAATGCACTCAGCCACAAATACAACATACATAACAATTTAGATAAACAAAGATCAGCAGTAAAAGTCGCCAAACTAAGCGCTGCTACTTGGGACTTTTCTCTACATACTTACGTACAAGCATACGACACACCAACGCACGCCCTAAGCAGAAGCCGAAAGCATCAAACGAGGCCAACGCACCATCAAAACCAAGTGACAGCGAACATACGCATAAACACATATGATCGAATTCGATAGGTAAACCAAAGACTGGAAAACACGGCAGGCATACAACAAGCGTACGTACGAGATTTGGCACATTGTTCGCTATGTATATTAGGGCTCCCTAAAATTGGGATATGAAATGCCGGGATAGCGAATCGCCATACATGATCGAAAATATGCATATATGTATATATACCGATGTACCACCATATGTATGATAATGGAAAGAGGGAAAACGCATGTTAGCATGTAAGCGTATGTACATATGTACCAATAGAATACAGCGAAAGTAGCGTTAAACTAGAATTCGATTTTTGCATTTCCAACTTTTATAATTGTTATTGTAAAATTACTGACTGCCTGCGTGCAGTCCTACATAATTTTATAACTGAGGAATTATTACAATGAATTGTTTTTAGGAAATAACTGTCCACTGGCGTACAAATTCGTATATAAGGGCGGCAAATTAACTTGTAAGATCAGAAGCTAGGAGATAGGCATACGAGTCAGTGGGCTTCTACCACTGACCAACACGACCTGAAGGTTTCTACTTCATTTCGTGAATTATTTTATATTCAGTAGGAGGTTTCTACTCCAACTGACGGAGAGCTAGCAGAGGGGTTCTACCTCAGCTACTCTTATTTAGACAGGGACAAAGAATAGGAGTAGCCCTTAAGGATATCGATCCTTTTTTTTAATAAACTTTATAACGTTTTCAGAACTCCTTCGTCTATTTATTTTCATCGGAATAGGTTCCCCCACCAAATATAGGAACCCTGGACGGACTGGGCATACCTCAGCAGGAATTAGTCCGTCACATATGGCGCCCGAGCAGGCTTATAAATAAAAACACATATGGCGCCCGAGCAGGCTTAAATAAAATCAAGGAAATCATCAAGGCTTTACATAAAGGAAGGTAACAAGGATATACGGAAGGCAAAGCAACGAAGGCTAAGCAGACAAACTAACAAGGAAAGATACGCTAATAAGAAAATGGTAAAGGTATCATGGGTATATTATCTGACCCGAGAGGAGCTGGTAAGTTACCACTCGGAGTTCGAGCTGGATGATACGGGAACGGTAGACGAACTAAGGAAGCGATTGGCGGCGTTCGTACAGGCAGAAAAGGACAACGAGAAATGGCGTGATCGGCTTACAGAACTAGCTCTACAACATGCAAGGACGACATCTAATCTAAACAAACCACAGGCAAGTAGTCGTTCGACATCTCCAAGCGCTACGAGAACGGATAACGAGAATACAACCGGCGCACCCATCCAACACGAGGTCCCACAACCACCACTATATGCGATGCAACAGCCAGGCACATACGCAACCACTATAGACCGGGTAAGAAAATGGGGTTTAAAATACGACGGGGGCAAGGATCCTCTAGGGTTCATAGAACGCGTGGAAGAACTGGCAGAAGGATACGAAATAAACGTCAACTCGATACCACGAGCATTGCCGGAGCTACTCAAAGACAAAGCGTTGGTTTGGTACCGAAATAATAATCGGAGTTGGAAAGAGTGGGACTCATTCAAAAAAGATTTCCTAAAATTTTTCCTCAGCTCCAGATATTTTGAACAGTTGGACGACGAGATACGGGCACGCATGCAAAGACCAGGAGAGAAGTTTAAGTATTATGTGCTAGCACTACAAGGGCTGATGCGACATGCCGCCTACACCGAAGACCAAAAGCTAAACCGCATATACAGGAACTCCCGCAGAGAAATCCAGCTGTATGTTAAAAGAGGCGAGGTCAGCAGCCTGGAAGAATTGGTAAGTTTGGTAGAAGATTATGAAAATATTACCCCTGACAGAGATCCGATGCGACCAACGGCAAGACCATTTGTACCAAGGCGCCCAGAAGAACGTTACCAATATATACAGGCAGAGGAGCGGGAACAGCAGACAGAGAAACAACCATCCCAGAAATCAGACCCGGCACCAAGATACATCGATACAAACACGGCGTGCAGACGATGCGGAGGAGGCGGCCATGTCGCATACGGTTGCCGTAGCGCTCGCATCGAATTCTGCTGGACATGCGGAAAAGTAGGCACACTCACACGAAATTGTTGTAGACGAACGCAGGGAAACGGCCAGAGACCTCATTGGCACCGAGGAGTGGGGTCTCCCCAAACGCAACCTCGGGAAAACTAAACACGTTAAGACATACAAAGGGCCGGATCTTGGCGAATATTACGGTGAATGGCGAAGAGGTAGTAGCAGCAATCGACACAGGGGCGACGCGAAGCTTTGTAAGTGGAACATTGGCAAGAAGGCTGAAGACAGGTATATTCAAGGCGATAGAAACACGAGTGATACTGGGAGATGGCAAACCTAAGACGATCATAGAAGCGGTAGATGTAGAAGTGAGAATGAGTAACCAAGTGCTGCGAAATGAAATGCTAATCCTACCAGGACTAGTCGACGAAGTGGTGCTTGGAACGGATTACCTAGCGAAGGTGAACATGGAGATGAGATGCGGAGGACAAACTCTAACCTTGAACACAAACAATCAGGAGGAGGATGCGGTCACTTGTACAACAATGGTCGAAAGTAGAAACGAAAGTAGTCACAAAGATAACAGCCTAAAAGTTGCGAACACAGACGAGTCGGTGAGTAAATTTCTCAACAAAGAATTACAGATGTTCCAGGAAATGTCAGGTGTATCCAACGTGGCCACGCACAAGATAGTGATGAAAGACGACCGCCCCATAAAACAAAGATATTACCCGAAGAATCCCAAGATGCAAGAGATTATTAATAAGGAAATCGATGAGCTTATCGAGAAAGGTTGCATCGAACCTTCTAGAAGTCCGCACAGCGCACCAATAGTTTTGGCAAGGAAGAAAAATGGTAAGTGGAGACTGTGCGTAGATTACCGCCAACTAAACGCAAGGTCAGTACCAGACGCATACCCGTTACCCCGTATCCAACACATCCTGGATAGATTGAGAAGTGCTCGGTTTATCAGCAGCCTCGATTTGAAAAACGGATATTGGCAAATCCCCATGGAAGAAAACAGCAAACAATACACCGCATTCACTGTACCCGGACGTGGGCTATATCAATGGAAAGTAATGCCGTTCGGTCTGCACTCAGCCCCAGCAACTTTCCAGAGAGCACTCGATCACGTTATAGGACCAGAGTTGGAACCTTACGCATTCGCATATCTAGATGACATCATCATTACGAGCAAAACATTGGAAGAACACATAAGACACCTGGCGGAAGTATTTCAACGGCTGCGAGGAGCAAACCTTAAGAAAAACCCGGAAAAATGTGAGTTTTTTAAGAAAAGTTTAAAGTATCTAGGTCATGTCGTTAGCGAGGAAGGCATTCACACGGACCCGGACAAGATAGCAGCCATCAAAGAGTTGACACCGCCAAACAATTTACGCGAACTACGAAGATTCCTAGGAGTGGTATCGTGGTACAGGAGATTCGTCTCAGACTTTTCACAAGTTTCACACCCGTTGACGTCAATGCTAAAGAAAGGAAGGAAGTGGAAGTGGTCGCAAGAGCAGCAGTCGGCATTCGAAGCATTAAAAGCCGCACTCACCCAAGCACCTGTACTAGCTTGCCCAGATTTTTCGAAGAAGTTTTGCCTACAGACGGATGCAAGCGATTTTGGCCTCGGAGCAGTGCTCACCCAAGGATCAGACAGCGAAGAACGAGTGATTGCTTATGCGAGTCGCCGACTTAACAAGGCAGAAACAAATTATTCCCCGACAGAGAAAGAATGTTTGGCAATAGTGTGGGCGATAAGGAAGATGAGACCCTACCTAGAGGGATACACGTTCACGGTAATCACAGACCACCTAGCTCTAAAATGGTTAAACGCAATAGACAGTCCGACGGGACGAATTGCTAGATGGGCACTAGAACTACAACAATACTCATTCGACGTACAGTACCGGAAAGGAAAGCTAAACGTGGTAGCAGATGCACTTTCGAGACAGCCGATGGACGAGCAACTAACTACGTTGACAGTAGAGCAAGGCAAAGACAAGTGCAAGTGGCTAAAAGCGAAGATTACAGAGGTAAGAAAGGCTCCGGAGAAATTCCCAGACTATGTGATCGAGGACGGAAAGCTCTACAGGAGAATAGAGAGTCAAGTTGATGGTGAAGACGCAGTACCGTGGAAGCTATGTGTACCGACCCCACAGAGACGCAGAGTGCTGGCGGAAATTCATGACACACCAAGCGCAGGACACATGGGCGTTCGAAAATCTATTGCACGAGCGACGACACGATATTACTGGCCCGGAATGTTCAGAGACGTAAGAAAGTACGTACAGCAATGCCATGGATGTCAGGTATACAAACCTAGTCAACAACAGGCCGCGGGTAAGATGTTAACTAAAATTCCAGAAGAACCGTGGGCAACAGTGTGTGCAGACTTTGTTGGTCCAATGCCACGCTCAAAACATGGTAATACAATGGCATTAGTTTTCGTTGACAGATTTTCAAAATGGGTGGAGATAATGGCAATTAGAAAGGCAACAACAGAAAGCGTAGTACGAGGATTTAGAGAGAGAATTTTGGCACGATTTGGCATTCCAAAGGTATTAATCACAGACAACGGAGCGCAGTTCGTGAGCAAACGTTTTAAGAAGTATTTGGAGGAGCTTGGCGTAAAACACCAGCTGACAGCACCATACACACCGCAGGAGAATCCGACAGAAAGAGCGAACCGCAACATCAAGAGGATGATAGCACAGTTTTCAGGGATAGAGCAGAGAACATGGGACGAGCTTATACCAGAGATAACACTCGCATTAAACACAAGCGTATGCGAATCGACAGGGTATAGTCCAGCATATGTAGTACAAGGCAGAGAACCAAGGATTCCCAATAGCCTTTACGACGAGCATACATTCGGTACAGGTGAGAGAGTAGCTAATCCAGCCGAGAAATCAATGAAGATGAAGGAGATATTCGAGATGGTACGACGGAAGCAAGAGCGAGCATCAGCGGAGCAAGCAAAGCATTATAATTTAAGAAGAAGGCAATGGCGACCGGCTATAGGCGACCTAGTGCTGGTAAAGGAGCATCAGCTGTCAAAAGCGGTGGATAACTTTGCAGCCAAACTAGCGCCCAGGTACAGTGGACCCCATCGGATAACGAACTTTGTATCACCAGTGATCGTAGAGCTAGACAAAGTTTTCAGAGGAAGGAGGAGGACAGCCCACTTAAGTGAGCTGAAAGCATACCACGCAACAGACGCCGCCGACAATAATGAATCCATAAAGCAAAGGAATGAACAGGGTAACAAGAAGAACGCTAGTGAAGATCAAATCCCGTCAACATCGTCCAATCGAACAACAAACAATATCCCCGAGGTACAACAACAGAGAGAGAACAGCGAGGTAGCCATCTGTGGTACGCTCACACGAGTCAGCGAGGAGACCGAGAGACAACACGAAGAGGACCGAAGTCCGAGCCAACAACTGATAGTATGTAAAGACGCTCAAGTGCAAAACAATACGGAGAATCAGGCACGAACATTTCCAGAAAATCAGGTACAGGTCGCTCGAGGAACCCAAGTACAGATCGCCAAAGGACCGATACCTGTAGCAAGATTACACCTAGGAAGACAGTTTGCTATAGCAGCCCTAAATGAACACACACCCAGAGACAGCTCCGGAATAACGGATTATTACGTGAGATTCTACTGCAACTCGAATCAAATCGGTAGTAACGTACACGCCCAACCGCAACAGTATCAAATCATACACGAAGAAATTTCATTTCAAGGAGTACCCGGACTTCGAATCAACCACTAAAGCCCGGTAAGCTCTAACCACAACTACATAACCACATAAATGCACTCCTTACTAGGCTTATTACATACCACGTTTTTACGCAAAAAAAAGAAGAGGAAAAAATCCACCATATACGGTGGGAACACCCTAAGGAAAATCCACCAGTTTTTCATTTAAAATACAGGCTGGCATCCTACATACCACCAACTGGAAGGGCAGCGCCGAGCAACAACATAGCAACATCCTGATGAAAGTTACAATAACTAATTTGGTAAGAAGGATTGGGTGATACCCGCTGCCAGGAAAAGTACCGTCTAGCGCGTCAGAAGAAAACATATATAAGCCCGGCCGCGGCAGTCCAAACCTCAAAGTATCGTAAAGCGAGTAATAATGGACACACATAAGTATTCCGAAAAACAAAGTGAAGGGTGCGAGTGGGCCCCATTGAAGATGCGGCTGCGACGAACGGCACCGGCTGCCACGTACGAAGAGGAAAGCAACGACGACAGTACCGAAGAGTATAGGTCCGAACCCGAGGAGTGGGCCGTCGTTCGGGACCCTACACCAATCCCCATCTCCTCAGAGAGCGAGGACGAAGATGTCAACGAGCCACCACCAAAGCAGCAGGGTGAGCTCTCGATACGCCAGAACGATGAGGAGGTACAGGGCCGGGGGTTCGTCGAGTACAAGCGGCACGTCACCCTCCGAATGCGAATATACGACCCCAACACAAGGATGGAACCCCCGACCAAGGTGAGGATCGCGGAGGCGATAGGCGAAGCACCGAACCAAGACGACAGGAAAATGTTAAGCCGTAAGGCCAACGGGGTCAACGGCAGCCCCAATGACAACAACGAGGACGATAACAAAGGATTTAGCCGTACGGCCAGCGGGGTCGACGGCAGCCCCGAAGACAGAGATAGCGACGCATTGAGCATAATGGCCAGCGAGGCTGACGAAAACCACGACGACGCAGGCAGTATCGCAAGGGAGATAAGGCGCTGGCTGAACGAAGCCCAGACCAACCCACCGACATGCTGGGACAACCAATCCGGCATTGACCCACTACCCCAGGAACTCGTAGAGGAAATACAAAGGCACCTGGACCAACCAGGGCGACGTACCCGACAATCCTTCCGACGCAGTGTGGGCAAGCACTGCTTCCGAGTACGGATCACACGCACCGGCACGGTGACCGTAAGCTTCGCTGCGGTAGGTGAGGGGGGAGTGTGAGGACCCCAAAACCAAGGGTTTTTGTACCCTCACAACATATACCTATTTTTTCATTTTTTCTTACATACATGTTATACAAGAATTGAATTTAACTCTGAATTTAACATTTATACATTTTTATGACATGAATTATACCTTTATGAATTACACGTCAAAACAAATACATGCGGTCGCATATTGAATTATTATTTACTAATTTGAAGGATAAACCAGACTTGCGCACTTTTGCACGCAAGCACAATATTTACATTTTTCGCCCACATAAGTTTCAAATATAGGTCACCCTAACATACACTAAAACATTTGGAAGGAAAATGGAAATGCACAAAAACATAAAATTATGCCGGTCAACCAACCCTTTGCGCATCCAATGCACTCAGCCACAAATACAACATACATAACAATTTAGATAAACAAAGATCAGCAGTAAAAGTCGCCAAACTAAGCGCTGCTACTTGGGACTTTTCTCTACATACTTACGTACAAGCATACGACACACCAACGCACACCCTAAGCAGAAGCCGAAAGCATCAAACGAGGCCAACGCACCATCAAAACCAAGTGACAGCGAACATACGCATAAACACATATGATCGAATTCGATAGGTAAACCAAAGACTGGAAAACACGGCAGGCATACAACAAGCGTACGTACGAGATTTGGCACATTGTTCGCTATGTATATTAGGGCTCCCTAAAATTGGGATATGAAATGCCGGGATAGCGAATCGCCATACATGATCGAAAATATGCATATATGTATATATACCGATGTACCACCATATGTATGATAATGGAAAGAGGGAAAACGCATGTTAGCATGTAAGCGTATGTACATATGTACCAATAGAATACAGCGAAAGTAGCGTTAAACTAGAATTCGATTTTTGCATTTCCAACTTTTATAATTGTTATTGTAAAATTACTGACTGCCTGCGTGCAGTCCTACATAATTTTATAACTGAGGAATTATTACAATGAATTGTTTTTAGGAAATAACTGTCCACTGGCGTACAAATTCGTATATAAGGGCGGCAAATTAACTTGTAAGATCAGAAGCTAGGAGATAGGCATACGAGTCAGTGGGCTTCTACCACTGACCAACACGACCTGAAGGTTTCTACTTCATTTCGTGAATTATTTTATATTCAGTAGGAGGTTTCTACTCCAACTGACGGAGAGCTAGCAGAGGGGTTCTACCTCAGCTACTCTTATTTAGACAGGGACAAAGAATAGGAGTAGCCCTTAAGGATATCGATCCTTTTTTTTAATAAACTTTATAACGTTTTCAGAACTCCTTCGTCTATTTATTTTCATCGGAATAGGTTCCCCCACCAAATATAGGAACCCTGGACGGACTGGGCATACCTCAGCAGGAATTAGTCCGTCACAATTTAATCCTCATTTTAGATAAAGTACGTCTTTTACTGAACAAAAAAAAAAGTTACAAAAATATAACATTACATTTTTTATATTGCCTTTTATGCTAATTACGAAACAAAAAAACGTCCCAAAAACTTTTTTGATTTTAGGTCAGAGCGGCAACCGGCATCATAGCGGCCGTCTTGCATATGTAGTATATTACCCACTATATTTATTATTAGGCTAACTTTGTTGGATTATATATCCATTAATCGGATGCTTATGCTATGTTCAAACAGAAAAATAAATTGAGGCAATATCAATTCAAATTGAGTGGTGTTCATACAACTCAATTTAGCTTACACAATAGTAATTTGATGGCCGGTTGGCTCATCTCTACAGCAACAACATACCTGTGTTCAGAATGTCAAAATGTGCGTGTTGGAATTAGGTGAATGGAATGGAATGAAAACATAAAACTTTAAAATTTGTCTGTGTTGTAAGATAATGTGTTCAATGTTTTGGTTTAATTTTGAGTTTGCCATCCTCTTTTGACAATTCCTACACCAGTGGAATGAAAAAAATAATATCAGCTGATGAGATGAGGCAACCATATAGTTGAGCCATGCGCAGCTGACGTTTAAACCTACTCAATAAACACACTTTACAAGGTTGTATTTACAGTTTGAAACAATTTATTACGCAATTTTTTTTTAAATTGGCAATTTGTTATTACAATTTATTATATGATAAATTGCATAATAAATTGCCCAAATGGTATAAATTGCCAATATGGCGTGTGTTTGTACCTAGTATTAGATCCCAAAAACCCTAATTGGTTTATGTCGCATAAAGTTATGAAATCAATTTTATTTTAGTAAATATGATTGCGTGAATAATTTCAATGTTTTTGTTTGTTTTTCTTTCTTCCTAATTTATTCTGCTCTGTTATATATTAGTATTATATTGTTCACAGACGATATTTTATGGTAGATATGGTCGTATATATTCATGAAATGGTGTGTTTACAAATTTAATACAAATTAATTACGTACATAGATCTCAATGGGATTCCAACATTGAATATCCGAATATTAGAATCTTCATATTTCCACAATGATAACATTAAAACCCGGAAAAAAGTATAAGTGCACTTATTGCATTTTTATATGGAACTGTTTGCTCACATCACTTAAATTTTCGCAATTTAAGTACTTTATTTTTTTTTTTCTTTAATTAAACATTTTTTTAGTAAACTCTGCCTTCTTTCTCATTACATAATTTTTTTATATTTTTATTTTATTTTTTTATGAAGGTATCCTCTATTGTACTCGAAATTTTTGTTTTGTGTCACACTTACATATTAGATATGTATTTATACCAACTTAAATGGGTGGCGTGAAATATGCTAAATTCCTTTAGCAAATTTCTTAATTTTTAACTAAAAGTTCGTGTTTTTTGAATTATGACACTATTGACGTAAATGGGCGATATGTGTATATGGCTGATATAGGTCTACTGGGGAACCGGGCTCCCAAAACTATCTTCGGTAGCGCGCCAACGGGGACCTTCCGGGTGGTGTGGAAAAACCTATTTTTCAATTCAATTTCAAGTAATTTCACCATAATTCTATGTCAATTTCATATGATTTTACATAATTTTTATATTTTTGTTTACGGAGCTCCATACCAAAACGTTATAATTACATGTGAAAAGTTTGTAGAAAATTTAAGAAAACACAACCAAAAAGTACAAAGTCTTAGATCAAATTCAAAATTTTAAAGAAAAAGTTAAGTAAGTTAGACCAGTTTGCTATATTTAAAACACTTTGTGCATAGACTGAGTTGAAAAAAATACACGTTGGTCGAATTTCGACCACAGGCGATGCTAGTTTTTATTATTATCACTAGATTTTGTAGCGACTGATACCTGATGGCCAGAATGTGCAATATCGGAATACATAGGACATAGTTTTGTTAGTAACAGGTGTAGCAGAATTGTTGCTAGCTATACTAGTTGATTCAGCAGCAGCAATTCCAGACGTCGGCAGCAGGCTCGGGTCCGCGTTCGGAGCGTTAATGGAATTCGTTTTTATTAAAAAAAGTGATTTCGATGCATCATTACATGAACTAAATGTAGACAAATCCACAATAGCACACTGAAAAGATGATACAGTCGGGCTTTTATTCCCAATATCATCTGTTCGCGTTATAGTTATTGCAGCCGTGTCATCTACTAACTAGTTTTACTTGATGACATTTCTTCATTAAGAGGGGCTGCCTGTTTTATTTTTGCAGCCGGATCAACTTGCGAGCTAGCTTTAAGAGTTCCGCTAGATTGCTTAGTATTTGCTTTGGCAGCCAAAAACTTGCCATTGTCATTGTTTTCAGTTAATAGATGCTTTATTTTTGCAGACTTTGTTTGTTTATTACTGTCCACAGCATTTGCGAGAGTTGATCTGAGTTCATTAGTAAAGGCAGCAACAACACTGTGCAGATCTTTTAGTTCAGCACTCAGCATAGAAATTGCATCGTTCATATCATCAATAGTTGAGTGTAGTGAACGAATTTCGGATGATAAAGAATCACACTTTTGTAATATTTGAGAGTTCTCGTATTTGAGAGCATCAACTGCTGAGAGTATACGACTATTTTCACAGCGTAGATCGGCAATGCCTTTAATGATGTCGCTTGGATTATCATTGCACTCCATATTATCGGCAACGGTAGCGGGGTGAGCCATTGGTGGCGGAGTTCTTATAGACGTGCGACGCACAACCGACCATACTTTACAAAAGAACGATTTATTTGATGCGGTGAGAAAATCAAGATCATCCACTGACATGCTGACACACTTCAGACGATAGAGGTCATTGCACTTAGCACACAGCACATTCGGTTGGCCTCTCTCGACCCTTCGCCCACACTCACACGGCATTACGAATAAATTGTATTAATAATTTGGCAAAGTTTATTATTATATTTGATTCATTTGGACATTTAAAAACTTTTGGTTATAAAAATCAAAGAAGAGTCCTGTTTTAATATAGTTACAGTCACAAACTATTAAACTTGTAAGAATAGCAAGAAAAAGACACACAACCACAGAGCGAAGAATAACACGTCCGTTTCGTACGACTTCATTTATTGTTGCTTCTAATTTTGACATTTGATTTTTAAATCACTCACTGTAGCTTTTATGAGTTCCGAAGACTCCTTCTCATATTTAAATAATATCGGCCAGCACAATTTAATTGATGACGGCCGTGGATTTTTCCAATATTCTGACGCTTCATCTTTTAGTCGTAATGGAACAATAGAAGCCATAAACATATTATCATCTGTAATTGTTCCATCGTCTACATTTATTCTTTGTTTATATGCGCTTTGTCCTGATGATCCATCACAGCCACATTTATTTATCAATGTTAGCATTTTTGGCAGTGATTTCAACTTTTCTTCAGAAAAACTTTTCAAGAGTCGCATAGACGTATGATCCATTAAGATTTGGTGCTCAACTTCAGCTGATACTTCGGTAATTTTGGCTCTGGTAGGAACTGCTTCTTTCTTGGCTTGAGTAATTTGTTTGTATTCAGAGAAAAGTTCAGCACTATGTTGCAATAATGACTCACGCAATATATTATATTTATCCTTCGATAATCCGAGATCTATAAACAACGCCAAAGACTCTTCACGAGTGTATCTCCTAGGTAGCGCATTTGGGGATGTGGGAATGCTTTTTTGATCCTTCCCAGTCGCGCTGGACTTGCTAACGCAACTGCTCCTCCTATGATATGAGACTTGGTATTTTCTTTGTCCTTTTTATATTTAATAGCCAATGCTTCTGAAAGATTAGTCGTGGCGATAGTTCTAGCATAATATGACAGCTTCCTTTTCCTTGTGTAGGTCTGTGGGGGTTTGTTGGTCTTCCTCTAGTTCGATTGGTTGATGTACTAGGCATTTATTCGTACAAAAAACTTTTACCAACTAGCCGGCTTTCATGCTTACTTATAAACCTTGAAGTAGAACGACCGACTGCTTGCCATTTTCTTTGTATTGGAATGTAGAGGAAGCCAATTTTTTCTTTCAAGTCTTCGTCTTCTTTATTGCATGCTTCATTTGGTAATTCTGTCATAATAGCCTCAACGAACTCCGCTTTTGTCTTTGAAGCTTTGAACACCTCAAATAGTTTGGAGTTTTCTCGAGACATATTAAAATTTGTCATCGAGTATATGTATCTTAATAATAAATATGTGAGCTATATATATGTTTATTTAAATAAACCGAATAATTTATTCTATAGACCCCCAAAAAACGATTGATTTTGGGCGTTGTATTAACCATTGTTTTATATACTCAAATTATGGAAATGATTTCCAAGTATATTATGCAGCTTGTAACCGAAAAATTTGGTTTTATTAACAAATTCCAACAACAAAAGTGATCGTACTAAATTGGCCTCCTTCTAACCTATACCTGCTCAGGCGCGTATTTATACTCAAGGCTGCTGCACTTTATTTGATGTAAAAAGTGAAATCGCAGGTGGACGCAGGTAAACCTTATGAATTCAGGTAACTGAATATTTAGCAAATACCTACTGTAAATTTCACAGAGACCTATTTTGTCCTTTTTTTTTATTTTTCATCAAAGTTCGAAAAAGGTCCTAAAAATAGGTTTTTCGAAAAATAGATAGATCTGAAAAGTTTTATAAAAAAAAAAAAATTTTATGTTTTGCTTCAACCTAGAATTAAATATCCTTTCGTTGTAATACAAAAAAGCAGTAACAGGCCGTTTTGTTTAGAGACAAAACATTTTTTAATACAACAAAAAAGAACAAAAAACACAAATTTTTCTAAGTGTTAAAAATTAATCAACTTTGAGCGGCTCTATCTCCTAAAATATCATTTTCTGTTTAATAAGAGTTATATATTCCCTGGAAAATTCTCTATTAAATACATGTATTAGGTTTACCGAACGCTTTCATGAAATTTTTGATTTTTACCAGGCTTTTCGGGCAGAGGCGACATAGTGCGTCGGTTCGAAACCAGGCAATGTGAGGGCGAATTAACATGCCAAAAATGCAACTACATAGATACAGGCTAAAAGCGAAGCTTCAGGCAGAAACATTGCATATGTTGCTAAACATACAGATTATCACCAACTGCTAGTAACAAAGCGAGACGAAAATAAAAATATTAAAATTACATACGTTCAGTTATATGTATATTCGGATCTGGTGATTGGGGATACCGCCTCGAGCGAACCCGCAACCGCCACAACGAATCTCATGGACCCACGCAACACCTTGAGTGGACATGGGGCCGACATCGAACTGGCACGCAGCATTCCGGATGCCGAGAGCGATACACTCTCGGTATCTGAGTTTGCGAGCCAGTTCTTTACGGGCATGGACAAGGAGCTTCTGCTGGAATCCGATCCGTTGGATGCCGAATTCGACGATACTATCCTAGAGGAGGCATCCGACGATGCGGATCAGCAGAGGATGGACGTCGATGCCGCAAACGAACCGTAACGGGCGCGCAGGTACTGCAGATAAACCCGCACCACTCTAAGGCAGCCTCGGCTGCCCTAATCTTACCCCTCAGCACAACGTATGAGGACGTCGTTCTAGTCCAGGAGCCTTGGGTCGTTGGCAGCAAGGTCTGTGGACTCTTTTCTAAGGACTACCGGCTGGTGACACCGCCCGTGACAGGTAGAATCAGATCTTGTATTCTAATAAATAAAAATCTAGTATTTATTTTACTATCTCTTTTTAGCGACGAGAACTTTACCTGTATTAGCCTCGAGCTACAGGGTCAAACAATCTGGCTGATGTCCGCATATCTTTCGCACAATCCCCCAACTTCTGTGCAGGACCGGCTCTGCAAAAAGTTCTAGAACGATTGCTGGACGCCTATATTAGACGATCGGCAAATAAGGCACTAATCTCCAACAACCAACACGCCTACTCTAAGGGCAAATCCGCAGAGACAGCTCTACATGCTATCACTACTAAGATAGAGAAGGGTCTTGCCTTTAAAGAATTTACGCTGGGTATCTTTCTCGACATAGAAGGAGCCTTCAACAACGTTCTCCCAGCAGCGGTCACAAAATCTCTACGTTCACTAGGGGTGGAAGAGCCTCTTGTGAAATTCGTCGAGCTCCTTCTAAACAGGAGAATCATTATTTCTGAGCTGGGCAGCTCATCGTTAATAAGGTATACCAACAGAGGAACCCCCCAGGGGGGGGGCGTTCTTTCTCCTCTACTATGGAACCTGACGGTGAACGCTTTGTTATCTATACTACAGCCCACCGGATGCCAAGTCATTGCATATGCCGACGACATAGCCTTGGCAGTTACCGGCAAACACCTTCTGGAGCTTGGCGAACTCTTGCAAAATGCTCTTAATCTAACAAACACTTGGTCTATCGAATGCGGACTCAGCATCAGCAGTGAAAAAACTGAGATGGTGCTTTTTACCCGTAAACGCATTATACCGGAATTTACCCTCCCGTCCCTAAACGGGAGTGAAATCAAACTCTATACCGAGGTTAAATATCTCGGAGTTATTCTAGACAGGAAGCTTGACTGGAAGCGATATGTGGAGGAACGATCCAGGAAAGCCGCAATGACTCTCTACGCTTGTAAGTCAGCAATCGGAAGAAGGTGGGGTCTCCAGCCACGCATAGTGCATTGGATCTATACGGCAGTGGTGAGACCCATACTCTTCTACGCCGTCACCGTATGGTGGACGGCACTCGATATCGAATCCAACAAGAGCAAAGTAACGAGAGTGCAGAGGATGGCGGCAATGCTCACCAGCGGTGCCCTTCCCTCCACTCCCACAAAAGCTCTTGAAACCATATTATTCCTTTTCCCAACTGATCTATATGGTAGATACTCTGCCTCCTGCAACACGGCAAGGCTCAACGCTATCAAACCATGGAGGGACTGCAGATTTGGTCACGCCCGGATCCTGAAGCAATTCCCCGAAACCTTCTTGAAATAGGACCATACAACATCGTCCCCTTGCTGGGACAACAAATTTTCCACAAGAATCCCAGAGAGGAACGAGTGGGTAAACGGCGTGGAGCCGAGATCACACGAAATTTCCATTTTTACAGATGGCTCTAAACTAAACAACAGAGTCGGCAGCGGAATATTCTCGGAGAAGCTCAATCTAAGCGAGAGCTTTCGCTCGTTTTTCAGGCTGAACTCATAGCTATCTGGGAAGCAGCCCTCTATCTTGCTAACCTGCAGGTGACCAATTCTATTTCAATTTTCTCTGACAGCCAAGCTGCCATAAAATCCCTGCAATGCAGTAAAACCTCGTCACTAGTGGCATTGAAGTGCAGAGAAACCCTCAACAAACAAGCTGAAAATTGCAACCTAAGCATAATGTGGGTTCCTGGCCACTGTGACATCTCAGGAAACTGCGCCGCGGATGAGCTAGCTAGGGAAGGCACCAACCTGCAAACAATACCCTCCGCTGGTTGGGCCAGCCCTCCTCTAAACACTTGCAAATACTACTTGCGATCTCTTTTCACGGATCAGGCAAACGCCAGATGGGCGAAGGAGCCTACATGTAGTATATCCAAGCAAATCTGGCCTAAGCTGGATGAAAAGAGATCGCGATCGGTGATATTGTTAATCCGTATCTCTATAAGCCCACTAGTGGGCGTTCTTACAGGTCACTGTCTCATGGGCACTCACGCTGCCTATATGGGCCTGCAGACAAATGACTTCTGCCGCAGCTGTAGGGACGAGGAGGAGATAGAAAGCGTTGAGCACTATCTGTGCCACTGTCCCGCACTGTCAAAAACCAGGTACCAATGCCTCCACAGACACTCTTTTGGGTGTCTTGCGGAGCTTGAATCTATAAACCCAAAAGACATCTTGCGTTTCATTAGGCAAACGCGCTGGTTTAGCCTCACTGGGGTCTAAACTTTCTTCTTCTTCGAAAGCAGGGTAACAGGAAATAGGGGCCTCCCGCGTGGTAGCACAACGGGTAACAACGGCCTACGTGAGTCTCCGCTCGGACAGCGGAGGCAGCCACTCTAACCTAACCTAACCTAACCTAACCTATGTGTATATTCGATTTATAAGGTTGAAATCGCAAACAAAAACAACTGGAGAGGAAATGCATCATTGTTTAATAGTTCCAAAACAATGAATTTATCACCTGATGTTACAAAGATGGTTTGAAAACAAAGGTAAAGATTGTTCTATGGAATTTTGTTGGGAAAATGTTAGCTTCAACCGAGAAAGGAAAATCACAAGAATATAGTTAACTTAGATCTGCGATCGACACGGTCGATAGTTATTGTACGCCGCAATAAAGTTTTGACAACATTACTTTAAAAAGAAAAAAATTTCAAGTTTAAGTTAATTTTATAACCGCGACGGTATGGTTTAGACGTAATTTCCGCCTTGAAATTTATGGAAGTTAAATAGTGAATCCTGCGAAAGGATTAAAGTTAACTTTTACAAAGGACACTAAAGTGAATTATTAAGTTAGTCAATTTAAATTTTAAAGGAAATATGAAAGTAAGATGTATTTTCAAGGACAAAAGAAAACTTATCGAATAATAAAAATGGCGTGACCGAGTGTCCAATAATTACATCGGGCAGAAAGGATATGTGTTGCCATAAGAAAATCGCAAAACGACACAAATGTATTTTGCTGTTGCGCGTACGAAACTTTTCACCGTCAAATAGAAAACTTTCTACGTTTTCTATGGATTCTAGATAGAGAGACTACCCCTATTATTTTATAGTGAAAACATTTAATGAAAAATAAAATTAAAGAAAGTCAAACTTATTTCCTTTGTACCCTCACTATAGCAGGCACCTTGTCGTTGGTGCGAGGGCTTGACCGAACTCCATAGCGTCTGACTATGGGGCTGCGCGGTTTGAAGCCTGCATCTACGCCGTTTCGCTTCATTGGAGTGCGGCTGTGACTAAGAACTGCCAAATCGTGCTTATTGGATAATTTGGCTGTATGAACGGCGGTATTGAAAGGAGCCTTCCCGATATCTGGCCCCCTCGGTAAGTAATGTTGGCCTTAGCTCAGCAAGCGGCGCTATTTTTGCGGACTCTTTATCCCCATTTTACTTACCTTATATTAGTTTCGTTTAATGCTTTTCGCCAATTTCCATACAAAATTGAAGACTCGTGCAATATAGATATTTAGAAAGTCCATTTACAAAATGTGGTATCTTGCGACTGCTATTTGAGTAACTTCCCGTAGAGCCAAATTCTTGAAACTAAAAATATACTTCAAAGCCCAATGACAATGCCACATGAGAAGAAAAAACTGCCGCTGGGTGGTACAGGGATCGGAAAAATTCAAAAAGTCTTCCGAACTTTGAAAATTTTCTGTCGAGCTTTAAGAAACTACCCGATAACCCTGAGACCTAAAGTTTTGAACAATTAAAAAGTTTTCTATATGGGGCAGGGATCGAGATATTTAGAAAGTCCATTTACGACATGTGAAATCCTGCGACCGCTATTTGAGTATCTTCCCGTATATCTAGATTCTTGAAATTAAAAACTTACTTCAAAACCCCATGACAATACAACACTAAGAAAAAAGGTTTTTGCTAGGAGGTCCAGGGACCGTGAAAATTAAAAAAAAGTTTGAATTTGGCATTTTCGATTTCGAGTTTTTAGAAGCTTCCCGAAAGCAAAGAGACCTGCAACTTTGAAAGAAACTTTATGCTCTCGAACCGATATTTCAGTTACTTTCAGTAGAGCTAGATTCTTGAAACTGATAACATAATTCAGAGCCCCATGACAATACAGCTCTACGGAAAAAATTTCGCTTGGTGGTCCAGGGATCGGGAAAATAAATTCAAAAAAGAGTTTATAAAACTTTGAAAGAATATTTGGGTTCTATTAGGTTATTTAGGATAAAAGAGTTTTCTAGATGGGATAGGGATAGAGATATTTAGAAAGTCTATTAATAACATGTGATATCTTGCAACAGCTATTTCAGTACCTTCCCGTAGAGCTAGATTATTAAAACTGAGAACATTATTCATAACCCTATGACAATGACACTCTAGGGAAACAAATTTGCGCTAGGTTGTCCAGGGAACGTGAAAATTCATAAAAATATCCGAACTTGGAAATTTTGCTTTCCAGTTTTAAGGAACTTCCAGATGACATAGACACCCGAAACTTTGAAGGAAACCTTTGGCTCTATTAGGTTAAAATATTTAGGATGAGAACATTTTCTTTATTGGGAAGGAGTCGCGATATTTGAGGTACTAAGAAAGTCTTTTTACAACATGTGGAATCTTGCGACCGCTATTTGAGTAACTTCTCGTAGAGCTAGATTCATGAAACTAAGAAAATGCTTCAGAACCCCATGACAACGCAACATGAGGAAAAAACATTTTCCCTAGGTGGTCCAGAGATCGTGAAAATTCCATAAATCTCCGAAGCTTCGAAATTTGTCTTTCGGATTTTAAGGAACTTCCCGATAACCCTGAGATTTAGAACTTTGAATGAACCTTTTGCCTCTATCAGAATACAATAGTAAGGAGAAAAGAATTTTCTATATTGGGCAGGGATCGAGATATTTCGAAATATTCAGAAAGTCCATTTACAACATGTGGAATCTTGTGACCGCTATTTGAGTAACTTCCGGTAGAGCTAGATTCTTGAAACTAAGAACATTCTTCTGAACCCATGACAATGCAACATTAAGGAAAAACATTTTCGCTGGGAAGTCCAGATAAATTTTGGCTTTCCAAAAGCCAAAATACCTGAAAATTTAAAAATAAAAATTAATGTAAGGTGCGATAACCCCCGAAGACATTTTAGGCGGAGCTTCTCTTCCGATTTGGGTCGCGCTCCTTTTAACGAACGGCATCTGCAAGGCAGATAAATTTTCACTGAAAGCTTTTCATGGCACTCAGAGAGTTTGCAAAACACTGCCAGGGGGCGACCCCGAAAAATTTTCTTATAATTGAAAAACTTTGTTTCTAAAATTTTGATGTTGCTTTGCCCGGGGCGTGAACCCAGGATATTCGGCGTGGTAGGCGGAGCACGATACCATCACACAACGGCCACCTAAGTCCGCCACCTTTTATTTATTTTTATTTAACATTAGGCCGCTGAGCCCGCCTTGGTCTATCGACCAAGGTGAACTCAAAATTTCGAAACACAGTAAGGATCAGAAGGAAAAGGTGATGGTGTCGCAAGACGAGGTAGAAAATTCTGGTGCGGATATCGATAAAAGTGTGCAATCAGTGCGCTCGGTAAAGAAGGGGTCTACTGGCTTGATCAAATAACTAAGGTTAGAACGGTAACAGCGAGATAGGGGGCTTAAAAGGGCCCTCTCACAATATCGTGCAGTATTAAGAATTTTGCAGTGCATGGGTCCAGTGGTGGACCCAACCAACGACGAGAGCGATAGCTTGGTATGGGCCTGAGAGACAGTGGAAGAATGCCGAGGACAGTTCACTAACGAAAAGTTACTTACGAGCGATCCTCAATTTTGCAAACGCGTAGAAGAGGAAGAAGCCCCGAGAGGCAAGAGACAACGATCGGCTGACCTTGACAAGCCGGCTGCTAAGAGATAGAAGAGGGTAAGCAAACCCCCTAGTACCTGAACCAGGAGGCAAACAAGCGGAATGACAGGAAACACACCTCAAGATCTGCCAAAGGAGCGAAAAAGGGAAATAATATTACTGGAAAGCCATGTTCCTCAAAAGCAGTAATGCAGGAAGAGGAAGGCGACATGGCTTAAGTAATAAAGACATAAATGCTAATAACCTTAGGGAAGGTAACGATCAGATTCCACCTTACTCGGTGATACTAAAGGGAGCTAACGCTGAGTCTCTGGTTTTCACCGAGAAGAAGATGAAAGAAGTTTAAGCAATCCCATTGAGATGTCAACGGAAGTGTTTGGATCCCTAAAAGGGGACGAGAACAGCTGGAGGACACAATGTGGTTAAACTGATGCCCTGCAATAATACAAAACTTTAGAATGGTTGCAGAGCGTTGCTGAAGACCTTCAAAAATGGGAAGGCGAAAGGTTCAAGGTGGTAGATGAAGCACTTACCTCCATGATACCAAAGGCCAAGGTTTGGGTACCCAAAGTGGTGAAGGCGGAGAAAGTGGTGTAGTGAGAGGGGGGGGGGGAGGCAAGGTGGCATCTTGCCCCGGGCGCTACTCACAGGGGTGCGCCAAATGGTCCGCAAAGCTGAGCTTCCTGGATAGTTTGTATTTTTATTATAACTGATTTCTGCCAAAAAATTTTCTAGACTAAAAATTGCATGCATATATCCGGAAACGGATGAATTTTAGAGAAGCATATCATGATCTTAAATCATTAGCGACTGAACTATCCCAAATTCGAGACACTCTCTGTGAAGAAGCAATAGAAAAAGCGAAGTCTCTTTGTGAAATATTAGATATTGGTATAGTAAAACGTGTAGAAAGGCGCCGCAAAATGTCCGGAGAATCGGCTAGAGATGTACGTCTTTCCGCAGAATGTGAAATTTCTCGCGTTGTGAAAAGTGTTCTCGATCGTCTCCAACAAGAAATACGTACAAGATTTACACGACTAAATGACCTTAATTTTAGATTTGTGTTTCTCTTAGACGTAGGTAATTTGTTAAACAAGGATAATAACGACTTAGAAAGAAACTGTATCAGCTTGGGTGAATTTTATAATACAGATTTCGATGGAACAGAACTTTTTATCGAAATATGTGACTGTAAAATATTACTTCGCAATAGAAAAGAAATTGAACCTAAAACACAGTTAGTATTACTTACTTTTATAATCTTGTATGGAGAAGATGTTTTTCCAAACTTGCAAGTGGCACTTCAAATACTCTTGACTATCTCAGTATCAATTGCTAGCTGCCAAAAAATATTTCTCCCCGGGCGCAAGAAACCCTCACTACGCCACTGGGCGGAGAACACGCTTAGCATGCTATAGCGTCAAAACCTGAATATACGAACACGGGATTGGAAGTTACTCATATATCACGACCCTTGGAGGGGGGGGGGGGGGGGGCGGCAGTATTACATCCTCCTTCGGAATTGGAACAGATCGAAAGGTGTAGTATTTATATGCGAATTTAAAGGAGGAGTCCTCAGGACTCTGATCCCAATACGCTTAAAACAGGGGAGAGGGAAAGGACCTCGAGAACCTGGAAGGAGCGGAAAACGGCCGGGGCATAGGCGCAATGCACAAACAGATCAATCGTGCTCAGAATTTTAAGAATAATCACAATCAGCTTAAATAAGGAGAGGTAGAGAAGGATCTCGAGGACCTGGAAGTAGCAAAAAAACAGGGGTTGGGCGGAAGCGGAAGTGTTGCAAGTGGAAAAACAACTCAATGATGCAGGGAGTCATACAAAGACGTTACGAGCAGGGGAGAGAGAAACGGATATCCAGACCCTGAAAGCAGACAAAAAAGTCCATTGCGTGAGCTCAGTGTCGGAGATTTTGGGGAGAGACATACAGCTCAATGGCGCTGCGAGTCTTATACATAGATAAAACTTCAATACGGTAAAGTGGCGTCTAGCGACCTCCTCCTGACTTTTGGGGAGGGTTGTTTGATGTGGTGCTGATACAGGAGCCATGGCTCTCATCTGGACTCAGCACTCGCAGATTCAGCGTTTCTTACTCAAAGACGGAAAGCGGGGTTAGAGCTGCAGTCATGGTAAGGAAGGAGCTATACCCGTGTATGATAGCAACTTCAGCACCGACGACTTAGCGGTGGTCTCTTGCCCTGGCAACCTGCTATATGACCCATAACGTGGAAGCCCGACGTATCACAGCGTATGGGGAGGAGCCAATTTTATCAATACAGGTGAGTCCCTTCTTTGTTATATACTACAGAGCAGTCTACAGATGGTTAACAAGGGTAGCATGCCTACATATGTTGGGCCAACGTCAAGCATTGTGCTTGATATAACATTGAGTCAAAGCATGATATATCGCATGAATAGAGGATCCTTGACAGGCCAACCTTCTCATACCATTCATATATCAGCTTAAGCATCCCCATAAAGGAGTAGAGAAGGGGAAAGCCTTTCGAACCCCTAGGGCAACGGACTGGTACAAATTTCAGAAATGTGTATGTTGTTCTTGTAGAAGTGCTTCCTGCTTCCCCCCATCCATTAGGTGCGACCTATCACAAATTGTCATCAATGTCCTCTAACGGGAGTCCAAGGAAACTTGCTGTTTCAAGAGGGGCAGACCATAATGAGAGGGGTGTTAGAGGCGTTGGTTCCACATTACAATTGAAGAGATAGTTGGTGTTATGTGGGGACACATTGAAAGCAGGACATTCATTTTGTATGTCGGGGTTGATTCTGAATAGGTAAGAGTTTAACCTGCTACAGTACCCAGATCGAAGTTGAGATAGAGTGTGCGCGTTTCCCTAGGGAGAGTGCGTTCCTCCTCTGCTAGTTTTGGGTATTGTTTTTTAAGTACTGGATTCACCGAGCAACTCCTGGCGTAAATTTCCGACGCCTGCTTGTGGAGTTCACTGAGGACCTGCTTGTGTTTTTTTGCTTCATACGGCTGAGTTCTTAGGTGCCGTATTTGCTCATAATGCTTACGGAGATGACTTCTTAAGCCCCTGGGCGGTATAGCCTCATCAATCAGATGTCTGTTGGGATGCCCAGGTTTCTGGGTATTCAACAGAAACTGTTTGTTTAGCATTTCATTCCTCCCCCTAATAGGGTATACTTTCGCCTCATTGTGTAGGTGGTGTTCTGGAGACATAAGAAGACAGCCCGCTGCGGTTCTGAGAGCAGTATTTTCGCAGGCCTGTATTTTCTTCCAGTGAGTAACCTTTAGGCTTTGCGACCATATCGAGGACGCGTAGCCTGCAATGGTAATGAGCGTTTCTTTATCTTTACCAAAATTGCTGCCGGCAAGAGATTGAGAATTTCATTACGGCTCTGGATTTTCGGTACAGTTGCCGTTGCATGCTCAACAAAATTAAGATCCTGATTGAACGTCACACCCAAGATTTTAGGGTGTAAGACAGTTGGTCGTGCTGCCATCGACGTGGATGTTGAATATGGTCGATATTTGACGCGTCAAGGTCGCCGATGATTTAGTCGTTGACAATGTCAGGTTTCGCGAGGCGAAGAAACTGAAGAGATCAGAGTGATATCCGTCTATTTTGATACAAAGCTCATCGAACTGTGGGCCTGGGCCTGTGGCCATTATTGTGCAGTCATCGGCGTAGGAAACGATAGTAACTCCTTCTGGTGGCGAAGGTAGAAAGTAGAAGTTAAATAAAAGTGATATGTAGAAGTTAAATAAAAGTGGGGATAGGACACCACCCTCTGGCACTTCTTGGTTAGTTATTCTTGGTTTGGTTGTTATGTTCCTAAATTACACCGATGCTTGCCGACCAGACAGATAATTTGCGGTCCACCGTTTGAGACTTGGGGAAGGGTAGATCCTTCCGGATCTTGCAGTAACGTGCTGTGGTTGACCGTATCAAAAGCTTTTGACAGGTCTAACGCCACGAGTACTGTCCTATGGTGGGGGTTTTGATTTAATCCGCAATTTATCTGTGTGTTAAGGGCGTTTAGCGCGGTGGTAGTGCTATGTAAAGCTATGGAAAGCTATGGAAGCAGAACCGTTCAAGTGTCTTGGCTACTGACGATAGGAGAGATATCGGACTATTAAAATCTCCAATGTTCGATGGTTTTCCAGGCTTTAATAGCGGAACCACCCTGGCCGTTTTCCATTTTTCGGGGATGACGAAGGTAGACAGGGACATGTTCGGGACAAGTACTAGATAATAAAATCCCTCTTTTCCTAGGTTTTTTAACATCGGCATGATTTTCCGTCTGGGCCTACTGCTTTAGATGGTTTAGCATGATCGATGGCATCTTCAACCTCTTTGGCGGTGATGGTAATTGGAACGCGCTGTATTTATACTTGTGTGCGCGTCTGTTGGCCCGCCGTCTGACTTTGTCAACCGTAGAATGCAATGATTCGATAGGTACTTTACGGTCGGCCAAATCTTACCCACACCGGCAAAGAGGTTACAATTATTTAAGTACTCCTCCTATTTAGCCCACTTGTGTTCATCCACGAGCAAAGCGATTGTCAGTATAAGATTTGTAATCATCCCACTTTCCTTTCTAAAAATCGAGAAGACCGCAGATCGCTGGAGCGAAAGGAGTATGAGCAGGTGGTCAGATGCCAATGTTATCATCGGCTGACAGTTGACGCAATTTACTAGTCCTGTGCTCACTGTGGATAGATCTGGCGAACTGTGACAGCTTCCTACTTTACGAGTGGGGGCGTCCCCGTTTGTTGTGCAGAACGTCGTTTCCTCTATTTGGTCCGCAAACATCTCACCCCTGCTGTCCGCCTGTAGGTTAGAATGCCATAGATCGTGGTGGGCATTGAAATCGCCTAAGATAATGCGATTATCACCAGTTAGTAGTGCGCTGATGTCAGTGCAGTATCCACTGGGGCAACAGGTGACAGGAGGAATGTAGCAGTTGATGAGTTCTAAGTTCACATCACCTGACCGGACAGATATCCCTTGACGTTCCAGAATACTGTCCCTGCTGCCGATGTCGGGATAAATTATACTGCACAGAGTGACGGGTGATAAAAGCGAGACCGCCTCCATTTCTACTCTCGCGATCTTTTCTGTATTGTTATACCCAGAGCAAGTCTGCAGAGCAGATCTTGCTGTGAGTTTTGTCTCTTGGATCGCAGCAATGCACAGACGACGGGACGCCCATGGGCGTGAACAGCAAGGAGCCACAAAAGCTTTATAAATGTTACGAGAATTTAGGGTTTTGGGGTCTAGCCCAGATGATCCTGTCCGATACAACCATCCTTTGCACGTGATACACAACACTAACAACAGCATGACTGTCCTAAAAAGATTATTTTCCGGCAAACGCAATAAAACCATTTCAGGTACATGTCCCGGATTGGGTTCGATACCTTCCCGGAGCAAGAGAATATGGCGCAGTCCCGCTTCAAGGATCTTCTGGGAGGATAACAATTTGTGGGGGGGGGGGGGGGGGGGGGGGGGGGAGGGGGACGCAACAAATTAAATGGGGTTACACTAAAATGACAGCCCTTGGTCGGGAAAAATCCCTAGTCGCTCCAGTACATAGAATCGGATGCATTGGGAAGCGAAGAAATGTGTACCGGTACTGGAAGACTGGTGACCTATACTTTACTATGGGTTCCATGTTTGGTGGAGAGCCACACAAAAAAATATATATGTATACCAAAAAACATGCGGTATTATGCAGGTTATTAATGATTAGCATAACCCGAGCGCTAATAACTACACCGACAGCAGCATTGCGCGCCATTCTGCACATCCCGCTTATGGAGATAATGTCCAAAAACATCGCGTTAGCAACTGCAATAAGGCTTACGGCCTTTTTCACAAAGATATTTTGTTGTTGCGTATAGAAACTTTTGACAGTTTTATATCGTTTCTAGACAGGGTATTACTTTAGATTTCGATAGAAAGAATAGAAGCCGTAAAAAAATGTTCACAAATGTGTTTTGTTGTTGCATGTACAAAATATTTGACAGTAAAATGGAAAACTTCTACGTTACAATAGGGGAGTTCAGGATAGTCTAGCGTCATTGTATTTGCAAACCGTAGTAGTACATAATGTATCAAACCTTGATTGCACACGTGTGCACATCACAAAAGATACGTCCGCTTTGGCAGCATTGCCTTCACCACAGGTAACACAACCTGCCAAGACGAAATACATAGTATGCGTATTCGTAAACGCGTCGACCGTTTTAAGCCAACTTAGAGAAAATTGATCGAATGATCGAATAAATATATTGAAAAGGGAAGGTGTTGGTAGCACAGAAACATTATTTCCTGAGCTGAGCGGCACATCCGTATTTTTCCTGCAACTCGTTAATATATTTTTTAAATGAAGTATTCTAAAGTCGGAAATCTTAAATTAAATGTAAGGCGCTATAGCCTCCGAAGAGATTTTAGGCTGATTGCATCGTGCTCCTTTTTAATTATTCCTACACAGGTGGGACGGGACCCACTTGTTTTATGCCGACTCCGAACGGCATCTGCGAGGCAGATGAGTTTTCACTGAGCGTTTTTCATGGCAGAAATACACTCGGACTCCTTGCCAAACACTTCCGAGGGGCGACCCCGCTTAGAAAAATTTTCTTCCAATTGAAAAAACGTGTTGCTAAAATTTTGATGTTGTTTTGCCAGGGCGTGAATCCAGGATCTTCGGTGTGGTAGGCGCACGCCACCATTACTCCACGACGGGCGCCAAGTCGGAAAGCTTAATGCGATTAATTAAAAATGAGGCACATGGGCGGATCCAGAGAGGAATTTTGGGGGTAGCCATTTTTTCCGTAGCCACTATCGACTTAATCGGTGGTAGCGCTAAGTGATTTGTTTTATATTGTGACTAATATTAGGACCACTATGCTGTTAGTAAATAATAACAAAAACAAATACATTAAGCAGCCAAACTAATGTACTTGCACACTAGGGAGGCCCTTATTTTCCAAAGTGAAGAGCCTAAAAACTAGAATATACAAAGTTTTAGGTCAATCGAAAAAGGGTTAGAGGTGGCGCAAAGAGGTTGAAATCCTGAAAAATGACGAAAATAAAATGTAAAAATACAATTTCTTAAATTTGGTCAACCCTACTTTATTTTTTATGGGCGACACGTGATTTATCGTATTATTAGTAAGTTTTAGAGATATCCCCAACTAATCCCTTGGAGTGAATCACTTTAATTATAGCCTGTCATCCAAGTTTAAATATCGTCTACACGTTACGGCTTCTGTTACAAATGTGAAACCACGTGAGGCTTTGTCCTTCGCAAGAAAACTCAAAGTGGTAAAGCGAAAGCTTTCCCAAGGCAGTCGAACAAATGACCGGGTGTACTACTACCCTAACGTAATGGACAGTCGGACTAATATGAAAGCTGAAGCTACGCGGTCATCCATAATGAGCTCTTATATCATAAGGCCGGACAACAATAGTTTGGACTGAGCACCTTAGCATCTTTCAACTTAAAATCGGAAAACGACCGGGGCATAGGCGCAATGCACAAACAGATCAATCGTGCTGAGAATTTTAAGAATAATCACAATCAGCTTAAATAAGGAGAGGTAGAGAAGGATCTCGAGGACCTGGAAGTAGCATAAAAAACAGGGGTTGGGCGGAAGCGGAAGTGTTGCAAGTGGAAAAACAACTCAATGATGCAGGGAGTCTTACAAAGACGTTACGAGCAGGGGAGAGAGAAACGGATATCCAGACCCTGAAAGCAGACGAAAAAGTCCATTGCGTGAGCTCAGTGTCGGAGATTTTGGGGAGAGACATACACCTCAATGGCGCTGCGAGTCTTATACATAGATAAAACCTCAATACGGTAAAGTGGCGTCTAGCGACCTCCTCCTGACTTTTGGGGAGGGTTGTTTGATGTGGTGCTGATACAGCAGCCATGGCTCTCATCTGGACTCAGCACTCGCAGATTCAGCGTTTCTTACTCAAAGACGGAAAGCGGGGTTAGAGCTGCAGTCATGGTAAGGAAGGAGCTATACCCGTGTATGATAGCAACTTCAGCACCGACGACTTAGCGGTGGTCTCTTGCCCTGGCAACCTGCTATATGACCCATAACGTGGAAGCCCGACGTATCACAGCGTATGGGGAGGAGCCAATTTTATCAATACAGGTGAGTCCCTTCTTTGTTATATACTACAGAGCAGTCTACAGATGGTTAACAAGGGTAGCATGCCTACATATGTTGGGCCAACTTCAAGCAATGTGCTTGATATAACATTGAGTCAAAGCATGATATATCGCATGAATAGAGGATCCTTGACAGGCCAACCTTCTCATACCATTCATATATCAGCTTAAGCATCCCCATAAACAGTAGAGAAGGGGAAAGCCTTTCGAACCCCTAGGGCAACGGACTGGTACAAATTTCAGAAATGTGCATGTTGTTCTTGTAGAAGTGCTTCGCCCCATCCATTAGGTGCGACCAATCACAAATTGTCATCAATGTCCTCTAACGGGAGTCCAAGGAAACCTGCTGTTTCAAGAGGGGCAGACCATAATGAGAGGGGTGTTAGAGGCGTTGGTTCCACATTACAATTGAAGAGATAGTTGGTGTTATGTGGGGACACATTGAAAGCAGGACATTCATTTTGTATGTCGGGGTTGATTCTGAATAGGTAAGAGTTTAACCTGCTACAGTACCCAGATCGAAGTTGAGATAGAGTGTGCGCGTTTCCCTAGGGAGAGTGCGTTCCTCCTCTGCTAGTTTTGGGTATTGTTTTTAAGTACTGGATTCAACGAGCAACTCCTGGCGTAAATTTCCGACGCCTGCTTGTGGAGTTCACTGAGGACCTGCTTGTGTTTTTTTGCTTCATACGGCTGAGTTCTTAGGTGCCGTATTTGCTCATAATGCTTACGGAGATGACTTCTTAAGCCCCTGGGCGGTATAGCCTCATCAATCAGATGTCTGTTGGGATCCCAGGTTTCTGGGTATTCAACAGAAACTGTTTGTTTAGCATTTCATTCCTCCCCCTAATAGGGTGTACTTTCGCCTCATTGTGTAGGTGGTGTTCTGGAGACATAAGAAGACAGCCCGTTGCGATTCTGAGAGCAGTATTTTCGCAGGCCTGTATTTTCTTCCAGTGAGTAACCTTTAGGCTTTGCGACCATATCGAGGACGCGTAGCCTGCTATGGTAATGAGCGTTTCTTTATCTTTACGGCTCAGGATTTTCGGTACAGTTGCGGTTGCATGCTCAACAAAATTAAGATCCTGATTGAACGTCACACCCAAGATTTTAGGGTGTAAGACAGTTGGTCGTGCTGCCATCGACGTGGATGTTGAATATGGTCGATATTTGACGCGTCAAGGTCGCCGATGATTTAGTCGTTGACAATGTTAGGTTTCGCGAGGCGAAGAAACTGAAGAGATCAGAGTGATATCCGTTTATTTTGTTACAAAGCTCATCGAACTGTGGGCCTGTGCCTGTGGCCATTATTGTGCAGTCATCGGCGTAGGAAACGATAGTAACTCCTTCTGGTGGCGAAGGTAGAATGTAGAAGTTAAATAAAAGTGATATGTAGAAGTTAAATAAAAGTGGGGATAGGACACCACCCTCTGGCACCTCTTGGTTAGTTCTTCTTGGTTTGGTTGTTATGCTCCTAAATTACACCGATGCTTGCCGGCCAGACAGATAATTTGCGGTCCACCGTTTGAGACTTGGGGAAGGGTAGATCCTTCCAGATCTTGCAGTAACGTGCCGTGGTTGACCGTATCAAAAGCTTTTGACAGGTCTAACGCCACGAGTACTGTCCTATGATGGGGGTTTTGATTTAATCCGCAATTTATCTGTGTGTTAAGGGCGTTTAGCGCGGTGGTAGTGCTATGTAAAGCTATGGAAAGCTATGGAAGCAGAACCGTTCAAGTGTCTTGGCTACTGACGATAGGAGAGATATCGGACTATTAAAATCTCCAATGTTCGATGGTTTTCCAGGCTTTAATAGCGGAACCACCCTGGCCGTTTTCCATTTTTCGGGGATGACGAAGGTAGACAGGGACATGTTCGGGACAAGTACTAGATAATAAAATCCCTCTTTTCCTAGGTTTTTTAACATCGGCATGATTTTCCGTCTGGGCCTACTGCTTTAGATGGTTTAGCATGATCGATGGCATCTTCAACCTCTTTGGCGGTGATGGTAATTGGAACGCGCTGTATTTATACTTGTGTGCGCGTCTGTTGGCCCGCCGTCTGACTTTGTCAACCGTAGAATGCAATGATTGGATAGGTACTTTACGGTCGGCCAAATCTTACCCACACCGGAAAAGAGGTTACAATTCTTTAAGTACTCCGCCTATTTAGCCCACTTGTGTTCATCCACAAGCAAAGCGATTGTCAGTATAAGATTTGTAATCATCCCACTTTCCTTTCTAAAAATCGAGAAGACGGCAGATCGCTGGAGCGAAAGGAGTATGGGCAGGTGGTCAGATGCCAATGTTATCATCGGCTGACATTTGACGCAATTTACTAGTCCTATGCTCACTGTGGATAGATCTGGCGAACTGTGACAGCTTCCTACTTTACGAGTGGGGGCGTCCCCGTTTATTGTGCAGAACGTCGTTTCCTCTATTTGGTCCGCAAACATCTCACCCCTGCTGTCCGCCTGTAGGATAGAATGCCATAGATCGTGGTGGGCATTGAAATCGCCTAATATAATGCGATTATCACCAGTTAGTAGTGCGCTGATGTCAGTGCAGTATCCACTGGGGCAACAGGTGACAGGAGGAATGTAGCAGTTGATGAGTTCTAAGTTCACATCACCTGACCGGACAGATATCCCTTGACGTTCCAGAACACTGTCCCTGCTGCCGATGTCGGGATAGATTATATTGCACAGAGTGACGGGTGATAAAAGCGAGACCGCCTCCATTTCTACTCTCGCGATCTTTTCTGTATTGTTATACCCAGAGCAAGTCTGCAGAGCAGATCTTGCTGTGAGTTTTGTCTCTTGGATCGCAGCAATGCACAGACGACGGGACGCCCATGAACAGCAAGGAGCCACAAAAGCTTTATAAATGTTACGAGAATTTAGGGTTTTGGGGTCTAGCCCAGATGATCCTGTCCGATACAACCATCCTTTGCACGTGATACACAACACTCACAACAGCATGATTATTTTCCGGCAAACGCAATAAAACCATTTCAGGTACATGTCCCGGATTGGGTTCGATACCTTCCCGGAGCAAGAGAATATGGCGCAGTCCCGCTTCAAGGATCTTCTGGGAGGATAACAATTTGTGGGGGGAGGGGGGGGGGGGGGGGGAGAACGCAACAAATTAAATGGGGTTACACTAAAATGACCCCTTGGTCGGGAAAAATCCCGAGTCGCTCCGGTACATAGAATCGGATGCATTGGGAAGCGAAGAAATGTGTACCGGTACTGGAAGACTGGTGACCTATACTTTACTATGGGGTCCATGTTTGGTGGAGAGCCACTCAAAAAAATATATATGTATACCAAAAAACATGCGGTATTATGCAGATTATTAATGATTAGCATAACCCGAGCGCTAATAACTACACCGACAGCAGCATTGCGCGCCATTCTGCACATCCCGCTTATGGATATAATGTCCAAAAACATCGCGTTAGCAACTGCAATAAAGCTTACGGCCTTTTTCACAAAGATATTTTGTTGTTGCGTATAGAAACTTTTGACAGTTTTATATCGTTTCTAGACAGGGTATTACTTTAGATTTCGATAGAAAGAATAGAAGCCGTAAAAAAATGTTCACAAATGTGTTTTGTTGTTGCATGTACAAAATATTTGACAGTAAAATGGAAAACTTCTACGTTACAATAGGGGAGTTCAGGATAGTCTAGCGTCATTGTATTTGCAAACCGTAGTAGTACTTTTACACAAAACGTCAACAAATTATACGGATATGCATTTGCTACGTCATGATAAATAGGTAATATCAAAACCATAGTTTTTTCAAGATTGAATAGCAAATTAACAACTGTCAATACAAAACAAAATGTAAAAAGAAAAATTCAAAACTGAAAAAAGTTGTTCACAATCCGAGCATATATTTGCTTTTACCAATGTTTCCAATATCAAATGCACAAAACCCGGAACTGCCTTAATATTTTTGTGGTTGTAGAAGTATAAGTGTGACAAGAAAAAATAAAAACAAGTAAGGAAGGCTAAGTTCGAGTGTAACCGAACATTATATACTCAGCTGAGAGCTTTGGACACAAAATAAGAGAAAATCTCCATTTAACAAATTGAACCTAGGGTAACCCTGGAATGTGTTTTTATGACATGGGTTTTAAATGGAAGGTATTAAAGAGTATTTTAAAAGGGAGTGGGCCACAGTTCTATAGGTGGACGCCATTTCGGGATATCGCCATAAAAGTGGACCAGGGATGACTCTAGAATGTGTTTGTACGATATGGGTATCAAATGAAAGGTGTTAATGGGTATTTTAAAAGGGAGTGGGCCTTAATTCTATAGGTGGACGCCTTTTCGGGATATCGCCATAAAGGTGGACCAGGGGTGACTCCAGAATGTGCTTGTACGATATGGGTATCAAATGAAAGGTGTTAATGAGTATTTTAAAAGAGAGTGGGCCTTAGTTCTATAGGTGGACGCCTTTTCGAGATAACGCCATAAAGGTGGACCAGGGGTGACTATCGAATGTGTTTGTACGATTGTGATTTGATACCCATATTAAAGGTATTAATGTGGGTTTTAAAATGGAGTGGCCCTTAGTTTTATATGTGAAGGTGATTTCGAGATATCGCTCAAAATGTGGACCAGGGTGACCCAGAACATAATCTGTCGGGTACCGCTAATTTATTTATATATGTAATACCACGAACAGTATTCCTGCCAAGATTCCAAGGGCTTTGGCTTTCGCCCTGCAGAACTATTTCATTTTCTTCTACTTTTTCTAAAGTTATATTTTGCGTCAACAAACCAATCAAATTACCAAGTTCCATCTCTTTTTTCATTTTTGGTATAGAATTATGGCAATTTTTTCATTTGTCGTAATTTTCGATATCGGAAAAGTGGGCGTGGTCATAATCGGATTTCGACCATTTTTTATACTAAGACAAAGTGAGTTCGGATAAGTAGCCGAGCGGAAGGACAGACGGGCGACTGTGTATAAAAACTGGGCGTGGCTTCAACCGGTTTCGCCCATTTTCACAGAAAACAGTTATCGTCATAGAATCTATGCCCCTACCGAATTTCACAAGGATTGGTAAATTGTTGTTGGACTTATGGCATTAAAAGTATTCTAGACGAATTAAATGAAAAAGGGCGGAGCCACGTCCATTTTGAAATTTTCTTTTATTTTTGTACTTTGTTGCACCATATCATTACTGGAGTTGACATAATTTACTTATATACTGTAAAGATATTAAATTTTTTGTTAAAATTTTACTTAAAATTTTTTTTTTTTAAGTGGGCGTGTTCACCATCCGATTTTGCTATTTTTTATTTAGCACACATATAGTAATAGGAGTAACGTTTCTGCCGAATTTCATCATGATATCTTCAACGAATGCCAAATTACAGGTTGCAAAACTTTTAAATTACCTTCTTTTAAAAGTGGGCGGTGCTACGCCCACTGTACAAAATTTTACTAATTTTCTATTTTGCGTTATAAGGTCAACGCACCTACCAAGTTTCATCCCCTTGTCTATCTTTGGCAATGAATTATCGCATTATTTTTTCGGTTTTTCAAAATTTTCGATATCGAAAAAGTGGGCGTGGTTTTAGTCCGATATCGTTCATTTTAAATAGCGATCTGAGATGAGCACCCAGGAACCCACATCCCAATTTCATCAATTTACTCAAGTTATCGTGTTTACGGACGGACGGATATGGCCAAATGAATTTCTTTTTTCGCCCAGATCATTTTGATATATAGAAGTCTATATCTATCTAGATTAGTTTATGCCGTTACGGATTACCGTTATGTGAACAAGTTTAATATACTCTGTGAGCTCTGCTCAGCTGAGTATAAAAATTTGCTATTTCCTTATCGAAAACCGAAACAAAAACATTTTTACAGCAATATATAGTCACTCTGATGTTTGTACCTTGAAATATAGTAATATTATACACATATACTAGAAGACCTGGCAGACGTTGTCCTGCCCTAAATTTGACCTATCTGCACACATTTTAATAAGCTTTTTCCGTCTGACTCTTCCCTCCCCCCTCTTCACTTTTTCCTAGTCGTTTTATTCGCTCCTCCCTCCGTATTTTTCGCTTCATCTATCTCCATCTTCGTCTCATTCTATCTCTTTCTCAATTTCCTTCTCTCTTTTCTCTTCTCTCAATTCCTTCTCATTCTTCTGCATCCCTTATTGCCTGTCCCAGAGGGTAGTATGTATTTTATTCCAGTCCCAGTCCCACTCCGAGTCTCAGTCCCAGTCCTAGTCCTAATCTCAGTACCAGTCCGTCTCTGGATAATATATTACTCTCATTTGATATCCATATTGTATAAGCCCCCTCAGAAACCTCCCCCCCCCCCCCCTCTCGGCGGGCCTGGTGACGTGCTGTACTTGATATCATTCGCTATAATATATTTTATTGATAAGCAGGTTGTTTAATTAAACACCAGGCAATGAAGTATATCCGCACCACCTGAAAATATGAGTGACACTGCGTATACGTAACATTTTATTATTACGTATAAACAAAAAAATTGCAATATAATAATATTGCGACAATAAACGGAGATTATAACCTACCCTATATTTCAAGTCAGATCAAACTACATACGGGGTGCAAAACAAATTCAAAATCGGTTCAGTAGTTAAGAAGTCCATCTCGGCCGAAAAGGTTGTGACAAGTGTTTTTTATATATTAAGATGGTAGCAATGTTGGTTTTATTGGAAATTGTTTTTGCAATTTGACTTTGGATTAAGTTTCGTCAGTATTTCAAGCTAAAATAAAGTAGTGTCACGTAGGTATAAGTTAAACTTGAGGCTTTATCTTTGAAAATATGTATATTCATTTTCTTTACAGAATTTCGTTCGAAATGCGTACTGCATGTATCAATTGGAACGTGCAAGGATTTCTTGGGTATTTCTCCAAGACTCGAAGAAATACTTGAACTCTTAAATGTATGGTTGCAGTACGTATCTAGGAAGAAATTCTGTAAAGTAAATGAATAATACAATTTTAATATACATACATATCTTCAAAAGAAAACTTTTCAAGTTGGGCTTACAGGATAAACAATTTCTTGATACCGCGCCTTGAGCTGAATAAATCTGTGGCAATTTATTAAAACAAGCTTACTTGAGCTAAAACAATGGTAATACATTGAGCTATGAATACCTTACAGGCTATCAGCATCCCATCACTAAATAAATAAATAATATTGGAGGGCCTTTAACGGATTTCTGTTAATAATTTAAATATGATATTTATTTTAACTTGAGTAAGGTTCTTTAAACAGATTGCCACAGAGATAAAAATAAGTTTTTCCATACCATTTTCGGCTAACACATCAACAGGTGTAGAAAAGCTTTCTGTTGACTCAGTAAAGAATGTTCCCACTTTACGCCCGGCGATTATTGTCTTAATAGCCTTCTCTTGCATGCCGTTGCAAATAACAACACTAACACCACGATCTAGCGCCCATGTAGCTGCTTTCACTTTTGAATCCATACCGCCAGTGCCAACCTGCAAAAATATATTGCATACATGGTTTGAAAATTTTGCCTAAATTTAAAACCATTTATAGGTTTAAGCAGATGCCCAACCCTTTGACTTAAATTTGAAGCCTTCCAATATAACATAAAATTGTTAAAATTTTTTAAATGCCTTCGTTATTATTTAAAGCTATTTCTTTTCTGAAAATAAGTTTGCCCTGGTATCCTGCAAACATCGACTACCGAAACTACCTATACAACCATAAAAACTACCAATAAAATCACAAAAAAAAGCCACTAACACCAATCAGCAGAAAGTAAATAAGCACTTGGTGAAAAGTAGTAGTCCAGTTACTAAATCCGGTTTGCATTTAACTGCTACTTTGAAGTAAAGTTATAGTAGTTTTCTTCTCTTAAAGGTTTTCAGAATTAAAAATTTAATAGCGGAGTTCAGGATTTTGTGCAAATCGTCCAGCATCATTGTATTTGCAAACTGGTGTAGTATTTTTACACAAAATGCCAACAAATAATACGGCTATGAATTTGCTACGTCATAGACTGAAAAATTATAAGACCTCTTTCTGATTTAGATGGATTTGTTACTAATACCTATATCACACTACGTCATTTTCTCTGTATTTTCCTTGTATTTTCTCTTATATTTTTTGTTGCCCTCCCTCCTGATACGATTTCAGTAACGGCGTAAATGTGTAAACTATATTTCAAAAAACTAACGAAATACAAGAAAAATACAACCTAGGTCATTAAAAACAAACGAGCCAGTTTGTATTTCGATAGGTTTTTTTGACATTCATCAGTTTTTTTTATTCCTTCTGACAAATGAAAATTTTGTTTTTAGTTTGAAAAGTTTGTGCATAAAACACAACTAAAATCAAATTTCCTGTGAAAAAAGTGAACCATCAGAAACCGTAATAATTTTCCCGTGTTATCTGCATTGTTTTTGTTGTTAAAAATGTTAATGTTAAAATAAAATTTAAAGCATTAACAAAAACATGTCAAACTAATTATTTTTGGGGGGAATAGTCTTGTCTCATGGTAGAAATTATTTTTGTATTTTGAATTTCCCAAAAAGTTTCGTTAGTTTTTCTAGCTTGGAAGCCAAAACAAAATAAAGTAGTGTCATATAGGTATAACTAATACCTATGTACAGGTATTGTTTTGATATAAAATCCGACAATTTTCAAAAAAAAAACTACTTATATACTTGATATTTCCTGTCGAAAATAAATAAATTCACATGTACATAAAGTAATTTGATCCCGACACCAATTCTAATTAACTGAAAAATTACTGGTAAGTTATATAATAAATTATACTAAATACCAGTAATATGTTTGCAGAGTACTGCGTTATGAAGTTGTATTCTTTGAACTAGGTAAGCTGGTGCTCTAAACAATGACTGAGTTTGTTGCTAATGGTGTGGTATTGCTTATCAAGTGGGAAATATAAAGGAAATAAACAACCCGACTTGCGACAGTTATGAGCTAAATCAACAGGGCACCATTATTTCCAAAAACTAAACGTCTTTAAATTTGTTTCCAATTATTAAATCGATTATGATTTCTAATTGACTTTTGCAGGAATTAATTTGTTACCAGCATAGCCTATTCTCACAACTAAAACCAGACTTATAACGTTTTGACGAGCGCTCCAACTTTGACTAACAAATGAGATATGTGTTAAAATTTACTCAACTTTTTGCTTCATTTTACGTTGCACATAAAAAACTCATCAATTTCAATTAACAGCAAAAAAAGTAACAAACCTTAAATGTAGTATGAAATTTTTGTTAAAGTGTAGAAGATCCAAATTGGTTCCTAATTTTATAAGAAATTCGACTAGAAGTTATAAATTATTTGCATATGACGGTGACAGACACACAGATATAGATAAGATATTAGACAGACACACACACAACTACCACTTGAAAATTCTAAGCGTACTTATAAAACAGAAACAAAACACATTCAAACGGTAACAAGAAAAAATGAAATATACAACAAAAAAGCTAAAGAAGAAGCTGAACGAACATGATTTCGTGAATTTGTGAAAAGAGAAGAAAATGCCGCCAACCAACTTGCCAAAACATTGAGGAAGAAACAGGAATCAAAGCACGAGAAACTACGAAGCAAACAAAATAACATACTGGTCGACAAATAAAAGAGCAAACAGTGGTTTGTAAACAAAACAAACGTTGAATTCCCCCAGATATAAAAACTCTGCTAACAAAAGGTCCAAAGTTTGCACTGCCGATAGAAAATGAGAGATTTCCATTTTTCCAATATATCGCGGATGGTGAGGATTTCATACAAACTATTAAAACAAAGGAAGAACAAAAGAAGCGCGAACTAAATTCTCACAGCTAATAAAACATCACACAACAACAAATAAACCAAGTGCAATAGATCGTGCAATATCGGATGCAGTGAAGCGGACAAAGAAATTTCTGAGCAAAAATAGTAATATTCGCATTTTAACATCGGACAAGGGAAACCAAACAGTAGCCATGTATATGTGTGATTATGAAAATAAAATGAAAGATATATTAAATGACTTGACAATGTATAGAATACAACGACCAGACCCCACATCGAGGCTCCAAAGCAAAAACAATAGATTAGTTGATAAGCTTTTCAAATTGGGCCTGATTTCAAAGGCCGAAAGAAATAAGTTAACCACGACCACGGCACTATCCCCACGAATTTATGGACTTCCGAAAACACACAAGGAAGGAACACCACTTCGGCCGATTTGCTCTGGGATTGGATCACCAGCACACGGCCTATGTAAATACATTGCTGACATATTAAAAAACGTCATGACTAACTCCATATATAACAATACAAATTGGCTAGAGTTTAAAGAAAAGATAAATAACTCATATATTTATGACGATGAAAAACTTATATCTTTTGACGTAGTTTCCCTATTCCCCAGTATACCAACACAGCTAGCACTTGACATTATAATAAGAAAATGGACGATAATAGAAAACATACGAAAATGCCAAAGAAACTATTTATGGAAGTATTAAAATTCTGTATAGAAGAAAACAGATATTTTAAGTTTAAAGAGACAATATACACACAACTAAAAGGATTACCGATGGGACAAATTTTACTAGAACAAATTTGACTAGAACGCCAAGATGCAAGATACAAAATTGACTAGAACACCAGGATGCATTACCAAATATGTGGACGACTTATTCGCTTTTATAAATGAAAATGACGTAAAAAGTACACTTTACGCATTAAATTCATTTGACAAAAATATAAAATTCACAACAGAACTCGAAGACGACGGAAAATTACCTTATCTCAACACAATTATTATTCGATGAGGAAACCAATTAAAGCTCAAGTGGTATAAGAAACCAACATCTACTGGACGTATCATCAATTTTTATTCAAAACATCCAAAAGAGATGATAATGAATACAGCAATGGGCTGTATACGACGTATGTTACAAATATCAGACGACACTTACCACACGGAAATAAAAGAAGAAATTAAATTAATATTACAAAGTAATGGCTTTCCTGACAATGTTATCAAAACCTTAATCAAAAGAAGTTTATCACAGACGAGTCAACGTGAATCCGAAAAAAAAAACAGAAATATTCAAATCGCTAGCATATGTACCAAAATTATCAGAGCGTCTAGCAAAATCAGACTGCTATAATAGAGAAAAAGTAAAGATAGCTCATAAACCAATAAACACATTGAAAAATATTTTTAACAAAATGAAATCCGAAATTCGTAAAACAGAATAAGGTAATAAATATTGTCTATAAAATCCATAGTAATGGAAAGAAAATAGCATCATGCAATAACATATATGTTGGAACAACGAAAGCAAAATTTAAATCTCGACTAGCGTAACATAAATCCGACTTTAAATATTGCCATCAAACTATTAACCAAACAACAGCATTAATGACACACTGTGCAACGAAGAACCATTTTCCAGACTTTGAGAAAACGACGATACTCTAACAAGAAACAAATTATAACAAAAGATTTACACTGGAAATGCTGCATATAATTAATACGCGTACCAGCATAAGAATGAACTACAAGACGGACGTCAATAACACTGGTCAACAACATTTTTGTACATGGGTCGTGCGTATATTTTTTTTATTGCTTTTGCACCCAGAAATAAGAATATGAACATAAAAAAGTTTTTGATTTGGTTTTGTTCGAAAAAAAGGGAGAAAAACGAAAAACATACAAAACTCCGCGTTGAGCAGTGAAGACGCGTAAAATAATGTATGTAAACAATGTTTTTATGAATGTTTGTTTTGATGTCAATTGTTATTTTATTTTGTTTATGCTTCTTTATATTGTTATAGTCAATCCTGAAAACGGTTACAGTAGGTAACCGAAATATATTGAAAAACTCAACAATTTTTGAATTTTTATTTACAAAATTTTATTTACAAAATTGAACCTCAAGCCGGCAAGAAAATTATTTATAAAAACTCATCTCTTAATGTGAAGCAATTGGAAAATTTTAAAATAAAAAGAATACATATATATGTAAATAACTCACCTTTGATTTTTTCCCAAATTCAATAGAAATTCGATCATTTGTTGTATAAGTATGCATTAGCTTAGCTCCGTCTTCCCATGGTGGCTTGTTATAAATTCCATCTACATCCGACATTAAAATCAACAGGTCAGCTTGAACTTCTGCCGACAGCATAGCTGCTAAACTGTCATTATCTTGTATGGCTATTCCCTGTATTTAAAACAAGTAAGGAAGGCTAAGTTCGGGTGTAACCGAACATTACATACTCAGCTGAGAGCTTTGGAGACAAAATAAGGGAAAATCACCATTTAGCAAAATGAACCTAGGGTAAACCTGGAATGTGTTTGTAAAACATGTGTATCAAATGAAAGGTGTTAATGATTATTTAAAACGTAGTGGGCCTTAGTTCTATAGGTGGACGCCTTTTCGAGATATCGCAATAAGGGTGGACCAGGGGTGACCTTAGAATGTGTTTATATGATATGGGTATCAAATTAAAAGTATTAATGAGGGTTCTAAAAGGGAGTAGCCCTTAGTGGTATATGTGAAGGCGTTTTCGAGATAATGTGGACCAGGGTGACCCAGAACATCTTCTGTCGGGTACCGCTAATTTATTTATATATGTCATACCACGAACAGTATTCCTGCCAAGATTCCAAGGGGTTTTTGATTTCGCATGCAGAACTTTTTCATTTTCTTCTACTTAATATGGTAGGTGTCACACCCATTTGACAAAGTTTTTTCTAAAGTTATATTTTGCGTCAATAAACCAATCCAATTACCATGTTTCATCTCTTTTTTCATAATTGGTACAGAATTATGGCATTTTTTTCATTTTTCGTAATTTTCGATATCGGAAAAGTGGGCGTGGGCATAGTCGGATTTCGGCCATATTTTATACCAAGATAAAGTGACTTCAGATAAGTACGTGAACTAAGTTTAGTTAAGATATGTCGTTTTTTGCGCAAGTTATCGTGTTAACGGCCGAGCGGAAGGACAGACCGTCGACTGTGTATAAAAACTGAGCGTGGCTTTAACCGTTTTCCCCCATTTTCACAGAAAACAGTTATCGTCATAGAATCTATGTCCCTACTAAATTTCACAAGGATTGGTAAATTTTTGTTCGACTTATGGCATTAAAAGTATTCTAGACGAATTAAATGAAAAAGGGCGGAGTTACGCCCATTTTGAAAATTTTCTTTTATCTTTGTATTTTGTTGCACCATATCATTACTGGAGTCGAATGTTCACATAATTTACTTTTATACTGTAACGGTATTAAATTTTTTTTTAAAATTTGACTTTAAAAAAAATTTTGGGCGTGTTCGTCATCCGATTTCGCTAATTTTTATTTAGCGCACATATAGTCATAGGAGTAACGTGCCTACCAAATTTCGTTATGATATCTTCATCGACTGCCAAATTACAGCTTGCAAAACTTTTAAATTACCTTCTTTTAAAAGTGGGCGATGCCACGCCCATTGTCCAAAATTTTTCTAATTTTCTATTTTACGTCATAAGGTCAACGCACCTACCAAGTTTCATCGCTTTATCCGTCTTTGGTAATGAATTATCGCACTTTTTCTGTTTTTCGAAATTTTCGATATCGAAAAAGTGGGCTTGGTTGTAGTCCGATTTCGTTCATTTTAAATAGCGATCTGAGGTGAGTGCCCAGGTACCTACATACCAAATTTCATCAAGATACCGCAAAAGTTACTCAAGTTATCGTGTTTACAAACGGACGGACGGACGGACGGGCATGGCTAAATGAATTCCTTTTTTCGCCCAGATCATTTTGATATATAAAAGTCTATATCTATCTCGATTAGTTTATGCCGTTACTGATTACCGTTATGCGAACAAAGTTAATATACTCTGTGAGCTCTGCTCAGCTGAGTATAAAAATGTTAAATGTAGTAGATATTCATATGGTATATGGTTGCCAGGCGTGTTGATTTAGGCAGTACTGAACTTACGTACGCAGTTTTACTTTTCTTTTGATTCCCCATTCAGTATGATAATGTCTTGATTTTTCAGAATTTTACATTGATTTTTACATCTCGACCTTTTAAACGGAAAACCTTTAAGTTATTTTACAAGATTAAGTGCATGTGTTAATTCTCATAGTCACAGACTCGCCCTATTTGGTTTCAAATTGTTCAAATAATATTTTTCATTGATCTTTTATTTTAACTGATTCAACACATTTTTTTCTAAAACCTATGTAATACTCCTTATGGGAAGTAAAACCTGCAAATTTATTATTTCTGGAAGTTTCAAAAATACATATGTTTCATAGCAAAACGCAATAATTTCATACAATTTTAACATTTTTTTCAAGTTTAAATTGTTTATGTTTATATGAATGAGGACGAGTTGTATAAAACTAGTATACTTCTTATGGACGATTAAAATGGTACCTTAGAAATATTAAAAGAGTATACGAGTACTCCACAAATGAGCTTCAAACGTACAAAAAGTTTGTTTCACTTTCCACTGCGATATTTTTAATAATATCTTACGAGCTAAGTGCTATGTAAGGCTTTTCTATTGCATAATGTAAGAGTATCTTTTTTAAACACAGGCTGGAAAAAAAAACTCTTTGAATGGAAATATGCTTCCAAGCAGAAGAGATGTGTTAAGCTATTTATTTTATTTTATTCGTGATGAACATAAAACGGCAAAGGAAAGCATTCCTATTTTGTCCAATAGATTGATTGAGGTCTATACGAAATTCGGAATTCCGACCAAAAGAAAAGATGGAATAGAGAAAATGATTAAAACGCGTTTAAATCAATAAAACAAAATTATTAAATTGAAATGTGGTAAGGAAAAACACATTTTACTGACTCTCTGGACGTGTTATTTGACATATCTCATGCAAATGCCATTAAAACAAAAGTTTGAAAAAATGCGGCTTGCTTATTTTAAATCATTTTCTTGACTATAATAGTGCATGTAAATTAAACAAAATTTACGATGTGTAAAACTACTTTAAATAAACTATTAAATGATGTATAGTTTATGCAATTCTCTATATTTTAAATATTTATTTTTGCCTTTTTAACAACCAAAAAAATTTTAATTTCACTTTAAGGACTCAATATGTCCTGAAAGGATAACGGTAGGTATAAATATCATATGGAGAATATGTTTCCAGTTTCATTTTGTATAAAAATGATTGTTACATTATTTCTTCGAAAATCATTGTTTAAAGAGATATTGATCTCTAAAGCCAGGCATAATTTTAAGGTAAATTTTTGAACTTTAGGTCAAATGCTCGTGGCTATTTCCCACTACAGGTGGTCAGATTTTTATGCAGATCTTATTCTCTATTGTCAGGCTATCAGAAAATGAGCGGGGAGCAAAAAAAATCAGCACTTTTGCATTTGTGGTCACTCTAATGTCGGGGTTGATTCTGGATAGGTAAGAGTTTAACCTGTTACAGTATCCAGATCGAAGTCGAGCTACAGTGACTCGCGTTTTCCTAGGGAGTGTGCGTTCCTCTTCTGCAAGTTTAGGGTATTGTTCTTTGAGTACAGAATTCAACGGGCAATTCCTGGCATAGAGGCCCGACGCCTGTTTGTGGAGTTCACCTGCTTATGTTTTTTGGCTTCAAACGGCTGTGTTCTCTGGTGCCGTATTGCCTCATAATGCTTACGGAGATTACCCCTTAAGCCCCTGGACTGTGTTGGCTCATCAATCAGATGTCTGTTGGGATGCCCAGGTTTCTGGGTATTTAACAGGAACTTTTTGGTTAGCAGTTCATTTCTCTCCCTAATAGGGAGTATTCTCATCCTGATCAAACGTCACACCCAAGATTTTGGTGTTTAAGACAGTCGGTAGCGTAGTGCCATTGCGTGTATGTTCAATGGTCGACATCTGGGACGTCCATGTTGTAAATAAGGTCGCCGATGATTTAGTCGGTGATAATGTCAGGTTTCGCGAGGCGAAAAAACTGGAGAGTTCAGGGAGGTAGCCGTTTATTTTGTAACAAACCATATCGATCTGTGGGCCTGGGTCTGTAGCCATTATTGTGCAGTAATCGGCGTAAGAAACGATAGTAACTTCTTCTGGTGGCGAAGGTAGCTTTGATATGTAGAAGTTAGATGAAAGTGGGAAGAGGACACCACCCTCTGGCACCCCTAGTTTAATTCTTCTTGATTTTGGTGTTGCGTTTCTAAATTGCGCCGGTGCCTGCCGGCAACCCAAATAATTTGCGGTCCACCTTTAAGACATGGGGAAGGGTAGACGCTTCCAGTTCTTGCAGTAACGTGCCATGGCTGACCGTATCAAAAGCTTTTGATAGGTCTAGCGCAACGAGTACTTTTCTATGGTGTGGGTTTTGATTTAAACCGCAATTTATCTGGCTGCTAATGGCATTTAGCGCGGTGGTTGTGCTATGAAATTTTCTAGAGCCATGCTGATGACAGACTAGTTGCAAATTTGCTTTGAAATAGCCGACCAAAATGGCTTCATGCGTCTTGGCTACTAGGGATAAGAGAGATATCATGCGATATGACTCTCCTATGTCAGCTGATTTCCCAGGGTTTGGTAGCGGGACCACCTTGGCCATTTTCCATTTTTCGGGGATGACAAAGTTGGACAGAGACAGGTTGAAGACATGTGCTAAATATTTGAAACCCTCTTTCCCTAGGCTTTTAAGCATCGGCATGGCTATGCCGTCTGGGCCCACTGCTTTAGATGGTTTACAGAGACCGACTAACTCTCTTTCAGTGCAGTTGTGCTAAACAAATGTGATCCGTAGTTGAACAAATTTTCGCGAGCATAAGTGCGACAAACATATTGAATGCGAACTCCCAGAGCCCGAACTATAGACTATTTTCGCAAGAAAATAAATCTAATAGTAAAGTTAATATTTTTATTAATGATGGTTGATATTCTCCAGTGGAATATCAAAGGCTATCAAAATAATTACCTAGAATTGGAAACCCTTTAAAAATATCGCAAACCACAAATAGTTTGCCTACAAGAAACCCATACCACACTCATCATACTGCCCAAACAGTACATAACGTATATCCATAACTTCCATAACATCGGCCACGCCAAACAAGGCTGTGGCATATTAATTCACAGAAACCTCAAACACAGAAGAGTCAACATTACTTCCAACATATCAGCAGTTGCAGTAGAATTCAACTGTCAATACCCTATCACCATAATTTCTGTATATCTCCCACCAAATCAAACTTTCTCACCAAGCGCTAATCAGGTACAATAATTGACAATAATTGAAGATTTTATCCTAGCCTCGAATTTATGTGTGCTTAACAACAACAGTCCTACACATTTCTCTACTCATAAATCTTTTACACATGTTGACCTAACCATTTGTTCACCACAACTACTTCCCATTGCATCCTGATATACCCTAGAAGATCTTCATAACAGCGACCACTTTCCTATAGTTTGCTCTCTGGCAATTTCCACCCAGAATCCTCCCAACCCTACCAGACCTTCTAGATATAATACCACGGGTCAGCTTGAGCGCCGACAATACGGTGATAGTAGTATAGCGTCATCAATCACAGTACGAACAGACTACCTGATTCTCTATCTACGCTTCGAGCAAGATCTTAAGGCCATAATAGGAGAGGTGGATGGTTGGCGCAAGGGTGCGCAAATGGCGGACGAGGCGATGCATGTGTACACAGATGGTTCCAAAGTAGTGGAAGGAGTAGGGCCTGCGGTATAATGTGCTGATCCAGAAATAAGCATATCCTTCAAGCTGCCAGATTACTGTAGCATTTTCCAAGCGGAAATATTAGCCGTAACCAAAGCAGTAGCAACACTGGAAGAGAATACCTTAACTGCAACCGTGTTAATTTTTATATTGACAGTCAAGCAGCAGCTAAGGCAATAATCTCGCAAGTTAGAGTGTAAGGAGTCTCTGGAGTGAATCGGGACAGGCAGAAACATACATCTATATTGGGTCCCAGGGCATACGGAAATGAAAAAGCAGATCAACTGGCTAAAAAGGGCGCATCCCTTGAAGCCTGCTCCGTAGACGTCCCAATTATACTGGGCGAGATTAAGAGAAGGCGAGAGGTGCACATGCTCGACCAAGCGGGGAAAGCGTGGGTTTCAAGTGCGGGCTGTAAAGTGTCGAAGATTATGTGTAGGTCTTGCAACCTTAGAAGAACAAAGTTGCATCTATCATTAAAAAGAGAGGACTCTATGCTCATGACGGGTATTCTTACTGAATACTGCCTTCTGGTGTCACATGCCTTTAAATTAGGCTTGATAGCAGATGTAAGGGTGCGGGTTGGAGGAGGAAACGATAGAGTACGTTTTATGCTCGTTCCCGGCACTTGCCGTGCCAAGACCCCAGTTGTTAGGAGTGATACAGCTGTCAGATCTAAAAGCAGCAAACGGCTTAAGTTCTAGAAAGCCTATAGTATTTGCCAAGAGGACGGAGTTATTTTATGACACAGGTCCTAGTTTTTGATAGGGTTTTTCAGTTTGGTCGTTGAAACAGACTTCAGGTGGCACTACGGACTCATTTAGTCAATGTCAGATCCTCATGGACCGGCTAGTTCAACCTAACTCAAACCAGCTACGAGAGCCAACTTGGGCAAATTTGTAAAAGTGCTAAATGACAAGCTCCTGCCCGACTTCGAAAACAATAACCCAATTAAAGAACCCGCAATAATTCAAAGGGCTATAAGAGAGGCAGCCCACTTATCAATACCACGGACTAACCCGCGAAAAGCGTCAAGAAATCTCCCATGGTGGTGAAATGTTCAAATAAAAGATTAGGAGACTTTGAATGTCAGATAGTGATTGTTTTTATTAAAATAAATTCTTTCCCTTTTATACATAATTTCTTAACCTATACATTCATAATTATTCTAATACTTACGAACTAAAATTATGTAGATTTGTATTAGTGGTGTGTATGTATGTAGATTTGTATTAATAGTATGCATATATGTAGATTTGCAGAAACGGTATGCATACATGTAGATTTGTATTAATAGTATGCATATATGTGGATTTGTATAAACGGTATGCATACATGTAGATTTGTATGCAAAGTCAGAAGATTGCTATTCATCTAAAATGTATGTATGTGAATATTTGGTTAATTCACATTATTGGTTGTATGTAAATATTTTGGTGGCAAACTAACCTTGACGATCGGCAAGTGTATTGGCCGGGGTGAGTGACTAAGCAAAATTTGTAATGTGTGAACTGACAAGGGTTTCATATTCATCATTCCATTGATGTTGGCTTACCGTTGTGTTAGGTCAATGTAATTTATGTCGCATAATATTGTAATATGATTATGCTATTACAAAAATATATTGGCATAGAAGTTCATGATGCGTAATGCCGCAAATGTGTTGCATAGGTGGGCATGACGCATAATGCTACACCATCCGCCTTAGAAAAAGAGGCTTATATAATTGTGAACAATTGTATAAGGCTCTTTGTTGGAGTTTTAAATGATTTTGGTATTTTACTGTAACTTGATATGAAAGTGAAAGAGTTTGTGGACTTTGTTTTTAATATGCTGACCTTGATACTTTTGTTATTTTTGAGTAATGTTTTGTATTAATATTCGTTTTGCACACCTGACCCTTAAGTGCGTCGACTCACTTAAAAATCCGCTGGTGTTTACAAATTTATTTTTTTTTTCTTTTGAAGGACGAGTAAAGTGGAATGCTTTTGTTGAAACTGTTTTTTTTTTTTTTTTGTTATATTGTGCGAGTTATTAGCGTGTTTTTTATATTGGTTAAACCTATTCTTAACTGCCTACTCTTATGCATTACTATTGTCTTAATTTTATTGTTCCTATCATTATTTTCTAGATTATACAAAACTATTTTCCTATCGAAATTTTTCTATGTATATAAGTTAAGGTAAACATTTTTATTGTTTATCTTACGAGAGGCCTTTTCCTTATTTATTTAAGTAATTCTACTGAAGGATAGAGTAAAAGTGTTTTCTTGTTAATATTTCCTATTCCACCTGTGGCTAAATTAAAAATATTTTTTTTCTATTATGTAGTGCTTATGACCTCTTGAATTGTGTGGTTTTTTTAAAGGGGACCCAGGTGCCTAAATATTTTTATATTTATTTCTAATAACTAAAGATGATTGATTTTTGTATTAACAACGACTTTCATTGTTTGGACACATAAAGTAAGAAGTCTGTCACTCATTGTGCGAAAAAAAAAATTGTGGGGTTGTGATTGATGGAAGAGCATAGTAGTTTAATTAACGAGTAAACGGTAGGTACAGTGGATGCAAAATTTTTTCATATCTATAAGTGTTCTTTTAATGTTTTCTTCGTATTTTCCAGCAATATATTTTTGGTCTTTTTCGTCACGCGATTTCTGCGGCGGCCATCAAGACAGAATCGTTATGACTTTTATGAAGAATTATTTTTATTTTTATATCGGGATTGTTACATGCACAACCTCTTTGGTTAGTGCAATTTGATCCTTCAGAACTTGGGTACCAATTTTTATTATTTTAAATTTGCCTACTCCAGTAAATATTCCATTATTTTTCACCAATTTGTCCCTCAGGACAACTGTGTTTTCCTTATAAATTTCAAGTCCTGGATTGGCGGTATTTGTACAACGTATGTACAGCCTGATAAGTAATCGTCCTAAATCAATTTTATCATCTACAATCAGGTTGCTTGTATTTCTTACGCTACCATTTTAGGAGCCCGACATGTCTTATTGCTGCAAATTTATATAGCGCTTTATATATGTATCGGTTCTCTTGTGACTTTTCTTCATTATTTTTTTCTTTTTTGTTGTTATGGGCTGGTTATAAAATTGTTCTTGTTCTTAGTTTTTGCCTATTTCCACTATCCTAGAATTTTCTATTGCTTCATGACTATTTTTGTCAGGAGCATTCAGAGGGGCTATGCAATTTTTTGATTTGCTGTCGCTTGTAACATTTTTAGATTTATTATTTGAGATTTACTTGAATTGGTTATTGCTCTTCCTCAGCTTTGGGTTTGGTTAGGTAATGGGTTGCAAAAATTCGTTTTTCTTAGATACGATCTGTGGCGGGTTTTACCTGCCTATATTTGTGCTTCATATAATTTTTGAGCATCATAGCTATCAATAGCATGAATACACAACCTAAAACTGCTAACCAAACATCTGGAATGTTCGGAATATTTTCTGTATCTACCTTAGTTGGTGGCTCATACTTGGTTATCTTGTTCTCTGTTGTTTCAGAGCTTTATTTCCCTAGTTCGTATCCGGCTATCACTATCATGATGCCTTGCGCAATCTTCGTCCACCAAGCCATGCTGAAAATGTTCTATAATTATCTTTCTGAGAAATGAACTAAATTAAACTTTTAATAAAATTTTTGATTTTATTATTTATCCTATGCATTCCATTTTACTTGTTTATTTAGTTAACATTATTAAAGTATAAGAAAAAATTTTATTATTAACGGAAAAATTTTTTTGACTTAAAAAAAATTTTAGCATTTTTATTTTTTTTTTGACTTACAAAATATTTTAAAAATTAATTTTTATGCCGTTTTGCTGATTTATTTTCCTTTATTTAATTAACATTATAGAAGCTTTTGTATAATATTAGTTTTTAAATTTTTTTGATTTTGTTATAAAAAAGAAATTTTTAATTTAATATTTTTCACCCTTCTATTTTTCTTAAAATTGAAATTTTTTTTTTTTGGATTTTCTTTAAAACGAATCGTTTTGCATATTATTTTCAATTCTTACTTAGAGAAAAATAATCCTAAGCAAAAATTTTCGTTTTTGCTCATAGTTTAGCGTCCATAAAGGCCGTCCAATTTGTTTCTAGATTTTATACCTACTTATATATTTATTGCTGCCAGTTAGAATGTTGCTGACTACCAATCTTCATATTTTACGCTGCCAGTCTTAGTTCTGATCTATTGTTATTGTAGATATTCCACTTGATTTATGCCCGCTCGCCAGTCATGCTGCCAGTTGTTTCCTGTTTTGCTGCTAAATTTCTCAGATTTATTCCACCCTTTTATGCGTTCTAAAAGATGTAAATATCGCCTGTCAAAATTGCTCGTATGTTGATTGTTTGAAATTAGTGCATTCTATTAGGTGGTTAAACATAATTCCTGTGGTTTGTGTTTGCAATTGCGTTTGCGTATATTCGTATGCGTTAAATTGATTTTTGTTGGTTGCTTGGAAATAATTCCTTGGTTTGTGTTTGCATTTGGGTATTAATATGCGTTATTTATCCTTTGCTCCGTCCAAAGTATTTGTTTTGCCAATTTGGCAGGATTTCTTTAATGTCCTGCTTTTTCAAACTGGCAGGATCTTTACCGATAAAATCTTTTTAGCGTTGCTTGATCAGCAAATTTTTAATTAAAAGATTGAACTGGCAGGATCTTTTCCAGTCAGATCGTTTTTAGCAGTTGTGCTGTTTTGATCTGAACTGGCAGGATCGCCATGAAATGATCAAATAAAAGATTAGAAGTCTTTGAATGTCAGATAGTGATTGTTTTTGTTAAAAGAAATTCTTTCCCTTTTATACATAATTTCTTAACCTATACATTCATATTTACTCTAATACTTACGAACTAAGATATGTAGATTTGTATTAGTGGTGTGTATATATGTAGATTTGTATTAATAGTATGCATATATGTAGATTTGTATAAACGGTATGATACATGTAGATTTGTATTAATAGTATGCATATATGTAGATTTGTATAAACGGTATGCATACATGTAGATTTGTATGCAAAGTCAGCAGATTGCTATTCATGTAAAATGTTTGTATGTGAATATTTGGTTAATTCACATTATTGGTTGTATGTAAATATTTTGTTGGCAAACTAACATTGACGATCGGCGATCGGTAAGTGTATTGACCGGGGTGAGTGACTAAGCAATATTTGTAATATGTAAACTGACAAGGGTTTCATATTCGGCATTCCATTGATGTTGGCTTACCGCTGTGTTAGGTCAATGTAATTTATGTCGCATAATATTGTAATATGATTATGCTATTACAAAAATGTATTGGCATAGAAGTTCATGATGCGTAATGCCGCAAATGTATTGCATAGGTGGGCATGACGCATAATGCTACAGAGGTCTCGGGAAGTGAACAAGCTACGAAATGAAAAAATGGAAGCCTGGAGAGAATTTCAAAGTTGTCCAACTCTCGACTATCTCATAACTTACAAAAAGTGCAATGCTCGTTTTAACAGAGAAAAGAGACAAGCAAAAACCAAAAGTTTTGATTCCTGTAAAGAAATCAACCCTAACTCCTTTACCCAAAAAATATGGAAAGGAATACAAACTCTCACGGGAAGATATAATTCCCATAATATACCCTCATTAACTATAAATAACACTATCATCACAAATCCACTATCAATTTCATCAGAGTTTGCACATAAAATATCAAGATCTTCTGAAACTTCCAACTTTCCGCCACAGTTCATAGCCTCCGCGCACATAATTCCACACATGCCTGCAGCGGACACTTGACCAGCTTGCTCTCTACCTTGAAAACGCCATTAATTTCTCGGAAATCGACTCGGTTTTAAAAACATGCAAAGCAAAGTCACCTGGGTTTGACAAAATAAATTATGTAATGCTCAAGCATACACCTAATTCTATTAAACAAAGACTACTTCAACTATACAAATCAATGTACATACATATAACACCGGACTAATCCCCCAAGCTTCACGACGACTATAGTTGTCCCTTTATAGAAATCACTTATAGAAAGTTACCTCCCCCTTTCCTATCATGTATGAGCAAAATAATGTAGAAAATTATATCAAAAAGGTTAATGTGTTTTTTAACGACCAAGAAACATTTATCACCATTTCAGGCTGGATTTAAAGCCGGCGCCAGCACGCTAAATCTTTACTTTTCTTAGACCATCATATCTCCAAACAATTATCCTCAAAAAATCACTCATCTGTACTGGCAATTGATTTTGCCAACGGTTTTGACAAGATCGGAGACCACATAGTCCTCAGGAAACTTCTAGAGTGACGAGTGGGACCCAAAATATTTAAATACATTAAACCTTTCATACAAGGCGGCCGCCGTGGTGTGATGGTAGCGTGCTCCGCCTACCAGAGCGAAGATCCTGGGTTAACGCCCCGGGCAAAGCAACATCAAATTTTAGGAACAAGGTTTTTCAATTAGAGGAAAATTTTTCTAGGCGGGTTTGCCCCTCGGCAGTGTTTGCCAAGCACTCCGAGTGTATTTCTGCCATGAAAAGGTCACAGTGACAACTCATTTGCTTGCAGATGCCGTTCGGAGTCGGCATAAAACAAGAAGGTCCCGTCCCGCCAATTTGTAGGAAAAATTAAAAAAAGGAGTACGACGCAAATTGGAAGATCTCTTCGGAGGTTATCGCGCCTTACATTTATTTATTTTTTAAATCATTTCTAAGTAACCGGAAATTTCGCTGCAAGGCAAACAATCACCTTTCACCCATTTACGCTCAACACAATGGAATCCCCAAAGATCTCCACTCTCTGTAACCCTTTTCTTAATAGCCTTTGAAGAAGTTGGCAAAATCATGAGCCTCCAACATTACATGAAGTATTGTTTGTAGGCCGATGACTTATTCTTGATATCCAACTATTACTTGTCATCAAGGAAAAGCTTTGTGCAACCAAACACATTACTTAAAATAACAAAATCATAATCCAATCTGAAATAGATTACGGTTTACAAATATACGGTAAATATACGAAGTCTAGATTTAATAAAACCAAAGCACCGTTCCACGCTGCAATACGGAGAAGTGTACGCGCATTTAGGACATCACCTATTGTTGGAGACATGAGCTCAGGGCCGTAGAGAGAAAATCCGGGCGCGGGACTAAACAATTTACAGGCCCCCTATAAAAACCACTAATACTTTTGATTAACTTGAATTAATGACGTCTCATTCATGAATCATTATTGATGGATTACATAAAAAAAAATTTTTGCCACATCAATTAAATGATTTTTGGACTAAGAGCTGACAATAAAATTAACACAGAATATTTACTATTTATAATATTTTATTGTAACGTAAAAATAAAATTCTCTTTTAACAGCCACATATTGTTTCAAATAATCTTTTATAGTTATTTGGTAACATTTTAATACATTTCTGATAAATATAGTGCTGAATTTTAATTATTCAATATAGAAAGTTCGGATGTCAAAGAGTGGCTTTACTTGCTTTTTTTGCTGCAAGATTATTATAATAATATCAAAATTTAACTGTCTTGCCAAAACGGATTCAACACAAAGCGTGGCAAGTTCTCAAACTCGCTCTTGAGATGAACACGATCTACTTTTTGTTTCTTGAAAGGACGCTGAAGGAACGTTCTGCACCAGATACAGTGACAGGTATAGTGCAAAATACACGTAAAGCAACACAAATGTTGGGGAAAATTGTATACAGACTTTGAACATATGTAGATGGTATTTAGGAATTCCAATGGTGACAGCCCTTTATCAAAATTTGCATCGTAAATGTGTTTCAAGTGAATTATTTCGTAATCTAAGCTTTGGGAAATGTCTCACTTGTATTTTTCGACAAATTTTGCTGCGCTCGCCCGAACTTTCATCCATGTCTTCGCATTGCCACAAAAAGGAAAAAGTCTCGCTCAAATTTATCATAGCTGCTCATCTTTCAGTAATGCCAGTGATTACCGAATCAACGATCACCAGGAATGTTTTGTTTTTAAAATCAGACTGTGAATCATCCGTAATCATCTCATTTAAATTATCTTCAGAACGTCTTTTGGGTTTTCTTTTTCGAATGTCCGGAAATTTTGGCGAGATGTTCAATTGAATAGCAACTGTTTTGCTTTCGTTTAAAATTGTTTCCCATTGGTTCCTGATCAACTTCAAATGAGCAAATAAGGCATTTAGATGTCGGACCTCAATATCTATGGTGGCGTCTCTGGCTAGGAGGAGCACGTTTCTTTTATTAATGGTAAGCAGTATTTTGAACCAAATTGAGGACAGGAAGATACATTCGAACTTGTTGATGTACTTGATCGTTGTGGAGAGCTGCTGAAAATAGTAAAACATTTTTGTACAACTCCGAAGAAAGTAATTGCAGCCGTACAATATTCTGCAGCATCAACACCACATAAATTGAGACTGTGGGCTGTGGGTTACACAAGGCTCAGCATTCGAGTTTTTGTCGAGAATGTCAAGTAGTGCTCCGTTGTAATCTCCTTTCATATTGGCACCATTATCGTACCCTTGTGCACGACAATCTTTTAATGGGATTTCATGTTAACGTAGAGTATCGCAAATTAGATCAGCGATTTTCTCACCAGTTTTTTGATTACAATTCTCTGAAGCCAAAACCCGTTCTTGAATTGTAAAATTTGGTGCTTTCGAATTGAAATGGAGTTTGCGAAAAATGAACGTAGTCAACGATAATAGCAAAATACTTGGCTTTCTTGCCTTGATCTAATATAGTTTCCCTCACGTGCTTTACACAAAATTCTATAAACTCGTTCTGAATGTCTGGAGAAAGATAGTGAACTTGTAAACGTTTGTGCTGCTGTTGTGACATCCTAACTTTCTCCAAATGATCTCTAAGTATCGGATCATAATGGCTTCTGAGCTCTTAGATGCCCAAAAAATGTCCATTGTTTCGTCCACCAAGATATATACTTTCGCCTTTGAAAGTTAGGCCTCTTTCACCCAAAAATAAAATAGTGTCCAAAATTCAATATAAAATTTCTTTCCACTTTTGAGTTTCAATTATTAGCTGTTCATTGATAACTGTATCAATTGTAGCCTCCTTTTGAATTAGATTTTGTAAAGATCGCCATTGAATAAAACATTTAATGTGATTTTGAATATTTTCGTGTGATGGCAGTTTATCGTATAGCTTCTTCTATACCTGGAATTTCGAATATCAGCAGAACAAATTTTAGGTCGATTTAAAGCATTTGTGCTTAATAGACGACATGGTAGGCAATCCACACTAACCAGTCACGCTCCACTTTCTCTCCATATGGCAAGATTCTGTTTAAAAACAAGGTAGGAAATCCCTCGTCATGACAATCAGGCCCAGACAAAAAATCATTATCAATGTTCGTTGCTTTTGAAATTCGGCTTAAAATTTGCACATGGAACAACTAAATAATCTCCTGAATTAAAAAAAATGTCTTAGTACCTCTAAATCTCGGGCCCCCTGAGAAACACATTTTTGTTTGATGTTTTTATTGTCTCCTCAGGCCCAGGCTAAAAATCATTATAAATATTCGTTGCTTTTGAAATTCGGCTTAAAATTTGCACATGGAACAACTAAAGACTCTCCTCAATTAAAAAAAATGTCTTAGTACCTCTAAATCGCGGGCCCCCTGAGAAACACATTTTTGTTTGATGTTTTTATTGTCTCCTCAGGCCCAGGCAAAAAATCATTATAAATATTCGTTGCTTTTGAAATTCGGCTTAAAATTTGCACATGGAACAACTAAAGACTCTCCTGAATAAAAAAAAAAAATTTCTTAATACCTCTAAATCGCGTGCCCCCTGAGAAACACATTTTTGTTTGATGTCGGCCACCCAAATAATTTGCGGTCCACCTTTTAAGACATGGGGAAGGGTAGACCCTTCCAGGTTTTGCAGTAACGTGCCATGGTTGGCCCTATCAAAAGCTTTTGATAGGTCTAGCGCAACGAGTACTGTTCTATGGTGGGGGTTTTGATTTATACCGCAATTTATCTGGGTGCTAATGGCATTTAGTGCGGTGGTTGTGCTATGCACTTTTCTAGAGCCATGCTGATGACAGACTAGTTGCAAATTTGCTTTGAAATAGCCGAGCAAAATGGCTTCAAGCGTCTTGGCTACTGTCGATAGGAGAGATTACAGGAGATATGACTCTCCTATGTCAGCTGGTTTCCCAGGATTTAGTAGCGGGACCACTTTGGCCATTTTCCATTTTTCGGGGATGACAAAGTTGGACAGAGACAGGTTGAAGACATGTGCTAAATATTCGAAATCCTCTGTCCCTAGGCTTTTAAGCATCGGCATGGCTATGCCATCTGGGCCCACTGCTTTATATTGTTTACAGCCGCCCCTACACCTTCCTCCTCGTATACTCCATACTCAAATCTCCTTCGTTCACGTTCCTACAACGACACACACATTGAACCAACTCAACCTAATACAATACTTCAATCTCTGCTAACCTCAATATCTAAAACACAAAACGATATTGAATGCGAGCTCTCAGAGCCCGAACTATAGACTATTTTCGCAAGAAAATAAATCTAATAGTAAAGTTAATATTATTATTAATGATGGTTGATATTCTCCAGTGGAATATCATAGGCTATCAAAATAATTACCTAGAATTGGAAATCCTTTTAAAATATAGCAAACCACAAATAGTTTGCCTACAAGAAACCCATACCAAACACACCCACTCATCATACTGCCCAAACAGCAAATAACGTATTTCCATAACTTCCATAACATCGGCCACGCCAAACATGGCTGTGGCATATTAATTCACAGAAACCTCAAACACAGAAGAGTCAACATTAATTCCAGCATGTCAGCAGTTGCAGTAGAATTCAACGTTCAATACCCTATCACCATAATTTCTGGATATCTCCCACCAAATCAAACTTTCTCACATTTAGAATTGCAACAGCTTATCTCGTCAGTAAGTACACCAGTAATAATATGAGGTGACTTTAACGGCTGGACCCCACTCTGGGGCCACCAAGCGCTAATCAGGTACAATAATTAACAATAATTGAAGATTTTATCCTAGCCTCGAATTTATCTATGCTTAATAACAAAAGTTCTACACATTTCTCTACTCATAAATCTTTTACACATGTTGACCTAACCATTTGTTCACCACAACTACTTCACATTGCATCCTGATATACCCTTGAAGATCTTCATAACAGCGACCACTTTCCTATAGTTTGCTCTCTGGCAATTTCCACCCAGAATCCACCCAACCCTACCAAGCCTTCTAGATATAATACCACGGGGCAGCTTGAGCGCCGACAATACGGTCATAGTAGTATAGCGTCATTAATTACAGTACGAATAGACTACCTGATTCTCTATCTGCGCTTCGAGCAAGATCTTAAGGCCATAATAGAGGTGGATGGTTGGCGCAAGCGTGCTCAAATGGCGGACGAGTCGATGCATGTGTACACAGATGGTTCCAAAGTAGTGGAAGGAGTTGGGCCTGCGGTATACTGTGCTGATCCGGAAATAAGCAGATCCTGCAAGCTGCCAGATTACTGTAGCGTTTTCCAAGCGGAAATATTAGCCGTAACCAAGGCAGTAGCAACACTGAAGGAGAATAGCTTAACTGCAACCGTGTTAACTTTTATATTGACAGTCAAGCAGCAACTAAAGCAATAATCTCGCATGTTAGAGTGTAAGCAGTCTCTGGAGTGAATCGGGACAGGCAGAAACATACATCTATATTGGGTCCCAGGGCATACGGAAATGAAAAAGCAGATCAACTAGCTAAAAAGGGCGCATCCCTTGAAGCCTGCTCCGTAGACGTCCCAATTAAACTGGGCGAGATTAAGAGAAGGCGAGAGGTGCACATGATCGACCAAGCCGGAAAAGCGTGGGTGCAAGTGCGGGCTGTAAAGTGTCGAAGATTATGTGTAGGTCTTACAACCTTAGAATAACAAAGTTGCAGCTATCATTAAAAAGAGAGGACTGTATGCTCATGACGGATATTCTGACTGAACACTGCCTTCTGGCGTCACATGCCTTTAAATTAGGCTTGGTCAGTGATAGCAGATGTAAGGGGTGCGGGTTGGAGGAGGAAACGATCGAGTACGTTTTATGCTCGTTCCCTGCGCTTGTCGGGCTAAGACTCCAGCTATTAGGAGTGATACAGCTGTCAGATCTAGAAGCAGCAAACGGCTTAAGTTCTAGAAAGTTTATAGTATTTGCCAAGAGGACGGAGTTATTTTATGACACAGGTCCTAGTTTTTGATAGGCGTTTTCAGTTTGGTCATTGAAACAGACTTCTAGTGGCACTACGGACTCATTTAGTCTATGTCAGGTCCTCATGGACCGGCCAGTTCAACCTAACTCAAACCAGCTACGAGAGCCAACTTGAACACATTTGTAAAAGTGCTAAATGGCAAGCTCCTGCCGACTTCGACAACAATAACCCAATTAAAGAACCCGCAATAACTCAAAGGGCTATAAGAGTGGCAGCCCACCTATCAATACCTCGGACTAACCCGCGAAAAGCGTCAAGAAATCTCGCATGGTGGTCTCGGGAAGTGAACAAGCTACGAAATGAAAAAATGGAAGCCTGGAGAGAATACCAAAGGTGTCCAACTTTCGACCATTTGATAACTTACAAAAAGTGCAACGCTCGATTTAACAGAGGAAAGAGACAAACAAAAACCAAAAGTTTTGATTCCTCTAAAGAACACCCTAACTGCTTTACCCAAAAAATATGGAAAGGAATACAAACTCTCACGGGAAGATATAATCCCCATAATATCTCCTCATTAACGATAAATAACACTATCATCACAAATCCATTATCATTTTCATCAGAGTCTGCACTTAAAATATCAAGATCTTCTGAAACTTCCAACTTTCCGCCACAGTTCATAGCCTCCGCGAACAGAATTCTACACATGCCTGCAGCGGACATCTGACCAGCTTGCTCTCTACCTTGAAAACGCCATTAACTTCTCGGAAATCGGCTCGGTTTTAAAAACATTCAAAGGAAAGTCACCTGGGTTTGACCAAATAAATTATGTAATGCTCAAGCATACCCCTAATTCTATTAAACAAAGACTACTTCAGCTATACAATTCAATATACATATATATAACACCGGACTAAACCCCCAAATCTTCAAGACGACTATAGTTGTCCCTTTATAGGAATCACTTATAGAAAGTTACCTCCCCCTTTCCTATCATGTATGAGCAAAATAGAGAATTATATCAAAAAGATTAATGTGGTTTTTAACGACCAAGAAACATTTATCACCATTTCAGGCCGGATTTAAAGCCGGCGCCAGCACGCTAGATGCTTTACTTTTCTTAGACCATCATCTCTCCAAACAATTATCCTCAAAAAATCACTCATCTGTACTGGCAATTGATTTTGCCAACGCTTTTGACAAGATCGGAGACCACATAGTCCTCAGGAAACTTCAAGAGTGGCGAGTGGGACCCAAAATATTTAGCTACATTAAATCTTTAATACAAGACGGCCGCCGGGGTGTGATGGTAGCGTGCTCCGCCTACCACAGCGAAGATCCTGGGTTAACGCCCCTGACAAAGCAACATCAAATTTTAGGAACAAGGTTTTTCAATTAGAGGAAAATTTTGCTAGGCGGGGTCGCCCCTCGGCAGTGTTTGCCAAGCACTCCGAGTGTATTTCTGCCATGAAAAGGTCACAGTGACAACTCATTTGCTTGGAGATGCCGTTCGGAGTCGGCATAAAACAAGTAGGTCCCGTCCCGCCAATTTGTAGGAAGAATTAAAAAAGGAGTACGACGCAAATTGGAAGATCTCTTCGGAAGTTATCGCGCCTTACATTTATTTATTTTTTAAATCATTTCTAAGTAACCGGAAATTTCGCTGCAAGGCAAACAATCACCTTTCACCCATTTACGCTCAACAGAATGGAATCCCCAAAGACCTCTGTAACGCTTTTCTTAATAGCCTATGAAGAAGTTGGCAAAATCATGAGGCTCCAACATAACACGAAGTATTGTTTGTATGCCGATGACTTATTCTTGATATCCAACTATTACTTGTCATCAAGTAAAAGCTTTGCGCAACCAAACACATTACTTAAAATAACAAAATCATAATCCAATCTGAAATAGATTACGGTTTACAAATATACGGTAAATATACGAAGTCTAGCTTTAATAAAATCAAAGCACCGTTCCACGCTGCAATACGGAGAAGTGTACGCGCATTTAGGACATCACCTATTGTTGGAGACATGAGCTCAGGGCCGTAGAGAGGAAATCCGGGCCCGGGACTAAACAATATACGGGCCCCCTATAAAAAATCCACTAATACTTTTGATTAACTTGAATTAATGACGTCTCATTCATGAATCATTATTGATGGATTACATACAAAAAAAATTTTGGCACATCAACTAAATGATTTTTGGACTAAGAGCTGACAATAAAATTAACACAGAATATTTACTATTTATACTATTTTTTTGTAACGTAGAAATAAAATTCTCTTTTAACAGCCACATATTGTCTCAAATAATCTTTTAAGTTATTTGGTAACATTTTAATACATTTCTGATAAATTTAATGATGATTATAAATTTTAATTATTCAATATAGAAAGTTCGGCTGTCGAAGAGTGGCTTTACTTGCTTTTTTTGCTGCAAGATTATTATAATAATATCAAAATTTAACTGTCTTGCCAAAACGGAGTCAACGCAAAGCGTGGCAAGTTCTGAAACTCGTTCTTGAGATGAACACGATCTATGAAACTTTTTGTTTCTTGAAAGGATGCTGAAGGAACGTTCTGCACAGTGACATGTATAGTGCAAAATATACGTAAAGCAACACAAATGTTGGGGAAAATTGTATACAGATTTTGAACATATGTAGATTTATTTAGCAATTCCAATGGTGACAGACCTGTATCAAAATTTGCTTCGTAAATGTGTTTCAAGTGAATTATTTCGCAATCTAAGCTTTGGGAAATGTCTAACTTGTATTTTTCGACAAATTTTGCTGCGCTCGCCCGAACTTTCACCCATTGCCACAAAAATGAAAAATTCAAATTTCTCATAGCTGCTCATCGTTTGGTAATGCCAGTGATTACCGAATCAACGATCACCAGGAATGTTTTGTTTTTAAAATCAGACTGTGAATCATCCGTAATCATCTCATTTAAATTATCTTCAGAACGTCTTTTGGGTTTTCTCTTTCGAATGTCCGGAAATTTTGGCGAGATGTTCAATTGAATAGCAACTATTTTGCTTTCGTTTAAAATTGTTTCCCATTGGTTCCTGATCAACTTCAAATGAGCTAATAAGGTATCTATATGTCGGACCTCAATATCTATGGTGGCGTCTCTGGCTTGGAGGACCACATTTCTTTTATTAATGGTAGTCAGTATTTTGAACCAAATTGAGGACAGCAAGATACATTCGAACTTGCTGATGTACTTGAGAATGCCGGTAACATCTCCGCATGCTTGCGCAGTCAAATTTGGCTTTTGCCTGAAAGACTATGAAGAAAGCTTGGTACATTTTTTTTTTTTTTTTGAGGATGCCCCATCGTTGTGGAGTGCTGCTGAAAATAGTAAAACATTTTTGTACAACTCCGAAGAAAGTAATTGCAGCCGTACAATATTTTGCAGCATCAACACCACATAAATTGAGACTGTGGGTTGCACAAGGCTCAGCATTCGAGTTTTTGTCGAGAATGTCAAGTAGTGCTCCGTTGTAATCTCCTTTCATATTGGCACCGTTATCGTACCCTTGTGCACGACAATATTTTAATGGGATTTCATGTTTACGTAGAGTATGGCAAATTAGATCAGCGATTTTCTGACCAGTTTTTTGGTTACAATTCACTAAAGCCAAAAACCGTTCCTGAATTGTAAAATTTGGTGCTTTCGAATTGAAATGGAGTTAGCGCAAAATGAACGTAGTCAACGATAATAGCAAAATACTTGGCTTTCTTGCCTTGATCTAATATAGTTTCCCTCAAGTGCTTTGCAAAAATTTCTATAAACTCGTTCTGAATGTCTGGAGAAAGATAATGAACTTGTAAACGTTTGTGCTGCTGTTGTGACATCCTAACTTTCTCCAAATGATCTCTAAGTATAGGATCATAATGGCTTCTGAGATCTTAGATGCTCAAAAAATGTCCATTGTTTCGTCCAACAAGATATATACTTTCGCCTTTGAAAGCTAGGCCTCTTTCACCCAAAAATAAAATAGTGCCCAAAATTCTATATAAAATTTCTTTCCACTTTTGAGTTTCAGTTATTAGCTGTTCATTGATAATTGTATCAATTGTAGCCTCCTTTTGAATTACATTTTGTAAAGATCGCCATTGAATATAACATTTAATGTGATTTTGAGTATTTTCGTGTGATGGCAGTTTATCGTATAGCTTCTTCCATATCTGGAATTTCGAATATCCGCAGAACAAATTTTAGGTCGATTTAAAGTATTGCTGCTTAATAGACGACATGGTAGGCAATCCACACTAACCAGTCACGCTCCACTTTCTCTCCATATGGCAAGATTCTGTTTAAAAACAAGGTAGGAAATCCCTCGTCATGACAATCAGGCCCAGACAAAAAATCATTATCAATATTCGTTGCTTTTGAAATTCGGCGTAAAATTTGCACATGGAACAACTAAATACTCTCCTGAATTAAAAAAAATGTCTTAGTACCTCTAAATCTCGGGCCCCCTGAGAAACACATTTTTATTTGATGTTTTTATTGTCTCCTCAGGCCCAGGCTAAAAATCATTATAAATATTCGTTGCTTTTGAAATTCGGCTTAAAATTTGCACATGGAACAACTAAAGACTCTCCTGAATTAAAAAAAATTTCTTAGTACCTCTAAATCGCGGGCCCCCTGAGAAACACATTTTTGTTTGATGTTTTTATTGTCTCCTCAGGCCCAGGCTAAAAATCATTATAAATATTCGTTGCTTTTGAAACTCGGCTTAAAATTTGCACATGGAACAACTAAAGACTCTCGTGAATTGAAAAAAAATGTCTTAGTACCTCTAAATCGCGGGCACCCTGAGAAATATCTTTTTGTTTGATGTTTTTATTGTCTCCTCAGGCCCAGGCAAAAAATCATTATCAATATTCGTTGCTTTTGGAATTCGGCTTAAAATTTGCACATGGAACAACTAAATACTCTCCTGAATTAAAAAAAATGTCTTAGTACCTCTAAATCGCGGGCCCCCTGAGAAACACATTTTTGTTTGATGTTTTTATTGTCTCCTCAGGCCCAGGCAAAAAATCATTATAAATATTCGTTGCTTTTGAAATTCGGTTTGAAATTTGCACATGGAACAACTAAAGACTCTCCTGAATAAAAAAAAAAAAATTTCTTAATACCTCTAAATCGCGTGCCCCCTGAGAAACACATTTTTGTTTGATGTTTTTATTGTCTCCTCAGGCCCAGGCAAGAAATCATTATCAATATTCGTTGCTTTTGAAATTCTGTTTAAAATTTGAAACAACTAAAGACTCTCCTGATTTAAAAAAAATGTCTTAGTACCTCTAAATCGCGGCCCCCCTGAGAAACCCCGGGCACGGGGGAATCCCCCTCCCCCCTCTCGTCGGGCCTCCATGAGCTCCAATCTAATTGAATTTTAAATTACCGTTTTACCCTTAATGAATTACTTAAATTAATATAAAATGAATTTAACATGAAATACTGAAATATTACCGAACTTAAGATATTCCCCTTTGCTAAAATACTTCCCTTGCTCATATACTTACCTTTGATTGAACTAGGATTGAAGGAAGTACCGTGGGTTTTAATTTGGAAAGGAAGAGTACTGAAATCCCCTCTCCCTATATCCTGAAGCTTATCCGCCTATCAAAAACTTACTTGCCGAAGGAGGCTTTCAAGCAATTGAAGATCGCACTAACTATCTCAGAAGTCGTATAATTGCAACAATACTCACAAATATACTTATTACATGTCTTGGAAAGAGAGTCGGAAGGCAAATCCAGGTGGCCTTCTGTTTAATGGATTTAAACACTTAAATCGGCAGCCTTTCAGATGCAACAAACATTCAGAATCCCCAATAGAAACAACTAACAGTGTTGAAAAAGTTGAGGCAGTGCCAGGAACGTATCAGTCATGAGTTTAACTTACAAAGGTTGCACATATAAGAAAGGCTACTTTTTGACAATGAAGTCATTAAACTTTACAAAATTTTGAACATTTTAATTTACAATAGCAATACAATTTTTTTATTGTATATGAATATAAATTACTAATTTTCAGAACACTTTCAGTCTTATATCGTAGAGCCAAAACATACTTTTTTTGAAATTATTAATATAAAAACTTTTACTGGTCCACCTATACATTTATATTACATTCCTGATGGAACTATCTTAATAAGAAATAAAATACTTTGAATTAAATTGATTTATAAGAACATTTTGAGTTAATAAAATTTTAAACAAAATTATTTTCAGTGTTTTTTTTTTTAACATTTCTAAAATATCAAAATGATATTAAATTTTCATAAACTAACATTTTAGTCATATCAAATTTATATATTTTTTAATGTAAATTTAACATTTAATATGTCAACCCTACATTACATAATAGTGATTGTTTTACATTGTACGTTTTGCATTAATATATTATTAATTTTACATTTCTGAATATAATATTAATAATATTATAATGATAATGGCTTAATATCAGACTTTTGTAACCAAAAAATGTTATTTTTACGGTAGTTTTTGCCGCATTCTTGGTTCAGTGTATATAAGTAAGCCTTCTTGGCAATAGTAAACCCTCGGCCTCGGAGAGAGCGGCTGGAACCTGCTGTTCACAGATGGCACCAAGCTATGCCATGGCACTGCATTCGCACTTACAAACGAAAATGGAAAAACCTTCTCCCACGGAATACGCCAGCATATACGACGCCGAATAGCAGGCCATAGTCTCATCGCTAAATCTCGTAAAAAGTAAACAAAAGTTCTTAATATGCACCGACAGTCAATCTGTGTTTAATACTGTAAAAAACATAAAATGGCAGGCTGACCCAATATACGCGAAACTAATGTGTACATTCGTGCATAATCGGAAATGAAAACGCTGACAGTGCCGCAAAACTTGCTTTAAAATCGTGCCTCCACAAGTACAATCCGCTTAGTACAACATCAATAAAAAACATATATTCGAGAGCTTTAAATTCCCATGTGCGCATAAATTTAAACCACTTCCAACATGAATATAGAGCAGTGAACCCTCACTGCGCCACCATAAAACTTCCCTACACTTCTGACTCACCAACACCACCTAACAAAGACTCCGCAGCCCATCTGCAACTTCTGCAATAACAAGAGCTTAACCATACGCCATTTACTTCTACATTGTCCCGGCCTATCCGCCATACGTTCATCAACATTCGAAGACTCAGGCCCAATCCATATTCTAACTGTTCCTTCCGAACAGAGTATTATAAGAATGTCAATTTTTTTTAAAGAACTTAACATTTTTCATCTCATTTAATATCTAATACATTAAACTATCCGTGATACCATCAATCAAACTTTAAACCTGTTTTAGCCGATAGCCCTGGTAGCTAGTGCAGATAAATTAGGTTAATTTGTAATTTTAATTATATTTTAACAATAAATAATAGTAATAATAATAGATGGTTTAGCTTGACCGATGGCATCCTCAACCTTTTTGGCGGTGATGGTAATTGGGGACGCGCTGAATTTATGTTTATGTGCGCGTCTATTGGCCCTCCGTCTAACTTTGTCAACCGTAGAATGCTTTATATATTGTCGGCAGAAAGCGCTCGCTCATTTTTTTGCATCCGACAGCAACTTATCGCCAAAAGCGATGGAAATTTTGTCATTGTGCTTAGACGGATTCGATAGGGACTCTACGGTTGACCAAAGCTTGCCCACACCGGCAGAGAGGTTACAACTACTGACTCTCCTCCCATTTCGCCCGCTTGTGTTCATCCACAAGCATTCTGATGCGTTGGTTTATATCCCTTATTTGGGGGTCGCCGAGATCGAGCTGTCTTATAAGGCCACGGTCTCTCGCTAAATTTGCGGCCTCCGCCGGAAAATGAAGCCGAATGTCGGGAAATTCGTCCAGCGGGAATAAAGCGAGCCGAGGCGGATTCAACGGTCTTGCGGAAAACACGCTCCCCTTGGCGATCATCAGTCGGGATAGGGAGGGCAGCAAAGCGGCTGTCTGTAAAGGATTGGTACTCATCCCACTTTACTTTTTTAAAGTTTATGAAAGTACGTTTTTCGGTGACGATGGAGTCGGCTGCCAGTTGACGTAGTTTAGTCCTGCGCTCACGATTGATATATCTGGCGAACTGTGACAGCTTCCTACCATACGAGTGGGGGCATCCCCGTTTATTGTGCAGAACGTCGATTCTTCTATTTGATCCGCCAACAACTCACCCCTGCTGTCCGCCTGCAGGTTTGAATGCCATAGATCGTGATGGGCATTGAAATCACCAAGATGATGCGATTATCGCCAGTGAGTAAGGCTCTGATATCAGCGTGGTATCCACTGCGGCAACAGGTGACAGGAGGGATGTATATATGTAGATGTTGATAATATTTGACACCAAGCTCTCTTTTAATAAACATATCGATTTCATAACCTCCAAATCGTTTGCACTGATAGGTTTCATTCAAAGAAATACTAAGGATTTTAGAGACCCAAATAACCTTAAATCTTTGTTTATTGCTCTTGTACGGAGCCGGTTAGAATACTGTTCCTTAGTTTGGAGTCCATACTACGATCTATACTCAGCAAAAATTGAAAGAGTCCAGAGAGTCTTTACGAAATATGTTTATATAAAACTAACTTCGAAGGTGGTCGTTCGCCTTACATTGGCAGAAGGAAGCTACTCGGCCTGCAGTCTTTACATGACCGAAGAATTTGCTGTTTATTACTATTTGTATATAATGTAATTAACCATAATATTGATTGTGATGACATAAAGGCTTTGTTCAATGTTTATATTCCCCCAAGATCGCTAAGATCTAATCGCTTATTTGCTGGTTCAGTTAGTAAAACTAATTACTCGTTGAATGAACCCATTAATAGGTGTATCCGCCTTTGCAATAGTTACGCTAATGTTATTGATCTCAATTCAAATTTTTATACGGTTAAATTAAGTTTGTTTACACTATTTAATTAAATTTATTATATTTATACTTATGTGATAAACTGTCTAGTCTGTAAGATTTATAAATCAGTAGACTGAAATAAATAAATAAATAAATAAATGTCTAGGTTTACATCGCCTAACCGGACAGATAAGCCGTTCTAAGACCCTGTTCCTTCGGCCGATGTCGGGATAAAATATATGATATTGCACTAGTGGTATATGATAAACGCGAGATCGCCTCCATTTCCGATCTCGCGATCTTTTCTGTGGACATTATACCCAGAACAAGTCTGCATAGCAGATCTTGCTGTGAGTTTAGTCTCTTGAATCGCGGTGTGGATGATGTGCCACTTCATGAAATCGACTATCCCGCGATCCTCCCAGTTAATTCATTACAGTTTAACTGCAGAATTCTGAAGTGCAGCGGGGAAGACGTCGTCACTCTAGGAGTAATGATTACCCCTGAGTTGTGGGAGGCGAGGACGCAATTGCTGTTGTGACCCTGGGACTGTACGTCTCTGGGTAAGCATTGAGGTACCCGGTATATTTGGGTTTGCGGCCTGGCAACATGGCGTAATGAAGCCCGTCGGGGGTCCCCCATCTTGTTTCCAACAGGTTTCAATGTTTAAAATGGTAATGTTTTGTTGCATTTTGAATTAATGTTTCAATTAAAAAATAAAGATAATTCATATCCTTTCCTTTCCTTTCTTTTGCTTTCCGTTCCCTTCCTTTCCTTTTCTTTGGATTTCCTTTAATTTCTCCTCCTTTCTTGTCCTCTTTTCTCCTATCCTTTCTTTTTCTTTCGTTTCCTTTCCTTTTCTTTCATTTCTTGTCCTTTCGTTCGCTGTCCGATCCTGTCTCTGCCTTCCTTTCCTCCCCTGTAACTCCTCTCCTTTTATTTGCATATTATGAAAAGTTCGGCCCAAAAACTTATTTAAACCATAACAATAAATTATTATTACAGCATTAAACTGCATGGATGAAAGTTGAGGAAAAATTATCTTAATTAATTGTTTTCATTTAATCTCCTTTCCCTTCTTTTACTTTCCTTTCGTTTCCCTTTCTCTTTTCCTTTTTTGCTTTCCTTTCCCTTCCCTTACCTTCCCTTCCATTCCTTTCCTTTCCTTCTTTCCCTTTCTTCCTTTCTCTTCGTTTCCTTTCCTACCCTTTCCCTTTCTTTCCTTTCCTCTCCTTTCTTTCATTTCCTGTGCTTTCGTTCGCCGTCCGGTCCTGCATTCTCCCTTCCTTTCTCCCCTGTAATTTCCTTTCCTTTTATTTCTTTATTATGAAAAGCTTTGTTTCATTTCCTCTCCTTGCCTTTCCCTTACTTTGCTTTCTCTGTCCTTTTCTTCATTTTAATAAGAAAATTCGTGAAAACTAATTGTTCTCTCTAAAATAACTCTTTTAGGGCTGCCATAAAAAAATATAAAAAATGGAGACTCATTTAATTTCTTTTTACGATCAGCATACAAATTAGCATACAAAATATATTGAAGAATTAAATCTCCTTAGTTCACAAATATTAGCATATACATGCAAACATAACAAAAAATAAAACTTTTGTTTAAGAATTTTAATGAAATGCTCAATATTTTTAGCGAAAGAGTATTTTTCAAGAGATGTGTGCATTCTGAACCATTTATGTTGTTAATACATATGTCAAGCTGATATGATATGAAGATACATATGTACATACATCCATACATATAAATGTACTTCCGAAGCTAATTAACGCAGCGAATGCTATGTACATATGTGACGCATCACTCAAAACCAATTTGCGCGCACAGCGAACAACCACACGCAGGCATTTCTTAGTAAAAGTGTTACTTTTGTTTAAACAATTTGGCTGATATAAGAAGGGAATCAAGTATTTTTTTTTTGTTGACGCAGAACGAAGGTAAATATTTCAAAGTCCATCCATCCGTTTATGAGTTATGGCTGCGTAAACAAAAATTTTATGACTTTTTATCTACATTTTGGCAATTTGCCACGCCCATATAATATGTACCTTCAAATTATATTGAAAATATCCATCTTATGTAGCTAAGTTTTCAAATGCAAAAAACCGTTTTAAAATCGGAGCATTCTGTGTGAAGTGATGTGCGTACAATATTTAGCGACTTTATTTTATAAGATTTATAGATGTCTCTTCAGCCGTTAAAAATTAAAATTTTACGTTTTGATGCGACCAGTATGTAAATGTAAAGTTTTGATAGGAGCCTTCATACAAATAGGAACAAATAAAATTGTTTCAAAAATTATAAAAAATACATATTAGTGACTTTGGTAGTCGGGTAATCAAAACCATATTAAAAACAATTTGTGGAAACTAGTAAGAAATCGTCCTACATGATGGTTTCAAGTCAAGGTAATGAAGACTTTGTTGAATTTTTTAAGTTCGCTGTTCGAAATTTCGATAAAAATCTGAAAGTAGAAGGGATCTGCATTAAAAGATCAGTTTTTTAAACGGTTTTATTCAGCTTTACTTTGTGTAGCAAGCGGCCGGCCGACCGGGCGGTCAGCCGTTGTTTACAAATTTTGTAATTAAAATTTAAGTAACATCCCGATAAGCTACAAGCTTGAAACTTGGAATATAGTTTAGAACCCGATGAATAAGAAGAAAACAACTCCGATAGGTGGCGCAAGGATCGGGATATTCAAAAAATCATATCTGTGGTCCGATTTGGCTCATATTTGGAACACATAATACATACATAAATAGAACGCGATCTATAAAAAAATCGCCGCTAGGTGGCGCAAGGATCGAGATATTAAAACAAATCGCATTTGTGGTCCGATTTGGCTCATATTTGGGAACACATAATACACACATGAATAGAACGTGATCTATAAAAAATCGCCGCTAGGTGGCTCAAGGATCGAGATATTAAAACAAATCTTATTTATGGTCCGATTTGGCTCATATTTGGAACACATATTACGTACAGGAATAAAAACCGCTTTACGAAAAAAAATCCCGCTAGGTGCGGAAGGACCGAAATATTAACAAGTAAGGAAGGCTAAGTTCGGGTGTAACCGAACATTACATACTCAGCTGAGAGCTTTGGAGACAAGATAAGGGAAAATCACCATTTAGCAAAATGAACCTAGGGTAACCCTGGAATGTGTTTGAATGACATGTGTATCAAATGAAAGGTGTTAATGATTTTTTAAAACGTAGTGGGCCTTAGTTCTATAGGTGGAAGGCTTTTCGAGATAACGCCATAAAGATGGACCGGGGGTGACTCTAGAATGCGTTTCTACGATATGGGTATAAAATTAAAGGTATAAAGAGGGTTTTAAAAGGGATCGGCCCTTAGTTGGATATGTGAAGGCATTTCCGAGATATCGACCAAAATGTGGGCCAGGGTGACCCAGAACATCATCTGTCGGGTACCGCTAATTTATTTATATATGTCATACCACGAACAATATTCCTGCCAATATTCCAAGGGCTTTTGATTTAACCCTGCAGCACTTTTTCATTTTCTTCTACTTAATATGGTAGGTGTCACACCCATTTTACAAAGTTTTTTCTAAAGTTATATTTTGCGTCAATAAACCAATCCAATTACCATGTTTCATCTCTTTTTTCATATTTGAATTATGGGATTTTTTTCATTTTTCGTAATTTTCGATATCGGAAAAGTGCGCGTGGTCATAGTCGGATTTCGGCCATATTTTATACCAGTATAAAGGGACTGATAAGTACGTGAACTAAGTTTAGTTAAGATATATCGTTTTTTGCGCAAGTTATCATTTTAACGGCCGAGCGGAAGGACAGACGGTCGACTATGTATAAAAACTGGGCGTGGGAGTAACGTGCCTACCAAATTTCATCATGATATCTTCAACGACTGCCAAATTACAGCTTGCAAAACTTTTAAATTACCTTCTTTTAAAAGTGGGCGGTGCCACGTCCATTGTCCAAACTTTTCCAGGTTTTCTATTTTACGTCATGAGGTCAACGCACCTACCAAGTTTCATCGCTTTATCCTTCTTTGGTAATGAATTATCCCACTTTTTTGGTTTTTCGAAATTTTCGATATCGAAAAAGAGAATCTGAGATGAGCGCCCAGGAACCTACATGCCAAATTAAATCAAGATACCTCAAAATTTACTCAAGTTATCGTGTTTTCATACGGACGGAGAGACGGACGGATGGACGGACGGATGGACATGGCTAAATGAATTTCTTTTTTCATCCAGATCATTTTGATATATAGAAGTCTATATCTATCTCGATTAGTTTATGCCGTTACGGAATACAGTTATGCGAACAAAGTTAATATACTCTGTGGGCTCTGCTCAGCTGAGTATAAAAATACTCGTATTTGTGGTCCGATTTGACTCATATTTGGAACAAATATTACATACAGTCTGGTAGATGTGACATCAAAATACTTTGGAGTTCGAGGAGGGACAAGCATATGTACGCTGAGTCGAGTAAAGTCTTTGGAGGGATTATGTATTGAGGACTTAGATTGTAACAAATTGTCAGGAAAGATTTCTCGTTATAAAGAGTCACTAAATGAACTAAACAGAATGAGAAATAGTAGGGAATTAAATAAAGACTAAAAACTTGAAAATAAAATAATAAAAAAAAAATGATTTAGTTAAACGGTTTTATTGAAAACAATATTTACATTAGGTAATAATAATACTAAAAGCTAGAAAATAATAAGGTAGGTCCTAGATGTAGTGGTTGAAACCACTTTTATATTGTGACGAATACTAGCAACACTAAGGGGTACTATCATCTCTGAGCCGATACTGAGCAGTGTCTTGTATGCACATAACCAAATTAATCATTATGTCTACACATATGTCCATACAAGCAGCGGAGAGCAACGCACAAACACATGCATATATCTGAGATACTCCCAAAAGTAGGCAATAATTTGTGCAAGTATCACTAACATATACACGCGCATATGAGAAGATATACACGTGCATTTGTAGCTATAATTGTATAGCTAGTAACTAAGTAAATTCTGAACACGCCTAGAAGTATGGAACGAGGAAATCGAAGAGCATACAAGAGCACAATCTGAGCAATCAGCAATGAGTTTGATATAAGCACACTATGTGCCGAGAAGTAGTAGTATTGTGAAGTACTCGAATAAAGGCCATTTTGCATTATTGAATAGTGGAGCTATTTATTCAACAGTTTAGTGATTCGAAAGTTAGTTGAAGGTTGCAAATAAGAGGAATTGCAGTAAATTCGTTACAATATTTTATAAAAACTTTTATTAAAATACGCCTAAATGTATGTATTTATTTTATAAATATTTTCAACCGATTGAAAATTTTTGATATTTGAAAAATCAAAATAATGAAAATAAAATTATTGAACATAAACCAATGAATTCACAATGTATATAAAATTAACAGGTAAAATGTATAATATTTAAAAGGTCAAATTATTTCATTTGCTTGGAATTATTTCGATTTAAATTTTTTAAATTTCACAGTTGTAATACACGTTTTCCAGTTTACGTTCAGAAATTCACAATTCAAGTACAAAAAATTACAATTTAAATTCATATTTGCAATTTAAATTCAGTAAATTACAAGCTCATAAAGTCCAAGCTCAGAAAATTACAACTTAAATGCAGAAACTGCCTTTTAAATTCAGAAATTTACAATCCAAGTTCAGAAAATTACAATTCAAGTTCAGAGTTTCCAATTAAAATTCAGAAAATTTAACTGAAGCTCGAAATGAAAATTTAAAGTTCATAAATTTACAATTCATGATCAGGAAAGAAGACTTGTGCACATATTACCTACATATGTACATATGTATACTGCCGTCAATAGTAAAAATGTTGTAAAGTGGGAAAGGAGAGAGAAGGGTTTTTTTCGTTGCTATCTCTTTAGATATCCTTAAGTGGGGTGTTCTTTAGTGTGACTGAAGTGAACAGAATTGATTGAAATGAGTTAAGAAATTCAGTACGTTCTTAACAGATAGTAGGCCTTCAAATAAATGTATCAAATTATTAACGTTAACATTTACCATCTTACATTTCGTACCAAAGTGAGTTAGTTTCGGAATCCCGCCAAATAGTCAACTTTTAGTTAGCGTTTTTGAGCAAAAATTTGTTTCCTATGTATGTAAAAAAAACAATCTCCAACAAAAAATTTTAAATTCTAAATAGCCCGGCAACCAAATACATATATTAAGGCAGTTCAGAGTTTTGTGCATATGATATTGAAAACGTTGGAATAGCAAATATAAGCTACCGATTGTAAACACTTTTTGAGTTTTAAACTTTTTCATTTTTCATTTTGTTTTTTATTGGCAGTTGCTGATTTGCTATTCAATTTCAATTCAATGTTGAAAAAATCAACTGTTGTTTTTGATGTTGCATATTTGCCAGGACGTAACAAATGCATAGCCGTATAATTTATTAGTGTTTTATATAAAAATACCACACCAATTTGCAAATGATGCTAGACCACATGCACAAAATCCTGGACTCCCCTAATCTGAAAAATTGAAAATACTCGAAGGTTTTACTATGAATGGTATGGATCTTTCAGCCAATGACCATGAATCTACTACACTACACAGTGAACTAATTTTTCAATTACCTTTTTTGATCCAACGGGAAGCTCATCATCCTTTATAAACATTGGCGGTGAAACAGCGTCGTTTGTGTTGATGATTGGCACTATGTTAAGGCTTATCAGCTCAGACAAAGTGCAAAATAAGTTATTGCGTGTTTCTTCATTGTAAAAATCAGGTTTGGTTACGAGAACCTAATATAAGTGCGGTATATTTATATAGATTAGGTAGCTCCTTATTTGCAAAATCGCCAAATTTACTTTATAAGTTAAACAAATATATCTGTATTTTGTCGGACTTGTATTAGCCCAAACTTTTCATTAAGTATAGATTTCAGATATGAGTTCAAAATTTTTCGTAAGAATTCAAGGTATTGAGTCATAACCACCAAATCGATGTAAACTACAATTAATCATGGGGCAATAAAACCAGACAGGTGAATTTAGTAGTACAACAACAAAATTTCTGTGGCAATTTGAAAAAAAAACGTAATTCGAGTTAGGATAATGGCGATACATAGACCTTTATCTGAAAAGCTAGCCACAATTCACCGTTGTAACTTCTTATATTTTGTAGCAGTCATTTGGCGCTAGGGCTATGAGAAAGTAACACATGGAGATCTGTAACGGATTTTTGTTATGAAGCCATAATATCACTTTTATCCTAACTCGAATTATGTTGTTTTTTCAAATTGCCACAGATTTGATGGCCTCATAGTCCGGTCATGAATATGAAATTAGTAGGGAGGGGAAATTATTAATATTGTTTTGGTACTTTTTACTACCTTAGTAATTAAATGTGCGGAGAAAAACTAAACTCGATATATCTCCAAATTGGAAACGGGAAGAGAAGAGAAAATGGAGTAAATGGGAAGAAAAAGTAGATGAAGTTGGAGGGAAGTCGGTAAAGTAAAGAGAATAAGAGGAAGATGGAGAGTGATAGCAAAAGAAAGAATAATGGTAAAGCTTGAGTCAAAGTAGCAAAATGAGCTTAACAGGAAGATTAAAATCAAAAATAAGACTAAGAGTAATAGTGACAATAAGACTTGGTTAAGAGCAAGACCGAATGGAGTAAGAGAAAAGGCAGGAAGTTTTACGGTAGTGGATATAAGAGAGGAAAAGGGTTAGACAGAGGAGAGGTAGGTAGATAGATGCAGAAAGTCGGAAAAATGTCTGTCGGGTTTGATCATATGGCTAGGAGTATTTAATGTTTTTCTTAACATTTCCAGGGTTAGCCAGAGCTGTTAAAAATAAAATTCTGAAAAGCCAACGTTTTTTTTTTTTTGTCATCAGCTAAATTTATAAACTCTGATTTGTTGAAGCATCATTTCTGTAATGCCTCTGCCGCTATTTATTTTTACACCTCTTTATGCTCAACGAGCCTACCTCAACGCTTGGTTTACATAGTTAAATGTTGGCTCTTGGGACCGTTTACCGCCAATTCCGAGTGAAAATGTTCCAGATCTTCAATCATCTCATTGGCGTCAGGAGTATGTTTCCATATTCCTTAGATGTGAGAAGAAATTAAACCTTCCCACAAGACAAGGAATTAAATCCTCCCAGAAATGGAAATACAGACCGTAGGCATATTTTCCTGCACGTTGCTTCATATGTCAGAAAGGTATTAATGTAGTATATTTTTATGATACTGAAAAAATCAATGCTGCAGATTGTTCAAGAAACAACAATTTTATAATGGCGATTATTGTCAAATGCGACTCCATTTTGTAATATTGACTTCACTTGTCTGGTTTATTGCATCATGCAATTGGTATACATCAAAAGCGTGTGAATTGTAGAATTTTACTTTTGACTCGCCGCAAATTGGTGGTAGGGACTCGACAAGCGCTTATTATAAAAATATTCATGCATATACAAACATAGTTCTTATCGTTATTTTTGGTTTTTCTCTAATACCTGAGCAATTTTTACGCCATATTGAGCGAACATAGCATCATACAATGACATAAGACCAGATTGTCCCACGGCGGCTGCTGCTCTTGGTTCCAACAGTGTACCTTCCTCCTGAATGCGATTATAGAGTAATATAAACATAATAAAAGAAAGAGTTTAAAACTTACGGCACGTGACGGATCCTTCGGTGATAAGGTTTCACGCATTGATAGTGACATAAGTAATTCCTGTGCCAATTTTTGTTTGCCAAAGGCTACAGCACCACTAGTCACCATCATAACTTCTCGACCTTCCAAGTGGCATTCAGCTACCTATCAAAACCACAAAAAAATTTTACTTTCGCGTTTAAAACATTAATTCTAAAACAAAAACCTTTTTTATGGATGATTCTATTATAACGGGCGCGACTCTTTTGTACAAACTTGCATACATTTAAAGAAAAGTATTAAAATTTTTTTTTTTTTTTTTTTAATTATTTAAGCTATCGCTGAATTATTGTGATGCATCCTTAAACAAAAATAACTGCAATTCAGCGCTTCCCACGGCAGCCGGTTCTATGTACCGGAGCGACTCTGGATTTTTTTCATTCCGACCAAGGGCTGTCAATTCAGTGTAACCCCATTTAATTTGTTGCTTCCCTCCCACAAATTGTTATCCTCGGACAAGCTCTTTGCAGTTGGACTGCTCCATACCCCGGTCCCAGGCTGTGATTCTGCTGCATATGTCGGGAAATGATTTATCTCAGAAGGTCATAGTCTTGCCAGTTTGTTGCGTAAAAGGCCGTACGGTTTGCTCTGTTAGAACCCAACGTTCGTCACCCCCCCCCCCCCCCCCCCCCCCCCCCCCGAAATATCTACAAATTATTTGTGGTTCCCTAATGTTCGCGTCCAAGGATGTTGCGCGCTTCACTCTGAAGCGTACCTCCGCCACCTTCCAGCAGCAGCGCTTCACCGCAGGCCACATCAACTGTTCGCTATTGCTCGCGCGAAACGGTGACTCCAGCTAATGCGCCCGCTCCAACCCATCACTACAATCTAGATAGCATGGACAGTAGCAATGCCGAGCACCAGCTTTTACCTCCGTCCCACCCCTCCTTTTCCGACACACGCACTCGCGTAAGAAGGAGTGATCAATTTCTAGTACCCCACACCATATCCTCCGTATGTCAGCTAAAAATATTTATGATCGCGACATCGGTCCAATGCAAATCATAGATGCTCTAGCACCGTGCTGCCAAAACACAAGTACCAACCCTTCGACACGAGGTAATCCAGCAGAAATCGGGCAGCGCACTCGACAAAGCTTATATCCTTTAAAGCGCATCCACCCATTTCTGCTTCAGTACGCCACTCTGTGGCGAAACCCGCCTTATTCTTGGCGACCTCAACGCTCACAACGACCTTTGATATTTCTGCTTGCCAGTCAACAGCAGAGGCAGGCAGCTAGCAGAGCAAATAGATAATACAACTTTCTGCACGATAAACGGCAATGCCCCCAGCAGAATTGCAGGTAATTGACACAGCTCGCCAGACATATCTATCATCAGCGCGGGGCTCATAAACTGCTTCGAATGGCAACCGATTCTTACTTTAGCATCAGAACACCTGCTCATACTCCTCAATAATTTTACTTTTATTAATTTCAAAAAAGCTAGCTGGGAAGGCTACACAACCTTCACAAATCAATATTTTGCTGCTCTCCCCATTCCGACTGATGTCCGGCAGGCGAGTGTGTGGTCCGCAATGTCATCGGTTCAGCTTCTGCATGCTTTATTCCGGCCGGTCGGATTCCTGAAATCATCTCATATCCCTGAAGCTGCAAACTTAGCAAGAGGACGTGATCTGGCGTGACAACTCGACCCTAGAGACCATCAATTTGGATACTATGCGGCTGGTAAATGAACAAACACGTGTCAAATGGGAGGAGAATTTGAGAACTGCCACCTTTCTGCGGTTGTCGGTAAATTGTGGTCAACCGTAAAATCCTTGCCCAATCCAACATATGATAAAGTATCAATAGCTTTCGGCGATAAAACCTTATCCGATTCGAAGAAATGCCCGACCCTTTTGCCGAGAATTTATAATGCATTCTTCAGTAGACAAGGTCAGACGACGTGCAAACAGATGGGCACATAAACATAAGCACGACGTCCCACTCATTACCATCCAACAAAGCCAAGCCCTCTAAATGAATAGGCCTATGCCATTGCTAAAAAAACCCTGGCGTTGAGGGAATAAACTACCTAACCCATGTTTTCCTTAAACCCTACGAAAATTAAACAGGGGGTACCACAGGGTGGTGTCCTATTGCCGATTCTGTTTAATTTCTATATACAAAAACTCCCTTCCCCACCAGTAGGAGTTGCAATCATTTCCTATGCCGACGACTGCGCGATTATGGCAACAAGACCTGGCCCTACAATAAGAGAATTAGTTTCTAAAATAAACAGCATCTCCCAGATCTTTCTGGTTTCTTCACCTCGCGCAACCTGGCATTATCACCCACACATTCCCGGGCCACTATGCCTACGACATGGAAGGAACAGATGGCACAACTATTGGACATTCACGTGGATGGTATCCCGCTACCGACTGTCAGTCACCCAAATATCGTAGGGGTAACGTTCGATAATACTCTGACCTTCAAGGCGAATGGGCAGGGGGGGGGGGGGGGGGGGGGGGGGAAGACACATGGAATATGCGGATCCGCCTAGATCTTCATCTTGGCGGTGCCTTATTGTTGTTGTTGTTGTAGCGATAAGGTTGCTCCCCGAAGGCTTTGGGGAGTGTTATCGATATGATGGTCCTTTGCCGGATACAGATCCGGCACGCTCCGGTACACCCAGCACCATGAAGGTGCTAGCCAGACCATCTCGGGAACGATTTATGTGGCCACATTAAACCTTCAGGCCATCCCCTTCCTCCATTCCATGAGGAGCTTAGGGTCCTCAATTTTCATGAGGAGCTTAGGGTCGCCAGAGGCTCGTCTGTAAGTGAAACAGGATTCGCCGCGGATAGGTGAGGTTGACAATTGGGTTTGGATAAGCTATATATTGCGCTGGCAACCTGAAGGGTTGCGCTACACAGCCCCTTGAATCTGATATTTTAGTCGCCTCTTACGACAGGCATACCTTCTGACCCCCTAACCCGCTGGGGGTTTGGCGGTGACCTAATCCCCTCTGTCGAGCGATGACTAGGAACTACCCCCGCCCAATCCAGGGTGTTATGCGGTAGCGTGCCCATTGGAAGTTTGTAGCCGGGAGGTTAATCAGGCTGTATTTGAACGGAGCCTCTCTGATACCGGGCCGCCTCAGAGAGTATTTTGGTCTTACCGCGGTAAGGGGCTCAGCCGCGGCGGATGACTTATTTCCCCTTCGAACATGTTAGACCCGTAGCTGGCCTCGTCTGGCGAAGGGTCGTACGACCAAGATGAATTCCAATAAAAGAAATATTAAAACTTCGTCGTCCTCCACAAGGGGAAGGACACCTTCGGAGCGAAGAGCAAACACGCCCTGAGGGCGCGAATGCAACAGATGTTAAGGGGCCTCAAAAAGAGGAAACAGCGACTTGGTGGGTGTTGGCACCAGTACGGCTGCGGATGGAGTTGCGCTAGCAACGGGGAACGCCACCGCACCTGCCGGTGCCGAACGCCAACCAAGTGCGGGCACGGTGACCTGTCTTCCCGCGGCTGTGACAGGGGTCTCACGACCTGGCCACTCCGAGACAAGGGAAGAGGCAGCCGGAATTTTAGGCACAACCGGGGGACTGACCGCGATGGCAACTACGGGCCGGTTCACCCCAAACCGTAGGAGGGAAACTTCAACGGATTCAACAGCTTCTAGCGACTCGATGGGGGCCAGTACCAGTAAGACTGCGAAGGTAGTAGCGCCAGCAACGGCGGACACCGGAGAGCCTGCTGCTACTGTTCGCTCACCAGACGCCAGTTCCGCAACCGCTCTCCTTATGCCCGCAGCAGGAGTCGCGAGATCCGCTTTCTCAGAGGAGACGGGAGCGGCAAAGAAGCCTCAAACCGGGAGAGCGACCGCGGAGGAAATTTCGGGTCTGAACTCTGTCATGTACACTTCTCCTGGTGGTTCCGGTCACCGAAATAAAAAGCGGGCCGCTAAGGTCTTCAAAAAGTACGAAGGGGTACCGCTGGACTCGCTGCCACAGAGTGCCAGGAACGCGGTGGAAAGGGCGCAAGCCCTGCTGCCAAATTTCGGAAGAACTCTCGCGCCGGCTGCAAACAGCGCTACCCCCTACAAACGCCAAAGGTCGGACGAGGATATCAAACCTCCTCCGAAAAGGCAGCAACTACACCCTGGGGCAGGTATGCCCTGCTTTGCCGAGGTGGCCAAGGACAGGATCCTTATAGGTATCCTGGCCCGCGGAGATGACCGTGGGGCCATCCCGAAAGACCGGTGGCCGTATGTCCGGAACGAAATCGGTAACGCCGTTCTCGACGTCATGATGGAGATTCCGGGCAACCCGCCACGTGGTACTAGTGCGGGATGGTACCAGGGCCAGATCAATGGCCCCGTTTACGACGACGCAAGAACTGTTGCTCTATATAAAGCAGCTGCTGCAAGGCTGGGCCCTGTCTATCCCGGGGCTAAGGTAGAGGTCGTCGACTGGAAGGACATTCCAGTCAGGCCAAGGGAAAGAGCATGAGTTCCAGCAACTCCAGCTGAACCAGAAAATATTCTACGGATGCTGCAGGACATGAACCCGGCTCTCCCGACGCACGACTGGAGTGTAATCCGAGTCGAGGACGCTGTATGACCGAGGAGGCAGGTCGTGTTGGCCCTCAATAAGGATGCTCTCGAGCACCTCAGAAGGAGCAACGGAAGGGTGTATTACGGCATCGACGATGTCGTAATACATTTATACCGTGGCGACGCACAACGCGCATCCCGTTCGGCTGCCTCGATGACCAAGGTCACCGGGAAAGCCGAAGAGGAAGCGAAGCTCTCCAGCGCAGAGAGTATGGTTTCCGCCTCGTCAGATTGTGCTGGTGCTCTTGGCAATCTGACGATGGAGGATTACCTGCTGGATAGCGACAGGGAAGAGTCCGACGTTACGGTAGTGGAGGGAGGGGAGTCTGGATCAACTCAAACTGAGGGTGCTTCAGATAAACCTCCACAAATCTAAAGCAGCCTCGGCTGCTCTCATTAGTCGCATTTCTAAAAGCGACTTCGACGTGATCCTCATCAAAGAACCCTGGGTAAGTAACTCCAGGATCTGTGGTTTGGGGGCCAGTGGGTTCAACCTCATCCGAGCTTCAGCAGAAGGTAATGTTAGAACCTGTATCCTGGTAAAATCTGAGCTTTACCTAAATATAGCAATGGCGACATGACTGCGGTCAGCTTGGCAGTTGGGAACACTGACATAACGATGGCATCTGTGTACATACCGTATGATGCTGCGGAACCTCTTCCGCATAGGATGGTGAAAGAACTGGTAGCCGACCTCAGCAAAGACCACTTAATTATCGGAGCAGATGCAAATGCGCATCACGTCCAATGGGGGAGTTCCGATATCAACACTCGTGGTGAGTCACTTTTTGATTACCTTTTAACAACTAACCTGGGTAGTTTGCAACATTGGTAACGAACCAACTTTTATTACTAAAAATCGCAATATGTATGGATATGAAAATTATTTCGGTCTCTGATGGTTCACTTTTTTCACAAGAAAGTTGATTTTAGTTGCGTTTTTATGCACAAAATTTTCAAACTAAAACCATAATTTCCATTTGTCAGCAAAAATAAAGAAAAAAGGGCCAAATTTCAAAAAAAAAACCTATCGAAATACAAACTGGCTCGTTTGTTTTTAATGAACTAGGTTGTATTTTTCTTGTATTTCGTTAGTTTTTTGACAACAAGTTTGGCAAATAAGTGTTTATTAACTTATCTCAGAAACTAACCTGTTCCACAATTGAGGCCAGTCGCCCTAGAGCAAGGCCATGATTATCTTCTCGAGTTATTACAGCACTTCCAAGTTTCACTACCAGGCGGCGTGCATATTTAAGCTGGTTTCGTTCAGTGAACGAACGTTCTTTACGTTTTTCTGCCAAAATACTCTGAAAGTAAACAAGTCATAAATTATGTTAGTGTGCACGAAAAAGTTTACATTTTTTACGAAGGCAATGTGGATAATAAATTAAAATAAAAGACTACGTATGAAAAGCAAGCAAGTCGCCGAGCACAAGAAGGTCGGTGCCCGTCGTTAATGCTATCTGAAAATTTTTCACCAATTTTGTCCCCGAAAAGTGTTGTTTCTGCATTCTTCAGGAGCAAAATATGATATAATTAGAAAATTTTCATTTTGAAATAACATTAAAAGTAATATAACATAAAAATAATTTACAAAATTGAAGTATATTTTACACAAGTAGATAACCCTACATATATTCCCCCTCCAGTGAAACGGAAAATTTATTTTTTAAATGTTAATTTACAGTGTATATTGATTACTGTAAGAATTTTGTGTTGTAGTTTGAAAAATGTTTGAGTTTTGTGTTTTTGATATGTATATTGTATTTTTATACTCAGTTGAGCAGAGCTCACAGAGTGTATTAAGTTTGATTGGATAACGGTTGGTTGTACATATATAAAGGAATCGAGATAGATATAGACTTCCATATATCAAAATAATCAGGATCGAAAAAAAATTTGATTGAGCCATGTCCGTCCGTCCGTCCGTTAACACGATAACTTGAGTAAATTTTGATGTATTTTGATGAAATTTGGTATGTAGGTTCCTGAGCACTCATCTCAGATCGCTATTTAAAATGAACGATATCGGACTATAAACACGCCCACTTTTTCGATATCGAAAATTTCGATAAACCGAAAAAGTGCGATAATTCATTACAAAAGACCGATAAAGCGACGAAACTTGGTAGATGAGTTGAACTTATGACGCAAAATAGAAAATTATTAAAATTTTGGACAATGGGCGTGGCACCGCCCACTTTTAAAAGAAGGTAATTTAAAAGTTTTGCAAGCTGTAATTTGGCAGTCGTTGAAGATATCATGATGAAATTTGGCAGGAACGTTACTCTTATTACTATATGTACGCTTAATAAAAATTAGCAAAATCGGAGAGGGACCACGCCCACTTTTAAAAAAAAAATTTTTTTAAGTAAAATTTTAACAAAAAATTTAATATCTTTACAGTATATAAGTAAATTATGTCAAGATTCAAATCCAGTAATGATATGGCGCAAAAAAATACAAAAATAAAAGAAAATTTAAAAATGGGCGTGGCTCCGCCCTTTTTCATTTAATTTGTCTAGGATACTTTTAACGCCATAAGTCGAACAAAAATTAACCAATCCTTTTGAAACTTGGTAGGGGCATAGATTTTATGGCGTTAACTGTTTTCTGTGAAAATGGGCGAAATCTGTTGATGTCACGCCCAGTTTTTATACACAGTCGTCCGTCTGTCCTTCCGCATGGCCGTTAACACGATAACTTGAGCAAAAATCGATATATCTTTACTAAACTCAGTTCACGTACTTATCTGAACTCACTTTATCTTGGTATGAAAAATGAACGAAATCCGACTATGACCACGCCCACTTTTTCGATATCGAAAATTACGAAAAATGAAAAAAATGCCATAATTCTATACCAAATACGAAAAAAGGGATGAAATATGTTAAGGTAATTGGATTGTTTTATTGACGCGAATTATAACTTTAGAAAAAACTTTATAAAATGGTTGTGACACCTACCATATTAAGTAGAAGAAAATGAAAAAGTTCTGCAGGGCGAAATAAAAAACCTTTAAAATCTTAGCAGGTATTACATATATAAATAAATTAGCGGTATCCAACAGATGATGTTCTGGGTCACCCTAGTCCACATTTTGGTCGATATCTGGAAAACGCCTTCACATATACAACTACCACCACTCCCTTTTAAAACTCTCATTAATACCTTTAATTTGATAGCCATATCGTCCAAACTCATTCTAGAGTCACCCCTGGTCCACCTTTATGGCGATATTTCGAAAAGGTGAACACCTATAGAACGAAGGCCCACTCCCTTTTAAAAATACTCATTAACACCTTTCATTTGATACCCATATCGTACAAACAAAGTCTAGAGTCACCCCTGGTCCAGAAAGGCCCACTCCCTCTGAAAATACTCATTAACTCCTTTCATTTGATACCCATATTGCACAAACAAATTCTAGAGTCACCCCTGGCCCAAGTTTATGGCGATATCTCGAAACGGCGTCCACATATGGAACTAAGGATTACTCCCTTTTAAAATACTCATTAACACCTTTCATTTGATACCCATATCGTACAAACGCATTCTAGAGTCACACCTGGTCCATCTTTATGGCGATATCTCGAAAAGACGTCCACCTATAGAACTAAGGCCCACTCCCTCTTAAAATACTAATTAACTCCTTTCTTTTGATACCCATATTGCACAAACGAATTCTGGAGTCACCCCTGGCCCACCTTTATGGCGATATCTCGAAACGGCGTCCACCTATAGAACTAAGGCTCACTCCCTTTTAAAATACTCATTAACACCTTTCGTTTGATGCCCTTTCAAAATAATCATTAAAACCTTTCATTTGATACCCATATCATACAAACAAATTCTAAAGTCACCCCTGGTCCACCTTTATGGCGATATCTCGAAAAGGCGAACACCTATAAAACGAAGGCCCATTCCCTTTTAAAAATACTCATTAAAACCTTTCATTTGATACCCATATCGTACAAACAAAGTCTAGAGTCACCCCTGGTCCACCTTTATTGCGATACCTCGAAAATGCGTCCACCTATAGAACTAAGGCCCACTCCCTCTTAAAATACTCATTAACTCCTTTCGTTTGATACCCATATTGCACAAACGAATTCTAGAGTCACCCCTGGCCCACCTTTATGGCGATATCTCGAAACGGCGTCCACCTATAGAACTAAGGCTCACTCCCTTTTAAAATACTCATTAACACCTTTCGTTTGATGCCCATATTGTGCAAACAAATTCTAGGGTCACCCCTGGTCCACCTTTATGGCGATATCTCGAAACGGCGTCCACCTATGGAACTAAGGATTACTCCCTTTTAAAACGCTCATTAACACCTTTCATTTGATACCCATATCGTACAAACGCATTCTAGAGTCACCCCTGGTCCATCTTTACGGCGATATCTCGAAAAGGCGTCCATCTACAGAACTTAGATCCACGCCCTTTTAAAATACTCATTAATACCTTTCATTTGATACCCATATCGTACAAACGCATTCTAAAGTCAACCCTGATCCACCTTTATGGCTATATCCCTAAATGGCGTCCACCTATAGAACTATGGCCCACTCCCTCATAAAATACTCTTTAATGCCTTTCATTTGATACACATGTCATTCAAACACATTCCAGGGTTTCCCTCGGTTCATTTTCCTACATGGTTATTTTCCCTTATGTTGTCACCATAGCTCTCAACTGAGTATGTAATGTTCGTTTGCACCCGAACTTAACCTTCCTTACTTGTTTTTTTTTTATTGTCAGAATTTTGAGAAATTTATTTTTGTGTTAATTGCGTTAAAAGTTTATATTGGTATTGATGTAAGTTCTCAATCTTTGGATATTTCGATGTACTTGATAGCTTATTTTAATTTTGGTAGGTGTTGTTATTATTTATTTATTGTATTAATATTTTTATGTATATTACTATTTGGTTGTGTTATTGCTATGTTGTTGAGGCTTAAAATAGCTTAGTGGTTGTTTGTGAAATATTGTTAATTATAATGATGCGTTTGAAGAACCTAGAAATAGGTTGAATGATAATAGATGGCAACTTTGTGTGCGCAATCACTCAAAAATTAAAACTTGGATTATGTAGAATATATGTTCAATATATAATTGTACTCTGCATAATGTATGTCCAAGTTGTTGATAAGGAAGGAAAAGTTGATTCCTTTATTCGTTTGAGGGTGATATGAAATTGTCATTGATTCGTGTCATGTTAATGAGTATAATATCGAATTTTTAATATGATTTTAATTTCAATATGAAATAATGATATATGTCAATAAACATTATTTTAAGAAATCTTTTGAGGTTTTTTAAAATTGATTGCCACCGTGGTGTGATGGTAGCGTGCTCCGCCTATCACACCGTATGCCCTGGGTTCAACTCCCGGGCAAAGCAACATCAAAATTTTAGAAATAAGATTTTTCAATTAGAAGAAAATTTTTCTAAGCGGGGTCGCCCCTCGGCAGTGTCTGGCAAGCGCTCCGATTGTATTTCTGCCATGAAAAGCTCTCAGTGAAAACTCATCTGCCTTGCAGATGCCGTTCGGAGTCGGCATAAAACATGTAGGTCCCGTCCGGCCAATTTGTAGGGAAAAATCAAGATTTGTTTTATTTATCTCCCCAGTCTCGCTGGTTTCTTCACTTCGCGCGACCTTGTACTATCACCTATAAAATCCACGGACATTGTGTTTACGACGTGAAAGGAACAGATGAGGCAAACATTTGACGTTCAAGTCGATGGTGTTATGCTACCGACTGTCAGCCACCCAAAGATTTTAGAGATAATGTTCGATAGCACTCTCACCTTCAAAGCACATGCTTCCTTAATTACAATTGCTTCTCAATTGCGGTAATTCTTGTTAGAATCTCGCCTTGCTGAGCCTCTATCCGGCAAACTGCGGAACAAAGGTTCTGCAACAATTCGGCTAGTTTTGTGCCAGAGTTTGCGGCTGGTTGTTGGGTGGCAGTACGCGAAACAAAGGAATGCGTCACCTCGAAACATCGCGGTCCTAAATTTGACGAAAAGTGAAAATAATCAAGTTTACCGAAACCTCGATGTAATGTCTACTTAATTCTACAGCGATCGTGATTTTAACACATGAAAATCTATGAATATATAATACTTCTACATATATTCAGTCAATATGGAAGTACTACATACACGCGCTATCGCCCAAAATAATATATATGTACTTCAAATAAGAAATTGCCGTTAGTTTGGCTGGTTCCTGGCTCTTCATCCATTTCAAATGTATATTCCATGTTTATTTAACCTATGAAAATTTATAAAATAAATTATGTCGTAACGGAATTAAATAAATTTAGGACCTACAGGTATAGAATAAGACTTAAGGACTAAATCTTCTTTGTTCATAATGTGTATGTCCTCATCTATAAGTTGAGCTACTAAAATACTGTAACGAATTTACTGCAATTCCCTTTATTTGCAATATTCTGCTAACGTTCGAATCACTAAATTTGAATAAATAACTCCAATATTGAATAATGGAAAAATGGCCTTTATTAAAGTACTTCACAATAAATAATACTGCTATTGCTCGCCAGATAGCGTCTTAATCAAAACTGCTTGTGCTTGATAGCTTAAACGAAACTGACTTTTTGCGCCTCTACTGCCGCGCTTTTATACTTTTTGATTACTCGTTGCATACTTCTAGGCTTTTCCATCCCAGAACTTACTAGTTAGTTATCAGCTACAAAATCACCAGCCACAACTACGTTTATAACTTCTCATGTAAGTAATACTTGCAAAAATTATTGCCCTCTCTTGTGAGCACCTTAGATAAGATATATGCACGTGTTTGTACGTTGCTTCTCCGCTGCTCGTATGAAAATGTGTGTAGACATAATGATTGAATTATTGGTGTGCATAGGACATTGAAACTAATTAAATTCGCGCGAAAATAATTACTAAATAATTTAACAAACTCCTTTAACATTTCTTCACAACATTAGATTCTACTGTACAAGACTTCTCACATCACAGGAGAGAAGTCGAATAGCGCAATGCAACAAAAGGAAGTGATAATAAAGGTTATCCGGTATGCAGTCTTTCAAAACGAAAATTAAAATACAATAAAAACTGCCGGTATTCTGTCGGTTTCCAGTTGCTTAATTGGTCTAGATCACGGCCTCGTCTAGAAAACTCAGAGGGAACGTAATTATACAGAAACATCAATTTTTCGTTCATTATCGTTACGTTCCCTCTTTTAGTGAGCAACTGGAGTAGTTTTTTAGTTACTCCTAAGCCCACTAAATGCATGGGTTCTAAGGAAACTGAGAAATCATGCCAAATTAACGGATTCTAGCAAAATCTCCCTCTGCTTATGGAATGACAAATCTAGCCTATTTATAAATGAATCATCTGTTCTTAACTCGCCCACTTCTTGGGATAGGCACACCCGATCTAAATGTTGCCCTATTTGCAAACATTTCTGGCAGCTATTTTTTGCTAAATGACCCTTTACCCCAGTTATAAATGCCCGAGCTGGTGAGTCGCAAGTAAATAGCCTAACACTAAATTGGTTTAACAATTGTCTAGATCCCACTTTCACCCCATTCTGAGCTAAAGTGCCTATCTCCTCGCAAAATTCTTTTAAAAAATCATTTACATCTAGGGGCTTACTCATCCCTGAATAACAAGCTATCATAAATGGTTCCGAATTGGGAAAATCTACAACGTGGCCCAAAATTGGCCATAATACCCTGTTAGAACTTTTGAAACATCTAATCCCATCTATCCCCACATCTATTGAAATTCGTTCTAAACTTTCGAGAAAATCAAATTATTTAAAGTAAAAATTATATTCGAGCCCAAAATACAAAAACTCCCTCTCTGAAACAGACATAATACTTACTAGTTCCCTGCTTATACCCAGATCTCGGTAATATTATTTGCAGCACCAGTATGACACGGCTCTAAAGTCCAAAAGATATATTAACAGCCTACCGTATAACTTCTATAAGAATAGCATGTGTTTATCGGACGGTGTCCGACGACGCGATCCTTGTTTTATGTCGGAAAATCCCAGTAGATATACTATCAAGTGAAATGACCGATCTTTATTGCTTGGAATCGACCGCCCATCTGAAGATGCCAAGAAAAGCGCAAGGTCACGAAAAATAGTTAGGTGTCAAGAACGGTGAGAAGAATCGAGGAAAAGGGCGCTGGATCTTCATGTAATTTGGTAATATAGCGGATTGGTAGGAGCGGAAGCACGGCGAACTAAATTACCATCTCACGAAGATATTGAGTGAGCACGGAAGTTTCAAGGAGTATCTACATACATAAGTGTAGGATAGGGAGGATCCTTTCTTTTCACACTGTCCCACCGAATTTTAAAACGCAGAACACACAACATTAGGAATTTAGTTCCTCTAATGTGTAGAGACATACATACATTGTTGGACTGCTGTGAGTAAAATGGCGTTTCTAGTGATGACGCCGTTGATGCATCCCGAAAAGGAGCGCAGAGAAATGCCCATGCAAAGCAGTGGCAACTAAATCGCGTTTCGCGTAGGTACATGAACAGGATTAGCTTGATTTCATTGGGCAACTTAAGGGCAGTGCGCTGCCCCAACGTCCAAGAAAAAAGAGCGTCATTATGCTATTAATGTGTAAATGCAGGTTCCCATATAGACCAAGCCTTTGTAAAATTTGGTTTGATTCCAAAATGTTTCAGATTTAGGCTAAAACTTTTTACCGTGTGCCTGACAAAATCTCAAACGACGTATTGATAAAAAAAAAGCGGCCGCCGTGGTGTGATGCGGGCGTACTGCGCATCCACACGGAAGGGAGGTCTTGAGTTCAAGTGCAGGCCAAAACGACATCAAAAATTCAGAAGAAGTTTTTCAATTGGAAAACAAAAAACATATGTACATTATACCATATATATAAATACCACCACTATTGTGATTGTCGAAACACACCATTGTGCTGACGAAACACACCATTGTTGCCGCGCACGCCATCTGTAGTTGAGTTGTTGGCTATGATATAAAAAGAAGTACAGGGGGGCTCAGGCGTAGGTTTTTTATGTTATAAACCCGCGACAAATTAATTGTTTTACAGTGCCATTCAAACTGGTATGGTTTTCCAGAGGAATAACAGAATTCTTGTGTTTGGCAGAGGAATTTAACAGAATTCTGGTGCGTGGCAGAGGAATTTAACGGAATTTGCATTTTGATTTTTCTGATTTAAGAGTGCCATTCAAATTTGTATGGTTTTCCAGAGGAATTCAACAGAATTCTGGTGCGTGGCGAGGAATTTAACAGAATTCTTGTTTTGGCATTGCATGTTGCTGTGCTGTTGCGCAACACACACCACACCTCCCTTTCTCCACCTTTCTCCACGCCCCCCCCCCCCCCCCCCCCCCCAACATGGTTAAATTTTACTTTAATTTCGGAAATAGGAAATAGTAACAAAGCTCCTGAAAGAAAACAAATGCAAAGCAAACAAAGGAGATACATTTTTTAATTGGCGCTTGGGCTTGGCGCTTAACCATTTAGGAGATGCTGTGCTGGTGTGCTGGGTAACAAGACACTCCAGCTAACCCTGTTCCGCGATAACTGGCGCCAACAGAGTGCACCAAGAGAGATCAAAGTCTTCCCCCACCTGTTTCTCTGAACCCAAGTGGGAAGAGTATCGAAAAAGAGCGCCGAGCACGATATGCAATGCGCTCTCCCGCCGCCCGTTACAAAACACCGAACCAGACATATTTTACACAATAAAAAGCGACAGATAAGAGCCCGGTGAGATTAGTAGCAACCATGCAATATCCGCAGCCATGGGAAATAGTAACCGCCGACTTCGTGCCACCACTACCTCGTTCCAAACAAAGAAGCACTTACCTCCTCGCCATGACTTACAAATTCTACAAGTGGGTGGAGTTAATCCCGGCGCGCCAAGCAAAAACGGTAAGCGTTCCCAAAGCGCTACAAGAAAAGGTCATATATCGCCTTGGTTGTCCGAAAATCTTCCTTACCAACAATGGGAAGCAGTTCGGTGGAAAAGCGTTAGCACCGTTCCTGAGCGACCACCGCGGACGGGATTAGGAGATTCCACAATGGCACTTGCAGTAAATATGATCAGCAAAGATTGTACAAAGGCATCTTCAGCATACATAAACTTAGGCGAAAAAAGCGACGTCAGAGCGGGTGCACACGGAGGGAGCAGTACCAGTGGCCAGCCAACCGAGCGGAAATTCAAAGAGTATCAACTTTTTTTCGGGGCATATTTTACCGAACACCTAATGGTCATGATGAAATCACAAACCGAGGAAGATGGAAACGAAGAAGGAGAAGATTATGTATTGTATTAAATTGAAATATACTCTGTTAGTTGTAAGAACAATGAAATGTAATTACTTTTCCGTTATACAACTGAATTAAAAACCGTGACATGTAAACATTAACTCTGTTAGATATAAGTGGAATAACTCTGTGTATTGTTAAGAGAAAAGAAAAATAATTAATAAAGTGCTTCGCCCACATGCATACCGGCATAAGACCTAGGCCATGCCTTGAGATCCATCTTTCCCCACTGCAGCTTTCCGTCAACCGAAGTGGGGGGGACTGTAACATAGCGAGCGCTACAATAACATAATGCCCCTGTACTTCCTTTTCTTCACTTAAGCCTGAACCCCCTGTACTTCTTTTTCTATAGCATAGCCAACAACTACTATGGTAAATAACCACACGCCACACCCACAGGCTACCAACGACTGATGGTAAACCAACAACGGGTGTTTCGTCAACACACCACACAAGAAAATTACAATAATGGTGTATTAGTTTCTCAACCAGTTTGCGGCACCACCCGTATAAACAGCGAATTTGCATTTTTGCAATTCAGTCTTCGCAGGTGAGCCAACAGGAATGGTTGTCTTTTTAAAGACAAAATTGCCACTCCGGCTAGCTAGCTGAGTGGAAGGGGCGCTGTCATAGCGCGGGTCACCCTCCACCTGGGCTGGACGGGGCGAGAGGTGTCTTCGGACTATCTCCCTCCGTCGTCCACCTAGGTGTTGGGGGGGACGACGCCCTAATGACTAAACCGCCTCTTCTCCGCAGCTCGGACTGAGCGCAACGGGCGCTGGTATGGCGCGGGTCACCCTTCACCTGGGCTGGACGGCGCGAGTGGTGTCTTCGAACTCTCTCCCTCCGCCGCCCAAGGGTGTCGAGTGGCGCGACGCCGAACGACCAAGCGACCCCTCCCCCCTCAGCTCTTGTATAATAAGCTGGCCGGAGCGGGTTTAACCACTCCCACTAGCTAGCTGGGGAGAAGAAAGTGCGGCAGTGGCGCGGGTCACCCTCCTTGCTACGCCCGGACGACGATAGTGGTGTCTTCGGACTATCTCCCTCCGTCGCCCTGGCCAGGCAGAGGATGGTTCGCCGCTCGAACGGCCGCACGACCCCCTCTCCACAGCTTTGGTTTCGGCCGTGAGCCGATGCGTGCGCACAAGGGGCTACCGCTGTGCCGTTACGGTGCACTTCTCCTCCGCAAACGGGTCGACCCACGGTGTTTCCGCTTGTACAACCCCGCCCCCTTACGCACCTACTACTAGTGTGCAAGTAGGGAGGCGGAGGTGTCCAGCGGTGAAACCAGCACTAACCTCAGCCCCCGCAGTTTCTCCCGCAGGTGACCCGCCGACTATCAAACCTGCCGAAGACGATCGATCAGCCCGATCCTGCCGAAGCCGACCGAACAACACAAGCCCGCCGGTACGCTATCCCACCCCGCCCGGAACATGCAGCCGCTGTCCAGGTAAACCCCGTCGCCAGCCTGCTTCCCCTCTCACCTCGGCCCTGGTAAGCGCTCCGTAGCCCACTGCCGCTGCTTCCATCCCGCCGGTGATACGCCGACCGTTGGCCGTCTGCAATACTACCGCCGTGCTGATGCCGTCGCTGCTACACCCACCACTGGCCGTCCGCCATCCTACCTCCGTTAAGCCGTTGCATCCGTTCCGCCGCTGCTACGACGACCGTAAGGTGCCCGCCATCCTACCGCCGTTAAGCCTTTGCATCCGTCCTGCCGCTGCTACTGCGACCATTGACCATCCGCCATCCTACCGCCGTTAAGCCGCTGCTACGACGACCGTTAAGTGTCCGCCATCCTAAAGCCGTTAAGCCGCTGCATCCGTCCCCCGCTGCCACGACGACCGTTGGCCGTCCGTCATCCTACCGCCGTTAAGCCGCTGCATCCGTCCCGCCGCTGCTACGACGACCGTTGGCCGTCCGCCATCCTACTGCCGTTAAGCCGCTGCTTCTATCCCGCCGCTGCTTCCGTACCACCGTACCAATCCGCCCGTTACCCGAACGTTCAAACGTCCTTCCAAACCTCCTCTGCTCCAAAGACCGTTAGGTACCGCTCCGCCCCCTCACCATCTTGCGACGGAAAGCTGCTGCCCGCCTAATACCTCCAGCCGTGTGAGCGTGTGTTCGTAACACATAAATACTCTGTTTTTATTCAGTAGGGGTTTGTGCGACCTCTACTCGACTCTGGATTGACTGAGCGTTACCCCAGCCTCAGACAAAACCCACCTCATATAATTTTAGTATTTTTATATTTGAACCCGGCCCGCTTCGGATTAGTAGCTGGTACTAGGCCGACAACTGTCAAGAGCTTTTGGAGCATCTCTTTATCAACATACTAGAAGGGCATATTTCCTACTTCCGATTTCTAACGACGAACCAACAAAGCTGCTGAAACTTTCTACGGTTTTTAGGGATGGTAGCACATTTGGCGGACGCCACGCCCCGGACAAGGCAACACCAAACTTTTAGGAACAAATTGTTTCAATTTGAAGAAATCTTTTCCAAGCGGGGTCGCCCCTCGGCGCTGAATTGACAAGCAGTCCATGAAAATCTTCTCAGTGAAAACTCATCTGCAGATTCCGTTCTGAGTCGGCTTAAAACATGTAGGTCTCGCCCCGACAATTTCTAGGAAAAATTAAAAAATAACACGACCAAAATAGGAAAAAAGCTGGGCTTTAAATCTCGTCGGAGGTTATCGCGCCTTGCATTTATTCTATTTAACACGTTTGAGAGTATTACTATCCTTTCCAATTGGGTCTGTCACAAAGGGCAGTAAAGTTCAACTCGATAACTGACCTGCTATATGTATGTATAACATCTCTCCCTATTATATCGGGGTTTTAAGTGAAAGTTTCAACTACAGTTGAGGTTGGGGTCAGTTTACTTTGGATTGAATTTTACTGCTCATCACAGTTTAAGTGGTCATATTTAATTCTTTTGCTCTACTTTTACTCAATGCTAACAGTAATGTAAACTCGCACTGGCCCTTAATATCCCCTTTTGCATTGGCGCTAGGTAGCACTGATATGACTTTCGTAGAAAACTATTTATTTTTCCACTCCTACTTTTTCAAAGCGGATACAAATTTTACTCTCTTTTGTCGAAAATACACCCTACCGTGTCAGATAGCGTTCATCTTCTGTCTTTTTCTATTTACTTCGCCTGGTTATTGATTGATTGATTGAATTAAGAATATTTTTGTTCAAACAGGGACTTAAAAAGACAGGCCCGACGAGAGGAGGGGCCTGGGGGGGGGTGATTTACCCCTGGCCCGGGCTTTGGAGGGGCCCGGGAATTTCAAAGTGCTATCCAAGCTTTTTGCTTACAGAAAGAGAAAGTAAGCAAACCACACCTTTAATCACCTTTCGTAGATAGCAATCATTTTACATTTCAACAAATTTTATAAATCTCTTAACGTGTCTGCACCCCGCATAAGGTGTTGTTGGTTTTTGGCGTCGGCTTTATAGAATAAAGTTGAATTCGTCTTCTGTTGCAGCAGAAAAATTCGGTATGATGAAAATTCTTATACAGCGATACGCCGAAAACAAACGAAGCTTGCGAAGCTAAAACTTTTGCTTTAAAAATGCTTTTTATTGCCTTCTTTGTCGTCTGATGAGTACCAACACCATAAATCGTTCGAACCTTTGTCGCCCTCAAGGATATTCAAAAATGCAACCATGAAAAAAGCTTCGTGATAAGCTGCCAGCTAAAGAAATCACGTAAAATGTTACATACAATGGCGCTCATCGCAAACTCGTTTCCAGAAGGACACTTTGATTAATGGACTTCTGGACAAACAGTTGATCAGCAGAAACATTTGGTGATGTTAAAATGGCGTTCTTCAATACATCAGCAAGTTTGAATGTATTTAGTTATCCTCCATTTGGCTCAAAATTTTGACAGCTATTAATGAAAGAAACATTATTCTGCAAGCCAGGGATACTACGATCGATATCGAAGTTATAAACTTAGAAAGTCTGATCTCTGATTTAAATCTGATCAGAAATCAATGGGAAAACATTTTATGCGAATGCAAAACAGTCGTCACTGGGATTGGGAATCTCACCAAAGTTTCCTGACGTTCGAAAAAGAAATCGCAAAATACATATTTATGAATGTGAAGAGAACGAGACGATCAACGACGATCACGAGACTGATTTGAAAAGAGACCTCTTGGTGATAGTTGATTCGGTTATTGCAGGTATTACCGAACGATTTGCTGTCATGAAAAATTTGAAGAACACCTTTTTTTTTTTTGTTAAGGCTAAGCTGTTAAGGCCACGAACGCCCACTTGTGTTAATTAAACTCTTTTAATATACCAAATTACTACCCAAAAATATTTGTATTGCAATTTAAAGAAATTTATTTCATACAATTAATGCAATATTTAAATAAAACTCTATAAGTAATAAACTGTACTTATTACACTCAGTTGAGCAGAGCTCACAGAGTATATTAACTTTGGTTGGATAACGGTTAGTTGTACAGGTATAAAGGAATCGAAATAGATATAGACTTCCATATATCAAAATCATCAGTATCCAAAAAGAATTTGATTGAGCCACGTCCGTCCGTCCGTTAACACGATAACTTGAGTAAATTTTGTGGTATCTTGATGAAATTTGGTATGTAGGTTCCTGGGCCCTCATCTCAGATCTCTGCTTAAAATGAACGATATCGGACTATAACCACGCCCACTTTTTCGATATCGAAAATTTCGAAAAACCGAAAAAGTGCGATAATTCATTACCAAAGACGGATAAAGCGATGAAACTTGGTAGGTGAGTTGAACTTATAACGCAGAATAGAAAATTAGTAAAATTTTGGACAATGGGCGTTGCACCGCCCACTTTTAAAAGAAGGCAATTTAAAAGTTTATTTAAAAATTTGGGAAAAATTTAAACAACGTGACATCAGGACGGACAAGGCGACAGCTGTTTCGATTATACCTTGTAAATCTCTTCAAAGCCTTTTCTCCCGGGAGTGGGAGTCGAACCCGCACTCCTACGATAGTTGAAATGGTTACAAACGCATTCAGCTACGTCATGCCTTAGTTGTTGTAAAGTTTTTCCCATTGCCTTCTTTTTGCATATTTTAATCTTTTACACATTGCATACGAAGTATGCAATTATATGTTAAAGCTATGCTTGGCACGACGGTTTTCAAAGAAACTTTGGTATTTGTTGCTGTTCCCACTCCCGGGAGAAAAGGCTTTGAAGAGATTTACAAGGTATAATCGAAACTGCTGTCGTCTTGTCCGTGCTGATGTCACGTTGTTTAAATTTTTCCCAAATTATTAAGTAAATTATAAAAATTAAAAAATTGCTTCAAATAAATGTTTTCAAAAAAAAAATACGGGCAATCCCCGATTAAATCATACAAACAGGCAATTTAAAAGTTTTGCAAGCTGTAATTTGGCAGTCGTTGAAGATATCATGATGAAATTTGGCAGGAACTCTTATTACTATATGTATGCCTGATAAAAATTAGCGAAATCGGAGAACGACCACGCCCACTTTTAAAAAAATGTTTAAAGTCGAATTAACAATATTAATATCTTTACAGTATATAAGTAAATTATGTCAACATTCAACTCCAGTAATGATATGGTGCAACAAAATATAAAAATAAAAGAAAATTTCAAAATGTGCGTGGCTCCGCCTTTTTCCATTTAATTTGTCTACGATACTTTTAATACCATAAGTCGAACAAAAATTTACCAATCCTTGTGAAATTTGGTAGGGGCTTAGATTCTAGGACGATAACTGTCCCTCATTAATACCTTTAATTTGATACCCATATCGTACAAACACATTATAGAGTCACCGCTGATCCACCTTTATGGCGATATCTCGAAAAGGCATTCACCTATAGAACTAAGGCCCACTCCCTTTTAAAATACTCATTATCACCTTTCGTTTGATACCCATATTGTACAAACATATTCTAGAGCCAGCCCTGGTCCCCCTTTATAACGATATCTCGAAAAGGCGTCCACCTATAGAACTAAGGCCCACTCCCTTTTAAAATACTCATTAGCACCTTTCATTTGATACCCATATCGTACAAACACTTTTCATTTGATACCCATATCGTACAAACAAATTCTAGAGTCTCACCCCTGGTCCACCTTTATGGCGATATCTCGAAAAATCGTCCACCTATAGAACCAAGGCCCACTCCCTTTTAAAATACGCATTAACACCTTTCATTTGATACCCATATCGTACAAAAAAATTCTAGAGTGACCCCTGGTCCACCTTTATGGCGATATCTCGAAAAGGCGTCCACCCATAGCACTAAGGCCCACTCCCTTTTAAAATACTCATTAACACCTTTCGTTTGATACCAATATTGTACAAACGCCAGCGGGTTAGGGGATCAGAATATACCCGTGGTAGGTATGCCTGTCGTAAGAGGCGACTAAAATACCAGATTCAAGGGGCTGTGTAGCGCAACCCTTCAGGTTGTCAGCGCAATATATAGCTTCTCCAAACCCAATTGTCAACCTCACCTATCCGCGGCGAATCCTGTTTCACTAACAGACGAGACTCTGGCGACCCCAAGCCCCTCATGGAACTTGAGGGTGGGGAGGGGGGAATGGCCTGAATGTTTAATGTGGCCACGTAAATCGTTTCCGAGATGGTCGGGCTAGCACCTTAATGGTGCTGTGGTACTGGAGCGTACCGGATCTGTATCCGGCAAAGGACCATCACATCGATAACACTCCCCAAAGCCTTCGCGTAGTAACCTTTCGCTACAACAACAACAACAACAACAACAGAGTCACCCTTGATCCACCCTTATGGCGATATCTCGAAAAGGCGTCCACCTATAGAACTAAGGCCCACTCCCTTTTAAAATACTCATTAACACTTTCATTTGATACCCTGGTCCACCTTTATGGCGATATCTCGAAAAGGCGCCCACCTATAGAGCTAAGGCCTAAGCTCTTTTAAAGTACTCATTAACACCTTTCATTTGATACCCATATCGTACAAACAAATTCTAGAGTCAGCCCTGGTCCACTTTTATGGCGATATCCCTAAATGGCGTTCACCTATAGAACTATGACCCACTCCCTTTTAAAATACTCTTTAATACCTTCCATTTGTTACACATGTCATACAAACACATTCCAGGGTTACCCTAGGTTCATTTTCCTACATGGTGATTTCCCTTATTTTGTCTCCATAGCTCTCAGCTGAGTATGTAATGTTCGGTTACACCTGAACTTAGCCTTCCTTACTTGTTTTTTCATTAGTTTTCACACCTCTATGCACCGATTTTTATACTCAGTTGAGCAGAGCTCACAGAGTATATTAAGTTTGATTGGATAACGGTTGGTTGTACATATATAAAGGAATCGAGATAGATATAGACTTCCATATATCAAAATAATCAGGATCGAAAAAAAATTTGATTGAGCCATGTCCGTCCGTCCGTCCGTCCGTCCGTTAACACGATAACTTGAGTAAATTTTGAGGTATCTTGATGAAATTTGGTATGTAGGTTCCTGAGCACTCATCTCAGACCGCTGTTTAAAATGAACGATATCGGACTATAACCACGCCCACTTTTTCGATATCGAAAATTTCGAAAAACCGAAAAAGTGCGATAATTCATTACAAAAGACAGATAAAGCGACGAAACTTGGTAGATGGGTTGACGTTATGATGCAGAATAGAAAATTAGTAAGATTTTGGACAATGGGCGTGGCACCGCCCACTTTTACAAGAAGGTAATTTAAAAGTTTTGCAAGCTGTAATTTGTCAGTCGTTGAAGATATCATGATGAAATTTGGCAGGAACGTTACTTCTATTACTCTATATGTGCTAAATAAAAATTAGCAAAATTGGATTAAGAACACGCCCACTTTTTAAAAAAAAACTTTTTTAAATTCAAATTTTAACAAAAAATTTAATATCTTTACTGTATATAAGTAAATTAAGTCAAAATTCAACTCCAGTAATGATATGATGCAACAAAATATAAAAATAAAAGAAAATTTCAAAATGGCCGTGGCACCGCCCATTTTCATTTAGTTTGTCTAGAATACTTTTATTGCCATAAGTCGAACAAAAATTTACCAATCCTTCTCAAATTTGGTAGGAGCATAGATTCTATGACGGTAACTGTTCTCTGTGAAAATGGGTGAAATCGGTGGAAGCCACGCCCAGTTTTTATACACAGTCCACCGTCTGTCCTTCCGCTAGGCCGTTAACACAATAACTTGAGCAAAATCCGATATATCATTACTAAACTTAGCCCACGTACTTACCTGAACTCACTTTTTCTTGGTATAAAAAATGGGCGAAATCTGACCATAACCACGCCCACTTTATCGATATCGAAAATTACGAAAAATGAAAAAAATGCCATAATTCTATACCAAATACGAAAAAAGGGATGAAACATGGTAACTGGATTGGTTTATTGACGCAAAATATAACTTTGGAAAAAACTTTGTAAAATAGGTGTGACACCTACCATATTAAGTAGAAGAAAATGAAAAAGTTCTACAAGGCGAAATCAACAGCCCTTGGAATCTTGGCAGGAATACTGTTAGTGGTATTGCATATATAAATAAATTAGCAGTACCCGACAGATGATTTTCTGGATCACCTGGTCCACATTTTGGTCGATATCGCGAGAACGCCTTCACATATACATCTAAGGGCCACTCGCTTTTAAAACCCTCATTAATACCTTTAATTTGATATCCATATCGTACAAAAACATACCAGAGTCACCCCTGTCCCACCTTTATGGCGATATCTCGAAAAGGCGTCCACCTATAGAACTAAGGCCCACTCCCTTTTAAAAATACGCACTAACACCTTTCATTTGATACCCATATCATGCAAACAAAGTCTAGAGTCACCCCTGGCCCACCTTTATTGCGATACCTCGAAAAGGCGTCCACCTATAGAACTAAGGCCCACTCCCTTTTAAAATACTCATTAACTCCTTTCGTTTGATACCCATATTGCACAAACGAATTCTAGAGTTACCCCTGGCCCACCTTTATGGCGATATCTCGAAACGGCCTCCACCTATGGAACTAAGGATTACTGCCTTTTAAAATACTCATCAACACCTTTCATTTGATACCCATATCGTACGAACACATTCTAGAGTCACCCCTGGTCCACCCTTATGGCGATATTTCGAAACGGCGTCCACTTATAGAACTAAGGCCCACTCCCTTTTAAAATAACCTTTAATTTGATATCCATATCGTACAAAAACATACCAGAGTCACCCCTGTCCCACCTTTATGGCGATATCTCGAAAAGGCGTCCACCTATAGAACTAAGGCCCACTCCCTTTTAAAAATACGCACTAACACCTTTCATTTGATACCCATATCATGCAAACAAAGTCTAGAGTCACCCCTGGCCCACCTTTATTGCGATACCTCGAAAAGGCGTCCACCTATAGAACTAAGGCCCACTCCCTTTTAAAATACTCATTAACACCTTTCGTTTGATGCCCATATTGTGCAAACAAATTCTAGGGTCACCCCTGGTCCACCTTTATGGCGATATCTCTAAACGGCGTCCACCTATGGAACTAAGGATTACTCCCTTTTAAAATGCTCATTAACACCTTTCTTTTGATACCCATATCGTACAAACGCATTCTAGAGTCACCCCTGGTCCACCTTTATGGCGATATCTCGAAAAGGCGCCCACCTATAAAACAACCACCACTCCCTTTTAAACCCTCATTAATACCTTTAATTTGATACCCATATCGTACAAACACATTCTAGAGTCACCCCTGGTCCACCTTTATGGCGATATTTCGAAACGGCATCCACCTATAGAACTAAGGCCCACTCTCTTTTAAAATACTCATTAACACCATTCGTTTGATGCACATATTGTACAAACAAATTCTAAGGTCGCCCCTGGTCCACCTTTGTGGCGATATATCGAAACGGCGTCCACCTATGGAACTAAGGATTACTCCCTTTTAAAATACTCATTAACACCTTTCATTTGATACCCATATCGTACAAACGCATTCTAGAGTCACCCCTGGTCCACCTTTATGGCGATATCTCGAAAAGGCGGCCACCTATACAACAACCACCACTCCCTTTTAAAACCCTCATTAATACCTTTAATTTGATACCCATATGTACAAACGCATTCTAGAGTCAACCGTGATCCACATTTATGGCTATATCCCTAAATGGCGTCCACCTATAGAACTATGGCCCACTCCCTCATAAAATACTCTTTAATGCCTTTCATTTGATACACATGTTATACAAGCACATTCCAGGGTTTCCCTCGTTTCATTTTCCTACATGGTTATTTTCCCTTATGCTGTCACCATAGCTCTCAACTGAGTATGTAATGTTCGGTTACACCCGAACTTAACCTTCCTTACTTGTTTAAGTGTAATATTTCACGCAATCAATATAATAATTTATTTTCTACAAATATATTAATACTTTATGAAGAAAATGTATATTTCTACGTAAACATAGTTACTCATATGTATGTTGATCTGTATGAATGTGTAGATAAATTAAAGCTCGTAACTATATATTCATTGAATATAATATACATGTATGCATGTATACACTTAAATATACATGTATATACAAATGCATATAAATATGTAAAAGATGGTAATTTTGATTTTGAGAATTTCTTCATTTTAGTATGGGGCCCGTATTTTTTTTGCCCCCGGGCCCGGATTTTCTCTCGGCGGCCCTGTAAAATGGTTGAGTCTTCTCGGCAATCTATAATCAAATTTTTCTGGAAATTAAAAGAAATGAATTAGAACTTCGCAAAAAATATCATTCTGAACTTAATGTGGTTTTAACTTTTTCGTTACTTAAGGATAATATAGGTAAATTGGACGTGTGAAAAGTCGTGACAAAAGCCAAGCCCGTATATGATGTGGTGTTCAATAAAGCAAATGCTCACTTTCAGAGGAGTTTATTATTGAAAACAGTTCTTCTTCCAAAAGTAACATGAATAGAGATAAAAGTATTGGTAACGTAAGAGTACTAAGTAAAGTGCAAAATATCTCCTCCACCGAGAGTTATATAAAATGGTTCGACAAAATTTTAGTGATGTGTTATGAATAATAATTCAAATGTAAATGAATACATCAAGGCATTACCCGGACAAGGTTTTTATGAAGTGGAATCTAAGAGAAAAATTGAAAAAACCTTTATCTGGTAAGTAATTTAGGTATTTTAGCTATTGGAATCTACTAGCTCAATATTTCTAAATATTTCCGTCTTCTTGGTTGTGGCATCTTAGACTATTTGAAGACAAGAAATTGCATATTTTTATTTAAACTCATGATGTCGACACTGCCGAACTTTTTGCATAGTTTTTACTAGGTCTGCTCTTCTGAGTGAATTAATTGTACCACAATTTAACTCGCTAACATCAGCAAGACTATTTTTCGGTAACATTATTCTTCTTTGAAGCTCCATATTGTCAAGTATCAGGAATAAGTAAAACAAAAGCAGCTTTAAACAAACGCTTTATGTGTATTTCAATAGCCTTATCCCATAAGAATGATCTTTTGTGAAATCCTTCACTTGTTGTGTAAAATTCTAATTAGTTTTCATTATGTTAACTTCTACTTTTAAATTTTTATTATATACTTTCCAGTAACTCGCAAGTTATATTTTGTTGTGAATTTGGCACTGAATGCTGTTGTACTATAAAAGATTTATGAATGTTATTGTACTGATATATTTTGAAATAAATACAGATAATTACAGCCGCGATCACTGAATAGTATACAATTATACACTTGTCAAATGCTTTACATCACTTTTTGTGCATCTTTTACAATAACGCTATAACTGTTCTCTAGGGAATAACCTACCCTGGTGGCAATTTTGAAGAAATCAAATTTTACCGTATTATTTTTGAAGCAGTAAAGTATTATTTATCTTCAGCATATTGATTCATAATTATAATAGAATTGCCTAATAAATAAAATTTATTTAAGACCAAAATGCCAAATATTATGTAATCTACTAAGTGCCTGTATGGTAATAATAAGACAAACATTTTTTATGACCTCCAGTCTCAAAATAAGTAAAATTATGCAAAATGTCATTTTAAGTGGTAAAACATAAAAGCGTTAGCAGAGAATCATAAGTTGATTTGTGAAGGGTAACATAAACAAATAAACGTGAAAAGGGTTTTTTTAACACATCACAATAGCCTTCCTTTCATATTGTGACGAATATTAGCAACACTAAGGGATACTATCATCTCTAAGCCGATGCTAAGCAGTGACTTGTATGCACATCATTAAATCAATCATTATATTTATACATATGTACGTACACGCAGCGGAGAAGCAACGCACAACCACATGCATATATCTGAGATACTCCCGAAAGTATGCAATAATTCTGCAAGTATCACTCACATATACACGTGCAAGGGGTATGCGAGAAGCTATAAAATCATGCATCTGTAGTTAAAGCAATAATTTTATAGCTGATAACTAACTAGTAAGTTCTGGAAATAGAAGCGCCTACATATATGTCAACGAGGAAACCGCAAAGTATAAAAGCAGCAACAGTAGAGGCACGACAATCAGTTTGATTTAAGACGCTATCTGGCGAGCAATAGAAGTGTTATTGTGAAGTACTTTAATAAAGGCCATTTTGCATTATTGAATAGTGGAGTTATTTATTCAACAGTTTAGTGATTCGAACGTTATCAGAAGATTGCAAGTAAGAGGAATTTCATTAAATTCATTACAATTGGTGTCAGAAGAGGAATTGTTGCATAAATTCCAGAGTTGCAGAGCACAACAAGGACATGGCGAAGTTAAGTGAAAAAAGAGTTGGAGAACCGTGGATTGAATACAACCGGCAATAAGATCGAACTTCAAGCACGGCTACGAGAGGTATTAGAGTTGAAAGGAATTAATGTAGACGAGTATGTGTTTTATCCTGATGTGGAAGAGCCAGCGGCTAAAGTGGAAGAGAAGATAGATACTCCGAATCCATTGGAGATGCGGAGCTTTATAAACGGCATACGGGACGTCGAACGAAGCGAGCCACATACGCGAACCCAAAGCAAACATTTGCTGAAACGGTATCCCATGCATTGACTTAGGAAACGGCGTCACTATTGAGTAAACCAGCATACAAAACTCATCAGCCACGGGACAGGACACTCAGGTAATTGGAGAAGTAGCATGTGAAGTAGCAATTGGGAACGTCACGGTACTACACAATTTTATAGTGGCAGAGATTGTTGGTGAAATCATAATTGGAGTGGACTTCTTAATCCACCAAGGCATCAAGATCGATATGCAAAGCAAGACGATCAGATATAAGAACACGGATATGCCACTTAATTTCGGCTACGAGAGAAGCTACAGAAGTAAATGAGTGCTGGTGGAAGAGAGTCAGCAAATACCACCATCTGGGCAAAGGTTGGTGGAGATTGTGGGACAAACAAATTGTGGGTTGTCGAAGCAGCAAACAAATTAACACCGAACATACTTGTAGGAAAAACCCTGGCTATGACAAAACAAGATGGACGTATTCCGGTAAGAGTACTCAATGTGTTCAAGTCACCACTCAAACTGACAAAAGCAGCTATATTGGGAAGATGCCAAGAGGCTGAAATAGTTATTAACTGTGAACAGCTCCAGGAACACGTTTCAACTAAGAAGACTGATCTTTCAAATGACATCACGGCATGGACGGAGGGGCTAGATAAGATTATCAGAGTAAGGAAAAGCAACTGCTCCTAAAGTACGCCAACATATTTGACCTAGATGGTTCCAAACCAGGCCGCAGCAAAGTAGTGAAACATCACATTGGCTCTGGAGATGCGAGGCCGATCCGTCAAACTCCTCGTAGTGTTCCACTGGTGAAGCGGGAAGTGGTGAGTCAAATCATACAAGAAATGAGCGACAGCGGCGTAATCGAACCATCAGCTAGTCCAGGGAGCTCACCGGTGGTACTTGTGAAGAAGAAGGACGGAAAAATGAGGATTTGCGTGTACTAGCGGAAGTTGAATGACGTTACGAAAAAGGATAGCTACCCTTTACCAAGAATTGACGATACTCTATACTCACCGTCTGGTACGAAATGGTTTTCCACATTGGACTTGAAAAGCGGCTACTGGCAAGTTGAGGTGAAGGAGGAAGATAAAGAGAAAACAGCCTTCAGTGTCGCTGATGGTCTTTGGAGAAGCATTTAAGGAAAGTAGTAGACAAGTACCACAAGGAGTGGGATACACACATATCATTATTCTTGATGGCTTACTGATCGGCATTACATGAGACAACGGGCCAAACTCCAGCAAAGGTAATTTTTGGCAATGACCTTCGACAGCCAGCTGATTTGAAGTATGGGATAGATGCCGATGGGGAGAGAAATGTCAAGAAATCCACTGGTGTCTTGGAAGAAGAGCTGAGAGAGATACACGATCTGGTAAAGCAACGAGCAAAGATTATGAGTGACAAGATGAAAGCCCGATACGATAAAGCAATTAATTCGGAAGGGTTTCAGGAAGGAGATTAGGTGCTGATATACAACCCACAACGAAAAAAAGGTTCGACCCGAAATTGCAGTGTAATTGGGAAGGCCCACACAAAGTTGTAAAACGGATCAACTATGTAGTGTACCGCATACAAAACCACGAACTAAAATGAAAGTGGTTCATTTGGAAAGGCTGGCAGCGTTTAGATCGAGAGATTTGTCTGATCGGTGAGATTTGTATGATAAGGTGGAGGGCAGTATGACGAATATTAGCAACACTAAGGGATACTATCATCTCTAAGCCGATGATAAGCAGTGATTTGCATGCACATCATTAAATCAATCATTATGTCTACACATACATATGTACGTACACGCAGCGGAGAAGCAACGCATAACCACATGCATATATCTGAGATACTCCCGAAAGTATGCAATAATTGTGCATGTATCACTCACATATACACGCGCATGGGGTATGAGAGAAGCTATAAAATCATGCATCTGTAGTTAAAGCTGAGTAATTTTGTAGCTGATAACTAACTAGTAAGTTCTGGAAATAGAAGCGCCTAGAAATATGTCAACGAGGAAACCGCAAAGTATAAAAGCAGCAACAGTAGAGGCACGACAATCGGTTTGATTTAAGACGCTATTTGGCGAGCAATAAAAGTGTTATTGTGAAGTATTTTAATAAAGGCCATTTTGCATTATTGAATAGTGGAGTCATTTATTCAACAGTTTGGTGAATCGAACGTTAGCAGAAGGTTGCAAATAAGAGGAATTTCATTAAATTCGTTACAATAATTTATTCTTTGCACAGTACATACTTCGTATATTATCATGTGTCAAAGTTATGCCTTTTGTTGTTGGCAGTTGCTTTGTTCCTTTTGTAGAAATGCAAAGAATTAACCAGTTTTGTCTATTTGTATGAATTAAGTGGGGATAGCTCTCATTTATAATAAGAGTACTTTTATTTGGAGCAATTTTTAATTTATTTAGTAATTTTTAAGTGAACATTTTCGCTGAGAAACTTGCGGCTGTTCTGATAATGCTCAGACATTTGGCAAGCAAGGTAAAATGTTGAAAGTTTGAATAGCGTGATACTGATAAATGGTCTTCAGAAATGGTGCAGATGATCTTATAATAGTGAGCCTTTTTGCGTACACTCAGCCACCCCCTCGCATGATTTCAATACACAAATGTCTTATGCTAAACGATTGACAGCACCTGTTAATACTGATGATATTCTCAATACAACTGTTATCCCCAGTGCTGCTGCTAACTTCGCAATGTCTAGAGAAGAAGACTCCACTTCAAAAAACAAAGCGAATGCTGTTGGCTGTTGGGAACAGCACTAATTCTGTTAATGCTGATGATTCTGATGCTGTTAATGTTCCTGCTATGCAACCCAATTTGGTAATGATTCGACTGCTGTAACAACAACCGCACTCGCAGTCCCAATCACAGCCCCTGTTTCTGAATCGGTTGCTTTAGAAACTGGTGCTCCTAGGGAGGTGACTGCTGTTCCCCCCGTAGGTCCATTTTTGTATCACGGCTCCACGCATCGCTGACGGAAGCTGATATATCTAACTACGTATGCTCAAAGCTTGGTGTTGAACTTAACCAGCAATATTAATGTTTATAAATTTAATTTTAAGTCTGGGAGAGAGATCTCTTCTTTCAAAATCTTAGTTCCTGATACATTTTTTGATAGGGTACTCGATTCTACTTTCTGGCCGAAGCACTCTGTGGTGCATTTGTTTACTAGAAAGTCGAACCGTGACCGCGCTACTTTAAATGCATCAAAAAACTTGCCAGACAACACTCCAGAAGTGGTACAAACTTAAATTATGTCTTATCAAACGTAAATAATATCTCACTTAGTATACTTTATCAGAACGTTAAGGGGTTGAATACCAAACTAACGGAGATTTGTCTACGGAGTCATGAGAGTTCTTATGATGTACTCGTTTTTACTGAGACTTGGCTAAAACCAACAGTTTTTAATGCTGAAGTTTTATCGAGTTCGTTTCAAGTGTTTAGAAAAGACCGACTGGCCAGAGCTGGTGGAGGTGTGTTAATTGCCGTTCACACTAAGTTTTCCGCGGAGGAGCTACATTTTCCTGACTTTGAGGATGCTGAGCTTCTTTGTGTAAGAGTAAAACTTTCCTCAACCTACAAATATTTTATAGCCAACTACGTTCCCCCACAATCTGACATTTCCTTATATTTGAATCATTCCTCAATAATGAAATCTGTGTGCAGTACTGCCAGGGCCTGTGATTCTGTCACTGTACTTGGCGATTTTAATCTGCCATGTGTGTCATGGAGTCTGATCGATGGGAAGCTAGTCCCTACTTCTTCTCGTGCTATCGACTATGATATCCTAAACGAGTTTGCAGATGTTGGACTTTTTCAAGTTAACAACATTCAGAATAAATTCGGTAAATGCTTGGATTTAATTTTCTCAGACGATTCAAGTTGTTTTGTAAATCGATGTGACCCCCTTGCCCTGCCTGAAGATGTGTATCATCCTGCTCTCGCGATGTTTATGGAATCTTACAATTTTTCTTAGCGTTCCTCCAACGTAGTGCGAAAGACCCCTCGCCGATTTCTGTTTAGAAAAGCCAATTGGTCTAAAGTAATACTCGAAGTATCGAGAATAAATTGGCCTGAGTACGATGGGGATATTGATGACAGTATATCCCATTTTAATAATGTATTATACGGAATATTTAAAAAATGCATACCTACGTCAGAAACCACTGCTATATCATCATCGGCTTGGAGCACTAAAGAATTGAAACGCCTGAAAAACCAGAAGACGCGTTCATTCAAACGTTACAAACTTTCTGGATCAATGACTGATTATGCGGCCTACTCAATTTTACGTCACAAATATAACACATTGAACAGAATTTGTTACAAGAACTATATCAGTAGGATTAAAAGCCAAATTTGTGTCAATCCTAAGTCGTTTTACAGCTTCGTTAATTCAAAAAGGAAGATGAAAGGGTTTCCTTCTACAATGAAGCTAAATGATCAGATTTCCAACGATAGCTTCGAAATTGCTAACATGTTTGCGGATTTCTTCGAAGTCCCAGTCCCAGTTCCACTCCGAGTCTCAGTCCCAGTCCTAGTCCTACTCCCAGTCCCAGTCCGTCTCTGGATAATATATTACTCTGTACTAAAGCACTCATCAACAGCTTTCATTTGATATCCATATTGTATAAACACTGTCTAAGCACTCATTGGCCCACTTTTGGCCTATATCTCGAGACCCTAGTCACCCAGGGGTATGAAAATTACCCTCTACTGAAGCACTCATCAACAGCTTTCATTTGTTATCCATATTCTATAAACACATTCTAGGGGTACTCGGGTCCACGTTTCGGCCTATATCTCGAGACCCTGTACGTCGATTGCAACCAAGCCTATGTAGTAACCACCGCGTAAGGTTTTCGCAACTTGTGTGAAAGTTTGAACAAAATCGACCGACGCATCTCTTCAAACACCGGCGACCAACTAACACACATTTTAGCCTTTCTTTTTATATATATAGATTTATATTTTTCACATTTCACTATAATATTAAAACGAAATGCAAACTTTCGTTGCTTTTTGAAACAACTAAAGACTCTCCTGAATTAAAAAAAAATGTTGTAGTACCTCTAAATCGTATTTAAACAAATACAAATATTAAATTTAAAAAAAAGCAAATTGCAATGGGTGACTTCTATTTCAATGGGCACAGCTCTATTTGATAAAAGAATGTATGTAAGGTTCATATTTAAAGGCAAGCAGGTGCAAACAAAAAGTGTAAGTATCAATAAAAATATTAGCGGTTGCTTAGATTTAGATTTTTCTATACATTTTACTGATGGCTCTTCTTACGGATGTACTTAAATACGATATCAACTCGTTGTTGTTTTCAGAAGTGTGGTGTTTGAAAAAATACTCCATAAAACAAAAGGAAACCTTGTGAATTGCCCAATTATTTCGTTGAATTATATTTGTCTTAATTAACCTTAAAAATTGCACAGATTAATTAATGTTTGCTGCACGATAAGTTTCCAGTGATCCAGCCAACACAACTGGTACTGTTTGAGCGGAATGATGGCAGTTTGAGTTAGTTGCGATTTGAGAGTAGAGCGAAACGGTCATGTCATTAGAAACGCGCACAGCAGTAATAAAATAAAGAAATTAAATCATAAATATTTGTGTATCATTTGAAATAGGCGAAAACATTTTGGTCCATCGAGCCGAAGGGTGAAGGATTTACAATCCGTTAAAAATATCAGCGAAAATAGGTTAAGTTAATACAATTTATAAAACGTGCTAAAGCAAGCGAATTTTGCTTTCGTATATACATATGTACATACTGCGCAGTTGCCTAATCGTGAAAAATGGTGTAAAATGGTGTATATAGTGAGAATACCTTGCATGGCTACGTGCATGCACATATGTTTGTTAAAGTGTGCACATGTGTTGCGCATGAATTTCAAATATGTGGCTGGCCGGAGCTGAAGTTTATGTGTGTTTTGGTTTGTGTACATTGCTAAGACGACGGCGTATGGGGAAAATGGAATTGGTGACAGTATATAGCAAACATAAGGAAATTAGTTCCTGCAAAAAATAACTACCTCTTTTCAATTTAAAATTTAAATTAATCGCATAATTTCGTCAAAATGTATGTACCTTCGTTCATCGTCAGACATAGCGTTCTGTCCTGCATGTACTAGAGAGATAGGGGAGAGCAAGTTAATTATAGAAATTTCTCTCAGTGCTCTCAATACAGAACCAAGACCGAAAAGAGACAGTGTCAGCGCATTGCATTGGGTTGCGCGAACAGTAAATATGTGTATATGGTAGCGTCGAATCGCTGCGTCTTGTGTTATTTCTAATGGAGATTTCCACTGGCTGCGTTCTAGCATTGCAGTGTCTCTTGTGTGAATTGCTTGATGCGAATGTGAGCAGATATGTAGCGCCGGCGTTGTACATTTCCTCCTCCTTGTGCCTTGAGTTGTTTCATGCGAATAAAAAATATATACATATATATATATATATATATATATATATATATATATATATATATATATAGATTCATATCATCGGCGTAAAAGCACTGCTGCGTGTTGTACTTTGAGTAGTTTCGAGCGAATATAAATATGTACATACATATGTTGATATCGTCGGCGTTGTGGCACTGCTGCGTATTGTGCATTTAGTTGTTTCATTCTAACATAAGTATGTTTATTGATGGATTCGGCTTAATACATATTGAGTTGTTTCCTGCGAAAATAAGTATATACATCGATATCGACACTTTATAGCACTGCTGCGATTTGTGATCGATTTTGTTTTCTGCGTATATTTGTTAATATGTTTGTTGATGTCGTCAGCGTAATAGAGCTGCTGCGTATCATGCTCGGAGTTGCTTTCTGCGAATATAAATTTTTTTGTGGACGTCCTGAGCGTAGTAGCACTGCTGCGCATTGTGCTTTTGGTTGTTTCATGTGTATATGAATATGTAAACATGTTAGTTGATGTCACCGGCGTAATAACACTGCTGCGTATTTTGCTTGGAGTTGCTATCTGCGAATATATATGTGTATCTTAACGTCGTCGGCGTAGCAGCACTGCTGCGCATTGTGCTTTGGATTTTTTCATGCGTATATGTATATGCAGGTGTGTTTGTTGATGTATACGGCGTAAGAGAACTGCTACGTATTGTGTTTTGAGTTGTTTCCTGCATATATAAGTATGCTTGTTAATGTCCTCGGTTTAATAGCACTGCTGCGTCTTGTGCTTGAAACTGTTTTGTAAATATGTGCGTTAAGTAATAGCGTCAGCGTTGTAGCACCGGTGTTTGGGATTGTTTCATGTTTGTTGATGTCGTCAGCGTAATAACGCTGCTGCGTATCATGCTCGGAGTTGCTTTCTGCGAATATAAATTTTTTTGTGGACGTCCTGAGCGTAGTAGCACTGCTGCGCATTGTGCTTTGGGTTGTTTCATGTGTATATGAATATGTAAGCATGTTAGTTGATGTCACCGGCGTAATAACACTGCTGCGTATTTTGCTTGGAGTTGCTTTCTGCGAATATATATGTGTATCTTAACGTCGTCGGCGTAGCAGCACTGCTGCGCATTGTGCTTTGGATTTTTTCATGCGTATATGTATATGTAGGTGTGTTTGTTGATGTATACGGTGTAAGAGAACTGCTACGTATTGTGTTTTGAGTTGTTTCCTGCGTATATAAGAATGCTTGTTGATGTCCTCGGTTTAATAGCACTGCTGCGTCTTGTGCTTGAAACTGTTTTGTAAATATGTGCGTTAAGTAATAGCGTCAGTGTTGTAGCACCGGTGTTTGGGATTGTTTCATGTGAACATGAGTAGATTTTCTGTGCCGCCATTGTCAATATACTTTGTGTTTGAGTCATCTCAGGCGCGTATTAAAAGCTTCGTACTGCCGTGCGGTTGTAGTTATTAACACATAGCGCATTATTGAGTGGGGACTATGTAAAAAAATAAATAAGTGGCGTATATTGTCAGCGCATGATTTAGAGGGAGTCGAAAATATCTGCAAATGACAGCAGAACATTCTAGACACATATACAATGAGAAAATATATAGATACACATGATTGAATGGTTGTAGGTAGCGATGAACGAATTAACAGATCCCGAATTAAAAAATGAGAGAGCAAAAAATTATAGATGGGAAATAAATTTTCTCGGCGTGACGTCACATTTTTGACAACATGTTTCATTGCTGACGCAATGTTCAGACTTTATTCCAATCGGAGTATTTTGCTCCACCTTTACATTTTTTATCTCAAAGGTTTATTTGGGTCGATTTGAAAAGTAAATAGTATTACTACCTAATATCTTTTGGTTGAAGTTTTCGTTGCATACGTATGTAAAACTGACTGTTTACAAGTGACGATTAAATGAAATGATGCGAATTTATTGTTCATGTCTTAAGACATGTTTTTCACATTCTATTCACAGTTTTTGTACTTTTTTTTCTTACGGAATGAGAATAGAAGTAGAAAAATATAAGCAAAAAATTGTATCCGGATGCGATCTGTAAATCCTGCCAATATTCAACATACAGCACTTCTTGAAGTTTTATATAAAAATTAAATACGTTGAGTGACTGAGGTCAGCTAACCCTGTTTTGCGACAACAGTCGCCAATTGGGAGCACCAAGCGACATCAAAGCTTCCTCCAACTGTCCAACTCAGTGAAGGTCTTATCTTAACTCTGTTTACAAACTGTCGGAGCGTATTCGTTCATCCGCATAACATAACCTAGCTAGCGAAGCTTTCTGCTTTTATGCGCTACACTATTGTCATATCTGCGAAAAGCTCATATAGCTCATCATTATACCTCCTTCGATACTCGCCGTCGACATTACGGATAGGACTATAAATCTTTCGGAGAACTTTTCTCTAATACTCCAAGAGCCATCTCATCTTCTCTGGATACCTTCCATGATTCCGAGCCATACATCACGACAGGTATGACGAGTGACTTGTAGAGCGGGAAGGTAGCACTTGTAATAGTCACTTGGGCTGCAATATGTCTTTTGGCGTGTACCTATCCCCTTGACTTAAGCACTTTATTGCCGCTCTAGGGCATTTAATTGATTACCTCTAGTAAAAACCAGAAATTGTCACCTATTGGCTGAAACGTGAACAATAATCGCTTGGATTTTCCCAAGATAAATCTGTCCGAAACTTTCATATGCTGAAATGCGCCAGAGTTAGTTAAATATGGCAAAATCAAATCATCCAAATCATTCTGTCTTAGTTTTATTACAATGATTGAAAAGACGCATTTAAGTGACATTAAACATTTTCTCAAAAACAGAAGCCAAAAGATAGGAAGTCCGAGGGTATAAAAGAGCTTGAACGGCTACAGTTAGCTCTCCTTCCTGTTTTTCATCGTACTAGACGGACAGCTCCAGTAAAGATATTCAGGCAGTTCCCGTATACCACATGGGTTTTGTTTTCGCTTAATAAGGTAAGACATTTTCAATTAAATCTCCTTAGATAGGAAATTATTATAGGGCATTTTTCTTCAATAGGCGTGACTACCATATAGGCAGAAATTCCTACCCACACTCATCGCCTCCTGAAAAGTTGGAAGTCACTTTCCCAGTGCATATAGGTGAGGGTATGGAAGCTTTTTGGTTAAGAACCGTTGGTACAAATTGAAGCTGAGGAGCATCAAGAGTGAGCCCCCACTAATTCCCACGCGACCAACGAAGATTAGGAATCTAGAAGGATCCTGGGGCTTGGTTTTACCACCCCACCTCATTCAAGCACCATCAGGCGCACATGAAATAGGCAGCATTTTCGTCGCTGTTTGCCATCCACCACCCATTTGCAGAACACATTAGTGCACAGTGTGACAAAAATTAAAATTGTCATAGTGAAAAAAAATAATAATAAAATAATATGTTTAGCGCAGTGAATTAAATGAAAAAAACTAGAAAATGTAGTAACAATTAGTGTTAAACCGAAGATTTTGTAGACAAAAAAGAGATAAAGTTAGTTACAAAAGCCTAAGGTAAGGTTAAGCGAAATTTATAGTAGTTAAAAATAACTAAAAGGAATGATAGAAAGAAAGGAAAATTAGAAGAAAAAAAAAGGAGTAAATGTGTTATATCAAAAAAAAAAAAATAAGTAATCATAATAATAATAATTAATTGAAAGTTACGTAAAAATAAGATGTGAAAATATTTGGGTGCATATGTGTGGTAGGCATACCTAACCCCATCTTTCCCTACAAAAAAAAAAAACATAAACTTAGTTAAAAATCAAAAAAAAAATAATAATAATAAATTTTGGTCAACAAAAATATTCAAATTAAATTTTGCGGCTACCGAAGGGTTTTATGTGTCACTGTAAGCGATCGCACTCCCTTACAGTGTAAGTCACATCATAGCCCAAAAACAAAACCAAAGCAAGAAATTTGTCAAACAGATATTCCAACTGCATCAACACCGCTGAAAGGCCTTTCATCGCTGGATTGCATCACCCACATACATACCTACCACAATAAAACATGTAAGTAATATTGTACCAATATCTTTGTTGCCTTTGTTATTGTTTAAATTTTTTGCTTTGATTTGCAACCAAGACAAATCTGCATATTAGTGGGCATAATTACCCACCTACTTTACAAACGTATGTACATACATCGGTACACCTGTTGTGCGTACTTATGTATGTAAATTCGTAAAAGTCGTTTTGTAGCTAAAAAGGGTCTACATAACTATGTATGTCAAGCCGAGATGGGCACATTAAGTTAAAAAAAAATGTACGTTCAATCGCTTACATTCTTTTTTCTTTAAAATTTTATTACTTACCGTAATTATTTGGTTGGGTTGCATTAATACAAACCAAACAAACTACTTTATTATGTAAAATGTATAAAAATTCCTAAAAAAAGAAAAAAAAAAGAGAGACAATCATAATTATCATGTGCAAAATTACATTCTATCGTTCTTTCGAACCCATTAAGTTTTGATTGTAGTATTGGTAGTTACAGTTCGTAAATTTTGCTACCAAACCTAAACAAACAAAAAAAAAAAACCAGTAAGGAAGGCTAAGTTCGGGTGTAACCGAACATTACATACTCAGTTGAGAGCTTACTTACTTACTTACTTAATTGGCGCTTAACCGTCTAAACGGTTATGGCCGTCCAACAAGGCGCGCCAGTCGCTCCTTCGCTCCGCCAACAGGCGCGAATTGGTCACACCAAGGGAGTTTAAATCGTTTTCCACCTGGTCCTTCCAAGGGAGTGGGGGCCGCCCTCTACCTCTGCTTCCATAGGCGGGTTCCGATAGAAACACTTTCTTGGCCGGAGCATCATCTTTCATTCGCATAACATGGCCTAGCCAGCGCAGCCGCTGCGTTTTAATTCGCTGGACTATGTTGATGTCTGCGTATAGCTCGTACAGCTCATCATTAAATCTTCTTCGGTACTCGCCATCGCCAACGCGTAGAGGTCCATAAATCTTTCGAAGAACTTTTCTCTCGAACACTCCCAAAGCCGCTTCATCTGCTGTTGTCATGGTCCATGCTTCTGCTTCTATAGCAGGACGGGTACGATAAGTGACTTGTAGAGTATGATTTTCGTTCGACGAGAGAGGACTTTACTTTTCAATTGCCTACCTAGTCCAAAGTAGCATTTATTGGCAAGATTGATTGTTCGCTGGATTTCAGTGCTGATGTTGTTGCTAGTGTTGATGCTGGTTCCCAAATAAACGAAGTCTTTTACTATTTCGAAATTATGGCTGCCAACAGTAGCGTGGTTGCCAAGGCGAATATGCGCTGACTCTTTGCTCGATGACAGCAGGTACTTCGTTTTGTCCTCATTCACCATCAAACCCATCTTTACCGCTTCTTTTTCCAGCTTGGAGTAAGCAGAACTAACAGCGCGGGTGTTTAGGCCGATGATATCAATGTCATCAGCATATGCCAGTAATTCAGTTGAGAGCTATGGAGACAAAATAAGGAAAATCACCATGTAGGAAAATGAACCTAGGGTAACCCTGGAATGTGGTTGTATGACATGTGTATCAAATGGAAGGTATTAAAGAGTATTTTAAGAGAGAGTAGGCCATAGTTCCATGGATGGACGCCATTTAGGGATATCGCCATAAAGGTGGACCAGGGCTGACTCTAGAATTTGTTTGTACGATATGGGTATCAAATGAAAGGTGTTACTGAGCATTTTAAGAGGGAGTGGGCCTTAGGTCTATCGGTGGACGCCTTTTCGAAATTTCGCCATTAGGGTGGGCCAGGGGTGACTCTAGAATGTGTTTGTATGATATGGGTATCAAATGAAAGATGGTAATGAGTATTTTGAAAAGGAGTGATCCTTAGTTCCATAGGTGGACGCCGTTTCGAGATATCGCCATAAAGGTGGGCCAGGGGTGACTCTAGAATGTTTGTACGATATGGGTATCAAACGAAAAGTGTTACTGAGCATTTTAAGAGGGAGGTCTATAGGTGGACGCCTTTTCGAAATGTCGCCATTAGGGTGGGCCAGGGGTGACTTTAGAATGTGTTTGTATGATATGGGCATCAAATGAAAGATGGTAATGAGTATTTTAAAAGGGGGTAATCCTTAGTTCTATAGGTGGACGCCTTTTCGAGATATCGCCATAAAGGTGGACCAAGGGTGACTCTAGAATGTTTGTACGATATGGGTATCAAACGAAAGGTGTTACTGAGCATTTTAAGAGGGATTGGGCATGAGGTCTATAGGTGGACGCCTTTTCGAGATATCGTCATTAGGGTGGGCCAGGGGTGACTCTAGAATGTTTGTACGATATGGGTATCAAACGAAAGGTGTTACTGAGCATTTTAAGAGGGAGTGGGCATTAGGTCTATAGGTGGACGCCTTTTCGAGATATCGCCATTAGGGTAGGCCAGGGGTGACTCTAGAATATGTTTGTACGATATGGGTATCAAATGAAAGGTGGTAATGAGTATATTAAAAGGGAGTAATCCTTAGTTCTATAGGTGGACGCCTTTTCGAGATATCGCCATAAAGGTGGACCAAGGGTGACTCTAGAATGTTTGTACGATATGGGTATCAAACGAAAGGTGTTACTGAGCATTTTTAGAGGGAGTGGGCATTAGGTCTATAGGTGGACGCCTTTTCGAGATATCGCCATTAGGGTGGGCCAGGGTGACTCTAGAATGTGTTTGTACGATATGGGTATCAAATGAAAGGTGGTAATGAGTATTTTAAAAGGGAGTAATCCTTAGTTCTATAGGTGGACGCCTTTTCGAGATATCGCCATAAAGGTGGAACAAGGGTGACTCTATAATGTTTGTACGATATGGGTATCAAACGAAAGGTGTTACTGAGCATTTTAAGAGGGAGTGGACATTAGGTCTATAGGTGGACGCCTTTTCGAGATATCACCATTAGGGTGGGCCAGGGGTGGCTCTAGAATGTTTGTACGATATGGGTATCAAACGAAAGGTGTTACTGAGCATTTTAAGACGGAGTGGGCATTAGGTCTATAGGTGGACGCCTTTTAGAGATATCCCCATTAGGGTTGGCCAGGGGTGACTCTAGAATATTTGTACGATATGGGTATCAAACGAAAGGTGTTACTGAGCATTTTAAGAGGGAGTGGACATTAGGTCTATAGGTGGAGGCCTTTTCGAGATATCGCCATTAGGGTGGGCCAGGGGTGACTCTAGAATGTTTGTACGATATGGGTATCAAACGAAAGGTGTTACTGAGCATTTTAAGAGGGAGTGGGCATTAGGTCTATAGGTGGACGCCTTTTCGAGATATCGCCATTAGGGTGGGCCAGGGGTGACTCTAGAATGTGTTTGTACGATATGGATATCAAATTAAAGGTATTAATGAGGGCTTTAAAAGCGAGTGGCCCTTAGATGTATATGTGAAGGCGTTCTCGCGATATCGACCAAAATGTGGACCAGGTGATCCAGAAAATCATCTGTCGGGTACTGCTAATTTATTTATATATGCAATACCACTAACAGTATTCCTGCCAAGATTCCAAGGGCTGTTGATTTCGCCTTGTAGAACTTTTTCATTTTCTTCTACTTAATATGGTAGGTGTCACACCCATTTTACAAAGTTTTTTCCAAAGTTATATTTTGCGTCAATAAACCAATCCAGTTAACATGTTTCATCCCTTTTTTCGTATTTGGTATAGAATTATGGCATTTATTTCATTTTTCGTAATATTCGATATCGATAAAGTGGGCGTGGTTATGGTCGGATTTCGGCAATTTTTTATACCAAGATAAAGTGATTTCAGGTAAGTACGTGGGCTAAGTTTAGTAAAGATATATAGGTTTTTGCTCAAGTTATTGTGTTAACGGCCGAACGGAAGGACAGACGGTGGACTGTGTATAAAAACTGGGCGTGGCTTCCACCGATTTCGCCCATTTTCACAGAGAACAGTTACCGTCAGAGAATCTATGACCCTACCAAATTTGAGAAGGATTGGTAAATTTTTGTTCGACTTATGGCATTAAAAGTATTCTAGACAAACTAAATTAAAATGGGCGGAGCCACGCCCATTTTGAAATTTTCTTTTATTTTTTGTATTTTGTTGCATCATATCATTACTGGAGTTGAATTTTGACTTAATTTACTTATATACAGTAAAGATATTAAATTTTTTGTTAAAATTTGAATTTAAAAAATTTTTTTTTTAAAAGTGGGCGTGTTCTTCATCCAAATTTGCTAATTTTTATTTAGCACATATATAGTAATAGTAGTAACGTTCCTGCCAAATTTCATCATGATATCTTCAACGACTGCCAAATTACAGCTTGCAAAACTTTTAAATTACCTTCTTGTAAAAGTGGGCGGTACCACGCCCATTGTCCAAAATCTTACTAATTTTCTATTCTGCGTCATAGGTTCAACCCATCTACCAAGTTTCATCGCTTTAACCGCCTTTGGCAATGAATTGTCGCATTTTTTCTGTTTTTCGAAATTTTCGATATAGAAAAAGTGGGCGTGGTTATAGTCCGATATCGTTCATTTTTAATAGCGATCTGAGAAGAGTGCCTAGGAATCTACATACCAAATTTCATCAAGATACCTCAAAATTTACTCAAGTTATCGTGTTAACGGACAGACGGACGGACGGACGGACGGACGGACATGGCTCAATCAAATTTTTTTTCGATACTGATGATTTTGATATATGGAAGTCTATATCTATCTCGATTCCTTTATACCTGTACAACCAACCGTTATCCAATCAAAGTTAATATACTCTGTGAGCTCTGCTCAACTGAGTATAAAAAAGATTTTTTTTAATAATGTACAATCAACAAAATAATTGCGGCATGCCCTCTGATGCAAATATACATACATTTCTACATAGCTATGAACTGGCATATAATTTTTCTTGTACAAGTTTAACAAAATAGGAAAACAAAAACTTCATATAAATACCTAAAGCAAAGAGGGCAAAAAAAATTATTTGCAGAGTGTAGCTTGTTGTTGGCTTATGATGCCCTGGTATGTCCAGTAATTTCAATCTAGTAGATATATATAATTTTGCCATATGATGATTGATTTACCTTTTGCTCATATCATCTTCCGTCCGTAAGTTTGTTTTATATTCTTCGTCTTTGCTCAAACCGGGTAAATTTAAATATACCTCGTAACAATATATAATATTGATAAATTGTTATAGAGTACGTTTTTGTTCAACAATTTTCGATAAGCGTTGAAAGTATAAAAGTTTAACACATTTTTAAAACCCATTTTTCATAGAACTCCCCCCTTCCTATTAGTCTCCCTACCTACCTTCACACTTATGTACATAAATATGAATTTATTTCCAAATGTAAGTTAAAGAAAAACAAAAAAAAAAACTTTTACCCAAAAATATAAGAAAATAAAGTCAGCTAATAATTTTTATGACGCCCGGGTATTTTCAGTAAACTACCTATCGTCAATAAGGCTTTTGTCAATTGATCTGCTATACCTTAATGATAGGAACTTATTTGGATATTAATGTTCTAACGTACATGTTACGTCATTCATTTGGTTAATAGTTTTTGAAAATCATGTTAAGTTATTTAAATCAATTTATTACGGTAGAGAATGGAATGGTTTTCTATTCAATTATGGTTTCGGTCCAAAATTTTTAACCCGCATGGAAGTTATAAGCCTTAAGAAAAAAAAAATTTAATTAAATTTATTTTAATTGTTGAAAATACCATTTTGTTATGGAATGCCCCCAGCTGATCTTAGTCCATGCACATACACATTTATGTACTTACCTATAAACATATCCTAGTTGTAGTTGAAAGGAAAAAAAAGAAGGGAAAAATCGAAACAAAACAAAACAAAAAAAAAATGTTACCTAAATATGAACCCTAAATATAAGTAAAAAAGCGGAAGCTAGTGTTTTTTATGATAGCCTGGTATGACTAGCCACCTGAAAGAGAGTTAAATTATAACCAGATACCTTTAGTATAACAATTTTATACATAAGCCGCTAATAAGTGTGTAATATTAGGGTTGTCCTAAATATTTTGTATATGTTAGAAACGGATATTAAGAACTAAGGTTAATCCTAAACATCTTTCCATTAAGGATTGAATTTTTGATTGTAGTCTGGCAATTAATTATTATGGTTAATAAACGATGAATTGTTATCAACTTGAAAATATGAATCTGTAAGTTTTTTGTATGTTCCTGGAGGCAAATGTGTTGATGACATAAAAGGTAGCATACGTTTTTTTTCGGGATCTTCGAATTCTATTCGCATCAAAGATCATGTTAGGGTTATACAGCGAGTGTCGACTATCAGCTTAGACCTCGCCCCAATATTCACGTAAACAGATGTCCGCTTTCACCTCTTTAGCATTTAAAGTTCGTTCTTTGGTTCTTTTGAGTTGGTTAGTTACCGATCTCGTTTTTTTTTTTTGTTTCATTTCGTACATATGTATCTAGTTTTTGAGTTAAGGGAGTGTAGCTCCTGTATTTAGATTCTGGTTTGGGGTCCTAAAATTAAACTTTATGTAATGTCGGTTGAGACATGGCAAAAACCCACCCCATCCCGAAAGAGCTACGGTCAAGAGGACTCCCCCGCCGTGACCTCTCAACTGCCTGTGTGGTTACCAGAATTCCACCCAATGGTAACGTGCCTCTTCATATGTTTATGTGTACATGTATGGGGAATCACACACACATACAAACATTATATACCCCTTCCCTTCGGGGTAGGTTACACACTTGTTCGCTAAAGTTATTTTCTGTTTGATTTCTAAGCTTATTGCTAAAAGAAGCACTTATTGGCAAGAGTTATTCTCCGTTTGATTTCTAGGCCGACATTGTTTTGGCTTTTAATGCTGCTTCCCAAATAGACGAAAGCCTTCGCAGTCTCGAATTTATATCCGTCAACAGTGACGTGGCTACAAATACCACGATGACAGCAAATACTTCGTCTTGTCCTCATTTACTGCAAGACCCACTTTTTTTTGCTTATTTATCTTATACCAACTCTTCGCCTCCATGGTTGAACAGCCCGCCGGGTATCCCGACATTATTTGGCACCTTGTGATTTTTAGCCGTGATATTTCCATTTTCACTTCACATAGTTGAATGTCGTAGTGTTTTCATTACCGGAAATCGGGGTATGTGTGGTATGGTAAACTGAAAATAATAAAAATATTTTTTCGCGACAAATATCTGGGGAGACAGCGCCCACTCTTCTTCCAGAATGTGGTGTGCTTACGGGAGCATTAACTAGTCATCCTATACGTTTTAGGCCGACTCCACGTGCATCAAGTAAGGCAGAAACTTTTTTGCTGAGAAACATTTCATGGCAAAAACATAATCGAAACAATTGTCAAGCCACCAAAGCAATTTAATATTAGTTGTTCGCCCGCTTGCAAAAAGGAAGGAAAAATATACTCCGAAATTTTAAGTTTTACTCCGGCGTAGTCGTTTACTCAGGTAATAGTTCTAAATACTCCGAACACTGGTAGCGAAATATGAGAGAAATGTCATTAATCGAAAAACTTCAAAATCGCTACGTCATCAAACTTTTTTTTTTTAAATTCGATTACAAATGCATCAATTCCGGAATGCCAGATCTTGGCTCATTTGTTTATGGCAGGTAGTGCCGCAGGGAAAAGATTTCGCCTCTCTTCAAAACTAATTTGTTAGTTGTCGTGAATGCAAAGAAAATTCAAGCCGTGGCGTATAGTTTTTTTGGTCGTAACAAAAACAATTTACATTTGTTAGGAATTTTCGGAGCATTAAGTATTTGCTTTCGGGATTGTATTGGGAAAATTAATTGTGTAATTTTCCGTCGAACTTCTGAATTCTTTTACGAAGCCATGAAAAAGGTGAAGGAAATCGAATATTCACTTGGAAATAGCAAGAAGAGAGGAGGAGAAGCGAGAGCTGATAGGTAAAACAATAAGAGCAGGGAAGATGTTGCATATCATTTCGTGCTGAAAGAAATAAATATATACATATGTAGCTACTTTCGGTGCGAATTCTCTGCGAGATCAGGTGTTAATTTATGTTTATAAGAAATGATTGGCGCATATAGTGCAGCGAGGAAAAGGCTGTATGAATGCTTGCGAAGTGATGCATTTATTTGTTGTTTAATAACATATCGCTAATGAATAATTGCGGCGACGGTGCATGGAGGCTGCGACATTCTGCGAAAAAAAATCGGAGACATTGGGGGTTCTATGAAATCTTTGACACACATGGACTCATGGCTAGTTCCAACTATATCTGCGAAAAAAAAGCTTGTGTTTTTTGTTGAATCTGCGAATTGATGCATTCCTTGTTGTGTCAAGGGCGTATCACTGTTAAAAATGTATAAATATAGAAATGCTGAAAATCAAATACTTGCATATTGTTTTGCGTTTTTCTGTTTTTATAATTTCAGTACGTGAACAGGAGGTTAGGCGCAAGGTGAGCAGGATTTAGAACTGACGGCGGAAATCGTAGTGGTTCATTTAACAGTAATTCAGATGACGTAAATAATATCCAGGCAAAGTTAGATTCTATTGTGGAGTTCAGATAACTTGGGTGTGGCCACTCATAATGAAATAAGCATATATTTTTAGAGGTGAAATGTCGTTAACTGAAGCACGCAACTTGGTAAAAATCGAGCAGATGAGAAGCCAGCAGTTGGTTGAGGATGTCTAGGTCAGGTCGATTTTTGCCGTATCTGAACTACCAATGGCAGATCATCTTCAAACATTTAACGGATATCATCGTGATTGGGTACAATTCCGTAACATATTTACAGCGGAAGTTCTCAAAAACCCGCACCTCTCAGATCTACAGAGGCTTCGTCGGCTCCAAGCTGTGTTAAGGGCGATGCCTCCAGACATTAGGGTATGACCCGGTGAAACCACAGCTTTGCTGATGCGTTGCGAATGTTGTGTTTGGCATATGATAACGAATACTTATGTTGTGGAGCTCACTGTTCCGCAATAGACAACATGCCATCTTGGCCAAAGGCGACGCATGCCGTAATATGCTTGAGGTTACCCGACATAGTATAGGCATGATAGCTAGACAATTGGGACCGGGAGAGCGACTGGTTTACATTAAACTTTTTGGAGTCAAGGTTAGATAACTCCTCGCGTTTACAGTGGGAAATGGTTCAGCTTATAGATCGAAAATTTACAAAACGATTTTACATGGCTCCAGCATCGATTTAGTGGGCGACTAAGTCATGCTACGTTCCCTGTCGCGGACTACATAAATAATCAAACTATCAATTTTCGAAAGAATCTGCCAATAGGAGCGAATATTTCATCAAATCTGAACTATAAGGCTTGTCCAAGATGTACTGGTGATCATGCTCTACAAGGATATCTTATGTTGGTTGACTAAATCGCGAGCGGAGAATAAAGCGTTTTTTGGAATTGGTTCTGTGTCAGCACTGTTTAAGAAAGGTGCACTTCGCCAAAAATTGCTTATTCAGTCGTTGTACCAGTTGAGCAAGGTCAATTCATAATAGTATTATTTGCCCAAAATTAGACACCAGCTCTCAAGAGGAGATTACTCAAGCATCTATGCTAACAACTTCAGCTAATGACCAGGTTAAGGGCCATTAGCAATCTATTCCCAAAGGGGAAGCCGGCCTCGGCGTTTACAGCACCATGTTTCCCCTTTACCCTGATGATGGTTTCTGCTATGATGAGTGGGCAGTAGTTCAACCTCTTGCCAATATCAGCGTATTATTATTAAAGATCAGTCATTAGTGCGTCACTATTCGTTTTGTTTTGCTAACTTCGAGTGACGATATGGAGTCACAATGTTTCGCAAACAGCGTCAAACAACATCAGCAAGCAACCCTGTTACATTTATCAATTAACGAACTCGCGAACCACGCACACATTATTTGAGAAATTACCTAGTGAACTGCCGGAGAGTTGGTTCAGCTATTGTCAATTTCTGTAGCTCATAACTAAGATTTCCCAAAACTTGGCAGAATATGAGGACAGGCGAGTTGAGTCTTGTTAAATATTTAGTCAAGCCATTAACAGTTGGAAAATAAAGCGAGTCACTGCAATGAATGCTGGTAGTGATATTCACAATATTACCATTTGGACCAAGCGAATATACTATTTGCCGCCCCGATCGGAAACGTTTTTATATTACCAGTGGAAGCTATTGAGCCTCGAGATGCATCGAGTCTCAAGGCCGGAGGATGTTTGAGCGGAATTATGGCAGTTTGAGTTAGTTGCGATTTGAGAGTAGAGCGAAACGGCCATGTCATTAGAAGCGCGCACTGCAGTAATAAAATAAAGAAATTAAATCATAAATATTTGTGTATCATTTGAAATAGGCGAAAACAGGTACAATGAAGAATGTCACAATGCTTCGGAAAAAGTGGACACGTAGAAGCTTTATAAAAAGCTGTGAAATATTTGGGAAGTGTATCTAATATGTGTAGAGCCGCTACCGATTTAATTTTTGTACTGAATTTGAGTTGATGGTATGCTGTTCCCATAATGATTTAATTTCCTGAATATTATTGCACAATTGAATAAAAATGTAAGTACTTAATTGAAATTATCTGAATGTAATCTTTTAGCCGCAAACATAAAGTTTTTCAATGTTGACTCAATTCCGATCAGTAAACGTTTTTGTAAATCCGTAACTTACAATGGGAAATACTTTTCTTTTCTTTAAAATTTTGTTGATTTCTTTGGCAAATACAAAGTAGATTCCCAGTAAAGCGTATTGTCGTAATCAATTATTAAATTTTCCCATAAACGTGGTAAATCTACTACGATCGTACTGAGGTTATAACCCCGGTTATGACTATGGCAAGTTTACTACGAGCTTTCGATTCGTCCGACACTATATAGACCAGTGTTGTCAGATAATTTTGGAATTTCTAGGTAAATTAAAAAAACAAGAAAAAACAAATTGCTTAAAATAGCTAAACTATTTATTAAAGCCAAAATTTCTTTTCTCTAAACTATTATTCAATTACTAAAGCTTTGTTCTTCAATGATGACAGAGCTTTGACACTCTTAAATTGAAAAATATGTACGGGTTGCCCTTACAAAGTAATGAAAACGGGGAATAATTCAATCCCCTTCGTTGAAAATTTTATTAGGAAAGAACCTTTAGTAGTATATTAGTAGTGATAATAAATGGGTTGGTGTCGAAATTCTGTATGTACCAAATTCTAAAAACAAAATTCTGCTTTTTTAAAATTCTGCTTTCTAAAATTCTGCTTTCAAAATTCTGTATTACAAAATTCTGTATTAAAATATAATGTTAACAATGTTAAAGAGGTCATGTAATTAATTTGAAAAAGTGCGCCATGCACAGTAATTCTGCGTAGAACACCTTTCTGCATAGGAGGCCTTCGGCCGCGCTTATAAAAAAAAAACCCCGGGCTACGCCATGCCAAGTCCGGGTGTGTAGTATAACCATGGCTACCGCCACGGTGATGTCCTTCTGCGTAGTATACCCTTCTAAAAATAAATAAATAAATGTAAGGCGCGATAACCTCCGAAGAGATCTAAGGCCGAGCTTCTCTTCCAATTTGTGTCGTGCTCCTCTTGATTTTTCCCTACAAATTGGCCGGACGGGACCTACATGTTTTATGCCGACTCCGAACGGCATCTGCAAGGCAGATGAGTTTTCACTGATAGCTTTTCATGGCAGAAATACAATCGGAGCGCTTGCCAGACACTGCCGAGGGGCGACCCCGCTTAGAAAAATTTTCTTCTAATTGAAAAATCTTATTTATAAAATTTTGATGTTGCTTTGCCCGGGAGTTGAACCCAGGGCATACGGTGTGATAGGCGGAGCACGCTACCATCACACCACGGTGGCCGCCCTTCTGCACTTTAAAAAACTAACCCTTAGTCAATCCAACACCGGCTACGCTATGCCATGATTCCGGAATTTTCATTTCCAGAATTAAACATGCAGAGTTTTAGAATGCAGAACTTTAAAAAGCAGAACTTTGAAAAAGCAGAATTTTGTTCAAGCAGAATTTTTTTGCAATTTACAGAATTTTGTCACCCAGAATTTTGTAATACAGAATAATGACATGCTCCCATAATAAATTTGTAAATGCCAACAGGTTATGGGGGAAATAATTCATTTTCTACTAAATATTTCGTGAATTTATTTATTTTATTTATTTATTTATTTATTACTACTCTAAGAGCCTAGTTCGAAAACTTAAAAATATGATTGCATTAATTAACAATGTGTACTTAATCTAAATTTATAAGTTAAAAACAAAATTAATTATGACACATGTATCACTAATGCATTTAAATCTCAACGACTATATCATTTAATCGGCCTAGATTTGGTGTAGTCATACAACCGGCTCTTAAATAATTTTCTATCAGAATTTTTTATATATTCAGGTATTTCGTTGAAGCAGGGATGCACCTTAACGTTAAGCTAATCGTTTATCAAAAAATTTCCACCGTTTCCGTTGAAACACTTCGAAATATTATCGATAAAGAAATTATCAAGATAAATTGTATCTCGTTTTTAACCGAAACGAAAAGCTTTCGTTAACGTTAAAAACGTTAACGAAAACGTGATACTTTATGTTTGAATTGTGCTGGCAATGCTATAGCCATGGTGAAGCCGTAAGGTGGCAACAACGAGCGCACATACACACACAAACTCTATGTAATTTGTTTGTGTAATTCGTTGGTGGTAATGTCAAAAATACTCTGAGAAATGTTCGTACTGTCAAAATTCATGAGAAAAGTTGCAATCAGCTTGGATAATGCTTTCACCTTTAATGACTCCGCCATCAATCAGCTTTGCCAGCATAGTTTGAAATTAATAATCAACATAAACGATTTGATTTCGTTTTGATATGGCAGAAAACGAAACGAAATCATTTCGTTAATTTGACGATCTTAACGTTAATAAACGAAACGAAATGACTTCGTTTCGTTTATTAACGTTGATTATCGTAACGAAATGATATCGTTTCGTTGGTTAAGCATGCCTGCGTTGAAGTATTTTAACCCTTTGTAAAAAAAAGTATTTTGTTCCGTTTCGGTTTTATAATTTGGCAATTTAAAATTATTTCTCTGCCTTGTATTTATATCATGGACCTCGTAGTTAAATGTAATACCTGTTCCGAGATACCTGGCAAAATTTCGTTCTTTATATTTTAAAAAAATTTCATTGTGTTGAAGAATATTTGTTGTTTAACGCTCATCCAATTTAAACTTAGAAGCATGTCTTTTATAGAAGTATCATAACGTTTGCTTAAAATAAACCGCATTGCTTTCTTTTCCATTTTTTGCAACTTATCAATTTGCGAATCTTTCATAATAAAAAATATTGTTGAGCACTAAATAAAGTAAGGTTCAACTATGGATCTATAAACCTTTACTTTGTAATAATTACTTAAGTTTTTACAAGTTCTTTGAATAAACCATAATTTTTTTGCTATTTTATTTACTGTATAGTCAAGATGGACATCAAATTTTAATTTGCAATCAGTTTGAACACCCAAATATTTATACTTTTTCAATTTCAATATTATTTATTGTAATACTTTCAAAATTAGCAATATTTTTTCTTCAAATAATACACAGCCAGATATAAAGTGCGTTTAATTCACTTTGTAACTTGATTCTTATATCATTTTCATTTTTGGCATTTATAGAACTTAGAGCATCAGCAGCGAAAAGTTTTATGGAGCCGAATTTCAAAACAGAATTTATATCTTTAATATAAATGTTGAATAAAATTGGAGCAAGAAAAGAGCCTTGGGGTAGGCCAATCTTAACATCCGCTTCGTCTGATATGTTCGATTCGATTTGTTAAGTAATCTTTAAACCAATCCAGTGCAACATCTCTAATACCAATTATTTCCAATTTCCTTATAATATTTTTTTTATCCATAGTTTCGAAAGCTCTTTTAAGATCAATGAAAACTGCTATTATCGCCTTTTTATACTCAGCTGAGCAGAGCTCACAGAGTATATTAGCTTTGTTCGCATAACGGTAATCCGTAACGGCATAAACTAATCGAGATAGATATAGACTTCTGTATATCAAAATGATCTGGGTGAAAAAAGAAATTCATTTAGCAATGTCCGTCCGTCTGTAAACACGATAACTTGAGTAAATTTTGAGGTATCTTGATGAAATTTGGTATGTAGGTTCCTGGGCGCTCATCTCAGATCGCTACGAAATCGGACTACAACCACGCCCACTTTTTCGATATCGAAAATTTCGAAAAACCGAAAAAGTGCGATAATTCATTACCAAAGACAGATAAAGCGATGAAATTTGGTAGGTGCGTTGAACTTATGACGCAAAATAAAAAATTAGAAAAATTTTGGACAACGGACGTGAAAACGTTCACTTTTAAAAGAAGGTAATTTAAAAGTTTTGCAAACTGTAATTTGGCAGTGGTTGAAGATATCATGATGAAATTTGATAGGCACGTTACTCCTATTACTGTATGTAAGCTAAATAAAAATTTGCCAAATCGGATGACAAACACGCCCACTTTTAAAAAAAAAATTTTTTTAAAGTCAAATTTTAACAAAAAATTTAATATCTTTATAGTATCAAAGTAAATTATGTCAACATTCGACTCCAGTAATGATATGGTGCAACAAAATACAAAGATAAAAGAAAATTTCAAAATGGGCGTAACTCCGCCCTTTTTCATTTAATTCGTCTAGAATACTTTTAATGCCATAAGTCGAACAAAAATTTACCAATCCTTGTGAAATTTGTAAGGACATAGATTCTATGATGATAACTGTTTTCTGTGAAAATGGACGAAATCGGTTGAAGCCACGCCCATTTTTTATACACAATCTACCGTCTGTCCTTCCGCTTGGCCGTTAACACGATAACTTGCGCAAAAAACGACATATCTTAACTAAACTTAGTTCACGTACTTATCTGAAGTCACTTTATCTTGGTATAAAATATGGCCGAAATCCGACTATAACCACGCCTACTTTTCCGATATCGAGAATTACGAAAAAAGAAAAAAATGCCGTAATTCTGTACCAAATATGAAAAAAGAGATGAAACATGGTAATTGGATTGGTTTATTGACGCAAAATATAACTTTAGAAAAAACTTTGTAAAATGGGTGTGATACCTACCATATTAAGTAGAAGAAAATGAAAAAGTTCTGCAGGGAGAAATCAAAAGCCCTTGGAATATTGGCAGGAATACTGTTCGTGGTATGACATATATAAAAAAAATTAGCGGTATCCGACAGAAAATGTTCTGGGTCACCCTGGTCCACATTTTGGTCGATATCTCGAAAACGCCTTCACATATACAACTAAGGGTACTCCCTTTTAGAACCCTCATTAATACTTTTAATTTGATACCCATATCGTACAAACACATTCTAGAGTCACCCCTGGTCCACCCTTATTGCGATATCTCGAAAAGGCGTCCACCTATAGAACTAAGGCCCACTACGTTTTAAATAATCATTAACACCTTTCATTTGATACACATGTCATACAAACACACTCCAGGGTTACCCTAGGTTCATTTTGCTAAATGGTGATTTTCCCTTATTTTGTCTCCAAAGCTCTCAGCTGAGTATGTAAAGTTCGGTTACACCCGAACTTAGCCTTCCTTACTTGTTATTATTAAGTTCTTCTTTCCATTCAGCTAAAACCATATTCGCAGCTGTTTCACAGGAATGTTTTTTCTAAATCCTGATTGTTGGGGTATGAGTATATTTTTTTTTCCAAGTATTGAACCAACTGGTTTTTTACCACAAGTTCTAAAATCTTTTCATCACTGGCCAGTGTATTGATTAAGAGTTATTTTGGTTTGGTCATTCTTTCAGAATTTGTTTGAAGAATGCCGTACGTTAGAATTTTATTCAATAATATACTATCTCAAAATCTGTTTCAAAAACCCCTTATCTGAGCTTAAGTTCAATGCATTTTAACATAAGAGGGAGTTAATGAAAAGCATTTTGAGATAAGGCGTTCTTTAATCTAATTCTAATATAGGGCGTTTTTGTGAAATGGGAAATTTTTAAAAAATATTTTGAGATAGGATGATTTTGAATAGGCAGCCGACGTAAGCAACCGCAATGAACTGACAAACAAATAAGAGAAAATGACTTATTGTCTTAGAACTTTATATTCCGGTCTTGACTTTGACAGAAGAGTTAAGCTTTTTTGCGATCCTGCTACACAGGGTGTATTCACCTTTTTATTCTGAAATTTAGGAAAGCTCTTTGCCGTTAAGTATTCATGGAAGTGTTCCGGATATACCGTTAAATTAGAATATTCAGAACACGTTCCTTTGCTACTACCTCACGAGGTCCGAATATACATAATACTCCAAATATAAACCGATTCCCCAAATTCTTAAATAGAGACGAATGTTCCGAGCATACGGAATGAATAAGTTCCCACGCTCAATGAGTACATTTCGTTATAGCATCTCCATTATTTACTAATGACATTTTTACGTGAATCAATTTACTAGTCGAGTTTTTGACGTTGAGCGATACATTTTGATTGGTTTAGGTTTCGTATGTTCATTGGTTTACGAAAGTACATGATTCCTTGGTGTCCGTACTTTTCACAAAACTTACACTGAAAGAAAAAGACTGGTAAAATCAACCGAAATACGGGTCAATTCAACCGCAATTTCTGTCAATTTTTATCCATCGCAACAAGATGTTGAATCAACTGCGGACAAATCGCTTATTCGTAATTGATCGTTTTAGTAGTCAAATGAACAAAAAAAGTTGTTGCGACAGCTTTGTGTGAAAGTACCTATGTTGCCATATAAATAAATAAATGTAAGGCGCGATAACCTCCGAAGAGATTTTAGACCGAACTTCTCTTCCAATTTGCGTCGTGCTCCTTTTTAATGTTTCTTACAAATTGTCGGGACGCGACCTACTTGTTTTATGCCGACTTCGAACGGCATCTGCAAGGCATATGAGTTTTCTCTGAGAGCATTTCATGGCAGAAATACACTCGGAGTGCTTGCCGACACTGCCGAGGGGCGACTCCGCTTAGAAAATTTGTCTTCCAATTGAAAAAGCTTGTTTCTAAAATTTTAATGTTGCTTTTCCGGGGATGTGACCCCAGGGTCTTCGGTGTGGTAGGCGGAGCACGCTACCATCACACCGCGGCGACCGCCATATGAATACGTAAATATCAAAAATTTTGGAATATAAAGATATTGCATGCGCGAACTTCGGTGGAAAGCAGCGGAGCGTAACAAAATTCTAGTAGGTCACTTTCACCACACCAAAAAATTTAACACAATTTTTAACATAATTTAAGCACAGAAATACACTGATTGGAGTTTTAGTGAGTAAAAGTTAAAATTCTGAACACAATAGCTGAAAAAAAAGTGTACAAATAATTATTATATAACAAATACAGGCAGTGGTAGTTTAACAAATTCTGCTGTGGTAAGTGGTGAATGTGACCTACTAGAATTTTGTGAAGCTTGCCTCACACGATTTTTCGTCTATGCAATGTCTCTATATTATATCGTTTCTGTAAATATGTGAATACATAAATACGCATGCTCGCTGCATATGCATACATATGAATATAGAAATGAAAATAGTTGTCACAAAACTGATTCTCAATTCTTTCAGTTGCAGCTCAGCTCTTCTCAATTTCTTCTCTCGCATGCAGTTGCCACACTTGATTGTTTCGAACAAAACTTGTAGTATAAATGTTTGACGTAACATTTTAAAAAGAGAACTTGTAAGTTATAGAATCAAATCGCAGGAAGGTAATTCACCACTGGAGTAACTTTACATGTAATTCGGAAAGTTAAATTTTCGTAACACTTTAATATGAAACGATTCCGAAACAACTCAAACTTTTATTTTGTCGGAAAAATCAACATTAAAAAAGGATGTTTTTTTATTATCTTACAAGCCTCCCAGTTGTATGAAAATTATCCTGTACTATAGCACTCATCAACAGCTTTCATTTGACATCCATATTGTATACACACATTCTAGGGGTATCCGGGTCTACGTTTTGGCCTATATCTCGAGATCGTAGTCACCCAGCGGTGTAAAACTTACTCTGTTCTAAAGCATACATCAACAGCTTCAATTTGATACCAAAATGTAAAAACACATTCTAGGTGTATCCGGGTCCACGTTTTGGGCTATATCTCGACACCCTAGCCTCCCAGTTGTATGAAAATTATACTGTACTATAGCACCCATCAACAGCTTTCATTTGATATCCATATTGTATAAACACATTCTACGGGTACCCTTTTCCACGTATTGGGCTATATCTCGAGACCCTAGCCTCCCAGTTGTATGAAAATTATCCTGTACTATAGCACCCATCAACAACTTTCATTTGATATCCATATTGTATAATCACATTCTAGGGGTACCCGGGTCCACGCTTTGGGCTATATCTCGAGACCCTAGCCTCCCAGTTGTATGAAAATTATCCTGTGCTATAGCACTCATCAACAGCTTTCATTTGATATCCATATTGTAGAAACACATTCTAGGGGTACCCGGATCCACGTTTTGGGCTATATCTCGAGACCCTAGCCTCCCAGTTGTATGAAAATTATCCTGTACTATAGCACTCATCAACAGCTTTCATTTGATATCCATATTGTATAAACACATACTAGGGGTACCCGGGTCCACGTTTTGGGCTATATCTCGAGACCCTAGCCTCCCAGTTGTATGAAAACTATCCTGTACTATAGCACTCATTAACAGCTTTCATTTGACATCCATATTGTATAAACACATTCTAGGGGTATCCGGGTCCACATTTTGGCCTATATCTCGAGACCCTAGTCACCCAGGGGTATGAAAATTACTCTGTACTATAGCACTCATCAACAGCTTTCATTTGATATCCATATTGTATAAACTCATTCTAGGGGTACCCGGGTCCACGTTTTGATCTCAAGACCCTAGACACGTAGCGAAAAAAAAGGTAGACGTTGGCCGATTCTCAGACCTACCCAATATGCTCACAAAATTTCATGGGAATCGGTTCAGCCGTTTCGGAGGAGTTCAGCCTCTAAAACCGTGACAGAATAGTTTTATATATTAGATTAGATTCGTTCGCGTGAGTGAAAATTCATAAAAACTCCTATTCGTTCAAACAAAACTTTTGCAACAAGAGGGCGCAATTTTGCATTGCGCTTGGAGGAGAAGTTGCAAAATTGTACCCGATAAATAGGTGTCCCGGTATATCATAATTTTTTGCGCAGTAAATACAAAAAAGGGTTTTTGTTTTGTATTGATAACTGAAAAAACTAGTTTTTCGTCGTTTTCCCATTTTGTGTGTTTTTCGATTTGATGGTTTTCTTATTTTGGTGTTTTTTTTTTTAACAAGTGGCACCATCGTCATAAGTACAAAGTAGAGAGCGCAGTGAGCGTAAAATTCTATTTGAAATTTGCTCATGTATTGACAGTTGATCGCCGTTGCAATGACCTGTAAGATTGATTAGAAATCTGTAAATTTTACACAATTTTGTTAACTTAAAAGCGACAAGTTCTCTTCTGTTGAAATGACTAAACTAATTTGTTCGCTTGACAGAGAACTCGGTGGAATTATCGGTTATACAAAATAAAATAAACGGAAACAAGTAAGGAAGGCTAAGTTCGGGTGTAACCGAACATTACTTACTCAGCTGGGAGCTTTGGAGACAAAATAAGGGGAAATCACCATGTAGGAAAATGAACCTAGGGTGACTCTAGAATGTGTTTGTACGATGTGGGTATCAACTGGCCTTCGTTCTACAGATAGATGCCTTTTCGAGATATCGTCATAAAGGTGGGCCAGGGGCGACTCTAGAATGTGTTTGTACGATATGGGTATCAAATGAAAGGTGTTAATGAGTATTTTAAAAGGGAGTGTGCCTTAGTTCTATAGGTGGACGCCTTTTCGAATATCGCCATAAAGGTGGACCAGGGGTAACCCTAGAATATGTTTGTACGATATGGGTATCAAATGAAAGGTGGTAATGAGTATTATAAAAGGAAAAGGGGCCTTAATTGTATAGGTGGACGCCTTTTTGGAGATATCGCCATAAAGGTGGACCAGGGGTGACTCTAGAATGTGCTTGTACGATATGGGTATCAAATGACAGGTGGTAATGAGCATTGTAAAAGGGCGTGGGCCTTAGTTATATAGGTGGGTGCCTTTTCGAGATATCGCCATAAAGGTGGACCAGCGGTGACTCTATAATGTGTTTGTACGATATGGGTATCAAATTCGACGTATTAATGGGGGTTTTAAAAGGGAGTGGCCCCTAGTCGTATATGTGAAGACGTTTTCGAGATATCGACAAAAAGGGGGCCAGGGTGACCCAGAACATCATCTGTCGGGTACCGCTAATTTATTTATATATGCAATACCACGAACAGTATTCCTGCCATGATTCCAAGTGCTTTTGATTTCGCCCTGCAGAACTTTTTCATTTTCTTCTACTTAATATGGTAGGTGTCACGCCCATTTTACAAAGTTTTTTCTAAATTTATGCATACTTTGCGTCAAAAAACCAATCCAATCACCATGTTTCATCCCTCTTTTCGTATTTGGTATAGAATTATGGCATTTTTTATTTTTCGATATTATCATAGTCGGATTTCGCCCATTTTTAATACCAAGATAAAGTGAGTTCAGATAAGTACGTGAACTAAGTTTGTAAAGCTATATCAATTTTTGTTCAAGTTATCGTGTTAACGGCCGAGCGGAAGGACAGAAGGTCGACTGTGTATAAAAACTGGGCGTGGCTTCCACCGATTTCGCCCATTTTTACCGAAAACAGTTACCATCAAAGAAGCAATGCCCTTACCAAATTTCACATGCATTGGTAAATTTTGTTCGACTTATGGCATTAAAAGTATTCTAGACAAATTAAATGAAAAAGGGCGGAACCACGCCCATTTTGAAATTTTCTTTTATTTTTGTATTTTGTTGCACCATATCATTAAGCATATATGACACTACTTTATTTTTGCTTGGTCCAAGCTAAAAAAACTGACGAAACTTTATCGGAACTTCAAAACACAAAAACAATTTCTATCATAAAAAAGCGAGACCACTATTTTAATTGTGTTTTTATGCACCAAATTTTCAAACTAAAAACAAAATTTTCATGTGTCAGAAAAAAATAAAGAAAAAACGGCCGAATGTCAAAAAACCCTATCGAAATACAAAATGGCTCGTTTGTTTTTAAGGAACTAGATTGTATTTTCCTTGTATTTCGTTAGTTTTTTGAAATATAGTTTACACACTTATACCAGTACTGAAGCCGTATTAGGAGGGAGTGCGACAAAAAATTGAAGATAAAATACAAGAAAAAATACACGAAAATAAAGTAGTGTCATATAGGTATTACTGGAGTTGAATTCTGACATTATATACTGTAAAGATATTCAATTTTTTGTTAAAATTTGACTTTTAAATTTTAATTTTTTTAAGTGGTCGTGTTCGTCGATATTTCTAATTTTTATTTGGCACACATATAGTAATAGGGGTAACGTTCCTGCCAAATTTCATCACGATATCTTAAAAGACTGCCAAATTACAGCTTGCAAAACTTTTAAATTACCTTCTTTTAAAGGTGGGCGGTGTCACACCCATTGTTCAAAATTTTACTAGTGTTCTATTCTGCGTCATAAGGTTAACCCTAGCAAGTTTCATCACTCTATCCGTCTATGGTAATGAATTATCGCACTTTTTCGGTTTTTCGAAATTTTCGATATCGAAAAAGTGGGCGTGGTTATAGTCCGATTTCGTTCATTTCATGTAGCAATCTGAGATGAGTTCCCAGGAAGCTACGTACCAAATTTCATCAAGATACCTCAAAATTTACTCAGGTTATCGTGTTTACGGACGGACGGACGGACGGACATGGCTAAATGAATTTCTTTTTTCGCCCAGATCATTCGATTAGTTTATGCCATTACAGGGTACCCTTATGCGAACAAAATTAATATACTCCGTGAACTCTGCTCAGCTGAGTATAAAAATTTAATCATTACAAAAATGTTTGTATTATAAAATTGTTTTGAGAAATTTCATTGAATTACATATTAGAAATAATAACGTCGTCATTTAATTTAAAGCAGTAGCGCAACTCACAGCTGATTGCCCAAAATTAGCGCGCACACACAAACATTACTAAAGGCCATATTACGCAAAACTTTTTTGAAAATTCAAGTTAAATATTAAACAGACATAAACTTTGCTAATTTTGGAACATATACCATTTAGGACACCTTACTATGCAACTCTGTTTTTCCTGCTGTTCTTCATTTCACTCCATTCGACTGGCTTTATTTATTGCCTTCCACTTCATCCATCCATTCTCCCATCCCTCCGAAGGCTCATCCTCTCAGGTATTTTGCAATTAATTTGATTTGAGTCAAGGTATGGTAATGGAATTTGACATAGTACTTTTTCTGATCACAAGTAAGATTTATACTAAAAATGACAGAATCGGTATATACCCACGCCCACTTTTTTATGTATCAAATAGTTCCTATAAATTGATGTAGGTTGGCTACACGTAGCTAACTCAATACACATAAAAAATTGGAGTGGCAGCGCCTACTTATTGAAATATAATATAAATTGATGTAGGTTGGCTACACGTAGCTAACTCAATACACATAAAAAATTGGAGTGGCAGCGCCTACTTATTGAAATAGATTTTCATCTGCTTTCGCTGGCGATATCTTCAGAACGGCTAAAGGTAAAATTGCTAAATTTGTGTTCAGTTTCCTTATTTAAGGTTGATCTGTTCCACAGCACTATATGCAAATACAAAAATACGTGACGTGATACCTTCATAACATAAAAATATACAATGCTAAAATTTTAGAGGACCTGTCTAGTAGGCAATTTTGAGAAATGTGTGCGGCAACGCGAAAAAGGGTGATTTCTTTAGCTCTACAGCTAGAAAACTAAGCCTTCCTGAGAATTGAGTGATTTACATCGCCCTATTGGTGATACGATAATCTAACATTGTAAGGTCCAGCCATGTATAGCGGGACTGAAGTGATTACCTTAGCTGTTTTATCATCAGCATAGAATCTATGCATTTTGAGCTTTGATTTGGAAGGCATCCGCCCGATACCGTAACAGACATTTGTTTTTTCTTAGTACTGCGTAATTTAGATTTACATCAAGACAAGCGAAGCAATGTAATTATAATTTTCAGCTTATAATATAAAAGAGTCTCCTCCTGAAATTTCAAATCTTAAAATGGGCCGTAAACGAAATATTTTCGTAATCGAGTATTGTAACTTCAATATTATTGTGATTAACGTGAAACGAGTTACATAAAAAGATCCCTGATGATCTATAGTCTGTTACCCATATTGTACTAATACCTTTTAGCTGTTTGTGATCCAAACTTTGATCAATAGGTGCTGTATCGCTTGAGGTTTCACGTTAGTCGCGAACTCATATCGTAGCACTAATGATATTTTCTAGTATGATACTAATAATGTATTAAAACCTATTATCTTTTTGTAGTCCAAACTTTGGCCGATAGCCGCTGAACCGCTTGATGTATCGCAGAAATACCAATCCTAAACTTGAACATGCTATTTACGTTGATATAACTCCAAAAGATTTGTTACAGACTAGGGCAGAACTGATACGGAAATAGTTGCAAAGAATTTTATAACAAGTCCTAAAACGCCTTTCAGTGCAGCCACAGTCTATTCAGTTTCGCAATGAAAATATTTAAAGACAAAAACAAAATAAATTTGATCCATAATTATTATATTGGGGATTTTATAATAGCCGTGTTTTTTTTTACATGTATGTATATACGTCTACGTTCGCAGGGAAAAAAACGCTTATCCTCATTTAGATAATGTTTAGGAGAGCCATCTAGCGGCAGTGGTTGTACCGAAAAGCGGAGACACACACCTCTGTTGGCAATAGTGTATAACCTAAAGTTGAATCGGTTGCGGTGAATAATTTCAGTTGCATCTGAGTATAATGCGTATTGAAATTTAGGAGTACTTTGTCTGCGCAGCAATTCCAGAAGAGTAGAAAAGTTTAAAGCTTAGCAGTCCATATGCAGTTTAAGCGTATATGTATGTATTAGGGCGGGTCAATTTAAAAATTGCTCATTGCTCTATGAAAATCGTATTGTAGGGATCAAAATAAGAAACTTTGCCGAAGGAACCATGCCTCTAAAACGAATTCTGATGCCCCCCCCCCCCTTTGGGTCGAACTTTTGGGTAGGGGCAATTTCAATCCTACCTGCTGTGTCTTGTGGTGGCTTAAAAAAACAACACAAGCAATTATACGATCTGCAATTGTGTCACAGCGATACCTTCATTTTTTAAAACGGTTGAATAAAAAACCCACACAACTATGTTTACGACATGCAAATGCATCACAGTGATGCCTTGGTTTTAAAAGGGGGTTGTAAAAACGCTAATTTCTAATAATTTTTTTTTATTTCTTTTCTATTACTAAGTTAAATTAATTTTTTCATTTACATATGTCCTAACTAAATAAATTTCTAAAGAGAAAAATAAACTCCAAAAAGAAAAAACATAGGCATTTCAAAGTGGGATTTTTCAAAATTTGCCCCTACGACCCAAGGGGGGGGGGGGGGGGGGGGGGGACAGCAGAATTCGTTTTAGAGGCATGGTTCCTTCGGCAAAGTTACTTATTTTGATTCCAAGAATATGATTTTCACAGAGCAATGGGCGATTTTTTTGGCTCCCCACAAATCGACCCGGCCTATTATGTATATAGATGAAAAAAAACACAGCTAATATAAATTGTTTGATAATTTTTATGTTACTTTAAGGAGTCCGACAAAAACAACTATTTATGATTCATAAAATTCTGCGTCACTTATTATTGTTACACACATTTTGTATTTTTTTTAAGCTATTGCATAGATTTTATCGCGGGCTTGGCGACTAAATCAAAAAAAACCGTAACGGATATTTGTCAAAAAAGGTTCGAAAGTGCTCGAAAATGTTCGTAAAGGTTCGGTGTTAGCAACAGGCCAAATACATAAAATTATAAAATTGGATCTCTATCATAAACAGCGGTGGGCACCACTACATTTACACGGTTACCAAATTGGGAATGTGTTAGTAAACACGAAAGCGTAGCGAGCACGAAAGCAAAATCAATTATTTATTTAGTTTGATTTCAATTATTGAACGGTGAACACGTGTCACACGCACTCTTTGGTACTCTGTTTTAAGCGCGCGTGCGACACTTCCTCACCGTACGACCATCGAAATCAAACTAAAAGAGCTTTCGTTGATTTTCACGAAGTAGCCATTGTGCTATCGCTTATCGTATACATATATGGTCGCTTACAAGCATAGCGGAACGATACAACGTGGCAGCATGGTGACATACCTACAAACATAAATAAAAAGTTTATGTACTTTGTTTTTGTAAATTCGATGGACAAATGTCAAAATCGTACTGCGCCGTATTTTGATGTATCAAATCAAATAAAAAAAGCTTAAAATCAGCTGTCCCATGCTGCCACCTTGTATCGTCGCGCCATGCTTACAAGCCAACCTAATAAAACCGCACTGCGTTTTTTTAGCGCACGCAAACAACCGGCGTATTTTGCCCTAACCCAAATAAGCATGCGTTGCGACAATGTAAAGCATGTGTGCAAACGTCAAATCTAAATGTCACGCAGAACAAAAATTGGAAATCGAGTTAGGTTTTCACGCAGCAAATTCAATTTGAGTTGCTCTTATACAAGTTGTATGTGCATGAGACATTTTTGACAGAAAATGACTTGCGTGCATTTATATTAGGTTGGTTTGTTAGCAGGTGCTAAGCTCAATCCCACCCCGGATCATAAAGTTAAAGTTAAAGTTAAAGTGAATGTTAAAGTTAAAGTTAAAGTGAAAGTTAAAGTGAAATTTAAAGTTAAAGTTAAAGTCAAAGTTAAAGTTAAAGTTAAAAATAAAGTTATAATTAACTTAACGAACATAACTTTCCTTACTTGTTAACTTTAACTTTAACTTTAACTATAACTTTAACTTTAACCTTAACTTTAACTTTATCTCTAACTTTAACTTTAACTTTCACTTTAACTTTAACTTTATTTTTAACTTTAACTTTAACTTTAACTTTAACTTCATTTTTAACTTTAACTTTCGCTTTAACTTTAACATTCACTTTAACTTTAACTTTAACTTTAACATTAACTTTAACTTTAACTTTAACTTTAACTTTAACTTTGACTTTAACTTTAACTTTAACTTTAACTCTAACTTTAACTTTAACTTTAACTTTTACTTTAACTTTAACTTTCACTTTAACTTTAACTTTATTTTTAACTTTAACTTAAACTTTAACATTCACTTTAACTTTAACTTTAACTTTCACTTTAGCTTTAACTTTAACTTTATTTTTAACTTGAACTTTAACTTTAACATTAACTTTAACTTTAACTTTGACTTTAACTTTAACTTCAACTTTAAGTTTATTTTTAATTTTAACTTTAACTTTCGCTTTAACTTTAACATTCACTTTAACTTTAACTTTAAATTTAACTTTAACTATTTTTGTTGTTATATCGGCCTACTGATTTTAAGATCGCGGGTTCGAATCGAGCTCAAGGCCTAACAAAAATTTTTTATCATTATTATTGTTATGATAAATTTTTTCTTAATTGAAAAATTTTTTTTTTTTTTTAAATTAGAATAGAAGAAAGAAAAAATTTTTTAGACAACTGCCAAAGCTCGTTGTATAGATCCATTTCGGGAACTGCTAAATTCCTTCATCGGCAACGTTTAGGCGCCGCTGCTATAACCATTCAGCCACCACAGCGGTTTTTTGTTTGTCTTCATTAATCCTACTTCTATTCTGGTTCGTGCCAATTGATATTCACACCACTGCGACATCTGTTGCAGAATAGCTGTGAAAATTGGACTTGTTTGTTGGCAATGCTGCCATAGTGTCATATTTTATTGACACTTTTTTCCCCGTGCTCTGGGATGTATTAACAATTTTTGTTGTTATATCGGCCTACTGATCTTAAGATCGCGGGTTCGAATCGAGCTCAAGGCCTAACAATAACTTTTTATCATTATTATTGTTATGATAAATTTTTTCTTAATTGAAAAATTTTTTTTTTTTTGAAATTAGAATAGAAGAAAGAAAAAATTTTTTAGACAACTGCCAAAGCTCGTTGTATAGATCCATTTCGGGAACTGCTAAATTCCTTCATCGGCAACGTTTAGGCGCCGCTGCTATAACCATTCAGCCACCACAGCGGTTTTTTGTTTGTCTTCATTAATCCTACTTCTGTTCTGGTTCGTGCCAATTGATATTCACACCACTGCGACATCTGTTGCAGAATAGCTGTGAAAATTGGACTTGTTTGTTGCCGATGAAGGAATTTAGCAGTTCCCGAAATGGATCTATACAACGAGCTTTGGCAGTTGTCTAAAAAATTTTTTCTTTCTTCTATTCTAATTTCAAAAAAAAAAAAATTTTTCAATTAAGAAAAAATTTATCATAACAATAATAATGATAAAAAGTTATTGTTAGGCCTTGAGCTCGATTCGAACCCGCGATCTTAAAATCAGTAGGCCGATATAACAACAAAAATTGTTAATACATCCCAGAGCACGGGGAAAAAAGTGTCAATAAAATATGACACTATGGCAGCATTGCCAACAAACAAGTCCAATTTTCACAGCTATTCTGCAACAGATGTCGCAGTGGTGTGAATATCAATTGGCACGAACCAGAATAGAAGTAGGATTAATGAAGACAAACAAAAAACCGCTGTGGTGGCTGAATGGTTATAGCAGCGGCGCCTAAACGTTGCCGATGAAGGAATTTAGCAGTTCCCGAAATGGATCTATACAACGAGCTTTGGCAGTTGTCTAAAAAATTTTTTCTTTCTTCTATTCTAATTTAAAAAAAAAAAAAATTTTTTTCAATTAAGAAAAAATTTATCATAACAATAATAATGATAAAAAATTATTGTTAGGCCTTGAGCTCGATTCGAACCCGCGATTTTAACTTTAACTTTAACTTTAAATTTAACTTTGACTTTAACTTTAACTTTAACTTTAACTTTATCTTTAACTTTTACTTTAACTTTAACTTTAACTTTAACCTTAACTTTAACTTTAACTTTCACTTGCTAACAAGCCAACCTAATATAAACGCACGCAAGTCAATTTCTGTCAAAAATGTCTCATGCACACACAAATTGTATGAGAGCAACTCAAATTGAATTTGCTGCGTGAAAACCTAACTCGATTTCCAATTTTTGTTCTGCGTGACATTTAGATTTGACGTTTGCATTATGCTTTACATTGTCGCAACGCATGCTTATTTGGGTTAGGGCAAAAAACGCCGGTTGTTTGCGTGCGCTAAAAAAACGCAGTGCGGTTTTATTAGGTTGGCTTGTAAGCATGGTGCAACGATACAAGGTGGCAGCATGGGACAGCTGATTTTAAGCTTTTTTTATTTGATTTGATACATCAAAATACGGCGCAGTACGATTTTGACATTTGTCCATCGACTTTACAAACACAAAGTACATGCAATTTTTATTTATGTTTGTAGGTATGTCACCATGCTGCCACCTTGTATCGTTCCGCTTTGCTTGTAAGCGACCATATGTGTATACGATAAGCGATAGCGCAATGGCTACTTCGTGAAAATCAACGACAGCTCTTTTAGTTTGATTTCGATGGTCGTACGGTGAGGAAGTGTGCACGCGCGCTTAAAACAGAGTACCAAAGAGTGCGTGTGACACGTGTTCACCGTTCAATAATTGAAATCAAACTAAATAAATAATTGATTTTGCTTTCGTGCTCGCTACGCTTTCGTGTTTACTAACACATTCTCAATTTGGTAATCGCGTAAATGTAGTGGTGCCCACCGCTGTTTATGATAGAGATCCAATTTTATGTATTTGGCCTGTTGCTAACACCGAACCTTTTCGAGCCTTTTCGAACCTTTTTTGACAAATATCCGTTACGTTTTTTTGTTTTTGATTTAGTCGTCAAGCCCGCGATAAAATCTTTGCAATAGCTTAAAAGTAAGGCGCGATAACCTCCGAATAGATCTCAGGCCGACCTTCTCTTCCAATTTGCGTCGTGCTCCTCTTGATTTTCACTACAAATTGGCCGGATGGGACCTACATGTTTTATGCCGACTCCGAACGGCATCTGCAAGGCAGATGAGTTTTCACTGAGAGCTTTTTACTCAATATGTTTCCGCATCACTCTTCCCCTTTAATTATTGAAATATAACACTAAAACTATGATGTATATTGGAACGATTTTCCGTCATCCCTTGTCAAATTTGGTTTTGAGACAAACTGGTTTCGGCGTTGTGACATCATCAGTGTCGATTTTCGTTCTGATCTATTGTTGTCGTTTGTCCTGTATTTATAGTTCGTAGGTATATGAGCAGGTATTGTCAAATTGATGCTTGTGTATATTTAGTTATGTGTATGTGCTGTGTGTTCATTCAGAACCGAGGGTGGTTTACTAATCGATTTGTGTGGCTGACTGGGGTAGGTAGTCTGTGATTTTAGTCGTTTGACCTTCTTTGTCGGTTTTTTGTTTTGGTGTGTTAATTGTTTTGTGTTTATTTGTTGTTGTGTGTTTGTCTGTTGTACCTGTGTGATTAAGTTGTTTCCTGTAAACAAGTTTTAAAGGCTCGAATATTGTGTCAGAAATTGTGTTTATCTGTTCGTTTATTATTCTACCGTCGAATGTTTTCTGTTTGTAGATTTCCATGTTTTCGAGTACGTTGAGACGTCGGCCCTTTTCCTGTGTGTGAAGAACCCTAACTGTTTTATTGATGTTTGCTGGGGAACATTCATTCTCGACCATGTGATTCGCGAAGTTAGACTCGGGTATAATGTTTGGATTCCGTATTTTTTGTTATAATCTCTAATATGTTCTCTGATCCTCGTTCTTATTTGCCGTCCTGTTTGTCATATGTAACTATGCTGGCATCCGCAGGTAATCTTGTATACGCCGTGGCTGCTAAATGGATCCTCTGAGTTAATGCTAGTTCTTAGTTTTCGCCCTAGATTGTTCGATGTTTTGAATGCTGTGTTAATGTTGTATTTTTTAAAGAAGTTTGCCAATTTATATGTTGCTTTTCCAGTATATGTCATAGTCGTCCAGCTATTATTTTCCTTTTCATTATTTCTTTTTGGTTCTCCATTTGTCCTTCTGAGCTTATCTACTAGTGCTTTTTTATATCCGTTGTTTGCAGCAATATTATATATGACCTCAAGTTCTCTCTTATATGCCTCTTGTGTAAGAGGTGTTCTTTCAAGTCTATGTACCAAATGCCTTAATGCTGCATTTTTATGCTGTTGAGGGTGATTTGAGGTATTGTGTATTATTGTGTCGGTGGCCGTTGACTTTCTATATATGTCATAGTTAAATCTTTTGGCTTCTTTATCAATATTTATCGTGAGGTCTAGATAGTTGATTCCTCCGTCTTTTTCGGTTTCCATTGTAAATTTTATATTTCCGTGCTGCTTGTTGAGGTACTCCAGTACAAGCTCTTCGTTATTAGTAGCTAAAATACATATTATGTCATCCACGTATCTAGCATAAAATGACACGCCTAATTTGGAGTTCAGCTCCGGTATGTACTTTTCTTCCAGATTTTGCATGAACACTTCCATAAGAATTGCTGATGTGGAGCTTCCCATTCTAAGACCGTTTGTTTGTCTATATATTTTATTGTTGAATTGAAAATAGTTTTGACGTAAAGTGGTTCTTAGCGTATTTGTGATTTGCATACTTTTCACTTTGTTTTTTGTGTTATGAACTATTGTTGAGCTAACCATGTCCAAAGTCTCCGATAGTGGTATGGATGGGTATAAATCTTTTATGTCAAAAGATACCAATTTGCTGTTTCTTGTTAGCTCTACGGTCTCGAGTCTCTCTATTAGTTCTGTTGTGTTAGCTATTGCATATTCGTTCCTTAGCTGCAGAGTATCTATCAATATAGTTTTTAAATATTTGGACAGTTTGTAACATGGTGCCGATCTAAAATTAATGATGGGCCTCATTGGCATGTCCGGCTTGTGGATTTTTGGTAGCGCAACCAGTGGAGGAGCCGAAGGGTTCATTTGGACCAATCTATGTGCCATGTTAGAATCTACTATATTGGTTGCATTTTTTATAGCAACGTTGATTTGTTTTTGGTATTCATCTGTGGGATCCTCTCTCATTCTACGACATTTTATTTCCTCTATGAGATCTTCGGTTTTGGATATATATTGCTCTTTTTCGATTAGCACAGTGGTGTTTCCTTTGTCCGCTTTCGTTGTGACAATATTGTTTTTCCTTAGTTTATGCCGTAGATTCTTTATTGTTTTCTCCTCTGTATTCGATTTTTGTCCTTCCTGTGCTTTCACCTCCTTTTTATGATTTCCCTGCACATGTGTCTTGCGTGCTCCTGTTCTTCCTGTGGTATCAATGATATTGCGATCTCCGCATCTACAATCGCTTGCTCCGTTTTTCTTACTGTATTCTGGTCCATGATACTGTGCTTCAGGCCCTTTTCGAGAAGTTGTGCCTCTTCCTTTGTAATGGCCACTGTTGTGAGGTTAACGAACTTGTCATGAAACTGGTGAGTATTTTGGTTTTGGTTACCCTCTTGTCGTCCTACCAGCTTGTCCAATTTTCGGTTCAGCGACCTGTATTTTTGTTGTAGTTCCTGATCGACCTCTGTCTTAATGCGGTCGAAACATTCCATTAATGCAGTCGTAGGTAGTTGTTCTGCCAATCTTAAATGGATAGATAATAACTCGGCATTTATCTCATCCTTCTTCGAGTATAAGCTTTCCAACTCATATTTTAAAAAATCCTAAAACTATATATTTCACAAAAAATACTATTTATTTGTCAAACTATTTCTAACTATTGGCCGCCACCGTGGTGTGATGGTAGCGTGCTCCGCCTACCACACCGAATGCCTTGGGTTCACACTTCGGGCAAAGGAACATCAAATTTTATAAATAAAGTTTTTCAATTAGAAGAAAATTTTTCTAAGCGGGGTCGCCCCTCGGCAGTGTTTGGCAAGCACTCCGAGTGTATTTCTGCCATGAAAAGCTCTCAGTGAAAACTCATCTGCCTCGCAGATGCCGTTCGGAGTCGGCATAAGACAAGCAGGTCCCGTCCCGCCAATTTGTAGGAAAAATTAAAAAAAGGAGCTCGACGTAAAGTGAAAGAGAAGCTCGCCCTAAAATCTCTCCGTGCCTTACAATTATTTACTTATTTTATTTCTAACGGTTCTGATCTGGACTCTTTTGCCGGATGGTGAGCAGACAATAACTTATTTTTAAATTCAAACAAATGATGTGTTGTGTCTTATTCCGTAAAGAAAACTGCCGCATAGTTTCTCTGCTAAATCTCTTAATCGTTGTCAGTAGAGTAAAGACTTAGGTGTAATTTTTGACTCCAAACTCTTTTTTTCTAGTTACATTGATTTCGGCCTCCCATCATATACCAGCAGTCACAAATTGCTTGGTCTTCAGGCTTTGCATGACAGAAGAACTTTTATCTCACACTTGCTTGCCTATAATGTAATAAACTTTAGCACGAATTGCTCTGATTTATCTAATTTGTTCATTCCATATATTCCGCTGCGTAATCTTTGGCATAATAGATTATTTAAACTATTATTTATTATTTAAATAACTCATAAAACGAATTATGCTATGAATGAGCCTATAACTAGGACTATACATCTAGCAAATCGATTCAGTAGTGTTATTAATTTTAATAACAGCTTATATAAGTTTAAGCTTGAATTGGTTTCTATTTTTAACTAATCTGTAAGAAAGCATCTAGTTATCGACATGTAAGAATTGAAGTAGATTATGGTCAGCGTAAAGCATTTATCAAACACCAAAGGTATTGTACCCTATCAAGGGGTTACCAGCGCAATATATAGCTTCTCCAACCTAATTGCCAACCTCACCTACCCGTGACGAATTCTGTTTCATTGACAGCCGAGGCTCTGGCGACCCCAACTTCCTCATGGTGGGGAGGACGGGATGGCCTAGAAGGTTTAATGTAGTCATATTAATAGTTCCCGAGATGGTCGGACTAGTACCTTAATAGTGCTTTGTTACCGGAACGTATATCCGGCAAAGGGCCATCAACATCGGTAACACTCCCCAAAGCCTTCGGGGAATGTCTTTATCGTTAATACAACAACAACAGCAACAAAGCATGAATTTTTAGACCGAATGAATTAAATAAAATTCGCGTACAAAGAAATGACTAGTAATTCAGATTGATATTATTGACACGTTGACTTAGCACATTTTTTTAACTGCTGACGACTTAGCACATTTACACATCATTGCCCACAGCACGAAAAAATTAAAAATTTAAATATATTTTTTTTTGTGATCGATGTATTTTGAATTCATTTTTAAAACTGCATTAAAACACAATTTCGCAAAAAAGTGACTTAGCAGATTTTCACATTAAGCTAACGATATATTATATACAATTTATTATTTTCGCAATACCTATCAAATTTGGTTTCCGCCTCAGAGTATGAACATGTATCTTCAGTGATAGTGCAATGTCGTTCATAATTCGCTTGTCATGAATTGCAATCTTGATTGCATTCAATAATTTGATTTTGCTTACACCGCAGATCTTTGTTTGCACTATTTATGGACGCGTGTGGGTAATGTGCGTCGTCCGCATATTTACATCAATAAGCGCGTTGGCTCCCTTCTTAACTATCCCCGTTTTGATACGGGAGAGTATTCTTCCTATGTATATTAGCGTCTGGACTTTGACTCGACCGAGAAGGTTTTGTTATTTACGACCGCCGATTCCAACAGTTGACTTCTGCTACCTGTTCCACCAGGATCAGGATTTTACTCAAATCTAGGAGCTCCAGGTTCTCCTCGCTGATGTTTTTGGGTATCGAGTTGATCTGAACCATAATATGGTGATTGCTATTTACCACGACGTCATTCGTGCTGCCCAGAATATTATCCCAATCTGGCAACCCCGCAATCGATCGACAGGAACCAATTCAGTCAAGTTCATCAAGACGAAGTCGTCGCTGACTCTCGCAATTGCTTCAGTGTCATGCTGAAATAGATAAGGCCGATCATGTGGATTAAACTGAAGTGTTGGTTCAAGATCCAACCACGCCCATGGACGATAGTCACCAACGGGGTGTCATTCGTCAATTCTTATACCACACATGCCAGATATTAATTCCAAACTGCCATAAAATTAAAAATTGGTTTGAATTAGGATATTTGTTCTTAATGTGCTTAAACACGTTTAACTACGGAGACGACAATTTGATTTGTCATGCACATAAATATAACATTTTTTTCTGGTTTTAGCAATAGGGATATTCTCTTGATCTAGAAAACCCTAGAAAACGGGTGAGAAAAATAACACTACTCAACAAATTTTGATCAACTTTAGTCTCCAAGAATACAATAGGCCTTTCCAAAAGTGAAATTTTCTCCTGATTCCAAATATGACTTGCATTTTCCTGTTGCAGATCTAGAAAATATGAAAACTCCCATTTTTGCAGAACACTGCAAAAATCTGCATTTTTAATTTTTTCGTTTTAAACTGCTGAATTATGCATTACACTAATTCCGATAAAAATTTCTTGCCTGCACCTCCCTTAAGTATCTTCAGTAGTTTGGCCACTATGCCAAAAAACGTTCAAAAATGTTGAAAAAAAAAGAAATTTCAGATTTAACCACTTTAAAATCGGAAAAATTCTACTGACTAAAAAAAAGTTAGCCCTCCTACGTTGTAGGTAATTTAATTGGGGAAACTTTTAAGCATACCAGTGCAAAAATCAGACGTGCCGTTGAGACTATAGCCCCGTTAACTTGCAAGCATCTATCCTACAATTGTTTATAGACAATTTTTATTCAAACTACGTTTTTATTTTTTTACAACGTTTTATTATAGACATATGTATGCACGTTAAATTGTATTCAATTGAGTAATATGAGTATAAACCAGCACTTCAGTGAAAAACAACAACGACTACAACATTAAATACATACATATCTACATCTAAAAAACTACCCGTTTATAATTTTCTGGGTTTGTTCCCGTATTATTGTCCAGCAATAATCTCCCATCATTTCTTCATTCCAAAAACTTTGGTAACGCTTTTCAAAAATCATGAGGTCTTGGTGAAACCTTTGACCCTGTTCATCACTTTCAGCACCTAGGTTTGCGGAAAAATTATCCAAATGTGAATGGAAAAAATTCATTTTGAGGAACATGTTGCATTTCATAGCACTGTGGTTTTCCAACAAGGCTTTGACCATTTCTCTACAGTTGGGATCTTTGTTGTTGCCAAGAAATCCACTTACGACTTGCTTAAAGCTGTCCCAAGCCGCTGCTTCTACTGATGATAAATGATTCGCAAAATTTTCGTCTTTCAGCAACTTTCTAATTTGTGGACTAACAAATATACTTTCTTTTAATTTGGCTTGAGTTATTTTAGGGAAAAATTTCGTTAGGTACTGGAAGGATGGCGCGTCCTTATTTAAAGCCTTTACAAAATTTTTCACTAATCCTAATTTGATGTGAAGTGCTGGCAAAATAACTCGTTCGGGATTTACTAAAGGCGGGTTTGCGGTATTGAAGGCACCTGGTTCATACTCAGCTCTTGGTGGCCAGTTTTCCTGACTATAATGGGTTTCTCTAGCACGGCTGTCCCAAAGACAGAGAAAACAGCAATATTTAGTGAAACCTCCTTGAAGTCCGAGAATTATAGCTACAACCTGGGATGTATTTCATATACTATTTATTTTAAATTGTACCACCGAAACTGCTTACATTTAAGTCCGCACAAATTTTTCAATTAAATTGTTTATATTGAATGAGCTCAAGTAAATTGGATATGTTTAAATAAGTTTCTTTAGTATTCTCAGAATGTGCCACTGGTATTGACGGTAACGAATTTCCTTTATGGAGTAATGCTGCTTTTAAACTACGCTTTGAACTGTCTATAAACAAGCGCCAATCATCCACTTTATTTTCTAATTTTAGTGCTTCAAATACTTGGACATCATTGCAATAGCAAATATTTTTAATTTTAGTAAAAAAAGAAGATAGAGTCTTGTGTTTATTTCGATATTTGGAAGTACTTGTCGAAGAGCCCAGGCTTCCCCATTGCTGCAAAACGAAATCCTAGAACTTCGCTGTAAAATTTCGATAATTCCAAATCTCTGGCCAAGTCATTAAGTTCGGCTTGTGAGACTCGATGTGGGACCTCTCCTTCTTGTTCACTGTCTGAATTATCTGCTTCGGAGTCACTTTCGCTTGAGGCTTCAAAACTTATAGGCGGCCTAGGTATGGTCGGGTGCCTTTCATGCGGGTGTTTGCGCCTTGCACTCACCGGCGTCACCCCAAACCGTCGACTCGTAGGTGTTTTTTGAACCCTCCCTCCCTCATGTAGGGGCGGAGCCTCCTCGTGGTGGCACCTGGTAACGCTTCGGCGGCTAATTCGAGCGGCGACCTTTCTCCCCACCCCCCTCAACCCCATCTTCCTCTTCCTTTTTCTCTCCCCTTCTCCTTAATTGGCTGGATCAAGGTCTTATACGACCCGTGCCGACGATCAGCCTGGCTGGGGGCCCATAAATAGCCCAGTCGTTAACGGAGTGTATCGAATACCGGACGACCTTCGATGCTATTAAGCCTTACCCAGACATCGCGGATCTCTGTCCGGGTGGACCTTTTCCCTTCTCCGCTACTCTTGGGATGTTTAGTATGGAGGAAAAATTTTCAAAAATAGTAAGAAGGGCGGCTCTCCAAATAAGAGTTTGGCTGCGGGGGGCTCCAGGGGTGTGGGGGTGGCCGGCTCTAGGGTCAAGGGAGACAAAAAGCCCAGTCATCAGGACAAGCGCTGGACTGCCCGGATCCTGCGTAGGAATGTCTCCTCGCTGATAAGGGAGGGGGAAGTTTCCGAGGAGGACTGACCGAAGGCTCAGCGCGACCTTGCTTGGGCGAAGCAGGTGTTGCCGGAGTTCAAGCTGGACTGGGTCGAGAGCGATGAAGCCTCGAAACGCTCAGCGGTCTATGGATGAAACCAAACCCTACGGCGCGGAAAAGGGCCAAGACGCAGGGAGGCTGGACTCGGTATTTCACCGAAATAGCCAAGGATCGGCAGATCATTGGTGTTATGGACGGGAGCAGCGAAGATGGCAGGATCCCGAAACAGCAGTGGAAGTGGGTTGAGGCAGCGCTCGCTACTGTGGCCGTTAAGGTCAAAAAAGATAACCCTGGTCCGCCGCCTTCTTATACCGATGCGGGGTGGTTCCAGGGCAATATCATACTAATTGCGTGTGACGACGCCAGGTCGGCGAAGCTTTACAAAGCCGCCGTCTCGCTGATAGGGGGTGTATCCGAGAGCGCGCCTCAAGGTAGTGGATGCGTGTGATATCCCCTCACGACCAAGGGCGAGAGCCTGGGTATAAGATTTATAGCGCTCAGGAAAAAGGTAAGCCTCGCACATGTATATTGGCGAAGTCTGCTCTTAACGTTTTTCTTCTACCCAATTATAGCGATGGAGATCTGACAGCTTATCTTCTTTTCTGCTTAAAGCGCTCGAAAGACTTCTAGAGGACCACATCAGGAGGAGGATTGAGCCGTCGCTTCTTTCGCAAGCTCAGCATGCCTATACTAAGGGCAGGTCAACTGAAACGGCCTTGCACTCACTGGTATCCGCTATCGAAAGGTCACTAGACCTTAAGGAATACACATTGGTGGCATTTCTAGATATAGCGGGTGCCTTCAACAACGTTCTCCTGGAGGCCATCACCTCGGCGCTGACCGATCTGGGGGTGGACGCATGCCTGGTGGAGTTTATATACAATCTGCTTAAGCGTAGGCAGATTAAAACTAAGCTAAGTGGATGCGTGATCCGCAGACCGGTCGGCAGAGGCACTCCGCAGGGAGGTGTTATCTCTCCGCTACTTTTGGTGGTTACCGTCAACCAACTACTGCGCCTCATGGAATCAGAAGGTCACCAAGTTATCGCGTATGCAGATGACATCTGCGTCACCATTCGGGGGAAATTTCCGCAAACTCTTTGCAACCTAATGGAAGGGGCACTATCCAAAATTTCCGCACTGGGCCACAGCCACAGGCTTGGAAGTCAACCCGGAGAAAACCGAGCTTGTCCTCTTCACGAGGAGGTACAAAGTACCAAATCTAACAACGCCAAGAATTGGGGGCCTTTTTAACGTTTAGCGATCGAGTCAAGTATTTGGGAGTAATTCTGGATAGGAAGCTATTATGAAGTGACGATATAGTGGAGCGATGCAAGAAGGCAGCAGCAGCGCTGTTCACCTGCAAGAGGGCAATTGGCACCTCCTGGGGATTCTCCCCCAAGGTGACATACTGAATTTATACAGCCATTGTGCGCCCGATTCTTCTTTATGGTGCCTTGGTCTGGTGGCCTGCACTAGCTAAAACTACCTATCTTAAAACGCGTCAAAAGGTGCAACGGGGTTCGGAGCTCTGCATCACCGGGGCTGTCAGCTCCACTCCATCTGAAGCATTCAACGAAATGCTATACTTTCCACGAAGGAAATAGCGGTCATCGCCGCTCTACGCATAAAGGAAACAGGTCTATGGTCAAATGGATCTAGTGGACACGCAACAATCCTGGCCACGAACGCCCCAGTCCCAATACAGGTGCGCACTGACTACTGAACGCCAAAAAACGTCTTCGTTAAAAACTATAGTATATATATACCATCGCGACATGACTGGAATACCAGACAACATACGGTACCGAGTGCTGTCAACATATTCACGGATGGTTCTAAGCTTGACGGGAAGGTGGGAGCAGGCCTCTTTTTGCCGGATCTGGGTCTAGAGGTCTCTTTTCGCCTACCAGATTACTGTAGTGTTTACCAAGCGGAAATGCTGGCAATACACAGAGCTGTGAACCATCTAGAGTCTATGCCTAAGGACGGTAAACGGGTGTTTATTTTCTCAGACAGCCAGGCCGTATTAAAGGCCCTGGACTCATTCGTCGACAACACAAAGTCGGTCACTGAATGCCGCAGATCTCTTAACGAGATGGCTCAGCACTTCAGTATCAGCTTTATATGGGTACCTGAGCACAGGGATATTGAAGGCAATTGCAGAGCAGGCGAGCTGGCCAGAAGAGGCACCACCGACCATATCCTTCCGGGAAATGATTCGGTAGGCATACCCATGGCCACTTTCAGGCTTCGTGTAAACACAAGCACTATAAGAATCGCAAATTGACTATGGTCAGCCATATCATCGTGTGAGACATCCAGGCAAACCTGGCCCTCATATGACAAGGGGCAAACAGAAGCGCTTCTGATTTTAAACAAATCAGTTCTATCGTCCCTGATAAGGGTTCTAACAGGGCATTGCTTAATAGGCACGCATGGTGCTAGAAGGGGGGTAACGACCTTCGACTATTGTCGCAGCTGCAGATGTACAGAAGAGGAGTATAGCGTCCAGCACCTTCTCTGTCACTGTCCAGCGCTTAGTAGGCGTAGGATGGCTATCCTTGGTAAACCTTTTCTACATGACCTCGCTGAGGTCTCTTGCTATGAAGTAAAGCCTCTAGCAAAATTTATAATTTCCACGAGGTGGTTTGACCCGCTTTAGGCAGGGTAAGGGTCCTCTTTGAGACGGTATAGGGTATTACAATGGGCCCACTGGTGGCCTAAGTAGTGAGCTGTTTCCATAGTGTCCAGCTCAGCCCTTGCGCCCTAACCCAACATAACCTAGGTATGGTCATATAGTTTTGGTTTTTTAGCTGATGCCACATTTGAATAACTTATTAATTTCATTTTTTTTCTCGTTTCACCTTTAAGGTCTATCACGCAAAAATAGCACTGGTCGTAGTTAAAGGGTTCCGTCCACATCATTGGAACACCAAACTTCATGTTATGACCTTTACCCGATACCCATCTCATTAAAGTTAATCTACAGGAGGCGCAAATAAAATGAGGTGTCCAAGATTTATCGAGATTTTTTACACGGAAACCGAAATAATGAAAGTATGCATCTTTGACAGAACTAGTTATTTTTGTGTTATGATAGGCTTTTCTTGACCATAATGTTGCTTTTAGTGCAAGTAAAACTCCACTATTACGTCCCAACGTTTCGCTAAGCACCTTAGCTTCCTCAGGGGCGAAACTGCATTTATTTAAATATTTTTTCAATTTACCAACGTAATTTGACATGAAATTATAAAAATAGTTGTTTAAAATTTCAACAATGTCCAAAAATTAAAACCAAACAAAAAACAATAAACGAAAATGGACTTACATACATATACATATATGTTAAATTTTCTATTATAAAAACATATCGCTAATACCATCTGTATGTGGTACAATTGTCAAACTAAACAACAGAATTTAAAGGCATAACAAATAAGCCGCGGAAATGCAATCCGTGTCTTCTTTTATGTTTACTGTTTTGTTCCTTTTCTCCATTATTCGTAAGCTTTCTATAGTGTATCTGATTTTTGTTCGTTTCTCTTTGTCTAATATTTTGACATTTTTCATATCAGCTGAGTGACCGCTTGATGTGGTGTGTTGCGATAGCGCTGTGTTGATTTTCTTTTTCCTTATGTCTGCTTCATGCTCATTTAGGCGTACTCCTAGACTTCGCTTAGTCGTGCCTATGTATATTTTATCGCAGCTTTCGTTTTCTTTACCTTTGCATGGTATTTCATAGACAATGTTATTTTGTTGTGAAGTTTTGAGAGGGGTTTTGGTTTTTGTGAAGATACTAGATAATGTATTATTCGATGTGTATGCTAAACATATGTTATTGTTGTCAGATGTAATGTGCTTGTAGAAGTATTCAGTTAATCTAGGTATGTACTTAACACTGTAATACTGTTTGGGTTGATCAGTTGTGGTTCTTGTTGTATTTGTATTAAAATTATTTTCAACATTTGACATTTTCTCTCGAATTATGCTGTCTATAAGAGTTTTTGGAAAGTTATTGTTTGTAAGAATTTGTTTAATTTTTCTTATGTTTGCTTCCCAGAAGTTTTGATGGCTAATAGTTAGGACTTTGTTGATAAGATTTTTTGCGGTATTTATTTTGTATTTGAAGGGTTGGGCTGATAGAAAGTTTATCAGGCGGCCAGACGAGGTAGGTTTTGTGTGCCAATCTAATGTCAGAATGTTATTATATCTATGAACCCGTGTATCTAAAAAGGCTATGCTAAAATTCGTTTCGGTTTCAAGAGTGAACTTTAATTTATTGTGGTACTTATTTAGTGTATCTAGGATAGTATCCACATCATCTCTTTTCACTATCGCGAAGATATCGTCTACATATTTAACCAATAATTTTATCTCGATGTTGTGTAGTGTTTTTAGTTTAGATATGGAGTCGTTGAGTAAGTCGTCCATGACTATATCTGCGATGGTTGGTGACAGAGGGTTGCCCATGGGCATTCCAAATGTTTGGGCATAGAGTTTTTCACCCCAAACGAAGTAGTTGTTTTCTTTAAGACAGAATTCTAGCATTTGTTGGAAATTTCTCTTTTGTATGTTTGTTGTTTTTTCTATTTCCCCCCACTTTTTTAAAATTATTTTTGTAGCAAGAATAGTTGGAATGTTCGTAAATAGTGATACTACATCAAAGGAAACTAATATATCTTCGTCATTGACCTTTATGGCATTCAGCCGTTCTTTAAACTCGAAGGAATTTTTAATGTTGTGCTCATTAGATACTAAACTTTTAAGTATATTTCCTACATACCTAGACATGTTGTAGCATGGAGCGTTAATTGATGATACAATTGGACGAAGTGGAATATCACGTTTGTGTATTTTAGGAAGCCCATAAATTCTTGGGGAAATTGCAGTGGAACATGCTAATAGTTGTTTTTCTTTTGAATTGATTTGTTTGTTTTTGTGAAGCTCTTCTACTATTTTGTTATTCTTTTTTTGGAGCTCATTCGTGGGGTCACTCCTCATCGTTTTATACGTACTTTTGTCGTCTAGTATTGTTTTCATCTTTGTCATGTAATCATCTTTATATAGTGCCACTGTTTTATTGCCTTTGTCTGCGTCGGTTATCACGATATTTTTGTGTTGGTTTAAAAAGGTTTTTGCTTTATTAAAGGCATGAAGGATGAATTTTTCTTTTTCATTGTGTCGGGCATTTCGTTTAAACTGCAATACCCTATTACTTAATTTGTTACGGGCAACATCCTTAGCTTTGTCGTCTTTTATATTTTGTATTACCTGTTCCATTTCAGCTATGATATTTATCGGTGTGAAGTTTGTTTTTGTAGTAGGTATTGATAATTTCCTACCTAGGGAAAGTAGCCATCTAACTTCGTCCGGAAATTCAATGTTGGTTTTGTTTACAAAAAAGTCGTTGTTTATGTGGATACCAATAGCGCATATTTGTTGGTATTTTAGTCTATTTAATTTTGAATTGTGTATTTCTTCTCTTTCTTTTGTTATTCTTTGGCTTAAGAAGTTTTGTTTTTCGATAAAATTGGAAAAATCTGTATTATTTAATTGTCGTTTTAACCTATTTTCCGCATGGTGTATGTTGTTGTTGGAAATTTTTATGTCTATATTTGTTTGTGTAATTTCGATGTTCAATACTTTGTTAAGAAATAGTTTTTTGGTTTTTTCTAGTTTCTTTTTTACTTGGTTGGACGTGGTGTTGATTGTGATATTTTTGATGGCATTGTTGAGATGGGTTGGCGTTATGCTATACCGCTTGCATTCTAATAAAAACTTGAGTTGACATTTTAAGTTGGCTAACTTTTGTTTTTGCTTGCTAAGATGTTTTAAGGTAATGCAAGTGGCTTCACCGTATTTATACTTCATGTGTAGGTAGTAGTTCTTCATCTTTTTGTTGTTGTTGGTTTTTGAAAAACGTTTAAATTTATGCTGTATTCTATCGGCAGGCCTTCCGTGATGATTAATATTAGTTGTAGCCGGTCAATAAATTATTGTAAATATTTTTGTGTTATGATAGGCTTTTCTTGACCATAATGTTGCTTTTAGTGCAAGTAAAACTCCACTATTACGTCCCAACGTTTCGCTAAGCACCTTAGCTTCCTCAGGGGCGAAACTGCATTTATTTAAATATTTTTTCAATTTACCAACGTAATTTGACATGAAATTATAAAAATAGTTGTTTAAAATTTCAACAATGTCCAAAAATTAAAACCAAACAAAAAACAATAAACGAAAATGGACTTACATACATATACATATATGTTAAATTTTCTATTATAAAAACATATCGCTAATACCATCTGTATGTGGTACAATTGTCAAACTAAACAACAGAATTTAAAGGCATAACAAATAAGCCGCGGAAATGCAATCCGTGTCTTCTTTTATGTTTACTGTTTTGTTCCTTTTCTCCATTATTCGTAAGCTTTCTATAGTGTATCTGATTTTTGTTCGTTTCTCTTTGTCTAATATTTTGACATTTTTCATATCAGCTGAGTGACCGCTTGATGTGGTGTGTTGCGATAGCGCTGTGTTGATTTTCTTTTTCCTTATGTCTGCTTCATGCTCATTTAGGCGTACTCCTAGACTTCGCTTAGTCGTGCCTATGTATATTTTATCGCAGCTTTCGTTTTCTTTACCTTTGCATGGTATTTCATAGACAATGTTATTTTGTTGTGAAGTTTTGAGAGGGGTTTTGGTTTTTGTGAAGATACTAGATAATGTATTATTCGATGTGTATGCTAAACATATGTTATTGTTGTCAGATGTAATGTGCTTGTAGAAGTATTCAGTTAATCTAGGTATGTACTTAACACTGTAATACTGTTTGGGTTGATCAGTTGTGGTTCTTGTTGTATTTGTATTAAAATTATTTTCAACATTTGACATTTTCTCTCGAATTATGCTGTCTATAAGTGTTTTTGGAAAGTTATTGTTTGTAAGAATTTGTTTAATTTTTCTTATGTTTGCTTCCCAGAAGTTTTGATGGCTAATAGTTAGGACTTTGTTGATAAGATTTTTTGCGGTATTTATTTTGTATTTGAAGGGTTGGGCTGATAGAAAGTTTATCAGGCGGCCAGACGAGGTAGGTTTTGTGTGCCAATCTAATGTCAGAATGTTATTATATCTATGAACCCGTGTATCTAAAAAGGGTATGCTAAAATTCGTTTCGGTTTCAAGAGTGAACTTTAATTTATTGTGGTACTTATTTAGTGTATCTAGGATAGTATCCACATCATCTCTTTTCACTATCGCGAAGATATCGTCTACATATTTAACCAATAATTTTATCTCGATGTTGTGTAGTGTTTTTAGTTTAGATATGGAGTCGTTGAGTAAGTCGTCCATGACTAGTTATTTTCCGAGCTGAGTTTCTGAAAATATAATGTCCGCAAATAAAGCAAGAATCATCCGGATTATTTTTACATTTAAAATCTCTTTTGCAACAAGCCACATCTACCGATATAGTATGTATAAATTTGCATTACAATTTGCAAAACAAAATTTACAACAAACAGTAGTGACAATTACATACTTGATGTCTTTTTAAATTTATTAGACCCTAAGGTAGAGTGACCAAATGAAATGTCTCGCCAATTGTATCAAAGTAATACTAAAATTTTAGGATAGACGCTTGCAAGTTAACGGGGCTATAGTCGCAATGGCACGACAGATTGTTGTACTGGTATGCTTAAAATTTTCGTAGTTAAATTACCTACAACAAAAAAATTTTCCGATTTTAAAGTGGTTAAATCTGAAATTTTGTAAAAAATTTCTTTTTTTTCACATGCAATTCCATTTAAACATCAACTAATAGTCTATCGATATTGGTTTTATGTGTACCGGCTCGAGGTCAATATATTTAGTAATGAAAACACCTGTTTTTATTTTTCATTCCGATATATTTCGGTTACACGTCGGTAACCGTCTTCAAGGGACTATACAAAATAATGTAAAAACAAATTTTCATACATGTAATATGCCATATTTTATAAACATACATACATTTTCGAGTCAAACGTCCGTTCGCGTTGGCGTGGAGTTTTGTACTGTCGATTTTGTTGTGAGTAAGTGTCTGTACAAGTGAGCTACATTGATCGTGTCTGTTTTGAAGTTTAGTCGTATGTCTGGTGGTGTATGTATTATGTGTAACATTTCCAGTGTTAATCTCTTTCTATAGTGATTTTGTTGTTGTAATACCGACGCTTTCTCAAAGTGCGGACAGTGGCCACTAGATGCACAGTGGGCTGTTAGTGCAGTTTTTTGGTTATTTAAATTATAATAATGTTTCGTGTCCGATTTGTGCTGTGCTATTCTCGTTTTTAACTTCGATTTGGTGGTGCCTACGTAAATACTTCTGCATGCTTCGTAGTTGTTGCCATTGCATGGAATTTTGTAAATGACGTTGCTTTTTTCCATAGGAGGTATTATGGACTTGGTTTTATTAAACATGGTTTTGAGTGTGTTGCAGGGTTTATGGGTTATTTTAAATTGTTTATTATTGTAACAGTTGGACTTGATTAGACGCTCTGATAGTTGAGGTACGTAGATTACCGATTTAAACGTTTTTGGTGTTGCGGATTTTTCTAGATTACCTGCACACATCGATCTTCTTATTAATGCCCTTATAATATTTTCAGGAAAATCATTTAGTTTGAGTAGCGAAAAAATTACCTGTCTAATTTCTTTAAGATAGACATCGTCTGATATCTGTAGCATGCATCGTATACAGCTCATTGCTGTATTCATAATCATGCTCTTCGGGTGTTTAGAGTAAAAATTTTTTAGTCGGCCTGACGCAGTTGGTTTCTTATACCATATAAGTTTTAACTGGCTATCTCTTTTTATAACCATAGAATCTAAATAAGGTAGTTTTCCTTCTTCTTCCTGTTCTATAATGAACTTTATGTTTTTATGAAAAGTGTTCAGCGCGTTAAGGGTATTCTGTATTTCATCATGTTTTACAATTGCGAATAAATCATCCACATATTTTGTCATAATTCTTGGTTTATGCACTAATTTTTCAATCGTATTGTTCAAAAGTTCTTCCATTATAATGTCCGCGATAACTGGAGATGTCGGCGATTATATGGTATAAAAAACCAACTGATTCAGGGCGAATAATAAATTTTTACTCTAAACACCCGAAGAGCATGATTATGGATCCAGCAATGAGCTGTATACGACGCATGCTACAGATATCAGACGATGTCTATCATAAAGAAATTAGACAGGAAATTATTTCGCTACTCAAACTAAATGATTTTCCTGAAAATATTATAAGGGCATTAATAAGAAGATCGATGTGTGCAGGTAATCTAGAAAAATCCGCAACACCATAAACGTTTAAATCGGTAATCTACGTACCTCAACTATCAGAGCGTCTAATCAAGTCCAACTGTTACAATAATAAACAATTTAAAATAGCCCATAAACCCTGCAACACACTCAAAAGCATGTTCAATAAAACCAAGTCCATAATACCTCCTATGGAAAAAAGCAACGTCATTTACAAAATTCCGTGCAATGACAACAACTACGAAGCATGCAGAAGTATTTACGTAGGCACCACCAAATCGAAGTTAAAAACGAGAATAGCACAGCACAAATCGGACATGAAACATTATCATAATTTAAATAACCAAAAAACTGCACTAACAGCCCACTGTGCATCTAGTGGCCACTGTCCGAACTTTGAGAAAGCGTCGGTATTACGACAACAAAATCACTATAGAAAGAGATTAACACTGGAAATGTTACATATAATACATACACCACCAGACATACGACTAAACTTCAAAACAGACACGATCAACGTCGCTCACTTGTACAGACACTTACTCACAACAAAATCGACAGTACAAAACTCCACGCCAACGCGAACGGACGTTTGACTCAAAAATGTATGTATGTTTATAAAATATGGCATATTACATGTAGGAAAATTTGTTTTTATATTGTTTTGTATAGTCCCTTGAAGACGGTTACCGACGTGTAACCGAGATATATCGGAATGAAAAATAAAAACTGGTGTTTTTATTACTAAATATATTGACCTCGAGCCGTTACATATAAAACCAATATCTTTAAATAAAAAGGTCGCCAAAAAAGAATATTTAATAATCTATATATATAAAAACTAATCGTGGTGAGTGTATATTCAGATGCTTAAAACTTGAAAACTACTGAACCGACTTTTATAAAATTTTTAGGTTTATTATCCGGATACTCGAATAGGCTATAGGCTATATTTCATACCGCTGGGTGACTAGGGTCTTGAGACCAAAATGGGGACCCGGGTACTACTAGAATGTGTTTATACAATATGGATATCAAATGAAAGCTATTGATGAGTGCTTTACTGCATTTACAAACCTCTGGGTGACTAGGGTCTCGAGATATAGCCCAAATGTGGACCCAGCTAGCACTAGAATGTGTTTATACAATATGGATATCAAATGAAAGCTGTTGATAAAGGCATTCGTAAAGAGTATTTTTATACCGCTGGGTGACTAGAAGTAACAAGAAGGTTCAAAACATGCTACCAAGCAATATTTCATGACCTTACTTCGCGGGTATGGGATTAACCGTACTATTTTATTTGAGAAAAACTTCTTTCCACGTGGTGAATCCCATGCTCGCATATTACGCACATTGTTTAATAGCAGCAACTTTCGATTACAGATGTCGCCCGCTCATAACGCTATTTATTACCCGTCGTAGGTGGCGTCACAGCAGTGTTATTGGCGGCATTGTGGTGAAGTTTTGACTAACAGCATATTCCGATTACCGAATTACAGATGTCGCCCGATCATAATACTAGTACTAAGTACTAAGTAGATTAGCACAGGAGAGTTATTGGCGTTACTGGCGGCATTGAGTTGAAGTGTTGAGAGTTGATGTTATGTCGAAGATGAGTCTGTAGTGGTACTGCTGTTAGTGGCGTCATTGCGCCACGGTATAACGAAACAGTGTGTAGCTTCAGTGACATCAGCCCTCAGATTCCAACTTTTGCTAAGCTAAAATTCCATCGCCAAAAATCTCTTAAAGAAAATCAAGTGCGCAGAAAAGTATGCAGCATTTAGTACCACGTAGTCATAAGCGACAACAGTCTAACTTCTATTACTTAGGTGGTATTTGCTATCGACCACATGGTACTAAATATTGCATGCTTTTCTGCGCACTTGATTTTGTTTTAGAGATTTTTGGCGATAGAATTTTAGCTAAACAAAAATTGGTATTTTGGGGCAGGCTCAGTATCAACTCAATAACTCAACACCGCACAGAGTTACGCAACCTTACTTTATTCTTTTAAATTTCATAATTTGTTGTACGATTGCGTTGAAACGTTGTGAGGATTTTTAATTTCTAAGTGATATTATTGATATTTCGGACACAAAAAATAAATTTAATGTTTGTGGATGTCAGCCCAGCATATCATCTTAGATTACAGAGGCCATAACAAATAAAATCTCTCATTCTTAGAATCACAATGTTCAAATAAAAAACTAATACGAGTGGGTAAGTATTTTTGAAAGTGGTATAAAGCGGTTTTTTAGTTCTACCATTTGCAGATTGTTACAAAAGTGCATTTAAAAATATTCTGTAGAATTGCAGACTGTAGGAAAGTTGTAGCTTGTGTTTGCGAAAAATATTAATGCGAATGTGCGAGTTCTCAATATTTGAGTGATAGAATTGTGATATTTCTTTGACAAAAAAGGTATGTTTATTGACTTGAGCCGCAGCCTATTTCCCGGGGGACGACAGCGTGGTCCCCCCAGATAACGTACAGAAGCTGGTAGCTCACTGCAGAAGAGCGAAACTTCCTCTAATCATAGGAAGCGATGCTAACTCCCACAATACGGAATGGGGCAGCAGTGATACCAACCAAAGGGGTGAGTGTTTGCTAGAATATATAGCCAGCAATGATTTAAGTATATACAATGTCGGGAGTAAACCGACGTTTGTTACGAGAGCTAGGGCAGAAGTCCTTGATATAACACTCGGCAACAACCTAACTGAGAATATGATCGCGAAATGGAGGGTCTTATTTCATATCTTTATTAAGTCAAATGGAAACAACCTTACTGACTAGATTACAGGTTAACTTAGTACTATTTTAACAATTTTAAAGTAAGATTTACTGAGATAAGTAATAGGACTCAATGCGTGCCTTAAACAGAGACCTTGGCATGGCAAAGTCCAGGTCAAGGCTTCTGGATAGGCGATTAAATTCTACAAGACCTCTTATAAGAGGTGCGAAACTGAAGTAATTCGAACGCAGCACTTCAACGCGGAATGTACTGTGAAAGCGGAGAGCTCTGTTAGGGACATTGAAATTCAACTGCCCAAGTAGTTCTGAGCAGTCAATGGCACCGGATATTATGTCAAAAATAAACATTACGTTTTGAACAAGACGTCTAACTTCAAGTGGCAAGACATTGATAAGCATGCATCTTGCATTGTAGGGTGGCAGGGGATTATCAAAGTGCAGAGGTTGAAGAGCAAATCGTATGAACTTGCGCTGAATTCTTTCAATTCTTAAAGAGTGTGAGGAGTATATGGGATTCCAGATGACTGATGCATACTCTAACTTGGAACGCACTAAGGCATTGTATAAGATTTTCCTGGTATATGGGTCCTTGAAATCCTTGGCATATCGTCGCAAGAAAGCTAAGTTGGTATAAGCCTTTGGTATGAGAAAGTTTACATGATTACAAAAAGTAAAAGATGAGTCAAAAATTACGCCAAGATCGCGAAACTCATTAATTGACGCAAGAGTTACATTTGAAATCGAGTACGCGAATGAAACCACATTCGTAGACTTAGTATACGTCATGTGGCAGCATTTACTAATATTGAGTCGCAGATTATTTTGACAGGCCCAATTATTTATAGCATTCAGATCTTCTTGCAGACGCAATGCATCAGAAGTACAGGAGATTCTCCTAAAGAGTTTTAAGTCGTCAGCATAAAGCAAATAATTCGAATTGTTTATGCATGAGCCAACATCATTAATAAACATTAAGAACAAAATAGGACCAAGGATGCTACCTTGTGGTACACCCGAAATTGCTGAGAATTCATAAGACTTAGTTCTCTCGATTTCAACAAAAGATATTCTATTTTCCAAATAGGACTTCACCCACGACAGAAAGCTTGAGTGAAAGCCCATGTTTTCAAGTTTCCACAGAAGTAATTTGTGCGAAACTGTGTCAAAAGCCTTGGAAAAATCCGTATATATGGTGTCAACTTGACATCCATCCTTAAACGCAGAGACACAAAACTGAGAGAAAACAGCCAGATTTGTAGTAGTCGAACGTCCCGCAATGAAACCATGCTGACATGGATCGACTATTTTATTTATAGCGAATGATACTTTGTTTTTAACTACCTTTTCAAAAAGTTTTGAACATGTTGACAGTTTGGATATTGGCCTATAATTCTTTACTTCATTTTTATTGCCTGACTTGAAGATAGGAGTGATAGACACCAGCTTCCAGCGATCAACAAAAACTCCAGACGATAGCGAAATATTGAAAATGTGGCACAGTGGCACACAAAGAGAAATACTACATTTCTTAAAAAAAAAAGAGGACAATCCATCAATATCATTTTTGATTGAGGTCTGTAAGGAGGATACACCCAAGATAATATCGGTCTCAGACAAGGACAGAGACCCAAAGTCTAAAGGTTTGGGGCTATCAGTAAGATACCAGTTATCAAAGTTATCGGCCTCAACAACAAACGTAGATTTGAAAAAATCAGCAAAAAGATTTGCCGAATCGACCAAACTGTTGGAGCAAATGTCATTAAATTTGACACAGGTAGGTATATTAGAACAACCTTTCTTTGAACGAACATAGTTCCAAAAAGATTTAGGATTAACTTTCAACTCATCTTCAACTCTAGAAACGTATTTGTTGTACAAAAACTTATCAAGAACATTGAACTGCGTCATATAGGAAGTATACCGATCTTTAAAAACAGTATCGCTGGTATCCTTGTATAATTTAAAGTACTTATTTCTTTGATTTTTCAACTTTTTCAACCTAGTATTGTACCAGGGTAGTTTGTGAACTTTAACTGGTAGGAGAGAAAGATTCCTACTGAATATGTCAGCAATATGTCTTAGAAGAACCCTCCCTTTCGGACCACAGAATCATAAGGTTTGAGCTGGGCGCTGTATCGGGGCAAACCAACCCTAGAAGAAATCCCAGGAAAACAGACTGGGACAGCTACAAAAGTATTATAGAAGCTAACATAGATTGCCTTAAGAGTAAAGGCAGAGGTACCATTTGTACCGAGTTAGAGAGCAGGGTGGAAAGGGCAAATCAAATAATGATAGATGCCTATAACTCCAGTTGCCGTGTCTCCTTGATTAAGGGTAAGAAGGCAACCCCCTGGTGGTCTTATGACCTGGCGTTGCTAAGGAGGAAAGTCAGGAAACTCTTTAACGAGGCAAGGAGAACCGGCAACTGGGAGGAATACACCCAAAATCTAACTAAGTACAATAAGGAGATAAGAAAAGCAAAAAGGCAAAATTTTAGAAATTTCTGTGAGGAAATTTCCAGCACGCCTGCAGCGGCAAGGCTACACAAGACCCTAGCCAAAGAGCAGAGACTGACAAACCTAGCAATTAGGCTCCCAGACGGTACCTATACCGAAACGGTGGAAGAGCGAGCAAAGGCCTTGCTACAAGCGCATTTTCCTGAGGCCTCCCCGCAAGTACCGGAACCTGTATTCCCCAGAGTTAGACCAACCCCATCGGACTGGCAACTACCCAACTCCCTCTTTTGTGAGGCCAGAGTCAGATGGGCAGTGGAATTTTTGAGAAATACAAATCTCCGGGGGTGGATGGCATCTACCCGGCGCTAATGCAGCAAGGGACACAGATCATCCCACATCTCGCCAGGATCATGAGAGATAGCCTGGCACTGGGATATATACCCACGTTGTGGAGAAGAGTAAGAGTAGTATTCATACCAAAAGTAGGTAAAAATTACTATTCACAAGCAAAGTCCTTCAGACCAATAAGTCTAACCTCCTTTGTCTTGAAGGCAATGGAAAAGATAATAGAGCAAGAAATCAGGTCGAACGCCCTCAAGAGCTGGCCCCTACATTATAGCCAGCATGCCTACAGAGCGGGTAGGTCCACTGACACAGCTCTGTACCAGTTAACATCTGAAATACAGAGGGCGTTCGAAACAGGGGAAACAGTGCTTTGCGCTTTCCTTGAGGATGCCTTTGACAACACATCTCACGAAAGCGTAAACATAGCACTGCAGAGAAGAGGAGTTCAGGTGCCAATCCAGAAATGGATTGACAATCTACTCCGCACAAGAATCGCTGAAGCTCAAGTGGGCAGCAGCGCAGTTAAGGTTATTACAACGGGAGGATGCCCCCAGGGAGGTGTCCTGTCACCCCTTTTGTGGAGCCTAGTAGTGGATGAACTCCTGCAAAAGCTATCAGACAGTGGCATAAGATGCCAAGGATATGCTGACGACGTCGTCATAATTGCAAGGGGTAAATTCGAGAGTACGCTCTGTGACATAATACAAAGAGCATTGAACATTATAAGGGAATTGTGCGCCAATGTGGGTCTTAACATCAACCCATCTAAGACAACCATCATCCCCTTCACCAGAAGAAGGGTCCTACCAGCCCTGAGAGCAATAACAATAGATGGCGTGGAACTAGAATATGGAACCGCAGTGAAGTACTTGGGGATCACTTTTGACACCAAGCTCTTATGGAAAGAACACTTCTACTCCATGAAGACTAGGGCCACGAGGTCCATCATGGTATGCAAACGTCTAGCAGGCAAATCATGGGGCTGTAGCCCACACGTGCTAAGATGGATGTATACCATGATAGTAAAACCTATGATAACATATGGCTCAATAGCCTGGGCATCGAGAAAAACTCGGGCGACGACGAGGCAAGCACTGTCAAAACTTCAGCGACTGGCATGTGTGTGCATCACTGGAGCCATGCGCACATGCCCCACAACAGCGCTGGAAGCTATCCTCGATCTAACCCCGCTGCATATATCGATAGAGCAGGCAGCCAAGCGAGCCCTCCTTAATATTGTCAAGGAGGGCTCGGGCAAAGGTAAAGTCATATCGTCCCGGAACAAGGAGGAATTGAGAGAGTGTAAGGCAACCCTTATGATAAGTGTTGAGTGACCATAACATCAATCATTAGATATTAACCACGTCAATTTTTTGACCACACCTATCACTCACAATGAGGGTTACCTTCATAAACGTCACTCTGAATGACGCCAATTAATTTCGCGCATTCTACTCGTCAAGAAGCAAAAGTTTTCAGCAGCTCCCATATATATTAAATTTCTAAGTTTGTGAACATTTTTATATTAAACAAATAAAATTTCAAAAAGACTATATTTAAAGAGTAAAGTTCATCAGTTTCTTGTTTTGGTATTGAAAGCGGTGTGTGTGCGAGAAGTCTACGCAATTAATATTGTGTGCCTTACTTAAGTTCCGTTAAAGCGTTTGGGCGATAACCTGCGTCAACTACGACGCAAGAATAAAGATGACCACGATGGTCATCTTACATGGCGACCGTGGCCATGCCTGCGGCAAAAACTGGCGTCGGGGAAGGAAAAAATTCCCTACACTACAAAAGCAGCATAATTAAAAATAAAATCTGGAAGAATATGTGCGTGGTGGTTGCGACGAAAAAGTGCGTGGTGGTTGTGCCAATATGAAGAACATTTTTTTGCAAAATTCATAAAATATATGCAAAAAAGAAAATTACTCGAAGTAAGATAATTTCAAAATTTACGAAAAATTACAAAAAAAATACAAAAATATATAAAATTCCAAAAAAAGATATAAAATTTCAAAAAAATACAAAAAAAGTTATAAAATTATAAAAAGACTACAAAAAAAATTCTACAAAATTACAAAAAGTCTACAAAAAAAATTACAAAATTTCAAAAAGACTACTAACAATTTTTTAATAAAACTTCAAAAATACAAATTCATAAAATTTTCAAAAACCTACAAAAAAAAAGTTATAAATTACAAAGACCAATACAATTTCAAAAAATTTTTAAATGGTAAATAAAAACCAAATTTAAAACTAAAAGTGGACTTTTACAAAAATTTTGGAACAAAATCCAAAATATACATACATTTAATATACTAAAAAGAAAGAAAGTTATTGGAAAATTGTGGTGTTACATACATACATACACATATATGTTAAAATTTTTTGAACTGGCTGTACTATGCCATAACGGTGATGATAAGCACAACCACCAGTGACGCTATTACCAAGCACCGTTAAGTGCGGTAAATTATTCACGCCATTTACTCCACCAACACCACCAACTCAACCTGAGAAAGAAAAAAAGCATAGCGGGAGAGAGAGGCAAATAGGAAAAGATTCACTTGGTAACGGCAGCAACGGAAGACAACACCAACAACAACAAATTTCAGCAGTATACAAGCAAAGGCAGCAGGCAAAGCAGAAAAAAGGTGGTACAGTACCATAATATATACGTATATAAAATTTTAACTTTGTACATACGTAGGTAGTTTGGCTTTCTCAATATATATACATGAATACTATAAACTTAGCAACAATTTTTCGTAATACACATGTAGCCTTCGCATGTAGCAACACAATTTGACACTTTTGATTATAAACATACTTTTCTTAAACATTTGTTTACTACGCATGTAGCAACACAATTTGACACTTCTGATTATAAACGTACTTTTCTTAAACATTTGTTTACTATGCATGTAGCAACATACTTTTTCTACTTTAAAGACAATAACATGTTAAACTAATTAAATTAAGAAATTGAATTTTTCAAATTACTTACATACATAAAATTATTATATTGAAATATAAACATTCAAACTTCGAAAAAAATTCAAATGTACATTAAACATAGTAATTTTAAATATACGGCCATGACATGCAAATTATCACGCATATATTACTATATTCTTTCTTTTTCAAACATTAACATGGAACTTGAATTTTTTTATTTTAAATGCGAACACTGCTTCGTAATAAATACAATCGGAAAACTATTTTTTCAAATTTAAACATTTTTTTTAAAAACCTTTTTGAAACGCAAATTATACATCAATTTTATATGTATAATACCAAAAATATCAAACCTTTTCGCCAAAATTTTGCGATAATTATTCAAAGCTAATCAATTTTGAAATCTCTCATTGACTTCAAATATCAACATAGACAGGTTACAGTCACATAATGGTAATGGTGAAAATTTATTTTATCGGTGAAAGCTTACTTTTCCCTTTTTCCAATTATTTCTTCGGAAATTGAACATAGTGAATATCATAAACATTTACATATTTTTTTGCAACAAATACAGTGCCATTCAAATAGTTAACAATTCCTTCGAAGCATCACACGAATACAGTGTATTCCAAATATTTCAACATATCTTACATTTGCGACTCTTTTCAAACTGTGCATTATATACAGTGCCTTTCAAATATTCCAACAGTTTTTTTTTCTCTTTGCATTATTAAACGAATACAGTGCGGTTAAAATATTTCAACATTCACTTGCATTTACAAAATAAGTCTGAAATACAGTGCCTTTCGAATACGCGAATCTTTACCATTTACCAATTAACTCATCGATTTTGAATATTTCGAATATTCTCTCATTTTTAAACAAAAAAAAAATTTTTTTAAATTACAAACCACAATTACTGAGCGAATGAATAGTTTCAAATTCATTCTTGTATAAACAGTGCCTACAGCGTTAATCTTAACATTTTTCCGAATTTTTTTTATGAAACATTTTTTTTGCCACGGAGGTAAACATTTGCAATAAATGTAATAAAGTTTTCAGATGTCAGTTGTCAAATGTCAGATTTTGATTCCAATTTCAAAAATTTACGCTCTAATTTCACTAAAGTTACTAAACGAGTTTTAAATAACCGATCTATCTCAGCGAAAAAATCAATAGAATATGAAGATGCTTTAATTAAAAGCTATAACCAAATTATAATACAAGTAAATTCATATTTTGAAAATCGAGATAAGCCTAGTTCAATAATCGAAAGTTTGTCAAAGTGCAGAGAACAACTCACTAAATGTTTTTCTAGAATTAACTGCAATATAAAAATACCCAAAGATCTTTCTGAATTAATACAAGAAAGCGAATCAAGTTCTGATTTTGACACTGAGGAAGAATTATCTGACGCATCGACAACTTCAGCATACAAAGCTAGTATTATTAAAAAAAGTCACGTATCTTTTCTTGAGGATTTCCCTGGATTTTCCAATTCACTCCACACTTATAATAATTTAGACACAATTAGCGAAGAACAACCAACAATGGCGACTCCAGAACAAAAGAAAACTACAGCGGCGATCCGCTTTCACTTGCATCCTTTATAGATAAAATAGTTTTGATAGAAGATTTGATGGAAGAAAATTTGACAAATACTTTCATTTCGTTTATAAAATCTAAGTTAGAAGGGAAAGCGCGTGAGGCAATTCCAAATGAAGTAACAACAATTCAACAAATAAAAGATGCATTAAAAGGTAGAATAAAACCTGACAACTCAAAAGTTGTCGCAGGAAAAATTGCATCGTTAAAAGTTTTTAATAATAATCATACTGAATTCGCCAAACGTGTTGAGGAACTCTCCGATGCTTTAGAACGATCATTAGTTATAAAAGGAATGACTCAGGAAAAAGCGCACGAAATGGCAGTCGAACAAACCGTCAACGTTTGTCGGCTTAACACTCGCTCAGACCTAGTAAAATCAATTTTAGCGTCAACTACGTTTACTGATTCTAAGGATGTAGTTGCGAAAATGATCGTAGAACAAAATAACCAAACAAGTGAAAGGCTAGTACCTGCGTTTAGATCACGCTATAACAGGCAAAATAATAGTTTTCGAGGTAACTTCAGGTCAAATCAATATAATAGGAACAACTTTTCGAGGTACAACAACAATTTTAACAGAAACAACAATAGCAATTATAGGCATAATAACAACAATAATTATGGCTCGCGAAATAATGGTAATTTTCGAAATAACAATAGCAGGCCCGTAAACAGAAACAACAGCAATAACAACAGTAACAATAACATTCGACGTTCAAATACTACAAATAACGCTAGTGTACGCACTTTAAACGCCAACGGCCCTCAGGAGCGAACACTGGGGGACCAGAATCTGAATTAAATAACGTTTTTCAAAATAAATCAATTTATTGTTTAAACCTGAACTACTCAGATTTTATCGAACTGAATTGCAATGACTCTTTTAAAGCATGCACTTTCTTAGTAGATACACAGGCTGATATATCAATTATAAAACTTTCAAGTTTAAAACAAAATGTTTCTATAAATAACAACAATATTATAAATATAACGGGTGTTACGACAGATACAGTTTCAACATTGGGTACCATTAAAACAGAACTTTTTTATTCAAATTTTTCAATTCCACATACTCTAAATGTAGTAGATGACAAATTCAACATACCGTCAGATGGTATTTTAGGCAAAGACTTTTTGAAAAAATACAATTGCATCATAGACTATGCAAACGAGAGCATAACAATTGGCATTGGCAAAAATATTCATACAATTTCAATTTTACATAATACAACCGATAATACATTGGTAATTCCTCCTAGATGCGAAGTTTATCGCTTATTTAAGCTGAAAAAATCTAAACATCCAGTTTTTATAGACGCACAGGAAATTTGTAATGGTGTGTTCACCGCAAAGTGTATTGTTGACACTAACAATCCGATAATAAAGGTATTAAACGTCACTGACGAGGTAAAATACGTAAGAAATTGCAACATACTTACGGATGAAATCACCAACTATAACGTGTATAAAATCAATGATCTTTCAAAAGATTCGAAAAGGTCAGAGGAATTAAAATCAATTTTAGAAAAACAAATGCCGAACTATGCCAAACCAAAACTTCTCGATTTATGTCTAAAATATGATGATATTTTTGCACTAAAGACCGATCGTATGACACTTAACAACTTTTATGAACAGAAACTACGATTGACAGATAAAATTCCTGTTTACATAAAAAATTACCGTTTACCATATTGTCAGAGAGAGGAAATTAATAAACAAGTTGATAATTTATTGCAAAACGATCTTATAGAACACAGCTATTCCAACTATAATAGTCCATTGATACTTGTGCCAAAGAAAAATCCAAATGGACAGAAATCCTACAGGATGTGTGTTGACTTTAGAGCCGTAAACAAAAAATTGATAGCAGACAAATTCCCACTTGCACGAATAGACGATATTCTTGATAATCTAGGCAGAGCCAAATATTTTTCTACATTGGATCTGTATTCAGGTTTCCACCAAATCCCATTAAATAAAGATTCTAGAGACATCACTTCATTCAGCACTGATCGCGGTGCTTTTCGATGGAAAGTTTTACCATTCGGTTTAAACGTAGCTCCGAATTCATTCTCAAGAATGATGTCAATTGCCTTTTCAGGAATCTCTCCCAACCAAGCCTTTCTATATGTCGATGATCTCATAGTCATTGGGTGTAGCGAAGCTCACCATCTTAAAAATTTAGAACAAGTCTTTCAAACATGCAAAAAATTTAATTTGCGTCTAAATCCCGAAAAATGCAACTTCATTCGTTCAGAAGTCACTTTCCTAGGACACAAATGTTCGTCAAAAGGTCTACTTCCAGACGATTCCAAAATAATTGCAATAAAAAAATATCCGAAACCTTGCGATAAAGATGCAGTAAGACGATTCGTGGCATTCGCCAATTATTACAGAAGGTTTATACCAAATTTTGCTTCCATAGCAGCACCTTTAAATAAACTTAGCAGGAAAAGAGTAGAATTTAAATGGGATGAGTCATGTGATATAGCATTTGAAAAACTCCGAAAATCTTTAATTTCTCCTCAAATTCTCCAATACCCAGACTTCAAAAGGGAATTTATAATTACTGTCGACGCTTCAAAAATTGGTTGTGGTGCCATTTTAAGTCAAAATAAAGATGGCATTGACTTACCAATTTGTTTCGCGTCCAAATCATTTAATAATTCAGAACAAAAGAAATCAATAATTGAGTTAGAGCTTTTAGCTATATTTTTTGCAATAAAACAGTTCAGACCATACGTATATGGCACACACTTTACAGTCAAGTCCGATCATCGTCCATTAGTTTACTTGTTCAATATGAAAGATCCCTCTTCAAAACTTTCACGTATCAGACTTGAACTGGCAGAGTACAACTTCACTATTGAATACATAAAAGGTAAAACGAACGTAGGAGCAGATGCACTCTCTCGCATCACAATAGAAGAAATAAAAAATTCAGGAACATCAATTTTAGCAGTACAGACAAGATCACAGACAAAACAAGAACAATTAATGCAACAAGAAATACTCAAAGAAGAAAAAGTAAAAGAAAAGATAGGATTACAAGTTTATGATAATTTTTCAAACAAATTTTCAAAGAAAATACCCAGAGCAAAATCCCAAATACGTTATGATAAAAGTGGTAAAATTACGAATTTTGAATTAAATGCGCATCTAAAACACAAAAAGATTGAGTTAGTTAAGGTTGCGTGTGCTAACAAAATAATACATTTAGATGAATTACTTTTGAAGCTACAAAAAGAAGCTGGCAAGCGCAATATTAATATAATTGAATTGCAAAAAAATGATAATCTTTTTAAATATTTTTCCATATCAGATCTGAAAACCACTGGGAATAAAATTTTAAAACATTTAGAAATCATCCTAACCGAACCCGTAGAAACTGTGACAGACGAAGACAAAAAACAACAATTAATAACAATTTACCATACCGACCCAATTTTAGGAGGACATTTCGGTAGCAAAAAAGTTTATGCAAAACTCAGAACCAAATATTATTGGAAAGGCATGACGCGCGATATAGCGAAATTTGTTAAAAACTGCGAAAAATTTCTTTTGAATAAGGTTAAGCCAAAAACAAAAGAAAATTTAGTCCTAACCGAAACACCATGTAAGGCATTCGACATTGTTGTCATTGACACTATAGGACCTCTACCTCAATCCGATAATGGTAACAAGTTCGCTGTCACCATTATATGCGATCTCAGCAAATACTTAGTAACGATTGCGATACCTGACAAAAGTGCAAAAAACGGTCGCATCAGCTATTTTTGAAAATTTCATACTAATATATGGCATTATGAAAAGAATTAAAACTGATTTAGGTACCGAATACAAAAATTAAATTTTTTCAGAGTTAACAAAACTATTAAAAATAGAACATAAATTTTCCACAGCGTACCATCATGAAACTCTTGGCACAGTAGAGCGAAATCACAGAGTTTTGAATGAATATTAAGATCTTTTCTAAATCCCAATTTTTCCGACTGGGATGTTTACTTGAAATATTTCACTTTTCTTCACAACACAACAACAAACACAGTATTCGATAATAAATTCTCACCATATGAATTAGTCTTTGGCAAAGCAGCTAATTTACCAAAGGAACTGCAAACCGATAAAATAGACCCGATTTACAACATAGAAAACTATTCGAAAGAAGTTAAATTTCGTTTTCAAAAAACTCACGAATTAGCGAATAAAACAGTTACAGAACACAAATTAAAAAATCAAACCGGATATAACAAAAGTTCACAACCAATATCTGTCAAGGTATTTGACAAGGTATTGCTTGAAAAAGAACCCCGCGACAAGCATAGTAGTATCTATATTGGTCCGTATCCGTAATAGGTATTGACGGCGTAAACGTCACGTTAATTGATGACGAAACGAAAAAGAAAAAAATAGTACATAAAAATAGAATAAGAAAAATTTATTAAATTAAATTTTTAAATTCAAAGATAATTTAAAGTTAATTTCTATTGTTAAATTAGAAATAATTTTTTTATTACAAATTTGAGAAAAAAAAGATAATGAAATCAAATAAATTTAAACAATCATTAAAAATTAAGAACTTAATTCATACAGTAGAATTAAAACACAAAAAAATTTTTTTTAATTATAAAAATTAAATTTAAGTCCTACTTTAGAATTAGACTTTAGAATTTCATTTTTAATTTAGATCTAAACATAGATGTAGATTTAAATTTAGTTTAACACTCTTAAACTTTTATTAAGATAAAATACATCACGTTTGGGACAGAAGAATTTGGCCAATTCTTCTTTTCCAAAGGGGGATGATGTAAGGCAACCCTTATGATAAGTGTTGAGTGACCATAACATCAATCATTAAATATTAACCACGTCAATTTTTTGACCACACCAATCACTCACAATGAGGGTTACCTTCATAAACGTCACTTTGAATGACGCCAATTAATTTCGCGCATTCAACTCGTCAAGAAGCAAAAGTTTTCAGCAGCTCCCATATATATTAAATTTCTAAGTTTGTGAACATTTTTATATTCAACAAATAAAATTTCAAAAAGACTATATTTAAAGAGTAAAGTTCATCAGTTTCTTGTTTTGGTATTGAAAGCGGTGTGTGTGCGAGAAGTCTACGCAATTAATATTGTGTGCCTTACTTAAGTTGCGTTAAAGCGTTTGGGCGATAACCTGCGTCAACTACGACGCAAGAATAAAGATGACCACGATGGTCATCTTACAAGAGAAGATCCCAATCTCTCTACTCCCGAGAAATGACATCCTCATGCAGATAGTATATGAGAAAAGATATAAAGTAGAACTGGGAGACAAGCGGAGGTATTCGCCATAAGCCAGTGCGCGGACCTGAACCTTCAGCGGAAATACTCCAATGAGAAAATTGCCATACTTAATGACAGCCAGGCCGCCCTCAAGGCCATCTCGGCATTTGAAATAAAATCAGCACTAGTTTTTGAGTGCGTGGAAAAGCTGAATCAACTAGGAGCACACAATGAACTACTGCTGGCCTGGGTTCCTGGCCACAGGGGAGTCGAGGGAAACGAGCAGGCGGACAGCCTGGCCAGAGAAGCAGCAACGACACGACCTATTGGTCCTGAGCCATTTCTGCCAGTAGGCCCACAGGAAATTAGGGGGCATCTATTAGCAGAAGAAAAGGAAAAGAGGGAAGAACACTGACGTAATATGCCAGGCATGAGACAATCTATGCTACTGTTAGGGGGTACTGCACAACTCGATACAGGGAATTTATAGGCCTCTCGAAAAATAATCTAAGAATTCTAACAGCTATTCTTACAGGACACTGTAGACTGAACAGCCACATGCAAAAGCTGGGTATAATATCGAACAACACATGCCGATTTTGTGATCGATCAGCGGAGACGGCGGACCATATCCTCCTGGAGTGTGATGCAATCTCAAGACGTAGAGGTAAGTTTATGGGCTCACCATGGCCAGAGCATTCTCACATCAAATCCCTCAAGCCAGGTGAACTGCTAGGGTTCATCAGTGATGTCGGCTTGGATGAGGTGTTGTGAAGCAGATGAGGGCACAATAGACCAATGGTCGCAGTGCGATCCTCAATTAATTATCGATCTATTGACTTTGTTTATCGGCGAAAACTTAATCTCAATTTCATTGGAAAATATCTTCCACTGATTTGCTTCATTTTGCACTTGTTTTCCAAAATATAATTGGAACTGTTTTATTCGTTTGCATATCATCTTAGATCATAGAGGTCATAACAAATAAAATTCTTCATTTTTAGAATCACAAAGTTCAAATAACAAAACTAATACGAGTGGGCAAGCCTTTTTAAAGTGGAATAAAGCGGTTTTTTAGTTCTACCATTTGCAGATTGTTACAAAGGTGCACTTAAAAATTTTCTGTAGAATTCCAGACTATAGGAAAGTTGTAGCTTGTGTTTGCGAAAAATATTAATGCGAATGTGCGAGTTCTCAATATTTAAGTGAAACAATCGTGATATTTCTTTGACAAAAAAGATGAGTTTATTGCCTTTGTTTATCGGCGAAAACTTAATTTCAATTGCAATGGAAAATTCTTCCACTGATTTGCTTCATTTTGCAGTTGTTTGCCAATTTACCTCGAACAAGAATGAAGTCATCACAAACGTGTATCTAAATATTGGTGAAATCTATCTTAACCTAACTTGGTTGAGTGCACGTGCAATTTTAGCAGCCAAAAATAGTGATGTTAATGAGTTAAATTGGACGATCCAAATCATTCGATCGAATTGATAATGAGGATATAGTAAATTATCCTACAGAATTTTTAAATTCTTTAGATTTGCCTAGAATGCCCCCTCATCATTTGCGTCTCAAAGTTGGATAAGTAGTTATTATGCTTCGTAATCTGCATGCACCAAAACTGTGTAATGGAACAAGACTGATAGTAACCAAGCTTATGAGCAATTTGATAATGGCAAATCTTTTAAAAAGACCGCTCAAGGGAGAGGAATGCCTGATTCCGAGAACACCCTTGACTTCAAATGATTTGCTGTTTCAGTTTAGACGCATTCAGTTTCCAGTGAAACTTCGAAACTATTAACAAGTCACAAGGACAGTCGTTGCAAGTCTGTGGCATACATTTAGAAATGCCATGCTTTTCACACGGCCAACTATATGCAGCGTGTTCCCGAGTTGGGAAACCATCAACACTTTTTATTTACGCTCCAGATCAGAAAACTAAAAATGTTGTGTATCGTGCAGCTTTGAATTGAGCACATTGATTACTCTGGATAAAATGAATAGAATTCAATGATACAAAATTTAGTTTAACTTTATTTTCTGAAACAAATATACTTAACGTTGTGAATTTAATTCAAATCATAATTTTAATAAATCTATAACCTAAGTTATTAGCAATCACAAATTTCTAACCAAAACTAGAAGTCTCGAAATTAATTCATTAAAACAATATATTTTGGCCAAAACGAAGTTTGCTGAGGTCAGATAGTTTCATAATAAAAATAAATTAATACAGTACTAATTATAACATTAAACAAAATGCGCTGATATTTAATAAAGATTGTGAAATAAATTCAAAATAAAGAAATATAAGAATTGATTTGCGTGATTGGACCTATACATTTAATATCAAATTTAAAATAGAGACATTAAACATTGTATAATGGAAAGAATGTGTTACATGACATAACGGAGCTACGAAACTGTAAAATGAACATTAATTGCGTGTTTAGTTCTACTCAACATTAAAAACAAAAGTTAAAATAAATACATTAAATACTTTAAAAAAATTAGTAATCTATATAAATAAAACAAATCATTACATATTCAAGAAAATACATCATTTTAAAAACTTAACATCTGTCAATTCATAATGTTTTTGATTACCCTGGCCACATGATTGGATTGCTCGGCCATACAAACCAAAAAAAAAGAGATATTAACTATTGTAATTCATTCAAGTTAAAGTGACTAAAATTAGATCTATTTTAACATTATTTTTAGACATATGAGTAACTACAAATAAGAGCTGTAAAATTATGGAGACATGCTGATATATACATTGAAATCACGGATACAAACATATATTACTAGCTGACACTGGCAAACTTCGTTTTGCCCAAAATATATTGTTTAAATGAGTTAATTAGCTGACCCCGGCAAACTTCGTTTTGCCCAAAATATATTGTTTTAATGAATTAATTTCGAGACCTCTAGTTTTGGTGAGAAATTTGTGATTGCTAATAACTTAGGTTATAGATTTATTAAAATTATGATTTGAACTAAACACAACGTTAAGTATATTTGTTTCAGAAAATAAAGTTAAACTAAATTTTGTATCATTGAATTCTATTCATTTTATCCAGAGTAATCAATGTGCTCAATTCAAAGCTGCACGATACACAACATTTTTAGTTTTCTGATCTGGAGCGTAAATAAAAAGTGTTGATGGTTTCCCAACTCGGGAACACGCTGCATATAGTTGGCCGTGTGAAAAGCATGGCATTTCTAAATGTATGCCACAGACTTGCAACGACTGTCCTTGTGACTTGTTAATAGTTTCGAAGTTTCACTGGAAACTGAATGCGTCTAAACTGAAACAGCAAATCATTTGAAGTCAAGGGTGTTCTCGGAATCAGGCATTCCTCTCCCTTGAGCGGTCTTTTTAAAAGCTTTGCTATTATCAAATTGCTCATAAGCTTGGTTACAATCAGTCTTGTTCCATTACACAGTTTTGGTGCATGCAGATTACGAAGCATAATAACTACAGATCCAACTTTGATGCAAATGAAGAGGAGGCATTCCAGGCAGATCTAAAGAATTTAAAAATCCTGTAGGATAATTTACTATATCCTCATTATCAATTCGATCGATTGATTTGTAGGATTGTAATTCTCCCGGATTTTGGTTTTGGATCGTCCAATTTAACTCACTAACATCACTATTTTTGGCTGCTAAAATTGCGCGTTCACTCAATCAAGTTAGGTTAAGATAGTTTTCACAATATTTGGATACACGTTTGTGATGAGTTCATTCTTGTTCGAGGTAAATTGGCAAACAACTGCAAAATGAAGCAAATCAGTGGAAGAATTTTCGAATGGAATTGAAATTAAGTTTTCGCCGATAAACAAAGGCAATAAACTCACCTTTTTTGTCAAACAAATATCACAATTGTTTCACATAAATATTGAGAACTCGCACATTCGCATTAATATTTTTCGCAAACACAAATTATAAACTTTCCTACAGTCTGAAATTCAATCTACAAATGGTAGAAAAAAAACTGCTTTATTCAACTTTAAAAAGGCTTACCCACTCGTATTAGTTTTGTTATTTGAACTTTGTGATTCTAAGAATGAAGAATTTTATTTGTTATGACCTCAATGATCTAAGATGATATGCAAACGAATAATAAGTTCCAATTATATTTTAGAAAACAACTGCAAAATGAAGCAAATCAGTGGAAGATATTTTCCAATGAAAGTGAGATTAAGTTTTCGCAGATAAACAAAGTCAATAAACTTACCTTTTTTGTCAAAGAAATATCATAATTCTTTCACTCAAATATTGAGAACTCGCACATTCGCATTAATATTTTTCGCAAACACAAGCTACAACTTTTCTACAGTCTGCAATTCTACAGCATATATTTTAAATGCACCTTTGTAACAATCTGCAAATGGGAGAACTAAATAAAATTAAAGAAAACAAATTTTTTTTAAATAAGCTTTTATTATTGGTTAATAAAATTAACTAAAAAGTAAAAAATAGATTGACTGTAAAGAAATATAACACTTTATAAGTTCATTGTAACTTTTAACGATAATTAGGCTTTTTCGTATGCGACAAAAAAATTCTATATTGTGCATAATTATATATTTTTAACATTAAAACTTTACACCCAAATTATTAAATCTTACAGTTTACATCACAGTCCTAATTCTTCTAATTTTTTACTTTTTAGTTAATTTTATTAACCAATAATAAAAGCTAACTAAAAAAAAATTGTTTCTTTAATTTTATTTTTTACTTTTTAGTTCGTTTTATTAACAAGTAATAGAAGCTTGTTCTTAGAAAAGCTCCTTCTTAAATTTTATTTAAATATGAATTTTTTTTAATTTTTAGTAGGGTAAAATATTATTTAAATTAGTTATGTAACCTTTACTTATTTATTTATTTATTTAAACCAATTAAAAAAGAATCTTATAGGCTAATTATAAAAGTGTAAAGTAGTTAACAATGTATAATAATATAAACTAGGATAGCCTGTGGTCGAAATTCGACCAACGTGTATTTTTTCAAATCAGTCTATGCATCAAGTGTTGGAAATATAGCAAACTGGTCTAACTTACTTAACTTTTTCTTTAAATTTTTGAATTTGACCTAAGACCCTGTACTTTTTGAATGTATTTTCTTAAATTTTCTACAAACTTTTCACGTGTAATTATAACGTTTTGGTATGGAGCTCCTTAAACAAAAATATAAAAATTATGTAAAATCAAATGAAGTTGACATAGAATTATGGTGAAATTACTTGAAATTGAATTGAAAAATAGGGTTTTCCACACCACCCGGAAGTTCCCCGTTGGCGCGCTACCGAAGTTAGTTTTGGGAGCTCGGTTCCTCAGTAGGCGTATATAACCCATATACATATATCGCCCATTTACTTCAATAGTGTCATAATTCAAAAAATACGAACTTTTAGTTAAAAACGAAGAAATTTGCTAAAGGAATTTAGCCTATTTCACGCCACCCGTTTAATTTTGTATAAATACATATATAATATGTAAGTGTGACACAAAACAAAAATTTCGAGTAGAATAGAGGATACCTTCATAAAAACTAATAAAATAAAAAGATAAAAAAATTATGTAATGAGAAAGAAAGCAGAGTTTACTATAAAATGTTTAATTATAGAAAAAAATAAAGTACTTAAATTGCGAAAAAATTAAGTGAAGTGAACAAACAGTTCCATATAAAAAGGCAATAAGTGCACTTAGACTTTTTCCGGGGTTTGATGTGATCATTGTGGAAATATGAAGATTCTAATGTTCAGATATTTAATGTTGGGATTCCCATTGAGATTTATGTACGTAATTAATTTGTATTAAATTTGTAAACACTCCATTTCATGAACATATATGACCATATCTACGATAAAATATCGTCTGTGAAAAATACCATACTAAGATACAACAAAGCAGAATAAATTAGAAAGAAAAGAAAAACAAACATAAACATTAAAGTTATTCACGTAAACATATTTACTAAATTAAAATTGATTTCATAACTTTAAGCGACATAAAAAAAATAATAAATGGATATATAATCCAACAAAGTTAGCCTAATAATAAATATTGTTCCCAAAGACGGCGCGCTTGTGCATACAGGTTTTGGTCTTTGAAATTCGCATTAGAAAACTTAGATAATTGTTCCCAAAGATGGCGCGCTTGTGCACGAAAATAACTTACGATATTTGTATGAATTGTTCGAATTTACAAAAAACTTTTTCTATTAATTATAAACAAATAGAGTAATATTTGTTAACAAAAATAGGCGTATGCATTGCGGCTGATCAATACGAATCGGTTCATATAACTTTTATATGATTTTACGTATGCTAAATATGCGAAACAGCCTGTCAATTGATTGTATGGACATTTTGTTAGCGTATTAATATATAGATAGTGGGTAATATACTGACTATGCACGCTATGATGCCGGTTGCCGTTTTGACCTAAAATCAAAGACGTTTTTGGGATTTTGGTAGAGACTATTATAGGTAAGCGGCTACAATGGGGAGCCATATTTGTATGTAGGTGAAACATTTGTGCTTTCGAATTTAGCGAGTATACATAAAATTTGAAATTCACATTAGAAAACTTAGACAATTGTTCCCAAAGACGGCGCGCTTGTGCATAAAGGTTTAGGTCTTTTAAATTCGCATTAGAAAACTTAGATAATTGTTCCCAAAGATGGCGCGCTTGTGCACGAAAATGACTTACGATATTTGTATGAATTGTTCGAATTTACAAAAAACGTTTTCTATTAATTATAAACAAATAGAGTAATATTTGTTAACAAAGATAGGCCTATGCACTGCGGCTGATCAATACAGCCTGTAAATTGATTCTATGGAAATTTTGTTAGCGTATTAATATATAGATAGTGGGTAATATACTGACTATGCACGCTATGATGCCGGTTGCCGTTTTGACCTAAAATCAAAGACGTTTTTGGGACGTTTTTTTGTTTCGTTTAATATACAACGTGAAATTTTCCGATTCAGTCAAGTTGCAGATAAATAATAATAAACCAATTTGAAATAAGAGAATATATAACAAAATAAAATAAGAACTAAAATAAATTAGCATAAAAGGCAATATAAAAAAGTTAATGTTATATTTTTGTAACTTTTTTTTTCGTTCAGTGTAAGACGAACTTTATCTAAAATGAGGATTAAATCTGCAAATGCAAAAACATTTTCGGGCAAATTTGCCATTAATTGTTATAAATAAATTAGTTAGTTTCAACTAAAGTTAACTCATTATTTGTGATTTCATGTTTTTTTGAAAACAACTAAAATAAAAAACAAAGAATCTGTTAAATAAAGACTTATGTATTTACGTTTAAGTGAAATTTGCCACATAAAATTGGCCGGTCAAAAATTAATTCTATTTAAGATTTTTTGGTACGCTACAAATTATTTTGGAACAATTTTTTAGGATTTTGGTAGAGACTATTATAGGTAAGCGGCTACAATGGGGAACCATATTTGTATGTAGGTGAAACATTTGTGCTTTCGAATTTAGCGAGTATACATAAAATAGAAATTCACATTAGAAAAGTTAGACAATTGTTCCCAAAGACGGCGCGCTTGTGCATAAAAGTTTAGGTCTTTGAAATTCGCATTAGAAAACTTAGATAATTGTTCCCAAAGATGGCGCGCTTGTGCACGAAAATAACTGACGATATTTGTATGAATTGTTCGAATTTGCAAAAAACTTTTTCTATTAATTATAAACAAATAGAGTAATATTTGTTAACAAAAATAGGCCTATGCATTGCGGCTGATCAATACGAATCGATTCATATAACTTTTATATGATTTTACGTATGCTAAGTATGCGAAACAGCCTGAAATTGACTGTATGGAAATTTTGTTAGCGTATTAATATATAGATAGTGGGTAATATACTGACTATGCACGCTATGATGCCGGTTGCCCTTTTGACCTAAAATCAAAGACGTTTTTGGGACTTTTTTTTCGTTCAGTATAAGACGTATTTTATCTAAAATGAGGATTAAATCTGCAAATGCAAAAATATTTTCCGGCAAATTTGCCATTAATTGTTATAAATAAATTAGTTAGTTTCAACTAAAGTTAACTCATTATTTGTGATTTCATGTTTTTTTGAAAACAACTAAAATAAAAAACAAAGAATCTGTTAAATAAAGACTTATGTATTTACGTTTAAGTGAAATTTGCCACATAAAATGGGCCGGTCAAAAATTAATTCTATTTAAGATTTTTTGGTACGCTACAAATTATTTTGAAACAATTTTTTAGGATTTTGGTAGAGACTATTATAGGTAAGCGGCTACAATGGGGAACCATATTTGTATGTAGGTGAAACATTTGTGCTTTCGAATTTAGCGAGTATACATAAAATTTGAAATTCACATTAAAAAAGTTAGACAATTGTTCCCAAAGACGGCGCGCTTGTGCATAAAAGTTTAGGTCTTTGAAATTCGCATTAGAAAACTTAGATAATTGTTCCCAAAGATGGCGCGCTTGTGCACGAAAATAACTTACGATATTTGTATGAATTGTTCGAATTTACAAAAAACTTTTTCTATTAATTATAAACAAATAGAGTAATATTTGTTAACAAAAATAGGCCTATGCATTGCGGCTGATCAATACGAATCGGTTCATATAACTTTTATATGATTTTACGTATGCTAAGTATGCGAAACAGCCTGTCAATTGATTGTATGGAAATTTTGTTAGCGTATTAATATACAGATAGTGGGTAATATACTGCCTATGCAATATTTCGACCTAAAATCGAAAACTTTTTGGGTCGTTTTTTTTCGTTTAATATACAACGTGAAATTTTCCGATTCAATCAAGTTGCATTTAAATAATAATAAACTAAGTTGAAATAAAAGATAATATAATAAAATAAAATAAGAAATATTAAAATAAACTAACATAAAAGACAATATACAAATTTTAATGTAATATCTTTGTAGCAAATTTAATATACAACGTTATAAAAGATAATACAATAAAATAAAATAAGAAATATCAAAATAAATTAGCATAAAAGACAATATACAAATTTTAATGTAATATCTTTGTAGCAAATTTATTTATTTTTTGTTCACTATAAGACGTGCTATATCTAAAAAGAGCATAAAATCTGGAAATGCAAAAAACATTTGGGTCAAATTTGCAATTAATTGTTATAAATAAATAAATTTAGTGAGTTTGAAGAAAAGTTGACTCATTATTTCTAATTTATTTTTTTTAAAGCACCTAAAATGAAAAACAAAGAATCTGTTAAATAAAGACCTATGCTTTTACGTGTAAGTAAAATTTGTCCAAAAAAATAGGCCGGTTAAGTTATTACTTCTCTTTAAAGTTTTTTTGTGCGCTAAAAATTATTTTAGAACAATTTTTTAAAAATCTTGGTACAAACCAATATAGGTAATTGGAAACAATGGGAAACAATATTTTATTTCAACAGAAAATGAGCGAAGCAGTAGTTCTCTCACTATTTGGCGTGTACAAATATATACATATGTAGAGATGAAACATTTGAGCAACGGAACAATTGAGAATTTGGAGCTTGTACTCAGGGGGGTTTGTGAACATAATGCGTCCTACAGATGGCAATTTCGATAGCTGCACAGATTTTCGAATTTACAAAAAACTGTTTCTTCTAATTATAAACAAATAAGAGTAATATTTGTTAACAAAAATAGGCCTAAGCACTGCGGCTGATCAATACGAATCGATTCATATAACTTTCATATGATTTTACGTATGCTAAGTATGCGAAACAGCCTGTCAATTGATTGTATGGAAATTTTGTTAGCGTATTAATATATAGATAGTGGATAATATACTGCCTATGCAATATTTCGACCTAAAATCGAAAACTTTTTTGGGTCGTTTTTTTTCGTTTAATATACAACGTGAAATTTTCCGATTCAATCAAGTTGCATTTAAATAATAATAAACTAAGTTGAAATAAAAGATAATATAATAAAATAAAATAAGAAATATTAAAATAAATTAGCATAAAAAACAATATACAAATTTTAATGTAATATCTTTGTAGCAAATTTAATATACAACGTGATAAAAGATAATACAATAAAATAAAATAAGAAATATCAAAATAAATAAGCTTAAAAGACAATATACAAATTTTAATGTAATATCTTTGTAGCAAATTTATTTATTTTTTGTTCACTATAAGACGTGCTATATCTAAAAAGAGCATAAAATCTGGAAATGCAAAAAACATTTGGGTCAAATTTGCAATTAATTGTTATACAAGGAGTACAAGCTCCAAATTCTCAATTGTTCCGTTGCTCAAATGTTTCATCTCTACATATGTATATATTTGTACACGCCAAACAGTGAGAGAACTATTGCTTTGCTCATTTTCTGTTGAAATAAAATATTGTTTCCCATTGTTTCCAATTACCTATATTGGTTTGTACCAAAATCTTTAAAAAATTGTTCTAAAATAAATGTTAGCGCACAAAAAAACTTTAAAGAGAAGTAATAACTTAACCGGCCTATTTTTTTGGACAAATTTTACTTACACTTAAAAGCATAGGTCTTTATTTAACAGATTATTTGTTTTTCATTTTAGGTGCTTTAAAAAAATAAATCAGAAATAATGAGTCAACTTTTCTTCAAACTCACTAAATTTATTTATTTATAACAATTAATTGCAAATTTGACCCAAATGTTTTTTGCATTTCCAGATTTTATGCTCTTTTTAGATATAGCACGTCTTATAGTGAACAAAAAATAAATAAATTTGCTACAAAGATATTACATTAAAATTTGTATATTGTCTTTTATGCTAATTTATTTTGATATTTCTTATTTTATTTTATTATATTATCTTTTATTTCAACTTAGTTTATTATTATTTAAATGCAACTTGATTGAATTGGAAAATTTCACGTTGTATATTAAACGAAAAAAAACGACCCAAAAACGTTTTCGATTTTAGGTCGAAATATTGCATAGGCCGTATATTACTCTACTATCTATATATTAATACGCTAACAAAATTTCCATACAATCAATTGACAGGCTGTTTCGCATACTTAGCATACGTAAAATCATATAAAAGTTTTATGAATCGATTCGTATTGATCAGCCGCAGTGCTTAGGCCTATTTTTGTTAACAAATATTACTCTATTTGTTTATAATTAATAGAAAAAGTTTTTTGTAAATTCGAAAATCTGTGCAACTATCGAAATTGCCATCTGTAGGACGCATTATGTTCACAAACCCCCCTGAGTACAAGCTCCAAATTCTTAATTGTTCCGTTGCTCAAATGTTTCATCTCTACATATGTATATATTTGTACACGCCAAACAGTGGGAGAACTATTGCTTCGCTCATTTTCTGTTGAAATAAAATATTGTTTCCCATTGTTTCCAATTACTTATATTGGTTTGTACCAAAATCTTTAAAAAATTGTTCTAAAATAATTGTTAGCGCACAAAAAAACTTTAAAGAGAAGTAATAACTTAACCGGCCTATTTTTTTGGACAAATTTTACTTACACGTAAAAGCATAGGTCTTTATTTAACAGATTATTTGTTTTTCATTTTAGGTGCTTTAAAAAAATAAATCAGAAATAATGAGTCAACTTTTCTTCAAACTCACTAAATTTATTTATTTATAACAATTAATTGCAAATTTGACCCAAATGTTTTTTGCATTTCCAGATTTTATGCTCTTTTTAGATATAGCACGTCTTATAGTGAACAAAAAATAAATAAATTTGCTACAAAGATATTACATTAAAATTTGTATATTGTCTTTTAAGCTAATTTATTTTGATATTTCTTATTTTATTTTATTGTATTATCTTTTATCACGTTGTATATTAAATTTGCTACAAAGATATTACATTAAAATTTGTATATTGTCTTTTATGCTAATTTATTTTAATATTTCTTATTTTATTTTATTATATTATCTTTTATTTCAACTTAGTTTATTATTATTTAAATGCAACTTGATTGAATCGGAAAATTTCACGTTGTATATTAAACGAAAAAAAACGACCCAAAAAAGTTTTCGATTTTAGGTCGAAATATTGCATAGGCAGTATATTACCCACTATCTATATATTAATACGCTAACAAAATTTCCATACAATCAATTTACAGGCTGTTTTGCATACCTAGCATACGTAAAATAATATAAAAGTTATATGAATCGATTCGTATTGATCAGCCGCAGTGCTTAGGCCTATTTTTGTTAACAAATATTACTCTATTTGTTTATAATTAATAGAAAACGTTTTTTGTAAATTCGAAAATCTGTGCAGCTATCGAAATTGCCATCTGTAGGACGCATTATGTTCACAAACCCCCCTGAGTACAAGCTCCAAATTCTCAATTGTTCCGTTGCTCAAATGTTTCATCTCTACATATGTATATATTTGTACACGCCAAACAGTGAGAGAACTACTGCTTCGCTCATTTTCTGTTGAAATAAAATATTGTTTCCCATTGTTTCCAATTACCTATATTGGTTTGTACCAAAATCTTTAAAAAATTGTTCTAAAATAATTGTTAGCGCACAAAAAAATTTTAAAGAGAAGTAATAACTTAACCGGCCTATTTTTTTGGACAAATTTTACTTACACGTAAAAGCATAGGTCTTTATTTAACAGATTCTTTGTTTTTCATTTTAGGTGCTTTAAAAAAAAATAAATCAGAAATAATGAGTCAACTTTTCTTCAAACTCACTAAATTTATTTATTTATAACAATTAATTGCAAATTTGACCCAAATGTTTTTTGCATTTCCAGATTTTATGCTCTTTTTAGATATAGCACGTCTTATAGTGAACAAAAAATAAATAAATTTGCTACAAAGATATTACATTAAAATTTGTATATTGTCTTTTATGCTAATTTATTTTGATATTTCTTATTTTATTTTATTGTATTATCTTTTATCACGTTGTATATTAAATTTGCTACAAAGATATTACATTAAAATTTGTATATTGTTTTTTATGCTAATTTATTTTAATATTTCTTATTTTATTTTATTATATTGTCTTTTATTTCAACCTAGTTTATTATTATTTAAATGCAACTTGATTGAATCGGAAAATTTCACGTTGTATATTAAACGAAAAAAAAACGACCCAAAAAAGTTTTCGAATTTAGGTCGAAATATTGCATAGGCAGTATATTACCCACTATCTATATATTAATACGCTAACAAAATTTCCATACAATCAATTTCAGGCTGTTTCGCATACTTAGCATACGTAAAATCATATAAAAGTTATATGAATCGATTCGTATTGATCAGCCGCAATGCATAGGCCTATTTTTGTTAACAAATATTACTCTATTTGTTTATAATTAATAGAAAGTTTTTTGTAAATTCGAACAATTCATACATATATCGTAAGTTATTTTCGTGCACAAGCGCGCCATCTTTGGGAACAATTATCTAAGTTTTCTAATGCGAATTTCAAAGACCTAAACTTTTATGCACAAGCGCGCCGTCTTTGGGAACAATTGTCTAACTTTTCTAATGTGAATTTCAAATTTTATGTATACTCGCTAAATTCGAAAGCACAAATGTTTCACCTACATACAAATATGGTTCTCCATTGTAGCCGCTTACCTATAATAGTCTCTACCAAAATCCAAAAAAATTGTTCCAAAATAATTTGTAGCGTACCAAAAAATCTTAAATAGAATTAATTTTTGACCGGCCCATTTTATGTGGCAAATTTCACTTAAACGTAAATACATAAGTCTTTATTTAACAGACTCTTTGTTTTTTATTTTAGTTGTTTTCAAAAAAACATGAATGTTGAAGACATGAGTCAAATATACATATGCATACACGTACAATATTAATATATATAATCCTTACATCTTAATATTTACCTTAAATTTGTAATATATACCTACCCTTTTTAATTATATATAGACATTTCAGAAATAATTACCCTTATTTGAAATACTTACCATTCAGAAATATTTACATTGTATAAAACCACATACTCATACTCATACTCATATTTTACATTCACCCTGTATCGATTTAGTAAGCTACCGTTTGCCTAAAATATGCAGATTTAAGAAATGCTTACATATTTTCCTATTTACCTATTTATACACTTACCGTTTTTCTCTCTCCTTAAGTTAAAAAGTAAGCGGTCCAACTGAATGCATTGGACCACTTTTAAGTTAGTTATTCGCCATCCGCCTAACTATACAAACGCCTCTAAAACTAAATCAAAAATAAATACATGTACAAGAGTGTTACACATCAAATCCAAAATTATTAAAAGTAATAAAGTTTATATTCATTTATTTTCAAACGAAAACGTTAGCGCGTTTTATTTGTGACAGTGAAGTGTTACCTAACCTTATCCCTCCGTGCACCTACCCTCACATAGTGCAAGTTTTTATACATGGTCCTTTTGGAGCCATTCTGAGCAAGCGACCTAAAAAGAAACAAATTTAAATAAACTTAATATTAAAAACAAATCGGTTTTCGCGACGCGCTATCAACAAAAAATTGTGCAAAATAAATTTAAAACAAATATAAACCTCAAAAGACAAAAAAAGTGCAGTGCAAAACATTTACAAGTACGCTAAATTTCTAAAAAAAATTTAATTATTTTATTTAATTATCACTAGCAGTATACCTGCGCCCCAAAGTGAAGAATATATGTACATACGTACACATAGTACACCACAAAAAGTGCACAGCAGGCAGTACCCAAAAAATTTGATTTTTTTTTAAATAAATCACTTGTTATAAAAAAGGATATAAAATATAAGAAATTTGGTGAAAAACGAAAATAAGAGCTAAAAAGAAAAAGAAACAGCTAAGAGTCTATATAAAATTGTGCAAGAATACAAAAAACCTGAAAACTAAAGTTTATAAAAAATATAAAAAGCGAACAAAAATAAACAGTTTAGTTAAAGAAATAAATATCTTAAGTGCAATAAGAAGTGTGCATACAAACATACATATATATATTCGTATACATAAAAAGTGTACAGTAGGGAGAACCAAAAAAAAAAAAATATATCATATCAAAATTTCTCATCGAAAAAACAAAAACCGAAAAGAAAATTTAAATTAAGCTAAAAAATACTGTGAGAATATAACAGATATAATAAAGTGCCATTAAGAAAAAAAGTTCACTTACCTGAAAAAGAAAATCACAAGAGTGGTACAAAGCCGATTCGAAAGAAGCCAACAACAGCAACGTGAGTCCCAGCAACAGAAGCAACAGAAAGGTAACGGGTTCATCGGCTAAGAGGATATCACGGTACAGTACATTCAAAACATATTAGAATTGAAACCAGCGGTAAGTGCGCATATATTACGTATGTAAGTCTCATAGCGGTTCCAATTTACGGTAAATTCGAAATACATAATCTCTTATTTCTCAAATATAAATCTCGAGAAACTTGGAAATTAGTCCGCTACAATCAAACATACATACGTAATATACTTATAGCACAATATTCTCAAATCCCATCACGTATATACCCCACGGCGTATTAACTCTCCATACCCACTGGCACATTCCCGTTATCAATTGCTGTCTCACAGGCATAAGAGCACTGTATTGAGTCTCTCATTCTCAATCCCAACAAAAGAACTAAATATAACCGCAAAATTCCCAAATTGGAGTGTCCCACTTGTGCCAGTTTATATATTATACACATATATATAAAAAAAAAAATCTAACCCCAATCCGCTAACTGCACTTAGACGCGCTAAGGCAGTACAGAAACAAGTAAAACAAAACACCTTCACTAGGGTGTATTAACAAAACCCCAGCAACGAGCATAATTGTAATTAAGTAAATAATATTTAAAAATATTTGCACAACTGCAAAATATTTCGCCTACTTAAGTTTTCCACACAAAAAAAAAAACAACAACGACCCACCCTAATATAAACAAAGTACTGGCACACAATTAAATACATATAAATAAGATCCAGCTATTTGCTCATTTTCTCATCTCGCTGTAAATTCCCGTTCCTGTGTACAAGCATTAGACTGTGTCACAAAATTTATAAGCCGGAAAATAGTTAAGACCAAAATTATATTTCAAACATAGTAGAATTAAAGTGTCCTATCAATTAATATACTACTACCTCACTCAGCATTGCTTAAAATTTAACCAAGCAATACATTTGGAACCCTTCTCATTTGGTATCCCATATTATAATATTTTAATTAACACCTGTTTACCCTGAACAAAATCAATATGAGCAAAAAAGCAAATGACACTCTTGACGTAGGTCAACCCGACACAAGTCTCGATACTTTCATTTTCGAAAGCAATAGACTAGAGGCCTTTTACTCAAAGTGGTCAGCAACCCTGATAGCTGACCAAACTGAGTCACTTCTTATGGTAAAAACACAACAGCTCGAAAGATTGTGGGAATCACTCCTAGATTCCTACAGAAATGTATCTCTTTCTCCATCCCATCAGGAGTCCACCGATTCGATAGAGCAAAAATACCAAAAGTGCTCTGAAAGCTATGAAATTTGCATGTCACAAATTATGGACGCCACACAACTACTGCGACCCTCGCCTCAAATATCTCAGCCCTTAAATCCCCCAAATACTTCTAACTCAGCACAAGTATACCTCAAAGAACCACCCTGCGATACTGAAATATTCCACGGCGGATACGAAGACTGGCCAGCATTAAGGGATATGTTTACGGCAGTCTACGGCAATCACCCCAAACTCACTCAAGCTCAAAAACTATATCACCTACGGCAGAAAACGAGAGGCCAAGCAGGTCAGTTAGTGAAGCAATACCCTCTCACAGACAACAGTTTTCAGTTAGCATGGGACGCCCTCAAAGCTCGGTACGAAAACCGAAGAATATTGGTTGACAACCAACTGAAGACCCTCTTTAGTCTTCAGCAAATTTTCTCAGAAAATGGTGAGCAAATTCAAAAGCTGCAAACCACCATAAATAATTGTTTGTGTACCCTGGAAGCACAAGGGATCCCAACCTCTAATTGGGACCCCATTCTTGTGTATATTTGCTCCTCAAAGCTGCCCAGTGAAACCCTGTCCCTATGGGAGCAATCTCTTACTTCTCGGAAAGAGTTGCCACTGTGGTCAGATATGGACAAATTTTTGACTTCCAGATACGAAGTAGTAGAGAGACTCCACAATTACCGACCAGGTAAGCCTAGAAATCCTCTACCAAACTTCACACCAAGGTACACAAACCAAAACTCAATCCACAACTCCACGTTCTCAAATAAAAACAGAACAAATAATTTTCACTCTAATAATCATCACTCAAAACCACAGCAAGTCTCTTGCAAGCTGTGTAACTCAAACCACTCAATGATGTTTTGCGTGAAATTCAAAGAGCTTACGGTAGCAGACCGCCTCAAATTTGTAAAAGAAAACAATTATTGCGAGAATTGTTTGTCATACTCACATCTCAAGCGTGATTGTCAGAGCAAGTTTTCATGCGTTTATTGCCAAAAACGACATCACTCTCTCCTCCATTGTCAACAACATCAGAACGCATCTCGGGCAACAGGCCTCAGACCCCAAAATACACTAGCCCAAACCACAATCCCATATCAAATAAATGATGAACAAGCATCGACATCAAGGCAAGCAGCGACTGAAGCAGCGGCGCAGAAACACCAGGACTCAACAACCCACACGGTCTTGTCACATTTCTCCAGTAGCTGTGAAACAACACTACTCCCAACGGCACTAGTCCCCATTCACCACGCCGGGGAGTACCACAAAATTCGCGCAATTATTGACCAAGGCTCTCAGAAAACATTTTTGGCAACCCGAATCCAAAAAATGTTAGGCCTCCCAACAAAAAATGCAAGATATGAAATCTCATGAATGGGAGGCACAGTGGTGCAAAAAGCAAACAAAATCTGCGAAGTAACTCTTTGCTCCTCAGACTTAAGCAAAGAGATTAGCACCAACGCAATTTTGCTCCCACAACTCACTCATTGTCTTCCCAATAAGAAAATCTCAAAAGTCAGCTTAGAGGCATTCCAATCTCTCCAGCTCGCAGATCCTAACTGTCTCCATCCCTCAAAAATAGACATGGTTATAGGAAGCGATATAATTCCCCAAATACTGCTCGATGGTCTGCAACGAAATCCGCAAGAAACCCTTATAGCTCAAAACACAATATTTGGATGGGTTCTCAGCGGACTAGTAAAGGAACTAGTCTCCACCTACTCTACACAAGCCAGTGAATCAACAGAACCGGACATCAGCACTCTACTCAAACGGTTCTGGGAACAGGAAGAGATCCACACAACTCTGTCCAGATCACCGGAGGACCAATTTTGTGAGGCCCTCTACACATCTACAACTACAAGAAGAGAAGATGGACGTTGCGTCGTAAAACTTCCCTTTAAACCCAATTTCCTCCACTCATTGGCACTAGGGCACTCCCGCCCATCAGCGCAGCAACAATACATCAGTGTAGAAAGGAGTCTGGAAAAAAAGCCCGAATTATGTGAAAAGTACTCAGAAGTACTCACAGAGTACCTCCAAATGGACCACATGCAGCCCGCTTCAAACACAGAAGTAATCAGAAATGGTAAATATTTCTCATTTTACCTCCCTCATCACGCTGTTCTCAAACCCGACAGCAAACCCACAAAGGTTCGCGTGGTATTTAATGCATCAAAGACATCGCACTCAGGAAACTCTCTGAATGATGTTTTATACCCAGGCCCGATTCTCCAAAACGACTTGACGTCAATAATTCTCAATAGGCGCCTCTACAATTTCGTGTTCAATGGCGATATCGAAAAAATGTATCGCCAAATTCTCGTCAAGGAAGAGGATCAAGACTTTCAGAGAATTCTCTTTCGGAAAGCTCCTCACCAGCCACTCCAAGACTTTAAGTTGAAAACCGTCACTTTCGGTGTAAACTGCGCTCCATATCTCGCAATCCGTACACTCCACCAAGTCGCTCAGGATTGCGAAGAAACTCACCCGCTCGCTAAAGACATCATTCTTCGAGAAACTTACGTAGATGACGTCCTCTCAGGCGGGCATAATATACAGTCCACTCTCGCTTCCATGAATCAAACTATCGAAGCTCTAAAATCGGCTGGCTTTCCACTCAAAAAAATCACTGCAAACAGAGCAGAAATTCTCAATTCGATTCCAGCCTCTGATGTCTTGGATGCGGAATTTCTTAAATTCCATGACACCAGCTCCACTAAAACTCTGGGCATAAGATGGAATGCTCTAACTGACTCCTTTTCGTACTCTTCCGACCCAATACCGGACTCTACGTCACACACAAAACGGCAAATACTCTCGGCCGTAGCTAAGCTGTTCGATCCCGCAGGATGGCTTTCGCCAATAATGATCCAAGCCAAAATTCTCCTCCAACAGCTATGGTTAGAAGGTACCGACTGGGATGAACAGGTCAAACCCGCATCTGTTCATAAGTAGATCACTTTCCGGGAAAGTCTCCCAGCCATAAGCAATATACGTATTCCACGATGGGTGCAATTTGCCCCAAATAAATGCATCCAAATACACGGTTTCTCAGATGCCTCAGAAAAAGCATATGCAGCATGCGTCTATATCAGAGTACAACATGATGAAAACTCCTTCTCTCCTCTACAGACGATTAGCTTACCACGATTAGAACTCTGTGGCGCAGTACTGTTATCAAAATTAGTAGCAAACACCCAAAATCCCAATTAAATCTGCCACCACACGAACTGACACTCTGGTCAGACTCCGCCATCGTGTTGGCTTGGCTAGAAAAAACCCCACATACATGGAAAACCTACGTGGCAAATAGAATCACCGTGATTCTACAGAACGTTAGTAACGCATCTTGGCGCCACGTACCCAGTGCTGACAACCCCGCCGATTTAGGAACCCGAGGATGCAAGCCGCAAGACTTAGCTGACTCTTCGTTATGGTGGAATGGACCCCAATGGCTCTCTAAACCGAGCTTGTTCTGGCCAAAATATGTCCCTTCTACTTCAACCCCTCCGGAGAAAAAACTCGTAGAAGCCTGGCATGCTGTCGATCATGCCGATATACTGGAACGATTCTCATCATATCCGCGCGCGTTAAGAGTTGTGGCCTTCATGTACCGGTTTATCCGCCAAACCCAGCAACAACCAATTTCCAGTTCCCTAGCTCTCACGCAGGAAGAACTATATTTCGCAAAAATTAAACTCATCATGTTAACGCAACGCCATCATTTCCCAGCAGAATTCGCGCAATTAGAAGCCTCAAACCACATCAGCAAGAAAAGTTCATTGTTGACCCTCAATCCCGTGCTAGATAACGCTGGCATCCTGCGAGTTAAGGGTCGTTTAGTTAATGCCGACATCAGCGAGAATGAACGATACCCGATAATTATCCCAGATAACTCCAAGTTCTGCTCACTGCTATTAGACTTTCTCCACAAAGTATTGCTTCATGCTGAGGTGCAACTGATGATTCGCATGATACAAGCGGAATACTATATTCCCCGCATCAAGAAGAAAGTAAAGAAATGCATATTCCAATGCAAGACGTGCACGATATACAAACAACAAATGCGTTCACAAATAATGGCCCCTCTACCCCCGAACGTGCCACTTACTCAGTGGCATTTCACGTAACAGGAGTTGATTTCGCTGGCTGGGTGAAAACGTCCCTCTTGCGACGAGCTTCTCACACGAAAGCGTACGTTTGCGTATTCGTCTGCTTCTTCACTAAAGCAGTCCACCTCGAATCATGCACAAATTTGACAACTGAAGCCTACAGAGCCGCCTTCACCCGCTTTGTAGGGCGACGCGGATTACCCCACAAAATAATGTCTGACAACGGAAAGACGTTTGTTGGCGCACAACGAGCGATCCAGAGGGAGATAGCCCTATTCCTCAAAGAAGCAGCTGTTGATATTGCACAAAGGTATGCGGTACAGGGCCTCTCTTGGCAATTCATACCGCCGTATGCCCCACACATGGGCGGCCTATGGGAAGCCGCAGTAAAAAGCTTTAAAACCCATTTCACAAAAGTAGCTGGAAATCAAAAGTTTACATTTGAGGAATTCCCCACTCTCCTCATTCGAATCGAAGCAGTGCTCAATTCTCGCCCTCTCTCTCCCATGTCACAGGATCCAAGCGACTTATTAGCCCTAACTCCTGGACATTTTCTTCGAGGAGCCCCCTTAACTTCCGCACCCGAACCGAATGCCGAAAACGTATCCCCTACTACGAAATGGCAAAGATTAAAGGTTCTGCATCACCAGTTCAGCTCACGTTGGAAGAGCGAGTACCTACAAACCTTGCATAAAAGATATAAATGGAAACATCCCCAACAAAATATTCGCGAAGGAGATATGGTCGTTATTAAAGACGACCTTCACCCCCCCCCAATGAATGGCGTTTGGGCCGAGTTATCAAACTCCATGCGGGCGCCGATAAACGGGTTCGTGTGGTAGATGTCCGCACCCAAGCAGGTATAGTCACGCGAAACATTACTAAACTCTGCCTCCTCCCATCTCAGGAACTGCCGCCATAGCAACTCTCTACATCAGCGAAGAATCTTCAACAAAGTCGACGGAACCTCAGAGGATCTCGAAGAGCGTCTACATCCCTCAGCTCCGCAGGCCGGCCACCATGTTGAAGACATGAGTCAAATATACATATGCATACACGTACAATATTAATATACATAATCCTTGCATCTTAATATTTACCTTAAATTTGTAATATATACCTACCCTTTTTAATTATATATAGACATTTTAGAAATACTTACCCTTATTTGAAATACTTACCATTCAGAAATATTTACATTGTATAAAATCACATACTCATACTCATACTCATATTTTACATTCACCCTGTATCGATTTAGTAAGCTACCGTTTGCCTAAAATATGCAGATTTAAGAAATGCATACATATTTTCCTATTTACCTATTTATACACTTACCGTTTTTCTCTCTCCTTAAGTTAAAAAGTAAGCGGTCCAACTGAATGCATTGGACCGCTTTTAAGTTAGTTATTCGCCATCCGCCTAACTATACAAACGCCTCTAAAACTAAATCAAAAATAAATACATGTACAAGAGTGTTACACATCAAATCCAAAATTATTAAAAGTAATAAAGTTTATATTCATTTATTTTCAAACGAAAACGTTAGCGCGTTTTATTTATGACAGTGAAGTGTTACCTAACCTTATCCCTCCGTGCACCTACCCTCACATAGTGCAAGTTTTTATACATGGTCCTTTTGGAGCCATTCTGAGCAAGCGACCTAAAAAGAAACAAATTTAAATAAACTTAATATTAAAAACAAATCGGTTTTCGCGACGCGCTATCAACAAAAAATTGTGCAAAATAAATTTAAAACAAATATAAACCTCAAAAGATAAAAAAAGTGCAGTGCAAAACATTTACAAGTACGCTAAATTTCTAAAAAAAATTTAATTATATTATTTAATTATCACTAGCAGTATACCTGCGCCCCAAAGTGAAGAATATATGTACATACGTACACAAAGTGCACAGTAGGCAGTACCCAAAAAATTTGATTTTTTTTTTAAATAAATCACTTGTTATAAAAAAGGATATAAAATATAAGAAATTTGGTGAAAAACGAAAATAAGAGCTAAAAAGAAAAAGAAACACCTAAGAGTCTATATAAAATTGTGCAAGAATACAAAAAACCTGAAAACTAAAGTTTATAAAAAATATAAAAAGCGAACAAAAATAAACAGTTTAGTTAAAGAAATAAATATCTTAAGTGCAATAAGAAGTGTGCATACAAACATACATATACATATTCGTATACATAAAAAGTGTACAGTAGGGAGAACCAAAAAAAAAAAAAAATATCATATCAAAATTTCTCATCGAAAAAACAAAAACCGAAAAGAAAATTTAAATTAAGCTAAAAAATACTGTGAGAATATAACAGATATAATAAAGTGCCATTAAGAAAAAAAGTTCACTTACCTGAAAAAGAAAATCACTTACCTCGGAAAAGTGGCACTTACCTGGAAAAGAAAATTATACTTACCCTCTGGAAAACCCATTTTCAACAAAAAAAATTCAAAAAATTATAAAAAAGGAAAAGTGCTGGTTTTAAGTGCTAAGGCACAGAAGAGTGTCTCTTAAAACCATAAATATTTATTTCATAGCACGAGCAGTAGACCTGCAAGAGTGGTACAAAGCAGATTCGAAAGAAGCCAACAACAGCAACGTGAGTCCCAGCAACAGAAGCAACAGAAAGGTAACGGGTTCATCGGAGGATATCACGGTACAGTACATTCAAAACATATTAGAATTGAAACCAGCGGTAAGTGCGCATATATTACGTATGTAAGTCTCATAGCGGTTCCAATTTACGGTAAATTCGAAATACATAATCTCTTATTTCTCAAATATAAATCTCGAGAAACTTGGAAATTAGTCCGCTACACTCAAACATACATACGTAATATACTTATAGCGCAATATTCTCAAATCCCATCACGTATATACCCCACGGCGTATTAACTCTCCATACCCACTGGCACATTCCCGTTATCAATTGCTGTCTCACAGGCATAAGAGCACTGTATTGAGTCTCTCATTCTCAATCCCAACAAAAGAACTAAATATAACCGCAAAATTCCCAAATTGGAGTGTCCCACTTGTGCCAGTTTATATATTATACATATATATATAAAAAAAAAAATCTAACCCCAATCCGCTAACTGCACTTAGACGCGCTAAGGCAGTACAGAAACAAGTAAAACAAAACACCTTCACTAGGGTGTATTAACAAAACCCCAGCAACGAGCATAATTGTAATTAAGTAAATAATATTTAAAAATATATGCACAACTGCAAAATATTTCGCCTACTTAATTTTTCCACACAAACAAAAACAACAACGACCCACCCTAATATAAACAAAGTACTGGCACACAATTAAATACATATAAATAAGATCCAGCTACTTGCTCATTTTCTCATCTCGCTGTAAATTCCCGTTCCTGTGTACAAGCATTAGACTGTGTCACAAAATTTATAAGCCGGAAAATAGTTAAGACCAAAATTATATTTCAAACATAGTAGAATTAAAGTGTCCTATCAATTAATATACTACAACCTCACTCAGCACTGCTTAAAATTTAACCAAGCAATACATTTGGAACCCTTCTCATTTGGTATCCCATATTATAATATTTTAATTAACACCTGTTTACCCTGAACAAAATTAATATGAGCAAAAAAGCAAATGACACTCTTGACGTAGGTCAACCCGACACAAGTCTCGATACTTTCATTTTCGAAAGCAATAGACTAGAGGCCTTTTACTCAAAGTGGTCAGCAACCCTGATAGCTGACCAAACTGAGTCACTTCTTAAGGTAAAAACACAACAGCTCGAAAGATTGTGGGAATCACTCCTAGATTCCTACAGAAATGTATCTCTTTCTCCATCCCATCAGGAGTCCACCGATTCGATAGAGCAAAAATACCAAAAGTGCTCTGAAAGCTATGAAATTTGCATGTCACAAATTATGGACGCCACACAACTACTGCGACCCTCGCCTCAAATATCTCAGCCCTTAAATCCCCCAAATACTTCTAACTCAGCACAAGTATACTTCAAAGTACCACCCTGCGATACTGAAATATTCCACGGCGGATACGAAGACTGGCCAGCATTAAGGGATATGTTTACGGCAGTCTACGGCAATCACCCCAAACTCACTCAAGCTCAAAACTATATCACCTACGGCAGAAAACGAGAGGCCAAGCAGGTCAGTTAGTGAAGCAATACCCTCTCACAGACAACAGTTTTCAGTTAGCATGGGACGCCCTCAAAGCTCGGTACGAAAACCGAAGAATATTGGTTGACAACCAACTGAAGACCCTCTTTAGTCTTCAGCAAATTTTCTCAGAAAATGGTGAGCAAATTCAAAAGCTGCAAACCACCATAAATAATTGTTTGTGTACCCTGGAAGCACAAGGTATCCCAGCCTCTAATTGGGACCCCATTCTTGTGTATATTTGCTCCTCAAAGCTGCCCAGTGAAACCCTGTCCCTATGGGAGCAATCTCTTACTTCTCGGAAAGAGTTGCCACTGTGGTCAGATATGGACAAATTTTTGATTTCCAGATACGAAGTAGTAGAGAGACTCCACAATTACCGACCAGGTAAGCCTAGAAATCCTCTAACAAACTTCACACCAAGGTCCACAAACTAAAACTCAATCCACAACTCCACGTTCTCAAATAAAAACAGAACAAATAATTTTCACTCTAATGATCATCACTCAAAACCACAGCAAGTCTCTTGCAAGCTGTGTAACTCAAACCACTCAATGATGTTTTGCGTGAAATTCAAAGAGCTTACGGTAGCAGACCGCCTTACATTTGTAAAAGAAAACAATTATTGCGAGAATTGTTTGTCATACTCACATCTCAAGCGGGATTGTCAGAGCAAGTTTTCATGCGTTTATTGCCAAAAACGACATCACTCTCTCCTCCATTGTCAACAACATCAGAACGCATCTCGGGCAACAGGCCTCAGACCCCAAAATACACTAGCCCAAACCACAATCCCATATCAAATAAATGATGAACAAGCATCGACATCAAGGCAAGCAGCGACTGAAGCAGCGGCGCAGAAACACCAGGACTCAAAAACCCACACCGTCTCGTCACATTTCTCCATTAGCTGTGAAACAACACTACTCCCAACGGCACTAGTCCCCATTTACCACGCCGGGGAGTACCACAAAATTCGCGCACTTATTGACCAAGGCTCTCAGAAAACATTTTTGGCAACCCGAATCCAAAAAATGTTAGGCCCCCCAACAAAAAATGCAAGATATGAAATCTCAGGAATGGGAGTCACAGTGGTGCAAAAAGCAAGCAAAATCTGCGAAGTAACTCTTTGCTCCTCAGACTTAAGCAAAGAGATTAGCACCAACGCAATTTTGCTCCCACAACTCACTTATTTTCTTCCCAATAAGAAAATCTCAAAAGTCAGCTTAGAGGCATTCCAATCTCTCCAGCTCGCAGATCCTAACTGTCTCCATCCCTCAAAAATAGACATGGTTATAGGAAGCGATATAATTCCCCAAATACTGCTCGATGGTCTGCAACGAAATCCGAAAGAAACCCTTATAGCTCAAAACACAATATTTGGATGGGTTCTCAGCGGACTAGTAAAGGAACTAGTCTCCACCTACTCTACACAAGCCAGTGAATCAACAGAACCGGACATCAGCACTCTACTCAAATGGTTCTGGGAACAGGAAGAGATCCACACAACTCTGTCCAGATCACCGGAGGACCAATTTTGTGAGGCCCTCTACACATCTACAACTACAAGAAGAGAAGATGGACGTTGCGTCGTAAAACTTCCCTTTAAACCCCATTTCCCCCACTCATTGGCACTAGGGCACTCCCGCCCATCAGCGCAGCAACAATACATCAGTGTAGAAAGGAGTCTGGAAAAAAAGCCCGAATTATGTGAAAAGTACTCAGAAATACTCACAGAGTACCTCCAAATGGACCACATGCAGCCCGCTCCAAACACAGAAGTAATCAGAAATGGTAAATATTTCTCATTTTACCTCCCTCATCACGCTGTTCTCAAACCCGACAGCAAAACCACAAAGGTTCGCGTGGTATTTAATGCATCAAAGACATCGCACTCAGGAAACTCTCTGAATGATGTTTTATACCCAGGCCCAATTCTCCAAAACGACTTGACGTCAATAATTCTCAATTGGCGCCTCTACAATTTCGTGTTCAATGGCGATATCGAAAAAATTTATCGCCAAATTCTCGTCAAGGAAGAGGATCAAGACTTTCAGAGAATTCTCTTTCGGAAAGCTCCTCACCAGCCACTCCAAGACTTTAAGTTGAAAACCGTCACTTTCGGTGTAAACTGCGCTCCATATCTCGCAACCCGTACACTCCACCAAGTCGCTCAGGATTGCGAAGAAACTCACCCGCTCGCTAAAGACATCATTCTTCGAGAAACTTACGTAGATGACGTCCTCTCAGGCGGGCATAATATACAGTCCACTCTCGCTTCCATGAATCAAACTATCGAAGCTCTAAAATCGGCTGGCTTTCCACTCAAAAAAATCACTGCAAACAGAGCAGAAATTCTCAATTCGATTCCAGCCTCTGATGTCGTAGATGCGGAATTTCTTAAATTCCATGACACCAGCTCCACTAAAACTCTGGGCATAAGATGGAATGCTCTAACTGACTCCTTTTCGTACTCTTACGACCCAATACCGGACTCTACGTCACACACAAAACGGCAAATACTCTCGGCCGTAGCTAAGCTGTTCGATCCCGCAGGATGGCTTTCGCCAATAATGATCCAAGCCAAAATTCTCCTCCAACAGCTATGGTTAGAAGGTACCGACTGGGATGAACAGGTCAAACCCGCATCTGTTCATAAGTGGAACACTTTCCGGGAAAGTCTCCCAGCCATAAGCAATATACGTATTCCACGATGGGTGCAATTCGCTCCAAATAAATGCATCCAAATACACGGTTTCTCAGATGCCTCAGAAAAAGCATATGCAGCATGCGTCTATATCAGAGTACAACATGATGAAAACTCCTTCTCATCTCAGCTTTTCGTGGCTAAAACCAAAGTCGCTCCTCTACAGATGATTAGCTTACCACGATTAGAACTCTGTGGCGCAGTACTGTTATCAAACTTAGTAGCAAACACTCAATCCCAATTAAATCTGCCACCACACGAACTGACACTCTGGTCAGACTCCGCCATCGTGTTGGCTTGGCTAGAAAAAACCCCACATACATGGAAAACCTACGTGGTAAATAGAATCACCGTGATTCTACAGAACGTTAGTAACGCATCTTGGCGCCACGTACCCAGTGCTGACAACCCCGCCGATTTAGGAACCCGAGGATGCAAGCCGCAAGACTTAGCTGACTCTTCGTTATGGTGGAATGGACCCCAATGGCTCTCTAAACCGAGCTTGTTCTGGCCAAAATATGTCCCTTCTACTTCAACCCCTCCGGAGAAAAAACTCGTAGAAGCCTGGCATGCTGTCGATCATGCCGATATACTGGAACGATTCTCATCATATCCGCGCGCGTTAAGAGTTGTGGCCTTCATGTACCGGTTTATCCGCCAAACCCAGCAACAACCAATTTCCAGTTCCCTAGCTCTCACGCAGGAAGAACTATATTTCGCAAAAATTAAACTCATCATGTTAACGCAACGCCATCATTTCCCAGCAGAATTCGCGCAATTAGAAGCCTCAAACCACATCAGCAAGAAAAGTTCATTGTTGACCCTCAATCCCGTGCTAGATAACGCTGGCATCCTGCGAGTTAAGGGTCGTTTAGTTAATGCCGACATCAGCGAGAATGAACGATACCCGATAATTATCCCAGATAACTCCAAGTTCTGCTCACTGCTATTAGACTTTCTCCACAAAGTATTGCTTCATGCTGAGGTGCAACTGATGATTCGCATGATACAAGCGGAATACTATATTCCCCGCATCAAGCAGAAAGTAAAGAAATGCATATTCCAATGCAAGACGTGCACGATATACAAACAACAAATGCGTTCACAAATAACGGCCCCTCTACCCCCCGAACGTGCCACTTACTCAGTGCCATTTCACGTAACAGGAGTTGATTTCGCTGGCCCATTTATGGTGGAAACGTCCCTCTTACGACGAGTTTCTCACACGAAAGCGTACGTTTGCGTATTCGTCTGCTTCTTCACTAAAGCAGTCCACCTCGAATCATGCACAAATTTGACAACTGAAGCCTTCAGAGCCGCCTTCACCCGCTTCGTAGGGCGACGCGGATTACTCCACAAAATAATGTCTGACAACGGAAACACGTTTGTTGGCGCACAACGAGCGATCCAGAGGGAGATAGCCCTATTCCTCAAAGAAGCAGCTGTTGATATTGCACAAAGGTATGCGGTACCGGGCCTCTCTTGGCAATTCATACCGCCGTATGCCCCACACATGGGCGGCCTATGGGAAGCCGCAGTAAAAAGCTTTAAAACCCATTTCACAAAAGTAGCTGGAAATCAAAAGTTTACATTTGAGGAATTCCCCACTCTCCTCATTCGAATCGAAGCAGTGCTCAATTCTCGCCCTCTCTCTCCCATGTCACAGGATCCAAGCGACTTATTAGCCCTAACTCCTGGACATTTTCTTCGAGGAGCCCCCTTAACTTCCGCACCCGAACCGAATGCCGAAAACGTATCCCCTACTACGAAATGGCAAAGATTAAAGGTTCTGCATCACCAGTTCAGCTCACGTTGGAAGAGCGAGTACCTACAAACCTTGCATAAAAGATATAAATGGAAACATCCCCAACAAAATATTCGCGAAGGAGATATGGTCGTTATTAAGGACGACCTTCACCCCCCCCCCCCCCCCCCCCCCCCCAATGAATGGCGTTTGGGCCGAGTTATCAAACTCCATGCGGGCGCCGATCAACGGGTTCGTGTGGTAGATGTCCGCACCCAAGCAGGTATAGTCACGCGAAACATTACTAAACTCTGCCTCCTCCCATCTCAGGAACTGCCGCCATAGCAACTCCCTACATCAGCGAAGAATCTTCAACAAAGTCGACGGAACCTCAGATGATCTCGAAGAGCGTCTACATCCCTCAGCTCTGCAGGCCGGCCGCCATGTTGAAGACATGGGTCAAATATACATATGCATACACGTACAATATTAATATATATAATCCTTACATCTTAATATTTACCTTAAATTTGCAATATATACCTACCCTTTTTAATTATATATAGACATTTCAGAAATACTTACCCTTATTTGAAATACTTACCATTCAGAAATATTTACATTGTATAAAATCACATACTCATACTCATACTCATATTTTACATTCACCCTGTATCGATTTAGTAAGCTACCGTTTGCCTAAAATATGCAGATTTAAGAAATGCATACATATTTTCCTATTTACCTACATATTTATACACTTACCGTTTTTCTCTCTCCTTAAGTTAAAAGTAAGCGGTCCAACTGAATGCATTGGACCGCTTTTAAGTTAGTTATTCGCCATCCGCCTAACTATACAAACGCCTCTAAAACTAAATCAAAAATAAATACATGTACAAGAGTGTTACACATCAAATCCAAAATTATTAAAAGTAATAAAGTTTATATTCATTTATTTTCAAACGAAAACGTTAGCGCGTTTTATTTATGACAGTGAAGTGTTACCTAATCTTATCCCTCCGTGCACCTACCCTCACATAGTGCAAGTTTTTATACAATGAAATCACAAATAATGAGTTAACTTTAGTTGAAACTAACTAATTTATTTATAACAATTAATGGCAAATTTGCCCGAAAATATTTTTGCATTTGCAGATTTAATCCTCATTTTAGATAAAGTACGTCTTACACTGAACGAAAAAAAAGTTACAAAAATATAACATTAACTTTTTATATTGCCTTTTATGCTAATTTATTTTAGTTCTTATTTTATTTTATTATATATTCTCTTATTTCAAATTGGTTTATTATTATTTATCTGCAACTTGACTGAATCGGAAAATTTCACGTTGTATATTAAACGAAACAAAAAAACGTCCCAAAAACGTCTATGATTTTAGGTCAAAACGGCAACCGGCATCATAGCGTGCATAGTCAGTATATTACCCACTATCTATATATTAATAAGCTAACAAAATTTCCATAGAATCAATTTACAGGCTTCGCATATTTAGCATACGTAAAATCATATAAAAGTTATATAAATCGATTCGTATTGATCAGCCGCAGTGCATAGGCCTATTTTTGTTAACAAATATTACTCTATTTGTTTATAATTAATAGAAAACGTTTTTTGTAAATTCGAACAATTCATATAAATATCGTAAGTCATTTTCGTGCACAAGCGCGCCATCTTTGGGAACAATTATCTAAGTTTTATAATGCGAATTTCAAAGACCTAAACCTTTATGCACAAGCGCGCCGTCTTTGGGAACAATTGTCTAAGTTTTCTAATGTGAATTTCAAATTTTATGTATACTCGCTAAATTCGAAAGCACAAATGTTTCACCTACATACAAATATGGCTCCCCATTGTAGCCGCTTACCTATAATAGTCTCTACCAAAATCCTAAAAAATTGTTCCAAAAAATTTGTAGCGTACCAAAAAATCTTAAATAGAATTAATTTTTGACCGGCCCATTTTTTGTGGCAAATTTCACTTAAACGTAAATACATAAGTCTTTATTTAACAGATTCCTTGTTTTTTATTTTATTTGTTTTCAAAAAAACATGAAATCACAAATAATGAGTTAACTTTAGTTGAAACTAACTAATTTATTTATAACAAATAATGGCAAATTTGCCCGAAATTGTTTTTGCATTTGCAGATTTTGCTCATTTTAGATAAAGTACGTCTTATACTGAACGAAAAAAAAGTTACAAAACTATAACATTAAATTTTTTATATTGCCTTTTATGCTAATTTATTTTAGTTCTTATTTTATTTTATTATATATTCTCTTATTTCAAATTGGTTTATTATTATTTAACTGCATCTTGACTGAATCGGAAAATTTCATGTTGTATATTAAACGAAACAAAAAAACGTCCCAAAAACGTCTTTGATTTTAGGTCAGAACGGCAACCGGCATCATAGCGTGCATAGTCAGTATATTACCCACTATCTATATATTAATACGCTAACAAAATTTCCATACAATCAATTGACAGGCTGTTTCGCATACTTAGCATAAGTAAAATCATATAAAAGTTATACGAATCGATTCGTATTGATCAGCCGCAGTGCATAGGCCTATTTTTGTTAACAAATATTACTCTATTTGTTTATAATTAATAGAAAAAGTTTTTTGTAAATTCGAAAAATTCATACAAATATCGTAAGTCATTTTCGTGCACAAGCGCGCCATCTTTGGGAACAATTATCTAAGTTTCTAATGCGAATTTCAAAGACCTAAACCTTTATGCACAAGCGCGCCGTCTTTGGGAACAATTGTCTAAGTTTTCTAATGTGAATTTCAAATTTTATGTATACTCGCTAAATTCGAAAGCACAAATGTTTCACCTACATACAAATATGGTTCCCCATTGTAGCCGCTTACCTATAATAGTCTCTACCAAAATCCTAAAAAATTGTTCCAAAATAATTTGTAGCGTACTAAAAAATCTTAAGTAGAATTAATTTTTGACCGGCCCATTTTTTGTGGCAAATTTCACTTAAACGTAAATACATAAGTCTTTATTTGACAGATTCTTTGTTTTTTATTTTAGTTGTTTTCAAAAAAACATGAAATCACAAATAATGAGTTAACTTTAGTTGAAACTAACTAATTTTTTTATAACAATTAATGGCAAATTTGCCCGAAAATGTTTTTGCATTTGCAGATTTAATCCTCATTTTAGATAAAGTACGTCTTATACTGAACGAAAAAAAAAAGTTACAAAAATATAACATTAAATTTTTAATATTGCCTTTTATGCTAATTTATTTTAGTTCTTATTTTATTATATATTCTCTTATTTCAAATTGGTTTATTATTACTTAACTGCAACTTGACTGAATCGGAAAATTTCACGTTGTATATTAAACGAAACAAAAAAACGTCCCAAAAACGTCTTTGATTTTAGGTCAAAACGGCAACCGGCATCATAGCGTGCATAGTCAGTATATTACCCGCTATCTATATATTAATACGCTAACAAAATTTCCATACAATCAATTGACAGGCTGTTTCGCATACTTAGCATACGTAAAATCATATAAAAGTTATATGGACCGATTCGTATTGATCCGCCGCAATGCATAGGCCTATTTTTGTTAACAAATATTACTCTATTTGTTTATAATTAATGGAAAAAGTTTTTTGTAAATTCGAACAATTCATACAAATATCGTAAGTTATTTTCGTGCACAAGCGCGCCATCTTTGGGAACAATTATCTAAGTTTTCTAATGCGAATTTCAAAGACCAAAACCTTTATGCACAAGCGTGCCGTCTTTGGGAACAATATTTATTATTAGGCTAACTTTGTTGGATTATATATCCATTTATTAATTTTTTTATGTCGCTTAAAGTTATGAAATCAATTTTATTTTAGTAAATATGTTTACGTGAATAACTTTAATGTTTATGTTTGTTTTTCTTTTCTTTCTAATTTATTCTGCTTTGTTATATCTTAGTATGGTATTTTTCACAGACGATATTTTATGGTAGATATGGTCATATATGTTCATGAAATGAAGTGTTTACAAATTTAATACAAATTAATTACGTACATAGATCTCAATGGGAATCCCAACATTAAATATCTGAACATTAGAATCTTCATATTTCCACAATGATCACATTAAACCCCGGAAAAAGTCTAAGTGTACTTATTGCCTTTTTATATGGAACTGTTTGTTCACTTCACTTAATTTTTTCGCAATTTAAGTACTTTATTTTTTTCTTTAATTAAACATTTTATAGTAAACTCTGCTTTCTTTCTCATTACATAATTTTTTTATATTTTTATTTTATTTTTTATGAAGGTATCCTCTATTCTATTCGAAATTTTTGTTTTATGTCACACTTACATATTATATATGTATTTATACAAAATTAAACGGGTGGCGTGAAATAGGCTAAATTCCTTTAGCAAATTTCTTCGTTTTTAACTAAAAGTTCGTATTTTTTGAATTATGACACTATTGAAGTAAATGGGCGATATATGTATATGGGTTATATACGCCTACTGAGGAACCGAGCTCCCAAAACTAACTTCGGTAGCGCGCCAACGGGGAACTTCCGGGTGGTGTGGAAAACCCTATTTTTCAATTCAATTTCAAGTAATTTCACCATAATTCTATGTCAACTTTATTTGATTTTACATAATTTTTATATTTTTGTTTAAGGAGGTCCATACCAAAACGTTATAATTACACGTGAAAAGTTTGTAGAAAATTTAAGAAAATACATTCAAAAAGTACAGGTTCTTAAATCAAATTCAAAATTTTAAAGAAAAAGTTAAATAAGTTAGACCAGTTTGCTATATTTCCAACACTTGATGCATAGACTGATTTGAAAAAAATACACGTTGGTCGAATTTCGACCACAGGCTATCCTAGTTTATATTATTATACATTGTTAACTACTTTACACTTTTATAATTAGCCTATAAGATTCTTTTTTAATTGGTTTAAATAAATAAATAAATAAATAAGTAAAGGTTTCATAACTAATTTAAACAATATTTTAGCCTACTAAAAATTTAAAAAAAATTCATATTTAAATTAAATTTAAGAAGGAGCTTTTCTAAGAACAAGCTTCTATTATTTGTTAATAAAACGAACTAAAAAGTAAAAAATAAAATTAAAGGAACAATTTTTTTTTTTAATTAGCTTTTATTATTGGTTAATAAAATTAACTAAAAAGTAAGAAATTAGAAGAATTAGGACTGTGATGTAAACTGTAAGATTTAGTAATTTGGGTGTAAAGTTTTAATGTTAAAAATATATAATTATGCACAATATAGAATTTTTTTGGTTTGCTGGGTTGAGCTTATTGGTCGTCTAAATAAGCAAAATTTGTTTTTGTTTGATTTGCTTCAACGCGTTTCAACGCTTCATGCGTCATCCTCAGGAAGCTATTTATTGAAATATTTTAATAGTTAAAAATTTTTTTTTTTTTTTAACAACAAACATGAAATTATTACTTACATTGATTAATTTACATAAATAGTATCACATTTTTTTACACTGTGTACAGAATACATATATATAGGTACCTTAATGTTGACATTTACTTGTTTTATTTTCTTTTCGCACACCCGCAGTATAGACATTACTTATGTTGTTTATATCTTCTTTGAAGTTCATTACATTGTTTATCTTTTGCTGTATTCTTAAGCTCTCTAAAATTAGTCTTGTCTTTTCTCTTTTTTCTATATCTAATATTTGTGCATTGTCAAAGTCCGCTATATGGTTACTCTTAGTCAAATGTTGCGCGAGAGCTGTGGTCATTTTCTTGTTTTTTGCATCCGCTCTGTGTTCGTTTAGCCGTATACCCAGTTGTCGCTTTGTTGTGCCCACATAGTACTGATCGCATTTTTCCTCATCTTTGCCGTTGCACTTTATGTGGTACACTAGGTTATTTTGTTGCTCTTTTTCCATTTTTTCCTTTGTTTTGGTAAAAATATGTCGTATAGTGTTGTTAGGTCTGTGGGCGTAATTTATATTTTGAGATTTTATGGTTTTTTGGAGTATTTTGCTATCCGTTAAGTCCGGTATAAATGTTACTCCGATAAATTTTTGGTTTTTTTCCCTTTCACAATTAGATGTTTCCTTTTCCTCTTTGCGTATTTTTTCCTTTGTATTTTCTAGAAGCCTGTCAATGAGCTTCTGGGGATAGCTGCTTTTAAATAAAATACTTTTTATAATGTTTTGGGTTTCTGCCATGAACTCGATGTCTGTAAGCGTTATGGCTTTCCTAATAAGGCTTGTCGCTGTATTTAGTTTTTGATTGTAAGGATGGTTCGAATGGTAGTTAATTATTCTTCCTGATGCAATGGTTTTTGCGTACCAATTCGTTAATAGTTTTTTATTATTTCTAATTATTTGTAAGTCTAGGAAGGCTATTTTACTTTCTTGCTCTTTTTCTACTGTGAATTTTAAACTATTATGCTGTGCGTTCAATACTCTTAAAATTTCTTCCACGTCCTTTCTCTTTATGATAGCGAATATATCATCTACATACTTATTTATGTATTTGATATATATGTAATTTGCGTTAAGTTCAGCTATGCTGTCGTCAAGTATTTTGTCCAGTACTATGTCGGCTATGGTGGGAGATAGTGGATTACCCATGGGCATGCCATATATTTGTTGATATATTGTTGACTGGTACATGAAGTAATTGTTTTCTCTTAGACAAAATTCGAGTATATTTTGAAATCGTTTCTTTGTAATTTTTGTATGTTTTTCCAACTCTGACCACTTTTTCATTATTGTATGTATTGCAAAATGTATCGGGATGTTTGTGAACAGTGAAACTACGTCAAATGATATGAGGATTTCGTCATCTTGTATATGAATATTTTTAAGTTTGTCTTTTAATTGGAATGAATTTTTAATATTATATTCGCCAGAAACTATATTTTTGAGTATACCCCCAATATGTTTGGATAAGTTGTAACATGGTACTTTTGTCGATGATGCGATTGGTCTAAGGGGCATGTTTTCTTTGTGTATTTTGGGAAGACCGTATAATCTCGGTGCGATGGATGCTACACTGGACAAGTGAAATTTTTCTTTAATGTCAATTTCGTTTCTTTTCAGCATTTCGCTTACAATTGTGTTATTTTTCCTCATAAGTTGTTGTGTCGGGTCTTTCTTTATCGTTTTATACACTTTTCTGTCACTTAATAATTCATTCATTTTCTTTACATAATCGTTTCTGTACATCAAGACTGTTTTGTTCCCTTTGTCAGCCTGAGTTAGAACTATTTCCTCTTTATATTTTGATATGAATTTTTTCGTGTCTTCATATGGTTTCATTATAAATTTGTCTTTCGGGTTGTTGCTGAGCCTTCTTTGATAGTTATTAATTTTCATTGCAATGTTGCTTCTTGCACTATCTTTGGTTCTGTCATCTTCGATTTCCTGAACAGCCTGCTCTAGTTCTGCGATGATATGCAATGGTGAAAAACTATTTTTGGTGACTGGTAGAGCAAATTTTGTGCCTAACGAAAGTAACCAACGGTACTCTTCTGGTATTTCAATTTTAGTTTTATTTATAAACCAGTCTTCGTTAAATCGAATCCCAAATTGTTGTATCTTTTTAGAAATTTGTCTTTGTAGCTTTTTTTGATGCGTTTTTTCCATCCTGATATCGATGTATTTGATGTAAAGATCTTGTTTTTCTACAATGTTATTGTAGTCAGCTTCTCCGAGCATCGTTTTCAGCGAGTCCTTTGTGCGTTTTAGATCCTTTTCGATTACTTTGATAGTTATATTTGTTTCCTTGATTTCCAAATTTAAAATTTTTCGTAGAAAGCATTCCTCTATTTTTTCAAAACTGCGACGTGTTGTCTCATTTTTAAAACAATATAAATAAAAAATAAATGTAAGGCGCGATAACCTCCGAAGAGATCTAAGGCCGAGCTTCTCTTCCAATTTGCGTCGTGCTCCTCTTGATTTTTCCCTACAAATTGGCCGGACGGGACCTACATGTTTTATGCCGACTCCGAACGGCATCTGCAAGGCAGATGAGTTTTCACTGAGAGCTTTTCATGGCAGAAATACAATCGGAGCGCTTGCCAGACACTGCCGAGGGGCGACCCCGCTTAGAAAAATTTTCTTCTAATTGAAAAATCTTATTTCTAAAATTTTGATGATGCTTTGCCCGGGAGTTGAACCCAGGGCATACGGTGTGATAGGCGGAGCACGCTACCATCACACCACGGTGCCCGCCAAACAAACAATATAACAAAGACTTTGTCCTACCTCGAAGGTGTGTTGGTATAATTCCATAGAATTTTTTTGTCGCATACGAAAAAGCCTAATTATCGTTAAAAGTTACAACGAACTTATAAAGTGTTATATTTCTTTACAGTCAATCTATTTTTTACTTTTTAGTTAATTTTATTAACCAGTAATAAAAGCTTATTTAAAAAAATTTTTTTTCTTTAATTTTATTTGGTTCTACCATTTGCAGATTGTTACAAACAGGCATGCTTAACCAACGAACCGATATCATTTCGTTACGATAATTAACGTTAATAAACGAAACCAAGTCATTTCGTTTCGTTTATTAACGTTAAGAACGTCAAATTAACGAAATGATTTCGTTTCGTTTTCTGCCATATCAAAACGGAATCAAATCGTTTATGTTGATTATTAATTTCAAACTATGCTGGCAAAGCTGATTGATGGCGGAGTCATTAAAGGTGAAAGCAATAGCCAAGCTGATTGCAACTTTTCTCATGAATTTTGACAGTACGAACATTTCTCAGAGTGTTTTTGACATTACCACCAACGAATTACACAAACAAATTATATGGAGTTTGTGTGTGTATGTGCGCTCGTTGTTACCACCTTACGGCTTCACCATGGCTATAGCATTGCCAGCACAATTCAAACATAAAGTATCACGTTTTTGTTAACGTTTTTAACGTTAACGAAAGCTTTTCGTTTCGGTTAAAAACGAGATACAATTTATCTTGATAATTTCTTTATCGATAATATTTCGAAGTGTTTCAACGGAAACGGTGGAAATTTTTTGATAAACGATTAGCTTAACGTTAAGGTGCATCCCTGGTTACAAAGGTGCATTTAAAAATATATGCTGTAGAATTGCAGACTGTAGGAAAGTTGTAGCTTGTGTTTGCGAAAAATATTAATGCGAATGTGCGAGTTCTCAATATTTGAGTGAAAGAATTATGATATTTCTTTGACAAAAAAGGTAAGTTTATTGACTTTGTTTATCTGCGAAAACTTAATCTCACTTTCATTGGAAAATATCTTCCACTGATTGGAACTTATTATTCGTTTGCATATCATCTTAGATCATTGAGGTCATAACAAATAAAATTCTTAATTCTTAGAATCACAAAGTTCAAATAACAAAACTAATACGAGTGGGTAAGCCTTTTTAAAGAGGAATAAAGCAGTTTTTTATTTCTACCATTTGCAGATTGAATTTCAGACTGTAGGAAAGTTTATAGTTTGTGTTTGCGAAAAATATTAATGCGAATGTGCGAGTTCTCAATATTTATGTGAAACAATTGTGATATTTGTTTGACAAAAAAGGTGAGTTTATTGCCTTTGTTTATCGGCGAAAACTTAATTTCAATTTCATTCGAAAATTCTTCCACTGATTTGCTTCATTTTGCAGTTGTTTGCCAATTTACCTCGAACAAGAATGAACTCATCACAAACGTGTATCCAAATATTGTGAAAACTATCTTGGTTGAGTGAACGCGCAATTTTAGCAGCCAAAAATAGTGATGATAGTGAGTTAAATTGGACGATCCAAAACCAAATTCCGGGAGAATTACAATCCTACAAATCAATCGATCGAATTGATAATGAGGATATAGTAAATTATCCTACAGGATTTTTAAATTCTTTAGATCTGCCTGGAATGCCTCCTCTTCATTTGCATAAAAGTTGGATCTGTAGTTATTATGCTTCGTAATCTGCATGCACCAAAACTGTGTAATGGAACAAGACTGATTGTAACCAAGCTTATGAGCAATTTGATAATAGCAAAGCTTTTAAAAAGACCGCTCAAGGGAGAGGAATGCCTCATTCCGAGAATACCCTTGACTTCAAATGATTTGCCGTTTCAGTTTAGACGCATTCAGTTTCCAGTGAAACTTGCATATGCGATGACCATTAACAAGTCATAAGGACAGTCGTTGCAAGTCTGTGGCATACATTTAGAGATGTCATGCTTTTCACACGGCCAACTATATGTAGCGTGTTCCCGATTTGGGAAACATCAACACTTTTTATTTACGCTCTAGATCAGAAAACTAAAAATGTTATGTATCGTGCAGCTTTGAATTGAGCATATTGAATACTCTGGCCTTTTTATAGAGTGAAATAAAATGAATAGAATTCAATGATACAATGTTTAACTTAACTTTATTTTCTGAAACAAATATACTTAACGTTGTTTTTAGTTCAAATCATAATTTTAATAAATCTATAACCTAAGTTATTAGCAATCACAAATTTCTAACCAAAACTAGAGGTCTCGAAATTAATTCATTAAAACAATATATTTTGGGCAAAACGAAGTTTGCCGGGGTCAGCTAGTTAACTCATTTAAACAATATATTTTGGGCAAAACGAAGTTTGCCAGGGTCAGCTAGTAATATATGTTTGTATCCGTGATTTCAATGTATATATCAGCATGTCTCCATAATTTTACAGCTCTTATTTGTAGGTACTTATATGTCCAAAAATAATGTTAAAATAGATCTAATTTTAGTCACTTTAGGTTGAATGCATTACAATAGTTAATATCTCTTTTTTTTTTTTTGGTTTGTATGGCCGAGCAATCCAACCATGTGGCCAGGGTAATCAAAAACAGTATGAATTGACAGATGTTAAGTTTTTAAAATGATGTATTTTCTTGAATATGTAATGATTTGTTTTATTTATATAGATTACTAATTTTTTTAAAGTATTTAATGTATTTATTTTAACTTTTGTTTTTAATGTTGAGTAGAACTAAACGCGCAATTAATGTTCATTTTACAGTTTCGTAGCTCCGTTATGTCATGTAACACATTCTTTCCATTATACAATGTTTAATGTCTCTATTTTAAATTTGATATTAAATGTATAGGTCCAATCACGCAAATCAATTCTTATATTTATTTATTTTGAATTTATTTCACAATCTTTATTAAATATCAGCGCATTTTGTTTAATTTTATAATTAGTACTGTATTAATTTATTTTTATTATGAAACTATCTGACCTCAGCAAACTTCGTTTTGGCCAAAATATATTGTTTTAATGAATTAATTTCGAGACTTCTAGTTTTGGTTAGAAATTTGTGATTGCTAATAACTTAGGTTATAGATTTATTAAAATTATGATTTGAATTAAATTCACAACGTTAAGTATATTTGTTTCAGAAAATAAAGTTAAATTAAATTTTGTATCATTGAATTCTATTCATTTTATCCAGAGTAATCAATGTGCTCAATTCAAAGCTGCACGATACACAACATTTTTAGTTTTCTGATCTGGAGCGTAAATAAAAAGTGTTGATGGTTTCCCAACTCGGGAACACGCTGCATATAGTTGGCCGTGTGAAAAGCATGGCATTTCTAAATGTATGCCACAGACTTGCAACGACTGTCCTTGTGACTTGTTAATAGTTTCGAAGTTTCACTGGAAACTGAATGCGTCTAAACTGAAACAGCAAATCATTTGAAGTCAAGGGTGTTCTCGGAATCAGGCATTCCTCTCCCTTGAGCGGTCTTTTTAAAAGATTTGCCATTATCAAATTGCTCATAAGCTTGGTTACTATCAGTCTTGTTCCATTACACAGTTTTGGTGCATGCAGATTACGAAGCATAATAACTACTTATCCAACTTTGAGACGCAAATGATGAGGGGGCATTCTAGGCAAATCTAAAGAATTTAAAAATTCTGTAGGATAATTTACTATATCCTCATTATCAATTCGATCGAATGATTTGGATCGTCCAATTTAACTCATTAACATCACTATTTTTGGCTGCTAAAATTGCGCGTGCACTCAACCAAGTTAGGTTAAGATAGATTTCACCAATATTTGGATACACGTTTGTGATGACTTCATTCTTGTTCGAGGTAAATTGGCAAACAACTGCAAAATGAAGCAAATCAGTGGAAGAATTTTCCAATGCAATTGAAATTAAGTTTTCGCCGATAAACAAAGGCAATAAACTCATCTTTTTTGTCAAAGAAATATCACGATTGTTTCACTTAAATATTGGGAACTCGCACATTCGCATTAATATTTTTCGCAAACACAAGCTACAACTTTCCTATAGTCTGGAATTCTACAGAAAATTTTTAAGTGCACCTTTGTAACAATCTGCAAATGGTAGAACTAAAAAACCGCTTTATTCCACTTTAAAAAGGCTTGCCCACTCATATTAGTTTTGTTATTTGAACTTTGTGATTCTAAAAATGAAGGATTTTATTTGTTATGACCTCTATGATCTAAGATGATATGCAAACGAATAAAACAGTTCCAATTATATTTTGGAAAACAAGTGCAAAATGAAGCAAATCAGTGGAAGATATTTTCCAATGAAATTGAGATTAAGTTTTCGCCGATAAACAAAGTTAATAGATAGATAATTAATTGAGGATCGCACTGCGACCATTGGTCTATTGTGCCCTCATCTGCTTCACAACACCTCATCCAAGCCGACATCACTGATGAACCCCAGCAGTTCACCTGGCTTGAGGGATTTGATGTGAGAATGCTCTGGCCATGGTGAGCCCATAAACTTACCTCTACGTCTTGAGATTGCATCACACTCCAGGAGGATATGGTCCGCCGTCTCCGCTGATCGATCACAAAATCGGCATGTGTTGTTCGATATTATACCCAGCTTTTGCATGTGGCTGTTCAGTCTACAGTGTCCTGTAAGAATAGCTGTTAGAATTCTTAGGTTATTTTTCGAGAGGCCTATAAATTCCCTGTATCGAGTTGTGCAGTAACCCCCTAACAATAGCATAGATTGTCTCAGGCCTGGCATATTACGCCAGTGTTCTTCCCTCTTTTCCTTTTCTTCTGCTAATAGATGCCCCCTAATTTCCTGTGGGCCTACTGGCAGGAATGGCTCAGGACCAATAGGTCGTATCGTTGCTGCTTCTCTGGCCAGGCTGTCCGCCTGCTCGTTTCCCTCTACTCCCCTGTGGCCAGGAACCCAGGCCAGCAGTAGTTCATTGTGTGCTCCTAGTTGATTCAGCTTTTCCACGCACTCAAGGACTAGTGCTGATTTTATTTCAAATACCGAGATGGCCTTGAGGGCGGCCTGGCTGTCATTGAGTATGGCAATTTTCTCACTCGAGTATTTCCGCTGAAGGTTCAGGTCCGCGCACTGGCTTATGGCGAATACCTCCGCTTGAAAAATGCTCGGGTATGCTCCCAGGGGTATTGATATCTTGGCTCTGGGTCCAACGACTCCAGATCCAATCCCCTCTGTGGTCTTCGAGCCATCGATATACCATACTATACTGTTTAGCTGCTGAATGCTATCAATTCTGTTTTCTTCCCACGTACCCTTGTCTCCCAGTTCTACTTTATATCTTTTCTCATATACTATCTGCCTGAGGATGTCATCCCTCGGGAGTTGAGAGATTGGGATCTTCTCTCTCAATTCCTCCATGTTCCGGGACGATATGACTTTACCTTTCCCCGAGCCCTCCTTGACGATATTAAGGAGGGCTCGCTTGGCTGACTGCTCTATCGATATATGCAGCGGGGTTAGATCGAGGATAGCTTCCAGCGCTGTTGTGGGGCATGTGCGCATGACAGGACACCTCCCTGGGGGCACCCTCCCGTTGTAATAACCTTAACTGCGCTGCTGCCCACTTGAGCTTCAGCGATTCTTGTGCGGAGTAGATTTTCAATCCATTTCTGGTTTGGCACCTGAACTCCTCTTCTCTGCAGTGCTATGTTTACGCTTTCGTGAGATGTGTTGTCAAAGGCATCCTCAAGGAAAGCGCAAAGCACTGTTTCCCCTGTTTCGAACGCCCTCTGTATTTCAGATGTTAACTGGTACAGAGCTGTGTCCGTGGACCTACCCGCTCTGTAGGCATGCTGGCTATAATGTAGGGGCCAGCTCTTGAGGGCGTTCGACCTGATTTCTTGGTCTATTATCTTTTCCATTGCCTTCAAGACAAAGGAGGTTAGACTTATTGGTCTGAAGGACTTTGCTTGTGAATAGTCCTTTTTACCTACTTTTGGTATGAATACTACTCTTACTCTTGTCCACATCGTGGGTATATATCCCAGTGCCAGGCTATCTCTCATGATCCTGGCGAGATGTGGGATGATCTATGTCCCTTGCTGCATTAGCGCCGGGTAGATGCCATCCACCCCGGAGATTTGTATTTCTCAAAAGATTCCACTGCCCATCTGACTCTGGCCTTACAAAAGAGGGAGTTGGCTAGTTGCCAGTCCGATGGGGTTGGTCTAACTCTGGGGAATACAGGTTCCGGTACTTGCGGGGAGGCCTCAGGAAAATGCGCTTGTAGCAAGGCCTTTGCTCGCTCTTCCACCGTTTTGGTATAGGTACCGTCTGGGAGCCTAATTGCTAGGTTTGTCAGTCTCTGCTCTTTGGCTAGGGCCTTGTGTAGCCTTGCCGCTGCAGGCGTGCTGGAAATTCCCTTACAGAAATTTCTAAAATTTTGCCTTTTTGCTTTTCTTATCTCCTTATTGTACTTAGTTAGATTTTGGGTGTATTCCTCCCAGTTGCCGGTTCTCCTTGCCTCGTTATAGAGTTTCCTGACTTTCCTCCTTAGCAACGCCAGGTCATAAGACCACCAGGGGGTTGCCTTCTTACCCTTAATCAAGGAGACACGGCAACTGGAGTTATAGGCATCTATCATTATTTGATTTGCCCTTTCCACCCTGCTCTCTAACTCGGTACAATTGGTACCTCTGCCTTTACTCTTAAGGCTATCTATGTTAGCTTCTATAATACTTTTGTAGCTGTCCCAGTCTTTTTTCCTGGAAATTCTTCTAGGGTTGGTTTGCCCCGATACAGCGCCCAGCTCAAACCTTATGATTCTGTGGTCCGAAAGGGAGGGTTCTTCTGAGACCCAACATTTCGCGATCATATTCTCAGTTAGGTTGTTGCCGAGTGTTATATCAAGGAGTTATGCCCTAGCTCTCGTAACAAACGTCGGTTTACTCCCGAAGTTGTATATACTTAAATCATTGCTGGCTATATACATATTCTAGCAAACACTCACCCCTTTGGTTGGTATCACTGCTGCCCCATTCCGTATTGTGGGAGTTAGCATAGCTTCCTATGATTAGAGGAAGTTTCGCTCTTCTGCAGTGAGCTACCAGCTTCTGTACGTTATCTGGGGGGACCATGCTGTCGTCCCCCGGGAAATAGGCTGCGGCTCAAGTCAATAAACCTACCTTTTTTGTCAAAGAAATATCACAATTCTATCACTCAAATATTGAGAACTCGCACATTCGCATTAATATTTTTCGCAAACACAAGCTACAACTTTCCTACAGTCTGCAATTCTACAGAATATTTTTAAATGCACTTTTGTAACAATCTGCAAATGGTAGAACTAAAAAACTGCTTTATACCACTTTCAAAAATACTTACCCACTAGTATTAGTTTTGTTATTTGAACATTGTGATTCTAAGAATGAGAGATTTTATTTGTTATGGCCTCTGTAATCTAAGATGATATGCTGGGCTGACATCCACAAACATTAAATTTATTTTTTGTGTCCGAAATATCAATAATATCACTTAGAAATTAAAAATCCTCACAACGTTTCAACGCAATCGTACAACAAATTATGAAATTTAAAAGAATAAAGTAAGGTTGCGTAACTCTGTGCGGTGTTGAGTTATTGAGTTGATACTGAGCCTGCCCCAAAATACCAATTTTTGTTTAGCTAAAATTCTATCGCCAAAAATCTCTAAAACAAAATCAAGTGCGCAGAAAAGCATGCAATATTTAGTACCATGTGGTCGATAGCAAATACCACCTAAGTAATAGAAGTTAGGCTGTTGTCGCTTATGACTACATGGTACTAAATGCTGCATACTTTTCTGCGCACTTGATTTTCTTTAAGAGATTTTTGGCGATGGAATTTTAGCTTAGCAAAAGTTGGAATTTGAGGGCTGATGTCACTGAAGCTACACACTGTTTCGTTATACCGTGGCGCAATGACGCCACTAACAGCAGTACCACTACAGACTCATCTTCGACATAACATCAACTCTCAACACTTCAACTCAATGCCGCCAGTAACGCCAATAACTCTCCTGTGCTAATCTACTTAGTACTTAGTACTAGTATTATGATCGGGCGACATCTGCAATTCGGTAATCGGAATATGCTGTTAGTCAAAACTTCACCACAATGCCGCCAATAACACTGCTGTGACGCCACCTACGACGGGTAATAAATAGCGTTATGAGCGGGCGACATCTGTAATCTAAAGTTGCTGCTATTAAACAATGTGCGTAATATGCGAGCATGGGATTCACCACGTGGAAAGAAGTTTTTCTCAAATAAAATAGTACGGTTAATCCCATACCCGCGAAGTAAGGGCATGAAATATTGCTTGATAGCATGTTTTGAACCTTCTTGTTACTTCTAGTCACTCAGCGGTATAAAAAATACTCTTTACGAATGCCTTTATCAACAGCATTCGTTTGATATCCATATTGTACAAACACATTCTAGTGCTAGCTGGGTCCATATTTTGGGCTATATCTCGAGACCCTAGTCACCCAGAGGTTTGAAAATGCAGTAAAGCTTTCATTTGATATCCATATTGTATAAACACATTCTAGTGGTACCCGGGTCCACATTTTGGTCTCAAGACCCTAGTCACCCAGCGGTATGAAATATAGCCTATAGCCTATTTGGGTACCTAGATAATATACCTACAAAATTTTATAAAAGTCGGTTCAGTAGTTTTCAAGTTTTAAGCATCTGAAAATACACTCACCCCGATTCATTTTTATATAATATATATATATATATATATATTATATAGATTTGGCAACTCATACTGCTTTGATTACCCTGGCCATATGGGTGGACTGCCCGGTCATACAAATTGAAAACCAAAAAAAAAAGTTTTGTAAAAACCTTTATTAATAGGAACGGACCAACACCATTTACCTTTTTTTAATTTTCGTACTTTGCACTAATATATCTAAAATATTATTATAGTACTATGTAATAAGTATATTTGCAATTTTGTGGTTGTTAAATAAAATTTCCCCAGATGTTAATATAATACCAAGAGCCATAATTCTGTAAAATTGCAGAGTGATAATAAGGTCGCTCAGTATAATTTAGTTATATACCGCAAAGATGTTGAGCCTTTTGACACAATTAGACTTCGAACACTTTTTTTATGTAGGCGTATTTGCTAACTGGTTTTGCTAATTTCCACCTGGTGTACATACAGGACCCTAGAGAGAAAATCCGGGCCCGAGACTAAACAATTTACGAGCCCCCTATACAAAATCCACAAATCATTTGATTAACTTGAATTTTACCAACGACAAATACCATCTCGGGTACTCCCCTTCACTTCCTTGATGAAATCAAAGACTTTGGGGTTATTTTTGACTCCTCGTTCTCTTTCAATAACCATATTAACTATGTAATTTCAAGCGCGCATGCTTCCTTAGGTTTCGTGAGGCGTAATAGCACCAACTTCTCAGACCCCTAATACCTTGAAATTGCTATACTCATCGTTTGTTCGTTCCAAAGTGGAATATGCTGCGTTTATTTGGAGGCCTTATCACAAATTTGCAATCGAAAGGATTGAACGAGTACAAAAGATCTTCCTAAAATTTTGCCTAAGATCCTTACATTTCTCAGACCCAGTCCCTTCTTATCATTCCCGCTTGCTGCTAATTAATTTGAAACCATTAGAACTCAGAAGGTCAACTCTTTCCTTGTCTTTCATTTTCGGAGTTGTTAATGGAGATATTGATTGCTCCTCTTTACTGCACGCGATTCATTTTCTTATTCCGACGAGGTCTCTTCGTTCTCATAACCCCTTTTATATTAAACATAAGTCTACTAACTATGCGATAAATGCTCCATTGCCGTGCTCTCTACGTGAACTTAATAAGATCTCTAATTCTATTATGCTTGATTTTTCTTATCCAAAGTCTATTTTTCTGAATTTACTTAACTCTGTTTTGTAGCTAGGCTTAGTTGTTCGTTTTAGTCAGTAAGAACCATTGTTGTTTTTGACTTTTCGAAAATATAAAATTAAAATTAAATTAAATAATGACGTCTCATTCATGAATCATTATTGATTGATTACATCAAAAAAAAATTGTTTGCCACATCAACTAAATGATTTTTGGACTAAGAGCTGACAATAAAATAAACACAGAATATTTACTATTTATACTATTTTATTGTAACGTAGAAATACAATTCTCTTTTAAGAGCCACATATTGTTTCAAATAATCTTTTCTAGTTATTTGGTAACATATCTCTCTCTTATTTGGTAACATCTCTCTAGCTTCTAGGACCACGTTTCTTTCATTAATGGTAGTCAGTATTTTGAACCAAATTGAGGACAGCAAGATATATTCGAACTTGTTGATGTACTTGAGAATACCGGTAACATCTCCGTATGCTTGCGCAGTCAAATTTGGCTTTTGGGTGAAAGACTATAAAGAGAGTTCGGTACATTTTTTTAGGATGTCCCATCGTTGTGGAGTGCCGCTAAAAATAGTAAAACATTTTTGTACAACTCCGAAGAAATTAATTGCAGCCGTACAACATTCTGCAGCTTCAACACCACATAAATTGAGACTGTGGGTTGCACAAGGCGAGTAATCAGCATTCGAGTTTTTGTCGAGAATGTGACGTAGTGCTCCGTTGTGAGCTCCTTTCATATTGGCGCCGTTATCGTACCCTTGTGCACGACAATCTTCAATGAAGTATGGCAAATTGGATCAGCGATTTACTGACCAGTTTTTTGGTTACAATTCACGAAAGTCAAAAACCGTTCTTGAATTGTAAAATTTGTTGCTTTCGAAATGAAATGGAGTTAGCGCAAAATGAACGTAGTCAACGTGAATAGCATCAGGCATAGCATCAACGATAACAGCAAAATACTTGGCTTTCTTGCCTTGATCTAATATAGTTTCCCTCACGTACTTTGCACAAATTTCTATAAACTTGTTCTGACTGTCTGGGAAAAGATAGTGAATTTGTAAACGTTTGAGCTGCTGTTGTGAAATCCCAACTTTCTCCAAATGATCTCTAAGTATCGGATCATATTGGCTTATGAGATATTAGATGCCCATCGTTTCGTTCACCAAGATATATACTTTCGCCTTTGAAAGCTAGGCCTCTTTCACCCAAAAATAAAATAGTGTCCAAAATTCTATATAACATTTTTTTCCACTCATGAGTTTCAGTGATTAGCTGGTCATTGATAAGTGTATCAATTGTAGCCTCCTTTTGAATGAGATTTTGTAAAGATCGCCATTGAATATAACATTTAATGTGATCTTGAGTATTTTCGTGTGATGGCAGTTTATCGTATAGCTTCTTCCATACCTGGAATTTTGAATATCCGCAGAACATATTTTAGGTCGATTTAAAGTATTGTTGCTTAATAGTCGACATGGTAGGAAATAAAAAGCATTGCTACTGGCACTCCACACTAACCAGTCACGCTCCACTTTCCCTCCATTTGGCAAGATTCGGTAAGTTCGTTAACTCGCCCAACTGCATTTAGCCTAATATACGAAATTTTAACAAGTGTAGGAAAACTACACAACCAACACAAGGTGCTGCTGCTGGCATCGCTAGTAAATCAAATGGTGATGCTGCTGAGTTATCATCGTGTCTTCTTCTGTTTTGCACACTGAAATAACAGCTAAACGTTCCGTCACTGATGCTGAGCTTTCGCCTGCTAAGTCGGCTAAACGTTTGCCTTCTTATACTGTTTTCACACAGAAACTTAATGATCTCATTTCACCTTCTAATGAAATCGTAAATTTTTTGCTTTCACACAGAAATAACTGCTCGATTAGTATGAAGGATGAAATGTCAAGCGAATAAAATGACAATGCTATATGACAGACAGTCATGGCGGAACGATACAAGGTGGCAGTATGGTGACATACCTAAAAACATAAAAAAAAATCCATGTACTTGTAAATTCGATGGACAAATGTCAAAATCGTACTGCGCCGGTAGTTGATGTATCAAATCAAATAAAAAAGCTTATAATCAGCTGTTCGATGCGGCCACCTTGTATCGTTCCGACATACAGACAATGACATTTACTTTGACAAATGACATTTTTAAGCACTGAACACACCAAAAACTAAGAAGCGGAACGCTGCCAACAGAGTTGCATTATGCTTTTGACTTCATTAGGCATTCGATTAGCTACTAATGAAATAATTATAGATTCGAATTTTGTAGGGAAGATTGAGCTCAATAAGCGTCTTAATGTAGAAAACTGCCTTTATTATTATAAGCTTTTATTTAGTTTCACTTTTGTTGTCTGTAATGGAATCTTGCAAGTTAAATTTGATACACTTCCCGGTGTCCGATTGAGCTGAAATTTTGCACACATGTATAACTCCGATGACAATGCAATATTACTTTGTTAGAATTCGATAAATTAATCGATAACACAGTTATCGGCAAAGATTTGTATTTACTTTGGCATAACAGCCTAAGTCCCATACAAACCCGCCGGTACCTATCCGTGGATTGTGATATTTGGACGTGGTGAATCACGCGTGTCACGCGTGGTGAATCTCAACGCTTGCGAAAAGCGGTGACACAACCCTCTGTTGTATTTCTGTGTATAACCAACATAGCTGAATTTTTAAGGCTGTTTAACTCTGTAATCTTTTCTGTAATTTATTTTGCTTTTGGAAAAATTACCTATTTGAAAAAAGCTGGCTGAAAAATATTGGCATAACAGCTTAAGTTAAATCAAGAATGGAAAATCTTGGAAAATTTGAGTGGATGTGGCAATTTCGCGCGTCCGTTGAACGAAATATTGACAATCTGCTGATCATCGCTAAGAAATTAGCGACATTCCATCAACTAAGCAGCACTTTAGCAATACTACTGTTATTATTTGGCCGCTCAAACACACAAATATTAATTGTGCATTAAATCTAAAATATACAAATACACCATAACAATTTACACGGCCAAAGCCATAATAAGTCAGACGGGTCATCAATTCTCTCTCTGATTCAAAATCTGAACTACCAGCGCTACCGTCAACAGCTCAGTGTCATCACTGCCACTAGTGCCAATAACACCAAACTCGTGCCTGACACACAAAAGTCGTTTCATTCAATAGCGCAAGTAAAATGTACTACGCACTCACTACTAAGAAGCGTCAAAAATTCGCTTGGAGTAATTTCGTCAATGAGCTACCATTGAGATGGCACCGCATTGGCGCTGGCGCCATCCAATTTACATCACTAAAATTGCGCGAATGCCCCGTCTCATGACTTCAATACTTATATTTACAATGCTTTAAACTTTAAATACACCTCTGAAGTTGCTGCGCATAAAATGTGTACTAATAAATTCCAATACTCATTATACGCAGATGTAACTGATATATGTGTTTTTGTTTCACCCCCTATACTTATATTTAAAGCTTTTCTAAGAACAAGCTTCTATTACTTGTTAATAAAACGAACTAAAAAGTAAAAAATAAAATTAAAGAAAAACAAACTTTTTTAAAAATAAGCTTTTATTATTTTGGTTAATAAAATTAACTAAAAAGTAAACAATAAATTGACTCTAAAGAAATATAACACTTTATAAGTTCATTGTAAGCTTATACGATAATTAGGCTTTTTCGTCTGCGACAAAAAAAATCTATATTGTACATAATTATATATTTTTAACATTAAAACTTTACACCTAAATTATTAAATCTTACAGTTTATATCACAGTCCTAATTGTTCTAATAAAAGCGTGTTACATTGCGATAGCAAGAAAATGAGATCCTAAATGTTCTTAATTATACCATCAAAATTTAACACGTTTTTTATTAGAACAATTAGGACTGTGATATAAACTGTAAGATTTAATAATTTAGGTGTAAAGTTTTAATGTTAAAAATATATAATTATGTACAATATAGAATTTTTTTGTCGCAGACGAAAAAGCCTAATTATCGTATAAGCTTACAATGAACTTATAAAGTGTTATATTTCTTTAGAGTCAATTTATTGTTTACTTTTTAGTTAATTTTATTAACCAAAATAATAAAAGCTTATTTTTAAAAAAGTTTTTTTTTCTTTAATTTTATTTTTCAATAAGCCGTCTGTGTGAAAACAGTATTATGCTTCGGTTTGTAATCAAGCAAATAATAACATCGATTCAAATGATAATTGTGATCGCCCTCTTGTACAAAATTCTGCTCTCGCTGGCAACAACAATTTTACGTCGTCTTCGAAAATTGTCGAACCAACTGATGCAAGTGTTGTTATTGTTAACGATAATAACAATCCTAGTGATGTTGAAAATATCAAAACTGCTGATACTCGTACCGAGAACACTACCAACGAAAATGAGGGGCAACCTGCTCGTCAGAAGGTAGCTGCTACATAAAATAAATTTTACGATAAACATGTTCGCATTGTTGGCTCAAATGCAAATTCTGAACTTTGTGTTGCCACCAAAACTAAGTGGCTGTACATTTCTTCTCTTTCGCCATCAGTCACGGAAAATGATATAATTGAATATGTTTCCAAACATTCTGGGATGCAGAAAGTGTTGCTTTCATGCCACAGTCTAATTAAGAATGGCACTGCCGTAGAATCACCTGAATCGCCTTTAAACTAGGTGTTCCCGAATCCTGGTTCAACAGTATGCTCAAACCTGAGCTTTGGCCTGCTGGTGTGGCTGTTTGCCCTTTTCGGTTCCGCCAAAAACCGGTTCTTCGGAAATCGTAAACATTGAATCTAACGTGGGTATTCCTAGACCTATTGAGTTAAAATCTAAATATACGCTTTACTATCAAAATGTAAGTGGAAAGCGTACGAAATCATCGCAATTATATAGTAATGTCATTTCACATGAATATGATATAATAGCTTTGACGGAGACGTGGTTGACTGAAAATTTTTCATCTAATGAGTTTTTCGATAATTATTATTACGTATATCGTAATGATCGTTGCTCTAACGCCACCGGGCTTGAAAGGGGTGGCGGTGTCCTAATTGCGGTTAGATCTGGTCTATGTTTTATACAAATTAATATTGATTATTATAACGGTGACGTGGAACAAATTTGTATATGCGTTACGTTTACTAGTAATAAAAAATAATTTTTCTATTGTCCTATATTCCACCAAGTAGTGACATTGCTATGTACCAGAAGCATATGGATAACTTAAGTCGAGTTGTCAATAATGCTAATCCGTGTGATGAAATTATATACTTAGGCGATTTCAACTTAAGTAATATATCTTGGTCTAATGATTGTAATACTTTACTTTCAAATATTAAATCCGACATCGACATGCTAGTTGTTAGCACCTTATTTTCATACGGTCTGAAACAATATAGCTCTCAACCAAATAAGAATGGTAGGTTCTTAGATCTAGTTTTTGGATCTGCTGATTTAAAAATATCATGCCTTGAGTGTCCATTTCCAATTTTGGGAAGTAGTTTTCACCATAGTGCTTTGGCTATAAATTTTGATTTTTATAAAAAACCTGCCCAATCTACATTGGAATATAATTATTTCAAGGCCGATCGTGTGGCGATAAACGAGTTCTTCATAGCTACTGACTGGACCTTTCTTAAATTCTCCGGAAACCCGGAGGCCTCCTATGAAATTTTTACGCGGAGGCTTTTACTAGCCCTTTCGAGTTTTGTACCTCTAAAAAGTAAGGTCTTATTGAATAGGCCACCCTGGTTTAATCTAAAACTAAATAATCTTAAAAATAGAAAAACTAAAGATTTTAAAAAACATAGAAAGAGCTGTAAAGAAATTGATCGACTTAGCTATATAAGACTTAAAAAGCAATTCGATTTCCTTAATAAGTGTCTTTTTAAGTAATATATGCTTAAACTCGAATCAAAACTAAAGTCAAAGCGATCCAGCTTCTGGTCCGTTATTAACTCCAAAAGAAAAACCAATGGCTTTCCAACGACTATGGAGTATGATGGCGAGGTGTCCAGTAATCCACAGGATGCGTGCAACTTATTTGCTAAATCATTCCAAAAAGCTTATTCAAAATTTACCTCTTCACCTTATCCTATATTTTACTCTGGGTACCAATGCCAAATTTCTAATTTCGTTGTTACCGCAGATGATGTTCTTTTGTCAATCTCTAAATTGACAAGTAGTGCAAAATCAGATACTGTGGGGGTTTCTCCGATATTTTTCAAAATATGCGCAAACTCCATTGCAGAACCCTTAGCTCATCTCTTTCAAAATTGCTTGAACAGCGGAATTTTTTTGGACTCGTGAAAATTATGCTCCATAAATCCTATATTTAAGTCTAGTAACCGCAATGACATTTGCAAGTGCAGACCGATTGTTAAACAGAGTACTCTGGCAAAAATATTCGACCACGTACTCCAACGTAAATTGTTCGATTACGTAGGCAAGGCTATAGTGGAGTGTCAGCATGGATTTTTCCCAGGTAGGTCTACTTCCACAAATTTAGCTTTAGTTACTAATCAAATTGTGGGTGCTTTAGAGAACTCTGAGCAACTTGACGTCAAATACACTGACTTCTCGAAAGCATTCGACAAGGTTGATCGTACTATCCTAGTACGCAAGTTAGCCAAGTATGGCATCAATGGAAACTTGTTGAAATTCTTCACGAGTTTTCTATCGAACAGAAAGCTCTATGTGGCAATTGGAGCCGACAAGTCACCTCGGTATATAAACGCCTGGTCAGGTATTCCGCAGGGTACCCATTGTGGCCCTCTGTTATTCTTAATTTTCATAAATGATTTGCCCCAGCAATTCAAATTCGCAAAGTGTTTGATGTTTGCGGAAGATGTTAAACTATTTTTGACGATCCGTAATAGCTCTAACTGCACTAAATTGCAATCTGATCTGGACTCTTTTGCCGGTTGGTGCGCAGACAATAATTTATTTTTAAATACAAACGAATGCTGCGTTGTGTCTTTTTCCAAAAAGACAACTGCGACATACTTTAACTACAAACTAAATGCTAAATCTCTTAATCGTGTTTAAGAGATTAAAGATTTGGGTGTCATTTTTGACTCCAAACTCTCTTTTTCCAGTCATATTGACTTCATTGTTGCAAAGTCCTTTGCAATGGTTGGGTTCATTAGACGAAACACCAGTGACTTTAAGGATCCTATGACCTTGAAGGCACTTTATATCTCCTTGTTCAGAAGTCGCCTTGAATATTGTTCAATAATATGGAATCCTTTTTATGAATCTAACTCCTATAAAGAGTTCAAAAAGTTTCTACGAAAATTGCTTTACGGATGCTTCACTGGCCAGACGGTCTCCCACCGTATACCAGCAGGCGCAATTGCTTGGTCTTCAGGCTTTGCACGACAGAAGAACTTGTATCTCACTAATGTTTGCCTATAATGTAATAAACTTGAGCATAAATTGCTCCGATTTATCTAATTTGTTCATTCCATATATTCCACTGCGTGATCTTCGGCATAATAGATTATTCATCGTGTTTGACGCATTATCAAATCATCAACAAATAAAAAACCGATCGATTTATAACACTTATAAGTATGGAGTAAAAATGATCTGATGGGTAAAACGAATCGGATGGGCAAGGATCCAATTCGTTAGCACCAATGGAACACAGCTTTGCAACGTTTTGGCTATGCAGCTGACTTCACGTTCGCAAGTGACAAAACACTCATCTCTATATTTTCACTGGATACAGAAATACATTTTTCACTCTAATTAAGCTTTGTACTTAAATTATAAAACTAAAATTAAAGTTATTTATACAATAATAATTGTAAACCCAAAAGGTCTGAGTTTTAGTTAATTTTGTGGAAGTAAAATGTTTCAGCGACCATATCATACTACGACAGTAAATTGATCTACAATCCACTGTTATTGCCACCAGAAGGTAGGGTGCTCCAGCATTTACCGGAAAATCTCAATCGGACGTTGTTCCTGCCATCCACGTAAGTGATAAAACAAATTTCCCTTTTTGTCAAGTTTAATATTGCATTGAACAAGCTGGTCCTTCGAGCCGGATATCTTGATCTGGCTAATCTAACACAAGCAACGGTTCCTGTTGATAAATTAGTTCCCCCAACATGGCCGAAGTCAGGTCCCTCGAGTCCAAAGTCCAGTTACAACAAAATCGTTTCGTATTATTAAAAATCGCCGCTGAGCCTACAAAACCTACCAAATCGACTGATGACTTACAATCATCAACCGTTCAATCGAGTGATTTGCAGTCAAACAGTAGTGAGGAAGCCGCTGTCGTCAACCATGCCACCGCAGGAGCTTGTAAACGCTCCAATGTCTTGTTAGCAACTGCACTCGTAGAAATTCAAGTTGAGCACGTGCGTCACATCGCGCGCGCATTGATTGATCCAGGTTCCGAACTGTCATTTATCAGTGAAAGAATGGTTCAACTTCTTCGATTGAAACGTACAGCGGCCGCAATTAGCCTTCTTAGCGTAGGCGCCTCCCATGTTTCCACCACTCGCGGAGTAGTATCTGTCAACTTAAATTCATTAGCGACAAAACGATACGCGTGCACTGTTACTGCATTCATTTTACTTAAGCTTACTGCATTTTTACCGTCGAGAGAATCTAAATGCACAGAATTGGCTCACCTTAAAGGGTTACAACTTGCTGACCCCACATTTAACACACCTGGCAAAATTGATATGATTTTAGGCGCTGACGTCTACTCCGAAATCTTACAAAACGGTCTTCGGAAAGGTCCAATACATACTCCGCTTGCACAGGCTACAGTTTTTGGCTGGATTCTTTCTGGATCAATCGCAGAAAATCCAGCAATGCCTTCAGCCCGTATTCATTATTGCTCGCATGATGACGAAATAAATAATCTCATCCGAAGGTTTTGGCAACAGGAGGGGGTTACCACGCTAAGATCTAAGTTGACTCCAGAAGAGGAGGCGTGCGAAACGCATTTTCAAAGGACGCACACACGACACCGAAACTGGACAGTACGTTGTCCGATTACCTCTGAAACAATCCGTTTCAGCATTAGGGGATTCACGATCAAACGCAATTCGTATCCTATATACGCCCGAATGTATACCGAATTTTTGAACGATTACGAAACCAGTCTTCACATGTCCAAAGTCCCTTATGGCTACGTACCTATATCAATCACATATTATTTGCCTCATCATGGCGTGCCCCGACCATCTAGTACGACTACCAAACTACGAGTTGTTTTTAATGGTTCAGCTCGAACAATGAGCGGCAAGTCACTCAACGACATAGTTTACACCGGGGAAAAACTCCAAACTGATCTTACCGATGTTTTACATTATTTTCTTAGTTCCAAAACGTGGCCTCGGCTGATGTTAAACAAATGTATCGTCGCGTCTTGGTTCACCAGGATGATTGGGATTTACAGAGAATACTACGGTTGTCAAATGGGAAGTTAGTCGAATACCATCTCCGCACCGTAACTTATGGTCAATCATGTGCACCCTTCTAAGCCCTAAGAGCATTTAAGCAGCTTGTTATTGACGAAGGACATCGATTTCCAATAGCGACTCCAATGCTATCACTCGGTCGAATTGGTCAACCAAGTTATAGAACTTTGCAACGCTGGTCAATTTCACCTTCAGAAATGGAGTACCAATCAACCGACGATCCTCACACATCTGGAGCCCAACCTCTTGGCTACTGAAACCAACATCAAGTTTGATTCAACAAAAATTATTCGAACCCTCGGCTTAAGCTGGAATCCCGAGTCTGACAGCTTCATTTTTATAACAACTTTATTTCTATTAAGACCATTGCAAAACGTAATGTCTTATCTAGGATTGCGCAAATATTTGATCCTCTAGGATTTATTTCTCCGATAGTCGTCACTGCAAAAATTCTCATGCAAAATCTCTGGCATCACAAGCTTGAATGGGATCAACAACTCCCTGATTCGTTACAAAACTCTTGGAAGGATTTTGAGTCTAGCCTCCAAGACTTGAACATTCTCACAATTCCTCGGCATCTAGGTCTTGCTAAATCTGCTTTAGTCGAAATTCATGGCTTTTCTAACGCATCTCTAGCAGCCATGAGCGCAGTCGTCTATCATTACATGAGGACAACATTACAGTGAATTTGGTTCAAGCAAAGACCAAACTAACTCCTATTTCCAGAATTTCAATTCCTCGTCTTGATCTCACCGCAGCAGTCCTGCTCACCCGACTAACACATAACGTTATTGATGCGTTCGATCTATCATCGGCCTCTGTCTGGCTTTGGACTGATTCATCAGTTACCGTCATTTGGCTCACGAATCATTCCTCAAAATGGAAGGACTTTGTAGCAAATCGAGTGAGCTTCGTTCAAGAAAGGCTACCAACGGCAATTTGGAGGTTTGTTCCGGGTAAGGAAAACCCCGCGGATTGTGCATCACGTGGTATGACGCCTCGTCATTTGCATTCACACGAACTCTGGTGGCACGGTCCCCAGTGGCTTAAGTTGGATAGCATGGTTTGGCCGACGAATAAATTCACGAAATCCCAACAAGCAGAAACAGAAGCAAGGAAAAGGAAAGACAAATCCACATTTCACACCAAAACTGATGATTCCGAATCAGTATTACTCGACTACTATTCGGACTTAACCAAATTATTACGCGTCACCTCATGGTGTTTTTGATTCGCGAACAAGGCTCCCCGATTCCCAATGATCAACGATGACTAATGGCTATCAGTTGCAATGCAACTTTTTCTTTACAATTTTGGATAAAATTCGTCCAGCAGATTGCTTTCAAGGAAGAAATAAAGCTTCTAGCTAAAACAAAAACCACGGTTGCAAAAACTTCTAGTTCCATTCGTAACCTCAATCAATTTGTGGACTCTGACGGCTTTCTTCGATTTGGGGGACGCCTTGAAAACTCCGCGTTACCATATGACGCGAAACATCCATATATTTTACCACGAAAATCTAACTTAGCTAAGCTGATTATTCTAGACATCCATCTTCGCACGCTGCATGGAGGCAAACGTTCCACGCTCGCCTTACTCTGACAATGGTTCTGGATCTTGGGCGGCCGCGCAGCGGTACGAGAATCAATTCTTCGCTGCATCGTATGTGCTCGATATCGTGCTGAACGCCAGCAACAACTTATGGGACAACTCCCGTCGTCAAGAGTCAATAGCGCTCGTTTGTTTCAGCATACCGGGGTGGACTATGCCGGTCCATTCACCTTAAAAGGACGTCGCGGTCGCACTCGCACTACATATAAGGCATATGTTGCTCTCTTTATTTGTTCGGCTACCTCATACATACATCTTGAGCTAGTGACTGATTATACAGCTGAAGCTTTCATTGCAGCCTACAAACGGTTTTTCGGAATCTACGGTGTAAGCAAAACACTAACTAGTGATCAAGGAACGAACTTTATTGGCGCTGACAAAGAACTTAAACAACTTTTCAGTTCAGCATCAAGCGAGATGTCTCGCCTATCTCATTTATTATCAAAGGATGGAACCCAATGGCGTTTTAATCCACCATCTGCTCCAAATTTCGGCGGTCACTGGGAAGCCGGAGTAAAGTCAATGAAACATTACTTGAAACGCGTCATGAAGAGCTATTTATTTTCATTTGAAGAGTTTACAACAGCCTTACGACAAATTCAAGCTGTACTCAACTCTTGACCCCTGTGCAGAATTACGGATGATCCTGATGATATGAACTACCTAACACCAGATCATTTTTTCGTTGGTAGACCCATTGCCAGTTTACCTGAGCCGAGCTTAGCTCAGGTGTCTCAATCTCGTCTTTCACATTGGCAACTAACAAAGCGGCTAACTGAACAATTCTGGGACAGATGGAAAAAGGAATACTTGCAGCAACTATAATCGCGTTACAAATGGCAACTACCCACAACCTCCATTGAAGTTGGTTAAATTGTCCTTCTCATCGACGAAAGTTACCCTCCATCGAAATGGCCATTAGGGAAAGTCATAAAACTACATCCCGGTCGCGATGGGTTAACCCGAGTAGTTACCGTCAAAACCGCAATCACAACTCTGGATCGTCCTATAAATAAACTATGCTTACTTCCTAATCCTGTGAATCAAACAGAAGAAGAGTCTAAAGAAAAACGACACACAACTTAATTTCGCCTTTTTCGCAACTATGCATTTGCCCTTTCACTTGGTGCAACGCGGGGAGTATGTTTGACGCATTATCAAATCATCAACAAATAAAAAACCAATCGATTTATAATACTTATCAGTATGGAGTAAAAATGATCTGATGGGTACAACGAATCGGATGGGCAAGGATCCAATTCGTTAGCACCAATAGAACACAGCTTTGCAACGTTTTGGCTATGCAGATGACTTCCCGTTCGCAAGTGACAAAACACTCATCTCTATATTTTCACTGGATACAGAAATACATTTTTCACTCTAATTAAGCTTTGTACTTAAATTATAAAACTAAAATTAAAGTTATTTATACAATAATAATTGTATACCCAAAAGGTCTGAGTTTTAGTTAATTTTGTGGAAGTAAAAGGTTTCAGCGACCATATCATACTACGACAGTAAATTGATCTACAATCCACTGTAATTGCCACCAGAAGGTAGGGTGCTCCAGCATTTACCGGAAAATCTCAATCGGACTTTGTTCCTGCCATCCACGTAAGTGATAAAACAAATTTCCCTTTTTGTCAAGTTCAATATTGCATTGAACACATCGAAATAACTCATAAAACGAATTATGCTATGAATGAACCTATAACTAGGACTATACATCTGGCAAATCGATTCGGTAATGTTCTTAATTTTAATAACAGCTTATATAAGTTTAAGCTTGAATTGTTTTCTATTTTTAACTAGTCTGTAAGAAAGCATGTTTTTAGACTGAATGAATTAAATAAATAAATAAATAATTAAATAAACAAATAAAAATTCTGTTTAACAACGAGGTAGGAAGTGTCCCGTCATGACAATCACGTGGAAAAATAACAGGACACTTTTGATGACCTCGACGAATTATTTCGTTGACTTCTTCAGATCGCAAAAACTCATTATTCACGGTACCTATATCGAAGTTGTTTAAATAATCTGGACTTTGATACAGAGTTGGTGGTATTGTTGGAAGACTTTTTGAAGATGAACCTTCATCAGTGTCACTACGAAAACTTAACGATTTCGGATTCATGCAAACAAACATTTTTGTTTGATGTTTTTATTGTTTCCTTAGGCCCAGGCAGAAAATCATTATCAATATTAATTTCTTTTTAAATTCGGCTTAAAATTAGCACACGGAGCAACTAAAGACTCTCCTGAATTAAAAAAAAAAAATGTTTTAGTACCTCTAACTCGCAGCCCCCCCCCCGAGAAACACATATTTGTTTGATGTTTTTATTGTCTGCTCAGGCCTAGGCAAAAAATCATTATCAATATTCGTTGCTTTTGAAATTCGGCTTAAAATTTGCACATGGAACAACTAAAGACTCTCCTGAATTAAAAAAAAATGTTTTAGTACCTCTAAACCGCGGGCCCCCTGAGAAAGGCCTGGCATGGGGGGAATCCCCCCGTTCCCGCACCTTCCCCTTCTCGTCGGGCCTGTGTATATATCATTGCGGATAAAGCAAATGTGATATCTTATCCGTCAACGACCTGAGAGGATGTTCAAGTTGGTTACTATTTGGCGACGCATAGCGCTGGCTATCTTCAGCGGGTGATAAAAAGAGATACAGAATGAGACCACAATAGTCAATTAAAAATCAGGCGATCGGTTCAATTTGTAATTTTCACGTCTAAGCAGAAGTTAGCACAATCTCCATGCCAAAATTCAATGTGATATCTTCATTTCCTTTCGAATTTCAAACCTTTACAATTTTCTTCTAAATATGGGCAAAATTTCACTAAATTTATATTTTTCGTCATAGCCTAAGAGCCCGACCTTCGTCATTTTATAAAGGTTGAAATTTCGTCAGCGCATACTTCCACCTGAAGTAGGAATGTTGGGACACTATGAAGCTCGAATCATAGTGGCTTTAGCAGATATGAAGCAAAAAATGTGCAAGAATTAGATTTTACTTTCGCCATTTTATAAAGGCTGATTGTCATATACTGTCTTCTTAACGATATTAGAAGTCACTAGCCTGATTGCCAGACACTTTCTATAGTGGCCTTGTCCAGCCAGCCACTTAATCCTTCTTAACTAGAAAGGACATTCAGTTAATTTTATATTGAAACTCGAACACAAAATCTTAAAAAAACTTGAAATTTTGTTTGACGGAAAAAAATGTTCAGTGTTTGCATGTGCTACTCCAGAGGAGCAGTTGCAACGAAAAATATGCCATACTACTGCTCCAGCTCTAAACAGATATTTTCCAGAATTGTTTCCTTTTTGTAGCGACGCTTGAAAGTAGCTTCGTGTGCGGGAGGTCAAACCACCTCAAATTTTTTTTCGCCGATTCCTGTTTTGTGAGCAACAAAATTTAAAAAAAAATTCTTCGAGCGCTCTTTGAGAAAACTGCATTTTAGTGCATCATTATGTAACACCAATTGCATTGTTTGACAGTGAAAATATACTCTTGGCGAGATATACCGCAACTCGTAGGTCTACTCAACCACGTAGGTTCATACGCACTTAAAATTTCTAATATGCATTCAAACTCTGGAGATATGGGCCAAAACCCCCATGTTTACAAGTTGATTCCTCTATTGGCGTATAGCTTTATTTCTGTTTAGTCTATGAACGGAAATTTTGTGTAATCAGAAAAAACACATGTTTGCGTATAATTTTTAAATTTATGTATATCTATATACCTACACGTGTCACTATTTTTGAGGCCAATGGACTCTTAAGCTACTGAACCGATTTTGAATTTGTTTTGCATCCCGTGTGTAGTTTGATCTAACTTGAAATATAGGATAGGTTATACAGTTTGTAGTCGCAGTATTATTTTATTGCAAATTTTTGTATTAGTTTATACGTAATAATAAAATTTTACGTATACTCACCGTCATTCACATTTTCAGCTGGTGCGGATATACTTCCGTGTAATTGGTTGGTGTTTAATTAAACAACGTGCTTATCAATAAAAAAATATTATAGCGAATGATATCAAGTATAGCACATCACCAGGGCCAGCGAGAGGGGGGCCCGGGGTTTCCGAGGGGGCCCGTGATTTGAGATACTAAGACATTTTTTTTAATTCAGCAGAGTCTTTATTTGTTCCATGTGCAATTTTTAAGCCGAATTTCAAAAGCAACGAAAATCTGCATTTCGTTTTAATACTATAGTGAAGTGTGAAAAATAAAAATCTATATATATAAAAAGAAAGGCTAAAATGTGTGTTTGGTTGCGATCGACGTAAAGCGTCTCGAGATATAACGAAACGTGGACCCGAGTACCCCTAGAATGTGTTTATAGAATATGGATAACAAATGAAAGCTGTTGATGAGTGCTTTAGTAAAGAGTAATTTCCATACCCCTGGGTGACTAGGGTCTCGAGATATAGGCCAAAACGTCGGCCAGTGAATGCCTAGACAGTGTTTATACAATATGGGTATCAAATGAAAGCTGTTGATGAGTGCTTTAGTACAGATCCAGATATGGACTGGGATTACGACTAGGTCTGGGACTGAGACTCGGAGTGGGACTGGGACTGTAATAAAATACATACCACCCTCTGGGACTGGCAATAAGAGATGCAGAGAAAGAGATAGAATGAGCCGCGTCGTGCCTCAGCTTCTGCTTTTATACTCTTTGGTTTCCTCGTGGACATATTTCTAGGCGTTTCAATTTCTAAAATTTGCAATTTGTTCACCAGCTATAAATTTCTCAGCTATAACTACAGATGGACGATTTTTAAAGCTTCTCGCATAGCCCATATGCGTGTATATGTGAGTGATACTTCCACAGACGATTTCCTACTTGTGGAAGCATCTCAGATAAGATATATGCATCTGTTTGTGCGTCTCTCTACGCTAATGATTGATTCATTTATGTAGGCAAAAGTGACTGCCTGCTCTATTGTTGTTGTGGCTTCAATTACTTAGCATCAGACTAGTGATGTGAGTATCACTTAGTGTCACTAATATTCGTCACACTGCCCTCTACCTAAGTCTGATCGTCCCGATCAGACAAATCTCCCGATCTAACCGCTGCTATCCTCTCCAAATGAACCACCCTTCTATTTCGTGGTTTCCCAATTGTTTGTATGCGGTAGATGACATCCTCTTCACAACTCGGCACGGCCTTCCCAACTGCACCAAAATTTAGATGGAACACCTTTCCGCCGGTGAGGGTTGTATAGCAGTACCAAATCTCCCTCCAAGAAACCCTCCGAATTATAGTTATTGTCGTACCTGTGTTTCATCCCACTACTCATTACCCTGGGCCGTTCCCTCACACTCTGTTCTTTGGCCAATGAACTACTCGCACAGCTTGCGCTTAACGGATTGGCTTCGCATAATCAGTATCGTTCCCACGTTTCACAACAGTAGTGCGCCCTGGCTTGAAACTACCCTCGCATTCCTTCTGGGAAATTCTTTCCTTCGTTTTTGTGCGTCCCTTTGGTTTTGTCAATACCAGTGTTTCTCTCGCAGGTACTTTTGATTTCGCTTTACTTGGCTCATTCGATCCATCAACCTTTACCTTTGACTTTCGTGGTCTTTGTCGAGTCTTCTCCACTAGTAAGCGATTACTGCTGAACCCTTTCTCCAAACTAAAGTTAAGTGGTATAACCTGGTTCATATAGCGCAAAGTTCCTTCTTTGCATGTCGATCCTGATGTCATGGTCAACTAAGAAGTCCACTCCCAATATGACTTCATCAACAATCTCCGCCACAATGAATTTGTGTAGAACCATGAACGTCCCAATTAAGACTTCACAGATCACTTCTCCTTGGATTTGGTTATACTCGCCAGTGACCGTACGCAACCTTGCACCAGGTAATGGCTTTACTCTCCTATTGACCAAATCAGATCGGATTAAGGAATGTGATGCGCTCGTATCTACAGTCAGTACACGTTCTTTGCCACCCACATTCCCTCTGACGGTAAGACTGGTCGATTTTGCGAGATAGATATCACATGACATTCAACAGCTGGAGCTATCACTCGATCTCTACATCTGGCACACTCTTCCCCATCTCCTCCAGCTTTGCGTTTGCGGCCACTCAAGTTGGAACTACCAGGACCGGTGCTGCAATGACGTGCAATGTGACCTGGGTTACCGCACTTGAAACACTTCATAACTCCGTCAGTTTTCTGCTGTGATCCCTTCAGCGCCTCCAATATTGTGTTCACCCAGCCTGGCCTTTCCACTTCCACACGGCGTGCTTTGAAAACTGGCTTACACAGAAGCGACGCTGTTTCCTGAATCAGAGCATGTGATACCGTTTCTGCGAATGTGGGTTTTGGGTTTGCATATATCGCTCGCTTCGTTTCTACGTCCCGTATGCCGTTTATAAACCTCTGGATTTTTATGCTCTCGGTGTACTCCATGGGTGCGTCCGCATTTGCCAAATGAGCCAACCTTTCATAATCCGAAGCAAACTCCTGCAATGTCTCATTTGCTTTTTGGTAACGTTTTTGCAACTGAATTTGTTTTATCTGTTTTCTATGCTCGCTCCCATAACGTCTCTCGACAGCGGCCATCAATGCTTCATAACTGTTCCGTTCATACTCTGGAATAGTCTGTAAGATGTCAGCTACAGGCCCTTTCAATGTTACGAACAATGCAGCAACTTTATCGTCCGCATTCCAGTTGTTCACTGCTGACGTCGTCTCACATTGTAGTTTAAAGACCTGGAAAGGAACAGAACCGTCAAAGGATGGTGTCTTTACCTTTGGATTACTCGCTGAAACTGCAGGGCGATTTATTTGCAACTCCTGTATCCGACCTCTAAAAGCTTCTATCTCGGCATCAATTTTGTCCTCCAGCTGTACAAATATTGTGTCCTGTGCTTCCAGCTTTGATGCTACCCTTGCTTCCTGTGCTTCTAACTGCGAAGACATTTGTGCCACCTGGAATGATAAGTGCTCCTCTTGTGCTTCCATCTTGGATGTAATCTGTTGCGACATTTCTGAAATACGCTCTTCTTGTGATTCCATCCTGGATGTTATGCGTGTCTCTTGCGATTCCAGTTGGGATGCCATATATGCCTTCTGTTCTTCCAGTTGAGTTTCCATCTTGGATGTTATACGTGTCTTCTGTGATTCCAGTTGAGTTGCCATTTTCGATGTTTGAGCAGATATTTTAGCCAAAATCTTGCTCAAGTCTGTGCTCGTAACTGTCTGTGATGTTTCGTTTTTCTCTTAAATTTTTGTTATTGTCTCGTCCCCATCAGGATGAAAGACATCATTGTTGTTGTTGTTCTTTAGGCACATTAATTCTCTCCGACTCCTTAGCGTCTCGTAGTCGTGCCTGAAGTTCGAGCTTATTGCCGGTTGTATTCAATCCACGGCTCTCCAACTCCTTCTTCAGTTGCTGGATCCTCAAATCACTCAACTTTCCCATGTCCAAGTTGTATTCGCAATCTTCGGAATTTATTCAACAATTCCTCTTCTGACACCAATTGTAACGAATTTACTGGAATTCCTCTTATTGGCAACCTTCTACAAACGTTCGTATCACTAAATTGTTGAATAAAAAACTCCACTATGCAATAATGCAAAATGGCCTTTATTAAAATACTTCACAATAACACTTCTACTGCTCGACAGATAGCGTGCTTAAATCAAACTGAATCGTCGTGCCACAGCTGCTGCTTTTATACTCTGTGTTATCCTCGTTGACATATTTCTAGGCGTTTCTATTTCTAGAATTTGCTATTTGTTTACCAGCTATAAATTTCTCAGCTATAACTACAGATGCACGATTTTTATAGCTTCTCGCATAGCCCATGCGCGTGTATATGTGAGTGATACTTCCACAGACGATTGCCTACTTTTGGGTGCATCTCAGATAAGATATATGCATGTGTTTGTGCGTCTCTCTCCGCTGCGTGTACGTACATACATATGTCTAGACATAATGATTGATTCGTTTATGTAGATACAAGTGACTGCCTGCTTTATTGTTGTTGTGGCTTCATTTACTTAGCATCAGACTAATGATGTGAGTATCACTTAGTGTCACTAATATTCGTCATAATATTAAATATATAAATAATGTTATACACATATGTACATGTACTTAGAATAAATTTTTGAATCATAATATCGAGGCAAAGAATTGAAGTCATCGAACAGTGTTTTAACCAGGGTAGCAAACCGGTTCATGAACCGAACCACCCGCTATTTTGGGGCTCTAAACCGAACCACGAACCGAACCGTTTTTTTTCTTAACTCCAAAAACCGAACCGAAAACTACCCAAAAAAATGATTCGGTTCGGTTCAAAATAAAGTTTCAACCAAAATCATTTAACTTATTTATTTCACCACTTTGCTTGAAAATACAACTCTAAGATAAAATTGCATACATTTTTTCTCGATGGCAAGGCCGTGAGTTCTCACTTTTGATAGTAATAGCGTCTACTGCTTGCGCCTGTGGTCAAAAGCTTGTGAAAAAATAAACAAATTTACAAATGAGTTCAAACCCCGTGCATAACAACTTTGTATATGAAAGACCTTTTCATTTTTCATTTATAACTTTTTTTCATTTATAACATAGTCCAAACTATAACACAAACCACATACATATATATAATTATACAAATTTTAAAGTTGAATTAGTTAAATTTTTATCATTTTTCGAAATTTTTATTAACAGTTTTCAGGAAAATTTCTGAATGTGCAGTCTTGAAGCTCCTTCCATTTTAGTGTAATAGTGTGCAAGTTTCAAGTGAGAATTACCGCTAATTGTTTTTTCCCCGAGGGTGTTGCCCATATCTTCCATATAAAAATAAATTTTGTTCAGCGGTGTATGGAAAAAAATGCGAACACCCGCTTGAAACTTGCACATTATTACAATACAGTTAGGTTGAACTGGCCGGTCCATGAGGACCTCACATACACTACAGTTAGATGAGCTGCAAAACTGCACACTCAGAAATTTTTTGAAAGTTTTTAATAAGTCTGGAAAACTAATGAAAATTTGATTAATTGTTGGGAGCGTTTTAACTATAAGTGATATTTTAAATTGGAATTATTAAAAACTAATAAATAAACATAATTTGGGAACTATACCATTATATATAATCATATAAGGGGAGACCATATTATTTTTCACATAACCGTATATCAACATTTATAAGCTTAATGCGTAGGAAAAGCAAAGAAGACATTTACATTTTCATGAATATCTTTTAGTTTGTGTAGTAATCTCGCATCTAAAATTTAGTAGGTATGTTTTATATCTTATAACATTAAACGAGCAATTCTTGTATATTTTTATACTCAGTTGAGCAGAGCTCACAGAGTATATTAACTTTGATTGGATAGCGGTTGGTTGTACAGGTATAAAGGAATCGAGATAGATATAGACTTCCATATATCAAAATCATCAATATCGAAAAAAAAATTTGATTGAGGCATGTCCGTCCGTCCGTCCGTTAACACGATAACTTGAGTAAATTTTGAGGTATCGTGACGAAATTTGGTATGTAGGTTCCTGGGCACTCATCTCAGATCACTATTTAAAATGAACGATATCGGACTATAACCACGCCCACTTTTTCGATATCGAAAATTTCGAAAAATCTAAAAAGTGCGATAATTCATTACCAAAGGCGGATAAAGCGATGAAACTTGGTACGTGGGTTGAACTTATGACGAAGAATAGAAAATAAGTAAAATTTTGGACAATGGGCGTGGCACCGCCCACTTTTAAAAGAAGGTAATTTAGAAGTTTTGCGTAATTTGGCAGTCGTTGAAGATATCATGATGAAATTTGGCAGGAACGTTACCTGTATTACTATATGTATGCTTAATAAAAATTAGCAAAATCGGAGGACGAAAAACAAAAAATTTAATATCTTTACAGTATATAAGTAAATTATGTCAACATTCAACTCCAGTAATGATATGGTGCAACAAAATACAAAAACAAAAGAAAATTTCAAAATGGGCGTGGCTCCGCCCTTTTTCATTTGATTTGTCTAGGATACATTTAATGCCATAAGCCGAACAAATATTTACCAATCCTTGTGAAATTTGGTAGGCGCTTAGAATCTAGGACGATAACTGTTTTCTGTGAAAAAGGGCGAAATCGGTTGAAGCCACGCCCAGTTTTTATACACAGTCCACCGCCTGTCCTTCCGCTCGCCGTTAACACGATAACTTGAGCAAAAATCGATATATCTTTACTAAACTCAGTTCACATAATTATCTGAACACACTTTGTATTCGCATTAACAATGGCCGAAATCCGACTATGACCACGCCCACTTTTTCGATTTCGAAAAATACGAAAAATGAAAAAAATGCCATAATTCTATACCAAATACGAAAAAAGGGATGAAACATGGTAACTGCATTGGTTTATTGACGCAAAATATAACCTTAGAAAAAAACTTTGAAAAATGGGTTACACTTACCATATTAAGTAGAAGAAAATGAAAAAGTTCTGCAGGGCGGAATCGAAAGCCCTTAGAATCATGGCAGGAATACTGTTCGTGGTATTACATATATAAATAAATTAGCGGTACCCGACAGATTATGTTCTGGGTCACCCTGGTCCACATTTTGGTCGAAATCTCGAAAACGCTTTCACATATACAACTACCACAACTCCCTTTTAAAATTCTTATTAATACCTTTAATTTGATACACATATTGTACAAACACATTATAGAGTCACCCCTGGCCCCCTTAATGGCGATATATTGAAATATAGAACTAAGGCCCACTCCCTTTTAAAATACTCATTATCACCTTTCGTTTGATACTCATAATGTACAAACGCATTCTAGAGTCAACCCTGGTCCACCTTAATAACGATATCCCGAAAAGGCGTACACCTATAGAACTAAGGCCCAATCCCTTTTAAAATACTCATTAACACTTTTCATTTGATACCCATATCGTAAACAAATTCTAAAGTCACCCCTGGTCCACCTTTATGGCGATATCTCGAAAAGGCGTCCACCTATAGAACTAAGGCCCACTCCCTTTTAAAATACTCATTAACACCTTTCATTTGATACCCATATCGTACAAACAAATTCTAGAGTCACCCCTGGTCCACCTTTATATCGATATTTCGAAAAGCCGTCCACCCATACTAAGGCCCACTCCCTTTTAAAATACTCATTAACAACTTTCATTTGATACCCATATCGTATAAACGCATTCTAGAGTAATCCCTGGTCCATCTTTATGGCGATATCTCGAAAAGGCGTCCACCTATAAAACTAAGGCCCACTCCCTTTTAAAATACTCGTTAACATCTTTTATTTGATACCCATATCGTACAAACAAATTCTAGAGTCACCCCTGCTCCACCTTTATGGCGATATCTCGAAAAGGCGTCCACCCATAAAACTAAGGCCCACTCCCTTTTAAAATACTCATTAACACCTTTCATTTGATACCCATATCGTACAAACAAATTCTAGAATCACCCCTGGTCCACCTTCATGGCAACATCTCGAAAAGGCGTCCACCCATAGAACTAGGGCCCACTCCCTTTTAAAACACTCATTAGCAACTTTCGTTTGACACCCATATTGTACAAACGCATTCTAGAGTGACCCCTGGTCCACCTTTATAACGATATCTCGAAAAGCCGTCCGCCTATAGAATTAAGGCCCACTCCTTTTTAAAATACTCATTAACACCTTTCATTTGATACCCATATCGTACAAACAAATTCTAGAGTCACCCCTGGTCCACCTTTATATCGATATTTCGAAAAGCCGTCCACCCATAGAACTAAGGCCCACTCCCTTTTAAAATACTCATTAACACCTTTCATTTGATACCCATATCGTATAAACGCATTCTAGAGTAATCCCTGGTCAATCTTTATGGCGATATTTCGAAAAGGCGTCCACCTATAAAACTAAGGCCCACTCCCTTTTAAAATACTCATTAACATCTTTTATTTGATACCCATATCGTACAAACACATTCTAGAGTCACCCCTGCTCCACCTTTATGGCGATATCTCGAAAAGGCGTCCACCCATAAAACTAAGGCCCACTCCCTTTTAAAATACTCATTAACACCTTTCATTTGATACCCATATCGTACAAACAAATTCTAGAATCACCCATGGTCCACCTTCATGGCAACATCTCGAAAAGGCGTCCAGCCATAGAACTAGGGCCCACTCCCTTTTAAAACACTCATTAACAACTTTCGTTTGACACCCATATTGTACAAACGCATTCTAGAGTGACCCCTGGTCCACCTTTATAACGATATCTCGAAAAGCCGTCCGCCTATAGAATTAGGGCCAATCCTTTTTAAAATACTCATTAACACCTTTCATTTGATACCCATATCGTACAAACAAATTCTAGAGTCACCCCTGGTCCACCTTTATGGCGATATCTCGAAAATGCGTCCACCTATAGAACTAAGGCCCACTCCCTTTTAAAATACTCATTAGCACCTTTCATTTGATACCCATATCGTACAAACAAATTCTAGAGTCACCCCTGGTCCACCTTTATGGCGATATCTCGAAAAGCCGTTCGCCTATAGAATTAAGGCCCACTCCCTTTTAAAATACTCATTAAGACCTTTCATTTGATACCCATATCGTACAAACAAATTCTAGAGTCACCCCTGGTCCACCTTTATGGCGATATCTCGAAAATGCGTCCACCTATAGAGCTAAGACCCACCCCCTTTTAAAATACTCATTAACACCTTTCATTTGATACCCATGTCATACAAACAAATTCTAGAGTCACCCCTGGTCCACCTTTATGGCGATATCTCGAAAATGCGTCCACCTATAGAACTAAGGCCCACTCCCTTTTAAAATACTCATTAGCACCTTTCATTTGATACCCATATCGTACAAACAAATTCTAGAGTCACCCCTGGTCCACCTTTATAACGATATCCCGATAATCTGGTAACCTTGCCGTCCGCGGACGTGTTTTTGATCGCTCTTTGAATTGTTATTCTTTTATCTTTTATAAATATTCATTAATATAATAGAAAACAGTTTATAAGTTTAATTTCGTATTAAATCCTTACACAGTGCAATATACATAGTGGCTTTTTGTGCAATTTAAACATTCAGTCTGTGTGTTTATATATCATAGATTTTCACAAAAATTTGTGACAACTGCATACCTTTTTGTTGGTAGCTGCTATTAGCAAGTCATTGTGTGCCCCTTTTGCTTTCTGTTGTGTTCGCTGCTAGCTATCTATAGCAGTCTTGCGATTGCTTCCAGTGCTCCAAAATAACTCTCGCCCATAATTTTTGAACAGCTGTTCAATTTATCCTATACTTATAGTTTCTTTTGCCTATTTTTCTTTTGGGTTTGTTTAGCTTTGCAATTATGTTGGATTGCTGTGTCAAGAAGTGCACCAATCAAAAGAAAATTTCCCGTGGTGATACTTATGTTTGTTTTTGGCTCTGTGATAATATGGCTCAAGTTATCTGTGCCGGTTTCTCTCACATAGGTGGTCGGGTGGTTGACCTAATATCCAGCAAAATTGGACTGAACTGGACATGCCATGATTGCCGTTCCGTAGAAAATGATATGCGAGCTTTTATGAGGCAAACTCAGAAAGAGTTCAACAACATTTTTATTGGGTTTCGTGACCTTAACGAAAGATTCAAAACGATGGAGGCTCACTTTAAAAATTCACAAAACGTAAGAAGTGTATGCTCAACAATGACTCCAACTTGCCTTCGAGTCAGGGGCAAAGCTGTCCTCCTACGAATGTCCCTTCAACCGCGTTGACTGACACGAACAGGCTTACCAAAGACGTTATGAACAATGCAGCTCAGGAACCTCCACAAGGCTGTGCCGAGACTTCCAGTGAGACGATCTCTGGCAAATTAAACGATGCCCGAACTAATAGTGGTACCTTTGCGGCTGTTTGTTCTACGTCACCAATGTTGATTTCGCTGGACTCCCCAATTCATCCTACACATCCACCGGTATCTTTAGCTCCAACAATAACAGTTACCGATACTGGGGTTGTTGCTAGCGATACAAGTGTACCTGAAAAAAATAGTACTTCTTTGACGGGCTCGATAACCAACGCTAGGTCAAGCAATGCGTTTTCTGTCAACTGTTCTATAACGGCCGCACCTTCCCAGCTCTCTGGTGCGCTATCCGCTACTCCTTTGCAGGTGACTGCCGTGCCACCTCGTAGGGCTGTATTTGTGTCCCGATTACACGCCTCGCTTACTGAAAATGACATTGCTCATTACGTTTGCTCTAAACTTGGTGTTGCACCCACTAGTAACATCAATGTGTATAAATTTAATTTTAAATATGAGAGAGACATCTCCTCATTTAAAATATCCCTTTCAGATGAATATTTCGATAAGGTACTTGATTCCTCTTCTTGGCCTAAGCATACTGTGGTTCACTTGTTCACAAGAAAGGCGAGGACCGAACCTGTTTTATTACAGCCAAAAAACGGTATGACGAACACAGTAATAACAACACAAAGGTAATTGCTGATCCGTCCTGTCTTCTCATTAACTACCAAAATGTTCGTGGTTTACGATCAAAACTTGTTCCATTCTTCCTTAATTCTTTCAACTTTTCTGCACAAGCTGTAGCTTTTGCGGAGACCTGGCTAAAGCCTGATAATTACAATTGTGAGGTTTTTTCAAATAAATATGCTGTTTATCGGCGTGATCGCATCTCTAGAGCGGGAGGTGTCCTTATTGCTGTTGAATCTAACCTATCATCTGAGTTGATTTCGCTGGACAATATCTCTCATATCGAATTCATAGCAGTTAGGCTTTCATTCGGTAGCTATAGCGTAATTGTTGCTGTTCGTATATACCACCTCGTTCGGATATGGATGTTTATGCTAGTCATAGCTCGGCCATCTGCGATATGCATTCGCAGTTGGGAGATAACGATCGACTTGTTGTTGTTGGTGACTTTAACTTACCAACAGTTAGTTGGGTTAATATAAGCGATTCAAAATTTTTAACTCCCACTGCTCAACATGAGTTTCTCAATTGCGTGTTAGACTAATCTCTTTTACAGATTAACAATGTTCCAAATAGTGGAAATAAAATGCTGGATTTAGTATTTGTGGATGGCTCGGTGGGTACTGCCCTTACGCAAATACCACCTTTATCCCTTCCAGAAGACCCTCTTCACCCTACGCTAGAGATATCACTTGATATCAGCCTACCCCGTAGGATTCAATTACAGTCTCGTCCCTGATCTAGATGCTTCTACAAAGCGAATTTCATTATGCTCAATGATCTGTTGGCTTCCCATGATTGGTCGGATCTCTATGCTTGCACTGATGTCGATTCGGCTATCTCTATATTTTACAGTACGCTTGATGGCTTCTTTGATACCTGCATTCCTACTCGCTATACCCCATGTTCGAATAAGCCCCCTTGGTTTTCAAGGCAACTTATCAGACTTAATAACATTAAATCTATGCTTTATAAGAGATTCAAGAAATCTGGAGCATCTGCAGACCTCTCTAAATATCTAATAGCTCGTTCTAAATTTCATCGTCTTAATCAGCTTTGTTATAAAAATTACTTGAGTTGTTGTAAAACCCAATTTTTTAGAAATCCAAAAAAGTTTTACAGTTTCGTAAATTCAAAGCGGAAAACTTCTGGGTATCCTTCCTCATTAACCTTTTGAGGTAAAAAAGCTTGCACTGATGACGACGTTGCTGAACTATTTTCTGAGTTCTTTAAGTCCACGTATTCATCCAGTGGTTTTCATTCCGGCCAATATCCCTATCGCTTAGATAGCTCGAATTACATTAGGAATCCTGCTATTGATGGTAATATTGTTCTTCAGAGTCTTCAATCTTTGAAGCCCACCTTTTCTCCGGGACCGGACGGTGTTCCTAGTTGCGTGCTTAGGTACTGCGCCGAAAACATGTATGAGCCTATTTTAAAATTATTTGAGCTATCTCTGGGATCTGCGTCATTCCCGACACTTTGGAAACAGTCTTTTATTATACCCCTGCATAAAAAAGGTAGTAGGTCAAAAGTTGAAAACTACAGGGGTATTGCTAAGCTTTCAGTCATTCCTAAAGTCTTTGAACAGATTGTTACTAGTCAACTCCAATATCAGTGTTCTAGTATTTTATCTCCATGCCAACACGGTTTTATTCGTCAAAGGTCAACCACTACAAATTTGCTTGTATTCACCTCTATAGTTATGGAAGGATTTTTAGCGAACAAGCAAACGGATGTCATCTACACGGACTTCAGCAAAGCATTTGATACAGTCAACCATGAGTTGCTTATTCATAATCTTGATTTACTGGGCTTTCCGTTTCACCTATTAATGTGGCTGAAAAGCTATCTTTCTAACCGGACCCAAAAAGTCTTGTTCAAGTGCAATCTATCGGAATCGTTCGGAGTTCCCTCCGGCGTACCTCAGGGAAGTCATCTAGGCCCTTTGCTCTTTGCCCTTTTCATTAATGACTTGCCACAGACAAATTATATTCCCATACTATAATGTATGCGGATGATGTAAAACTTTGTTACACTTACCGTCCTACCGATTTGAATTCCTTGGATCTTCTTCAGGCCGACTTGGACTCGTTCCAATGTTGGTGCACAACAAATTTACTAGCTTTAAATTGCTCTAAATGTAAGCATATGACATTTCACCGAGTGAAGCCAGCATTGAAATCTTATGTAATAGATGGTACGCCTTTGGAGCGTATATCTATTGCAAATGATCTAGGTGTCCTTTTTGATCCGAAATTGAATTTTAACATGCATATTTCATCTATAGCCAACAAAGCGTTGGGTTTACTTGGATTTGTTAAAAGATGGGCTAAAGAGTTCGATGATCCGTACCTCACTAAGGTTCTTTACACATCGCTGGTGCGTCCAATACTCGAGTATTGCTCATGCGTTTGGTCCCCTGTTTCTCAAAAGCATATAAAGCGTCTTGAGTCAGTTCAAAAACAAATTTTTGATATTTGCATTGCGCGGCCTTAATTGGGACTCAAGTCTCCACCTTCCTCCATACAGAAGTAGACTTCTTCTTATTAACTTACCCACTCTGGAAAATCGGAGAATATTACTGGGGGTATTGTTCATCCATAAGCTCATTATTGGAGAAATTGATTCTGCGGACCTCCTCAGCCGCTTGTTTTTTGCGGTTCCCCTAGAGTATCCAGACACTATGTTCCTTTCTATTTACCCCTTTGTCGACGAAACTTTGCTAAAAATAATCCTCTTCTTATCTGGTGCGCGCACTATAATGACTTGTATAGCTGTATCAGTCTTGAATGTACTTTTGCCACTATACGTAATGCAATACTTGCCTATCTAATTTAAGAGATACAAGATAATTTAATTTGCCGGCATTTTATTCCTTCCATAAAAGATAGGAACTATTTCGCTTAAGGATGGAGGAACATTTATCAACATGTATCATTAAGAAGGAAAAAGACAGTACTGTGTTGATTGGAATCTGGTGCATTCCAACAACGTAAAAAACATGCTTTTTCATGAGTCACTGACCGGAATCGTATGCATTCCGGCAGTATAATCTTATGGGTCAGGCATCGAGCTGATTGGAATCCGGTGTATTCCAACAACACAGGTCATGTTACTTTTTTATGCCTTGTGATGGCGTATCCTCATTACACAACTCTTAGCACTGCCGGATTCCCATGACATGCTGATTGGAATCTTGTTGCATTCCAACAGGAAGATTGGAATCCACTGCATTCCGAAATCATGCTGAGCGGAATCTGATGCATTCCGCCAGTATAAGATTTCGGCATAAGTTCTTATTTCTGCTCATATTTCTTATTATTATTATATTCTGAAATTAAAGAGTAATGTTCATTAATATTCCTTTGTTTGTAATATAACATTGTTGAAATCTCGATATATCTTAAATTTTATCTTTTGAGTTGTATATTTATATATCTTTTATATTATGCAGTCGACCATAGTTTGTCGTCGACTTTAAATAATAAATAAATAAAAAGGCGTCCACCTATAGAGCTAATGCCCACTCCCTTTTAAAATACTCATTAGCACCTTTCATTTGATACCCATATCGTACAAACAAATTATAGAGTCACCCCTGGTCCACCTTTATGGCGATATCTCGAAAAGCCGTCCGCCTATAGAATTAAGGCCCACTCCCTTTTAAAATACTCATTAACACCTTTCTTTTGATACCCATATCGTACAAACAAATTCTAGAGTCACCCCTAGTCCACCTTTATGGCGACATCTCGAAAAGGCGTCCACCTATATAACTGAGGCCAACGCCCTTTTAAAAACTCATTAAGACCTTTCTTTTCATACCCATATCGTACAAACGAATTATAGAGTCACCCCTGGTCCACCTTTATGGCGATATCTCGAAAAGGCGTCCACCTAGAGAACTAAGGCCCACGCCCTTTTAAAATATTCATTAACACCTTTCATTTGATACCCATATCGTACAAACAACACATTCCGGGGTTACCCTAGGTTCATTTTCCTACATGGTGATTTTCCCTTATTTTGTTTCCATAGCTCTCAACTGAGTATGTAATGTTCGGTTACACCCGAACTTAGCCTTCCTTACTTGTTATATTTGTATAGCCGAACGATCTCGGGAACCGCTCAACCGATTTAAATTAAATTTGGCACAGAGATACCTAGGTGTTGCCACTCAGAATGTTTCACAAGGTTGCCACTTTTCGAAATTAAAAAAAAATTGCATGAAATACGCCGATATGGGCATCAAACGAAAGGTATTTCACTCCGCATTACGGCAGGGACATTTTTGAGTAGGGTTGCCACCTATTCGAAATTCAAAAAAAATTGCATGACATATGCCGATATGGGTATTAAACGAAAGGTATTTCACTCCGCATTACGACAGGGACAATTTTGAGTAGGGTTCCATTTAGGGTTGCCACCTATTCGAAATTAAAAAAAAATTGCATGAGATATGCCGATATAGGTATCAAACGAAAGGTATTTCACTCCGCATTACAATAGGGACATTTTGAGTAGGGTCGCCACCTATTCGAAATTAAAAAAAAATTGCATGAGATATCCCAATATGGGTATCGAACGGAATGTATTTCACTCCGCATTACAATAGGGAGATTTTTGAGTGGGGTTGCCATTTAGGGTTGCCTCATATTCGAAATTAAAAAAAAAATTGGAGAAGATATGCCGATATAGGTATCAAACGAAAGGTATTTCAATCCGCACTAAAATAGGGACATTTTTGAGTAGAGTTGCAATTTAGGGAACTATTCGAAATTAAAAAAAAATTGCATGATATATGCCGAGATGGGTATCAAACGAAAGGTATTTCGCTCCGCATTACAATAGGGACATTTTTGAGCGGGGTTGCCATTTAGGGTTGCCACCTATTCGAAATTTAAGAAAATTGCATGGGATATGCCGATATGGGTATCAAACGAAAGGTATTCCACTCCGCATTACAATAGGGACATTTTTGAGTAGGGTTGCCACCCATTCGAAATTAAAAAAAAAATGCATGAGATATGCCGATATAGGTATCAAACGAAAGGTATTTTACTCCGCATTACAATAGGGACATTTAGAGTAGGGTCGCCACCTATTCGAAATTAAATAAAAATTGCATGAGATATGCCGATATGGGTATCAGACGAAAGGTATTTCACTCCGCATTACAATAGGGACATTTTTGAGTGGGGTTGCCATTTAGGGTTGCCACCTATTCGAAATTAAAAAAAAATTGGAGAAGATATGCCGATATAGGTATCAAACGAAAGGTATTTCACTCCGCACTAAAATAGGGACATTTTCTAGTAAAGTTGCCATTTAGGGTTTCCACCTATTCGAAATTAAAAAAAAAAATTGCATGATATATGCCGATATGGGTATCAAACGATAGGTATTTCACTCCGCATTACAATAGGGAAATTTTCGAGTAGGGTTGCCACCTATTCGAAATTTAAAAAAATTGCATGGGATATGCCGACATGGGTATCAAACGAAAGGTATTCCACTCCGAATTACAATTGGGACATTTTTGAGTAGGGTTGCCACCTATTCGAAATTAAAAAACAATTTAATTAGATATGCCGATATGGGTATCAAACGAAAGGTATTTCACTCCGCATTACAATAGGAACATTTTTGAGTAGGGTTGCCACTTAAGGTTAGGGTAGTTAGACGAAATAGTACCCTACTTACTCATATTCTATTAAAGATTTAAAGGAGAATATTAAAGTTAAAAATCTTCGTAAAAAAATCTTAGACATGATTCGACTTAATTTTCTTAATTTCACACACGCGAATAAAATTGAAATGCAATATCAAGGCACCGTGGCAAATTCTATCAAAATATATTTAAATGCATATTTTTGGCAAATATGAAATGAATAATGCAATTCACACAGATTCTATTAGAAAGATTTCTTACCGTAGTAATTTTGTACCGTTGAACACTAGAGGCATATGTTCAATTTGAAAAGGACATCTAACCATTTAACTACTTACCAACAGATGGCGCTTAGGAAACTAAGTTGACATTTAATTAAACTAACTGATATTTGTGATTCGTGAAATTTACAAGTTTTTGGAATGTAATAAATTTGTGAGACTTTCATAGTCTATAACTAAAAAAATTTTTGAAATTAATAATTCGGCGCATGAAGATAATCGAACTAAATAACTTAGTTCTCGAGTTCACTAATTGTCATAACAATATACTATAGGCTGGAATTACCCATTTCAAATTTTTTATTCCAGTTCATTTTGCGGTTAGTGTTTGATATGTTTTTGAAATCTATTTTTAAGGAAATATTGGTAAGTAAAAATATATAATACTAGCCGGACCCGTGCGCATCTTGCGCAACAAAATACAAAACATAGTTGCGAGTTATGAAAATATGCAAATTTATTTTTCCCATATACTCACATTATAGCTATGTATACATTGATATTAAAGATTCTAGCTACATATTTAAATATTTTTACAATACTTCTTTGAATACAATATTAGACGTAAAAATAAAATCATTTGTTATTTTTTGTTTGGCTATTTCTTGCACTGAAAGTGTAATATCCTCAAATCACCTTACTCTAGAAGAAGCTACATATAATTGCCAGTGTGAAAATACAGGGCTAGGCAAATATAAGCCAGCTGACGGGGTAAGTTTAATTCGAGGTATAATTGATATCTTTCCCGAGTCGATTAATTTGACAGTGATTGTGTTCTCGCCTAAATGAGCGACGACCAACCTTGCACCATTTATAAGTCCTGCTTTGACATTAGGGTTACGAATCAGCATTACGGTTGCATTTTTCTTCAAAAGAAGTGTAAGGGGAGCAAGCCGGAAAGATTTAGGGAATTAATAAACTCAGTTGGATAACACTGAACATTATGAGTTTCATCTTGCTCAACTGTATCGCAACTTAGATACACTCTACTCTCACCTAGAAATAAATTAGATATAATAAACTCATTAAAAGTGGAGCAATCGTAATTTTTTGTACATAAAATAGCTGCTGAATGAAAATTAGATATGTTTCTGTAATTTATTTCATTTGTTCCAAGGACTTTAGCGGTGGGGTTATTATGATCAATGTAGAATTTTCGAGGTATTTTAATCGTATCTTCGGATATATTTTATTGAATTTCTAAGTCACCATTTCCTAGTGTGAGCAACCAGTTTTTAAACTCATCGTCATTATTTGCTCGCAGATTTTGGTTTAATCGTCGAATTTTTACTTTTGCCCACAACGCGTTTCATACAATTTTCAATAATTGAAGTTCTGGTCGCATGTCTAACAATTTTTTTTAGAAAAATTAAAAAATTGTTAAAAATAAAAAATATTGTTCTAAAAATATTGTATTGTCTACAATTACCTCCAAATACAAATATTTTTCCCCCAAATGGCAAATTAACATTCGTGATATCTTGTGACGGTATCATTGCGTTCGATGACGATTTTTAATTCTTCATAAAGAAATTTGCGGCAAACTCACCTTCCCCTTGTGACAACAAATTGAGGAACTGTTATCGCTAACCTCCCTGTACAAAGTTTCGCCGTGCAGAACAGGCATTGTTTGTCCATACGCCCAACGCTATGTGCTACTGAAATGCCGAGGCGTGGGCAACAATACGTTTTGGGAAGCTTTTCCTGCGCCCTCCTAGCGTTCACATCACAGCTTAGCCTTAAAATGTATGACTGTTGCAAATCGCTTCTATGCTGAACTATTGCCTGTTCACTTTGTTCTCGTCGGTGGTTACGCACACGCTGGCCTAAACGCTGTAGATCAATATTTCTTTGTTGACTTGTTTGACTCCGTTTAGCGTTTTGCCGTCTTTTTCGCTTATCTAAGGCATTAAGGTCCTCCTTCCAGGCATTGTAATCTCTGGATAGTAATAAATTGTGAGCAAAATTAATTGATAAATACAAATTTAACAACTTACCACGTATGTATGTATGTAGGTATTTAACTTAAACGGTTTTCAAAGTTTCAAATCAAAAATCAACAGAAATCAGCTGTTGTTATTTGCTTATATGCGGCTACGATGTCACCATCAAAATTATGAAAGTTGTATGTACGAATGTTTTATTAACGTATGTATGTATATAAAAGTCTCTTGTCAAATATCAACAGAAATCAGCTGTCAATCAATTAAAACGTATGCATAATGTAGTAAAATATCACTTAATATTATTAAAATGTATAAATACTTCCTTATTTTTTCACTTTATGTCCAACTTCACTGAATAAAATCACTTGTTTACATTTCCAGCTAAAGTATGCAAATTAGAGATCGAAGAATTTCAACGGCACTATCGATAGCATTGATGTAAAATAAGCATATTGTACTATGTTTTGTTTAATTTTTTGATTTCATGAACACTTATTATGTACTTTAAAATTGGCGCAAAAAGTATTCAGATTATTATTAACGGAAATATTCCATAATAGCGATGGTTTTCAACCAGAATGGAATGAAATTCAAGTATATCTCAAACCATTCTCAAGTTGAAGAATAACGTTTGAGAAAAAGTTGAGAGAATATTTAGCTTCAAATGATTAATAATGCTGAATACATTGGATCACAAATTCCAATTTTTTTTCTGCACCAGAGACGCCATTATGAAATTCCTATGTAGAATCACCCCCTGATTTCGAAAATCAAGGTTATTTTTTATTCTATGGTAACTTTTTTGAGATATTTACGAATAACGGTTTTTTCAAAAAAAAAAAACAAAACAAAAAAAATTGGGTCCACTTAATCATATATATCTCAAGAACGCATTGAGCAATTCCAAAACGGTTTGAAGCTGTTAAAAGGTAATAAAATTTTCTATAAACTGCGCATACAACCCTTTTTGCTAGGCCCCGCAGATGCAAACATAACGAACAATAATTACGGTTTTTTCCATTTTTTTTCTAAAAATATAAAAAAATTTGTATTTTGCGAGGAAGGATCTCGAAAACTTTTTATTTTTTTGCAGATTTGTTTTTTTCTCTCTAAGCTCTGTTTTATTACAAAAAAATAAGCTTTCATTCAACAAAATCGATGGACTAATACAAAAGTTATAAGCATTCGAGTAAATATATCCATTTAATACTTAAGTACCCTACTGGTACATATGAAACAGAAAAATTGAAATGAAATAGAAATTTTATTACCTTTTAAAAGCTTCAAACCGTTTTGGAATTCCTCACTTCGTTCTTGAGATATATATGATTAAGTGGACCCAATTTTTTGTTTTTTTTTTATTGGAAAACCCGTTGTTTGTAAATATCTCAAAAACGTTACCATAGAATTAAAAATAACTTGTATTTTCGAAATCAGGGGTGATTTTACATAGGAATTTCATAATGCTGTCTTTGGTGCATTTTGGCTGTAAACCAGTGATATCAAACTGAGAATTAATGTTTTCTCAAACATTTGAGTGAAAAAAATTTTCAAGTATGTCTCAAATTATTCTCAAGTTGAAGATCGACGTTTGAGAAAAAGTCGAGAAAATATTTTGTTTCAAATGATAAATAATGTTGAATATCAAACTGAGAATCAATGTATATCTCACACATTTGAGATTTTTGTTTTCAGTGTTTGTTGGGTATCAACAAAAAAGTATTCGCTGGAAGCGCCCAATGCCAGTGACTGAAAAACTGTCACAGTGTTAGCGGTTTAACTTCTCGAAACGGCTCGACCGTTTCTCAAGAAATTTTGTGAGCATATTGAGTAGGCCTGAGAATCGGATCTTGTGCCCCAAAATGGTGAAGGTGGTCCACCCCTAAACTTTTTGTTTAGACATAATTTTTTGTTTTTATTTGAAACAGCTTTCAAAAATACATGCAACCCTTATGGAGGATGGGAGGAGGAATGTGAGTTGGGGAATGACTGGGACTGGAACCGGGACTGGGAACAAGGGACGCAGAAGAATAAAAAAACGAGGGAAGAAGAAAAGACTGAGAAAGAGATAGAGTTAGACGAAGATAGAGAGATAGGAATAGCTGCAGCAAGGCAGGACGAAGGAAAGGGGGCTAGAGAGAAAAGAAGGGACGTACTCTACATCTTACATTCTAAGTTATAAGATCTTCTTATTCTGAAGCTATGGAGCTTGCGTCTGCAGTAGGTACAAACATCTAAGTAAATGTTTTTGAAAAAGTCACTGTCAACAAAAACAAAAATTGTCTTAATGATATTAGAAATGCCATAATGTCAATATTGTTAACATTGTAACTATTTGACGTTATCACCATTTCATAAGGTCAAACCTTAAATTGACCCTGTGAGCATTTGAAATGGTCATAGGGTCAATTGTCGTGTCTACCGACTTGCCTTTGGTGTACGCGTGTTGTATATCCCCATCCCTTAAACTCTCAAACGTGATGCTAAGCTACCCACACTTCTCTCGTGTGAGAGATCAGCCGAATCCAATACATCAGAGAAACTCACTTTCATTAATCTCAAAAAGGGAAAGTGGAAGGGATAAAAAACGACGACTGACAATCACTTTGCTGCCCACCCAATCACGACTGATGTTCAATAAGGGGACCACGCTTTCGGCTTTTTAATTCCCGCTGGAAAATTTCCGGAAATCCGGAGAACAGGGGCCGCAACCTTAGCGAGAGAGCGTGACTTTATAGGACAGCATGGCCCTGCGTCCGCCAAATAAGGGCTATAAATCAACGCAGCTTATAGACAAACAAGCGGGCGAAGTGGGAGAAACATCTAAAGAATTGCAACCTCTTCGCCGCCGGTGTAGGTAAGCTATGGTGCACCGTAAATTTTTTTCCTTTGGCGATAAAGTGCTATCGGATTCAAAAAAATGCGCGAGCAATTTTTGTATTGTATTGTATTGTATTTTATTAAACATTTTCCAGATGCATACTTATTAACCTAAGATTACAATATTACATTAAATAATTTCAAATTACTATGCAGCATAGGAAAAGTATATGGCATTTTTTATATTAAAGTTTAACATAGTTCTAAATGCTATTCCTAGCTTTGGTATATTGTTTTGTGTGGGGTGTACAAAAATAAAAATTTCATAAAGAGTTTAAGTTATACATTAAATTAAATCATCAAAGATATGAAAGAGAATCAATACTAAATATTTGCATCGTTTCTAATTCAAAGTGATTATAACCAAAAAGATACAGCTTAACTTCTTTTTTAAATAAGTTGACATTTCTTATTACCTGTACAGTGGCAGGAAGGGAGTTGAAAAATTTGCACGACGTGTATGTGTAAAAACTTCTAAAGTGCGACGTCCTAGTATGCGGAATTTGTACCATCGGAAGTAGACTTCTTCGTAAGTTGTAGACTTCCGAAGGAAAGCTTTCCAGGTAGCCACACCGTATAAAGAATGTTTTTAAAACTTTGTAAAGATAGAGATGTCGACACGGAAATATATCTGGTTTCCTAAAATATAGCATAGAGTGAGACCTATAGTTTGCACTACAGATTCGCCTTATAACCCCCTTTTGAATTGTTACCACTGCTGACAGCTTATTAGCCGAAGCGCCGTAGTAAACTGTTTTTAAAGTGGATATTGAACATAACTTTTGCAGACGATAAAATTGACGAGTGGTATATAGAAAGTATTTTTTTAGAGCATTAATGTGCTCAGACCAACTCAAGCGGTTGTCTATTATAATTCCTAGGTACTTGAAATTCTCAACAACTTCAACCCTGAAGCAGCTCTCACTACAGTTTCTATTACAATCAAAAGATCTCATCGCGTCACTTTGAGTGCACGCTATATGGTGCATGTTAAAGCGAGAGCACACTGCGGAGTGAAATATGACATCATAACTTGGTTGTTCTTTGAGAACATGACTGAAATACATAAGTCTAGTTTTACTACTTACAATCAGTTTGTGTGAAGCGAACCAGGTTCGTAACAAATGTATATGATGGTTAATGTCACATATTAATTCAAAGTAATTCGGTGTACTGTACGCAATTGCAAGATCGTCGGCAAAGGCAGTGGCCTTGCCTCTCAATGGAAGCTTAAATATTGAATTAATATAGACCAAGAACAATATTGGACCAAGAACTGAGCCTTGGGGAACGCCCAGATTAACAAGCTGTAAGCTACTGTAGCTACATTCTACTTTAACTTTTTGTGTTCTGCCCGATATATACGATTTAAGCCACTTATGCATAACACCGCGGAATCCTGCACTATATAGTTTATCCAAAATTACACCCCTATCGACCATATCAAAAGCTTTTGTTATGTCCACAAAGAGACCAGCACAACTTCTTTTTTCATCCAGAGCTTTGTAGACGTTGGTGCAAAAATCTAGCAAAGCGTCTTCTGTTGAAAGGTCAGAACGAAAGCCAAACTGCATGGAGCTAAAAAAGCTCGCTTTATTTAGAAAATTAACAATTCTGGTTTTAACAGCCTTTTCAAAAACTTTAGATATGGCCGAGAGTAGTGAAATAGGTCTGTAATTATTAAAATCTTTTTTATCCCCTTTTTTCAAGATCGGAATTACAATCGCACATTTCAAACCATCGGGAAAAATACCCTGAGTAATGCTGGTGTTGAATAAGTATATCAGTATATCAACCACATTAAAATATATCTTTTTTAAAATTAAATTGGAAATACCATCCTCACCGCATGAACTAGAGTTTTTTAAGGTTTTTATAATGCTTATAATTTCGAAACCTGTGATAGGGTCAAAAAGAAGCTATTTCGAGCATCTTGGCCCGATGGTAAATGGGTCGCAAACCGACAATTGCAGTTAGTTAATACTGTGTTCCCAACCGTTGTAAAGTGCGTGTTAAGTTTATTAGCTACTTCCACAGCATCCGTAATCGACTGACTTCCAGCTTGAAATGCTATTCGCTTGCCATATGTAAGGCATACCTAGGTCGACAAACCCAAACAGCAAACCAATATGTACGCACACAAGCATACACTGCCACAGAGGTCGAAAAACCATCTAACTTGCGAAGCTATCTAAAGCAGTGCTTAAAAACCTGTGCAATGAGGGATTCAGATATCTAGCACATGTCTTCAACCTGTCCTTGTTCATTGTCGTCATCCCCGAAAAATGGAAAATGGCGAGGGTTATACAGCTATTAATGCATGGTAAACGAGCTTGCGTCATCCGATATCTCTCCTATCGCAGCATACCTGCAACTTACCAATCATCATAATGGCTTTCGAAAACTACATAGTACCACTACCACGCTAAACGCAATCAACACGCAGATAAATTGCGGATAGAATCAAGAACCCCACCACCCAACAATACTCGTAGTACTAGACTTATCAAAAGCTTTTGATACCGTAAATCGCGACACTTTACTGCAAGACTTGGAAGGGTCTACCCTGCAACCTAGTCTCAAAAGGTGATCTGCAAACTATCTGTCTGGACGGCAGATATCGCTGAAATTCAGGAACGTACCATCTAAAGATAGAATAATTACACAAGGTGTGCCTAGGGGGGTGTCCTATCTTCGTTTAACTTCTATAAATTGAAGCTCCATTCGCCACCAGAAGGAGCTACCATCGTATTCTACGCCGATGACTGCACGATAATGGCACCCACCCTTTGATCAGCTGTGCAATAAAAAAGACGACTATCTTCCAAGTCTTTCCAGTATCTTTATCTGGCCACCGACAAAATCTTCGGCGACCTTATTTACAATGTGGACAAGACAAATGTATACCATGTTGGACATCCACGTCGATGGCATTACGCTATCGACTGTCTTACATCCAAAAATACTGGATGTGGCGTTCGATGAGAATCTACATTTTGGTATGCATCATCATGCATCTGCAATTGTACCTAAAATCCAGAGCCGTAACTAAATCCTCATATCTCTTTCTGGCAGCACATGGGGTAAATGTATATTACCACTCATAAAGCAATTGACACGACTCTTGCATGATACGCGTCTCCAATTAGGTCGACCAGCCTAAGGGATACACAATAGAAGAAACTACAGCGCTGTCAAAACTCCACTCTCAGAACTAACTTAGGTGGTCTCCTTATGTCCCCAGTCTTATGTCCACGTCCCTCTGGCTCAATTTCGATCTGGATAATGTAACAGGTTAAATTCATTCCAGAATCAACCCCGACATACATAATATATGTCCTGCTTATAATGTGCCCCAACATGACACCAACCATCAATTGCAATGTGGCCTATTACACCCCTTTTTCTCTGGTCCACTCCTGTTGGAAACGAAAGTTTCTTCGGACTTCCGTTAGAGGATATTGTAAGATTATCACGGTGTGCTTGAAGTGCAGGTTTAATTAAGTCTGTAGTGTTACCAGAAGTTTGTTTAACACCAATCTGAAAAACCTTATGAAAAAACAGGACGTATGTTATAAAGTAACTCCGTCCTCTTGGCAAGTAATAGAAGAAGAAGGCTCTATGTCACTTGCTGGTTCTTGATCTGACTGCTGTATTACTGCATGATCACAAAAGGTGCTCGATAGTTTCCTCGTCCAACCCACACTTCCTACATATGCTATCACTGACCAAACCTAATTTAAAAGCATGTGATGCCAGAATGCAGTGTCCAGCCAGAATACCCGTCATAAGTTTACAGTCCTATCTTTTTAATGATAAAAGTAACTTTGTTAGTCAAAGGGTGTAAGACCTACACATTATCTTCTACACTTTGCAGTCCCGCGCTTTGATCAACGCCTTTCACGCTTGATCGATGATGTGCACCTCTTCTTTTAATCTCACCCAATCTAATTGGGACGTCTACGGGCAAGATTCGAGGGACGCGCCCTTTTTAGCTGGTTCGTCCGCTTTTTCAATCACATCTTTCCCTATATGACCTGGGATCCAATATTTGGTACGTTGTATCTAAATTTCCTTATCAGAATTTTCAAATTGATTCTGGTTGGCGAGATATTTGTACAAAAAATACCAAAACACGTTTTTCTGCTGTATTTACCACGCCTTTTCGTCAATAAAAATGCTTTTTGTATTTAATTAGCGAGCTTTGCTCATATTGCTTTATACAATGGTTTTTGTAATTGATATTAGAACAAATGTTACTAAGCTTTCAAAAGCGCGCCTAAAAATCATATCCACGCCATTAGGAATAAACTACATACAGAGTGTATGTGACCAATTGTACAGCGAACAATGGGACATTCATATGGGTTAGCAGCTAAAGGCTTGCACTGATATGAATGTTGGAGATTCGAGTTCAACGCTCAGCTCCCGAAAAGCTAGCTGGTGAAGAAGTGAAATGAGGACTGGGTACACTCACAAACATCAGATTGTCGATATATTGCTGTTTAAATGTCATTGTTTTTGTATTCAATAATCGAATATACCTGAATTTAAATTTTTCCCTGTCACACTTATGCTGCTAAAATCAATTTAAGCGGCATTAAGGGCCTGGCAAGCATATTTTTATACTCAGTTGAGCAGAGCTCACAGAGTATATTAAGTTTGATTGGATAACGGTTGGTTGTACATATATAAAGGAATCGAGATAGATATAGACTTCCATATATCAAAATAATCAGGATCGAAAAAAAATTTGATTGAGCCATGTCCGTCCGTCCGTCCGTTAACACGATAACTTGAGTAAATTTTGAGGTATCTTGATGAAATTTGGTATGTAGGTTCCTGAGCACTCATCTCAGATCGCTATTTAAAATGAACTATATCGGACTATAACCACGCCCACTTTTTCGATATCGAAAATTTCGAAAAACCGAAAAAGTGCGATAATTCATTACAAAAGACAGATAAAGCGACGAAACTCGGTATATGAGTTGAACTTATAACGCAGAATAGAAAATTAGTAAAATTTTGGACAATGGGCGTGGCGCCGCCCACTTTTAAAGAAGGTAATTTAGAAGTTTTGCAAGCTGTAATTTGGCAGTCGTTGAAGATATCATGATGAAATTTGGCAGGAACGTTACTCCTATTACTATATGTACGCTTAATAAAAACTAGCAAAATCGGAGAAGGACCACGCCCACTTTAAAAAAAAAAATTTTTTTAAAGTAAAATTTTAACAAAAAATTTTATATCTTTACAGTATATAAGTAAATTATGTCAACATTCAACTCCAGTAATGATGTGGTGCAACAAAATACAAAAATAAAAGAAAATTTCAAAATGGGCGTGGCTCCGCCCTTTTTTATTTAATTTGTCTAGGATACTTTTAACGCCATAAGTCGAACAAAAATTAACCAATCCTTTTGAAATTTGGTATGGGCGTAGATTTTATGACGTTGAATGTTTTCTGTGAAAATGGGCGGAATCGGTTGATGTCTAGCCCAGTTTTTATACACAGTCGTCCGTCTGTCCTTCCGCATGGCCGTTAACACGATAACTTGAGCAAAAATCGACATATCTTTAATGAACTTAGTTCACGTGCTTACTTGAACTCACTTTATCTTGGTATGAAAAATGAACGAAATCCGACTATGACCACGCCCACTTTTTCGATATCGAAAATTACGAAAAATGAAAAAAATGCCATAATTCTATACCAAATACGAAAAAAGGGATGAAACATGGTAAGGTAATTGGATTGTTTTATTGACGCGAAATATAACTTTAGAAAAAACTTTATAAAGTGGTTGTGACACCTATCATATTATGTAAGAAAATGAAAAAGTTCTGCAGGGCGAAATAAAAAACCCTTAAAATCTTGGCAGGTATTACATATATAAATAAATTAGCGGTATCCAACAGATAATGTTCTGGGTCACCCTGGTCCACATGGTCGATATCTGGAAAACGCCTTCACATATACAACTACCACCACTCCCTTTTAAAACTCTCATTAATGCCTTTAATTTGATACCCATATCGTACAAACTCATTCTAGAGTCACCCCTGTCCACCTTTATGACGATATCTCGAAAAGGCGTCCACCTATAGAACTAAGCCCCACGCCCTTTTAAAATACTCATTAACACCTTTCATTTGATACCCATATCGTACAAACATATTCTAAAGTCACCCCTGGTCCACCTTTATGGCGATATCTCGAAAAGGCGAACACCTATAGAACGAAGGCCCACTCCCTTTTAAAAATACTCATTAACACCTTTCATTTGATACCCATATCGTACAAACGCACTCTAGAGTCACCCCTGGTCCACCTTTATGGCGATATCTCGAAAAGGCGACCACCTATGGAACTAAGGATTACTCCCTTTTAAAATACTCATTAACACCTTTCTTTTGATACCCATATTGTACAAACAAATTCTAGGGTAACCCCTGGTCCACCTTTATGGCGATATCTCGAAACGGCGTCCACCTATGGAACTAAGGATTACTCCCTTTTAAAATACTCATTTACACCTTTCATTTGATACCCATATCGTACAAACGCACTCTAGAGTCACCCTTGGTCCACCTTTATGGCGATATCTCGAAAAGGCGACCACCTATGGAACTAAGGATTACTCCCTTTTAAAATACTCATTAACACCTTTCTTTTTATACCCATATTGTACAAACAAATTCTAGGGTAACCCCTGGTCCACCTTTATGGCGATATCTCGAAACGGCGTCCACCTATGGAACTAAGGATTACTCCCTTTTAAAATACTCATTAACACCTTTCATTTGATACCCATATCGTACAAACGCACTCTAGAGTCACCCCTGGTCCACCTTTATGGCGATATCTCGAAAAGGCGACCACCTATGGAACTAAGGATTACTCCCTTTTAAAATACTCATTAACACCTTTCTTTTGATACCCATATTGTACAAACAAATTCTAGGGTAACCCCTGGTCCACCTTTATGGCGATATCTCGAAACGGCGTCCACCTATGGAACTAAGGATTACTCCCTTTTAAAATACTCATTTACACCTTTCATTTGATACCCATATCGTACAAACGCACTCTAGAGTCACCCTTGGTCCACCTTTATGGCGATATCTCGAAAAGGCGACCACCTATACAACAACCACCACTCCCTTTTAAAACCCTCATTAATACCTTTAATTTGATACCCATATCGTACAAACACATTCTAGAGTCACCCCTGGTCCACCTTTATGGTGATATCTCGAAGCGGCGTCCACCTATGGAACTAAGGATTACTCCCTTTTAAAATACTCGTTAACACATTTCTTTTGATACCCATATTGTACAAACAAATTCTAGGGTCACTACTGGTCCACCTTTATGGCGATATCTCGAAACGGCGTCCACCTATGGAACTAACTCCCTTTTAAAATACTCATTAACACCTTTCATTTGATACCCATATCGTACAAACGCATTCTAGAGTCAACCCTGATCCACCTTTATGGCTATATCCCTAAATGGCGTCCACCTATAGAACTATGGCCACTCCCTCATAAAATACTCTTTAATGCTTTTCATTTGATACGCATGTCATACAAACACATTCCAGGGTTTCCCTCGGTTCATTTTCCTACATGGTTATTTTCCCTTATGTTGTCACCATATCTCTCAACTGAGTATGTAATGTTCGGTTACACCCGAACTTAACCTTCCTTACTTGTTAGTTATTCATATCAATTGGCATCAGTTATTGGTGCCTTCACCTAAAATATGTGACAATTTCATAAAAAAGAAGAAAATGCAAAAATTGGGAACAAATTCCACATATCATAAGTAACATGGTAAAAAGGTATCCAAAACAAAAAATCAAATATCAAAAAAAATTAGTGAATTCACTAAATGAAATATTTATAGGATATGGAGGTCGCGCAAATCAAATGGTTGATTTAGTATGGTTATTATTAGGGCGTTATGGTGTGTCACTATTGACTAACTACATTGATTTCCATGAGGTTGGTTCGATAAGCTATTTTATATTGATATATCAACTTTGCAAAGGCTTTTAGTTTGTCCTTTTCTTCACTTCTCCCTTTCTCCCTATCTTTCCATCACGCATTTTCTCTCTGGGTCCCTCTCTTAGTCCTTCCCTTGCTCAATCCATCTATCTCTCTATCTTCGTCTAATTCTATCTCTTTCCATCTGTTTTGTTCTCTCTAGCTCTTCTTATTTTTCTCCATCCCTTATTCCCAGTCCCAGTCCAAGTCCAAGTCCCGACTCAATCTCTTCATATCTGTAAACTATGCTAATATATACAAAGATAAAGCATTGATTTTCTATATACACAAAACGTAAAAAACAAGAATAAAAAAATAAATTTATGTTTGTTTGTTTTCATGGTGTGTTCAATTTATACGTATTATTTAAGAATTCATGAACTTAACACCGGCTTTAATAATTGAATATTCAATTATTATAAGACGGTGTTAAGCTCCTGAGTTCTTAAATAATAAAAAAAAAAATTAAAATTTAAATTAAGGTGTGGACTACCCCTACTATTTAGGGTAGGAAGGTATTCAACAACAAAAACTGTAACACGAGAATTTTATTTGTAAGATTAATTACATATATCGACTACTAAATCCACTTCATAACTCCAAATTCAGTATAAGAAAATGTGACTGAAAGTGTGCAACACATATTGGTTTTGTTTTGCAGAGATCAAAGAGGTAGAGTACAAAAACGTAAAAATTGAAGACTTTTGCAAGGGAAATGATTGTACTTTTAAATGGTATATGCAGATTTTTAATAAAAGGTAGTTTTCGTGGCGAAATTACTCTTTGAATGCAGAAGGAAAACGAAATGTTCGTACATTTATATGAGAACTGAAAAATAAGATTTGGAGTTCAGATTTAGAAGACCTTGCGAAAACTATTAGCTCAATTCGGGGTAAAATTTTGTTTAGAGAATGTCTGCCACGCCATTCGGTCTTGGTATCAGGCACCAATGTTGCACAATCAGCTGCTTTAAAAAACGTTGCGCATTGAAATCATATGTATATTCTATTGTTGGTAGTAGTACTTCCTACACTCTAAAGCTTATGTATGAAATTAAGATTAAAATGGAGGTAAATTCCTGTTGAAATAATTTTTTGGTGTAAAAATGCCCATTTTTTGTACGTATTCATGTTGAAAATAAAAAAATGGATGATATTACTATAAAAAACGTGTAATATTTTGATTTACAACCGAAAATTATGAAGTTTTACGCAAGAAGTGTGCAAAAGTATACATGCTTTGTAATTTCACACAACAATGTGTACATTTTAGTCACATATTATTGTATTTTGCTTCAAGTAACTGTAAATTTTCATTTTCTGTGAAATCGTGTCGTCTCGTGGTGGAAAAAAAGTGAATAAGCTTTAAAATATAATTATAAATAGGTGAATAAGCTATAAAATATATGTAAATATAAATAGGTTATAAGCTTTAAAATATATGTAAATATAAATAAGTAATAAGTTTTACAAATATAGCATTTTCAGGTCAAATGAAACTTTATTCAAGTCAAATGAAACTTTTTTCATTTCAAATGAACCTTTTTTCATTTTAAATGAAACTTTTTTCATTTTAAATGAATCTTTTTTCATTTCAAATAAAACTCACTTTCACTTTTTACCGTTATGTTTTTCAGCATAGTTAAAAAAAATCTCTCCACAGTTCAGATGATCTACTATATAGTTGATAAAAGTAATGTTTCTCTCAATACCTTGCTATCGCTCTATGTTGTTTGGTAAGACGTTGGTCAAAGAGAAAAGCATAATACAGAGGATTCAACCTATGTGTTAGTTGGTATCAGACAGTGAATAGGAAATACACTCACATCATGCTCTTTGGTTCCTTCTATTTGTTCTCTACGTTGGTTTATTCCTACGTTATTAACGAAGTATATGTAGAAGAATGTGCTTTATATATAAGAGGAGTAGATACAAGTAAAAAATATAGGTGCTTATTTTAAGTAGGTGGTTAAACTGTAGTATATAAGTTGCCTAGCGTATAACCCTGCTACTTTATCTATTAAAAATTGAAACGATCAAAAGGCAAGGCTAAACTAAGCCGACCTTAACTGCAGCTTAAATTCACAAAGAAAATTTAAGCAAAAATTTTGCCCTAAATGTGGCTAATTAGAAATAGTTGTCTTAAAGAAAAATTTGATAAATACTTAGCGTTATAAAGTACGATATAAATATACTCACAATTACCTTAGTAGAATGGTTTCATTTGACTTGAAAAAAGATTCATTTGAAATGAAAAAAGTTTCATTTAAAATGAAAAATGTTTCATTTTATTTAGATTTATATTTATATTTATATCATTTACATTTATATGCGCACAGGAACTGAGTTCCAATTTGTGATCAATCGTGAGCGCAGAACTCGTAAACTTCATCGTCACAGAAAAACGCACTTTCATAAACCTAAAAAAAAAGTGGGACGAATACATATCCTTTACAGACAACCGCTTCTATCCCGACTGATGCCCGTCAAGGGGAGCATGCTTTCCACAAGGTCATTGAATCCGCATCAGCTCGCTTCATTCTCGCCAGTAGAATTCCCGAAATTCGGCCCCACTTTCCGGCGGAGGCCGCAAATTTAGCGAGAGAACGTGACCTTATAAGACAGCTCGATTCGGGCGACCCCCAAATAAGGCATATAAACCAAAGCATCAGATTGCTTGTGGATGAACACAAGCGGGCGAAATGGGAGGAGCACCTAAGCGGTTGTAACCTTGCTGCCGGTGTAGGTAAACGTCCACCGTAAAGTCCCTATCGAATCCGTCTAGGCACAATGACAAAGTTTCCATCGCCTTTGGCGGTAAAGTGCTGTCGGATGCGAAAAAATGCGCGAGTGCTTTCTGCCGACAATATATAATACATTCTACGGTTGACAAAGATAGACGGAGGGCCAACAGACACGCACATAAACATAAATTCAGCGCGTCACCAATTACCATCACCACCAAAGAGGTTGAGGATGACATCGGCCATGCTAAACCATCCAAAGCAGCGGGCCCGGACGGCATAGCCAAGTCGATGCTTAAAAGCCTAGGAAAAGAGGGTTCCAAATATTTAGCGCATGTGTTCAACCTGTCTCTGCCCACCTTTGTCATCCCCGAAAAATGGAAAATGGGCAAGGTGGTCCCGCTACTAAAGCCTGGGAAACCAGCTAACATAGGAGAGTTATATCGCCCGATATCTCTCTTATCGCCAATAGCCAAGACGCTTGAAGCCATTTTGATCCCCTACTTCCAAGCAAATTTGCAGCTAGCCTGTCATCGGCATGGCTACAGAAAACTGCATATCACCACCACCGCGCTAAATGCCATTAGCACCCAGATAAATCAAAACCCCCACCATAGAACAGTACTCGTTGCGCTAGGCCTAACAAAAGCATTTGATACGGTCAACCATGGCACGCTACTGCAAGACCTGGAAGGGTCTACCCTTCCCCCATGTCTTAAAAGGTGGACCGCAAATTATCTTGGTGGACGGCAGGCATCGGTGCAATTTAGAAACGAAACATCAAAACCAAGAAGAATTAAACAAGGGGGGCCACAGGGTGGTGTCCTATCCCTACTTTTGTTTAATTTCTACATATCTAAGCTACCTTCGCCACCAGAAGGAGTTACTATCGTTTCCTACGCTGATGACTGCACAATAATGGCCACAGGCTCACAGATCGATGAGCTTTGCAACAGAATAAACGGCTACCTCCATAATCTCTCCCGCTATTTCCGCCTCGCGAAACCTGGCATTACCACCGACTAAATCCTCTGCGACCTTATTTACAACATGGACGTCCCAAATGTAGACAATTTTGAACATCCACGTCGATGGCACTACGCTACCGACTGTCCTACACCCCAAAATCTTGGGTGTGACGTTTGATCAGGATCTACATTTTGGTGAGGATACAGCCGCAATTGTACCGAAAATCCAGAGCCGTAATAAAATCCTCAAATCCCTTGCTGGCAGTACTTGGGGAAAAGACAAAGAAACGTTCATTACAACCTACAAACCAATTGGCCAGCCGACTGCATGCTACGCGTCCCCGATATGGTCACCAAGCCTAAAGACTACTCACTGGAAGACGCTACAGGCCTGCAAATACTGCCCTCAGAACCGCGGTTGCCTTCTTATGTCCCCAGAACACCATATTCATAATGAGGCGAGAATACTCCCCATCAGGGAGAGAAATGAGATGCTAACCAAACAGTTCCTGTTGAATACCCAGAAACCTGGGCATCCCAACAGACATCTGATTGATAAGCCAGCACCGCCTAGGGACTTAAGGAGTCATCTCCGTAAGCATTTTTAGGAAATACGGCACCTGAGAACTCAGCCGTATGAAGCAAAAAAACACAAGCAGGTCCTTGGTAAACTCCACAAACAGGCGTCGGACCTTTATGCCGGGAATTGCCCGGTGAATCCAGTAATCGGGGAACAGTACCGAAAACTTGCGGAAGAGGAACGCATACTACCCAGGGAAACGCGAGTCACTCTGGCTCAACTTCGTTCTGGATACGGTAACAGGTTAAACTCTTACATATCCAGAATCAACCCGACATACAAAATGTATGCCCCGCTTGCAATGTATCCCCACATGACACCAACCATCTCTTTAATTGTAATGTGGAACCAACGCCTCTAACACCCCTCTCATTATGGTCCACCCCTGTTGAAACAGCAAGTTTTCTTGGACTCCCGTTATAGGATATTGATGAAAATTGTGATCGGTCGCAGCTCTTAGGTGGAGCGAATCACTGCTACAACAACAACAACAACAGTTCCAATTTTGAATGTTTGTTTCCAAAATGCAATAAAAATTTTTCAAGCTACAATGTCTATGCAGTCCATTTTTTCAAAAAATCATTCTGCTGTGGTTGAAAGTGTCACCACTGTGTACCACAAATTCAATTGTTCGATGGCTTCTTGCGACTTTTTCGCTATAAAAAATTAGGTCCTTTACCTGAAAGAAATGGTGCTTGTAAAATCAACTAATCTGTTCTGCTGTTCTTGACTTAACCTAGAATCGTTGAAATTGATCGAATGTGGTTAATTCGACCGAGTTCTTTGTCAAGCGAACAAATTAGTTTAATCATTTAAACAGCAGAGAAATTGTCGCTCTTAAGTTAACAAAATTCTGTAAAATTGACAGATTCCTAGTCAATCTAACTGATTTTTTTAACACAACTGATCACACAGGTCATTTTAACAGCGATCAATAGTCAATACATGAGCAAATTTCAAAGAGAATTTTACGCTCACTGCACTCTCTGCTTTGTACTTATGACGATGGTGCCACTTGTTAAAAAAAAACACCAAAATAAGAAAACCACCAAATCGAAAAAACACACAAAATGGGAAAGCAACAAGAAACTAGTTTGCAGTTATCAATACAAAACGAAAAACCCTTTTTTGAATTTACTGTGCAAAAAATTATGAGATACCGGGACACCTATTTATCGGATACAATTTTGCAACTTCTCCTCAAAGCGAAATGCAAATTGCGCCTCTTTTTGCAAAAGTTTTGTTTGAACGAACAGGATTTTTCACTCACGCGATTGTATCTAATTACTTAATAAAAAACATCCTTTTTTATACTCAGTTGAGCAGAGCTCACAGAGTATATTAACTTTGATTGGATAACGGTTGGTTGTACAGGTATAAAGGAATCGAGATAGATATAGACTTCCATATATCAAAATCATCAGTATCGAAAAAAAATTCGATTGAGCCATGTCCGTCCGTCCGTCCGTCTGTCCGTTAACACGATAACTTGAGAAAATTTTGAGGTATCTTGATGAAATTTGGTATGTAGGTTCCTGGGCACTCATCTCAGATTGCTATTTAAAATGAAAGATATCGGACAATAACGACGCCCACTTTTTCGATATCGAATATTTCGAAAAATCGAAAAAGTGCGATAATTCCTTACCAAATACGGATTAAGCGATGAAACTTGGTAGGTGAGTTGAACTTATGACGCAGAATAGAAAACTAGTAAAATTTTGGACAATGGGCGGGGCACCCCCACTTTTAAAAGAAGGTAATTTAGAAGTTTTGCAAGCTGTAATTTGGCAGTCGTTGAAGATATCATGATGAAATTTGGCAGGAACGTTACTCTTATTACTATGTGTCTGCTTAATAAAAATTAGAGAGAACGACCACGCCCACTTTTTAAAAAACATTTTTTTTAAATTCAAATTTTAAAAGAAAAGTTAATATCTTTACAGTATATAAGTAAATTATGTCAACATTCAACTCCAGTAATGATATGTTGCAACAAAATACAAAAATAAAAGAAAATTTCAAAATGGGCGTGGCTCCGCCCTTTTTCATTTAATTTGTCTAGGATACTTTTAATGCCATAAGTCGAACAAAAATGTATCAATCCTTGTGAAATTTGGTAGAGGCTTAGATTCTATGGCGATAACTGTTTGCTGTGAAAATGGGCGAAATCAGTTGAAGCCACGCCCAGTTTTTATACATAGTCGACCGTCTGTCCTTTCGCTCGGCCGTTAAAATGATAACTTGCGCAAAAAACGATATATCTTAACTAAACGTAGTTCACGTACTTATATGAAGATAAAATGGTATAAAATATGGCCGAAATCCGACTATGACCACGCCCACTTTTCCGATATCGAAAATTACGAAAAATGAAAAAAATGCCATAATTCTGTACCAAATATGAAAAAAGAGATGAAACATGGTAATTGGATTGGTTTATTGACGCAAAATATAACTTTAGAAAAAAACTTGGTAAAATAGGTGTGACACCTACCATTTTAAGTAGAAGAAAATGAAAAAGTTTTGCAGGGCGAAATCAAAAGCCCTTGGAATATTGGAAGGAATACTGTTCGTGGTATTTCATAAAAAAAAAATAAATGTAAGGCGCGATAACCTCCGAAGAGATCTATGGACGAGCTTCTCTTCCAATTTGCGTCGTGCTCCTCTTGCTTTTCCCTACAAATTGGCCGGACGGGACCTACATGTTTTATGCCGACTCCGAACGGCATCTGCAAGGCAGATGAGTTTTCACTGAGAGCTTTTCATGGCAGAAATACACCCGGAGCGCTTGCCAAACACTGCCGAGGGGCGACCCCGTTAGAAAAATTTTCTTCTAATTGAAAAACCTTATTTCTAAAATTTTGATGTTGCTTTGCCCGGGGTGTGAACCGGTGTGGTAGGCGGAGCACGCTACCATCACACCACGGTGGTCGCATGGTATTGCATATATAAATAAATTAGCGATACCCGACAGATGATGTTCTGGATCACCCTGGTATACATTTTGGTCCATATCTCGAAAACGCCTTCACATATACAACTAAGGGCCACTCCCTTTTAAAACCCTCATTAATACCTTTAATTTGATACCCATATCGTACAAACACATTCTAGAGTCACCCCTGGTCCACGTTTATGGCGATATCTCGAAAAGGCGTCCACATATAGAACTAAGGCCCATTCCCTTTTAAAATACTCATTAACACCTTCATTTGATACCCATATTGTACAAACGCATTCTAGAGTCACCCCTGGTCCACGTTTATGGCGATATCCCGAAAAAGCGTCCACCCATACAACTAAAGCCCACTCGCTTTTAAAACACTTATTAACACCTTTCATTTGATACCCATATAGTACAAACAAATTCTAGAGTCACCCCTGGTCCACCTTTATGGCGATATCTCGAAAAGGCGTCCACATATAGAATAAGACCCACGCCCTCTTAAAATACTCATTAATACCTTTCATTTGATACCCATATCGTACAAAATAAATTCTAGAGTCACCCCTGGTCCACCTTTATGGCGATATCTCCAAAAGGCGTCCGTCCACCTATAGAAATTATGCCCACTCCCTTTTAAAATTATTATTAACACATATCGTACAAACAAATTTTAGAGTCAGGCCTGGTCCACCTTTATGGCGATATCCCTAAATGGCGTCCATCTATAGAACTATGACCCACTTCCTCTTAAAATACTCTTTAATACCTTCCATTTGATACACATGTCATACAAACACATTCCAGGGTTACCCTAGGTTCTTTTTACAACATGGTGATTTTCCCTTACTTTGTCCCCACAGCTCTCAACTGAGTATGTAATGTTCGGTTACACCCGAACTTAACCTTCCTTACTTGTTAATGTTGATGTATCCGACAACATAAAAGTTTGAGTTGTTTTGGAATCGTTTCAACTTAGAGTGTTACGAAAATTAAACTTGCCGAATTACATGTAAAGTTACTTCAGTGTTGACTTACCTTCCTGCGAATTGATTCTTTACTTTTCTATAACTTACAAATTCTCTATTTAAAATGTTATGTCAAACATTTATACTAAAAGTTTTGCAAATATAAGCAACTGGAATTTTAAGCATATAATAACTAAAGTATTATATATTTTTTGCGAAAAATTCAACAAGAGATTTATAAAAATAAAGATGTGTAACATTACACATTTATAGTGGTTAAAGTGTTGCCTACCATTTTGGTAGTAAATTTACGATTTTCGCTTTAGAGTGTAGTATCTGTGCATGGCGGAACCATATAAGGTGGCAGCATGGTGACATACCTACAAACAGAAATAAAAAATCCATGTAGTTTGTTTTTGTAAATTCGATGGACTAATTACAAAATTGTACTGCGCCGGAAGTTGATGTATCAAATCAAATCAGCTGTCCCGTGCTGCCACCTTGTAAAATTCCGTCATGTATCTGTAAAAGCATCTTTCATTAATTGGCAACTGTCAAAAATATTCGGAATTTCGTTTGCTGGTTGCTCCACTTTTATACGACGCATGTGACTTGTATGTTTAACTATGTTCGTAATCGTATGGTGTCATGATGTCGGCACACAATATTATATTAGCATCGTATTGTTGTCGTTGTTTTTACGGATATGTGCAGTCCTTTGCCGTATTGAGTCCGCCAGACACCGGTACTAATACCTGAAACTAGTCCGACCCCTCAGGTCTGTTGATTTAAGTCGCCTCTTACGACTGGTATACCAACCCGTTCGGTGTTTAGCATCGTAGAAATCGTCGGAACCGTTACTCGGTTGTGTTATACCATACGCACGCAGGACACTTGTTTGTAAACTCATTTTCATAACTTGTACATATAACTTTTACTTACAGGTTGTCTAGGACCTTGTACACTCGCCATTCTCCAAACACTTGTCTCAAAGCCGCGCTTCAAAAAATTTGGTGATGTCAAAATTTTATTTAAAATCATTTTTATAGTAATATTACTAGTTTTTACTAGTAAGAGGATAGTGATATTTGCGAATAATAGTAAAGACAGTCTGAATTTCACACAAAAAACCTTGTAGCGATTATTGCAGCAATAAATAAATGTACTGCTTGAAAGAGAACCCGAACAAAAAACCACGTGCAGGCCAACAGATCGAATTTAACTGAACCTGTGCCGGAGTCTTATTGAGGTAATCAGTGAAGGCAGCCCGCTCTGTGGCCACTACATGGCCAAGTGTTCTATACGTAATATAAGCGATTATATTATGATTTTCTTAATCATATTGTTGTATTATTAAACCAAGTACGCTGTTATCAAGCTCAATAGCACTTCAATTGTGGAGGTCCACACCAAAACGAAACATTTACATCAAAAGTAGTTTAAGCAGTTTGAAATACATACCGCTCCAATTTAAGTATTGTATTGTATTGTATTGTGTAGTCTTTATTTTCTCGTAAATATTTACAATTTCTAGAGTATTACAATATGAAATAAAAATACAAATAAGAAAATAGATAATGACATTAGATGCTCATTCAAAGAGCAGAGGAAATGCCATTTCATTCGTTTAGTATTATAAATGCTTATGGGGCGCATAATATTAACAAATTGTAACTATAAAAATTCAAAAATTAGAGATGTCAAGGTACTTTCATTGAATGGAAAAAGAAAAAAGAAAAAAAAAAACACCTCGATGCTAATGGACACAGGTACTTATATTATAGGTCTCAAAAGAGTCGTCCTACATATTAATTTTAACGGTAGAAATTTACTTGGAGTGTCTGCCAAACCATTGCCGGGGTGGCGACCCGGCTTATGTCAAGTTTTTCTAAAGTATTTAGATGTGGTTTTTCCTGAGATCTGAACCTAGACCATGGGTGTGCTAAGCGAGCACACTACCACCACACCATGGAAGCCGCCAGTCGAGAATGGACCAAGTGTGCATAAAACGCTTACATAAAACGGGTTACTTATTTTCTAAACTAATATGTCCCATTAGCCACTAGAAAATCAAATTTAACGTTTTGATATGAATCTGCAAATGGTAAAAAATAAAACTGTTCCAAAGTTGTCTTATATAACTATAAGATATAACTAACTAAAGTTGTCTATATAACCAGATTCGTGGCAATGGTATTCTGGTGCTTAGCACCATCATAAAAAATAGTCCTATAAACCTAGATCTTTATTTGAAACTACTGATGGTTTTGAATCAACATAATGAATGTTTGGTTGCATTTTTGTATAACCCATCTTGAAATTTCGATAAACATCAGTAAGAAGAAAAGATCTGCATTGGAAGGTAATTTTAATTTGGAAATTTTTCGTTTTTGTATGGTTCTACGATTTAGAAAGAAACAAATGGGAGAAGAATTACATGTGTACGCATGTATAGACATTTTTCATTCTCATATATGTATATATGTATACACTCCATAATTACATACATATATATATATATATATATGTGTGTAATCAGCATGTTTTGTATACTTTGGAATACCTTATCAATTGGAGCAAGAGAGCCACAGATGATTGATAATTTTATAATATGTGTTGATGCCCTATTAACCCAGATATGCCGGCGGACCTCCTGGTGAAGCAATTTCCACAATTTTTTTTAGTACCGTTCTTTCAACATAAAATATTCCAAAAATTAAGACAAATTAAAAAAAATATTTTTCAAATGATTTTGTAGGGTGTACTACATGTAGTACGCTCGGCACATACACAATGGAAAACTAGTAATTTTTGTTTATATAGGAAACATCGTTTTTATTATTCTAGAGTACTTGTTATTTTTTATTAAAAACTAAAAAAAAAATTGTTGTTTTTTTTTTAATTTTTTTGTACTCTAGTGCCGATCGTAGGTACTACATGTAGTACGCCAGCAAATAAATCAACAAAAATCACATTTAATTGGGTTTTACACTTCCACTACTGGTGTACCTCAATTTCTACAACTATTTTTAATAAAAATATACAAAAAACAGAAGAAAACAAAATGGGCTTAAATATTTTTTTCTTACTGATTACGCGACATGTTCACACTTTTGACAATTCCACAAAACTCGCATTTTTGATTTAAAAATAGGCAATAAAGGAATTGCAACAGAAACTTTTTTTCAAAGCCAACTATGATGCCTGTTTTGTACAGTAGCACAGCGACAGTTTGGTTACTTAGTTTAAATTACTGTTTACGAAATATTTTGAAAATAACAGGTGTACTACATGTAGTACGCTCGACATACCTGGGGTTTAAATTTGAAGAATTTAATGTATAGTTTTAAACTTTGTTAATATATTTTATATTAGAGAATGAATTATATTTTTATAAAAAATTACAGACACATTTTTCTATTGAAATTATCGCGAACATTTTAGAAAATTTAAATAACGGACACATTCCCCCAGGGGAAGGGGATAGCCCATTAACCCCATAGGCCCAGACGAAATAGCTATGCCGATGCTAAAACACCTCGGGCTTAAGGGCATCAGCTATTCAACACATGTTTTAAACTTAGTCGTTTAAGCCATTGGCTAAAAGTTACCGAAGTGGGCCAGCCGAAAATTCTTAGGTCTCCTTTACTGTTGCGAATAGTTATTTCGACAGACTTTGACGCCCTTTACTCATGTGCCAAGCGATTTCGATGGAAAAAATTTATTGTTGCTAACATCAAAAATCTGTAACTTCCGCTAGGTTTGTTTGATTATAAAAATTCAAATGGCCATCGCCATCGACAGAAAATGAGTCGTTCTTTAAGCTTGTAATTTTTTTCGTATATATTAATACATATATTTAAATGTGTTTTATAAGAAATTGTCTATGCAGAATAATGCAAAAAAAAGAGTTCAGCATCGATTTTTTTGACAAAAAAAATACTGGATGTGCAAAAATCTGTTAAATCGATCGGAAATAAAAGTAATGAATAATATACTCTTAACCCACACGTGAAAGTACGCACTTTAGGAAAGTAACCGTAAAGGAGTATTTACGTATATTTGCTTAGAATGATTTTCAAGCATAGAGGAGTCACATTATATTCAATATTCATCATTTGGCGCATGAATATACGTATTAAAGCCCGAAAAAGTGTTTTTCTGTCTTTCCAAATAGTGTATTCGCAACAAAAATGAAGATCTTAAAAGTTTCGGGTGGCCCACTTGGGAAACTTTCACTCCTTTGTCATTACAGAATAATTAAGAATGCCTAGCGTAATAATCTATTTTCAAAAACAAAATTGATGGCGCAAATATTTCTTTCAGGATTATCATTCGCTTCCACTTCCGGTTCTTACACGAGGGTCCGGCCCTCTGTTGGAGAAAAGCACGTCCTATTTGATAGCAAACAATTCATGTTCATGGCGCCTGAAATATTTCAATGCTTAACCAATGTGTCATTTTCACTTATTGGCACTTGTTTAATATACAGTACCTGGGCGACCGAGCTTTGCTCGGCAATCTTCGTGTATGCCGCATAACATACTTTGTTCTACATGTCATCATTAATCAAACCCAACTTTTTTTTTATATGTACATATATTATATACTTTTACTTACCAATATTTGATTTCCTTAAATATAGTTTTCAAAAACATATCAAACACTAACCGCAAAATGAACTGGAATGAAAAATTTGAAATGGGTAATTCCAGCCTATAGTATAAGGGATTGTTATTAGTGATGGAACGAAATTTCGCTATTGGTGATTGCATCGCTAATAGCTTCAGCTATTGCAATCCAAATATATCATTGATTGGCGATTTTCCTTCATTCGATTCTTTTGAATGAGAATCACCTCTGGCAGAATATCGCCAATAGCGATTTGCGATTTTCCTTCAGCATGGAATTCTAATACAAATAGTAAAAGCGGCGATGCAATCATCGATAGTGAAATATCGTCCATTACTACTCATCTGTGTGCTTTACTTTCCGACTGGGTAAAAAAGTTTATTGGATACAAAAAGGAATAGTTTTCTCGAAAATTGGAAAAAATAGCTATTATCGAAAAATCGGGATAGTTGTGTTAAAGCGGAGTCATTGGTGCCGTTTGTCGTATAGCTGTAGCCGTAACCCTAACGTAATCAGATGTTTGTCGTTACGGCGGAAAACCAAAAACCAATTGGTTGGCTGCGATACGGTTACGACCTTAAAGCGGAGTCATTGGTGCCGTTTGTCGTATCGCTGTAGTCGTATCCCTAACGTAGTCAGCTGTTTATGGTTACGACGGTAAACCAAAACCCAATTGGTTGGCTACGATACGGTTACGACATTAGCGGCACCAATAATCGATTGCATTGATTCCCATAAGGTTGGTCGAATCGGCTGTTATAAGGTTACCGACACGGTTACCGATAAAGCACCAATGTCTGCAGCTTTAGCGGCACCAATAATCAATTGCATTGATTCCCATAAGGTTGGTCGAATCAACTGTTGTAAGGTTACCGATACGGTTACCGATAACGCACCCATATTTGAAGCTTTAAGAACTGCACAACGAAAAAAATTTCTCGTCAACAGATAGTGGTAAATAAGGGCTGTTTTTTTTTTTATTAAGTTACTTCATTGTGCGTATGTAATAATACCGGATGAAGGTCGACTAATTATTGACCAGCTCGGAAGCTACAACGCCAACGCCAATTCTTTAATGTCCTTTTATAATTGAAGTTTCAATTTTTTTTAAGGAAAATTCGAGAATTTCCTTCTATGTGGCCAACCGCCCTGTTTTTCACTTCGTGTATTGTTCTCCATATGTGGCTAGATGCCATGTTTTTTTCAATTTTTTGATTCCTGTTAGGCATGCAAGAATACCACCCTAACTCCGATCAGGGAGGTATCGCATCTCCCAACACCGCCAAAGCGCCCGAGGGTAGCACCGAAGCCAACCTTGAGGCCTATTTTAATTTTCCACTCAACGCAAAAAAGCCCGAAAATTGACGCTGAGCCGAGGATGACACCGTACAACCGCTCGCGAGAAAAGACAAGACCGGAATATGAGGGCTGTTTTTGTGCAGAGAAATTATGGAAACGGCGAACGGAATAAAGCAAACTTGTGCAACAACAATTTTGACGACGAAGTCATTCGGTGAGGGCTAAACATAGGGAAGTCACCCTACCTTCTGGAGGTACACTTGGAGAAACAGTACTAAAATGTTACTCGTGTGGCGTACGTAATGTATTTGTATTAGGATTCATTCCAGCACAGGCTGATTCTGTTGTAGTGTTGTTATGCCGGTAAGCTGAAAATGGAGTAAATATTATAAAGTGTATCTATTTAAACGAATAAATTACAATTTTAGTTAACCATGTGCATACATTTTAAAACTCACAGTTACTGAATAGGGCCCCTGATCGTTCGTTTATGGTTAAGGTGGTACCGAGCAAGAGTAGTTGCGTGCACGACAAATATCAGCAGCACAAATAAACAAATTGGAGGAATTATGGAAGGAAAATATTGATGCAACATTTCAGGATTTAGAGAAGCCAGGTATAGATCCTGAACCATCACAAGTGCTTTGCGTTATGAAGATGGTTATCAATACGAGAAAGTTTTTGGTCCACTTGTGCGCCTAGAAACAGAATACGATAAAAATTTAAAAGAATCGCAAACACAGGAGGGTATAGAAATAAGATGGGATGTTGGCTTAAACAAAGAAACATTAGCACAGCTTGCTAAAACTGATTCGGACATTGTCTAAGCTTTGGGCAATTGAGGGCGAGCAGTTTAATAAGAGTTATAAATGAGTAATTTTATGTGCTTGTAAGTGTATGAGTCGTGGCACAGTGCCTGACGTACCCGACCAAACGCCCGGGGTTGCGGGTTCAACTCCCACCAAGCATTCCTTTTTTTTAAATTTATAAATTATTATTATTAATGGACTGTATTGAGTTTATGGGGTTTTTGATTTAATGTATTCCATTTATTGAGTTGGGTAGTTTTAATGTTATTGGTGTATTTAAGTCATGGGAGGATGCATAGCATCAGTACACCTTTATTTATTTATTTGTGTTTTATTTTAAGGGATTCAGTTTATTAAGTTGGGTAGTTTTAGGGTTATTGGTGTGTTTAAGTCATGGGAGGATGCATAGCATCAGTACACCTTTTATTTATTTAATTTGGGGGCGAGCACTGGGGGCTCTGAGGCTTCGCTCTGCTGAGCCACCTCATCCTCTATTTGAAGAACCCTTTAAAATGTGATATGGAGGCGAGCACGGGATGGCTCTGAGGTATTGGCACCCCATTTTCTACAAGAAAAACCTCTATTTATTTAATTTGGGGCGAGCGTTGGGCACTCTGAGGTTTCGCTCTAATGAGCCACCTCATCTCCTATTTGAAGAACCCCTTCAAAGTGTGATATGGAGGCGAGCACTGGGCTCTGATGTATTAGCACACCATCCGAAGAACCTCTATTTATTTAATTTGGGGCGAGCGTTGGGCACTCTGAGGTTTCGCTCTAATGAGCCACCTCATCTTCTATTTGAAGAACCCCTTCAAAGTGTGATATGGAGGCGAGCACTGGGCTCTGATGTATTAGCACACCATCCGAAGAACCTCCCTTTTAATTAAAAAACTCAAACTATGTCTTTAGAATATTTCACTAACCAGTTGAGAATTACAAGCACACTCAATGGCTACTGAAACAAACGAACGAAAAATGTTCATAGTTTAAGTCGCTTAAACATACTCCCCCCTTAGACGGCTTAGTCGTCTAATGAAACTTCCATACGAGCCAGTGATCCGGCTCGAAGGACCATGTCTAAGCTTTGGGCAATTGAGGGCGAGCAGTTTAATAAGAGTTATAAATGAGTAATTTTATGTGCTTGTAAGCGTATGAGTCGTGGCACAGTGGCTGACGTACCCGACCAAACGCTTACAAGCACAAGCTCGAAGGACCATGTCTAAGCTTTGGGCAATTGAGGGCGAGCAGTTTAATAAGAGTTATAAATGAGTAATTTTATGTGCTTGTAAGCGTATGAGTCGTGGCACAGTGGCTGACGTACCCGACCAAACGCCCGGGGTTGCGGGTTCAACTCCCACCAAGCATTCCTTTTTTTTAAATTTATAAATTATTATTATTAATGGACTGTATTGAGTTTATGGGGTTTTTGATTTAATGTATTCCATTTATTGAGTTGGGTAGTTTTAATGTTATTGGTGTATTTAAGTCATGGGAGGATGCATAGCATCAGTACACCTTTATTTATTTATTTGTGTTTTATTTTAAGGGATTCAGTTTATTAAGTTGGGTAGTTTTAGGGTTATTGGTGTGTTTAAGTCATGAGAGGATGCATAGCATCAGTACACCTTTTATTTATTCAATTTGGGGGCGAGCACTGGGGGCTCTGAGGCTTCGCTCTACTGAGCCACCTCATCCTCTATTTGAAGAACCCTTTAAAATGTGATATGGAGGCGAGCACGGGACGGCTCTGAGGTAATGGCACCCCATTTTCTACAAGAAAAACCTCTATTTATTTAATTTGGGGCGAGCGTTGGGCACTCTGAGGTTTCGCTCTAATGAGCCACCTCATCTTCTATTTGAAGAACCCCTTCAAAGTGTGATATGGAGGCGAGCACTGGGCTCTAATGTATTAGCACACCATCCGAAGAACCTCCCTTTTAATTAAAAAACTCAAACTATGTCTTTAGGATATTTCACTAACCAGTTGAGAATTACAAGCACACTCAATGGCTACTGAAACAAACGAACGAAAAATGTTCATAGTTTAAGTCGCTTAAACATACTCCCCCCTTAGACGGCTTAGTCGTCTAATGAAACTTCCATACGAGCCAGGGATCCGGCTCGAAGGACCATGTCTAAGCTTTGGGCAGTTGAGGGCGAGCAGTTTAATAAGAGTTATAAATGAGTAATTTTATGTGCTTGTAAGCGTATGAGTCGTGGCACAGTGGCTGACGTACCCGACCAAACGCCCGGGGTTGCGGTTTCAACTCCCACCAAGCATTCCTTTTTTTTTAATTTATAAATTATTATTATTAATGGACTGTATTGAGTTTATGGGGTTTTTGATTTAATGTATTCCATTTATTGAGTTGGGTAGTTTTAATGTTATTGGTGTATTTAAGTCATGGGAGGATGCATAGCATCAGTACACCTTTATTTATTTATTTGTGTTTTATTTTAAGGGATTCAGTTTATTAAGTTGGGTAGTTTTAGGGTTATTGGTGTGTTTAAGTCATGGGAGGATGCATAGCATCAGTACACCTTTTATTTATTTAATTTGGGGGCGAGCACTGGGGGCTCTGAGGCTTCGCTCTACTGAGCCACCTCATCTTCTATTTGAAGAACCCCTTCAAAGTGTGATATGGAGGCGAGCACTGGGCTCTGATGTATTAGCACACCATCCGAAGAACCTCTATTTATTTAATTTGGGGCGAGCGTTGGGCACTCTGAGGTTTCGCTCTAATGAGCCACCTCATCTTCTATTTGAAGAACCCCTTCAAAGTGTGATATGGAGGCGAGCACTGGGCTCTGATGTATTAGCACACCATCCGAAAAACCTCCCTTTTAATTAAAAAACTCAAACTATGTCTTTAGAATATTTCACTAACCAGTTGAGAATTACAAGCACACTCAATGGCTACTGAAACAAACGAACGAAAAATGTTCATAGTTAGACATGAAACTAAGGTAACGTTTTACAAGACCTAATTTTTATCGAAGTTTCTCAAAGGTGGTATCAAAAGCCCAGTCTAGACCTCCGTTTTAAGAATCCGAAAGCGAAAATCAAAACTTTTATTTCGGTCAAAAGTTATTTACAAAAAACCGTAAAACGACCCCGGGAGGGTCCGAAATATGGGGCCCGGTCCACAATTTTTTTGCATAGAACACCTTTCTGGGTAGGCGGCCTTCGGCCGCGCTTATAAAAAATTACTCTGGGTGGATCCGACACCGGTTTGGGGATCAAAATTAAATGCGCGCAGAACACCTTTCTGCATTAGTGTGTGTCTGTACATCAAATGTGGCAAAAAGCAACAACCACATGGAAATTAGAACCGATTTTTTGCTTATATCTTTTGACAAATAAAAATTTAATTTTCGCTTTCGGATTCTTAAAGCGGAAGTCGAGACGCGTCTTCTGATACGACCTTTGATAAATTTCGATAAAAATTAGGTGGTGCACCGTCAGGGCCGTATAGAGAAAATCCGAGCCCGGGACTAAACAATTTACGGACCTCATACAAAAAATCCACTAATACATTTGATTAACTTGTGATCGGTCGCAGCTGTTAGGTGGGGCGAAGCACTGCTACAACAACAACAACATTAACTTAAATTAACGACATCTTATTCATGAATTATTTTTGATGGATTACATCAAAAAAAAAAAATTTACCACATCAACTAAATGATTTTTGGACTAAAGCTGACAATAAAATTAACACAGAATATTTACTATTTATACTATTTTATTGTAACGTAGGAATAAAACTCTTTTTTAATAGCCACATATTGTTTCAAATAACCTTTTCTAGTTATTTGGTAACATTTTAATACATTTCTGATAAATTTAATGATGATTATACACTTTAATTATATAGAAAGTTGGGATATCAAACAGTGGCTCTACTTGCTTTTTTCGCTGCAAAATTTTTATAATAATATCAAAATTGTTTTTGTTTTTATCGGCCTATTGATAAATCATTCAAGGTTCGAATCGAGCTCAAGGCCAGAACAATAATTTTTTTCTAATGATAATTATTGTTATTTTTTAATTTTTCTAAATTTGAAAAATTGTATTTTGTTTTTGGAATAGTAAGTAGAAAACTTTTCAGACAACCTGCCATAGCTGCGCAGATAGATCCATTTCGAAGGGTGCTAAGCCTTCATCATCAGTACGCTTTAGGCATGCTGCGCTAACCATTTAGGTATACAGCGGTGGTTTGTTTGACTGGCAAATTTGCTACTTCTATTCCTTTTTACCAACTATATTTATTCAGTGTTGCGCCATCTGGTGCAAATCACTGATAATGCTGGATTTTTGTTTATTGTCAATTACTTTGTTTGACATTCCCATGTGATCATTGTTTATTAACAATTGTTTTTGTTTTTATCGGCCTATTGATAAATCATTCAAGGTTCGAATCGAGCTCAAGGCCAGAACAATAATTTTTTTCTAATGATAATTATTGTTATTTTTTAATTTTTCTAAATTTGAAAAGTTGTATTTTGTTTTTGGAATAGTAAGTAGAAAATTTTTCAGACAACCTGCCATAGCTGCGCAGATAGATCCATTTCGAAGGGTGCTAAGCCTTCATCATCAGTACGCTTTAGGCATGCTGCGCTAACCATTTAGCTATACAGCGGTGGTTTGTTTGACTGGCAAATTTGCTACTTCTATTCCTTTTTACCAACTATATTTATTCAGTGTTGCGCCATCTGGTGCAAATCACTGATAATGCTGGATTTTTGTTTATTGTCAACACTGAATAAATATAGTTGGTAAAAAGGAATAGAAGTAGGAAATTTGCTAGTCAAACAAACCACCGCTGTATAGCTAAATGGTTAGCGCAGCATGCCTAAAGCGTACTGATGATGAAGGCTTAGCACCCTTCGAAATGGATCTATCTGCGCAGCTATGGCAGGTTGTCTGAAAAATTTTCTACTTACTATTCCAAAAACAAAATACAATTTTTCAAATTTAGAAAAATTAAAAAATAACAATAATTATCATTAGAAAAAAATTATTGTTCTGGCCTTGAGCTCGATTCGAACCTTGAATGATTTATCAATAGGCCGATAAAAACAAAAACAATTGTTAATAAACAATGAGCACTTGGGAATGTCAAACAAAGTAATTTACAATAAACAAAAATCCAGCATTATCAGTGATTTGCACCAGATGGCGCAACACTGAATAAATATAGTTGGTAAAAAGGAATAGAAGTAGCAAATTTGCCAGTCAAACAAACCACCGCTGTATAGCTAAATGGTTAGCGCAGCATGCCTAAAGCGTACTGATGATGAAGGCTTAGCACCCTTCGAAATGGATCTATCTGCGCAGCTATGGCAGGTTGTCTGAAAAATTTTCTACTTACTATTCCAAAAACAAAATACAATTTTTCAAATTTAGAAAAATTAAAAAATAACAATAATTATCATTAGAAAAAAATTATTGTTCTGGCCTTGAGCTCGATTCGAACCTTGAATGATTTATCAATAGGCCGATAAAAACAAAAACAATTGTTAATAAACAATGAGCACTTGGGAATGTCAAACAAAGTAATTGAAAATAAACAAAAATCCAGCATTATCAGTGATTTGCACCAGATGGCGCAACACTGAATAAATATAGTTGGTATAAAGGAATAGAAGGAGCAAATTTGCCAGTCAAACAAACCACCGCTGTATAGCTAAATGGTTAGCGCAGCATGCCTAAAGCGTACTGATGATGAAGGCTTAGCACCCTTCGAAATGGATCTATCTGCGCAGCTATGGCAGGTTGTCTGAAAAATTTTCTACTTACTATTCCAAAAACAAAATACAATTTTTCAAATTTAGAAAAATTAAAAAATAACAATAATTATCATTAGAAAAAAATTATTGTTCTGGCCTTGAGCTCTATTCTAACCTTGAATGATTTATCAATAGGCCGATAAAAACAAAAACAATTGTTAATAAACAATGAGCACTTGGGAATGTCAAACAAAGTAACTGACAATAAACAAAAATCCAGCATTATCAGTGATTTGCACCAGATGGCGCAACACTGAATAAATATAGTTGGTAAAAAGGAATAGAAATAGCAAATTTGCCAGTCAAACAAACCACCGCTGTATAGCTAAATGGTTAGCGCAGCATGCCTAAGGCGTACTGATGATGAAGGCTTAGCACCCTTCGAAATGGATCTATCTGCGCAGCTATGGCAGGTTGTCTGAAAAATTGTCTACTTACTATTCCAAAAACAAAATGCAATTTTTCAAATTTAGAAAAATTAAAAAATAACAATAATTATCATTAGAAAAAAATTATTGTTCTGGCCTTGAGCTCGATTTGAACCTTGAATGATTTATCAATAGGCCGATAAAAACAAAAAAAATTGTTAATAAACAATGAGCACTTGGGAATGTCAAGCAAAGTAATTGACAATAAACAGAAATCCAGCATTATCAGTGATTTGCACCAGATGGCGCAACACTGAATAAATATAGTTGGTATAAAGGAATAGAAGTAGCAAATTTGCCAGTCAAACAAACCACCGCTGTATAGCTAAATGGTTAGCGCAGCATGCCTAAAGCGTACTGATGATGAAGGCTTAGCACCCTTCGAAATGGATCTATCTGCGCAGCTATGGCAGGTTGTCTGAAAAATTTTCTACTTACTATTCCAAAAACAAAATACAATTTTTCAAATTTAGAAAAATTAAAAAATAACAATAATTATCATTAGAAAAAAATTATTGTTCTGGCCTTGAGCTCGATTCGAACCTTGAATGATTTATCAATAGGCCGATAAAAACAAAAACAATTGTTAATAAACAATGAGCACTTGGGAATGTCAAACAAAGTAATTGACAATAAACAAAAATCCAGCATTATCAGTGATTTGCACCAGATGGCGCAACACTGAATAAATATAGTTGGTAAAAAGGAATAGAAGTAGCAAATTTGCCAGTCAAACAAACCACCGCTGTATAGCTAAATGGTTAGCGCAGCATGCCTAAAGCGTACTGATGATGAAGGCTTAGCACCCTTCGAAATGGATCTATCTGCGCAGCTATGGCAGGTTCTCTGAAAAATTTTCTACTTACTATTCTAAAAACAAAATACAATTTTTCAAATTTAGAAAAATTAAAAAATAACAATAATTATCATTAGAAAGCAATTATTGTTCTGGCCTTGAGCTCGATTCGAACCTTGAATGATTTATCAATAGGCCGATAAAAACAAAAACAATTTTTAATAAACAATGAGCACTTGGGAATGTCAAACAAAGTAATTGCCAATAAACAAAAATCCAGCATTATCAGTGATTTGCACCAGATGGCACAACACTGAATAAATATAGTTGGTAAAAAGGAATAGAGGTAGCAAATTTGCCAGTCAAACAAACCACCGCTGTATAGCTAAATGGTTAGCGCAGCATGCCTAAAGCGTACTGATGATGAAGGCTTAGCACCCTTCGAAATGGATCTATCTGCGCAGCTATGGCAGGTTGTCTGAAAAATTTTCTACTTGCTATTCCAAAAACAAAATACAATTTTTCAAATTTAGAAAAATTAAAAAATAACAATAATTATCATTAGAAAAAAATTATTGTTCTGGCCTTGAGCTCGATTCGAACCTTGAATAATATCAAAATTTAAATGTCTTGCCAAACCGGATTCAACACAAAGCGTGGCAAGTCCGGAAACTCGCTCTTGAGATGCACATGATCTATGAAAGTTTTTGATTCTTGAAACGACGCTGAAGGAACGTTCTGCACTATAGCTACAGTGACAGGTATAGTGCAAAAGATACGTAAAGCAACACAAATGTTGGGGAAAATCGTATACAGATTTTGAACATATGTAGATGGCATTTCGCAATTCCAATGGTGACAGACCTTTATCAACATTAGTTTCGTAAATGTGTTTCAAGTGAATTATTTTGCATTCTAAGCTTTGAGAAATGTCCGACTTTTATTTTTCGACAAATTTTGCTGCGCTCGCCCGAACCGTAGTTTCATCCATGTCTTAAAGTTGCCACAAAAAGGGAAACGGCTCGTTAAAATTTCTCATAGCTGCAAATCATTCAGTAATGCCAGTGATTACCGAAGCACAACGATCACCAGGAATGTATTGGTTTTTAAATCAGACTCTGAATCATCCGTAATCATCTCATTTAAATTATCTTCAGAACGTATTTTGGGTTTTCTCTTTCGAATGCCCGGAAACTTTGGCGAGATGTTCAATTGAATAGCAACTGTTTTGCATTCGTTTAAAATTGTTTCCCATTGGTTCCTGATCAACTTCAAACCAGCTAATAAGGCATCTAGATGTCGGACCTCAACATCTATGGTGGCATCTCTAGCTTGGAGGACCACGTTTCTTTCATTAATGGTAGTCAGTATTTTGAACCAAATTGAGGACAGCATGATACATTCGAACTTGTTGATGTACTTGAAAATGTCGGTAATATCGCCGTATGCTTGAGCAGTCAAATTTGGCTTTTGGCTGAAAGACTATGAAGAGGGCTCGGTACATGTTTTTTAAGGATATCCATCGTTGTGGAGTGCTGCTGAAAATAGTAAAACATTTTTGTACAACTCCGTAGAAAGTAATTGTAGCACATACATTGAGGCTGTGGGTTGCACAAGGCGAGTAATCAGCATTCGATTTTTTGTCGAGAATGTGACGTAGTGCTCCGTTGTAAGCTCCTTTCATAATGGTGCCGTTATCGTACTCTTGTGCACGACAATCTTCAATCTAGTATGGCAAATTAGATCAGCGACTTTCTGCCAATTCACGAAAGCCAAAAACCGTTCTTGAATTGTAAAATTTGTTGCTTTCAAATTGAAATGGAGTTAGCGCAAAATGAACGTAGTCAACGTGACTAGCATCAGGCATAGCATCAACGATAATAGCAAAATACTTGGCTTTCTTGCCTTGATCTATATAGTTTCCCTCACGTGCTTTGGCCAAATTTCTATAAACTCGTTCTGAATGTCTGGGGAAAGATAGTGAACTTGTAAACGTGTGTGCTGCTGTTGTGAAATCGTAACTTTCTCGAAATGATCTCTAACTATCGGATCATATTGGCTTATGAGATCTTAGATGCCCAAAAAATGTCTATCGTTTCGTTCACCAAGATATATACCTTCGCCTTGAAAGCTAGATCTCTTTTACCCAGAAATAAAATAGTGTCCAAAATTCTATATAAAATTTCTTTCCACTTTTGAGTTTCAGTGATTAGCTGTTCATTGATAACGGCCCTATTCTACAGTGGTAACAAGTTCATTTTTACCGGTTACGAAATCTTCTGGCAACTTTTACACCTTTTTGGTATTCTGAAGGCAAAAGTTGCCGGATAACAACGTAACCACTAAAATAGGTGGTAACATCGACGTAACTACATAAAACAGCTGATGTTTACTCTGAAAAATAAATAAAGCGAAAGTGAAAAGTAAATCGAGCATTTAAACAAAGAATAAGCAAATACAATAAACAAATACAGCGAAAAGTAAAAATTACCCAAAACGCCAATAATTAGTTTAATATAATAAAAATGTCCAATTTACTATTATTGCTGCTTGCTGAAGATGAAGAATATGATGAAATTTTGGAACGGATACATAACTTAAAGAGTCTTCGGGACAGTAGTGATCCACTGAACCTTCCTTGTAGTACCTTCAAAGAGCATTTCCGTTTACCGAAAGAAGTCTGTAAAATACTTATAGAAGAGTTGTGGCCAAAGGATGACCAACCTACTTCTCTGCCCTTTGGAGTACGAATTTTTTGGTTTCTCACATTTTTAGCACATGGATTGTATCAAAAATGTGTTGCTAATAATATATATGCCACTCTTCTGCATCACGAGCTATCAAATACATTGCACATTTAATGGTGAAAGAAAAAGCATCTGAAGTAAGTTTTCCTACCACAAACGAGGAGCAGTTGGCTATAAAAGCAAGGTAACGTTGAACGTGGAAACTTACAGATAGTACCTGGGCTAATATTTTTTGTTTCTACGCAAAGTTTGGTTTGAAAGGTGTTATCGGTGCAATCGATTGCACACATGTGGCGCTCATTTGTCCACCAAGAACTTTTCCGGCCAGACCGTTTAGCCTCTACATGAATCGCAAGGGATACTACAGCGTCAATGTTGAAGCTGTTTGCGACGACAACTTAAAATTTCTGGCAATTGATGCAACTTTTCCTGGGCCATGCCACGACTCAGGTGTATGGACAACATCAAACGTGCGTTCGTTTATGAGCGGGCAGAGAGGAAGCTTAATACTAAGTGATCAGGGTTACCCCCTAGAGCCTTGGCTTATCACACCTTTAGCTCAGCCCGCAAATCCTCGGGAACAAAAATTCAATAAAGTGCATTGTAAGGCAAGAAATGTTATTGAAAGAGGATTTGGAGTGGTTAAGTCACGTTTTCGATGCTTGGCACAACATCCACTTTAAATTATAGTCCCGAAGAGTAACTATAATTGTAAACGCCTGCTTTATTCTTCACAATGTTGTAAGAAAAAATTTACCGAGTGACGAAGTGGAAATTGAAGAAGTGGAGCCAGACGAGCAAGCGACTGCACCAAAAAATGCCACCAACACCCATCTTCACCGCCAAGGCGAAAGAATTCGCCAGCAGTTAATCAACCATATACCCTGACTGTGCCTCGAATAAGATAATATATGTAAACAAAACACAAACAAATACTGAAAAATGAATAAAAATGTAGACAAGATTTAAAATTTTCTAAAGTCTTTATTAATTATATGATTGACTTGCAGGTTTCTTATTTGTGGGTTTATATTTCTAAATAAGTCAATAACAAAAAAATAGTACTATCTTCTTTGATAATTTGGTTTGATAGTAATGAGTTTTATCACATTTCATATTTGTTCTTTAAAAAGCAAAAATTACTGCACTATATTGATATATTTAAAATTAAAAGAAATTCGTTTAAATGAAATAAAAATTCAATAATATAAAACAAGTTAAAATTAATTCAGTCTTTTTTTATTTCTTAAATGACTTAATACTCAAAAAAAAGGAATTCAATGTTCTTAAGCTAAACTTAAATAATACTGGCTGACATCATACGTGCTTAGTCCCGGTGTTGTCTTTGCAATGCCACTATCTCCTGAATTGCCGCAGCCAACGACATCAACCCATTTCCCAAATTGTCTAGGGATTCAACCAGTCTTGACTGTTCATGACGTCTTTCCTCATGTCCTGTTGCACCAATTCCAAAACTTCATCCCTAGCGCCCCTTCTTCTGTTGCGGGATGTTGGCAACAAAACTTGTCTGGGCGTATCAGCACTCGGCGCCGCAGAATTGCTTGCAGCCGGATTACGTGGTACGGGATTGGGAGTAACAGGACGTGAGGAAGTTCGATTGGGCGAATCACTTACCACTAAGCAAAACGACGCAAACTCCAGGGGCTGAAACTGTTATTCCTTTTATAATATAAGTCCTTGCAAAACTATTAATTTTGGACTTTAAATATATTTGGATCAAGATAAAAATTATTTTCGGACTTTTATTTTTTGAGTCCGATTGAACTAGTTAAACTCGGACTTTTAAAAATAAAAGTCCCGAAATAAAAGTTAAATGAAGACTTTTATTTGTTAAGGCCGAAATAAAAGTCCCGCTTGATATCAAAGAAACGGCTTATCCGAATTAAAAAAATTTGGTACCAATCGATTCTCCTGGATTCCTAAAATTTAAAACCTTATGGAGTTTTAAAAATTTCTGTTAATAATACTAGAAATTTATCATAAACAAACTACATCGAAAATCTCGTAGTGTAAATGGTGAACTTGCAGTGGATTTTTGCAATAAATTTCGTTCCAATACAACTATTACAATGAAAATTGGTAAACCGCATTCTGCTATGATAGGAAAGCTTTCCGAGAAAAGAAATGGTCATAATCGGTCAGTAGCCACGACTCCTTCTTTATATAGAAATTTCCGCACAGAACATGCAATATTTGAGTATCTAAAGAAGCCATGTTATTTAAATTTGGCACGTAAATTACTGACATTGCATGTAGTTGATGCACATAATTTTTTTGGACAATGGGCGTGGCAAAAACTACTTTCCAAATAAAATTTTTTTGAACTTTCAAGTGCGACAACTTGTACATACTTTTAGCAATATTTTTGCAAATTAGTAAGCGAACTTCATTTTGTATTTGTACATGCCGACGGTAAAGTTTTAAAATCGAATTAAAGTCACACCCACTTGTATATAAAAATATCAAAACTGGCTACTTGAATTCATTGCTAAGTACCTGAATATGTCGGAGCTATTTCGGGACTATTGCGGAATCATTTGGGGATCCTTCCGGTATCATTCCTGGATGACTTTCGGGATCCCGTCAGGGTCATTTCGGAACTTTTTCGGGATCATTTGGGGATCCTTCTGGCATCATTTCTGGATAGTTTTCGGGATCCGTCCGGGATTCCGTGAGGATTATTTCGGGACTTTTTCGAGAGTATTTCGGGATCATTTATGGATGGTTTATTTTGGTATCATTTGGGAACTCTTCCGGTTTAATTTCTGTATGGTTTTCGGGATCCCGTTAGGGCAATTTCGGGACTTTTCCTGTATTTGCTGCAAATGCCTAATGTTTGTTATTCGTAATTTTGCGTTTTTATAGTCCTGAGGATGGTTTCAGATTGAAACCGAAATATCGACCAATTATATAAATTATAATACCACAAAATATATGGTGTTTTATTTATCTTTGCGGCCTTGAGCTCAATAATTAACCAAGAAGTTAAAATTTTGTTTTTAAGTTAAATTAATTGATATGACAGGGGTGATGGAATTAATATTCATATAACAAAGGAGTAAAACTTCAATCAGCTAAAACCAAAGAGAATTTTTTAGATGAAAATAGTGTTGCTTTTTCGTGTGTTTAGCTGGTTAAAATATTACAAAAAGTGTAGTTATAGCTATAACAGTTCGTTACAGGATTTATTTAAAATAAATAAAACATTCCGAACTTTAATTACGAATAATTTGCAGCAAATCCATGGCCATAAAAGCTCTTAATTTAAAAAATCATGTGTGCCGAACTACCGGTTTCGAAGAGTCCTTAAATCATTCCGGAAGGGTCCCAAAATGATATCAAAATAGTCCCGAAATGATCCCGACAGGATCACGGACAAATCCCTAAAACTATCCACAAATTATGCCGGAAGGGCCCCAAAATTATCCCGAAATAGTCCCAAAATTACCCTAACGGGATCCCGAAAACCATCCAGAAATTATACCGGAAGAGTCCCCAAATGATACCGAAATAAACCCGACGCGATCCCGAAAACCATCCATAAGTGATCCCGGAATACTCCCGAAAAAGTCCCGAAATAATCCTCACGGAATCCCGGACGGATCCCGAAAACTATCCAGAAATGATGCCAGAAGGATCCCCAAATGATCCCGAAAAAGTTCCGAAATGACCCTGACGGGATCCCGAAAGTCATCCAGGAATGATACCGGAAGGATCCACAAATGATTCCGCAATAGTCCCGAAATAACTCCGACATATTCGCGTACTTCGCAATGAATTCAAGTAGCCAGTTTTGATATTTTTATATACAAGTGGGTGTGACTCTAATTCGATTTTAAAACTTTTTCCGTCGGCATGTACAAATACAAATATGAAGTTCGCTTACCAATTTGCAAAAATATTGCTCAAAGTATGTACAAGTTGTCGCACTTGAAAGTCCAAAAAATCTTATTTGGAAAGTAGTTTTTGCCACGCCCATTGTCCAAAAAACTACTGTCAACTACATGCAATGTCAGTAATTTACATGCCAAATTTGAATAACATGGCTTCTTTAGATACTCAAATATTGCATGTTCTGTGCGGAAATTTCTATATACAGAAGGAGTCGTGGCTACTGACCGATTACGACCATTTCTTTTCTTGGAAAGCTTTCCTATCATAGCAGAATGCGGTTTAACAATTTCCATTCTAATAGTTGTATTGGAACGAAATTTATTGCAAAAATCCACTGCAGGTTCACCATTTATACTATGAGATTTTCGATGTAGTTTGTTTATGATAAATTTCTAGTATTATTAACAGAAATTTCCAAAAGTCCATAGGGTTTTAAATTTTAGGAATCCAGGAGAATCGATTGGTACCAAATTTTTTTAATTCGGATAAGCCGTTTCTTTGTTATGCAGCGGGACTTTTATTTCGGCCTTAAAAAATAAAAGTCTTGATTTAACTTTTATTTCGGGACTTTTATTTTTAAAAGTCCGAGTGTAACTAGTTCTATCGGACTTAAAAAATAAAAATACAGATTTTACTTTTATGTGTGAACTTTTATGGAAAAAGTTCGAAAAATAAAAAGGATGCATGATTCGACATGATATTGCTATAGGGATACCTGGGAACTCAAATATTTTCACCTAGGACAATTTTTTGACCAGGACTTTTTCGACTCCGAAAAAAAAAATTATTATTTTCCGTCCCTGCCAAACTCGTTCGGATCTTCCGGAAAAGAAGGTGGTGGAATTTCCACTGGTAATTCCTCTGGCTTTAAAGGAACATTTTCGGCATTGTTGGCGTTCTATTAATAAAAAAAAGTATTTTCGTCAAACATTTTTTTATAATATAAAAATGTAATACTAAAATATCGGTAGTATATTTTAAGTATATGTAAACATATTTCAATTCTTAAATAAAAATGCAAGAAATACATATAGGTACATGGGCATAAGAATTTCACACATACACTACCAGCGGTTATTATTTTATTACACAAGTTTATTACAAATATATTTACCTGGAAGCCGAGCCGTGAGGTTGAGTGGCCCTCCGCAGCAGCAATCCCAAACACCTCTAACGCTTGCTGCTCGAAGTCAGTCAGCTCTGCGACAGGATTTTGTCCACCACCTGTCTTTCTCCTCGGCAGACAATTTTCGGGCCCGGGAACGCAACTGTTTTCGCAAGTTTCGCAAACTCTGAAATTATAATACCCTCTTTCCAATAATAATATAGTAGTTATGTATGGTATTATTCTGTTGTTTGTGGCGTTCATGCATGCTTTCAACAACTAATAACTTATAAATCAGAATTTTAGTATTTAATTACACAGGTGCGCTGTTCTATGTTATTGGACATTAAAATGTGTACTTGACACAGAAATCCTGCAGATTGCATTACTCCGGCTGCGTGTTTGAACGCACAATCACGCTGTAGCCGGAGTAAGTTTTTGGCGCACAAAACAACACAAAACTCTTAATTATATAAAAATCAATTTGCTTACCTCTCGCCAGGTATCACATGTTCTTGATGGCCCCACCATCGCATTCAATTTACATGTGAGCTCCTCCCACATCCTTTGAACATGATTTGGCGATGTGGGACAGTTTTTACCCTGCAGGAGCTCGGGATGATCCTTACAATACGCCACATATAATCGCAACTGGGACGGGGTGGCGCGTGCATATTATCTATAATTAAAATAAACAATTAATAGTGAATTTAACAAAATATTTACCAAAATTTACTTACTTGTTGATTTCCATTTTCCTTTTATCTTCTTTTGATTGCAAAAACATATGTTTTTTAATTCCACCATGCACACTGGTGAGTTTCTTCGTCATGACAGCGTTACCATCCTCTCAGAATCACGGTTACAATTGGTGGTTACGGCTTTTGGTAATTTTGTTTGCCGATAACAATTTTACCGGTTACGCGCAGCATAGGGCCGAAAGTGTATCAATTGTAGCCTCCTTTTGAATTAGATTTTGTAAAAATCGCCATTGTTGAATATAACATTTAATGTGATCTTGAGTATTTTCGTGTGATAGCAGTTTATCGTATAGCTTCTTCCATACCTGGAATTTCGAATATCCGCACAAGAAATTTTAGGTCGATTTAAAGTATTGGTACTTAACAGACGACATGGTAGGCAATAAAAAGCATTGCTTTTTGCACTCCACACTAACCAAGCACGCTCCACTTTCTCTCCATTTGGCAAGATTCTGTTTAACAACGGGGTATCAAATGGCTCGTCATGACAATCACGTCAAAAAATAACAGGGCGCTTTTGATGACCTCGACGAATTATTTCGTTGACTTCTTCAGATCGCAAAAACTCATAATTCACGGTACCGATATCGAAGTCGTTTAAATAATTTGGATTTTGATACAGAGTTGGTGGCATTGTTGGAAGACTTTTTGAAGACGGACCTTCATCAGTGTCACCACGAAAACTTTACGATTTCGGATTCATGTAAACATACATTTTTGTTTGATGTTTTTATTGTCTCCTCAGGCCCAGGCAAAAAATTATTACCAATATTCGTTGATTTTACAATTCGGCTTAAAATTTGCACATGGAACAACTAAAGACTCGCCTGAATTAAAAAAAAAATGTCTTAGTACCTCTAAATCGAGGGCCCCCTGAGAAACACATTTTTGTTTGATGTTTTTATTGTCTCCACTGAATGTCATGCTGAATATACATCCAGTAGATATTGCGGGAAAGGCAGCCGCGGCCCGGTCGTTGGTCAGGCTTCGTGATATGGGTTATATGCTTTCTGATTTCGGACACTCTAGCCTTCTTACTAGTTTCGACTTTATCCCGGACAGGACGGACTATTGTATGCCGGTGGCCGCTCCCTATACAACCTTCACCCCAGTCATTCCCCCGAGGGAGGAGTGGAGAAGAGGAATTATCTGGGGCATGGGACCGGTTAACTTGTTCAGGGATGGGTCGAAGTTGGACGGAAAGGTTGGCGGGGGGGTCTTTTGTCAAGAGCTAAATGTAAGCCGCAAGTTTAAGCTGGCTGATCACTGCAGTGTATTCCAAGCGGAAGTTGCTGCGATTAAGGATGCGGTGGATGAAATGCTATCCAGCGCTACTACCGTTAGGGAATTTAACATCTACTCTGATAGCCAAGCGGCTATAAAGGCCTTGAGCTCAACTACAGTGCGATCGAGGGTGGTCTGGGAGTGCCTGACCACACTTGCGATTGCATCGAATTATTTTACAATTAAGATTATCTGGGTCCCGGGCCATAGTGATATTCCGGGTAACTGTCAAGCGGATCTCTTAGCCCGAATCGGTACAACTGAACCGGATGAAGATGGCTGTAGGGATTTCGGGATTCCGCTAGCCACCTGTGGATTGCTCTTCCATAGCTGGGCCTCGAGTCAGCTCAGCAAACGTTGGGCGGACACTACGTCTTGTAGGATATCAAGATCTTTCTGGCCGAAAGTGGATGGCAGGAGGTCTGCTGAAATAATTGGGTTCACTAAGGCTCACCTATCAATGGTCATTGGGGTTTTGACAGGGCACTGTCCCATGGGTATCCATGCGGTACGTCTCAATATATTGGAAACTCCATCCTGCTGCAGCTGTATGGAGGATGATGAGGTGGAATCACCAAATCACTTTATGCTTGACTGCCCAGCTTTTGCCAGAACTAGGCGAAAGTATTTTGGTCGTGACTCACTTGGATCTCCCGAGGAGCTATCCAAGGTTGAGATCGGGATCATTCGAAACTTTATCGTTGCTACCCAACGATTCTCTAAGTAGTTATATCTACGTCACCGTTAGTTTAGTTTATTATATGTGGTATCACAACGGACCGTCATGTTGTCCAAGTGAGCTTCCTCTCATCAGGGAAGCTACCACCCAACCTGACCTGACCTTGTCTCCTCATGCCCAGGCAAAAAATTATTATAAATATTCGCCGCTTTCGAAATTTGGCTTAAAATTTCCACATGGAACAACTAAAGACTCTCCTGAATTAAAAAAAAAATTCTTAGTACCTCTAAATCGCGGGCCCCCTGAGAAATCCCGGGATCGGCGGAACCCCCTAAATATTATGCAGCCAAATACAACTTTCAGAATAAATTCATACGGAGTATTTCTGAATACATCGGTGTAGTATAATATAGTAAATAAATCATGTTTTATGGTATTACCTATACAGAATTATTTCGGGTTGATTCATCTTACATTTAAAAATCAAAGCATTTTCAACTAGCAAAATTTATAAAACAAAGATGCATAGATATATATTTCCGCTAGTTCCATCCCATTGAGTGTAATACGAGACTGAACATAATGTTTTCAGCCAGTTAATAATATTGTATTGTAAAGAATTTACTGCAATTCCCCTTATTTGCAATATTTTGCTAACGTTCGTGTCGCTAAACTGTTGAATAAATAACTCCAATATTGAATAATGGAAAAATGGCCTTTATTAAAGTACTTGACAATAACACTTATACTTTGCAACTAGCTTGCTTAATAACCAAACTGACTGATAGCTTAAATGAAACTGATCTATTGCCCGGCAGATTGCGTGCTTAATCAAAAACGGCTTCTCCCCCGCGTGCACGCGTATGTGTAGACATAATGATTGAATTATTGATGTGAATTCATGTCACTGCTTAGCATTGGCCTAGAGATGGCAGTACCCCTTAGTGCCGCCAACATTCGTAACACTGCCCTCGACCCAAGTCTGATCGTCCCGATCAGACAAATCTCTCGATCTAAACTTTGCCAGCCTTTCCAAATGGACCACTTTCATTTTGGTTCGTGGTTTACCGATGGCCGATGGTTTGTATGCGGTACACTACATCGTTGATCCGTTTTACAACTTTGTATGGGCCTTCCCAATTACACTGCAATTTCGGGGACAAACCTTTTTTATGTTGTGGGTTGTATAACAGCGCCAAATCTCCTTCGTGAAAACCTTCCGAATTAATTGCTTTATCGTATCTGGCTTTCATCTTGTCACTCATAATCTTTGTTCGTTGCCTTTTCAGATTTCTCTTAGCTCTTCTTCCAAATCACCAGTGGATTTCCTGACATTTCTCTCCGCATTGGCATCTATTCCAAACTTCAAATCAGCTGGCAGTCTAAGGCCATTGCCAAAAATTACTTTTGCAGGGGTTTGGCTCGTTGTCTTATGCACTGCTGATCGGTAAGCCATCAAGAATAATGGTATGCGGGTATCCCACTCTTTATGGTACTTGTCTACTACTTTCCTTAAGTGCTACTCCAATGTTCTATTGAATCGTTCTACCATACCATCTGATTGAGGACGCAATGCAGTTGTCCGTGTTTTCGAATGCCCAATGATTTATACATTTCCTGGAACACAGCTGATTCGAAATTCCTGCCTTGGTCAGAATGTAACTCCCTTGGTACAACATACCTTGCAACCCAAATTGTTTATAAACACTTCTGCTACAGCTTCCGCTTCTTGGATGGATTGGGTATACCTCTGGCCATTTGTTGAAATAATCCATAACCACCAGCACATATTTGTTTCCGCAGTTGCTAGTAGGAAATGGACCTGCGACATCCATAGCGATCCTTTCAAATGGCGCACCTGAGTTATATTGCTTCATCTGGCCACGACTTCGAGTTTTGGGCCCTTTCGCTCTGCTGCAAATCTCGCAGTTCGCAATCCACTCAGTGACCGACTGACGGCAACCAAACCAATAGAATCTCTGTTTAATCTTCTCGAGCGTCTTCTTGATTCCAAGATGGCCTCCGCTTGGACCATTATGCAGCTCGCTGAGCACGTCAGGAATCCTCTCTCTGGGGACAACTATCAGTTTCTTTTTTCTTTGACCATCCTCACTCTCCCATCAATTCTAAACTGTTCCACTGTGCCCAAATATGACTTCGCAATGGGACCTTCTGCTGACATCTCTTCTCTGTTTGGTCTTTCGTTGCATAACACGTGACAGATTTGTATCTTCTAGCTGACACTTCCTTAGCTTTTCCTTGTCCCATTCATCTGTACATGTTATAGTCATTAGCCGGACATCTATAATGTCTTCTTTAGCCTCGGCCTTTGAACAGTGCTTGCATTCCAAACTACATGGTCTTCGTGACATTGCATCAGCCTTTCCATGGGTACTACCTTTTCGATGCTCAATGGAAAATTCATAGCTTTGTAGGCGCTCGATCTACCGTGCCAATTGTCCTTCCTGATTACGGAACTGCAGAAGCCATTTCAACGCTGCGTGATCTGTCCTGACGCGGAATCGCTGGCCGCAGAGGTATTTGTGGAAATGTTTAATGCACTCTACCAATGCCAACAGCTCTCTCCGTGTAACGCAATAGTTCCTCTCTGGTTTTTTAATTGAACGGCTGTAATATGCAACTACCTTCTCCTGTCCATCGACCAGTTGTGATAAAGCGCCTCCTATAGCAAATCTGCTCGCATCTGTATCTAGAATAAACGTTGTTCCTGGAATCGAATATGCCAACATTGGGGCAGTGCACAACCGCTCTTTCAATGTTTGGAAAGCTACTTCTTGTACCTTCTTCCATTCAAAATCTTTATTTTTTCTTGTTAGCTCGTGGAGACTAAGGGCTACGCTGGCAAAATTTGGTACAAATCGGCGGTAATATGTGCACAGCCCAAGGAAACTTCTCAATCCATGCAGATTCTGTGGTCTTGGCAAATCCTTTACTGCTTCTATCTTTTCATTCGCTGTACGGATACCTTCTGTCGTTACCTTGTGACCCAAATAATTTACTTCCTTTTTAAACAGCGCACACTTTTTGGGACTTAGTTTCAAACCAGCGCCAGCTATTCTCTGGAAAACTTCCTCGAAGTTTTTAAGATGTTCATCGAAGTTCTTGCCCAATACGACGATGTTGTCCAGGTATACGAAGCATGTTTTCCAATGCAGTCCTTTCAATACCTGATCCATGAGTCTCTCAAAAGTAGCTGGTGAATTACAAAGTCCAAAATGCATTACTGTAAATTGCCGAAGACCATCTCCGACGTTAAAGGCTGTTTTTTCTTTGTCTTCCTCCTTCACCTCCACTTGCCAGTAGCCACTTTTCAAGTCCAGAGTGTCGTCAATTCTTAGCAATGGGTAGCTATCCTTTTTCGTGACGTCGTTCAACTTGCGGTAGTCCACGAAAAATCTCATTTTCCCATCCTTCTTCTTCAAAAGTACCGGTGAGCTCCATGGACTAGCTGATGGTTGGATGACGCCAATGTCGCTCATTTCTTGTATGATTTGACTCACAACTTCCCGCTTCGCCAGTGGAACACTACGTGGAGCTTGACGTATCGGCCTCGCGTCTCCAGTGTCAATTTGATGTTTCACAACATTGGTGCGGCCTGGTTTGGAACCATCCTGGTCAAATATGTTCGCGCACTTTAGGGGCAGTTGCTTCGCCTTTCTCTGATAATCTTGATCTAGCCCCTCCGTCCATGCCGTGATGTTATTTGAAAGATCAGTCTTGCTAGTTGAAACGTGTTCCTGGAGCTGTTCACAGTTAATAACTACTTCAACCTCTTGGTATCTTCCCAAAATAGCTCCTTTGATCAAATTGAATGGTGACTTGAACTTATTGAGTACTCTTACCGGAATTCGTCCATCTTGTTGTGTCATAGCCAGGGTTTTTCCTACAAGTATGTTCAGTGCTGATTTGTTTGCAACCCACAATTTGTTTGTCCCACAATTCCATCAACCTTTGCCCAGATGACTGCTTCGGATTTTGGTGGTATTTGCTGACTCTCTTCCACCAGCACTCGTTTACTGCTGTAGCCTCTCTCGTAGCCGAAATTAAGTGGCACATCCATGTTCTTATATCGCATCGCCTTGCTTTGCATATCGATCTTGACGCCTTGGTTGATTAAGAAGTCCACTCGAATTAGGATTTCATCAACAATACCGTGACGTTCCCAATTGCTACTTCACATTCTACTTCTCCAATTACCTGGGTGTCCTCTCCCGTGGCTGTACGTAATCTTGCTCCAAGCAATGGTCTTATCTTTTTGTTCACTAAACCCGTATCTACAGTCAGTAAACATTCCTTTCCATCCACATGTCCTCCAACAGTAAGATTGCACGATCTTCTTCCAATCTGCGAAATAGAGATTATGGGGCATTCAATTGTGGGAGACAGCTGTCGCCCCTTGCGGCTGACTCGATTTAGTTTAACGATTGAGTGGTCTTGGAGATTTGCTCATCTCCTTGTGCTCTGCGTTTACCACCACCCACATTGGAACTGTTAGGGTTGGGAAGCATTTGACTGCATCATTATTATTCTGCTGCGTACTCTTCAATGCTTCCGAAATTGCGTCTACCCAGTCTGCCCTTTCCACTTCCACGCGATGAGCTTTGTACGCTGGCTTACTCAAAAGTGAGGCTGTTTCCTGAGTCAGTGCATGCGATACCGTTTCAGCAAATGTTAGTTTTGGATTCGCATATGTAGCCCGCTTCGTTTCCACATCTCGTATGCCACTTATGAAACTCTGGATTTTTACCCTTTCAGTGTATTCCACGGTTGCGTCCGCATTCGCAAGATGAGCCAATCTTTCAATATCTGAAGCAAACTCTTGCAATGTCTCATTTGCTTTTTGGTAGCGGTTTTGCAACTCAATTTGGAATATCTGTTTTCTTTGCTCGCTTCCATAACGTCGTTCTACAGTAGACGTCAATGCTTCATAGTTGTTCCGCTCTCCTTCAGGAATCGTCTGTAGGATTTCGGCTGCTGGCCCCTTCAATGCCACGAACAGTTCAGCAACTTTATCTTCCGCATTTCAGTTGTTCACTGCTGCGGTCTTCTCAAACTGTAGCTTGAAGACCTGGAAAGGAACAGAACCGTCAAAGGATGGTGTTTTTACCTTTGGATTACTCGTTGAAACTGCTGGGGGATTTAGTTGTAACTGCTCCATACGACCCTTCAAACCATCGACTTCTGCCTGAAATTGAGCGATTTTTGCATCCTGCGCTTCCAGCTTTGATGTTACCCTTGCTTCGTGTGCTTCTAACTGCGAAGACGTTTGTGCCACCTGCAATGATAAGCGCTCCTCTTGTTCTTCCATCTTGGATGTTATGCGTGTCTCCTGCGATTCCAGCTGGGATGCCATATATGTCTTCTGTTCTTCCAGTTGAGTTTCCATCTTGGATGTTATACGGTTCTCCTGGGAGTTGAGATGTTATATCTGTCTTTTGCGATTCCAGTTGGGATGACACTGTCGATGTTTGAGCAGATATTGCAATCAAAATCGTGTTCAAGTCTGTGCTGGTAACTGTCTGCGATGTTTCGTTTTTCTCTTCAATTTTTGTTGTCTCCTCGCCATCAAGATGAAAGACATACTCTTCCACGTTAATTCCCTCTAATTCCATTGCCTCTCGTAGTCGTGCCTGAAGTTTGAGTTTATTTCCGGTTGTATTCAATCCACGGCTGTCCAACTCCTTCTTCAGTTGCTGGATCTTCAATTCACTGAACTTTGCCATGTCCTTGTTGTCCTCTCGAATTTATTCAACAATTCCTCTTCTGACACCAATTGTAACGAATTTACTGCAATTCCCCTTATTTGCAATCTTTTGCTAACTTTCGTATCGCTAAACTGTTGAATAAATAACTGCAATATTGAATAATGGAAAAATGGCCTTAATTAAATTACTTCACAATAACACTTATACTTTGCAACTAGCTTGCTTAATAACCAAACTGACTGATAGCTTAAATGAACCTTATCTATTGCCCGACAGATTGCGTGCTCAATCAAAAACTGCTTCTCCGCCGCGTGCACGCGTATGTGTAGACATAATGATTGAATTATTGATGTGAATTCACGTCACTGCTTAGCATCGACCTAGAGATGGCAGTACCCCTTAGTGCCGCCAACATTCGTAACAGTATCATAATATCTCAGAAAATTAGAATTTCATATTACATCAGTTTACAATAAAAGGTACATATTTTTTTCTTTTTATTCCAATTTTGGTTCACATATTCTGTATACGGGGCCAATTCACGTTCTGTGAAGTGATAAAATGAAAACGAATTTTCATACATTTGAAAAAAATTTTGTATGAGATTTTTTTTCATTTTATCACTTCACAGAAAGTGAATTGGCCCTCTGTATACTAAATTAAATTAATATATAACATTCAATCTACTCCGCTAAACAAACTTAAACATTCATTTTTTATATCCAAGTATACAAATAATTGCAGATTCTCTTATTAAAGATAAATTAAAGCGATCGCCATAGCTGTAACAAATAGCCATATCTATATTCACTGATAGCTCAAAATCGCTGTATCGCCCATCATATTGAAACGTTAAAATAATAAGAAGTGTAGAGACTATGGTAGTCAGATCAAGATTGCCTTTATTACAAAAATTCTTTCTCTTTTATAGCTAATTACTTAACCTATTAATTTATAAATATCCTAATAATAACAACTAAAAATATGTACATTTGTATTACTATGCATGCATGTAGATTTGTATTACTACTATGCATACATGTAGATTTGTATTGCTATTCATACATGTAGATTTGTATTACTATGCATGCATGTAGATTCGTATTACTATGCATGCATGTAGATTTGTATTGCTATTCATACATGTAGATTTGTATTACTATGCATGCATGTAGATTTGTATTACTACTATGCATACATGTAGATTTGTATTACTATGCATGCATATAGATTGGTATTACTATGCATGCATGTAGATTTGTATGCAAAGTCAGCAGATCGATATTCATGTGAAATGTGAATATTTGGTTAATTCATATGATTGGTTGTATGTAAATATTTTGGTGACAAACTAACATAAGCATAATTTGTTATGTGTGAACTGACAAGGCATTCATATTCGGCATTCCATTGATGTTAGCTAACCGCTGTGTGAGGTCAAGGTAATTTATGTCTTATGATATTGTAATATGATTATGCTATTATTAAAATGTATTGGCATAGAAGTTCATGATGCGTGAGGCCGTAAATGTATTGCATAGGTGGGCATGACGCATAATGCTACGGCATCCGCCTTAGAAAAAGAGTATTATATAATTGTTTTGTGAACAATTGTATAAGGCTCTTTGTTTGCATTTGGATGAAATATTAAATTTAAATAAAAAGACGTATGACTTTGGTATTTTACTGTAAGTTGATATTATATTGAAAAAATTTTTAAATTTAGTTTCTAATCTGCTGACCTTCATACTTTTATTATTTGCATCTTACATATATTTTTTCTTTTGTTTTTGTACAAGTCCTTTTTTTTTTTGAATTTTAAATTTTTACATATATAAATATAAATTTTACTTATTTTATTTATTTTATAGCCGGATTTTAAATGTGTCGACCCATCTAAAATCCGCTTGTTTTTAGAAGCTTTTATTAATGAATCGGGTAAATTGGAATGCTTATTTTACGATTGTGTTTTAAGTTGTCAAAAGATGTTTTAAATGGGTTTAAGCCTATTTTTATGGACTACTATTTTCTTATTTATATTGTTCCTATCATTATTAAGTAAATCATGCAAACTATTTTACTATCGAAATTTTCCTATGTATATAAGTTACTATAATAATTTTTATTGTTTATCTACCGAGGGTTAGAAAAAAATATTTTCCTATTAATATTTTCTAATCTATTAGGGTTAAAGTAGAGTATTTTCCTAATATGTAAAGATATGACCTTATGAGACCTAGGTAATAAATGATTGTATTTATTTTGTTTTATTAAACTAATTCCGCATATTATTCCAGGAGAAAAAAAAAATTTTTTTTTTCACTTGCATTTTTTTTTTCTTCATTCATAATAAGGTAAATCTGTAATAAATTGTATAGACAATAGAGGGGTTACTGATGGAAGAGCTGGGTAGCTATATATTGATAGTAGTTCTATTAATGGATAGCTTTATTGGATAATGAAATGTTCTATTAATAGATAAGTGGAAGGTACAGTGGGTGCAAAAAAAAATTTTCGTATCTTTAAATGTTCTTTTTATATTTTCATTAATTTCCCTATTTTCCAGCAATGTCTTTGATCTTATGTGTCATGCGATTTTGCGGCGGCCACCAAAACAGAATCGTCATGACTTTTATGAAGAATTATTTTTATTTTTATACCGGGATTGTCACATGCACAGCCTCTTTGGTTAGTACAATTATTTGATCTTTGAGAACTTGGGTACCAATTATTATTTTATAAATTCGCCCACTGCAGTAAATATTCAATTATTTTCACCAATTTGTCCCTCAGGACAACTGTGTTTTCCTTATAAATTTCAAGTCCTGGATTGCCGGAATTTCTTTTATGCCTGGTCGAATATTGTCCTAAGTCAATAACTTCCTCAACAATCTGGTTGCTTGAAAATTTTCTATGCTACCATTTTTCTATCCTAAGATGAAAACGAGCGCGACTAGTCTTTTGTTGCAAATTTATATAGCGCTTTAATATATATATATGTATATTGGTTCTTGTTGTGACATTTTCTTCATGCTTGTTGTTATGAGCTGGTTTTTAAAATTTTTGTATATTTTGTTTCTTAGGGTTTCCTTATTTCCACTGTATTAGAGGTTTCTATTGCTTCAGACTATTTTTTTTCAGGATCATTCAGTGGTGTTATGCAAATTTTTGATTTGCTGATCGCTTTAGGCATGGCTGCTTTACTGTCGATAGCGACATTTTGAGACTTATTATTTGAGATTTTACTTCAATTGTTTATTGCTCTTCCTCAGCTTTGAGTTTGGAAACTTGGGTAGAGAGAAAAAAAAAATTTTAGACGCACTGTTGCACGTTATTCATTTGCCTATATTTGATTTTCATATATTTTCTTAGTATTGTGGCCATTGCAATGATCAATAGCCCGACTACGCAAATCATTGCGCCTAGCCAAACATCTGGAATTTTCGGAGTATTTTCTGTATCTACCTTAGTTGATGGCTCATACTTGATTATCTTGTTCTCTGTTGTTTCAGAGTTTCCTTTACCTACTTCGTAGGCAGCTATGGCTAACACAATGCCTTGGGTTATTTTTGTCCACCAAGACATGCTGGGAATTTTCTATAATTATCTTTCTTGAGAAATGAATTAACTTTAATTTTTAATAAAATTTTGGTTTTATTATTTTTATTAGGTTTATTAGCGTAACATAGTTTATAAAAAAATTTTAAAATTAATTTAAATTTTCAGAGGAAAAAAAATTATTAGGTTCTACTATTCCTTAACATTTAGAATTTTCAGGGAACACTCTCCTCATCATTCTCATTATTTCCTCCTCCCTGGTAGTGGGTTTATAATGTCCTCTATTCTGGGTTCCCTTTCCAATCCTATTATCTTCCACAATTTCTTTAAGCCTTCTAATTCTTTTTGTAGGTCCCTTGTGTGTCGGGTATTTTCGTCCCACCAATAGAGTGGCAAGTCTGAGGAATCTCTTTGCATTTTAATAATTATGAACAGAGTAATTTTAAATTTTAAACTCTATAAAAATGTTCTATGGGCTTTCTCCAAAGGATAGGTGAACTTTCTGAAGTTAATTGACTATTTTACAGAAGTGTCCTAAACATTCCAATTTACTTAAATATTTTTCCTTATTTATTTGATATAAAAGTTTAAGCAAAATTTTGTTGGAAAACTTTGTTTAATTTAAGATTTTTAGCATTTTATCATTTTTTTTTTTCAAATAAGAAATTTTAATTTTCCTGCTACTGCTTTTTTTTCATAAAAAATGTTACTTTAAATTTTAACAAAGTAGATTTTTATTTTATATATTTTTTTTCTCAAGCAAAAAAAAAGTTCTTTAGAATTTAATAAATTTTGATTTTCTTGCTAATTCCATTAAATTTTCTTTGAAAAGGAGCGTTGTACATTTTATTTACTTTTCAATTCCTATTTTAGAAAAAAAAATTCCTAACCTTTGATAATGGTTTAGCGTTCGTAAAGGCCGCCCAATTTGTTTCTAAATCTTATACTTATATTGTTGCCTCAAGCGGTATGCCTCCATTTGTAAAGGTATCTATCTTCTGGTCCCGTTTTGCTACTAAATCGTATGCCACTTCTTTTATGCTCGCTTGCTGCCAGTTGATCATCAATACTTAATTTTCTCCTTTTTATTGTATTACCGAATCCTTGCCTCCGTCTGCATAATATTGATCTTTATATGGTAGTAATTAATTTGTCCTTTGGTGATTCTTTCTCACTTTGCGATTTGCCAAAAAAATTCAAACCAAAAGGCGTTTGTGTTCCTTGTATTGTCCTTTATTCTCCTTTTTATCAAAAACTTTTTAACTGTTTAAAAATGATCAAGATTCCTGGGCAGTCAGATCTTTTTTTAGCAGTTGTGCTAATTTTTGATCTGTACTGGCAGGATCTTCCTCCAGCAAGATCTAGCTAATTTTGCTTAAGAGCAAATTTTCAGCTAATTGGCGATCAGGCTGGCAGGATCGCCATGAAACGTTAAAATAATAAGAAGTGTAGAGACTATGGTAGTCAGATCAAGATTGCCTTTATTACAAAAATTCTTTCTCTTTTAAAGCTAATTACTTAACCTACACATTTATTTATAAATATCCTAGTACTAACAACTAAAAATATGTACATTTGTATTACTATGCATGCATGTAGATTTGTATTACTACTATGCATACATGTAGATTTGTATTGCTATTCATACATGTAGATTTGTATTACTATGCATGCATGTAGATTCGTATTACTATGCATGCATGTAGATTTGTATTGCTATTCATACATGTAGATTTGTATTACTATGCATGCATATAGATTTGTATTACTATGCATGCATGTAGATTTGTATGCAAAGTTAACAGATCGATATTCATGTGAAATGTGAATATTTGGTTAATTCATATTGTCACGGATATTAGCATCACTAAGCTATACCATCACTAAGGCGATGCTAAGCGATATTTACGTCAATAATCAAATCCTGTATACACATATATAAGGCAGCCGAGAGATGTCACACACAGATGCATTTACTTATACGCCTATGTATGCGCGAGAGACTGTAAACTACAAACATTCACATCAATAATTCAATCTTTATGTATCTACATAAACGAATAAATAATTGCGTCTACACATATGTACCATGTACGAATACGAGCGGCGGAGAGTCAATGCACTAACACATGCATATATCTGAGAAGTTTGAGAGCTACTGGACTAGTAGATTCTGGAAGCGCCTAAAAGATGTATAAAATTGTCCAATTTTAGTTATAGCTGAGAAATTTGAGAGCTCATGGACAATGCTAGTAGATTCTAGAAAAATGCGAACGAGGAAACCAAAGAGTATAAAAGGCGACAGATGTAGAGGCGCTGGAATTCAGTTTGAGTTGAGCTATCAATCAGTTTGATTAAGCACGCGATCTGGCGGCCAATAGTAGAGTTTCATTTGAGTTATCAATCAGTTTGGTTATTAAGCCAGCGAGTAGCAAAGTATACATAAGTGTTATTGTGAAGTACTTTAATAAAGGCCATTTTTCCATTATTCACTATTGGAGTTATTTATTCAACAGTTTAGTGATTCGATCTTAGCAGAGGATTGCAAATAAGAGGATTTGCAGCAAATTCGTTACAATGTCAGAAGAGGAATTGTTGAATAAATTCCGAAGACTTCGAATAAACTTGAACATACCAAAGTTGAGTGAATTGACGATCCAGCAACTGAAGGAGGAGTTGGAAGTCCGTGGAGTAGCTACTTTTGGCGATAAATCCCAGCTACACAAACGACTAAGTGTAGATATGGTATTTGAAGGAATCTACAATGCTGAGGAGTATGGCTTTCATTATAATAGCGACAAAACAACAACAAAAATGGAAGAAAAAAACGAAACACCGCAGACAGTGACGAACACAATATCTGTACAAACATCGACAATGGCATCTCAGCTGGAGTCACAGGAGGCACGCATTTCCGAAATGGCGTCGCAAATGTCATCTCAATTGGAAGAACAGAAGACATATATGTCATCTCAATTGGAAGCGCAAGAGGCACGTATATCTGGAATGTCAACAAACATTTCGGAACAGGTATCATCGCAGCTCTTTGCGAAACTGGACGAGCAGGATGCAAAAATTTTACAACTCGAGGACAAAATTGATGCCGAGATAGAAGCGTTGAAAGGTCTTATGCAACAGTTAAAACTAAATCGCTCAGCTGGTCCAGCGAGCAATCCGAAGATAAAAACTCCATCTTTTGACGGTTCTGTTCCTTTCGAGGTATTCAAGCTTCAATTTGAGAAGACGTCAGCAGTGAACAACTGGAATGCTGAAGATAAAGTGGCTGCTCTATTCGTAGCATTGAAGGGGCCAGCAGCCGAAATCCTACAGACGATTCCCGAAGGAGAGCGGAACAACTATGAAGCAGTGATGGCCGCTGTCGAGAGACGTTATGGAAGAGAGCATAGAAAACAGATATACCAAATTGAGTTGCAAAACCGTTACCAAAAAGCAAACGAGACGTTACAGGAGTTTGCTTCGGATGTTGAAAGATTGGCTCATCTTGTAAATGCGGATGCACCCGTGGAATACACAGAAAGGGTAAAGATTCAGAGCTTTATTAACGGCATACGGGATGTCGAAACGAAGCGAGCCACATACGCGAACCCAAAGTCAACATTTGCTGAAACGGTATCCCATGCACTGACTCAGGAAACAGCGTCACTTTTGAGTAAGCCCACATACAAAGCTCATCGCGTGGAAGTGGAGAGGTCAGATTGGGTAGACACAATTTTGGAATCACTGAAGGGATTACTACAAAATAATGCCGGAGTTATGAAGTGTTTCAAGTGCGGTAACCCGAGTCACATTGCACGTCATTGCAGAACCGGTCATGGTAGTTCCAACTTGGCTGGTCGTAAAGGCAAAGCTGGAGGAGATAAACAAGAGCGAGCCAAATGTAAAAATCGAGGACTTGCCCCAGCTATGGAATGTCGTGTGATACCTATCTCGCAAACTGGAAGGAAATCGAGCAGTCTTACCGTCAAAGGAAATGTGGATGGCAAGGAGCGTGTACTGACTGTAGATACGGGCGCATCTCATTCATTGATCCGATCTGATTTGGTCAACAGAAAAGTAAAGCCATTACCTGGAGCAAGATTGCGTACGATTACTGGCGAGTATAACCAAGTCCAGGGAGAAGTGGTATGTGAGGTCTTAATTGGGGGGTCATGGTTCTACACAAATTCGTTGTGGCAGAAATCGTTGATGAAGTCATATTGGGTGTGGATTTCCTAGTTGACTATGACATCAGGATCGACACGCAGAAAAGGATTATGCATTATAAGAACCAGGATGTGCCAATTAACTTCAGGTTGGAAAAAGGTTTCAGCAGTAATAGAGTACTGGTGGAGAAAAGTCGACAAAGGCCACGAAAGTAAAAGGTAAAGGTTGATGAAACGAATGGGCCAAACAAAGCGAAATCAAAAGTACCTGCGAGAAAAACACAGGCATTGACAAACCCTAATGGACGCACTAAAACGACTGCAAGAATTTTGCAGGAAGCATGCAAGGGTGGTTTCAAGCCATCGCGCACTTCTCTTGGGAAACGGCGGAACGATACTATCAAGCCAATCCGTCAAGCGCAAGCTCTGCGAAGTAGTTCATTGGTCAAAAAACAGAGTGCGAGGGAACGACTAAGGATAATGAGTAGTAAGATCAAACGCAGGTACAATGAGAACAATAATTCGGAAGGGTTCTTGGAGGGAGATTTGGTACTTTTAAACAACCCTCACCGGCGGAAAGGTGTTCCAGCCAAATTTCGGTGCATTTGGGAAGGCCCGTACAAGGTTGTGAAGAAGATCAGTAATTCCATCTACCGCATACAAACCATTGGGAAACCACGAAATAGAAAGGTGGTTCATTTGGAGATGCTAGTGGCGTTTAGATCGAGAGATTTGTCTGATCGGGACGATCAGACTTAGGTGGAGGGCAGTGTCACGGATATTAGCATCACTAAGCTATACCATCACTAAGGCGATGCTAAGCGATATTTACGTCAATAATCAAATCATGTATACACATATGTATATAAGGCAGCCGAGAGATGTCACACACAGATGCATTTACTTATACGCCTATGTGTGCGCGAGAGACTGTAAACTACAAACATTATCTACATAAACGAATAAATAATTGCGTCTACACATATGTACCATGTACGAATACGAGCGGCGGAGAGTCAATGCACTAACACATGCATATATCTGAGAAGTTTGAGAGCTACTGGATTAGTAGATTCTGGAAGCGCCTAAAAGATGTATAAAATTGTGCAATTTTAGTTATAGCTGAGAAGTTTGAGAGCTCATGGACAATGCTAGTAGATTCTAGAAAAATGCTAACGAGGAAACCAAAGAGTATAAAAGGCGACAGATGTAGAGGTGCTGGAATTCAGTTTGAGTTGAGCTATCAATCAGTTTGATTAAGCACGCGATCTGGCGGCCAAAAGTAGAGTTTCATTTGAGTTATCAATCAGTTTGGTTATTAAGCCAGCGAGTAGCAAAGTATAAGTGTTATTGTGAAGCACTTTAATAAAGGCCATTTTTCCATTATTCAATATTGGAGTTATTTATTCAACAGTTTAGTGATTCGAACTTAGCAGAGGATTGCAAATAAGAGGATTTGCAGCAAATTCGTTACAATATTATTGGTTGTATGTAAATATTTTGGTGACAAACTAACATAAGCATAATTTGTTATGTGTGTACTGATAAGGGATTCATATTCGGCATTCCATTGATGTTAGCTAACCGTTGTGTGAGGTCAAGGTAATTTATGTCTTATGATATTGTAATATGATTATGATATTATTAAAATGTATTGGCATAGAAGTACATGATGCGTGAGGCCCTAAATGTATTGCATAGGTGGGCATGACGCATAATGCTACAATATCTTCTGTATAGAATCGCTTGTTAAAATAAAGCGATCGCTATAGCTATAAAAAATAGCCGCGATTCAAAAATAGCCATATCTATTTTCACTGATAGCTCAAAATCGCCATATCGTTATCATTGTTATGACAATTAGTGAAATCGAGAACTAAGTTATTTAGTTCGAGTATCTTCATGCGCCCAATTATTAATTTCACACATTTTTTTAGTTATGCACTATGAAAGTCCACAATATTATTACATTCCAAGAACTTGTAAATTTCACGAATGACAACTAAGCGCCATCTGTTGGTAAGTAGTTAACTGGTTAGATGTCGTTTTCAAATTGAACATATGCCTCTAGTTCGACGGTACAAAATTATTCATATTTGCCAAAAATATGCATTTAAATATATTTTGCTAGAATTTTCCCCGGTGCCTTGATATTACATTTCAATTTTATTAGCGCGTGTGAAATTAAGAAAATTAAGTCGTAACATGTGTAAGATTTTTTACGAAGATTTTTAACTTGAATGTTCTCCTTTAAAGCTTTAATAGAATATGAGTAAGTAGAGTACTATTTCGACTAACCACCCCAACCCTAAATAACAACCCTACTCAAAAATGTCCCTATGGTAATGCGGAGTGAAATACCTTTCGTTTGATACCCATATCGGCATATCTCATGCAATTTTTTGTTATTTCGATTAGATGGAACCTTGTAAAATATTCTGAGTGGCAACACCTAAGTAGAAAGTCTTAGAAGGTGATATATTATCTCTGTGTCAAATTTCATTTAAATCGGTTGAGCCGTTCCCGAGATCGTTCGGCTATACAAACATACAAATATACGAATATACAAGAATTGCTCGTTTAAAGTTATAAGATAAGATAAGTGCTTATAATTGAAAATAAATAGTGCGAAAAATGTCTGTGCATTCAAAGCTACATATGTACATGCATACATCCCATATAAGGAAATGTATTACTAGGTATGTATGGAAAATGCGGTTAAAAACTTTTAAAAATTCAGGAAGACATCAAATCGCCGAAAAGATGTTTAATGATCTTAATGTAGCATTAAGTGACATAGAAACTGTGCTTTCGTTCTTTTGTTTAAAATTATTATAAGATTTGAAAAAACTCAAATTGTTTTGAAGATTTAAAAAATAGATAAAACATTTAGTATTAACAGTAGAATTAAAACGAACTATAATAATAATAATACTAGTAATAATAACTTGGCGCATGCCTATACCTCCGCTGAAATGTAGTCAGAGCTTTTTTCCCAATTCTTATCGAGCATTTTAAATTTCCCACAAATCGGCAGCGTTGAACTTACATGTAGCATTAAAATAACAAGAATATTTTGCACCTAGGCGCGCCACTGATCCCACTACTAAAGCCTAGAAGCCCAGCTAGCTTACTACGTTTTCTAAAATAATAATTCCCCAAGGCCTTCGGGGAGTGTTCTTAACGCTACAACAACATCAAGCACAAACCGTTCTTGAATTGAGAATGAAAACTGTTACATCGACCACAAATACTTCTCGTAGCCTGAGAACGAAATTTTTTGAATCAAGTACAAATAGTGCTTGAAATGAGCACAGAAGGTTCACACATCAATACGAAACTGGTCATAAAATACGAACGGGGTGCTTGGAAAAACTGTTATTAAAACAAGCCCATCGGTCGCGAGTTAAAAAAAAAAGGACGTGTGGCACTCGGGGACTGCCGCGGTAAAGCTATTGCATATTATCAACTTATGCAATTATAATATTTATGCAACATTTTGTTTTCTTTGATATTAATTTAAGTTTTGTCTTTGATATTAATTCAAGTTAACCTTTTTAAGCGTGGTGACTGATAAGAAAACAAATTTTTTACTTTTATTGAATAAATGAGAAGTTAATATTTAACTTTCACTTTAACTTTAACTTTAACTTTATTTTTAACTTTAACTTTAACTTTCACTTTAACTTTAACATACACTTAAACTTTAACTTTAACTTTAGCTTTAACTTTAACTTTAACTTTAACTTTATTTTTAACTTTAACTTAAACTTTAACATTCACTTTAACTTTAACTTTAACTTTAACTTTCACTTTAACTTAACTTTAACTTTAACTTAACTTTAAATTTAACTTTAACTTTAACTTTAACTTTACCTTTAACTTTAACTTTAACTTTACCTTTAACTTTAACTTTAACTTAAACTTTAACTTTAACTTTAACTTTAACTTTAACTTTAACTTTAACTTTAACTTCAACTCTAACTTTAACTTTAACTGTAACTTCAACTTTAACTTTAACTTTCGATTTAACTTTAACATTCTCTTTAACTTTAACTTTAATTTTAACTTTAACTTTAACTTTAAGTTTAACTTTAACTTTGACTTTAACTTTAACTTTAACTTTAACTTTAACTTTAACTTTAACTTCAACTCTAACTTTAACTTTAACTTTATTTTTAACTTTAACTTTAACTTAACTTTAACTTTAACTTTAACTTTAACTTTAACTTTAACTTTAACTTCAACCCTAACTTTAACTTTAACTTCAACTTAACTTTAACTTTAACTTCAACCCTAACTTTAACTTTAACTTTAACTTTAACTTTAGCTTTAACTTTAACTTTAACTTCAACCCTAACTTTAACTTTAACTTCAACTTAAATTTAACTTTAACTTTAACTTCAACCCTAACTTTAACTTTAACTTTATTTTTAACTTTAACTTTAACTTTCGCTTTAACTTTAACATTCACTTTAAGTTTAACTTTAACTTTAACTTTAACCTTAACTTTAATTTTATTTTGAATTTTAACTTTAACTTTCGCTTTAACTTTAACTTTCACTTTAACTTAACTTTAACTTTAACTTTAACTTTAAATTTATCTTTAACTTTAACTTTAACTTTGACTTTAACTTATCTTTAATTTTAACTTTAAGTTTAACTTTAACTTTAACTTTTACTTTACATTTAACTTCAACCCTAACTTTAACTTTAACTTCAACTTAAATTTAACTTTAACTTTAACTTCAACCCTAAATTTAACTTTAACTTTATTTTTAACTTTAACTTTAACTTTCGCTTTAACTTTAACATTCACTTTAAGTTTAACTTTAACTTTAACTTTAACCTTAACTTTAATTTTATTTTGAACTTTAACTTTAACTTTCGCTTTAACTTTAACTTTAACTTTCACTTTAACTTAACTTTAACTTTAACTTTTACTTTAACTTTAACTTTAACTTTATTTTTAACTTTCGCTTTAACTTTAACATTCCTTTAAGTTTAACTTTAACTTTAACTTCAACTTAACTTTAACTTTAACTTCAACCCTAACTTTAACTTTAACTTTATTTTTAACTTTAACTTTCACTTTCGCTTTAACTTTAACATTCACTTTAAGTTTAACTTTAACTTTAACTTTAACCTTAACTTTAATTTTATTTTGAACTTTAACTTTAACTTTCGCTTTAACTTTAACTTTAACGCGATGAAGCGTTGTTCAGGAAGAGCACTGAAGTGCTGAGATCGCCGGTTTTAACAACCCCCGCTAAAGCGACCTTGTCGGTAATGCCCGCACAAGGCACCGATCCGCGGAAAAGACAAAAGCGGCGAAAGCACAGCTGCGCGACAACCCCAGCCAGTCAACACCTGCTACTGCAAGGGAAAAAGCGTCGGTCAGCTCACCCAGTGTCGTTGCACATCGCGCTGTTGGGAAGGAGAAACGTGCGACTCCGCCAAGAGGCTCACTCTCATACACAAGCCTCGAAGGGAAGAGCCAAGACAAACTGCTGGAGTACGCGGTGTCAGTGCTGCGCGAGATGCAGGAAACCGCTCTCAAGCAGAAGACCGTGTCCAAGGACATAAAAACCGGTATGGCTCTTCTCGAGGAAGCGTTAAGCTGCATGGGATCGTTAAGGGCCCAAAAGGTAGATGAGAGCAGAGAATCGGGCCGAAAAAGCAAGAGGGCACGAACGAGCTCAGATTCCCACTCAGAGGACTTGGAAGCCAAAAAGAAACGAGATGAAAGAACAGATACGCTTTCACAAGGTGAGTCTTGGTCCAATGTAGCGCGCCGGAGGCTGAAACAGCGGGCCCAGCCAGCCAAGCAGGCAACCCCCGTCCAAGCTCCTAAAGCTCAAAAACGGGCGAGAAAGAGGAGACAAGCAGCAACATTTGTGGTAAAACCTGTGGAAGGCAAAAGCTATGCCCAGGTACTAGGGGCCATACGCGGCCAGCTCCGCCCTAATGACACAGGTACGGTGGTACGGTCAGTACGAAAAACCAAATCTGGTAACGTACTGATTGAAACGGCGCGCTGCAGTGACCAGACGGCCTTCAGGGCAGCTATAGGTAGTGCTGTAGGAGAGGTCGGTGAAGCACAACAGCTTTCCAAGCGGATGAAGTTGGAAGTACTTGGCATGGACTGTCTCACAACTGAAACAGAAATCCAAGACGCAATAAGGAAAGAGGTCGGAAAAGAAGAAATCACTAGACCTCTCCGTCTCTCTGTCTTCGCAGCAAACCAAAGAGAACAGAAAATGGCGGTCGTCGAAGTGGACGAGAATATTGGCAACGACCTACTCAAAAAAGGTAAAATTCCTATCGGATGGATACAGTGCCGAATCAGACAGCGAGCAGAAGTACAACGCTGCTTTAGGTGTCTCGGCTACGGACACCGGAAGGCTGAATGCAAGGGTTCAGACAGGAGTAACGCCTGCTGGAAGTGTGAGCAAAGCGGCCACAAAGCTTCGGCCTGTACCGCAGCTCCAAAATGTTACCTGTGTAATACACAGAAGCTCGATCATGTCCCTGGATCTGGAGCATGCAGCATTTTCAGAGCGGCACTCGCTGTTGCAAAGGCCAAAGTCTCAATTCAATAGTGATTAGTTTTATCCAAGGCAACCTAAACCGGAGCAGACTTGCTGATGAGCTACTACAACAGTTGGTCTTAGACCATAAAGCTAACTGCGTTATCATCAGCGAACCCTATAGAGCCCGAAATGATTGGCATATAGACAACACCGGCACCGCCGCAATCTGGATGACAGATGCAAATGCCAATATTGTGAACCGTGTTGCCGGACAAGGCTACGTCCGCCTAACTACGAATAATACCACAATAGTAAGCTGCTACTTGTCCCCGAGTGATCCCATTCAAACGTTCAGGGACAAGCTTGAACTTATTGAAGACGACCTGAGGGACTTAACTAGTAACCTGGTTGTGGCGGGAGACTTTAACGCAAGAGCCGTCGAATGGGGAATGCCGCAGACTAACACTCGTGGAAGGTTAGTCCTTGAGATGGCAGCCAGGCTCGGTTTGAACGTGCTTAACACTGGTACGACCCCTACATACCGACGGTCAGGCTTTGGATACTCGATCCCCGATGTAACGCTAGTGTCAGAAAGCCTGCTGCTGACCGCTGCTTCATGGAGAGTCATAGAGGATCTGACTGGCAGCGATCACAACTACATCACTTTCCACCTAAACGATCCCGGTCAGAGGCAGATTCCGAACGGGCCACGTAGAACAAAAGCATGGGACGCATCCAAGGTCGACTCTGCCACGTTCTCCGCATCAGTACTGGGGGATGTCCGACGGATAATCAACAACTCCAGTCCGATGGAAGAGACGGTTGAAAAGACAATGAGCTGTCTTCGCCACGCTTGCAACCTCTCTATGCCACGGAGGGGAGTGTGGAGGGGTAAAAAGCAGGTACACTGGTGGAATAGCGAAATCGCGGAGCTGCGGAAAATACGCCACAGGATGCGAAGGCTAGCAACTCGTGCGCGCGGCAGGCTTGAGGCTCAAGAAAAGTTGGAAGCGTACAAAGGAGCGAAGAAAGCTCTTAGTGCTGCCATTAAGCAAAGCATAAAGCTATTGCATATTATCAACTTATGCAATTATAATATTTATGCAACATTTTGTTTTCTTTGATATTAATTCAAGTTTTGTCTTTGATATTAATTCAAGTTAACCTTTTTAAGCGTGGTGACTGATAAGAAAACAAATTTTTTACTTTTATTGAACAAATGAGAAGTTAATATTTAACTTTCACTTTAACTTTAACTTTTACTTTATTTTTAACTTTAACTTTCACTTTAACTTTAACATCCACTTAAACTTTGACTTTAACTTTAGCTTTAACTTTAACTTTAACTTTAACTTAAACTTTAACATTAACTTTAACTTTAACTCTAACTTTAACTTTAACTTTAACTTTAACTTTAACTTTCACTTTAACTTAACTTTAACTTTAACTTAACTTTAAATTTAACTTTAACTTTAACTTTAACTTTAACTTTAACTTTACCTTTAACTTTAACTTTAACTTTAGCTTTAACTTTTACTTTTACTTTAACTTAAATTTTAACTTTAACTTTAACTTTAACTTTAACTTCAACTCTAACTTTAACTTTAACTGTAACTTCAACTTTAACTTTAACTTTCGCTTTAACTTTAACTTTAACTTTAACTTTAACTTTAACTTTAACTTTAACATTAACTTTAACTTTATCTTTAACTTTAACTTCAACTCTAACTTTAACTTTAACTTTATTTTTAACTTTAACTTTAACTTAACTTTAACTTTAACTTCAACCCTAACTTTAACTTTAACTTCAACTTAACTTTAACTTTAACTTTAACTTCAACCCTAACTTTAACTTTAACTTTAACTTTACCTTTACCTTTAACTTTAACTTTAGCTTTAACTTTAACTTTAACTTTAACATTAACTTTAACTTTACCTTTAACTTTAACTTCAACTCTAACTTTAACTTTAACTTTATTTTTAACTTTAACTTTAACTTAACTTTAACTTTAACTGTAACTTTAACTTTAACTTTAACTTTAACTTTAACTGTAACTTTAACTTTAACTTTAACTTTAACTTTAACTGTAACTTTAACTTTAACTTTAACTTTAACTTTAACTTTAACTTTAACTTTAACTTTAACATTAACTTTAACTTTACCTTTAACTTTTTTTTACCTTTAACTTTTACTTACCTTTTAACTTTAACTTCAACTCTAACTTTAACTTTAACTTTATTTTTAACTTTAACTTTAACTTAACTTTAACTTTAACTTCAACCCTAACTTTAACTTTAACTTCAACTTAACTTTAACTTTAACTTCAACCCTAACTTTAACTTTAACTTTAACTTTACCTTTAACTTTAACTTTAACTTTAGCTTTAACTTTAACTTTAACTTCAACCCTAACTTTAACTTTAACTTTATTTTTAACTTTAACTTTAACTTTCGCTTTAACTTTAACATTCACTTTAAGTTTAACTTTAACTTTAATTTTAACTTTAACTTTAACTTTAACCTTAACTTTAATTTTATTTTGAACTTTAACTTTAACTTTCGCTTTAACTTTAACTTTAACTTTAAATTTAACTTTAACTTTAACTTTAATTTTAACTTTAACTTTAACTTTGACTTTAACTTTAACTTTAACTTTAACTTTAACTTTACCTTTAACTTTAACTTTAACTTTAACTTTAACTTTACCTTTAATTTTAACTTTAAGTTTAACTTTAACTTTAACTTTAACTTTACATTTAACTTTAACTTTAACTTTAACATTAACTTTAACTTTAACTTTAACTTTAACTTTACCTTTAACTTTAACTTTAACTTTAACTTCAACTCTAACTTTAACTTTAACTTTATTTTTAACTTTAACTTTAACTTTAACTTAACTTTAACTTTAACTTTAACTTCAACCCTAACTTTAACTTTAACTTCAACTTAACTTTAACTTTAACTTTAACTTCAACCCTAACTTTAACTTTAACTTTATTTTTAACTTTAACTTTAACTTTCGCTTTAACTTTAACATTCACTTTAAGTTTAACTTTATCCTTAACTTTAATTTTATTTTGAACTTTAACTTTCGCTTTAACTTTAACTTTAACTTTACCTTTAACTTTAACTTTAACTTTCACTTTAACTTAACTTTAACTTTAACTTTAACTTCAACTTTTACTTTAACTTTAACTTTAACTCTAACTTTAACTTTATCTTTAACTTTAACTTTAACTTTAACTTTAACTTTAACTTTAACTTTAACTTTACCTTTAACTTTAACTTTAACTTTACCTTTAACTTTAACTTGGCATGGACTGTCTCACAACTGAAACAGAAATCCAAGACGCAATAAGGAGGGAGGTCGGAAAAGAAGAAATCACTAGACCTCTCCGTGTCTCTGTGTTCGCAGCAAACAAAAGAGAACAGAAAATGGCGGTCGTCGAAGTGGACGAGAATATTGGCAACGCCCTACTCAAAAAAGGTAAAATTCCTATCGGATGGATACAGTGCCGAATCAGACAGCGAGCAGAAGTACAACGCTGCTTTACGTGTCTCGGCTACGGACGCCGGAAGGCAGAATGCAAGGGTCCAGACAGGAGTAACGCCTGCTGGAAGTGTGGGCAAAACGGCCACAAAGCTTCGGCCTGTACCGCAGCTCCAAAATGTTACCTGTGTAATACACAGAAGCTCGATCATGTCCCTGGATCTGGAGCATGCAGCATCTTCAGAGCGGCACTCGCTGTTGCAAAGGCCAAAGTCTCAATCCAATAGTGATTAGTTTTATCCAAGGCAACCTAAACCGGAGCAGACTTGCTGATGAGCTACTACAACAGTTGGTCTTAGATCATAAAGCTAACAGCGTTATCATCAGCGAACCCTATAGAGCCCGAAATGATTGGCATATAGACAACACCGGCACCGCCGCAATCTGGATGACAGATGCAAACGCCAATATTGTGAACCGTGTTGCCGGACAAGGCTACGTCCGCCTAACTACGAATAATACCACAATAGTAAGCTGCTACTTGTCCCCGAATGATCCCATTCAAACGTTCAGTGACAAGCTTGAACTTATTGAAGACGACCTGAGGGACTTAACTAGTAACCTGGTTGTGGCGGGAGACTTTAACGCAAGAGCCGTCGAATGGGGAATGCCGCAGACTAACACCCGTGGAAGGTTAGTCCTTGAGATGGCAGCCAGGCTCGGTTTGAACGTGCTTAACACTGGTACGACCCCTACATACCGACGGCCAGGCTTTGGATACTCGATCCCCGATGTAACACTAGTGTCAGAAAGCCTACTGCTGACCGCTGCTGGATGGAGAGTCATAGAGGATCTGACTGGCAGCGATCACAACTACATCACTTTCCACCTAAACGATCCCGGTCAGAGGCAGATTCCGAACGGGCCACGCAGAACAAAAGCATGGGACGCATCCAAGGTCGACTCTGCCAAGTTCTCCGCATCAGTACTGGGGGATGCACGACGGATAATCAACAACTCCAGTCCGACGGAAGAGACGGTTGAAAAGACAATGAGCTGTCTTCGCCACGCTTGCAACCTCTCTATGCCACGGAGGGGAGTGTGGAGGGGTAAAAAGCAGGTATACTGGTGGAATAGCGAAATCGCGGAGCTGCGGAAAATATGCCACAGGATGCGAAGGCTAGCAACTCGCGCGCGGCAGGCCTGAGGCTCTAGAAAAGTCGGAAGCGTACAAAGGAGCGAAGAAAGCTCTTAGTGCTGCCATTAAGCAAAGCAAGCTTAAGTGCTGGAAAGCGTTTTGCGAGGAAGTGGATCGAGACCCATGGGGGCAGGGATATAAGATAGTAATGAAGAATTTCCGTCCGCCAAACCAGCTGATGGACGAGAACCAAATAAGGAACATTGTGGATGGCCTGTTTCCCACCCAACTGCCTAGGGAGGGCGGGTACGTTACCCATGAAGATCGCAACGTGGAACCATTCCAAGAAGAAGAGATTAAAACTGCCGTGCGAACTATGAAACCTAAGAAAGCATCTGGGCCCGACGGAATACACGCGGAGGTAATTAGACTAGCTGCAAACGACTGCCCAGAACTTATGTTGCACATGTACAAGAAATGTCTCGAAGAAAGAACTTTCCCCACCATATGGAAGACAGCACGACTGGTTCTTATTCCAAAAGGGAAAGGAGATCCCAACTCTCCATCATCCTACCGTCCCCTATGTATGTTGGACACAGCAGGGAAATTGATGGAGAATCTCCTGAAGCAACGCCTCACCAGAGCGTTACAGGGACCTAGGTACTAGGAGATCGTCATCCTCACAAAGAGACGTATTCCCACTACCAGGAACATGATGGTTGGGGACCAGCCAATAGAAACACTCGCTTCAACGAAATATGTGGGAGTGAGGTTAGACAGCAAACTCAACTTCTCGGATCACATACGAGGGGCCTGCGAAAGAGCTGCGCGCATAATAGCGCAGTTGAGTAGATTAATGGCAAACACAGGTGGCCCAAAGCCATGCACAAGGAAGTTGCTTGCATCAGCCTCGGATTCTATACTCTTATATGGTGCAGAAATCTGGGCGAACGCAATGAAATACCGGAAGAACCGAGTCGCCCTCACCTCGGTCCAACGCAGAGGGGCGCTGCGAATATCTTCGGCTTGCCGCACGGTATCAGCTGAAGCTGTCCTGGTCGTTGCGGGAACCATACCGATATATCTTCTCGTTGAGGAAAGAAAAACAATATATGACAACGGATCGCAAGCAAGTAGAGCTGCTGTTGCCATGCAGGCGCGAGAAGAATCGATCCGACGCTGGCAAGATCAGTGGAGCAACAGCATCGTAGGAAAGTGGACTAGGGAACTAATCCCTGAATTGAATCCATGGTTGAAGCGACCGCACGGAGAGGTAGACTTTTACCTGACGCAGTTTCTAACGGGACACGGTTACTTCCGCAAATACCTACACAGAATGGGTAAGGTTGATAGCCCGAGCTGCCTGTACTGTGGGGAAATAGACGATGTACGCCACACCTTCTTCGAATGCAGGCACTTCTCCCATCAGCGAAGGAGGGTAGAAGATGTACTTGGCGACCTATCCCCGGGCAGTGTCATTAATAACATGACCTGTCGAAGAGACAGATGGGAGACGGTCAGCACATATGTGAGGCATATACTTACCAGTAAACGAGAAGACGGATGCCTAGCCCACTAGCGTGAGAGTAGCCATAGAGCTCACGTAGCGCGCACCCGTACCCGAAGTAATGCTAAACGCGGTCCCAGGTACGGGGATTAGCGCGGGCAGTGGGAGGTTAGGTTTTAGTGGGTAGGCCTTCATAGAAGAAGGGAGTCCTACACTCGGAGAGTCTCGCAGTGAGGCTTAAATATCCCGGTCAGTGCATAAAGCATTTCCTCCTTCCACGAAACACAAAAAAAAAAAAAAAACTTTAACTTTAACTGTAACTTTAACTTTAACTTTAGCTTTAACTTTAACTTTAACTTTAACTTTAACTTTAACTTTAACTTTACTTTAACTTTAACTTTCACTTTAACTTTAACTTTATTTTTAACTTTAACTTTAACTTTCGCTTTAACTTTAACTTTAACTTTAACTTTACCTTTAACTTTAACTTTAAATTTAACTTTAACTTCAACTCTAACTTTAACTTTAACATTCGCTTTAACTTTAACATTCACTTTAAGTTTAACTTTAACTTTAACCTTAACTTTAACTTTAACTTTAACTTTAACTTTCGCTTTAACTTTACCATTCACTTAAGTTTAACTTTAACTTTAACTTTAATTTTAACCTTAACTTTAATTTTATTTTGAACTTTAACTTTCGCTTTAACTTTAACTTTAACTTTACCTTTAACTTTAACTTTCACTTTAACTTAACTTTAACTTTAACTTCAACTTTTACTTTAACTTTAAATTTAACTTTAACTTTACCTTTTACTTTAACTTTAACTTTAACTTTAATTTTAACTTTAACTTTAACCTTAACTTTAATTTTATTTTGAACTTTAACTTTAACTTTCGCTTTAACTTTAACTTTAACTTTCACTTTAACTTAACTTTAACTTTAACTTTAACTTTAACTTTTACTTTAACTTTAACTTTATTTTTAACTTTCGCTTTAACTTTAACATTCCTTTAAGTTTAACTTTAACTTTAACTTCAACTTAACTTTAACTTTAACTTCAACCCTAACTTTAACTTTAACTTTATTTTTAACTTTAACTTTCACTTTCGCTTTAACTTTAACATTCACTTTAAGTTTAACTTTAACTTTAACTTTAACCTTAACTTTAATTTTATTTTGAACTTTAACTTTAACTTTCGCTTTAACTTTAACTTTAACGCGATGAAGCGTTGTTCAGGAAGAGCACTGAAGTGCTGATATCGCCGGTTTTAACAACCCCCGATAAAGCGACCTTGTCGGTAATGCCCGCACAAGGCACCGATCCGCGGAAAAGACAAAAGCGGCGAAAGCACAGCTGCGCGACAACCCCAGCCAGTCAACACCTGCTACTGCAAGGGAAAAAGCGTCGGTCAGCTCACCCAGTGTCGTTGCACATCGCGCTGTTGGGAAGGAGAAACGTGCGACTCCGCCAAGAGGCTCACTCTCATACACAAGCCTCGAAGGGAAGAGCCAAGACAAACTGCTGGAGTACACGGTGTCAGTGCTGCGCGAGATGCAGGAAACCGCTCTCAAGCAGAAGACCGTGTCCAAGGACATAAAAACCGGTATGGCTCTTCTCGAGGAAGCGTTAAGCTGCATGGGATCGTTAAGGGCCCAAAAGGTAGATGAGAGCAGAGAATCGGGCCGAAAAAGCAAGAGGGCACGAACGAGCTCAGATTCCCACTCAGAGGACTTGGAAGCCAAAAAGAAACGAGATGAAAGAACAGATACGCTTTCACAAGGTGAGTCTTGGTCCAATGTAGCGCGCCGGAGGCTGAAACAGCGGGCCCAGCCAGCCAAGCAGGCAACCCCCGTCCAAGCTCCTAAAGCTCAAAAACGGGCGAGAAAGAGGAGACAAGCAGCAACATTTGTGGTAAAACCTGTGGAAGGCAAAAGCTATGCCCAGGTACTAGGGGCCATACGCGGCCAGCTCCGCCCTAATGACACAGGTACGGTGGTACGGTCAGTACGAAAAATCAAATCTGGTAACGTACTGATTGAAACGGCGCGCTGCAGTGACCAGACGGCCTTCAGGGCAGCTATAGGTAGTGCTGTAGGAGAGGTCGGTGAAGCACAACAGCTTTCCAAGCGGATGAAGTTGGAAGTACTTGGCATGGACTGTCTCACAACTGAAACAGAAATCCAAGACGCAATAAGGAAAGAGGTCGGAAAAGAAGAAATCACTAGACCTCTCCGTGTCTCTGTCTTCGCAGCAAACCAAAGAGAACAGAAAATGGCGGTCGTCGAAGTGGACGAGAATATTGGCAACGACCTACTCAAAAAAGGTAAAATTCCTATCGGATGGATACAGTGCCGAATCAGACAGCGAGCAGAAGTACAACGCTGCTTTAGGTGTCTCGGCTACGGACACCGGAAGGCTGAATGCAAGGGTTCAGACAGGAGTAACGCCTGCTGGAAGTGTGAGCAAAGCGGCCACAAAGCTTCGGCCTGTACCGCAGCTCCAAAATGTTACCTGTGTAATACACAGAAGCTCGATCATGTCCCTGGATCTGGAGCATGCAGCATTTTCAGAGCGGCACTCGCTGTTGCAAAGGCCAAAGTCTCAATTCAATAGTGATTAGTTTTATCCAAGGCAACCTAAACCGGAGCAGACTTGCTGATGAGCTACTACAACAGTTGGTCTTAGACCATAAAGCTAACTGAGTTATCATCAGCGAACCCTATAGAGCCCGAAATGATTGGCATATAGACAACACCGGCACCGCCGCAATCTGGATGACAGATGCAAACGCCAATATTGTGAACCGTGTTGCCGGACAAGGCTACGTCCGCCTAACTACGAATAATACCACAATAGTAAGCTGCTACTTGTCCCCGAATGATCCCATTCAAACGTTCGGGGACAAGCTTGAACTTATTGAAGACGACCTGAGGGACTTAACTAGTAACCTGGTTGTGGCGGGAGACTTTAACGCAAGAGCCGTCGAATGGGGAATGCCGCAGACTAACACTCGTGGAAGGTTAGTCCTTGAGATGGCAGCCAGGCTCGGTTTGAACGTGCTTAACACTGGTACGACCCCTACATACCGACGGTCAGGCTTTGGATACTCGATCCCCGATGTAACGCTAGTGTCAGAAAGCCTGCTGCTGCCCGCTGCTTCATGGAGAGTCATAGAGGATCTGACTGGCAGCGATCACAACTACATCACTTTCCACCTAAACGATCCCGGTCAGAGGCAGATTCCGAACGGGCCACGTAGAACAAAAGCATGGGACGCATCCAAGGTCGACTCTGCCACGTTCTCCGCATCAGTACTGGGGGATGTCCGACGGATAATCAACAACTCCAGTCCGATGGAAGAGACGGTTGAAAAGACAATGAGCTGTCTTCGCCACGCTTGCAACCTCTCTATGCCACGGAGGGGAGTGTGGAGGGGTAAAAAGCAGGTATACTGGTGGAATAGCGAAATCGCGGAGCTGCGGAAAATACGCCACAGGATGCGAAGGCTAGCAACTCGTGCGCGCGGCAGGCTTGAGGCTCTAGAAAAGTCGGAAGCGTACAAAGGAGCGAAGAAAGCTCTTAGTGCTGCCATTAAGCAAAGCATAAAGCTATTGCATATTATCAACTTATGCAATTATAATATTTATGCAACATTTTGTTTTCTTTGATATTAATTCAAGTTTTGTCTTTGATATTAATTCAAGTTAACCTTTTTAAGCGTGGTGACTGATAAGAAAACAAATTTTTTACTTTTATTGAACAAATGAGAAGTTAATATTTAACTTTCACTTTAACTTTAACTTTAACTTTATTTTTAACTTTAACTTTAACTTTCACTTTAACTTTAACATCCACTTAAACTTTAACTTTAACTTTAGCTTTAACTTTAACTTTAACTTAAACTTTAACATTCACTTTAACTTTAACTTTAACTTTAACTTTAACTTTAACTTTAACTTTAACTTTAACTTTCACTTTAACTTAACTTTAACTTTAACTTAACTTTAAATTTAACTTTAACTTTAACTTTAACTTTACCTTTAACTTTAACTTTAACTTTAACTTTAACTTTAACTTTAACTTTACCTTTAACTTTAACTTTAACTTTAATTTTAACTTCAACTCTAACTTTAACTTTAACTGTAACTTCAACTTTAACTTTAACTTTCGCTTTAACTTTAACATTCTCTTTAACTTTAATTTTAACTTTAACTTTAAGTTTAACTTTAACTTTAACTTTAACTTTAACTTTAACTTTAACTTTAACTTTAACTGTAACTTTAACTTTAACTTTAAGTTAACTGTAACTTTAACTTTAAATTTAACATTAACTTTAACTTTACCTTTAACTTTAACTTTACCTTCAACTCTAACTTTAACTTTAACTTTATTTTTAACTTTAACTTTAACTTTAACTTTAACTTAACTTTAACTTTAACTTTAACTTTAACTTTAACTTTAACTTCAACCCTAACTTTAACTTTAACTTCAACTTAACTTTAACTTTAACTTCAACCCTAACTTTAATTTTAACTTTACCTTTAACTTTAACTTTAGCTTTAACTTTAACTTTAACTTCAACCCTAACTTTAACTTTAACTTTATTTTTAACTTTAACTTTAACTTTCGCTTTAACTTTAACATTCACTTTAAGTTTAACTTTAACTTTAACTTTAACTTTACCTTTACCTTTAACTTTAACTTTAACTTTAACTTTAACTTTACCTTTAATTTTAACTTAACTTTAACTTTAACTTCAACCCTAACTTTAACTTTAACTTCAACTTAACTTTAACTTTAACTTTAACTTCAACCCTAACTTTAACTTTAACTTTAACTTTACCTTTAATTTTAACTTAACTTTAACTTTAACTTCAACCCTAACTTTAACTTTAACTTCAACTTAACTTTAACTTTAACTTTAACTTCAACCCTAACTTTAACTTTAACTTTTACTTTATTTTTAACTTTAACTTTCACTTTAACTTTAACATCCACTTAAACTTTGACTTTAACTTTAGCTTTAACTTTAACTTTAACTTTAACTTAAACTTTAACATTAACTTTAACTTTAACTCTAACTTTAACTTTAACTTTAACTTTAACTTTAACTTTCACTTTAACTTAACTTTAACTTTAACTTAACTTTAAATTTAACTTTAACTTTAACTTTAACTTTAACTTTACCTTTAACTTTAACTTTAACTTTAGCTTTAACTTTTACTTTTACTTTAACTTTAATTTTAACTTTAACTTTAACTTTAACTTTAACTTCAACTCTAACTTTAACTTTAACTGTAACTTCAACTTTAACTTTAACTTTCGCTTTAACTTTAACTTTAACTTTAACTTTAACTTTAACTTCAACTTTAACTTTAACTTTAACATTAACTTTAACTTTATCTTTAACTTTAACTTCAACTCTAACTTTAACTTTAACTTTATTTTTAACTTTAACTTTAACTTAACTTTAACTTTAACTTCAACCCTAACTTTAACTTTAACTTCAACTTAACTTTAACTTTAACTTTAACTTCAACCCTAACTTTAACTTTAACTTTAACTTTACCTTTAACTTTAGCTTTAACTTTAACTTTAACTTTAACATTAACTTTAACTTTACCTTTAACTTTAACTTCAACTCTAACTTTAACTTTAACTTTATTTTTAACTTTAACTTTAACTTAACTTTAACTTTAACTGTAACTTTAACTTTAACTTTAACTTTAACTGTAACTTTAACTTTAACTTTAACTTTAACTTTAACTGTAACTGTAACTTTAACTTTAACTTTAACTTTAACTTTAACTTTAACTTTAACTTTAACATTAACTTTAACTTTACCTTTAACTTTTTTTTACCTTTAACTTTTACTTACCTTTTAACTTTAACTTCAACTCTAACTTTAACTTTAACTTTATTTTTAACTTTAACTTTAACTTAACTTTAACTTTAACTTCAACCCTAACTTTAACTTTAACTTCAACTTAACTTTAACTTTAACTTTAACTTCAACCCTAACTTTAACTTTAACTTTAACTTTACCTTTAACTTTAACTTTAACTTTAGCTTTAACTTTAACTTTAACTTCAACCCTAACTTTAACTTTAACTTTATTTTTAACTTTAACTTTAACTTTCGCTTTAACTTTAACATTCACTTTAAGTTTAACTTTAACTTTAATTTTAACTTTAACTTTAACTTTAACCTTAACTTTAATTTTATTTTGAACTTTAACTTTAACTTTCGCTTTAACTTTAACTTTAACTTTAACTTTAACTTTAAATTTAACTTTAACTTTAACTTTAACTTTAATTTTAACTTTAACTTTAACTTTGACTTTAACTTTAACTTTAACTTTAACTTTAACTTTACCTTTAACTTTAACTTTAACTTTAACTTTACCTTTAATTTTAACTTTAAGTTTAACTTTAACTTTAACTTTAACTTTACATTTAACTTTAACTTTAACTTTAACATTAACTTTAACTTTAACTTTAACTTTAACTTTAACTTTACCTTTAACTTTAACTTTAACTTTAACTTCAACTCTAACTTTAACTTTAACTTTATTTTTTAACTTTAACTTTAACTTTAACTTAACTTTAACTTTAACTTTAACTTCAACCCTAACTTTAACTTTACCCGCGGGGGTATCGGTCCCCTACCGGGCGCCTCCTCAGGTGGTGGATAGAGGAACGCTTCCCACAAGACGGGAGGTACTGAGTGAATTAAGTACTCAGGGCGAACCAAAACGAGCAATCCAGTGGAAAAATGGGAATGTGTTGCTCTAAGGGCAACACATCCCAAAGTTCCGGTGGAAGGGCGATAGGATGCCGCCCTAAAATACCCCATCAAGCATCCACAGGATCGAGACCAGTAAGATCCTGTTGACCAAAACTGGAAATATGATTATGAACTGATTGCTACGGGCTGGCGATGACGATAGGCTACTACCTTAATAAGCAAGGGTGACACCTTGCCGAAACGGCTGGTAGGTTAATATCGGCATCGTCTCCGTCTCGTTAAAACCTTGGCAGGTCTTCAAGTACGTTCGAAGCACGTCGCCATTAAGTTGGTGGTGCAGGCTCAGTTGAGACGACTCCTGACTAACGCTGTATTCTGGCTCTGAACACAGACTCCCATAAGGACCTGTGTCAACCCACGCGTGGCCTCCCTGCTTCTGCAAAGATAACCACGGGAATTGAAGACGGCGACTGCACATCGTGCGGAGATAGCGGCTTGAAGCGGAGACCCAATAGAACAAATGACCAACAAAATAAAAACAACAAAGGAAGATAAAAGTAGAGAAAGCGAGAAAGAAAGGGGCGATGAAGCGGTGTTCAAGAAGAGCACTAAAGTGTTGAGATCGCCGGTTTTAACAACCCCCGCTAAAGCGACCTTGTCGGTAATGCCCACACAAGGCACCGAATCGGCGGAAAAGACAAAGGCAGCGAAAGCACAGCTGCGCAATAACCCCAGCCAGTCAACACCTGCTACTGCAAGGGAAAAAGCGTCGGTCAGCTCACCCAATGTCGTTGCACAGCGCGCTGTTGGGAAGGAGAAACGTGCGACTCCGCCAAGAGGCTTACTCTCCTACACAAGCCTCGAAGGGAAGAGCCAAGACGAACTGCTGGAGTACGCGGTATCAGTGCTGCGCGAGATGCAGGAAACCGCTCTCAAGCAGAAGACCGTGTCCAAGGACATAAGAACCGGTATGGCTCTTCTCGAGGAAGCGTTAAGCTGCATGGGATCGTTAAGGGCCCAAAAGGTAGATGAGAGCAGAGAATCGGGCCGAAAAAGCAAGAGGGCACGAACGAGCTCAGATTCCCACTCGGAGGACTTGGAAGCCAAAAAGAAACGAGATGAAAGAACAAATACGCTTTCACAAGGTGAGTCTTGGTCCAATGTAGCGCGCCGGAGGCTGAAACAGCGGGCCCAGCCAGCCAAGCAGGCAACCCCCGTCCAAGCTCCTAAAGCTCAAAAACGGGCGAGAAAGAGGAGACAAGCAGCAACTTTCGTGGTAAAACCTGTGGAAGGCAAAAGCTATGCCCAGGTACTAGGGGCCATACGCGGCCAGATCCGCCCTAATGACACAGGTACGGTGGTACGGTCAGTACGAAAAACCAAATCTGGTAACGTACTGATTGAAACGGCGCGCTGCAGTGACCGGACGGCCTTCAGAGCAGCTATAGGTAGTGCAGTAGGAGAGGTCGGTGAAGCACAACAGCTCTCCAAGCGGATGAAGTTGGAAGTACTTGGCATGGACTGTCTCACAACTGAAACAGAAATCCAAGACGCAATAAGGAGGGAGGTCGGAAAAGAAGAAATCACTAGACCTCTCCGTGTCTCTGTGTTCGCAGCAAACCAAAGAGAACAGAAAATGGCGGTCGTCGAAGTGGACGAGAATATTGGCAACGCCCTACTAAAGAAAGGTAAAATTCCTATCGGATGGATACAGTGCCGAATCAGACAGCGAGCAGAAGTACAACGCTGCTTTAGGTGTCTCGGCTACGGACACCGGAAGGCAGAATGCAAGGGTCCAGACAGGAGTAACGCCTGCTGGAAGTGTGGGCAAAGCGGCCACAAAGCTTCGGCCTGTACCGCAGCTCCAAAATGTTACCTGTGTAATACACAGAAGCTCGATCATGTCCCTGGATCTGGAGCATGCAGCATTTTCAGAGCGGCACTCGCTGTTGCAAAGGCCAAAGTCTCAATTCAATAGTGATTAGTTTTATCCAAGGCAACCTAAACCGGAGCAGACTTGCTGATGAGCTACTACAACAGTTGGTCTTAGACCATAAAGCTAACAGCGTTATCATCAGCGAACCCTATAGAGCCCGAAATGATTGGCATATAGACAACACCGGCACCGCCGCAATCTGGATGACAGATGCAAACGCCAATATTGTGAACCGTGTTGCCGGACAAGGCTACGTCCGCCTAACTACGAATAATACCACAATAGTAAGCTGCTACTTGTCCCCGAATGATCCCATTCAAACGTTCAGGGAGAAGCTTGAACTTATTGAAGACGACCTGAGGAACTTAACTAGTAACCTGGTTGTGGCGGGAGACTTTAACGCAAGAGCCGTCGAATGGGGAATGCCGCAGACTAACACCCGTGGAAGGTTAGTCCTTGAGATGACAGCCAGGCTCGGTTTGAACGTGCTTAACACTGGTACGACCCCTACATACCGACGGCCAGGCTTTGGATACTCGATCCCCGATGTAACACTAGTGTCAGAAAGCCTGCTGCTGACCGCTGCTGGATGGAGAGTCATAGAGGATCTGACTGGCAGCGATCACAACTACATCACTTTCCACCTAAACGATCCCGGTCAGAGGCAGATTCCGAACGGGCCACGCAGAACAAAAGCATGGGACGCATCCAAGGTCGACTCTGCCACGTTCTCCGCATCAGTACTGGGGAATGCCCGACGGATAATCAACAACTCCAGTCCGACGGAAGAGACGGTTGAAAAGACAATGAGCTGTCTTCGCCACGCTTGCAACCTCTCTATGCCACGGAGGGGAGTGTGGAGGGGTAAAAAGCAGGTATACTGGTGGAATAGCGAAATCGCGGAGCTGCGGAAAATATGCCACAGGATGCGAAGGCTAGCAACTCGCGCGCGCGGCAGGCCTGAGGCTCTAGAAAAGTCGGAAGCGTACAAAGGAGCGAAGAAAGCTCTTAGTGCTGCCATTAAGCAAAGCAAGCTTAAGTGCTGGAAAGCGCTTTGCGAGGAAGTGGATCGAGACCCATGGGGGCAGGGATATAAGATAGTAATGAAGAAGTTCCGTCCGCCAAACCAGCTGATGGACGAGAACCAAATAAGGAACATTGTGGATGGCCTGTTTCCCACCCAACTGCCTAGGGAGGGCGGGTACGTTACCCATGAAGATCGCAACGTGGAACCATTCCAAGAAGAAGAGCTTAAAACTGCCGTGCGAACTGTGAAACCTAGGAAAGCATCTGGGCCCGACGGAATACCCGCAGAGGCAATTAGACTAGCTGCAAACGACTGCCCAGAACTTATGTTGCACATGTACAACAAATGTCTCGAAGAAAGAATTTTCCCCACCATATGGAAGACAGCACGACTGGTTCTCATTCCAAAATGGAAAGGAGATCCCAGCTCTCCATCATCCTACCGTCCCCTATGTATGTTGGACACAGCAGGAAAATTGATGGAGAGTCTCCTGAAGCAACGCCTCACCAGAGCGTTACAGGACGCCGGAGGACTGTCGCCCAGACAGCATGGTTTTCGGAGGGGGCACTCTACAATAGATGCCATAGCAGAAGTTATAGACGCAGTCAAGAAAGCCGAGACAGCGTGCCACAGAGCAAGACCTATAGTGTTGCTGGTCACGCTGGACGTCAAAAACGCTTTTAACTCAGCTAGGTGGGAGGACATGCTTGAGGCACTAGAAAGCACTTTCAAAGTACCGCAATATTTGTTAGAAATTTTAAGGGACTACCTAAGAGAGAGGTATCTAATATATGAAAGTACTCACGGTCAAAAAAAGGTAAAAATAACAGGTGGAGCAGCCCAGGGTTCGGTACTAGGTCCCGATCTCTGGAATATAACTTACGACAGTCTTCTTCGATTAGACATGCCAGAAAGCACCTTCCTCGTTGCATTTGCAGACGACGTGGCAGCTGTGATAACAGCACCAAGCTGCGAGCTGGCACAGCTAAAATTAAACCAGGTCATGCGTAATGTAAATAGGTGGATGGCTGAGCACGGTCTTCAGTTAGCAACAGCCAAAACGGAGATCGTCATCCTCACAAAGAGACGTATTCCCACTACCAGGAACATGATGGTTGGGGACCAGCCAATAGAAACACTCGCTTCAACGAAATATCTGGGAGTGAGGTTAGACAGCAAACTCAACTTCTCGGATCACATACGAGGGACCTGCGAAAGAGCTGCGCGCATAATAGCGCAGTTGAGTAGATTAATGGCAAACACAGGTGGCCCAAAGCCATGCACAAGGAAGTTGCTTGCATCAGCCTCGGATTCTATACTCTTATATGGTGCAGAAATCTGGGCGGACGCAATGAAATACCGGAAGAACCGAGTCGCCCTCACCTCGGTCCAACGCAGAGGGGCGCTGCGAATATCTTCGGCTTACCGCACGGTATCAGCTGAAGCTGTCCTGGTCGTTGCGGGAACCATACCGATATATCTTCTCGTTGAGGAAAGAAAAACAATATATGACAACGGATCGCAAGCAAGTAGAGCTGCTGTTGCCATGCAGGCGCGAGAAGAATCGATCCGACGTTGGCAAGATCAGTGGAGCAACAGCATCGTAGGAAAGTGGACTAGGGAACTAATCCCTGAACTTGATCCATGGTTGAAGCGACCGCACGGAGAGGTAGACTTTTACCTGACCCAGTTTCTAACGGGACATGGTTACTTCCGCAAATACCTACACAGAATGGGTAAGGTTGATAGCCCGAGCTGTCTGTACTGTGGGGAAATAGACGATGTACGCCACACCTTCTTCGAATGCAGGCACTTCTCCCATCAGCGAAGGAGGGTAGAAGAGATACTTGGCGACCTATCCCCGGGCAGTGTCATCAATAACATGACCTGTCGAAGAGACAGATGGGATACGGTCAGAACATATGTGAGGCATATACTTACCAGTAAACGAGAAGACGGATGCCTAGCCCATTAGCGTGAGAGTAGCCATAGAGCTCACGTAGCGCGCACCCGTACCCGAAGTAATGCTAAACGCGGTCCCAGGTACGGGGATTTGCGCGGGCCGTGGGAGGTTAGGTTTTAGTGGGTAGGCCTTCATGGAAGAAGGGAGTCCTACACTCGGAGAGTCTCGCAGTGAGGCTTAAATATCCCGGTCAGTGCATAAAGCATTTCCTCCTTCCACGAAACAAAAAAAAAAAAAAAAAAAAAAAAAAAAAAACTTTAACTTTAACTTCAACTTAACTTTAACTTTAACTTTAACTTCAACCCTAACTTTAACTTTAACTTTATTTTTAACTTTAACTTTAACTTTCGCTTTAACTTTAACATTCACTTTAAGTTTAACTTTAACCTTAACTTTAATTTTATTTTGAACTTTAACTTTCGCTTTAACTTTAACTTTAACTTTACCTTTAACTTTAACTTTAACTTTCACTTTAACTTAACTTTAACTTTAACTTTAACTTCAACTTTTACTTTAACTTTAACTTTAACTCTAACTTTAACTTTATCTTTAACTTTAACTTTAACTTTAACTTTAACTTTAACTTTACCTTTAACTTTAACTTTAACTTTACCTTTAACTTTAACTTGGCATGGACTGTCTCACAACTGAAACAGAAATCCAAGACGCAATAAGGAGGGAGGTCGGAAAAGAAGAAATCACTAGACCTCTCCGTGTCTCTGTGTTCGCAGCAAACAAAAGAGAACAGAAAATGGCGGTCGTCGAAGTGGACGAGAATATTGGCAACGCCCTACTCAAAAAAGGTAAAATTCCTATCGGATGGATACAGTGCCGAATCAGACAGCGAGCAGAAGTACAACGCTGCTTTACGTGTCTCGGCTACGGACGCCGGAAGGCAGAATGCAAGGGTCCAGACAGGAGTAACGCCTGCTGGAAGTGTGGGCAAAACGGCCACAAAGCTTCGGCCTGTACCGCAGCTCCAAAATGTTACCTGTGTAATACACAGAAGCTCGATCATGTCCCTGGATCTGGAGCATGCAGCATCTTCAGAGCGGCACTCGCTGTTGCAAAGGCCAAAGTCTCAATCCAATAGTGATTAGTTTTATCCAAGGCAACCTAAACCGGAGCAGACTTGCTGATGAGCTACTACAACAGTTGGTCTTAGATCATAAAGCTAACAGCGTTATCATCAGCGAACCCTATAGAGCCCGAAATGATTGGCATATAGACAACACCGGCACCGCCGCAATCTGGATGACAGATGCAAACGCCAATATTGTGAACCGTGTTGCCGGACAAGGCTACGTCCGCCTAACTACGAATAATACCACAATAGTAAGCTGCTACTTGTCCCCGAATGATCCCATTCAAACGTTCAGTGACAAGCTTGAACTTATTGAAGACGACCTGAGGGACTTAACTAGTAACCTGGTTGTGGCGGGAGACTTTAACGCAAGAGCCGTCGAATGGGGAATGCCGCAGACTAACACCCGTGGAAGGTTAGTCCTTGAGATGGCAGCCAGGCTCGGTTTGAACGTGCTTAACACTGGTACGACCCCTACATACCGACGGCCAGGCTTTGGATACTCGATCCCCGATGTAACACTAGTGTCAGAAAGCCTACTGCTGACCGCTGCTGGATGGAGAGTCATAGAGGATCTGACTGGCAGCGATCACAACTACATCACTTTCCACCTAAACGATCCCGGTCAGAGGCAGATTCCGAACGGGCCACGCAGAACAAAAGCATGGGACGCATCCAAGGTCGACTCTGCCAAGTTCTCCGCATCAGTACTGGGGGATGCACGACGGATAATCAACAACTCCAGTCCGACGGAAGAGACGGTTGAAAAGACAATGAGCTGTCTTCGCCACGCTTGCAACCTCTCTATGCCACGGAGGGGAGTGTGGAGGGGTAAAAAGCAGGTATACTGGTGGAATAGCGAAATCGCGGAGCTGCGGAAAATATGCCACAGGATGCGAAGGCTAGCAACTCGCGCGCGGCAGGCCTGAGGCTCTAGAAAAGTCGGAAGCGTACAAAGGAGCGAAGAAAGCTCTTAGTGCTGCCATTAAGCAAAGCAAGCTTAAGTGCTGGAAAGCGTTTTGCGAGGAAGTGGATCGAGACCCATGGGGGCAGGGATATAAGATAGTAATGAAGAAGTTCCGTCCGCCAAACCAGCTGATGGACGAGAACCAAATAAGGAACATTGTGGATGGCCTGTTTCCCACCCAACTGCCTAGGGAGGGCGGGTACGTTACCCATGAAGATCGCAACGTGGAACCATTCCAAGAAGAAGAGCTTAAAACTGCCGTGCGAACTATGAAACCTAAGAAAGCATCTGGGCCCGACGGAATACACGCGGAGGTAATTAGACTAGCTGCAAACGACTGCCCAGAACTTATGTTGCACATGTACAAGAAATGTCTCGAAGAAAGAACTTTCCCCACCATATGGAAGACAGCACGACTGGTTCTTATTCCAAAAGGGAAAGGAGATCCCAACTCTCCATCATCCTACCGTCCCCTATGTATGTTGGACACAGCAGGGAAATTGATGGAGAATCTCCTGAAGCAACGCCTCACCAGAGCGTTACAGGGACCTAGGTACTAGGAGATCGTCATCCTCACAAAGAGACGTATTCCCACTACCAGGAACATGATGGTTGGGGACCAGCCAATAGAAACACTCGCTTCAACGAAATATGTGGGAGTGAGGTTAGACAGCAAACTCAACTTCTCGGATCACATACGAGGGGCCTGCGAAAGAGCTGCGCGCATAATAGCGCAGTTGAGTAGATTAATGGCAAACACAGGTGGCCCAAAGCCATGCACAAGGAAGTTGCTTGCATCAGCCTCGGATTCTATACTCTTATATGGTGCAGAAATCTGGGCGAACGCAATGAAATACCGGAAGAACCGAGTCGCCCTCACCTCGGTCCAACGCAGAGGGGCGCTGCGAATATCTTCGGCTTGCCGCACGGTATCAGCTGAACCTGTCCTGGTCGTTGCGGGAACCATACCGATATATCTTCTCGTTGAGGAAAGAAAAACAATATATGACAACGGATCGCAAGCAAGTAGAGCTGCTGTTGCCATGCAGGCGCGAGAAGAATCGATCCGACGCTGGCAAGATCAGTGGAGCAACAGCATCGTAGGAAAGTGGACTAGGGAACTAATCCCTGAATTGAATCCATGGTTGAAGCGACCGCACGGAGAGGTAGACTTTTACCTGACGCAGTTTCTAACGGGACACGGTTACTTCCGCAAATACCTACACAGAATGGGTAAGGTTGATAGCCCGAGCTGCCTGTACTGTGGGGAAATAGACGATGTACGCCACACCTTCTTCGAATGCAGGCACTTCTCCCATCAGCGAAGGAGGGTAGAAGATGTACTTGGCGACCTATCCCCGGGCAGTGTCATTAATAACATGACCTGTCGAAGAGACAGATGGGAGACGGTCAGCACATATGTGAGGCATATACTTACCAGTAAACGAGAAGACGGATGCCTAGCCCACTAGCGTGAGAGTAGCCATAGAGCTCACGTAGCGCGCACCCGTACCCGAAGTAATGCTAAACGCGGTCCCAGGTACGGGGATTAGCGCGGGCAGTGGGAGGTTAGGTTTTAGTGGGTAGGCCTTCATAGAAGAAGGGAGTCCTACACTCGGAGAGTCTCGCAGTGAGGCTTAAATATCCCGGTCAGTGCATAAAGTATTTCCTCCTTCCACGAAACACAAAAAAAAAAAAAAAAAACTTTAACTTTAACTGTAACTTTAACTTTAACTTTAGCTTTAACTTTAACTTTAACTTTAACTTTAACTTTAACTTTAACTTTAACTTTAACTTTAACTTTACTTTAACTTTAACTTTCACTTTAACTTTAACTTTATTTTTAACTTTAACTTTAACTTTCGCTTTAACTTTAACTTTAACTTTAACTTTAACTTTACCTTTAACTTTAACTTTAACTTTAAATTTAACTTTAACTTCAACTCTAACTTTAACTTTAACATTCACTTTAACTTTAACATTCACTTTAAGTTTAACTTTAACTTTAACCTTAACTTTAACTTTAACTTTAACTTTAACTTTCGCTTTAACTTTACCATTCACTTAAGTTTAACTTTAACTTTAACTTTAATTTTAACCTTAACTTTAATTTTATTTTGAACTTTAACTTTCGCTTTAACTTTAACTTTAACTTTACCTTTAACTTTAACTTTCACTTTAACTTAACTTTAACTTTAACTTCAACTTTTACTTTAACTTTAAATTTAACTTTAACTTTACCTTTTACTTTAACTTTAACTTTAACTTTAATTTTAACTTTAACTTTAACCTTAACTTTAATTTTATTTTGAACTTTAACTTTAACTTTCGCTTTAACTTTAACTTTAACTTTCACTTTAACTTAACTTTAACTTTAACTTTAACTTTAACTTTAACTTTTACTTTAACTTTAACTTTATTTTTAACTTTCGCTTTAACTTTAACATTCCTTTAAGTTTAACTTTAACTTTAACTTCAACTTAACTTTAACTTTAACTTCAACCCTAACTTTAACTTTAACTTTATTTTTAACTTTAACTTTCACTTTCGCTTTAACTTTAACATTCACTTTAAGTTTAACTTTAACTTTAACTTTAACCTTAACTTTAATTTTATTTTTAACTTTAACTTTAACTTTCGCTTTAACTTTAACTTTAACGCGATGAAGCGTTGTTCAGGAAGAGCACTGAAGTGCTGATATCGCCGGTTTTAACAACCCCCGATAAAGCGACCTTGTCGGTAATGCCCGCACAAGGCACCGATCCGCGGAAAAGACAAAAGCGGCGAAAGCACAGCTGCGCGACAACCCCAGCCAGTCAACACCTGCTACTGCAAGGGAAAAAGCGTCGGTCAGCTCACCCAGTGTCGTTGCACATCGCGCTGTTGGGAAGGAGAAACGTGCGACTCCGCCAAGAGGCTCACTCTCATACACAAGCCTCGAAGGGAAGAGCCAAGACAAACTGCTGGAGTACACGGTGTCAGTGCTGCGCGAGATGCAGGAAACCGCTCTCAAGCAGAAGACCGTGTCCAAGGACATAAAAACCGGTATGGCTCTTCTCGAGGAAGCGTTAAGCTGCATGGGATCGTTAAGGGCCCAAAAGGTAGATGAGAGCAGAGAATCGGGCCGAAAAAGCAAGAGGGCACGAACGAGCTCAGATTCCCACTCAGAGGACTTGGAAGCCAAAAAGAAACGAGATGAAAGAACAGATACGCTTTCACAAGGTGAGTCTTGGTCCAATGTAGCGCGCCGGAGGCTGAAACAGCGGGCCCAGCCAGCCAAGCAGGCAACCCCCGTCCAAGCTCCTAAAGCTCAAAAACGGGCGAGAAAGAGGAGACAAGCAGCAACATTTGTGGTAAAACCTGTGGAAGGCAAAAGCTATGCCCAGGTACTAGGGGCCATACGCGGCCAGCTCCGCCCTAATGACACAGGTACGGTGGTACGGTCAGTACGAAAAATCAAATCTGGTAACGTACTGATTGAAACGGCGCGCTGCAGTGACCAGACGGCCTTCAGGGCAGCTATAGGTAGTGCTGTAGGAGAGGTCGGTGAAGCACAACAGCTTTCCAAGCGGATGAAGTTGGAAGTACTTGGCATGGACTGTCTCACAACTGAAACAGAAATCCAAGACGCAATAAGGAAAGAGGTCGGAAAAGAAGAAATCACTAGACCTCTCCGTGTCTCTGTCTTCGCAGCAAACCAAAGAGAACAGAAAATGGCGGTCGTCGAAGTGGACGAGAATATTGGCAACGACCTACTCAAAAAAGGTAAAATTCCTATCGGATGGATACAGTGCCGAATCAGACAGCGAGCAGAAGTACAACGCTGCTTTAGGTGTCTCGGCTACGGACACCGGAAGGCTGAATGCAAGGGTTCAGACAGGAGTAACGCCTGCTGGAAGTGTGAGCAAAGCGGCCACAAAGCTTCGGCCTGTACCGCAGCTCCAAAATGTTACCTGTGTAATACACAGAAGCTCGATCATGTCCCTGGATCTGGAGCATGCAGCATTTTCAGAGCGGCACTCGCTGTTGCAAAGGCCAAAGTCTCAATTCAATAGTGATTAGTTTTATCCAAGGCAACCTAAACCGGAGCAGACTTGCTGATGAGCTACTACAACAGTTGGTCTTAGACCATAAAGCTAACTGAGTTATCATCAGCGAACCCTATAGAGCACGAAATGATTGGCATATAGACAACACCGGCACCGCCGCAATCTGGATGACAGATGCAAACGCCAATATTGTGAACCGTGTTGCCGGACAAGGCTACGTCCGCCTAACTACGAATAATACCACAATAGTAAGCTGCTACTTGTCCCCGAATGATCCCATTCAAACGTTCGGGGACAAGCTTGAACTTATTGAAGACGACCTGAGGGACTTAACTAGTAACCTGGTTGTGGCGGGAGACTTTAACGCAAGAGCCGTCGAATGGGGAATGCCGCAGACTAACACTCGTGGAAGGTTAGTCCTTGAGATGGCAGCCAGGCTCGGTTTGAACGTGCTTAACACTGGTACGACCCCTACATACCGACGGTCAGGCTTTGGATACTCGATCGCCGATGTAACGCTAGTGTCAGAAAGCCTGCTGCTGCCCGCTGCTTCATGGAGAGTCATAGAGGATCTGACTGGCAGCGATCACAACTACATCACTTTCCACCTAAACGATCCCGGTCAGAGGCAGATTCCGAACGGGCCACGTAGAACAAAAGCATGGGACGCATCCAAGGTCGACTCTGCCACGTTCTCCTCATCAGTACTGGGGGATGTCCGACGGATAATCAACAACTCCAGTCCGATGGAAGAGACGGTTGAAAAGACAATGAGCTGTCTTCGCCACGCTTGCAACCTCTCTATGCCACGGAGGGGAGTGTGGAGGGGTAAAAAGCAGGTATACTGGTGGAATAGCGAAATCGCGGAGCTGCGGAAAATACGCCACAGGATGCGAAGGCTAGCAACTCGTGCGCGCGGCAGGCTTGAGGCTCTAGAAAAGTCGGAAGCGTACAAAGGAGCGAAGAAAGCTCTTAGTGCTGCCATTAAGCAAAGCATAAAGCTATTGCATATTATCAACTTATGCAATTATAATATTTATGCAACATTTTGTTTTCTTTGATATTAATTCAAGTTTTGTCTTTGATATTAATTCAAGTTAACCTTTTTAAGCGTGGTGACTGATAAGAAAACAAATTTTTTACTTTTATTGAACAAATGAGAAGTTAATATTTAACTTTCACTTTAACTTTAACTTTAACTTTATTTTTAACTTTAACTTTAACTTTCACTTTAACTTTAACATCCACTTAAACTTTAACTTTAACTTTAGCTTTAACTTTAACTTTAACTTAAACTTTAACATTCACTTTAACTTTAACTTTAACTTTAACTTTAACTTTAACTTTCACTTTAACTTAACTTTAACTTTAACTTAACTTTAAATTTAACTTTAACTTTAACTTTAACTTTACCTTTAACTTTAACTTTAACTTTAACTTTAACTTTAACTTTACCTTTAACTTTTACTTTTACTTTAACTTTAACTTTAACTTTAACTTTAACTTTACCTTTAACTTTAACTTTAACTTTAACTTTAACTTCAACTCTAACTTTAACTTTAACTGTAACTTCAACTTTAACTTTAACTTTCGCTTTAACTTTAACATTCTCTTTAACTTTAATTTTAACTTTAACTTTAAGTTTAACTTTAACTTTAACTTTAACTTTAACTTTAACTGTAACTTTAACTTTAAGTTAACTGTAACTTTAACTTTAAATTTAACATTAACTTTAACTTTACCTTTAACTTTAACTTTACCTTCAACTCTAACTTTAACTTTAACTTTATTTTTAACTTTAACTTTAACTTTAACTTTAACTTAACTTTAACTTTAACTTTAACTTTAACTTTAACTTTAACTTTAACTTCAACCCTAACTTTAACTTTAACTTCAACTTAACTTTAACTTTAACTTCAACCCTAACTTTAACTTTAACTTTAACTTTACCTTTAACTTTAACTTTAGCTTTAACTTTAACTTTAACTTCAACCCTAACTTTAACTTTAACTTTATTTTTAACTTTAACTTTAACTTTCGCTTTAACTTTAACATTCACTTTAAGTTTAACTTTAACTTTAATTTTAACTTTAACTTTAATTTTAACTTTAACTTTAACTTTGACTTTAACTTTAACTTTAACTTTAACTTTAACTTTACCTTTACCTTTAACTTTAACTTTAACTTTAACTTTAACTTTACCTTTAATTTTAACTTAACTTTAACTTTAACTTCAACCCTAACTTTAACTTTAACTTCAACTTAACTTTAACTTTAACTTTAACTTCAACCCTAACTTTAACTTTAACTTTATTTTTAACTTTAACTTTAACTTTCGCTTTAACTTTAACATTCACTTTAAGTTTAACTTTAACTTTAACTTTAACTTTAATTTTAACCTTAACTTTAATTTTATTTTGAACTTTAACTTTCGCTTTAACTTTAACTTTAACTTTAACTTTACCTTTAACTTTAACTTTCACTTTAACTTTAACTTAACTTTAACTTTAACTTTAACTTCAACTTTTACTTTAACTTTAACTTTCACTTTAACTTAACTTTAACTTTAATTTTAACTTTAACTTTTACTTTAACTTTAACTTTATTTTTAACTTTCGCTTTTACTTTAACATTCACTTTAAGTTTAACTTTAACTTAACTTTAACTTTAACTTCAACCCTAACTTTAACTTTAACTTCAACTTAACTTTAACTTTAACTTTAACTTCAACCCTAACTTTAACTTTAACTTTATTTTTAACTTTAACTTTAACTTTCGCTTTAACTTTAACATTCACTTTAAGTTTAACTTTAACTTTAACCTTAACTTTAATTTTATTTTGAACTTTAACTTTAACTTTCGCTTTAACTTTAACTTTAACGCGATGAAGCGTTGTTCAGGAAGAGCACTAAAGTGCTGAGATCGCCGGTTTTAACAACCCCCGCTAAAGCGACCTTGTCGGTAATGCCCGCACAAGGCACCGAATCGGCGGAAAAGACAAAGGCGGCGAAAGCACAGCTGCGCGACAACCCCAGCCAGCCAACACCTGCTACTGCAAGGGAAAAAGCGTCGGTCAGCTCACCCAGTGTCGTTGCACAGCGCGCTGTTGGGAAGGAGAAACGTGCGACTCCGCCAAGAGGCTCACTCTCATACACAAGCCTCGAAGGGAAGAGCCAAGACAAACTGCTGGGTTACGCGGTATCAGTGCTGCGCGAGATGCAGGAAACCGCTCTCAAGCAGAAAACCGTGTCCAAGGACATAAAAACCGGTATGGCTCTTCTCGAGGAAGCGTTAAGCTGCATGGGATCGTTAAGGGCCCAAAAGGTAGATGAGAGCAGAGAATCGGGCCGAAAAAGCAAGAGGGCACGAACGAGCTCAGATTCCCACTCAGAGGACTTGGAAGCCAAAAAGAAACGAGATGAAAGAACAAATACGCTTTCACAAGGTGAGTCTTGGTCCAATGTAGCGCGCCGGAGGCTGAAACAGCGGGCCCAGCCAGCCAAGCAGGCAACCCCCCCCCCCCCCCCCCCCCCCCCGGCCAAGCTCCTAAAGCTCAAAAACGGGCGAGAAAGAGGAGACAAGCAGCAACTTTTGTGGTAAAACCTGTGGAAGGCAAAAGCTATGCCAAGGTACTAGGCGCCATACGCGGCCAGCTCCGCCCTAATGACACAGGTAGGGTGGTACGGTCAGTACGAAAAACCAAATCTGGTAACGTACTGATTGAAACGGCGCGCTGCAGTGACCAGACGGCCTTCAGGGCAGCTATAGGTAGTGCAGTAGGAGAGGTCGGTGAAGCACAACAGCTTTCCAAGCGGATGAAGTTGGAAGTACTTGGCATGGACTGTCTCACAACTGAAATAGAAATCCAAGACGCAATAAGGAGGGAGGTCGGAAAAGAAGAAATCACTAGACCTCTCCGTGTCTCTGTGTTCGCAGCAAACCAAAGAGAACAGAAAATGGCGGTCGTCGAAGTGGACGAGAATATTGGCAACGCCCTACTCAAAAAAGGTAAAATTCCTATCGAATGGATACAGTGCCGAATCAAACAGCGAGCAGAAGTACAACGCTGCTTTAGGTGTCTCGGCTACGGACACCGGAAGGCTGAATGCAAGGGTTCAGACAGGAGTAACGCCTGCTGGAAGTGTGGGCAAAGCGGCCACAAAGCTTCGGCCTGTTCCGCAGCTCCAAAATGTTACCTGTGTAATACGACCTGAGGGACTTAACTAGTAACCTGGTTGTGGCGGGAGACTTTAACGCAAGAGCCGTCGAATGGGGAATGCCGCAGACTAACACTCGTGGAAGGTTAGTCCTTGAGATGGCAGCCAGGCTCGGTTTGAACGTGCTTAACACTGGTACGACCCCTACATACCGACGGCCAGGCTATGGATACTCGATCGCCGATGTAACGCTAGTGTCAGAAAGCCTGCTGCTGACCGCTGCTGGATGGAGGGTCATAGAGGATCTGACTGGCAGCGATCACAACTACATCACTTTCCACCTAAACGATCCCGGTCAGAGGCAGATTCCGAACGGGCCACGTAGAACAAAAGCATGGGACGCATCCAAGGTCGACTCCGACTCTGCCACGTTCTCCGCATCAGTACTGGGGGGATGCCCGACGGTTAATCAACAACTCCAGTCCGACGGAAGAGACGGTTGAAAAGACAATGAGCTGTCTTCGCCACGCTTGCAACCTCTCTATGCCACGGAGGGGAGTGTGGAGGGGTAAAAAGCAGTTATACTGGTGGAATAGCGAAATCGCGGAGCTGCGGAAAATACGCCACAGGATGCGAAGGCTAGCAACTCTCGCGCGCGGCAGGCTTGAGGCTCTAGAAAAGTCGGAAGCGTACAAAGGAGCGAAGAAAGCTCTTAGTGCTGCCATTAAGCAAAGCAAGCTTAAGTGCTGGAAAGCGCTTTGCGAGGACGTGGATCGAGACCCCTGGGGGCAGGGATATAAGATAGTAATGAAGAAGTTCCGTCCGCCAAACCAGCTGATGGACGAGAACCAAATAAGGAACATTGTGGATGGCCTGTTTCCCAACCAACTGCCTAGGGAGGGCGGGTACGTTACCCATGAAGATCGCAACGTGGAACCATTCCAAGAAGAAGAGCTTAAAATTGCATCTGGGCCCGACGGAATACCCGCGGAGGCAATTAGACTAGCTGCAAATAACTGCCCAGAACTTATGTTGCACATGTACAACAAATGTCTCGAAGAAAGAACTTTCCCCACCATATGGAAGACAGCACGACTGGTTCTCATTCCAAAAGGGAAAGGAGATCCCAACTCTCCATCATCCTGCCGTCCCCTATGTATGTTGGACACAGCAGAGAAATTGATGGAGAGTCTCCCGAAGCAACGCCACACCAGAGCGTTACAGGACGGCGGAGGACTGTCGCCCAGACAGCATGGTTTTCGGAGGGGGCACTCCACAATCGATGCCATAGCAGAAGTTATAGACGCAGTCAAGAAAGCCGAGCTAGCGTGCCACAGAGCAAGACCTATAGTGTTGCTGGTCACGCTGGACGTCAAAAACGCTTTTAACTCAGCTAGGTGGGAGGACATGCTTGAGGCACTAGAAAGCACTTTCAAAGTGCCGCAATATTAGTTAGAAATTTTAAGGGACTACCTAAGAGAGAGGTATCTAATATATGAAAGTACTCACGGTCAAAAAAAGGTAAACATAACAGGTGGAGCAGCCCAGGGTTCGGTACTAGGTCCCGATCTCTGGAATATAACTTACGACATTCTTCTTCGATTAGACATGCCAGAAAGCACCTTCCTCGTTGCCTTTGCAGACGACGTGGCAGCTATGATAACAGCACCAAGCTGCGAGCTGGCACAGCTAAAATTAAACCAGGTGATGCGTAATGTAAATAGGTGGATGGCTGAGCACGGTCTCCAGTTAGCAACAGCCAAAACGGAGATCGCCATCCTCACAAAGAGACGTATTCCCACTACCAGAAACATGATGGTTGGGGACCAGCCAATAGAAACACTCGCTTCAACGAAATATCTGGGAGTGAGGTTAGACAGCAAACTCAACTTCTCGGATCACATACGAGGGGCCTGCGAAAGAGCTGAGCGCATAATAGCGCAGTTGAATAGATTACTGGCAAACACAGGTGGCCCAAAGCCATGCACAAGGAAGTTGCTTGCATCAGCCTCGGATTCTATACTCTTATATGGTGCAGAAATCTGGGCGAACGCAATGAAATACCGGAAGAACCGAGTCGCCCTCACCTCGGTCCAACGCAGAGGGGCGCTGCGAATATCTTCGGCTTGCCGCACGGTATCAGCTGAAGCTGTCCTGGTCGTTGCGGGAACCATACCGATATATCTTCTCGTTGAGGAAAGAAAAACAATATATGACAACGGATCGCAAGCAAGTAGAGCTGCTGTTGCCATGCAGGCGCGAGAAGAATCGATCCGACGCTGGCAAGATCAGTGGAGCAACAGCATCGTAGGAAAGTGGACTAGGGAACTAATCCCTGAATTGAATCCATGGTTGAAGCGACCGCACGGAGAGGTAGACTTTTACCTGACGCAGTTTCTAACGGGACACGGTTACTTCCGCAAATACCTACACAAAATGGGTAAGGTTGATAGCCCGAGCTGCCTGTACTGTGGGAAAATAGACGATGTACGCCACACCTTCTTCCAATGCAGGCACTTCTCCCATCAGCGAAGGAGGGTAGAAGAGGTACTTGGCGACCTATCCCCGGGCAGTGTCATTAATAACATGACCTGTCGAAGAGACAGATGGGATGCGGTCAGCACATATGTGAGGCATATACTTACCAGTAAACGAGAAGACGGATGCCTAACCCATTAGCGTGAGAGTAGCCATAGAGCTCACGTAGCGCGCACCCGTACCCGAAGTAATGCTAAACGCGGTCCCAGGTACGGGGATTTGCGCGGACCGTGGGAGGTTAGGTTTTAGTGGGTAGGCCTTCATGGAAGAACGGAGTCCTACACTCGGAGAGTCTCGCAGTGAGGCTTAAATATCCCGGTCAGTGCATAAAGCATTTCCTCCTTCCACGAAACACAAAAAAAAAAAAAAAAACTTTAACTTTAACTGTAACTTTAACTTTAACTTTAGCTTTAACTTTAACTTTAACTTTAACTTTAACTTTAACTTTAACTTTAACCTTAACTTTAACTTTAACTTTACTTTAACTTTAACTTTCACTTTAACTTTATTTTTAACTTTAACTTTAACTTTCGCTTTAACTTTAACTTTAACTTTAACTTTACCTTTAACTTTAACTTTAAATTTAACTTTAACTTCAACTCTAACTTTAACTTTAACATTCGCTTTAACTTTAACATTCACTTTAAGTTTAACTTTAACTTTAACCTTAACTTTAACTTTAACTTTAACTTTAACTTTAGCTTCAACTTTAACTTTAACTTTAAATTTAACTTTAACTTTAACTGTAACTTTAACTTTAACTTTAACTTTAACTTTAACTTTAGCTTTAACTTTAACTTTAACTTTAACTTCAACTTTAACTTTAACCTTAACTTTAACTTTAACTTTAACTTTAAGTTTAACTTTAACTTTAACCTAAACTTTAACTTTAACTTTAATTTTACTTTAACTTTAACTTTCACTTTAACTTTAACTTTATTTTTAACTTTAACTTTAACTTTAACTTTCGCTTTAACTGTAACTTTAACTTTAACTTTAACTTTAAATTCAGCTTTAACTTTAACTTTATCTTTAACTTTAACTTTAACTTTATTTTTAACTTTAACTTTAACTTTAACCTTAAATTTAACTTTAACTTTGACTTTAACTTTAACTTTAACTTTAACATTAACTTTAACTTTATCTTTAACTTTAACCTTAACTTTAACATTCACTTTAATTTTAACTTTAACTTTATTTTTATCTTAAACTTTAACTTTCGCTTTAACTTTAACTTTAACTTTATTTTTAACTTTAACTTTATTTTTAACTTTAACTTTATTTTTAACTTTAACTTTCGCTTTAGCTTTAACATTCACTTTAACTTTAACTTTAACTTTATCTTTAACTTTAACTTTAACTTTAACTTTAACTTTCACTTTAACTTTAACTTTAACTTTAACTTTATTTTTAACTTTAACTTTCGCTTTAACTTTAACATTCACTTTAACTTTAACTTTATGATCCGGGGTGGGCGTGAGCTTAGCACCTGCTAACAAGCCAACCTAATATAAACGCACGCAAGTCATTTTCTGTCAAAAATGTCTCATGTCTCTCCAATTTTTGTTCTGCGTGACATTTAGATTTGATGTTTGCACACATGCTTTACATTGTCGCAACGCATGCTTATTTGGGTTAGGGCAAAAACGCCGGTTGTTTGCGTGCGCTAAAAAAACGGAGTGCGGTTTTATTAGGTTGGCTTGTAAGCATGGCGCAACGATACAAGGTGGCAGCATGGGACAGCTGATTTTAAGCTTTTTTTATTTGATTTGATACATCAAAATACGGCGCAGTACGATTTTGACATTTTTGTCCATCGACTTTACAAACACAAAGTACATGCAATTTTTATTTATGTTTGTAGGTATGTCACCATGCTGCCACCTTGTATCGTTCCGCTTTGCTTGTAAGCGACCATATATGTATACGATAAGCGATAGCACACTTCGTGAAAAGCAACGACAGCTCTTTTAGTTTGATTTCGATGGTCGCACGGTGAGAAAGTGTCGCATGCGCGCTTAAAACAGAGTATCAAAGAGTGCGTGGGACACGTGTTCACGTTCAAGCATTGAAATCAAACTAAATAAATAATTGATTTTGCTTTCGTGCTCGGAACGCTTTCGTGTTTACTAACACATTCTCAATTTTGTAACCGTGTAAATGTAGTGGTGCCCACCGCTGTTTATGATAGAGATCCAATTTTATGTATTTGGCCTGTTGCTAACACCGAACCTTTACGAACTTTTTCGAACCTTTTCGAACCTTTTTTGACAAATATCCGTTACGGTTTTTTTGATTTAGTCGCCAAGCCCGCAATAAAATCTATGCAATAGCTTAAAAACCTACTTAACAGACTTTTTTCAACGAATGTTCTTTATTTTGAACTTGTTTCGTTCATTATAGATCGGTTTTTTCTCTCAGTGAAGGCGATCATCAATTCTCTTATGGGATCTTTAATATGCTCTATTGCTTTTGATTTTATCATTTTTACTTGGACGGTTTTTGAAAACTTGTCGATGGCTGTAATGATTAGTTTTTTTCTGTTGAGTAAATGTCGATGTGGACAATGTCTCCTGGAGGCTGAGGATTGGGAGTTTCTTGTATTTTTAGTTTACGTGGTGGCCTATCATATTTGTGTCGAACATTGTTTGACTTCTCGATTTTTGAATGCATACTAGGGGAATAGAAATTCTGTAAAATATGTGCCATGTTTTCGCGACTCCGTCTATGTGCTCTTTATGTTCTTTTATAATTATTTGCTCCTGTTCTTTTTCTGATACAATGTCTCGAAGTAGAGTCTGTATAAAGTGGATTTTTATATTTGCGACGTGAAGTGGGTATACTTCTTGTATTTTACCCATAAGCGGCTGTGTACAGTCCGTTAAGTAATGATGGGTCAATGTGTCGTTTGAATATGTCTATGATGTCCTAAGTGAAATAATTTTGTTTTGTAGTTGAATGTCTATTAGACTGGGTCGAAAAAAAAGTTGCTAATGTCCGCCCCTAAATTTTAAGAATATGTATCCTTCGAAATACAGCCGAAAAGGTTTTTTCGTTGTAACTTGGTTATTTGACGTCCGATTTTTAAAATTGATACGAAGTTCGAAATTCTACATTTCGAAATTTCATTTTTTTTTGATTTTAATAATCGGGGATTGCCCATGTTGCTTTTTTTTAAATGTATGAAAACATTTATTTGAAGCAATTTTATAATTTATTTAGTAATTTGGGAAAAATTTAAACAACGTGGCATCAGGACGGACAAGGCGACAGCCTTACTAAATTATTTTTTTGTTTTTTTAACGCGTTCAGCAAATTGAAAAAGTAAAAATATCAAATTTCTCAAAAAAAGAACTCAGTCCTTGAAATAAGGGAAAGGAGCGGACCACTCCCACATTTTTACTTTTTCGCGTTAACAAAAAAATAAAATTTCGAAATGTAGAATTTCGAAGTTCGAAAGCCGATATCTATTTTTTGGAGGCTAAGTTCGAAAAACGGAGATAGTACTTTGTTTACTTAATCCTCAATCTCTACGAAGAAGTGGGTTTTGTCCAATACCGAGAAAAAAAGTTGATTTTGTCGCATAGTGTTATTATTATAAATACGAAACAACAAGGTTTGACTCACTTATTTACTTTGACTTCCCCTATTCATGATATTTGCCATATTTATATTAACTTTTCAATGCAAACCCTGCAATTTTTCCTCCAAAAATATCATGAGTTTCAGGTTTAAGTATAATAAGAATCAGGAAAATAACAGTTGCAATAAATATTCAAAGTGCTATAACTTCTTTGTTTATTATTTTAGTAATATGGTTTCAAAGCAACATTTTCTTGAATTTTTAAGGAATTTCGTTTGGTAAGGAAAAAAGCATACATTAAGGGGAGGGTGGGGGGTACAATTTTGTTAGCTGACCTAATCATGTGAAAACGACTTCATAGCTTAAAAGGACATTAAACGGAAATGTGAAGCTTCTCAAGGCCAAAATAATGACGTATCAATTTTAAAAATCGGACGTCAAATAACCAAATTACAACGAAAAAACCTTTTCGGGTGTATTTCGAGGGATCAAAAAAAAAAAATTTTTAAAAATGTTTCCGAAACCCTCTCAACATAATCTTTAAATTAGCAACTTTTTTTTTGTATGGGGACCAACTCAGTCTAATGTCTATGAAATATAGGAAATGGTATTTAAAATTTGTAGCTAGATTCGTTACCAATTAAAAGGAACAGTTGATTTCCGAAAGCATTTATTGGTGCATCCTTAGCTGGAATGTGCGGAACTTTCATCGATATGGCCACTGGTTAAAGTGTTAATGTCAGTTTGTGGGGGTCTAGAGAGTGCGTCTGCTACATTATTAGTTTTTCCTGGTTTCCGGGGATAAGGTTCCATCTCTTCATTTTTCCATTGTGATTTTCATTACTCAATGCAAAAGTGAGAGGCTGTTGATCAACGAAAATCACATCTTTCGCGGATCCATATAAGTAGTTTCTAAGCGACGTTAGATCCCAGATGATTGTCAGAATTTTTTTGTTTGCAGCATAGCTCTCTTCGGTTTTATTTAATGAGGGGGATAAAAAAGTTATTGGTTTTCCTGCTTGTTCGAGGACGGCTCCAAGAGCGTAGTTTGATGCATATGAGGTGAGGTGAAATTCTTGCTTGAAATTTGTGTATGATAATATGACTTCTTTGGTATTAATGCGCATTTTATTTTATTGAAAGCTTCTAATGCATTTTTATTGAGCACAAATAGCTTTTTGCTTGTAGCATTTTTGAACAGTCGTGCATCTTAACCTCTCAAAAATTAAGGTCAGAGGTTTCGTTAATTTATCGTAATCTCTGATGAAGCGTCGATAGTAGCCTGATATACAGATGAAATTTCTTAAGTCGGTCAATGTTTTGGGATATGGAAACTCTTGAATTGCCTTTACTTTTGTGGGGTTGGTTTTAGTGGGTGATACAATGAAGCCTAGGAATTCAACCTCCTCACGGAAAAAATCGCAAATCCAATTAGACCTTCATGTTGGCTTTTTCTAGCGTATGAAACATTTTTTCAACATTTCAAGGTGGCTTTACTCGTTTTTGCACTATTATGTCATCTATGTAGACATAACATATTTTTCCTTCGTGTTCCTGGTCAGGGTCATGGGGGTTCCCCACGTTTACCAGCACCGCAAATCGTAAGATGGGCGCACTGGGTGAAAGAGTGAAGGAAAGAAAGAGATGTTTCGCGCAAAAACTGAACTCGAATCATGCGCACTGCGGCAATTAGAGAGAGGACCGCATGTTTCGGAGAGATGATGGTATAAAAGCGCTAACGGAGGCAAAAGAAAGGAGTTTTTGCTTTGAGATTATCGGCGTTTGGTGGAGGTTGAACTTTGAACTTTGGCAAAGTTGTGCAAGCGGACAGGTGTGAGCCGCAAAAGAAAAGAAACATTTTTCCTTCTGGAAGTTGATTGAGATAAGCGCGTACGTGGAAAACTTTAAGTAATTTTTTGCGCGGTCTCAAAACAAAACGAAGATAATTTCGTCAGCCAAAGAAACATAAAGTAATGCGAGATTAATTACGCTCGATAACCAATTCGCCGATTAGCCAATCAAATCGTCACTTGGAGTACACATAGTCAAAATAAGAATCCAAATGAGAAGCGGGGACAACCCAATACAGCACTGAGGAGAGCACGAGCACTGATCCCACAGATATCATATTAGCAGGCACAGTAACGAGAAAGCGAGGAAAGCGCAGTAAGTATTTTCAAAGAAGCAAGCAGGCAATCTGGAAAACTGGAATCCATGTAAGAACTTCTGAGTGTACATCCGCACGCTGAGTAAGTCATCATACCTCAATAAATTGATTGCACACCGAATTTTATTGGGGGGATAAAAGAGCATTCTTACCATTGTAAAGCTGTACTAGAGTTATAGCTATAATCAATTCCTCACTTCCAAAATTATGGCGATAATTTGCGGCCAAGAAAAAGGAACGAGCCATAAAATAATGAGGGCGACGCGATAAGTCTAAAATTGTCCGTCAACATAAATATATATCTCATGAATTGCACATCAAGTTATATTCCGCAAATTGTCTTTGAAATATTTAAATTGCATGGGTTGTCCATTAGGCTATATTTCCAGAGTTGTCCTTTGATATATATATATATATACACATATATACATATGTCTAGTAAATTGTCTTTTAAAATATATAGTTCATGAATTGTCCTTCGCTGTAAATTCCGTAAACTACCCCCTAAATACATTTTTTGGCGAGTGTTCAACCAGGCATTCAAAGAAATGAAATTATCTGCGTACAATAGGTGGTAGAGAAGGGAAAGTTTTTTTTTGTAAAGTCGCAGGACCGATTCGTGATAAGAAACTTCAAGAAAAAATTACTGTATGTTAATAAAGGAAATTTTATTTATATGTATATACTTAAACGTAACTGATCTGTAAGCTTGTGGGTCTCTCCCTCCAAAATAAATAGCCGCGAATTTTAAATTGTTTTGCTGATACTACTGGCAAAAAGGCGGAACATAGGTTTCTGGATCGATGTTGTTGTTGTTGTTGTAGCAATGCTCGCCCCACCTAATAGCCGCGACCGATCACAAATTGTCATCAATATCCTCTAACGGGAGTCCAAGGAAACTTGCCGTTTCAACAGGGGTGGACCATAAGGAAAGGGGTGTTAGAGGCGTTGGTTCCACATTACAATTAAAGAGATGGTTGGTGTCATGTGGGGACACATTGCAAGCCGGGCATACATTTTGTATGTCGGGGTTGATTCTGGATAGGTAAGAGTTTAACCTGTTACAGTATCCAGAACGAAGTTGAGCAAGAGTGACACGCGTTTCCCTGGGGAGTATGCGTTCCTCTTCCGCGAGTTCTGGATATTTTTCTTCAAGTACTGGATTCACCGGGCAATTCCCGACATAAAGGTCCGACGCCTGTCTATGGAGTTCACCAAGGACCTGCTTGTGTTTTTTCGCTTCATACGGCTGGGTTCTCAGGTGCCGTATTTCCTCAAAATGCTTACGGAGATGACTCCTTAGGCCCCTAGGCGGTGCTGGTTCGTCAATCAGATGTCTGTTGGGATGCCCAGGTTTCTGGGTATTCAACAGAAACTTTTTGGTCAGCATCTCATTTCTCTCCCTGATGGGGAGTATTCTCGCCTCATTATGCAGATGGTGTTCTGGGGACATAAGAAGACAGCCCGTGGCGATTCTGAGAGCAGTATTTTGGCAGGCCTGTAGTTTCTTCCAGTGGGTGGTTTTTAGGCTTGGCGACCATATGGGTGACGCGTAGCACGTAATCGGCTGGCTAATTGCTTTGTATGTGGTCATGAGCGTTTCTTTATCTTTTCCCCAGGTACTGCCAGCAAGGGATTTGAGGATTTTATTACGGCTCTGAATTCTCGGAACAATTGCGGTTGCGTGCGCACCAAAATGTAGATCCTGATCAAACGTCACACCCAAGATTTTGGGGTGTAGGACAGTCGGTAGCGTAGTGCCATCGACGTGGATGTTCAATATGGTCGACATTTGGGGCGTCCATGTTGTAAATAAGGTCGCGGAAGATTTAGTCGGTGAAAATGCCAGGTTTCGCGAGGCGAAAAAACTGGAGAGATCAGGGAGATAGCCGTTTATTTTATTGCATAGCTCATCGATCTCTGGGCCTGGGCCTGTGGCCATTATTGTGCAGTCATCGGCGTAGGAAAGGATTGTGACTCCTTCCGGTGGTGAAGGTAGCTTAGATATGTAGAAATTAAGCAAAAGTGGGGATAGGACACCACCCTGTGGCACCCACTGTTTAATTCTCCTTGGTTTTGATGTTTCGTTTCTGAATTGCACCGATGCCTGCCGACCACCCAGATAATTTCCGGTCCACCTTTTAAGACATGCGGGAAGGGTAGACCCTTCCAGGTCTTGCAGTAACGAGCCATGGTTGACCGTATCAAAGGCTTTTGATAAGTCTAGCGCTACGAGTACTGTTCTATGGTGGGGGTATTGATTCAAACCGCAATTTGTCTGGGTGCTAATGACATTTAGCGCGGAGGTAGTGCTATGGAGTTTTCTGAAGCCATGCTGATGAGGGGCTAGCTGCAAATGTGCTTGGAAATAAGGGAGCAAAATGGCTTCAAGCGTCTTTGCCACTGGCGATAGGAGAGATATCGGACGATATGACTCACCTATGTTAGCTGGTTTCCCAGGCTTTAGTAGCGGGACCACCTTGGCCATTTTCCATTTCTCGTGTATGACAAAGGTGGAAAGAGACAGGTTGAAGACATGCGCCAAATATTTGAAACCCTCTTTCCCTAGGTTTTTAAGCATCGGCATGGCTATGCCGTCTGGGCCCACTGCTTTGGATGGTTTAGCGCGACCAATGGCGTCCTCAACCTCTCTAGCGGTGATGATGACTGGTGACGCGCTGAATTTGTGTTTATGTGCGTGTCTATTGGCTCTCCGTGTATTTTTGTCAACCGTAGGATGCATTATATATTGTCGGAAGAAAGCGCTCGCGCATTTTTCGCATCCGACAGCACCTTATCGCCAAAGGCGATGGAAACTTTGTCTTTGTGCTTAGTCGGATTCGATAGGGACTTTACGGTGGACCAAAGTTTACCTACACCGGTAGAAAGGTAACAACCTCTTAGGTGCTCTTCCCATTTCGCCCGCTTGTGTTCGTCCACAAGCAATCTGATGCGTTGGTTTATATACCTTATTTGGGGGTCGCCTGGATCAAGCTGTCTTATAAGGTCGCGTTCCCTCGCTAAGCTCGCGGCCTCCGCCGGGAAGTGGGATCGATCGAAAAGAGCTCTTTGAGGTAGGGTCCTGATAGCCTGGTAAACTTTCGGAAGCAGATTGCCTAACTAAGGGCGGTAAATTTTGTTTTGGTGAGGGAGCTTCAAAAGCCTTCAAAATGCCTTAAATATTAAAACTGCACCTATGTAAGCAGTGTTTTTTTATGTTATTTGATTTAAACGAAATGCTAGAGTGAGTTAGAAATTTCTTAAAGGGGAAGGGAAAGATGGGGAGGTGAACGAAGCGAAGCAACCAGGTATTGGAGTGAAGCTGAGGGGATCGCGTATATATAATAAAAAAAAAAGAAAGAGATATGAAAGGAGCGGTCCAAGGTAGGGTGGGCTTCCCAGCGGCAAGCTCAAGTGAACGTGGACATAGAACGACCACGTAATATGCGCCCTGTCTCAATGTGTACTTTGGGTTAAAACCCCGACCCGTAAAACTGAGCTAGTTGGGGCGTGTATATTGAGGTCAACAAAAGGGTGTTGTAAGTATGTAATTACCCACTTATTAAACACATGCATCATTACGTTACAAAAAAAAAGGCGCCCAAATGGAACGTGAGATTTTTTTTTCAATTGAAACGTGAGATTTTTTTTCAAATGAAACGTGAGAGTTTTGCCCAATTGAAACGCGAAATTTTTACTTATATAAACCAGCCATTTTTTGGAAACATGTGACACAACCCCAAAATTCCTTTTTTTTTGAAATTCACGAAAGTCAACCAAAGCGCCGTAGATTGAAAATGGCGCCCGCGAATTAGTTAGTAATTTTCGCTTCGGGTAATCCGAAGGCAATTAAACTCCATTTTACAATTTCCATCTTTACTCCTGCATTATAAATTAATTTCGATCTTCAAGTTAGTAACATCATAGTGTCGTTCCCAAAGAAGTTGGGAAGGATGCCACCCTCTGGCTCATAGGTGGCTTGAATATACGAACTTCGTGAAATACAATTGCATCCATAATTGCAGAGTAATCGCATCGCCCAACTTTATCAATAGCCCTTCGATGGCATAGCCAGTTAACGTTTTGCATGGCTATTAGCATCGTAAATTCCAATACTCAATTTGATACAATTTTAAAATTTTTTTTGTCAATATAATTTCCGGTATAGATGCGAAGGCCTTACTGGATAAAACCAAGTAAGTTGCTTCGATCTCAATGATCAGTCATGACCGCTAGTTAGTCACGATGTGTTAAACAGTGTAGCATGAAAAAAATGATAGTGTATATCCAAAAATATTTTTTTTATTCAGAGTTCACTTGAGCTATATTCGCAGGAACGTTAAGTGTAGCTCCAATCCTGGTCGCCGATATGCTGGAACCCAAGCCATCTTAACCAACCCCGCAAGATACGATTTTATATACAGACAACTTATCTTTTTTTATGAAATTAGTGGGATTTTAGTAACCCAGCTTTTGCCTGGAATCACTGAAATTTGATTGCTGTTGCAACCAGATATAACTTTTTTTATTAAGCAAACGCCTGCAGTGCATTATAACACACGATTGCAGGTGAGATTATCTAATATGGCCCAAACAATTGTGGCTAACAAAATGGGCAGAAACCCTAAAGACTCGACGTTTATCGATTTATCCGACCGTATCGGTGGATCTACGAAAAATACCGGGGAAGCAAGTGGCGACATCAGTCATGGTGTTGCGAACAAAACACTTGCAGAACCACATAATAATATCACGGGGACGAAACCCAAACCACCGAATGAACCCCAAGTAACCAAATCAGTTATTTTACAACCACTAGCGATGACCTTTCCACACCCCACTCCCACTGCGAATGGCAATCCCAACTGGCAATTAGGTTTCCATCCGAATAACTCGTGGGATATAAGAAAAGAAGTAGTACCGATTTTAAAACAAATGGTCGCGGAAACGCAGCAAGTTTTGTTAGCTGAAATGCGTGAGAGCTTAAAAGATATAGCCAACATTTCCCATAACACAGGTAGGGAACAAGGAGCTGTAGGATGTGAGTATAAGCCGCAAAATGGACAGAATAAAAAACGGAAACACGATTCTAGTACAGATTCGATTGAACGAAGGTTATCACAAAGTAGGAATGTCTCAGGAGAAGGTAATATTAATATAGGCGTAAATAAACATGTCACGAGCTACGGCTTATGCATTAACATACAATGAACCCCCTACTTCTTGTCACACTCCTAACACCTATGGAAACAGACCGTCGGCTGTTAATGTAGAAACATACGCGTCGTATGATAGACAGCAGATCGGCTTAAATATTGAAAAATGGGGAATCAATTTCCAAGGAAACCGTGACTCCATGCCGGTAGAAGATTTTTTATTTCGTTTAGAATACCTAAAGTGTTAATACCAGTGCCCTTGTTCGGATATCCTTCGCGACTTCCATCGATTATTAAGTGGGGAGGCACGTGAATGGTATTAGTTATATATCCGAACCAACGGTAACGTGGACTGGCCGACCTTAGAATTTGCGCTTCGCCGCCAATTCGAATTCCATTGCACAGATTTTGAAATTTTAAGAGAGTTGACCGAAAAGAAGCAACGCCCAGGAGAGGCCATCGACGAATATTTTCATGTGGTTGGTACGTTACGCGCTCGTTTGAGAAACCCATTAGCGGAATATGAAATAATCCGCCTGGTTAAAGGAAACTTACGCGAATCACTGGCCAAGATTGTTTACCCAATCCAGTGTCATTCCCTTGAGCAGCTCCGGCTGGACTGCAAAGAAGTTGAGCATACGTTTCCACGACGAGAGCGGACGATGAATAGCGATCATTTGGGAATCAAACAGCGACAAGAATACAAATCGGGAAAATAAAACCACCAATGAATGCTATACCTTAATGAAGAAATTGAAGAACCTCATGAAAGAACCAAGTCTGTCTTATAACGAACGCTTAAGAAAATACCTCGAAGCGGGCCAGCGTACCTTTACGGAAAGCGCCCTCATGGGACTTAGGTCCATGTCGCGAAAAGTACAAAAAGCGCGGGATAGATTTAAGAAACGAAAGAAATTAAGGAAAAAGGTAGTAGATGCAGTTAAAAGCGCCTCCTGTGCCGACCCTCGAGTGTTTGCCGAAGTTCAAATAAACAGTGTAGAAACACGCGGGTTATTGAACACCGGTACTTCAGTCAGCATTCTCGGACGAGGATGTCGAGAATTTGTAGAGGAAAATAAGATCGTGGTTGAACGTATTTTATCGACAGTGCGAACCGCCAGTGTTCGGCCACATAATGTCTTGGTTAAAGTCACATTACCCGTAAAATTTAGAAATTCTGAGCAGAACATTACGTTTTTCTTATGTCCCGAGGTGATATCGGTGAGCGAAATCGATCTGGCCAAGTTAGAAGGGGAAATGATTACCGAAAATTATAGGAAAGAACGACGGTTGCCGCATGTCCTGTCAACGGAACAACGACAACGTTTGGAACACGTGGTAAAGGGGTTTCGAACTTTTGGGCAACACGGTCTCGGACGCACAAACTAGAAAAACACTCGATTAAATTGGTAGATAACGCGGTGCCTTTCAAAGACCGTCATTATCCGCTGTCACCGGCATTGCAGAAAATTGTCTACGACGAAGTCGATAAGATGCTGGCATTGGGATTGATCGAGGAAAGTGAGAGCCCATGGAGTAACCGCACAATAATAGTTCGTAAACCCGGAAAAAAGCGCTTCTGTCTTGATGCTAGGAAATTCAACGCGGTGACGGTCAAGGACGCGTACCGTTACAGATCATGGAAGGAATACTCAGCCGGATTGATGACACACATTTTATAAGCAGTATGGATCTAAAGTATGCCTTCTGGCAAATCGAATTGGAGGACGAATGCAAACCATATACAGCTTTTACGGTACCGGGACGGCCACTGTACCAATTCATTACCATGCCATTTGGCTTATGTAATGCCGCGCAGAGATTGTGCCGGCTAATGGACCGAGTGATAACACATAGTCTGAAATCCAACATTAAATAAAATCCAATACCTAAAATAGTGAAACAATTTAGAAGCTTCTTGGGAGTCGCCGGATGGTATAGGCGCTTCATGAAAGATTTTGCGGGGCTGGCCTCACCGTTAACAGATTTACTTAAGAAGGGCAAATAGTTTGAAATGCCTGAGCACGCATTAGAGGAATTTGATGACCTTAAAAAGGCCTTAACCAGTGCACCAGTGCTCAAACATCCGGATTTCTCCAAAAGGTTCTGGGTACAATGTGATGCCTCGGACTTTGATATAGGTGCCGTATTATTTCAGAAGGAAATAAGGACGATATCTAGCGAGCAATAGCAGTGTTATTTTGAATAGTAGAGTTTCATTGAGTGAAGTACTTTAATAAAGGCCATTTTGCATTATTACAAATTGGAGTTATTTATTCAACAGTTTAGTGATTCGAACTTAGCAGAGGATTGCAAATAAAAGGATTTGCAAGCAAATTCGTTACAGTATGTTTACATGAATCCGAAGTCGTAAAGTTTTCGTGGTGACACTGATGAAAGTTCATCTTCAAAAAGACTGCCATCAATACCACCAACTCTGTATCAAAGCCCAGATTATTTAAACGACTTCGATATCGGTACCGTGAATAATGAGTTTTTACGATCTGAAGAAGTCAACGAAATAATTCGTCGAGGTCACCAAAAATGTCCTGTTATTTTTCCACGTGATTGTCACGATGAGGCATTTGCTACCTCGTTGTTAAACAGAATGTTGCCAAATGGAGCGTGGCTGGTTAGTGTGGAGTGCCAGTAGCAATGCTTTTTATTCACTACCATGTCGTCCATTAAGCACCAATACTTTAAATCGACCTAAAATTTGTTGTCCTGGTGGATATTCGAAATTGCAGGTGGTGGAAGAAGCTATACGATAAACTTCCAGCACACGAAAATACTCAAGATCACATTAAATGTTATATTCAATGGCGATCTTTACAAAATCTAATAGAAAATGAGGCTACAATTGATAGACTTATCAATGACCAGCTAATTACTGCAACTCAAAAGTGGAAAGAAATTTTATATAGAATTTTGGACACTATTTTATTTTTGGGTGAAAGATGCCTAGCTTTCAAAGGCGAAAGTATATACATATCTTGGTGAACGAAACAAAAGACATTTTTTGGGCATCTAAGATCTCACAAGCCAATATGATCCGACTTAGAGATCATTTGGAGAAAGTTAGGATTTCACAACAGCAGCACAAACGTTTACAAGTTCGCTCTCTTTCCCCAGACGTTCGGAACGAGTTTATAGAAATTTGTGCAAAGCACGTGAGGGAAAATATATTAGATCAAGGCAAGAAAGCCAAGTATTTTGCTATTATCGTTAATGCTATGCCTGATGCTAGTCACGTTGACTACGTTTATTCTCCATTTCAATTCGAAAGCAACAAATTTTACAATTCAAGAACGGTTTTTGGCTTTCGTGAATTGTAACCAAAATACTGGTCAGAAAATCGCTGATCTGATTTGCCATACCCTAAGTAAACATGAAATCCCATTAAAAGATTGTCTGCACAAAGGTACGATAACGGCGCCAATATGAAAGGAGCTTACAACGGAGCACTACGTCACATTCTCAACAAAAACTCGAATGCTGATTACCCGCCTTGTGCAACCCACAGTCTCAATTTATGTGGTGTTGATGCTGCAGAATGTTGTACGGCTGCAATTACTTTCATCGGAGTTGTACAAAAATATTTTACTATTTTCAGCAGCAATCCACAACGATGGGACATCCTCAAAAGAAATCTACCGAGCTCTCTTCGCAGTCTTTCAGACACGAGGTGGTCGGCTAGAATTGAGGCAATCAGACCATTCGCAAACCATTTTCCAGGATTAACACAAGCGCTAAACGCATTATTTAAGCTAAATTTGACTGCACAAGCATACGGAGATATTACCGGCATTCTAAAGTACATCAACAAGTTCGAATGCATCTTGCTGTCCTCAATTTAGTTCAAAATGCTGACTACCATTAATGAAAGAAACGTGGTCCTCCAAGCTAGAGACGCCACCATAGATGTTGAGGTCCGATATCTATATGCCTTATTAGCTGATTTTAAGTTGATCAGGAATCAATGAGAAACAATTTTAAATGAATGCAAAACAGCTGCTATTCAATTGAACATGTCGCAAAAGTTTCCGGACATTCGAAAGAGCAAACCCAAAAGACGTTCTGAATATAATTTAAATGAGATGGTTACGGATGATTCAGAGTCTGATTTTAAAAACAATAGATTCCTGGTGATCGCTGATTAGGTAATCACTGGCATTACTGAGCGATTTGCAGCTATGAGAAATTTGAGCGAGACGTTTTCCTTTTTGTGGCAATTTGAAGACATTGATGAAATTACGGGTCGGGCGGGCGCAGCAAAATTTGTCGGAAAATACAAGTCGGACATTTCTCAAAGCTTAGAATGCTAAATAATTCACTTGAAACACATTTACGAAGCAAATTTTGATAAAGGTCTGTCACCATTGGAATTGCTAAACGCCCTCTACATACATATATGTTCCAAATCTGTATACAATTTTCCCCAAGATTTGTGTTGCTTTACGCATATTTTGCCCTATACCTGCCACTGTAGCTAGTGCAGAACGTTCCTTCAGCGTCCTTTCAAAAATCAAAAACTTTCATAGATCGTGTTCATCTCAAGAGCGAGTTTCAGGACTTGCCACGCTTTGTGTTGAATCCGTTTTGGCAAGACAGTTAAATTTTGATATTATTATAAAAATAGCAAATTTTTAATCATCATTAAATTTATCAGAAATGTATTGAAATGTTGCCAAATAACTAGAAAAGATTATTTGAAACAATATGTGGCTGTTAAAGAATTTTATTTCTACGTTACAATAAAACAGTATAAATAGTAAATATTCTGTGTTAATTTTATTGTCAGCTCTTAGTCCAAAAATAATTTAGTTGATGAGGCAAAATTTTTTTTTGATGTAAACCATCAATAATGATTCATGAATGAGACGTCATTAATTCATATTAATCAAATGTATTAGTGGATTTTTTATAGAGGGCCCGTAAATTGTTTAGTCCCGGGCCCGGATTTTCTCTCTACGGCCCTGCACTCGGCCATTGGTGTATCTCCATACTTCGCCCTCTTTGGAACAAATACGTTTACCAACGGCGCCGATTACGCCTTGGCACGAAAATTAAACTCACTAGATGATCACGAACTCCTTTTATTAGATAATAACGATAAGCGTAGGCTGATGCGCGAAAGAATTAAAGAAAATTTACACAAGGCCTATCAAACGAACTCTAAACGCTATAACAAAAGAATTCGCGAAGTAAAGTTTAAACTAGGTCAGGAGGTATATAAGCGTAACTTCATTCTTAGTGATTTCAAGAAAGGTATCAACTCAAAATTTTGCAAAAAGTTTACGCGATGCCGCGTTTCAAAAGCCCTCGGTAACAATATGTACCTGTTGGAATCATTAGCGGGGAAAAATTTAGGAGCATGGCATGCCAAAGACATAAAACAGTAGAGCAAAAAAAGAAGTTGACGTAAGCTAGGGGCACCAGTTCACACCAATCGAGACTACATGTATTAATCATAAAATTCAAACATAAAATCTATCAGGAACATCACCGTTCAAAGGTCGGTATGATCTTGTCAGTATGACAGTATTTCCCGGCCATAACTTTGGTATTCACATCGATTTACAATGGATTAACATTATTCGAATTAATCAGAAAATGATGGCTTTCAGTGCGCATGGATTCAGTATGTATACAAACCATATCTCATTATTCTGAAAAGCCTACCTATAACTCATTATCGATAACCAATTCGCCGATTAGCCGATCAAATCGTCACGTGGAGTACACATAGTCAAAATAAGAAGTCAAACGAGGAGCGGGGACAACCCAATACAGCACTGAGGAGAGCACGAGCACTGATCCCACAAAAATCATATTAGCAGGCACAGTAACGAGAAAGCGAGGAAAGCGCAGTAAGTCTTTTCAAAGAAGCAAGCAGGCAATATGGAAAACTGGAATCCATGTAAGAACTTCTGAGTGTACATACGCACGCTGAGTAAGTCATCCTACCTCAATACATTGATTGCACACCGAATTTTATTGGGGGGATAAAAGAGCATTCTTGCCATTGTAAAGCTGCTACTAGAGTTATAGCTATGATCAATTCCTCACTTCCAAAATTATGGCGATAATTTGCGGCCAAGAAAAAGGAACGAGCCATAAAATAATGAGTCTAAAATTGTCCGTCAACATAAATATATATCTCATGAATTGCACATCAAGTTATATTCCGTAATTGTCTTTGAAATATGTAAATTGCATGGGTTGTCCATTAGGCTATATTTCCAGAATTGCCCTTTTATATATATATATATATATGTATATACATATGTCTCGTAAATTGTCTTTTAAAATATATAGTACATGAATTGTCATTCACTGTAAATTCCGTAAACTACTCCTTAAATATATTTTTTGGCGAGTGTTCAACCAGGCATTCAAAGAAATTTAATTATCTGCGTACAATAGGCGGTATAGAAAGGAAAGTTTTTTTTTTGTAAAGTCGCAGGACCGATTCGTGATAAGAAACTTCAAGAAAAAACTACTGTATGTTAAGAAAGGAAATTTTATATATATGTATATACTTAAACGTAACTGATCTGTAAGCTTGTGGGTCTCTCCCTCCAAAGTAAATAGCCGCGAATTTTAAATTGTTTTGCTGATACGACTGGCAAAAAGGCCGAACATAGGTTTCCGGATCGATAGAAAAGAGCTCTTTGAGGTAGGGTCCTGATAGCCTGGTAAACATTCGGAAGCAGATTGCCTAACTAAGGGCGGTAAATTTCGTTTTGGTGAGGGAGCTTCAAAAGCCTTCAAAATGCCTTAAATATTAAAGTTGCACCTATGTAAGCAGTGTTTTTTTATGTTATTTGATCTAAACGAAATGCTAGAGTGAGTTAGAAATTTCTTAAAGGGGAAGGGAAAGATGGGGAGGTGAATGAAGCGAAGCAACCAGGTACTGAAGTGAAGCTGAGGGGATCGCGTAAGTATAATAAAAAAAAGGAAAGAGATATGAAAGGAGCGGTCCAAGGTAGGGTGGGCTTCCTAACGGCAAGCTCAGGGGAACGTGGACATAGAACGACCACGTAATATGTGCCCTGTCTCAATGTGTACTTTGGGTTAAAACCCCGATCCGTAATACTGAGCTAGTTGGGGCGTACATGTTGAGGCCAACAAAAGGGTGTTGTGAGTATGTAATTACCCATATATTATACACATGCATCATTACGTAACATCATTTAAGGTGTCATCTACTGCTTGTTGGAAAATGACGGGTGCGTTTTTGAGTCCGAATGGGAGTCGGGAGAATTCATATTTACCGTTATTGACTGAGAAAGATGTATTTTGAATATCGGATTCCATCAAGGGAATCTGATGAAAGCCGCTATTTAAATCAAGAACTGAAAAATACGTGTTTTGCCAAGTTGCGAGATGACCTCGTCTGAAATAGTTAAAGTATTAAGTTTTCTGTAATCTATTACTAGTCTGAACCTTTTTTGTCCAGATGCATCTAATTTTTTGGGTACAACCCATACGGGTGAGTTGTATGGTGTGCGAGATGGCCTCCCTCTTTTAGTAAGTTTTCTATTTCCTGTGTTACGAAGGCTTTCATTGCTAGTGGGTAGGGGTAATATTTAGTGTATACTGGAGTGTCTGAGAAGGTTGAAATTTCTCCTACTACGGTGGTAGTGTAAGTAAGTTTTGCATTTGGTTCAGTATAAGTTTGAATATTTATTTGTTAGGTGTCTTGTTTTTGGAGGCTGTCATATGGTCGGTCCTTACGTCTATTTTATTAACTGTTAATTAATATAATAATTAATTATTTACAGACCAGTAAAAACCAAACATAACATTAAATACTTTAAGTCTACCGAAAAGGCACCCTGGAATTCTAGCAAAAGCAAGGAAAAACCATATGGGCTGCAACAAAAATCCTCGTCTAATGAGATAATAGCACCTGATTGGCGCACTCAATTAATTCCCTTCAAATAAATTTATGATTGTATAATGCGTTATTTGAATTTGCAAATGGCTTGTCGTTAGGTATTTTCTTTGTGACATGGCAGGGTTGGATATAATTTTTGCTTGATCCTGTGCCGATTAGCATTTTGATAAGTGTTCCGTTCTTGGCTTAACACTCTACGTAAAGGCCGCGGCACAATGACATTTTTCATATAGATGCGTTTAACACAAGCTTATGCATTCCAATAACATCGCCGCAACCAACCAAGATGTTACATTCGTAAATATGAAGGAGTATGCAGATGACATCTGCGTCACCATGCGAGGGAAATTTCCGTAAACTCTTTGCAACCTAATGGAAGGGGCACTATCCAAAATTTCGCACTGGGCCACAGCCACAAGTTTGGAAGTCAATCCGTATAAAACCGAGCTTGTCCTCTTCACGAGGAGGTACAAAGTACCAAATCTAGCACCGCCAAGAATTGGCGGTACGTTTTTAGCGTTTAGCGACTAAGTCAATTATTTGAGTCATTCTGGATAGGAAGCTATTATCGAGTGACCATATAGTGGAGCGATCCAAGAAGCTGTTCACCTGCAAGAGGGCAATTGGCACCTACTGGGGATTCTCCCCTAAGGTGGCCTACTGGATTTACACAGCCCTTGTGCGCCCGATTCTTCGCGAAAAGTACAAAAAGCGCGGGATAGATTTAAGAAACGAAAGAAATTAAGGAAAAAGGTAGTAGATGCAGTTAAAAGCGCCTCCTGTGCAAACCCCCGAGTGTTCGCCGAAGTTCAAATAAACGGTGTAGAAACACGCGGGTTATTAGACACCGGTGCTTCAGTCAGCATCTCGGGGAGGACTCTGGCGTGTCTTCCAGTTAGCACCCGAGGTGGTATCATTGAGCGAAATCGATCTGGCCAAGTTAGAAGGGGAAATGGTTACCAAAAATTATAGGAAAGCACGGCGGTTGCCGAATATCCTGTCAACGGAACAACGACAACGTTTGGAACACGTGGTAAAGGGGTTTCGAACTTTTGAGCAACACGGTCTCGGACGCACAAGACTAGAAAAATACTCGATCAAATTGGTAGATAACGCGGTGCCTTTCAAAGACCGTCATTATCCGCTGTCACCGGCAATGCAGAAAATTGTATACGACGGAGTCGATAAGATCCTAGCATTGGGAGTGATAGAGGAAAGTTAGAGTCCATGGAGTAACCGCACAACAATAGTTCGTAAACCCGGAAAAAACCGCTTCTGTCTTGATGCTATGAAACTCAACGCGGTGACGGTCAAGGACGCGTACTCGTTACAAAATATCGAAGGAATACTCAGCCGGATTGATGACACACATTTTATAAGCAGTGTGGATCTAAAGTATGCCTTCTGGCAAATCGAATTGGAGGACGAATACAAACCATATGCAGCTTTTACGGTACCAGGACGGCCACTGTACCAATTTGTTACCATGTCATTTGCCTTATGTAATGCCGCGCAGGGATTGTGCCGGCTAATGGACCGAGTGATACCACATAGACTGAAATCCAACGTGTTTATATACCTAGATGACTTGTTGATTATTACCTCAGATTTTGAATCACACTTGAAATACCTCGCCGAAGTAGCGGCTTGTTTAAGAGATGCAGAAAACTCAATTTTGTTTTAAGGAATTACCTTATCTAGGGTTTATCGTATGCGGCGGGATGCTAAAAGCGGACCCAGAAAAGGTCAAAGCGATACAAAATATCCCAATACCTAAAATAGTGAAACAATTTAGCAGCTTCTTGGGAGTCGCCGAATAGTATAGGCGCTTCATGAAAGATTTTGCGGGGATGGCCTCACCGTTAACAGATTTACTTAAGAAGGGCAAAAAGTTTGAAATGCCTGAGCACGCACTAGAGGAATTTGATGACCTTAAAAAGGCCTTAACCAGTGCACCAGGGTGCAAACATCCGGATTTCTCCAAAAGGTTCTGGGTACAATGTAATGCCTCGGACTTTGGTATAGGTGCCGTATTATTTCAGAAGGAAGCCGATGGCGCAGAGAACCCAATTGCGTACTTCTCGCAAAAATTAAATGACTCTCAACGGAAATATCGTACAACGGAGAAGGAATGTCTCGCTGCAGTCCTATCAATGAAAAGATTCAGTCCCTATATTGAGCTAATGCTTTCTCTCTAGTAACAGACCATGCCAGCTTAAAGTGGCTTATGTCACTCAAAGATCTGAGCAGTGGATTGGCGAGATGGTCTCTACAGCTGCAGGCATTTGACTTCGAGATAGAATATCGCAAAGGCACGGAAAATTTAGTAGCAGATACCCTATCTCGGTGTATAGAAGAAAACGAAAGCTCACCTATCACACCGTTCGACACCATAGAATTTGACTCACAGGAGTATAAAGACCTGATCTTAACCGTGCAAAACAATGCATAGAGTTTACCAGATTTGAAAGTGGAGGACGGCTTCGTATTCAAGAAATCACCCGCAACCATCATGGAAGTGGAAGAAAGCATATCGAAACTATGGGTTCCTGAAGCGCTCACATCCACCTTGATTGAAGGCGCACACTCCACGGAGACGGCTGCCCACGGCGGCATAGCCAAAACTCTACATCGTCTTCGTCGTCTGTATTACTGGCCTAATATGGTCGTGCAGGTCAGAAATTTCATAAAAACTGTCAAAACTGCAAAGAAAGCAAACCCAATAACGCCATAACTAACCCGGGAATATGTAGGAAGGATGTTACCGCACGGCCATTCCAGAAGATCTATGTAGATTTCTTTGGGACATATCCCCGTTCAAAACGTGGGAATAGTTACATTTTAATAGTCGTAGACCATTTTTCTAAATTCACTTTCCTAAAGGCAATGCGTGAAGCCACCACAACAAACGTGATTAGGTTCATCACGGACGAAATATTCCATAAGTTCGGTGTACCTGAAAACATACACACCGATAATGGCAAACAGTTTACCTCCAAAAATTCGCAGAAATGTTGGAAGTGTATAACGTGAAGTATGTGCAGACTGCGCATTACGCGCCACAGTCAAACGCAGCTGAACGCGTGAATCATTCAGTCCTGGCCGCGATCAGAGCGTACCTAGACCAAGACCATCGCGATTGGGGCATGCATTTGTCGGAAATTGAGTGCGCCCTATGCAGTGCAGTGCACTCGGCCATTGGTGTATCGCCATACTTCGCCCTCTTTGGAATAAATATGTTTACCAACGGCGCCGATTACGCCATGGAACAAAAATTAAACTCTCTAGATCATCACGAACTCCTTTTATTAGATAATAACGATAAGCGTAGGCTGATGCGCGAAAGAATGAAAGAAAATCTACACAAGGCCTATCAAACGAACTCTAAACACTATAACAATAGAATTCGCGAAGTAAAGTTTAAACTAGGTCAGGAGGTATATAAGCTAACTTCATTCTTAGTGATTTCAAGAAAGGTATCAACTCAAAATTTTGCAAAAAGTTTACGCGATGCCGCGTTTCAAAAGCCCTCGGTAACAATATGTACCTGTTGGAATCATTAGCGGCGACAAGTTTAGGAGCATGGCATGCCAAATACATAAAACAGTAGAGCAAAAAAAGAAGTTGACGTAAGCTAGGGGCACCAGTCCACACCAATCGAGACTACACGTATTAATCTTCAAATTCAAACATAAAATCTATCAGGATCATCACCGTTCAAAGGTCGGTATGACCTTGTAGATGACAGTATTTCCCGGCCATAACTTTGGTATTCACATCGTCACCTTGCGACGACGATCGAATTAATCAGAAAACGATGGCTTTCAGTGCGCATGGATTCAGTATGTATACAAACCATATCTCATTATTCTTAAAATCTTACCTAGCACTCATTAATTTGTAAGACACAATATAGTAAGCTACATTTGCGTGCACCCACACGGTATAAACGTCCATACTTTTGGCAAACAAAACAAATAACATGCATAAAGCTTTAATTTTTCTTTATTGATGGCATCATTGTAAACTTTACCAAGTAGCGCAACTAACAGCTGATCGCTCAAAATTTGCACACACACACAAACATCACTAATGGCCATATTATGGAAATCTTAGGGAAATTGAAGTTAAATCTTTAAACAGACATAAAAGTTATAATTTTGGAATATATAGCATTTAGGACACCTTAATTGCCGTAATTGAAAGAAAATGTTTGCTTATACTCAAGTATTTAATTATTTTTTCTAAATTTATCTTTAATATTGATGCAGTGATTGATCCAATGCAACTCTGGTCTTCCTACTGTTCTTCATTCCACTCCATTCGAGTGCCTATTTTCACGGCCTGCGAGGCCTTCCACTCTATTCGCAACATAACCTCGAATTAAGCTGCCAAACTATATAGTAAAGAATGGATGGCATAGCGTTTGAAATACAAACTTCAATAGCACACTTGAAATAAACCACTAAAGGGTGCAGCGCGCATATGCCCCTAAATCACACAAACTTTAAATACCACTCACTAGCCAAATTCGATGTCCACATACCGAACTGAAATTTCATAAGAGTTGGTAGGGCAGTAGCCGCAGCGAATATAGGCAGTTGTGTGTGCGTTATAAGCCCGTCATCAGCACCAGAAAGCGTGGGAGTCTGCTCCGAATCGTCCTGAAAAGAATTCATAAAGTAAATATACTTTGGTGTTACAAATAGCGAATTATACTTCCCGTAAATTGGCAGGCATATATGTAGGCAGTTTTCTGGTTGTAACATCAGCATAGGCCCGGAGATATTGTCAGGGTCATGGGGGTTCCCCACGTTGACCAGCCACTCACAATCCTTGTCCAGCTCCCACATCTGAAAAGAAATAAAATAATAATAAAATAATTAATTTGCTTGGGATTGTAAAGTAAACAAAAAAAATACACTTACATCCGGCAGCTTTTTGGTAGCTATAAAGGGAAACGTCATAACAAAGCAAATGACACAAAGAGTAGTTGCGGGAAGAGGTTGCCAGATGGTAGACAAAGTAGAGAATTGTAGTGTGGTAAAAAAGGGATGAATAGATATTGAAAATCGTAAGATGAGCGCACTGCGTGAAAGAATGAAGGAAAAAAAGAGATGTTTCGCGCCAAAACTGAACTCGAATCATGTGCACTGCGGCAATTAGAGAGAGGACCGCATGTTTCGGAGAGATGATGGTATAAAAGCGCTAACGGAGGCAAAAGAAAGGAGTTTTTGCTTTGAGATTATCGGCGTTTGGTGGAGGTTGAACTTTGAACTTTGGCAAAGTTGTGCAAGCGGACAGGTGTGAGCCGCAAAAGAAAAGAAACATTTTTCCTTCTGGAAGTTGATTGAGATAAGCGCGTACGTGGAAAACTTTAAGTAATTTTTTGCGCGGTCTCAAAACAAAACGAAGATAATTTCGTCAGCCAAAGAAACATAAAGTTGATGCGAGATTAATTACGCTCGATAACCAATTCGCCGATTAGCCAATCAAATCGTCACTTGGAGTACACATAGTCAAAATAAGAATCCAAATGAGAAGCGGGGACAACCCAATACAGCACTGAGGAGAGCACGAGCACTGATCCCACAGATATCATATTAGCAGGCACAGTAACGAGAAAGCGAGGAAAGCGCAGTAAGTATTTTCAAAGAAGCAAGCAGGCAATCTGGAAAACTGGAATCCATGTAAGAACTTCTGAGTGTACATCCGCACGCTGAGTAAGTCATCATACCTCAATAAATTGATTGCACACCGAATTTTATTGGGGGGATAAGAGAGCATTCTTACCATTGTAAAGCTGCTACTAGAGTTATAGCTATAATCAATTCCTCACTTCCAAAATTATGGCGATAATTTGCGGCCAAGAAAAAGGAACGAGCCATAAAATAATGCGGGCGACGCGATAAGTCTAAAATTGTCCGTCAACATAAATATATATCACATGAATTGCACATCAAGTTATATTCCGCAAATTGTCTTTGAAATATTTAAATTGCATGGGTTGTCCATTAGGCTATATTTCCAGAGTTGTCCTTTGATATATATATATATATACACATATATACATATGTCTAGTAAATTGTCTTTTAAAATATATAGTTCATGAATTGTCCTTCGCTGTAAATTCCGTAAACTACTCCCTAAATACATTTTTTGGCGAGTGTTCAACCAGGCATTCAAAGAAATTAAATTATCTGCGTACAATAGGTGGTAGAGAAGGGAAAGTTTTTTTTTTGTAAAGTCGCAGGACCGATTCGTGATAAGAAACTTCAAGAAAAAATTACTGTATGTTAATAAAGGAAATTTTATTTATATGTATATACTTAAACGTAACTGATCTGTAAGCTTGTGGGTCTCTCCCTCCAAAATAAATAGCCGCGAATTTTAAATTGTTTTGCTGATACTACTGGCAAAAAGGCCGAACATAGGTTTCTGGATCGATGTTGTTGTTGTTGTTGTAGCAATGCTCGCCCCACCTAATAGCCGCGACCGATCACAAATTGTCATCAATATCCTCTAACGGGAGTCCAAGGAAACTTGCCGTTTCAACAGGGGTGGACCATAAGGAAAGGGGTGTTAGAGGCGTTGGTTCCACATTACAATTAAAGAGATGGTTGGTGTCATGTGGGGACACATTGCAAGCGGGGCATACATTTTGTATGTCGGGGTTGATTCTGGATAGGTAAGAGTTTAACCTGTTACAGTATCCAGAACGAAGTTGAGCAAGAGTGACACGCGTTTCCCTGGGGAGTATGCGTTCCTCTTCCGCGAGTTCTGGATATTTTTCTTCAAGTACTGGATTCACCGGGCAATTCCCGACATAAAGGTCCGACGCCTGTCTATGGAGTTCACCAAGGACCTGCTTGTGTTTTTTCGCTTCATACGGCTGGGTTCTCAGGTGCCGTATTTCCTCAAAATGCTTACGGAGATGACTCCTTAGGCCCCTAGGCGGTGCTGGTTCGTCAATCAGATGTCTGTTGGGATGCCCAGGTTTCTGGGTATTCAACAGAAACTGTTTGGTCAGCATCTCATTTCTCTCCCTGATGGGGAGTATTCTCGCCTCATTATGCAGATGGTGTTCTGGGGACATAAGAAGACAGCCCGTGGCGATTCTGAGAGCAGTATTTTGGCAGGCCTGTAGTTTCTTCCAGTGGGTGGTTTTTAGGCTTGGCGACCACATGGGTGACGCGTAGCACGTAATCGGCTGGCTAATTGCTTTGTATGTGGTCATGAGCGTTTCTTTATCTTTTCCCCAGGTACTGCCAGCAAGGGATTTGAGGATTTTATTACGGCTCTGAATTCTCGGAACAATTGCGGTTGCGTGCGCACCAAAATGTAGATCCTGATCAAACGTCACACCCAAGATTTTGGGGTGTAGGACAGTCTGTAGCGTAGTGCCATCGACGTGGATGTTCAATATGGTCGACATTTGGGGCGTCCATGTTGTAAATAAGGTCGCGGAAGATTTAGTCGGTGAAAATGCCAGGTTTCGCGAGGCGAAAAAACTGGAGAGATCAGGGAGATAGCCGTTTATTTTATTGCATAGCTCATCGATCTCTGGGCCTGGGCCTGTGGCCATTATTGTGCAGTCATCGGCGTAGGAAAGGATTGTGACTCCTTCCGGTGGTGAAGGTAGCTTAGATATGTAGAAATTAAGCAAAAGTGGGGATAGGACACCACCCTGGGGCACCCCCTGTTTAATTCTCCTTGGTTTTGATGTTTCGTTTCTGAATTGCACCGATGCCTGCCGACCACCCAGATAATTTGCGGTCCACCTTTTAAGACATGCGGGAAGGGTAGACCCTTCCAGGTCTTGCAGTAACGAGCCATGGTTGACCGTATCAAAGGCTTTTGATAAGTCTAGCGCTACGAGTACTGTTCTATGGTGGGGGTATTGATTCAAACCGCAATTTGTCTGGGTGCTAATGACATTTAGCGCGGAGGTAGTGCTATGGAGTTTTCTGAAGCCATGCTGATGAGGGGATATCTGCAAATGTGCTTGGAAATAAGGGAGCAAAATGGCTTCAAGCGTCTTTGCCACTGGCGATAGGAGAGATATCGGACGATATGACTCACCTATGTTAGCTGGTTTCCCAGGCTTTAGTAGCGGGACCACCTTGGCCATTTTCCATTTCTCGTGTATGACAAAGGTGGAAAGAGACAGGTTGAAGACATGCGCCAAATATTTGAAACCCTCTTTCCCTAGGTTTTTAAGCATCGGCATGGCTATGCCGTCTGGGCCCACTGCTTTGTATGGTTTAGCGCGACCAATGGCGTCCTCAACCTCTCTAGCGGTGATGATGACTGGTGACGCGCTGAATTTGTGTTTATGTGCGTGTCTATTGGCTCTCCGTGTATTTTTGTCAACCGTAGGATGCATTATATATTGTCGGAAGAAAGCGCTCGCGCATTTTTTCGCATCCGACAGCACCTTATCGCCAAAGGCGATGGAAACTTTGTCTTTGTGCTTAGTCGGATTCGATAGGGACTTTACGGTGGACCAAAGTTTACCTACACCGGTAGAGAGGTAACAACCTCTTAGGTGCTCTTCCCATTTCGCCCGCTTGTGTTCGTCCACAAGCAATCTGATGCGTTGGTTTATATCCCTTATTTGGGGGTCGCCTGGATCAAGCTGTCTTATAAGGTCGCGTTCCCTCGCTAAGCTCGCGGCCTCCGCCGGGAAGTGGGATCGATCGAAAAGAGCTCTTTGAGGTAGGGTCCTGATAGCCTGGTAAACTTTCGGAAGCAGATTGCCTAACTATGGGCCGTAAATTTTGTTTTGGTGAGGGAGCTTCAAAAGCCTTCAAAATGCCTTAAATATTAAAACTGCACCTATGTAAGCAGTGTTTTTTTTATGTTATTTGATCTAAACGAAATGCTAGAGTGAGTTAGAAATTTCTTAAAGGGGAAGGGAAAGATGGGGAGGTGAACGAAGCGAAGCAACCAGGTATTGAAGTGAAGCTGAGGAGATCGCGTAAGTATAATAAAAAAAGGAAAGAGATATGAAAGGAGCGGTCCAAGGTAGGGTGGGCTTCCTAGCGGCAAGCTCAGGTGAACGTGGACATAGAACGACCACGTAATATGCGCCCTGTCTCAATGTGTACTTTGGGTTAAAACCCCGATCCGTAATACTGAGCTAGTTGGGGTGTACATTTTGAGGCCAACAAAAGGGTGTTGTGAGTATGTAATTACCCATATATTATACACATGCATCATTACGTAACATCCTTTAAGGTGTCATCTACTGATGGGAGTCGGGATTCATATTTACCGTTGTTGACTGAGAAATATGTATTTTGAATATCGGATTCCATCAAGGGAATCTGATGAAAGCCGCTATTTAAATCAAGAACTGAAAAATACGTGTTTTGCCAAGTTGCGAGATGAGCTCGTCTGAAATAGTTCAAGTATTAAGTTTTCTGTAATCTATTACTAGTCTGAACCTTTTTTGTCCTGATACATCTAGTTTTTTGGGTCCAACCCATACGGGGGAGTTGTATGGTGTGCGAGATGGCCCAATAATTCCCTCTTTTAGTAAATTTTCTATTTCCTGTGTTACGAAGGCTTTCATTGCTAGTGGGTAGGGGTAATATTTAGTGTATACTGGAGTGTCTGAGCAGGTTCTAATTTCTCCTAGTACGGTGGTAGTGTAAGTAAGTTTTGCATTTGGTTCAGTATAACTTTGAATATTTATTTGTTAGGTGTCTTGTTTTTGGGAGCTATCATATGGCCGGTCCTTACGTCTATTTTGTTAACTGTTAATTAATATAATAATTAATTATTTACAGACCAGTGAAAACCAAACATAACATTAAATACTTTCAATCCACCGAAGAGGCACCCTGGAACTTCTAGCAAAAGCAAGAGCTTAAAGAAAAACCATATGGGCTGCAACAAAAATCCTCGTCTAATGAGATAATAGCTCCTGACTGGCCCACTCAATTAATTCCCTTCAAATAAATTTATGATTGTATAATGGGTTATTTGAATTTGACCGGCTATAGAGTTTGCAAAACCATTTTTTGCGTTAGGTATTTTCTTTGTGACATGGCAGGGTTGGATATAATTTTTGCTTGATCCTGTGCCGCTTAGCATTTTGATAAGTGTTCCGTTCTTGGCTTAACACTCTACGTAAAGGCCGTGGCACAATGACATTTTTCATATAGATGCGTTTAACACAAGCTTATGCATTCCAATAACATCGCCGCAACCAACCAAGATGTTGCATTCGTAAATATGAAGGAGTATGCAGATGACATCTGCGTCACCATGTGAGGGAAATTTCTACAAACTCTTTGCAACCTAATGGAAGGAGCACTATCCAAAATTTCGCACTGGGCCACAGCCACAAGTTTGGAAGTCAACCCGGATAAAACCGAGCTTGTCCTCTTCACGAGAAGGTACAAATTACCAAATCTAACACCGCCAAGAATTGGCGGTACGTTTTTAGCGTTTAGCGATCAAGTCAAGTATTTGAGAGTCATTCTGTATAGGAAGCTATTATGGAGTGACCATATAGTGGAGCGATCCAAGAAGCTGTTCACCTACAAGAGGGCAATTGGCACCTTCTGGGGATTCTCCCCTAAGGTGACCTGCTGGATTTACAAAGCCCTTGTGCGCCCGATTCTTCTTTATAGTGCCTTGGTCTGGTGGCCTGTGTAGGGTTCTTATTTTTATTTAACTTTGTGTTTAAGTTACTTTGAAATTTGTATTTTAATATGTTCCATCAATATTTTAATTTTCAATTTTGATATTTTAATTTTCAAAAATTTTCAGTTGGATTCAATTTTTACCTTCAAGAAGTTATACTCTTTATATGTGAATATTCTCAATAAAAATATAAATAATAAAAAAGGATACTACAATTGGCAAACCTGCCAGGAGGATTTAACTAAACATCAACCTTTAAACAAAAAAGAATGTGATATTTTAAATATTTATTTTACACCATATTGTTGAACGACAATTGGCAATAAACATTTAAACTAGAATTAAAAAACAAAAGCAATTTCAAAGCAGAAATTATAGAAGAAAGGAATATTAAAAAAAAAAAAATATTGGTTTTGGCGTAAAACTACATAAATCCGAAAATTTCAACAATAGCAGCTCAAAATTAAACAACAACAAGTACAAACAAATAGCCCAGCAGCACCGACAACAACACATCAATTCAAGAAGAGCTTTCAACAACTCATGTTTTAATTAAAAGTGCATGAATTGCAATAGACCAAATGCAAATTCGTTCAAATCCTGAAATAGATTTCCAAAAGTGACTTACCAGTAACTTAAAAAAAACCGGAAAAGTGCGCTGAGTTTAACACAACACCGTCAGCCGTCAACACAGCTCCATAAAGAGATCGTAAGTTACAACAATAACAACAATAACGATAGATATAACAAGCAACAACAAATCAAAATAAAGAAGAAATGGTGAGCTGTTATTCAGAACTATGTATATAAATTTTGATATATTTTAAATATATATATAACTATATTAGTTAAGGTTTATCTGAAATTAAAATTTAATACATTTTAAATAATTGTAAACTCTTTCTTCTGGAGATTTAAAAGAATATTTTGCATTTAATAACGTTGAGTTTTGAACGTTATTTTAAAAAATTAATTTTTTGATTTTTGAGATTCCATTTCAATTATGCTTCGCACGCCACCAAACGACAGAAACACGTCTACACCAACACATCGGGTTAACGATTCGCTTATTGATTTAGAAGGTGTTTCTTCGCAAAATGATCTAATAAATCCATATGCGAACGAAAACAATAACGAAATTTGTTCCACTTCAGTGAAACTTCCTCAGTTTTGGACAAGTTGTCCTGAGGCATGGTTCATACATGCTGAAATGCAGTTCAATACTAAAAAAATTACTCAAGAAACGACCAAATATGAGTATATTATTACTGCATTACCTCAGGATGTCATAATGACGATTTTGGATTTTATTCAAAATCCACCGGAAATAAATAAGTATTCTGCATTAAAACAAACTTTGATCGAAAGACATTCCTTAAGTGAGAATGCAAAATTAGATAAAGTGTTGTCTGATTCTGAAATGGGTGATCGCAAGCCTTCAGAATTTTACCGATCTTTAGTTCTACTTTCTGGTTCTAATTTTAGCCAAGAAATGTTAAAGAAACTTTGGATGCGAAAATTACCCAAAAACTTGAATGTAATTTTAACAAGTTCGAATTTCAATGACATAAATGATCTAACTAAATTAGCTGATAACGTTTGGGAAGTTATCAGTAAAAATGAAATTGCTTTGATAAACAGTTCTCAAAATTCTAAAGGCGAAAATTCTATTATTACTAATTTGGTTAAGACAACATCTTTAATTTGTGAAAATTTTCAAAAATTATCTTTGGAATTAAATAAAAAAAAAATAAAAAAAATTAAGTGAAATTAAAAAAGAAATTAGTCAGAATTATTCAAGATCACGTTCAATAAGTAGAAATAGTTTTAGAAGTCCTGTTAGATATCGTTCGAAATCTCGTGATAATCCCAACTGGTTATGTAGATATCATTACAAATTCGGAAATAAAGCTAGGAGATGTGAGGAACCATGCGCGTTTGTAAAAAATAGTAATCCAACAAACTAAAATGTTCCGTTGTTGCAGCGACAAATAACGGAATTTCAGAAATATCAACTCGTCGCTTATTTATATTTGACAAAGAAAACAGGTTAAAATTTTTGATTGATAGTGGGGCAGAAATTTCTGTGCTTCCAGCTTCGAAATTCTCGTGTACAAAAAAATCATCAGATATTATTTTAACAGCAGCCAATGGTTCAACGATTTTTACATATGGAAAAAAACTTGTAAATGTTAATTTAGGTTTAAGACGGGAATTTCCTTTTGTGTTTTTGATAGCTGATATAGCAAAGCCGATTATAGGTGCAGATTTTTTATGCAAATATGGACTACTTATTGATATTAAAAACAAATGTTTAATAGATCCATTAACAAATTTATCAGTTAACACAATTTCGTACTATTGTAACATCTCTCTTCCAAAAATGTTTTCAGTAGAAAATCAATACACAAAATTGTTGAAAGAATTTCCTTCTCTTATAGAAGAGCCAAACTATTCAAAACCAGTTAAACACGCCACAGTTCATAGAATTGTTACAGAAGGCAATCTTCCTTTCTCAAAGCCCAGACGTCTAGACCCAATCAAATTTAAGGTAGCTAAAGCTGAATTTGATTTTCTTGTAAAAACTGGAATTTGTAGATCATCAAATTCTTCTGTAGCTTCACCACTTCATTTAGTACCAAAAAAGGAAAGTAATGATTGGCGTCCCTGTGGTGATTTTAGACGACTTAATACTGTTACTGTTCCTGACCGCTATCCTTTACCACACATTCAGGATTTTAATATTAATCTAAGAAATAAAAAGATATTTTCAAAATTAGATCTTGTTAGAGCGTATCATCAAATTCCAATGGAAGAAGAAGATATTTATAAAACGGCAATTACTACTCCTTTTGGCATGTTTGAGTTCATTCGAATGCCTTTTTGGTTTGAGGAACTCAGCACAAACTTTTCAAAGATTCATCAATGAAGTTGTAAATGAATTAGATTTTGTTTACGCGTACATTGATGATATTTTAGTTGCTAGCGAGAGTGAAGAGCAACATATTAAAGATCTCCGTATACTTTTTGAACGTTTGTGTGAATATGGTTTGAATGTGAAACCAAATAAATGCATTTTTGGTGTTACTAGAATTGATTTTCTAGGACATAGTATTTCTGAATTAGGAATACGCCCATCGGAAAATAGAATAAAAGCTATTCGAGATTTTGAACTACCAAAATCCATTAAACAAACTCAAAAGTTTATTGGTATGGTTAACTATTACCATAGATATATTTCACAATTAGCCGAATTTACTGGAGTTATATATGATTTAATTAATAAAACAAGTAAAAACCGAGACAAAACTCTAGTTTGGGATGATAAATCTATTAAAGCGTTTGAATGCATTAAAGACAAGTTTGCATCTAAGGTCTTGTTAAATAATTTTAGCAAAGATGCAAAATTAACTTTAACTGTAGATGCATCCAATACGGCAGTCGGTGGTGTTCTACAACAAAATTTCAACAATAAGTCTGAACCTCTCGCATTCTATTCGAAGAAACTTTCACCAGCTGAAATGAAATATAGTGCTTTTGATAGAGAGCTATTAGCAATTTATCTTAATATTAAACATTTTCGATATCTATTAGAAGGAAGAGAATTCACTGTGTTTACTGATCACAAGCCCTTAGTTTTTGCTCTAAATTCAAAAACTGAACGTAGTCCACGACAAACCAGACATCTTGAATTTATTGCACAATTTACAAATGATATTCAGCATATTACTGGACAAGCAAATGTAGTAGCCGATACTTTATCTAGGGCATTTGAAATAGAAGCAATTCAAAATTCAGAACTTAATTTTAAAATTTTAGAAAAGGAACAGCAAAAGATGATGAGCTAAACAATCTTGTATCTCAACAATCATTTCAAAATTTAAAATTAGTTAAAATTCCTGTTTTAAATTTCAATATATGGTGTGAATCATCCGGAGATTGTCCTAGACCGTTCGTTCCAAATAATTTACGCAAAACAGTATTTGATAAGTTACATGGGATAGTGCATCCGGGTACTAAAGCCACTCGCCGTCTAATTATAAAAAAATATTTTTGGCCAAACATGAATAAAGAAATTAATAGATGGTCCAAGGAATGTATTAGTTGTCAAAAATCTAAAGTTTATCGACATACGAAGTCACCAGTTAGTAAAATTTCAATACCGAACAAAAGATTCTAACATATTCATTTAGATATTGTAGGACCTTTACCTATTTCAAAGGGACATCGCTATATTTTGACTATTATCGATAGATTCACACGTTGGCCAGAAGCATACGGATTAAGGGAAATTTCTGCAGAAACAATTGCAAATAAATTTTTATGTGAGTATATATCTCGGTTTGGTGTACCTCTAGAAATAACTACTGATCAGGGTGCTCAATTTACTTAAAAATTGTTTACAGAATTAACAAAGTTATTAGGTAGTCATCAAATTACAACGTCAGCTTATCATCCTCAAGCGAATGGCATGGTAGAGCGATTTCATAGGCAATTGAAATCTTCTTTAATGGCTACAAATGGAACCAGAGATTGGTATGGAGAGCTACCTCTAATACTGTTAGGTTTGCGATCAACATTTAAAGAAGATATTTCGGCTACACCGGCTGAAATGGTTCTTGGACAAAATTTAAGATTACCCGGTGAACTTATTGTTCCAACATCTGAAAATTCATCATCAAATGAAATTTTGGGTAAATTACGTGAAAAATTTAGAAATGTTCATTCGAGTTTAAATCATCATAACTCTAATGTTGGTTTTTATGTTCCGAAAGATTTGCAAACATGTAAATTTGTTTTTGTTCGTTTAATTAATAAGCGTTCTTTACAACAACCGTATGAAGGTCCATACAAGATACTTGAAAAAAACAAGCAGTATTTTAAAATAGAAATTGATAATGAGATCAAAACTATCCCGATTGACAGGCTAAAACCAGCGATTATTGAAACGTTACCTAACAACTCTAACACTCATCACAATAACATTAAAACAAAGAAGAAAGTCACATTTAATTTATTTAATGTTAATTCTCTGGAAGGGGGAGTAATGTAGGGTTCTTATTTTTATTTAACTTTGTGTTTAAGTTACTTTGTAATTTGTATTTTGATATGTTCCACCAATATTTTAATTTTCAATTTTGATATTTTAATTTTCAAAAATTTTCAGTTGGATTCAATTTTTACCTTCAAGAAGTTATACTCTTTATATGTGAATATTCTTAATAAAAATATAAATAATAAAAAAGGATACTACAGCCTGCACTAGCGAAAAGTACGTATCTTAAAATGCTTCAAAAGTTGCAACGGAGTTCGGAGCTCTGCATTATCGGGGCTCTCGGCTCCACTCCGTCTGAAGCACTCTACACAATGCTATACCTTCCACCTCTTGACCTGGTGGCGAAGGAAATAGCGGTTATCGCCGCTCTGCGCATAAGGGAAAGATGTCTCTGGTCAAATGGATCTAGTGGACACGCAACAACCCTGGGCACGAATGCCCCAGTCTCAATACCGGTACGTACTGACTACTGCACGCCAAAGAACGTCGTCGTTAAAAACTATAGTATATATATACCATCGCGACAGGACTGGAATACCAGCCATCAACATATTCACGGATGATTCTAAGCTTGACGGGAAGGTGGTAGCAGGCCTCTTTTCAACGGATCTGGGTCTAGAGGTCTCTTTTTGCCTACCAGATCACTGTAGTGTTTACCAAACGGAAATGCTGTCAATACACAGGGCTGTGAATCATCTCGGGTCTATGCCTAAGAATGGTAAATGGGTGTTTATTTTCTCAGACAGCCAGGCCACATTAAAGGCCCTGAACTCATTCGTCGACAACGCAAAGTTGGTCACTGAATGCCGCAGATCTCTTAACGAGGTGGCTCAGCACTTCAGTATCAGCCTTATAAGGGTACCTGGGGACAGGGATATTGAGGGCAACTGCAGAGCAGACGAGCTGGCCAGAAGAGGCACCACCGACCATATCCTCCCGGGAAATTATTCGGTAGGTATAACTATGGCCACTTTCAGGCTTCGTGTGAACACAAGCACTATAAGATTTGCAAATGGACTATGGTCAGCCAAATCATCGTGTGAGACATCCAGGCTAACCTGGCCCTCATATGACAAGGGGCGCACAAGTGCGCTTATGATTTTAAACAAATCAGTTCTGTGGTCCCTGATAAGGGTTCTAACAGGGCATTGTTTAATAGGCACGCATGGTGCTAGAATGGGGATAACGACCTTCGACTATTGTCGCAGCTGCAGATGTACAGAAGAGGAGTAGAGTGTCCAGCACCTTCTCTCTCATTGTCCAGCGCTTAGAAGGCGTAGGTTGGCCATTCTTCGTAAACCTTTTCTACACGACCTTGCTGAGGTCTCTAGCTATGAAGTCAAGGCTCTAGCAAAATGTATAAATTCCACGAAGTGGTTTGAACCGATTTAGGCAGAGTAGGGGTCCTCTATGAGATCGTATAGGGTATTACAATGGGCCCATAGGTGGCCTAAGTAGTGAGCTGTTACCATAGTGTCCAGCTCAGCCCTCGCAACCTAACTTAACGTAAATATGAACGAACTTCAGACTTGACAATTTAAGTTTATTACGCCTTGCCCATTCACAAACAAAATTTCGGGAAGCACTGTTATAAAAATTCTCCCTATATAACAGAAATACTTGCTAACATATTTTGTATCGTATTCGATTGTTATATTGCAGTTTTTAATTGCAAAAAATGTTAGAAAAGTTACCAGCCAGTGGGAAAAATAATTTCACTTGCAACAAAATTTGGGAGTTGGCTATTTTTCAATACCAGATGGCGCCAGTGTCGCTTATTCTACCGTTCTGCATAAAAATACGTGCAGTCTACTCATAATGCATAAGCTTGCGTTAAACTCATCTATATGAAAAACTGCTTATGTGTCGGGGTTTTAAGGCAGCGAAGAACTACTCATTCTAAAAAATGGATATCGATATGGTCTTGCATTTCGGGAGGTGAATTATCCTTTGTTGTTTTGGGGGAACTTGTGGAGATAAATTTGAGGCTATTTTCTTGACGTTGTTAATTGTAGTTCAGGTAACTGATTGCTTTTGACTGAAGTGATTTATCGACGTGCATTGGCTCTGGGCGTGGATATTAGGGTTTAGTGGCAGGTTGACCCAGTGATCTGTAATGTTGCTTGTTGCGGTTATTATTGAATGATGTCTGTGGGCGTTGACTGAAAGGGAAGTTTTGTGGTGACATCTGTGGATTTTAACGTTTTCCAACGGGGGATAAATTTCATTCACTGGTTTTTTAGGTGGAAAAGGTGGTCGAAAGTCGTGGGGCTTCTTATTTTGATTATTTGTGCTTAGCGTATAGTTCGAGCGGAAGTTCTGATTTTCTAATTTCAGACAAAAGGGGAGAACTTCGGGGAGATCTACTGGCTCTCTCGTGCTATGAAGTCTAGGTTAATCGCCTGTTAGTCCTCTTATGAAGGTATTGAAGGCTTTATTCCTATAAGTGCATGTAAGTAGATGCATAGATTCTGCACCAACTTTCATACATCCGAACTTTTTTAAAATAAGCGCAAGGTGGGAATATACGCTTTGGTAAAACTCCTCAGTGGTCAGGTTACTTTGCACTAAAGAAGTCATTTGGTACTGATGTTGTTGTTTATGTAGCGATTAGGTTACTTGCCGAAGGCTTTGGGGAGTGTTATCGATGTGATGGTCCTTTGCCGGATACAGATCCGGTACGCTCCGGTAACACAGCACCATTAAGGTGCTGGCCCGACCATCTCGGGAACGATTTATATGGCCACAATGAACCTTCAGGCCGCCCCTCCCTCCCCACCAACAAGTTCCATGAGGAGCTTGGGGTCGCCAGAGCCTCGTCTGTTAGTGAAACGGGATTCGCCGCTCAAAGGTGAGGTTGACAATTGGGTTAGAGAAGCTATATATTTCGCTACACAACGCCTTGAATCCCGTCATTTGGTACCCTAGCGTTCCTATATCGTGGTTTCCAGCGTAGTGAAGCGTGAGGCATCTGGAAATAGCTTTCCAGTCTAGAGGTGTGTTATAAGATACTAGCGCAATGTCAACATTACCTACAACTTTATTTCTTATAACATTTAGGATACCGTAATATTTTGGCGTTCGTAAGATCTGAAGATTTCGATCTACACTTTTTTCTAAGATTTATACTCTCCTGGGTTACTAGAGAAATCTCGTAAATCTTTCTGAGTGACTTGCGTAAATTTTTACATCTGTTATATTGGCGAAGCTGGTGTTTGGATTGAGTGCTGCGTGTACAATATTTCATCCCTATGCAATGCGGTGTCTACATACTTGCCTTCGGTGTACGCAGGCTGTGTTGTGGAGAGCAGCTTTTCATCCACGTTGGACTTTATGTACACATCTATCAGCCTCTCAAAGGTCTTGAGCAGAAATGATATTAAGCTAATGGGTCTATAGTGTTTGTGATACACGTGACCGATCTTCCCCGCCTTTGGTAGAAAAGCTACACGAACAGTTCTCCAAGAGTGCGGTACATAATTCAGTCTTATGCACCCATCGAATATTATTTTAAGCCATTCTACGACCGCCCTACTTGAGACTTGTAGCATGGCCGGGAATATACCATCTGGGCCCGGCCATTTAAACTTAGAAAACGTCTTCACTGCCCACTCGATCTTGGTATCGGCCACCATGCCCGGCACTATTAGCTCCGTGATCGAAGTGTGAGTGATGTCTGCTGGCTCTTCTAAACCGTCTCCCGATGGGAAATGTGTATCGAGAAGCACCTCAAGGGATTCCTCACATAGTATCCCTTAGTGTTGCTAATATTCGTCACACTGTCCTCCACCTAAGTCTGATCGTCCAGCTCAGACAAATCTCTCGATCTAAATGCTGCCAGCCTTTCCAAATGAACCACCCTTCTCTTTCGTGGTTTCCCAATTGTTTGTATGCGGTAGATGACATCACTGATCCTCTTCTGCACGGGCCTTCCCAACTACACCAAAATTTGGATGGGGCACCTTTCCGCCGGTGAGGGTTGTATAGCAGTACCAAATCTCCCTCCAAGAAACCTTCCGAATTATAGTTCTTTTCGTACCGGTGTTTCATCCTACTACTCATTACTGTGGGCCGTTCCCTCACACTCTGTTGTTTGGCCAATGAGCTACTTCACAGAGATTGCGCTTGACGGATTGGCTTCGCATAATCAGTATCGTTCCCACGCTTCACAACAGTAGTGCGCCTTGGCTTGAAACTACCCTCGTATTCCTTCTGGGAAATTCTTTCCTTCTTTTTGTGCGTCCGTTTGGCCTTGTCAATGCCAGTGTTTCTCTCGCAGGTACTTTTTATTTATTTGGCCCATTCCTTGCAAAAACTTTTACCTTTGACTTTCGTGGTCTTTGTCGAGTCTCCTCCACCAGCACCCGCTTACTGCTGAACCCTTTCTCCAAACTGAAGTTAAGTGGCACATCCTGGTTCTTGTAACGCATCACCCTTCTCTGCATATCGATCCTGATGTCATAGTCAACTAAGAAATCCATTCCAATATGACTTCATCAACTATCTCTGCCACAACGAACTTGTGTAGAACCATGACCTCCCCAATTAAGACTTCACATACCACTTCTCCCTGGACTTGGTTATACTCGCCAGTAATCGTACGCAATCTTGCTCCAGGTAATGGCTTTACTCTCCTGTTGACCAAATCAGATCGGATTAATTAATGAGATGGGCCTGTATCTACAGTCAGTACACGCTCCTTGCCATTCACATTTCCTTTGACGGTAAGACTGCTCGATTTCCTTCCAGTTTGCTAGATAGGTATCACATGACATTCAATAGCTGGGGCAAGTTCTCGATCTTTACATCTGACTCGCTCTTGCTTATATCCTCCAGCTTTGCATTTACGACCAGCCAATTTGGAAGTACCATGACCGGTGCTGCAATGACGTGCAATGTGAATTGGGTTACCACACTTGAAACACTTCATAACTGCGGCATTTTTCTGTTTTAATCCCTTCAGTGCTTCCAAAATTGTGTCTGGCCTTTCCTCTTCTACGCGATGAGCTTTGTATGCGGGCTTACTCAAAGTGACGCTGCTTCCTGAGTCAGTGCATGGGATACCGTTTCAGCAAATGTTGGCTTTGGGTTCGCATATGTAGCTCGTTTCGTTTCGACATCCCGTATGCCATTTATAAAACTCCGGATTTTTACCCTCCCTGCGTCCGCATTTGCCAAATGAGCCAACCTTTCGACTCTTGCAAAGTCTCATTAGCTTTTTGGTAACGGTTTTGCAACTCAATTTGGTATATATGTTTACATAACTACAGATGCACGATTTTATAGCTTCTCTCATAGCCCATGCGCGTGTATATGTGAGTGATACTTGGACAAATGATTGCATACTTTTGGGTGTAGCTTAGATATATGCATCGGTTTGTGCGTTACTCTCTGCTGCTTGTATGGACATATGGGTAGACCTAATGACTGATTTGTTGATGTGCATACAAGTCACTGCTTAGTATCGGCTTAGAGATGATAGTATCCCTTAGTGTTTCTAATATTCGTCACACTCTTAAAGTTTTTAACACCAATAAAGCTGACTGTTGTTTCTTATTTTCGTGGGAAGCTACATATATTCCAATATTAAAGTCGATTTGTTGAAGCTTAGCTTGAAAAGGGATTTTAAGTAATTAAGTAAATATATTTAATTAACCGTTTTTTGTTTCATGAAGAGCTGCTATTTTCCATACCAGCCAACAATTTGGATAAATATTTTTTTAGAAACACTTATATGAAAAAAATTTCAAAGCCATATTATTGATTTCCTTTATCTTAAGTCGGTTTAATGTTTATCCGCATATTCAATACAAATCTTGCAATCGATTTTTAAATAACTGCTCATTGAGCTACAAACGTGAAACTTCACAGATAGGTTAAGACACCGTGAAAAAGGAACAAGAAGAAAAAAATTCGTTAGGTGGCGCACGGATCGAAATAATTAGATGATAATTTGGAAATTTGAAACCAGCTTTTAAGTACCTTCTCGATGAGGTAGAGACTTGAAATTGCAAACTTAATTCTGAGGCCGATGACAATATAAAACGCATAGCAAAAACTTTCGCTAGGGGGTGCACGGATCGAGATATTTAGAAAAATCGTATGTAACAGGGGGAATCTTGCGATCGATTTTTAAGTACCTTCTTGAGCTACAAGCAAAAGGAACAAATTTTGGTGAGGTGACGCACGGTTCGAAAAAATTAGATGAGAATTTGGAAATTTGAAACCGGCTTTTAAGTAATTTCTCGATGAGCTATACCCTTGAAGTTTCAAACTGAATTCAGATGCCGATGACAGTATAAAACATAATACATTAAGAAAAATCTTACGGGACGGGGGGAATCTCGCGCTTAATTTTTAAGAGACTTCCTATTGAGCTACAATCTTCATACGCTTTTGAGAAGTCGGTGACAATACATAAAAGGGGAGAAAAATTCCGATAGGTGGTGCACGGATCGAGATATTTACAAATCTTTCTGTTTTTTTAAATAAATGTACATTTTCCTGATAATGACGCGAAAGCGCCGAAATGCATAGAGGGAAAAAGAAAAAACTTTTGGTTTTTCTTTATTAATCCATCGGCCGAAGCAGCGCCTACCCAGCAAACATTTTAAAAAGAGTTCGGCCCAACTAAAAAAATCAGTAATTCAGTTTAATATTTAAAAGTTAATAAATAAATTATTAAATTTCATAAATAATCTACTAATATGAAGAAATTAATTATTTAGTTAGTCAACCGTTATCACTAATAAAATGTGTTATAAATTAATTAATTCATTCAATAAAATTCAAAAAACAAATGTATTATTAAAGCTATTAAAAGCATAACAGGTAATACTAGTACAAAAATAATAAAGTTAAACAAGTAATTAATTAATAATCAAATAGTCTAAGGTAAAGGCTTGAAAAATCTCTCATCCAATTTGGGTGTATTCCTGTGCAGTAAGGAAAGTAATTTTGGACCTGTTGTATCAACAACCCCAATCAGGCAGTACTGCAATTGACCATAATTAGCTTTAATGCGCTGGCGTTTCTTCGATAATGTGCGCAGCGCCGACATCAACTACTACCAGTTGACCGCTTTTTAATGGCCAATAGCGCATAGCGATCGCCTGGTACAAATGTGGGATTTAATACATAATCCGTTGGTATGGTACGCAGACATTGCATGGAAACTGATAGCACGTTGTATAACACCACAATTGGTTACTGTTATAGGACTAATTGCGTCTTCATCATCTATACTCAGTCCCTCAACAGCATTTTCAATGGACTGTTTTGAATCATCACGTTGCCGTAGTCGATAGACATTCATTGCACTCTCTCCACAACCGGCAATCATAAATTCACCCACCAATGCTAATGCCCAAACCTTTGTCTGGTTATCTATAATAGTTTTAAAACGTAATACGTACACCGCACTCTTATGCGATGCCAATGTGCATACAGATTGTTCGGGAGCGCGGAAGTCAAAAAGCTCAACGATATAGCTATAATATATTTAAACGTGCACTAAACTATTATTTAAATTGAATATTTTTATTTTTGTTAATTTATCGCTCGCAATGACACCTGCAATCTGTCAAGAAAGCAAAACAAATGAGTGGGAATGCATACAGTAGACAATAATGCAAAAACGATATCACCCCTTCCCTCTCTGACATACAGCCAGAACCATAGAATAACGATACAAAAATATTTGCTAGTAGGCTCACGAGATGAGATATTTAGAAAAATCGCACGAAGCGGAGGGAATTAAGCTACACGCGTAAAACTTAACAGATAGGTTAAGACACCGAGAAAATGTAAGAAAAGGAGAGAATAAAAATAAAATTTAAAAAATGTTAAGCACTTCCTTTATATAAATGGACAAAAATCAGCGAAAAATTTCTCCTTATATAAAGACATATTCTTGCTAAACTTTGATTTTTAAATTATTTTTATTGGGCCAAGTAAGAATTTTAATAATATTTTTATTGGAGCTTTTCGGCCGGGTTTTTTCCTTCTTAATAAAACAACGTGTTATTTAAACATCCTACGCGTTTCGACGCAATTTTTACGTCTTCATCAGGGATTTTTTTAAATATCTGTTTATTACAAAAACGAAAAACAACTACATTAATACTTGCTATTTTGAACATTTTTTTAAAATTTAACAAATTTGACTTACAATTTTTTGTACATTAACACTAATAATTTTTTTGTTAAATAACATTTAAAGTATGGAACATACACATCTATAAATACATCATTGACACACTGTACACCCTTTGCTTTCACCAGTCAAAAATCTACTGTGATTGCGCTAGCATAGGCGCAGTTTATGCAGTCAACACCGTCTCTATAATTTCCTGTTCTCGCAATGTTTTGTTGTATGCGCAATCCTTCTATCGTCATTCTTCTTCTAATTTTGTTCTCCACATCCAGTATCTTTACGTTGTCAAAATCAGCTGTGTGGTTTTGATCAGTTAAGTGTTGCGCCAACGCTGTGTTATTCTTTTTGTTTTTGGCATCTAGTTTGTGTTCGTTTAACCTCGCTCTTAGCTCCCTTTTCGTTGTACCGATGTAAACTTTATCACAGTTTTCGCCTTCTTTGCCCATGCATGGGATTTCATAAATCACGTTGTGTAGTTGTTCCTTTTTGATTTAGTCTTTGGTTTTTGTGTAAATGCTTTGAATTGTGTGATTTGGTTTGTATGCATAGCTTATGTTGTTGGTTTTGATAATTTTGTGCAAGGTGTTGTTGTCTGTTAGTCTTGGTATATATGTGACTACTGTGTATATTCTTCTGTTGCTATCATATGTTGTTGTTGTTGCGGTATTACTCTTTTTATGTTTTGTGTTATTTTCGGCCGCGGACATTAGAGCATCTATTATTTTATTAGGGTATCCATTTTTTATAAGTATTGTTTTAGTGATTTTCTTATTTTCTTTTATGAACCCCTGGTCGCTCAAGGAGTTAGCTTTATCTACAAAGTTAATAATGGTGTTCTTTTTTTTGATTCCAAAGGTGGTTAGATTGGTAATTGATCATTCTTGATGAAGTTACAGCTTTTTTATACCAATTCGTTTTTATTTTATTGTCTATGTTGTGGATTTCCATGTCTAGGAATGTAAGTTTATTACATTTTTCCGTTTCCAAAGTAAATTTTAATTTATTATGTTGTCCATTAAATATTCTTAAAATTTCATCTACGTCCTTAACCTTAACAATGGCGAAAATATCATCTACATACTTCGTTATGTATTTGATGCTTATGTCGTTGGATTTTAACTCTATGATGCTATCGTCAATAATCTTGTCTAGGACTATGTCGGCTATTGTTGGTGATAATGGATTGCCCATTGGCATCCCATAAATCTGCTGATAGTATTTGTTGTCGTATACAAAATAATTATTTTCCCTGAGGCAGAATTCAAGAATCTTGAGGAATTGGGTTTTTGTGATTTTTGTGTGGTTTTTAAGGATATGCCATTGTTGTAATATTGTGTTAATAGCCAGATGGATAGGTATATTAGTGAACAGGGATATCACGTCTAGTGATATGAGTATTTCATCGTCGGCAATGTGTATATCTTTTATGGCTTGTTTTAGTTGGATTGAATTTCTAATATTATATTTTTCCGAGACCACGTTTTTTAAAATCTGACCTACGAATTTTGATAATTTCGAACAGGGAACATTTACTGATGATGATATTGGGCGGAGTGTTGTGTGCTCCTTATGAACTTTTGGAAGGCCATAAAGGCGTGGGGCTGTGGCTGCTGTGCATGTTAAATATCTTTTTGTTTTTCGTCGATGCTGTGGGTTTTGTAGATTTCATTGACTATTTTGTTATTTTTCCTCAGTAGGAACTGGGTTGGATCATTTTTTTAGTTTTGTATGTAGCTTTATCTTTTAGAAGATCCTCCATTTTCATTTTATAATCTTTTTTGTACATCATTACAGTTTTATTCCCTTTATCTGCATGGCATCTTTATGCTGATACAAAAATCGCTTAGTTTCTTCGTAGAGTTGCAATATAAATTTCTCTTTCTCGCTGTTTCTTGATTTATTTTTGAATGTATTAACCCTTGTTGCGAATTTGCATCTGACCATATCTTTCTCTCTATCATCTGTTATGGTCCGAATACTCTGTTCGACATCAGCTATAATATGTAGTGGTGAAAAAGTATTTCTAGTTATTGGAAGTGCGAATTTGTTCCCCAGGGATAGTACCCATCGGCATTCAGGAGGTATGTCAATTTCGGTATTGTTTGTAAACCAGTCTGCATTGAATTTCAGGTCGAATATCTCAAAATTTTTCTTGATTCTATCCTTCAGTTTTTTATCTAGGTTCTTTTCTATTAGTGTTTTAGTATGTATTGAAGATTGTTTTTGTGTTTCAACTACGGAGTTGTATAGGTTTTTGTCTAGCGTTTCATTTAGTTTCTGATGTACCTTCACAATTGTACGATTTAAATTACTAATTATCATATTTGCCTCCTTAATTTCCAAATTTAATATTTTGTTCAAAAAAAGATTCCCACTTTTTTGCATTTCAACTCTTGTTTTTTCGAGTGTAAATCCGTGTATTATTTTTGTGGTCTTACCCGCTGGTGTGCTGGTATAATTCCGAAGTCTTTACATTTCAAAAGGTATTTTAGTCTTTGTTGTTGCTTTACAAGATTTTTGTGATACTTGCTATATTGTTTGATGTTGTTGCATATGTCCATACCGTATTTGTATCTATATGTTGGTAAAAATGTTTCATTTTGTTGATTTTTTTCGAATTTGTGGGTTTGTTTCGGTTATTTAGCTCTCCGAATCCGTTTAATAATTATTTTTATTGGGCCAAGTAAGAATTTTAATAATATTTTTATTGGAGCTTTTCGGCCGGGTTTTTTTTCCTTCTTAATAAAACAAAGTTTTATTTAAACATCCTACGCGTTTCGACGCAATTTTTACGTCTTCATCAGTGATTTTTTTAATTATCTGTTTATTACAAAAACGAAAAACAACTACATTAATACTTGCTATTTTGAACATTTTTTTAGAATTTAACAAATTTGACTTACAACTAATAATTTTTTTGTTAAATAACATTTAAAGTATGGAACATACACATCTATAAATACATCATTGACACACTGTACACGCTTTGCTTTCACCAGTCAAAAATCTACTGTGATTGCGCTAGCATAGGCAAAGTTTATGCAGTCAACATCGTCTCTATAATTTACTGTTCTCGCAATGTTTTGTTGTATGCGAAATCCTTCTATCGTCATTCTTCTTCTAATTTTGTTCTCCACATCCAGTATCTTTACGTTGTCAAAATCAGCTGTGTGGTTTTGATCAGTTAAGTGTTGCGCCAACGCTGTGTTATTCTTTTTGTTTTTGGCATCTAGTTTGTGTTCGTTTAACCTCGTTCTTAGCTCGCTTTTCGTTGTACCGATGTAAACTTTATCACAGTTTTCGCCTTCTTTGCCCATGCATGGGATTTCATAAATCACGTTGTGTAGTTTTTGTAATAAACAGATAATTAAAAAAATCCCTGATGAAGACGTAAAAATTGCGTCGAAACGCGTAGGATGTTTAAATAAAACGTTGTTTTATTAAGAAGGAAAAAAAACCCGGCCGAAAAGCTCCAATAAAAATATTATTTGATTTTTAAACTTTGATATAGAAATTGCAAAAATATTTATGAGAAGTAAAAATATAAAGGTGGAGCGCAATTGATTAATAATATCTCCTTTCCTACCAACTTTCCAATCCAAGTAATGTGCGCTCCACTTTTATATTTTTGCAATTTCTATGTCAAAATTTAAAAATCAAAGTTTAGCAAGAATATGTCTTTATATAAGGAGAAATTTTTCCCTGATTTTTGTCCATTTATATAAAGGAAGTGCTTAAATTTAAAAAATTTTTTTTTTATTTTGAAAATAAAACTCTATGAAAAAATAAAACTGTGTTTGCGTTTCCTCAAGAAAATTAAATTTAGAATTACATCTGTTTACAATAAAAAGTCCGATATAGCAGGACGAGTACGATGAATGACTTGCAGAGCCTGATTTTCGTTTGCTATTTCCTCCGCTCTAAAATGTGTTGCTTATAGCATATCCTAACAAAACGCTATCCATTTTTTTTAGCAAAAAAGGCTACAAAAAATGTTATGGTTTGTACGGAACATGTACAAGACTTTGTTTTTGAATTTGGATTTTCTCATCTGCCATAGAGATAAATTAATGCTATGGTTATTTGAAATAATGTTAATGCTAGTAACTTTACTCCAATTTGCTTATGTTGCACGAAAACTATATATTCCAGATAAGAACTTAATCTGTTCCCAGAAATGAACATTCTGAATTTTCTCAGTTATTTAATATTCAGGACTATAACAGAGGTTCTTGAAGAAACTTAAGTTTGTGCTAATATAGTTTTTCATTTTTGTTTATTTTCTTTGCCAGTCATTTTTGTTTAAATTCATTTTAATTTTAAATTTTGCTTCCTTCGTACATTGAGGTTTGATATATGTATGTTCAACACTCTGATGTGTAACGTGGTCAATGTTAAACTAAAAATTAAAAAAATAAATGGAGACATTTTTTATTGTGTTTTATTGCATACGTTTCAAACAAAACTGTAGTAGATATGTATTTGATAAATAAATCCATTAATCCTTTCTCCCATTTGTGAGATTGTTAGAAATAATGCTGACGGTAGGCGCGAATGCGGCATTTATATATCCAGTTTGCGCAAAAGATACTGAATGATTATTGAAACTCGTATTGTGCTGAACATTTTGCGTAATTCGCTGTTTTGCCACACTTCGTCTCTGATTCAGTATCATCAGTGACTTTCTACTCAGTGAAATGTTTTTTACTTTCAATTCATCTGTGAAGCACGGATATAAAGTAATAAACATAAAATAAATACACATACCTATGTATTTACTACGTATATCTTAATATATAAAAAACACGTGTCACTATGTTTGATGCCAATGGACTCCTAAACTACTGAAGCGATTTTGATGTTTTTCACCTCGTATGTAGTTTAATCTAACTTGAAATAGAGGATAGGTGACTGGGTGACTAGGGTCTCGAGATATAGGCCAAAACGTGGACCCGGCTACCCGTATAATGTGTTTATATCATATGGATATCAAATGAAAGGTGTTGATGAGTGCTTTAGTAGAGGGTAGTTTTCATACCCCTGGGTGACTAGGGTCTTGAGATATAGGCCAAAACGTGGACCCGGGTGCCTCTAGAATGTGTTTATAGAATATGGATATCAAATAAAAGCTGTTGATGAGTGCTTTAGTAGAGGGTAATTTTCATACCCCTGGGTGACTCGGGTATCGAGATATAGGCCAAAACGTGGACCTGGGTACCCCTAGAATGTGTGTATAGAATATGGATATCAAATGAAAGCTGTTGATAAGTGCTTTAGTAGAGGGTAATTTTCATACCCCTGGGTGACTAGGGTCTCGAGATATAGGCCAAAACGTGGACCCGGGTACCCCTAGAATGTGTTTATAGAATATTGATATCAAATGAAAGCTGTTGATGAGTGCTTTAGCAGAGGGTAATTTTCATAACCCTGGGTGGCTGGGTCTCGAGATATAGGCCAAAACGTGGGCCAGTGAATGCCTAGACAGTGTTTATACAATATGGATATCAAATGAAAGCTGTTGATGAGTGCTTTAGTATAGAGTAATATATTATCCAGAGGCGGACTGGGACTGAGACTCGGTGTGGGACTGGGACTGGGACTGGAATAAAATACATACCGCCCTCTGGGACAGGCAATAAGGGATGCAGAAGAATGAGAAGAAATTGAGAGAAGAGAAAAGAGAGAAGGTGATTGGGAAAGAGATAGAATGAGACGAAGATGGAGATAGATGAAGCGAAAAAGACGAAGGGAGGAGGTAATAAAAGGATTAGGAAAAAGTTAAGAGGGGGGAAGGCAGAGTCAGACGGAAAAAGCTTATTAAAATGTATGCAGATAGGCCAAATTTAGGGCAGGGCAACGTCTTCCGGGTCTTCTATTTTGTATATATAATACTTCTACTTATATTGAAATTAAAAAATTAAAATGGTATCAGCTTGTTCTAGATTGCTATTTCACCGGGGTGTTGGAGAAACTTTAACAGTCACGAGCTTGCACACCCCTTTTTCTTTTTGAACATAATTTGAGAATGAATCTCCTCGTCAGTCGATACACCATGTTTTCATTGCTTTATACTGCTTCTATTACTTATATACCTTTGTCGCTAAGAACAATATATATATATATTTTGTTTTTCCAAAAATTTACAAAGTTATAACAAAAATTTATTATTTAATTAAATTAAGTCACTAATAACTGACCTGTGAACTTTACGCAAATAATGCGAAACCAAATGTTTTCTTAGGGATGTTTTCTTGGTCAACAATTTTCCGTAATACCCCTTTTCGGGAAAATTGGGGTCGGAACCTCCAAAATTGGTATAATTTGACCATACCCTTTAAGGTCTGGGTGCATCTCTATAGCTCGGTTTCCAGCTCTTTTAAATAACAAGGTTCGGACTGTATTTTCTGATATAAAAGGCATGTAACATACCTATTAATTTATATAGTTTTTCAGAAATTGCTGAAATCTGAAAATTTGGGGGTTTCCCCCATTTGTAAAATACTAATTCTGAAAAAAGTTATGGCCATTTAAAAACTTATGTTAATCACACAGCCATAATTAACTTCCATCAAAGTCATTTAATTTCGCGTTGAGAATAAGTCAGTAACAGTTACAGTTATTAAATCAATACACATTTCATTTTTGATGAAAGCTAAACCTAGATTTTAAAGAAACACTAAAGTTTTTACTCCTGCTATCACATAGGTGTAATCTTGTACTTCGAAACAAATAATTAAACAACTAAATTGACCATTGCCAGAAATAATCATTCATTAGGTATTCTGAATATTTCCTACCAACAAAAATATTTTACATTTTTTATAATTCCATTTTTTCTGTTGTGTAATGCCCGGGTTTTTAGTGCGAGTTTAAACTACAGTTAAAATAGACTAGAGTTTAACCCCTCCACTTCGGCCCGTTTAAGCTGAGCTGCGCAGCGGAATTTTGTCTTCGAACAAAGTGGCAAGGTTAAACTCTAGTCAACTTTAACTGTAGTTTAAACTCGCACTGAAAACCCGGATTAGAGACTGTTTAAAGTAATATTCGTCTTTCGAAAGTTTAACCCAGTATTTTGGGCAATAGTTGTACCGTGTTTCGTTAGATCATTAACAATTTTAAAGCTTTAACAGAGTTGATTGCATATCATTTAAGTATTCCTTATTTTTAGTCCACTTTTCGGAATCAAGTTTTAGAAATGTTGGTTCAACTTTCACAATCTTGAACAAGTTCATACTTTTAAAAGTTATAAAGTCTGAAAATTTAAGTCTTTGAGTTTAGAGTCTTTGTTTATTTTTGCGGTAAATGTTCTGAGTGAAGTGTCGCTTTTCTCAAAGTTATAAAGTCTGAAAATTTAAGTCTTTGAGTTTAGAGTCTTTGTTTATTTTTGCGGTAAATTTTCTGAGTGAAGTGTCGCTTTTCTCAAAGTTTTTCCCCATCTTCTTCTCCTCTATCCAGTTTGAGTTTTGACCAAAAAATTATAAGCATCCCAACTCTGGTGACAATTGCCGCAAGTGTCTAGGTACTTTCTCAACGACCACTTGTGATAAATATAGATCCATTACCAGAAACAGTGGCATACCTAAATGGTTCCCTAAAAGCAAGCCCAAGCCAATATTTACCCAGAAAAATTAAACGTGTTCATTTATTTTTATATTGTTTATTTGTCTCTACGCGTTTGTTTGTTTTTTTACCTCCGTTATTGCTTTGTTTTTTGTAAACGAGTTTTAAAAGTCCGAATATAAAGGCGGCGCTGTTCAAGTCCCAGAGGAGCTACATAAAAATACATTAGAAAACAGTTTTCTATGCGGGGCCTGGCAGTGATTTTGCAAAAAGTCCGAGTGTATTTCTGCCATTAAAAGTTTCTCAACGAAAATTTCGGAAAGAGCTCTGACTACATTTCAGCGGAGGTATATTGCGCCAAGTTTTTAATATTGTAACGAATTTAGTGAAATTCTGCTTATTCCAAACCTTCTGCTAATGTTCGAATCGCTAAACTGTCGAATAAATAACTCCAATATTCAATAATGCAAAATGGCCTTTATTAGACTACTTTGAAAGTACTTCACAATAACACTTATACTACACAACCAATGGCGTGCTTAAATCAAAACTGATTACTGACTACTCAGCGTGCGCTGTTTTTATACTCTCTGTTGCCTTGTCCACATATTTCTCCAAAGGTCTAGACGTTTCTACTTCTAAAACCCCCTGCTTGGTTACCAGCTATATGCGTGCGTATTTGTAGTTTATAGCCTCTTGCATAGCCATATGCGTGTGTATATGTGAATACTACTTCGGCTGATGTTTACATGTGGTTATGAGTATCTCTCTGTTGTGTGTATGTGTGTAGATGATGATTGATTTGTTTACGTACATACGAGTAGCTGCTTAGTATCGGCTTAGTGATGATAGTGTAGCTTAGTGATGATAACATTCATCACACTGCCCTCCACTTAAGTCTGATCGTCCCGATCAGACAAACTCTCGATCCAACCGCTGCTAGCTTCTCCAAATGAACCACCCTTCTATTTCGTGGTTTCGCAATGGTTTGTATGCGGTAGATGGTATCACTGATCCTCTTCACAACTTTGTACGGGCCTACCCAACTGGACCAAATTTTGGATTGAACCTTTCCGTCGGTGAGGGTTGTATAGCAGTACCAAATCTCCCTTCGGGAAACCTTCCGAATTATTGTTCTTGTCGTACCTGTGTTTCATCCTACTATTCATTTTCCTGGACCGTTCCCTCACACTCTGTTGTTTGGCTAATGAACTAATTCGCAGAGCTTGACCTTGACGGATTGACTTTGCATCATCAGTATCGTCTTGACGGTTCACAACAGTAGTGCGCCCTGGCTTGAAACCACCCTTGTCAATGCAAGTGGGGTAAAGGGTTTCCCTTCCGCTATGGAGTTTAATGGTAAAATTTATAGCGACTATCAAGAGATTGCGAATTTCTTTACTTTATTTTTCAAATCTAATTATTCCGGCGATATTGCCTTGCTACTTGGGAAATATCCTTATGAACTGCATTCAAGAAATTCAATCCCTGCTCCACACTTATTACCTGAAGATGTTTTATTGTCTTAAAAGAATCTTTTACATACGGCCCTGACTTAATTCCCACATGCTTTCTAAAAAAATGTGCAGAATTCATCTACAAACCTCTTACTGATCTGTTTAACCTATCTTTGAAGTATGGAATTTTCCCGACGGCATGGAAGGAATCCTTTCTCATTCCTCTCCATAAAAGTGGCATTAAGTCGTCCATTGAAAACTATCGTGGCATAGCTAGACTGTCCGATATTCCAAAGTTGTTCGAAGCAATCGTTACAAATCGCCTAACATTTTCGATCTCAACATTAATTGCAAGTTCTCAGCATGGGTTTAGTAAGGGCAAATCAACCACAACTAATTTACTTGACTTAACAACTCACATTTCGAACGGGCTCAGAGAAAATCTTCACACCGACGTTATATACACCGATTTTAGTAAAGCATTCGATTTTTTAAGCTACTGCATAGATTTTATCGCGGGCTTGGCGTCTAAATCAAAAAAAACCGTAACGGATATTTGTCAAAAAAGATCCGAAAAGGCTCGAAAAGGTTCGAAAAGATTCGTAAAGGTTCGGTGTTAGCAACAGGCCAAATACATAAAATTGGATCTCTATCATAAACAGCGGTGGGCACCACTACATTTACACGGTTACCAAATTAAGAATGTGTTAGTAAACACGAATGCGTAGCGAGCACGAAAGCAAAATCAATTATTTATTTAGTTTGATTTCAATGCTTCAACTGTGAGCACGTGTCACAACGCACTCTTTGGTACTCTGTTTTAAGCGCGCGTGCGACACTTCTTCGCCGTACGACCATCGAAATCAAACTAAAAGAGCTGTCGTTGATTTTCACGGAGTAGCCATTGTGCTATCGCTTATCGTATAGATATATGGTCGCTTACAAGCCAACCTAATAAAACCGCACTGTGACTTTTTAGCGCACGCAATTAACCGGCGTTTTTTGCCCTAACCCAAATAAGCATGCGTTGCGACAATGTAAAGCTTGTGTGCAAACGTCAAATCGAAATGTCACGCAGAACAAAAATTGGAAATCGAGTTAGGTTTTCACGCAGCAAATTGAATTTGAGTTGCTCTCATACAAGTTGTATGTGCATGAGGCATTTATGACAGAAAATGACTTGCGTGCGTTTATATTAGGTTGGCTTGTTAGCAGGTGCTAAGCTCACGCCCACCCCGGATCATAAAGTTAAAGTTGAAGTTGAAGTTAAAGTTAAAGTTAAAGTTAAAGCTAAAGTTAAAGTTAAAGTTAAAGTTAAAGTTAAAGTTAAAGTTAAAGTTAAAGTTAAAGTTAAAGTTAAAGTGAATGTTAAAGTTAAAGTGAATGTTAAAGTTAAAGTGAATGTTAAATTTAAAGCGAAAGTTAAAGTTAAAGTTAAAAATAAAGTTAAAGTTGAAGTTAAAGCTAAAGTTAAAGTTAAAGTTAAAGTTAAAGATAAAGTTAAAGTTAAAGTTAAAGTTAAAGTTAAAGTTAAAATTAAAGTTAAAGTTAAAGTTAAAGCTAAAGTTAAAGTGAATGTTAAAGTTAAAGTGAATGTAAAAGTTAAAGTTAAAATTAAAAATAAAGTTAAAGTTAGTTATAGTGAAAGTTAAAGTTAAAATTAAAGTTAAAGTTATAGTTAAAGTTAAATGTAAAATTAAAGTTAAAGTTAAAGCTAAAGTTAAAGTTAAGGTTAAAGTTAAAGTTAAAGTCAAAGTTAAGGTTAAAGTTAAGGTTAAAGTTAAAGTTAAAGTTAAAGCTAAAGTTAAGGTTAAAGTTAAAGTTAAAGTTAACGTTAAAGTTAAAGTTAAAGTGAACTAAAAGTAAAAGTTAAAGTTAAAGTTAAATTTCAAGTTAAAGTTAAAGTTAAAGTGAAAGTTAAAGTTAAAGCGAAAGTTAAAGTTAAATTAAAGTTAAAGTTAAAGTTAAAGTTAAAGTTAAAGTTAAAATTAAAGTTAAAGTTAAAGCTAAAGTTAAAGTTAAAGTTAAAGTTAAAGTTAAAGTTAAAGTTAAAGTTAAATTTAAAGTTAAAGTTAAAGTTAAAATTAAAGTTAAAGTTAAATTTAAAGTTAAAGTTAAAGTTAAAGTTAAAGTTAAAGTGAATGTTAAAGTTAAAGTGAATGTAAAATTAAAGCGAAAGTTAAAGTTAAAAAAATAAAAAATATGTGTAAGGCGCGATAACCTCCGAAGAGATCTAAGGCCGAGCTTCTCTTCCAATTTGCGTCGTGCTCCTCTTGATTTTTCCCTACAAATTGGCCGGACGGGACCTACATGTTTTATGCCGACTCCGAACGGCATCTGCAAGGCAGATGAGTTTTCACTGAGAGCTTTTCATGGCAGAAATACAATCGGAGCGCTTGCCAGACACTGCCGAGGGGCGACCCCGCTTAGAAAAATTTTCTTCTAATTGAAAAATCTTATTTCTAAAATTTTGATGTTGGTTTGCCCGGGAGTTGAACCCAGGGCATACGGTGTGATAGGCGGAGCACGCTACCATCACACCACCGTGGCCGCCAGTTTAGAATTAAAAATAAAGTTAAAGTTATAGTGAAAGTTAAAGTTAAAGTTAAAGTTAAAATTAAAGTTAAAGTTAAAGTTAAAGTTAAAATTAAAGTTAAAGTTAAAGTTAAATTTAAAGTTAAAGTTAAAGTTAAGGTTAAAGTTAAAGCTAAAGTTAAAGATAAAGTTAAAGTTTAAGCTAAAGTTGAAGTTGAAGTTGAAGTTAAAGTTAAAGTTAAAGTTAAAGTGAATGTTAAAATTAAAGTGAATGTAAAAGTTAAAGCGAAAGTTAAAGTTAAAATTAAAAATAAAGTTAAAGTTAAAGTTAAAGTGAAAGTTAAAGTTAAAGTTAAAGTTAAATTAAAGTTAAAGTTAAAATTAAAGTTAAAGTTAAAGTTAAAATTAAAGTTAAAGTTAAATTTAAAGTTAAAGTTAAAGTGAATGTTAAAGTTAAAGTGAATGTAGAAGTTAAAGCGAAAGTTAAAGTTAAAATTTAAAATAAAGTTAAAGTCAAAGTTATAGTGAAAGTTAAAGTTAAAGTAAAAGTAAAAGTAAAAGTAAAAGTAAAAGTTAAAGTTAAATTTAAAGTTAAAGTTAAAAATGAAGTTAAAGTTAAAGTTAAAGTTAATGTTAAAGTTAAAGTTAAAGTTAAAAATAAAGTTAAAGTTAAAGTGAATGTTAAAGTTAAAGTGAATGTAAAAGTTAAAGCGGAAGTAAAAGTTAAAATTAAAAATAAAGTTAAAGTTAAAGTTAAAGTTAAAGATAAAGATAAAGTTAAAGTTAAAGTTAAGGTTAAAGTTAAAGTCAAAGTTAAAGTTAAAGTTAAAGTTAAGGTTAAAGTTAACGTTAAAGTTAAAGTTAAGGTTAAGGTTAAAGTTTAAGTTAAAGTTAAAGTGAACTAAAAGTAAAAGTTAAAGTTAAAGTTAAATTTCAAGTTAAAGTTAAAGTTAAAGCGAAAGTTAAAGTTAAAGTTAAAGTTAAAGTTAAAATTAAAGTTAAAATTAAAGTTAAAGTTAAAGTTAAAGTTAAATTTAAAGTTAAAATTAAAGTTAAAGTTAAAGTTAAAGTGAATGTTAAAGTTAAAGTTAAAGTTAAAAATAAAGTTAAAGTGAAAGTTAAATATTAACTTCTTATTTATTCAAAAAAAGTAAAAAATTTCTTTTCTTATCGGTCACCACGCTTAAAAAGGTTAACTTGAATTAATATCAAAGAAAACAAAATGTTGCATAAATATTATAATTGCATAAGTTGATAATATGCAATAGCTTTACCGCGGCAGTTCCCGAGTGCCACACGTCCTTTTTTTTTTATTTATTCGATAAAGTATGCCACTCTTTACTTGGATATAAACTCGACATGCTTGGGTTTCAACCTAGTATCTCACTTTGGATTTACTCCTATCTCTTTGGCAGAACACAAAGAGTAATCTTTAAAAATATGTTTTCGAGTATCATTAGTGTCACCTATGGTGTTCCTCAGGGCAGCCCTTTTGGCCCGATTCTGTATTTGCTATTTATAAATGATACCTCTTCAACTATAAAATATTCTAAAATCTTGATGTATGCTGATTATGTAAAACTTTTTAAGGCTTATGCGTCGATTGAAGAACGTTCTTTACTTCAGACGGATTTCAATTGTTTAGCTGCTTGGTGTAATGTGACTCACATGCCGCTTAATCTTCAGAAATGTTAATTTATGAATTTATGTGTTTTTCGCGTAGGAGTTTACAACCAGTTTCTTACACAATTAACAACCAAAACCTTGAAAGTGTTAATGTTTTTGTAGACTTGGGAGTTACAATGAACTGCAAGCTTAGCTTCAACACTCATATAAGTGTCACTGTCAATAAAGCTAAAAGTGTCTTAGCATATGTGAAAAGGTGGTCAAAAGAGTTTAGCGACCCCTACGTTACGAAAACCCTCTCCACAACATTGGTTAGACAGATATTATAGTATGGCTCAATAATCTGGAATCCGCGTTTTCAAGTCCATACTGACAGGCTCGAATCAACACAAAAACAGTTTTTATTATTTGCATTAAGGAATTTTCAATGGGACTCTCCATTTAATCTTCCATCTTATACTAATCGATTAAAACTTATCAATCTTCAACTCTTGCTAGTCGTAGAGAAATGCTTGGCGTAATATTTATGGCAAAACTACTGAATGGATTGATTTCAAACCCATTTCTTCTGAACGAAGTGAACTTTAGTGTTCCCTGTCGCACTACGAGACCTTACAAACCTCTTCTTTTAAAACAATGTAGAACAAATTTCGAACTTAACAAACCTATACAGTGTTTGTGCCAAGATTACAACTCTCACTCAAACACATTTGATAGGTCGAACTCCATTTTTTCTATAAAAAAGACTGTCCTTATCTCTCTTAATCGTTAATGCTGTATATTTTTGTTTCTATATTCTATTAAATTAGGCTTTACCCTCAGCTGATGAGATTTCTTCTGTAGCTGAGCAGATTTAGATCTCGACGCTTGACAAACCACTACCCATCAATGACTCGGCCCAAAAAAAAAAACCAAAAAAAAAAAAAAAATTATAAATATGTAATAAAATTAATAAATAAAAAAAAGGACGTGTGGCACTCGGGGACTGCCGCGGTAAAGCTATTTCATATTATCAACTTATGCAATTATAATATTTATGCAACATTTTGTTTTCTTTGATATTAATTCAAGTTTTGTCTTTGATATTAATTCAAGTTAACCTTTTTAAGCGTGGTGACCGATAAGAAAACAAATTTTTTTACTTTTATTGAATAAATGAGAAGTTAATATTTAACTTTCACTTTAACTTTAACTTTATTTTTAACTTTAACTTTCACTTTAACTTTAACATTCACTTTAACTTTAACTTTATTTTTAACTTTAACATTCACTTTAACTTTAACTTTAGCTTTAACTTTAACTTTAACTTTAACTTTAACTTTAACTTTCACTTTTACTTTAACTTTAACTTTAACTTTTACTTTAACTGTAACTTTAACTTTATCTTTAACCTTAACTTTAACTTTAACTTTAACATTAACTTTAACTTTAACTGTAACTTTAACTTTAACTTTCATATTAATTCAAGTTAACCTTTTTAAGCGTGGTGACCGATAAGAAAACAAATTTTTTACTTTTATTGAATAAATGAGAAGTTAATATTTAACTTTCACTTTAACTTTAACTTTATTTTTAACTGTAACTTTCACTTTAACTTTAACATTCACTTTAACTTTAACTTTATTTTTAACTTTAACATTCACTTTAACTTTAACTTTAACTTTAGCTTTAGCTTTAGCTTTAACTTTAACTTTAACTTTAACTTTAATAACTTTAACTTTAACTTTAACTGTAACTTTAACTTTAACCTTAACTTTAACTTTAACTTTAGCTTTAACTTTCACTATAACGTTAAGTTTATTTTTAACTTTAACTTTAACTTTCGTTTTAAATTTAACATTCACTTTAACTTTAACATTCACTTTAACTTTAACTTTAACTTTATTTTTAACTTTAACTTTAACTTTCGCTTTAACTTTAACTTTAACTTTATTTTTAACTTTAACATTAACTTTCGCTTTAACTTTAACATTCACTTTAACTTTAACATTCACTTTAACTTTAACATTCACTTTAACTTTAACTTTATTTTTAACTTTAACTTTAACTTTCGCTTTAACTTTAACATTCACTTTAACTTTAACTTTATTTTTAACTTTAACTTTAACTTTCGCTTTAACTTTAACATTCACTTTAACTTTAACTTTATTTTTAACTTTAACATTAACTTTCGCTTTAACTTTAACATTCACTTTAACTTTAACATTCACTTTAACTTTAACTTTAACTTTATTTTTAACTTTAACTTTAACTTTCGCTTTAACTTTAACATTCACTTCAACTTTAACATTCACTTTAACTTTTGTGAGGATCCCAAAGCTGAGGGCTTTGTATCCTCACAACATACACATATCTATATATTTTTGTAAACAACATACATTATGAAATAACTTGGAATTTATATTTGAATTTATCACTCATACATTTTATATGAATTATACCCTAAATACATATATATTCTGTTGTACATTGAATTGATAATTCTTATATTTAAGGACAAATTAGACTTGCGCGCTTTTGCACGCTAGCAAAATATTTACATTTTCGCAAACATAAATTTTAAATATAGGATCACTCTAAAATGCATTGAATATTTGGAAGGGAGGTAGATACGCACAAAACATAAAAATGCAGCGGTCAATCAACCCTTTGCACATTCAAAATCCAATACACCCAGCTACAAATGCAACATACATAATAACTTAAGTGAACGGAGATCAGCAGCAAGTCGTCAAAATAAGCGCCGCTACTAATTGAAATTTCGTTATACATATTTACGCACTAGCATACAACACACCAACGTACGCCATACTACAGAAGGCAGAAAGAAGCATTGGGCAAAGCAAAACACAACATTAGAATCAGGTGACACAAACAAATGTACAAACACACAATAATTATAGCAACGGCTGGAAAGCGCGGTATGAGCAAGTATAAAGGCATTGTATTCAATAAGGAGCATTATGGTGCATGGAAATTCATGGGATGGAAATATTTACCGGAATAACAGTTGTTTTATATTGTTAATACTATTAGTTGAAAGTTGTTATTATAAAATAACCGTTTGCCTGCGTGCAAAAATTAGTATATAAGGGCGACGAGTTCGCATTGAAATTCAGAGATTAGGAGACAGGCATACGAGTCGGTAGGTTTTATGACTACCGACCAAGAGTACACCTGAAGGTTTTTGACTTCATTTGTACTAAAAGTATATTCGTCTGCAGGCTTTATTACTCCATTCGACCGCAGAGGTTGGCCGAGGGCTTTATTACCTCAGTCACCTCTTACAAAGCAAAGGAATCAGCTAGGAGTAGAAATAGAATTTTTATTAAATAAATACTTTTATAACGTTTTTATACGAAATAAACAGGGTTATTCTTTTAGAAGGAACTGTAGGAATTTCTACTTTCAGGAACCCTGGACGGACTGAGGCCAACCCCGGCAAAGTCAAAGGAAAAGTCCATCACATTTTTGCGCCCGAGCAGGTTAAACAAATCAAATTTTAAGATATACTTTCAGAGCATCAGAAACGAAGAGGGAAACAAGATTCACAAACTTCTGGGTTAATACGACGAGGATATAAAGCATAACAATGGTAAAGGTATCGTGGATATACTATCTCACTCGAGAGGATCTGGTAGTCTACAGCACGGAATTTGGGCTAGAGGATGGCGGAACGGTTGACGAACTAAGAAAACGATTGGCGACATTCATCCAAGAGGAGAAGGATAACGAGAATTTACGGGATCGATTCACAGAGTTGGCGATTCGGTATGCGCGGTTAACAAATCCACAAGCATCAAAGACGAGCAGCGAACTAAATTCACCAAGAAATGATAGGCAGGCAAATGGTGCACCCAATCAATTGGAGGTCGGACAACCACCGGTACATTTTATTCAGCAGCCTGGTACGTACGCAACGACAAATTATATTCAACAGCCTAGCACATATGCAACGACCATGGACAGAGTAAGGAAGTGGGGATTAAAGTACGACGGAGGCAAAGATCCCCTAGGTTTTATTGAAAGAGTAGAGGAGCTAGCAGATGGGTATGAAATCAACCGCAACACAATTCCGAAAGCGCTGCCGGAGTTGTTGAAGGACAAAGCGTTGGTATGGTACAGGAATAACAACCGGCATTGGCAGGAGTGGGACGCCTTCAAGAAGGACTTCCTGTAGATCTTTCTAAGCTCCCGATACTTAGAGCAATTGGAAGATGAAATTCGAATGCGCGTACAACGACAAGGTGAGCTATTTAAAGATTATATCTTAGTATTACAAGGACTCATGCGTCACGCGGGCTACACCGAGGAGCAGAAACTAACCCGTATCTACAGAACTACTATATATAAAGCGAAGCGAGGTCAGCAATCTTGAGGAGCTGGTAAGTTTAGCTCAAGACTATGAAAATATTACTCCTGACAGGGAACCAATGCGACCTAGCACAAGGCCATTCATACCACGGCGTCAAGAAGGTCAGTACCATTGTCTCCAGGCAGAACAAAGACAGGAGAAGCGAGTAGAAGTCTAACAACAGCAGAGGTCAGAGCCACAACAAGAATATGTAGATGCAAGAACGGCCTGCAGACGATGCGGAAGAGGCGGTCACTTTTCATACGGGTGCCGAGGCATAAGAAGAGAATTTTGCTGGACATGTGGTAAGATAGGCGTGCTCACGCGTGATTGTTGTAGGAAGCTACAGGGAGACGACCAGAGACCACATTGGAACTGAGGGATGGGATCTTCGGAGAAATTAGACATGTTCAAATACACAAAGGGCAGCATATTTGTAACAACGTATGTGAACGGAGAAGAAGCGGTAGCAGCGATTGACACGGGAGCGACGAGGAGCTTTATAAGTGATGCAATGGCGAGAAGATTAAAAACTGGCAAATTCAAGGAAGTAAAGACACGAGTAAGAATGGGCGATGGCAGAGCAATAATAGTCAAAGAAGCGGTAGATGCAGAATTAAGAATGGGTGATAAAGTACAGAGGAACGAGATGCTAATCCTACCGGGACTGGGCGATGAGGTGGTAATTGACACGGACTATCTGGCGAAGGTAAACTTTGAGATGAGATGTGGTGGTCAAGAAATAACGTTGAGAGTAGACGAACGGAAGCAAGAGGTAGTGACATGCATAACTATGGTCGAAACAAATAGCGAAGATTTCCAGGAACACAACCCAATGTCGGCGATTGCAACTAGCAAGACAGAAGATGCGGTGAGTAAATTTCTGAGCCAAGAATTAAAGGTATTTGCAAAGATGTCAGGAGTGTCCAACGTGGCCACACACAAAATAGTTATGAGGGACGACCGTCCAATTAAGCAAAGGTACTATCCGAAGAATCCGAAAATGCAAGAAATTATCAACAAGGAAGTCGACGAGCTGAACGAAAAAGGTTGCATCGAACCATCGAATAGCCCGCACAGCGCACCCATAGTTCTGGCAAAGAAGAAGAATGGCAAATGGAGACTCTGCGTAGACTACCGTCAACTAAACGCAAGATCAGTACCAGACGCATACCCTTTACCTGGTATACAACATATCTTGGACAAATTAAGAAGCGCGAGATTTATCAGTAGCTTGGACTTCAAAAATGGATATTGGCAAATCCCTATGGAAGCAAGCAGCAAGCAATACACCGCATTCACAGTACCTGGGCGTGGACTATACCAATGGAGGGTGATGCCATTTTGCTTGCACTCAGCCACAGCAACTTTTCAGAGAGCACTTGATCGTGTCATAGGACCAGAATTGGAACTATACGCGTTCGCCTATCTTGACGATATTATAATTACAAGCAAAACCTTGGAAGAGCACATTGCACATTTAACAGAAGTATATCGAAGGCTGCATAGAGCGAACCACGGTGGGAACACCCTAAGGAAAATCCACCAGTTTTTATTTAAAGTACAGGCTGTCATCATACATACCACCAACTGGAAGGGCAGGGACGAACAACAACATAGTTACAAAACCTAAATTGGTAAGAAGGATTGAGTGATACCCGCTGCCAGGAAAAGTACCGTCTGACGCGTCAGGAGGAAAACATATATAAACCGAGCCGTGGCAGGTCAAACCTCCAAGTATCGTAAAGCGAGTAGCAATGAGTACGCCAAATTATTCCAATTTTTCTGAAGACCAGAGTGAAGAGTGCGAGTGGGCCCCATTGAGAATACGGCTACGGCGAACGACACCAGCTGCCACACACGAGGAGGGAAGTGGCGATGACAGCACCGAGGATTACAGGTCCGAGTCCGAGGAGTGGGCCATCGTTCGGGACCCTACCCCGATTCCCATTTCCCCAGAGAGGGAGGACGAAGGCAACAACGAACCACCACCAAAATAGCAGGGAGAGTTTTCGATACGCCAGGAAGACGAGGAGACTCAGGGCCGAGGGTTCGTGGAGTACACTCGGCGCGTCAATCTCAGAATGCGCATATATAACGCGCATGTCGAAACCGAACCCCCGGCCAAGCAGAGGATCATGGAGGCGATATGCGAACCGCCAACAACGAACGACGACAACAACATATTAAGCCGTATAGCCCGCGAGGACAACGGCAGCCTCAACGATGACAACGACGACATCAACATATTAAGCCGTCTGGCCAGCGAGGTCAACGGCAGCCTCATATACATCAGCAGCGACATGCTAAGTCTGACGGCAAGCAACGAGGACATTGGCGACCGCATCAATAACGACGGAGACGGCAGTAGTATGATAGGCGAAATCCAACAATGGCTGAACAGCACTCAAACCGACACGTCGGAGACGTGGGAGAATCGCTCCGGTATTCAGCCACTGCCAGAAGAACTCACCAAAGACATTCAACGACACCTACACCAGCCACAACAGCAGGCACAGAAACGACGACAGTGGTCTTTCAAACGCTTTATTGAGGGTCATCTCTACCGCGAACGCATTACGCGTACTGGGCTGGTCACGGTGAGTCTCGCTGCGGCAGGTGAGGGGGGAGTATGAGGACCCCAAAGCTGGGGGCTTTGTATCCTCACAACATACACATATCTATATATTTTTGTAAACAACATACATTATGAAATAACTTGGAATTTATATTTGAATTTATCACTTATACATTTTATATGAAATATACATATGTATACCTTTATGAATTATACCCTAAATACATATATTCTGTTGTACATTGAATTGATAATTATTAAATTGAAGGACAAATTAGACTTGCGCACTTTTGCACGCAAGCAAAATATTTACATTTTCGCAAATATAAATTTTAAATATAGGATCATCCTAACACGCATTGAATATTTGGAAGAGAGGTAGATACGCACAAAACATAAAAACGCAGCGGTCAATCAACCCTTTGCACATTCAAAATCCAACAGACCCCGCTACAAATGCAACATACATAATAACTTAAGTGAACGGAGATCAGCAGCAAGTCGTGAAAATAAGCGCCGCTACTAATTGAAATTTCGCTATACATATTTACGCACTAGCATACAACACACCAACGCACGCCATACTACAGAAGGCAGAAGCATTGGGCAAAGCAAAACACATCATTAGAATCAGATGATCACAAACAAACACACAATAATTATAGCAACGGCTGGAAAGCGCGGTATGAGCAAGTACAAAGGCATTGTATTCAATAAGGAGCATTATGGTGCATGGAAATTCATGGGATGGAAATATTTACCGGAACAACAGTTGTTTTATATTGTTAATACTATTAGTTGAAAGTTTTTATTATAAAATAACCGTTTGCCTGCGTGCACAAATTAGCATATAAGGGCGACGAGTTCGCATTGAAATTCAGAGATTAAGAGACAGGCATACGAGTCGATAGGTTTTATGACTACCGACCAAGAGTACACCTGAAGGTTTTTGACTTCATTTGTACTAAAAGTATATTCGTCTGCAGGCTTTATTACTCCATTCGACCGCAGAGGTTGGCCGAGGGCTTTATTACCTCAGTCACCTCTTACAAAGCAAGGGAATCAGCTAGGAGTAGAAATAGAATTTTTATTAAATAAATACTTTTATAACGTTTTTATACGAAATAAACAGGGTTATTCTTTTAGAAGGAACTGTAGGAATTTCTACTTTCAGGAACCCTGGACGGACTGAGGCCAACCCCGGCAAAGTCAAAGGAAAATTCCATCACACTTTAACTTTAACTTCAACTTTAACTTTATGATCCGGGGTGGGCGTGAGCTTAGCTCCTGCTAACAAGCCAACCTAATATAAACGCATGCAAGTCATTTTCTGTGATAAATGTCTCATGCACATACAACTTGTATGAGAGCAACTCAAATTGAATTTGCTGCTTGAAAACCTAACTCGATTTCCAATTTTTGTTCTGCGTGACATTTCGATTTGACGTTTGCACACAAGCTTTACATTGTCGCAACGCATGCTTATTTGGGTTAGGGCAAAAAACGCCGGTTATTTGCGTGCGCTAAAAAGTCACAGTGCGGTTTTATTAGGTTGGCATGTAAGCGACCATATATCTATACGATAAGCGATAGCACAATGGCTACTTCGTGAAAATCAACGACAGCTCTTTTAGTTTGATTTCGATGGTTGTACGGTGAGGAAGTGTAGCACGCGCGCTTAAAACAGTACCAAAGAGTGCGTTGTGACACGTATTAACCGTTCAAGCATTGAAATCAAACTAAATAAATAATTGATTTTGCTTTCGTGCTCGCTACGCGTTCTTAATTTGGTAACCGTGTAAATGTAGTGGTGCCCACCGCTGTTTATGATAGAGATCCAATTTTATGTATTTGGCCTGTTGCTAACACCGAACCTTTACGAATCTTTTCGAACCTTTTCGGATCTTTTTTGACAAATATCCGTTACGGTTTTTTTTTTTTTGAATTAGTCGCCAAGCCCGCGATAAAATCTATGCAATAGCTTAAAAAATAATGAACGGGATTAGCCTGGTGTCATTGGGCCACTTGAGGGCAGTGCGCTACCACAACGTCCAATTATTAAGTGTTCTTCCCGCAGGTACCTTCGGTATTGATTTGTGTGTTCCATTCGTTCCACTAATTTTTGCCCGGCCTTCTGGCTTTGACTTTCGTGGTCTTTGTCGAGTCTTCTCCACCAACACTCGCTTACTGCTGAACACTCTCTCAAAACTGTAAGGGGTACATCCTTGTTCATATATTGCATAATCCTTCTTTGGATGCCGATCCTGATGCCATGATCAACTAAGAAGTCCACTCCCAATTTGACTTCATCAACAATCTCTGCCACAACGAATTTGTGTAGAACTGTGACCTTTCTAATTAAGACTTCACTTATCACTTCTCCCTGGACTCGCTTATACTCGCCAGCGACTGTACGCAACCTTTCTCCGGGTGATGGCTTTACTCTCCTGTTGGCCAAATCAGATCGGATTAAGAAATCAGATGCGCCCGTTTCTACAGTCAGTACACGTTCTTTGCCATCCACATTTCTTTTGACGGTAAAGCTGCTGGATTTTCTTCCAATTTGCGAGATAGATATCACAGAACATTCAATAGCTGGGGCAATTTCTCGATCTTTACATCTGACTCGCTCTTGATTATCTCCTCCAGCTTTGCGTTTACAACCAGCCAAGTTGGAACTTCCAGGACCGGTGCTGCAATGACGTGCAATATGATTTGGGTTTCCGCACTTAAAACACTTCATAACTCCGACATTTTCTGTTGTGATCCCTTCAGTGCTTCCAAAATTGTGTTTACCAAATCTGGCCTTTTTACCTCCACACGGCGTGCTTTTAAAGCTGGATTACACAGAAGCGATGCTGTTTCCTGAATTAGAGCATGTGATACCGTTTCTGTGGATCTAGGTTTTGGGTTTGCGTATGTCGCTCGCTTCGTTTCGATATCCCGTATTCCATTAAAAAACGTCTGAATTTTTACCCTTTCGATGTATTCCACGGGTGCGTCTGCATTCGTTAAGTGTGCCAGCCTTTCAACATCCGACGCAAACTCTTGCAATGTTTCACCAGGCCTCTGGAAGCGGTTCAGTAACTCCATTTGGTATATCTTTCTCCTATGAACGATTCCTTATCGCCTCTCTAGGGCGCCCATCAATGTTTCGTAGTTACTCCGCTCTCCCTCGTGAATAGTCTGTAGGATTTCAGCAGCAGATCCTTTCAATGACAAACTTTATCTTCAGCACTCTAGTTGTTCACTGCAGCGGTCTTCTCAAACTGTAGCTTAAAGACCTGGAAAGGAACAGAACCGTCAAAGGTTGGTGTCTTTACCTTTAGATTACACGCTGAAACTACTGGGCGATTGCCACTCCTGTATACGACATCTCAAAGTTTCTATCTCGGCATCCATTTTGTTCTCGAGCTGTACAATTTTTGTATCCTGTGCTTCTAACCGCGAAGACATTTGTGACACCTGCAATGATAACCGCTCCTCTTGAGCTTCCATCTTGGATGTTATTTGTGACGACATTTCTGAAAAATGTGCTTTTTGTTTTGTCTCCTGTGATTCCAGTTGGGAGGCCATATATGTCTCCAGTTCTTCCAGTTGAGTTTCCATCTTGGATATTACTGTCGACGTTTTTGCAGTTATTGCAGCTAATATCATGTTCAAGTCTTTGTTCGCCATTGTCTGCGGTGTTTAATTTTTCTCCCCCAATTTTGTTGTCTCATCGCCATCAAGATGAAAGACATACTCTTCCATGTTAATTCCTTCTAATTCCATTTCCTCTCGTAGTCGTGTCTGGAGTTCGAGTTTATTGCCGGTTGTATTCAATCCACGGCCTTCCAACTCCTTTTTCAGTTGCTGGACCTTCAATTCACTCCACTTTGCCATGTCCTTGTTGTACTCTGCAACTATGGAATTTATTCAACAATTCCTGTTCTGACACCAATTGTAACGAACTTAGCGAAATTCCGCTTATTCCAAACCTCCTGCTAACGTTCGAATCGCTAAACTGTTGAATAAATAACTGCAATATTCAATAATGCAAAATGGTCTTTATTAGACTACTTTGAAAATACTTTACAATAACGCGTGCTTAAATCAAAAAACTCAGCTTGCGCTGCTTTTATACTCTCTGTTGCCTTGTCCGCATGTTTCTCTAGACGTTTCTACTTCTAGTACCCCCTGCTTGGTTCTAGCTATATGCGTGTGTATTTCTGGTTTATAGCCTCTCGCATAGCCATATGCGTGTGTATATGTGAGTACTATTTCCCTGCAAACATCGTTGGATCATGTGGCCCACTGGAGTACTAACCATTATACTCCACAGTAATGCAGCAATGGACCAACTCATGTTTCTACACGAACATATTGTAAGCCGATCGTTGCTCGTTTTTAACGATTGTACTGGATTACTCTGATGTAATGCGGAGCTCGAGTATATGGTCCAGTCCTAGGACATCGCAATGTTAATTGGACCATATTTTTTGTATGAATTGCGGTTAATTTTGGAGCACACGCTTGGTCCATAGCGAGAACTCCATACATACATGCATGGAGTACTCGCGATTTTTGCAGGGTTCGGCTGATGATTACATGTGGTTATGACTATCTCTCCGTTGCCTTGTATGTATGTGTGTAGATGATGATTGATTTGTTGACGTACATACGAGTAGCTGCTTAGTATCGGCCTAGAGATGATAGTATCGCTTAATGATGATAATATTCGCCACAACATTGTTATTAAATCTACACACACGCTGGAAGCTGAAAATAATAAAAATGGGTTTTGCTAGATGTTGTAGTATAGTACATATATACTACGCAGAACTAGGGCCGGTTTTGCAGAGAAGATTAGCTAACTAAGTTTTGTAAAAGTTACAATTTTTTTTTATGTTTTGATAGGTACTATGTAAGTAACTTCCTTTCAACTTCAGCATTAAAACTAACGTTTAGGTTTGAAATAAAATAGACTGCGTTGTGAGTGATCAAAGCTCAATGCTTAATTGCTCTTTTATTCAAATGTTGTCAGCTTATTTATACAAAATTATTCTAACAGGTTCTTACATACATATTTACATTTAAGCATACATAATTACATACATATGTACCTTAAGCATACATACTTACATACCTAAATACAACTTGATATAAATATGTACCGACACACCTGTGTTGAGTTGTGACTTCTGTGGGAAATGCAACGTTCCCTAATTTGCTTGAGTGCAAATTTGTTTGGTTGTGTGTTGTACACACACCTGTATTAAATCGTGTGAATGGCTATGTCAGCAAGAATTTAAAATGCTTTTTTAAGTGTTGATGAACATTTAGACTATTTTTGTTACAGGGTTGGTGATTTGATATTTGGCCTTAAATTGTTGGCTGTTTACACTACATCTCCCTTTTTTTTAGAATGCTTATGCATTTGGAGAATGCAAGAGCATTCTAGTATAAATTAATTCTATATTTTGTATTTTATGTTTGTTGGTTGAAAATTTACTTATTCTATTAATTTAAGTCTATTTTTTGTGAATTATTATTTTCTCATTATTTATGATATTGCTATTCTCTATGTTACTGGGAAATCTTTGCTTATCCTCATTTCCTATTCTAGATGGGATTAAAGTGTGATTATTTTTACTATCGATATTTTTTATATGGAATTAGAGTAAAATTATTGTTTCTGTTGATCTTTTCTACCATAAAGGACCCTTTATATCTATTATCTAACTTATGTCCTGATTCATTTTTTACTAGCACTACATCTCCTATATTTATTTCCTTATAATGAAAATTTTTATCATAACTAATCTTTTGTTTTTCGTTAGCCTGTTTTACTAATTTATATGCTCTATCTTGCGCTATTTGTGACCTATACTTAATTTCTTTGTCGTAAGCCTCATAATTGTATAATAAGCTTACCGTGTTTTCTCTTAAAAATTCGCAAGTCTGGGGTTTTTGGCAAATACTAATTCGTATGAACAATAATTATGAACCGTAGATGGGGTAATATTGTAACAATACGCAAAATATTTAAGACATTCATCCCAATCATTTTTGGCAATGGATATGTAGGAACGTACGTATTCACTGAATGTTCTATGACTACGTTCAACTGTGTCTAAAGTTTGATGGTGGTAAGGTGTTGACGTTTTATGGTTTATTTTTAGAAGTTTGCATAATTCTTCAAATAAGCTATTTTTATATTCGCTTACCATATCTGTTATAATTGTCTTCATGCAACCATAAACTAGGATACAATTTTCTAATATGGCTTTGGCTATTGTTTTTGCGTGTTTGCTTGGTATTGGTATTGCAACTAAATATACTTAGTTAAGTTAAGTCACATACTATAGTAACTGCATATTAATTTTCATTTTCCGACCTGGGAAGAGGGCCTATCGTATCTATTTGTACTGTGTCGAACGCTTTTGTGGGCGTTTCGGTTATAATCATAGGTTCTTTCACGTTTTTTATTATTTTATTTTTATTGCAATGAGTGCATTTTTTTATATATTTTCTGATGTCGTTTTCCATTCCTTTCCAATAGTATTTTTGTTTATTACTAGTGATACTCGAAAACATATTTTTAAAGATTACTCTTTGTGTTCTGCCAAAGAGATAGGAGTAAATCCAAAGTGAGATACTAGGTTGAAACCCAAGCATGTCGAGTTTATATCCAAGTAAAGAGTGGCATACTTTATCGAATAAATAAAAAAAAAAGGACGTGTGGCACTCGGGGACTGCCGCGGTAAAGCTATTGCATATTATCAACTTATGCAATTATAATATTTATGCAACATTTTGTTTTCTTTGATATTAATTCAAGTTTTGTCTTTGATATTAATTCAAGTTAACCTTTTTAAGCGTGGTGACCGATAAGAAAACAAATTTTTTTACTTTTATTGAATAAATGAGAAGTTAATATTTAACTTTCACTTTAACTTTAACTTAATTTTTAACTTTAACTTTCACTTTAACTTTAACATTCACTTTAACTTTAACTTTAACTTTATTTTTAACTTTAACATTCACTTTAACTTTAACTTTAGCTTTAACTTTAACTTTAACTTTAACTTTAACTTTAACTTTAACTTTAACTTTAACTTTAACTTTCACTTTTACTTTAACTTTAACTTTAACTTTAACTTTAACTTTTACTTTTACTTTAACTGTAACTTTAACTTTATCTTTAACCTTAACTTTAACTTTAACTTTAACATTAACTTTAACTTTAACTTTAACTGTAACTTTAACTTTAACTTTCATATTAATTCAAGTTAACCTTTTTAAGCATGGTGACCGATAAGAAAACAAATTTTTTACTTTTATTGAATAAATGAGAAGTTAATATTTAACTTTCACTTTAACTTTAACTTTATTTTTAACTGTAACTTTCACTTTAACTTTAACATTCACTTTAACTTTAACTTTATTTTTAACTTTAACATTCACTTTAACTTTAACTTTAGCTTTAGCTTTAGCTTTATCTTTATCTTTAACTTTAACTTTAACTTTAATAACTTTAACTTTAACTTTAACTGTAACTTTAACCTTAACTTTAACTTTAACTTTAGCTTTAACTTTAACTTTCACTATAACGTTAACTTTATTTTTAACTTTAACTTTAACTTTCGTTTTAACTTTAACATTTACTTTAACTGTAACATTCACTTTAACTTTAACTTTAACTTTATTTTTAACTTTAACTTTAACTTTCGCTTTAACTTTAACATTCACTTTAACTTTAACTTTATTTTTAACTTTAACATTAACTTTCGCTTTAACTTTAACATTCACTTTAACTTTAACATTCACTTTAACTTTAACATTCACTTTAACTTTAACTTTAACTTTATTTTTAAATTTAACTTTAACTTTCGCTTTAACTTTAACATTCACTTTAACTTTAACTTTAACTTTATTTTTAACTTTAACTTTAACTTTAACTTTCGCTTTGACTTTAACATTCACTTTAACTTTAACTTTATTTTTAACTTTAACATTAACTTTCGCTTTAACTTTAACATTCACTTTAACTTTAACATTCACTTTAACTTTAACTTTAACTTTATTTTTAACTTTAACTTTAACTTTCGCTTTAACTTTAACATTCACTTTAACTTTTGTGAGGATCCCAAAGCTGAGGGCTTTGTATCCTCACAACATACACATATCTATATATTTTTGTAAACAACATACATTATGAAATAACTTGGAATTTATATGTGAATTTATCACTCATACATTTTATATGAATTATACCCTAAATACATATATATTCTGTTGTACATTGAATTGATAATTCTTATATTTAAGGACAAATTAGACTTGCACACTTTTGCACGCTAGCAAAATATTTACATTTTCGCAAACATAAATTTTAAATATAGGATCACTCTAAAATGCATTGAATATTTGGAAGGGAGGTAGATACGCACAAAACATAAAAATGCAGCGGTCAATCAACCCTTTGCACATTCAAAATCCAATACACCCAGCTACAAATGCAACATACATAATAACTTAAGTGAACGGAGATCAGCAGCAAGTCGTCAAAATAAGCGCCGCTACTAATTGAAATTTCGTTATACATATTTACGCACTAGCATACAACACACCAACGCACGCCATACTACAGAAGGCAGAAAGAAGCATTGGGCAAAGTAAAACACAACATTAGAATCAGGTGACACAAACAAATGTACAAACACACAATAATTATAGCAACGGCTGGAAAGCGCGGTATGAGCAAGTATAAAGGCATTGTATTCAATAAGGAGCATTATGGTGCATGGAAATTCATGGGATGGAAATATTTACCGGAATAACAGTTGCTTTATATTGTTAATACTATTAGTTGAAAGTTGTTATTATAAAATAACCGTTTGCCTGCGTGCAAAAATTAGTATATAAGGGCGACGAGTTCGCATTGAAATTCAGAGATTAGGAGACAGGCATACGAGTCGGTAGGTTTTATGACTACCGACCAAGAGTACACCTGAAGGTTTTTGACTTCATTTGTACTAAAAGTATATTCGTCTGCAGGCTTTATTACTCCATTCGACCGCAGAGGTTGGCCGAGGGCTTTATTACCTCAGTCACCTCTTACAAAGCAAGGGAATCAGCTAGGAGTAGAAATAGAATTTTTATTAAATAAATACTTTTATAACGTTTTTATACGAAATAAACAGGGTTATTCTTTTAGAAGGAACTGTAGGAATTTCTACTTTCAGGAACCCTGGACGGACTGAGGCCAACCCCGGCAAAGTCAAAGGAAAATTCCATCACACTTTAACTTTAACTTCAACTTTAACTTTATGATCCGGGGTGGGCGTGAGCTTAGCTCCTGCTAACAAGCCAACCTAATATAAACGCATGCAAGTCATTTTCTGTGATAAATGTCTCATGCACATACAACTTGTATGAGAGCAACTCAAATTGAATTTGCTGCTTGAAAACCTAACTCGATTTCCAATTTTTGTTCTGCGTGACATTTCGATTTGACGTTTGCACACAAGCTTTACATTGTCGCAACGCATGCTTATTTGGGTTAGGGCAAAAAACGCCGGTTATTTGCGTGCGCTAAAAAGTCACAGTGCGGTTTTATTAGGTTGGCATGTAAGCGACCATATATCTATACGATAAGCGATAGCACAATGGCTACTTCGTGAAAATCAACGACAGCTCTTTTAGTTTGATTTCGATGGTTGTACGGTGAGGAAGTGTAGCACGCGCGCTTAAAACAGTACCAAAGAGTGCGTTGTGACACGTATTAACCGTTCAAGCATTGAAATCAAACTAAATAAATAATTGATTTTGCTTTCGTGCTCGCTACGCGTTCTTAATTTGGTAACCGTTTAAATGTAGTGGTGCCCACCGCTGTTTATGATAGAGATCCAATTTATGTATTTGGCCTGTTGCTAACACCGAACCTTTACGAATCTTTTCGAACCTTTTCGGATCTTTTTTGACAAATATCCGTTACGGTTTTTTTTTTTTGAATTAGTCGCCAAGCCCGCGATAAAATCTATGCAATAGCTTAAAAAATAATGAACGGGATTAGCCTGGTGTCATTGGGCCACTTGAGGGCAGTGCGCTACCACAACGTCCAATTATTAAGTGTTCTTCCCGCAGGTACCTTCGGTATTGATTTGTGTGTTCCATTCGTTCCACTAATTTTTGCCCGGCCTTCTGGCTTTGACTTTCGTGGTCTTTGTCGAGTCTTCTCCACCAACACTCGCTTACTGCTGAACACTTTCTCAAAACTGTAAGGGGTACATCCTTGTTCTTATATTGCATAATCCTTCTTTGGATGCCGATCCTGATGCCATGATCAACTAAGAAGTCCACTCCCAATTTAACTTCATCAACAATCTCTGCCACAACGAATTTGTGTAGAACTGTGACCTTTCTAATTAAGACTTCACTTATCACTTCTCCCTGGACTCGCTTATGCTCGCCAGCGACTGTACGCAACCTTTCTCCGGGTGATGGCTTTACTCTCCTGTTGGCCAAATCAGATCGGATTAAGAAATCAGATGCGCCCGTTTCTACAGTCAGTACACGTTCTTTGCCATCCACATTTCCTTTGACGGTAAAGCTGCTGGATTTTCTTCCAATTTGCGAGATAGATATCACAGAACATTCAATAGCTGGGGCAATTTCTCGATCTTTACATCTGACTCGCTCTTGATTATCTCCTCCAGCTTTGCGTTTACAACCAGCCAAGTTGGAACTTCCAGGACCGGTGCTGCAATGACGTGCAATATGATTTGGGTTTCCGCACTTAAAACACTTCATAACTCCGACATTTTCTGTTGTGATCCCTTCAGTGCTTCCAAAATTGTGTTTACCAAATCTGGCCTTTTTACCTCCACACGGCGTGCTTTTAAAGCTGGATTACACAGAAGCGATGCTGTTTCCTGAATTAGAGCATGTGATACCGTTTCTGTGGATGTAGGTTTTGAGTTTGCGTATGTCGCTCGCTTCGTTTCGATATCCCGTATTCCATTAAAAAACGTCTGAATTTTTACCCTTTCGATGTATTCCACGGGTGCGTCTGCATTCGTTAAGTGTGCCAGCCTTTCAACATCCGACGCAAACTCTTGCAATGTTTCACCAGGCCTCTGGAAGCGGTTCAGTAACTCCATTTGGTATATCTTTCTCCTATGAACGATTCCTTATCGCCTCTCTAGGGCGCCCATCAATATTTCGTAGTTACTCCGCTCTCCCTCGTGAATAGTCTGTAGGATTTCAGCAGCAGATCCTTTCAATGACACGAATAGTGCACAAACTTTATCTTCAGCACTCTAGTTGTTCACTGCAGCGGTCTTCTCAAACTGTAGCTTAAAGACCTGGAAAGGAACAGAACCGTCAAAGGTTGGTGTCTTTACCTTTAGATTACACGCTGAAACTACTGGGCGATTGCCACTCCTGTATACGACATCTCAAAGTTTCTATCTCGGCATCCATTTTGTTCTCGAGCTGTACAATTTTTGTATCCTGTGCTTCTAACTGCGAAAACATTTGTGACACCTGCAATGATAACCGCTCCTCTTGAGCTTCCATCTTGGATGTTATTTGTGACGACATTTCTGAAAAATGTGCTTTTTGTTTTGTCTCCTGTGATTCCAGTTGGGAGGCCATATATGTCTTCTGTACTTTCAGTTGAGATACCATATATGTCTCCAGTTCTTCCAGTTGAGTTTCCATCTTGGATATTACTGTCGACTTTTTTGCAGATATTGCAGCTAATATCATGTTCAAGCCTTTGTTCGCCATTGTCTGCGGTGTTTAATTTTTCTCCCCCAATTTTGTTGTCTCATCTCCATCAAGATGAAACACATACTCTTCCATGTTAATTCCTTCTAATTCCATTTCCTCTCGTAGTCGTGTCTGGAGTTCGAGTTTATTGCCGGTTGTATTCAATCCACGGCCTTCCAACTCCTTTTTCAGTTGCTGGACCTTCAATTCACTCCACTTTGCCATGTCCTTGTTGTACTCTGCAACTATGGAATTTATTCAACAATTCCTGTTCTGACACCAATTGTAACGAACTTAGTGAAATTCCGCTTATTCCAAACCTCCTGCTAACGTTCGAATCGCTAAACTGTTGAATAAATAACTGCAATATTCAATAATGCAAAATGGTCTTTATTAGACTACTTTGAAAATACTTTACAATAACGCGTGCTTAAATCAAAAAACTCAGCTTGCGCTGCTTTTATACTCTCTGTTGCCTTATCCGCATGTTTCTCTAGACGTTTCTACTTCTAGTACCCCCTGCTTGGTTCTAGCTATATGCGTGTGTATTTCTAGTTTATAGCCTCTCGCATAGCCATATGCGTGTGTATATGTGAGTACTATTTCCCTGCAAACATCGTTGGATCATGTGGCCCACTGGAGTACTAACCATTATACTCCACAGTAATGCAGCAATGGACCAACTCATGTTTCTACACGAACATATTGTAAGCCGATCGTTGCTCGTTTTTAACGATTGTACTGGATTACTCTGATGTAATGCGGAGCTCGAGTATATGGTCCAGTCCTAGGACATCGCAATGTTAATTGGACCATATTTTTTGTATGAATTGCGGTTAATTTTGGAGCACACGCTTGGTCCATAGCGAGAACTCCATACATACATGCATGGAGTACTCGCGATTTTTGCAGGGTTCGGCTGATGATTACATGCGGTTATGACTATCTCTCCGTTGCCTTGTATGTATGTGTGTAGATGATGATTGATTTGTTGACGTACATACGAGTAGCTGCTTAGTATCGGCCTAGAGATGATAGTATCGCTTAATCATGATAATATTCGCCACAACATTGTTATTAAATCTACACACACGCTGGAAGGTGAAAATAATAAAAATGGGTTTTGCTAGATGTTGTAGTATAGTACATATATACTACGCAGAACTAGGGCCGGTTTTGCAGAGAAGATTAGCTAACTAAGTTTTGTAAAAAGTTAAAATTTTTTTTTATGTTTTGATAGGTACTATGTAAATAATTTCCTTTCAACTTCAGCATTAAAACTAACGTTTAGGTTTGAAATAAAATAGACTGCGTTGTGAGTGATCAAAGCTCAATGCTTAATTGCTCTTTTATTCAAATGTTGTCAGCTTATTTATACAAAATTATTCTAACAGGTTCTTACATACATATTTACATTTGAGCATACATAATTACATACATATGTACCTTAAGCATACATACTTACATACCTACATACAACTTGATATAAATATCTACCGACACATCTGTATTGAGTTGTGACTTCTGTGGGAAATGCAAGGTTCCCTAATTTGCTTGAGTGAAAATTTGTTTCGTTGTGTGTGTACACACACCTGTATTAAATCGTGTGAATGGCTATGTCAGCAAGAATTTAAAATCCTTTTTTAAGTGTTGATGAACATTTAGACTATTTTTGTTACAGGGTTGCTGATTTGATATTTGGCCTTAAATTGTTGGCTGTTTACACTACATCTCCCTTTTTTTTAGAATGCTTATGCATTTGGAGAATGCAAGAGCATTCTAGTATAAATTAATTCTATATTTTGTATTTTATGTTTGTTGGTTGAAAATTTACTTATTCTATTAATTTAAGTCTATTTTTTTGTGAATTATTATTTTCTCATTATTTATGATATTGCTATTCTCTATGTTACTGGGAAATCTTTGCTTATCCTCATTTCCTATTCTAGATGGGATTAAAGTGTGATTATTTTTACTATCGATATTTTTTATATGGAATTAGAGTAAAATTATTGTTTCTGTTGATCTTTTCTACCATAAAGGACCCTTTATATCTATTATCTAACTTATGTCCTGATTCATTTTTTACTAGCACTACATCTCCTATATTTATTTCCTTATAATGAAAATTTTTATCATAACTAATCTTTTGTTTTTCTTTAGCCTGTTTTACTAATTTATATGCTCTATCTTGCGTTATTTGTGACCTATACTTATTTTCTTTGTCGTAAGCCTCATAATTGTATAATAAGCTTACCGTGTTTTCTCTTAAAAATTCGTAAGTCTGGGGTTTTTTGGCAAATACTAATTCGTATGAACAATAATTATGAACCGTAGATGGGGTAATATTGTAACAATACGCAAAATATTTAAGACATGCATCCCAATCATTTTTGGCAATGGATATGTAGGAACGTACGTATTCATTGAATGTTCTATGACTACGTTCAACTGTGTCTAAAGTTTGATGGTGGTAAGGTGTTGACGTTTTATGGTTTATTTTTAGAAGTTTGCATAATTCTTCAAATAAGCTATTTTTATATTCGCTTACCATATCTGTTATAATTGTCTTCATGCAACCATAAACTAGGATACAATTTTCGAATATGGCTTTGGCTATTGTTTTTGCGTGTTTGCTTGGTATTGGTATTGCAACTAAATATACTTAGTTAAGTTAAGTCACATACTATAGTAACTGCATATTAATTTTCATTTTCCGACCTGGGAAGAGGGCCTATCGTATCTATTTGTACTGTGTCGAACGCTTTTGTGGTCGTTTCGGTTACAATCATAGGTTCTTTCACGTTTTTTATTATTTTATTTTTATTGCAATGAGTGCATTTTTTTTATATATTTTCTGATGTCGTTTTCCATTCCTTTCCAATAGTATTTTTGTTTTATTTTATTTGTCATGCGATTTATTCCTGGGTAGCCACCAAAAACAGGATCGTCTTGAAATTTATGAAGAATTTCTTTGATTTTTTCATTATTTGTCACGTGCATAACTTCTGGAGTTAATGCTATAATTAGATTTTTGAGAACTTTGGTACCAATTTCTTTAAATGTGCATAATTATCTTTAAACAATTTGTCTCCTAAGGACAACTGTATTTTTCTAATTCCTAAATTGCCGGCTTCATTTATAAGCCTGGCAAAGAATTGACCTAAATCAATCTTCGCCTCAACAATTAGATTTTTTATATTAATTTCGCTACAAATTTTCTTTCCTTTTTTGAAACGTAATTTCGGAGGATCGAAAACGAGCTGGACTAGTCTCTTTATTTCACATTTATTTAGCGCTTCAAATATTATTGGGTTCTCTTTGTGACTTTTTATTTCTTCATTTTTACTACTGGAATCTTTATTGTTATAATTTTTCTTAGTTTCCGATCTAGTCGTAACTTTTAATATTTTACTCGCTTCTACCGATATTTGTTTTAGTTCTTTAATATCTATGCGTGATAATGCGTCGGCTACATAATTTTTTTACCTGCGATATACTCCACCTCGAAATAATATTCTTCCAGCTCTAATCTGATTCGAGTTAATTTTGATGACGGATTTTTCATCGAAAATAGGAATGTTAGGGGTCTGTGGTCTGTTTTGACCAAAAATTTTCTACCGTAAACGTATGGTATAAAATATGTTATGGCCCAATGAATGGCAGCTAATTCTTTCTCAATTGTTGCTTTATTAATTTCTCCTTTAGTAAATGATCTTGATGCATAGGCAATTGGTAATTGTTTTCCTTCATACTCTTCGCTTAATACTGCTCCGCAAACATATCCATTTGCGTCAGTTGTTATACAAAATTGTTTATTGAAATCGGGATATTGTAGGTTATTAGGGCTTACTAACGCAGCTTTCAAATAGTCAAAGGATTTTTTACAATCCTCTGTCCAGTCGAAAACTACATTTTTTTAAAAAGTCTTGTTATTATTCTAGAATATTCTGCAAAATTTGGGATAAATCTTCTGTAATAGTTGCAAAATGCGACGAATCTTTTCGCCTCATCCGCATTTTTAGGTGTTGGGAAATTTTTAACAATTTCGAATTTATTGGGGTCTGGCAAAATTCGTTTGCTTGTGCATTTATGACCAAGGTAAGTTACTTCTTGGTTGAAAAATAAGCATTTATCCGGATGTAATTTTAAATTATATTTTCTACAAGTTGCGAAAACATCTCGTAAATTTTTAATAATATGATTTTCGGAGCATCCTAATACGACTAAATCGTCCATGTATAGGAATGCTTGTGAAGGTTTTAAGCCTGCAAATGTCAATTTCATCATTATTTGGAATGAGTACGGTGCTACTTTAAGGCCATACGGTAGTCTTTTAAAACGATAAGTACCATTATCCGCTGTAAAGGATGTGATATCTCTTGACTGTTCGCTGAGTTCAATCTGGTGAAATCCAGACATTAAATCTAAGCATGAATAATATTTAGCTCTTCCTAATTGATCTAGTATGTCATCAATTCTTGGAAAAGGGAATTTATCTGCTGTTAATTTTTTTTTACCTGTCTGTTATCTAAAACCATTCTCCATCTAATTGGTTCTGTTTCCAATGAAAAAATGTCAATGAATTCTGCACATAATGCATTAAGTGATTTATTTGCAAATTTTGGAAAATTTGTATTTAATCTTTCTAATTTTTCCTTATTGTTGGCCTCATTTTCGAGTTTTTTATTTTCAATTATTGTATAATCATTCAAGTTTTCTGTACGTATATTAAAATCTTGCAGTGTTGCATTTTTATTTGTTGTATTTATAATTCTAACAAATGTTTGTTGTGAATTTGCTAGTGTGTTTGCAATAAAAATACCTTCAGACAATTCTTATTGTGGGATTAATAAATCTGAATTTTTATTTTCTATGTGAATTTGTCGAACTACTCCTGATCGTGCGGGAATTGAAATACTATTGATTGTTGGTTTGTTAGTCATCTGAATTATTATGTTTTCTGGGTAGTCATATGGTCTCAGTATTAGAGTGTCACCTTCTGTTTGATAATCCAAAATGCAATTATATTTTTTAATGAAATCTAATCTTAATATTCCATCACATGGGATTGGGAAAGTGTCTTCTACTACGTGAAATTTGTGTCTAATTAATAGGTAATCATCTTTTAAATCTGCTTTAACCGTGCCAATAGTGCTTTTTATTCCTTGACCAATTCCTATTAGATCTGTTTTTTCAGAATTATTTATCGTGACATTACTGTCAATCTGCCCCTTCTTTATTATTGAAATATCCGCTCCCGTATCGATTAGGAGGGTAGATATGGAATCATTCAGAGTTGTTCTGGAAGATATGTAGCTATTAAGATGTAAATTGAAAATATATAATTTGTTATTTATTGAGGCGGAGTTTGTTGGTTTTCCTGTTGTGTAACATTTCTGACATTTCTGGTGTTATTGCGGGTATTTCCTCGCGATCCGAAATTTCGACCAGGTCTTTGGTTATTTTTTCTGTTATTATTATTATTATTATACGTATTGAAAGAACGTCTGTAATTTTTTCTATAATTATTGTTTTGGTAACTCCTGCGGAAGTTTCCTCGGAAATTGGAATTTTGTTGGCGAATATGTAGTAGTGAATTTGTATTTCCAGTTACTTCTGTGCAACTGTTAGTAAATTTTGATATGGCTTCGTTAATTGTTGTGAACGTTCCAGCTTGCATAATTGTTTTTACTTTATCGTTGGGGCAGTTTTTACTCATAGCTTTCACAGCTGACGGTGTATCATACTTAGTTGCTAACTCTGGTGTTAGTCCGTCGGATATGTATGCTCCTTCCAACGATTTTGTGAGCTTTTCAATTTCAGCAGTGTATTGATTTGCAGTTTTACTGTGCTGTTGGATATTCAGGAGTTTGTAAAATTTTTTTTAGGCCAAGGAAAATTCTTTATTTTTGTACTTATTCAGAGCTGTATTGGCCGTTGAGTTTAAAGCAAAAAACTTAATTTTTCTTTTCTAACTCCGACGCGTTTCGACACGATATTGTGTCCTCTTCAGGGAGTAATTATCTTTATTTAAAACAAGAAAACACAATTATTTAATATTTAAAACACTTACAATTTTTCACTTACATACCTTAATATATAGTTACAAAATTTTTTAATGGATCACATTTATTTACATTTATACAAACATTTAAACACTTAACATATAAAATCAAACATCCACACTCTATCCCTGCTGTTCATCATTTGTTTTGTATCACAGATTTGTAAGCAGAATTTTTTCCATCAACATCTTTGAAGTTCATTGCATATTGTATTTGTTGTTGGATACGAAGCCCTTCTATTGTCAGTCTTTTCTTCGTATTTCCTTCTATGTCTAATATTTGCGCGTAATCAAAGTCAGCTGTATGATCGCTTTTTATCGGGTGTTGAGCCAACGCGGTGAACATGTTTTTGTTTTTCGCGTCTGCTTTGTGCTCGCTAATTCTTATTCCCAAAGCTCTCTTCGTTGTACCTATGTATACTTTATTGCAATGTTCTTCGTCTTTACTATTGCAGTTAATTTGATATATTACGTTGTGTTGTTGGTCTTTCTTTATTTTGTCTTAGATTTTTGTAAATGCCGATCTGAGTGTGTGATGTGGTCCAGAGGCAAAGTTTATTTTGTTGTTGGGTATATATGTGCTTAATGTTTTGTTATCTGTTAAACCTGGTAGGTATGCTATGCCAGTAAATCTTTTGGGTTGTATGATTGTTGTTGCATTATTACTGCTTCTTTCTTTTCTATCAATATTTGTTGTAATCCATTTTTCTAAAAGTGCGTTAGGGTGATTTGAATGAAAGTTGATCATCCTGGATGATGTTACAGCTTTGGAGTACCAGTTCGTTGTAATCACGTTGTTGAGCCGGTATATTTCCATATCTAGGTAGGCTAGTCTCCTGTTTTGTTCCTCTTCCATAGTAAATTTAATTTTTGTGTGCTGAGCATTAAGTGTCTTGAGAATAACCTCCACGTCCGATTTTTTAATTATGGCAAATACGTCGTCTACATATTTATTTATTTATTTTATGTGTATGTTTTTCGACTTAAGTTCTGCGATACTGTCGTCCAGTATTTTGTCTAGAACGATGTCCGCTATCGTCGGGGATATGGGATTTCCCATGGGCATTCCATATATTTGTTGGTAAGTGACTCCATCAAAAACTAGGTGATTATTATCACGCAGACAAAACTCAAGAGCAGCTTGAAAATTTTTCTTTGGAATTGATGTTTGGGTTTGTATAATTGCCCATTGTTGCATTATAGTTCGGATCGCTAGATGTATGGGTATGTTGGTAAAAAGTGATACCACATCAAAAGATAGTAATATTTCATCCTATTCTATTGAGATGTGCTTGAGGTTCTCCTTTAATTGTAATTAATTTTTGATGTTGTATGCCTCCGAGACGATGCTTTTTAATATTTTCCCTATAAATTTTGCTAATTTGTAACATGGAACATTCAGTGTTGATGCAATGGGTCTTAGTGGGGTATTTTGTTTCTGTATTTTAGGGAGTCCGTATAGTCTTGGTGCCGTAGCTGCATGGCATGTCAGTTGGTGCTTTAGCTTTGCGTCAATAGTTTTTTGTCTGTACCTTTCGACAGGAGTTTTGCTGTCAAAACTTCAACTGATTCACCTTTAGTTGCTGTTTTTAATTTTTGTCTTATTGCTTCGATTGTGATTTCAGTGTTTATTAGGTTTCTGGCTGTTCCTTTCAGCTTGGTTTTTATCATTGAAACCGCTATAGCTTCATGGGTATCCTTAATTTGTTCTAAGATATCTAAAGCATCCAGAAAGCTATTCAAGTTTTCAGCTTTACCATCGAATTCTGGCAAAACTGATGAAGCAGTCTTTAAAAATTCGATTATTGTTTGTGACATTTTGTTGATTTCAGTTTGTGAGTTTGATGTCTTTGTTAAAATTTCCTGTTTTTCTTCTTCTACTTTTTGTTCTATTTCTGGTTCCTCTTCTAAATCGGAGGCTGACTCCAGAAGGAATGTGCTAAAGTCTATTTCTTTTTTCTTTCTTGAAACTTGTTGGTACTTTGAGTTCTATATCATATCTTGCCAGTGAGGACACCAATTTGCCTCTAACGCTGGAAAAAACTTGATATGCTTGGTCCTTTCGACAGCCGTCTAGTTTACCATTCAACTGTTGAAGTGTTTTTCCTATTTTTTTAAATACCACAACTATTATTTTAAGATGCTTAACTACTCTTTCTGCCTTTACTTTTGTATTTTTATACTTTTATAAGATTTTTCTCCTATCGTTTTTTCTTCTGTAAGTAGCTTAACGATATCTTCCAATTTGCCCATTGGGAATGGTAGTTAAAATTTAGTTAAACCTTATCTAAACCGTCTGCGCGGCTGGTATATCGCTTTTTTAGGAATTTATTATGGGTTGAGTAGAGTTTCAGAAACAAACAGATGCAACTGAATACGCAGATTATTAGAAGCATGATTTTGATAGTATCTATTGCCTCAGTATGATCTACTAATTGGACTGAGTTTATAACGTTTGCCGTTGGTTTTTCTATTTTTGATTCTTGGCTTCCCATCGTAAAAAAATATGAAGACAAAAAAAATTTTTTTTGTTTTTTTTTTTTATTAAAAAAAGTTTTCTTTTTTTTAATATATTAATCTGTTCTTCCCATAAATTTGATTTCGTACCTATATAATTCTTCGGGTGTTGTTGCTGGTGGGTTTCTTACATTCCATATTGTTGGTTCCCCAGGCATATCAATAAGTTTCCACCATTTTTTCAACCATACTAGAGTTTTTTCCTCATCTACAATTTTAATTTCATTTTTAAGGTCCTCAAGTGGGCCTTTTACATAACTTTTAATTTTTCTTGATCTTTCCATAATTTTAAAATCAATAGTTTTACAAAATTGTATCTTATTTTTATTTTTTTTTTCAACACCCTAATGTTTACATTGCTGGGTTTGGTTTTTATTTTGATAATTATTTTTCCTTAATTCCTTCATTTCTTGTTTTAGTTAAATTTTTTTTTGCCTGATTTGTGCTTAAATAAATTTTTTCATAAATCTTGTCTATTGTTTTTCGAATGGCAAATTGCTTTCCTCCTCTTTTTCTTTTCAATTTTATCGGTTTTGGAACTTTAGGTTTCTCAATTTTTTGAATCTTATTTCTCTGTCTATATTCCTCGATTGTTATTGGCTTAGGGCCTTGCTTGCGTATTTCAGGTGTTTTGTTTTCACCTTCTTGGCACTTCAGATTTAGTTTAACTAATCTTTCAAAAATTTGATCAAATTGCAAAAAAAAAAGGTTTTTACAGCAGAAATTTGAATTTTTGCTTGTCAATAGGCAGCCGTTAGGTTGCCCCAATATTTTTCCTGCTTAGAAATTATGTCTAAAATATTAAAACTATTTCAAAATTAAGGTAAGTATATTTATTATATTTATACTTATTATTCTGCCCGTCTTGTTGTTTATACCGAATGTGGTTATTTTGTTCCTTCCAAGGTAATATCAATATTTTTACTGGTCTTATTCACTGCATTTCGATTATAAAGCCCGTAAATTATCATAAAAATTGCTAAATGGCGTCATTTTTGAGTGCTCCAAATTGGTCATATCCACTGCTCCTGCATCAGTTCGATTATAAAGCCCGTAAATTATCATAAAAATTGCTAAATGGCGTCATTTTTGAGTGCTCCAAATTGGTCATATCCACTGCTCCTGCATCAGTTCGATTATAAAGCCGGTAAATTATCACAAAATTGCTAAATGGCGTCACTTTTGAGTGCTCCAAATTTGTTCAAATTAGCTTTCAGTAGATTTCGTTTGATCAGCTCCTTTTTGCTTTTCTTCTTCCAGGATAAAATTTAGAGTAAAAAACTCGTTTTGTAGCTTCACTCTTTGTTCCTTTTATAAAGCTTAGGCTTTAATCAGCCAGTAAACTCCTTGCCAGATATGAAATTAGGCTGAAAAATCAGCCAGAAGAATCATAGGCAGGATCGCCATGTAAAAGGTTTGAAATAAAATAGACTGCGTTGTGAGTGATCAAACCTCAATGCTTAATTGCTCTTTTATACAAATGTTGTCAGCTTATTTATACAACATTATTCTAACAGGTTCTTACATACATATTTACATTTAAGCATACATAATTACATACATATGTACCTTAAGCATACATACTTACATACCTACATAGCATACATGCATGCATGGAGTACTCGCGATTTTTGCAGGGTTCGGCTGATGATTACCATGTGGTTATGACTATCTCTCCGTTGCCTTGTATGTATGTGGGTAGATGATGATTGATTTGTTGACGTACATACGAGTAGCTGCTTAGTATCGGCCTAGAGATGATAGTATCGCTTAATGATGATAATATTCGCCACAACATTGTTATTAAATCTACGCACACGCTGGAAATGAAAATAATAAAAATGGGTTTTGCTAGATGTTGTAGTATAGTACATATATACTACGCAGACCTGGGGCCGGTTCTGTAGAGAAGTTTAGCTAACTAAGTTTTGTAAAAAGTTACAATTTTTTATATGTTTTGATAGGTACTATGTACTATGTACGTACGTTTCAACTTCAGCATTAAAACTAACGTTTAGTTTATTTTTTATATCTTCAAAAAATTTCGATTTTTTTAAATGCTCAACTATTTTTAATCAGAAGGACGAAACACGGTTTTGTAATGTCATTCAATTATTAATAGTGTTACGAATATTAGCAAAACTAAGGGGTGCTGCTATCTCTAAGCCGATGCTAAGCAGTGACGTGAATTTACATCAATAATTCAATAATTATGTATCTACATAAACGAAACAATAATTGCGTCTACACATATGTACCATGTACGTATACGAGCAGCGGAGAGTCAATGCACAAACACATGCATATATCTGAGATACTCCTGAAAGTATGCAATGAGAGAAGCTATAAAATCATGCAATTGTAGTTACAGCTGAGAAGTTTGAGAGCTGATGGCAACTAGTAGATTCTGGAAGCGCCTAGAAGATGCGAATGTCGAAATCAAAGAGCACAAAAGGCAGCAAATGTAGAGGCGCTGGAATTCAGTTTGAGTTGAGCTATCAAGCAGTTTCGATTAAGACGCTATGTAGCGAGCCATAGCAGTATTATTTTGAAAGTAGAGTTTCATTGGAGCTATCAGTCAGTTTGGTTGTTAAGCCAGCTAGTTGTAAAGTATAAGTGTTATTGTGAAGTACTTTAATAAAGGCCATTTTTCCATTATTCAATATTGGAGTTATTTATTCAACAGTTTAGTGATTCGAACTTAGCAGAAGGGAAATAAGAGGATTTGCAAGTAAATTCGGTACAATTGGTGTCAGAAGAGGAATTGTTGAATAAATTCCAGAGGACAACAAGGACATGTCAAAGTTCAGTGAATTGAAGATCCAGCAACTGAAGAAGGAGTTGGAGAGCCGTGGATTGAATACAAGCGGCGATAAACTTTAACTTCAGGCACGGCTACGAGAGGCAATGGAGGCAGAAGGAATTTATGTGGAAGAGTATGACTTTCATCTTGATGGCGAGGAAATAACAAAAATGGAAGAAATACCGCAGACAATGGCGAACACAGACCTGAACATGATATTGGCTGCAATATCGGCACAAATGTCCGAAATGTCATCACAAATATCTACCAACATGTCATCACAATTGGAATCGCAGGAGACACGCATAACATCGAAGATTGAAGCACAGGAAACACAAATTTCTTCACAAGTGGAAGAACAGAAGACGTATATGGTATCCCAACTGGAATCGCATGAAACCCGTATAACATCACAATTCGAAGAACAGAAGACATATTTGGCATCTCAACTGGAAGCGCAAGAGGCACGTATATCTGAAATGTCGGCACAAATTTCGGAACAGGTATCATCGCAGCTCTTTGTGAAACTGGAAGGGCAGGATGCAAAAATTTTACAACTCGAGGACAAAATTGATTCCGAGATAGAAGCGTTAAAAGGTCGTATGGAGCAGTTACAACTAAACCGCCCAGCTGTTCAAGCGAGCAATCCGAAGGTAAAAACACCATCTTTTGACGGCTCTGTTCCTTTCCAGGTGTTTAGGATTCAGTTTGAGAAGACCGCAGCAGTGAACAACTGGAGTTCTGAAGATAAAGTTGCTGCACTATTCGTGGCATTGAAAGGATCTGCTGCTGAAATCCTACAGACTATTCCCGAGGGAGAGCGGAACAACTACGAAACATTGATGAGCGCTCTAGAGAGGCGATACGGAAGCGAACACAGGAAGCAGATACACCAAATAGAATTGCAAAACCGCTACCAAAAAGCTAATGAGACTTTGCAGGAGTTTGCGTCAGATGTCGAAACGCTTGCACATTTGGCGAATGCCGACGCACCCGTGGAATACACCGAAAGGGTAAAAATTCAGAGCTTTATAAATGGCATACGGGACGTCGAAACGAAGCGAGCCACATACGCGAACCCAAAGCCAACATTTGCTGAAACGGTATCACATGCATTGACTCAGGAAACTGCCTCCCTATTGAGTAAACCAGCATATAAGGCTCATCGTGTGGAAGTAGAAAGACCAGAGTGGGTAGACAAAATTTTGGAAGCATTTAAGGGTACATTGCGCGTTATTGCAACACCAATCCTAACAGTTCAATGTGGGTGGTCAGCGATTCCGTGTCAGGACAGATCACGCAGCGTTAAAATGGCTTCTGCAGTTCCGTAATCCGGAAGGACAATTGGCACGGTGGATCAAGCGACTACAAAGCTATGACTTTTTCATTGAGCATCGGAAAGGTAATACCCATGGAAATGCCGATGCGATGTCACGAAGACCATGTAGTTTGGAATGCAAGCACTGTTCAAGGGCCGAGGCTAAAGAAGACATTATAGATGTCCGGATAATGACTATAACGTGTACGGATGAATGGGACAAGGAACAACTAAGAAAGTGTCAGCAAGAAGATACAGATCTAACACATGTTATACAAGGGCTCAAACGAAACGAAAGACCAAGCAGAGAAGAGATGTTAGCAGAGAGTCCCATTGCGAAGTCATATTGGGCACAGTGGAATAGTTTATAATTGATATCCGGTTGCCTTCATCGAGTATGGGATAGTGAGGATTGTCAATGCAAGCAGAAACTGATAGTTGTTCCTAGAAAGAGGATTCCTGACGTGCTCAGCGAACTGCATAATGGTCCAAGTGGAGGTCATCTTGGAATCATTTATTGGATTATTTTAGTGAATGGCCAGAGGTATACCCAATCCCAAAACAAGAAGCAGAAACAGTAGCAGAAGTGGTTACAAAGTATGGTGTACCAATGGAGTTATATTCTGACCAAGGCAGGAATTTTGAATCAGCTGTATTCCAAGATATGTGCAAGAGGTTGGGCATTCGGAAAACACGGACAACTGCATTGCATCCTCAGTTCGATGGTATGGTGGAACGTTTCAATAGAACGTTGGAGGAACATTTAAGGAAAGTAGTAGACAAGTACCATAAGGACTGGGATACCCACATATCATTATTCTTGATGGCCTACCGATCGGCAGTACATGAGATAACGGGCCAAACTCCCGCAAAGGTAATTTTTGGCAATGACCTTCGACTGCCAGCTTATTTGAAGTATGGGAGAGATGCCGATGCGGAGAGGAATGTCAAGCAATCCACTGGTGTCTTGGAAGAAGAGCTGAGAGAGATACACGATCTAGTAAGGCAACGAGCAAAGATTATGAATGACAAGATGAAAGCGAGGTGCGATAAAGCAATTAATTCGGAAGGGTTTCAGGAAGGAGATTTGGTGCTGCTATACAACCCACAACGGAAAAATGGTTTGTCCCCGAAATTGCAGTGTAACTGGGGAGGCCCATACAAAGTTGTTAAACGGATCAACGATGTAGTGTACCGCATACAAACCATTGGCAAACCACGAACCAAAATGAAAGTGGTTCATTTGGAGAGGCTAGCAGCGTTTAGATCGAGAGATTTGTCTGATCGGGACGATCAGACTTAGGTGGAGGGCAGTGTTACGAATATTAGCAACACTGAGGGGTACTGCCATCTCCAGGCCGATGCTAAGCAGTGACGTGAATTCACATCAATAATTCAATCATTATGTATCTACATAAACGAATCAATAATTGCGTCTCCACATATGTACGTATACGAGCAGCGGAGAACCAATGCACAAACACATGCATATATCTTATCTGAGTTGTCACAAGACAGGGCAATAATTTGTGCAAGTATTACTCAAATGAGAAGTTATAAACGTAGTTGTGGCTGGCGATTTTTTAGCTGAAACTAACTAGTAAGTTCTAGAATGGAAAAGCCTGGAAGTATGCAATGAGAAATCAAAAAGTATAAGAGGTGCGACAGTAGAGGCGAAAAGAGAGTTTCATTTGAGCTATCAATCAGTTTGGTTATTAAGCCAGCTAGTTGCAAAGTATAAGTGTTATTGTGAAGTACTTTACTTACTTTACTAAAGGCCATTTTTCCATTATTCAATATTGAAGTTATTTATTCAACAGTTAAGCGATACGAACTTAGCAAAAGGGCAAATAAGAGGATTTGCAGTAAATTCGTTACAATATAAATAAACAATCTAGGAACCCATAGAATATCAGACCACGAAACGATCTGTTTCAAAATGCCCATTTAAGAAAGACAAAAAATGAGAATATATGAAAATCGCGTATGCTGGGATATATACACAGGAAAATCTGAATGCTCTCCTTAGGAGTTACAATATCTCAGATCTGAATAAATGTGATATAGGACTTACAGTTCAAACTATATATACTATCTTAGGGGATATAATGGCAACGCTTATCTACGAGAAACGAGTGCAAATTAAATTAGTAAATAAATGGTATGACCGAGAGCTTAGGGAATTGAACAAATTAAAATATGAACTTTACAAGATAGCAAAGCGTACAAATGAGTGGGATAGTTATAGCTGTACAAAACGTAAATATATAAAAATTGCAACCATCAAACACTAATGTTGAAATATCGTAAAGATGCCATAAATTTCAGTAACGAAAATGCCCAAGTAAAACGTATATATAGTTATAAATAATACAGCTATTTAAGGAGACCCCGAAATCGCAGTCCAATTGAATTGATTCTTTGTCGAGAGCATCACAACGATATGTAATACGATTGAACCAACTACCACAGATGAAGCCACAGAGGATATTAAGAGAAGTGTTTTTGAACTGAAACAAATAAATTTGGAACAGCTCATGCGAACAAATGCTAACTTAAAAAAAAAATAAGTATGGAGGAAAAAAACTGGTATCAGAAGGTGTAATATAGAGACAATATGGAACATTTCAAAGAGAGCGTTAGCAAAGGTGTATTCCCAGCATGTTGGAAAACATCGACAGTAGTACCAGTTGAAAAAGTTAAAGGGACTGAAAAACCAGAGCAAATACGGCTTATTAATACGTTGTTTAGTGATGAAAAAATTATAGAGCAAATCGTAAAGCACCAGCTTCTCGATTACCTGAACAAACATGAAATTTTCATATGTGAACAATCAAGGTTCAGAACTCTTGTGAAACCGCTCTAAACCTGGTTATAGCTGAGTGGAAAGAAAGCCTGTCAAAAAAATTAGTAACAGTGTCGATCTTCCTGGACCTAAAAAGGGCATTTGAGACCATCGATAGGGTCATCCTAATGAGGAAACTGCATAACATTGGAGTACGTAATACAGCACTGGGGTGTTTTAAAAGCTACCTTACTGGAAGAAAACAGAAAACCATAATTAGAAGCGCAACTTCGCCTGAAATTGATATTGACATAAGTCTTCCACAAGAATCTGTTCTTGCAGCAATATTATTCATTGTATATATAAACGATATAAAAACCTGTCTTAGCCACTGCAAGATACGGCTCTTCGTGGATGATACATTATCGACCATAACCTGTTCTTCGGAGACAGAAGCTATGTCTTAGATGCAAGCGGACTTGAATGCTGTGTATAAGTGGTTGTGTCAAAATAAGCTTAAAATAAATATTGGCAAAACGAAATGGATGATCATGATGAGAGAGCATACCGAAGAACATAACATAGCCTTGAAAACAGCAAATAGTACCAAATAGAATACCTATGAATTATTATTGGTGAGAAACTTAAGTTCGATGAGCATCTAAAATATACAGAGGCAAAAATATCACAAAAAATTGGATTTATGTTTCGAACGTGCAAGAACGTAAGCAAATATTATAAAATAATGGTATATAGGTCCATTATAGAACCTTATTTCATATACTGCCCTACGATTTTGTTCATGTTAGCCGAATCGAACATTGCAAAGCTACAGGTGAAACAAAATAAAGCAATGCGGTTTATTCTTAAAAAACGGTACGATACCCCAATACATGAAATGATCGAAAGCTTAAATTGGCTGAGCGTAAAACAATTCATTGTATACCACACTCTAAAATTTATACACAACATGAGAATAGGCAACCTGCCGAAATATTTGAATTACCGAGTAAAATATAACAACGAGGTTCATGATTACCATACAAGAAACAGAAATAACTTTCGTCTGCCAGCTGTTCGATTGAAATTCGACAAGAACAATATATACTACGAGGGATTGAGATAATACAACGAACTACAATGTGAAATAAAACAATGTCAAAATATCAATAAATCTAAGAAATTATTATATAACTATTGGAAAGACTACCATTTAGATAGTCTCATACATATATGTACCTAATCTAAGTCTACAAGACCGTAAATAAATAAATATGACACATCGAAAGAATTTGTATGGATATGGCTTCCATATTGGATTACGATTAAGACATGAGTGGTATCAAAAAACTTTAGAAAATACATCAAAAACGGGGTCGCCCCTGCCTGGCAAGCCGTTCAGGAGTACTTCCTCAACAAAAAGCTTCCCAGAAAATGCATATACTCTAGTAGATGCCGTTCGGAGTCAGCATTAAATATATAGGTTGTCAATTTGTTATAATGATAAAGCAGCACACCACAAACTGTACCTCTACTTATAGCAGGACTGTCTTCAAGCTGCACCGCAGGCCACATCATACCCAAGCAATCGCAGGCGGCCTACACCCACGATTGCACGGTTAAAAGTTTGAGCCCACATCCAAAACTTTTTGTACTACATATATGAACAAACCAAATTTGGTTTAAAATTAATATTGAACCGGTCTCCGCGAAAAAGGGCGCGGGGAACTGGGTTTAAATTTTAAACTAAAGAAGTCTGCACTTGCAGCATAAAAAAAAAACAAAAAAAACTAGTGGGCGGCGACGTGGCTTCGAACTGAACTAGTGTGCTCTACACTTTGAGCTATTGCATCAGTGTTACCAAACATATCATAACTCTTGATATGTTTAGGGCAAAATTTTTAAGGCGGGTCACCTACAACAATTTGTACTTGGATAATATATGGAAATATATATGAAATTGTTCTAGGTGGCACGGGAAAACCTCTTGGCATTTATATAGTAAGCATAAAGCTATAAACACAATGAAAAAGTTCAACCATTCAAGATTAAAGTGCCCATCCGCACACAAACGTAACAAAAACGTAATTTGGCACCGTCGTATAATATAATTTTTGTACCGTCGTATAATAGTTTTTTGATAAGTATATATGTACATGGCTTTTACCTATATTTTATTAGCATTGCGGATAAAACAAGTGTGATATCTTATCCGTCAACTGCCTGACAGCATGTTCAATATGGCTACTTTTTAGCATTTTGGCAGCGTTTTGACAGGCTGTTCAATATGGCGGCGCATAGGGCCGGCTATCTTCAGCGGGTGATAGAAATAGATACAGAATGAGACAGCTATAGTCAATTACAAATCAGGTTATCCAATCACTTTGGAATTTTGACGTCCTTGCAGAAGATATCACACTTAGTTTGGTCACAATGTGTTCAGGGTGAAATGTCACAGTAAAAAAATTAAGTGAATTGTCATATTGGAAGCGATAGTAAGAGATCTTTACCAAGGACAACAAAAGCTGGTATCATCATAGTGGAATATACGACAATAAAAATGCGCCAAAAAGTGATTATTCGTTTAGACCATTTATACAATTTGTATATTTGGTAAATTTATAGGTATTCGAATAAAGAGTCCCTAACCCTGCAGTTCAAGAGGCCTTGCAATCATAAGGATATAGTATATGTATATAAGTGCAAACCAATATAGTTGCGCGACGTTCCTAGACAAAGGAATCTTTTATATAAGAATAACGGCAAAGTTCAACAAGACAAATGTTTGACGCGATTTATAGCACCTTTTAACCCACGAGGCAACAGTCATTCAATATTTGAAACATGAAATATATTTGCAAAAAGTTCTTCCAAGCAACATTCTTAACAACCCATTCAAGATTACACACGATTGCAAAAATAATGTTAAAGGGGGGTACACCTGAGGAAAAACGCGGTGGACACAGAAGACAGTCCAATACAATATTAAAGGAGAACAAGTTATTTAATTTTTAAAGGCTCTTCCTGCTAGCGAAAGTCATTATAATCTAAAGAAATCAGTTCGCTGTTACCTATAGAACGAGACTGATAAGAACAAAAAACAGGAATATATAACTGAAACAGAATTCACAAGTTACGGGCTAACGCATTTTATTACTTACGAAAGATTTGCCTAGAACCACGCCGTTGTGTTTTGACTTGCAACAGGTACAACCGTTGCCTAGACCTCCAATCGGAGACGCATTTTATCTAAGGCAAATCAGTTTCTACACGCTCTGTATAACAGCACCTAATACCCTAATACTAAAATAAGAAGCAGCATGGTCTTCACAGCTTAATGTTTTATGGGGTTCAAGAAGCACCTCCGTCAGTAAATGCAATTGAAATGTATTTCCGAGTGCGGGGCACAGTATTCTGGCAGCTGATCGCGTATTCGCAAAGGTTGAAAGGCTACTATTGCCAACGCAGTATTACGAAATTTATTCTAATCATAGGACTATAAGAACATTAGGGGAAGATTAGCATCTGCACGACGTTAAATCCTTAGGTCAGTATCGTACGCCTATAGAGGGAATACAAAATTTTAAGCGCATATATCTTAAAAAAGCTATCAACAAGCGTCAATGCATGCTTAACCCTTTCGCCCCTACTGGGACAATACGTCCCAGCAAACTTCAAATATGTGTATAGCTTTTAATTTTTATCCAATTACGCATTGAAATGTGCCCAATAAAACCTTGAAGCCTTCCTTGATGATCAGTAACCGCATTCCGTCATTATTGACATCAAATTTCCCGTTACGCAATATTTTTCACTGACATGTGTGATGTAACTATGAATAAAATGATCGTACGACAAGTACGGATCACCTCTGACGAGGCCTTGTACGTGGCGAAGCGTGCATGCTAGTGTTAGACTGGTCTAAGCTCGCCGGATTGGGGTGGTTCTTGCTTGCCACTAATGTACAAGCTTTACCCATTTCACAAAAAAAAATTGAACCAGAAAATCCACAAAAAAATCTTTAACCCAAAAAAAAACTCCCCAGTATTAACGGACAGACGGACCTGAAGAAAATTTGGAACTGCACCGACCTAACCACAGAAGCAACAAAAACGCTTCTCTTCTCTCCTCCTACCTAACCATTGAGAGGTAACTTGCAACAAGCAACAAAAAATCCCAAAACCCAACCATTGCCGAACGAAGACCTAGATCACCTTACATCCTTTTTAAATAAAAAAATTTAGCACCAATTCATTTTAGAATAGTACGATTCAATTTATACCTTTATTAAACATTTCATTATACCTGTAGATATGTATATATATACCTATGTGTGTATAGATATGATCTATGTACTTTTAATAACGTATTTCATGAACAACGATTTTGTTTTTATATTTACGAACACCCCTAATACAGTCAAATATCAACAAAAAAAACTTCCATATAATTATTGTATGCATATGTATTACTCTATGCATTCATTCATGAATTTCAAAACGATTATTGATAAGTACAATAATTCTAATTGGAAAAAAAAAATAATGCCTCAGAGGGAAAAAAAACGGATAAAGTGGCAATAGCAAAGTTTGTTAAAAATGCCGATAGTTGCTAAACAAAAAGAGCGTAGCGCTCTTAATTATGTGCAAACATAAGACGTTACTTCCCGTCCCTCATGCGCGCGATTATTCTCTTAAACAAGTATTCACGAAAAATGTAAAATTAAGAGAGAATGTAATTAAAAGAACTTACCTTGCTCTCCAACGTGATCAGCAGGCGCCCGTTGAGTTCCGTTGCTAGCTAAAAAAAATAAGGTAAACTCTCTCTTTTCCCGTAATTTTTGTAAAATTCTTATTAGACAATTTTGCGAGTTTTCTTTAACACTACCGCATATATATGTATAACTTCAGGTTGCAACAAGATTTGCAAATACACCTCTCTCATGTTCCTTAACCATTTAAGGCTTACAGCAGACTTATAAGAATTAAATTTTTTTTTTTTTGAACAGGTCTAAGCTTTCATTAGTTAATTCTTTTTTAATTAAGTAGGTATATATATATATATATATATATATATATATATATATATATATATATATATATATATATATGTATATATATATTTTTTTTTCATATTTTCTTTATTATTGCTATCAGTTACATTGTTTTTAAGTTCTATCTTTTTTACAAAGAACCCGCCAATCGTTGATTAAAAACTAAAATACCTACAATTCGCTTTGCTATTAGGGTTTCTTGTTTAATTTTAAACGTAATTTACTCATAAACATAATTAGGGAGTATATTGCAAGATTCAACACAAAATTAATTCGGATGTGAAAGAAGAAACAACTTTATATTAAATACATTTGTCTTGTTAATTGCACCTAACTTTACAGATTTACACGTTGCCAAATAATCATTTTATGGTGGATTTAAAAAAACTGAGTTACCTCTTTTTGATAGGGAGCGCCTTATGAAGTCACATTTAAATAGCAATATTTTATAGTAATATATAGGTATTTGATTTGAAGACCTAATAATACGAATTTTATATACAAGGACTTTATTGTATTTCTACTCCTATGTCTTTTGCTATGCCTATATTATTATCTTTCCTTTGCTTTCGTTCGCTTAAGTTAATTTAGTCAAATTTAAATTTAAATTTTCATTATTTTCTTTTTGCTATACCCATGTATATATATATATTTATATGCATTTGTGCACATGGTTAGATGCAGAGGAATATATTCACTTTCATAGCGAAAAATAAGTAAAAGTGTTTTTGTTTCGATAATTGTAAACTCTTAAGGAAAATTATATTAAAATTTTAAATTTTAATTGTTCCCGCTTTTTTTCTGTTGCTGTTGTGGTTTTTCTACATTTTTATTTTCTTTTATGTACACTTATATCAATATAGGTTTTTAGGTAACATTAAGGTACAACTTTTAGGGTAGTTTAAGTTAAATTTAAATTAGCCTTTTAGTTATAGGTTCACTTTAAATTAGTCGGTAAGCTAGTCTTAAAATCGACCAAACAAGTAAAACCTGAGGGAACTCTTCGGGTGGCACGTGGTTCTGTCCGTAGACTGATGACATTTTTCCATGTCGCTGCTGCAGGAACGCTGAGGAAACTCCTTTCCAGCACTAGGGATTATTTGATACTTTTAATAGCCGCGGTTTTTTTTCGTTTTATTAAAATTTTTTTACCTTAAAAATTATTTTTTTATTTTATTTTTTTTTTTTCGTTTACCAATGACCGCGTTACTTGGTGGCCATGCACCGTGGACAATAAAAAAATTAACTCACGAGAACGTCTTTACAGCTTAATATCTCCAACCAGAAAGAAAGAGCTTGCGTTGATCGATCGATTCAAGCACTCCGAAGCATTACTCTGAGGAGAGTATACTGCAGTCAGCGCGAATGTTTAATGCCACATTTTGTTAAAAAATTTTCAAATTCTTTAGAACGAAACTGGCTTCCGTTGTCACTTACCACGTATTCTGGAATGCCGAAAACATCAAATATTTGCTCTTTGAGAAACTTTATAATAGGACTCGCTGTAAACTTTTTTAGAGGACACAAGAAACTAAATTTGGACATGTGATCTAAGACGATTAAAATGCCTAAAAAGCCGTTTTTCGACCTAGGGAAAGGACCTATTAGATCGACAAAAAGCCGTTGAAAAACTCTTTCTACAGGTTTAATCTGTCCCATTGGTGGATGAAGAACCTTAGTGGGGTGCTTTGTCATTTTACATACTTGGCAGTTGCTTACATATTCCTTCACTGAGCGGTACAGAGAGAGCCAATAGAAATATCGAAGTAACCTGTCTGCAGTTTTAGCCACTCCTCCGTGATCGCTGGTGGGAATGTCATGAGTTTGACTCATAACCTGAGTACATAACGATGACGGAACAACCAATTTCCATGTTTCACTTTCTTCATCGGAGTTGCCGGAATAGAATTCCGTACTATGGTAAATAAACTTCTCTGCAATTTTAAAATCAGGATAGGCTGAAGGATTTTCCAACAATTTTCCTTTCAGCTCTAAGTAGTCTGGCTCGTCAAACGCTTCCGAGTTCAGATTAATATCTGGTACATAGTCAACTTCGATTTCAGCTCCTAGTTCATCTTCGCAGTGAACACGAGAGAGAGCGTCAGGTACAACATTTGCACTGCCTTTCCTGTGCTCAATGGTAAAATCGAAGCCTTGGAACTTCAACGCCCAATGAGCTAAACGTCCACTTAAGTCACTCTGGTTCATAAGCCAGCGTAAGCTTGCATGGTCGGTGATGACTGTAAATTTCTGTCCTTCGACTTAGCATGACCGATGGCATCCTCAACCTCTTTGGCGGTGTTGGTAATTGGTGACGCGCTGAACTTATGTTTACGTGCGTGTCTGTTGGCCCTCCGTCTATTTTTGTCGACCGTAGAATGCATTATGTATTATCGGCAGAAAGCGCTCGCGCATTTTTTCGCATCCGACAACACTTTGTCGCCAAAGGCGATAGAAACTTTGTCATTGTGCCTAGACGGATTCGATAGGGATTTTACAGTGGACCAAAGTTTACCTACACCGGCAGAGAGGTTACAACCGCTTAGGTGCTCCTCCTATTTCGCCTGCTGGTGTTCATTCACAAGCAATCTGATGCGTAGATTTATATCCCTTATTTGGGGGTCGCCGGGATCGAGCTGTCTTATAAGGTAACGTTATCTCGCTAAACTTGCGGCCTCTGCCGGGAAGTGGGGCCGAATTTCGGGAATTCTATTGGCGGGAATGAAACGAGCCGAGTCGGATTCAATGACCTTGCGGAAAGCGCGCCCCCCTTGGCGGGCTTCAGTTAGGATAGGGAGGGCAGAAAGCAGTTGTCTGTAAAGGATTTGTATTCGTCCCACTTTCCTTTTTTAAAGTTAAGGAAAGTACGTTTTTCTGCGACGATGAAGTCGGCGGGATGCTCGAGCGAAATAAGTATAGGGAGGTGGTCGGATGCCAATGTTACCATCGGCTGCCACTTGACGCAGTTTACGACTTCTGCGCTCACGATTGAAATATCCATCGAACTGTGACAGCTTCCTACCATACGTGTGGGGGCGTCTCCGTTTATAGTGCAGAACGTCGTTTCTTCTATTTGATCCGCTAACATCTCACCCCTACTGTCCACCCGCAAGTTTGAATGCCATAGATCGTGATGGGCATTGAAATCGGCTAAAATAATGCGATTGTTTCCAATGAGTACACCGCTGATATCAGGGCGGTATCCACTGGGGTAACAGGTGACAGGAGGGATGTAGATGTTGATGATTTCTAGATTTGCATCGCCCGACCGGACAGATAATCCTTGACGTTCCAAGATACTGTCCCTGCGGTCGATATCGGGATCAAATATATGATATTGCACAGTGTGGTGTATGATAAACGCGAGGCCGCCTCCATTTCCGCTCTCGCCATCTTTTCTGTGGACATTGTACCCAGAACAGGTCTGCAATGCAGATCTTGCTGTGAGTTTAGTCTCTTGAATCGCAGCAATGCGGATGTTGTGCCGCTTCATGAAGTCGACTATCTGTGATCTTCACAGTTAATCCATTACAGTTTAACTGCAGAATTCTGAAGTGCATAGGGGGAGAGGTCGTCACTCTGGGAGTAGGTGACGTGTGACTACGCCTGGGTTGTGGAAGGCCAGAACGCGGTTGCTGTTGAGGTCCTGGGACTAGACGTCCATGGGTAGGGATTGGGGTACCCGGTGTATTTGGGTATGCGGCCTGGCAGCATGGCGCAATGAAACCGGTCGGAGGGTTGCCGTCGCGGAGACCGGAACATCTAGGAAAGTGACACCGTCCATGGCAGGAGCTGCATTGGGCGGATGTCGCAAACGTATATATTCTGTGCTGGCAAACGGTTCAAAGGGAGGTAGGGACTTAGAGTCTGTTTCCCTGACCTGCACAATTGCTGCCGGAAAAAAGGGGGAAGAAGACGGGGCAGGGGCTTATGCTCGGCGTTGCTCCCGACTCTACTACGGAGATTTTAGGTATGAGTGGGAGCAGCCGTGTGAGTTTGTGGCGCCGTGGGGCGCGAGCAACAGCGGGTACTTGTTGTGGCTTGCTGAGCAGCGGGGCTGCTGGAAGGTAGCGGGGGGCGCTAAGGCGCAGACTACGGGACGCCCTTGGGCGTGAATAGCAAGGAGCTACACAAGATTTATAGAAGTTACGTGGACGTCTGGTTTTGGGATATAGCCCAGAACAACCTGTCCGATGCAACCATCCCTTACACGAGACACACTGACAAGAGTATGACCGTCCTAAAAAGATTCTTTTCCGGCAGATGCAGCAAAACCAGTTCTAAGGACCGGGGTGAGGAGACGGACTCGGATTGGGTTCGATACCTTCCCGGAGCAAGAGAATATGGAGCAGTCCCGCTGCAAGGAGCTGCTGGGAGGATGACAATTTGTGGGAGGGACGCAACAAATTAAATGGGGTTACACTGAAATGGCAGTCCTTGGTCGGGAAAAATCCCGAGTCGCTCTGTTACATAGAACCGACGGCCTTGGGAAGCGTTTTATATTTCCCTCTTTGCTCTGAAAAGCAGGGTGTCAGGTTAAGCCAATCGCTGCCTCTTGCCTCTCGGGGCTTCTTCCTCTTCAATGCGGTTGCAAAATTAAAGATAGCAGCAAAGTTTTCGTCAGTGAATTGCCTTCGACATTCTTCCACTGTCTCACGGGCACATGCCAAGCGATTTCTCTCATCGTTGGTTTCGCCAACCCCTGGACCCAAGCGCTGCATAATTCTTTATTCTGCCCGATATTTTGAGACCGCTCCTTTACCAAGTGCATTGACTGCACACTTTCATTGCTATCCGCGTCCAAATCTTCGCTTATAGCGCTTACCTATTCCCTGGCTTGCGACGCCATCGCCTTTTTCTTTTCATCCTTACTTTACGCTCAGCGGTCTTATGCCAAAAATGGGAATAAAAACCGTCCGCCACAACAGCACCCCTTGCTGTGGTAAGGCCGTCATTACTTCACGAGGCGACCTGGTATCGAGAAGGCTCCGTTCAAATGTATCCGAAAATACCCCTGGCTGCAAATCATCCCATGAGCACGGTCCGCACAACACCCTGGATCAGGAGGTTGGCAATTCTTGGTAACCCTCCTTTAAAGCGAAACAGCGTAGATGCTGGCCCTAAACCACTCAGCCCCTTAGTCGCGTGCTATGGAGTTCGGCTAAGCCCTCACACCAACGACAAGGTGCCTACTATAGTGAGGGAAGGGAAATTGTTGAAAAAATTTCGGAGATTCAGAGCGCAACGAGGACATGGCCAAGTTGAGTGAACTGAAGAGCCAGCAATGAAAAAACGAATTGGAGAATCGTGGTTGAATACAACCTGCAATAAGGAAGGAATTAGGCACGTACATATATACGAAATTTTAGCAGAAATTTCAGCACAGGTATCATCGCGCAACTGGAAGCCGGTATGGTGGAGAAAATAATATAGTTTGAGGAAAAAATTGATGCCGAAATAGAAGCGTTAAAAGGAAGAACCTAGGAGATGCAACTAAATCGCCCAGTTGTTTCAGTGAGCAATCCGCAGGTAACACTCCACCTTTTGTAGGCTGTGTTTCTTTCCAGAAAGTCGTCAGCAGTGAATAACTGGAATAGTTAGGTTAGGTTGAACTGGGCGGTCCATGAGGAACTCACATAGACTGATTCAGTCCGTAGTGTTACCAGAAGTTTGTTTTAACGACCAAACTGCCAAACCCTATCAAAAACCAGGACCTATGTTATAAAATAACTCCGCCCACTTGGCAAATACTAGAAGCTTCCTAGGACTTAAGCCACTTGCTGCTTCTAGATCTGACAGCTGTATCACTCCTAATAGCTAGAGTCTTAGCCTGGAAAGTGCGGGGCACGAGCACAGAACGTGCTCGATCGTTTCCTCCTCCAACCCGCCCTTCCTACATCTGCTATCACTGACCAAGCCTAATTTAAAGGCATGTGACGCCAGAAGGCAGTGTCCAGTCAGAATACCCGTCATGAGTCTACAGTCCTCTCTTTTTAATGATATAAGCAACTTTGTTAGTCTAAGGTTGTAAGACCTACACATAATCTTCGACACTTTACAGCCCCGCACTTGAACCCACGCCTTTCCCGCTTGGTCGATCATGTGCACCTCTCGCTTTCGCTTAATCTTGCCCAGTCTAATTGGGACGTCTACGGAGCAAGCTTCAAGGGATGCGCCCTTTTTAGCTAGTTCATCCGCTTTTTCATTCGCACCTATTCCCATATGCCCTAGGAACCAATATAGATGTATACTTCTGTCCCGATTCTCTCCAGAAACTGCTTACACTCTAAAACGCATTTAGATGCTGTGCTATGCGAAATTATTGCCTTAATTGCTGCTTGACTGTCAATATAAAAGTTAACACGGTTGCAGCTTAAGCTATTCTCTTCCAGGATTTCTATTGCTTTGGTTACGGCTAATATTTCCGCTTGGAAAACGCTACAGTAATCCGACAGCATGTAGGATCTGCTTATTTCCGTATCAGCATAGTATACCGCAGACTACTTTGGAACCATCTGTGTAATACGTAATGTAATAAGTAATACAGTCGTCAAGCGATACGGACGTGTTTATTTTCGCTCCGTATTTATGTGCAATTTTTAATTGTTCACTTAACAAATGTTAATAATTTGTGCCTACTGCCACATTGAGATAGTGACTCTTGTTTTGGATTTCAATCCTGAAAGTATTATTTAAATGTTACAAAGGAACATGATATAATAAAATTAAATTAATAGTGGCAAAGTGTTATCATTAAATATCATTATGCCGTGCGAATGTGGACAAAAGGTTGAAAGAGGCCAACTGAAAGTGTTGTGTGCTAAGTGCAATGACCTCTTTCATTTGAAGTGTGTCAACATGTCGACGGATGATCTTGATTTTCTCATTTCGTCAAACAAACTTTATTTCTGCAAAGTGTGTTCGGTTGAGCGACGCGCGTCTATTCGTACGCCGCCACCTACTGCTCTCCCCACTATCGTTAACAATGTTGAGCGCAATGATTATTTAAGTGGTATTGTTAAAAGCATTGCCAACCTACGTTGTGATAACGCTCGTATACTATCGACCATGGATGCTCTAAAATGTGAAAACTCTCAATTATCACTAAAGTGTGTTTCTTTATCAGCTGAAATTCGCTCATTATACTCAGTCATAGAAGATAAAAATGGTATAATCTCTACGATGAGTTCTGAAATGAAAAATCTTGGCAGTATTGTTGCTATAGTTGCTAGTGATATCAAATCCATTCTCACTAGTGCTGCGGACAGCAATAAGCAAACAAAATCTGCAACAAAACAGCCTACAACAAAAAAAAAGGGCAAAGGCAAAGGCAATGAGTTGGCTGGCTCTACAAGCAAAATTAACTCGAAAGCTGTTAAGGCTGCGAAAACAATACAGGCAGCCTCTCTCGAAAATGCAAAAGCAATTCAGTCAGGCGTAACAAGCAAATCAACTTGCGAAGATGATACGACAGAAAATACAAAACAACCAACAGATGATAGCACTAACAACAACTCAGCTGTGCCAAATGTTCATTGTGCTATTGTTGATTTGTCTTCCTCATCCAGTTCTTTTAGTGGCGCTGCCGCTTGTTCTTCTAGTGATGCAAATATCAGTTCTGCTGCACCTGCCAATAATAAAACTGGGTATTCCAGGGTTGTAGCCTTTGGCCGTCAGGGATCAGTCGCTACTAACCTAACATCTATTAATAATTCTAGCTTAGCATCTAACAATAATAATAATACTTCAAATAAGTTCATAAAAGCACCCACCATTGTCGTAGGTAGCAATTCAAACGCAAATCTTAGCTTAGCTGTTCGATTGAAATGGTTGCATTTGTCGTCTTTTAAGCCGACGGTAAGCGCTAGCGATATTGTCGACTATGTCTCACATAATGCAAACATCTCGCCTTCATTAATTCATTGTTTTAAATTAATAAAGAAAGATGCAGACTCGAGTTTGTTATCAAGATGTAATTTTAAACTTGGAGTCTCGCCTTCAATATATAATAAGCTTCTTGAGTCTTCGCTATGGCCATCGGACGTCAAAATTAAACCATTCCGTTTTTTTCAAAAAGCACAGGGCTCAACTGCAAAACCTTAGCTATATGCGGTAATATTAAAAAAAGTATAAATATCTATTATCAGAATATATCTGGGTTGAGAACGAAATCTAAAGATATATTTTTAGCCACTTCACGGTGCGACTATGATGTCTACGTCATTGTTGAGACTTGGCTTAATAATGACTTCTCTGACTCAGAATTTTTTGATCATAGTCTGTTTCAAACTTATCGAAAGGATAGAGACCCTATTAAAACAGGGCGTCTCAGAGGCGGTGGGGTGTTAATTGCTGTAAGGCGTTCTCTTCTCTCTTCTTTTGTGCCGCTTTCTAACGATGACTCTCTCTTGGACCAGCTTTGTGTCTGTATTACTGGGCCTTCTGGTAATTTATTTATCTGCGTTTCTTACATTCCGCCTTGCAGCACAGATTTGCTCTACTTTGCTCATGTTAATAATATATTTGACCTATATGAATATAATGTTGATAGTAATTTTTGCGTCCTGGGAGATTTTAATCTCAGCAAGGTTGTTTGGTCGAAATTACTAGAAGATGATATCTTAACACCTACTAATGTTCATCATCCCCATGAGATTAATTTTTTAGACACCCTTTTTAGTGCCAATTTAATTCAGATTAACAGTTTCGTGAACCAGTTAAACAATATTTTGGACCTAATTTTTGTCGATGAGAACCTCATAACTCACTTGACTGAATGTGTGTTTCCTATACATAAATCAGATATGCATCATGTAGCCCTATATTTATCTATTGAATTCTTCGACCTAGTGCCGAAAAACAATATAAATAATAATGAGCGCGCCTATAACTTTAAGGATGCAAATTATGAATCCTTAAACTCTCTCATATCTGAAATAGACTGGACATCTATTTTCTTTGCTAAAAATGCAACTGAATGTTTCGACATTTTTCTGGTAAAGATGGCTGACATATTCAGTAGGAATCTTTCTCTCCTACCAGTTAAAGTTCACAAACTACCCTGGTACAATACTAGGTTGAAAAAGTTGAAAAATCAAAGAAATAAGTACTTTAAATTATACAAGGATACCAGCGATACTGTTTTTAAAGATCGGTATACTTCCTATATGACGCAGTTCAATGTTCTTGATAAGTTTTTGTACAACAAATACGTTTCTAGAGTTGAAGATGAGTTGAAAGTTAATCCTAAATCTTTTTGGAACTATGTTCGTTCAAAGAAAGGTTGTTCTAATATACCTACCTGTGTCAAATTTAATGACATTTGCTCCAACAGTTTGGTCGATTCGGCAAATCTTTTTGCTGATTTTTTCAAATCTACGTTTGTTGTTGAGGCCGATAACTTTGATAACAGGTATCTTACTGATAGCCCCAAACCTTTAGACTTTGGGTCTCTGTCCTTGTCTGAGACCGATATTATCTTGGGTGTATCCTCCTTACAGACCTCAATCAAAAATGATATTGATGGATTGTCCTCTTTTTTTTTTAAGAAATGTAGTATTTCTCTTTGTGTGCCACTGTGCCACATTTTCAATATTTCGCTATCGTCTGGAGTTTTTGTTGATCGCTGGAAGCTGGTGTCTATCACTCCTATCTTCAAGTCAGGCAATAAAAATGAAGTAAAGAATTATAGGCCAATATCCAAACTGTCAACATGTTCAAAACTTTTTGAAAAGGTAGTTAAAAACAAAGTATCATTCGCTATAAATAAAATAGTCGATCCATGTCAGCATGGTTTCATTGCGGGACGTTCGACTACTACAAATCTGGCTGTTTTCTCTCAGTTTTGTGTCTCTGCGTTTAAGGATGGATGTCAAGTTGACACCATATATACGGATTTTTCCAAGGCTTTTGACACAGTTTCGCACAAATTACTTCTGTGGAAACTTGAAAACATGGGCTTTCACTCAAGCTTTCTGTCGTGGGTGAAGTCCTATTTGGAAAATAGAATATCTTTTGTTGAAATCGAGAGAACTAAGTCTTATGAATTCTCAGCAACTTCGGGTGTACCACAAGGTAGCATCCTTGGTCCTATTTTGTTCTTAATGTTTATTAATGATGTTGGCTCATGCATAAACAATTCGAATTATTTGCTTTATGCTGACGACTTAAAACTCTTTAGGAAAATCTCCTGTACTTCTGATGCATTGCGTCTGCAAGAAGATCTGAATGCTATAAATAATTGGGCCTGTCAAAATAATCTGCGACTCAATATTAGTAAATGCTGCCACATGACGTATACTAAGTCTACGAATGTGGTTTCATTCGCGTACTCGATTTCAAATGTAACTCTTGCGTCAATTAATGAGTTTCGCGATCTTGGCGTAATTTTTGACTCATCTTTTACTTTTTGTAATCATGTAAACTTTCTCATACCAAAGGCTTATACCAACTTAGCTTTCTTGCGACGATATGCCAAGGATTTCAAGGACCCATATACCAGGAAAATCTTATACAATGCCTTAGTGCGTTCCAAGTTAGAGTATGCATCAGTCATCTGGAATCCCATATACTCCTCACACTCTTTAAGAATTGAAAGAATTCAGCGCAAGTTCATACGATTTGCTCTTCAACCTCTGCACTTTGTTAATCCCCTGCCACCCTACAATGCAAGATGCATGCTTATCAATGTCTTGCCACTTGAAGTTAGACGTCTTGTTCAAAACGTAATGTTTATTTTTGACATAATATCCGGTGCCATTGACTGCTCAGAACTACTTGGGCAGTTGAATTTCAATGTCCCTAACAGAGCTCTCCGCTTTCACAGTACATTCCGCGTTGAAGTGCTGCGTTCGAATTACTTCAGTTTCGCACCTCTTATAAGAGGTCTTGTAGAATTTAATCGCCTATCCAGAAGCCTTGACCTGGACTTTGCCATGCCAAGGTCTCTGTTTAAGGCACGCATGGAGTCCTATTACTTATCTCAGTAAATCTTACTTTAAAATTGTTAAAATAGTACTAAGTTAACCTGTAATCTAGTCAGTAAGGTTGTTACCATTTGACTTAATAAAGATATGAAATATGAAATATGAAATACATATGTATCGCCTCGTCCGCCATTTGCGCACCCTTGCGCCAACCGTCCAACTCTATTGTGGCCTTAAGATCTCCTTCGAAGCGTAGGTAGGGAATCAGGTAGTCTGTTCGTCTTGCGATTGATGACGCTATACTACTATGGCCATATGGTCGGCGCTCAAGCTGCCCCGAGGCACCGAGCCTGGTTGCAGTTGTTAATGCTATGTTCTTTGCTCCCAGGTCTACAGGTGGAATGTGCAGAATGGGATACAGTGCAGCCGTCGGGGTTGTCTTCAGGGCTCTCGTAATGCTAAGCATCGATAGTCTGCATACCCCCTCTAATTTTTTGAGGTATGTTGTTTTTTGTGTGGCTTTCCACCAAACAAGAATTCCATAATATAGAATAGGGCCTACAATCGCTGTCAAAACCCAATGAGAAAGAGAGGGCGATAAGCCCCACGTACAACCCAGCATTCTTTTATATGCATAAAGTGCCGTTGGGTCCTTCTTCATCCTCTCTTCCACGTTGAGCTTCCATGACAGCTTACTATCTAGGATGATTCCTAGATATTTTGTGCAAGGTTTCTCCTGTAAGATCACCCCTCCTAACTTAGGCCTGGTCCAATTTGGGACCTTGTACCTCTTTGTAAACAAGACCATATCCGTCTCCTCCCCATTGACTTTCAACCCGACATTAGATGCCCAGGTATGAATATCCCGAAGCGCCCGATCCATCAAAGAACTAATCGTTGGAAGGCACTTTCCACTTATGACAATTGCAACGTCATTTGCGTAAGCCGTAAGTTTTACGGGTTCCTCATCGAATCGCCTGAGCAGTTGGTTTATGACCAGTGTCCACAGCAGAGGTGATAGCACCCATCCATAATCGCCCATTTAGAAACATTATTGAAAGCCTCGGCAATGTCCAAGAAGGCTCCTAGAGCATATTCCTTATATTTCAGGGATTTCTTTATGCTTATTACCACCCTATGCAATACGGTGTCTACCGACTTGCCTTTGGTGTACGCATGCTGTGTTGTGGAGAGCAGCTTTTCGTCAACGTTGGACTTTATGTACACATCTATCAGCCTCTCAAAGGTTTTGAACAGAAATGATGTCGTTAAGCTGATGGGTCTGTAGTCTTTGGGATACACGTGACCGATCTTCCCCGCCTTTGGTAGGAAAGCTATACGAGCAGTTCTCCAAGAGTGCGGTACATGATTTAGCCTTATGCACCCATCAAATATTATTTTAAGCCATTCCAAGACCGCCATACTAGAAACTTGTAGCATGGCCGGGAATATACCATCTGAGCTCGGCGGTTTAAACTTAGAAAACGTCTTCACTGCCCATTCGATCTTGGTATCGGTCACCAAGTCCGGCACTACCCGCTCCGTGATCGAAGTGTGAGTGATATCTGCTGGCTCTTCTGAACCGTCTCCCGATGGGAAATGTGTGTCGAAAAGCACCTTAAGGGATTCCTCACTATTACGTGACCATTCCCCGTTCCCTTTCTTTATTAGTCCCAGGACTATTTTGCCCCTTGCTAGGAGTTTTTTCAACCGCCCTGTTTCGCTGGAGCGCTCTATGTCCGTACAGAAACTTTCCATGAGATTCTCCTCGCCCTGGAAATTTCACGCTTGTAGATCCTCAGTAGATCCCTATACTCGTCCTGACACCCTTCGCTTTCCGCGGTCTTTGCGAGCTTAAACATCTCTTTTACCTGTCTTCTTAGAAGACTGGACTCATTGCTCCACCATGGCGGCTTTGCTTTTCCTCTGAATCTTTTTAGAGAGCCAGGTTTGGTATACGCAGTCATAAGCGTCCTTGTTAGGAATTCATTCGACTCCTCCAGTTCCTCCACATTGGCAACCCCTTTGGGTTGTCCCAGTTTTGTTTCTACCTGTTTCTGGAATTTAGCCCAGTTCGTTGACCTAGGGTTTTTAAAGGAGAAGGATGGTCTATCAAGAACCATCCAATCATGCCTTGATATATCATGTTCGGAGCTCAATGTAATATCCAGGACATTGCTGGATGTTGGACTAATGTATGTAGGGACATTTCCCCTGTTGGCTATCTGCAAATTGCAGGATGTAACAAAATAGAGATTCGCCTCTCTCGTTCATATCAGCTCCTCCCCACGCATTGTGGTGCGCATTTGCATCTGCGCCTATGACCAACCGCCCTTTGTGCCTTTCCTCCTGTACTAGCCTTTTGCACTCCATTCGTGGAACCTACGCAGCATGGGCCAGGAAGCAAGACGCCATGATAAATGCCTGCTTATTCTTTTGTTCAACGGCCACCACTGCGAGGTCCTCAGTAGTGTAATTAGGCAGCATATATGAATGCAGCTGTTTCCTTATCATTCCTACAGCTCGCACCCGTCCTTCCGTGTGCGCGTAGTAATCGCCAAACCCGCGCGCGCTAAGTCCAGAAACCTTTCCTCCCGATGAGAGCCACGGCTCCCGGATCAGCGCCACATCAAACGAACCCTCCTCAAGGGCTAGGAGGAGTTCGCTCGACCCCACTCGAACACAGTAGGAGGTTTATCTGTAGGACTCGCAGCACCATTGGGCTGTTTGTCCCCCTCAAGCACACACGCCGTGACATCGCCCTCCCCTTGCCATTTTGGTTTAGAGTATTCGAGGCCCCCATCAGCCTATCGTAACTGTTGTGCCGGGTGTTCCTCTGTGCGAGTCACAGCACCATTTGCCGGATGGTCCTCTTCTAACACCTTCGTGGTGACGTCAGCTAGCTCCACCTGCCTTTTTTCTCTTAGGCTTTTGAGGTCCTTTTCGACTTCGCCCACCTCTAGCGTGTTAGGATTTTTATCCTCGGTACTTCTTTTCCTGAGTCGCATGTAAATTTTGCCTGTGCCAAAGGACATTTTGCCAAGCTGCGTGTACAATATATCCTCCGCCTGCTTGTTTATTTGGAAGATGTAGAACTAACCTTCCTCCGTAGGCCGAGATACAGTAAGTACCTCCCAATCCTGTGTCGCTATGATCGGATTCTGGGTCTGCAGAAGTCGCAGTGTATCCTCCGATTTCATCACGCATGGTATCCATAACTTAAATTTGGGTACCGTGGGAATTTGCGCTTTATCCACCACCTCAAATCGCGCGTGCGTGCCTTGCCTTTGGAGGTTTGGAACCGCTTCCTCCAGCCACCGGAAACTCGCGATGTTGTCGCACGCTATCATCTTCACATCATTATACCATCCCGCCGAATCAAAGGTTGGAAGGGGCTTACTTGGTTGTTCCCGCATCGTCTTAAGCATTAAGCTAATAAGCTCCCTTTCTACAGATCTCCACCTTTCAGTAGTCATCTGTCCGAAATGCCTGCTACGATCAACCAGCGCCACAGTCAGTGACTGCTTTGCCACGTCACTCATCTTCTCGGGAAAAGCCGGAGTCTTGGTGTTATCTCCCTTTGGCACCTCCGAGAAAGCCGAAGTCTTGGCGTTAATTCCCTTTAGCTCTTCCGAGAAGGACGGAGTCTTAGCGTTATCTCCCTTTGGCTTTTCTCCTACTTCCGTAGTTGGAACTCCCCTCGGACTCGCAGCTTTCGAGGTAGTTGCTACCTCGCTGTTGGGGCCCATCTGTCTTAAAGCGTTGGGTCTACTTGTCTTACCTATGCGACTGCCCTGCCTCGCGGCTCTGGGACTGGGTCCTTTCTGCCTCTTGAAAGGAGGCTTGTCGCCTTTCGTCGAACGTTGCCTCTTCATTCTGCCATTTGACGCTTCTTCCTCCTCGTACCGGTTGCGGAATCGAGAGTTTCTCGCAGAAAACCTTTTGAACTGCCTTCGACCTACTTCTACCGCTTCATGGGCCCATTCCAAGCGCTCGATCTCCACTTCTGTTGGGTCGACCACCGCTCCCAATCGTTGTAAAATTCTTAGTGCTGCACGGTACTGCGACAGAGCTCTTTTACTTCCTTTGCTCCGTACCACCCTTCTCCACTCTTCTACTCCGTTTTCATTTGTGTGCTTCTCCAAAACGGAGTTCATTGAGTCTGCACTACTCTCGCTCCCCGAGTCCGACGCATCGCTTAATGCGTATTTGTGGTCCTTGGCTTGCGACTCAGTCCTCTTATCATCGTCCTTATTACAATTAGATAATGAGTATTTCATCTTGGTCGTACGACCACCTGCCCGACAAGGCGGGCTCAGCTGTCCAGTATTATATACGTGGAAAGAACCGTCCGCCACAGCAGCGCCCTTTCCCGAGGTGGCCCGGTATCGGGAAAGCTCCGTTCGAATACAGCCGAATTTATCCCCTGGCTACAAATCGTCCAATAGGCACGGTCCGGCAGTTCTTGGTCACCGAACCCCCGCCGCCCTCCTATGAGGCGAAACGGCGTGGATGTCAGTCCTTAACAGCTCCGCCTCATAGTCGGGCGCTATGGAGTTCGGCTAAGCCCTCACACCAAGGACAAGGTGCCTACCCTAGTGAGGGAACAGCTGAGAGGGCAAACGGAAAAGTTCCGAAGCATTGATCTCCGCTATCGAGAGACGTTACGGAAACGAGCATAGGAAACAGATATACCAATTAAGTTGCAATACTGCTACCAAAATGCGCATGAGACTTTGCGTCGAATGCCGAAAGTGGCAAATGCGCACGCACGCGTGGAGAAAACCAAGAGGGTGACATCGAAACGAAGCGAGCTACATACGCAAAATCAAGCGGACCTTATCAGTGCGCCTTCAACCTGGTAACTCTATCATCGACCCGATTATCACAGTGCCCTAAATCTTGGAAAAACCCGCGAAAAAAGAATTGAAACACATCACCATTTCTTCGATTTTAAAGTCACCTTCGATAGGACGAAAAGGAGCTGCCTATATGCCGCTATGTGTGAATTTGGTTTCACTGCAAAACGTATACGGCAGTGCAAAATGACGTTGAGCAACACACTCAGCTCATTCAGAATTGGTAAGGACCTCTCCGAGCCATTTGAAACAAAACGAGGTTTCAGACAAGGTGCCCCCCATCCTGCGATTTCTTTGATTTGATGATGGAGAAAATTATACTAGCTGTAAATATGACAGGCATGCCATGATGGATGGTCATAACCGTTTAAACGGTTAAGCGCAATTAAAATAAGTAAGTATTAGAAACCACTGCCCCCTTGTCCGTCCTGATGTCTATTTTTTTTAATTTTTCCCGAATTATTTAATAAAATAAAAATTGCTTTAAAAATATTTTCATACATTGAAAAGCATTGAGGGAAATATCCGCGCATTGGTTAATTTTTTGTATCTCTATAAATAGAACAAAGCAAATACCAGTTTCTTTGAAACCGCGAACAAAAAGCAAAACTTTGAACATGATAATACACGAAGTATGCAAAAAAAATGCAAGGAAGGCAGCTGAAATAGGTTAACAAAAATTAAGCCATGACGTGGCTGAATATGTTTGTAACAGTTCAAACTTCGTAGGAGTGCGGGTTCGAGTCCCACTCCTGCGAGAAAAGGCTTTGAAGAGATTTGCAAGTTGTAATGGAAACACCCGTGGTGTGGTGGTAACGGAGTAGCCCCTCGGCAATGAATTGACAAGCTGTGAGGACCCAAATCCAGCGGCTTTTGAGCACACACATTTGAACCTATAAATATTTGTCATATCTTATTTGAGCATTTATTAATCATATTTGAATTACAAATTATATATCATTTTTGAACCACCCTAATTTATATGGCACTGAATTTATATCAGTACATATAGCATGTAAAACATATAAAACTGAATTATATAAATTGAGTTTACACACACAAAATAATCATTTTTTGAAACGCCCTAATATACATATTTATTATTTCGCAAAAACATAATTTTCTCTGCCCGCATACGGCAAATATTCTGGTTGGATATTATATTTTGCATTAAGATCAACGAACCTGCTGGAATTCTAAACAACGATGGGAATACAGCAACACAATAAGCTCCCACTGCAAGAGCACCAAAAACGTACAAACATACGTATCCAAAGAAATTGCAACCAAGCACAACAGGCATTGAAGCGAGCCGTCAAGGCGGACATCGCAAAACCAGGAAACAAAAAAACCGCAATGTACTAGAAAGACGTCACCTCGGGATACCAACAACACAGCATGGGTACTAGGTAGCCATCAGCATTACACTTGCAAGTTACTTACGAAGGGCAACCATCTCGTTGACAACAACAAGGCATAATAAGCAAGCAGCAGAGGGAAATTGAAAGTTAACTATGCTAACTGGAGATGCGTACCAATGAACTCGCATGCTAAGGGGAAGTCCAGGGGAAATTACTACATATGTAATTTAGAAATAAATACATATATGCAAGAAAATAATTGAATATATGGGTAGAACAATACTGTTAAACGTAGGATACCTTATGTAAATAAATATAATAAGTAAGCGTGGACAAGTATAAAAGGGCGAGAAATTTTGCGAATTTGAGTAGTAGCCAGCTAGGTATAGTAGCCTACTAACGCCTTGTTTAGCGGTGAATATGACTCCTAGGATTTTTTCATCTCACGAGATCTTTATTTTAGTAACTTTGGGAGGTTTTCCAATCCCATCGTTAGAGGGATTGTGGTGGTTTTTCCACCTCCGCAACCTTCAGGAAGAGCAGGATATCTTTAAGTTTTATACTCGGTAGGGGTTTTACCACTCCACCGAAGATCACATAGGGGAATTCAGAGTAGACGCGCACGATGGGAACGGTAACCTGGGTATATTACCTCAACCGCGACGAGCTGGTGAAATATACCACGGAGTTTGAAGTGGAGAGCCCAGGGACGGTATAAGAGCTACGGAAACGCTTGTCGAACTTTATCCAGGCACAGAGCAACGACTCAGCGTTTGAGACACGTTTTGAAGAGCTAGCTCTTCAACATACCCGGCCGGCCAGGCCACCAACACCAACACCAAACAACAACGAATTAGTAGTGCCCGGCGGCAGCGGCCCCGCACCAAAAGTTATAAATCAGACGGCGGATCCAAGAGGAAGTTTGCAAACGCCGATATGCGCCACGTACCAGCAGGTGTCGCACGCAAACGTAATGGACCGAGTACGTAAGTGGGGGTTGAAGTACGACGCCGGTAAGGAGCCACTTAGTTTCATTGAGCGGGTGGATGAGCTGGCCGACAGTTACGAAGTTGGTCGCGATTCCATCCCACGAGCGTTACCTGAGTTGATGAAGGACAATGCCTTGGTGTGGTACCGGAACAGCAACAGGCATTGGCAAGTGGGAAGCCTTCAAGAAGAACTTTCTAAAATTTTTCCTCAGCTCGAGGTATTTCGAGCAGCTAGATGATGAGATCCGGCAGCGTGTGCAACGAGCGGGTGAGCAGTTTAAATATTACGTTTTATCGTTACAGCACTCATGCGTCACGCTGACTACAACGGCGAGCAGAAGCTGAACCGGATTTACAAAAGTGTTAACGAGAATACCAGCTTTACATCAAACGGAGCGAGTTCATCAGCCTATAGGAACTGGTAAGCATGGCCGAAAACTACGAGAACATCATACCGGAGAAAAAACCGCTGAGCCCAGCGGCGAAACCTTTTGTGCCGCGACGGCCAGCCGAGCATTTTCACTATATCCAAGAAGATGAGAGACAAGGAGATGGGAGACAGGAGGCGCAACGACAAGCCAGCACGCCAGAGCATGCGACGATACCACACCAAGGGCCCATCGATCCCCGAAACGCATGCAGGCTATGCGGGAAAGTGGACACTACGCACATGGGTGTCGCAACGAACGAAGAGATTTCTGCTGACAGTGTGGCCGAGTAAGTATACTAACGCGTGACTGCTGTCGTGGACAGCAGGGAAACGGGCAGAGACCCCATCGGTATCGAGGGGTGGCGTCTCAACAAACCCAACCTCGTACTCAGTAAGCACATTTAGGCAGAGCCAAGGGCGAATCTTGGCTGCATTAACCCTGGATGGAGAAGAAGTCATAGCGTCAGTAGATACGGGGGCGACACGAAGTTTCATCAGCGAGAAGACAGCGGCGAAAATAGACGTACGGAGGTTCAAGCAGATACAGACACGAGTGGTGATGGGCGATGGCAGCGCAACATGGATAGCGGAGGGAGTGGACGTAGAGGTAAAACTGGGGGATCAGGAGCATCAGAGTTAGTTGTTAGTTCTACCTGGGTTAGTCGACAGCGTGGTGATCGGGACAGGCAAAGGCAAAATTTGAGCTGAGGTGTGGCAACGAAACAACAACGCTACGAGCAGATGGAGGCCGAAAGTAGCGCAAGTATCGAGAAAGACGTGAGGAGTGGCGTGGCGGTGAGTACCTTTGTGATTTGAGATGTGTAGCCACTCCCAAGAATACAACATATGTTGGATAGAATACGTAGCGCGCGTTTTATCAGCAGTCTGGATCTCAAAAATGGTTATTGGTAAATCCCGATGGAAGAAGATAGCAAGAAGTATACAGCATTCACCGTGCCCGGCCGAGGGTTGTATCAATGGAAAGTGTTGCCGTTCGGTCTACATTCTGCTCCGGCTACGTTTCAGCGAGCACTCGACCGTGTTATTGGCCCAGAGTTGGAACCAAATTCGTTTGCCTACCTGGATGATATCATTATCACCAGCACAACCTTGGAAGAGCACATAAAGTACCTAGTAGAAGTATTTCGGCGGCTACGGTGGGCGAATATGAAGATCAACCCAGAGAAATATGAGTTTTTAAGAAAAGTTTGAAATATCTAGGCCACGTCGTCAGCGAGGAAGGAATACACAAGGATCCCGACAAAGTTGCGGCTATAAAGGAGCTGACGCCACCACACACCATAAGAGAGTTAAGGCGATTTCTGGGGATAGTTTCATGGTACAGGAGGTTCGTACCCGAAACAAGTTGCGCATACACTGACGTCAATGTTGAAGAAGGGAAGTAGGTGTAAATGGTCCGAAGAACAACAGGCGGCATTCGAAGCGTTGAAGAATGCACTAATACAAGCACCGGCACTAGCTCGCCCAGATTTTACTAAAAGATTTCGATTACAGATGAACGCGAGCGATTATGGTCTCGGAGCAGTTCTCACACATGGGTTGGATGACGAGGAGCGAGTGATAGCGTATGCTAGCCGCCGGTTGAATAAAGCCGGGATGAACTACTCACCAACTGAGAAGGAATGTTTAGCAATCGTGTAGGCAATGAGGAAAATGAGACCGTATTTAGAAGGATGTAATGTCACGGTGATAACCGATCACCTGGCTTTGAAATGGTTGAACGCGATCGAAAGTCCGTCAGGCCGGATCGCTAGATGGGCGCTCGAGTTACAACAGTATTCGACGTACAGTATAGGAAGGGTAAGATGAACGTGGTTGCAGATGAACTGTCGAGGCAGCCCCTGGAGGAACAGCAGCTCCTGCCTTGGGCGGTGCCACTTTCCTAGATGTTCTGGTCTCCGCGAAAGCAACCCCCCGACGGGTTTCATTGCGCTATGTTGCCACGTCGCTAACCCAATTACACCGGGTACCCCAATGCTTACCCAAGGACGTCCAGTCCCACGGCCACAACAGCAGTTGCGTCCTAGCCTTTCACAACCCAGGCGTAGTCACCCATCTCTTACTCCTAGAGTGACGACGTCTCCCCGTCACAGCAAGATCTGCTCTGCAGACCGGTTCTGGGTATAATGTCGACAGAAAAGATCGTGAGAACGGAAATGGAGGCGGCCTCGCGTTTATCTTACCCCACTCAGTGCAATATCATTTATTTGATCCCGATATCGGCCGCAGGTACAGTGTCTTAGAACGTTAAGGCTTATCTGTCCGGCCGGGCAAAGCAAACCTAGAAATCATCAACATCTACTTCCCTCCTGCCACCTGTTTTCCCAGTGGATACCGCCCTAACATCAGCGCCCTCAATGCCCATCACGATCTATGGCATTCAAACTTGCAGTCAGACAGTAGGGGTGAGATGTTGGCGGATCAAATAGAAGAAACGAGGTTCTGCACAATAAACGTAGATGCACCCATACGTATGGTAGGAAGCTGTCACAGTTCGCCGGATATATCTATCGTGAGCGCAGGACTCATAAACTGCGTCAACTGGCAGCCGATGGTAACATTGGCATCCGACCACCTGCCTATACTTATTTCGCTCGAGCGTACCGCCGACTTCATTGTCACAGGAAAACGCCCTTTCATAAACTTTAAAAAGGAAAAGTGGGACGAATACAAATCCTTTACAGAGAACCGCTTTGCTACCCTCCCAATCCCGACTGATGCTCGCAAGGGGAGCGTGCTTTCCGCAAGGTCATTGAATCCGCCTCGGCTCGCTTCATTCTCGCCGGTAGAATTCCCGAAATTCGGCCTCACTTTCCGGCGGAGGGCGCAAATTTAGCGAGAGAACATGACCTTATAAGACAGCTCGATCCCGGCGACCCCCAAATAAGGGATATAAACCAACGCATCAGATTGCTTGTGGATGAATACAAGCGGGCGAAATGGGAGGAGCACCTAAGCGGTTGTAACCTCTCTGCCGGTGTAGGTAAACTTTGGTCCACTGTAAAGTCCCTATCGAATCCGTTTAAGCACAATGACAAAATTTCCATCGCCTTTGGCGAAAAAGTGCTTTCGGGTGCAAAAAAAGGCGCAAGCGCTTTCTGCCGACAATACATAATGCATTCTACGGTCGACAAAGATAGACAGAGGGCCAACAGACACGCACATAAGCATAAATTCAGCGCGTCTCCGATTACCATCACCGCCAAAGAGGTTGAGGATGCCATCGGTCACGCTAAACCATCCAAAGCAGTGGGCCCATACGGCATAGCCACGCCAATGCTTAAAAGCCTAGGGAAAGAGGGTTTCAAATATTTAGCGCATGTCTTCAATCTGTCTCTTTCCACCTTTGTTATTCCCGAAAAATGGAAAATGGCCAAGGTGTTCCCGCTACTAAAGCCTGAGAAACCAGCTAACATAGGAGAGTCATATCGCCCGATATCTGTTCTAGTAGCCAAGACGCTTGAAGCCATTTTGCTCCCCTACTTCAAAGCAAATTTACAGCTAGCCTGTCTTCAGCATGGCTTTAGGAAACTTCATAGCACCACCACCGCGCTAAATGCCATTAGCACCCAGATAAATTATGGTTACATCAGAAGCCCCACCATAGAACAGTACTCGTTGCGCTAGACCTATCAAAAGCTTTTGATGCGCTCAACCATGGCACGTTACTGCAAGACTTGGAAGGGTCTACCCTTCCCCCATGTCTTAAAAGGTGGACCGCAAATTATCTGGGTGGTCGGCAGGCATCGGTGCAGTTCAGAAACGAAACATCAAAGCCAAGAAGAATTAAACAAGGGGTGCCACAGGGTGGTGTCCTATCCCCACTTTTATTTAATTTCTACATATCAAAACTACCTTCGCTACCGGATGGAGTTACTATCGTTTCTTACGGCGATGGCTGCACAATAATGGTCACAGGCCCTGGCCCACAGATCGATGAGCTTTGCAACAGAATAAACGGCTTCCTCCATGATCTCTCCACTTTTTTCGCCTCGCGAAACCTGGCATTATCGCCGAATAAATCATCCGCGACCTTATTTACAACTTGGTGGTCCCATATGTCGACCATTTTGAACATCCACGTCGATGGCACGACGCTACCGACTGTCCCACACCCCAAAATCTTAGGTGTGACGTTTGATCAGGATCTACATTTTGGTGAGCATGCACCCGCAATTGTACCGAAAATCAGAGCCGTAATAAAATCCTCAAATCTCTTGCTGGCAGTATTTGGGGAAAAGATATAGAAACACTCATTACTACTTACAAAGCAATTAGCCAGCCGATTGCATGCTACGCGTCCCCTATATGGTCGCCAAGCTTAAAACTACTCACCGGAGGAAGCTACAGGCCTGCCAAAATACTGCTCTCAGAATCGCAACGGGATGTCTTCTTATGTCCCCGGAGCACCATCTACATAATGAGGTGCGAATACTCCCCATCAGGGAGAGAAATGAGATGCTAACCAAACAGTTCCTGTTGAATACCCAGAAACCTGTGCATCTCAACAGGTATCTGATTAATGAGCCAACACCGCCTAGGGGCTTAACGAGTCATCTCCGTAAGCATTATGAGGAAATACGGCACCTGAAAACTCAACCGTATGAAGCCAAAAAACACAAGCAGGTCTTCAGTGAACTCCACAAACATGCGTCTAACCTTAATGCCGGGAATTGCCCGGTGAATCGAGTACTCAAAGAACAATACCCAAAACTTGCGGAGGAGGAACGCACTCTACCCAGGGAAACACGAGTCACTCTAGCTCAACTTCGATCTGGATACTGTAACAGGTTAAACTCTTACCTATCCAGAATCAACCCCGACATACAAAATGTATGCACCGCTTGCTATGTGTCCCCCTTGTTGAAACAGCAAGTTTCCTTGGACTCCCGTTAGAGGACATTGACAATTTGTGATCGGCCGCACCTATTGGATGGGGCGAAGCACTGCTACTACAACAACAACAACATGCGGTACCATGGAAGTTATGCGTGTCGTCATTGGAGAGGCGAAGAGTGCTTAACGAGATTCACGACACACCAAGCGCAGGACATATGGGAATACGGAAATCCATCGCGCGTGCTATGATGTGGTATTACTGGCCGGGGATGTTCAGGGACGTACGGAAGTACGTGCAACAGTGCCACGCATGCCAAGTCTACAAACCCAGCCAGCAACAAGCTGCAGGTAAGATGCTCACGCAGATTTCAGATGAAACTTTTGCTACCGTTTGTGCAGATTTCGTTGGACTACTTCCTCGTTCGAAGCATGGTAATACAATGGCATTAGTTTCCGTGGATCGATTCTCGAAATGGGTAGAGGTCATAGCAATACGGAAGGCAACGACGGAAAATCTGATCAGGGGAATGAGAGAGAGGATTTTGGCACGATTTGGAGCACAAAAAGTTCTAATAACAGACAATGGAGCACAGTTCACGAGCAGGCATTTTAAGAAATTTTTACAAGAGGCTGACATAAATCACCTGCTAACGGCACCCTACACACCGCAAGAGAACCCGATGGAGAGAGCGAATCGTAACATCAAAAGGATGATAGCGCAATTCACTGGGAAGGATCATAAGACATAGGATGAGTTGTTGCCAGAGATGACACTAGCACTTAACACGAGCGTATGCGAGTCAACAGGCTACACTCCAGCATTTGTGGTACAGGGTAGGGAACCGAGGATGCCCAACGCCCTCTACGATGAGCAAACATTTGATACAGGCGAGGAGAAGGTGTCTCTCAGTGAAAAGATGGCGAAAATGAAAGAGGTATATCAGATGGCACGTCGTAGACAACAGCAAGCATCAGCGGAACATGCAAGGCATTATAATTTACGTAGGAGACAGTGGCAACCGGCGGTGAGCGACTTGGTACTAGTAAAAGAGCATCAGCTGTCCAAGGCAGTGGACAACTTCGCAGCAAAGTTAGCACCAAGATACAGTGTGCCTCATCGTGTAACGAACTTCGTATTGCCCGTAATCGTCGAGCTAGTCAAGGTGGATAACGGCAAAAGAAGGACGGCACATATAAGCGAGCTAAAAGCATACCATCAGGCGACAGTCGAAGAAGAAGCAAGTCCGGAAGCAGAAAGAAGAATACGTTCACCCCGCGAGCGTGGTAAGTCAAAAGCGTCCTGCCAAGCCCCGAATGGGGGCTTCACCGAAATTCCCATCGGGGAACAAACGAGACGTCCGACAACGATAGCAACAACACAACACGTACCATCATCGGCATCGTGTAGTAGAACCCCGAACCAACATTTCACCAAAATATCCACCGAGGAACACACAGAGCAACTGGCCGTAGTAAGAGCAACGCCACGCGCGTCAACATCGCAAGCAGTCCAGGTCACGGATGAAGATCAGGCGGATTACAGCACGGTAGCGATATGTGGTTCATTAGCACAATTCAGGTGCAAATGGTTTCAGAATCGAACGCGCAGACATAATCAACAATCAATAGGTGGTAGATGGAGACCGGAGTGGGTGGCACACAGCACAAACGCAAGCCCGAACCCTGGGCAACGGGATCCAGACGGCGATGAACTACGCCAACCACATAGCCACCCAATAGTATAACCTGATGACCGAATTCTGCATAACATTTCATTTTAGCACAAGGCCCAGATCGTGAGAGATTACCCCATAAAGAACGCAAGCGTTGACCGCTACGAGAAATTTTACAATGGTGACAGTAAGTCACATTGCGGCAGATGAGGAGAGAGCGTGAGGACCCAAATCCACCAGCTTTGGCCAACCGAACCGGGATCGAACCCCTCCCCGAAGAACCCGTAACAGACATCAGGGAGCACGTACAGGTGGTAAAGACGAAGTGGCGAAATAGGACGTTCCATCGGAATGTAGATGGTCACCCTTATAGGGTGAGGATCAGCAGGACAGGCCTGGTAACAGTAACCCTGCCTGCGGCAGGTGAGGGGAGAGTGTGAGGACCCAAATCAACCGGCTTTGGAGCACACACATTTGAACCTATAAATATTTGTCACACCTTATTTGAGCATTTATAAATCATATTTGAATTAAAAATTATATATCATTTTTCGAAACACCCTAATGTACATGACAATTAATTTATATCAGTACATATAGCATGTAAAACATATGAAACTGAATTATATAAATTGAATTTACACACACAAAATCATCATTTTTTGAAACGCCCTAATATAAATATTTATTATTTCGCAAAAACATAATTTTCTCTGCCCGCATACGGCAAATATTCTGGTTGGATATTATATTTTGCATAAAGATCAACGAACCTGCTGGAATTCTAAACAACGATGGGAATACAGCAACGCAATAAGCAACACACATAAGCTCCCACTGCAAGAGCACCAAAAACGTACAAACATACGTATCCAAAGAAATTGCAACCAAGCACAACAGGCATTGAAGCGAGCCGTCAAGGCGGACATCGCAAAACCAGGAAACAAAAAAACCGCAATGTTCTAGAAAGACGTCACCTCGGGATACCAACAACACAGCATGGGTACTAGGTAGCCATAAGCATTAAACTTGCAAGTTACTTACGAAGGGACCAACTCGTTGACAACAACAAGGCACAATAAGTAGGCAACAGAGGGAAATTGAAAGTTAACTATGCTAACTGGAGATGCGTACCAATGAACTCGCATGCTAGGAAGTAGTCCAGGGGAAATTACTACATATGTAATTTAGAAATAAATACATATATGCAAGTAAAAAATTGAATATATGGGTAGAATAATACCGTTAAACGAAGGATACCTTATGTAAATATATGTAATAAGTAAGATTTATTGTTGCGGGATAACTGTCCACCTACTCGTGGACAAGTATAAAAGGGCGAAAAATTTTGCGTATTGGAGTAGTAGCCAGCTAGGTATAGTAGCCTGCTAACGCCTTGTTTAGCGGTGAATAAGACTCCTGGGATTTTCCATCTCACGAGTTATTTATTTCAGTAACTTTGGGGGTTTTTCCAACCCCATCGTTTGAGGGATTGTGGTGGTTTTTCCACCTCCGCAACCTTCAGGAAGAGCAGGATATCTTTAAGTTTTACCAACTCCACCTACTGGGAGAAAGAAGTGGTTCTCCACCTCCGCTTTCTTTACGAATAGGTTGAAATTTTAGTTTAAGCGTAGTCCCGGTGGGGGTTTTCCCAACCCCATCGGCGTAGAACCGACTGTGGTTTCCCACCTCCGTCGCCGTAACTTTAGGGGTAGTTTTGCAGTTGATTTGAATAATATAAACTCTTTATAACGTTTAAACAACAAACAGGATTTTCTCTTTAAAAGGAGACGACAGGGTTTCTTCTCTATTCCCACAGGGATCCTGGACGGACTGGGCATACCTCGACGTAAGGAAAAGTCCGTCACAAAGCACTCCAAGTGTATTATGAAAAGCGTCTCGGGGAAAACTCATCTGCCTTACAGATGTCGTTCAGAGTTGGGACGGGACCCGCCAATTTTTAGGAAAAATTAAATGGAGCACGACGCAAATTGGAAGACCAGATCGGCCTAAAATCTCTTCTGAGGTTATTTGCAACTTACCTTTATTTATTTTATAATCGAAAGAGATGTCGCCTGGGCCGTCTTGATGTCAAGTTGCTTAAATTTTTCCCAAATTGTTTTATAAATTAAAAAAGATGTGTGCTAAACGGTCCAGAGACCGTGAAAGTTAAAAAATGGTCGGACCTTAGAAATTTCGCTCTCGTGGATTAAGGACCTTCCCGATAACCCAGAAACCTGAACCTCTGAACATAACTTCGGGACCTTTACGTTGTAATACTTAGCCTAAAAAAAGTTTTCTAGATGAGACAGGGATATTTATAACTAGGACTTTCCTCAACCGCGCTGCTTCGCTGTAGCACTAAATGCCGCACAAAACTTTGTCCATGAGGCTCTCCTCGCCCTGTGAATTTCTCGCTTGTAGATCCTCATCAGATCCCTGTACTCGTAACTGTAACCTTTGCCCCCGTAAACATTTCTTTTACCTGTCTTCTATGATGATACAGCTCTCTGCTCCAAAATGGCGGCTTTGCTTCTCCTCTGGATTTTCTTAGGGGACAAGCTCTGTTGTACGTACACATAAGCGTCTTCGACAGGAAGTTATTGGATTCCTCCAGTTCAAATTTTTGCTTTTAAAGTTTCTGGAATTTGCTCCAGTTCGTTGGCCTACCTTACTGTGTGGGAGGTTTAGCTGTAAGACTTGCGGCAGCATTACGCTGTTTGTTCCGCTTCAACACATTCATCGTGAGGTCTACGTCCTCCTCCTGCCTTTTTGGTTTAAAGCTTCAAATGTCCTCTTCAACCTCTCCCGCTTTTTGCATGTTACGATTGTTATCACCGGGACTTCTCTTATCGAGGAGTGAATACTGCGTTGGATGTTCCTTTGTACGACTAGCAGCACCATTTGGCTCTTTGATTCAAGAATCTCTACGGGAAGTTACTCAAACAGCTGTCGCAAGATTCCATCTGATGTAAATGGACTTTCTAAATATCTCGATCAGTGTCGCATCTTGAAAACTTGTTCATCCTAAATACTATAACCTAATAGAGTGTGAAGCTTCGTTCATAGTTGCATGTTTCCAGGTTATCGGGAAGTTCCTTAAAACTTAAAAGCAAAATTTCAAAATTCTTAAGGTATTTTGAAAATTCACGATTCCTTGATCACCAAGCGAAATTTTTTTTCGTTATGTTGCTTTGCCATGTGAAGTATTTTATTAGTTTCAGGAGTCTAGCTATATGGGAAGTTACCCAAATAGTTGTCGCATGATTCCACATGTTCTGTTTACAGCTTCAGTTTAAAACTGCTGGGTTATCAGGAAGTTTCATAAAACTTAAAAGCAAAATTTCCAAGTTTGGACGATTTTTGGAATTTTCATTTTCCCTGGACTACCTAGCCAAATTTTGTTTCCCTTATGGGGCCCTGACGTTTTTAAGGTCAAGAATATAGCTCTACGCGAAGTTACTAAGCTAGCTGTCGCAAGATTCCGCATGATGTAAATGGACTATCTAACTACCTCGATCCCTGTCCCATCTAACAAAGTATTTTTTATCCTAAATATTACAACCTTATAGAGGCCGAAGCTCTATTCAAAGTTTTAGGTATTTGGTTTTTTGGAAGTTCCATAAAACTCAAAAGCAAAATTTTTAAGTCACTAAAATTTGCGGAAAAACATGAAACGAATCTTATATAAATAAAGTAAACAGGTACCATACTTATTAGACATGAGTACATATATGGTTTTTAAAACCACCCCCAACTTGTTTTTGGAAATGGCAACGCTGCAGGTATAATGACAAAGAAACAAAACAGATGTGAAAAATCAATAATTTTGTTAACGTCATAGGTATATGCACCCACACGTACATACAAAAAAAATTAAGTGAACACAAACAGCTATTCATTCTTAACAATATGGCTTATCAACGTAACGGTTAGAAAAATTATAATACAAAAAATATATTGAAATCTAATGAAACTTATTAGTAAATGCATTTTGTCTACTTTCAGGCACTTTTCGTTTTATATTGATAGCCACTTTATTGATTGGTATTCATCAGCATGCCAATGCTTTTAATTCGATGTCAAAGGAGAACATCTTTGCTGATGTTTTACTAGCAGAATTACTAAATCGTATGGATAAAGATATTAATCCAGCGCAAAATTATTTCGATTTTTCTGATGAATTGCCGAAAAATGTTGATTTGGTGTCCCGTTCATCAAAGACCAACAATGGACATGGTGAATATGGGTACCGTGCCATGTTTGGGTCACATCCGTCCATACGTGATCAAGAGTATCTGCAGCATAGTACGCTTTGGGGCCATCAATATATAAATGGAGGAATGGCTGAAATGCCAAATCGTTTCCCAGCTATTAAGAGCGATTCTACTTTACCGGCTTATTGTAATCCACCTAATCCCTGTCCATATGGTTATGACGAGAGTCAAGGTTGTATTTTAGATTTTGAGAATACAGCGATATTTAGTCGGGAATTTCAAGCTGCACAGGAGTGTACTTGCGATAATGAACATATGTTCGATTGTGCAGGTGAGGACAGCAATGCTAGTACCAATGAGATGACTTCTACCATGGAAAAATTTTTGATGCATCAATTTCAAAATGATAACGGTATTGACAACTCCAATGCAGTCGTTAAGAAATTTTATGGATTTGCTGGTGGAAATGGGGGATTAAGGAATCCATTTTTGCAGGGCGAAAAGCTTCCCATAGCTGCAAAAAAAGGTGATGACATCCGGGCATAAATTTAAAGCAAGAAAAGCCAAGAATCAGTGCCGAGGTTAAGCTAGATATATACGTCAATTTCACTTCAACCACAGTGTACCATATAATGATAATTTTCAAATGTGTTATGCTGTAAACACAATATCGCTCGTCTTGCCAAAAAAATTGAGTTCAATCAAGTACATGAAAATAAACACAACCATCGCCCGACGGTGGTGATGGAAATAAATTGGGGTACTTTTTAATATAAAAATTTGTTACATTAACCATATTTCCATATCAGGACTGTGAGCATAACTTTATACGTATATATTTTACTATTGAAAATTTAGAGATATTTCATATTTTTTATTTTTTATGTTTATTTCAATTTTCAGTTTGTTGAATTCATGGCAGAACCATACAAGGTGGCAGCATGGTGACATACCTACAAACATAAATAAAAGTTACATGTACATACTTTGGTTTTGTAAATTCGATGGACTAATGCCATAATCGTACTGCGCCGGAGGTTGATGTATCAAATCAAATAAAAAATACAAATCAGCTGTCCCGTGCTGCCACCTTGTTTAATTCCACCATGGTTGAATTGCTCATGACTCCAGGTTGTCTTTCTTGTGTTCCAGTCACCTTCTAAGTTTTTCGAAATTCCAGTGAAATAGGCAATTTTGGCTAAGGTAGTATTGTTGAATTCCATACAAAGCAAAACCGAAAAATTAATAATGAGCGTAAATACATACCTAAATTTTATGATGTGGTAAATTACCACGGCCAAATTTAAAGGGACTGTGCGCAGCCTAAATCAATCGCCCTTAAATAGCGCCGGGCGGTGACGTTGCTTGCTTTAAAAAATATGACACAATAAAAGTTTGTTTAAGTTTTTTGAAACAAAATGATTGATTTTTTCAAATCAAAACTAATTAATCTCTACATTAAATAAAATTGTAACAGGTCGATATATGTAGGTTCGTTGAAGTTATTTAATGATAATTGATAGGAGTGGTCATTATTAGACCCTCTGAGCCTAGCGCGTACCGAGGGGACATACCAAAAATTATAGTAACAAGGTAAAAATTCCATGATGGATGGGTTTCGGGATCCGTCCGGCATACCGTCGGGGTAATTTCGGGAATGTTTCTGTATTATTTCGGGATCATTTGCGTACCCCTCAGAGATCAATTCTGGATGGTTTTCGGGATCCGTCCGGGATAATTTCTGAACGATTTTCGGGATACATCCGGGATCCCGTCGGAGTTATTTCAGGACTTTTTCGGGTCTATTCCGGGATCATTTGGGGATCCTTGCGGTATAATTTCTGGATGACTTTCGGGATCCCGTCGGGGTAATTTCGGGATTTTTTGGGGATTATTTCTGGATGGTTTTCGGGATCCCGTTAAGGTAATTTCGGGGCTATTTCGGGATGATTTTAGGGCCCTTCCGGCATCATTTCTGGATGATTTTCCCGATCCGCCCGGGATCCCGTCAGGATCATTTCAGAACTTTTTCGGTACCCTTCCGGTATCATTTCTGGATGGTTTTCGGGATTCTTCCGGAATCCCGTCAGGGTCATTACAGGACTTTTTCGGGACTATTTCGGGATCATTTAGGGACCCTTCAGTTATCCTTTCTGGACGGTTTACAGAATCCCGTCGGGATAATTTCGTGACTTTTTCTAGATTATTTCGGGTTCATTTGGGGAGCTTTCCGGCATCAGTTCTGGATGGGTATCGGGATCCATATGGGATCCCGTCAGGGCCATTTCGGGATCATTTGGGGAGTCTTTGGGGATCATATCTGAATATCCTTTCGGGATCATGGATGGTGTTCGGGATACGTCCGGGATCCCGTCGGGGTCATGTCGTGAGTTTTTCTGGACTATTTCAAGATCATTTGGCGACCCTTCCGAGATCATTTCAAAATCCGTCCGAGATCCCGTCACGGTCATTTCGGAACAATTTGGGACTATTCCGGGATCATTTGGGGATCCTTCATGTATCATTTCTGGATGGCTTTCGGGATCCCATCAGTGTTATTTCGGGACTTTTTCGGCTTGCGCTGCTTTTATACTCTCGGTTATCTCGTTCGCCAATTCTCCCAAGGTTTAGTCGTTTCACGATCCTATGTTCTAGAATAGCTGCACCTCATGCTTGGTTACCCAGATATATACATGTATATTTGTAGTTTCTGCTTTTCTTCTAGCCATATGCATGTGTATATGTGAGTAACTCCTTCTTCTCTTAGCTGATGACTACATATGTGTATGTGGGATATCACTTCACTTCGAGCTACTGGTTATGTGTGTGGAATGTTCTTCGTTGCCTTGTACATAAGTATCGCTGCTTGCTGTTTTCGTTGTTGTGATTATTTACTAAGAGCATAGTGATTTCAACATTCGCCACAATATGTACCTCCAAGGAGAATAAGATCGGATTTCTCTTCCAATTGTGTGGTGGTAGGCGAACACGCTACTACTACTACTTCCGCCTGAAAGACATTACAGTGAGTTGGCAGCTTGTACGATCTTTTTAGTTCCTTGTCTGTAGATACACAACACCGCAAACGCTACCCCTTTTGTTAGATTGAACTCTACAAAAAATCGTGCGATTAATCCCTAAACTGAATGGTCTGCGATGGATCTCTTCGTCTAAAATGAGGTATAGATTATCACCTCTAGTCGCTTTCAGACACAATCGAGATTAGTCAGTTTGAAATTTCTCTAGCCAGTTTTAAGAAAAAATTAAAAAAAAACGGCAACATAACGTGTAAAATAAAAAAAAAATTAAATGAAATTGCAGCCAATTACACTGTACAACAAGATTTTTAGTAATTGATGAAACCTACAAAATTGGAAGCTCTATCCCTCTCGTATCAAAACCTCATACCAGGTTTTTGGCCTATAGGTCTGGTTTTTATTTTATTTGAGTTTATAATTTTTAACCCCTCTATGTATAGGGGTTAAGTGAGGAAAACTTGATAAAATGAAGCAATTTGTTACAAAATAGTGGCTAAATTAATGTTTTTGGCCCAATTCATTTTTGATTGTTATTTTTACATAAAACTTACGATAGATGACGCTGTGGTACAATTTTTCAAAATTTTAAACAATTTTTCATGGAAAAATAATATTTGAATAGCTTTTAAGTAGAAATAGTAGCAATTGCTTACGAAATGTGTGTTAAAGTACCTAATGTTTTTAGGGTCGAGCAACTCATTTTTGACATTAATCTTTTAATAAATCTTACGATAGGTGGTGCTGCGGTAAAATTTTTCTTATATTTTCATTGTAAAATTGGAAGTTTTAGATACATTGGCGGCTTCAGTTTTGAATTCTCTGCAGATTGAACAGCAAATAAATGGTCGATTTCATTTTCCATCAAGTTGGATTGTTTTTTGAAGAAATCCATAGTTTTGCAACATCCATGACAGGTCTAATTTGTAGCCTTTATACCACGTGCCGGATGTCGTTTTTGATGTCCCTGGTGCTTCATCATCAACATCAACTGAAAAAATATACAATAAACCTAAAGTAATTTTTCCCATTCCACTATTCTCCTGGCAACATTAACATAAATACAGAATAAAAAATTTTTAAGTCAAAAAAGTTTTGAAATAAAATAGTAGTCAGTGTCTAGCTAAGCTGCTCCAGTCCGAACTTAGTTCAAAAAATTCAGAGAAAATGCAGAAAAAGGTTTTTTAAAAAAGGGAGAACGTACAGATGTAGCGCATGACGCGAGTTTTATTTTTTTGTGGCAGAAAAATTCTCCTGTCTTGCAGCTTGCAGTTTCACAACAATAATCTACCATGTTAAATAAAAAGAATACATCAACAGACCCTAGCGCAGTAATAACGATTTGTCTCATGTGTTTGCCACCTACAGTCACAGCTAGAGATCGGCAATATAAGGGAAAATAATCAAATATTTACTGAAAATATGATACAATAATATTTATTCAATATTTTTTTATTTTGATTTTTTTGATTTAAAAATTGCAATATGATGATTTTTCTTTTCATACTGTGATTTTCCATGTACATACAGGGTGTCCCACAGTCAACAACCAATATTTTAGGAGTTTGTAGTTTTCAAAATTCTAAGATAATTTTCCCTTTGCCATTTTTCAAATTACTCAAAATTAAAAAAGTTATTCAAGCTTAAAGTTTAAACAATAAATGCGCTGTCTTTACAAGTGGAGGTCGAATTCACAGACCAAACTTTTCCCAAATTTTCTTCATATTATTCTAGGTCGCACAGTCCTTTGCTACTTTTCGCTATGAACTGCATAAGGACGTTTTTCGGGTTTACTCTATTCTTCAAACACGCTTTTTCTATTTTTTCCAATTTTTGAGACCTATTTTGGTTTTGGATTAGGGCATTAAACTAGACAATTACAATTTTTTGTGATATATATTTAACATATCTACAATGTAAAGAGCAAAACTCATATTTATTAACCGTTAACAATATTTTTGAATTAGTCCAAACGCAAAACCTTCAATATCTCGATACGTGAACAATTGGACTTGTGCCACTTTCAAAAATAACGGCTCATATATTACATTCATTTTCAATGAGCAAGATTCGTAAATACTCACCGATAATTTCATTCTCTTTAAATTGAGGAGAACTGTCTCCATCGTCGTTATTCGCTTTTATAGCTTTTTTGGAATCGTCCTAAACACATACGAAAACAGACAATTTGCTTTATCGGTGAATTACAGGTGTCAAAAAAATGTATCAGTGAAATATATACTTACTCTCTTCAGGTCATTATTTCCTTTGTTTTGATCTTGATTCGTCGAGGTCTTCAAATCAACTTTTTTTAACCACTTATCAAGAGTCGACATCTCATTGCAGTTTCTCAATTTCTTTGCAAGTAGCAAGTAACTGAATGACGAAAATTTAACAAACGAGAGTCAACAATAAATAAACGTCAGTAAACAGAATTGACACAACGAAGCATGTAAACAGCTGACTGCAACACAATACGATACAATACCCTGCTAGACACCTGACAGTCAACTGACTGATCAACTGACTGGCATGGCTGCTATTTACATCATGATTTACCATCATGTTCTTAATGGCAATATTCTAAAGCTGACCGGTATGGTCAGTCATGTCTAGCAGGGTACAGTCGTTGGCTGCACATTTCATATGTTGAAAAGGCGCGTTGATTCAGATATCAAATAAAATACGAGTCTTCTCAAAATCGACGTTACAAAAAAAAAAACATCGTTTGCATTAAATGCATAAAATTGCTACACTAACACTACATGTAGAAGAAGTGCTTTAATTTGCTCCAAACCAATGTTCCTCGTTCACGTGTATAAATATCATAAAATCGCCTATTAAGAAGACTCGGAAGACTTTTCTTTTCGTCCTTCTCTTCTTACTTTCAACTGGTTCCCGTTCTACGCGTTTCTTTTATACTACAGTAGGTTCCGAGTCAGCATATAATCTTTTCAGACTCGCGCATGTATGTCGGTAGAGTATCGGTGTGGGGGGATGGGGGGGGGGGGGGGTGTTCGAGGAGATATTTTTCTTTTGGCCACCTAGTGAAAAATTCTTAAAAAATGCCCTGCAACCACATATGACATGTGTATCAAATGGAAGGTATTAAAGAGTATTTTAAGAGAGAGTAGGCCCATAGTTCTATGGATGGACTCCATTTAGGGATATCGCCATAAAGGTGGACCAGGGCTGACTCTAGAATTTGTTTGTACGATATGGGTATCAAATGAAAGGTGTTACTGAGCATTTTAAGAGGGAGCGGGCCTTAGGTCTATCGGTGGACGCCTTTTCGAGATATCGCCATTAAGGTGGGCCAGGGGTGACTCTAGAATGTGTTTGTACGATATGGGTATCAAATGAAAGGTGGTAATGAGTATTTTAAAAGGGAATGGGCTTTAGTTCTATAGGTGAACGAATTTTCGAGAAAAGGGAGTGATCCTCAGTTCCATAGGTGGACGCCGTTTCGAGATATCGCCATAAAGGTGGACCAGGGGTGACTCCAGAATGTGTTTGTACGATATGGGAATCAAATGAAAGGTGTTACTAAGCATTTTAAGAGGGAGTGGGCATTAGGTCTATAGGTGGACGCCTTTTCGAGATGTCGCCATTAGGGTGGGCCAGGGATGACTCTAGAATGTGTTTTTACGATATGGGTATCAAATGAAAGGTGGTAATGAGTATTTTAAAAGGGAGTAATCCTTAGTTCTATAGGTGGAAGCCTTTTCGAGATATCGCCATAAAGGTGGACCAGGGGTGACTCTAGAATGTTTGTACGATATGGGTATCAAACGAAAGGTGTTACTGAGCATTTTAAGAGGGAGTGGGCATTAGGTCTATAGGTGGACGCCTTTTTGAGATATCGCCATTAGGGTGGGCCAGGGGTGACTCTAGAATGTTTGTACGATATGGGTAAATAACGAAAGGTGTTACTGAGCATTTTAAGAGGGAGTGGGCATTAGGTCTATAGGTGGACGCCTTTTCGAGATATCGCCATTAGGGTGGGCCAGGGGTGACTCTAGAATGTGTTTGTACGATATGGATATCAAATTAAAGGTATTAATGAGGGTTTTAAAAGCGAGTGACCCTTAGATGTATATGTGAAGGCGTTTTCTCGATATCGACCCAAATGTGGACCAGGTTATCCAGAAAATCATCTGTCGGGTACTGCTAATATATTTATATATGCAATACCACTAACAGTATTCCTGCCAACATTCCAAAAGCTGTTGATTTCGCCTTATAGAACTTTTTCATTTTCTTCTACTTAATATGATAGGTGTCACACCCACTTTACAAAGTTTTTTCCAAAGTTATATTTTGCGTCAATAAACCAATCCAATTACCATGTTTCATCCCTTTTTTCGTATTTGGTATAGAATTATGGCATTTTTTTCATTTTTCGTAATTTTCGATTCCGATAAAGTGGGCGTGGTTATGGTCGGATTTCGGCCATTTTTTTATACCAATATAAAGTGAGTTCAGATTAGTACGTGGACTAAGTTTAGTAAAGATATATCGGTTTTTGCTCAAGTTATTGTGTTAACGGCCGAGAGGAAGGCCAGACGGTGGACTGTGTATAAAAACTGGGCGTGGCTTCCACCGATTTCGCCCATTTTCACAGAAAACAGTTACCGTCATAGAATCTATGCCCCTACCAAATTTAAGAAGGATTGGTGAATTTTTGTTCGACTTATGACATTAAAAGTATTCTAGACAAACTAAATGAAAATGGGCGGAGCCACGCCCATTTTGAAATTTTCTTTTGTTTTTGTATTTTGTTGCATCATATCATTACTGGAGTTGAATTTTGACTTAATTTACTTATATACAGTAAAGATATTAAATTTTTTGTTAAAATTTGAATTTAAAAAAAAAAAAATTTTTAAAAAGTGGGCGTGTTCTTCATCCAATTTTGCTAATTTTTATTTAGCACATATACAGTAATAGTAGTAACGTTCCTGCCAAATTTCATCATGATATCTTCAACGACTGCCAAATTACAGCTTGCAAAACTTTTAAATTACCTTCTTGTACAAGTGGGCGGTGCCACGCCCATTGTCAAAAATCTTACTAATTTTCAATTCTGCGTCATAACGTCAACCCATCTACCAAGTTTCATTGCTTTATCCGTCTTTGGCAATGAATTATCGCATTTTTTCGGTTTTTCGAAATTTTCGATATCGAAAAAATGGGCGTGGTTATAGTCCGATATCGTTCATTTTGAATAGCGATCTGAGATGAGTGCCCGCGAATCTACATACCAAATTTCATCAAGATACCTCAAAATTTACTCAAGTTAACGTGTTAACGGACAGACGGACGGACGGACGGACGGACGGACATGGCTCAATCAAATTTGTTTTCGATACTGATGATTTTGATATATGGAAGTCTATATCTATCTCGATTCCTTTATACCTGTACAACCAACCGTTATCCAATCAAAGTTAATATACTCTGTGAGCTCTGCTCAACTGAGTATAAAAAGGAAAACAAATGTATCACCGCCAAATAAATGTCCAGCAGCTTGGCCTGTGCCGTTAGTTTTGCTGCTGCTTGATTATTACGTAGACACATATGCAGCTATATTTACCTGGCAGTTCCATTAAACAACTCATTTATGTCGAATTTTAAACTATGGTTTTCAAACACACTTAATATTAATTGTTTTAGTGCAAAATCAGTTTTAAAATACGAAAAAATTCTTTTGAATAAAAACTTTTGATTTTAAATTAGTAAAACAACTGAAATCATGGAAAAATATTTGTTAATTTGGTATTAGTGATAGAACGATACGAGTACTGAGTGACTAGTTTCGATACTTATCCAAAAAATGCTCGAGTATTTCGTACTCAATGCTTTTTTTAAAGTACTGAGTAAGGTTGCGATAATTTACCCTGATAATTTTCCCCGATACTTTACTAAGTACCGATCATATACATGTATAAGATCAACAAAGCTCAGTCCTGTAACCCATAACTTGAGCATAAACTGAGATCGTTGACGATGCGGTAAAAGCCCCGCATTTAACTTAAGCCGACTTTTTGATAAAGGTGGAATGGGAGAGGATATCTTGCTATTGTTGTTGTTTTAACGATAGAGACACTCCCGATGGTTTTTGAGAGTGTTAGTGATGTTGACGGTCCTTTACAGGATATAGATCCGGTGAGTTCCGGTAAAAAGCTCCATTGAGGTACTAGCCCGACCATCACGAGAACAATTAATATGACCACATTAAACCTTCTAAGAGAAGAAAATTTTGCAAGATGTAAATCAAAAGCCGTTGATAATACTTTGCAATTTGACTTTGGTATTATAGATATGTAAATCCGATTTAATGTTCGTGACGTTTCTCTTTAAATGTATCCTTAATATATATTTAAGAGCACAGAAATGTGTATATAATACGGTTTCGTCCAAACTTAAACATCTTTATTTGTTTTCTACTAATTTCAAAACATAGGATCTCATTTAAAAAAAACAGTTTCTTCACTTTTGGTATAAATTCCGAAGTACTCACTTGGATCAAGTATACTCGATACCTTTTACTGAGTATGAGTACTTGCATCGATACTTTGATCCGAGTATTTTATATGAGTACCTGTATCGATACTTTTTTCTAAAAGTTATGCTGCTTAGCATGCAACGACACATTTGTTTTGCGTAGTGTAAACAGGTGTGTTTTAAATCTAGCAGCGCAACAATTATGTTATTGGTCTTTATAGTTAAAAAAGTAATAAAATCGGTAAGAATCAACGAGCGGGCCCGACTTTACCCGTACTCGAACAAAGAAGACTTGTTCGATAGTGCCCGTAGGGTTACGAAGAGAATCTTTCCAATAATATCAGTGGCGGTACAAAAGGGACCTGTCCGACACTAACCATAGGGGTACAAAGAGGGTCTGTTTGACAGTGCCCCTTCAGGTTTTTTGTGTCCAATTTTTGATAAAGTCTCTACCGGCGTTGGTAAACAATAGCCAAATCTGGTTCCTTCGAAGTCGTGGTGGGATAAACATTTTGTGGTGCTAGCCACTTTGTGGTGGATATACAGGATTTGAATTTTGAAGCCTTGCAAAGTTAGTTTTATACGCATAGAACTCTATAAGGCAGTTCAGGCTTTTGTGCAAATGGTCTAGCATCATAGCATTCCAAATCTGTGTAGCAATTTTTTATATAATACTTTTTTATACAATACAACTACTACTAACAAAATACACTGCTATGCATTTACTACGTCATGGCAAGTACGCAAAATCAAAAACCGTAGTTTATTTTTTTAATTTTCAATAGCAAATCAACAACTGTCAAAACAAAACAATTCATTTGCTATAGCAACATTTCAAACATCAAATGCACAAAACAGGGTTTGAATTGCTTACTGAAAATTAGTAAAATTTAAAAAGTTTTGGCTTTACAAGCAAAGAGTTTTTTGTGGGTTTGGAATTTTTGTATACAGCTTACATTTGTATTTGAAAAATTTTTCAGCAACAGAAAAAAGCAAAGCAAACAAATTTTTTTTTTTTTCATTTTACTTCAGATATTAATTGAATGGATGCGAGCTGTCGTAGTCAGCAGAAAAAAACTTGAATATTTTACTGTGCTTTGAAGCTATAAGTATTTCATGATCAACTATTTTTAAGTAAACATTTTTCAGTTTTTTCACAGCCGAAATTCTGGTTTTGAATTACTTGCTGAAAATAAGTAAAAGTAAATTTTTTTACTATTTCAGCAGAACTATTTGATTTTCAAAGGGACATACAAATTTACATACAAATTGTACGATGTATTGATCGTTATAGCCTTCATCTACGAGTAGGTATTTCTTGTTTTTATGTTGTTTTAACCCCCGACACACATATATACGCATGCTTCTATTGACACAAAATCTGCACCTCCACCGGTAGCTTGGTATATGTACTGGAGTCACTCGGGGTTTTTTCCGAGATCGTTCAAAATTTGTCACACAATGAGTAGCTCCTTGTGGAGAGACTGTTCTCCGTTCGGTCCTAGAGAATAGCACTGCCCCATCTACCGAAGAAATACATATTTATAAAACGGGCACATATATGTCACATGCAAAACGCGATGTTTTAGGCTAACCCCTAACACTTGTTGTCGACGCGATTTCTTTAAAACATGCATGGCTCCTTTCTGTTCACAACCAAGAGCGATTCACACCGCGTTTAAGCGCTCCTCCGTTCCTTCCTCATCTATTAGCACCAAAGTTGGTCTGATAGCAAAATTTTCGTTTGTTGCTAATTGTTGTAATGAAATTTGTCATGCCGCTACTTTCGAACACGAGTAAGGTTCCTACAAGAAGTGGCCGTAATCGGTATATAGCCACGCAGAGTTTTTATATCTATATCAAATATATCCTGTCAATTGACTTTTCGATATTTTAATACCTAATTGAGCTATTGCCTTCAAGTCGGGAGCAATATCTTCAGATATTCCTATTCAAGGAGGAAGTGCTCAAAAAAATACAATCGGTAGACAACTACGTTTCTTTATAAAAATACAAACATATACATATAAGATATCTCTGTAACGAAGAGCTGCAATCTTAAAAATTAAGGGGAACAACCCCGAGTGACTCCAGTGCATATACCAAGCTGCCGGTGGAGGTGCAGATTTTGTACGTACGAATTTGTCTTTTTTTTTCAGTAGAAGCATGCGTATATATGTGTGTCGGAGTTAAAACAACACAAAAACAAGAAATACCTACTCGTAGATGAAGGCTATTACGATCAATACATCGTACAATTTGTATGTAAATTTGTATGTCCTTTTGAAAATCAGCATTAGCAAAATATAGTAAAGTATCCTATGTGGTTGGGGCTTTAGTTGTACTTGACAGGCGCACGCAGTGGCAACACGCATGGCAAGTACAACTGCAGCCAACGTCACACAAAACAAATAGAAAATAAGATAGAGAAAAAAAAGATAGAAGCGTGATTATAATTTTCGACACTAAGAACTTTGGACGTGTTCCTCAACTTTTACATTAATAAAATTTCAAACAAAGTTTGTAGAATAAAATATCGTATTTTATTATAACTTAAATGAGTTACTGGCGAAGGAGACCGCCTCGCGAAGAATTTTAGGCAGCAGTATGGCGACATTATGGAGGCGGCGACCTCCAAGATGTTAAACCAGCGGTAGAAAGGTAACGCACATGGCGTACCATAAGCAGTGTCGGACACGATGGAATCCGACGATAACAAGTGACACAACATAATTCTGCTGAAAAAGTAAAAAAAAAAATTTAATTTTACTTCTTTTCAGGAAGTAATTTAAAACCAGAATTTCGGCTGTGAAAAAACTGAAAAATGTTTATTTAAAAATAGTTGATCATGAAATACTTATAGCTTCAAAGCACAGTAAAATATTCAAGTTTTTTTTTCTGCTGACTACGACAGCTCGCATCCATTCAAGTAATATCTGAAGTAAAATGATAAAAAAAAAAAATTTGTTTGCTTTGCTTTTTTCTGTTGCTGAAATATTTTCCAAATTTAAATTCAAGCAGTTTTGTAATACTGAAAATTAGTTCAGCATTTTCAAACCCTGGTACAAAATTCTGAACTCCCTTTATATTGTTAGTTAAGTAGCAACACACAAAATAGCGACCATACAATTTTTGTGGTTTAGTAAATTGTGTGTATAATAAGACTTTTTACAATATTGTTTATCATTTATTTTCTTTTAGTCAAGGCTGTAATCCGCCTCAAAAATCGAAGCTGTTCGGTTCAGTTTTGCGAATCACTTTGGTGTCTCTGAACTAGAGGTTTACGCCGATCACTTTATCGGCGGCGGTTGCTTAGGATGTGTTATATTCCGGCGGCGGCGGCGGGACCGGTACGCCGACAAATAGATCGGCGTAAACCTCTATGCTGAATGGCTGGACGTCAGAGTATCACTTTCTCCACAACTAATGAATATGGAAACATACTGGTATGTTTGAGGATCTGAAACAATATCATAAAGTTGCGGATGAGTATCAGGGAGGCTTTTAATACGAAAATTTAAAGAAATAATATTTGGAAAGTTTTTGGTTATATGTATTTAAGGAAATCGACCTTTCGGCCATTTCGGAAAGATCCGGGGGTATTGCCTCAAAATCTCGTGGATCGTTCAAAAAATTTCACGAGTATCTCCTTGCGGAGGGAGGGAGGAATACTTAAAATGACCACACTTTTGTAGCTTAGTTTCACAGAAGAAGATGTTCTGGGCTAACTCTAATAGTCGTCGTCGGCACGATTTCTTTAAATAATTTGTGGCTCCATGCTGGTCACGCAGAAAGGCGACTTACGGTTGCTATCAATTATCTAATAGTCATGACTCTCGTGGCACAGTTTTATCGATTAGCATTAATGCTTGTTTATTTCTGTTCGCGCCAAAGGGTGCCTTCAGTTTTTTCGGCTATTTCAATGAGCTACAATTCCCGACGTGCGAACAGTAGCAATCCGGACCACCAATCGCTGCGACGCCTCTTGACCCTCATACCATATGCCAGCAGAGAAACTATAGGACTGCGACTTCGAACTCATACTTTCGTCGACGTCACTTTCCAGAAGCTCTAAATTATCTCCGCAAACTTTTTGTCGCGCTATACCGCCGAGCTACACCAAAGAAACACCTTGAAACGTTAGGGAGTAACTATTAGGCCAAGGGTGCCGACCTCGAAAAGCAGTCGTAAGTGGATATCATTGCGTAACTCATGGGTGAAAATCATATAATATTTGCGCATCTACATAATTTAAACTTTACAAGCACCGTGGACAAAATTTTTAAAATGTAGACCAAAATTTGCAGACGTTTATGTTCGAAACATTGTTTTCAATAGTCTTTGTTTCCGGCCTTATGATATAAGAGCTCATTAAGGATGACCGCCCTGAGTTTGCAGACTAGTTCGACTATCCCCTACCTTAGGGTAGTAGAACACCCGCCCCGCAAAAATCGCTGGATCATGTGGTCAACTTGTGTCATACTGGAGTACTCCAAGGATTACTCTGATGTAATGCTGAGCTGGAGTATATGGTCCAGTCCTAGGACATCGCAATGTTAATTGTGTCATACTGGGTACTCCATGAATTACTCTGATGTAATGCTGAGCTGGAGTATATGGTCCAGTCCTAGGACATCGCAATGTTAATTGGACCATATTTTTTGTATGAATTGTGGTTAATTTTGGAGCACTCGCTTGGTCCATAGCGAGTACTCAATACATGCATGCCATTAAGCCACTGAAGCCTAGTAAGGAATTTTGCATCACTGATTTCGCTTTCATTGGCGACCTCCGAGGTGCGATGGTAGCGTGCTCCACCTACCACACCGAAGATCCTGGGTTCATGCCCCGGGCAAAGCAATATCAAAATTTTAGAAACAAGTTTTTCCAATTAAAAGAAAATTTTTCTAAGCGGAGTCAACTCTCGGCAGTGTTTGGCAAGCGCTCCGAGTGTATTTCTGCCATGAAAAGCTTCCCAGTGAAAATTCATCTGCCTTGCAGATGCCGTTCGGAGTCCCGCCAATTTTTAGGGAAAACTAAAAGGAGCACGATGCAAATTGGAAGAGAAGCTCGGCCTAAAATCTCTTCGGAGGTTATCGCGCCTTACATTTATTTATTTATTTATTGATTTCGCTTATTCTTTCAAAAATCGGCACCTTTACCCGAAAAAACTGTTATCGCCAACGTTTTTACAACATTAAAAAAAAAATATTTTTTGGGTTTTGGGGAGTGTTTTGGTCGAAAAATTGACCTTTCGCCATTTTTTTTTCGCAGGCTCGAAAATTATTTTTTCGGGGTATGCGTAGTGGAACTTTACTTTTCCTGAGCCCAAATCCTATCGAAAATCGATGGCGCGATATCGGTTAACTTTCGTCCATACAAATCGGCCCGATCCAATATACACTTGGGCCTGTCATAATGGCCTAGTCTTGAACCCAAACAAGTCCCAATGTATAGCAATATATAAAAAATGATTTGACCTAGCAAATTTTCACGAGATAAAGTTGAATAACACTAATAAAATATGTAGACACTGTAAAAAATTTGGGTGTGATTTTCAATAGAACGCTAACATGGAACAACCAAATAATCGCTAATGTAGGCCGCGTGTATGGAATGCTGAGATCACTATGGAGTGTCCAGTAATTCACACCACCTAAAATTCGCCTACTTCTAGCTAAAGCGTATCTTATACCTAAATTGCTATATGGCTGTGAACTATATGCCGGTTGTGATAGCATGGGTAGGAGGAAACTTAATATCATATACAACAACGTGGCTAGGTATGTTTACAGTGTTAAACGTTATGATCACATCTCAATTTTTGCTCTAAAAATAGTTTCCATATGATTTGAAAATCTCTTAAAACTCAGATGCTTAACATTGTTACATAAAGTCATAGTTACACATGAGCCAGATTATTTGAAGGATCGTTTTAGTTTCATGAGATCCTCTCGATCACTCGCTATCTGTAGCATGGAATATACTTGCTCGGTTACCGAGCGACAGTTTTTTGTTGTCACAGTTCGCCTTTGGAATAATCTACCAATAGCGATTAGAGGTTTGAAAAACACAACCCGGTCCAAACACGAAGTTATGCAACACTTTGCCAAATGAGTTGTATACCTCTCTCTCTATCTCTTCATTGTATATGTTTTTCATCTATTCTAAGTACTCCGAATATTGGTTTTCTTCAAATATTCTCTGGTTATATTCAGCTTAGTTATCTACTTAACTGGTTAAGGATTATTTCATTTTTGAGTATTTGTATGTGTTGTGTAAAATTTGACACTCCCAAATTGAAAAATCTGGACGGGTTGCTTTTACGAAGTAAGGAAAACGGGTAATAACTCAATCCCCTTTAGCGAAAATTGTAGTAGAAAGGTAACTTTAGTAGTATATTAGTAGTGATAATAAATTTGTAAATGCCAACAGGTTTTGGAGGAAATAATTCATTTCTACTAAGTATTTCGTGAATTGATAAAGAGCTATGTTGGTTTATAATTTTATTCAAAAATACACATATCAAAATTTGTTTCAAAAACTCCCTATATGAGCATAAGTTCAATGCATTTTGACATAAGAGGAAGTTAATGAAAAGCATTCTGAGGCATTCTTCAATCTAATTCTAATGTAGGGCGTTTTTGTGAGAAATCATGAAAAGGGAAGTTTTTGAAAAATATTTTGAAATAGGACGATATTGAAAAGGCAGCCGACATGGCCTGACAAAAAAAAAAAAAACAAATAATTAAAAAAAATTGTTAAGTTAAACGGTTTTATTGAAAACAATACTTACATGAAGTAATAATAATATTAACAGCTAGAAAATAATTAAGTAGGTACTAGGTACTAGTCATCATAATCCTCATCAATCTATGGCGTTGATCAGACAATAAATAAAAGCGTTGGGCGCGTGAAATTTCTAAAAATGTGAGGCGTAACCTTATCGCTACAACAACAACATCATGACATAGTTAATAAATTCATCATAAAATTAAAATAAATGCTCTAAGGAATTATGCAGTTCAGTAGTTATCGGGTATTTGTAAACTGATTGCATCCTATTTCTACTACTAATATTTTTAGAAAAGTCGCAAAGAAACATTACAGTTAACGGATGTCAGTAAGATTTGGGAGCAAAATGGCTGCAATTTTCCAAAAATTTGTCAGTCGAGCAAACCTCTTGTGATTGAATCATGCATATGACAAAATCAAATTTGTTTTCAAATATTGATTAAAGAAGTCTTCCTGAAAATGAGTGCACATAACTGGATTTCAATTTGAAACGAGAGAGGTATACACTTGTAAAAAAAAAAAAAAAAAACTCTAGTGGGAGGTGCCCTGTTTTGAACAGACGTGCCAAGGATTGCAAATGCTTGCTCTACCTACTGAGCCATCACATCTTTGTAAGAAAACATATCGCGCACATAGATCAATACAGCGATCACCTCAAAAAATCGTGATGTCCAGAAAACGCGCAAAATTGTGTGCCTCGATCATAGTTCGCCTGTTTGAATCACGATTAGCAATACGACAGGCAAAACAATAACAGCCGCCTCTTACGTTATCTCGGCATTCTCTATCACTAATATCTCCGTCACATAAGCAGTTTTTCATATACTCGTAGATGAGTTTAACACAAGTTTATGCATGATGTGTTGTTTGCACGTATTTTTATGGAGAACGACAGATCGAGTGACACTGGCGCCATCTGATATGAAAAAGTAGCCAAATCTCAAATTTCATTGCAAGCAAAGCATAGGAAAAAGAATTTGACATTTGCTTTGGCTAAGGGTGCTGGCACACTTTGCAAGTGAAATTATTTTTCCCACTCGTTGGTAACTTTTCTAACATTTTTCATAACTAAAAACTGAAATATAACAAATGAATACGACACAAAATATGTTAGCAAGTATTTTTGTTGTTTAAGGAGAATGTTTGTGTTAGTTGTTCGCGAAATTTTGAATGGGCAAGGCGAAATAAACTTCAATTGCCAAGGGTGAAGTTCCTTGATATTTATAAACGCAACATCTTGGTTGATTGTGGCGATGTTACTGGAATGCACAAGCTTGTGTTAAACTATCTATATAAAAAATTTCATTCTGCGGCGGTCACAGCTACCGTTTCAATTTTGGTGACCACTCGTTTATACTAGCGTCGTTAAATCGCTCGTAACTCTCTTTTATAGGTTGATTAATCTATTGGCATATAACTTTAGTTCGATTATTATTATAATTCTTATTACTATTATACTCAGTTGAGCAGAGCTCACAGAGTATATTAACTTTGATTGGATAACGGTTGGTTGTACAGGTATAAAGGAATCGAGATAGATATAGACTTCCATATATCAAAATCATCAGGATCGAAAAAAAATTTGATTGAGCCATGCCCGTCCGTCCGTCCGTCCGTCTGTCCGTTAATTCGATGACTTGAGTAAATTTTGAGGTATCTTCATGAAATTTGGTGTGTAGGTTCCTGAGCACTCATCTCAGATCGCTATTTAAAATGAACAATATCGGACTATAACCACGCCCACTTTTTCGTAATCGGAAATTTCGAAAAACCGAAAAAGTGCGTTAATTCATTACCAAACCCGGATAAAGCGATGAAACTTGGTAGGTGAGTTGAACTGATGACGCAGAATGGAAAATTAGTAAAATTTTGGACAATGGGCGTGGCATCGCCCACTTTTAAAAGAAGGTAATTTAAAACTTTTGCAAGCTGTAATTTGGCAGTCGTTGAAGATATCATTATAAAATTTGGCAGTAACGTTACTCCTATTACTATATGTATGCTTAACAAAAATTAGCAAAATTGGAGAACGACCACGCCCACTTTAAAAAAAAATTTTTTTTAAAGTCAAATTTTAACAAAAAATTTAATATCTTTACAGTATAAAAGTAAATTATGTCAACATTCAACTATAGTAATGATATGGTGCAACAAAATGCAAAAATAAAAGAAAATTTCAAAATGGGCGTGGCTCCGCCCTTTTTCATTTAATTTGTCTAGGTACTTTTAATGCCATAAGTCGAACAAAAATTTACCAATCCTTGTGAAATTTGGTAGGGGCTTAGATTCTGGGACAATAACTTATTTCTGTGAAAAAGGGCGAAATCGGTTTGAAGCCATGCCCAGTTTTTATACACAGTCGACCGTCTGTCCTTCCGCTCAGCCGTTAACACGATAAACTGAGCAAAAATCGATATATCTTTACTAAACTCAGTTCACGTACTTATCTGAACTCACTTTGTATTGGTATAAAAACTGGCCGAAATATGACCACGCCCACTTTTTCGATATCGAAAATTACTAAAAACGAAAAAAATGCCATAATTCTATACCAAATACGAAAAAAGGGATGAAAAATGGTATTTGGATTGGTTTTGTTATGGGCTGGTAGCCTGAGCCTGGCGTAACGGTCGTATCAGTTCAGCGAGAAGGTCTTGTGATGCTGCCAAACGCTAAGGCGTGTGCACTCGCTTGTTCCCGGAGCTTCAGCCTGGGGTGGGTAAAACTCTTACCGGTTGACCAAGCCCCTTCCTCCTCAGTCTATGACCCTAACAAAACTTAGTTTGCACACTAAATAACCACAACTCCAGACTAACCGTCTCCCGCTTTCTGTCATTCATGCCCCTACACCTGATGCAGCGCCTGCTTATAATGATATTGGCGACTGCTCTGCACCCACCCTACCATGGCTTTGTTGATGTTCTTAAAGCCCCTTTTCAACCACCTACACTTCCTTCCAAATCAGACCAAAATTCTAAATCAGCAATGCATAACAATATTTTATTTAAAAATTCAACTCATAGATGCTTATACCTATATATAAGGCCTATATACAGTAAAACTAAGCAATATATGACTTCTAAAGAGAATAGTGATTTTAAACTTGATTACAATATTTAATGGTTAAAAGTATATCTACGAACATTTTTCCTAGGGCGTAATATAATAATTTTGTATCCCGACCTACCTCAACGCAAGAATCTTTGATGTCGTTGACCCACTTTAAATAAAAGTATGTGCATACATTCGCAAGTAAGATAAGCCAAAAGGAACTCGGAAATCGGTTTATGAAAGAAGGGAGGAAAACTAATCGAATGCATAAAGATATTCAAAAGGGTGTACTCAGAGAGTGGTCAAGCAACGACATTATTGGTCTCTGCGGTTAGTGAGGCATATACCGGAGTATGTGCCGGATCTAAGTACGACAGGGAGCGTGAAGCGCGAAGACAAAAAAATTAACCACGACATCTATAATAATTCATGCATTTAGGTTTACCTGGGTTTTTCTTTGATTCAGAGGTGACTTAAATTGCCCACCCCTCTTGATTCGCTCTTAAATAGTACATATAAATTGAGTTAATGTGTATGAACATACTCCTATCTTGAGTTAGGTGCGACGATCTTATTGATCATTATTACGATTTAAGCAAGAAGACTGTTAAATCCTATACACTAGTTTGTATGTGTGTACCTACCAATTTAACATATTTCGACAATCAAACGTAAGTATAAGCATGTATGATTGCAAAAATTATAAGTAAATATGCATGTTTTAGATTACATTTAATACTTGAATATTGGTAAATATCTAAAAGCAGCGAAATTCTATTGTATTATAATTTTTATAATTTAAGCTTTTTCTTCATAGTGCGTAATTAATTTCAGGAAATCTTATTGTAAGTATTAAGGTAAGTGCGTATACCTATGTATATTTAGAGGTGAGTATCAAATGTAATATGCAAATGCATATTGGACCTTGCCCTTTATATTTCCTTTGATTTCAGGTTCTTATTTTTTTTTTCTCGTTTTCTATAATTATGTATAGTTAAATATTGCGTGAAACTTTATGGTGGGAAAAATGAAATAATTGTATTTTTCTGTGATAGCACAGAAAATTTGTAAATTTTATCTCTTAGCCCGCAGGCTTTTAGCAAATTTAAACGCAGAGGTAAGGCGAGAAATCCTTACCCTTTTTATGCCTACTCGCGCGTTAGGTAAAAATTTCAAAAATGTTAAATAAATTAATATATTTTTTATTAATATAAACAGCTCCTGTGGCTGTTAGCAAACGTTTAGGCCGGGTGCCGGTCACGCTGCTCCGGCTGCTCGATCCTCAAATCCCTTTAACACAATTTCTTTAAGTAGAAATTCAAACACCAATGATTGCCTCTGCTAATATATTGTCAGCTACGGTATTCTCCTGGCGTAATCAGAGTTAAAATGTCCACTAGTCATCTACCAATTTTGGACACACATTAAATATGCTAATCAGGTACCGTCGATTCCAAAGTTCCAAAGGAAAAAGAAAGACGAAAATTTGCGGAAGCTGATACTAAGCCAAATTGGCAGTCATGTCTATCGCTATTTCTCTAGACAAACATAGCATAAAAAGGAAATAAAAAAATAAATGCTTTATTTTTGTGAAAGGTACAGGACATCCGTGTATGCAGAAAAGTAGACTGGTGTTGGAATACGATATATGGAATAAAGCTTGCTTTTGTAGATAAAGTAAAGCGATTATAACATGTACCCATGGTACACACCACCCCACCTAAAGTGTTGGCGGAGTGCGCAATCAGTCTTTCGCTTTCTGGATGTCTTTACGATGGTATATACCTCGTTTCCCGTTCCCCACATCCTCGAGCTGATACAAGCAGTTTCCCTTTAGTGCAATTACTTTGGCTTTTATAAATTTCGGTGCAAGTTTAGCGCAAAATTTCCTACTCGCGTCACTCCGAGCAAAATTTCGTCTGTACACTATATCGCCTACTTTGAAAGTTTCTTTGGAAGTCCGGAGGTTGTACCGCTTTGCGGAATGTTCAAATGCCGCTTTTATATTTTCCATGACATCCTTTCTAACGATCTTTAATTTATCGATTCTATCCAAAACATTGGAATCCAGGGTATCAAGCTTCCTCAATAGCTCATATTCGCTAGCATGTGCTACCATCTGTTGGCCGAACAGTCCAAAATATGGCGAGCAGCCAATCGTTTGGTGCAATGAACTCCTAAGCGTTTCAGCGATGTCCGTCAGATGCTAGTCCCAATATGCTTGATCTTCTTTCAAATAGGACCTAATGCCTGTTATAATTGACCGATTAACCACCTCACTGGCATTGGCCTGGGGAATATAAAGAGCCGTGAAGATATGCTTAATACCCCGCTCTGCCAATAGACTGCTAAACTGTTGTGATTTGAATTGCTTACCGTTATCGCTAAGGATTATTTCAGGAGTGCCGAAAACGCTAAAGACATTATCTTTCAAGAAACTGCAAATCGAGGTAGTATTAAAGTTACGGATAGCTTTTAGCAGAGGGAATTTGGTGAGATGATCAAGCAAAATCAGTATGCTCGTATTTCCCTGCTTTGATCTTGGATAAGGACCAATTAGATCAATATAAAGTTTTTGAAATGGCCGTTGGACAACGTGTTGAGCAGACATAGGTGGTCGTGATATACAATTAGGGGCCTTACTCTGTCGACAAGCCTGGCAACTCGCAACGTAATCTTTAACATCTGTAGTCATGTTTGGCCAATATAGGTTAACTCTCAACCGCTCTAAAGTTTTTGCTATGCCACCGTGGCATTTATTTGGAGGACAGTGGGCATTTTCGATTGCCTGTCTAGCCAAAGTTTTCGGTATCCACAACTTCCAGTTAAAAGCCTCACGTGCCGGATTTCCATCGGCATGTTCCGTTCTTTTATATACTTTTTCATCAATAATTTGGAGATCTGGTAACTGTGATTTATTATTTCGGACATGACTAACAATCTTTTTGTAGTCTTCGGACAGAAACTCGGACGAACTCAAATCGACTAAGGGGCGGATTTCTAACTCGTTGGTTTCGACAGCTGTGTCGAAATTTTGCCTTGAGAGGCTGTCGGGCACGACATTGAAGGAACCTTTCTATGTTCGATTTTGAACCTATATTCTTGTAATTTTAAAGACAATCTCGCTAATCTGCTCGATAAATCGGTCTGCCGCATGAGCCATTGTAAACTGGCGTGATCGGTCACAATCGTAAATTCCTGGCCTTCCACGTACGCCCTGAACTTCTTCAAACTAAGGATAGCCGCTAGACATTCCAACTCGGCTACACTGTAGTTACTTTGGGCCTTATTTAACTTTTGAGAGAAGTAGGCGATAGGCACCTCAATACCCTCAGCATCTTTCTGGGACAGCACAGCACCGACACCGAGTTTGCTTGCGTCACATTGAATTATAAAGGGGATCTCATAGTTAGGACTGGCCAACACTGACGAATGCTTTTTGGGCTTCGTCATTCCAAGTAAAATTTTTGCTCTTTCTCAAAAGATTAGTTAACGGGGTTGTAATGGACGCGAAGTTCTCTACAAACCGCCTGTACCACCCAGGTATGCCCAAAAAGCGCCTTAATTGTTTAACATTTGTTGGAACCGGATAATTAGTAACCGCTGAAACTTTGTCAGGGTCGGTTTTCAAGATACCATCACCTACAATATATCCGAGATACTTCACTTCCCTGATGCAGAATCTGCTCTTTTCGACGTGGGTATTTCCGGAAATGTGGGTATCGAATGTTTCCGATACTATTAAAAGATGGTCTAAGTAGACGAATACTTGCTTTTTTAGTGTTGGTGGGATAACAGGATCCATCAAGCGACATAATGCTTGCGGGGCGTTGCAAAGACCGAAAGGCATAACACGGTATCGGTAAAGCGGATGATTAGGGACGGTGAAACAGGTGTAATCTCGTGAGTTTTCTGCTGATACTAAGCCAAATTGGCAGTCGTGTCTATCGCTATTTCTATAGACTAACATAGCATAAAAAGGAAATAAAACAAGTAAGGAAGGTTAAGTTCGGGTGTAACCGAACATTACATACTCAGTTGAGAGCTATGGTGACAACATAAGGGAAAATAACCATGTAGGAAAATGAACCGAGGGAAACCCTGGAATGTGTTTGTATGACATGTGTATCAAATGAAAGGCATTACAGAGTATTTTATGAGGGAGTGGGCCATAGTTATATAGGTGGACGCCATTTAGGGATATATCCATAAAGGTGGATCAGGGTTGACTCTAGAATGCGTTTGTACGATATGGGTATCAAATGAAAGGTGTTAATGAGTATTTTAAAAGGGAGTAATCCTTAGTTCCATAGGTGGACGCCGTTTCGAGATATCGCCACAAAGGTGGACCAGGGGTGACCCTAGAATTTGTTTGTACAATATGGGTATCAAAAGAAAGATATTAATGAGTATTTTAAAAGGGAGTAATCCTTAGTTCCATAGGCGGACGCCGTTTCGAGATATCGCCATAAAGGTGGACCAGGGGTGACCCTAGCATTTGTTTGTACAATATGGGCATCAAACGAAAGGTGTTAACGAGTATTTTAAAAGAGAGTGGGCCTTAGTTCTATAGCTGGACGGCGTTTCGAAATATCGCCATAAAGGTGGACCAGGGGTGACTCTAGAATGTGTTTGTACGATATGGGTATAAAATTAAAGGTATTAATGAGGGTTTTAAAAGGGAGTGGTGGTTGTTGTATAGGTGGTCGCATTTTCCAGATATCGCCATAGAGGTGGACCAGGGGTGACCTTAGAATTTGTTTGTACAATATGGGTATCAAAAGAAAGATGTTAATGAGTATTTTAAAAGGGAGTAATCCTTAGTTCCATAGGTGGACGCCGTTTCGAGATATCGCCATAAAGGTGGAACAGGGGGACCCTAGAATTTGTTTGTACAATATGGGTATCAAAAGAAAGGTGTTAATGAGTATTTTAAAAGGGAGTAATCCTTAGTTCCATAGGTGGACTCCGTTTCGATATATCGCCATAAAGGTGGGCCAGGGGTGACTCTAGAATTCGTTTGTGCAATATGGGTATCAAACGAAAGGAGTTAATGAGTATTTTAAAAGGGGGTGGGCCTTAGTTCTATAGGTGGACGCCTTTTCGAGGTATCGCAATAAAGGTGAACCAGGGGTGACTCTAGACTTTTTTTGTACGATATGGGTATCAAATGAAAGGTGTTAATGAGTATTTTTAAAAGGGAGTGGGCATTCGTTCTATAGGTGTTCGGCTTTTCGAGATATCGCCATAAAGGTGGACCAGGGGTGACTTTAGAATATGTTTGTACGATATGGGTATCAAATGAAAGGTGTTAATGAGTATTTTAAAAGGGCGTGGGGCTTAGTTCTTTAGGTGGACGCCTTTTCGAGATATCGCCATAAAGGTGGACCAGGGGTGACTCTAGAATGAGTTTGTACGACATGGGTATCAAATTAAAGGTATTAATGAGAGTTTTAAAAGGGAGTGGTGGTAGTTGGATATGTGAAAGCGTTTTCCAGATATCGACCAAAATGTGGACCAGGGTGACCCAGAACATCATCTGTTGGATACCGCTAATTTATTTATATATGTATGTAATACCTGCCAAGATTTTAAGGGTTTTTTATTTCGCCCTCCAGAACTTTTTCATTTTCTTCTACTTTTCTAAAGTTATATTTCCCGTCAATAAAACAATCCAATTACCTTACCATGTTTCATCCCTTTTTTCGTATTTGGTATAAAATTATGGAATTTTTTTCATTTTTCGTAATTTTCGATATCGAAAAAGTGGGCGTGGTCATAGTATGATTTCGTTCATTTTTCATACCAAGATAAAGTGAGTTCAAGTAAGCACGTGAACTAAGTTCATTAAAGATATGTCGATTTTTGCTCAAGTTATCGTGTTAACGGCCATGCGGAAGGACAGACGGACGACTGTGTATAAAAACTGGGCGTGGCATCAACCGATTGCGCCCACAGAAAACAGTTAACGTCATGAAATCTATGCCCCCACCAAATTTTAAAAGGATTGGTTAATTTTTGTTCGACTTATGGCGTTAAAAGTATCCTAGACAAATTAAATGAAAAAGGGCGGAGCCACACCCATTTTGAAATTTTCTTTTATTTTTGTATTTTTTTGCACCATATCATTACTGGAGTTGAATGTTGACATAATTTACTTATATACTGTAAAGATATTAAATTTTTTGTAAAAATTTTACTTTAAAAAAATTTTTTTTTAAAAGTGGGCGTGGCCCATCTCCGATTTTGCTAATTTTTATTAAGCGTACATATAGTAATAGGAGTAACGTTCCTACCAATTTTCATCATGATATCTTCAACGACTGCCAAATTACAGCTTGCAAAACTTTTAAATTACCTTCTTCTAAAAGTGGGCGGTGTCACGCCTATTGTCCAAAATTTTACTAATTTTCTATTCTGCGTCATAATTTCAACTCATCTACCAAGTTTCGGCGCTTTATCTGTCTTTTGTAATGAATTATCGCACTTTTTAGGTTTTTCGAAATTTTCGATATCGAAAAAGTGGGCGTGGTTATAGTCCGATATCGTTCATTTTAAATAGCGATCTGAGATGAGTGCTCAGGAACCTACATACCAAATTTCATCAAGATACCTCAAAATTTACTCAAGTTATCGTGTTAACGGACGGACGGACGGACGGACATGGCTCAATCAAATTTTTTTTCGATCCTGATTATTTTGATATATGGAAGTCTATATCTATCTCGATTCCTTTATATATGTACAACCAACCGTTATCCAATCAAACTTAATATACTCTGTGAGCTCTGCTCAACTGAGTATAAAAATAAATGCGTTTATTTTTGTGAAAGGTCCGTGTATGCAGAAAAGTAGACTGGTAATCAATCGTGTTGAAATACGATATATGGAATAAAGCTTGCTTTTGCAGATAAAGTAAAGCGATTCTAACATGTACCCATGGTACAGTTTATTGACGCAAAATATAACTTTAGAAAAAAACTATGTAAAATGGGTGTGACACCTACTATATTAGGTAGAATGAAATGAAAAAGTTCTGCAGGGCGAAATAAAAAACCCTTGAAATCTTGGCAGGAATACTGTTCGTGCCATTATATATATAAATAAATTAGCGGTATCCTACAGATGATGTTCTGGGTCACTCTGGTCCACATTTTGGTCGATATCTGGAAAACGCCTTCACATATACAACTACCACCCACTCCCTTTTAAAAGCCCCATTAATACCTTTAATTTGATACCCATATCGTACAAACACATTATAGAGTCACCCCTGGTCCACCTTTATTGCGATATATCGAAAAGGCGTCCACCTATAGAACTAAGCCCCACGCCCTTTTGAAATACTCATTAACACCTTTCATTTGATACCCATATCGTACAAACCTATTCTAAAGTCACCCATGGACCACCTTTATGGCGATATCTCGAAAAGGCGACCACCTATACAACTACCACCACTCCCTTTTAAAACCCTCATTAATACCTTTAATTTGATACCGATATCGTAAAACACATTCTAGAGTCACCCCTGGTCCACCTTTATGGCGATATCTCGAAAAGGCGTCCACCTATAGAACTAAGCCCCACGCCCTTTTGAAATACTCATTAGCACCTTTCGTTTGATACCCATATTGTACAAACGCATTCTAGAGTCACCCCTGGTCCAGCTCTATGGCGATATCTCGAAAAGGCGTCCACTTGTAGAACTAAGGCCCACTCCCTTTTAAAGTGCTCATTAACCCCTTTCATTTGATACCCATATCGTACAAACAAATTCTAGAGTCTCCCCTGGTCCACCTTTATGGCGATATCTCAAAAACCGTCCACCTAGAGAACTAAGGCCCACTCCCTTTTAAAATACTCATTAGCACCTTTCGTTTGATACCCATATTGTACAAACGCATTCTAGAGTCACCCCTGGTCCAGCTCTATGGCGATATCTCGAAAAGGCGTCCACTTGTAGAACTAAGGCCCACTCCCTTTTAAAGTGCTCAATAACCCCTTTCATTTGATACCCATATCGTACAAACATATTCTAGAGTCACCCATGGTCCACCTTTATGGCGATATCTCGAAAAGGCGACCACCTGTAGAACTAAGCCCCACTCCCTTTTAAAATACTCATTAACACCTTTCGTTTGATACCCATATTGTACAAACGCATTCTAGAGTCACCCCTGGTCCACCTTTATGGCGATATCTGGAAAACGCCTTCACATATACAACTACCACCACTCCCTTTTAAAAGCCTCATTAATACTTTTAGTTTGATACCCATATCGTACAAACACATTCTAGAGTGACCACTGGTCCGCCTTTATGGCGATATGTCGAAAAGGCGTCCACCTATAGAACTAAGACCCACGCCCTTTTAAAATACTCATTAACACCTTTCATTTGATACCCATATCGTACAAACATATTCTAGAGTCACCCATGGTCCACCTTTATGGCGATATCTCGAAAAGGCGACCACCTATACAACTACCACCACTACCTTTTAAAACCCTCATTAATACCTTTAATTTGATACCGATATCGTACAAACACATTCTGGAGTCACCCCTGGTCCACCTTTATGGCGATATCTCAAAAAGGCGTCCACCTGTAGAACTAAGGCCCACTCCCTTTTAAAATACTCATTAACATCTTTCGTTTGATACCCATATCGTACAAACACATTCTAGAGTCACCCCTGGTCCACCTTTATGGCGATATCTCAAAAAGGCGTCCACCTGTAGAACTAAGCCCCACTCCCTTTTAAAATACTCATTAACACCTTTCGTTTGATACCCATATTGTACAAACGCATTCTAGAGTCACCCCTGGTCCAACTTTATGGCGATATCTGGAAAACGCCTTCACATATACAACTACCACCACTCCCTTTTAAAAGCCTCATTAATACCTTTAATTTGATACCCATATCGTACAAACACATTCTAAAGTCACCCCTGGTCCACCTTTATGGCGATATGTCGAAAAGGCGTCCACCTATAGAACTAAGCCCCACGCCCTTTTAAAATACTCATTAAAACCTTTCATTTGATACCCATATCGTACAAACATATTCTAGAGTCACCCATGGTCCACCTTTATGGCGATATCTCGAAAAGGCGACCACCTATACAACTACCACCACTCCCTTTTAAAACCCTCATTAATACCTTTAATTTGATACCGATATCGTACAAACACATTCTAGAGTCACCCCTGGTCCACCTTTATGGCGATATCTCGAAAAGGCGTCCACCTATAGAACTAAGCCCCACGCCCTTTTGAAATACTCATTAGCACCTTTCGTCTGATACCTATATTGTACAAACGCATTCTAGAGTCACCCCTGGTCCAGCTCTATGGCGATATCTCGAAAAGGCGACCACTTGTAGAACTAAGTCCCACTCCCTTTTAAAGTGCTCATTAACCCCTTTCATTTGATACCCATATCGTACAAACAAATTCTGGGGTCTCCCCTGGTCCACCTTTATGGCGATATCTAGAAACGGTGTCCACCTATAGAACTAAGCTCCACTCCCTTTTAAAAAGACTCATTAACACCTTTCATTTGATACCCATATCATACAAACAAAGTCTAGAGTCACCCCTGGCCCACCTTTATGGCGATATCCCGAAAAGGCGACCATCTATACAACTACCACCACTCCCTTTTAAAACCCTCATTAATACCTTTAATTTGATACCGATATCGTACAAACACATTCTAGAGTCACCCCTGGTCCACCTTTATGGCGATATCTCGAAACGGCGTCCAGCTATGGAACCAAGGATCACTCCCTTTTAAAATACTCATTAACACCTTTCATTTGATACCTATATCGTACAAGCAAATTCTAGAGTCACCCCTGGTCCACCTTTATACCGATATCTCGAAAAGGCGACCACCTATACAACTACCACCACTCCCTTTTAAAACCCTCATTAATACCTTTAATTTGATACCGATATCGTACAAACACATTCTAGAGTCACCCCTGGTCCACCTTTATGGCGATATCTTGAAAAGGCGTCCACCTATAGAACTAAGCCCCACGCCCTTTTGAAATACTCATTAGCACCTTTCGTTTGATACCCATATTGTACCAACGCATTCTAGAATCACCCCTCGTCCACCTTTATGGCGATATCTCGAAAAGGCGTCCACCTATAGAACTAAGGCCCACTCCCTTTTAAAATCATTAACCCCTTTCATTTGATACCCATATCGTACAAACAAATTCTAAGGTCTCCCCTGGTCCACCTTTATGGCGATATCTCGAAACGGCGGGCACCTATGGAACCAAGGATCACTCCCTTTTAAAATACTCATTAACACCTTTCATTTGATACCCATATCGTACAGGCAAATTCTAGAGTCACCCCTGGTCCACCTTTATACCGATATCTCGAAAAGGCGACCACCTATACAAATACCACCACTCCCTTTTAAAATCCTCATTAATACCTTTAATTTGATACCCATATCGTACAAACACATTCTAGAGTCACCCATAGTCCACCTTTATGGCGATATCTCGAAAAGGCGTCCACCTATAGACCTAAGGCCCACTCCCTTTTAAAATATTCATTAACACCTTTCGTTTGATACCCATATTGTACAAACACATTCTAGAGTCACCCCTGGTCCACCTTTATGCCGATATCTCGAAAAGGCGACCACCTATACAACTACCACCGCTCCCTTTTAAAACCCTCATTAATACCTTTAATTTGATACCCATATCGTACAAACACATTCTAGAGTCACCCCTGGTCCACCTTTATGGCGATATCTCGAAAAGGCTTCCACCTATAGAACTAAGCCCCACGCCATTTTGAAATACTAGCTAACAACTTTCGTTTGATACCCATATTGTACAAACGCGTTCTAGAGTCACCCCTGGTCCACCTTTATGCCGATATCTCGAAAAGGCGACCACCTATACAACTACCACCACTCCCTTTTAAAACCCTCATTAATACCTTTAATTTGATACCCATATCGTACAAACACATTCTAGAGTCACCCCTGGTCCACCTTTATGGCGATAACTCAAAAAGGCGTCCACCTATAGAACTAAGGCCCACTCCCTTTTAAAATACTCATTAACACCTTTCGTTTGATACCCATATTGTACAAACGCATTCTAGAGTCACCCCTGGTCCAGCTCTATGGCGATATCTCGAAAAGGCGTCCACTTGTAGAACTAAGGCCCACTCCCTTTTAAAGTGCTCATTAACCCCTTTCATTTGATACCCATATCTTACAAACAAATTCTAAAGTCTCCCCTGGTCCACCTTTATGGCGATATCTCAAGAAGGCGTCCACCTATAGAACTAAGGCCCACTCCCTTTTAAAATCATTAACACCTTTCGTTTGATACCCATATTGTACAAACACATTCTAGAGTCAACCCTGGTCCACCTTTATGGCGATATCTCAAAAAGGCGTCCACCTATAGAACTAAGGCCCACTCCCTTTTAAAAGACTCATTAAACCTTTCGTTTGATACCCATATTGTACAAACGCATTCTAGAGTCACCCCTGGTCCACCTTTATGCCGATATCTCGAAAAGGCGACAACCTATACAACTACCACCACTCCCTTTTAAAACCCTCATTAGTACCTTTAATTTGATACACATATCGTACAAACACATTCTAGAGTCACCCCTGGTCCACCTTTATGGCGATATCTCGAAAAGCCGTCCACCTATAGAGCTAAGACCCACGCCCTTTTGAAATACTCATTAACACCTTTCGTTTGATACCCATATTGTACAAACGCATTCTAGAGTCACCCCTGGTCCAGCTATATGGCGATATCTGGAAAAGGCGTCCACTTGTAGAACTAAGGCCCACTCCCTTTTAAAGTGCTCATTAACCCCTTTCATTTGATACCCATATCGTACAAACAAATTCTAGAGTCTCCCCTGGTCCAACTTTATGGCGATATCTCGAAACGGCGTCCACCTATAGAACTAAGCTCCACTCCCTTTTAAAAAGACTCATTAACACCTTTCATTTGATACCCATATCGTACAAACAAACTCTAGAGTCAACCCTGACCGGAGGTTGTACCGCTTTGCGGAATGTTCAAATGCCGCTTTTATATTTTCCATGACATCCTTTCTAACGATCTTTAATTTATCGATTCTATCCAAAACATTGGAATCCAGGGTATCAAGCTTACTCAATAGCTCATATTCGCTAGCATGTGCTACCATCTGTTGGCCGAACAGTGCAAAATATGGCGAGCAGCCAATCGTTTGGTGCAATGAACTATTTTTGATCTTCTTTCAAATAGGACCTAATGCCTGCTATAATTGACCGATTAACACCCTCACTGGCGTTCGCCTGGGGACTATAAAGAGCCGTGAAGATATGCTTAATACCCCGCTCTGCCAATAGACTGCTAAACTGTTGTGATTTGAATTGCTTCCCGTTATCGATAAAGATTATTTCAGGAGTGCCGAAAACGCTAAAGACATTATCTTTCAAGAAACTGAAAATCGAGGTAGTATTAAAGTTACGGATAGCTTTTAGCAGAGGGAATTTGGTGAGATGATCAAGCAAAATCAGTATGCTCGTATTTCCCTGCTTTGATCTTGGATAAGGACCAATTAGATCAATATAAAGTTTTTGAAATGGCCGTTGGACAACGTGTTGAGCAGACATAGGTGGTCGTGATATACAATTAGGGGCCTTACTCTGTCGACAAGCCTGGCAACTCGCAACGTAATCTTTAACATCTGTAGTCATGTTTTGCCAATATAGGTTAAGTCTCGACCGCTCTAAAGTTTTTCCTATGCCACCGTGGCATTTATTTGGAGGACAGTGGGCATTTTCGATTGCCTGTCTAGCCAAAGTTTTCGGTATCCACAACTTCCAGTTAAAAGCCTCACGTGCCGGATTTCCATCGGAATGTTCCATTCTTTCATATATTTTTTCATCAATAATTTGGAGATCTGGTAACTGTGATTTATTATTTCGGACATGGCTAACAATTTTTTTGTAGTCTTCGGACAGAAACTCGGACGAACTCAAATCGACTAAGGGGCGGACTTCTAACTCGTTGGTTTCGACAGCTGTGTCGAAATTTTGCCTTGAGAGGCTGTCGGGCACGACATTGAAGGAACCTTTTCTATGTTCGATTTTGAACCTATATCCTTGTAATTTTAAAGACCATCTCGCTAATCTGCTCGATAAATCGGTATGCCGCATGAGCCATTGTAAACTGGCGTGATCGGTCACAATCGTAAATTCCTGGCCTTCCACGTATGCCCTGTACTTCTTCAAACAAGGGTTAGCCGCTATACATTCCAACTCGGTTACACTGTAGTTACTTTGGGCCTTATTTAACTTTTGAGAGAAGTAGACGATAGGCACCTCAACACCCTCAGCATCTTTCTGGGACAGCACAGCACCGACACCGAGTTTGCTTGGGTCACATTGAATTATAAAGGGGATCTCATAGTTAGGACTGGCCAACACTGGCGCGGAACAAAGCATGTTCTTTAAAGTGTCGAATGCTTTTTGGGCTTCGTCCTTCCAAGTAAAATTTTTGCTCTTTTTCAAAAGATTAGTTAACGGGGTTGTAATGGACGCGAAGTTCTCTACAAACCGCCTGTACCACCCAGCCATGCCCAAAAAGCGCCTTAATTGTTTAACATTTGTTGGAACCGGATAATTAGTAACCGTTGAAACTTTGTCATGGTCGGTTTTCAAGATACCATCACCTACAATATATCCGAGATACTTCACTTCCCTGATGCAGAATCTGCTCTTTTCGACGTTTATGATAAGACCTGCTTTCCTCAGATGATGAGCGACTTCGGACAAAACGGAAATGTGGGTATCGAATGTTTCCGATACTATTAAAAGATCGTCTAAGTAGACGAATACTTGGTTTTTTAGTGTTGGTGGGATAACGCGATCCATCAAGCGACATAGTGCTTGCGGGGCGTTGCAAAGACCGAAAGGCATAACACGGTATCGGTAAAGCGGACGATTAGGGACGGTGAAACAGGTGTAATCTCGTGAGTTTTCTGCTGATACTAAGCCAAATTGGCAGTTGTGTCTATCGCTATTTCTATAGACAAACATAGCATAAAAAGGACATAAAAAAATAAATGCGTTTATTTTTGTGAAAGGTCCGCGTATGCAGAAAAGTAGACTGGTAATCAATCGTGTTGAAATACGATATATGGAATAAAGCTTGATTTTGCAGATAAAGTAAAGCGATTCTAACATGTACCCATGGTACAGTTTATTGACGCAAAATATAACTTTAGAAAAAAACTTTGTAAAATGGGTGGACACCTACCTTATTAAGTAGAATGAAATGAAAAAGTTCTGCAGGGCGAAATAAAAAACGCTTGAAGTCTTTGGCAGGAATACAGTTCGTGGCATTATATATATAAATAAATTAGCGGTATCCAACAGATGATGTTCTGGATCACTCTGGTCCACATTTTGGTCGATATCTGGAAATCGCCTTCACATATACAACTACCACCACTCCCTTTTAAAAGCCCAACTAATACCTTTAATTTGATACCGATATCTTACAAACACATTCTAGAGTCACCCCTGGTCCACCTTTATGGCGATATATTGAAAAGGCGTCCACCTATAGAACTAAGCCCCACGCCCTTTTAAAATACTCATTAACACCTTTCATTTGATACCCATATCGTACAAACATATTCTAGAGTCACCCATGGTACACCTTTATGGCGATATCTCGAAAAGCCGACCACCTATACAACTACCACCACTCCCTTTTAAAACCCCCATTAATACCTTTAATTTGATACCCATATCGTACAAACACATTCTACAGTCATCCCTGGTCCACCTTTATGGCGATATCTCGAAAAGGCGTCCACCTATAGAACTAAGCCCCACGCCCTTTTGAAATACTCATTAGCACCTTTCGTTTGATACCCATATTGTACAAACGCATTCTAGAGTCACCCCTGGTCCAGCTATATGGCGATATCTCGAAAAGGCGTCCACTTGTAGAACTAAGGCCCACTCCCTTTTAAAGTGCTCATTAACCCCTTTCATTTGATACCCATATCGTACAAACAAATTCTAGAGTCTCCCCTGGTCCACCTTTATGGCGGTATCTCGAAACGGCGTCCACCTATAGAACTAAGCTCCACTCCCTTTTAAAAAGACTCATTAACACCTTTCATTTGATACCCATATCATACAAACAAAGTCTAGAGTCACCCCTGGTCCACCTTTATGGCGATATCTCGAAAAGGCGTCCACCTATAGAACTAAGCCCCACGACCTTTTGAAATACACATTAGCACTTTTCGTTTGATACCCATATTGTACAAACGCATTCTAGAGTCACCCCTGGTCCACCTTTATGGCGATATCTCGAAAAGGCGTCCACCTATAGAACTAAGGCCCACTCCCTTTTAAAATCATTAACCCCTTTCATTTGATACCCATATCGCACAAACAAATTCTAGGGTCTCCCCTGGTCCACCTTTATGGCGATATCTCGAAACGGCGTCCACCTATGGAACCAAGGATAACTCCCTTTTAAAATACTCATTAACACCTTTCATTTGATACACATATCGTACAAGCAAATTCTAGAGTCACCCCTGGTCCACCTTTATGGCGATATCTCGAAACGGCGTCCACCTATAGAACTAAGACCCACGCCCATTTGAAATACTCATTAACACCTTTCGTTTGATACCCATATTGTACAAACGCATTCTAGAGTCACCCCTGGTCCACCTTTATGGCAATATCTCGAAAAGGCGTCCACCTATAGAACTAAGCCCCACACCCTTTTAAAATATTAATTAACACCTTTCGTTTGTACAAACACATTCTAGAGTCACCCCTGGTCCACCTTTATGGCGATATCTCGAAAAGGCGTCCACCTATAGAACTAAGGCCCACTCCCTTTTAAAATACTCATTAACACCTTTCGTTTGATACCCATATTGTACAAACGCATTCTAGAGTCACCCCTGGTCCACCTTTATGCCGATATCTCGAAAAGGCGACCACCTATACAACTACCACCACTCACTTTTAAAACCCTTAATACCTTTAATTTGATACCCATATCGTACAAACACATTCTAGAGTCACCCCTGGTCCACCTTTATGGCGATATCTCGAAAAGACGTCCACTTATAGAACTAAGACCCACGCCCTTTTGAAATACTCACTAACACCTTTCGTTTGATACCCATATCGTACAAACACATTCTAGAGTCACCCTTGGTCCACCTTTATGGGGATATCCCGAAAAGGCGTCCACCTATAGAACTAAGCCCCACAACCTTTTGAAATATTCATTAACACCTTTCGTTTGTACAAACACATTCTAGAGTCACCCCTGGTCCACCTTTATGGCGATATCTCGAAAAGGCGACCACCTATACAACTACCACCACTCCCTTTTAAAACCCTTAATACCTTTAATTTGATACCCATATCGTACAAACACATTCTAGAGTCACCCCTGGTCCACCTTTATGGCGATATCTCGAAAAGACGTTCACTTATAGAACTAAGACCCACGCCCTTTTGAAATACTCACTAACACCTTTCGTTTGATACCCATATCGTACAAACACATTCTAGAGTCACCCTTGGTCCACCTTTATGGGGATATCCCGAAAAGGCGTCCACGTATACAACTACCACCACTCCCTTTTAAAACCCTTAATGCCTTTAATTTGATACCCATATCGTACAAACACATTCTGGAGTCACCCCTGGTCCACCTTTATGGCGATATCTCGAAAAGGCGTCCACCTATAGACCTAAGGCCCACTCCCTTTTAAAATATTCATTAACACCTTTCGTTTGATACCCATATTGTACAAACACATTCTAGAGTCACCCATAGTCCACCTTTATGGCGATATCTCGAAAAGGCGTCCACCTATAGAACTAAGGCCCACTCCCTTTTAAAATTCTCATTAACACCTTTCGTTTGATACCCATATTGTACAAACGCATTCTAGAGTCACCCCTGGTCCACCTTTATGGCGATATCTCGAAAAGACGTCCACTTATAGAACTAAGACCCACGCCCTTTTGAAATACTCACTAACACCTTTCGTTTGATACCCATATCGTACAAACACATTCTAGAGTCACCCCTGGTCCACCTTTATGGGGATATCCCGAAAAGGCGTCCACGTATAGAACTAAGGCCCACTCCCTTTTAAAATGCTCATTAGCACCTTTCGTTTGATACCCATATTGTACAAACGCATTATAGGGTCACCCTGGTCCACTCCCTTTTAAAACCCTCATTAATACCTTTAATTTGATACCCATATCGTACAAACACATTCTAGAGCCACCCCTGGTCCACCTTTATGGCGATATCTCGAAAAGGCGTCCACCTATAGAACTAAGACCCACGTCCTTTTGAAATACTCATTAACACCTTTCGTTTGATACCCATATCGTACAAACACATTCTAGAGTCACCCCTGGTCCACCTTTATGGCGATATCTCGAAAAGGCGTCCACCTATAGAACTAAGACCCACGCTCTTTTGAAATACTCATTAACACCTTTCGTTTGATACCCATATTGTAGAAACGCATTTTGAGTCACCCCTGGTCCACCTTTATGCCGATATCTCGAAAAGGCGACCACCTATACAACTACCACCACTCCCTTTTAAAACCCTCATTAATACCTTTAATTTGATACCCATATCGTGCAAACACATTCTAGAGTCACTCCTGGTCCACCTTTATGGCGATATCTCGAAACGGCGTCCACCTATGGAACTAAGGATCACTCCCTTTTAAAATACTCATTAACACCTTTCATTTGATACCCATATCGTACAAACAAATTCTAGAGTCAACCCTGCTCCACCTTTATGGCGATATCCCTAAATGGCGTCCACCTATAGAACTATGGTCCACTCCCTCATAAAATACTCTTTATTACACATGTCATACAAACACATTCCAGGATTACCCTCGGTTCATTTTCCTACATGGTTATTTTCCCTTATGTTGTCACCGTAGCTCTCAACTGAGTATGTAATGTTCGGTTACACCCGAACTTAACCTTCCTTACCTGTTCATTCTACTTAGTTCATTTAGTGAGCGGTATTTTTTTTTCATGAAGTGATTTCTATTTCTGTATGTAATATGTGTTCCAAATATGGGCCTAATGGGACCACAAATACGTTTTTTTTTGAATATCTCAATCCTTGCGCCACCTGGCGGTGATTGTTTTCATATATCGCATTCTATTCATATATGCAATATGTGTTCCAAATATGAGCCTAATCGGACCACAAATACGATTTTTTTTTAATATCTCGATCCTTGCGCCACCTGGCGGCGATTTTTTTCATGTGTCGGTTTCTGTTCATGTATGTAATATGTGTTCCAAATATGGACCTAACCGGACCACAAATACAATTTTTTTTTAATATCTCGATCCTTGCGCCACCTGGCGGCGATTTTTTTCATATGTCGCTTTGTATTCATGTATGTATTATGTGTTCCAAATATGAGGCAAATCGGACCACAAATAAGATTTTTTGAAATATTTCGATCCATGGGCCACCTATCGGAGTTTTTTTTTTCATATTATTGCATTGTCATCGGGTTCTCAACTAGTTACACGCTTGTAGCTTATCGGGAAGTTACTTAAATTTTAATTACAAAATTCGTTCACAAGGGCCGTCCGAGTCAAGTTAATAAAACTGTTTAAATAGATCGAAAATTTAAATTGCTGCATCTTTTTTTCATTTTGTATAACGGTTTTCGTGCCTTTCCTTGGATAACTTGAGAAAAATCTAAAATCGAGTTTTGATTCCAACAAGATACGAGCTTTGAAGATTAATTTAGGATTTATTTATGTTTTCAGCGATTTCATATGCAGACGACACAAAAGAAAGTAGCACAAGCTAACTTGCATTCTTCTTTTGAATTTTATCTGCTTTTGAAAACGTTCATTGCAGTACATTGTTGACAAGAAATGGTCGAATTGGAATATCTCAGGCAAAATTCAATGGATTTATTATATTCCTGAGTTTTTGAACGCAAAATTATTTATTGCCTCTTATGGCTTAACGTTGTCAAAAACGTTGCAATGTAAAAATAATTATGCGGAAACTAAGAAGGCGGTAAAGTTCACCGACCAGCAGGATTGCGTGATTTTTATTTGAATGAATCACGAATCCAAAAATAAAATGTATTTTTTATTTGAAAATGTTTTCAAATCAAAGATATTTTTGATCTTATATTAGATTCGGCATCCAAATAAAAAATACTTTTTATTTGTTAGTTGATTCTTCAGCCGAATCATATAAGTATATCTTATACTCCTATATTGCTATAAAACACCCCCAACATCAAAGTACAGAAATATAAAAAATAGGAAAAGAAATTCGATAAACGAATGTACTTCAAATGACAATTTAGCTTTGAAAACTACATGAGCGTATCAAGCATTCATTGTGAAATCGGTTATTGTTGGAAAATAATTTAAAATCAAAACTATTAAAAAAAAATCCAAGATATCGGCATATGATTTACGTTTGTTTTTAACATTTCAAAACAAGCGATTATAAAGGCTCGAGGTATCTGAGACAGAAAGCTTTCGCTTCTATTAATATGCCCCAAAAATTAGTTGAGTTTAAATCAACAACGAGTTTTGTAACTGATGGCATGGTTATTGATTCCGGTAAATAAGGACTATTTTTACATGGATGGCTTTCACTATTTCCCCGCTATTTGTTTTTTAAACGATTTTATTTATTTGCATAACAATTATGCTATCTTCTTTTAGATATAGTTACATCGACTATTTCTAATCAATCCTTATATAATGAGTGTCAGGACTTACCAGATAAGTTGGATGTACACCCAGTACCAATCATGGAGCTTACGCCGAGCATGAATATTGATTTTGGTAGGAATGTATTACTTATGTTTATCCGGTTCATACAATTGATTTTCGTATAAACCACATATCCTCCTAGCATTTTTCCATATATATTTTAGATATTGTTACCGTGAGCGGTAATGAATGAAAAAGCGGTAGGAATGAAAACGGCGACCTTGTAACTGATGTCCAGAGAGTGCTTAGATTATGGAGGGAACACTTCTCTGCTCTCCTAAATGGAGGCAGCAATTCACCGCGCAGAGATGAAGAACCCGATCCCGCAATCGATGATGATGGAATATATGTCCCCCCCGCCCGATTATGACGAAGTTAGAATAGCAATAACCAGATTGAAAAACAACAAGGCCGTGGGCGCTGATGGATTGCCTGCGGAGCTATTCAAGTTCGGCGGCGAGGAGTTGGTAAGGCGCATGCAGCAGCTTCTTAGCAAAATATGGGCGGACGAAAGCATGCCCGACGGTTGGAATCTACGTGTTCTTTGCCCAGTCCACAAGAAGGGGGATACTGCAAAATGCACCAACTATCGTGGAATCAGCCTTCTTAATATCGCATATAAGGTCCTTTCAAGTGTATTGTGCGAAAGATTGAAGCCCACCGTGAACCGGCTGATTGGACCTTATCAGTGCGGCTTCAGACCTGGTAAATCTACCATCGACCAGATTTTTACAATGCGCCAAATCTTGGAAAAATCCCGTGAAAAGAGAATCGACACACATCACCTCTTCGTCGACTTTAAAGCCGCCTTCGACAGCACGAAAAGGAGCTACCTATATGCCGCTATGTCTGAATTTGGTTTCCCCGCAAAACTTATACGTCTGTGCAAAATGACGTTGAGCAACACCATCAGCTCAGTCAGAATTGGGAAGGACCTCTCCGAGCCGTTCGAAACTAAACGAGGTTTCAGACAGGGTGACCCCCCTATCGTGCGATTTCTTTAATTTGATGCTGGAGAAAATTACACTATCTGCAGAACTTAACCGCACTGGAACAATATACTATAAAAGCGTGCAATTACTGGCATATGCTGATGACATTGATATCATCGGCCTAAACACCCGCGCTGTTAGTTCTGCTTACTCCAAGCTGGAAAAAGAAGCGGTAAAGATGGGTTTGATGGTGAATGAGGACAAAACGAAGTACCTGCTGTCATCGAGCAAAGAGTCAGCGCATATGCGCCTTGGCAACCACGCTACTGTTGGCAGCCATAATTTCGAAATAGTAAAAGACTTCGTTTATTTGGGAACCAGCATCAACACTAGCAACAACATCAGCACTGAAATCCAGCGAAGAATCAATCTTGCCAATAAATGCTACTTTGGACTAGGTAGGCAATTGAAAAGTAAAGTCCTCTCTCGGCGAACGAAAATCATACTCTACAAGTCACTTATCGTACCCATCCTGCTATATGGGGCAGAAGCATCGACCATGACAACAGCAGATGAAGCGGCTTTGGGAGTGTTCGAGAGAAAAGTTCTTCGAAAGATTTATGGACCTCTACGCGTTGGCGATGGCGAGTACCGAAGAAGATTTAATGATGAGCTGTACGAGCTATACGCAGACATCAACATAGTCCAGCGAATTAAAACGCAGCGGCTGCGCTGGCTAGGCCATGTTATGCGAATGAAAGATGATGCTCCGGCCAAGAAAGTGTTTCTATCGGAACCCGCCTATGGAAGCAGAGGTAGAGGGCGGCCCCCACTCCGTTGGAAGGACCAGGTGGAAAACGATTTAAACTCCCTTGGTGTGACCAATTGGCGCCGGTTGGCGCGCCTTGTTGGACGGCCATAACCGTTTAGACGGTTAAGCGCCAATTAAGTAAGTAAGTAAATAAGTACCGTGAGCGGTCCGCATCAACTTTCGCAACATTATCAGCCACTGCCGCCAAGCATGGAATTCATTGAGTTACCTCCAACCATGACTATCGATTCTAGTAAGATGCAAAGGCAGGATTGTTATAGACCGTGCAAAAGAAATTTACTACTTTTCTTTGATCGTCATTCCAGATATATCATCATTGCCAACACCGCATCAACCTTTATTTCGTGAGATACCGCACTTCTCAAAAGTTGGACCTGAACATTGCACGAGCTTTCATAATGGTAAAAACATATTTTGCATAAGTTCGATTGAAACTTTGCACACGTATCAAGGCTCGATGACAATGCATTAATGTGATGGTGTGGTGACATAAGGTCAACGGCCATAAGGTCAACTGGCCATAAGTTAGATTGAAACTTTGCACACGTATCAAGGCTCGATCACAATGCAATAATGTGATGGTGGGGTCACATAAGGTTAACGGACATAAGGTCAATTGAACTTATGACCACCCCAAATGGCCATAGATTTGAAACAGTGCACATAATGCGAAAAACGCATTCCTTTATTATTGTAGATGAGGGACTTTGTATATGTAATAGGGGGAATGACCCGACTTTTATTACTGCGTTAAGGGAGGAGGTCCTGGACCTCACCCTGGTTAGTAGAGAACTGGAAGGTCGGATATCTGGATGGAGGGTTCTCAACGAGCACTCCTTCTCTGATCACCGATATATTCAGTTCTCAGTGAACGAAGAACGTCCCGGTAAAATATCTTTTAGGAACCCTAAAAGTACTAACTGGGACTTGTATTGTAGGAAGCTGGGAGAGCTACTGCCTGCGGTGCCTATCATTAGTTCGGGCCTGTCCGAATCTGAGATAGACGTTCTGGTGGAAAACTTCACCTCGGCAAGCAATAGCGCCTTTCAGCTGTCCTGCCCATTGAAAACTTACAGGGGGAAGGGCAAGCCGCCCTGGTGGTCGGATTCTCTTGACGACCTAAGAGCGTCCAGTCGGCGGCTCTTCAACAGAGCCAGGAGGAGTAAATTACCCTCGGACTGGGAGCTCTATAAGGTGAGTCTGGGGATTTATAAATATGAAATAAGGATAGCCAAGCGAGATGCATGGCGAAGCTTCTGCGAAAACGTAGAAGGCTGCAATGAATCCGCGAGATTTAGAAAAATACTCTCTAGGAACCCCGCTCCTCTGGGGTATCTGAGAGATGATGGTGGGGACTGGTCGATGAGTAGCGAGGAGTCCCTAAGGCTTTTACTGGACAATCATTTTCCCGATGTCCGAGTTGCGCAGGGATCTTCGCCTGCATGGTCGGCGGTCGTTGGCCATGCAGAAGTGCCTGCCATTCCAATACGGGAAAGTCAGATAACCTGGGCTATAGGGTCGTTCAAGCCCTATAAGTCTCCGGGCCCGGATGGAATCATTCCTGCGCAGCTTCAAAGGTCTTTGGGGATTTCCTGCCGCTGGTTGGCCATCATATATACTAACTGCCTCAGGCTTAACTATATCCCGAAGTCTTGGCACACGGTTAGGGTTATTTTCATTCCGAAGGCCGGCAGAAGCTCTCATGTATCACCTAAGGATTTCAGGCCAATCAGTCTCTCGTCGTTTCTTCTTAAGACGTTTGAGCGGTTGATTGACCTGTACCTACGGGAAAGGATACCTCGGGGGTTACTGTCGGCTTCACAACATGCGTACTACAAGGGCAGATCGACGGAAACGGCTCTCCATTCGATTGTAAAGCAAATAGAGGGGTCCCTAGAACACAAAGAGTATGCTCTGGGTGCCTTTCTAGACATCGAGGGAGCTTTTAACAATGTCTTACCGGGGTCAATCGAAAGAGCTCTGGTGGGTTTAGGAGTCGAGGCGGCTCTGGTTGAATTTATTAGCAAACTTCTATGCGGCTGAATTGTCGCAGCGGAGTGGGGAGGGGCCATAATTAAGAGGAAGGTGTGCAGGGGCACGCCACAGGGGGGTGTCCTATCTCCTCTCCTCTGGGTTGTGGTAGTCAACGAGCTTCTTGTGGAGCTGGAAGCCAATGGTTGTCGGGTGGTTGCCTATGCAGATGACCTCGCTATCCTAGTCAGAGGCAAATTTCTGGGCGCCCTGCGCGATGTTCTTCAGGGCTACCTGGATACTGTGGCTAGGTGGGCTGAATCATGTGGGTTGGCGGTCAACCCGGGAAAAACGGAATTGGTCCTTTTCACAAGAAGATATAAGGTGCCCGATTTCAGAACTCCCTCGATTGCAGGGGTACCGTTGGTACTTTCTGATAGGGTTAAATATTTGGGGATTGTTTTGGACAAGAAACTGTCCTGGAGACTCAATGCGGAAGATCGGGCCAGGAAGGCCGCCATTGCCTTGTACTGCTGCAGAGGAGCTATCGGAAAGAGATGGGGACTCTCGCCAAGAATAGTACACTGGCTTTATGAGATGGTGGTCAAACCGATTCTGCTATATGGGGTGCTGGTCTGGTGGAAAGCACTGGACACGGCGAGCACCTCCAAAATGTTAGTGTCAGTGCAACGGACGGCGCTGATCGGTATCAGTGGCGCTCTCAGAACAACGCCTACCTTGGCACTGAACGTCATGCTGAACATATACCCAGTAGATATTGCGGGAAAGGCGGCCGCGGCAAGGTCGTTGGTCAGGCTTCGTGATATGGGATATAGACTTTCTGACCGCGGACACTCTAGCCTTCTTACCAGTTTCGACTTCATCCCGGACAGAACGGACTACTGTATGCCGATAACAGCTCCCTATACAACCTTCACCCCAGTTATTCCAGAGAGAGAGGATTGGGGAAGAGGAATTATCTGGGGCATGGGACCGGTTAACTTGTTCACGGATGGGTCGAAGCTGGATGGAAAGGTTGGTGGGGGGGTCTTTTGTCAAGAGCTAAATTTAAGCCGCAAGTTTAAGTTGGCTGATCACTGCAGTGTATTCCAAGCGGAAATTGCTGCGATTAAGGATGCGGTGGATGGAATGCTATCCAGTGCTACCACGGTTAGGGAATTTAACATCTACTCTGATAGCCAATCGGCTATCAAGGCCTTGAGCTCAACTACAGTGCGATCGAGGGTGGTCTGGGAGTGCCTGACCTCGCTTGCGATTGCATCGAATTATTTTACAATTAAGATTATCTGGGTCCCGGGCCATAGTGATATCCCGGGTAACTGTCAAGCGGATCTCTTAGCCCGCATCGGTACAACTGAACCGGATGAAGATGGCTGTAGGGACTTCGGGATCCCGCTGGCCACCTGTGGATTGCTCCTCCATAGCTGGGCCTCGAATCAGCTCAGCAAACGTTGGGCGGATACCACGTCTTGCAGGGTAGCAAGATCTTTCTGGCTGAAAGTGGATGGCAGGAGGTCTGCTGAAATAATTAAGTTCACTAAGGCTCACCTATCAATGGTCATTGGGGTTTTGACAGGGCACTGTCCCATGGGTATCCATGCGGTACGTCTCAATATACTGGAAACTCCATCCTGCTGCAGCTGTATGGAGGATGATGAGGTGGAATCACCAAATCACTTTATGCTTGATTGTCCAGCTTTTGCCAGAATTAGGCGAAAGTACTTCGGTCGCGACTCACTTGGATCTCCCGAGGATATATCCAAAGTTGAGATCGGTATCATTCGGAGCTTTATCGTTGCTACCCAACGATTCTCTAAGTAGCTGGATCTAGGTCACCGTTATTTTTGGTGTATGTGGTATCACAACGGACCTTCGTGTTGTCCAAGTGAGCTATCCTTATCAGGGAAGCTACCACCTAACCTATCCTATCCTATTCCTTTATTAATGATAGAAGTGGATGCATGGCACATCTACGAAAGAGCATACCGGAGCCCTTTTTAACACGCTTTTATTAGCTTGGCCTGTATCCATGTATGTATGTAACGGAATCTGGAGTGGAGCCGAGAGCCCCGGTAATGCAGAGCTCCGAACTCCGTTGCACCTCTTGAAGCATTTTAAGATAGGTACTTTTATCTAGTGCAGGCCACCATACCAAGGCACCATAAAGAAGAATCGGGCCCACAATGGCTGTGTAAATACAGGAGGTCACCTTAGGGGAGAATCCCCAGGAGGTGCCAATTGCCCTCTTGCAGGTGAACAGCTCTGCTGCTACCTTCTTGGATCGCTCCACTATATGGTCACTCCATAATAGCTTCCTATCCAGAATGACTCCCAAATACTTGACTTGATCGCTAAACGCTAAGAACGTACCCCCATTTCTTGGCGGTGTAAGATTTGGTACTTTTTACCTCCTCATGAAGAGAACAAGCTCGGTTTTATCCGGGTTGACTTCCAAACCTGTGGCGGGTTGTACTCCTGGAACATCTCCAGGATGTCAGCTGAGTCCGTTGGCGTCACTGGAACCCAGGCTCTAGCCCTTGGTCGTGAGGGGATACCGACCTGGCGTCGTCACAATTGCCTGATATTGCCCTGGAACCACCCTGCATTGGTGTAAGATGGCGGTGGACCAGGGTTGTCTTTCTTAACCTTAACGGCCACCGTAGCGAGCGCCATCTTCGCCTCCCTGCGTCTGGGCCCTTTTCGGTGCCGTGGGGTTGGATTCATCCATGGACCGCTGGCGTTTCGTGGTTTCATCACTCTCGACTAAAACTTTTAAAATTACTTGAACTAAAAAATTTAAAATAAATAATAGTTTAAAAAAAAACTAAAAAAAACACGCTTTTATAGCAAACCGAACTAAAAAATAGAAAATAATTTTCAATTAAAAAGAGTTTATATAACAGTAGTAGAAGGTCAAACAATCATTATAGTTAATCACCTCAAAATAAAATTTTAATAAAATTTAATTTATTAACAGAATATTTTAATTCACAGTAAAAAACGTGGGGTGCTTGACATTGAATGTTACAATCATTCTATTGGCAACTATCTGAGAGGAAAGATATGAAATGTAGTCAAATGCACCCCACGCAATACTTGTATACAAATTAAATTCTATCTTAGATAATGCAACAGTGTATACTGCAAATAAACGCTATTTTAAAGATCCTCGCTATGCTAGCGAAATTTGTCTCGAAGACTTCGCAACTCCTCGTCGAGCGAAACGTACCCTAACGCTGGTAAAGAACGCAATAAATAAGAAAAATAAAATTATCAAAAGTTTGCAAGACAAAAAACGGCATTTACGAAAAAAAGTGAAATCTTTGGAGGAGCTAGTTACCCATTAACGAGAGAAAAATCTTATAAATTCTGATTCCGAAAAGATAATAGTCAAGTATACGAGGTGTGTTCAAAAAGTATCGCGAATTTTGAATTTTCGCGGGTTACGTACATATATTCAAATTTCAATTTGTGGCGTTATGTTGGACCCATGTCTCTCAGTTATGCCGACAAGCTCGCCCATTTTGAATTTTCACTTATTTGTTGACAGCTGCTTTGCTTGCACGTTATGTGGACCGTCTTCGATTTTTACCTAAAAAAAAATTTATCACAGAACCTGTATCAAATTTTGTGTGAAAAATGAAATTAAGTGCACGGATGCATTCCGAATATTGACTGTCGCATACGGAGAAGCTACCTTAGACCGAAGCAACGTATATCGGTGATACAAAATGTTCTCAGAAGGCCAAGAAGATGTGAACGACGAAGAGCGTGCCGGACGCCAGAGCACTTAAACAAGAGACGAAAAAATGTATGAAGTGAAGAAAATGGTATTGGCCAATCGTCGAATTACGGTTAGAGAAGTTTCTGAGGACATAGACATATTGATTGGCTCATGCCATTCGATTTTTGGCATGAGACGGGTCGCCGCGAAATTCGTACCAAAATTGCTCAATTTCGACGCGACTTTTTGCCCCAAAACAACTCACTAATGAAGCCCCAGCCACCGTATTCCACAGATCTAGCCCCCTGTGACTTTTTCTTGTTCCCTTAACTGAAGAGGCCCATGAAAGGACGACGCTACGCTACGATTGACGAGATAAAGACGGCATCGAAGAAGGAACTGAACAAGATAAAAAAAATGATTTTTTGAAGTGCTTCAAAGATTGGAAATACCCTTGGCACAAGTGTATAATATCTCGTGGGGATTATTTTGAAGGGGACAAAATTGATATTCATTAATAAATAAATAATTTTTGAAAAAACACAAAATTCGCGATACTTTTTGAACACAGGTATGCATTAATTATGTTAGCAACGTAACACCTCAGGAAAGTATTTTGGGATAAGCCAACATGTAATGGCTTTGTGGTGTTACGTTTTTATAATTGTTATACGTATGCTATAAATGTGAATGTCCTTTAAATAGGATTTCATACCAGGTAAAATAAAGCAAATGGTGTCAAGAAAGCTACAAGGGGTGAAATGGTATTGTAAGGAAATAAGGAGCTTCGCCTTAACCCTCCATTTCTATTCTCCTGAAGCTTATAAGTATGTACGGGCAACTTGGAAAAATATGCTACCGAACCCATCTACATTAAGGAGGTGGTATCAAAATATTGATGGCTCACCTGGTTTTACAAAACATGCTTTAGAGGCAATTTCCTTGAGGACAAAAGACAATCAACACTTATTGGTGAAACTCGTAATTGATGAAATGACCATTAAGGAGAAAAAGACGTATAATCGGGGCGGATTCAAAGGCGGAATAGATATGGGTATAATTGAAGATTGTAAAGAAAATGATTCCATTCCCATCGCCAACAGCGTCTTAGTAATAATGGCTGTTTCACTTAACTCCAATTGGAATATACCAATTGGATATTTTTTAATACGTTCTCTACGTGGTTAGGAGCAGGCCTATCTAGTGATCGAAGCACTACCCTCCTAGACAGCTATCAGTCATTTGAGACATCAATTGACAGATATGGCTGATGGAAATTTACATCACAGCGTAAAGCAAAGTTTCTATCAGGCTGTTAGAAGCGACATGACAAACCTGATGTAAACATTTTGTATACGTGTATGCATACACATATATACCATGGTTTTCCATAGGAATAAAAGGAAAATTTTATGCATTAGTGATGTCAAAAATTCTGTTAATGTGTTGGAGTTTCCGTCAGCTCTGTCTAGCAGTGTATGCATTGCAAAGCTGCGGAGCTCGGGTGTATTCCATTACATTTGATGGTGCACAAACAAATTTAACCATGTGTAATAGTTTAGGAGCCAATTTCACGTATGGACCAAAATTTAATCCAATAATTAATAAATCCTGCTACGAAAGATAAAGTATATATTTTTCTTTTATTTTTGCAACATGATTAAATTAGTACGAAATTCTTTGGGCGACAAAAAAGTTGTTAAGACGGAAGATGGCCAACTAATTGAATGGACGTTTCTGGTTGACTTGTACAACATTCAAAAACAAGGACTGCGTATCGCAAATAAATTAACAAAGAAGCATATTATTTATAAAAATATCAATATTAACGTTAAGTTGGCTATACAAACACTGAGCGGAAGTGTGGGTAAATCGCTTTTATTCTTAGAAAGTATTTTACCAGACCACGTAATAAATACAAATACTGCAGAATTTTGTATGAATTTTAATGATATTGGCGACATTTTGAACTGTAAAAATAGATATTCAAAGAAGGAATTTGATGGACCCGTTACTGAAGAGACTTTTTTTAAATTAAAAGCGCAGGCAGAAGTATTTATAGAATACTAGAAGACCCGGCAGACGTTGTCCTGCCCTAAATTTGGCCTATCTGCATACATTTTAATAAGCTTTTTCCGTCTGAATCTGCCCTCCCCCTCTTCACTTTTTCCTAATCCTTTTATTCACTCCTCCGTCTGTCGTTTTCGCTTCATGAATTTCCATCTTCGTCTCATTCTATATCTTTCTCAATCTCCTTCTCTCTTTTCTCTTCTCTCAATTTCTTCTCATTCTTCTGCATCCCTTATTGCCTGTCCCAGAGGGTGGTATGTATTTAATTCCAGTCCCAGTCCCACTCCGAGTCTCAGTCCCAGTCCAACTCCGAGTCTCAGTCTCAGTCCTAGTCCTAATCACAGTCCTAGTCCTAATCCCAGTCCCAGTCCATATCTGGATAATATATTACTCTGTACTAAAGCACTCATCAACAGCCTTCATTTGATATCCATATTGTATAAGCACTGTATAGGCATTCACTGGCCCACGTTTTGGCCTATATCTCGAGACCCTAGTCACCCAGCGGTATGAAAATTACCCTCTACTAAAGCACTGATCAAAAGCTTTAATTTGTTATCCATATTCTATAAACACATTCTAGGGGTACTCGGGTCCACGTTTCGGCCTATATCTCGAGACCCTGTACGTCGATTGCAACCAAACCTATGTAGTAACCACCGCGTGAGGTTTACGCAACTTGTGTGAAAGTTTGAACAAAATCGACCGACGCATCTCTTCAAACACCGGCGACCAACTAACCCACATTTTAGCCTTTCTTTTTATATATATAGATTTTTATTTTTCACATATATACTATAATATTAAAACGAAATGCAGATTTTCGTTGCTTTTGAAATTCGGCTTAAAAATTGCACATGGAACAACTAAAGACTCTCCTGAATTAAACAAAATGTCTTAGTACCTCAAATCGCGGGCCCCCTCAGAAACCCCGAGACCCCTCTCGCTGGCCCTGGTGATGTGCTATACTTGATATCATTCGCTATAATATTTTTTATTGATAAGCACGTTGTTTAATTAAACACCAACCAATTACACGGAAGTATATCCGCACCACCTGAAAATGTGAGTGCCGGTGCGTATACATACATAAGTAACATTTTATTATTACATATAAACTAATAAAAACAATTGCAATAAAATAATATTGCGACTATAAACTGAGATATATGCGTTCTGGGTGACAAAATTCTGTAAGTTGCAAAAAAATTCTGCTTTCTAAAATTCTGCTTTTTCAAAATTCTGCATGTTTAATTCTGGAAGTCAAAATTCCGGAATCATGACATGGCGTGGCCGGTGTTGGATCGGCTAATGGTTATTTTTTTAAAGTGCGGCCAAAGGCCGCCCACGCAGAAAGGTATTCTACGCAGAAGGGCATCACCGTGGCGGTAGCCACGGTTATACCACACACCCGGACTTAGCATGGCGTAGCCGAGGGTTATTTTTTATAGGCGCGGCCGAAGGCCGCCTATGCAAAAAGGTGTTCTACCCAGAATTACTGTGCATGGCGCACTTTTTCAAAATAATTACATGACCTCTTTAACATTGTTAACATTATATTTTAATACAGAATTTTGTAATAGAGAATTTTGTAATACAGAATTTTGAAAGCAGAATTTTAGAAAGCAGAATTTTAAAAAAGCAGAATTAAGTTTTTAGAATTTTGTACATATAGAATTTCGACACCAACCCGAGATATAACCTATCCTGTATTTCAAGTTAGATCAAACTACACACGGGGTGTAAAACAAATTCAAAATCGGTTCAGAAGTTTAGGAGTCCATTGGCCTCAAACATAGTGACACGTGTTTTTTGTACATTAAGATATATTAACTTTACGCAACATTAACAATATTCCTCTGATAAGAACTGGTAGAAAAACTGGTTTTCTTTGTCTAATTATTGATTTACAAAATATGTTGGAGTTATATACGAAACTTGAGGCGTTCGAACAATCCTATTTGTTGACGTAAAAACTCTCTCAGAATTTTCTAGAGACCTTTTTTGGCGCCATTCGTGGAAGAGGTGGTTTTAACAATAACCCGAATTCCGAGCAATTCGAGAGTGCCTATAAACAACGTCTTTTAGTTCAACATTAATTAAAGGGATTTAAAAGCGGAAACTGTAGTTTTGATAATTAAAAATTTTTAAGTATTTCTTCTGACACGACGGGTGAATTTGACTATGCATATGTTGACACCTTGTGGCAACTTTCTCCTTTTGTCGACGAGGTCGTACGTTATATAGCCGGTTTTGTATCCTCGAAGTTATACCACAAATTTAAATGCTTAACTTGCAGAGAACAACTAATTGGCACTGAAATGCCTAGGTTATCGGCTTTAAAAAATTAGGGCACATTTATTCCGCCTTCGATCCATGTTATAAGTCTATGTTTACAAAGCGAAAAATGTATAAGACAAAACGTACAAAAGCTTGATAAAACTAATATTAAATTGTATTTAATGATTCAAGTTATGAACAGCATTGGTGATATACCTATTTGTGAACCATTTTATGGAAGATCACGTTAAAGTTGAAACCTTTTTCAGCAATGACTTATTAAACGATCATCGATGCGAACTTTGCAAGTACGTTATAAATATGTACTATATGGACACACGCCTTTTTTACGAAAGTACAAAGCAAACCGAAGATAAAAGAAATGTACGAAAAAATTAACAAAATTAATTTTACTTGCACACCAATAATGTAAATATATTTCCGTGTATATGTAATTAATATATCTTATTATTAATAAAATTGTTATCAAATATAACTAAATAGTTTCATTTAAATGAGATCTTTTCAAAAGTAAAAAAACCATATGTATCTGATTTTAGTACTGTTTTGCAACTGCAATAATCTGTTCCATAGTAGTAAAAACTGATTTCACAGGTTTTCTCTTAAAATCGGTATAAGTATAAGACCAAATTTCAGCTACAAAGTTAAAAGACCAGCCCTATTTGCACTTCTATTTTGTTATGTTCTTGGGCCCATATGTGCTCGAACCGCTCCTGTAATGGTTTGACTTTTCTGTCTGTTTAATACTTTAAAAATATTCATGTATACTACTACAAACTCAAAAATTTGTATAGGCTATCTCGTTTTGATTTCGAATTCAAAACACATTACGAGCATATTCTATTAGCAATATAGGAGTATTACATATATGAGCCAAATCAAAGATACTTTTTATTTTTTATTTGATTCAGCATCCAAATAAAAAATACTTTTTATTTGTTATTTGATTCTTCAGCCGAATCAAAGATCATTGTGGATAAGTACAAGTGTGTTATTCTTTCTGACAGGCACTCGCTTAAGTTAGCATAACGTTAAAATCTGGGTTGCAATTGTTGTTTCGGTTGAAAACGGATTAGGGATCTGTGCAGGGACGTAAAAGATTGAAACAGGGTTTATGTAGTGACAAAAGTATTGCTCCTGTTCCTCAGCATTTACTTTTATATCATGGCGAAAATTGTTCAGTTCAGAGTTATTGATTTTCATTAAAAATTTATTTTATTACATAAAGTTACTTCTCTAATTGTAAAAAGCATAGAAAACGTAGAGTTTTTCAAACTATTGTGAGAAACTTTTTAAACTCAACAACAAAATATATCGGTAAAATATTTTCTAGGATTTCTGAATTTCTGTACCCAAGTTCATTTTTATATGAAAAAACTACAATGTTATTGCAAAAAAAACGTATCTAGTAGTCAAACTTTCATTCATTCATATTTTTGCCTGCTCCTTTGGTTTGCTTCCACTCACAGCACTGTTTTATTTACGGGAGACTTTCACAGCGCCCGAAATTAAGGCGGATTTACATAGACGCTTTGGTTGTGTTGCATCGATCTGACGCTTTGGCAGGCCCATAATATAACAATGAGCTTCTTCGCTTTGAAACCATCAAAGGGTTGTAAATCCTCCTTTGACAATTTCTCAACTTCTTGAACCCTTAGCATTCGACAAACATTTCGAGATATAGAAGAGAAAGGTAGATTAACATAAAGATTAACATAGCGCTTTGATTACCCACCTACGCTTTGACAACGCCATACGAAAAACAAGTAAGGAAGGTTAAGTTCGGGTGTAACCGAACATTACATACTCAGTTGAGAGCTATGGTGACAACATAATGCAAAATAACCATGTAGGAAAATGAACCGAGGGAAGCCCTGGAATGTGTTTGTATGACATGTGTATCAAATGAAAGGCATTAAAGAGTATTTTATGAGGGAGTGGGCCATAGTTCTATAGGTGGACGCCATTTAGGGATATAGCCATAAATGTGGATCAGGGTTGACTCTAGAATGAGTTTGTACGATATGGTTATCAAATTAAAGGCGTTAATGAGTATTTTAAAGGGGAGTAATCCTTAGTTCCATAGATGGACGCCGTTTCGAGATATCGCCACAAAGGTGGAACAGGGGTGGCCCTAGAATTTGTTTGTACAATATGGGCATCAAACGAATGGTGTTAATGAGTATTTTAAACGGGAGTGGGCCTTAATTCTATAGGTGGATGCCGTTTCGAAATATCGCCATAAAGGTGGACCAGGGTTGACTCTAGAATGTGTTTGTACGATATGGGTATCAAATTATAGGTATTAATGAGGGTTTTAAAAGGGAGTGGTGGTTGTTGTATAGGTGGGTGACTCTAGAATTCGTTTGTGCAATATGGGTATCAAACGAAAGGAGTTAATGAGTATTTTAAAAGGGAGTGGTGGTAGTTGTATATGTGAAGGCGTTTTCCAGATGTCGACCAAAATTTGGACCAGGGTGACCCAGAACATCATCTGTAGGATACCGCTAATTTATTTATATATGTAATACCTGCCAAGATTTTAAGGGTTTTTTATTTTGCCCTGCAGAACTTTTTCATTTTCTTCTACTTAATATGGTAGGTGTCGCAACCATTTTATAAAGTTTTTTCTATAGTTATATTTCGCTTCAATAAAACAATCCAATTGCCTTACCATGTTTCATCCCTTTTTCGTATTTGGTATAGAATTATGGCATTTTTTTCATTTTTCGTAATTTTCGATATCGAAAAAGTGGGCGTAGTCATAGTCGGATTTCGTTCATTTTTCATACCAAGATTAAGTGAGTTCAAGTAAGCACGTGAACTAAGTTCATTAAAGATATGTCGATTTTTGCTCAAGTTATCGTGTTAACGGCCATGCGGAAGGACAGACGGACGACTGTGTATAAAAACTGGGCGTGGCATCAACCCATTTCGCCCATTTTCACTGAAAAGAGTTAACGTCATAAAATCTATGCCCCTACCAAATTTCAAAAGGATTGGTTAATTTTTGTTCCACTTATGGCGTTAAAAGTATTCTAGACAAATTAAATGAAAAAGGACGGAGCCACGCCCATTTTGAAATTTTCTTTTATTTTTGTATTTTGTTGCACTATATCATTACTGGAGTTGAATGTTGACATAATTTACGTATATACTGTAAAGATATTAAATTTTTTGTTAAAATTTTACTTTAAAAAAATTTTTTTTTAAAGTGGCCATGGTCCTTCTCCGATTTTGCTAATTTTTATTAAGCGTACATACAGTAATAGGAGTAACGTTCCCGCCAAATTTCATCATGATATCTTCAACGACTGCCAAATTACAGCTTGCAAAACTTTTAAATTACCTTCTTTTAAAAGTGGGCGGTGCCACGCCTATTGTCCAAAATTTTACTAATTTTCTATTCTGCGTCATAAGTTCAACTCATCTACCAAGTTTCGTCGCTTTATCTGTCTTTTGTAATGAATTATCGCAATTTTTCGGTTTTTCGAAATTTTCGATATCGAAAAAGTGGGCGTGGTTATAGTCCGATATCGTTCATTTTATATAGCGATCTGAGCTGAGTGCTCAGGAACCTGCGTACCAAATTACATCAAGATACCTCAAAATTTACTCAAGTTATCGTGTTAACGGGCGGACGGACGTGTTGTAGTTATCACTTGTTCCACACAATGACAATCTTTATTGAAATTCATATTAAGGTTGCCAGATATAATAAATGTTATAGTTATGACAATTCATGTTTGGTTAAGGTAGCCAGATTATACTTATTAGTAATATTAGAAGTACATTATTTAATATGTATACAGCACGCCCCCCTTTTAGATATTTTATTTACATATTTATTTCATCTCTCCCCCTTTTTGTGTTGTTGTTATTTTTTTTTTTTTTTTCTTAAAAGCTACTTAGTGGTTTAATAATTCATCTACATAACAAAGTTATTACATTATATTCTTATGCAAATTAAGCTACGCTATTTTCTTATGTGTCGCCCTGATCTCAATTTCATGGGAGCGGTGAAGCTGTTCCTTTTTAATGCTCCGGTGTTCTCACTGCTTTCGGAGGTGTCGGGCCTGACGTGGATCTCATTTCGCCTAAATCTTTTGCCATTACTATAACTGATCTCGGCTCTTTCGATACCTCAACAACTCGTCCCTTCTCCCATATTTTGTCGTTCGTAGATTTTTTAAAAAATATGGGCATGATTTTTTCAAACTCTTTGCGATTAGTGGCAGTTTTGTTATAATATGCTTTCATTTTCATTGTATAGTATTTATGGTGGTCACGATACGCATTCTTATCCACAACTTTAGGATAAAGCTTAAGTACTGAGCTGGGAATCCTTGAACGTAAGTTCCTTGACATTAAAAGTTGTGCAGGGGAATATTTTAGGAATGTATTTGTCCTATGGCTTAGTAGACCTAAATATGGATCTGTTCCTGGCTCATGACATTTAGTTAACATCTTTTTTATGGTGTTTATTGACCTTTCCGATAATCCATTGGACTGCGGATAGTTCGGACTGCTTTTAATGTGTTCTATTTGCCACTGTGACATAAAATTTTCAAAGTTTGCTGAATACTAAGGTTTTAGGAATGCCATGTCTAGCGAAAATCTGTTTTAGCTGGGGGATTACGTTATCTGCACTAGTAGATGCAATTTTGGAGATTTCGACAAATTTGGAATAATAATCAACGACAAGTATGTAAAGATTCTTCCGCCATTCAAAAATGTCGGTTCCGACTTTTTCGAAAGGTAAATCTGGTAGATCATGTGGCATGAGAATCTGCTTTGGCTTTGAATTTTGATATTGTTGACATACTGTGCACTGGGCAATATATCTCCCAATATCGTGACTCATATTTGGCCAGTAAATCAGACCTCTGGCTCGGCTTTTACATTTTTCTACTCCAAAATGACCATCATGAATGTATTGAAGCATTTTTTGTTGTAACACTTTGGGAACAAAAATAGCCCCATTTTTGAAAACAACGTCATTTATCTCGTGAAATTCATAACGAAAGTTCCAAAACTTCTGTATGTCTTCGGGTACATGCCTTTTATGTTCAGGCCATCCCTCTTTAAAAAATAGTTTGATTGTTTTTATCTCTGAGTCACACTTCGACTCCGCTTTAACGAGGTTAAGAAGTGTACCGGACATTGCTAAATTGCATTTAAATATGCCTACGTGTATTTAAATCTTTTTATCTATCAAATCTTCTTCTGTTTTATTTAAAGGTGCTTTAGACAGGGCGTCTGCAACGACTAATTCTCTACCGGGCTTATAGATCACATTTAAATTATACGATTGAAGCGAAAGTAGCATTCTCTGCAAACGAGGAGGAACTGACCTTATCGGTTTTTTAAACAACGGAATGAGAGGTTTATGATCGCTTTCAACAACGAAATCTTGACCATACACGAATTTATGAAATTTGGACACTGTATATACAATTCCATATAACTCTTTTTCTATCTGCGCCTAGTTTTGTTGGGTCTCAGTTAGTGTTTTAGTAGCGAATGCTATCGGCTTATTATCTTGCATAAGGACTGCTCCTACGGCGAATTGTGACGAATCACATGATATTGTCATACTCTTTTTCGGATCGAAAAATGCTAAACACGGTGGACTAACAACAGACATTTTTAAACTTTGTAATGCTTTCCCATAATTGTCGTTCCACTGAAAAGCTACATTTTTCTTTAAAAGGTGTTGTAAAGGCATTGATTTTTCACATTAGTTCGGGATAAAGGATCGAAAATAATTTCCTAGTCCTAAAAAGCGTTGGACATCTTTCACGCATTTTGGTGTTGGCATATTCATAATTGCCTCTAATTTAGTTGGGTTAGGTTTTATACCTTTTGCACTAAAAATATGACCAAAAAATTTGACTTCGCCTAAACCGATGTGACATTTATTTTCGTTTAATTTTATGTTTGCTAACTTACACCTCTCTAAAACCATTTGTAACTTTTTGTTATGCTCCTTCACTGTTTTACCATACACAAGTATGTCGTCTATATAAGTTATGACGTCACAGTCAGAAAAAATTTCTGACATTTCCCTGTGGAAAATTTCAGGTGCCACATTAACACCATACGGCATTCTTTTAAACCGATATCTTCCGAATGGCGTTTGAAATGTACACAGGTAAGAGCTTGGTTCGTCTAGTTTTAACATCCAAAAGCCGTTACTTGCATCTAGGGTAGAAAAGTACTTAGCACCGATTAGTTTGGATTTAATAAACTCCAAATCAGGTAGTGGATAGTGCTCTCGTTTTAATGCTTTATTTAGATTTCTTGGGTCAAGACACACGCGCAATGATTTGTTTGGTTTTTCCACAACAACTATTGAATTTAACCAGTCTGTTGGTTCAGTGACCTTCTCAATGACTTCAGCAGTCTCCATTTATAATAACTCTTTTCTTAATCTGTCTTGCAACATATACGGAATTTTGCATCTATAACTGGCGTAATGTTCTCATTTACTTTTAAATGTATTGGCTTTCTATTTATGTGACCGAGACCTTCAAATATACTTTGGCACTCTTTATCTATGCTTGTTTTAAGGTAATGTTCGTTATCTATATTCGGCTGTTTTATTTGTATAAGACCATATTTCATAAGGTCATTTTTACCTATAATAGCTCTGACATTTTCTTTAATTATGATGAATTCAAACGATGCTAATATATTGCCTAATGTAGCATTAATTTTACATTTTCCTATAATGGGTACCTTTGATCCACCGAATGCAGTAAGAAAACCGTTTGTCTTACTCATTTCAATGCAATTATTGTGATTTATTTGTTTTAATGTATTAAGAGACATTACATTTGCTTCCGCACCCGTATCCATCTCACATTGAATTTTTCTATTATTAACAACTATTTCTTTAGTAAAACTGGCGTTGTAACTATGTACGCTATTAATATTTACACTCAAAGTGCCAATGAAAAAATTTTCTGTTTCTGAACTATCAAACTCGTCTAAACTGTTCTTTGTGTTTCCTAAAGCAATGGAATTAATCTTTTTCTTTTTACAGAATTTTGAGAAGTGATTTGAACCCTGACAATTAAAGCATGTTTTACCTAGTGCTGGGTATTTGGATCTATGCTGCTGACCACATCTTTGACACGTAATTTGGATTTCACTTTTCCCGATAGTTTTCTGATTTGACGTTGCCGTTGTTGGCCTTGGTGTACGTCAACTTTCATTTTGCTGCTTCGATTTTCCAGTATATTTCCTTACCATATTCACTGCATCTTCATGGACTACTTCGTTTTGGCTGGACGTCTCCTTGGCTTGACTTTGATTGAGAATGTAAGATTTGCCAGTAATTTCTGCTTTCGCTAGTGTTAAATTTTCAATGTCCAAAAGCTTCATGCGCAATTTGTCATCGCATAATCTGATTATAAACACATCACGGACCATCTCAGACTCGTCAGTATTGTATTCGCATGCTTTGACATTCTCCTTTAAGTTAGTTAGAAAGCAGTCAATTGTTTCAGCTGCTTTTTGACGTGACGAAAGGAATTTATAGCGTTGAAAAATTAAATTCTTTTTGGCTCGAAATGCAGGTTGAACTTTTCAAGTACTTGATCATAACTTAAATTTGACGTAAATGTGTTGAAAATTTTGATGCCCTCATCACCCAGTAAATGTAATAAAATTGCTATTTTTCGCGAATCTTCTTCCGCATCTAAATTACACGCAGTTATGTAATTCTTAAATTTTTGAGACCTGACTAAGGTTAGGGACGGCAAATTTCCGTTATCCAATCAAACTTGATATACACTGTGAGCTCTGCTCAACTGAGTATAACAATGAAACGCCTTGCGTTATATTTGCTCTGAATCGACCAAAACGTTCATATAAATTTGCCCTTATCATTTGTGTAAGCAGCCATGGAAGTGAAATTTTTCATGACGGAACATATTACACGTATAGCGCTTTATATTTTGTTAAGTTTCTCATGCCTTTTTTGAATCTGATTTAAATAGATTTAGCTTTCCGTATGTTTCCGCATTGTTGGAGGCTACACATCTTCCATTTATATTTCCGGGGAAATATATGCAACTATTTCATCTGTAAATACTACAAAGTTTTATTAAACTATCAAACGCGCCTCAGCTTAAAGTAGTCTTACGTACCAAAAATGCCACTCTAGACCTGAGATTTGCATCAGGTGAGCGAGGCTGTTTGTAATTTCGACGTTTATCGCTTAGTTGACACACTTGGTATTGTACACAATGTCAAAGATACCTTTTATTTTTTATTTGATTCCGCATCCAAATAAAAAATATGTTTTTTTTTTGTTATCTGATTCTTCAGCCGAATCAAATATACTTTTTATTTGTTATTTGATTCTTCAGCCAAATCAAAAATACTTTTTATTTCATTCGGCATCAAGATCTAAGATATGTACTTCTTGTTCTCCCCATTAGGGAGAGAATGAAATGCTAACCAAACAGTTCCTGTTGAATACCCAGAAATATGTGCATCCCAACAGACATCTGATTGATGAGCCAACACCGCCCAGGGGCTTAAGGAGTCATTTCTGTAAGCATTATGAGGAAATACGGCACCTGAGAACATAGCCGTATGAAGCCAAAAAACACAAGCAGGTCCTCAGTGAACTCCACAAACAGGCGTCGGGCCTCTATGCCAGGAATTACCCGGTGAATCCTGTACTCCAAAAACAATACCCAAAACTTGCAGAAGAGGAACGCATACTCCCTAGGGAAACACGAGTCACTCTAGCTCAATTTCGATGTGGATACTGTAACATCTATCTATCTATCTATCTATCCAGAATCAACCCCGACATACAAAACATATGTCCTGCTTGTAACGTGTCCCCATATGACACCGACCATCTCTTTAACTGTATTGTTGAACCAATGCCTCTAACACCCCTCTCATTATGGTTCACCCCTGTTGAAACAGCAAGTTTCCTTGGACTCGCGTTAGAGGATATTGATGACAATTTGTGATGTTGTTGTTGTTGTTGTAGCGATAAGGTTGCTCCCCGAAGGCTTTGGGGAGTGTTATCGATGTGATGGTCCTTTGCCGGATGCAGATCCGGTACGTTCCTGTACCACAGCACCAATAAGGTGCTAGCCCGACCATCTCGGGAACGATTTATGTGGCCACATTAAACCTTCAGGCCATCCCCTCCCTCCCCACCCCCAAGATCCATGAGGAGCTTGGGGTCGCCAGAGCCTCGTCTGTTAGTGAAACAGGATTCGCCGCGGATAGGTGAGGTTGACAATTGGATTTGGAGAAGCTTTATATTGCGCTGGCAACCTGACGGGTTGCGCTACACACCCCTTGAATCTGGTATTTTAGTCGCCTCTTACGACAGGCATACCTACCGCGGGTATATTCTGACCCCCTTACCCGCTGGGGTACAATTTGTGATCGGTCGCACCTATTAGATGGGGCGAAGCACTGCTGCAACAACACAAGTGGGTAAAAATTTTCCTTCAGATATGGGGATTAGCCTACAAAAACTATTTTAAAATAAAGATATAACAGAACAATTAAGATAAAATCACAACTTGGATATTTCGCCCATTTTTAGAGCAAACAGTTGTAGCTATAAAAAAAAAAACATTTTTATTCCGAATTTCGTTAGGATCGGGAGATTTTTGTTTAAATTATGGCATTAAAGGTATTTTAGAAAGAGTAACAAAAAAGGGGCGGGACAGGCCCATTTTCAAAATTTGTTTAAGTTTTGTTCTTAGCTCAACCACACCACTACTGTGGAAGAATATCAGTCAAATGTAGTTAAATACCATAGAATTATTGGAAACTTTGTTAAGGTTAAGTGGGCGTGATCTTTAACCGATTTTGATTATCTTCAGTCAGTCTATATAATTTTGCAAGGATAGTTTCTCTGCCAAATTTCAATGTTAAACGGCTTGTTAAACTTCCAAATTTTCTTCATCTAAATGTGGGTGGTGCTACACCTATATTAAAAAATTTTTTGAAATTTATTTTTTGCGTCATAAAACCAATCCATCTACCAAATTTAGTTAGCTTTATTCGTTTTTGAATTATCTTTTTCTCGGCTTTTCTAAATTTTGGATATCGACAAAGCGGGTGGGGTTATCGTCCGATTCCGCTCATTTTCAATACCAATCTATTCTCGGTCCAGATAAGCCCGTATGCCGAATTTGGTGAAGATATCTCAATATTTGCTCAAGTTATCGTGTTAACGGGCATAGCTTAATCAAATTTTATCCTTTATACCTAGTTGTACAGTAATCCAATCAAAGTTATAATACCCTGTGTACAAGTGCAGCTTGATATCAAAACGATTCCATTAATACTTTAATAGAGAGGAATGTACCCGACTTATCGAATGAATAAGTTAACACACTCAATGACGAAAACATTTCGTAATGGCATTTCAAACATTTCTAATGCTATTTTCAAATGAGACGATTTTCCTGTCCAGTTTTTTACGTTTAAGCATGAATTTCAATTTCTATATAGGTTTCGTATGTTCCCAGGTTTAGTCTTCATACAAATTTACCATAAATTCAAAAAAAAAAGTAATACAATAATTTACATAATAAGGAATTATGTACATTTTTGGCTCTTATTTCTACTACTAACATTTTTCTTACATTTGCGAAGAAACAACACAGTTAATGGATGTCAATTCGATTTGGGAGCAAGATGGCTGCAATTGTCAAAAATTGTGTCAGCCGAGCAAACTCTTGTGATTGAATCATGATGCATACGTATATATCTATGTAGATAGGAATAAAAACCAGCTGGAAAGATTAGGGTGATCTTGGGCTGAGCATATTTTATTCTATTTGTTTCCTTTAATGTTTTTATACTCAGTTGAGCAGAGCTCACAGAGTATATTAACTTCGATTGGATAACGGTTGGTTGTACAGGTATAAAGGAATCGAGATAGATATAGACTTCCATATATCAAAATCATCAGTATCGAAAAAAAATTCGATTGAGCCATGTCCGTCCGTCCGTCCGTCTGACCGTTAACACGATAACTTGAGTAAATTTTGAGGCATCTTGATGAAATTTGGTATGTAGGTTCCTGGGCACTCATCTCAGATTGCTGTTTAAAATGAACGATATCGGACAATAACCACGCCCACTTTTTCGATATCGAAAATTTCGAAAAATCGAAAAAGTGCGATAATTCATTACCAAATACGGATTAAGCGATGAAACTTGGTAGGTGAGTTGAACTTATGACGCAGAATAGAAAACTAGTAAAATTTTGGACAATGGGCGTAGCACCGCCCACTTTTAAAACAAGGTAATTTAGAAGCTTTGCAAGCTGTAATTTGGCAGTCGTTGAAGATACCATGATGAAATTTGGCAGGAACGTTACTCTTATTACTACATGTCTGCTTAATAAAAATTAGCAAAATCGGAGAACGACCACGCCCACTTTTTAAAAAAAAAATTTTATAAATTCAAATTTTAAAAGAAAAGTTAATATCTTTACAGTATATAAGTAAATTATGTCAACATTCAACTCCAGTAATGATATGTTGCAACAAAATACAAAAATAAAAGAAAATTTCAAAATGGGCGTGGCTCCGCCCTTTTACATTTAATTTGTCTAGGATACTTTTAATGCCATAAGTCGAAAAAATTTACCAATCCTTATGAAATTTGGTAGAGGCTTAGATTCTAGGACGATAACTGTTTTCTGTGAAAAAGGGCGAAATCGGTTGAAGCCACGCCCAGTTTTTATACACAGTTAACCGTCTGTCCTTCCGCTCGGCCTTTAACACGAAAAATCGATATATCTTTACTAAACTCAGTTCACGTACTTATCTGTACTCACTTTGTATTGGTGTAAAAAATGGCCGAAATCCGACTATGACCACGCCCACTTTATCGATATCGAAAATTACGAAAAATGAAAAAAAATGCCATAATTATATACCAAATACGAAAAAAGGGATGAAACATGGTAATTGTATTGGTCTATTGACGCAAAATATAACTTTAGAAAAAAACTTGGTAAAATGGGTGTGACACCTACCATATTAAGTAGAAGAAAATGAAAAAGTTTTGCAGGGCGAAATCAAAAGCCCTTGGAATCTTGGCAGGAATACTGTTCGTGGTATTACATATATAAATAAATTAGCGGTACCCGACAGATGATGTTCTGGATCACCCTGATCCATTTTGGTCGATATCTCGAAAGCGCCTTCACATATACAACTAGGGCCACTCCCTTTTAAAACCTTCATTAATACCTCGAATTTGATACCCATATCGTACAAACACATTCTAGAGTCACCCCTGGTCCACGTTTGTGGCGATATCTCGAAAAGGCGTACACATATAGAACTAAGGCCCACTCCTTTTTAAAATACTCATTAACACCTTTCATTTGATACCCATATCGTACAAAAAAATTCTAGAGTCACCTCTGGCCCACCTTTATGGCGATATCTCGAAAAGGCATCCACCTATAGAACTAAGGCCCACTCCCTTTTAAAATACTCATTAACACCTTTCATTTGATACCCATATCGTACAAACAAATTCTAGAGTCACCCCTGGTCCACCTTTATGGCGATATCTTGAAAAGGCGTCCACCTATAGAACTAAGGCCCACGCCCTTTTAAAATACTCATTAACACCTTTCATTTGATACCCATATCGTACAAACGAATTCTAGAGTCACCACTGGTCCACCTTTATGGCGATATCTCGAAAAGGCGTCCACCTATAGAACTTAGGCCCACGCCCTTTTAAAATACTCATTAACACCTTTCATTTGATACCCATATTGTACAAACGCATTCTACAGTCACCCCTGGTCCACTTTTATGGCGATATCCCATAGAACTAAGGCCCACTCCCTTTTAAAACACTTATTAACACCTTTCGTTTGATACCCATATTGTACAAACGTATTCTAGAGTCAACCCTGGTCCACTTTTATAACGATATTCCGAAAAGGCGTCCACCTATAGAACTAAGGCCCACTCCCTTTTAAAATACTCATTAACACCTTTCATTTGATACCCATATAGTACAAACAAAATCTAGAGTCACTCCTGGTCCACCTTTATGGCGATATCTTGAAAAGGCGTCCACCTATAGAACTAAGGCCCACTCCCTTTTAAAATACTCATTAACACCTTTCATTTGATACTCATATCGTACAAACAAATTCTAGAGTCAGGCCTGGTCCACCTTTATGGCGATACCCCTAAATGGCGTCCTTCTATAGAACTATGGCCCACTTCCTCTTAAAATACTCTTAAATACCTTCCATTTGATACACATGTCATACAAACACATTCCAGGGTTACGCTAGCTTCTTTTTACAACGTGGTGATTTTCCCTTACTTTGTCTCCACAGCTCTCAACTGAGTATGTAATGTTCGGTTACACCCGAACTTAGCCTTCCTTACTTTTTTTTTAAATCGATAGATCAGGTCACTGTCGACTGCTTGTTTTAATATATTATAATTTAAGGATGCATTTTAAAAAAATAACCCATTCACCTGTATTTTTATGGAAAATTTTAAATGCTTTTGAAAGGTAGATTATTTATAGGAAGAGTTTTACCTCACAATAAATTTACAAAAGTAAATAATAAACCTTCATTATTTATGTTTGTATCTGTTATAAATATGCGAGTAATATGCCAATATAAATTATTCCGTATCAGACTCCCAATATCAATTAGTTTCTTATAACTGGCAGTGATGCGCATCCGTTGATACCACTTTCGACCATATCCGACCAATTTTCGACATGAACAATAAATGGCCTAAACGAGTAGAAAATATAGTAACGCGCCGGACGCCGCCGCCGAATGTCAAAAATATCGGCCCGGCGGCGGCGGCGGCGTCCGGCGCGTTACTATATTTTCTACTCGTTTAGGCCATTTATTGTTCATGTCGAAAATTGGTCGGATATGGTCGAAAGTGGTATCAACGGATGCGCATCACTGCCAGTTATAAGAAACTAATTGCGAATTTCTAACTGTTCAAAAGTTACTTAAAAAAACAGGCGTTTCGATGTCAGCTTAACACGGACTTTGCATCACCTAATTCACCAAGTTATTAAAACAAAACACTGAAAGAAAAACTATATAATAAGTTTAAATGCTCACTTTGCATATTTTTTTTTAAAAATTAATAATGAACGATGAATTCAAATAAAATGACCCAAGCCGAACATGTTTGCAAATTGTCCTCAAGTTGTTAAAAAAGCAAAATACCCAAAAAAGGTGCCGGTTTTTTAAAAAAGTTTATATTGCGATTGGCTGAAAGAATAATCGGAATTAGTGATGCAAAATCATTTATCCTTAATCCTGATTCTTACCTCATACTTAGGTTGAGGATATATTTACGTATGAGAAGGGTTTGAAAAATCAATTGGGCTTGCATTCAAACATCTGTTGTTTATTTGCGAAAATATACAATAGCGTCTGAAATGTTAATTTTGATTTTCATACTTCATCCTCTAACACCCAAGTCTCTCGGTTTGACAATTCCTAAAGTTGGCGGCCCTATCCAAAACTAGTCCCATGGAGTGAATCACATTGTGTATAGCCTACCAACCAAGTTTAAATATAACCTACGCGTTACCGCTCCTTTTACAAATGTGAATACGTAGGCACATATATTTACTCGGCAGCATAGCGCGACAAAAACATCCGTTAGAAAGTCTTCGGAGCTACACCTAGAGCTTCTAGGAAAGTGACATCGAGGAAAGTATGAGTTCGAAGTCGCAGTCCTATAGCTTCTGTGCTGGCATATGGTGTGAGGATCGGGGTTTCTCCTGTTCGCACATCGGGAATTGTAGCTCTTAAAAACAGCCGAAAAAACTGGAGGCGCCCTGTGCCACGAAAGTCATGAGTATTAATACACCATTAATAGCAACCGAAAGTCGCATTTGTGCGTGACAAGGAGCCAAGGAGCCACAAATGATTTAAAGAAATTGTGTTCGCGACGATTATTATATTATATTGTGACTATTTTATGTATCTCTATTTTTTTCAGCAGACGCAGCAGTACCAATTCCAAAGACCGGGTTGTGTTCGAAGCCTCTCTGGAGTAAGTGAACGAGGGACAATCCCTCCGCAAGGAGCTACTCCTGAAAATTTTTGAACGGTCTGCGAGATCTTGAGGCAAAACCCCCGGATCTTTCCAAAATGGCCAACACCTTGATTTCCTTAAATACATACAAACAAAACCTTTCCTAAATATTATTTTTTTAAATAGAAAAATCAAGCTTTTTAAAGTAAGAACACCGGCGTACGCCGGCGCGCCGCACACACCGCCGCCGCAAGGATATAATAGAGCCTACGCCGCCGCCGCCGATAAAGTGATCGGCGTAAACATCTAATACATACAAACAAATAAACGCATTCCATGTATTTTGTTTTCTAATTCTCTGGTTGAGTGTTAAAAACGTACTGCGTCAGAAGTAGAAATGACAAAGCAGCTAAAAAATAGTACCAATTAGCTGATAAAGGTGGTGGAAGACCTACTTATATGGTTCCGCCTTGATGAAACTGTTTTACTAGTTGAAGCGTTTTTTCAAGCTCGCTTGCAAAAAAAGCAACTATAGACAGGTTACATACATATCTTAAGTTAATTTACAAAGGCCCTAACCAAAATATTTAAAATTTTACAGGGGAAACAAAATACATTTTATTCTTCCATCTACTACATGCAGACATCACTTTTGAAAAGTGGAATAACTTCATTATTATTGGTTCTAACACTTCCAAATTTTTACTGAGGGTGCATTTAACTGTACCCTACCAAAATCTGTGCAAAACACTATTTCGGAAATGTTTTGGTAAGGGCCTTTGTGAATTGGTTCTTTTAAATTTATGATTGATTACAAAATTACCGTTTTTAAGGTCACCTCCCTTGTGCCCCATGAAACGTCATTCATATTAAATACTGAATAAATAAGAAGAAGCATGTACATCGACGGTATGGTGATGTAGTAAATTAATCCACATACTAAGGCTCTAACCTCTTGCGGATGAACTACTCCTAAGAAAAGAAAAAACATCAGTCTCATAATAGGTACATTATGATAAAAAGTCGCCAAAAAATAGTACCAGCAATAAAAATTTGCATAAATACCAAAATGAAGAATAGCGAAGCCGGTGCTAAAGGCCCATCTTCTATCATTTGTATGATTATGCCGATTAGCACTGCCATCATTACCAGGCAATACATTGAGCTTATTACAAAAGCGATCAATAGCTGAAATATGAATTTGTTTTAGATATTTTGACACAAATATACATGAATTAAGATGCACAAAGCCATGGAGGTGGAAAATATTGTTGTAGTAAAAACAACAAAATTAACTTGTTTATAAAAAACTGTTCACTGCCATTATAGTGGCAGTAGGATAATAAAATACTGTTACGGTAAGATTTCAAAACTTAAGCGCCAAATACACGACACGAACATTTCCGCGAACATTCCGCAATCTTGTTCGCAGCTTTGGCCATACACCATACGAACTTTTGGCCGAACATTTAAAAATTTTTTATTTTCCATTTTACTTTTAAAAAATATTTTAATTTTTGGCGAACATTTGCGCGAACTGGCAAACACCACCATACACGAGGGAAAAGGTCGCAGAAACATTACATAACGGGAATGTTCGCGGTAATGTTCGTGTCGTATATTTGGCGCTTTCCTGGCAACTAGCACTAGATATGAAGTACTGAAAGGAAAGGAGTCGTATGACGTTGAGAATCATGCATGGTCGGATCGCTCGTTATTCGAATCCATAACAGATTTGAAGCGAATTTTTTAATAAAAATTATATGGTTTCTTTGCGCCAGGCGAGCCCAACCTTTTTCCGTTTACCCACCCTTGGACAAACAATTATGTATATTAAAAAGAAATGTTCAAGTTGGAAAATATTATATTGGCTGAATTGATATTTGACAATGGAAGAGGGCAATAATAACGGATATTGATACGAATCCACTTTAAACTGGCCTACAATTTTTTAGTAAATTTCATTATTTTAAAATCAAATATTTTCATTTGTTATATAGACACAGGCATTAACAATAAATTCTAGTATTTTCATTACTTTTATTTATATATGTTGCACCGTGTTGAAGGAACGAATTTTGGGTTAGAAACAGCATAATAAAGGCAATGATTCAATTACTAGAGGTTTGTTCTTCAATGAGGACAGATAATTGACACTCCCAAATTGAAAAATCTGGACGGGTTGCTTTTACGAAGTAAGGAAATGGGAAATAATTCAATCCCCATCAGTGAAATCTTTGGTAGTATATTAGTAGTGATAATAAATTTGTAAATGCCAAAAGTTTTTGGGGAAATAATTAGTGTTCTACAAATTATTTCGTGAATTTCTTTCAGATATTGTTTGAAGAATGCCGTACGTTAGAATTTTATTCAAAGATGCGCTATCTCAAAATTTGTTTCCAAAACTCCGTACATGAGCATAAGTTCAATGCATTTTGTCATAAGAGCGAGTTATTGAAAAGCATTCTGAGATGAAGCGTTCTTCAATCTAACTCTAATATAGGGCGGTTTTGTGACAAATCCTGAATTGGGAAATATTTGAAAAATATTTTGAGATATTTTTGGAAGCGTATTAGCAGTAGACTCCTGTTCTAGACTTTTACCTGAATAAGTTAACATGACAAATGAGTACATTTCGTTATAGCATCTCCATTATTTACTAATTACATTTTTATGTGAATTGATTTAATAGTCGAGGTTTTGACGTTGAACGATGAATTTTGAATTGGTTCAGGTTTGGTATGTTCATAGGTTTACGAAAGTGCACGATTCCTTGGTGTCTGTACTTTTCATAAAACCTATGTTCAGCCACACTAATAGATCATGGCATAGTTAATGAATTCGTCATAAAATTAAAATAAATGTTCTAAGGAATTATGCAGTTAAGTACTTATCGGGTATTGGTAAACTGATTGCTTCCTATTTCTACTAATAATATTTTTCGAAAATTTCTAAAGAAACAATACAGTTAACGGATGTCAATTCGATTTGGGAGCAAAATGGCTGTAATTGTCAAAAAATGTGTCTGTCGAGCAAACCTCTTGTGATTAAATCATGAATAAAGGCAATAGTCTAAGTAAAATAACGAAATGTTGTTGCGCTTAGTTTTCAAAACTAGCTGACAACTCCCCATCACACAACTTACTAATGTTGCGTTGCAATGAAGCGTGATCCAGATACGGATAGAAATTTAACTTGCAAATGCAGCAACAAATTGATCCATATGGATCACATTGTTGTTGCATTTGCATATTAAATCTCTATCCGAATCTGGATCACGCTTCATTGGAACGCGAGGTAAATTAATCATAAATGCAACCATGCATCTATGATTGATCACTGAAAAGATCTTTGCCCTTTTTCGTATCCGTTTAAAAGAATACTGTTACCAAGGCTAAAAAGACGGTGTAAGCAGAAAATTACAGGTTTTTTTGAAACTGTAAAAAAAATTAAATTGTTTCTTTTTAAATTGATTCTGTTAGATACACCGGTGAACAAGGATTTCAATTTAATCACAGTCAGTGCATATAAACACTTCCGCTTATAAGCTCAGGAAATACTGTAGTTTCTTCTTTGGGTGGATGTGGGATCGATTTTTGAACATAAAATAAAAACTGTCAGCGATTTGGTAGAAAGCCCCAAAATAGCTTGTGATTCGGTTTATGAAGCGGGTTTGAAATGGTTTGTAGCCCAGCTATTAAAAAGGCAAACCTTTTCCTAAACAATAAATTATTAATTTATCATAATACACACATTTATTCAGCGTCCTAAAAAAATGTGAGTATCTACATTTTACCCGAAGCTGCGATATTGAAGACAGCGTGTTTGCATCTGTACTTTGCCACATATGCCCCTTTTTCTATTTAAGACTAATTTGGATATGATCCTTCTATTTATGCAAAACAACATTGCAACTTTTGATCTTTTACATGCGAAAAATTTGCTGGAAAAGTTGTAAAATAGCAATATCGAATGCGGTATCTACAAACTTGGTATGTTCCTAGCAGATTAAGTTATTGTAAAACTTTAATCCGTTACTCAAACTGGTTTGATATTGTACTGCTTCAGTTGATTGAAAAAGACTTCAAAAATTCATTTCTCGCCATGAAGTTGTTATTTTGATTTGGTTATATCGAAATATCGAAGCTTCAACATTTGTCCATAATCTCCTAAATTTGGCTTACTGAACATAAATCCCGTCATTCCCATAAAAGTAAATTAAGGCTCCTTCGCCTCTATTTCAATGTCTTGCCTCCTTAAGAACATATTGGCCTACATGTGGACCAGGAGTAGCCCTATAACATGTTGTTACTGTATAGGCATCAACCAAAGAGGTATAATCAAGAGCTTTTTAATAGGGTTTGTTTGTGCATTATCAGGTGTGTTCGAGACCCCCAAATAATTACAGCAGTATTGCTACAATTCTACTGAATTAATGGTATATTGGTGATATTTAATATGATAATATACTGCAATAGCTCAGTATGTTGCGTTTGAGTTGCTGTGACATTGCCGAAAAACGTGATGACCTGTAACACTGGTGCATCAACTGCGGCTCGAACACATCCTCCTCGAGGCATATTTAACACCTCTGAGTGATGAGATCCCCCAAAAGGTGGCACTGGAGTCCACATATATCTGTTTTCCGGTCGAGTGTAATTATTAAAATTGTTAACAGGCCAACCTATTATCGTTTCTTTTTAAACGATCCCATCAAGTAATTGGCGCATTTTAGAGACATATCCTTTGAACACAAGGCGTTCAGAACTGAATGAGTGTTGCAAAATTTTATTTATTTGCAAAACAGAAACTAGTTATTATAATTAACTGATTTATTTGGGTGAAATAACTAATTTTCTTCCTAACATAAAATACGCGGCGATATATATTGTATAAGCCATGATTTTTCCAATTGGGTAGGTAGTCCATTATTGTGCTTATGTCATTCAATACAATTTTTTTATTATATTTTTTTGTTTATAGCATGACCCATGGTCCAATAACCAGGTGAAGTAAACCGTCAATTGTCTTGTTCTAAATTCTTGTTTGTTCTGTCTTTCGGCTATTTGAAATTTTTTCACCAATGTTGTCCCCGAAAAAGTGTTGCTTTTTACGTTTTTCAGGGGTAAAATATGCCACTTTTAGAACTTTTTTCACATAAAATATTAAATGAATATCGATAGACCTTTACTGGATTTAATTACAGAGACTCATCATTTGGGTATTTTTTTCTTGGCTTCCATAAGTCAGCCCATATTAAACTATTACGTCCATATTGTTGATGTTTCCATTTTATATTTATGTCTAATTTGTAACCAAAATAATTGAAACAATTCTTTGTTTATTCGAACTGTTTGTATTCACGTCATATCCAACTAAGGATTTTGCCTGTGCAGGGCTACTGAAGACTTTCGAGGTATGTTTTTCTCATTCCTGCCACAAGAACACCAAAATTATCGTATTATAGCTTATTAATGTAAAAACTTCGCTAAAGTAATGTTTGAACTCACTGTTGTTGTTTTGCCCTCAAACTCAGACTACTAAGACAAGAGGACAGTAATGGATTGTTATTTAGAATACATGAATCCGGCTAGCTTCTAGTCCAACTGTCGTGGGGCTAGTCTATCCCCTGACATATTTTAGTAAGAATTAATTTGGTAATATTATTAAAACATCATGAAACAAGTGTCAACAGTTTTTAGGGGATCTTCTGATCAAGTTTGTATAATATATTGGAAGGGCCTATGTTTTACTTCCGACTCTTAACGACAAATCAACAGAGGAGATGGAAATTACAATGGGGTTTTAGGAATGGAAACTGTAAAACTTTTCATCGAACCCGAACCCCATTTAAAAGGCAAACCAGTTCAACTAAATAATGGATAACACCTCTTCCTTTTATGTCCGGGTTTTTAATGAAAGTTTCAACTGCAGTTGAAGTTGAGGCTAGCTTACTTTGGTCGCATGAATTGAATTTTACTGCTCATCACAGTTTAAGTGGCCAAATTGATTTTTTTTAATCGATGCTAAAACTAAAAGTTATGTAAAAATGCACTGGTCCTGTGTATCCCTTTTTGCATTTGAGTTAAGTGGCACCGATAGCTGAAAAAATCAGTTCCTGTAATGGCTTTCGTGCCAAGGTATTTATTTGTCTACTCCTATTTTTTCTTGTGACCGTTGAAAATACATCCCTACCGTTTCAAATAGCGTACATCTTATGTCTCTTTTTATTTACTTCACCTGGTAGTTCCACCATGTGTCATGCCCATGGTGGAATCACCGGTTGAAGCAAATAAAAAAAGACAGAAGGTATACGCCATGATAAAATTAATGTTCAGGTGTTCTCATCCCATTGACGTGTTCCATTATTCTAACAAGTTCGGCCTGCATAATTTAAAAAGTTGTCTATCATACATAACTGCCTTCGAATTCTACTACGATCGGAGTAGATTTTACTATACGTTTAGACATTGAATAAGCCGCTTCCAAAATTTTTTTAGACATAAAGATTAACGTAACTTTGTATTCCCCGAAAGATTAAAGACACATTTTTGCAGAAAACTAATTTTTTTAAGGGAATTTGTACGAAAAATGAAGCAGACAATTTTTTTACTTTTTTAGTACATATAAATACTGGCAAATAAAGTTTCCGAAAAAGTGAGGTTTGGTTATTAACATCACCTTTATTATTGCATGATGTACGCTATCTGATACGGTATGGATGTATTTGCAACGCCAGAATGAGGGTAAAATTTTTACGCGCTTTGAAAAAATAGGAGTCTAAAATAAATACCTTGCTACGAAAGCCATAACAGAAACAGTTTTTCTCTTTTTCAGCACATCAGTTCCACCTAACGCCAATGAAAAACGGCATACACAGGACCAGTGCAAGTTTACATTACTTTTAGCATCGAATAAAAATAAAAAATTTAACTTGGCCACTTAAACTGATGATGCGTCCAAAGTAAATTGACCTCAACGTCAACTGCAGTTGAAACTTTCATTGAACAACCGGACGAAAAGGGAGAGGTGTTATCCATTATTTAGTTGAACTTTACTGACTTTGCGGCACTTAAATGGATTTCGAGTTCGGTGAAAACAGGGTTTAAATTGCTTACTGAAAAATAGTAAAATTTAAAAATTTTTGGCTTTACCAGGAATAAGTTTTTTTTGGGTTTGGAATTTTTGTATACAGCTTACATTTGTATATGAAAAATATTTCAGCAACCGAAAAAAGCAAAGCAAACAAATTTGTTTTTTTTTTTTTCATATTACTTCAGAGGCAATTTGAATGGATGCGAGCTGTCGTCGTCAGCAGAAAAAAACTTGAATATTTTACTGTGCTTTGAAGCTATAAGTATTTCATGATCAATTATTTTTAAGTAAACATTTTTCAGTTCTTTAACAGCCGAAATTCTGGTTTCGAATTACTTGCTGAAAATAAATAAAAGTAAATTTTTTTTTACTATTTCGGCAGAAATATTTGATTTTCAAAGGGACATACAAACAATTGTACGATGTATTGATCGTAATAGCCTTCATCTACGAGTAGGTATTTTTTGTTTTTATGTTGTTTTAACACCCGACGCATGTTTCTACTGAAAAAAAGACAAATACTTACGTACAAAATCTGCACCTCCACCGGTAGCTTGGTATATGTACTGGAGTCATTCGGGGTTTTTTCCGGGACCAAAGCATGACATTTGAATGTAGCAGGGCGCAATTTCTCGCGTATCGTTCAAAATTTGTCATCCAGTGAGTAGCTCCTTGTGGAGAGACTGTCCTTCATTCGGTCCTAGAGACTGCCGCGTCTACCGAAGAAATACATATTTATAAAACGGGCACATATATGTCACAAGCAAAACGCGATGTTTTAGGCTCACCTCTAATACTTGTTGTCGACGCGATTTCTTTAAAACATGTACGGCTCTTTCTGTTCACAATCAAGAGCGATTCACACCGCGTTTAAGCGCACCTCCGTTCCTTCCTCATCTATTAGCACCAAAGCTGGTCTGATATCCAGACAAAATTCTCGTTTATTGCTAATTGTTGTAATGAAATTTGTCATGCCGCTACTTTCGAACATGAGTAAGGTTCCTACAAGAAGTAGCCGTAATCGGTATATAGCCACGAAGAGTTTTTATATGTATATCTAATGTGACCCATCCTATGAAAAGGTGGCTTATGACTCAAAAAAGAAACAGCTGTTAAAGATAAACAATGTATTTCTTCAGTTTCTTAGTAGTTTTTCTTTTGCATTATTTTTTTTGAGTCATAAGCCACCTTTTCATAGGCCGGGTCACTAATATATCTTGGTAATTGACTTTTCGATATTTTAATACCTAATTGAGCTATTGCCTTGAAGTCGGGAGCAATATCTTCAGATATTCCTATTCAAGGAGGAAGTGCTCAAAAAAAAATACAATCGGTAGACAACTACGTCCACTTTCTTTATAAAAATACAAACATATACATATAAGATATCTCTGTAATGAAGAGCTGCAATCTTAAAAATTAAGGGGAAAATCCTCGTAATGATGACTTAAATAACGTATTTTACAAATTTGAAAAACTGGCGTGGCAACGGCTTATTGGGCCATGTATAGTATTGCACTTATTCTGAAGACCATGACACAATGTCCCTTAAAAAATTAAAAAAATCAACATAAGACACGATATACCTTCGAGGAGATTTAGGCCGAGCTTCTCTTTCAATCTGCGTTGTTTAAACTCATTCCGCACGGCATCTGCGAGGAAGATGCATTTTCGCTGAAAAGATTTTCATAGCGGAAATACACTCTGAGTACTTGCGAGCCCACTGCTGAGGGGCGATAAAAAAATGCTATTGCTTCAGTTGAAAAAATTTAATTAGCAACCTGTGGTTCTCTAACTGGACTCAAATGTAAGATTCCATACTACAGTAATTTCACGAAAATAAAATGAAGTATATATAATTTAAAAAATAAATAAATGTGACGCGATAACTTCCGAGGAGATTTTATGCCGAGAAGAAGAGAAGCAATTTGCGTCGTGCTCCTTTTAATTTTTCCTACAAATTGGCGGGAGGAGACCTACTTGTTTATGCCGACCCCGAACGGCATCAGCAAGGCAGATGAGTTTTCGCTCAGAGCTTTTCGTGGCAGAAATACAGTCGGAGTGCTTGCCAAACACTGCCGAGGGGCGACCCCGATAAGACAAATTTTCTTCTAGTTGAAAAACATTGTTTCTAAAATTTTGATGTTGCTTTGCCCGGGGCGTGAACCCAGGATCTTCGGTGTGGTAGACTGAGCGCGCTACCGTCACACCACGGCGGCCGCCTATATAATTTATTTTTGATTAATTACGCTTCATTACTGCTATCAACCAGGTGTTTATTTCTGACAATAAACAGCTGTTGGTTTTGGTGGCACCACCTCAACTCGATATGCGATGTAGGATATCACCTGGAGAAATGTGTTCAATAATCATTTGAGAAATGTACATTTCTCAAAATCTCTCGAAATTGGGATAATAATTGGAAAATGTAAATGACGTTGGAGATCAACTAGAAAACTTTTAATTTTACAAAATTTCTCAAAGGTTGGATAGTGATTGGAGAATGAAGTTGGACATCAACTCGAAAACTATCCGGTTTAAGAATAATTAAATAACGATGCTGGATATCACTTCCAGAACTAGATATCCAGAATTCTCCAGCGAAATAGGAGAATTGTTTCCCATGTTTGTTGGGTAAACAAAATACTGCTGTTGCCTTATCTACAAATTATCTAGATAATAAAAAAAACAATGTTGCCGCACAAAAAAGCATACCCCCAAAGGCGGCCTTATACTGTGACTAAAAAACTGCTCAGTTGTTACTGGAGTTTAAATTTGACTAGAGTTTAAGCAAACTTAGTTTAAGCTTAGCTTAACCAACTACTGAAAAACCTTAGTCAGTTGGCGGAAAAAAATGCTGTACAATTTTGGTGGAAGGCCAGAAACACTTGTGCTGTTAAGCTCTAATAGAGTATACAAGTCATTAATATGCATTTCATATATATGTATACGTTTATCTAAAACTAAATCGATCGATAAGTGGAAACTCCATTTATTTATTATGTTTAATATATTCATATTTATTTTATTTTATTTCAATCATCATCTTCAAATAACGGTAAATTATTGATATCTCGATCTAAAAATGCGTTGTTAAGTTTAACTAATAAAATATTTTCGAGAGTGTTCTCGTTAAGGAGGTTCCGGTTGTCGGCCAAAATAAGCTTAAGTGATGAAAATGTGCGCTTAATAGTTACCTGAAAGTATTAAAAAAAATGTGTTATATACATACATAAATAAGTGGGTATTACAAAAATCTGACCTTAGCAGCTAAAATTTTTAATGATAACTGTCACAATACACTTGTTATTGTAGACAAATGTAATTTAATTTTTTCATTTTATACTTGGAAATAGAATACTAAATGAGATGAAAATTGTGAACAGAGATGTTCGTTAACATTTCCCAAACAATGAAAATCTTGGCTTATATAAAAAACTATAAAACAAGAATTCAAAGCAGGCTAGTACCGTTTTGTAAGTGAGTTGTGGATGTGTAAAAAAATGTACTATTCCATTTAAAAAATATTTATATGCGATGTTCGATTGTAAAATATTCGACTATACTAGGCTACTAGTATTCTCTATTTCTGAGTATAATCTAGGTCGAATGAGTGATATAGCTAAAATCATAAGTTCATAGACTTTGTATGTATGTGCAACATTCTTATTCATAAAAATACAATAGGTTTAAAAATTTTTAAAAATGAAATTTCCACACAGATTTTTAATTATACGACTTAATAAACCTATTTAATTTTTTATGAATAAGTGGGAAATTATATTTCCTAAAAATTACCTGAGTTTGTGGGACTGCGAAACAAATATTGCTTAAAGCGTATAACTCTGGATCGCTATATTGTTTATCCTTCCAAAAGTGAAGCACGTTGATATCTACGTGGGTTAAAGGAATCTGCAAGTTGTTTATTTTTGTACGTACATCAATGTTAGCTTTGTTTGTATGTGGGAAGTTTTGAAATAAATATTCACTCAAAAATTCATCTGCCTTTTGTGAGTATTGCTTATTTTCTAATGACGGAGTTGAAAATTCTACATTTTTTGTGAATCAAGGTTACTGTTCATAACTTGTAATCGTTCGTATAGTTTTTTAAGATATGTTGATGCCTCTAACTTTTGAGTCGCACTCAAAATGTGATTAAATCGTGGATCAAGGTAAAGACAGTATATTAAAATTTCATTATTTAGAAGTTTTAAAGTGCGATTTTCCATACTTTGTAAAAGCTTTTTTGCTATTTTTCCAATGTAAATATTACAGTTATTTTCGAGAACTTTTTGTGTGGATATTTTGCATTTCAGCAATTCAGCATAAAAATTTCCGTAATGCAATTGTTCCTGCTGAAATTTAAAAATAGTGTATTGCAGCTGCTCAAAAACAACACTGTATGCTTCGAGAGGACCAAAAACTGATCAGTCAGCTCAAAATTTTCATCCAAACTTTTGTTTTTGACCGACTCCATTTTGATCAACACATCTTAGCATTTTTTAATGAGGATACCATTTTAAAAGTAGACCACCATTTCGTTACACAGTCGAGCTGAGGAAGTGGTAATCAAAATAAAAACAAAAATCTCTCGATACCCATTCGATTGCTTTTAATAAATTTAGTTAAGTTTCTGCACGAAAGTAAAAAGGATTTTGTCTCAGCATCCTTGATAACATCTAATGCACAGAGCTGTTGCGGTATGTGCAGCACATCTGCAAATTTTAATTTCTCCCAAATATAGTTCCGAAAAGTTTTGAAAGTTGTTAATATTTTTTTAAATAAATCTCGTTTCCTTCGTCAATGTCATGCAAGTCATATCCTTCTTCAAAAACGGTGCAGTGCGACAAAATTTTGGTACATTCGATTATGTTTGCGCCATTATCGGATGTAATTGACACAATTTGAGATAGGCTTACATTATATTTTGCTAAAACGTTCACTATCTCCGTTGCCAGATTTCTAGAACAACTTGCGCCGAAACCCTTTAGCTCCACCATTCCCAATATCCGCGATTTTATTTCGTCATCTTTTATATACTGCGCTCTTATACCGAATACGAAGCGCGCGGCACTGTCAATTTTTAACGACATAAGGCCCTGGTTAAGTTCAATTTTTATAGATTGCCGTATATTGTCCGATATGGAATGCAAAACTTTCTTGCAATTACTGTTATTAATCACTATCTTTTTACCACTTTTTTCTGGTAGTCCACGGCAAAGGGTTCTATGATATTTTTTAAATTATCGGAGTCTAGAACATGGAACGGAAGATTATCTACCGTTACCAAACCGATATACGACCGGAATAACTGTTTCGTAATTATTTCCACTTTTATCATGCTTTTTCTAGTTTTTTTTGGATGCTATAATTCAGGGCACTACTTTCATTTCATTTATTTTATGAACGTTTAATACATGCGTTTTTAAGTCATAAAATCTTTTGCTTTTTAGGAAATGTGAACACAGCCTACATTTCGCATTTTCACTTTCAAATTCAAAAAACTTTTCCAAATTTTTTTGATTAAACATTTTTTTCGCCGCCATTATTTCAAATTAATGTACAGAATTAATTCACTGAATGAATCGAAAGAACTGAAAGATTTACAATAACATGCGAACGCCCGAGAAAAGTAATAGCAAGAATGCATGAGCTGCTTATTATAAAAAAATTTGGAACAGTTTTTAAGTTAGCAAGTAATCATTGAGGTCTATTTGCGGACGATCTGCATCGGTACCATGGTATAGTCCAAGTGGCATAGCGCAGAGGTTTTACTTGTATGTCACCCCACTGCGGTGAAGTAACTCCCAAGTTTTTTACTATCATCCTTTTTATACTCAGTTGAACAGAGCTCACAGAGTATATTAACTTTGATTGGATAACGGTTGGTTGTACAGGTATAAAGGAATCGAGATAGATATAGACTTCCATATATCAAAATCATCAGTATCGAAAAAAAATTCGATTGAGCCATGTCCGTCCGTCCGTCTGTGCGTTAACACGATAACTTGAGCAAATTTTGAGGTATCTTGATGAAATTTGGTATGTAGGTTCCTGGGCACTCATCTCAGATCGCTATTTAAAATGAACGATATCGGACTATCACCACGCCCACTTTTTCGATATCGAAAATTTCGAAAAATCGAAAAAGTGCGATAATTCATTACCAAATATGGATTAAGCGATGAAACTTGGTAGGTGAGTTGAACTTATGACGCAGAATAGAAACTAGTAAAATTTTGGACAATGGGCGTGGCACCGCCCACTTTTAAAAGAAGGTAATTTAGAAGTTTTGCAAGCTGTAATTTGTCAGTCGTTGAAGATGTCATGATAAAATTTGACAGGAACGTTACTCTTATTACTATATGTCTGCTCAATAAAAATTAGCAAAATTGGAGAACGACCACGCCCACTTTTTAAATTTTTTTTTTTTTTTTAATTCAAATTTTAAAAGAAAAGTTAATATCTTTACAATATATAGGTAAATTATGTCAACATTCAACTCCAGTAATGATATGGTGCAACAAAATACAAATATAAAAGAAAATTTCAAAATGGGCGTGGCTCCGCCCTTTTTCATTTAATTTGTCTAGGATCCTTTTAATGCCAATTTACCAATCCTTGTGAAAATTGGTAGAGGCTTAGATTCTAGGACGATAACTGTTTTTTGTGAAAAAGGGCGAAATCGGTTGAAGCCACGCCCAGTTTTTATACACAGTCGACCGTCTGTCCTTCCGCTCGGCCGTTAACACGATAACTTGAGCAAAAATCGATATATCTTTACTAAACTCAGTTCACATAATTATCTGAACACACTTTGTATTCGCATAAAAAATGGCCGAAATCCGATTTCGATTTCGAAAAATACGAAAAATGAAAAAAATGCCATAATTCTATACCAAATACGAAAAAAGGGATGAAACATGGTAATTGCATTGGTTTATTGACGCAAAATATAATCTTAGAAAAAAACTTTGAAAAATGGGTGACACCTACCATATTAAGTAGAAGAAAATGAAAAAGTTTTTCAGGGCGCAATCAAAAGCCCTTGGAATTATTGCTTGTTCGTGGTATTACATATATAAATAAATTAGCGGTACCCGACAGATGATGTTCTGGATCACCCTGGTCCACATTTTGGTCGATATCTCGAAAACGCCTGCACATATACAACTAAGGGCCACTCCCTTTTAAAACCCTCATTAATACCTTTAATTTGATACCCATATCGTACAAACACATTCTAGAGTCACCCCTGGTCCACGTTTATGGCATTATCTCGAAAAGGCGTCCACATATAGAACTAAGGCCCACTTCTTTTTAAAATACCCATTAACACCTTTCATTTGATACCCATATCGTACAAAAAAATTCTAGAGTCACCCCTGGTCCACCTTTATGGCGATATTTCGAAAAGGCGTCCACCTATAGAACTAGGGCCCACGCCCTTTTAAAATACTCATTAACACCTTTCATTTGATATCCATATAGTACAAACAAATTCTGGAGTCACCCCTGGTCCACGTTTATGGCGATATCTCGAAAAGGCGTCCACATATAGAACTAAGGGCCACTCTCTTTTAAAATACTCATTAACACCTTTCATTTCATACCCATATAGTACAAACAATAGAGTCACCCCTGGTCCACGTTTATGACGATATCTCGAAAAGGCGTCCACACATTGAACTGAGGCCCACTCCTTTTTAAAACACTCAGTAACACCTTTCATTTGATACCCATATCGTACAAACACATTCTAGAGTCACCCCTGGTCCACGTTTATGGCATTATCTCGAAAAGGCGTCCACATATAGAACTAAGGCCCACTTCTTTTTAAAATACCCATTAACACCTTTCATTTGATACCCATATCGTACAAAAAAATTCTAGAGTCACCCCTGGCCCACCTTTATGGCGATATTTCAAAAAGGCGTCCACCTATAGAACTAAGGCCCACGCCCTTTTAAAATACTCATTAACACCTTTCATTTGATACCCATATCGTACAAACAAATTCTAGAGTCACCCCTGGTCCACCTTTATGGCGATATTTCGAAAAGGCGTCCACCTATAGAACTAGGGCCCACGCCCTTTTAAAATACTCATTAACACCTTTCATTTGATATCCATATAGTACAAACAAATTCTGGAGTCACCCCTGGTCCACGTTTATGGCGATATCTCGAAAAGGCGTCCACATATAGAACTAAGGGCCACTCTCTTTTAAAATACTCATTAACACCTTTCATTTGATACCCATATAGTACAAACAAATTCTAGAGTCACCCCTGGTCCACGTTTATGACGATATCTCGAAAAGGCATCCACACATTGAACTGAGGCCCACTCCTTTTTAAAACACTCAGTAACACCTTTCATTTGATACCCATATAGTACAAACAAATTCTGGAGTTACCCCTGGTCCACGTTTATGGCGATATCTCGAAAAGGCGTCCACATATAGAACTAAGGCCCACTCCCTTTTAAAATACTCATTAACACCTTTCATTTGATACCCATATAGTACAAACAAATTTTAAATCACCCCTGGTCCATGTTTATGGCGATATCTTGAAAAGGAGTCCACATATAGAACTAAGGCCCACTCCCTTTTAAAATACTCATTAACACCTTTCATTTGATGCCCATATAGTACAAACAAATTCTGGAGTCACCTCTGGTCCACGTTTATGGCGATATCTCGAAAAGGCCTCCACATATAGAACTAAGGCCCACTCCTTTTTAAAATACTCATTAACACCTTTCATTCGATACCCATATCGTAAAAGCAAATTCTAGAGTCGCCCCTGGTCCACCTTTATGGCGATATTTCGAAAAGACGTCCACCTATAGAACTAAGGCCTACGCCCTTTTAAAATACTCATTAACACCTTTCATTTGATACCCATATAGTACAAACAAATTCTAGAGTCACCCCTGGTCCACGTTTATGGCGATATTTCGAAAAGGCGTCCACCTATAGAACTAAGGCCCACGCCCTTTTAAAATACTCATTAACACCTTTCATTTGATACCCATATAGTACAAACAAATTCTGGAGTTACCCCTGGTCCACGTGTATGGCGATATCTCGAAAAGGCGTCCACATATAGAACTAAGGCCTACTCCCTTTTAAAATACTCATTAACACCTTTCATTTGATACCCATATAGTACAAACAAATTCTAAAGTCACCCCTGGTCCACGTTTATGGCGATATCTCGAAAAGGAGTCCACATATAGAACTAAGGCCCACTCCCTTTTAAAATACTCATTAACACCTTTCATTTGATACCCGTATAGTACAAACAAATTCTAGAGTCACACCTGGTCCACGTTTATGGCGATATCTCGAAAAGGCGTCCACATATAGAACTAAGGCCCACTCCTTTTTAAAATACTCATTAACACCTTTCATTTGATACCCATATCGTACAAACAAATTCTAGAGTCACCCCTGGTCCACCTTTATGGCGATATCTCGAAAAGGCGTCCATCTATAGAACTTAGGCCCACGCCCTTTTAAAATACTCATTGTTCGGCCGGGGTGCGTTTGATCCTGGAGGTAGTTGGGCGCACCGGGGTCGATCTCAGTGGGAATAAGCGGGTTGGAATAAAATAAGAGAATACGAGATTTCTCGTTATAATAGATATGATTTATTGGGTAAATGTGAAAATAGCAAAGGTTACAATATTACCTGAATAAACGCAAACAATTACGGCAGAGGTTGCTGGCGGCAGATGTGAACAGGATGGCTGTTAGAATCCAAGAGGCCGGTTGTATAGCAAGCTACAACCGTTGACCCGCAAAATCCTCCGTTTTGGAGGGGAAAGGCACCCACACATCAGCCCCGACATGCATATGCATGAGTGCTGACAAAAAGCACACATACACGTGCATGTACATGCATGCACATGCATGAGGGTGATGGTGTGGGTGGTTATAAATTAATTCGAGTATCGAGTATCGATTTGCAGATTTGCATTGGGGGGGTCGCAATCAGATGCGGAAAAGTTAGGCATCCTGCCTAAACATGCCGGCCCCCCTTGCGATATGCAACATCGTTTTCCGCCAATGACCTCCGCTGAAACGAGAAAAATTAATATAAGACTTACACACTAACTTAATCTAAATGAGGAGTTCGTCTGCGACGCAAAATGGCCGGGAATCCTTTCCGACTTGCTTAGCATGCCACCTGAGCTAAGATGAAAAAATTAGCGGTTATGAACAGTTAGAAGTGAATATTTCTTGCCTTTGGTTTATACATAATTCTTAAATATAGAAATTCAGAACGTAATATATGTATAGTCGATGGCCAGTAAGGCTGGACGAAGAGGCAGAGGTCTCCGTTCAAGAATGGCACCATTTTTTGTTATTCTTTGGGTTTTTTTTTGTTCCGGATGGAGAGGCCGAGGTCTCCGTTCCATATTTGCGTTTTTTTTTTGGTTGGACGAAGAGGCAGAGGTCTCCGTTCCAGACTCGAGGGTTTTGAGGTTTTTCTGGGCTGGACGAAGAGGCCGAGGTCTCCGTTCCAGCGTCTCACTTGTCGTATCGCTCACAAAGCCACTGTGGCATTTTATGGATGTACCGGGGCGAGCGGCCGTGAGGTTGGTTGGGTGAAGCGGAGGTCTTTTATTACAAACCGTATGTTAGAATAGATAAGTTAAGTGCATATGCGAAGCATATTATCAAATACAGTTTTACCAAGCAGATATGAGTTATTTACGTTCACCTGACATAAATTTGCAGATTGGCGATGCGTTCTCCACGACACGTTCTATCTGCACGTACCATTCTGAGATGGCATGCAACCCTGTCGTGTATTTCTTGGTCAGCTGACAGCTGGTATGGTGAATTTGTGGTGTGCGAGTATATATATACATATAAGTATTTGCTTGCCCTTGAAAAAAGAAAGAAAAAAAAACTAGGTCTCTGGGGCAGTAGCACACTAGGCCGGTAGAAACAGTTGACTTTTTCCCATTTCGGGATTTTGTCGTGTCGGGATTCTTTTATTTCGGGACCCGGATTGTTTTTGTACCGAGCCCTTATAATGACTGTTTGTTGTTGAAAAACAACAAGTCCTGCCCCCCGCCAAAAAACAGGCAATACCGACGGCAAAAAAAATCAAAAAATCAAAAAAAAATTTTTTTTTGTTGTTTTTTTTTTTTTTTGTTTGTAAATGAGAGAAATTAATTTTTAAGGAGGTTTTTGCCTTTATTTTTTGTGCGTAAGTATGTTTTCGGACTGTCCGAGGTGTCAGTATGGGTCAAAAAGGCCGATCCCGATTTTGTGTTTTGCGGGCTTTCGGTACCTGCCTGCAACGTATACAAACATACATAATTATGCCCACGGCGAAATACAAAAAAATGAACAATCATTTCTTGTAGAGAGTGAAATTTTCAACTGAATTGAAGTAAACGGTAAACCTCTTTGCCGTTTCTTCATTCAATTAATTTTAATGCGTGGCTGGAGTACGGTGCTGGTGATTAGTAAGGAGGAAATATGGTAAGTAACTTTTAATATTTTCTTTTATTTCTTGTTATAAATAAATTTTCGTTCGTTTTCTTATTAGTAATTAATTTCCTTACATTTTCAGGTGCAGATGGGACAGGACATCGGGGTTATCGTTGGTTTTTTTTTTGATTACCGGCATCGCAAAAGAGGTGCTCCAACTGCGGCGCCGGCCGCGCTGTCAATTGTCACACTTTTGCGATGCCCATTTGTGCACTTTATTAATGAATTTTTTCTTTGCAGGTTAGTGATGTTGGATATCCTATATATTTTATGCTACGTCACAGCATAGTTAATCATATCAAGAAGACATATCATTGTTTTACCACATTGAAACTGGTGACTTGCATCCTAGCGGCTTTAATGCCTTTAACGTTCTTCTATTTCTATGCATTCGAACAATTTTGTATGTCCGATCGTACAATGGTACATACATCAGCGGTATTGGATTATGGACGGAAGGGAAATTATATTTTGGCTGGTCAGAGAAAACCTGAACATTCGCCATGGTGTGATAAGACACTTCCATTCCCAGATTCATATATATAGTCGCATTATTGGAATGTTAGTTTTTTACGTTACTATGAAGTAAAACAATTACCAAGTTTTATGTTAGCATTACCGGTGCTTGCGTTCCTCTCTATCACTGGTCAAATACTTTAAGAGTTTTCCTAAGCACATTATTGCCAAATTATCCTATTGTGCAACTTTTAAAGAATATAAATCGCTGACATTTGTGCTGCATGCGCTACTGCTTACAGTGTTTTGCACATTCCTCGTACATGGGCATATATCGACGCTTTTATTGTGCTCACCTACACCATGCCTTTACTGGTTTGCGGCGGATCAGTTGCCCAAGACATTTGATCAAATAAAATTGCGTTCGAAGGCTGGTTCTGCATTAGTTTGGTTTACGAGTTATTACTTGTTGGTACAGCACTATTTTGCAATAATTGCCGTGGACGTAAGGTAGGAAATGAAACTTACAACAAACTATAGACAAAATGCAGTATACAGCGTGTTATTTGAAATATGTGAATTGGCGGTGGAAATGCTTTTTCATACCATCACTGGTTTACTAGAACATAATGACTTACAAACTTTTGGCCTGCGAAATTCTTCATTTCATTGTCAGCACAAGTCCCATAAAATCATCAAGAAGAAGAAAAGCAAATACCAAAACTCAACTATTAAACTAAAATTAATTATTTACAAGATATGTTTTTTTTTTCGCTGATAAGGCAACAAATGAACATTTATATAAAATGGCTTCTGAATTACGTGAAGCTATCGACCGGTGGCTCAAATGGGATAAAAACGGGAAAACTACGAAATCCAATCACTTAATGATGTTAGCAATTGGATAAAATTAAATGATCTTTTAAGTACGCGCTTAGGATTTGGTACAGCCGGCCTACGTGGTAAAATGCGAGCTGGCTTCAATGGTATGAACGATCTTGTCATAGCACAAACCGCGCAAGGCTTGGCCACTTATATGAAAGTTCAATTCAATGATAACGAACGAAAACACACGCGGTATGGGTTTTGGCTATGATGGACGTCATAATAGTAAACGATTTGCTGAGTTATCTGCAAATATATTTATAGACGCCGGCTATAAAGTTGACCTCTAAACGATTGGTAGCAACCCTTAAGTGCACTTTCCAATACGTCTTTTGAATTGTTTAGGTGGTGTAATGGTTACTGCGTCGCATAGTCCAAAAGATGAGAATGGTTATAAAGTGTATTGAATGATAATGCACAAATTATAATACCGCATGGCAAAAATATAGTCAAATATAATAAGCAATCTAGAGCCAAGGGCAGACAGTTGGGGTACATCAACTGCGTATGAATCGGAAGTTCTAATTGCTCCATAAGAGGCTATTGAGGCTTATGTTGTTAGAGTACGTGAGACTTTACCCCCATCGATTATGGAGGTGAATAGTCAAAGCAATGTACTTGTGGGTTATAGGGGGATGCATGGCGTGGGATATCATTTTATGTAAGACACATTTGCAGCCATAAATTAAAGGGATCCAAATGGAAATGTATTGAATGCAAACGTATCTTATTTGGTGATGTTTCATACCCAGGTCATATGAATATGCATCATGCATTGAGCCCATACAATGTGATCTTTGTACATGTGCATCTCGTTGTGGGATTATGCTGGAGCTACAGATTCACTTAAGCCATCATCAAGCACCTCGGTATAAGGTAGATGAAAAGTTTTCGATTCCCGACTGTTATCACCGACTGAAAAATTTGCAGTCTCTAGACTTACAAGAGCATATTGATTTACCCCATTCCGACCACTCTACCGTCAAATAAAAAAAAATGTTTGATTTTACCACCGTTCAAAACTAGGTAATACTATGGAGCACTTACGCAGTGAACACTCTGAAGCGTATCATAAAACCTTTTCCCCAGAAGAAACACCAAAGCATGAGTTAGTCAAGTCGACATCATGGCAGTGTGACGTAGACGAGTTATTGGAATCCCGAGTGGACGGGTTGAGATATGTGACATCAGGGCGCGGGTACAAGCTTCAAAGCAAAATATTATGTGACACGTGAGCATACAATAGCTTGATGGAAGAATGCGGTTGAAAGTGGCGAAGATATGGTAGAATTCGATGTACGGCTACGCAAAGATTCGGTGCCGGTAGTGTATCAAGAGTTTATGATTTATGTGTCGCTGAAAACAAAAGGTAGCAAACTATTGGACTATGATGAGACGCGGCCTATGGACAATGTGCGTGCATTTGGGCTCGGTTTTAGGAGGCCAAATGTTGGAACTTAGACGAGTGCGTTCTGGAATCCAATTTGAGCGTGACGGTATGGTCATCATGCATGATGTTTTATATCGCAGTGAATCGGGCGGCGTTATCCGGTAAGATGTGGAAATATATACAGCTTTTATGTGAAACCTGAATGTGTTCCTTTTTTATGATTTACTTCATCGTTTATTGATCACACGTACATTCCCGTATTCCTCAGCCGAAATGGAGCAAATTGCGCGCTCGTATCGGAAGTCTGCAATTGGAGGAAACAGCTTACGCCAGTTTCGGTGAGTGGTTAATTTAGAATTACTGTATTTACTTTGAGCTATTTGACTCAAGTTCAAAACTGCTGTCGATTTTATAAAATCAGAAATAAGAAAAAAAAAGGGTGGGGTTTATTTTTTTTTTTTTTGATGTTCTTGTTCGGTGAAACTATAATTTGGAATCTGTCACTCCAGTCGTTCATATTAATCGCTATCTCACGTATTTCCTTAATCCGATTCACCATCTAAGAGCTATTGCCTACTCAGCACTTGTGTGCTTAACTTTTAAATTTCCCTACATCTGAATACAATGTATGTACATAATGAATTATCATACAAGTTAACAGAAGAAATAATCAAATATGAATACTTTTAATGATCAAAAAAGAAACTGAGTATCGCCTTCCAATCACAGTTGGGACTCATATTGGAATCAAATGTGTTTGCTTTTGGTGATCGAGGATTTCAAATCATATTTCCTTCAACTTTCTGAATCTTTCCGCCCTATTTTGATTGACTGAATAATGGCTTTATACTTGTTAAAAATATGTTGACGAATATGATCAGAAAGGCACTGTCCACCCATTAACGTTAAATTTTGTAATGATCTCCAGTAGGAAGGAAAGCGTTTTGACATATTGATCGTCAATGATCATTCAAGAATCCTCACAGGTACGGTCCATTTTCCTCCCGATGATACATGAATTTGCGAATTGAAAATACTTTTAAATGTGAACGTTTTGATCATCTTGAGGTAGGACATTTGGATGTATTCTGTGATCCCATTTTTCAAAGGGGGGAAAAGTAGTGGAGAAATCAGCGCCTTTTGAGCTTAGTGTTCATTTCTGTAAGGTTCCCCCCTTTTTAATATTTATTTCAAGATTTTGGATGATGGGATGAATCTTGATACAGTCTGTTGGTCTCGCGCCTTTTGGTGATGCATAGGTGTTCTGTGGCAGATCGTGGGTCTGCGTTAGGTTTGCGATGGGCCTCGTTGCGCGCCAACGAGTGTAAAGGTTGTCTATTGCAGATCGGTTCGCCCTTCTGCGGTAGGCTTTCTAGTGTCCTCGTTATGGGATAACGAGTGAATGGGAGGGTTTTCTGGTGTCCTCGCTCTGGGTGAGCGAGTGACTTTGGGTTTGATTTGTTGGAAATTTAAAGATGATGGGCTGAAAGCCTTTAGGTTCTGTGGCAGATCGGTTTGCCCTTCTGCGGTAGGCTCTTATGATGTCCTCGTTATGGGATAACGAGTGAATAGGAAGGGTTTCTGGGGTCCTTGCTCTGGGTGAGCGAGTGAATTGTGGGGTTTTCTGTTCAGGGCCCCCGGTTAGTATTGTTAAAAAACATAGAAAAAAATGCTTTTTGTTTGCGAGCTTTTGGTAAGCTCTCCCGTGTCTTCGTGCATCTCGCTCCCTTTCCCCATTGCCCACCAGTAGTCAGATGTAGGATTCCCTCCGGTAGACTCGACACGAGACCGGGGGTAGAGAACAAAAAAAGAGAAGATGTAGGATCGCCCTCCGGTAGACTCGCACCATCTCGAGATCGCGGGGTTGATTACAATTAGGGCCTCGGGAGAGACACAAGCTTAGGGATAGCGGGGCATCACGTCGCGTGGTTGAACGCGTCTTTATGTCCCGCGCTCCCTTTCCCCATTGCCATCGCGTAGTACGTTTCAGGATTCCCCTCCGGTAGACTCGCACCATCACGAGACCGGGGGGTTGATTATAATATATGGCTCGGGAGAAACGCAGGCTTAGGGATAGAGAGACACGAAGACGCGGGTTCCTTAATATGCTTTCCATGCTATCACCAACCGTGGGCCTCTGATTTTAGGTAGTCGGGGGAAATCGAATTTTGGTTTTTTGGGGTTTTGTAAGGTGGAATTTGGCCCCTTACACTTAAGCCTCCTTGTCGTGGGACGGAAGGCGTACCAATTTCGTAATTGGTCTCGTTATTTGTCCCTTGGTTTTATGAACGTCAACAACACGCACACGGTTATCAGAGCCTGGGTGTGTGTTGACGATTCTCCTCATTCTCCACTCGTTGGGTTGGAGGTTGTCCTCTTTAATAACAACTAGGCCTCCGGGTTTTAAATTATGTTGTGGATGTTTCCACTTGTATAGTTTCTGGATCTCGGTGAGATATTCGGTTTTCCATCGCTTGCAGAAAGTGTGATGGAGGGCTTTGAGTTTCTGCCACCGATTGATCATCGAGGCAGGGCTCTCACTCGCATCCGGCTCTGGCGGAGCCAGTAGATGGCTGCCAGTGAGAAAATGTCCTGGGGTGAGCGGCTCTAGGTCCGGCGGGTCATTGGACGCCGGGCTGAGCGGCCGCGAGTTCAGGCATGCCTCGATGCGGCACAAGAGGGTATGGAATTCCTCGAAGGTGAATTTGTGTGGTGAGGCTATCTTTTTGAAATGGCTTTTGAAGCTTTTCACTCCAGCCTCCCACAGCCCTCCCATATGAGGAGCGCGCGCAGGGATGAAATGCCACGTGAGTGACTGGTGGCTGTACTTTGAGACATCATTCTCTTGCGCTTGTGAGATAAAGGTCTTGAATTCGGATCGTAAGGATCTTGACGCTCCGAAAAAGTTCGTACCATTGTCGGAGTACATATTTTTTGGGCATCCGCGCCTAGATATGAAACGGGCAAATGCCGCTAGAAATGAAGGTGTGCTGAGGTCAGTAGTGGCCTCCAGATGAACTGCTCGTGTGGAAAAACACACGCAAAGGCAAACATAGCCTTTGGATAGTCGACACCCTCTGCCGCGGTAACTTTTAATGTCGAAGGGTCCGGCGAAGTCGACTCCAGTATTCGTGAATGCACGGCTGAATGTCGTGGGTTCGCGAGGGAGAATACCCATAAGTTGGGTCTAAGCACGCTTTCGGTGGATAGTGCAAACTTTGCAATTGTGAATTGTTGCCATAATCATGGTTTTGATGTTAGGTATCCAATATTGGGTGCGTATCAGACGTAACATGAGTTGGTTTTCCCCATGCAGACTTTGTTGATGAAGCATTAGGACTGTCAGACGGGATAACCGGCAGTTGTATGGAAGGAGGATTGGGTGGCGTTCATTAAAAGCTAAGTCCTTTGACGCCCCGAGTCGCCCTCCTACCCGAATGATGTCATGTTGGTCTAGGTAGGGATTAAGTGAGAGTATTGCACTTTTCCCTGCAATTGGTTTTCCGGCCTGTAGATTATTATATTCGGAACTATAGTGTTGTTTCTGATAGATTTTAATTAAGAGTTGGGTTACTGATTTGATCTCATCAGGAGAGATTAAAGGTGACTTGACCTGAAATGATTTTTTTGTTTTGGGGTGAGTTCTTCGGTAGAACCTCATAACGTATGAGAGCACCCGTAAAACCCTAGGTAGGTCTGAAAAGCGTTGGAGAACATCGGTAGTATTTACTTTTGTTGTTGCGCAGGTCTTCGCCCTCTTTTCCTCTACGGAGGTGATGTAGTCACTTTCTTGTGCTGGCCATTGGGAAGTGTCTTCTTGCAGCCATGAAGGTCCCTGCCGCCACAACGAATTGTTGACCAATTCATACGCAGGTAATCCTCTGCTACCTAAATCTGCTGGGTTGGACTCTGAGTTCACGCGCAGCCAGTCCTTATTTCCGACCATGTCGATGATCTTGGTGATCCGATGTGCGACGAAGGTTGACCAGGAACAAGGCGGTTTCCTTATCCATGCGAGAACGATCGTTGAATCCGTCCAAAGGTGAACTCTCACTGGTCCCAATTTAAGGTTTCTGAAAATGGATTCGGTGATTTCCGCTAACAGCACGGCTCCGCAAAGCTCCAACCGTGGAAGAGAAAGGGTTTTCACTGGGGCTACTCGGGTTTTGGCTAGAAGCAGGTTTGTGCAGACGTTATCATCCGTTTTGACGCGCACGTAAACGGCTGCTCCATAAGCCTTCTCGGATGAGTCACAAAATCCATGGATCTCGATGTCGGTTCCTGGAGAAAAGTTGACCCATCTAGGTATCCTTATTTTATCGATCTCATGCTATTGGTCGGTGAAGGTTTTCCATCGTTCCAGTGTACTGGTAGATACTGGTTCGTCCCAAGCGGTGCCTTCCAACCAAATACTCTGCATGAGTATTTTTGCCACAATGACCATTGGTGCCAGCCACCCTAATGGATCGAAAAGTTTGGCGATTGCTGATAGTATCGCTCTCTTTGTAATGTTTTCCGGGTTGTCCAGCGTCCCTGCTTTAAAATAAAATAAATCGAATTCCTAATGCTTTAACTGAACTGGTATCTTCGAAGGCCAGGAAGTTTTCACTGAGCATGTCTGCTTTGGGGATGTCCCTTAGAATGTCCTCTGAATTTGATGTCCATTTGCGAAGTGGAAAGCCCGCGGAGTGTAGGACTTGACGAATTTCATCTCTGGCTTTAATGGTCGACGTGATCGTATGTCCACCCGCTAACACGTCATCTACATACATGTATTCTCGCAGTATGCTAGCCGCTGTAGGGTATGAATTTGAGACGTCGTCTGCTAGTTGGAGAAGCGTTCTTATCGCGAGGTATGGAGCGCAATTCACTCCGAAGGTAACCGTCTTTAATTCGTAGAGACTAATAGGGTCATTCGGGGAAGTGCGATATACAATGCGTTGAAATTTGGTGTGATTTTCGTTCACCCAAATTTGACGATACATCTTTTCGATGTCGCTATTGAAGACAAAACGGTATAGTCTCCATCGTAATATAAGGATGGGTAGATCGGCTTGTAGAACTGGGCTTGGGAGGAGAATATCGTTTAAGCTATTACCGTTGGCCGTAGAGATCGAGGCGTTAAATACTACGCGTACCTTGGTGGTTGTACTTTCTGATTTTACAACGGCGTGGTGGGGCAGGAAGTAATGATCCGAATCGTCGGATGGGATATTCTTTTTCAATTTTCTCATATGTCCGAGTGTTTCATATTCTGAAAACACTCGAACATATTCTTTACCTAAATCTGTTTTTTTTATTAGCCGCCCCTCATTCCGGAAGAATTGAGAGCATGCTCGTTTCAGGGACGGTCCTAAATTGATGTTATTAGGGTAATCCTACCTCAATGGTAGTAATACTGTGTATCTTCCATCTTCATCACGTTTCGTTGTTTCTTTAAATACTTTTTCGCAATACCTCTCCTCTTCATTTAATATTTTATTTTTGGGTACATTTTCTACCTCTAAGAAAGCTTTGAGTTGGTTGTCTAACGCAACCTCGTTCTAGAAAGACATAATGCTCTTCGTTGGATTCGGTGATTCGATACGACCGGTTAGTATCCAACCGAACACTGTCTCTTGGGCTAAGAGTGTGTTTAGTACATTCTTTTTTATATCGTTCATTATAATTTGGGGATATATGTCTCCGCCAAGTATGAGGTCTACGTCTTCATTGACGTAGAACCTCTTGTCTGCCAAAACCAAGTCTGGGAATGCCTGCATAGTCATTGCGTTGATATGGCAGAATGGAAGATTTCCAGTGAGCTTCGCTAGAACTAGTACGGGTGTAGTCAGGCTGAAGCAGGGATCCACTGGTGAACGTAATTCGATGTTGGATGCTTCTTTCACCTGAGCTGACACCGCATTTGTGATGCCCGAAACATGGGCATGCATTTTCCTCGCTGGCAAATTGATTCTGCGTTTCAGTCTTTCAGTTATAAAGGAACATTCAGACCCAGAATCAATTAATGCCCGCGCGGAGAAGTAGGTACCATTATGGTGAATGTGTACGCGAGCAGTTCCTAATAGCACGCCTGTGCTGGAATTGGCATGGCAGGATTTGACATTCTGATTCGCAGAGGAAGGTGGTTGTCCCGATTCCTGTCTTTTCCTTGCCTGTGCCGAAGTTGATGGGGCATTATCCGCATCTTTGAAGGGATTTCGCACCGCCGGTTGCTGAAGTGTGTCCGCATGCAGGAGCGTGTGGTGACGAGAGTGGCATTTGGAACAGTTGTACGAACTGGTGCACCTCGTCACTGTGTGTCCTGGGGATAAACAATTCAGGCAGCCATTTGTGGATTTGACGAATTTAATCCTTTCTACCGGGTTTAAATCGCAAAAACGTGAACAGTTGCGTAATCTGTGCTCCGTAGATTTGCACATTTTACATATTGCGTTTTTTGTTTGCTTGGATACTTTGGTTTGAAAAGCACCAAGTCTTTTTGTAGGGTTTTCCGTCGACTGGCGCGACGTGTTTGACTTTTGCACTTTAGAAGTGGCATTCCCTGTAAAACCAGACACGGTTTCAAGTGTCTGGAAACGATTTGACAAGAATTTGTCCATATCCTCCCACTTGGATATGTCCGTCTTGTGGTCAATGCTCTGCTCCCATAGAGCCAACTCAGGTAATTTTGTCGAACATAAATAAGTAATAATCGCATCTCAATTTGAAACGTCAATCTGATGTGTTTTTAAGGATGCTAAACAATTATTTATGTCGCGCTGTAAGGTTTTGATTGAGCTGCCGCACTCGCTATCTATCTTTTTTAGATTAAACAAAATTTGTAGTTGTGAGTTTACGAGAATCCGCTTTTTCTCGTATCTCTCACATAGGTTTTTCCAGGCTGTTTCGAAGCCTTCATTTGTCAAAGGACATTTCTTGGCAATGTCCTTTGCCTCACCTTGGGTTTTTTGGTTAAGGTGGAACAACTTTTCTACCGGGCTTAGGCGACTGTTGTTTTTGTAGATGGTCGTGAACAGGTCACGAAACGTTGGCCAAGATAGGTAGTCGCCCTTAAATACCTCAGTATCGCAGGCTGGCAGGCGGATACTATGTTCGCGTGCGCGTTCTCCCTCAGGTCGAAGCTCACCATCTTTTTCCCGCTTCAATTTCGATTGAAGTTCAGCCATGTTAGACATGCATCGCAGGAATACGGCATATGCCGCTTTATGCTTGATCTTGACCGCTGTAATTTACTTTGCGTCGAGCGTGTCAGAGCCAAGCAACTCCTCTAAGGCGTTCTCTGCTTTTTCCCACTTAGCTTGCAACTCTTTTTGCTGTATTGCCAGAGTGTGTACAGTGTGCAGAGCCGCATTGATATCATTAAAATCGGCCTCGAATTCGATTATTCGATCGGCCAATCTAATGTAAGAATCCATGTTCATGGTTGAAAGGTGGAGAGCAAATTAACCAAGGGATGTAAAAACTTTGAAAACCTGAGCGAATCACCCAACCAACAACTATTAAAATTACGCAAAATTGATTTCTTACTTTTAATTTATTTATTTTTATCTGACTTTGCAGATTATTTGTGCCTTAAAACAGGGAGCAGGGGGAATCAACACCAATGTGTATTTGACGGAAATAAAGGGGGCCACTCGCCACTCAAACGTTCAACTTTATTATAACTAAGTGCGCGCGCTGATATAACAACTCGACGAAAAGTGTAAAAACTCAGTGAAAACTGTTGTATAAAACTGTGTCGATTGAATTAGTGAAAATTAAAGTGCTTGAAAAAAATGAAAATTGCCACAGCCGTATGGCGTGAGATTTTAATATGAATGTGAGGTTATGTGCACCTCTTCCGTGTGCTGTGTCCGGAGAGCCTTACCGCTGGTGGGGGGACAGGCCAGATAGTCACAAGTAATCTTAACAACGTTAATGATCCGCGTTTGCACTTATTTTCTTTTTGGCACTACACAGTTTTTCACACTTTTCGCGGTTAATAACAAATCACTACGCGTGTGGCACTGAGAATATTTATTTTTTCCTCGGTTTAATTTATTTTTTATAACCAAAAAAAAAAAAAACTTTGGCAAGAAATATTGCACTTACTTTTGTTTGGCGATGTTCTGGTTTGGCGTGGCAAGTAGCTTGTGTGCTGCAGTGGCTTCCGCTGGCTCTCGCTTGCTCAGTGTTTTGACGCTGTTGTGAAATAGTAAACGTTCAAACTTTTTGTGGTATAGCTGTTGATTGTGACAAAATTCTCCGGATAGCTTTTTATGGCAATTTCTGTAATTTTGGTTGGGACAGCTATGATCTTATGTTGTGTGGACTGTATATGCGCTTTAATTCCTTTCTCGGGGAGAATGACCAAATGTTCGGCCGGGGTGCATTTGATCCTGGAGGTAGGTGGGCGTATCGGGGTCGATCTCAGTGGGAATAAGCGGGTTGGAATAAAATAAGAGAATACGAGATTTCTCGTTATAATAGATATGATTTATTGGGTAAATGTGAAAATATCAAAGGTTACAAAATTACCTGAATAAACGCAAACAATTACGGCAGAGATCGCTGGCGGCAGATGTGAACAGGATGGCTGTTAGAATTCAAGAGGCCGGTTGTATAGCAAGCTACAACCGTTGACCCGCAAAATCCTCCGTTTTGGAGGGGAAAGGCACCCACACATCAGCCCCGACATGCATATGCATGAGTGCTGACAAAAAGCACACATACACGTGCATGTACCTGCATGCACATGCATGAGGGTGATGGTGTGGGTGGTTATAAATTAATTCGAGTATTGATTATCGATTTGCAGAGTTGCATTGGGGGGTCGCAATCAGATGCGGAAAGTTAGGCATCCTGCCTAAACACTCATTAACACCTTTCATTTGATACTCATATCGTACAAACAAATTCTAGAGTCACCCCTGGTCCATCTTTATGGCGATATCTCGAAACGGCGTCGATCTATAGAACTTAGGCCCAAGCCCTTTTAAAATACTCATTAATACCTTTCATTTGATACCCATATCGTACAAAATAAATTCTAGAGTCGCTCCTGGTCCACCTTTATGGCGATATTTCGAAAAGGCGTCCACCTATAGAACTAAGGCCCACGCCCTTTTAAAATACTCATTAACACCTTTCATTTGATACCCATATCGTACAAACAAATTCTAGAGTCACCCCTGGTCCACCTTTATGGCGATATTTCGAAAAAGCGTCCACCTATAGAACTAAGGCCCACGCCCTTTTAAAATACTCATTAACACCTTTCATTTGATACCCATATAGTACAAACAAATTCTGGAGTCACCCCTGGTCCACGATAATGGCGATATCTCGAAAAGGCGTCCACATATAGAACTAAGGCCCACTCCTTTTTAAAATACTCATTAATACCTTTCATTTGATACCCATATCGTACAAACAAATTCTAGAGTCACCCCTGGTCCACGTTTAAGGCGATATCTCGAAAAAGCATCCACCTATAGAACTAAGGCCCACTCCCTTTTAAAATACTCATTAACACCTTTCATTTGATACCCATATAGTACAAACAAATTCTAGAGTCACCCCTGGTACACGTTTATGGCGATATCTCGAAAAGGCGTCCCATACAGAACTAAGGCCCACTCCTTTTTAAAATACTCATTAACACCTTTCATTTGATACCCATATCGTACAAACAAGTTCTAGAGTCACCCCTGGTCCACATTTATGGCGATATCTCTAAAAGGCGTAAATCTATAGAACTTAGGCCCACGCCCTTTTAAAATACTCATTAACACCTTTCATTTGATACTCATATCGTACAAACAAATTCTAGAGTCACCCCTGGTCCATCTATATGGCGATATCTCGAAATTGCGTCCATCTATAGAACTTAGGCCCACGCCCTTTTAAAATACTCATTAATACCTTTCATTTGATACCCATATCGTACAAAATAAATTCTAGAGTCACCCCTGGTCCACCTTTATGGCGATATCTCGAAAGGGCGTCCACCTATAGAACTTAGGCCCACTCCCTTTTAAAATTATTATTAACGCATTTCATTTTATACCCATATCGTACAAACAAATTCTAGAGTCAGGCCTGGTCCACCTTTATGGCGATATCCCTAAATGGCGTCCATCTATAGAACTATGGCCCACTTCCTCTTAAAATACTCTTTAATACCTTCCATTTGATACACATGTCATACAAACACATTCCAGGGTTACCCTAGGTTCTTTTTACAACATGGTGATTTTCCCTTACTTTGTCTCCACAGCTCTCAACTGAGTATGTAATGTTCGGTTACACCCGAACTTAGCCTTCCTTACTTGTTAAATATTGTTTAAGTTTAACTAATACCATTGAAATAAATGATTCGAACACAAACGTCTGCAAATTTTGGCCTTCATTTAAAAAATGTATCCAGGGACTCATGCACTTTTAGCGTAAATAAGTACAGCGGACACCTATGGATTAACTATTTTCACTCGTGAGTTACGCAATGAGATCCACTTAACCAGCTTATGGTTTTGAAATAGTTATTCTCTAAGGTATTAAGGTGTTTCTACGGTTATTCGCTTAATCTCTTGTAACCTACGTAGCTTGGTAGCATTGTGCTGAAGTGGGATTCAAGCGGTTGATAAGCAAAGCTTTATAGATTCAAAGCTTCCGCAACCCATTTGTCAACCTTACCTACGCGAGGGTAATCCTGTTACAAATATGAGTGCATAATACACATATTTAACAGGGGAGGCTCTGGCGACCCCCAGTTCCTGATGGAACCAGGGGGTGGGAATGGCGGAATGGCCTAGGAGGTTTAATGTTGTTCGGTATACTGTTATGGAATCGCATCTACGATGGAAGCAGTAAGGAAGGCGGTCGGCATGATGTGTTGGTGCACATTGGCTAGTCATTGTCGGCTGGGGCGGGTCCTTGCCAACCTTACTGTTCCTGCGCCATAAACAGAAAAAAATTCCTATCATGCCTATCAAAACTAGCTGTCAATTTCAAAAAAACCGACAGAAGCGCAGAGACCGACTCAAAACGCTTATAAATTCAAAATAAAACAACATCCGGCCGAACCGGATGTCACGGACAGACCGTTAAACCTTCAAAATTTAAAATTCAAAAAAAGAAACTAAAAAAAAATCTAACGGAAAAGAAGACAAAGCTAACCGAACCGGAAATGACCGGTTACTAACGGGTAAAATTTAAAATAAAAAAAACGCTGAAAAATTAAAAGGAAACATGAAAAAGGCCGAATATATATAGGGGGCGCCGCGGGTGGTGTTGCGACGCCCGGTGCTTATACCATCCCTCAAAAAACCATGGCCACCGACGCACCTAAATTTCGGTGGCCCCTTACCTGTTCACCCTACGTGCCTTCTAAATGAATGGTGACGCCAGCATTCCCATATTGTTAACAGATTTATTCAATATTCATTATTACTAACATAGCTTTTCTTTTTCTTTTCTTACTGCAAGGTTTTTTTGAATATATTTATGCTTATAAATAATTTTATAAAAAAAAAATAGCAATCGAGAATGCGTGCCTAATTGAAGAGGAACTCTATTCCTTTTTGTAAGTTTTTAGAAAAATTTATTGTGAGCTGCGTTTTGCGACGGTTCATTGAAAGTAATAATAATTGGTTTGTTCTATAATCTAATATACTATATATATAATAAAAAAATCTTTTTTTTTTTGTAGAAATTTGGTTAAATGCCCTTTTCTCTTTTTTTTTTTACAAACCTATCTTAGGGCTGTACAGTTTGGATACAACTTCTGATTATTGGGGCCCCCTTACAAAATTAATAGGTTGTTGTATTAGACTTACTTTGAGTTTAACAGAACATCAATTGGGTATTACACATAGTCTAATGACACTAATATGTACTATGCACTAAGAAATTTGTTATAAACGCAGCTAGGACTAAACTTGGGGTAAATCCTACTCCTCAAAAAAATATTGTTTCACAAGTTCAAGTAAAACGTATGCTTTTAAGTTCATGGAAACATTACCGGAGTCATTCACCTGTTCAGGTAGAACGTGAACTTTTAAATTTATTGTAAACTCAACGAAATTGTTTTACAGGTTCAGGTAAAACATGAACCTTTTAAACTTATAGTACAATTAATGAAATCGTTTTACTTGTTCAAGTGAAACGTAAACTGTTTTACATGTAACAGTCAGGGTTGCTATTGTTTCGGGTTTAGTTCAACTCAGTCAAAAAAAATGTATACAAAAAAAAGTTTTTGTTTTGATAATGTAAGCTAATCCGCATTACTTGTTATTTGCGTCTCTTAATATAGATTTAATGCATTTTAACTGATAATGCAACTGAACTTGAATTACCAATAACTTTATTCCTTACCGAAACAATATCAATACTTTTTGCTCATTCCAAAATCATATCCGCAACGATTGCATCAATTAAAAAACGTAATAGTAAAATTCTACCGTAACGCAAAGCAAATTGTAATACCTGAAACACTTTTTTTTTTTGTTTCATAGGCAGTATAAATTGCACACCTATGACCATTAAGATATGCTTTGTTTTTTTTTTTGTTTGTTAATTTTTTCAGTATGCAACAATTTCGAACGTACAACAAGAATTGCTTTTTTTTTTACTTTTCATTTCCTTCGGTCATTATGCATATTGCATTCGTATTCACATTCGTTTTAATTCTACACTAGGGTGATAGCCTTAAATTTGAGTATGTTGGTATATTAACATTATATAATGTTGCAGAGTCAAAAATATAATTTTAAAAGACAAGGTTAAGGCTACAAATACATATTTTTAGTTCAGTATTGGAACGAACTTACCGCTTTAACCGCTGATGTTCGTTATCGCAATTGGAATGGCCGCAGGCCTATATTCGCTGCCCTGTGGTTGTCATTGTAGCTGGTTTATTGTAGTCCATATGGTCGTAGCTGATTAGGGTTTCGCTAGTATTGTTATAGCCGGTATGGACTCAGCTAATAAAGATGCGCTAGTAGTATTATCGCCGGTATGAACGCAGCTAATAAAGATGCGCTAGTAGTATTATCGCCGGTATGGACGCAGCCGATAAAGATGCGGCTAGTATTGGGGTCGGTGGTACCGCCGGTTATAGGTGTTAAGATTAGTGGCCTCGGACCATGTTCGCCGCCCCGTTGTGTGCGTTGCAACCGGTGGTGGCGGTACGTCTGGTGGTTGTTGCGCTCGCGGTTGGCGCTAATAAAAGGTTGGGGAAGGTACTACCGATGGTGATGCTCGTAATAATAGTGGGCGCCGTTGTGGTGGTTGGCGCTTTATCATATGCTACTGCGTATGAAGGTTGTGGTAGTTTTGGGGTACCATGCAGTCAGCGCAGACCACGTCACAATAGTAGGTGGCCGTTGTATGTTGCCATAACGAAGAGTGAACTTGCGGCCAATAGTAAAACAGTCGGAATGGCCAATGTCGGTAAATTAAACAATTTGAAAAGGAGACTGCGGAGCTGATTGTTGCTACATCTCCTTCAGTCGCGTTACGATTGCGATTTAAATGGTATTAGCTGTGGCATCGATTTCTTCAGGTGGCATAGTAAGTTGAAGGCGATGCTCCCTACATCCACTGCTATGCGTATTTTTCCAGGTGATCGCTAGTCAATGTATCGGTCGTGTAATTTAAAGTACGCTTGGCCACAGCTAACCACAAAACCCAGCTCAAAAAGGAGTATTGGGTTGTTTCCATAGGCACCTTGCTTATTGACTTAAAACTATTCACTTTTAAGTACATTTGCCCTTAGGTAGAAAATTTTTAACGCACAAAATCACCACGTCTTACCCACTCCGCTCGAAACAAGGAAAAGAAAGATTTTTTTCTTCCTCCGGAACTCGTGGTTTTTTCCTTTTTTTTTCCTTTTTCGTTAGCGATCGCCCGTCTGTCTTTTCCTTGTGTTTCGATATTTTTATCGCAACTTTCGCCACATCACTAGGTGTGTTCGCGTGAACACGCTCCCAAGTGGATCGTAGCCGTAGACCGGAGCAGCAGACCGTAACAAACCTGCTTCGCTTTGAAGACCTGACGATGAAGCGAACAGGAAACCGGACCATCTGTGGGAAGCTACTGCCAGGGATCTCCGACGACAAGCAACGTGGGGCACGACTCACCCCCGAGATAAGAGTCTCCAAGTCCTACTACGAAGCTAGCCGGGCAACATAGGTCTATCAAAAAAAAATTAAGTCAAGTTGGGAATAATTTCTGTTTCCTAGTTAAAATGGCTTTGCGGCAATTAGACATTTGTTATGGAGAACTCGTCAAAACTCCGAAAGATGATTTCTAGTGGGTATCGCTCCCACAGGAATGCAAAACCAAAAAAAAAGGTGTAGACATTTTGATCTGGAGAACTCGTCAAAACTCCGAAAGGCTAGTCCGACCTAAGTGTGGACTGACAGGGTGTTCACGGTCCTCGGTGAGTACGCGCGTGAACATCCTATGAGGTCAGTGCTCGGGGAGAATACTGGGCGAGATGTCCCCGACCGCCAAAACGCCCAGACAAAAAAAGTCCAATTGGTAGCTATATAAAAAAAGTCAAATTGTAATTTGGCAAGGAAACGTTTTCTGGTTCATTGCGGACGAATGTCCGAAGCGTGAAAGCGACCTATCAATTTCCCGTTTAGGTCCTCGAGATCATACAATGCATTGCCTATTTTTCGGAGCACACTACACTTAAGGTATTTCGACAGGAATTTGGCGTTAATACCCTGTTTAAAGTTACTTAAGGCAAAGTTTCTTCGGAAAACTTCCTGACCTTCCTTGTAGTTGACTTGCCTAGAACGCTTGTTATAGGTGGTTACTCCCCTATCCTTAGCCTGATCTAAATTTTTACGGATTTGCTCACGAATATTAGTCAACTTGTCAGTTCTACTTACTATCGTAACTAGGTCTTCCCGGAGGCTGCCGAGCTTCGCTAAAATTTTGTACGTTGCGGCATGTTGGACCATATTTTGGCCATATAATGCAAAGTATGGAGAACACTGAATCGCCGTATGAAAATCACTTCTCAAAACTGATAAAATTTCGGGTATATGCTTATCCCAATCGGTGTGGTCAGGCTCATCCTTCAGGAAAATCCTAATCTTAGAAACAATTTCTCTATTGACGCGTTCGGATGCGTTCGCTTGGGGAGAATATAGCCCCGTCCTCACGTGCGTCACCCCGTAATTTACTAAAAATTGGTTCATTTCCTTCGAGATAAACTGTTTACCATTGTCACTATGGATAAATTCAGGAACCCCTACAGTCGGAAAAATTTCGGAGGCGAAGTAATTTATAACGTTAACAGTGGTGGCTCTTTGCATGGGCTTTAGCCAAACGTATTTTGAAAGATGGTCTAATACTATAAAAAGAAATTGATTACGCCGCTTAGATCTTGGATACGGTCCGAGAAAGTCGCAATATAACCGCTGAAATGGCTTTTCGGATTCAAAGGTACTCCCTATAGGTGGTCTCGACTGCTGATTGGTGGGTTTTACCGTTTTGCGGGTGTCACAACGCTGGACGTAGTCCCTGACGTCCTTAGCCTGCTGCGGCCAGAAGTACTTCTGCCTAACACGTTCTAAGGTTTTCTGCCATCCGCCATGGTAACTCCGGTTAGCGTCATGTGCTAATCTCACTGCTTCCTCAGTCAACCCTTTTGGTAACCACAAACGCCACAGCGAGTCTTCTTCCCCTTCCATTCCCTTACGAAATTTAACTCGCTTGAAAATTACCCAGTCCACAACTCGTAAATCCGGCAGTGATTCCTCGTTTTTGGCGACGGTCCGAATCAAGTCTAAATACTCGTTGCTGCTAAATTCGGGAGAGACTAAATCTATTTCTCCGGGTGTGGTAGTGAAAGTTAACTCATCAGCATCAAAACGCGACAGCGCGTCTGGTACTACATTCAGGGTGCCCTTACGATGTTCCATTCTAAAGTCGTATCTTTGCAGTAAGAGTGACCATCTCGCCAACCTCCCGCTCAAATATTTTTGTGTCATCAACCACTTGAGACTGGAGTGGTCCGTAATAATCCGAAAAGGTAATCCTTCGACATAGGGTCGGAAAAGCTTGACGCTGATTATGGCTGCAAGACATTCCAGCTCGGTTACTGTATAATTGCATTATTCAGCTTTTTCGACACGAACGCGATTGGATGCTCAGCGCCCTCATCATCGACCTGGAACAACACTCCGCCAACACCTATTTTGGAAGCGTCGCATTGTATTACGAATTCTTTGGAAAAGTCTGGTTGGGCCAAGACAGGCGCCGAACTCAAGGCTACTTTTAGTTTTTCGAATGCCTCTATAGCTTCAGGGGTAAGCTTAAACGGGCCTGCTGACTTGCGGAGACAGTAGGTCAAGGGACCTGCCAAGTCAGCAAAATTGGTAATAAACGCTCGGTACCAATTCGCCATGCCCACAAACCTACGCACTTGCCGAGGGGATTTAGGGATCGGGAAGTTTTGCATTGCTTCTATTTTTCCCGGATCCACACCCTGGAAAAATTTACTTTTCTCGACCTGCGTCTCTCAAACAGTTAGCCACTTCCGCCAGCAATTCCAGGTGGTCTTCAAGATTTGTACTACACACCATTAGATCATCTATGTAGACGAAGACATTCTCTCGCAGACGCGAAGGGATTGCCTTGTCCATCAGCCTGCTCATAGTCTGCGGTCCATTGCACAGACCAAATGGCATCACCTTGAAGTGGTACAGAGGCCTCCCCGGAACTGCGAATGCTGTTTCTTCCTTAGAGGACTCTGTCAATTTGATCTGGAAGAACGCGTCCTTCAGATCAATGCCACTAATAAAATGCATATCTTTCAGTCTGCTCAATAAGCCGTTGATATGAGGCATGGGGTACGAGTCTTTCTTAGTCACCGCGTTGACCTTCCTGGAATCTATGCACAGCCTAACTTTACCTGGTTTCCGGACCAGTACTACAGGACTACACCACGGGGAGTTGGATTCTTCTATAACTCCTAATTCGAGTAACCTGTCTAGTTCTCTAAAAGCTTCGGCTTGCCTCGGTGGCGAAAGAGGGAAATGTTTGCTTTTTATAGGTACAGCATCACCGGTGTCGATGTGATGCTCCACTAATTTGGTTTGCCCTAGGCCTAATTTCTCGTATGAAGGAAACGTCTCGATGACCTTTTGTAATTCTAATTTCCGGTCTGGTGACAATTCATGGAGGTTAAGTTCCTCTTCCTTTTCAAGCCTAATCTCTAAACACTCTACGCTTGGGAATATTTCGGGAGCTAACGCAAATGCTCTCCAAAAATCTACCCCGAAGTATGCTTCTTGGAGCAATGAGGGAACAAGGTAAAAACGAATAACCTTTGTGATATTTTTGAAGATGACTGGTAGGGATTCTGAGCCTAAAATTGTTTGCTTGTTGCCGCCCGCTGTATATACGAACGCATGTAAATGCTGATATTCGAAGCCGTTATCCTCTAGGAATTCTACTCCATGTTTCCCTAAGATGGAGACGTTTGCTCCCGAGTCCAACAACCCTACAAGAAAACTATCTTTAATTTTAGCCTTTACTAAAGGCCTTTCGTCCTCTGTAAGCGTTAACGTGGTGGCTTGCAGCAGTCTACGCTCCTGTACTCTCCTGTGGTATCTCTTCCTACACTTCAAAACATTGTCCGATACCGGGTAGTGTTCAAAAATGGTATGTCTTATTTGTTCATACCTATGTTCCATTTCTTCTAGGTTTGGTGAAAGTTGCGTTTGGCAAGCGACATCCCTATGCCGGCGTCGCAGAATTTTAATCGGCTCGCCCATCGCGGATGAAGATGTTTGACTCTCGGCTTCAGAACTAGTCGAATTGTCCGTACTGTCAGGGTAAGTTATTAATACATTCGCGGGTTTTTTCGCCAGGGTACTACTGCCCCTCGAAAGCTCACCATTTCCGTGCAGAGACTCGCCCTCTGTTTCGGTGCACGGGACGACGCCTCGAGCACTGGCTGGTTTGGGAGCTATGAAGCCGAACGAGGTTCCCCCACCTTCTCGCTCGGGTACTAGTTTCCCTGTCTGCGATGGTCCCTAGGGCATTTCGGGGTAAATACACCCTTATACCCGCATCTAAAGCAAAATGGATTCCTAATGGGTTCCTCGCAGTATATGTATGAGTGGCCCATTGCCTGGCAATTCCAGCATTGGATTCCGGAATAGTCCGGTCGCCTGCTGCGTAGATATTCCAGCGCCTCTATCTGCGGATCCATCTCGCCGTCTTCGCTTTCCATCCTCATGTCCGGGGTTGCCACGCGTGCTTCGCTTACATGCCGTCCTGGGTAAGTGGCTCCCAGCAGCTTGCTTTCTTTCAGCACTTGTTCGCCTCTGCGTGCTACATCGCGTAGATCATGAAGGGTCCTTACTTCCGCATTAAAAAGCATTAGCTTAAGGCTACTGCTGACGTTCCTTTTTATTATGTCAATCAGTAAAAGCTCCGACATTGGCTCTTTTAAGCGCGCGTTCAAGGAGATTATGTCCGTGTGAAACACGTCATAACACTCACTTGCTTTTTGTTTCCGCATGGAGATGTCCATCATGATCTCGTGATCAGTCTTTGAAGTACTAAATTCTCTTTTTATTGAGTAGCACAAACAGGCATATGTCGCGTTAGGGTTTTGTTTGGTGAATAGCCAGTACCACTCATCGGCTCGTCCAGAAAGGAAGAAATGGAAACTAGCCATTATTTGTTCTTCAGTGTATTGTGTGCGCTCACACAAGGTGTTCAGTTTAAACAGGAAATCGGCTACGCTCCCAGTGCCGTCGAACGAGATCTTCCACTCCTGCGGTTTCACTGCTATGCTGTTCGGAGTCGGGTACATTGGTGGTACTACCGATGGCAATGGGTTACGGTCCATCCTACTTGCGTTCCTGTGTTGCTGGTTGGATTGCTGCGCGGATTCGAGAGCGACGTATAGCTGGTCCATATTGCTTCGAATTGACCCCATCTCCCTCCGCATCTCTTCCTATGAGGTCCTGAACAGTTGGTGCAATACTTCCACCCACGAGTCTCCCTGATTAGCTTCGTTCATAATTTGGTGGTAAAGCACCAGCTCCATCTGGTGCATAGGTCGACACATTGGTCATTGGCCCCAAGATGTCCTGTGCGTTTAGTAGCGGCGCATTTAAATTGCTGGTGCTTACAGGTCTGTCCAGTTTCTCGCGAGGGTCATTCAGGTCCGAGCCAATGTTTATTAACGCGGGATCTCCGTATTGTCCGCCTACTGGGGTGTGCACCACCAAGGGACGCCTGGCCTGAGAGAAGGCCCCTATATTTTTATTACCCCGTTGCTGGTTTCTTCGGGGATTCCCCGTACTCCCGAACGAAGTGTTCCGGTCCGGTTGCCCGAATGACTGGTCGCGCGACATATTCAAAGAAAAAATTTGGTCAAGCAAAAAAAACTTTTGCCACGTAAGGCGCTTAGGGATACAAAAAAAAATTTATATATAGAAAAAAAAATTGAGGGAAAATAATTGCGGAAAATAATCGATGCTCGTATCGACAGACAAAAAACAGCTGAAAGCAAGTTAGTAGTTACGTTAAATATATAGTGCAAGTGATCAATGGGAAGCTGGCATCCCCTTCCCGAAGGCACTCGCTACAGGCAAAAAAAAGATTACATGAATTCATTCATACTTGTCCCTAGTGCTCCCAACCGCAATGCGAGGGGGTCTTGAGGCCCCCTCCGAGACTGGTTGGGGCCACTAGTAGTCTGGTGGGACAGGAAGGAGTGCCACTCTGAATCCCAGCTTAACCCGTCACAGTCCAGGTGGTATTTGAAACTACCACCTGGGACGTGGGATGAGCTGGGGTTCTTTCAACACATACACACACACACTCACTCTAACAACACAAATTCGGCAGATAAACTAAAAAAAACTACTTTACAAAAAAAACCCAAGTTAGCGGACACATTTATTTCCAAGCCGACTAACGGACCACATTCCGGGAACTAAAAACCCCACTTACAAAAAAATAAAGTGCGTGCAGCACTGCCTCATCGGGTGAATACAAAAATCCGGAGGACTTGACGTTCAGTCCCGTGGCTCCGTCAGCTACTGCCCCCGAAGACCAGCCCGGACAACCTGATCCGTCCAACCATTCCACCGCAACGTAGGTGGCAGCTCCTGTGGCTGCTCACTCGGACTGGTGGGATGGTCAACTTCACAGGTTGACCCGACTGACCCTCGCGGCCAGCGCCTCAGGCCCCACGTTGGGCGCCATCTGTTATGGAATCGCATTTACTATGGAAGCAGTAAGGAAGGCGGTCGGCATGATGTGTTGGTGCACATTGGCTAGTCATTGTCGGCTGGGGCGGGTCCTTGCCAACCTTACTGTTCCTGCGCCATAAACAGAAAAAAATTCCTATCATGCCTATCAAAACTAGCTGTCAAAAAGCGCAGAGACCGACTCAAAACGCTTATAGTTCAAAATCAAACAACATCCGGCCGAACCGGATGTCACGGACAGACCGTTAAACCTTCAAAATTTAAAATTCAAAATTCAAAAAAAGAAACTCAAAAAAAAAATCTAACGCAAAAGAAAACAAAGCTAACCGAACCGGAAATGACCGGTTACTAACGGGTAAAATTTAAAATAAAAAAAAAAACGCTGAAAAAATTAAAAGGAAACATGAAAAGGCCGAATATATATAGGAGGCGCCGCGGGTGGTGTTGCGACTCCCGGTGCTTATACCCACCCTCAAAAAACCATGGCCACCGACGCACCTAAATTTCGGTGGCCCCTTACCTGTTCACGCTACGTGCCTTCTAAATGAATGGTGACGCCAGCATTCCCACATTGTTAACAGATTTATTCAATATTCATTATTACTAACATAGCTTTTCTTTTTCTTTTCTTACTGCAAGGTTTTTTTGAATATATTTATGCTTATAAATAATTTTATAAAAAAAATAGCAATCGAGAATGCGTGCCTAATTGAAGAGGAACTCTATTCCTTTTTGTAAGTTTTTAGAAAAATTTATTGTGAGCTGCGTTTTGCGACGGTTCATTGAAAGTAATAATAATTGGTTTATTTTATAATCTAATATACTATATATATAATAAAAAAATATTTTTTTTTGTAGAAATTTGGTTAAATGCCCTTTTCTCTTTTTTTTTTTACAAACCTATCTTAGGGCTGTACAGTTTGGATACAACTTCTGATAATTGGGGCCCCCTTACAAAATTAATAGGTTGTTGTATTAGACTTACTTTGAGTTTAACATAACATCAATTTGGTATTACACATAGTCTAATGACACTAATATGTACTATGCACTAAGAAATTTGTTATAAACGCAACTAGGACTAAACTTGGGGTAAATCCTACTCCTCAAAAAAATATTGTTTCACAAGTTCAAGTAAAACGTATGCTTTTAAGTTCATGGAAAAATTACCGGAGTCATTCACCTGTTCAGGTAGAACGTGAACTTTTAAATTTATTGTAAACTCAACGAAATTGTTTTACAGGTTCAGGTAAAACATGAACATTTTAAACTTATAGTACAATTAATGAAATCGTTTTACTTGTTCAAGTGAAACGTAAACTGTTTTACATGTAACAGTCAGGGTTGGTATTGTTTCGGGTTTAGTTCAACTCAGTCAAAAAAAATGTATACAAAAAAAAGTTTTTGTTTTGATAATGTAAGCTAATCCGCATTACTTGTTATTTGCGTCCCGTAATATAGATTTAATGCATTTTACCTGATAATGCAACTGAACTTGAATTACCAATAAAACTTCATTCCTTACCGAAACAATATCAATACTTTTTGCTCATTCCAAAATCATATCCGCAACGATTGCATCAATTAAAAAACGTAATAGTTAAATTCAACCGTAACGCAAAGCAAATTGTAATACCTGAAACACTTTTTTTTTGTTTCACAGGCAGTATAAATTGCACACCTATGACCATTAAGATATGCTTTGTTTTTTTGTTTGTTAATTTTTTCAGTATGCAACAATTTCGAACGTACAACAAGAATTGCTTTTTTTTTTACTTTTCATTTCCTTCGGTCATTATGCATATTGCATTCGTATTCACATTCGTTTTAATTCTACACTAGGGTGATAGCCTTAAATTTTAGTATGTTGGTATATTAACATTATATAATGTTGCAGAGTCAAAAATATAATTTTAAAAGACAAGGTTAAGGCTACAAATACATATTTTTAGTTCAGTATTGGAACGAACTCACCGCTTTAACCGCTGATGTTCGTTATCGCAATTGGAATGGCCGCAGGCCTATATTCGCTGCCCTGTGGTTGTCATTGTAGCTGGTTTATTGTAGCCCATATGGTCGTAGCTGATAAGGGTTGCGCTAGTATTGTTATAGCCGGTATGGACGCAGCTAATAAAGATGCGCTATTAGTATTATCGCCGGTATGAACGCAGCTAATAAAGATGCGCTAGTAGTATTATCGCCGGTATGGACGCAGCCGATAAAGATGCGGCTAATATTGGGGTCGGTGATACCGCCGGTTATAGGTGTTAAGATTAGTGGCCTCGGACCTATGTTCGCAGCCCCGTTGTGTGCGTTGCAACCGGTGGTGGCGGTACGTCTGGTGGTTGTTGCGCTCGCGGTTGGCACTAATAAAAGGTTGGGGAAGGTACTACCGATGGTGATGCTCGTAATAATAGTGGGCGCCGTTGTGGTGGTTGGCGCTTTATCATATGCTACTGCGTATGGAGGTTGTGGTAGTTTTGGGGTACCATGCAGTCTGCGCAGACCACGTCGCAATAGTAGGTGGCCGTTGTATGTTGCCATAACGAAGAGTGAACTTGCGGCCAATAGTAAAACAGTCGGAATGGCCAATGTCGGTAAATTAAACAATTTGAAAAGGAGACTGCGGAGCTGATTGTTGCTACATCTCCTTCAGTCGCGTTACGATTGCGATTTAAATGGTATTAGCTGTGGCATCTATTTCTTCAGGTGGCATAGTAAGTTGAAGGCGATGCTCCCTACATCCACTGCTATGCGTATTTTTCCAGGTGATCGCTAGTCAATGTATCGGTCGTGTAATTTAAAGTACGCTTGGCCACAGCTAACCACAAAACCCAGCTCAAAAAGGAGTATTGGGTTGTTTCCATAGGCACATTGCTTATTGACTTAAAACTATTCACTTTTAAGTACCTTTGCCCTTAGGTAGACAATTTTTAACGCACAAAATCACCACGTCTTACCCACTCCGCTCGAAACAAGGAAAAGAAAGATTTTTTTCTTCCTCCGGAACTCGTGGTTTTTTCCTTTTTTTTTCCTTTTTCGTTAGCGATCGCCCGTCTGTCTTTTCCTTGTTTTTCGATACTTTTTATGGCAACTTTCGCCACATCACTAGGTGTGTTCGCGTGAACACGCTCCCAAGTGGATCGTAGCCGTAGACCGTAGCAGCAGACCGTAACAATACATATGTATGTACACTTGTACATCTGTATATGCAAAAGAGGGTTATTATACACTCTCCTACCTTTTATCTTCATATTGCAAATTATGTATACTTAGCTGAATACCTTGAAACAAAGTTAGTTGTGAAATAAAACTCGATAGAGATGGTCTGGCTAGTACCTTAATGGTGCTTTGTTACCGGAACGTACCTGATCTATATCCGGAAAAGGACCATCAACATCGATAGCACTCCCCAAAGCCTTCGTGGAGTGTCTTTATCGTTGACATACGGTGCACGGTGTGATTAATCTTATGATCTTGTCTCACATGAATGTTTGTGCCGGAAATGTTGGTGGTCGGGCATTTCTAGCTTGTGAGATTGTACAGTTGTGAACAGAAAGGAGCCATACATGTTTTAAAGAAATCGCGTCGATAACAACTATTAGGGGTTAGCCTAAAACATCGCGTTTTGTATGTGACATATATGTGCCCGTTTTATAAATATGTATTTCTTCGGTAGATGCGGCAGTGCTAGTCTCTAGGATCAAACGAAGGACAGTCTCTCCACAAGGAGATACTCATTGTATGACAAATTTTGAACGATCTGACAGAAATTGAGCCATGCTACATCGAAGCGCCATGCTTTGGTCCCGGAAAAAACCCCGAGTGACTCCTGTACATATATGTACAGATTTGCAGATTTTGTACGTACGTATTTGTCTTTTTTTTTTCAATATAAGCATGCGTATATACTATGCGTGTCGGGGGTTAAAACAACATAAAAGCAAGTAAGGAAGGTTAAGTTCGGGTGTAACCGAACATTACATACTCAGTTGAGAGCTAAGGTGACAACATAAGGGAAAATAACCATGTAGGAAAATGAACCGAGGGAAACCCTGGAATGTGTTTGTATGACATGTGTATCAAATGAAAGGCATTAAAGAGTATTTTATGAGGGAGTGGGCCATAGTTCTATAGGTGGACGCCATTTAGGGATATAGCCATAAAGGTGGATCAGGGTTGACTCCAGAATGCTTTTGTACGATATGGGTATCAAATGAAAGGTATTAATGAGTATTTTAAAAGGGCGTGGACCTAAGTTCTATAGATGGACGCCTTTTCGAGATATCGCCGTAAAGATGGACCAGGGGTGACTCTAGAATGCGTTTGTACGATATGGGTATCAAATGAAAGGTGTTAATGAGCATTTTAAAAGGGAGTAATCCTTAGTTCGATAGCTGGACGCCGTTTCGAGATATCGCCGTAAAAGTGGCCCAGGGGTGACCCTAGAATTTGTTTGCACAATATGGGCATCAAACGAAAGGTGTTAATGAGTATTTTAAAAAGGAGTGGCCTTAGTTCTATAGGTGGACGCCGTTTCGAGATATCGCCATAAAGGTGGGCCAGGGGTGACTCTAGAATTCGTTTGTGCAATATGGGTATCAAACGAAAGGAGTTAATGAGTATTTTAAGAGGGAGTGGGCCTTAGTTCTATAGGTGGACGCATTTTCGAGGTATCGCAATAAAGGTGGACCAGGGGTGACTCTAGACTTTGTTTGTACGATATGGGTATCAAATGAAAGGTGTTAATGAGAATTTTTAAAAGGGAGTGAGCCTTCGTTTTATAGGTGTTCGCCTTTTCGAGATATCGCCATAAAGGTGGACCAGGGGTGACTTTAGAATTTGTTTGTATGATATGGATATCAAATGAAAGGTGTTAATGATTATTTTAAAAGGGCGTGGGGCTTAGTTCTATAGGTGGACCCCTTTTCGAGATATCGCCATAAAGGTGGACCAGGGGTGACTCTAGAATTCGTTTGTGCAATATGGGTATCAAACGAAAGGAGTTAATGAGTATTTTAAGAGGGAGTGGGCCTTAGTTCTATAGGTGGACGCCTTTTCGAGATATCGCCATAAAGATGGACCAGGTGTGGCTCTAGAATGCGTTTGTACGATATGGGTATCAAATGAAAGGTGTTAATGAGTATTTTAAAAGGGAGTAATCCTTAGTTCCATAGGTGGACGCCGTTTCGATATATCGCCATAAAGGTGGGCCAGAGGTGACTCTAGAATTCGTTTGTGCAATATGGGTATCAAATGAAAGGAGTTAATGAGTATTGTAAGAGGGAGTGGGCCTTTCTGGACCAGGGGTGACTCTAGACTTTGTTTATACGATATGGGTATCAAATGAAAGGTGTTAATGAGTATTTTTAAAAGGGAGTGGGCCTTCGTTCTATAGGTGTTCGCCTTTTCGAAATATCGCCATAAAGGTGGACCAGGGGTGACTCTAGAATGAGTTTGTACGATATGGGTATCAAATTAAAGTTATTAATGAGAGTTTTAAAAGGGAGTGGTGGTAGTTATATATGTGAAGGCGTTTTCCAGATATCGACCAAAATGTGGACCAGGGTGACCCAGAACATCATCTGTTGGATACCGCTAATTTATTTATATATGTAATACCTGCCAAGATTTTAAGGGTTTTTTATTTCGCCCTGCAGAACTTTTTCATTTTCTTCTACTTAATATGGGAGGTGTCACAACCATTTTATAAAGTTTTTTCTAAAGTTATATTTCGCGTCAATAAAACAATCCTTACCTTACCATGTTTCATCCCTTTTTTCGTATTTGGTATAGAATTATGGCATTTTTTTCATTTTTCGCAATTTTCGATATCGAAAAAGTGGGCGTGGTTATAGTCGGATTTCGTTCATTTTTCATACCAAGATAAAGTGGGTTCAGATAAGTACGTGAACTGAGTTTAGTAAAGATATATCGATTTTTGCTCAAGTTATCGAGTTAACGGCCATGCGGAAGGACAGACGGACGACTGTATATAAAAACTGGGCGTGGCATCAACCGATTTCGCCCATTTTCACAGAAAACAGTTAACGCCATAAAATCTATGCCCCTACCAAATTTCAAAAGGATTGGTTAATTTTTGTTCGACTTATGGCGTTAAAAGTATCCTAGACAAATTAAATGAAAAAGGTTGTAGCCACGCCCATTTTTAAATTTTCTTTTATTTTTGTGTTTTGTTGCACCATATCATTACTGGAGTTAAATCTTGACACAATTTACTTATATACTGTAAAGATATTAAATTTTTTGTTAAAATTTTACTTTAAAAAAAATTTTTTTTTAAAAGTGGGCGTGGACCTTCTCCGATTTTGCTAATTTTTATTAAGCGTACATATAGTAATAAGAGTAACGTTCCTGCTAAATTTCATCATGATATCTTCAACGACTGCCAAATTACAGCTTGCAAAAGTTTTGAATTACCTTCTTTTAAAAGTGGCCGGTGCCACGCTCATTGTCCAAAATTTTACAATTTTTCTATTTTGCGTCATAAGTTCAACTCATCTACCAAGTTTCGTCGCTTTATCGGTCTTTTGTAATAAATTATCGCACTTTTTCGGTTTTTCGAAATTTTCGATATCGAAAAAGTGGGCGTGGTTATAGTCCGATATCGTTCATTTTAAATAGCGATCTGAGATGAGTGCTCAGGAACCTACGTACCAAATTTCATCAAGATACCTCAAAATTTACTCAAGTTATCGTGTTAACGGACGGACGGACGGACGGACGGACGGACATGGCTCAATCAAATTTTTTTTCGATCCTGATTATTTTGATATATGGAAGTCTATATCTATCTCGATTCCTTTATATATGTACAACCAACCGTTATCCAATCAAACTTAATATACTCTGTGAGCTCTGCTCAACTGAGTATAACAAGAAATACCTACTCGTAGATGAAGGCTATTGCGATCAATACATCGTACAATTGTTTGTATGTCCCTTTGAAAATCAAATATTTCTGCTTAAATAGTAAGAAAAATTTACTTTTACTTATTTTCAGCAAGTAATTCGAAACCAGAATTTCGGCTGCTAAAAAACTGAAAAATGTTTACTTAAAAATAATTGATCATGCAATACTTATAGCTTCAAAGCACGGTAAAATATTCAAGTTTTTTTCTGCTGACGACGACAGCTCGCATCCATTCAAGTTACATCTGAAATGAAATGAAAAAAAAAACAAATAGTTTGCTTTGCTTTTTTCGGTTGCTCAAATATTTTTTAAATTTAAATTCAAGCAATTTTGTAATACTGAAAATTAGTTCAATATTTTCAAACCCTGGATGAAACGTTTTACAGTCACACTTGGAACGTATGCCCTTCTAATATATTGTGACGAATATTAGCAACACTAATTGATACTATCATCTCTAAGCCGATACTAAGCAGTGACTTGTGTGTACATAAACAAATCAATCATTATGTCTACACATATGTACATACCAGCAGCGGAGAGATGCTCACAAAGGTATGCAATCATCCGCAAAGTAATTCTCACACATACCCATGCATATATCTGAGATGTTCACAAAAGTAGGCAATCATCGGTTGAAGTATCACTCACTATGTGAAAGAAGCTATAAACGTTCATCTGTAGTTTATAGCTGGTGAGTTTATAGCTGGTAAACAAGTAGTAAAATCTAGAAAATCCTAGAAGTATGCCGACGGGGAAATCGAAGAGTATAAAAGCAGCACCAGCTGAGGCATGGAGAATCAGTTTGATTTAAGCACGCTATCGGTTGCGAAGTATAAGTATTATTGTGAAGTACTCTAATAAAGACCATTTTGCATTATTGAATATAGGAGTTATTTATTCAACAATTTAGCGATACGAACTTTAGTAGAAGGTTTAAAATAAGTAAATTCGTTACAATATTATACAAACTTGATGAGAAGATCCCCCCAAAAACTCTTGACAGTTGAATTCATGATGTATTACTACTAATGTTACCAAGTTATTATTTACTCAAAGTGACGGGGATTTTAACCGCGAACAAAAAACAAAAAACAAACCTTTCTTCCATTCTCTGGCCATTAGCGACAGCCGTTCTCCCTGTTAGCAATTATTTGACAGATAGGTATGGCAATGGAGGAATAGAAAGATTTTTCACTTGTACGAACTCACAATGAAAAAGAAGTATCTGCGTAGAAACGCTATTTTTTATTGGCAAAGATGTTGTTATTTCCTTTAATTTCTTACAAAAAATGTAGATACTGCTTTAATTTTGTAGATACCCACATTTTTAATTGGGATTTGGGGAAAATATTTGTAGATACTGCAAAAGTATGAGTTTAAGATCACTTTATGTACATATACCATATATATAATACTCCTATATTGCTAATAGAAAATGCTCGCAATGTGTTTTGAATTCGAAATCAAAACAAGACAGCCTATAAAATTTTTCTGATTGTAGGAGCATAAGTGTGACAAGAAAAAATTTTAATTTAGGTACATTAGATTATTGAATACAAAAACAAAAACATTTAAACAGCAATATATCGGCACTCTGGTGTTTGGGAATGTACCTAGCCTTTTGTAGTAATATAGTATTACTTATATGACATATACGTACTGTAACGAATTTACTTGCAAATCCTCTTATTTGCCCTTTTGCTAAGTTCGTATCACTAAACTGTTGAATAAATAACTCCAATATTGAATACTGGAAAAATGGCCTTTATTAAAGTACTTCACAATAACACTTGCTTGCACTTGACAGATTGACTTTGCATCATCATTACCGTCTGGACGTTTCACAAGAGTAGTGCGCGCTGGCTTGAAACCACCCTTCCATTCTTTCTGAAAAATTCTTTAAGTCGTTTTAGTGCGTCTATTAGGGTTTGTCGATGCCGGTCTTTTTCTCGCAGGTACTTTTAATTTCGCTTTATTTGCCCCATTCGATCCATCAACCTTTTCCCGAATTGCTGCCTTTGACTTTTGCGTTTTTTGTCGAATATCTTTCACCAGCACTCGATTACTGCTGAACCCTTCTTCCAACTTGAAGTTAAGTGGTATATCCTGGTTCTCATAACGCATCACCCTTCTTTGCATATCGATCTTAATGTCATGGTCAACCAAGAAGTCCACTCCCAATATGACTTCTTCAACGATCTTCGCCACAACGAATTTGTGTAGAACCGTGACCTTTCCAATAAAGACTTCACATATCACTTCTCCCTGAACTTGGTTATACTCGCCAGTGACCGTACGCAACCTTGCTCCAGGTAACGGTTTCATTCTCCTGTTGACCAAGTCAGATCGGATTAAGGAATGAGATGCGCCCGTATCTACAGTCAGTACACGTTCTTTACCATCCACATTCCCTCTGACGGTAAGACTGCTCGATTTTCTACGAATTGGCAACGCAGATATCACAGGGCATTCAATAGCTGGATCTAGCTCTCGATCTCTATCTCTTACTCGCTCTTGCTCATCTCCTCCAGCTTTGCGTTTACGGCCACCCACATGGTTGGAACTATTAGGACCAAGATCGAAATGACGTGCAATGTGACCAGACTTCCCGCATTTGAAGCATTTGATAACTTTTTCACTCCGCTTTTGCGATCCTTTCAGTGCCTCCAATATTGCGTCTACCCACTCTGGCCTTTCTACTTCCACACGGCGTGGAGTTTTTACCTTCGTATTGCTTGCTGAAACAACTGGGCGAATTAGTTGCAACTCCTGTATATGACGTCGCAATGTTTCAATCTCGGCATCGATTTTGTTCTCAAGTTGCAAAATTTGTGTTTCTTGCGCCTCCTTCTTCGAAGAAATACGTCCTTCTTGCTCTTCCAGTTGTGCAGAGATCTGCGCTGATATTTGTGCCGAAATTTCGGATATTCGTGACTCTTGTGCTTCAATCTTCGATGTTATACGGTTCTCCTGCGATTCCGGTTGAGATTCTATACATGTCTCCTGTGATTCCATCTGTGATGACATATACGTTTTCTGTTCTTCCAGTTGAGTTTCCATCTTGGATGTTATACGTGGCTCCTGTGATTCCAATTGTGATGACATGTTGGTAGATATTTGTGATGACATTTCGGACATTTGTACCGATATTGCATCCAATATCATGTTCAGGTCTGTGTTCGCCATTGTCTTCGGTGTTTCATTTTTCTCCTCCAATTTTGTTGTCTCATCGCCATCAAGATGAAAGTCATACTCTTCCACGTCAATTCCTTCTAATTCCATTGCCTCTCTTAGTCGTACCTGAAGTTCGAGTTTAGTGCCGGTTGTATTCAATCCACGGCTCTCCAACTCCTTCTTCAGTTGCTGGATCTCCAATTCACTTAACTTTGCCATGTTCTTGTTGTCCTCTGGAATTTATTCAACAAATCCTCTTCTGACACCAATTGTAACGAATTTACTTGCAAATCCACTTATTTGCCCTTTTGCTAAGTTCGTATCACTAAACTGTTGAATAAATAACTCCAATATTGAATAATGGAAAAATGGCCTTTATTAAAGTACTTCACAATAACACTTATACTTTACAACTAGCTGGCTTAACAACCAAACTGACTGATAGCTCCAATGAAACTCTACTTTCAAAATAATACTGCTATGGCTCGCTACATAGCGTCTTAATCGAAACTCCTTGATAGCTCAAATCAAACTGAATTCCAGCGCCTCTACATTTGCTGCCTTTTATACTATCTGATTTCAACGTTCGCATCTTCTAGGCGCTTCCAGAATCTACTAGTTGCCATCAGCTCTCAAACTTCTCAGCTGTAACTACAATTCCACGATTTTATAGCTTCTCTCATTGCATACTTTCAGGAATATCTCAGATATATGCATGTCTTTGTGCATTGATTCTCCACTGCTCGTATACGTACATGGTACATATGTGTAGACGCAATTATTGTTTCGTTTATGTAGATACATAATGATTGATCTATGGATGTGCATGATATCACTGTTTAGCATCGGCTTAGTGATAGTAGCACCCCTTAGTTTTGCTAATATTCGTAACAATACATTTGGAATTTTAAAAATATTTTTCCACGTATAAATTCAAAACGAGTTTGGCTATCTTAATAATTCATTTTCAAAAAAAAAATTAGATAACCACACTTTTTATTAGGACGGCAGTATTGTACTTTACTTGATACTTGTGTTTACGATAAATGCAGGATAATATAAAGCTTAAAACAGGCACGAAATTCCACAAAAAAGAGGTCCAAATGCTTGTATTAAAAACCGCTATTAATGCGCCAACCATCCTCAAAAATATAGTTCCTGGTCCAAGAATTGTACCAACCATAAGCATTACCTGATAAGCAATATACGGCATGGAAATGGAGCTATTGTTCTTCACCACAATGTCCGCATCAGATAATAAATCAAATATATTTGCTATCGTAGATGGAACCCAACGTCGCCTTTGGTTATAAAATTCATTAAACATCTCCGGCGAATGAGTATAAGCATCCGATGCGACTGAATATTCTACGCGTAACCCCTGCTTCAGTATCAATGTACATAGCCATCTGTCCTCCCCTTGATCATACTGAACATAGTGCATGGGCTCGCTCGAAACCGTTGTGTATTTTTTAATTACGCTGTTTTCCATGAGTGCACTACCACGAAATAGGCTAAAGCATCCTGTTACTGCAGAGCACACATCCAATAACGTGCTCAGTCGCTTTTTGAAGCCAATGACCAATGGCAAATTCAAAAATCTGATACCATACGATAGGACCGCGTCCAACAGGATTAATACGTCCGCAAACTGCTCCCAACTCATCTATTGCTTTCATGCGATCTATCAAAAGATGGACAGCCTGCGGCTGAAAGTCAATATCACCATCTAATGCCAGGATAACTGTATTTTCCGCAATGACTGCCTGGCGACCTGCTGATACGTTTTCTAACTCCATAATGCGAAAACCAAGTAGATAGTACATATGGGGTATTCCATCCCATTTCCACCAATTTTGAACCCGACCCCTTTAGAATTGGCTGAAAGTTTTTCTTCTTTTTCTAGCTTACGAAAGAAGTTTTTCAAATTTTTTCATCCAACTCAAAAAAAGTTATTAATTTTTAACAAAACACCGTTTTTGTTTTCAAAATGCTATAACTTTTTCAAAAATTGACCGTTTGGGATCTTTTTTTTTTAATTTTTTTTTAAATGTACTTTTCGGAAAAAATTCAAAACAATTTTTAAAGTTTTTTTTTTTTGTAATTTTTTTGCCCCTTTTTTCTCATAAAAAACTTCAATCAATTCTGCAATCATCCCCACTAATCCCGGAGTGGGCCGAGAATTTTTTTTTTTTTTATGTAATTGAAAAAAAACTTTAAAATTTTTTTTTTGTATTTTTTCCGAAAAGTACATTTAAAAACATATTTAAACAAAAAAAAATGATCCCAAACGGTCAATTTTTGAAAAAGTTATAGCATTTTGACAACAAAAACGGTGTTTTTTTAAAAATTCATAACTTTTTTTGAGTTGGATGAAAAAAATTTGAAAAACTTCTGAAAAACGTCTTTCGTAAGCTAGAAAAAGAAGAAAAACTTTCAGCCAATTCTAAAGGGGTCGGGTTCAAAATTGGTCGAAATGGGATGGAATACCCAATATACATTACTTGTGACCAACGTTTTTTGTGCCTTACTTTATCTTTATATTTTAGATGAGCTATCATTTTAGTTCGACCAGGCAATGTCCATACGAGGCGGCCCCCATAAGGTGTTTCAGTTTTAACTGGTGGCTTTATATTTATGTTAACACCATAAACCTCGTAGCACGCTTTCTCAATACTAATAATTAAAGTTTTCACATATTCGTTCATTGGGGGGTTTCGAAGACTCTCACACAGCTTCTCATCCAATACAAATGCATCATCGAAAAATATATTTGCTAAGATGAAGTGCATATAGAAAAATTTTGTTTAAATCTCTTTGCATACTTAGTAATGACACAGTGCTACAAAAGTTAATAAAGCTAAGCAAAGACTTCAAATAGAAATTCCTACTATTAATAGCCAACAAAATTTCTTGTTTTTCCTAATATCCTAAAACACTATGGACATATTCAGTTTATGTGAGGTCTTTATTGACCGGCCAGTTTAACCTAATATCCGCTGTTATTACTTAATATCATATGTTATGAATCCAAATGCTTGTACAAAAACCAGTTAACTTTCGGGGAGTCTCCTTATCGCTACAACAACAACAAGGGATTATAGAATGTACATATATTGGGTAGTGTGAACAAAAAGTTCTTCTACATTTTAGAGATTTGACACAAATTTTTATGAAAAAAATTTCAATGTTTAAGTTAATGCTATACAAATGAAATTTGTTTTAACTAGGCGTAGTCTATATCCTAGCGGCCAGCGTGGTGTTAATGTAGCGTACTCCGCCTACCACACCGAAGTTCCTGGTTTCACGCCCCAAGCAAAGCAACATCAAAATTTTATAAATAAGGTTTTTCTGTCATGAAAAGCTTTTCAGTGAAAACTAATCTGCCTTGCAGATGCCGTCCAAGTCGGCATTAATTAAAAAAGTAGGTCCCTTCCCGCCAATTTGTAGTAAAGAGAAACTCGGCCTAAAATCTCTGCGGAGGTTATCGCGCCTTACAATTATTTATTTTCATTATATATCCTACCCGTTTTCAGATTTTTTCAGACAGCTGTGTAGGCCATCTGGAACATTGAGGAAGACTTGCCGAAAACCATATATGTAATACTCATATATTGCTACAAAAGGCTAGGTACATTCCCAAACATCAGAGCGCCGATATATTGCTTTTTAAACGGCTTTGTTTTTGTATTTAATAATCGAATGTACCTAAATTCAAATTTTTTCTTGTCACACTTATGCTGCTACAATCACAAAAATGTTATAGGCTGTCTTGTTTTGATTTCGAATTCAAAAACATTGCGAGCATTTTCTATTAGCAATATAGGATTATTACATATATGCCGAAAACCCTCTAACCTAAAGTTAATATTGTTGCATTGTTTTGTGCTAGGAAATCGTTTGAAAATGTGGACATTAGAAACCTTTTCAGTAGTACTAGAAGTACATAGTGGTGTTCTACGTTCAGTGATTTCTATATATATTTTTTAAATATGTACATATATTTTCATTGTAGCAAAACTAATAGCGTTTTCTTTTCCGAAAATAATGATTTCCTAAATAAATGGTAAAACTTTGATATAGTTATTCCTACCCCTGAAAAGTGACAATTTTTGTAGTGCATGAAAAGAACGTAACTGGCTACCTCGTGTATCAGCTGCTTCTTACAAGCGCGCTGTTAAAATAAATTAGTAATTATTGCCTCCATTTGAATTTTCTTCGCTTAAAATTTGTGAAGTTACGAAAATAAATTGTCACGATCAGCTGGTGTAGCAGGGTTACACTGCCACGCCTTCATTTAATACAGGGTAAAAAGTGTAACGTTTTTGTGTTGCGAGCAGGTAACAATTTTCAGAAAAGAACGAAATACCCCGTAAAGTCGTTGCCCGGTTTTAGAATGGAACAAAAAAGCGTAAAACTTTTTACGGAAAAGAAAACGACATAAAGAAAACGCTGAGCGCTGTTAGTGGCAACTCAAGTCAAGAGAGCCGCGTTGGAGTCATGACATTGGTTAACTGCCATGCAAATGATATTGGTAAATGGATATCGTTAGTCAACGCAATGAATGCTGAGCGGCTTCCCACGGCAGCCGGTTATACATACAGTAGCGACTCGAGATTTTTTTTTCCCCAACCAGGGCCCGTCATTTCAATGTAACCCCATTTAATGTTTTTTGTCCCTCACACAAATTTTCTTCCTTGGAGATGCTCTTTGCAGCTGGATTGATCCATACACTCCTACTCCTAACCCCGGTCACAGGCTGTGGCTCTGCTGCATATGTCAGAAAAGGATCTACCTCAGACGGCCATTCTCTTGCCAGTGTGTCACGCGTAAAAGATGGTAGCATCGATCGGCTTGTTCAGGGTTTGAACCCAACGTTCGTCGTCTCCGAAATTTCTACAAAACTTTTGTGGCTCCCTGCGTAACTCCGCCATCTTCTACCAGAAACGCTGCTTAGCAGGCTGTCCGCTGTTGCTCGACGACGCTTCCACCTAACGCGGCCACTCCATCCCATCACTACAATCTACGTAGCATGGACAGAAGCAAGGCCGAGTACCATCCTAGTCCCTATACCATGTGCTCCGCATGCCAGCTAAGAATATTTATGATCGCGACATCAGACCAATGCAGTTCATCACCGTCATAGATTCTCCGGGCTTAGAAATGGCAAACACAAGTACCAACCAATCGACACCAGGCACTCCAGCAGCAGTCGGACAGCACATTCGACAAAGTCTAAATCCTTCAAGACGTATCTATCCAGCAATCTCTTACTCCCACTAGGACCAGGTCATGGCTTCAGCTTCGGCACGCTCAATTCTGGCCGGAAGACTACCAGAAATCATACCGCATTTCCCAGCTGAAGCTGCAAACTTAGCAAGAGAACGTGACCTTGCTAGACAATTCGACCTTAGCGACCCCCATAATAAAAATTTTAACATGGATACTATGCGACTGCTTAATAAACACAAACATGCCAAATAGGTGGATCTTCCAAAAAACTGCAACCTCTTTGCGGGTCCTGGTAAACTGTACTCAACCTTCAAAGCCTTGTCCAATCCAAAAAGCACAATGATAAAGTACCCATCACTTTCGGCGTTAAAACTTTATCGGATTCGAAGAAATGCGCAAGCGCCTTATGACAACAATTTGTAACATAGCCTTCAGTAGACAAGGCCAGATGTCGTGCAAACACAGGGGCACATAAACATAAACACGACGTGTCACCCATTACCATCATTCCCACAGAGGTTGAAGAATCCTTCCAAAAGACAAGCCCTCTAAATCAATAGGCCCAGACGGAATAGCCATAGCAGTGCTAAAAAACCTTGGCACTGAGGGAATAAACTACCAAACGCTCGTTAGTTGTTCCTTTCCTTCCTTTGTCATTCCAAAATAATGTAAAATGGCAAGGAAAATTCCACTACTAAAGCCTGTGCAACCAGTTAACGAAGGGGAGTCTTATCGACTTCTTTCGGCAGTAGCTAAGACATTGGCAACCGTCTAGCCACCCATCAACATGGCTTCCACAAAATGCCTAGCACCACCACCGCGCTAAACGTCACAAACGCTCAGATAAAGTACGGACTAAATTAGGAAAAACCCCATCAACCCCCAGTGTGCAATGGTTGACTGTGTCAGAAGCTTTTGAAAAGTCAAGTACCACGAGCATCGTTTTACGATGGGGTATAGCTAGTTTTGTGTAATATATCTGTGCGTTTATGGCGTTAAGAGTGGTGGTAGTGCTGTACAATAGGCGGAAGGCATGCTGATGGGTGGTTAACCGAAAATTCGCAGTAAAGGCGTAAGAAGCATATATTCCGAACTTTACTATGGTGCTATAGAAGAGGGTCGATTAGGAATATACGTCTATAAAGTAGCTGGTTTTTTTTGTGATGCATGCATAAAAATGCCTTCTTTACATTTTCGTGGCTTTATTTTAACGATGGTTTGGTGGTGCGTGCTCCGCCTTTTTCAATTAGAAGACAGTTTTTCTAAGCTGGGTCACCCCTTGGCAGTGGTTTGGCAAGCACTCAGAGTGTATTTCTGCCATGAAAAGCTGCAGATGCCGTTCGGAGTCGGCATAAAATATGTAAGTCCTGTTCCACCAGTTTATAGAAAAAATTTAAAGGAGCCCGACGCAAATTGGAAGAGAGGCTAGGCCTAAAATCTCTTCGGAGGTTATCGTGCCTTACATTTATTTATTTTATTTTATTTTATTTTATTTTATTTTATTTTATTTTATTTTATTAATGAATTAATTATCTTTCCTAAGATCACAATTGAGCAAGGTTTCTACACCAAATTAATCAAAACTTAACCAAAACTGCCTTGTATAATATATTCGGAATGAATTTGTTGCTTTCCAGCGAATTACTCGCCACCCTGAGCGAAATGGTAACTCGTATTTAAGTCTATCCCCTTTGGCGCTATCATGAACAACGTACAAAATTTGGAAAGCATATAGTAACAATCTATAATTAAGGTAAAGTCAAATTAAGCTTACTTCTTAATTCGACTCTAACAAGCCAACCTAATAAAACCGCACAGCGTTTTTTTAGCGCACGCAAAAAACCGCCGTTTTTTGACCTAACCGAAATAAGCATGCGTTGCGACAATGTATAGCATGTGTGCAAACGTCAAATTGAAATGTCACGCAGAACAAAAATTGGAAATCGAGTTAGGTTTTCACGCAGCAAATTCAATTTGGGTTGCTCTCATACAAGTTGTATGTGCATGAGACATTTTTGACAGAAAATGACTTTCGTGCGTTTATATTAGGTTGGCTTTTAAGCAAGCCGTTTTCTTGACTGCCTGTTAAAATTTAGGTAAAAGTCCAGATCAGCGGTCACCCTGCAGGGAAGTCGGTAACTAGTGATGCAAATTTCTGATTCAAAACTAGAACAAAAGTACCAAATATGTACTAGTTCGGTAGAAACTAGATTTATCTACTTCTTAGATTAAGACAATAACTGTAGGGTCATTTATTTGCAGTAAATATACTACATTATTTTAAAATTTATTATTATGAGATTGTCTTTTGTTAATTACCAAAAAAATTAAAATTTTTTAGTCAACAAAACATTTATCAAAATATAAAAAGTTAAAATTTTTTATAAAATTTAAATAGAAATTTAATCATTTATATATTGGCAACTTGTATGTATTTGGGTCAATATATAAAACTTATGTCAAAATACTTATTTCCTGTGCGGTAGACAGGTATTCAGATAGACCGATGTTCTTTTAAAGAGTGGCCGAACGCCGCCAATGCTGATATTTATGGAGTGGTTTGGAACTATCGAAAAACGGGCAAAATCGTGTTAGTAGCAACTTGTAGAAATTCGGTCTGGTTCAGAACCAACAAAATAGTACCAATAAAAGAAATATGTATATGTAGCGACTTTCGCTCTACAATTGCGCATGTGATATCAGCCTAATGGTCTAATTCAATGTAATACCTCAACAGCTGATTTAATTCGCCGTGCCCTTGACACTGAAAATTAAAATCACTGTTCGGTACCAAGGCCAATTCAGTAGAGGTGGTGTTATCCCAACAGATGATTGCTTCTTCTTTAAAATTTTCCATACAACGCCTTGTACTGCAAAATGTCAGTTAATCGAAATCAATGAAAATTTTCTTTTGACTTGACATTCTTCTGTACGGCGAATTGGTTGAATTCGCTTTGCCACCGCCTGGTATGGATTCGCCTTGGTTCGGTACCTTAACTGCGTTCTCTCGCCCTCTTTTCGGCGAACATTCATCAGAGACGGACATCACTTTAAGAAGCTACTTTTCCCCAGCAAAATGCAAATAAGTATTTGCATAATATAACCTAGCTGTGATCTTTTTTTATAACTAAATAAATACAATCAAATACACTAACAATTGATTGATTTGGCATCCAAACATTTGGAAGTTGCAGAAAACGTTCCGCTACATTGGTGACCCCGACGAAGAATTGTTTCGCAAGCAATAATTTCGCGACTTGCTATCATCATCGTTTGTGAAATCATCACATTGCCACCCGGTAAAGTGCACGTTGCTACATATTTATGCATAACCTCAAAGTTGCACAATAATCGTAGGAAAAGCAACGCACATTTAATATTGCTAATTTTCTCATCTCGATTTGATATTTTCCTTCTGCCCGAAGTACGTAAAAACTAACATGACTAATTCGGAGAATACTGCGCCTGAACTTAAACCTATATTTGCTCAATCTGTAGTGAGGCAAATTCAATTTAATCCTGATAAGCCATCTCTTTGGTTTGCCCAAATCGAAGCTCAATTTATTATTTTAAATGTTTCGAAAGAAGTAGACAAATTTTACCATGCAATTTCGGTAATTGACGGCCGCTACGCCGAAGAAGTGGAGGACATAATTGTCGCACCACCGTCGGTAAATCCATACTCGACCCTTAAAACGGCGCTAATAACGCGTTTTTCAAAATCCAAGGAGGCAAAGCTGCAACAATTACTGGATGGCGAAGCCATCGGCGACAGAACGCCTTCTCAATTTTTGCGCCACCTCAAATCTTTGGTACCCGGAGTTGGTGAAGACGTTATTAAAGCAAAGTGGTTATCAGCGCTCCCTAAAGACACGCGCGCCATGCTTGCACTACAAACCACCGCTTCGTTAGACGAGCGCTGACAAATTCTTCAGAATAGGCAGACAGCTGCATTCCCTCAGGTACTACGGACGAGAGTACGCAAATATCAGATTTAACTAAACAAGTGGCCGCTTTGACTACTACTATTAACAATCAACGGTCTAGGCGAAGCAGCCGAAAACAATACCAACCTCGACATAGGTCACGTAGTTTTTCAAAAGTTCGGAAACTAAATTCGAAAGGAATTTGCTATTACCACGAAAAGTTTGGTAAAGATGCTAAACGCTGTACTGAGGGCTGTAAGTTTTCGGGAAACGCGAAAGAGAATCACTAATGGCAGATAGTGATTCACTACCCGACTCTCGCCGCCTTTTTATTAAAGATCGCACCTCTTGTACGTCATATTTGGTGGACACAGGTTCCGATCTGTCCGTATTTCCTAGATCGCGGTTGAGAGCCCAATTACCCCCAGTCAACTACCAGCTCCACGCAGCAAATGGCACGGTGATTCAAACTTACGGCACCAAAATAATTTCATTAAATCTCGGCCTTAGACGCGAATTGACATGGAACTTTATCGTTGCGGATGTAACGAAACCCATTATCGGGGCAGATTTGTTGAGTCACTTTGACTTACTTGTCGACCTTAAGCGAAAATGTTTGCGTGATGGAGTTACAGGGTTTACATCGCCTGCATTTTTTGCCAGCGCAACCGGCGCTTCATCGATTAAAGCAATCGATGGCGACACAATTTTTCACAGATTTCTCAGTAGGTACCCTGAAATCACCAAACCTGATGGTGTCAATAAACCTAAGAAGCACGCTACACAGCACCATATTCAAACTACAGAAGGACCTCCAGTAACAAGCAAGGCTCGCCGACTTGCCCCAGATAAGCTTAACATCGCTCGCGAAGAGTTCAACAAAATGATAAAACTGGGTATTGCACGACCTTCAAATAGCCCCTGGTCACCAGCACTACATCTACAACCTAAACGTTCTGGCGAATGGCGACCTTGTGGAGACTACCGTGGTCCCAATGCTCGCACTGTTCCTGATAAGTACCCAGTACGCTACTTGGAAGATTTTACGGCAACCCTCAGTGGTAAAGAAATATTTTCGACTATCGATCTAGTACGTGCTTTCAACCAGATCCCAGTGCACCGCAAGACATTTGCAAAACCGCCATTATTACACCTTTCGGGCTTTTCGAATTCCCTTACATGACGTTTGGACTTCGAAACGCCGCGCAAGCCTTTCAAAGGTTCATCGACGAGGTGACACACGATCTACCATATATTTTTTTCTTATATTGACGACATACTCGTTGCGTCAAACAACGAGACGGATCACTTGAAACACCTAGAGACTTTATTTCAACGACTTCAAGATTATGGCCTTGTTATCAACCCTTCGAAATCTGTTTTTGGCAAGAGTGAAGTTCGTTTTCTGGGTCATACGGTAAATAGGCATGGCATCAAGCCATTAACTGAAAAGGTTGACGCTATTATTAATATCGAGCTACCTTCTACAATAAAATTTTTTCGAGGAAGTTTATAAAGAAGTTTATAAAGAATGCCGCAGAGATTCTTGCGCCACTTAACAAACTATTGGAAGGGCCGAACGTTAAAGGCTCCCAAAAAATTGACTGGACCGAGGAACGAAAAGCTGCATTTCAGCAAGCGAAAAGCGCTCATGCAGAAGCCACCCTTTTAGCACACCCAAACGTAACAGCACAGTGGGCCATATTCACAGACGCATCAGACTACGGGGTAGGAGCAGTTTTGCAGCAACTTGTCGGTAAAAACTGGCAACCGTTAGCATTCTTCAGCAGAAAATTGCCGCCGTCTATTTAAAAGCTGTCAACGTACGACCGTGAGCACTTTCGTCATATTTTCGAAGGCCGTTCCGTCATCATTTATACGGATCACAAACCACTACAGCATGCGTTTCAGCAACGTACAGAGAGGGCTTCACCACGGCAGTTTAGAAGGCTGGATTTTATAGGCCAGTTCACGTCTGATATCAGACATCTCTCAGGGCGTGATAATACAGTAGCCAACACCCTTTCGCGTGTAGAAGCCATCTCACCTACCATTTTCATACGTCAGCTCGCAGATGCACAGCAGACAGACATAGAACTCCAACGTCTAATCAACAATTCCAACACCGCTTTAAACCTACAGAAGCTGCGTATTGAGGCAAACGAGCCTACATTATACTGCGACGTATCAACGGGTACTGTCAGACCCTACGTTCCTATGCCTTTGCGGAAAAGCATCTTTGATGCGCTTCACTCTCTCGCACACCCCGGAATCAAATCGTCCCAAAAACTCGTTAGTCAGCGCTACGCGTGGCCTTCGTTGAACAAAGATTGCCGTACGTGGGCCAAAGCGTGTATCAACTGCCAGCGCAACAAAATACAACGTCATGTGTTTTCGCCAATAGGAACCTTCCAACCGACTTCGCAATGCTTTGAACATATCCACATAGACTTGGTATCTCTGCCGTCGTCACGCGGTTTCAATCAGTGTCTAACTATAGTCGACCGCTTCACAAGATTTCCAGAAGCGGTGCCTTTGGAAAACGGAACCGCAGAGACAGTAGCACGCGAACTCATACGAAATTGGATTGCGAGATATGGAGTTCCCAGAAGAATTACCTCGGACCAAGGCCGGCAATTTGAATCCAAGCTATTTCAAACACTGTCGCAAGTTTTTGGAATCAAGCACTTAAGAACAACACCGTATCATCCACAATCCAATGGCTTAGTTGAACGTCTCCATAGACAACTTAAGTCAGCACTTTTATGCCACAACGAATCGTGGTACGACGCTCTACCCGTGGTATTACTTGGCCTTCGTGCGGCCTGGAAAGAGGACATAGCAACAACTCCTGCCGAACTTGTGTACGGTGAGCCGATACGCCTACCAGGTGAGTTTATCGCTCCATCTAACTCTAAAATTTCAACTAGCGAGCTCTTATGCTCCTTAAAGAACTTTTTCAAAACTTTGGCGCCCGCCGAGATGTCACGTCACGGCAAGCGCTCTACTTTTTATTTTAAGGAACTCGATACCTGCTCACACGTCTTAATAAGAAACGACCACATCGAGATATCGTTCTCGCCACCCTACGAGGAACCTTTTCGAGTCATTTCACGCCATGATAAATATTTCATAGTGGATTATAAAGGAAAACATAACGCAATATCAGTCGACAGACTAAAGCCAGTTTATGTTGCAGATGAAAACATACAAATTTCAAACGCATCCTCTCATACGTTGGCGTCGACTCAACACTCTGCAGTAGTTTCATTTAAAAACTAGTTACTTAACTATAAACTTCATATTCTTGCTAAACATTAGATTATCAAATTTAAACATTGTCTATTTTGCAAATTTTTGCATTGTCATCACATGATTAATTTATATTACTAGTTTCAAAATCTTTTTTTCAAGATCTTTGCATTGTCATCACATGATTAATTTATATTACTAAATATCACAAGATATTTTTTTTTTTAAACAAGGGGAGTGTGTAGCGACTTTCGCTCTACAATTGCGCATATGATGTCAGCCTAATGGTCTAATTCAATGTAATACCTCAACAGCTGATTTAATTCGCCGTGGCCTTGACACTGAAAATTAAAATCACTGTTCGGTACTGTTCGGACATAACTTTAAGAAGCTACTTTTCCCCAGCTAAATGCAAATAAGTATTTGCATAATATAACCTAGCTGTCATCTTTTTTTATAACTAAATAAATACAATCAAATACACTAACAATTGATTGATTTGACATCCAAACATTTGGTAAGTTGCAGAAAACGTTCCGCTACATATACCTCAACTGTAAGTTTAAAAACTATTTCGGAACTATCGACAAAGTACCAATAAACCAACTAGTTCTAAAATGGAAGCTTCTATCTAGGTCGGAACTACAGAAAGGCACTAAAGGCTAGTTGAAAGCATGTAAAAGATATAGAGGACGAACTGTTAGTGCTTCCGAATGCAACGAAAGTGCATCAATTTTGATCTAGAGATTTTCCCTGCAGGGCGAATGTTGTTGTACAAACGGATTTTGCACAGACTTAATTTTGATGCCACTCCATTGGTGAACCGGCCAGGGTAAGTTTTTATGAACGCAGCTGAAAGGCGCCACCGTAGAAATATATTCTGCGCAAAAAATGCTTTGGATAATCGTTTGAACGACTTAAAACTTTTCTGTTCCGCCTTCGGATTGTAAATACTTAGGTCAAGAACCATCGTGTGACACCTCTCCCGATATTGGACGCGTATTAGCAGTCGACCGCTGTTCTAGACTTTTACCAAAATGTGTCTCTCCTTTAAGCACAATTTCATTTTCTGCAATGTCCGTTATATTTATCCTGTCGAGATTTTTAACAGGCAGTCAATCCACTTGTTAATACTTGTCGCTTCGTCAGCGCAATCTCTTTTGCAAAGATGACTTGATACGAGACTCTCTCATTTTTTGCACTCTTACGAGGGATTTATCTCAAATTTGTGCTGGCAACAATCACAGAAAAATCCCTCGTGCCAGCTGAAGCGGGTGCCAGAACAAAAAATGTGCCAGCTAAAACGAAAAACGGGCCAAAATTTTCGGTAAACTTTAGTTTGACCCACAACTGTAGAAATGCTTTCAAAAATTATGGGAAAAAAGATAAAAATACTTGCTTTAGTGTAAATATTATTAGTTCGAAGGCGGAGGGTAAATATTATTTCCCATTCAAAAGTTATAACTAAAAACAGGTTTTGTAAATATGAAGTCCCGATGCAACCAGTCCATTTTGATCACAGAACCTGGAACGTCAGACATGTAAGATAAGCCTAATCCACTAAATAAAGTTAGCTATTATATCCTAGGTCCGATTTACTCAAGTTTCAAAAGAATATTTGGTTTTCACTGTGAAATTTTACTTAGATTTGTTTATGTTTAACTCTAACTAGTCGTGTTATTGTAAAATAAGTTTAAAGAAATTAATATTTTTCGACTATCACTTTATTAAATGATTGAAACTATAAAATCCCCGAAATGTATGTCAAAAATCCCCATATTCAGATCTATTAATTTTTGTTTGGAGTGGCATCACTGACAAAAATTTGCATTTTGACAGCGCTCTCTCGAAACAAAGAGTCGCAAATCCATTCATCTATGCTATTTTGTTTATAGCCAAGAAACAGCTGATTACCACGTGAAAGTTTTTCTTTCGCGTTTTACTTCATTGCATCCGGCTTTGTATTAAGATCTTAAAATCTTGCACTAACTTTGCAAGGACTTTTTCTTTCTGTGTTTAAGGTTTTTTTCCTTTAACTCACACAGTTTTTAAACGAAATATTTTTCTTTACATCTGATTTTTGCAGTCTCTTTTACATCCATTCGCAGAGCTGCCACACTTCAATTTAAAAAATATTTCTCTTGGCGTTGAAAATGAAATCGAATTTATCATCTACTAGTGGCGCAATCTCCACAGTAACAGGCAGTTGAGAAAAATGGCCTTAATTTCAAATGTCTATAAGAAATACTACGATAAAAAATGGGAATACAAAACCAAACTATTAAGCAAATTCAAACGCTTACTTTCAATTTCATAGTACTTATTATCTGGTTTACCGCTATTGATGTGCAATTTCGCCATGCGCCGAGCACACTCCATCCGAATAATTGAATTCAAAAACTCCATCATTTCTTCTTGTGTTTCATTAACTGAGGCGTTCTTCCGATTTCAATAAAATCTGCACGACAAGCTGATGACGTAAAATCATTCTAAGAATTTTCAAAATAAAAATAACTGCATATTTAGTCTAAGCAGCTGAAAATATAGAATTATGTACATATACAAGTAAGACGCCAAGATCCATCATAAGCAAATGTTGCGAAATTCAAGCTATTTTTTCCGAGCTGTCCATGATATTCATACATATGTAGCTCTTGCAAAATTCTGAATAGGTATATGTATGTATTTGCAAAATACAACCTTGAATATCGTTACAAAGAAACAATAAAGCTGTAGTCATTGGTGCCGTTTGTCGTATCGCTGTAGTCGTATCCCTAACGTAATCAGCTGTTTATCGTTACGACGGTAAACCAAAAACCAATTGGTTGGCTACGTACGGTTACGACCTTAGCGGCACCAATAATCGATTGCATTGATTCCCATAAGTTTGATCGAATCAGCTGTTATAAGGTTACCGATAAAGCACCAATGTCTGCAGCTTAATGAAAAGTTAAAGTGTGTTTGCAATGAAACAGATTGTATGCTTGACTTTTGCTCTGTTTTTCAGTGCGAATTTAAACTCAAGGTAAAGCTGGCTAGAGTTTAACCCAGCCACTTCGGCCGCTTAGCTGAGATTAGCAGCAAAATTTTATGTTATCGAACAAAATGTCAAGGTAAAACTCAAGTCAACTTTAACTGGATTTTAAGCTCGCTCTGAAAAACCGGGTATTAGAGGCCAACTTAATAAAAACGCACTCTGGCAGTTTTCTGTGTCAGGAAGAAACGGTTGAGCACGATCTGTGTTCGTGTCCTGCGCCCGACAGGTCAAGGCTCCAGCTGCAGAGTTGCCAGATCTCGAGGCATCAATTAATCTAGGTCCTAGAAAACCTCTAGTATTGGTCAAGAGGACGGAGTTATTCTATAACATAAGTCCTGAGACCTGATTGGGGCTCTTCCGTTTGGTCCTCAAACGAATTCTGGTAACACTTTGGGTATATTCAGTCTATGTGACGTCTTTATTGGACGACCAGTTCAACCTTACCTAACCTTTTTTGTTTTTATGTGCGTTTCTCTTGGTTTTCTGAGGCCCAGGTTTTCAGTGCAATTTGAAACTCTAGTTAATGTTGACTACAGTTTAACGTGATATCTATAGAAAACAAAATAAACGTTTTCTATTTTATAAATTAAAGTCCAGATTACCATTTTCAGGTAAAGTAAAACTGTTTGTATGTATGTAAAAAGAACACGGCTATTATTCAAGAAATGCTTTAATTAAAAATAACTTTTATTTATCACTCAGAAATTCTTAAATGACATACATATATGTAATACTCCTATATTGCTACAAAACGCTAGGTACATTCCCAAACATCAGAGTGCAGATATATTGCTGTTTAAACGTTTTTGTTATTGTATTCAATAATCGAATGTACCTAAATTTAAATTTTTGTCACACTTATGCTGCTATAATCACAAAAATTGTATAGGCTGTCTTGTTTTGATTTCGAATTCAAAACACATTGTGAGCATTTTCTGTTAGTAATATAGGAGTATTACATATATGTAAATTAAAGTTTACGTTGGGTAAATTGGGTTTTAAAAAACTCTTGCACTTTATTTCAATGCCGCTCAAAAACTGACTAAGCTTTACATTTTACTCTTATTTATAACTTACAAATAGTTTACAATAGGCATATTGAATAGGATGCCTATCTTAATACGATACCTTAAAAATTTTACCCCTGGCATTGCATCAGCTGGCTAACGCAATGTCAGTATGTGGGAATGGAATGTTACAACAGATTTCGTAAATAAATCAAATAGCAACGTTTAAAGAATTTGTTTATATTTGCCACCTGATTTGGGTGGAGTCATGTTCCTTAACCCCCCCCCCCCCCCCCCCCCCCCCCCCTCCCTTTCTTTAGATGAAACGTCCCTGTTTCATTCAGCGAATTAGTTAATATTTCAATTTGAGAACTTAAATTTTTAAATATCTTTTCATTAATTTCAGTTTGTTTGACTAATACTATTATCATAAATATAACTGTTACTATTATTAAACCTATCCAAAATATGGGTTTTGATTTTATTTCACCTTTTATGACATCAATAAAGTTTATATTTTCAAATTTTAAATTTAAGTCTTCAGATTCTATATATTTAACAATTTCAAAGATACTGAATTTATTATTTTTTACATATTTCCATATTTTTGCATCTGTGTTCTCATAATTTACATTGTCAATATTTGACTGCTTTTTAAAAGTTACGAGATAAACTCCATTTACATTATGATTGTCAACAGTATGATTTCCTGAAACTAAAATAACACCATCTTTTATTACATCAATTTCTTTATTCCTTTCTTTAATTTTTATACATCTAGTCGTTTTTCCTAACAAAATATCCACTAAACAAGAATTTGAAGATTTTATTTCACAATATACATTCACTATTTCTTTCTTACAGTTTTTAACATTAACATATTGATTCTCACATTTTGCAATCTCTTTTTCAATAAATAACTTACCATCTTGCTTAGCTATTGCTATTACTTCGTAAAATTTACAATCTAAAAAAATTTTTGGATCTAATATAAATAATTATTAAATCTTTATTCTGTAATATTTTAAAATTAGAAATATCTATTAAAACTGTCACACTCAATCGTCCATGTTCGTTTGCAATAATGTCTCCAATTTCACCTAAATGTAAAATTGCTGGATTCAAAATTCCTAATTTTCCTAAAGTTATTGTATGAATAATATTCTGTAATTCATTTAGTAAAAATGTATTCCTACGTTTCCTTAATTGTGTAGCATGATCATTTTTATTTGCGTTTTTTATTGTCTCTGATAATTGAGAAATAACTTTAAATACTTCTGAACTTGTCATAAATTGTTTGTTGTTATTTAAAGTTAACTCGTTTAATTTATTATTTAGCAAAACTAAATCGTCGTGATCCGGGGTACCGGCTATCCACTTCCATAAAGTCCCTAATTCATTAATTCCTCTTTTTAAACGTCTCTCCGTTTTTTGTAGTTGCCCTAACAACGTCTGTATTAGCTCTATATCTGGGTCCATATTGATATGAAACTCGTCACGTATGTCAATTTCCCTAACATTATCATTACCTAAATTTTGTTGTAATCCTCCTCGTCTCGTAGTAATTCTTCAGAAGAATAAGTTAAATTTGTAACATGGAAAAAGTCACCAAAGTCGTTTTATAATGCTACGTCTCCATCTTCTATTAATACATAATCTTCTCTTATATAATCGATTATATCCGTCCCTACTATAGTAATTAATGCCAGAAATATGATTAACTTGATTCCCTGTAATTAAAGTTAAGATTTAATGTTATCTTTATGTACTATTCTATTCCTATAATTGATTCTAACTTTATTTCCTAAATCTTCCTTGACCACTTGCTTTTTTTTAGCTTATTTCTCTCCCCTATAATCTTTTCATATATAACATCGCCACGTTGGTATGTTTTACTAACCCTGTTTCTATTTTCCCTATCTAACATTGTATTTTGCGCAGTCAAAAGCTTTGACCGAACTGCATCAAGTGGCACTTTATTAAAAAATATTTGAAATGGTTTTTCTTCTATTACTGAGTGAATCGTTTTATTGTATTGATGCACAGCACGATATATCGACTCAGCAGAACTTATTAAATTATATTCGTGTTTAATGCAACGCGCGATTTCTATTACGGTCGAATGCACTCTTTCAACTTGTCCATTAGTTGTGATATAACCTGGACTACAAAAAATAATTCTTATTCCTAATCTTTGCATTAAAGATTTAAACTGCATTGTAATAAACCCAGGTTCATTATCAACCGTTATTTCCTTTAACTCAGGAAAACTTTAGATAACTTCCATTACTTTTTCCTCCAAATTAATTTGATCTTCAATTTGCTTTACTACCAAATATTTAGAATATGCATCAATGCAAGTAATAAGTTTCAAATGTTGAGCATAAAAAATATTAATATGTACTTATTCTCCCTCTGTTTCCGGTATTGGAACTTCCCCAATTGGAATCTTTTTCGGATGCCTGTCGTATTTATTCTTGTTACATACTTTGCAATTTCTTGAATATTGTTTAAATTACATTTCGGGCCAATAGTACTGATCTTTGATTTGTTTTAAGTTTTCTCTATAATTGCGGTGTGCGCGATTATGAGTTTGTTCTATAATAGCCACTTGGTCCTCCCTATTAGTAATATCATTAGGGAAAGACCTAGAATGCATAAATTTTGTCGATGGGTAAGTTTCTCTTAAGACATGTTTAATTCCATAAAGCACCTCTGGTGTGCAGTAAATTGCGGTAAACAATTTTGGATTCAAATATTCTGTCAAAACCGAAGGAATATTTTCAGGTTGATCATATTCGATCAAAAAGCGTTTGTTATTAAATGGAAATATGGTTTCCAAGGCTGTAATTCTAGCACCCTTATCAATAAGGATTTGCTGTTTGATATGATTTAATGGTTTTTTTTGTTGCAGCAATTTGATATTCATCACTACTTTCTGCAGAATGTTGTGTATTAGTTAAAGAGTCGCTTGAGTTACTTTCATCATTTTCCGACTCTGTTACATTATTTAAAATTTGCCGGGATAAAGCATCTGCAACCACATTTATTGCACCTGGTTTATAAATAATTTTTGGGGAAAACTCCTCAATAAATGCCCTCCATCTTTTCATTTTGATATTTGGATTTCTTTCAGAAATTGTAAATGATAATGGTTGATGTCGGTGTGAATCTCAAAATCTCGCACCGAATAAAGGTAATTTCGTAAATTCTTCAATGCGCACACAATGGTAAATAATTCCTTTTCATTTGTCGCATAGTTTTTTTTCGGTCGTGGTTAATGTTTTTGAAATAAAATCACTGGTCTCCCCTCTTGAGATAACACAGCTCCTACGGCTACATTTGATGCATCTGTTTTTTAGAACAAATTTTTTTGTAAAATCTGGTTGTATCAATTCTATCTGCTGACACAACAATCCCTTTAGTTTTTCGCAAGCAGCTATTGCCTCTTGGTCTAGATTGACAATAGTTTTTTTGAGTTATATTGGGAGATTTTATCATTTTCCCCTTGTAAATATTTTGTAATTGGTTTTGCTATTTTAGCATAACCTTCTATAAATTTCCTATAATATCCCGTTAAACCTAAAAATCCTCTAACCTGACGTAGAGTTCTTGGTATTGGATAATATTTTATTGCTTCTATTTTCTTTGGATCGGTTTTAATGACCTTATGAGATACAAGGGTATCCCAGAAACTCAACTTCTTGCTCGATAAACCTAGACTTTTCTAGAGATATTTTCATATGGGCCTTTTTCAGTACTTCTGTTACGAATTGTAAATGTTTTAACTGATCCTCCAAATTACGTGAATATACTAAAATGTCATCAATGTAGACATGACAAAACTTCCCGATATATTCATGCAAAATATTATTCATAGTCCGTTGGAATATGCTGGGAGCGTTGCGAAGGCCAAAGGGCATCCGCACATACTCATATTTCCCGTTATTAACGGAGAACGTCGTTTTTTCAATATCCTTTTCTCTCATTAATATTTGATGAAATCCAGATTCGAGATCTATCGTTGAAGAATATTTTGATTCCCCCAAATTTGAATGTATGATCTCTGGATTCGGCATCGGATATCTATCCGGAATAGTTTTTTCATTTATTTTTTTTAAATCAATCACTAAGCGTAACTTAGGACTTCCATCCTTATTAATTCCCTTCTATGGAACTACCCAACATGGAGAGTTATAGGGACTCTTACTTTCCCTTATAATCCCCTTCTGCAATAGACTTTGGAATACTTCATTAACAAAACTATTAACAGATATTGGATATTGATATTGTTTGGACCAAATGGGTCTTTCCCCATCCATGCGAATTTCTGCTCTGACATCTGTGTTGAATGGTAAATCCAAATCAACATCTTCATGTTCTTTTTTTATAACATCAATTATCTTCTGACGAAGATTCTTTATATTGCCCTCTTTTGGGCTTATTTTATTATTTGGAATTTTGCTGGTACATTCTTCAGCTGGCGCTGTGGAACGTTCTTGTTCCACATTTGTTCTATTTTTTATATTATCTGTACTATTGCCGGTATTACCGTCGGCTGGCGCTGTGGAACATTTTTGTTCCACAAAGTTCACTTTATCAACCTCACTTTGTTTTTCACAACTGTGCTTCATAGCACTCCTTTCCCAAAATTCATAAATGTTTCCAATTCTATTAACAATTAATCCACTAAAGCGTTGACTTTCCGCAATAAATTATAACCTATAAGTAGATCTGACTCCAAGTTATCAATTTCGTAAAAAATCTCCTTAACACCAAACAGATGAATTTCGTGGTAAAATCTTATTATTGTATAACCATTAATGGTTTTTATCCTCTTATAAATATCCAATTCTTTTGGATTCCTATAAATTCCCTTCCTGATGTAACAGGATGTTGCACCTGTGTCTACTAAAATTTCAAAATCTTTTTTTATAGCTTGGTCATACAGATATATATATGGCAAGCTTACTTTTGGCCTAAAAAATAGCCTTCATTAATATTATGTACTTTTTCCTGTGGCTGCGCACTGACTTGCGCACCTCCAACTTTTTTATTAAAATTGTTGTTTTGCGAATTGTTTCTAACTCCCTGTGGCATATTATCTATTACTAAGCCTATTCTAAATTTGCAGGGATGGATCTACATCCATTGGCTGTGGACGGTTTTTTTTATTGTCGCCGAATATTGGACTATTTTTCTGCGGGTACCTCAAATTATTCTGAAACTCCTGACTTCTCCGATTATTATAAGGAAGTCTGTGGGGAGATGAATTAAAACTTGTCTGCGGGTGGCTTTGCGAATATTGCAAAGCAAATTGTGACCTCATTTGATTGGCATTTAATTTTTGAGCAAGGGCATTTGGCAAATCCTTCGGTGCCAAGGTAAACAATATTTGATCTAATGGGTGATTAAGCCCAGTTATAAAGGTCCGCAGAGCAGTGGCCCTGTTTTTACAGTTTAGCTCTTTAGTTATGGGTGAGCTTGTCCCATGAGTCATTATGGTCTTATTTATGAGAAGCGTCAACTTCTCGTTAACCTCATTATCAGGGATTTCGATCCCTGTCTCAGGACACTCATCTCCTGTTCGATTATATGACTTGGCCTTTTGTCAGCAAAGGCAAAGTCCAGACGACTTAAAATTGCTTCGAAATTCAAAACTGTTCCGTGATTGGTCAGTATATCATTGGCCTCGCGGGTAATTTTATTCCTTAAAATTGTTAACGCCACGAAATATTTCCTACTTCCCCTTGTGTACAAGGACATGGAATTATTGGCTGCTTCGCGCCAACTTACATAGTTATTTATCTTACCCCCAAACTCAGGCAAAGATTTGATAACGTCTAACGGTTCGTCACAATTTATATTTGAATCTATTTGTTCGGGTACAAACTCGGTCACAGCATCATTGGTGTTGATGACCTGTATCTGTCACCTCATTTGTTCTACTTCCGTTCGTAATGATGCCGTACTAGCGGCAATCAATCTAGATATTACATCCATATTAGTGGTACTATTATTACTATTTAATGACATTTTTGTCAAATCTTCTATCAAAGAATTCAGATCTATATACCCTTTTCAAATCTTCTTTCACAATCTTTTAGCACTTCATATAAATTTTATTTTTTAACTTTGCTTTATCTCTTCTTGTTTTGCCTTCACTTTTATAATCTTCTAATTTATATGTACATACATATAATTATTTATACATACTATGTATTAACATATACCTCAACTATTTTATTAATTAGCTTACGCTTCTTCGTCTTCGGGTTCTCGTCCTTCTATTTGATCCTTGTTCGCTTTGTGGATGAATGCTGCTGTACATATGTTGGTGGTCCTTTCACTTTCCCGAGCTACGTACTTCGCGTTTTTAGTTTTCTTGTAAGGTGACAAATATTTTTGGCCAATATTGCCTTCACTTAATCTTGTACGAAGTTCCGTTTGTATATGCAAATAATCGTGTGTTGCTTTTTATACATTTGCCGTTGTTTTGTATACAAACGCACATTGGTTTTCAGGAAAATAACGATTTTTCTTAATGTCCTTTAATCGAAAAGACACAACAAAATTTACTCTTCGGTCATTTCTTTGTTTGCTTTAATTTTAGAGTGTTTTTTTCCTCTTCTCTCCTTTTTAGAGATACTTGTTTTATTTTAATTTTTACAGTGTTTTTTTTCACTCCAGAGGACAGCAACCTTTTTACAGGCTATCACTGCGTGTCTCCTGGCAGGATCGCCAATTAAAGTTTACGTTGGGTAAATTGAGTTTTAAAAACCCTTGCACTTTATTTCAATGCCGCTCAAAAACTGACTAAGCTTTACATTTTACTGTTATTTATAACTTACAAATAGTTTACAATAGGCATATTGAATAGGATGCCTATCTTAATACGATATCTTAGTAATTTTACACCTGGCATTGCATCAGCTGGCTAACGCAATGTCAGTATGTGGGAATGGAATGTTACAACGGATTTCGTAAATAAATCAAATAGCAACGTTTAAAGAATTTGTTTTTATTTGCCACCTGATTTGAGTGGAGTCATGTTCCTTAAATTGTATGTTAGATGATGAATATTTTTTTTTATTTATTTGATTTTTTGTAATTCAAAATTGCGGAGTTTTTAATAATCTGTAATTTACGGCCTTTGTAAATTAAGCTAACGTTATGTGATTTCATTCTAATGTTTTGTATTTTAGTAATAACATTAAAATTTAATAACAAGAACGTTTTTGCGACCACCTACATCTACAGGAAACTAGTTAAACAATTAAGGTCACGGTTGCCACTTTGGTCCATTTGGACCAAAAATGGTCCCATCCAACACCATTTGGTCCGTTGGTCCCTTTTTTTCAATTATGGTACTTTTTAGGCAGTACCTAGGATATTAGTACTCTTCTTTTTATACCTTTCATGAACATGAAAAGGTATATTAACTTTGGCCCGATGTTTGTAACGTTGTCAAATATAGAAGATAGACTCACCAGTAAGTATACCGAATTGATCAGGGCGACGAACTGAGTTGATATAACCATGCCCGTCTGTCCGTCCGTCCGTCTGTCTGTTTAAACGCAAACTAGTCCCTCAAATTTTGAGATATCTCAATGACATTTGGCACGAGGATGTATTTTTGTATTATATTAGACATTTGTCGGATCAGGTAGGATTGGACCACTATAACATATATCTCCCATACAACCGATCGTTCAGATAAGACGTTTTGGCCATTCCTGCTGCAATTTAGAAAGTATAAACGTGAAACTCGGTGATATATATTTTAATGTATCATAGAAGATTTTCAAAAAAAAAAATCACTTTGATCGGAGCTATATATAGTATATATCCCATACAACCGATCGTTCAGATAGAAAGATTTTTGACGATTTCTCCCTTAATTTCCATTATAAAAACGTTAAACTTGGTGATATTTATTCTAATATATCATAGAAGATTTCCTGTAAAAATCATTTCGATCGGACCTATATATAATATATATCCCATACAACCGATCGTTCAGATAAGGGGGTTTTTTGCAATTTTTTTTTATATTTATCTTAAAAATCGTTTAAGTATGTACATCTGTTCACTATATATTTTTTATCTTATACATCCGATTATTTGGAGATTACGAAGGGGATAAGATTATTGTTCAGCCCCATTCATGAAAGGTATGAAGTCTTCGGCACAGCCGAAGACAGTCCCGTCCTTACTTGTTTTTACTGAGGTGAACATTCACAACACTGCTTACAACATTTGCCACACTTTCATTATCCACATATAATTTTCCATTTAGATACATCCATGGAATTCTTACCACAAAAATTGCAAAGTCAATAAAATATAGCAGAACACCTAGGAGATAATTTAGACGAGGCATTAGGAAGAAAAGTACTGAATCTTAGGGCAAACGCATTACACGGACATGGCTAGATACATATATCGATAGGTTATCAAACACTTTTCTTCAAAGATTTTATCGAAGAATTAAACTAATATGCTTTATGTGTGTTGTACTTGCCACTCAATTCAAGCATACCAAGAGATATTGAGAGTTTGTGGAGGGAATAACTATGCATATCAACGTGCCAAACTAAAAGTAACACCTTCAACATTTTTTACAAAAAATTTCTATGTAAAAATTGCACGTCGATATTTAAATCATTCTCATACAGCTCTAAGTAGCTTAATGAGTTCAAATATCTCCAGGACTATTGAGAACAAAGTAACTTGACATAAGAAATATTTTAACTGGAAGTAGGGCAGAAATATTTCTCGAATGTGATAACTTTATAAATGTACAACTAATTGCGATTAAAACCAATTTATTTTTATATTCCGATTTTTAAGCAAATATAAAAGAAATTTGATTTCGGAAGAAGTGTTTTGTCAAAAGTTATTCCCGTAGGTACAAAACCTCATAAACGTCAATAGCAACACTCTTAACTAAATTCTAGTACCTAATTAAATATAATCAGGTTCCGTTATTGCACAGTTAAAACTTTTAAGACATTTGATTTTAAATCCGAGGCCTGGAGCTAAATTCAGTAAATGTGAGTTATTCAAAAATTATCTGGGCTCTGGTTTGAAATTTTAACGTTAAGGTGAAAAATAAGCATCTATAATAATAGCATTTACAAAACTGCTTCGAAGAATCGCTTGGCTTCATTCATGACGTGCTGGGTTTGCCATATAGTTCGGCAAAAACAGAACGCAGATTTTTTAACCGCTTCTTACTACATTTTATTTCATTGCAAGTAAAAACATAATGCTGGAACTGAGAGCTTTGTCAACAAAACTAGATTCAAAACGTTTGGAAACCATGGAATCATCCTAAAATTTCATATTTTACAACGAATACGTCACTCTTGTCAATTGCTGAACTGATAGTGTCCCAATAAAAAAAAAAAAATTTGCTACTTTTTTTGAGATTTGGTCCTTTTTTCGATGAATTTTGATCCCAAATGAAAACTGGTGTGGCAACCATGGTTAAGGTTTTGAAATTATTCATCTGGGTTGCGTAGAATAGGATTATGGATTAAAATTCCGTGTTTAAAGTTTGGTTTTCATTACAATGTATTGTTGTTGAAGATTTTCGGTTGATATATTGATCTCGCATTCCCCATCTATAGCTCCCACCGCGTTGCTGAATATAGTACATCCAGGACGCCTGTTAAACTTCTCCGCAATATCGGTATACTGCTCTATAGAGGGATATTTTATCACTATCGGCATAAGGCTCAAGAATCCTGTAACGAAGCTTTTTCCCTGCCCCGGTGCTTCTACAATAAGTGCTTGGGGTATAATCGCCGTGTCGAAGGTTCACTTACAATAAATTTGTAATTCGGGACACCTTGCAAATCGTTTTTATATAAAATTCACTTTATTTCTTTAACTCTATATATTTTATAACTATAATGAAAATAATTTAATAAAAGAAAGATGTATTTGTATTCCTCACTTCGCTTTGTGCTTGCTCTATGGTTAGTGGTGGGCTAACGGTCCTCGTGTCCCGTTAGGATCGTCCCGTTAGGACGCCTTGCTGGTCGTTGCCTGGGTGTGTGTAAATGTATTCCTGTGACGCCCTGCGTCGGCGTGTCTCTCGTACGGCTAGTGACTGCGCTGTCTCTGCTGCGGCTTATGTCGGTGTGTCTGCGTGCGTGTGTGTAACTCTAGTATAGTTGACGTCGTGTATTTGCGTAGCTCTGCTGTGGTCAACGTAGTATGCTTGCGTAGCGTTGTTGCGGTCAGCGGCGTATGTTAGCGTAGTGCGGTTGCGTAGCGCTGTTGCGACCAGCGTCGTAGGTTATCGTGACTCTGCTGTGGCCAACGTAGTATGTTCGCGTAGTGCTGTTGTGGTTAGCGTAGCGCTGTTGCGGCCAACGTTGTATATTAGCGTAGCGCTGTTGTGGCCAGCGTTGTATGTTGGCTTGACTCTGCTGTGGTCAACGTCGTATGCTTGCGTATGGCTGCTGTGGCGCGGTCACCGTCGGCGCAGGCGGGCGGACGTCACCTATTCGCGGGGGCGCGTTACTGTGGTAGGGCCGTTGCTTACGAAGTCTCAAGCTGTGTTTGGTGGTATAACCGACACATTCACCACTTAAGGCCACGACTCACTCCTATGAAACGATCTCTCCGGATGGTACAACCGATACCTTCGAGGGACGCTCCACTGGTAGCTCCGGTCACGACCACAGCTCCGTGCTAACTAACTGCTATACTGCTGTGTCGCTCCTTTTATACCTGTTGTGTTTGGTGTTGCTAGCTCAAAAGGTTGCGTTGCCATGGTTACCGTGTTGCTATTAAATGTTGCGAACGGCCGTTGTGTTGCTGAGACTTGTTAGTTTGTTGTGTCCCTATTAAGTGTTGTGATTGCTAGTCGTGTTGCTGAGACTGGTTGGTTTTTCGTGTTGATAGGGCCTTTTATGACTGGCTGTTGTGTTAAAGCTGTGTTGAATATGTTTTGGGGTCGTTTTGTGTGGGCCAAATTAATGGTGTTTTATTTGGTCATCACACTACCCCCCCCCCCCCCCCCCAACCACCCTCTCCATGTTCTCGGCTACGTAGACGCCACAGTCGTTGTTGTTGTATTGTTGTGGCACCTCGAGTACTAGCTCCTGAGCTGTAAAACCGTCGTGCCCGTACCTCTGTATGTATTCCCACCGGGGGAAATTTGCCCAAGCCTGTGTTTCATGCCAGACCGAGTAGGTACCAGGGTTTAGCTGTGTTGTGGGGTGCTAGGATCACACTCTTGCCAAACAGGTCGACATTCCGGACCCATCGGTCTATGAGTTGGTAGTCTTCCTCCGTGTTCCTCTTCTGGGAAGAACGGGCTGAGAGTCGTATTTTGTTGTCCGTGTTACTCTTCCAGCCCCTTTGCCCAAGCGTCAATGATGATTTCGGTCAACCATTTGGATCCTTTGAGGGTGTCGAGGTCAGTCGTATAGAGGGGTATGCCGCCTGGTCCTGCCGGGAATATTATCTTAGGCGTTTCTCTCGCCGGTGGGGCTGTGTCCTCATCCGAGGAGAGCTCGATGATTTTCGGCGACTGTGGCTTTTCCGGTGGAGCTGTGCCCTCACTCGAGGAGGGCCCCATGGCTGCCGGCAACTGCCCTGCCTCCACGTCTATCCTACCAAGTGTGACTGTTAGCGGTGATGTTCCGGTCCCATTGTGGGCCTTGGCCGCGGCTGATTCGGTGTTCGTGGTGTTGGCGTCGGTGTTCGTAATTTGTGGTGGTTTAATGATGCGTGCGACGTCAGCGTACGTGTTTGCGCGTGTAGTTGCGCGCATGTTGTTGACGTCGCCGCCTGTAGTGTTTAATGGTGTAATGATGCGTGCGACGTCAGCGTACGTGTTTGCGCGTATAGTTGCACGCATGTTGCTGACGTCGGCGCCAGCAGCTCCTTCCAGCAGTACGGCCCTAGGGCGTTTTGCTTCCTCCTCCTCGTAGCGCGGGCGCATACGCTTGACGCTGTTGGTCAGTTTAGCGTTATAGCTCTGCATTGTAGATTGTTGGTTTATGAAAAAAATTCGTAGCAAAGAAAACGTTGTTGGCACCTCAGTGGTTTGCGATAGAATGACCGGTGCTTGCTTATCTTTGATGTTAATTATGCCCCTATTACGGTGAACAACTCAACTTAGTTGGGTTGTAATTAAAACAACACAACTTTTAGACAACTCAACTTCTGTTTGGTATTACGAATTACAACTTATTTCAGTTGAAGTGGAATTGAGTTGCCAACTTCAGAAAGTGATGATTTGACAGATAAATGAACATCTGATCAATTTGTGGAGGAAATTTATGCCCCTATTACGGTGTACAACTCAACTTAGTTGGGTTTTAATTAAAACAACTCAACTTGCAGACAACTCAACTCCTGTTTGGTATTACGAATTACAACTTATTTCAGTTGAAGTTAAATTGAGTTGCCAACTTCATAAAGTGATGATTTGACAGATAAATGAACAGCTGATCAAACCCAAATAGCAAAAACTGTATTTTACTCTAAAACAGGATTCCCAGGAGTAGTGATTAGTATCAATGGGACTCACGTTCGCATAATTTCACCTATTTTGGCTGCATCCGAACTGCGGCCAGCCTCGTCCAACTTCGGAATGTCGCTCCATAAAGTTAAAAATTTATTCAATGTAATCCTTCGTTTAAACGTTGTTTTTTGTGTACAAAATTGTTGATTGTTGTTTGACTAAAAGAGGCTTAACTACCCGCTTCAAATTTTTCTTTTTTTTGGTAACGTTTTATGAGCCCGTGCACCATCTAACTCTTATCAAAGGTGGTATCGAAAAACGCGTTTCGATTTCCGTTTTTAGGATTCGAAAGCGGAAATTAAAAATTTTATTTCTGTGGAAAAACATTTACTTAAACCCACAAAATGGCCCGAGAGGCTCCGAAATATGAGGCCGATCCACAGTTTTTTTTGCACAGAACATCTTTCTGCGTTGGCGGCCTTTGGCCGCGCTTTGTAAAATAATCCTGGGTGGGTCCAAAGCCTTTCTGCATTAGTGTGTACAAAAAGTCTGGCAAAATACAACAACCACATGAAATTCGATTTTATTAGAAACAAAATTGTTAATTTTTGTTTTCGTATTCTTAAATCGGAGGTCGAAACGTGTCTTTAGATACCAACTTTGAACATTTTTGTTAAAAATTAGGTGGTGAACCGTCTTGTAAAACGTTACATTTTTCCAAAACAACTGCAAAATTGTATGAGACAACTGCTAGTAATCAGTTGTAAGATTTTGACGTCTTTGACAACTACACCAACACAAGGTTGTAAACGGTAATGCCACAAAAAGTTGTTAGACTAGACAACTCAACCGACATTTTTTTTGACAGGTTGAGTTGTAATCTGTAATACCAAATTGCGAAATTTCAACCCAACCAGAGTTGAGTTGTAAACGGTAATAGGGGCATTAATAATTCAAAAATTGTTCTCCCTGAATTTATTTTAATTTCCCGCGACTATGCCTTTAACTCTGCGATGTTGACCATTTTCTCCTTTCCTCCGTTGGGTTTTCGTATTTTAAGTATCACTGGGGACACATATCCTAGGATTTGGTAGGGTCCGTCATATTTGGGGGCCAACTTTGCCGCGAAATTTTCCCCGGGGTTGGAGAGATGGTGTTCCTTTGCGAGCACTAGTTCGCCGACTACGGGGGTCCATTTTCTCCGTCGTAGGTTCTAATGCCGTGCTTGGTCTACCTCCGCTCGTTCCATGTTCTGCCTCACTATTCTGAATGCCTCTTGCATTCTGTCAGATTTTTCTTCTGCCGTGGTGGAGGCTGTGCCCGTCCCCAGGTTGACTTCGTCAAACAATGCCCCTGGTAGTCCGGCTCCCGTCCTTGTACGAGGAAAGCTGGACTGTATCCGGTGAACGCGGTCACACTGGTGTTGATGGCCAGCTCGATCTCTAGGGGAAAGTCGTCCCATCTGTCGTGCTGTGATCTGGTGGGTTGCACTATGTTCCTCTTGACTATTCTGTTCGCCCGTTCCGTTGGGTTTTCTTGCGGTGTGTAGGGCGCCGTGAATTGTTGTCATATCCCCATTTCCCTGAGGTAACGCTGCCACATTGTGCTGGTGAACTGATCGCCGTTGTCCGATATCAGTATCTTGGGAGCACCAAACCTTGCGAGGATGCGTTCTCTGAACGCGCGGCGAAGGCCCTCTGCTGTAGCACGCCTCATGGGGACCAATTCCACCCAATTTCTGAAGCGGTCGAAAAATACTAATAGCATCGTGTTCCTGTGTGTTGCGAATGGTTCTTGGGCCACCTGTGTGAGCATCTTTCCAGCTGGCTTTTGCTGTACTTCCTTGTATTTCTGGCAAGACTCGCGCTGTCGTACACATCGACTGATGTCACGAAACATGCCGGGCCAGTAATACCGGTTGGCAATCCGCGCTACCTTCCGGCGGATGCCCATGTGTCCAGCGCTTGGGATGTCGTGGTTTTCTTCTAATACTCGTAGTCGCAGTGGTGTGAGTACACAAAATTTCCAAGGGACCGCTTCTTCATCGTGTGACCGGCAGGGAATATGGCGGTACAGTTCTCCATCTTGTATTAGGTAGTTGGCGTATTTTTCCGGATTGGTGCGTACTTCACCGATGCGCTTGTGCCACCACTTGCATTGTGGCTCTGTTGTCGTTGCCAGTCGTAGGGTCTCCAGTGGCTGTCGTGATAGTGCGTCCGCTACCAGGTTCAGCTTCCCTTTCCTGTACTCGATGTCGAAAGTGTGTTGCTGAAGTTCCAAGGCCCATCGTGCTATACGGCCTGAGGGGCTTTCGATGAAGCTTAGCCACTTTAGAGACATATGGACCGTGATTACCTTGAATCGGTATCCTTCCAAGTATACGTATTGCGTATTCCCCAGACTATCGCGAGGCAGTAATTGGTTTCCGCCTTGTTGAGTTTCCTGCTGGCGTAGGCGATCACGCGTTCTCCACCCTCCAAGTCCTGTGTCAATACGGCGCCCAGCCCGAAATTGCTTGTTCCGTTTGTAAGGTGAAGGTCTTGGTGAAGTCCGGGCAGGCAAGTATCGGTGCTTCAGTGAGCTTTTGCTTTAAAGCCTCGAAGGCCTCCTGTTGTTCGGCCCACACTTCCAGTGGTTGCCCTTTTTCAGCAGGGTTGTGAGTGGCTGGCTGATCGCGGCGAAGTCGGGTACGAACTGTCGGTACCAAGATGCTATACCGAGGTATTTTCACACCTTTTTCGCATTCCTTGGTGGTTTCAGGCCTTTGATGGCTGCAAATTTCTCCAGGTCGGTGTGAATTCCCCTGTCGCTTACTACGTGTCCTAGGTATCGGATTTCCTTCTTGAAAAATTCGCATTTCTGCGGATTTATTCTGAGGTTGGCGCGCTGCTGTCGTAGCATTACTTCTTTCAATTTGCGAATGTGCTCCTCCAAGGTGGATCCTATGACGATTATATCATCGAGGTTTGCGAAAGCGTAGGGTTCCATCTCCGGTCCAATAACCTGATATAGTGCTCTTTGAAATGTTGCAGGTGCGGAGTGTAGTCCGAACGGCATAACGCGCCACTAGAATAACCCGCGTCCCGGTACCGTGAAAGCTGTGTAGGGACGGCTCTGGGGCTCCAGGGGTATTTGCCAGTAGCCATTTTTCAAGTCCAAGCTGCTGATGTATTTCGCTTGTCGTAGCTTGTCCAGTATATGTTGTATTCTGGGTAGGGGTATGCATCGGGTACGGATCGAGCGTTGAGCTGCCGATAGTCCACGCATAACCTCCACTTCCCGTTTTTCTTCTTGGCTAGCACGATCGGTGCGCTGTGTGGGCTACGGGACGGCTCGATGCATCCTTTCTGGAGTAACTCGTCGACTTCGTTGTTGATGATGGTCTGCATAGCTGGGTTGCGTGTGAAGTAACGTTGCTTGATAAGGCGGTTGTCCGTCAGGATAATCTTGTGCTCGGCTATTGTCGTCACCCCACTCATTCTCTCGAATTTCCGGAGCTCTTTTGCCAGAAAACCTCGCACTCGCCCCGCCTCGTCCTCATCGTAGGCCCCGTTGATCCTGTTGATCCTATCATCAATGTTGTTGTGCTTGTGGTTACTACTGCTCGGTGGTGTTACCCCCTTAATGGTTCCTGACGTGGCTCCAGGGGTATCGTACTTGGCGTTCCTCGTACTCGTTCTCGCTGGTGTTATACTCTGAATAGTTCCAGGGGTATCGTACCTGGCGTTATTCGTTCTCGCTGGTGTTATACTCTGAATAGTCCCAGGGGTGTCGTACCTGGCGTTCCTCGTACTCGTTATCGCTGGTGTTATACTTTGAATAGTTCCAGGGATATCGTACTTGGCGTTACTCGTTCTCGCTGGTGTTATACTCTGAATAGTTTCTAACGTGGCTCCAGGATGCGGTGTGTGCTTAGCAAGGCGTCTGGTTAGCACGAGGTGGCTTTCTCCACATGATGTGGTGGCTCCCATGCTTCCTAGCGTATCCAGGCCCAGTATGATGGCGTCGATCGCCCCGGGTATGACGTGTAAAACTGTGTGGAGTGACGCTTCTCCGAGGCGTGCCTCAGTCCTTATGGCGTCGAAGATTGTGGTGCTAGTCCCGTTTGCCATCGTTATTTTGATGGCCACTCTCACCATTTCTCCGTTTCCAGAGTTTACTACACGTTCTGCAAGGCTGCTCGAAACGAAACTTCTCGATGCCCCTGTGTCGATGATCGCCTCAGCTGCTTCCGCGCCGAGCCTGGCTACGGCGTAAAGGCGCCCATGCTCTTGGTAAATTACCACTGCCGATTCGGCGCTGGGTTCCTTGGGCTCACTGCGCCTTGTTCTTCGTGAAGCCCTCTGTCGTTTCCCTGTCGTCGACAGCAGCATTCGATTGTGCGTATATCACTGCGGCCACACTCCCAGCAAAAAATTTTCCTTGGGTTTCCGCATCTATTGGCGTAGTGTTCTCGTTCGCCGCACCTCCTGCATACGTTGTTGTGGTCGAACCCCTGATTGCCGGGAGGCGTGTGGTGCGGTATATTCGGTGGTGGTGGTGCGGATTTAGGTGGTGATACCAGGGTCGTGTCACTTGCGATGTGTCGCGTAACTTCGCAGTGCTGTCCGCCTGATGGTCTTCGATAGTCCTCACGTATGCTCTCGTAATCCTCGGCAAGGGTTAAGAGTTCCGCGAGATTGGTGAAGTCCCTCCGATGGATGTAAAGTTGGTAATCGGGTTGGCTGTTATGGATAAGATTCGTTCCAACCGCTGTTCGCTTGTGTATCCTGTGTGTCTCATCAAGCTCTGTATCGCTAGCACGTAGTCCTTATACTTCTCTTTGTTATGCTGCCTCTGTTGGCGTATGTCCTCCTCGAGACGCTCGAAATACCTGACTGGTAGGAAGAACCGTAAAAAATCCTTTTTGAAGCTTGTCCACCTTTCCCAGTGTGCATTGTTATTGCGATACCACTGCAGCATGGGTCCCCCTACTTGCTCGGGCATGGTTTTTGGTAGGAAAACCACGTTTAGCGCGTACACTTCGGCTAACTCCTCCAGCCGTTCGATGAACGCTAACGGGTCCCACCCGCCTTCATATTTTACCGACCACTTTCTTACCTGGTCGATGATGGGTGCGAATATAACAGTCGGTGCCTGAGATGTACCGTTGGATGGTACCGCTTTTCCTGACGATAAGTACAGTTGTGGGGGTGCTGTACTCCTGGGAACGCGAACTGGTCTTGCTCTGCTGGTGTATCGGCCATGTTCATGGTACCCCCTCCGTTGGATGGAATCGGTGTCTTAACCTTAAAGTTTCCTTATAAGCGGCTTCTAGGGGTAGAAATTTTTCGCGTATTTCCGAGTCCACGTTTGCTCTCGAAGCCAGTGCTGCTATGCGCTTTCGGATTTCTCGTGTGGTACCAGTCTGCTCAATACCCAATTCCTGTGTGATGGATATCAGCTGCTCCTTTGAAATTTTGTCTAACCACGTGGTATCAATCTGGTCGGCCATTTTATGGCTAGGTTTATAGTCAGGAATATTCCTTCTAGCGTTGGACGATTTGCGGGGTCCCTGCTCGGGCCTCAATTGTAACGAAGCTTTTTTCCCTGCCTCGGTGCTTCTTCAATAAGTGCTTGGGGTATACTCGCCGTGTCCAAGGCTAACGGTCCTCGTGTCCCGTTAGGATCGTCCCGCTAGGACGCCTTGCTGGTCGTTGCCTGGGTTTGTGTAAATGTATTCCTGTGACGCCCTGCGTCGGCGTGTCTCTCGGACGGCTAGCCACTGCGCTGTCTCTGGTGCGGCTTACGTCGGTGCGTCTGCGTGCGTGTGTGTAACTCTAGTATGGTTGACGTCGTGTATTTGCGTAACTCTGCTGCGGTCAACGTAGTATGCTTGCGTAGCGTTGTTGCGTCCAGCGTCGTATGTTAGCGTAGTGCCGTTGCGTAGCGCTTTTGCGGCCAGCGTCGTGGGTTATCGCGACCCTGCTGTGGCCAACGTAGTATGTTTGCGTAGTGCTGTTGCGGACAACGTTGTGGTTAGCGTAGCGCTGTTGCGGCCAACGTTGTATGTTAGCGTAGTGCTGTTGCGGCCAACGTTGTATGTTGGCGTGACTCTGCTGTGGCCAACGTCGTATGCTTGCGTATGGCTGCTGTGGCGCGGTCACCGTCGGCGCAGGCGGGCGGACGTCACCTCTTCGCGGGTGCGCGTTACTGTGGTAGGGCCGTTGCTTACGAAGTCTCAAGCGGTGTTTGGTGGTATAACCGACACATTCACCACTTGAGGCCACGACTCACTCCTATGAAACGATCTCTCCGGATGGTACAACCGATACCTTCGAGGGACGCTCCACTGGTAGCTCCGGTCACGACCACAGTTCCGTGCTGTCTAACTGCTGTGTCGCTCCTTTTATAGCTGTTGTGTTTGGTGTTGCTAGCTCAAATGGTTGCGTTGCCATGGTTATCGTGTTGCTATTAAATGTTGCGAACGCTCGTTGTGTTGCTGAGACTTGTTAGTTTGTTGTGTTGCTATTAAGTGTTGTGATTGCTAGTCGCGTTGCTGAGACTTGTTGGTTTGTCGTGTTGCTAGGGCCTTTTGTGATTGGCTGTTGTGTTAAAGCTGTGTTGGATATGTTGTGGGGTCGTTTTGTGTGGGCCAAATTAATGGTGTTTTATTTGGTCCTCACAATCCTTCTAGACATTTGTGCACAATGTCACGAACTGAATAGCGGGATATGAAGAAAGAGGATCCTGTAACTCTATAGCTTGCGCCACATCCCAGCCAATAAAGAAATGCTGTGACATAAAAATAATGTCTCCAACCCCTTCGTGTGTTCAAAAACGTTTCCGCGAAATTCATGACCGATTCCAATGCTGTGATGGTCATGCGTAAATATTTTTTATACTCAGTTGAGCAGAGCTGACAGAGTATATTATTTTTGATTGGATAACGGTTGGTTGTACAGGTATAAAGGAATCGAGATAGATATAGACTTCCATATATCGATATCATCAGTATCGAAAAAAAATGTGATTGAGCCATGTACTTCCGTCCGTCTGTCCGTTAAAACGATAACTTGAGTAAATTTTGGAGAATCTTGATGAAATTTTGTAATTAGGTTCCTCGGCACTCATATCAGATCGCTATTTAAAATGAATGATATCGGTCTATAACCACGTCCACTTTTTCGATATCGAAAATTTCGAAAAAGTGCGATAATTCATTACCAAAGACGGATAAAGCGATGAAACTTAGTAGGTGAGTTGAACTTATGACGCAGACTAGAAAATTGGTAAAATTTTGGACAATGGGCGTGGCACCACTTTTAAAATAAGGTAATTTAGAAGTTTTGCACGCTGTAATTTGGCAGTCATTTAAGATATCATGATGAAATTTGGCAGGAACGGTACTCATATTACTATATGTATGCCTAATAAAAATTATCGGAATCAGAGAACGACCACGCCCACTTTAAAAAAAAAATTTTTTTAAAGTCAAATTTTAAAAGAAAAATTAATATCTTTACAGTATATAAGTAAATTATGTCAACATTCAACTCCAGTAATGATATGGTGCAAAAAAATACAAAAATTAAAGAAAATTTCAAAATGGGCGTGGCTTCGCCCTTTTTCATTTAATTTGTCTAGGATACTTTTAATGTCATAAGTCGAACAATAGATTCTAGGACGATGACTGTTTTCTGTGAAAAAGGGCGAAATCGGTTGAAGCCACGCCCAGTTTTTATACACAGTCGACCGTCTGTCCTTCCGCTCGGACGTTAACACGATAACTTGAGCAAAAATCGATATATATTTACTAAACTCAGTTCGCGTACTTATCTGAACGAATATTCGAATATGACCACGCCCACTGTTTCGATATCGAAAATTACGAAAAAAATGCCATAATCATATACCAAATACGAAAAAAGGGATGAAACATGGTAATTGGATTAGTTTATTGACGCAAAATATAACTTTAGAAAAAAACTTTGTAAAATGGGTGTGACACCTACCATATTAAGCAGAAGAAAATGAAAAAGTTCTGCAAGGCGAAATCAAAAGCCCTTATAATCTTGGCAGGAATACTGTTCGTGGAATTGCATATATAAAATAAATTAGCGGTACCCGACAGATGACGTTCTGGGTCACTCTGGTCCACATTTTCGTCGATATCTCGAAAACGCCTTCACATATACAACTACCACCACTCCCTTTTAAAACCCCCATTAATACCTTTAATTTGATACCCATATCGTACAAACACATTATAGAGTCACCTCTGGTCCACATTTATGGCGATATCTCGAAAACGCGTCCACCCATAGAACTAAGGCCCTCCCTTTTAAAATACTCATTAACACCTTTCACTTGATACCCATATCATACAAACGCATTCTAGGGTCACCCCTGGTCGACCTTTATGGCGATATCTCGAAACGGCGTCCACTTATAGAACTAAGGCCCACTCCCTTTTAAAATACTCATTAACACCTTTCATTTGGTACCCATATCGTACAAACAAATTCTAGAGTCACTCCTGGTCCACCTTTATGGCGATATCTCGAAAAGGCGTCCACCTATAGAACTAAGGCCCACCCTCTTTTAAAATACTCATTAGCACCTTTCATTTGATACCCATATCTTACAAACAAATTCTAGAGTCACCCCTGGTCCACCTTTATGGCGATATTTCGAAAAGGCGTCCACCTATAAAACTAAGGCCTACGCCCTTTTAAAATACTCATTAACACCTTTCATTTGGTACCCATATCGTACAAACAAATTCTAAAGTCACCTTTGGTCCATCATTATGGCGATATCTCGAAACGGCGTCCACCTATAGAACTAAGGCCCACGCCCTTTTATAATACTCATTAACACCTTTCGTTTGATATTGTACAAACGCATTCTAGAGTCACCCCTGTAGTGGAATTCACTAACTTATAACGATGCGATTTTGCGAGATTTTAATTAACGATTTTGTCGCTTGCCTTAACGATTGTACTATTAACTAACATAGTTATAACGACTCAAAAAAGTTGACATTTAAATTTCGTTTTAATAGTAGAAAGGTGGCAGCACAGCTTAACGAAACCTAAAAAATGCGAAAAGCACAAAAGGAATGCCAAAAATAAATAAATTCACTATACTAACTGCTTTGAAAAGTAATTATTGTGCAAGTTTTTACCTATTTTAACAAAAGGTAAGTAAATGCGATATTAACTTCATATTTTTCGACATAACCAATTTCTTACATTAAAATAGAATGGCGTCAACAAGTAATATCACTCAAAGAAGAAGCCGCTCCACAACAGAGCAGCTGAGTCAGATGGTGGACTATTTGATGGAAACTCCAGGACTAGCGGGATCTAGGTTTTTAAAGCTGCATGGAAAAGCCGAAATGTTCATCTTGTGACAAAACATCCGCCAAGTACTCAAATGTCATTTGATTTATAAATAAAACAGCTTTTCGTGTTTTAAAGTTCCAATTTTCTATTTTAACTAAAATTGCCAGAAATATTAATTTCGTGATTTTTAACGCAGCCAATTTACTTGCCGTTTATTTAACAACACAGCTGATCGTCGATAACCAAATATCGATACAAAATAATTACTGAATAACGAAATCGTAATAGGTATCGATTCGCAAATAAAGCGATGGCAAATGTGGTTAAAAAAGTTAGTGAGTTCCACTACTGGAAAAGAACACAGTGATCTGGCACTTTGTAGTACAGATCCTACATCCATATCAGCACAGTATACCGCAGGCTCATCTCCTTGCATTACTTTTGAACAATCCTTACATACACAAAAATGTTGGTGCCAAAACCACACTTTGATGTTGTTCTATATAAAAACCAAAATTGTGTGAATTTAATCCCCAAGAAGTGTTGAAAAGGAGCTATTCTTAAAATAGAATTTAAATAATAAAAAAAAACGATTATTTGTAGTTGCTTCGGCCGGAATTTAAACACCACTGCGGCTTGCTCTTTACATCTGTCATTATTCCATACAACGAGCAACAGCGTTGGCTCCAAAATTAGGTTAAATATCACTCCGAAAAATGTAATACTGTACAATAATACCTAACTTTTTCACATTGCACTATTTTGGTGCTAAATTCGAAAGTACACCAAACTTAGTTTGAATATTACCCCGAAAAGTGTTAGAACCACAATTTATTTTTTTGTGTGTGTAAAGCTGCTACTTAATTTTTCACTACAACAAAAGTTTGCACACTCGATTAAAAAAATTGTCCCATGGCTGATGTTCTTCAGAAAGCTTCGCTTATAATATGGGACGCGTGCACAATGTCTAATAACTGCCTCATCGATGCTGTCGATTTATCACTTAAAGATTTAGGAACTTCTCAGGCGCCAATGGGTAGAGCTACATTTGTATTCACAGGAGGCTTAAACAAACTCTACCAGTGCTTCCGAGGAGTACAAGAGCAGATACTGTCAACGCGTGCATAAAGAAATCAGATATTGATCCAATGTATAAACGTTAAAATAGTCTGTCAATATGCGAATGAGTCCCTGTGGAGCTGGCCCTTCTAATCGGTTTGCAGATTTCTTACTGGAAACAGGAAACGGCTACAAGTCCATAACCTGCGTTGATGTTGATGTCAAAAATTGTAGGACCCTACGTCACAATAATTGATGAACTTATTGATAACGTATGTCCAGACATTGCTAACCTGCATTACAACACAAGCTCTTCAAGTAGTAATATGAACAAGAAGGAACAACAATGATCAAGCGGATACCAATGATACCTAGCGATCTGTCCGGTCAGGCGATGCAAACCTAGAAATCATCAACATCTACATCCCTCCTGCCACCTGTTGCCCCAGTAGATACCGCCCTAATATCAGGGCCTTACTCACTGGCAACAATCGCATTATCCTAGGTGATTTCAATGCCCATCATGATCTATGGCATTCAAACTTGCGGGCGGACAGTAGGGGTGATATGTTGGCGGATCAAATAGAAGAAACGACGTTCTGCACAATAAACGGAGACGCCCCCACACGTATGGTAGGAAGCTGTCACAGCTCTCCAGATATCTCTATCGTGAGCGCAGAACTCGTAAACTGCGTCAACTGGCAGCCGATGGTAACATTGGCATCCGACCACCTGCCCATACTTATTTCGCTTGAGCGTACCGCCGACTTCATCGTCACTGAAAAACGCACTTTCATAAACTTCAAAAAAGGAAAGTGGGAAGAATATAAATCCTTTACAGACAGCCGCTTTGCTGCCCTCCCTATCCCGACTGATGCCCGCCAAGGGGAGCGTGCCTTTCGTAAGGTCATTAAATCCGCCTCGGCACATTTCATTCCCGCCGGGAGAATTCCCGAAATCCGGCCCCACTTCCCGGCGGAGGCCGCAAACTTAGCGAGAGAACGTGACCTTATAAGACAGCTTGATCCAGGCGACCCCCAAATAAGGGATATAAACCAACGCATCAGATTGCCTGTGGATGAACACAAGCGGGCGAAATGGGAGGAGCACCTAAGAGTTTGTAACCTCTCTACCGGTGTGGGTAAACTTTGATCCACCGTAAAGTCCCTATCGAATCCGACTAAGCACAAAGACAAAGTTTCCATCGCCTTTGGCAACAAAGTGCTGTCGGACGCGAAAAAATGCGCGAGCGCTTTCTGCCGACAATATATAATGCATCCTACGGTCGACAAAGATAGACGGAGAGCTAATAGACACGCACATAAACACAAATTCAGCGCGTCACCAATCACCATCACCGCTAAAGAGGTTGAGGACGCCATTGGTCGTGCTAAACCATCCAAAGCAGTGGGCCCAGACGGCATAGCCATGCCGATGCTTAAAAGCCTAGGGAAAGGGGGTTTCAAATATTTAGCGCATGTCTTCAATCTGTCTCTTTCCACCTTTGTCATACCTGAGAAATGGGAAATGGCCAAGGTGGTCCCGCTACAAAAGCCTGGGAAACCAGCTAACATAGGTGAGTCGTATCGTCCGATATCTCTCCTATCGCCAGTGGCAAAGACGCTTGAAGCCATTTTGCTCCCTTATTTCCAAGCAAATTTGCAGCTAGCCCCTCATCAGCATGGCTTCAAAAAACTCCATAGCACTACCACCGCGCTAAATGCCATTAGCACCCAGATAAGTTGCGGTTTAAATCAAAACCCCCACCATAGAACAGTACTCGTAGCGCTAGACCTATCAAAAGCTTTCGATACGGTCAGCCATGGCTCGTTACTGCAGGACCTGGAAGGGTCTACCCTTCCCCCATGTCTTAAAAGGTGGACCGCAAATTATCTGAGTGGTCGGCAGGCATCGGTGCAATTTAGAAACGAAACATCAAAACCAAGGAGAATTAAACAAGGGGTGTCACAGGGTGGTGTCCTATCCGCACTTTTGTTTAATTTCTACATATCTAAGCTACCTTCACCACCGGAAGGAGTCACAATCGTTTCCTACGCCGATGACTGCACAATAATGGCCACAGGCCCAGGCCCAAAGATCGATGCGCTATGCAATAAAATAAACGGCTACCTCCCTGATCTCTCCAGTTTTTTCGCCTCGCGAAACCTGGCATTATCACCGACTAAATCTTCCGCGACCTTATTTACAACATGGACGCCCCAAATGTCGACCATTTTGAACGTTCACGTAAATGGCACTACGCTACCGACTATCCTACACCCCAAAATCTTGGGTGTGACGTTTGATCAGGGTCTAAATTTTGGTGAGCACGCAGCCGCAATTGTTCTGAGAATTCAGAGCCGTAACAAAATCCTCAAATCCCTCGCTGGCAGTACTTGGGGAAAAGATAAAGAAACGCTCATGACTACATACAAAGCAATTAGCCAGCCGATTACGTGCTACGCGTCACCCATATGGTCGCCAAGCCTAAAAATCACCCACTGGAAGAAACTACAGGCCTGCCAAAATACTGCTCTCGGAATCGCCACGGGCTGTCTTATTATGTCCCCAGAACGCCATCTGCATAATGAGGCGAAAATACTCCCCATCAGGGAGAGAAATGAGATGCTGACCAAACAGTTCCTGTTGAATATCCAGAAACCAGCACCGCCTAGGGGCCTAAGGAGTCATCTCCGTAAGCATTTTGAGGAAATACGGCACCTGAGAACCCAGCCGTATGAAGTGAAAAAACACAAGCAGGTCCTTGGTGAACTCCATAAACAGGCGTCGGACCATTATGCCGGGAATTGCCCGGTGAATCCAGTGCTTAACGAAAATTATCCAAAACTTGCGGAAGAGGAACGCATACTCCCCAGGGAAACGCGTGTCACTCTTGCTCAACTTCGTTCTGGATACTGTAACAGGTTAAACTCTTACCTATCCAGAATCAACCCCGACATACAAAATCTATGCCCCGCATGCATCGTGTCCCCACATGACACCAACCATCTCTTCAATTGTAATGTGGAACCAACGCCTCTAACACCCCTTTCCTTATGGTCCACCCCTGTTGAAACGGCAAGTTTTCTTGGACTCCCGTTATAGGATATTGATGACAATTTGTGATCGGTCGCGGCTGTTAGGTGGGGTGAAGCATTGCTACAACAACAACAACAACAACAGCGATCTGCCCTTTACTTTCAAACGAAACCAGTTTCCTGTTAGAATTTATTTAGCAATTACAATGACAAGCGTTTAACTATGTTGGTGCAGACCTTCGCAGTGAGATGCTTTCTTATGGTTTTGTGTGCCGTATGCTGAGACAGGAAATCTCAAAAGTTTGTTTAACCGTATTTGCCTTCACATCGATTTTCTGGCGCCACATGTACGCGACATTTTTCGCACTTCCCGATCGAGTGAAAATAGTGTCATAATAATCAAGTTTCATTCATTTCTTCATCGTTATCGTACGCCAAGAGCTTTCTGTGAATATCGTTTTTATCTTCTTTATCTTTGGACGTTGTCGGGTTTGGATGAAAGTTCTATATATTTGAAAGTTTAGCTCCAGATCAGCCAAAACGACATCGCTGTTCACATTGATATGTGCTCCAAAAGAATCTGAGGATGTTAAAGTTACTGAGCTGAGTTCCTTACAGGGGTCGGGGTAATATACGACGATTTAAAAAAATTGTATACACAATTTTATTTATTTTAACTTTTATTTGTCTTGTTCTTATATTTGCTTTAACTACATTAATATTTGTAATCATAGTCCATCTATTCGTTTTTGATCCTATTAAGTTGATTGTGTTTCGAATTTTGGTGTTTTTGTTTTTTAATACAGACCAATGTATTTTAACAGCGGTGCATATCGTGTCCGGGAGAATAGTTTAGCGATGGTAAACATTTTATGCAATCATCATAACGGTTTCAATATTGTTCATTTTATGTCTTTGAGTGTTTGATTGTCGATGTAATATATGTAACCGAAATTTGGATTTTCAAACTGCATGAATGATTTACATTGTTCGTTGGAAAATTATACAATGATCAACCACGACAGAGGTTCTAAGGAAGGTGGCGCAGTAGTATGAAAGTCTTATGGACCAAGTCCGAAAATTCTGCCGCGGAATAGATGTTTGTGGAACTATCTGACAGATTTTCATATCATGTTTATATAACTCCAAAAAGGACATACATAAGCCTCGATCAGTTCTTTACTTCCCTGTCACCGCTTACTGTAAATTTATACGTTACCACTCTTTATAAGGTCGCTCTATTATTAAAATAAGGCGCGAGTAAAAATTTTTATCATTTTTGATAACTTACTCAGAATGCTCGGTATAAAGCAAACCCCATTACAAAGCATTAATGCCTGTCAGGAACTCAATTTAGGCATCACTAGGAGCACAAGTGTTGATAATCCCATAGCGTGCAAAATTTCAAATAAAAACACCTGAAATAAAGTAAAAATATTTCATTAGTTAAGACTCCACTAAGCCATTATAGTTAGGTACGTATAATCCTACAACGTCAATATTTAGTTTTTGTTGTAGCGATAATGACATTCTCCCAAGATTTTGGGGAGTGTCATTGATGCTGATGGTCATTTGCCTGATTTAGACCCGATACGGTAACATGTACGATTAACGTACTAGTCCAACTATTTCGGGAGCGATTGACTACGTTGAACCTTCTACGCGATGCCGCAGAGCTCTGATCTGTTAATAAACGGAATAAAAATTAAAATTAAGAAGACAACAAATCACCGTTGTGATAGCCTAATGGTAAGAGCAGTGGGTCTAACTCAAGGTATTCAAGGAGTTGACACGCGCAATACATAGCTTCCGCAGCCCAATTGTTAACCTTACCTACGCGAGGCGAATCCTGTTACAAATATGCATGTATCATACACATATTTAGCAGACGATGCTCTAGCAACCCCAAGATCCTCATGTCATGGCGCGAGGGCGGGGGTGGGGCGGGATGGCCTAGAAGGTTGAATGTGGTAATATTAAATCGTTCTCGAGATAGTCTGGGTAGTATATGGTACTTGTTACTGCCACGTGCGGGATCTATATCCGGCAAAGGACCATCAACATCGATAAAACTGCACAAAACCTTCGTGGAATGCCCTTATCGCTACAACAACAGCACCGGATCCAAAAGGTTTCTGATGAAATCTTAGGTTTAGGAGATCTATCTATTCAGCTATGACAGTTGCCTTAAATTTTCTTTTTTCTATTCTTATTTAAAAAAGTTCAATTTAGAGAAAAATACATCATAACAATTATAATCACAAAAAAATTACTGTTAAAGTCTTGAGCTCATTTAGAACCCATGATCTTTCAAATTATTAAGCCGATGCAAAAACAACAAGCGTGTTAATATATCCCTGAGCACGTGGTAAAAAGATATCAATAAAATTGCAGTAAAGCATCATTGTTATACAGCAAGTCCAACGTTCACAATCAGCCCAATTCAAAATATCCCCTCGGAGTTTTCTTCTCGCGCATATTTGTATTCCCGCGGAAAAATCCCTCAAATTCTTCTCTGCCAGGGAGAATAGTAATTGGGGAATTGGAATTTCGAATTTACGAAAATTTGTTGCACATTTCTCTTTTTGTTTAAGAAATTGGAAAGTTTAATTATTTTTGCGAATTTGTTTGAAATTGAGAAATAAAATTTAAACAATGCACAGTATTGCATTTCATATGCTATTGGACGAAATGAGTTGTGAATTGGTCCCACAGCAGCATCAACAAAGGACCACAGGAAGGCTGTGCGATATGAGAAATCCGCTGGAGTTGCCTGCTTCCATTCAGCAAAGCAATTTTCTGGCGGCCAAGCCGAGTGGAATAGCTCTTTCGTGATATGTCAAAATTTATTTAAGCCTTCTTAAAAATGCCTTGCGCATATTATAAATAATTGTTTTCTCGTAAAAGAAACAATTTCTTAAACTATGTATGTTCATGCATTCCCTTTACTTTAACAAGTGAAAAAACTCATAAAAATAGCAGAGATATCTCCCCGTCAATCACATTCATAATACCTACTTTTTTTTTGTTAACCGGCTTTTCTCTTGTCACATTGTTCAGAAAAAGAGGAAGGGGAGAAGAGAAAATTCTCACAACGTTTTTTTATTTAGAATACGAGGAATGAAAGAAGGGGAAAAAACTCGGAAGAAATTTGGTTAAGAATTGGGCTGAGTGTTTCCTCGACAGATGTCGGGGCACGGTGACTAATTGGTTGGCAAAAAACGGAAATTAAGAAGACACGGTTAGAACAGCGGAGCTAAGGGGTTGCTGATGGGATTTAAGGCTAGCAGTCCCCGAAAATCCATACAAATTCTTTTCTACAATTCTAATTTAAAATAAAAATTTCATATAATAAAATTAGGGAATTTACAATTCTGAAATCTAAATTATGCGACCGCTAATGTTTTTATTAATACTTGCAATTTTTTATTACTTCTGTTTGCATTTTGTAACTTCAATCTTTTCTTCTTTTACCCATCAAGAAAAAAATCCGATTCTTACGGTTGCAACTATCGATTTCATCGGTGGCAACGCCTAGAGATTTTTTAAGCTATTGCATAGATTTTATCGCGAGCTTGGCAACTAAATCAAAAAAAACCATAACGGATATTTGTCAAAAAAGATACGAAAAGGCTCGAAAAGGTTCGTAAAGGTTCGGTGTTAGCAACAGGCCAAATACAAAATGTGATCTCTATCATAAACAGCGGTGGGCACCACTACATTTACACGGTTACCAAATTGAGAATGTGTTAGTAAACACGAACGCGTAGCGAGCACGAAAGCAAAATCAATTATTTATTTAGTTTGATTTCAATGCTTGAACCATTGTTTACTATATAGTTTGGCAGCTTAAGTAGAGGTTATGTTGCGAATAGGTGGAAGGCAGTGGACTAGGCAGTCGAATGTCATATAATGAAGGAATGGTGTTCGGAGTTTTTTCAAAGTTAAAAAAAAAAATAATGATAAAAGCTTTAATATAAATAAAACTATTGTTTTAATAACAACAAAAACGCCACATATATTCTGTATACATAAATTTATAAGGATTATCTCACTTTAAAATTTGAATTAAATAATCTAAAGTTTTTTTTTGAAACTGAGTCGAGAACTGTGCGTGTGAATGTGCGAATTTTCACCGATCAGCTGTTAGTTGCGCTACTTGGTAAAATTTACAATGGCTTGAACGGTGAACACTTGTCACACGCATTCTTTGGTTCTCTGTTTTAAGCGCGCGTGTGACACTTCCTCACCGTACGACTATCGAAATCAAACTAAAAGAGCTGTCGTTGATTTTCACGAAGTAGCCATTGTGCTATCGCTTATCTTATACATATATGGTACCTTACAAGCTTGGCGGAATGATACAAGGTGGCAGCATGGCGACATACCTACAAACATATATAAATGTTTGATGTAATTTGTTTTTGTAAATTCGATGGACAAATGTCAAAATCGTACTGCGTCGGAAGTTGATGTATCAATTCAAATAAAAAAAGTTTGTAATCAGCTGTCCCATGCCGCCACCTTGTATCGTTGCACCATGCTTACAAGCGAACCTAATAAAACCGCACAGCGTTTTTTTTAGCACATGCACAACCAGCGTTTTTTGCCCTAACCGAAATAAGCATGCGTTGCGACAATGTAAAGCATGTCTGCAAACGTCAAATCTAAATGTCACGCAGAACAAAAATTGGAAATCGAGTTAGGTTTTCACGCAGCAAATTCAATTTGAGTTGCTCTCATACAAGTTGACTTGCGTGCGTTTATATTAGGTTGGCTTGTTAGCAGGTGCTAAGCTCACGCACCCCGGATCATAAAGTTAAAGTTAAAGTGAATGTTAAAGTTAAAGCGAAAGTTATAGTTAAAAATAAAGCTAAAGTTAAAGTTAAAGTGAAAGTTGAAGTTAAAGTTAGAGTTAAGGTTAAAGTTAAAGTTAAAGTTGAAGTTAAAGTTAAAGTTAAAGTTAAAGTTAAAGATAAAGTTAAAGTTAAAGTTAAAATTAAAGTTCAAGTTAAATTTCAAGTTAAAGTTAAAGTTAAAGTTAAAGTTACAGTTACAGTTAAAGTTAAAGTTAAAGTTAAAGTGAATGTTAAAGTTAAAGCGAAAGTTATAGTTAAAAATAAAGCTAAAGTTAAAGTTAAAGTCAAAGTTAAAGTTAGAGTTAAGGTTAAAGTTAAAATTAAAGTTAAAGTTGAAGTTAAAGTTAAAGTTAAAGTTAAAGATAAAGTTAAAGTTAAAGTTAAAATTAAAGTTCAAGTTAAAGTTAAATTTCAAGTTAAAGTTAAAGTTAAAGTTAAAGTTACGGTTACAGTTAAAGTTAAAGTTAAAGTCAAAGTTAAAGTTAAAGTTAAGGTTAAAGTTAAAGTTAAAGTTAAAGTTATAGCTAAAGTTAAAGTTAAAGTTAAAGTTAAAGTCAAAGTTAAAGTTAAGGTTAAAGTTAAAGTTATAGTTAAAGTTAAAGTAAAAAATAAAGTTTAAGTTAAAGTTAAAGTCAAAGTTAAAGTTAAAGTTAAGGTTAAAGTTAAAGTTATAGTTAAAGTTAAAGTTAAAGTAAAAGTTAAAGTAAAAGTTAAAATTAAAGTTAAAGTGAATGTTAAAGTTAAAGCGAAAGTTAAAGTTAAAGTGAATGTTAAAGTTAAAGCGAAAGTTAAAGTTAAAGTTAAAAATAAAGTTAAAGTTAAAATGAAAGTTAACCCTTTCGCCACTACTGGGACAATACGTCCCAGCAAACTTCAAATATGTTTATAACTTTTAATTTGTATCCAATTACGCATTGAAATGTGCCCAATAAAACCTTGAAGCCTTCTTTGATGAGCGGTAACCGCATTTCATCATTATTGACATCAAATTACCCATTACGCAATATTTTGCACAGACATGTGGCGAAATTTCATCAGTAACGCGTTGTGTTTCAGTATGAAACGTCTATCTGGTACCGTTTTTATTCGTAATATACCGCCTCCTGTAAGGTTTAGGTGTGAATAAATATTATTTCTTCGAAATTGGAAAGAAATTATAATGAAAAAAGAAAGTTTTTTATATTTATAACTGCATTGGGACATATAATCCCAATAATGCATTTGTGTGGGATAATAATATCCCAATATTTATTTGTACCTTTAGATGTGTACAAATTTTTGGCCCTTCTGGTATTATTGGGACTTATTCGTCCCACCTATAAATGTTAATAAATTTTATTGGGATTATATATCCCAGGATAACGGTAAGGATTCAGGTATGCCAAACATCTTATATTTTAGTCATATTACAGGATTAGCTGTCGTAATGATGAAAACACCGCCTGATTTCGAAAAAAAACTCAGGGGTGAAAGGGTTAAAGTTAAAGTCAAACTTAAAGTTAAAGTTAAAGTTAAAGTTAAGGTTAAAGTTAAAGTTAAAGTTAAAGTCCAAGTTAAAGTTAAATTTAAAGTTAAAGTTACAGTCAAAGTTAAAGTTAAAGTGAATGTTAAAGTTAAAGTTAAAAATAAAGTTAAAGTTAATGTTAAAGTTAAAGTGAATGTTAAAGTTAAAGTGAAAGTTAAAGTTAAAGTTAAAGTGAAAGTTAAATACTAACTTCTCATTTATTCAATAAAAGTAAAAAATTTGTTTTCTTATCGAGAACCACGCTTAAAAAGGTTAACTTGAATTAATATCAAAGACAAAACTTGAATTAATATCCAAGAAAACACAATGTTGCATAATTATTATTATTGCATAAGTTGATACCATGCAATAGCTTTACCGCGGCAGTCCCCGAATGCCACACGGTCGTTTTTTTTTTTTTTGATATCCTATTTAAGTCAATAGAAAAAATCGGTGCCCTCAACCGAAAAAAGGTAGCATTCCTCATCCATCCATTGGTCCGCCTATTTGTCCAAGGGATTATCATCACATGTTTTTTTTTTTTTTTTTTTTTTTGTAATACCTTTCACTTAAAGAAATGTATTGTAATGAAATTCAATATACTACTTCTTGTGACCGTGTATAATCCGCGAAGGTTAGTTTTCTAAATTGGAAGAAAAACACTGGCTTGTGTGTTGATTGGTGTCAAACCGAATGATTGCTTTATTAAAGAAGCTTCCTTCGTATTTATGCAAAATTATTATAATTAGTTCTTATGAGCTACATACATTACATAATTATATTAATACATACTTACTTTGGGAACTGCAGCCTAATAAACACAAATCGAAAAATTGCTGGGAACAGCAACTTACGCAAAACGGAATACGTTGTGTGAAATGCATTTAAGCATAAATAATTCGTGGGAATAAATTGTGTGCAAGCAAAGGTTTGTGGTGAGCATTTAGTCGACTTTAAATGAAATAGAATAAGCTTCAAGTTACGAGACAGTAGACTAGCACGAGTCAGAATATATGTATGTACAAATGAATAAATATGTATGTAAGAGTCAATGAATCTCAGGCCATAACAAAATGAGCCAAAATATATGTTTGTACAAATGAATGAATGAATAAATGCTACAACCGCGACTAATACTGCTGCTAAAAATGGGCGTAATAGGTATGTTATCACGGCCAGTTTTATATATCAAATAGTATTACAAAATAAAATATAACTCTGAGATAGTTTAATACTTAACAGAATATTTGCGTAATTTATAAAGCTACGATTCTAAAATTTTAAGTGGACAACTTTGTAAGGTGGACTAACTATTAGGTAAGGTGTGTTTAACTATTTTGAAAAAAAAAAAACGGGCTTGGAAAGGCCTACATAGGTCCTTAAATCTTCGCAACTGACTTCATTCATCTTTTTTTTTTTTCAAAATAGAATTGCCCAAACAAAAATCATAATGTCGGTTGATAACCATGCCCATTTTATATATACCAACTAGCAGACCCGGCAGACGTTGTTCTGCCCTAAATTTGGTATATCTGCATACATTTTAATAAGCTTTTTCCGTCTAACTCTGCCCTCGCCCCTCTACACTTTTTCCTAATCTTTGTATTCACTCCTCCCTCCGTATTTTTCGCTTCATTTACCTCCATCTTCGTCTCATTCTATCTCTTTCTCAATCACCTTCTCCTTCTCTTTTTTCTCTTCTCTCAAGTTTTTCTCATTCTTCTTCATATCTAGTAATAGGAGTAACGTTCCTGCCAAATTTCATTATGATATCTGCAACGACTACCAAATTACAGCTTGCAAAACTTTTAAATTACTTTCTTTTAAAAGTGGGCGGTGCCACGCCCATTGTCCAAAATTTTAATAATTTTCTATTCTGCGTCATAAGTTCAACTCACCTACCAAGTTTCATCGCTTTATCTCTCTTTGGTGAATTATCGCACTTTTTCGGTTTTTCGAAATTGTCGATATTGAAAAAGTGGGCGTGGATATAGTCCGATATCGTTCATTTTAAACAGCGATCTGAGATGAGTGCCCAGGAACCTACATACCAAATTTCATCAAGATACCTCAAAATTTACTCAAGTTATCGTGTTAACGGACGGACATGGCTCAATCAAATTTTTTTTCGATACTGATGATTTTGATATATGGAAGTCTATATCTATCTCGATTCCTTTATACCTGTACAACCAACCGTTATCCAATCAAAGTTAATATACTCTGTGAGCTCTGCTCAACTGAGTATAAAAACTATAACTTTTTCAGACAAATTATTTAGGCGCATTAATATTGTGTGGTACATTTTTTATCGCGCAAGTCACTTATTCGATACGATATTTCTGAAGAAATTATCGCCGGAGCTATCGCCGTTGGTTCGAACTCTTATCAGCTTTCGCGAAGAAGTGACATTCAGATAAGAAAGCGACATGACAGGGGAAGGCTCCCTCTAACTAGATTATAAAAATGAATATGTAGTCTGATTTTCCGCAGACACATTTAAAAGAAAAGTTGGTTTTAAACACATATAGAGAAGTAATGGCACTTCAATTTATTACCCGCGAGCAAAAAACAAACCTTTCTTCCATTCTCTGGCCATTCGCGACAGCCGTTTCCCTGTTCTTTGCGAAAGCTGATAAGAATTCGAAACAACGGTGATATCTCCGGCGATAATTTCTTCAGAAATATCGTATCGAATAAGTGACTTGCATTATAAGAAATGTACCCTATAATATTAATGCACCTAAATAGTTTGTTTGAAAAAGTTTAGCTTTTCTTTAGTTAAGATCTTAAAATGAAAAAAAAAAATAAAATAAAAAATACGTACGATATGTTCCGTACCAACCGTGAAAAGGTCCAGTAGGAATTGTTGTCAAGAGCGGGTGGAACATTATCATCTTCGCAGGGTGCCTCTTTGCTGTTTCCGTTTGAGAGGACATAGAAGAATTTTCTGTACATTGGTTACCAAGTCGCCCTTTTCGTTCTAACAGCAATTTGACCTGGACTTGAAACCTTCTGTCTTTTGGAAAATTTTTGGAAACATTTTAAATTTTCCCTATACTCTGTGCCGTATTTTTCGATCATTTAGGTTTGCGGATCTATAATGTTTAAACTTTGAGCTGTGTATGACATTTCCGAAAACAACGAAGTTGATCGTCTTCATTCTATTAATTATTATCTGAAATTGCTGAGTAAATGTATTTTATGAATACTTTTTTTTGTCGCCAAATATGTTCATTAGTAGAAGTGGTTGAGACTACTGATCTCGAATTTGTAGGTGTGTCCTATATGCGCACTTCTCATTTGTATATATAAAATGGGCGTGGTTATCAACCGACTTTGTGATTTTTGTTTGGGCAATTCTATTTTGAAAAGAAAAGATGGATGAAGTCGATGCGAAGATTTTCAAAAGATTTAAGGGCCTATGTAAGCCTTGCCAAGCCCGTTTTTTTTCAAAATAGTTAAATACAGGTTTTAAGTCCACCTTACAAAGTTGTCCACTTAAAATTTTAGAATCGTAGCTTTATAAATTACGCAAATATTCTGTTAAGTATTAAACTATCTCAGTGTTATATTTTATTTTGGAATAATATTTGATCTATAAAACTGGCCGTGATAACATACCTATTCCGCCCATTTTTAGCAGCAGTATTAGTCGCGGTTGTAGCATTCATTCATTCATTCATTTGTACAAACATATATTTTGGCTCATTTTGGTATGGCCTGAGATTCACCCTGCAAAAATCGCGAGTACTCCATGCATGCATGTATGGAGTACTCGCTATGGACCAACCGAGTACTCCAAAATTAACCACACTTCATAGAAAAAATATGGTCCAATTAACATTGCAATGTCCTAGGACCGGACCATATACTCCAGCTCCGCATTACATCAGAGTAATCCATGGACTACCCACAGTCCAATAAACATCGTGTAGTGATTACAATCGTTAAAAACGAGCAATGATCGGCTTACAACATGTTCGTGTAGAAACATGAGCTGGTCCATCGCTGCATTACAGTGGAGTATAATGGTAAGTACTCTAGTGGACCACATGATCCAACGATTTTTGCAGGGCCATTGACTCTTACATACATATTCATTCATTTGTACATATATATATTCTGACTCGTGCTATCACAGTCTACTACATTTAAAGCCGACTAAATGCTCACCACAAACCTTTGCTTGCGCACACAATTTATTCCCACGGTTTATTTATGCTTAAATGCATTTCCCACAACCTCCCTGCAAAAATCGTTGGGTTATGTGGTCCACTGGAGTACTTACCATTATACTCCACTGTAATGCAGCAATGGGTAAACTCATGTTTCTACACGAACTATGTAAGCCGATCATTGCGCGTTTTTAACGATTGTAATCACTACACAATGTTTATTGGACTGTGGGTACTCCATGGATTACTCTGAGGTCCAGTCCTAGGACATCGCAATGTTTATTGGACCATATTGTTTGTATGAATTGTGGTTAATTTTGGAGCACTCGGTTGGTCCATAGCGAGTACTCCATACATGCATGCATGGAGTACTCGCGATTTTTGCAGTGTAAAAACGATCAATACGTTCGTGTAGAAACATGAGTTGGTACACTGCTGCATTACAGTGTAGTATAATGGTAAGTACTCCAGTGGACCACATCCCTGCAAAAATCGCGAGTACTCCATGCATGCATGTATGGAGTACTCCCTTTGGACCAAGCGAGTGCTCCAAAATTAACCACAATTCATACAAAAAATATGGTCCAGTTAACATTGCGATGTCCTAGGACCGGACCATATACTCCAGCTCCGCATTACATCAGAGTAATCCATGGAGTACCCACAGTCCAATAAACATCTTGTAGTGATTACAATCGTTAAAAACGAGCAATGATCGGCTTACAATATGTTCGTGTAGAAAAATGAGTTGGTCCATTGCTGCATTACAGTGGAGTATAATGGTAAGTACTCCAGTGGACCACATGATCCAATGATTTTTGCAGGGAACGATTTTTGCAAGGTTGTTCATAAAACTCATTTACACGGCGATTTTAGATAATAATGAATAGAGTGGGGACGATCGACTTCGCTGTTTTCCAAAATGTTTTCATATATTAACGTTATTAAAATACACAAACGCACTCTTTGCTGTCTGGAAAATAACTCGGCTTCTTTATTTCAGTAAATTTTATAAAACTTTAGTTATCTAAAGCTTACGACTAATTTCTCCTCTTTAAATTACTCTTCTTAGTCTTAGTATATTTACTCTTAAAACTATGTAGCTTAGTTAAGAGAAATATGTATGTACTACTTGTTAAAAGTAAGTAAATATATGTATGTATAAAAGTATATACAGAGGTACCTATGGGTCCTTATATTACACCTCCACCCCTAGAATATGCAGTCCCTGCTTATTCAGAACATAAATATATTATAATTAGAAATATAGTTCAGTGTTATCATTATATACTATATGTATTTATATATATTTTTTTAGTACATTGATATATATAAAAGAACATAATAATTTTTTTTTTTTTTATTTATAATTCATGTTTTTCGTTTTACTTGGGATTTATATAATTTTTTAAATTTGTTATCGTTTGATACTAATAATTTCCATCTTGTTTATAATTAACAATTTTCTTGTATTTAGGTTTTGATTTACTAACCCTGTTATTATTAACAATGTTGTTGGCAAAACTGTCTGTATAAATTCTATTGGTTTTCTGATTCAAAGCATTTATACGATTAACTTTCTTCTGATGTACTATTTGTGAAAGCTTAGATATTTCTTCTTGTGGAATTAAATTATTCAAAAAATCAATTGGTGGAAAATTAGTAGTAGTGTGAATAGTGTTGTTGTATGATATTATTGCTTTTTGCACATGTTCGCTAATATCATCTTTATTATTTGGATCCGCATTAATGAGCCGAATGTGTTCGTTGAGGGTTCCATGAAGCCTCTCTATATCTGCATTTCCAGTTTTAAGATATGCTGTGGTCGTATGCCACTTTATTTCCTGTTCTCTTAAAAATTCTCTAATTACGGCAGTATCTAGTTCATTGTCGAATACTAATAGATCTGGTTTCCCTAAATACTGAATTCTCTCCTTTAGTGCTTTAAGTATTGATACCCAAGTTCTATCTTCTAAATAAGAGGCAGTTACATACTTCGTAAGTTTATCTATGCTTGTCAGATACATGGTGCCTCGTAGTGGAAACCATATATCTATATGCACAATATCGTTGTGCTTTTCTGGGGTGGGTGTAATGTTTAAACTGTATTTTATCAGAGACCTATCATGTTTTGCAAGTGTACAAACTTCACAGGTATTGATTATTGATATGATTCTGGATTTTGTGTTTTGAATTTCGGGTAATAATAATTTTTTTTTTTCAATTCCTCGTAACCCTCATTACCCTGCAAAAATCGTTGGATCATGTGGTCCACTGGAGTACTTACCATTATACTCCACTGTAATGCAGCAATGGGTCAACTCATGTTTCTACACGAATTATGTAAGCCGATCATTGCGCGTTTTTAACGATTGTAATCACTACACAATGTTTATTTAACTGTGGGTACTCCATGGATTACTCTGATGTAATGCGGAGCTGGAGTATATGGTCCAGTCCTAGGTCATCGCAGTGTTAATTGGACCATATTGTTTGTATGAATTGTGGTTAATTTTGGAGCACTAGGTTGGTCCATAGCGAGTACTCCATACATGCATGCATGGAGTACTCGCGATTTTTGCAGGGCTATTCCGTTTTTGCGTAGGTTGCAGCTCCCAGCAATTTTTCGAGTTGTGTTTATTAGAGTGCAGTTCCCACACTTAGTATGTAAGTATGTATTAATATAAATATATAATATATTTATGTAGCTTATAAGAACTAATTAGAATAATTTTGTGTAAATACGAAGGGAGCTTCTTTAATAAAGCAATCATTCGGTTTGACACCAATCAACACACAAGCCAGTGTTTTTCTTCCAATTTAGAAAACTAAGTTTCGCACATTATACATGGCGATCCTGCCAGACTGCTGAGATCCTGCCATTGATTTAATAAGCAGACTGCTGCATACTGATGATATCCTTGCACAACTCAAAGATAGTCATGAAGCAAAAATTTTAGATAAAAAAAAAATATTTATAAAATAAATATGCATGTACTTAATATTCTCCTAAATAGTTACATACCTTTTATAAAAATAACGAATTACGTATTAATATCACAATTAACGCTTCAAAGAGTACATAGCTAGAAAGGAAAACGTCAGTGGTAGCATGCAAAATAACAAAAGTTATCACGAGATCGGAAACTAAAAAACCAGCCAGTAGTGAAGAAACGAAAAGTCACAATGAGAACTCTACAATAAGTAAAAACTTCTGCAATAACAATAGCTTAACCATACGCCATTTACGTCTACATTGCCCCTGCCTATCCGCCATACGTTCGTCAACATTCGAAAACTCAGACCCAATCCATATTCTGTTTGTTCCTTCCGAACAGAATATTATAAGAATGTCAAATTTTTTTTTAAGGAACTTCACATTTTTCATCTCCTATATATATCTAATACATTATACTATCCGTGATACCATTAATCAAACTTTAAACCTGTTTAATCCGATAGCCCTTGTAGCTAGTGCAGATAAATCAGATTAATTTGTAATTTTAATTATATTTTAACAATAAATAATATTAATAATAACATTCCATGGCAGAAAAAATAGGCACGATATCGTATAAGGATGGATTGGATACATGGGTTCTTCAACCTGTATCATTAAGAAGTATCAAGACAGTACTGCATTGATTGGAATATGGTGCATTCCAACCACGTTAAAAACATGCTTTCTCACGAGTTTCTTACCGGAATCGTATGCATTCCGGCAGAATAATTTTATGGGTCAGGCATCGAGTTAATTGGAATCCGGTGCATTCCAACAGCGCGAGTCATGTTACTTTTTTATGCATTTTTATGCAAAGTTTTCTAATTGAGAAAACTTGTTTCTAAATTTTTGATGTTGCCCAGGCTTTGATCGAACCCAGGTTTTTCGCTGTGGTAGACGGAGCGCACTACGTTATATAGTATAAGGGAAAATCGAAGTTTGAAAACTGAATTTCACATGTGTTCCGTAAAAACAATTTTTTTTAAACAACGTTTTTTCGAATAAGCGCATTTCAATTTTTTTGTTATTTTAACAAACCTTGATACAGCAACTACCAAATGTAGTATTACTTTTTCTTTTTTTTATATTAATAGTTTCGCTGAAGTTTCGCCTGACTGACTAGTGTCCCTTACAAACGGATGCTTTTTTGCGATTCTTTACACACATATGTATAAAAAATTTTCAAGAGCAGGTTTTAATTTATATTTAGACATGTACCACACAATATTACTTCACTTAATACTTTGCCCCAAAAAGTTATAGTTTTTCTTTAGTGAATCTCTAAAAACGAAAAAAAATGTGTTCGATTTGTCCCTGACCAACCGTGGAATGCTCCAGTAGCTGTTCGGGCGGCCTTAGTAGGCGTGACCGTGCGCTTTTTAACTCAACCCTACGAAGTTGATCATAAAAATGTTTAGCATTGTAGCTTTAAAAAAGACGGAAATATCCCGTTAAGTATTGAATTATCACAGAATTATCTTTTATTGTGAAATAATATTTCTTTTTACAGGAGTATTGGGGCTGTCAGAAGAAGTGGCATGTTGAATTTCATTACAATACTTTCCTTTAAATGAAAGTTATTTGAAAAAAGATGTGATGATGACCCCTCGGACAAATGAATGGATGAGCAATGCTAACATAAACTTTTTTTCGGTTGACTTATGTAAGTAGGGTATTACAAAAAATTACTAGGCGCTACCACCGATCAAGATGGAATTTTTTTTCGTTCCCATAAATGTCTCTCTGGATCCGGCCATGTGCTTCACCATTTTCCACAAAATCCTAAACCTTCCTATTACATTTCTCATTTTTTCTATAATAGGCTTTTAAGCCAGAGTAAAGAAAAGTCATGTATTGAAGTCTAATTTCAGGCTACATGGAACATTATTATATACCCAGCGTATTCTCTCATATATTTATTAAGGCTACGTGTAAAGAGATATTTCACCAACAAGCCCATTTAATTTGTTGCGTCCCTCCCACAGTTTTTCATCCTTCCAGCAGCTCATTGCAGCGGGACTGCTCCATATTCTCTTGCTCCGGGAAAGTATCGAATCCAATCCGGGTCCGTCTCCTGACCCCGGTCCTGAGAAATGGTTTTGCTAGCATCTGCCGGAAAAGAATTTTTTAGGACGGTCATACTCTGTTCAGTGTGTCTCGTGTAAGGGATGGTTGCATCGGACAGGTTGTTCTGGGCTTGATCCCAAAACCCGACGTCCACGTAACTTTTATAAATCTTTTGTGGCTCCTTGCTGTTCACGTCCAAGGGCGTCCCGTAGTCTACGCCTGAGCCCCACCCCCCCCCCCCCCCCCCCCCCCCCCCCACTATCTTCAGCAACCCAGCTGCTCAGCAAGCCACAACTAGTACCCGCTGCTGCTCGCGCCCCGCGGCGCCAATAACTCAAACAGCTGCTACCACTCATAACTACTATCTTCGTAGTATAGTCGGTAGCAATGCTGAGCATCAGCCCCTGCCCCGCCTTCTCCCCCCCCCTCCCTCTCTTTTCCGGCGGCAATCGTGTAGGTCAGGGAAACACACTCTTAGTCCCCAACCCCGTTTGCACCGTTTGCCAGCACAGAATATATATGTTTGCGACATCTCTCGATAAATTTGCGGCCTCCGCCGGGAAGTCGGGCCGAAATTCGGGAATTCTCCCGGAGGGAATGAAACGTGCCGAGGCGGACGAAATGGGAGGAGCACCTAAGAGGTTGTAATCTCTCTGCCGTTGTGGGTAAACTTTGGTCCACCGTAAAGTCCCTATCGAAACCGTCTAAGCACAATGACAAAGTTTCTATCGCCTTCCGCGATAAAGTGCTGTCGGATTCGACAAAATGCGCGAGAGCTTTCTGCCGTCAATATGTAATGCATTCAACGGTCGACAAAGATAGACGGAGGGCCAACAGACACGCACATAAACATAAATTCAGCGCGTCACCAATTACCATCACCACCAGAGAGGTTGAAGATGGCATTGGTCACGCTAAACCATCCAAAGCAGTGGGCCCAGACGGCATAGCCATGCCGATGCTTAAAAGCTTAGGGAAAGAGGGTTTCAAATACTTAGCACATGTCTTCAACCTGTCTCTTTCCACCTTTGTCATACCCGAAAAATGGAAAATGGCCAAGGTGGTCCCGCTACTAAAGCATGGGAAACCAGCTGACAAAGATGCTTGAAGCCATTTTGCTCCCCTACTTCAAAGCGAATTTGCAGCTAGCCTCTCATCAGCATGGCTTTAGAAAACTCCATAGCACCACCACCGCGCTAAATGCCATCAGCACCCAGATAAATTGCGGTTTAAATCAAAACCCCCACCATAGAATAGTACTCGTAGCGCTAGACCTATCAAAAGCTTTTGATACGGTCAACCATGGCACGTTACTGCAAGACCTGGAAAGGTCTACCCTTCCCCCATGTCTTAAAAGGTGGACCGCAAATTATCTGGGTGGTCGGCAGGTATCGGTGCAATTTAGAAACGAAACATCAAAACCAAGAAGAATTAAACAAGGGGTGCCACAGGGTGGTGTTCTATCGCCACTTTTGTTTAATTTCTACATATCTAAGCTACCCTCATCACCAGAAGGAGTCACTATCGTTTCATACGCCGATGACTGCACAATAATGGCAACAGGCCCAGGCCCACAGATCGATGAGCTCTGCAACAGAAAAAACGGCTACCTCCCTGATCTCTCCAGTTTTTGCGCCTCGCGAAACCTGTCATTATCACCGACTAAATCTTCCGCGACCTTATTTACAACATGGATGTCCCAAATGTCGACCATTTTGAACATCCCCGTCGGTGGCACTACGCTACCGACTGTCCTACACCCCAAAATCTTGGGTGTGACGTTTGATCAGGATCTACATTTTGGTGAGCACGCAGCCGCAATTGTTCCGAAAATCCAGAGCCGTAATAAAATCCTCAAATCCCTTGCTGGCAGTACCTGGGGAAAAGATAAATAAACGCTCATTACTACATACAAAGCAATTGGCCAGCCGTTTACGTGCTATGCGTCACCCATATGGTCGCCAAGCCTAAAAATTACCCACTGGAAGAAGCTACAGGCCTGCCAAAATATTGCTCTCAGAATCGCCACGGGCTGCCTTCTTATGTCCCCAGAACACCATCTACATAATGAGGCGAGAATACTCCCCATCAGGGAGAGAAATGAGATGCTAACCAAACAGTTCCTGTTGAATACCCAGAAACCTAGGCATCCAAAGAGACATCTGATTGATGAGCCAACACCGCCTAGGGGCTTAAGGAGTCATCTCCTTAACCATTTTGAGGAAATACGGCACCTGAGAACCCAGCCGTATGAAGCAAAAAAACACAAGCAGGTCCTTGGTGAACTCCACAAACAGGCGTCGGACCTTTATGTCAGGAATTGTCCGGTGAATCCAGTACTCAAAGAAATGTACCCAAAACTTGTGAAAGAGGAACGCATACTCCCCAGGGAAACGCGTGTCACTCTTGCTCAACTTAGTTCTGGATACTGTAATAGGTTAAACTCTTACCTATCCAGAATCAACCCCGACATACAAAATGTATGCCCCGCTTGCAATGTGTCCCCACATGACACCAACCATCTCTTTAATTGTAATGTGGAACCAACGCCTCTAAAACCCCTTGCATTATGGTCCACCCCTGTTGAAACAGCAAGTTTCCTTGGACTCCCGTTAGAGGATATTGATGACAATTTGTGATCGGTCGCGGCTGTTAGGTGGGGTGAAGCACTGCTACAACAACAACAACAACCAACAAGCTATAAACCAGATACTGCCATAGAAACAATTTTCTTACCAAATCTCGTTTAATATTGTCGCTTTTTGTTCTACTTTGATATTAAAAGTTTTGTGAACCATAATTCTGCTAAATTGCAGAGTGATATATAAACGCCAGCATTTCATATCGGTTAAAACGAAATGAAATTTATATTGATAACCGTTTTAACTATAACATTCGCAAATGTTTCAACGGAAAGAGAAAAATCGTTCTAAAACGAACGAAACAAGTTCAAAATTAAGAACATTCGTTGACAAAAGACTGTTAAGTATGTTTTTTTTTAACTCGTGACCGATGGGCATTAGAGGTTTACGCCGATCACTTTATCGGCGGCGGCGGCGTAGGCTATATTATATACCGGCGGCGGCACCGTAGGCGGCGCGCCGGCAGACGTCGGTGTTCTTACTTTAAAAAGCTTAATTTTTCTATTTAAAAAAATAGTATTTAGGAAAGGTTTTGTCTGTATGTATTTAAGGAGATCATCGTGTTGGTCATTTCGGAATGATCCGGGGTTTTTGCCTCAAGATCTCGCAGACCGTTCAATAAGTTTCAGGAGTAGCTCCTTGCGGAGGGATTCTCCCTCGTTCACTTACTCCAGAGAGGCTTCGAACCTAACCCCGGTCTTTGGAATTGGTACTGCTGCGTCTGCTGAAAAGTAATAGAGATACATAAAATAGCCACACTTTTGTCTGCATATCCCGTTCAAAGCGTAGTTTCACCTAGGGTGAACTCCTAATAATCGTCGCGAACACAATTTATTTAAATCATGTGTGGCTCCTTGGCGGTCACGCACAACGGCGACTTACGGTTGCTATTAATGGTCTATTAATACTCATGACTCTCGTGGCACAGGGCACCTCCAGTTTTTTCGGCTGTTTTTAAGAGCTACAATTCCCGCTGTGCGAAAGGTAGCAATCCCGAGCAGCAGTCGTTACCACGCCTCCTGAACCTCACACCATATGCCAGCACAGAAGCTATACGACTGCGACTTCGAACTCATACCTTCGTCGACGTCACTTTCCTAGAAGCTCTAGGTGAAGCTCCGAAGACTGATGCTGATGCGAAACGGATGCTTTTGTCGCGCTATGCTGATGAGCTACACCAGAGAAACACCTTGAAACGTTAGGAAGTGACTATGCGGCCAAGGATGCTGCCCTCGTCTAAGTGAATGTAATCGCGGAATGGGTGAAAATCGTATAATCCTCGGCGCATCTACATAATTAAAATTTTACAAGGACCCTGGATAAAATTTTTAAAATGTAGACCAAAGTTTGCAGACGTTTGTGTTGACATCATTGATTTCAATAGTCTTCGTTAAATCAAAACGATATTTTAGAATGAAAGTCGACCGATTTTAAGTTGAAAGATGTTTACTGCTGTTTTCCGGCCTTATGACTAGTTCGACTGTCCACTACGTTAGGGTAATAGCACACACGGTCATTAGTTCGACTGTCTTGGGAAAGCTTTTGCTTCACCACTTTAAGGGTTCTTGCGAAGGACAAAGCCTCACCTGCCTACGTACTCACATTTGTAAAAGGAGCATTTACGAGTAGGTGATATTTAAACTTGGTTGATAGGCTATAATCAATGTCATTCACTCCAAGGGACTAGTTTTGGATAGGGCCGCCAACTTTATGTCAAACTGGGAGACTTGGGTGTTGAAGGATGAGGTGTGAAAATCAAAATTAACATTTCAGACGCTATTGTATAGTTTCGCAAATATACAACATATTTTTGAATGTAAGCCCAAATAATTTTTCAAAACCTTCTCATACGTACATATATCCTCAACTTAGTATGAGGTAAGAATCATTTCAAAGGAGTGTTTATGCCCCTAGAACCTACTAAAGAGTTTTGGATCACTGATTTCGCTTATTCTTTCAGCCAATCGCAATATAATTTTTTTTTTTAAATCGGCACCTTTTTTTGGGTATTTTCCTTTTTTTAACAACTTGAGGACAATTTGAAAACATGTTCGCCTTGGGTCATTTTATTTGAATTCATCGTTCTTTATTAATTTTTTCAAAATAATATGCAAAGTGAGCATAAAAATTTATTATATAACTTTTTTTTTAGTGTTTTATTTTAATAACTTGGTGAATTGGGCGATGCAAAGTCCGTGTTAAGCTGACATCGAAAACGCTTGTTAAGCTATTGCATAGATTTTATCGCGGGCTTGGCGACTAAATCAAAATAAAACCGTAACGGATATTTATCAAAAAAGATCCGAAAAGGCTCGAAAAGGTTCGAAAAGGTTAGTAAAGGTTCGGTGTTAGCGACAGGCCAAATACATAAAATTTAATCTCTATCATAAACAGCGGTGGACACCACTACATTTACACGGTTACCAAATTGAGAATGTGTTAGTAAACACGAACGCGTAGCGAGCACGAAAGCAAAATCAATTATTTATTTAGTTTGATTTCAATGCTTGAACGTGAACATGTGTCACACACACTCTTTGGTACTCTGTTTTAAGCGCGCGTGCGACACTTCCTTACCGTACGACCATCGAAATCAAACTAAAAGAGCTGTCGTTGATTTTCAAGAAGTAGCCATTGTGCTATCGCTTATCGTATACATATATGGTCGCTTACAAGCCAACCTAATAAAACCGCACTGCGTTTTTTTAGCGCACGCAAACAACCGGCGTTTTTTGGCCTAACCCAAATAAGCATGCGTTGCGAGAATGCAAAGCATGTGTACAAACGTCAAATCTAAATGTCACGCAGAACAAAAATTGGAAATCGAGTTAGGTTTTCACGCAGCAAATTCAATTTGAGTTGCTCTCATACAAGTTGTATGTGCATGAGACATTTTTGACAGAAAATGACTTGCGTGCGTCTATATTAGGTTGGCTTGTTAGCAGGTGCTAAGCTCACGCCCACCCCGGATCATAAAGTTAAAGTTAAAGTTAAAGTGAACGTTAAAGTTAAAGCGAAATTTAAAGTTAAAAATAAAGCTAAAGTTAAAGTTAAAGTGAAAGTTAAAGTTAAAGTTAAAGTGAAAGTTAAATTTAAAGTTAAAGTTGAAGTTAAAGTTAAAGTTAAAGTTAAAGTTAAGGTTAAAGTTAAAGTTAAAGTTAAAGTTAAAGTTAAAGTTAAAGTTAAAGTTAAAGTTAAAGTTAAAGTTAAAGTTAAAGTTAAAGTTAAAGTTAAAGTTAAAGTGAATGTTAAAGCTAAAGCGAAAGTTAAAGTTAAAAATAAAGTTGAAGTGAAAGTGAAAGTTAAATTTAAAGTTAAAGTTGAAGTTAAAGTTAAAGTTAAAGTTAAGGTTAAAGTTAAAGTCAAAGTCAAAGTTAAAGTTAAAGTTAAGGTTAAGGTTAAAGTTAAAGTTAAAGTTAAAGTTATAATTATAGTTAAAGTTAAAGTTAAAGTTAAAGTCAAAGTTAAAGTTAAAGTTAAAGTTAAATTTAATGTTAAAGTTAAAGTTAAAGTTAAGGTTAAAGTTAAAGTTATAGTTAAAGTTAAAGTTAAAGTGAATGTTAAAGCTAAAGCGAAAGTTAAAGTTAAAAATAAAGTTAAAGTTAAAGTGAAAGTTAAAGTTAAAATTAAAGTTGAAGTTAAAATTAAAGTTAAAGTTAAAGTTAAAGCTAAAGTTAAAGTTAAGGTTAAAGTTATAGTTAAAGTTAAAGTTAAAGTGAATGTTAAAGCTAAAGCGAAAGTTAAAGTTAAAGTTAAAAATAAAGTTAAAGTTAAAGTGAAAGTGAAAGTCAAATTTAAAGTTGAAGTTAAAGTTAAAGTTAAGGTTAAAGTTAAAGTTAAAGTTAAGGTTAAAATTAAAGTTAAAGTCAAAGTTAAAGTTAAAGTTAAGGTTAAAGTTAAAGTTAAAGTTAAAGTTAAAGTTAAAGTTAAAGTTAAAGTCAAAGTCAAAGTTAAAGTTAAAGTTAAATTTAATGTTAAAGTTAAAGTTGAAGTTAAAGTTAAAGTTAAAGTTAAACTTAAAGTTAAAGTTATAGTTAAAGTTAAAGTTTAAGTAAAAGTTAAAGTTAAAGTAAAAGTTAAAGTTAAAGTGAATGTTAAAGTTAAAGCGAAAGTTAAAGTTAAAGTTAAATATAAAGTTAAAGTTAAAATGAAAGTGAATGTTAAAGCTAAAGCGAAAGTTAAAGTTAAAGTTAAAAATAAAGTTAAAGTGAAAGTGAAAGTCAAATTTAAAGTTGAAGTTAAAGTTAAAATGAAAGTTAAAGTCAAAGTTAAAGTTAAAATAAAGTTAAAGTTAAAGTTAAGGTTAAAGTTAAAGCTAAAGTTAAAGTTAAAGTTAAAATTAAAGTTAAAGTCCAAGTTAAAGTTAAAGTTAAGGTTAAAGTTAAAGTTAAATTTGAAGTTAAAGTTACAGTTAAAATTAAAGTTAAAGTTAAAATGAATGTTAAAGTTAAAGTTAAAAATACAATTAAAGTTAAATTTAAAGTGAATGTTAAAGTGAAAGTTAAAGTTCAAGTTAAAAATAAATTTAAAGTTAAAGTGAAAGTTAAATATTAACTTCTCATTTATTCAATAAAAGTAAAAAATTTGTTTTCTTATCGGTCACCACGCTTAAAAAGGTTAACTTGAATTAATATCAAAGACAAAACTTGAATTAATATCAAAGAAAACAAAATGTTGCATAAATATTATAATTGCATAAGTTGATAATATGCAATAGCTTTACCGCGGCAGTCCCCGAGTGCCACACGTCCTTTTTTTTTTTTTAAATAACTTTTGAACAGTTAGAAAGGGTTAAATTTCGCAATTAGTTTCTTATAACTGGCAGTGATGCGCATCCATTGATATCACTTTCGAGCAATTTTTGACATGAACAATTAATGGCCTAAACAGTCTTAAACGAGTAGAAAATATAGTAACGCGCTGGACGCCGCCGCCGCCGCCGCCGCCGCCGCCGCCGCCGCACCGATATTTTTGACATTCGGCGGCGGCGTTCGAAAAATTACCCTAATCGGCGGCGGCGGCGGCGTTCATCGGCGGCGTATATCATGGCATGCCATTAATAAAAAATATTAATAACAAAAAAAACATTATTAAAATACAAAATTTAGAAAAAAAGTATAATATGCATTTTTTCATATATTCCTTTTATTGAGAAATTCTTCTTATTTGATGATGCAATCTATATTTAAAACATTTCGTAACAAAATTGGGAATTTTTTTTTTTTTTTTTTTTTTTTTTTTTGTGTTTCGTGGAAGGAGGAAATGCTTTATGCACTGACCGGGATATTTAAGCCTCACTGCGAGACTCTCCGAGTGTAGGACTCCCTTCTTCCATGAAGGCCTACCCACTAAAACCTAACCTCCCACGGCCCGCGCAAATCCCCGTACCTGGGACCGCGTTTAGCATTACTTCGGGTACGGGTGCGCGCTACGTGAGCTCTATGGCTACTCTCACGCTAATGGGCTAGGCATCCGTCTTCTCGTTTACTGGTAAGTATATGCCTCACATATGTGCTGACCGTATCCCATCTGTCTCTTCGACAGGTCATGTTATTAATGACACTGCCCGGGGATAGGTCGCCAAGTACCTCTTCTACCCTCCTTCGCTGATGGGAGAAGTGCCTGCATTCGAAGAAGGTGTGGCGTACATCGTCTATTTCCCCACAGTACAGACAGCTCGGGCTATCAACCTTACCCATTCTGTGTAGGTATTTGCGGAAGTAACCATGTCCCGTTAGAAACTGGGTCAGGTAAAAGTCTACCTCTCCGTGCGGTCGCTTCAACCATGGATCAAGTTCAGGGATTAGTTCCCTAGTCCACTTTCCTACGATGCTGTTGCTCCACTGGTCTTGCCAACGTCGGATCGATTCTTCTCGCGCCTGCATGGCAACAGCAGCTCTACTTGCTTGCGATCCGTTGTCATATATTGTTTTTCTTTCCTCAACGAGAAGATATATCGGTATGGTTCCCGCAACGACCAGGACAGCTTCAGCTGATACCGTGCGGTAAGCCGAAGATATTCGCAGCGCCCCTCTGCGTTGGACCGAGGTGAGGGCGACTCGGTTCTTCCGGTATTTCATTGCGTCCGCCCAGATTTCTGCACCATATAAGAGTATAGAATCCGAGGCTGATGCAAGCAACTTCCTTGTGCATGGCTTTGGGCCACCTGTGTTTGCCATTAATCTACTCAACTGCGCTATTATGCGCGCAGCTCTTTCGCAGGTCCCTCGTATGTGATCCGAGAAGTTGAGTTTGCTGTCTAACCTCACTCCCAGATATTTCGTTGAAGCGAGTGTTTCTATTGGCTGGTCCCCAACCATCATGTTCCTGGTAGTGGGAATACGTCTCTTTGTGAGGATGACGATCTCCGTTTTGGCTGTTGCTAACTGGAGACCGTGCTCAGCCATCCACCTATTTACATTACGCATGACCTGGTTTAATTTTAGCTGTGCCAGCTCGCAGCTTGGTGCTGTTATCACAGCTGCCACGTCGTCTGCAAATGCAACGAGGAAGGTGCTTTCTGGCATGTCTAATCGAAGAAGACTGTCGTAAGTTATATTCCAGAGGTCGGGACCTAGTACCGAACCCTGGGCTGCTCCACCTGTTATTTTTACCCTTTTTTGACCGTGAGTACTTTCATATATTAGATACCTCTCTCTTAGGTAGTCCCTTAAAATTTCTAACAAATATTGCGGTACTTTGAAAGTGCTTTCTAGTGCCTCAAGCATGTCCTCCCACCTAGCTGAGTTAAAAGCGTTTTTGACGTCCAGCGTAACCAGCAACACTATAGGTCTTGCTCTGTGGCACGCTGTCTCGGCTTTCTTGACTGCGTCTATAACTTCTGCTATGGCATCTATTGTAGAGTGCCCCCTCCGAAAACCATGCTGTCTGGGCGACAGTCCTCCGGCGTCCTGTAACGCTCTGGTGAGGCGTTGCTTCAGGAGACTCTCCATCAATTTCCCTGCTGTGTCCAACATACATAGGGGACGGTAGGATGATGGAGAGTTGGGATCTCCTTTCCCTTTTGGAATGAGAACCAGTCGTGCTGTCTTCCATATGGTGGGGAAAATTCTTTCTTCGAGACATTTGTTGTACATGTGCAACATAAGTTCTGGGCAGTCGTTTGCAGCTAGTTTAATTGCCTCCGCGGGTATTCCGTCGGGCCCAGATGCTTTCCTAGGTTTCATAGTTCGCACGGCAGTTTTAAGCTCTTCTTCTTGGAATGGTTCCACGTTGCGATCTTCATGGGTAACGTACCCGCCCTCCCTAGGCAGTTGGGTGGGAAACAGGCCATCCACAATGTTCCTTATTTGGTTCTCGTCCATCAGCTGGTTTGGCGGACGGAACTTCTTCATTACTATCTTATATCCCTGCCCCCATGGGTCTCGATCCACTTCCTCGCAAAGCGCTTTCCAGCACTTAAGCTTGCTTTGCTTAATGGCAGCACTAAGAGCTTTCTTCGCTCCTTTGTACGCTTCCGACTTTTCTAGAGCCTCAGGCCTGCCGCGCGCGCGAGTTGCTAGCCTTCGCATCCTGTGGCATATTTTCCGCAGCTCCGCGATTTCGCTATTCCACCAGTATACCTGCTTTTTACCCCTCCACACTCCCCTCCGTGGCATAGAGAGGTTGCAAGCGTGGCGAAGACAGCTCATTGTCTTTTCAACCGTCTCTTCCGTCGGACTGGAGTTGTTGATTATCCGTCGGGCATCCCCCAGTACTGATGCGGAGAACGTGGCAGAGTCGACCTTGGATGCGTCCCATGCTTTTGTTCTGCGTGGCCCGTTCGGAATCTGCCTCTGACCGGGATCGTTTAGGTGGAAAGTGATGTAGTTGTGATCGCTGCCAGTCAGATCCTCTATGACTCTCCATCCAGCAGCGGTCAGGAGCAGGCTTTCTGACACTAGTGTTACATCGGGGATCGAGTATCCAAAGCCTGGCCGTCGGTATGTAGGGGTCGTACCAGTGTTAAGCACGTTCAAACCGAGCCTGGCTGCCATCTCAAGGACTAACCTTCCACGGGTGTTAGTCTGCGGCATTCCCCATTCGACGGCTCTTGCGTTAAAGTCTCCCGCCACAACCAGGTTACTAGTTAAGTCCCTCAGGTCGTCTTCAATAAGTTCAAGCTTCTCCCTGAACGTTTGAATGGGATCATTCGGGGACAAGTAGCAGCTTACTATTGTGGTATTATTCGTAGTTAGGCGGACGTAGCCTTGTCCGGCAACACGGTTCACAATATTGGCGTTTGCATCTGTCATCCAGATTGCGGCGGTGCCGGTGTTGGTCTTAGACCATAAAGCTAACAGCGTTATCATCAGCGAACCCTATAGAGCCCGAAATGATTGGCATATAGACAACAAAATTGGGAATTAGCTGTGCATATGTGAATGGAACTGAACGAAAATTTTGCGTTAAAAAAAATAGAAGATAAAAAAGGACGTGTGGCACTCGGGGACTGCCGCGGTAAAGCTATTGCATATTATCAACTTATGCAATTATAATATTTATGCAACATTTTGTTTTCTTTGTATTAATTCAAGTTTTGTCTTTGATATTAATTCAAGTTAACCTTTTTAAGCGTGGTGACCGATAAGAAAACAAATTTTTTACTTTTATTGAATAAATGAGAAGTTAATATTTAACTTTCACTTTAACTTTAAATTTATTTTTAACTTGAACTTTAACTTTCACTTTAACATTCACTTTAAATTTAACTTTAACTGTATTTTTAACTTTAACTTTAACATTCATTTTAACTTTAACTTTAACTGTAACTTTAACTTCAAATTTAACTTTAACTTTAACCTTAACTTTAACTTTAACTTGGACTTTAACTTTAGCTTTAACTTTAACTTTAACTTTAACCTTAACTTTAACTTTAGCTTTTTTTTAACTTTAACTTTAACTTTAACTTTGACTTTAACTTTCATTTTAACTTTAACTTTATATTTAACTTTAACTTTAACTTTCGCTTTAACTTTAACATTCACTTTAACTTTAACTTTTACTTTTACTTTAACTTTAACTTTTACTTAAACTTAAACTTTAACTATAACTTTAACTTTAAGTGTAACTTTAACTTTAACTTTAACTTCAACTTTAACTTTAACATTAAATTTAACTTTAACTTTAACTTTGACTTTGACTTTAACTTTAACTTTAACTTTAACTATAACTTTAATCTTAACTTTAACTTTGACTTTAACTTTAACTTTAACCTTAACTTTAACTTTAACTTTAACTTTAACCTTACCTTTAACTTTAACTTTAACTTCAACTTTAAATTTGACTTTCACTTTCACTTTAACTTTAACTTTATTTTTAACTTTAACTTTAACTTTCGCTTTAGCTTTAACATTCACTTTAACTTTAACTTTAACTATAACTTTAACTTTAACCTTAACTTTAACTTTAACTTTAACATTAAATTTAACTTTAACTTTAACTTTAACTTTGACTTTAACTTTAACTTTAACTTTAACTTTAACTTTAACTTTAACTTTAACTTTAACTTTAACTTTAACTTTAACTTTAACTATAACTATAACTTTAACTCTAACCTTAACTTTAACTTTACCTTTAACTTTGACTTTAACTTTAACTTTAACCTTAACTTTAACTTTAACTTTAACTTTAACTTCAACTTTAACTTTAAATTTAACTTTCACTTTAACTTTATCTTTAACTTTAACTTTAACTTTCGGTTTAGCTTTAACATTCACTTTAACTTTAACTTTAACCTTAACTTTAACTTTAACTTTAACTTTAACTTTAACTTTAACTTTAACTTTAACTTTAACTTTAAATTTAACTTTCACTTTAACTTTAACTTTCACTTTCACTTTAACTTTCACTTTAACTTTAACTTTAGCTTTATTTTTAACTTTAACTTTCGCTTTAACTTTAACGTTCACTTTAACTTTAACTTTATGATCCGGGGTGGGCGTGAGCTTAGCACCTGCTAACAAGCCAACCTAATATAGACGCACGCAAGTCATTTTCTGTCAAAAATGTCTCATGCACATACAACTTGTATGAGAGCAACTCAAATTGAATTTGCTGCGTGAAAACCTAACTCGATTTCCAATTTTTGTTCTGCGTGACATTTAGATTTGACGTTTGTACACATGCTATACATTCTCGCAACACATGCTTATTTGGGTTAGGCCAAAAAACGCCGGTTGTTTGCGTGCGCTAAAAAAACGCAGTGCGGTTTTATTAGGTTGGCTTGTAAGCGACCATATATGTATACGATAAGCGATAGCACAATGGCTACTTCTTGAAAATCAACGACAGCTCTTTTAGTTTGATTTCGATGGTCGTACGGTAAGGAAGTGTCGCACGCGCGCTTAAAACAGAGTACCAAAGAGTGAGTGTGACACGTCTTCACCGTTCAAGCATTGAAATCAAACTAAATAAATAATTGATTTTGCTTTCGTGCTCGCTACGCGTTCGTGTTTACTAACACATTCTCAATTTGGTAACCGTGTAAATGTAGTGGTGTCCACCGCTGTTTATGATAGAGATTAAATTTTATGTATTTGGCCTGTCGCTAACACCGAACCTTTACTAACCTTTTCGAACCTTTTCGAGCCTTTTCGGATCTTTTTTGATAAATATCCGTTACGGTTTTAGTCGCCAAGCCCGCGATAAAATCTATGCAATAGCTTAAAAATTGTTTTAAAAAAATTCAGAGTTTGACGGTGATCGAACTCGCGCCACACGATCGCAACCGCAACATCATAGCTGCTGGGCGACAACAACTTCTTGACAGCTTGTGCCAAATGTTGTATTTAACATTGTAGTGCACACGAACTGTATCGTTCTCATTAATAGAATATTTGTTCATATTTTAAAAACAGCCGTTCTCTTTTCAAGAAAATGGTTGTCAGTTCAAGAACAATGTTGTTGTTTTGAGAACAAGTCGTTAATTTTTTCAAGAAAAAAAGTAAGAACATGAAAAGCTTGAATAGAGTCCGGTAGTGCTGGATTTTAGAACGGTGTTTTTCTCTGAGTGAATGTTACGATGCATTCTTGGTATTTATAAAATAGCTTAGGACTGTCTGCCAAGTTTCAATTCAACGGCTTTTTATTCACGGCTTAAACAAATTTTAATTTTCTTCTTCTAAATGTGGGCACTTCCACGCCCATTTTCCGAAATTTTACAAAATTTCTTTTTTTTTAGGTCATAGTCTCAACTAACATAATAAATTCCAGCTCCTTATCTATCTTTGGTAATGAATTACATTATGAAAAGTGAGTGGTAAGGACAACCCCCATGCCGAATTACAACAAGATATCTTCAAAGGCTTTTGAGTTACGGCTTGAAAAACATACAAATTTTCTTTTTCTTAATGTATTCAGTTCCACGCCCGTTTTCCGAAATATTTACAAATTTCTGTTTCTGTCATAAAGTCAACTCACATATCAAGTTTCGTTACTTTATCCGTCTTTGGTAAAGGGATCGATTTTTTTCTATTTCTCAAATTTTCGATATCGAAAAAGTGAGCTTGATTATCGTTGGATTTATCCCATTTTCAAAACCAATCTATTCTGAGTCCATGTTAGCCAGCATACCAAATTTCGTAAGGAAATCTCAATTTTCACTCAAGTTAACCTGAGCGAGTATCGTGATATACGATCACGTGTCGGAAGCAATTTCTCTCAAACGATAAATAAAAAACTGTCAAATGATTCGTAAAAATGATAATAAAATCTAATGAGTACTGATAGGCACCATTGCACATATTTATCTAATCCGATTAACCATTTCAAAGCTATTGCAATTTAAAAAATTGATTTCGATCACGGATCGTATAACACGATACGGGCAATGTTAATGGATGACTGTTAACGAAGGGCCCAATCAAAATTTTTTTCGATGCTGATAACTTTGATATAAAAAAATTCTATAGCTACCTCGATTTCTTTAAGCCATAAAGTACTACCGTTATCTAATCAAAGACACCACAACCTTGTGTACAAGTTCACGCTGGATATAAATAGGTGATCGAAGAAATTAATTACCTTTGTCTTGTTATATTGCATAAATTTCCGGTGAAACCTGTTGAAATAAGTAAAACATTACGAAATTGCCTGACGATGATGACATCGCGGTTTTCGAAATGGTACCATCGCAATATGCCAGTAAATGTTTCCTTCTGTTCAGTTTTTCCCAATAAAATCAAAATAATAATTGAATAACAATTATTATTTATCGGTGTTAAGTTCATTAATTCTTAAAAAATCTTAAGTAAAATTGAACACACCATTAAGCATACAAAACAAATAATTGCATAAATTTCTAGGTTTTACTTACTAACATGACTTCCATCCAAGTAGGCTGCTTCACATCTTTAAACATGCAAATCCGTAGGGCACGGAAAAATGTAAATACCTCGGGAGCAGAAAATGCAAATATCAAAGCCCAAATCCATGCATACGGTTCCACTTTCGGTAAAGTCGCCTCCAACAAGCCCTCTTCCCCTAAAAAATTCAAATTTATTTATCGATTTAAACTGCAACTCCTGACAGTGCTGTATGGGTGGTACAATTCAAATCTAAAGAAATAACTATCCGGTTTTCGGAAAGAAAAATAATCTATTATGAAAAATTTGGACTCTGCTTTTACCGTTATCTAATAATACCGTCGCAGAATACCTGCAATATTAAAACTTTGTACACTAAAAATTTTTTGCACAGTCTGACCAAAGTAAATCTTTTTGTCAAGGACGGTAATCAGTATAAGGAATGTTCTATCGGCACGGGTGTAACACTTCTACTCAATATTTCATCCTTGTTGAAGTATTCTGATAAAATCCGATGTCTGGTTTTAATTGATACTTAGGTTGAGACACTCAAAATTTAATGCTTAATATTTGAGAAACTTTTCCTTCCGGGAAGCGGACCACATGCCGGCCTATTCGAAAAAATGCTGTTTATGGTACGATTTTCTTGGCATTTGGTACAGGCTTTCCGCTTCGGTAAACAGAACCTATTGGAAAAAATTGTATTTTTGGTACGATTTGATTGAAGTGTTGTACATGGGTACCTCCTTGACCAGCTTATTAATTGAAAGACATCTCTATCCGGAAAGTGGACCAGGATCCGACCTTTTTCCCAAATGTTATTTATGGTGCGATTTATTTGAAATTTATTGTTTAGGCAATCTTTCGGTTAATCTTTATACATTCACATGCGTTTGTGACTGAACTCCTCCCGATCAGCTGCATCGATTCTGATGAAATTTTGTGTAAGTGTTCAATGGAGTTTGGGGATGCTTAAGATCCACAATTCAGTCCGTCAGCCCACAGTTTTATCTAAACGGGCTTTCTTATCCGATGCTATTCCTCTTTTCGATCCATTTGGACTGATTGCTCCAACTACAATCAAGTCGAAGATGTGGTTCCAAGATATTTGGCGTTCGAACGTTGATGGGAATGACCTTATACCTGAATTAATCGCAACAAGGTGGTTTAAACATCGCTCCGATCTTCCAGCTTTGTCAAATCTGAAAGTGGTGCGATGGTTTGGCTGTGGATCACATGATTTTTTAACCGAACTTCACGTTTTTTCAGATACTTCAGAATGTGCTTACGCTGCAGTCATATACGCCCGCACAATTCATAGCAATGGTAAGATCACGTTATCCTTAATATCAGCTAAGACTAAAGTGGCGCCAATAAAATCCACTACACTACCGCGTCTAGAGCTCTGTGCCGCACATCTAGCTTCTAGTTTAGTAAGAAGCGTGTTAGATAGCTGGAACGACCTTAGTTACTCATTGTACGCGTGGACAGATTCTACTATTACTTTGGCATGGTTGCAAGCACACCCTAGCAAATGGGTAACATTTATAGCGAACCGCGTTACTGATATCCAAGAAGTCCTACTTCTAGAGTACTGGAATCACGTCCGCTCAGAGCAAAATCCCGCTGACTGTGCCTCAAGAGGAATATCTCCAACTAAATTGTTGAGTTATCATCTATGATGGACCGGTCCTGATTTTCTGCTAAAAGAATGTGCATTCTTGCAGCTAAACTAAAGAAAGAAACACACTACTGAAATTGGTATGAGAAACACAATTCCTGCTCATGTTACGACATCTGACAGTCATTGGTCAATAATGATGCGCTATTCATCATTTTCGAAGTTGCGACCTGTCACTGCTTATGCGCTAAGGTTTTACTACAATACTCGAGCTAGAATTAAAATCACAGCCGAAAAGAGATATGGTTCTCTGAACTGACACCAAATATTCGAAGCTGAACTACGCTTAATTACGTATACTCAACGTTTCTATTTTTCTAATGAGATATCTCTTTGCAGCGCTGGAAACCCGATTCCACAAAGCCATTTCCTTGCATATAACCTGCTGCAAGTTAAGGTATGATACCACCACCTACATAACAAAGGCATATTCTTGCATATAACCTGCTGCAGAAATAGGCAATACCAGGGCAACAGAAAACTAAAGCGTCAATAGTCAGTTGATGCAGCTTACCAACAATCCAACTACATTAGAAACATAACTTGCCTAAATGCCTCACATCACAGCATAGCAACAACAATTGCACGAGTTGGGTGCGCAGCCCAACAGCAACCCACAACCCGCTACCTGCCTTTGCCCAACAAACCAGATATGATGTTATAATCAGCATAGCAACATCATATGCGTGAGCTCGTTTATTATCACAACAAAGGGTGATCGCCGCTTGCACTTATCTTAGCAACAGCAGACTGGGCATGCAGCACATAAGCATTGCCTGCTTGCAATGTGTCCCCATATGACACCAACCATCTCTTTAATTGTAATGTGGAACCAACGCCTCTAACACCCCTTTCCCTATGGTCCATCCCTGTTGAAACAGCAAGTTGCCTTGGACTCCCGTTAGAGGATATTGATGACAGTTTGTGATCGGTCGCGTCTGTTAGGTGGGGCGAAGCACTGCTACAAAACAACAACAACATTGCCTGCTTTACCACCCACTGTATAGCAAGTAAAGCTTGGTTGACAAGTTTGTCAGGTAGGCCAGCAGCCTACGCCGCGATATGAAGTGATGTGCGTCTGATCAGCACAACTCTGTTGCTAGGTCGCTAGCAATAACATCAAAGCGACCTATTCTGCATAACAGCATGATGGGCATACAGCACATAAGCATTGCCCGCTTTACCACCCACTGCATAGCAAGCAACGTTTGGTTGACGAGCTTGGTAGGTAAGCCAGCGGTACAACAGGTTATGCCTTGATATGACTGATGTACGTCCGAAGCAATACAATTCTGTTGCTAGGTTGCTAGCAATAGCATCATAACGACCTTTTTCTGCACAGCAACATCAACAGGTGAATACCGCTGATGACAAGGGTATTTAAGGCGGTATCATCGCCCTTCAAAGGCAGTTCTTCTTTGGAAGTAAAGTAAGTTTGCAAAGCAACCAATTTAATTTATTAAATAAAAGTGATTAACTAATATAAAATAAAGTTTGTGTTTTATTTGGAATAAGCAATATGACTTGCTTAACTAGCGCCCAACTAGGAAAAGAACCAAGTGTCCTGTGAAAAAATAAATGTCCTTAAAAAAAATAGTGACTTAACAGAAAATAAAATTTCATATCCTTACAAAAGGAAGTGTAAAAAATTAAAAACTTAACTATTCATAAATTATCCTTATAAAGAGGAAAAACTATTAAATTTTGAAAAGTGGAAAAGTGTAACAAAAATCATAAATAAACAATAACTAGCTAAAAAATATCCTATCCTTCTTTGAAAAATATCCGTATGGAAATTAAAATTTTTATTTTCGAATTCGATAAATTGAATAGAATTTAATTAAAGATACAAGTCGTAAAAGAATAAGGAATTAAATTGTGACTGCAAAAAATTCGTTAAGAAAATTTTAAATCCTTTTAAGAGGATCGTAAGAAAAACGAATTGCGAATATCCTTAAGTGTTCGACACAAAAATAAATATGTACCCAATAGAAACCTTTGCGTTAAAAACAACTAAAAACAAAGCAAAATTCAGAAAATTAAATACAAGCGATGAAAACCTAAGCCATATTAACTATATTCAACTACCAATGGGATGTGGAAGCGGCCAAACCCAACTTTATCGAACGAGAGAGGAAAGAACCAGAAATTCTAGCAGCATATGTACATATGTAAGAAAAAATTTATGTTTAAAAATCATTTTTTAAGTGTATTGCAGAAAAATATTTAGAGTAACTAGGCGATTAAAAATTAACTAAAAGATTTATATTTTGGATTCTAAAAATAAAAACTGTAATAACTAAAAATTAAAAATGGATAGAAGTGCAGTGACTTGTTTATTAGAATCGACAGTAGAAGTAGTTGAACAGAATTTTAGGGAACAGTTGGCAGAATTAAAACGGGAATTTCAGAGTATTTTGCCCCAACAAATAGAAGTGCTCAGGCCCGTAACTATTGTCCAAGGTGTGCAAAGTACCCACACGGACCTTAATTTAGTTAAGTCTCTACCGGAATTTAGGGGAAAATTTCCTGAATACCCAGCATGGAGAGAAGCAGCTAGATTCACGATAAGTTATTATACTGAGGGCTCGGAGCCTTATTATATTGCCATGGGTATTTTGCACAACAAAATAACTTCAGCTGCTAATGAAAATCTTAGCGCCTTTAACACCCCACTAAATTGTAAAGCTATCATAACAAAGTTGGACCAGTTATATGCGGATAAAAGACCACTCCACATATTAGAGAACCAACCCAACACCTTGAGGCAGGGTAAAATGTCTATTAGTGAATATTATGATGCAGTTGATAGACAACTGACATTGATTTTGAATAAAAATATAATGACCTATAGCAGCAATGAGCAACTCACTCATGCATTTAATGTAAAGGCAAGGGAAAATGCTTTAAGGGTTTTTATTTCTAGTCTCAAGCACCCACTTTGTGATACCCTTTTTTCTGCAAACCCACCTGACCTTCCCAGTGCACTTGCCGCAGCGCAAGAGTTGCAACATTATCATGAACGATATGAGTTCGCACATATATATGCCTCGGGAAGATTACCACAATTGTATCAAAGTGCTACATTGTCTAACACTTGGCCTCAACCGAATCGATCAAACAATTCAGTACAATATCCTGTCCCGATGGAAATAGATCAGGGATCGTCTTGTTTCAAGCAAAATCCTCAAACAAGAACTAATAACTCCGAGCCATTCAACCATCAACGAGCATTCCACCAGGGAAATAGTTTAAATTATCGAAATTCTTATCAAGAGCGGTCGCGTCAACAAGCCAACACTTTCGCCCCATCACAACAACAGCATAGGAGACCTTATGCTAATAACATATCCAATCAGGCATCCTTGCAACGGCAACAAGCCAACAACTTCGCCCAACCACAACAACAGTATAAGACACCTTATAATAATAGGATCTCCACTCAGGCTCCTGCCCAAAAACTTCAGCGTATCAACGCTATGGGAAACGAGCCATATTCTCCCGAATTGGACGAATATGAAGACCCATTTCTGGATGAACACCCTATCACCAGATGAGATCAATTTTTTAGGCTAAGGTCCAACTTGCCCTTCATTACCCGAACGTTACCAAATGGGCAAGTTCTTAAAATTTTAGTAGATACGGGAACAGCCAAAAATTACATAAAAAGATATAACTTCTTGAAAGGTATAACCCCAATAAATTATCCCTTTCAATTGAGATTTATTAATGGCGTAAATAAAATTTCTGAGAAATGTAAAGTAAATATCCTGAGATCGACTGCTACATTTTTTATACTTCCCCAATTCGATACTTTCGATGGAATCATTGGGTATGATTTGTTAAAAGATATCGAGGCAAATATTAACACTAAAGTTGGTCTCATTTTCCACAAAAACGGAAAAGAGAAACTTAACTTTTTTCAATGCCAAGAAGTAAACAAGGCCCAAACTAAAACTCTTGACGAACCCTGTAGTATCAAAATATTGAAGCAGCGTAATTCGAATGCGTTTGCGAATCCCAATAGAGCTCTCCCATATAACACAAATGTTATCGCAACAATAGACACTTTAACTGATAAGCCAATTTATTCAAGAAGCTACCCTTACCCAATCTCGGTAGGAAATTTTGTTAACAATGAAATTGAATCTCTGCTTAAAGACGGCATAATAAGAAAATCCTATTCACCCTATAATTCCCCTGTCCATGTAGTTTCAAAGAAAGGTTTAGACGACGACGGAAATCTAAATTTAAGAATGGTTATCGATTTCCGGAAACTAAATTAATACACTACATCTGACAAATATCCTATTCCCGATACTACAGTAATACTTTCAAATCTGGGCAAGTCGAAACTATTTACAACACTGGACCTTAAGTCTGGATTTCACCAGATTTTTCTTTCAGAGAAAGACAGGTGCAAAACTGCATTCAGCGTAAACAACGGCAAATATGAACTTTGTCGTTTGCCCTTTGGTTTGAAAAATGCACCGAGCATATTTCAAAGGACAATTGACGACATTTTGCGCGATGACATCGGGAAAATATGTCACGTTTACGTTGATGATATCATCATTTTTTCACCCGATGAAAGCTCTCTTTACAAGCATGTGGTTTATCATATTGAAAAAAATTGAACAAACGGGAATAAAGGTATCGTTAGAAAAATCAAAATTTTTTAAAAGTGAAGTCGAGTTTTTGGGTTTCACAGTCTCACACAGAGGAATCCAAACATGTCCTAGCAAAGTAGATGCCATCCTTAATTACCAACAGCCAAAGTCGTTGAGATCGCTGTGGTTCCGGCTATTACCGCAAATTTATAAAAGGCTATGCGCATATATCAAAACTCCTCACAAAATATTTAAGAGGCGATAATGGCCACATTAGCAGTCGACAGTCTAAAAAAGTTAACATCTCCTTTGATGACGAAGCAGTCAAGGCCTTCAATAAATTAAAAACTATTCTGGCCTCGGAAGACGTCCTTCTCAGCACCCAGACTACTCTAAGCCATTTGAGATAACAACCGATGCCTCATCCGTAGCCCTAGGAGCTGTACTTTCACAAAACGGCAAACCTATTACGATGATATCTCGTACACTGTCTAAGGCTGAAGAGAATTATGCTACAAACGAACGCGAACTTTTAGCTATAGTTTGGGCATTCCAAAAGTTAAGGTATTACCTATACGGTACTAAAAATATACATATCTTCACTGATCATCAGTCCCTCACATTTGCCATGTCGGATAAAAATCCAAATTCCAAAATCAAAAGATGGGCTGCATTCATAAACTCATTCGCGCCGAAATATTTTTATAAGCCCGGAAAAGACAACAAAGTAGCTGATGCACTTTCGCGTCAATATATTCATAACCTTGACGACACAGATGATACAGTTCATAGTGAAATCTCCCTTTCTCATACAATTAAATCAATCAAAAACCCTGTCAATCAATTTAGAGCCCAATTGGTACTGTTACCATCCGAGGTTAACAGCAAGTCCACCAAAATTTTTTTCCAAAAACTCCTTAGACACACCATACACTTTAAAACTGCGGAATATCTTCTACAAACAATCCGGGAAAAAGTTAACCCAAATGTAGTAAACGGAATCTGTTGCCATCTCGAAACCTTAGCAAGAGTCCAGTCGTTACTCCTGTCAAACTTCCCAGGTGTAAGATTCATCCACACAGAAAAATTGGTAATAGACCTAACAAAAAAGGAAGACCAAGTCGAAGCTGCTACTATGGAGCACAACAGAGCCCATCGCTCAATCCAAGAAAACTATAAACAAATGAATAGCTAAAAACTGTAAAACATGCCTGGAAAATAAATATAATAGACACCCAATAAAAACTGATATAGGCCAAACAACAATTCCAGAATATCCCTGTGAAATCCTCCACGTAGATATTTTCTCTGTTGAGAAATTTCACTTCTTTACCTGCATAGATACATTTTCCAAATTTGCAATTACGATTCCTATTGAAACCAGATCAACGACTGATATTAAAACGGCTTTATTAATAATATTGAATAAGTTCAAAAAAAACCAAAACAATCGTGTCCGATAATGAAAAATCTCTTCATTCGAATACAATATCTAATATGTTAAAATATCATTTCAATGAAAAATTTTTCATACCACCCTTGCACAGTTAAAGTAATGGCCAAATCGAAAGAGTGCATTCAACGCTAATAGAAATCGCTCGATGCATAAAAGCCGAACAAAATATAACAGATATTAAAGAAGTAATCTTACTTGCATCATATAAATATAACAATTCCATACATTCGACTGTAAATTCAAAACCAATTGATATTATTAATGATTTCACCAAAGGTCACCTTGACTTAGTTAAAGCAGCACTTACTACTGCCCAAGATAATATCGTTAAAAAAGGAAGTAACAATCAGAAAATATTTCAAGAAGGTGAAAAAGTATATGTTCGCCGCAATAAACGTTTACGGAATAAGTTAAATAAGGTGTACGTTGAAAATACAGTTCAAAAAGATTTGGGTACAACTGTCCTAATAAATGGCAAAAAACTCCATAAAGATAATTTAAGGTAAAATTTTATCACAAAATGCCAATTGTTAAAAACAAAATTTTTTCCAACGACTTCTACTGTTCGCACTAAAGCTAGTGTTAATCAATTTCGATTTAAACATATTTCATTTTAATTTTGCCATAACATTTTTTTACTAGTAATTGAGATTTATGCTAGAATAATTTGAAAAGTTCGAAAAATCACATTTTTTTAATAGGGGAGGAAATTATTATATAAACAAACGTACATGTGCATACGGCAGCTTTAATTTCCCTAACATTGATTAATAAAATTTAGAAACCATGCAATTAATTTAATAAATCATATTTAAAAATCTTTTTTATTGCCCAAAATTTATTCATTATTAAAAAAATGAAAATAAGAGATTTTTACTAAGACACCGGATTTTTACAAATCATTATTATTAAATTGTTAATTAAAAGTATTTAATAGCCAAAAAAATCGTACATATGCATACGACACGTATAATTTTGTTAACATATGCTAAGTGACCCAAAAATGTGTTAAATATGCTAATTAAAGCAAATTTCGGCAGAATATTGTTGGCCGAATATAAATAGCTTTGTAAAAAAAATATATGAAAAGTTAAACATTTTCACTTAATAAATTTTTGTTCAAGCGTGGCTTTTGCCGTTGTCATATTTAATAAGTACAAGAACAACGCGAACGTGTAAGCTCTGATAATATAATGAAAAACCAAATTCTGAGTAGTCCTTAAAAAGCTAATTATAAAAAATACATTTTTTTTATTGAAATTTTCGTACGTTCATATATTTAACGTAGTAACAAAACTGTAAATAATAAAAAAAACAAACAAATTTTGAATTGTTCTCGAAAACGCTAATTAAGTAATTACAAAACAAATTTTGAATTATAGTTATAAAAACTAAACAACTAATTATTATTTTTTTCTATATATTTAATTTAGTGAAACAAAAAACTATAAATATATAGTTATAAAAACAAATTTTTTTTTGATAATTCGATATTATTAGATATTATTAAAACACAACTTTTGAATTGTCATTAAAAACGCTAATATAAAAACCAAACAACTACACTTCTTTTTCTCAATAAAATTTTCGCACAGATAGGTTTATATGTACCTATATGTAATTTAATAAAAAAAAATTATAAATAATGTAATTAAAAAACAAGTTTAGAATTGTCCTTAAAAAAGGCTAATTATAAAAAATGAATTTTTCCTTGCATATAACCTGCTGCAAAAATAGGCAATACCAGGGCAACAGAAAACTAAAGCGTCAATAATCAGTTGATGCAGCTTACCAACAATCCAACTACATTAGAAACATAACTTGCCTAAATGCCTGACATCACAGCATAGCAACAACAATTGCACGAGTTGGGTACACAGCCCAACAGCAACCCACAACCCGCTACCTGCCTTTGCCTGACAAACCAGATATGATTTTATAATCAGCATAGCAACATCATATGCGTGAGCTCGTTTATTATCACAACAAAGGATGATCGCCGCTTGCACTTATCTTAGCAACAGCAGACTGGACATGCAGCACATAAGCATTGCCTGCTTGCAATGTGTCCCCATATGACATCAACCATCTCTTTAATTGTAATGTGGAACAAACGCCTCTAACACCCCTTTCCCTATGGTCCATCCCTGTTGAAACAGCAAGTTTCCTTGGACTCCCGTTAGAGGTTATTGATGACAGTTTGTGATCGGTCGCGTCTGTTAGGTGGGGCGAAGCACTGCTACAAAACAACAATAACATTGCCTGCTTTACCACCCACTCTATAGCAAGTAAAGCTTGGTTGACAAGTTTGTCAGGTAGGCCAGCAGCCTACGCCGCGATATGAAGTGATGTGCGTCTGATCAGCACAACTCTGTTGCTAGGTCGCTAGCAATAACATCAAAGCGACCTATTCTGCATAACAGCATGATGGGCATACAGCACATAAGCATTGCCCGCTTTACCACCCACTGCATAGCAAGCAACGTTTGGTTGACGAGCTTGGTAGGTAAGCCAGCGGTACAACAGGTTATGCCTTGATATGACTGATGCACGTCCGAAGCAATACAATTCTGTTGCTAGGTTGCTAGCAATAGCATCATAACGACCTTTTTCTGCACAACAACATCAACAGGTGAATACCGCTGATGACAAGGGTATTTAAGGCGGTATCATCGCCCTTCAAAGGCAGTTCTTCTTTGGAAGTAAAGTAAGGTTGCAAAGCAATCAATTTAATTTATTAAATAAAAGTGATTAACTAATATAAAATAAAGTTTGTGTTTTATTTGGAATAAGCAATATGACTTGCTTAACTTACATGTACAAATTTACGTATGGCAGAGGAGCAAAATCTATTAAGGGTTATATTTGTTCATTTGTGTGTATGTGCACTGGCGTTATGCATCTGGAATTCGTGGGTGACTTGTCAGCATCAGCATTTCTCAACGCTTTTAAAAGGTTTGTCAATCGTAGAGGATTTTTCAAGGTTTATTCTCTGACAACGGTACAAATTTTGTGGGTGCTGAGCGAATTATGTACAGCAGTTTCAAACAATGCATGGAGGATGATAAACTTCGTGTGTTTTTGCTGATTCCAACATTGAATGTGCCCTCCTTTTGCACCTCATATGGGAGGCGATCAAACGTATAAAGTATCACTTGAAACGTGTTTTGGGCGAAGTTCTTACGAAGAGTTCAACACGTTGTTATCAGAAGTGGAAGCATGCGTGAATTCTCGCCCTCTATGTGAAAGCTCGAAAAGTGCAGGAGATTCAGAAGTACTTACTCCTGGGCATTTCATAATAGGTGAACCTCTAAAGTCCATCCTAGAGACTGAGGGTCAAGCGTTTGATGGTAATCATCAACAGCGATGGAAAGCAATATCAAATATTAGGACTCATTTTTGGCGTCGTTGGAGAGACATTCGTCATTTGTCAAGTTTCCACCGCACATAAGTAGATTTTAGACATTTAGGCGGCCAAAATTGAATTTCTGAAAGTTGCCACAATTACAAAAAAAAAAGCACTCCCACAGCTTATGAATAGACAGGGGAACAATAATTCTACCCCTTCCCATCCATCGCATATCTGCCGTTAGCTGTCAAGCAATCGGAATTTAGCTGAAACGCTATTAATATTTATATTTCTGAAACGCGTGTTATGTTTTTTTTAACCTATGGGAAATCGCATGTTTTAACGTGAATATTTTAATTTTCAAGACAATTATATTGAGTAATTGTGATGGATTCTGATATCTCATGCAAATACTAACATTATTAATGGTGTTTGTAATTTTTAAAAGTTATAAATTTATTTAGGATGTTAAAAAAATAGTTTTTTTCTTTTTGATTTTTGGTGTTCAAACCCAGTTTTGTTATGTTTCCAAGTCCGTCCAAGTGAAGGTTAGTTTTGAACATGGTACTTGGCACAATTAGCTTGCCAACTGCATTAAATTTAGCTGCAGATACTTGCAGATAGGGGGTTTGATACAGCCTTGTTGCTGTACAACAGGAAAAACAGCCTCACTGCGCAGGTATTTTTTAGTGTTACACAGTGTAATATCTATTCTAATATAACGTATTAGTTATACACTTTATTATAATTTTTCATAAAACCTATAAAAATTTACCCTAAATAAAAACAGAACTAAGTTATTACACTTCTTGCTGTACAACAAGAAAAATAGCCTCACTGCGCAGAAATTTTTTAGTGTTAAACAGTGTAATATCTATTTTTTTAATGTGGGCGATTAATTACACAAATTAATCTAATTTTTCATTTATTAAACAGTTTTAAGAAGATATAGGCAATAAAATATTTTTGTCCGCCTATAACTTAAAAATCTACCTATGTGCACCGTCTCGCAACTTTAAAGAAGGCGATGTTATTTATTTATTTATTTATTTATCAAGTCTATGAACACAAGTTCTTACAGACTACCAACGAAAAAATTATACAGCATACTATTAGCAAAATTCTTACAGGCTACTAATAATTTTCATACAATTAAAAACAGACTACAATTAAGAAATACAAAAAGTTAACAAGTCAATGAAGAACTAGCACTTACAGACTAATATAAAAGTATTGATAACTAGAAAACACACTTTAATAAATTAATAAAAAACATACTTCGACAAAGAGAAATCAAGCTCAATAAAATATGAGGTCTTATTAAATTCATTCATAGCGCGGGTAATTGTGGCATTTCTCGCATAATTCGTTCTACTATTAATGCCATAAAAAGGGTAGAAGCTTCTAAGTTCTCTTCTTGGAACATTAAAATTTATTTTCTCAAGAAGAGCAGCACAATCTGTATTTAAGTATTTAGGAAACACTTTTTGAACTCACTCAATCCTGTTAATTGCAAACTGTTGGAACGGTCGCCAAATAATAGTGGCATACTCGAGATGAGATCGTACAAATGAATTTTAGAGCAATTTAAGTGTATTAGCTGAAAGAAAAAGACTGGTAAAATCAACCGAAATACGGGTCAATTCAACCGAAATGTCTGTCAATTTTTATCCATCGCAAGAAGATGTTGAATCAACTGCGCACAAGTCGTTGATTCGCAATTGACCGTTTTAGTAGTCAAATGAACAAAAAAATTTGTTGCGACAGCTTTGTATGAAAGTACCTATATTGCCATATAAATATTGTAACGAATTTACTGCAATTCCTCTTATTTGCAATCTTCTGCTAACGTTCGAATCACTAAACTGATGAATAAATAACTCCAATATAGAATAATGGAAAAATGGCCTTTATTAAAGTATTTCACAATAAATAACTCTACTATTGCCCGACAGACTGCGTGCTTAATCAAAACTGCTTCTCGCGCCTCTACTGGTATCGCCTTTTATACTCTCTGATTTCCTCGTTCGCATCTTCTAGGCGCTTCCATTTCCAGAATCTACTAGTGGGCCATCAGCTATCAAATTTCTCAGCTGTAACTACAGGTGCACGATTTTATAGCTTCTCTCATTGCATACCTTCGGGAATATCTCAGATATATTATGTGGTTGTGCGTTGCTTCTCCACTACATGTACGTACATATGTGTAGACGTAATGATTGATTCGTTTATGTAGATACATAATGATTGATTTATGGATGTCTATTCAATCACTGCCTAGCATCGGCTTAGAGATGGCAGTACCCTTTAGTGTTTTTAATATTCGTAACACTGCCCACCACCTAAGTCTGATCGTCCCGATCAGACAAATCTCCCGACCTAAATGCCGCTAGCATCTCCAAATGTATCACTCTTCTACTCCGTGGTTTCCCAATGGTTTGTATGCGGTAGATGGTATCACTGATCTTCTTCACAACTTTGTACGAGCCTTCCCAACTGCACCGAATCTTGGATGAAACACCTTTCCGCCGGTGAGGGTTGTATAACAGTACCAAATCTCCCGCCAAGAAACCCTCCGAATTATTGTTCTCATCGTACCTGTGTTTCATCGTACTACTCATTATCTGGTTCGTTCCTTCACACTCTGTTGTTTGGCCAATGAACTACTTCGTAGAGCTTGCGCTTGACGGATTTGCTTTGCATAATCAATATCGTTCCGATGTTTCACAAAAGTAGTGTGACCTGGCTTGAAACCACCCTTGCATTCTTTCTGCGAAATTCTTTCCTTCGTTTTAGTACGTCCGTTAGGGCTTTTCAATGCCAGTGTTTCTCTCACAGGTACCTTCGGTTTTGATTTGTTTGGCCCATTTGTTCGATCAACCTTTGCTCGATCTACTTTCCTTGACTTTCGTGGTCTCTGTCGAATCTCCTCCACCAGCACTCGCTTACTGCTGAAGCCTCTCTCGTAGCCGAAATTAAGTGGCATATACATGTTCTTATATCGCATCGTCTTGCTTTGCATATCGGTCTTGATGCCTTGGTCGATTAAGAAGTCTACTCCAATTATGATTTCATCAACAATCTCTGCCACTATAAAATTGTGTAGTACCGTGACGTTCCCTATTGCTACTTCACATGCTACTTCTCCAATTACCTGGGTGTCCTCTCCCGTGGCTGTACATAATCTTGCTCCAAGCAATGGTCTTATCTTCTTGTTGAATAAATCTGATCGAATGATGGAATGGGATGCACCCGTATCTACAGTCAGTAAACGTTCCTTTCCATCCACATGCCCTCCGACAGTAAGATTGCTTGACCTTCTTCCAATTTGTGAGATAGAGATTATGGGGTATTCAATTGAGGAAGCCAGCTGTCGCCCCTTGCGGCTGACTCGCTTTAGTTTAACGATTGAGTGGATTTGGAGATTTGCTCATCTACTTCAGCTCTGCGTTTACGGCCACCCACATTGCTGGAACTGTTAAGATTGGTACTGCAATAACGTGCAATGTGCCCTGGGTTTCCACATTTAAAGCATTTGACGGCGCCATTGTTTTTCTGCTGCGTTCCTTTTAATGTTTAAAAAATTGTGTCTACCCAGTCTGGCCTTTCTACTTCCACACGATGGGCTTTGTACGCTGGCTTACTCAAAAGTGAGGCAGTTTCCTGAGTCAGTGCATGGGATACCGTTTCTGCGAATGTGGGTTTTTGGTTTGCATATGTCGCTCGCTTCGTTTCTACATCCCATTTGCCATTTATAAAACTCTGGATTTTTACCCTTTCGGCGTATTTTACGGGAATAGTCGGTAAGATTTCAGCAGCAGATCTTTTCAATGCCACGAATAGTGCTGCAACTTTATCTTCAGCACTCCAGTTGTTCCCTGCTGCGGTCTTCTCAAACTGAATCTTAAACACATGGAAAGGAACAGAGTCGTCAAAAGATGGAGTTTTTACCTTCGTATTGCTTGCTGACACGACTGGGCGATTTAGTTGCAACTCCTGTATACGACCTCTCAAAGCTTCTATCTCGGCATCCATTTTGTCCTCGAGCTGTACAATTTTTGTATTCTGTGCTTCTAATTTCGAAGACATTTGTGCCACCTGCAATGATAAGCGCTCCTCTTGTGCTTCCATCTTGGATGTAATCTGTGTCGACATTTCTGAAATACGCGTTTCTTGTGCTTCACTCTTCGATGTTATTTCTGACGACATTTCTGCAATACGTGTCTTCTGTTCTTCCAGTTGGGATGATATTTGCGACGACATTGATGTTACTGTCGATGTTTGTGCAGATATTGCAGTCAATATCATGTTCAAGTCTGTGCTCGTAACTGTCTGCGATGTTTCATTTTTCTATCCAATTTTTGTTGTCTCCTCGCCATCAAGAGGAAAGACATACTCTTCCACGTTAATTCCTTCTGCTTCCATTGCCTCTCGTAGTCGTGCTTGAAGTTCGATTTTAATGCCGCTTGTATTCCATCCACGGCTCTCCAACTCCTTCTTCAGCTGCTGGATCTTCAATTCACTCCACTTTGCCATGTCCAAGTTGTATTCGAAGTCTTCGGAATTTATTCAACAATCCCACTTCTGACATCAATTGTAACGAATTTACTTTTCCCCTTATTTGCAATCTTCTGCTAACGTTCGAATCACTGAACTGTTGAATAAATAACTCCAATATTGAATAATGGAAAAATGGCTTTTATTAAAGTACTTCACAATAAATAACTCTACTATTGCCCGACAGATTGCGTGCTTAATCAAAACTGTTTCTCGCGCCTCTACTGGTATCGCCTTTTATACTCTCTGATTTCCTCGTTCGCATCTTCTAGGCGCCTCCATTTCCAGAATCTACTAGTGGGCCATCAGCTATCAAATTTCTCAGCTGTAACTACAGATGCACGATTTTATAGCTTCTCTCATTGCATACCTTCGGGAGTATCTCAGATATATGCATGTGGTTGTGCGTTGCTTCTCCGCTACATGTACGTACATATGTGTGGACGTAATGATTGGTTCGTTTATGTAGATACATAATGATTGATTTATGGATGTGCATACAATCACTGCTTAGCATCGGCTTAGAGATGGCAGTACCCTTTAGTGTTTCTAATATTCGTAACAATATGTAAATAAATGTAAGGCGGATAACCTCTGAAGAGAGTTTAGGCCGAACTTCTCTTCCAATTTGCGTCGTGCTCCTTTTCAATTTCTCTTACAAATTGGCGGGACGGGCCTACTTGTTTTATGCCGATCCCGAACGACATCTGCAAGATATATGAGTTTTCACTGAGAGCATTTCATGGCAGAAATACACTCGGAGTGCTTGCCGAACACTGCCGAGGGGCGACCCCGCTTAGAAACTTTTCTTCTAATTGAAAAAGCTTGTTTCTAAAATTTTGATGTTGCTTTGTACGGGGTGTGAACCCAGGGTCTTCGGTGTGGTAGGCGGAGCACGCTACCATCACACCACGGCGGCCGCCATATAAATACGTAAAATGTGAATACATAAATACGCATGCTCGCTACATATGAATATAGAAGTGAAAATAGTAGTCACAAAACTGATTCTCAATTCTTTCAGTTGCAGCTCAGTTCATTCTCTATTTCTTCTCTCGCATTTAGTTGCCACACTTGATTGTTTCGAACAATGCTTGAGGTATAAATGTTTGACGTAACATTTTAAAAAGAGAACTTGTAAGTTATAGAAAATTAAAGAATCAAATCGCAGGAAGGTAATTCACCACTGGAGTAAACTTTTCATGTATTTCGGCAAGTTTAATTTTCGTAACACTTTAAATTGAAACGATTCCAAAACAACTCAAACTTTTATTTTGTCGGAAACATCAACAATAAAAAAGGATGTTTTTTTTTTTATTATCTTATTAGATTCGTTCCCGTGAGTGAAAATTCATAAAAACTTGAACAAAATGTTACTATCTTTGGGAAAATCCTATCCGTTCAAGCAAAACTTTTGCAACAAGAGGGCGCAATTTTGCATTTCGCTTGGACGAGAAGTTGCAAAATTGTACCCGATAGATAGGTGTCCCGGTATCTCATAATTTTTTGCACAGTAAATTCAAAAAATGGTTTTTTCGTTTTGTATTGATAACTGAAAAACTAGTTTTTTGTTGTTTTCCCATTTTGTGTGTTTTTTCGTTTTGATGGTTTTCTTATTTTGGTGTGTTTTTTTTAACAAGTGGCACCATCGTCATAAGTATAAACTAGAAAGCGCAGTGAGCGTAAACTTCTCTTTGAAATTTGCTCATGTATTGAGAGTTAATCGCCGTTGAAATGACCTGTAAGGTCAGTTGTGTTAACAGAAAAATCAGTTAGAATCTAACTGTTCTATCTAATCTAACTGTTAGATTGATTAGGAATCTGACAATTTTACAAAATTTTGTTACCTTAAGAGCGACAATTTCTCTTATGTTGAAACGACTAAACTAAGTTGTTCGCTTGACAAAGAACTCGGTCGAATTAACCATAATAATTCGATCAATTTCACCGAATTTCCGTTAAGTCAAGAACAACAGAACCGATTTGTTCATTTTACTAGCACCATTACTTTCAGTGATGGGTTAGAGAACTCGGAAATATTACGCCGAATAAAACCAAGAAGTGCATACGATTTGGCTATGATAAAGTTTACATGGCAGTTGAAAGAAAATTTGGTATCATAAACCACACCGAGGTCCTTGATTTTGTCAACAGTCTGCAGTGGATTGTTATTAATGGTATATGAACTATTAAACTTAAAGCGCAATTTAGGGTAGGTTACGTGAAAGCATTTATAATATTTAAAGAAAGGTGCGATCTAACGCACCAGGAATAGAGACTATTAATTTCACACTGAAGTTCGAACATATCACGCGAAGACGTTATAATGGAGAAAACTTTAAGATCATCAGCGTACAAGAGAAACCTAGCATACGAAAAGCAGGCGCTGATGTCGTTGATGAACAGGGCAAAGAGCAAGGGTCCAAGAATACTGCCTTGCGGAAAGCCGGAAGTTACAAATTATGGATCAGATGATACACCATCAATGCAGTGATTTAATGTGATTTTAGCCCCTGTAGAAGAATTGAGTTAGAACCAAGACAGGAAAGTTTATGAATGAGGATCTCATGTGATACCTTATCGAAAGCTTTGGAGAAGTCAGTATAAATACAATCCACCTGGTATCCAGATGCAAAAGCAGATATACAATACTCACTAAACTCCACTAGATCGGTTACCGTCGAACGTCCCGCAACAAAGCCATTCTGCTTGGCACAAATTAGGCTCTTCACTGAAAAGTATAACTTTTCTTTTACAACACATTCAAACAACTTCGAGACAGTAGTGAGCTTTGATATAGTTCTGTAGTTACAGACATCACTCCTATTTCCAGATTTGTAGATAGGAGTTATCGATGCTAGTTTACAAGCATCAATAAACTCCCCGCACTGAAGTGACATATTAAACAGGATCTCAAGAGGCAAAACTAAGGCCGGACAACCTTTAATCAAGGCAATTGAGAGGCCATCAGAATCTGTCTTGACCGATTGCTTTAATTTAGTAATACCACTTGAGATATCGTTATATGAAATTGAGATTGAACCAAAATCCAGAGAAGAATTTAAATCAGATGCAAAGTCGAAAAAAGGGGCATCATCACAGGATGCAAAATTAGTACTAAAAAAGTCCGCAAACAGGTTCACTAACTCATTAGGACTTGTAGCTACATTATCTTGGTAAAAGACAGAAGCCGGAAACGAGGAGCAGGCCTTTTTAGATTTAATTAAATTTCAAAATGTTTTAGGATTGGACTTAATGTTTGTCTCAAAGCTAAGAATATAGTTTTTGTAAAGAAACTTATCCATGCAGTTATACTTCTTTAAATACTGCTGATACTTCTCGTAAAAGAACAGATTCTTGGTCTGACTAAACTTTTTGTAGTATTTTTTTCGCAAATTCTTCAATTTTTTTAAACCCTTAGTATACCAAGGTAATTTATATGGTTTTTCTCAAAGACTGGAACATGTCTTAAACATAGGTCAAAAAGTGTTGATCTAAATATTTCATAGCAAATGTGAAGACCACAGAGCTTACATGAATCTGAGGAGGAAAAAAGATCAGCCCGGTTAATTTCCGAGAAAACATGGTTAAGTATAGACATCTCGCACCGTGCAAAATTAAAAGCGATATCATCATTTACGGAGGGTACACAAAACTCATAAAACTCAAGTTTAAGAACAATAGTAGTATGATGCATATCCGACGGAGCAAATGATGCATGGTATTCGGACATGTTAACATTAATATTGTGAAGAATATTAGCAACACTAAGGGATACTATCATATCTAAGCCGATACTAAGCAGTTTATGCACATAAACAAATCAATCATTATGCCTTCACATATGTCCTTACAAGCAGCGGAGAGAAACGCACAAACACATGCATATATCTGAGATACTCCCAAAAGTAGGCAATCATCGGTGGAAGTATCACTCACATATACACTCGTCTATGGCTTTGAAGGAAGCTATAATCGTGCATCTGCAGTTATAGCTGATAAGTTTATAGCTGGTAAACAAGTAGTAAATTCTAGAAATAGAAACGCCTAGAAATATACCAACGAGGAAACCAACGCGTATAAAAGCAGCATGCTGAGGCACGACCAATCAGTTTGATTTGAACACGCTATCAGTTGCGAAGTGAAGTTTAATTGCGTAGTACGTTCAGAGTAGTCTTATAAAGACCATTTTGCATTATTGAATATTGGAGTGTTTTATTCAACATTTTAGCGATTCAAACACATGCATATATCTGAGATACTCCCAAAAGTAGGCAATCATCGGTGGAAGTATCACTCACATATACACGCACCAATGGCTATGAGAGAAGCTATAATCGTGCATCTGTAGTTATAGCTGATAAGTTTATAGCTGGTAAACAAGTAGTAAATTCTAGAAATAGAAACGCCTAGAAATATTCCAACGAGGAAACCAACGAATATAAAAGCAGCACGCTGAGGCACGACCAATCATTTTGATTTGAGCGCGCTATCATTTGCGAAGTGAAGTTTAATTGCGTAATACTTTCAGAGTAGTCTTATAAATACCATTTTGCATTACTGAATATTGGAGTGTTTTATTCAACAGTTTAGCGATGTAAGCAGAAGGTTGCAAATAAGTGGAATTTCCCTAAATTCGTAACAATTGGTGTCAGAAGAGAAATTATTGAATAAATTCCGAAGATTTCGAATACGACTTGGACATGGCAAAGTTAAGCGAATTAAGGATCCAGCAACGGAAAAAGGAGTTGGAGAGCAGGGGATTGAATACAACTGGCAATAAGATCGAACTTCAAGCACGGCTACGAGAGGTAATGGAGTTGGAAGGAATTAATGTGGACGAGTGTGTCTTTTATCCTGATGTGGAAGAGTCAATGACTAAAATGGAGGAGAAGATAGATACTCCGAATCCATTGGCAAGTGTTGAGACTAACGCGATACTAGCAGTGTTGAAGCAAATGTCATCACAAATATCAACCGAAATGTCATCTCAACTGGAAGAACAGAAGACGTATATGGTATCCCATCTGGAATCCCAGCAGACACGTATAACATCCAAGATTGAAGCCCAGGAAAGAGAGATGTCATCCCAACTGGAAGAACAGAAGACATATATGACATCTCAGTTGGCTGAGTAGTTGAAAGCAGAAGAGGATCTTATATCCTCGCAGCTGGAGGCACAGGAAACAAAATTCTCATCACAGCTGGAGTTTTTTAGTGAAAGACAAGATAAAATGGAGGCCGAAATGGATGCTTTGAAAGATCGGATTCAGGATCTACCATTGAATCGCCCAATCACTTCAACGTCTACTCTGAAGGTGAAATCCCCAACGTTTGATGGTTCTGTTCCTTTCCAGGTATTTAAGCTCCAATTTGAGAAGACGTCAGCAGCGAACAACTGGAATGCCGAAGATAAAGTTGCTGCATTGTTCCTGGCATTAAAAGGACCAGTTGCTGAGATCTCACAGACCATCCCAGAGTACGAACGTAACAATTATGAAGCATTGATGGCTGCTGTAGAACGGCGGTATGGAAGCGAACATAGGAAACATATATATCAAATTGAGTTGCAAAATCGCTACCGAAAAGTGAATGAGACTTTGCAGGAGTTTGCGTCGGATGTCGAAAGGCTGGCCCATCTAGCAAATTCGGACACTGAGAGGGTAAAAATCCAGAGCTTCATAAATGACATACGAGATTGGAAACGAAACGAGACGGTCAAGCAATCTTACTGTCGGAGGACATGTGGATGGAAAGGAATGTTTACTGACTGTAGATACGGGTGCATCTCATTCCATCATTCGATCAGATTTAGCTAACAAGAAGATAAGTGTAGGGACTTTGTTAATATTTTTATTATTGTTTGTTAATATTTACTTTATAAATTTTAACTTTGTTATTTGAGATATTTTAGATTTAGGTTGTTTTTGAATTTATATTTTTCAAAAGAAAATTTTAGACTTATATTGATTAAATTTTGTGACAGAAATAAATAGTTTTTGGAATATAAGAAGTTAATATTTTAATATTTATTAACCAACTACAATAAGATCGTTGCTTGGAGCAAGATTACGTACAGCCACGGCAGAGGACACCCAGGTAATTGGCGAAGTAGCATGTGAAGTAGCAATTGGGAACGTCACGGTACTACACAATTGTATAGTGGCAGAGATTGTTAATGAATTCGTAATTGGAGTGGACTTCTTAATCGACCAAGGCATCAAGATCGACATGCAAAGCAAGACGATGCGATATAAGTACATGGATGTGCCAGAAAAATCAGAAGCAGTCATCTGGGCAAAGGTTGATGGAGATTGTGGGACAAACAAATTGTGGGTTGTCGAGCCAGCACAACAGATCAACACCGAACGTACTTGTAGAAAAAATCCTGGCTATCAAAACAAGATGGACGTATTCCGGTAAGAGTACCCAATGAGTTCAAGTCACCACTGAAACTGACAAAAGGAGCGTGTTAGGGGATCAGAATATACCCGTGGTAGGTATGCCTGTCGTAAGAGGCGACTAAAATACCAGATTCAAGGGGCTGTGTAGCGCAACCCTTCAGGTTGCCAGAGCAACATATAGCATCTCCAAACCCAATTGTCAACCTCACCTATCCGCGGCGAATCCTGTTTCACTAACAGACGATGCTCTGGCGACCCCAAGCTCCTCATGGAACTTGGGGGTGGGGAGGGAGGGAATGGTCTGAAGGTTTAATAAGGCCACATAAATCGTTCCCGAGATGGTCGGGCTTGCACCTTAATGGCGCTGTGTTACCGGAGCGTACCGGATCTATATCCGACAAAGGACCATCACATCGATAACACTCCCCAAAGCTTTCGGGGAGCAACCTTATCGCTACAACAACAACAAAAGGAGCTATATTGGGAAGATACCAAGAGGCTGAAGTAGTTATTAACTATGAACAGCTCCAGGAACACGTTTCAACTAGCAAGACTGATCTTTCAAATGACATTACGGCATGAACGGAGGGGCTAGAAAAAGATTATCAGAGTAAGGTAAAGCGACTGCTCCTAAAGTACGCAAACATATTTGACCAGGATGATTCCAAACCAGGCCGCACCAATGTTGTGAAACATCAAATTGACACTGGAGACGCGAGGCCGATACGTCAAGCTCCTCGTAGTGTTCCACTGGCGAAACGGGAAGTTGTGAGCCAAATCGTACAAGAAATGAGCACCAGCGGCGTCATCGAACCATCAGCTAGTCCATGGAGCTCACCGGTGGTACTTGTGAAGAAGAACTGAGGTTTTGCGTGGACTACCGCAAGTTGAACGACGTCAGGAAAAAGGATAGCTACCAATTGCCGAGAATTAGCGATACTCTGGACTCGCTCTCTGGCACGAAATGGTTTTCCACACTGGACTTGAAAAGTGGCTACTGGTAAGTGGAGGTGTAGGATGAAGACAAAGAGAAAACAGCCTTCAGCGTCGGAGAAGGCCTTTGGCAATTTACAGTGATGCCTTTTGGACTTTGTATTGCACCAGCTACTCTTGAGAGACTCATGGATCAGGTATTGAAAGCACTACATTGGAAAACATGCTTGGTATACCTGGACAACATCATCGTATTGGGCAAGAACTTTAATGAACATCTTAAAAACTTGGAGGAAGTTTTCCAGAGAATAGCTGGCGCTGTCTGAAACTAAGGGCCAAAAAGTGTGCGCTGTTTAAAAAGGAAGTAAATTATTTGGGTCACAAGGTAGCGACAGAGGGCATCTGCACCGCGAACGAAAAGGTAGAGGCTGTACAGGATTGGCGAAGACCACAGAACTTACATGAATTGAGAAGTTTTCTTGGGCTGTGCACATATTACCGCCGATTTGTAACAAATTTTGCCAGCGTAGCCCATAGCCTCCACGAGCTTACAAGAAAAAATAAAGCGTTTGAATGGAAGAAGGAGCAAGAAGTGGCTTTCCAAACATTGAAAGAGCGTTTGTGCACTGCCCCAATGTTGGCATATCCGATTCCAGGAGCAACGTTTATTCTAGATACAGATGCGAGCTGATATGCTATAGGAGGCGTTTTGTCACAACTGGTTGATGGACAGGAGAAGGTAGTTGCATATTACAGCCGTTCAATTAGAAACGAGAGAGGAACTACTGCGTTACACGGAGAGAGCTGTTGGCATTGGTAGAGTGCATTAAACATTTTCACAAGTACCTCTACGGCCAGCGATTCCGCGTCATGACAGATCACGCAGCATTGAAATGGCTCTGGCAGTTCCGTAATCCAGAAGGACAATTGGCACGGTGGATCGAGCGACTACAAAGCTATGACTTTTCCATTGAGCATCGAAAAGGTAGTACCCATGGAAATGCTGATGCAATGTCACGAAGACCATGTAGTTTGGAATGCAAGCACTGTTCAAAGGCAGATGCTAAAGAAGACATTATAGATGTCCGGCTGATGACTATAACATGTACGGATGAATGGGACAAGGAACAACTAAGGAAGTGTCAGATAGAAGATACTGATTTGTCACATGTTATGCAAGGGCACGAACGAAACGAAAGACCAAATAGAGAGGAGATGTCAGCAGAGAGTCCCATTGCGAAGTCATATTTTCTCTCTTGAAAATTAAGCAGTGATTGGGTTGGTTACCGTCAATCGGTCACCGAATGGATTGCCAACTGCGAGGTTTGCAGCAGAGCCAAAGGGCCAAAAACACGAAGTCATGGCCAGATGAAGCAGTATATTTGAAAGGATCTCCATGGATGTCACAGGCCCATTTCCTACTAGCAACCGCGGAAACAAATACGTACTGGTGGTTATGGATTATTTCAGTAAATGGCCAGATGTATACCCAATCCCAAATCAAGAAGCGGAAAGAGTAGCAGAAGTGGTTACAAACGTTTGGGTTGCAAGGTATGGTGTACCAATTGAGTTACATTCTGACCCAGGCAGGAATTTCGAATCAGCAGTGTTTCAAGAAATGTGTAAGAAATTGGGCATTCGAAAAACACGGACAACTGCATTGCATCCTCAGTCCGATGGTATGGTGGAACGATTCAATAGAACATTGGAGGAGCACTTAAGGAAAGAGTGGGATACACACATTACATTATTCTTGATGGCTTACCGATAGGCAGTGCATGAGACAACGGGACAAACTCCCGCAAACCTAATTTTTGGCAATGATCTTCGACTGCCAGCTGATTTGATGTTTGGGATAGATGTCGATGCGGAGAGAAATACCAAGAAATCCACTCGTGTCTTGGAAGAAGAGATGAGAGAAATACACGATCTTGCAAGAGAACGAACGAAGATTATGAGTAACAAAATGAAAGCCAGATACGATAAAGCAATTGATTCGAAAGGTTTTCGGGAAGGAGATTTGGTGCTGTTATACAACCCACAACGGAAAAAAGGTTCGTCCCCGAAATAGCAGTGTAATTGGGAAGGCCCATACAAAGTTGTAAAACGGATCAACGATGTAGTGTACCGCATACAAATCATTGGCAAACCACGAACCAAAATGAAAGTTGTTCATTTGGAACGGCTGGCAGCGTTTAGATCGAGAGATTTGTCTGATCGGGATGATCAGACTTAGGTGGAGGGCAGTGTGACGAATATTAGCAACACTAAGGGATACTATCACCTCTAAGCCGATATTAAGCAGTGACTTTTATGCACATAAACAAATCAATCAATATGTATTGACATATGTCCATACAAGCAGCGCAGAGAAACGCACAAACACATGCATATATCTAAGATAGTTACTCCCAAAAGAAGGCAATCATCGGTGGAAGTATCACTCACATATACACGCGCCTATGGCTATGCGAGAAGCTATAATCGTGCATCTGTAGTTATAGCTGATAAGTTTATAGCTGGTAAACAAGTAGTAAATTCTATAAATAGAAACGCCTAGAAATATGCCAACGAGGAAACCAAAGAGTATAAAAGCAGCACCAGCTGAGGCACGACCAATCAGTTTGATTTGAACACGCTATCAGTTGCGAAGTGAAGTTTAATTGCGTAGTACTTTCAGAGTAGTCTAATAAAGGCCATTTTGCATTATTGAATATTGGAATGTTTTATTCAACAGTTTAGCGATAAGAACTTAAGAAGAAGGTTGCAAATAAGCGGAATTTCCCTAAATTCGTAACAATATTATCACTGAGGAATATAAGATCTAATATTCTGTAGTTGTTGGTGTTGTTGTTATAGCGATAAGGTTGCTCCCCGAAGGATTTGGGGAGCGTTGTCGATGTGATGGTCGTTTGCCTGATACAGACCCGGTACGCTCCGGTAACACGGCACCATTAAGGTGCTAGCCCGACCATCTCGGGAACGATTTATGTGGCCACATTAAACCTTCAGGCCATCCCTCCTTTCCTCCCAAGTCCCATGAGGAGCTTGGGGTCGTCAGAGCCTCGTCTGTTAGTGAAACAGGATTCGCCGCGGATAGGTGAGGTTGACAATTGGGTTTGGAGAAGCTCTATATATTGCGCTGGCAACCTGAAGGGTTGCGCTACACAGCCCCTTGAATCTGGTATTTTAGTCGCCTCTTACGACAGGCATACCTACCGCGTGTATATTCTGACCCCCTAACCCACTGGGGGTTTAATATTCTGTCAATTGTTTTAAACAAATAACTTGACAAGCAGGCTAACGTGAATAGCCCATATGTTTTATTTTCTCCTTGCGGACGGGGCCACGAGTAATATTATAAATGCGGAAGTTTGGATGTTTGGTTATGCAGACGTTTGTCTTCGTGACTCAATCACGCAAGAACGGCTGAACGGATTTGGATGAAATTTGCACACATATAGCCAATAGTCTAGAAAGATCTACCAGCTATTTGCATATGGGGAGGTCCCCGCCCTCTAAGAACAGTAATAATTTAATTATTGTATTTTTTCATTTTGTGGCTGAATCACATCAGAACAGCTGCACGGATTTTGATGAAATTTAGGACACAGAAAATGGAAAGGGGGCCCACCAAGACCTCTTCGAACAATTACTTTTTAATAATTTTTACACATAACTTTACGTATACTGTTTCGCCAATATTACAAACTCAATGGGTCAAATAAGGCGAGGGCTTATAAAGTGAGCAGTGCCCGCTTCCCACTCCCCCTCTGGTACAAAATCTATAAATTGTTATAACTAAATAAAAATTTTCTCCTAAATCAATAATTTGTGGTATCTGGCTCATACAGATCGAGATCTAAACAATTTTGGAAAAACGATCCTTCTCCTCCCGCCATACGCGCTCCATCAATTGTTTTTATTAGCACGCTTTTATTAGCTGTACCTGTAGGTTTTTTTGTGACTCTCCGTTCGCTTCACACGCCTGCTGTCTTATTAACATGCTTTTGTAATTAGCTTCGCCTTATTTGTAATCCCGTCAGGGTCCCATCGAGACCCTTCCGGTATGATTTGTGGACAGTTTTCGGAATCCCGTCAGGGCCATTTCGTTACTATTTCTGTACCATTTTGGGACCCTTCCGGGATAATTTCTGGGTAGTTTTTGGGATCCGTACGGGATAATTTCGGGAATTTTTCTGGATGGCTTTCAGGACCCCTTTAGGGTGATTTCGGGACTTTTTCGGACTATTTTGGTATGATTTTGGGACCCTTCTGGCATCACTTCTGGATGGTTTTCGGGATCCTACCGCGATCGCGTCAGGGTCATTTCGGAACTATTTCGGGATCATTTGGGGACCCCTTAGGGATCATTTCTGGATGGTTTTCGGGATTCGTCCGGGAGCTCGTCGGGACTATTTTGTATCATTGTGTGACACTTCCGTGATCATTTAAGGACCCTCCGAAAGCGGTAGTCCAGCACACATGCTCGGTATGTTTTATCTTGAATATCTAACACAGCTGTTTCGTTCTATTTTCGAGTTTTTTTAAATGAATCCTGTAACGAACTGTTATAACTATAATTACACTTTTTTTAATATTTTAACCAACTAAATACCCAAAAAAGCAACACTATTTTAATTTAAAAAAATCTCTTAGGTTTTAGCTAATTGTTGTTTCACTCCTTTGTTCTATGAATAGTAATTCCTTCACCCTGTCATATCAATTAATTTAACTTAAAAACAAAATGTATTTCTTTAATTCGAAAAAAACTGTGTTGTACTATTCACGTAAGCGTGCCTTTCAGGTTATCAGCTCATTTAGTAATTTTTTTCACTCTATTACAAAAATAAAATACATTAGAAAAAAATAATTTTTAAACATATAACTTGATAAGCAGGCTAACGTGAATAACAGATTTATTTTAGTTTGCCTTGCGGACGGGGCCGCGGGTAAAGGCTAGTTATTCATAAAACGATCCATTTCTATGCAAGGCGGGTTGACTTGTGTTGCGTGTAAAGGGAGGTTGGTCGAGTTTGCATGGGCGAAACTATTTTTAGTAAGAAATTAAAAGCAAAAGTTACGAGATTTGTTGGAATGTTAGTTGTGGATTATCCGCAGGTGGCATATGATGCCATTGTCGGAATCGATGTGCTGTTAAAAGGTAAGGTGATTATCGAGGGCGGTTGTTGCAGTATTATGACCATTGATAAGAATGCTTTGAACATCGGCAGTGAACTACAGCGGGTATGGGTGATGATCTTGTTTACTTGGTAAATGCATTTGATTGTTTTGGGCAGGCGCTTCCGGAGTTGGGCAAGTCTAAATTCTTTAAGATGGAAATAAAGGTTACTTCGCTAAAACCAATTTATAAGAAGCCATATAATATAACCATTCCAAAGCAAAGCATTTTAGGGGGAATTATTTTAATTAGGTATCGTACGTAAGTCGAATGAAGAAAATAATTAATATTACTTGGAGGAGTTCTTGGAAATTATCCGGGGTGAGGTATTAGCATTGAGATTGTCAAAAAGTGCTTTTATGAGAAGAGGGGTAACGTTTTTGGGTCATGCGGTCAATGCAGACGGTATTAGGCCAGGAACTCGAATGTCGTTAGCAATAAAGGGGTATCCAAAGCCGAGTAGCCAGCTGGAGACTAGGCCCTGAATCAGATAGAGAGTTAAAGCCAATAGCATACTTTAGTCGTGCATGCACTTCGGCAGAGAGAAATTATCATGCCTAAGAATTGGATATTTTAGATGTAGTTGAGGCATGTGAGTGGTTCAGAATGTGCTCATTGGGCCAGTCATTCCTCGTTGTCACCGACTGCCATTCAATGACAACCGCGAAAATGGGCAAGTCAGTGGTTATAAGAATTGGACGCTGGTTGTAAAAACTTCAGAAGTACGACCATATCATAATGCATCGCGCAGGTGCATCTATGGGGCATGTATACGCCATGAGCCGTGCGCAAATCGAAGTTTCAGGGACGGTAGAGGTCGTTAAAGGCAAAGTGATGTCATTATCGGTAACAGACTGGGTACCAGCGATGCAGAGACAAGATGATAAACTTGATCAGATAGTTAAAATATTGCAGGGAACAGTGTGTTCGGACTAACTTAAATCAAAGCCGACTATGTATTAAAAGATCATCGATTTTTTCGGAAAACCGATAGTCGACAGGTACTTCTTTCATTTCATTTCATTTCATATATTTATTAAGTCAAATGATAACAACCTTACTGACTAGATAACAGGTGCGTGCCTTAAACAGAGACCTTGGCATGGCAAAGTCCAGGTCAAGGCTCCTGGATAGGCGATTAAATTCTTAGAAGAGGTGCGAAACTTAAGTAAATCGAACGCAGCAATTCAACGCGGAATGTACTGTGAAAGCGGAGAGCTCTGTTAGAGACATTGAAAGTCAACTGTCCAAATAGTTATGAGCAGTCAATGGCACCGGATATTATGCCAAAAATAAACATTACGTTTTGAACAAAACGTCTCACTTCAAGTGGCAAGACATTGATAAGCATGCATCTTGCAGTGCAGGGTGGCAGGGGATTAACAAAGTGTAGAGGTTGAAGAGCAAATCGTATGAACTTGCGCTGAATTTTTTCAATTCTTGAAGAGTGTGAAGAGTATATCGGATTCCAGATGACTGAAGCATACTCTAGCTTAGAACGCACTAAGGCATTGTATAAGATTTTCCTGGTATATGGGTCCTTGAAATTCTTAGCAGATCGTCGCAAGGAAGCTAAGTTGGTATAAGCCTTTGGTATGAGAAAGTTTACATGATTAAAAAAAGTAAAAGATGAGTCAAAAATTACGCCAAAATCGCGAAACTCATTAATTTACGCAAGATTTACATTTGAAATCGAGTACGCGAATGAAACCACATTCATAGACTTAGTATACGTCATGTGACATCATTTACTAATATTGATCCGCAGATTATTTTGAAAGGCCCAATTATTTATAGCATTCACATCTTCTTGCAGACTCAATGCATCAGAAGTACAGGAAATCCTCCGAAAGAGTTTTAGGTCGTCAGCATAAAGTAAATAATTCGCATAGTTTATACATGCGCCAACATCATTAATAAACATTAAGAACAAAATAGGGCCAAGGATGCTACCTTGTGGTACACCAGAGGTTGCTGAGAATTCATAAGACTTAGTTTTCTCGATTTCAACAAAAGAGATTCCATTTTCCAAATAGGACGTAAGCCACGACAGAAAGCTTGAGTGAAATCCCATGTCTTCAAGTTTCCACAGAAGTAATTTGTACGAAACTGTGTCAAAAACCTTGGAAAAATCCGCATATATATGGTGTCAACTTAACATCCATCCTTAATTAACTTGGCAAAACTGCTAAACAATCTAGTTGGAGGAAATTCCTGCCAGCTTGATCAGAAATTGGCAAAACTGCTAAAGATCTTGCTGGAGGAAAAGAGCCTGCCAGTTTAAAAATTAGTAAAATATTTAAAATAATCCTAAAAAGGATTATCAACAATAAAAATCCTAAAAGGATTATCGATAAGACCAAGGGTTATTAACAATTACAGACAAAAAGGAGATGAGTGGTCGTTTATTAAACACACAAGGCAAAACTAATACTTTGGAAGGACCAGAAGGATAAAACACTCATATACAAAAACAAACCACAGGAATTATGTACAACCACTAAACAGAATGCATTAATCAACATACGAGCAATTTTAATAGGCGAACGCATAAAAGGGTGGAATAAATCCGAGAAATTTGGCAGCAAAACAGGACATAATTGGTATACGATATCATATGGCAAATCAACAAGTAATGATCAATACTCTGGCAATGGATATTAAGTATATTTAAATCAATTAAAATTTAGAATATCTTGAGCGGCCCTGCGACGCTTAACCATTGGCAAAAATTATATTTTTGCCTAGGATTTTTTTTGTACAATAGGAAATATTAAAGAATAAAATTTATATATGTAAGGATTTAAAAGAAAAAAAAGAGAATTGATAAAAAATTAAAGAATTAAATAATTGTGTAATTTGGAGTGCTTAGACTGTTTTCGTAAAAATCTCTTAAATACCCTATTAACTTTCGTTACATATACACAGCTTCAGTTATTTCCTTTGCTATGAAGGAAATAAATACAGAAGAGGAATTCTATAGAATTTTTGAGAATTGTGCAAACACAATCAGAGATTTTATAAAAAGTTCAGAACAAATTTAAAAAAACAAAGAAAACAAGCAAGGTCCGAAACCGATCACTATAGAAGAGTATCGGCAGAGGAACAAATTGAGCAAAACAGAAGAAATACCAAAAGTACCAGCCCCACAAATCCAAAGAAGGAAGCGGGGAGGTAAGAAATTTAAAAAAAAGAAAGGAAATAGCTGAAACTTAAAAAATTTTGAACGTTACAACAAATACAGCAGATAGGATTAAATTAAAGGGAAAAATCCAAGAATAAAGGAAAATGAAATAAAGAAAAGAAAAAAAAACATATATTCGTCTTTTTTCAATTTATTCGACTGAATAGAAAATAGGAAGAAAATTCACTAAAATGCATTGGTAGACTAAAAGTAGATCAGAAAGCTATGAATTCGATAGGGAAAACATTTAAATAAAATGAGTAAATGGCAAGAAATTCACGACAAATTATCGGAAGAAAATTAAAGCGGAAAAAGCATATAAATGCATAAATAAAAATACTACAATAAAGCCAGAAACTATAATCAAACACTTAAATACAATCGTAGAAGCCCTAAATAATATGGGAAGGTAATAAATAAGGTAAATAATATACTCACTAAAGAACACTAAAATGCAGCTTACCAATTATTTTCACATGTACGTGACAAATTAGTATCCTCATTAGCGAGATACAACATAGAAATACCCATACCAACTACGATAGAAGAAAATCTCCAAACTGACTTTAATACCGTTCTAATCGAAACGTCAAAAACCGTACCCCTTCACCTTCATTAGAAGGTCACAATGGCACAAACAGTAGTAGAATTTATCAAAACTGCCTCATCAGTGTTGCCAGAATTTGATGGAAAGCCTGAAAATCTTCATAGTTTCCTAGATGCTCTTGATATTTTAGACCAAATCAAAGATACTCATGAAGCTTTAGCGATAACTATGGTAAAAACCAAACTAAAAGGCACTGCAAGAAATTTCATAGCAACAAGACTACTATTGCACAAATTAAGTTAAAATTGAAAAAAGGCGAATCAGTTGAAGTTTTGACAGCAAAACTACTAAATATCCAACAGCGCAGCAAAACTGCAAATCAGTACACAGGGGAAATAGAAAAAATAACTAGATCCCTGGAGGGAGCATATATCTCGAATGGCTTAAATACAGACTTAGCAACCAGATATGCAACCCAATCAGCAGTCAAAGCGATGTATAAGAACTGCTCAAACGAGAAAGTAAAAATGATTATGCAAGCAGGAACGTTCACAACAATGAACGATGCGATTTTAAAAGTTACAAATAGCTGTACCGAAATAACGGGTAGCTCAAATACAATCTTAAATATACGGCAACAAAATCAATTCTGGAGTAATTTCCGTGCTGGTTACCGAAGTAACAACTATGGGAATTACCGAGGTAGGAGATTTATACCACAGCCAAGATATAACAATAACTTGAAATCGTAAATAGAAAAATATGTGTATTAAATCTACACTTAAATAGTTATATATCTACAAAAACCTCTTTAAAAAACTCAATTTCAACTTTTTTAAAAAAAATCAAATAAGTAAGCATGAAATAAATACAAAACAAATAACAGACTTAAAGGGCATTGGTCAAGGTATAACAAGTACATTAGGCACAATCAAAACTGATTTAAAAGGCGACGACCTTCTAATTTATCATAAATTTCACGTCGTAGAAGACGACTTTCCAATACCGTGCGATGGAATAATAGGTTTGAATTTTATAAAGAAATATAATTGTATTCTAGATTATGGCAAAACAGAGGATAAACTAATCCTAAGACCATATGATTTTCCCCAAACCATCACAATGTATCTAACAAATTACCTAACTGCTAACACAATTACCTGCTAGATCTGAAGTCATTAGACAGGTAACAGTAAATACTGATAATAAATCCATCTTCATGCCCCACCAACAACTGGCTGAAGGCATTTTTATAACAAACACAAAAGTTTGATCCTTATTTGTGATTGTCAGAATTACTAACACCACACATAAAAAGACAACCATTCAAAATTACAAAATACATACTGAAAATTAGAAAAAGATATATTTGCACTAGAGACAGAACCTATTTCCACTAATAATTTTTATAGACAAAAACTACCCATGAAAGATGACACACCAGTATACATAAAAAACTATAGATTACCCGAGACACAAAAGGAAGAAATAAGTAAACAGGTTAATAAATTGATTAAAGATGACATTATAGAACCCTCAATATCGGAATACAACAGTCCAATTTTACTAGTTCCTAAAAAATCACTACCAGGTAATACAGAAAAGAGATGGAGACTGGTAGTTGACTACAGACAAGTAAACAAAAAACTAGCAGCGGACAAATTCCCACTTCCAAGAATCGATGATATTTTAGACCAACTTGGAAGAGCAAAATATTTTTCATGCCTAGACCTTATGTCAGGTTTTCATCAAATAGAATTACACCCAGACTCTAGAGATATAACCTCATTCACAGCAGAAAATGGTACATATAGATTCAAAAGACTACCCTATGGATTAAAAGTAGCACTAAATTCATTCCAAAGAATGATGACATTAGCCTTTGCGGGCCTCAAACCATCCCAAGCATTTCTCTATATGGATGATTTAGTTGTACTAGGGTGTTCAGAAAAACACATGCTAAAAAATTTAAAAGATGTTTTCTCGACTTGTAGGAAATACAACTTAAAATTACATCCAGATAAATGCCTATTCTTCAGTGAAGAAGTAACTTATTTAGGACATAAATGCACAAGCAAAGGAATACTACCTGACCCAAGCAAATTTGAAACAGTTCAAAATTACCCAACACCAAAAACAGCAGATGAAGTTAAAAGGTTCGTAGCGTTCTGCAATTATTACAGAAGATTTGTACCAAATTTTGCAGAGTACTCAAGAAAATTAACTAGGCTTTGCAAAAAGAATGTTTCCTTCGAATGGACAGAAGAATGTCAATAAGCTTTTGTCTACCTAAAGGAAGCATTAATCAGCCCACAACTTTTGCAATATCCCGACTTCAATAAAGAATTCTGCATAACAACAGCCGCTAGTGGGTATGCTTGCGGAGCAGTCCTTAGCCAAGAACACGATGGCAAACAGTTACCAATTGCTTACGCTTCTAGATCATTCACAAAAGGTGAAACAGAAAATTCTTAATTAAAAATGACCATCGCCCTTTAACATATCTTTTCTCGATGAAGAATCCTTCATCTAAATTAACAAGAATAAGACTTGAGTTAGAAGAGTACGATTTCGAAGTGGAGTACATTGCTGGAAAAGAAAATCATGTAGCGGACGCATTGTCTCGCATTAACATTACAAGCATGCAAAATAATGCAAGTTTCAACAAGATCAGCAGCTAAAAATGTAAAAAATAACATTAAAATTAAAGAAAGTCACACAGAGAACCCCAAAATATATGAAGCGCTAAATAAATTTGAAGTAAAAAGACTAGTCGAGCTCGTTTTCAATCCTTCGAAATTCTATTTCAAAAAAGAAAAGAAAATTTGTAGCCATTTTCATTCAAGTAACCTAATTGTTGAGGATAAGATTGACTTAGAACAATTCTTTACCAGGCTCGAAAGAGAAGCTGGCAATTTAGGCCTTGTACAAATACAGTTGTCCTTAGGGGAAAAATTGTTTAAAAGAAATTATACTGCAGCAGGAAAATTTATTGAAATAGGAAACAAGGTTCTCAAAAAACTAACAATTGCATTAACCCCCGAGGTTATATATGTGACTAATCCCGGGAAAATTAAGGAAATTCTGCAAAAATATCATGACGATCCTATTGGTGGTGGCCACTAGAGATATACGCCGCCGCCGATTTGTGTCGTCTTTCGCACGCCGCCGCCGATTGTCAAAAATATCGGCGCGGCGGCGGCGGCGTCCGGCGCGTTACTATATTTTCTAATCTTTTAAGATTGTTTAGGCCATTTATTGTTCATGTCGAAAATTGGTCGGATATGGTCGAAAGAAGTATCAGCGAATGCGCACCACTGCCAGTTATAAGAAACTAATTGCGAAATTTAACTATTTCTAACTGTTCAAAAGTTATTTAAATAAAACATGCGTTTTCGATGCTAGCTTAATACGGACTTTGCATCACCAAATTCACCAAGTTATTAAAACAAAACACTAAAAGAAAAGTTATATAATAAATTTATATGCTCACTTTGCGTATTTTTTCAAAAAATTAATGATGAACAATGAATTCAAATAAAAGGCGAACATGTTTTCAAATTTTCCAAGTTGTTAAAAAAGCAAATTACCCAAAAAAGGTGCCGATTTTTTAAAGTATTTTATATTGCGATTGGGGAATCAGTGATGCAAAATCCTTTAGTAGGTTCTAGGCGCATAAACACTCCTTTGGAATGTTTCTTACCTCATACTTAAGTTGAGAATATATGTACTTATGAGGAGGGTTTGAAAAATCACTTGGTCTTACATTCAAACATCTGTTGTTTATTTGCGAAAATATACAATAGCGACTGGAATGTTAATTTTGATTTTCATACTTCATCCTTCAAGACCCAAGTCTCCCGGTTTGACATAAAGTTGGCGGCCCTATCCAAAACTAGTCCCTTGGAGTGAATCACATTGATTATAGCCTATCAACCAAGTTTAAATATCACCTACACATTACGGCTCCTTTTACAAATATTAATACATAGGCAAATATATTTACCAGGTGAAGCTTTGTCCTTCGCAAGAACACTCAAAGTGGTGAAGCAAAAGCTTTCCTAAGACAGTCGAACTAATGACCGTGTGTGCTACTACCCTAATGTAGTGGATAGTCGAACTAGTCTGAAAAGTAAAGCTGTCATCCATAATGAGCTCTTATAGCATAAGGCCGGTAAACAGCAGTTAACATCTTTCAACTTGAAATCGGTCGACTTTCATTCTAAAATATCGTTTTGATTTAACGATTGAAATCAATGTTGTGAACACAAACGTCTGAAAACTTTGGTCTACATTTTAAAAATTTTATCCAGGGCCCTTGTAAAATTTTAATTATGTAGATGCGCCGAAGATTATACGATTTTCACCCATGAGTTACGCAATGACATCCACTTAGACTGCTTATGATTTCGAGGGCGGCATCCTTGGCCGAATAGTCACACCCTAACGTTTCAAGGTGTTTCTCTGGTATATCTCGGCAGAATAGCGCCACAAAAACATCCGTTAGAAAATCTTCGGAGCTACATCTAGAGCTTCTAGGAAAGTGACGTCGACGAAGGTATTTATTTATTTATTTATTTATTTATTACAGCTTATAAGCCTAGATTAATAACTCCATATCACATATTACATATTATATGAGATCTCTTCTATCTATCTTATTGCAGTTGTACGACAATATGATATTAATTTTTTTTTAAATACATTCAGCTCTTCACAGTTTCTTATATCTATAGGAAGTTCATTAAATCTTTTTAATCCTTTGTAAAATAAGTTGAGCTGTCCGCTTTCTGTGGAAAAGAGCGGAAGTCTAAAATTATTCTTATTTATAGTATTAATATTGTGAATATCTTTTTGGTATGCAATATTATTGCTCAAATACTCCGGTAAATTCCCTTTTTTAATATTAAAAACAAAAATCATTACAAAATAAAGTATACGCTGTTTAATACTAAGCCATTGTAATATGTTCAGCATATCACTTGTCGGAGTATCACGTTCTTTATTTAATATAAATCTCATCGCCTTATTTTGCAATTTCTGTAAGCTATCTATTATCTTATCTGCCACCAGAAACAGTATGGTAGGGCAGTAAGTAAAATGGGGCTCTACTATAGTTCTATATACTAAGATCTTGTGCTTCTTCGATACGTATTTACATGACCTGTACAGGAAACCTATTTTTTTAGCAATCTTTTGCTTAAGACCATTTATGTGGTCTTCAAATTTCAATCTATTATCAATAACTATACCTAAATAGTTTAGTTTTGACACTTCCATAAGTACACTGTTGTCTATTTTTAGCTCATAACTGTTACTAACGGGGGTTCTACTCAGAATCATATACTTGGTCTTATCGGCATTTATCTTTAATTTGTTTTGGCACGTCCATAGCTATATATTATCTAGTTCTGTTTGCATTTTTTTATCGCTTATCAAAATGAGAGTATCATCTGCAAACAACTTTAAGTTACAATGTTTTACTGATTTAATTATATCATTTATATATATTTTAAACAATATTGGTGCAAGTACTGATCCTTGTGGAAGGCCAATATCGACTGGTGTTTCATTTGAGAGAAATGTTCCATTTACTAGTGTTCTTTGGCGACGAATTGAGAAGTAACTTTTGAACCATGCAAGCGCTTTATCTCTCACTCCAATGCTGTAAAGTTTTTCTATCATAATTTGTTAAGATATTGTTTCGAACGCTCGTTTTAGGTCTAAGAATACCGCAATTACAAAATTTTTTTCATTAAGTTGGTTTTTCCATTCAAAAACAATTGAGTTTAAAACAGACTCGCAAGGATATTTTTTTCGAAAACCAGATTGCTCTGGTATTACAATTTTGTTCAACTCCAGGTACTGTTCCAGCTGTTCTTTTGCAATTGATTCAATGATTTTTTCATCGGCCGGCAAGGTATTTATGGGTCGCATTTCATTAGATTTTATAGTATTTTTAACTTTTTGAATAGGTATAACTGTTGTTAGCTTCCAAAAGTCTGGCATTGTACCAGTTCTGAAGCTTTCATTAATAATATTCGCATTAAAGTATCCCGTGTACATAACAGAGTCTTTAATTACACCTTCCGTAATAAGATTATTTCCGCCTATCTTATGTTTAAACTTCTTAACAATTTGTGTCACTGTATCGACAGTCACTTCATCAAATTCGAAGTAGCTGGTCACGTTGTATTCGTGGTTAAAGTTATTTGTGACTATTTCAATGTCATTGTTTATATCTTTTATACTCTTACCGAAAAATATATTAAGATTATTAGATATATCTTTTCCATCTTCATATACTTTATTATCGATTTCGATCTTTTTAATTAGAGATTTTTCTTTTTTCAAATTTACAGTGTCTTTTAGACATTTCCACATTTGTTTACTATTTTTGCTATTTATCGAAATTTTATTTTCTAGGTATTTAGTCTTCTTAATTTTAATTAATTTTTTGTATTGCCTGTTTATAGTTTTGCACTGCACCCAGTCACCGCTTATTTGACAAATTTTATACAAGCTATTTTTACACTTATTTAAGTCTGTTAGCCCTCGATCATACCATTTGTTCATGAGTTTTACTTCAACTTGTTTTTCAAAAGTTAAACATTTCATGGCTTGAGCCATAACATCATTTATTATTCGAACTTTTTCTTCGACTGATACCGTATTCATTAAACTCAGGTTATAGTTTCCGAATATATTCCAAAGATTCTCAGCACTGTAGTATTCCCATGAGGTTATACACTTTTTTAAACGCATTTGGTATTCTTTCTCTGATATCAGTTAAACCTAATTGTTTCGTGGTCAGATATTTTATTATCTTCAAGTCTCTCACAATTAATGTTATCACTATTAGAGTATAATAAATCAATCCTTGTTTGGGAAGTTTCTGTGATTCGTGTATTTAAATCTATTTTTTGGGTCATGCATACATTTGCTAGAGTGTCATTTAAGCTATTTCGAATTGTAATATTTCTGTTCATGTCTATATTGAAATCTCCTACAAGAATATTACTCTCAGTTGGTACAAATTTCACTAAAATACTTTCATTTAAGTAATATATAAAATCAATGTCATTGCTATTGGGTGAATGATATAATACTCCGACACACCATTTTGTACCACTGTTCCTTATTTTAATAATTATACACCACACATTTTGGCTTATACTGCTGTTGTATATAACCTTATATTCTATTGTTTCATCCACGTATATAACTACACCGCCAGTATGCCTGCTGTGCGAGTCACATCTAACGATATTGTAATTAGTTAATTTTAATTCGCTTTCTTCTATATTACATGTAGTTCTATATTCGGAACATAACACTGAAGAATTGTGGTGTGCCGCAAACTCGGCAACGGAGTGGAGGCACCACAATTGCGTTTAGGGTAAATTTAAATGAAAAGAAAAGAAAGGCGAGAGATATTTCTCGTTATAATAATGATTTTATTTGAAGTGAAAATTAAAATTAGTACAATAATTTACCTTGTATAATAAAATGTGGCGGGGCTCCTCGGACGTCTGGTTGTAGTTCGCTCAACGATCGCTGGAAAAGTAGACGGTTGCCTTGTCGAGGACAACCGTTGAACCGCGGAAAAAGTCTCCGGTTTTAAGGGGAAGCTTCCGCACATAGTTGTACCGTCATGCATGTATATGTGTACGGACAACATAACCCTACCTATGTACACATATACATGCAGGTGGGCGAACTAGGGGTCGATAAAGTGGTGCTATTAGGGTGGCGCAAGTTAAGAAGAATTTAGGCTTCGGGCCTAAACATGCCGGCCCCCTTGCGGTACGCAACAGCCCAGATTCCGCCCGAGCGTCCCCGACCACGATTTGCCTTAAAACTAGATTCTAAATTAGACGATGCGCGCTGGATGGCGCGACGGCATCCTCCTTGCCTTCGCCCTGACCTAGAGCTAGGACGATAGGAAAAAAAATTAATGGAAACCGTATGATATATTTCTTGCCATTCATATAAAACTTCATTTATTTCGGGAAATGTACAATTTACATGTTTAAAACTTACAATAAACTAATTAAGTAACCCTAAATAACCATTAGGGTATGCTAGATCGGGTGTGTCCCCGAAAGCACCCACCCGAAGATCGTGCTTTGCGCGAGCAGCGATCCAAAGATGGTGGTAATGTGCCCGACGTCATGATTTCGGGGTAGACGTCGCCGCCAAGAACGAGGCGAATTGGGGTGGACGCATAAAAATGGGGGTCCGCAAGTCGGATGTGCTTGTAAGGAGCCGCGACGCTGGGGTCGACGTTGTAAGTTGGACTGTTGCGCCTGAAGTCGTGGACGCAGACTGCGTGAGTCGTCACCGTCTTACTCTGCCCATGTTTGCCTCTAAAACGAATAAAACAGCCGGTTTCGCCGTCGGCGTTGGTTGTCGGCAGTGCTAACTCTCGCGCCAGCCTGCGGTCGATCGTTGTGCGGGGGGAACATGCGTCTATGAGTGCACGAATGAGGTGCAGACGCCCTCCGGCTTCCATCTTTACGATCGCAGTTGGCGCCAGAGCAGCCATTGGCCGAAGAGTTGGGCCGGCTGAGGCGCGGGCCGGAATGACCCCGTTCCGGAATGAACTGTGTTGGGGTAGCTGGAGAGGCCGAGTTGCCAGTCTACCGTCTCGATGGTCTTCCTACACGTGTCGTATCGCGTGTAGCTGGCGCGGCCGAGGGGCCAGTCTACGATCGCGCATTGGTCGATGTGCTTGCGTGCGTTGTTGCGTAGGTGGGCGGAACGGCCGTGATTCCGCTCCACTTTTTCCTCGTCGTTCGTGTGCTAATAGGGGTCGGAACGGCCGTGGGTTCGATCCCCTAGTGTCGGAACTTACTATGTGGGAGCCCGCTCCACTCCCGGATGGCAGTTGTGGTTCTTCTGCAAAGGCCGACTCAGACGCGTGGAGAGACAGCGCCTCATCCATCGTCCCGTCGTCCACCTCTTGCATCGTAGGCATCCGCTCAAAACCTTCTCCCTCTTCTTCCATGACTAACTGATTCCAGCTCTTCGGCGGCTCTGGCTCGGGCGACAAGTCCTCCATGGAAAGGTGCAGCGTGGTATGATGATTGCTACCACATCTTCGGCACCTTCCTTTGCTCGTGCAGTCTTTAGCGCGATGTACCATTGAAAGGCAATTTTGGCAGTACTTGGCCTTTATAATTTCGCGCAGTCGTTGCAGCGGGGACTTCGCGCGGTATATCGGGCATGACCTGATGGGATGTTTCGCGTCGCATAAATGGCACGGCTTTGGGTAACGAGCGGCCTGGCGCTCGGTCCTCTTTCGTAGCGAAGCGTAACGAGTCATTCTATTTAGAGAAGATGGAATAAAAATAAAGGGAACTTGTTGATTTATTAGGACCATGTTACGCGTTCGGCGGCGAGTAGGCCCCAATTCTATTATCGGCGCTTTTGAAATTTCGCGCGTGAGTAGGGTGAAAACATGTCTAAATGCCTACGAGAATATATTCATCTCGCGGACGTTATGTGCGTTGCTTCTTTCACCGCACGTTATGTGCCTGGGTCATTAGTGCGTTATTCTGTTTAATTTTGTGTCATCCGGTAGCGCTTCAGCTAGTCAGGCATACTAGTGCTGCAGAAAAATTGACATTTAAGTTGCTTGGTACTCACATTTTGGTACCGAACCGGGTAGAGAGTGTTTATTGTGGGATCTTGCGAGTCGTTGTTATTTGTGTTGTTGGTGCTAAAAACCAACAACTTTCCTGCCCGCCACAAAAAAATGTTTGGTCAGCAAAATTTTATGCTATAAAAAGAAAAAATAAAAAATCTTCGTTTTGGACGAGGAGAAAACTTTGTCGAATGTACCATTCTTTTGTATTGCCCTTCGATTATTTGCTCAACTCTTCCCCAAGTATGCTTGTAGTCCTGTTTTATTAATAGTCTTTATTAAAAGCCACGGTTCCCGAAGTGTATTTGACTCCGTTTGCATCTTTGTATGCACCCCTAATACAATGTACATTTAACACTCGGCATGTATATGTACATACGTCGGTATAAGTATATGGACAGTCAGTGCGCGGACTCTATCGCATTGGTAGATTTACGAACCTTTTGACCCATTTTCATTTTCTAATACTACTCCCACCGAAGCCCAAAATCTACCAATATTTTCAGTATTTTCGCATTGAGAACCAATACTGTGATCATTTTGTAAAGTATTGAATTGCCGAGCCCACCCACAGAAAAAAATGTGAAGAACTTAAACAGGAAATAAATTTTTGATTAGAGAGATATAGTAACTGAGCACGCGAATATTTTCTGCGCTATTTTTCTCAGTTTTTTTGTGAATAATTTGAACGACAATAAGAAGTTTTACGTAAACGATGACATGCTGAAATCGGTTATTTTTGGGGCAAGATTTTGGTACTTTGGAAAACTATTGTTGTAATTAGACGTTTCGTTAACTTTTTGGTTGTATATTTCAGGAACTAGTGAGTATCCTAAGGCATATGCTGAGTCTATACAAATTTCCATATATTTTGTTTTGGGTACATGTATAAACTGCAGCTATTGCTTTCTGAGAAAAAGAGAAAAAAAACCAGTCTACTACTATTTTCATATTTTGCTACCCACATTTTGTCTTGTTTTAAAAGTCCGGGCACTGGTATAAGTTTACCAAGCATATATATATAAAGAAAAAAATTAATCGGACATTTATACATACACTCGTTTATAGCATGTAAAATTCCTATGAATTGGGACAACGGGAAATACATCGTATGATTTTCCCGTTGCTTCCTTTTTTTCTACTACAGCGCGCTGCTGGCGTACCTAATACTATTAATTGCATTGTGGAGGTATTTGCGCGTTGACGCATCGTGGAGAGTGAGTGAAAAAAAAAGAAAATGAAATTATCCAACGTACATTTTGGGAAAATAATTGCACGCGCTTTTGTGGATGTTTGATCGCTAGCTTTTCGCTGATGAGCATCTTCCAAATCCATTAAAAGGCACAGTTTCTCTGCAGCATAATGGCGCGTAATTTCTTAATATTTTTACTACCGCACTTGTCGAAATTAGCTTTGGTTACATGGGGAATGCTCAACATATCACTTTCTGATTCTGGAACTGTTTTCGGACATCGCTTTTAATGCTTGTATATTCATGATACTAGCCCTTGTGACACTATGTGCAGCAGCTGTTGTACGGCACAAATCTAATAGATCCGAGTAGCAACGTTCGTAAATGGCACGCAATTGGGCTGCAACAGCTGCTGCTGGATCGTTTGGCGAAGCCGCTGCACCACCGAACCCAAGAAGGGCACGTTTCGGAGCATCTTTACGGGAAAGTACAAATGTGAGTATTATGCTATCTTGCATAAGCGTATATATCGTTGGGCCCAACAAAAAACGTAAGCTTGTGGAATATCATTGGAGAATATTAGGTCCTCACGTTGTAATCCTTCCAGAACCATTTTGCGCATTAAACGTTATACATCTGATTTGTCCCAATCTTTGAGAACGCCATGATGTACCGCTTTCTCATGGCCGGAATCTACGATGCGTTTAACTAGAGACCCTTTCAGCACAAAAATCCTTTGCCAATGACGGCCAGGAAAGCCGCTCACATAGCAATTCATATACATATGTAAGGATGACGTGCACAGGAGCCATCACCATCAAACAAATCGCACATGTATGTAAGCATATTGTAAACAGTTCTTCGGGTGATGCGTGATACTAAGCTGTCATCCTTAAACATAGAACATGTTAGCATATTATATCTCAATTCAATAGCACGTTTGCCGATCAGTTGGCAAGGCAAGAAAGCTGCCTCGTCTTCGAAAGCTTTTGTACAGCGCACTTTTAGTAACATCCATGCCAAAAGTAGTGGACCATTTGCAGGATTATGATACATTCTTATTATTTCTTTATCTAAAGAATCAATAATATTGAGTGCCAATGTTGAAGCATTATCTGGCAAATCAATACAATTCAATAGCAGAATAGTCTCTGAATAAGCCAAACGTGTTCTTATTTCATTATGTAAGGGTTTACCAAATAACTTTGTCGACGCCCAAAATGTATGTTGTCTAAAACAGCTGAAATGGCAAAAGCTCACAAATGAGTAGTAAAATGTGTGTCACTTCATTAATTTCACGCATTTCCCTCTGACCAAACAATTAAACGCGCATGATAATAGAAAAATTTACCATTAGCCACCTAATCGGTGGATACTCGTTGAGTTGTTGCTCCAATTGATTGAGATATGAATTGCGTAGTTTAGGTAATGTTATTTTATTTCAAAGTTCTTTGTATTGAGTGTGGTATGGATGATTTGGAACTTTGTAGACAAAGTAGCATATTTTTAACGATTTTTAATACAATTATGCGTTCGAGTGTGTAATAGCCCCATATGTCATCGAGTAGTTTGCTCATATTACTTTCTGATGAAATGTGTGTGGTCAATGAGCTTGCTGAACCACGATATTCATTTGTTAGATAGCAACAGAGTATCTTCCAACATTGTTGCGATTCTAAATCCAATAGCTCTTGCAAGTTCTGCGTGAATGGCAGTAATTTCAGCTGTTTCCTCTCCTTCAACAAATCTTCTAATTTCACATTTGAAGCAGATTTTTTTGCGAAATTGTAGCACACCGTCTTGCAGCTCCTTGGATACATTCAACAACTCTTCACGCACTGTGCTCTCTGGTGTCTCGTGGTATATTCCGGATACCAATTGCCACAGACCCTTCCAATCGGTGATAACACTTGGGGAGGAGCTCATTGCTTTATCTAAACGTTTTTCAGACGTTTCTCTTATTTAATTGGAATTTCAATTAAAATTTCTAAAATAAAAACAAATTACATTCCTTGCATTGTCAGCCGCACCTCAACTATGTGTAGAAGAGTGAAAGGCGCCCGCCCCCTACATATGTCCTTAACAGCACGCACATCTTTTGGCACTGTTCCAGCATATTAATTTCCTGGTAACTTTGCTTTTTAAGACAATTATCGCATGCTGTATCTCTTCGTTCCAGACATTGTTCACTCGTAAAATGCTCACTAAAAATCTAGCTGTTGGGCACGTCGACAATCTGTTACATTTTCACAGTATCTCTCTAGTTCTCTACATGTAGCTTCTTTACATCCATTGCAACCGTGTTATCCAAGTCCAATAATTTCTTCATACGCGACATATCCGTGGTAATTATAGTAACGTAAACAGTGAGCTATTTCGCCATCATGACCTGCAAGTCCTGCTTCTTGGTAATAGCCTTCAATGGCTATTGGTAACGAGTAGTGCAACACAAAACGTACGTCTGGGTTATAAATACCCATTCCGAAAGCTATTGTTGCGCAAAGCACACGCACTTTACCACTCAACCAATCCTTTGACGCGTCTCACGTAGAGGATCTGTTAAACCGGCAGAAGAGCGAACCGCATGATACGCTAGCGATTTTATGCCAGCTGCATGTAATTTATTTGCAAGCTCTTCACATTCCTTACGCGATAAACAATGAATTATACCACTCCATTTAGATGGGCGTCCTCTTAGGAAGGCTTGTATATCCTCTAATGTACTAACACCCCGTGTCGGCAACACTGAAATTTACTTAAATTGCTACGACTAAACCTGGGTTAAACCCATTTAGGATGTGCCCAATGCAATTGACGTAGGATATCAGTGCGTCCGCGGAGTGTAGCCGTAGCGGTTAGCGCCATGATTGGCACTTTAGGAAGCCGTTTGCGTAGTATGCCAAAACGCTTGTAATCTGGGCGAAGATCATTACCTTATAAAAATGTGAACGTAAACGGGAGTAGTTCTGGAGAATGCGAAGCCAGTTGTCGTAACTGTGCGCACCCGGTCCCATGCTGCTTCACCAGATGAAGGAAAGGTGCCGAAGAGCCAACAGTGTCAACTTGGCGAGGTTGAGTCCATTCTTGGAGACAATTTACCGAAAACTAAATTGACTATTGTCAAAGTGCCGTACCATGCGACATGTAAGCAACAGCTCGTGGAGTGAAAACTAGGAAAATTTGAAGAAGTAACACAAATTAAATTGCGGATGATTTTAGAGTCTACATTCATTTTGATTATCAGCGAATTATCAATATTATCTGATCTGAGAAACCGATTCATAATCCCATGTAAAAAATATGCAAATTTAGTTTAGATTTTATATTGAGAGGAATATTTGTTAATTTTTTTTGACTTACGCATGGACTATATATCATTATATTTAAGTTTTCCCTGCAGTTCATTTGCCAAACTTTTTTAAGGATGTTAACAGCACTGTATTAGGGTTCTGGTGTCCTCGCTCGGGGTGAGCGAGTGAATTTTGGGTTTGATTTTTTAAGAATTAAAAAAAAGTGTTTTGTGGCAGAGGGGGGATCTGCGTGAGGGCTTTTCTGGTATTACATAGCGATATAAACAACTGTCTATCGCCCTCAAGTGTCACAAAATCGACACATCCAATTGGGATGCAATACTAACATATTTGTGTTCGACAAAGTTACCGGAAAGTACCCTGGCTCTATGGGAACAAAGCATAGAACATAAAATGGACATATCTAAATGGGAAGAAAGACTTGGTGCCTTCCAAACGAAGGTATCAAAAGCTACCTCAAAATCAACATCAAGGGTTTTTTGCAAAATGTGCAAAGCTGAACACAGGTTAGGGAATTGTCCCCGATTCTGTGATCTGACCCCAGTGGAGAGAATCAACTTCATCAAGTCCACGGGGGGATGCCTGAACTGCTTATCCCCAGGACACACAGTGACGAGGTGCACCAGTTCGTACAACTGCGCTAAATGCCACTCTCGTCACCACACGCTCCTGCATGCGGATACAGTTCAGCAAACTACGAGGCGCAATCCATTTAAAGACGCGGATAATATCCCGTCAACTTCAGCACAAACACAAAGGAGACAGGAATCGGGGCAACCAAATACTTCTGCGAACCAGAATGTAAATTCCTGTCATGCTCATTCCAGCACAGGCGTGCTATTAGGAACTGCTCGCGTACACATTCATCATAATGGTACCGACTTCTCCGCGCGGGCACTAATTGATTCAGGGTCTGAATGCTCTTTCATGACAGAAAGGCTAAAACGCAGAATCAATTTGCCGGCAAGGAAAATGCATGCTCAAGTTTCAGGCATCACCAACGCAGTATCTGCTCAAGTTAAAGAGGTATCCACCATCAAGCTACGTTCACCAGTAGACCCATGCTTTAGCTTGACTACTCCTGTTCTAATTTTAGCCAAACTAACTGGGAATCTGCCATCCTGCCATCGAACAATGACTATGCAGGCATTCCCAGACTTAGTTTTGGCAGGTAAGAGGTTCTACGTCAATGAAGATGTAGACCTCATACTTGGTGGAGACATATATCCCCAAATTATACTAAGCGGTTTAAAAAAGAATGTACTAAATACACTTCTGGCCCAACAGACAGTGTTCGGTTGGATACTAACCGGTCGTATTGAAGCACCGAATCCAACAAAGAACTTAGTGTCGTTTTACAACGAAGTCGCGCTGGACAACCAACTAAAAGCATTCTGGGAGTTAGAAAATTTGCCAAAAGGCAAAAGCATTAATGCAGATGACGCATATTGCGAACAGCTGTATAAAGAAACAACAAGAAGAAACGAAGATGGGAGGTACATAGTATCCCTCCCATTCAAGCAAGGCTACTCAGAAGAGTTGAGTTTAGGAGGATCCCTTAACCGCACATTCTCACAATATTATCGAAACGAGTCCCGGTTAATAAAAAATCCGGACTTAGGGAAAGAATATATTAGGGTACTCTCAGAATACGAGACTCTTCGACATATGGAAAAAATAAGCAGTGTCGTCGCGGCAGATGAAACAAATAATTACTTTCTGCCACACCACGCCGTTGTCAAAGCAGAAAGTATAACGACGAAAGTCCGAGTCGTTTTCAATGCCTCAAGCCCGACGGCTAATGGCACCAGTCTAAACGACATTCTCCTACCTGGTCCAATACTACAAGCAGATCTCCCAATTCTTATTCTACGTTGGAGACTCTGTCGTGTATAATCTCAGCCGATGAGATTAAGGCAACGACTCAAGCATTAATACGAGTCTGCCAGAAACAATTTTACGGGACAGAATATTTAAAATTGAAAAATAGGGAACCTATCGATCGAAAGAGTGAAATACTGTCACTAAACCCATATATCGACAAAGATGATATTATTAGAACAGGGGGGCGTCTAGGGGCGTCAAAAGACATGCCATACAACGAGCGGCATCCGATCATCTTGCCTTACAATTACAGGCTGTCTCGCCTTGCAGTCATGATGATTCATCATGATTCCCTTCATGGCGAGAACCAGCTCATGCTCCGACTTATTCGCACCCAGTATTGGATTCCGAATGTCAAGACAATGATCAGAGCCATCATCCACAATTGCAAAACCTGCATTATTCACAGGAAGCAGACGCAGTCCCAACTTATGGGTACCCTTCCCTGCGAACGTACTACTTTTACTCGCGCGTTCACCAATACCGGGGTAGATTTCGCGGGGTCTTTCGACATCAAAAGCTACCGCGGTAGGGGATGTCGACTGTCCAAAGGCTACGTATGCCTCTTTGTTTGTTTCTCCACTAAGGCCATCCACCTAGAAGCCACTAGTGACCTGAGCACCCCATGCTTCCTCGCAGCCTTTTCGCGTTTTATCGCGAGAAGAGGATGTCCAAAAAACATCTACTCCGACAATGGTACGAACTTTGTCGGAGCTTCCAGATCTCTACGATCGGAATTCCAAGCCTTCCTGGCAGAAAGCTGAGACAAAACAGTCTCCAAGTATAGCCATCAAACATTAATTGGCATTTTATTCCCGCCGGCGCTCCACATATGGGCGGCCTGTGGGAAGCGGGAGGGAAGAGCTTCAAAAGCCACTTCAAAAAGGTCGCTTCTCTCCATAAATATACCATGGAGGAGTTCCAAACCCTTTTGTGCCGGATCGAGGCATGCCTAAATTCACGGCCTCTCAGCCCGGCGTCCAATGACCCAACGGACCTGGAGCCACTAACCCCAGGACATTTCCTAATTGGCAGCCATCTTCTGGCGCCGCCAGAACCGGAGGCGAACGAAAGTCCTGCCTCCATGATAAATAGATGGCAGAAGCCCAAGGCCCTCCACCAAACCTTCTGCCGGCGATGGAAAGCCGAATATTTATCCGATCTTCAAAAGCGTGTGAAGTGGAAATACCCCACACAAAATATGCAAGTGGGAGATCTCGTTGTCCTCAAAGAGGTCCCCCTGTGGGTTAGGGGTTAGAATATGCCCACGGTAGGTATACCGGTCGTAAAAGGCGACCATAATACCATGGGTACCCAATCCATGAGTAAGGTGTTTTACTCGAAAGGCAGCAGGGTGGACGCGGTGTATCACCCTGTGAGACCCTAGGCAAGGTCTTTATAAAAAGTGCTACCGCGGGAGCAGGAGAAGCCAGTGTGATCTGGTGCACTGCATCGAACGATGCTTTGTACTCAGGTCTCACCTCCTGTCCTGGGATGGCCCCCTTGTGGGAGCATCGCGGTGGCTGTGGTTTCAAACAGAGTTCACTTATGACACACGCTCTGAGTAGACTTGTTTTCCTTTGGGCACCCAAGACCCAAGGGAATTCGGTCTCATGCTTGCCACGGCGGTCCCAATTTCATTGAGAAGCTGACCCTGAGGGGCAGATGATAGGTTGGTCACATCCCTTAAATTGTGACAAATGCTGAAAATAGTTGACGAAAGATGGTGTAAGAGCGCATGTCTATCGTCAGCCAAAAAGCAATCGATAATTGTACGAGTGGGCCGGTGCTCATCTCGTCTTTTGAGATGTTTTGAGGCTGCTTTAGACTGCGCAAGCGAATAGAAGGCGTTCGCTGTGTGGACGGCCACACCCTATATGTGGCAAGATTTGACGTTGTCAAATCACTGTAGTGTGGCGGACTGCAGTGCAAAGATGTTGCTGGGGCAGGTACTCGGTACTTACAGGTCTGTGAGCGGAAAAGGTTGGCCACATCCCTTAATTGTGGTAGGAGTGTATTTGGAGGCAAAATCGGTGCATAATTGTTGTGTAATTGAGTGGAAATTGGAGCGAAATTAGTAGCGAAAATGGAAGCCAATAGAAGACAATGGCACACAATGTTTGTCAACGTAGTGTGGCCTCAAGCGATATCGAGGGGCATTGTTGAGGCGGGCACTCGGCACTCACAGGTCTGTGTGCGGAAAAGGTTGGTCACATCCCTTGATTTAAATTGTGATGGTGTTTGGTGTTGAGGACGGCGCATAATTGGATGCCAAAGCTCACTTCGTTTGTCAACGTAGTGCGGCCCTTTAAGCAACATCTAAGCAAAACCAAGCGCCGCTAAATATCTCAATCTGGTTAACTTGTTAACCAGATACTGAGATATCAAAATCAATGAAAGAGGGATCTTGAGGCAAGCACGGAACTCGCGGTGGAGTTGCCGTGCAACCGGGTGCCATTACCCGAAAATGGAAGAGGAGGATGGATAGTCCTCCTCGGCCAAACCAAGGCTGGTTGACTTGAACACCCCAGCTCACCGCATTGGTACCAACTTGTTGGGCCGAAGATCAACGGACATTGATCTGTGTTTTACACCGGAGGTAAGTCTTCACGACAGGGACTCCCGTAATTCACGTTCTTTCGTCTGTCCTCAAAGAGGACAACTTATCTCCCAACGAATGGAGGTTAGGTAGAGTCGTCAACGTACACCCCGGCGAAGATAACCGAGTACGTGTGGTTGACCTCATAACCGAGAAGGGTCAAGTCAGACGACCTTTGGTCAAACTGATCCTTCTTCCTACGGAGATAGATTGTGAGAGGACCACGAGCTCCTCTTAACAATCCTTCCGTTCCTCCACATCCCCCCCTTTCATAAAAATCATCCCCAACTCTCGTTCACCCGGAACGAGGCCAACCAACCACCCTAATTCAGATCTGCCTCTGTCACCGAGACCAAAGGCATTATCCGGCCCATTCAATTTTTAAATTTTCAAAAAAAATCTAACTCAAAATTCGCTCGTTATACGTATGCGTGACGTATGAATTACCTCTCCAACTGCATATTTGGTGAAGTAGCTCGTCCCACCAACGACAAGTCAATGAAGGTGGTTCGGATGTTCGCCGAGGAACCTGTACAAGAGCGTGATATATTGATCAAATGGTACCCACGACATGTAGAAACACATATACTTATGAAAAACCTACGTGCTTATGGTCTTTGCCGTGATGAGCATGAAGATTTCAAGGAGGAAATGAAACGTTTAAGACGTTTGCGTGGCAAAGCTCCGCCTAAGAAGGGTGAGGGCAAACGTGCACAAAAGAAATAATATCGTTACACAAAATATATTTAAGACTAGTTACTGTAGTATCAATTTTTTTGCTTTAATAAAAGTTTGGCTTCACCAATAAAAAAAAAAAAACAAAAACCAAACATTTTTTTGTGGCGGGCAGGAAAGTTGTTGGTTTTTAGTACCAACAACACAAATAACAACGACTCGCAAGATCCCACAATAAACACTCTCTACCCGGTTCGGTACCAAAATGTGAGTACCAAGCAACTTAAATGTCAATTTTTCTGCAGCACTAGTATGCCTGACTAGCTGAAGCGCTACCGGATGACACAAAATTAAACAGAATAACGCACTAATGACCCAGGCACATAACGTGCGGTGAAAGAAGCAACGCACATAACGTACGCGAGATGAATATATTCTCGTAGGCATTTAGACATGTTTTCACCCTACTCACGCGCGAAATTTCAAAAGCGCCGATAATAGAATTGGGGCCTACTCGCCGCCGAACGCGTAACATGGTCCTAATAAATCAACAAGTTCCCTTTATTCCATCTTCTCTAAATAGAATGACTCGTTACGCTTCGCTACGAAAGAGGACCGAGCGCCAGGCCGCTCGTTACCCAAAGCCGTGCCATTTATGCGACGCGAAACATCCCATCAGGTCATGCCCGATATACCACGTGAAGTCCCCGCTGCAACGACTGCGCGAAATTATAAAGGCCAAGTACTGCCAAAATTGCCTTTCATATTTATATTAAGATATATGCCTAATAGTTGCTATTTACGGTTTAGCTTTTTTTGTTGGCAGTTTTTTGTATATGCCGGGCATTTAACACTAAATGCAGAATGATTCACGTCAACGTCTAATAACTTTTTTTGCACTAGTTCGTAGCAATTAACACTTTTTATTACTTCAGACTTACAGTCTTTTTCTTCATGTGCACCACCGCACTTTACACAGGCAATTTTGTTCGTACATTCACTGGCTTTGTGTTGAAAGCCTAAACATTTAAAACATCTTAGGACGTTGTAATATTCGAACACTCTGCAACTATCGTATTCTATTTTGATTCTTCTTTTCGCAATTAACAACTCGCATGTATCAAAATCACTCTCTAAAAGTACATTATACCTTTCTTCGCGTTTGTTTTTATCCTCATATACTTTTATTATTTTGATAACATTGCTGTCATCCATTTCATTTTGTTTTATTAAACATTCAACAATTCTTTCTTCGCTTAGTTTACTTGTTAGGCCCAACACTTTAACCATTTTCTTTTTTGTTTGGTTTCTTATCTTTTCAACTTCGTATTTTTCACCGATCTGTTCACTGATTTTCTTTTGCACTGTTTCTAATGCATTTCCATCAGCGCATTCAACAATTATGCCGCCGCTGTTTATTGCTCTCACATCTTTAATAAGGCATTCTGTATGCTCAATGACCGATTTAAGAGCATTTTTTGTTTCTTTGTTATTTTTCTTTGCATTTTGGTTTAATAACTACTTTGTTGACATTCTTCTTTGCTGCTTGTGCATATGTCGGTTTGTTATTAACTTTGCTCTCCACATTTATTGCATTCAAATTAGTTGTGCTTTGTTCGTTCGGTAATTTACTCTTTGCGTTGTTATTGTTTAGCTTTTTTGCCACTTCTTGAACTATTTGTTTTTTCATTTCATCATATTTCGCTTGTAGCTGTTGGTCTAATATAACACTAAGTTCATTTACTATGTCGCTCTTAAATTTTTGGCACTTCCTATTAAAAATATCATCAACAATTTCCTTCACATCGTTTTTCTTCAATTTATTTTGTTCGTATTTTTCAATTACATGTTTTATTTCCAAAAATTTCATGTTAGTGCTAGATAAGCTACATTCATTGCAAAACCATTTAATGTTAAGGTTTTCATTTAAAACTTTTAATTCTGCTCTCTTAATATTACTGCATTTAAGGTAATAGCTTTTACCGCAGCCCCCATGACACTCCACGATTTCATCTATGAGCGACAATTTCGCTGTGCAATCACAACACTCGGAAGGCATGTTAAACGGCACTTCAGATATTATTTATGTAAAATAATTTCCACTGATTTTCAACAAAATTTATTATTATAAAATAGAGTCACTGTCTCTTACTTCTTTAAAGCTATCACTTTAGATAATTTATATCATATAAGATATATTTTTCACTGACATCCATTATGCTCAAGACAAACACGTCCGTTTCGTTCGCACGCCAGCAACAACAACAGGAGGCGTGGTGGCGACTGGTGGTAGGGATTGCTACTGTTCGCACATCGGGAATTTTAGCTTTTAAAAACAGCCGAAAAAACTGGAGGCGCCCTGTGCCACGAGATTCATGAGTATTAATAGACCATTAATAGCAACCGCAAGTCGCCTTTGTGCGTGACCGCCAAGGAGCCAAAAATGATTTAAAGAAATTGTGTTCCCGACGATTATTAGGAGTTAACCCCAGGTGAAACTACGCGTTGCGCGAGATATACAGACAAAAGTGTGACCATTTTATGTATCTCCAATTCCAAAGACCGTGTGAGGTACCGAGCCTCTCTGGAGTAAGTGAGTGAGGGACAATCCCTCCGCAAGGAGCTATTCCTGAAAATTGTTGAACGATCTGCGAGATTTTGAGCCAAAAACCCCGGATCTTTCCGAAATGACCAAAACGTCGATTTCCCTAAATACATACAAACAAAACCTTTCCTAGATACTATTTTTTTAAATAGAAAAATTAAGATTTTTAAATTAAGAACACCGGCGTACGCCGGCGCGCCGCCAACGCCACCGCCGCCGGTATATAATAGAGCCTACGCCGCCGCCGCCGATAAAGTGATCGGCTTAAACCTCTAGTGGCCACCCAGGAATAAATCGCATGACAAATAAAATCAAGCAGAAATATAGCTGGCTAAACATGAATAACGACGTAAGAAAATACGTAGAGAACTGCATCCACTGTCAGAAAAACAAAATAGATAAGCATATAAAAGAACCAATGACAATAACGGAGACACTTCCGAAGGCTTTCGATATAGTACAAATCGATACGGTCGGCCCATTACCGAAATCGATAAATGGAAACGAAGACGCAGTTACCATCATATACGATCTCACCATAGCGGAACGATACAAGGTGGCAGCATGGTGACATACCTACAAACATAAATAAAATTCCCAAGTACTTTGTTGTTGTAAATTCGATGGACAAATGTCAAAATCGTACAGCGCCGGAAGTTGATGCATCAAATCAAATAAAAAAAGTTTATAATCAGCTGTTCCATGCTGCCACCTTGTATCGTTCCGCCATGGATCTCACCAAATATTTAGTAGCAATTCCAATCCAGAGCAAACACGCAATAACAGTTGCTAAAGCTGTATTAAAGCACTTCATTCTGATATATGGGTGCATGAAAACAATCCTAACAGACATGGGAACCGAATACAAAAATTGCTTATTCGAAGAACTATGCAAACTGCTAAAAAACCGCAACACCCTACCATCACCAAACTTTAGGCACTGTAGAACATAGTCATAGGACATTTAACGAATATGTACGTTCATCCATATCCAGTGATAAAGATGATTGGGACGAATACCTCAGGTATTTCGCATACTACTACAATACGGCCCCATCGACCGTACACGGATATTTCCCTTACGAGCTAATATTTGCGAAAAATCCACCTACATACGAATTCCTAGATGAGAATAGAATAAGCCCAGTGTATAACCACGAAGCATATGACAAAGAAATAAAATATAGACTTCAAATAGCACAACAAAGAGCTAGAAAATTAGTAGAAGAAGTCAAAGAAAAACAAAAACTTAATTATGATAAAAATAGCACCAGTAAAGAAATAAAAATATGTGATCTAGTATTAGTTAGAGAAGAAGCTAGACAGTAGATATAAAGGAAGGTATAAGGTAAAGAAAATTGACAAAAATAACAATTTTACTTCAATACCACATAGAGAAGAAACTACTAATAGGAAAAATAAAGATAAGGAGTTAATAATTCATAAGAATAGACTTAAACCCTTTTAAACTATCTTTTAATAAATTAAAACATTAAATAGTGAAATAAGCACTCCAATTTACTCTCTTATTTAATAAAAAATTTAAACAAAGCGGATCTTGGATGGGTCAACACATTTAAAATCCAGCCCTGTAAAATAAATGAAAAATGCAAAATAAAAAAAGAAATGAAAAATGTAAAATAAATAAAATAAACGAAAATTGTTAAATAAGTAAAATAATCGGAGTTTGAAAAAAAAAATTGTACAAAACATTGTAAAAATAATAAAAGTATGAAGTTCAGCAGATTAGACACAAAGTACACACTCTGTCACTGTTATATCAAGTTACAGTAACATCATTAAAAAAAATAATAAAAATTCAAACAAAGAGTCTTATACAATTGCTCACTCAATTATATAATCCTCTTTTTCTATGGCGGATGGTATAGGATTATGCGCCATTCGCACTAAGCAATACATTTGCGGCATTACGTATCATGAACTTCTATGCCAATACATTTCTTGTGAACCGAACACACAATAATAACATAATCATATTACAATTTTGGGCGACATAAATTACATTGACTTCGCACAAGCGGCGAGCCAAAATCAATGGAATGCCGAATATGAAACCCTTGTCTGTTCACACCCTAATCAGTCAATCACCCCGATCAATGCACTTGCCGATTGTCAATGTTAGACTCTTACATAAATATGCACATACAATCCATTTGCAGTGTTTACTTTGTTAATATGAATGAACCAAATATGCACATACAAACATTTTACATAATGCATACAAGTATCAATCTGCTGGCGTTGCAATACAAATCTACACATATGAATATCAACAATACAAACTTACAAATAAGAATATAAATAGTACAAACTTACATAAGTAAATATCAATAATACAAATCTACATGAACACTTACACTACATACCTAAATACACAAATACTGACAATACAAATTTACACATTTTTAATTCATAAGTATTAGGAATTGTTTTTGTTTTTATCGGCATATTGATAAATCATTCAAGGTTCGAATCGAGCTCAAGGCCAGAACAATAATTTTTTTTCCTAATGATAATTATTGTTATTTTTTAATTTTTCTAAATTTGAAAAATTGTATTTTGTTTTTTGGAATAGTAAGTAGAAAATTTTTCAGACAACCTGCCATAGCTGCGCAGATAGATCCATTTCGAAGGGTGCTAAGCCTTCATCATCAGTACGCTTTAGGCATGCTGCGCTAACCATTTAGCTATACAGCGGTGGTTTGTTTGACTGGCAAATTTGCTACTTCTATTCCTTTTTACCAACTATATTTATTCAGTGTTGCGCCATCTGGTGCAAATCACTTAAAATGCTGGATTTTTGTTTATTGTCAATTACTTTGTTTGACATTCCCAAGAGCTCATGGTTTATTAACAATTGTTTTTGTTTTTATCGGCCTATTGATAAATCATTCAAGGTTCGAATCGAGCTCAAGGCCAGAACAATAATTTTTTTCCTAATGATAATTATTGTTATTTTTTAATTTTTCTAAATTTGAAAAATTGTATTTTGTTTTTTGGAATAGTAAGTAGAAAATTTTTCAGACAACCTGCCATAGCTGCGCAGATAGATCCATTTCGAAGGGTGCTAAGCCTTCATCATCAGTATGCTTTAGGCATGCTGCGCTAACCATTTAGCTATACAGCGGTGGTTTGTTTGACTGGCAAATTTGCTACTTCTATTCCTTTTTACCAACTATATTTATTCAGTGTTGCGCCATCTGGTGCAAATCACTGATAATGCTGGATTTTTGTTTATTGTCAATTACTTTGTTTGACATTCCCAAGTGCTCAGGGTTTATTAACAATTGTTTTTGTTTTTATCGGCCTATTGATAAATCATTCAAGGTTCGAATCGAGCTCAAGGCCAGAACAATAATTTTTTTCCTAATGATAATTATTCAGGCCTGTTCTGGATTCCGATTCCGATCAATTTTTTCGGAATCGAAATGGATTGGTGTTCTCAATTTCGATTCCGACCAAAAATTATCGGTTTGAAAAGTATTGCCTCTGAGCAGCCGGAATGAAAATTAATTGGCAGATTATACACAAATGTTGCGATATTTGTCTTTCAAATAATTTTTTTTAAATTCTTCATTTTGTTTGGAAGAGTTGTGTGTATTTTTTGTTTAAATTTGAGTTAAATTGGCATAATAAATCTTTCTTTAAACACTTCTATCAAGAAATCTATTAGGCAAACAAATCGATGCTGATCGAAATGAAGTCGACCTGTTCTGAATTCCGATCCAGCGCATTTTTACGATTCGCACGCACAATAGCACGTATTCTTGCGTCTGCGCATCAAAAACCATATCTGCAGGCATTTTTTAATTAAAATAAAATTTTATGATACTTAAACCAAAACACATAAACAAAAACAGCTGATTAAACTGGTTACCGAATCGGAATGAAAACGATTCGAAATCGACTTCGAATCGGTTTTTTACAATCGCAATTGAGAACACCAAATAGAAACCGAGTCGAAATCAATGTCGTTTTACTCTTCATTCCGAGTCGGAATTCAGAACAGGCCTGATTGTTATTTTTTAATTTTTCTAAATTTGAAAAATTGTATTTTGTTTTTTGGAATAGTAAGTAGAAAATTTTTCAGAAAACCTGCCATAGCTGCGCAGATAGATCCATTTCGAGGGGTGCTAAGCCTTCATCATCGGTACGCTTTAGGCATGCTGCGCTAACCATTTAGCTATACAGCGGTGGTTTGTTTGACTGGTAAATTTGCTACTTCTATTCCTTTTTACCAACTATATTTATTCAGTGTTGCGCCATCTGGTGCAAATCACTGATAATGCTGGATTTTTGTTTATTGTCAATTACTTTGTTTGACATTCCCAAGTGCTCATGGTTTATTAACAATTGTTTTTGTTTTTATCGGCCTATTGATAAATCATTCAAGGTTCGAATCGAGCTCAATGCCAGAACAATAATTTTTTTTCCTAATGATAATTATTGTTATTTTTTAATTTTTCTAAATTTGAAAAATTTTATTTTGTTTTTTGGAATAGTAAGTAGAAAATTTTTCAGACAACCTGCCATAGCTGCGTAGATAGATCCATTTCGAAGGGTGCTAAGCCTTCATCATCAGTACGCTTTAGGCATGCTGCGCTAACCATTTAGCTATACAGCGGTGGTTTGTTTGACTGGCAAATTTGCTACTTCTATTCCTTTTTACCAACTATATTTATTCAGTGTTGCGCCATCAAATTTAGTACTTACTATTCCAAAAAACAAAATACAATTTTTCAAATTTAGAAAAATTAAAAAATAACAATAATTATCATTAGGACGCAAAAATTACTATCAACTTTATATTCATATAGGTCAAAAAATATTATTGACATAAGCACAGTACAACGAAACTGTGCTGCAAGGCGGAATGTAAGAAACGCAGATAAATAAATTGCCAGACGGCGCAGTAATACAGAAACAAAGCTGGTCCAAGAGAGAGTCGGCACAAAAGAAGAGAGAAGAGAACGCCTTACATCAATTAACACCCCACCGCCTCTGAGATGCCCTGTTTTGATGGGGTCTCTATCTTCTCGATAAGTTTGAAACAGACTTTGATCGGAAAATTATGAGTGAGAGAAGTCATTATTACAAATATCAACAATGAAGTAGATATCATAGTCGCACCGTGAAGTGGCTAAACATAAATCTTTAGATTTCCTTCTCAACCCCGATATATTTTGATAATAGATATTTATACTTTTTTATATTACCGCATATAGCTAAGGTTTTGCAGTTGAGCCCTTTGCTTTATGAAAAAAAAACGGAAAGTTTTAATTTTGACGTCCGATGGCCATAGCGGAGACTCAGGAAGCTTATTATATATTGAAGGCGAGACTCCAAGTTTAAAATTACAGCTTCATAACAAACTGGAGTCTGCATCTTTTTTATTAATTTAAAGCAATGAATTAATGAAGGCGAGACGTTTGCATTATGTGAGACATAGTCGACAATATCGCTAGCGTTTACCGTCGGCTTAAAAGATGACAAATGCAACCATTTCAAGCGAAGAGCTAAGCTAAGAATTGCGTTTGAATTACTACCTCGACAATGGTGGCTGCTTTTATGAAATTATTTGAAATATTATTATTATCATTAGATGCAAAGTTAGAATTATTATTAGATGTTAGGTTAATAGCGACTGATCCCTGAAGGCTAAAAGCTACAACCCCGGAATACTCAGTTTTATTATTGGCAGGTGCAGCAGAGCTGATATTTGCATCATATAAGTACAACAAGCGGCAGCGCCACTAAACGAACTGGGTGATGAAGACAAATCAACAATAGCACACTGATCATTTGGTACAGCCGAGTTGCTGTTAGTGCTATCATCTTGTTGGTTGTTATACTCAGTTGAGCAGAGCTCAGAGAGTATATTAACTTTGAATGGATAACGGTTGGTTGTACAGGTATAAAGGAATCGAGATAGATATAGACTTCCATATATCAAAATAATCAGTATCGAAAAAAAAATCGATTGAGCCATGTCCGTCCGTCCGTTAACACGATAACTTGAGTACATTTTGAGGTATCTTGATGAAATTTGGTATGTAGGTTCCTGGGCACTCATCTCAGATCGCTATTTAAAATGAACGATATCGGACTGTAACCACGCCCACTTTTTCGATATCGAAAATTTCGAAAAATCGAAATTGCGATAATTCAATACCAAATACGGATAAAGCGATGGAACTTGGTAGGTGGGTTGAACTTATGATGCAGAATAGAAAACTAGTAAAATTTTGGACAATGGGCGTGGCACCGCCCACTTTTAAAAGAAGGTAATTTAGAAGTTTTGCAAGCTGTAATTTGGCAGCCGTTGAAGATATCATGATGAAATTTGGAAGGAACGTTACTCTTAATGCTATATGTATGCTTAATAAAAATTAGCGAAATCGGAGAACGACCACGCCCACTTTAAAAAAAAAAAAATTGTAAGTCAAATTTTAAAAGAAAAGTTAATATCTTTACAGTATATAAGTAAATTATGTCAACATTCAACTCCAGTAATGATATGATGCAACGAAATACAAAAATAAAAGAAATTTTCAAAATGGGCGTGGCTCCGCCCTTTTTCATTTAATTTGTCTAGGATACTTTTAATGCCATATTTCGAACAAAACATTACCAATCCTTGTGAAATTTGGTAGAGGCTTAGATTCTAGGACGGTAACTGTTTTATGTGAAAAACAGCGAAATCGGTTGAAGTCACGCCCAGTTTTTATACACAGTCGACCGTCTGTCCCTCCGCTCGGCCGTTAACACGATAACTTGAACAAAAATCGATATATCTTTACTAAACTCAGTTCACGTACTTATCTGAACTGTCTTTATATTTGTGTAAAAAATGGCCGAAATCCGACTATGACCACGCCCACTTTTTCGATATCGAAAATTACTAAAAATGAAAAAATGCCATAATAATGTACGAAATACGAAAAAAGGGATGAAACATGGTAATTGGATTGGTCTATTGGCGCAAAATATAACTTTAGAAAAACACTTTGTAAAATGGGTGTGACACCTACCATATTAAGTAGAAGAAAATGGCTAAAGTTTTGCAGGGCGAAATCAAAAGCCCTTGAAATCTTGAAAGGATAACTGTTCATGGCATTACATATATAAATAAATTAGCGGTACCCGACAGATGATGTTCTGGGTCACCCTTGTCCACATTTTTGTCGACATCTCGAAAACGCCTTCACATATAAAACTACCACCACTCCCTTTTAAAACCCTCATTAGTACCTTTAATTTGATAAACATATCGTACAAACACATTATAGTCACCCCTGGTCCACCTTTATGGCGATATCTCGAAAAGGCGTCCACCTACAGAACTAAGGCCCACTCCCTTTTAAAATACTCACTATCACCTTTCGTTTGATACCCATATCGTACAAACAAATTCTAGAGTCACCCCTGGTCCACCTTTATGGCGATATCTCGAAAAGGTGTCCACCTATAGAACTAAGGCCCACTCCGTTTTAAAATACTTATTAACACCTTTCATTTGATACCCATATCGTACAAACAAATTCTAGAGTCAGCCCTAGTCCACCTTTATGGCGATATTTGGAAAAGGTGTCCACCCATAGAACTAAGCCCACTCCGTTTTAAAATACTCATCAACACATTTCGTTTGATACCCATATTGTACAAACGCATTCTAGAGTCACCCCTGGTCCACGTTTATGGCGATATCTCGAAAAGGCGTCCACTTATAGATTTAAGGCCCACTCCCCTTTAAAATACTCAATAAAACCTTTCATTTGATACCCATATCGTACAAAAATATTCTAGAGTCACCCCTGGTCCACCTTTATGGCGATATCTCGAAAAGCATCCACCTATAGAACAAAGGCCCACTCCCTTTTAAAAAAACTCATTAAAACCTTTCGTTTGATATGAATATCCTACAAACAAATTCTAGAGTCACCCCTGGCCCACGTTTATGTTTATATCCCGAAAAGGCGTCCACCCATAGAACTAAGACCCATTCCCTTTTAAAATACTTATTAACACCTTTCGTTTGATACCCATATTGTACAAAAGCATTCTAGAGTCACCCTGGTCCACCTTTATGGCAATATCTCGAAAAGGCGTCCACCTATAGAACTAAGGCCCACGCCCTTTTAAAATACTTATTAACACCTTTCGTTTGATACCCATATTGTACAAAAGCATTCTAGAGTCACCCCTGGTCCACCTTTATGGCGATATCTCGAAAAGGCGTCCACTTATAGATTTAAGGCCCACTCCCCTTTAAAATACTCAATAAAACCTTTCATTTGATACCCATATCGTACAAAAATATTCTAGAATCACCCCTGGTCCACCTTTATGGCGATATCTCGAAAAGCATCCACCCATAGAACTAAGCCCACTCCGTTTTAAAATACTCATCAACACATTTCGTTTGATACCCATATTGTACAAACGCATTCTAGAGTCACCCCTGGTCCACGTTTATGGCGATATCTCGAAAAGGCGTCCACTTATAGATTTAAGGCCCACTCCCCTTTAAAATACTCAATAAAACCTTTCATTTGATACCCATATCGTACAAAAATATTCTAGAGTCACCCCTGGTCCACCTTTATGGCGATATCTCGAAAAGCATCCACCTATAGAACAAAGGCCCACTCCCTTTTAAAAAACTCATTAAAACCTTTCGTTTGATATGAATATCCTACAAACGCATTCTAGAGTCACCCCTGGTCCACGTTTATGACGATATCCCGAAAAGGCGTCCACCCATAGAACTAAGGCCCACTCCCTTTTAAAATACTTATTAACACCTTTCATTTGATACCCATATCGTACAAACAAATTCTAGAGTCACCCCTGGTCCACCTTTATGGCGATATCTCGAAAAGGCGTCCACCTATATAACTTAGGCCCACTCCCTTTTAAAATACTCATTAACACCTTTCATTTGATACCCATATCGTACAAACAAATTCTAGAGTCACCCCTGGTCCACCTTTATGGCGATATCTCGAAAAGGCGACCTCCTATAGAACTTAGGCCACTCCCTTTTAAAATACTCATTAACACTTTTATTTGATACCCATATCGTACAAACAAATTCTAGACTCAGCCCTGGTCCACCGTTGTGGAGATATCACTAAATGGCGTCCATCTATAGAACTATGGCCCACTCCCGCTTAAAATACTCTCTAATACCTTCCATTTGATACACATTTCATACAAACACATTCCAGGGTGGCCCACTCCCTCTTAAAATGCTCTCTAATACCTTCCATTTGATACGCATGTCATACAAACACATTCCAGGGTTACCCTAGGATCATTTTACTACGAGGTGATTTTCCCTTATTTTGTCTCCATAGCTCTCAACTGAGTATGTAATGTTCGGTTACACCCGAACTTAGCCTTCCTTACTTGTTTTGTATTTACAGTCGTATCCTCTTCGCAAATTGGTTTGCTTGTTACGCTTTACTGAATTGCTTTTGCATTTTGAAGAGGAGCTGCCTGTTTTGTTTTTGCAGCCGTAACAATTTCGAGTTAATTTTGCTTGTAGAGACAGCCAACTCATTGCCTTTGCCTTTGCTTTTTGTTGTAGGCTGTTTTGTTGTTGCAGTTGTTGTTGCTTAGTGAGCACTGGTGAGAATGGAATTGAGATCACTAGCAACTGTAGCAGCAATACTACCAAGATTTTTAATTTCAGAACCCAGCGTAGAGATTATACCATTTTTATACTCAGTTGTGCAGAGCTCACAGAGTGTATTAACTTTGATTGGATAATGGTTGGTTGTACAGGTATAAAGGAATTGAGATAGATATAGACTTCCATATATCAAAATCATCAGGATCGAAAAAAAATTTGATTGAGCCATGTCCGTCCGCCCGTCCGTCCATCCGTCCGTCCGTCTGTCCGTTAACACGATAACTTGAGTAAATTTTGAGGTATCTTGATGAAATTTCGTATATAGGTTCCTGAGCACTCATTTCAGATCGCTATTTAAAATGAACAATATCGGACTATAACCACGCCCACTTTTTCGATATAGAAAATTTCGAAAGACCGAAAAAGTGCGATAATTCATTACCAAAGACGGATAAAGCGATGAAACTTGGTAGGTGAGTTGAACTGATGACGCAGAATCGAAAACTAGTAAAATTGTGGACAATCGGCGTGGCACTGCCCCCTTTTAAAAGAAGGTAATTTAAATTTTTGCAAGCTATAATTTGGCAGTCGTTGAAGATATCATGATGAAATTTGGAAGGAACGTTACTCCTATTACTATATGTATGCTTAATAAAAATTAGCAAGATCGGAGAACGACCACGCCCACTTTAAAAAAAAAAATTTAAGTCAAATTTTAACAAAAAATGTTTATATCTTTACAGTATAAAAGTAAATTATGTCAACATTCAACTCCAGTAAAGATATGATATAAAAGAAAATTTCAAAATGGGCGTGGCTCCGCCCTTTTTCATTTAATTTGTCTAGGATACTTTTAATGCCATAAGTCGAACAAAAATTTACCAATCCTTGTGAAATTTGGTAGGGGCTTAGATTCTGGGACAATAACTTATTTCGGCGAAATCGGTTGAAGCCACGCCCAGTTTTTATACACAGTCGACCGTCTGTCCTTCCGCTCGGCCGTTAACATGATAACTTGAGCAAAAATCGATATATCGTTACTAAACTCAGTTCACGTACTTATCTGAACTCACTTTGTATTGGTATAAAAAATGGCCGAAATCCGACTATGACCACGCCCACTTTTTCGATATCGAAAATTACCAAAAACGAAAAAAATGCCATAATTCTGTACCAAATACGAAAAAAGGGATGAAACATGGTATTTGGATTGGTTTATTGACGCGAAATATAACTTTAGAAAAAACTTTGTAAAATGGTTGTGACACCTACCATATTAAGTAGAATGAAATGAAAAAGTTCTGCAGGGCGAAATAAAAAACCCTTGAAATCTTGGCAGGAATACTGTTCGTGGCATTATATATATAAATAAATTAGCGGTATCCAACGGATGATGTTCTGGGTCACCCTGGTCCTTCACATATACAACTACCACCACTCCCTTTTAAAAGCCTCATTAATACCTTTAATTTGATACCCATATCGTACAAACACATTATAGAGTCACCCCTGGTCCACCTTTATGGCGATATATAACTACCACCACTCCCTATAGAACTAAGTCCCACGCCCTTTTAAAATACTCATTAACACCTTTCATTTGATACCCATATCGTACAAACATATTCTAGAGTCACCCCTGGTCCACCTTTATGGCGATATATCGAAAAGGCGTCCACATATAGAACTAAGGCCCACTCCCTTTTAAAGTGCTCATTAACCCCTTTCATTTGATACCCATATCGTACAAACAAATTATAGAGTCAACCCTTGTCCACCTTTATGGCGATATCTCGAAAAGGCGTCCACCCATAGAACTAAGGCCCACTCCCTTTTAAAATACTCATTATCACTTTTCGTTTGATACCCATATGGTGCAATCGCATTGTAGAGTCACCCCTGGTCCACGTTTATGGCGATATTTCGAAAAGGCGTCCGCCCATAGAACTAAGGCCCACTCCCTTTTAAAATACTCATTAACACCTTTCATTTGATACCCATATCATACAAACAAATTCTAGAGTCACCCCTGGTCCACCTTAATGGCGATATCTCGAAAAGGCGTCCACCTATATAACTTAGGCCCACTCCCTTTTAAAATACTCATTAGCACCTTTCATTTGATACCCATATCGTACAAACAAATTATAGAGTCAACCCTTGTCCACCTTTATGGCGATATCTCGAAAAGGCGTCCACCCATAGAACTAAGGCCCACTCCCTTTTAAAATACTCATTATCACTTTTCGTTTGATACCCATATGGTGCAATCGCATTGTAGAGTCACCCCTGGTCCACGTTTATGGCGATATTTCGAAAAGGCGTCCGCCCATAGAACTAAGGCCCACTCCCTTTTAAAATACTCATTAACACCTTTCATTTGATACCCATATCATACAAACAAATTCTAGAGTCACCCCTGGTCCACCTTAATGGCGATATCTCGAAAAGGCGTCCACCTATATAACTTAGGCCCACTCCCTTTTAAAATACTCATTAACACCTTTCATTTGATACCCATATCGTACAAGCAAATTCTAGAGTCACCCCTGGTCCACCTTTATGCCGATATCTCGAAAAGGCGGTCACCTATACAACTACCACCACTCCCTTTTAAAACCCTCATTAATACCTTTAATTTGATACCCATATCGTACAAACACATTCTAAAGTCACCCCTGGTCCACCTTTATGGCGATATCTCGAAAAGGCGTCCACCTATAGAACTAAGCCCCACACCCTTTTAAAATATTCATTAACACCTTTCGTTTGACACCCATATTATACAAACACATTCTAGAGTCACCACTGGTCCACCTTTATGGCGATATCTCGAAAAGGCCTCCACCTATAGAACTAAGGCCCACTCCCTTTTAAAACACTCATTAACACCTTTCGTTTGACACCCATATTGTACAAACGCATTCTAGAGTCACCCCTGGTCCACCTTTATGGTAATATCTCGAAAAGGCGTCCACCTATAGAACTAAGGCCCACTTCCTTTTAAAATGCTCATTAACCCTTTTCATTTGATACCCATATCGCACAAACAAATTCTAGGGTCACCCCTGGTCCACCTTTATGGCGATATCTCGAAAAGGCGACCACCTATATAACTACCACCACTCCCTTTTAAAACCCTTATTAATACCTTTAATTTGATACCCATATCGCACAAACACATTCTAGAGTCACCCCTGGTCCACCTTTATGGCGATATCTCGAAAAGGCGACCACCTACAGAACTAAGGCGCACTCCCTTTTAAAATACTCATTAACACCTTTCGTTTGATACCCATATTGTACAAACGCATTCTAGAGTCACCCCTGGTCCACCTTTATGGCGATATCTCGAAAAGGCGACCACCTATATAACTACCACCACTCCCTTTTAAAACCCTTATTAATACCTTTAATTTGATACCCATATCGTACAAACACATTCTAGAGTCACCCCTGGTCCACCTTTATGGCGATATCTCGAAAAAGCGACCACCTACAGAACTAAGGCCCACTCCCTTTTAAAATACTCATTAACACCTTTCGTTTGATACCCATATTGTACAAACGCATTCTAGAGTCACCCCTGGTCCACCTTTATGGCGATATCTCGAAAAGGCGACCACCTACAGAACTAAGGCCCACTTCCTTTTAAAATACTCATTAACACCTTTCGTTTGATACCCATATTGTACAAACGCATTCTAGAGTCACCCCTGGTCCACCTTTATGGCGATATCTCGAAAAGGCGACCACCTATATAACTACCACCACTCCCTTTTAAAACCCTTATTAATACCTTTAATTTGATACCCATATCGTACAAACACATTCTAGAGTCACCCCTGGTCCACCTTTATGGCGATATCTCGAAAAGGCGACCACCTACAGAACTAAGGCGCACTCCCTTTTAAAATACTCATTAACACCTTTCGTTTGATACCCATATTGTACAAACGCATTCTAGAGTCACTCCTGGTCCACCTTTATGGCGCTATCTCGAAAAGGCATCCACCTATAGAACTAAGACCCACGCTCTTTTGAAATACTCATTAACACCTTTTCGTTTGATACCCATATTGTACAAACGCATTCTAGAGTCAGCCCTGGTCCACCTTTATGGCAATATCTCGAAAAGGCGTCCACTTATAGAACTAAGGCCCACCCCCTTTTAAAATGTTTATAAACCCCTTTCATTTCGTACAAACAAATTCTAGGATCACCCCTGGTCCACCTTTATTGCAATATCTCGAAACGGCATCCACCTATGGAACTAAGGATCACTCCCTTTTAAAATACTCATTAACACCTTTTATTTGATACCCATATCGTACAAACAAATTCTAGAGTCAACCCTGATCCACCTTTATGGCCATATCCCTAAATGGCGTCCACCTATAGAACTATGGCCCACTCCCTCATAAAATACTCTTTAATACCTTTCATTTGATACACATGTCATACAAACACATTCCAGGATTACCCTCGGTTCATTTTTCTACATGGTTATTTTCCCTTATGTTGTCACCGTAGCTCTCAACTGAGTATGTAATGTTCGGTTACACCCGAACTTAACCTTCCTTACTTGTTATCTTCGATAATTGAGTATAATGAGCGGATCTCTGCTGATAAAGAATCGCACTTTAGTGATAATTGAGAATTTTCACATTTTAGAGCAGGGATAACCAAAATTGAAACTGCGGCTGTGTGAGTAAAACTAAAATCATCTTATTGGTGGTGGTTTAGTTGTTGATGAAAAATCAATGAGGTAGAACGCATGCACGCATGTTTGTTAACACACAAAAAGTAATTTGTAAATATGCCATATAAATACTACTTTATTGCTCGAGTCTAAGGAAAAATTTAAACAAAATAAATTGATAACATTAAACCATGAAAACATTCTGCGCATGAGCATTTGTTTGCAAAATATCTTTTCGCAAATGCGCAAATAAACAATAACTTTACCTGATTTTGCTACTCTGCTTGTTCAGCGACAACTAAAGACGAAAGAGAATAATAATACGTGTGAAGTTGCGCCAATAATTATTCAACTAAATGGTTATCCCTGTTTTAGAGCATCCATGGTCGATAGTATACGCGCGTTATCACAACGTAGGTCGGCAATGCTTTTAACAATACCACTTAAATTATCATTGCGCTCAACATTGTTAACGATAGTGGGGGAGCAGTAGGTGGCGGGGTACCAATAGACTCACGTCGCTCAACCAAACACACTTTGCAGAAGTAAGGTTTGTTTGATGATATGAGAAAATCAAGATCAGCCGATGATATGTTGACACACTTCAAATGAAAGAGGTCATTGCACTTAGCACACAACACTAGTTGTACCAAAGGGCATGCGGTGGCGTATCATAAAGTTTTGCCACGATGATCTAGGTACCGTTAAAAGGGCATTAAAATATTTCTGGTTCCCATAGTTAGGAAATTTTTTCAAGGGATTCATTAGTTCGTGTTGTTGTTGTTGTTGTTGTAGCAGTGCTTCGCCCCATCCAATAGGTGCGACCGATCACAAATTGTCATCAATATCTTCTAACGGGAGTCCAAGGAAATTGATGTTAGAGTGTTAGAGGCGTTGGTTCCAAATTACAATTATAGAGATGGTTGGTGTCATGTGGGGACACATTGCAAGCGGGGCATACATTTTGTATGTCGGGGTTGATTCTGGATAGGTAAGAGTTTAACCTGTTACAGTATCCAGATCGAAGTTGAGCTAGAGTGACTCGCGTCTCACTGGGGAGTATGCGTTACTCTTCCGCAAGTTTTGCGTACTGTTCTTTGAGTACTGGATTCACCGGGCAATTCCTGGCATAAAGGTCCGACGCCTGTTTGTGGAGTTCACTGAGGACTTGCTTGTGTTTTTTGGCTTCATACGACTGAGTTCTCAGGTGCCGTATTTCCTCATAATGCTTACGGAAATGACTCCTTAAGCCCCTGGGCGGTGCTGGCTCATCAATCAGATGTCTGTTGGGATGCCCCAGTCTCTGGGTATTGAAGAGGAACTGTTTGGTTGGAATCTCATTTCTCTCCCTGATGGGGAGTATTCTCGCCACATTATGTAGATGCTGTTCTGGGGACATAAAAAGACAGCCCGTGGCGGTTCTGAGAGCAGTATTTTGGCAGGCCTGTAGCTTCTTCCACTGAGTAGTTTTTAAGCTTGACGACCATATAGGGGACGCGTAGCATGCAATCGGCTGGCCAATTGCTTTGTAAGTGGTAATGAGCGTTTCTTTATCTTTTCCCCAAGTACTGCCAGCAAGAGATTTGAGGATTTTATTACGGCTCTGAATTTATTTTCGGTACAATTGCGACTTCATGCTCACCAAAATGTAGATCCTGATCAAACGTCACACCCAAGACCTTGGGGTGTAGGACAGTCGGTAGCGTAGTGCCATCGACGTGGATATTCAAAATGGTCAACATTTGAGATGTCCATGTTGTAAATAAGGTCGCGCAGGATTTAGACGGTGATAATGCCAGGTTTCGCGAGGCGAAAAAACTGGAGTGATCAGGGAGGTAGCCGTTTATTCTGTTGCAAAGCTCATCGATCTGTGGGCCTGGGCCTGTGGCCATTATTGTGCAGTCATCAGCGTAGGAAACGATAGTAACTCCTTCTGGTGGCGAAGGTAGCTTTGATATGTAGAAGTTAAACAAAAGTGGGGATAGGACACCACTCTGTGGCACCTCTTGTTTAATTCTTTTTGGTTTTAATGTTTCGTTTCTTAATTGCACCTATGCCTGCTGACCACCCAGATAATTTCCGGTCCACCTTTTAAGACATGGGGGAAGGGAGGACCCTTCCAGGTCTTGCAGTAACGCGCCATGGTTGACCGTATCAAAAGCTTTTGATAGGTCTAGTGCAACGAGTACTGTTCTCTGGTGGGGGTTTTGATTTAAACCGCAATTTATCTGGGTGCTAATGGCATTTAGCACGGTGGTGGTGCTATGGAGTTTTCTAAAGCCATGCTGATGACAGGCTAGCTGCAAATTTTCTTTGAAGTAGGGGAGCAAAATGGCTTCAAGAGCCTTGGATACTGGCGATAGGAGAGATATCGGACGATATGGCTCTCCTATGTTAGCTGGTTTCCCAGGCTTTAGTAGCGGGACCACTTTGGCCATTTTCCATTTTTCGGGAATGACAAAGGTGGAAAGAGACATGTTGAAGACATGTGCTAAATATTTGAAACCCTCTTTCCCTAGGCTTTTAAGCATCGGCGTGGCTATGCCGTCTGGGCCTACTATTTTGGATGGTTTAGCATGACCGATGGCATCCTCAACCTCTTTGGCGGTGATGGTAAATGGAGACGCGCTGATTTTTTGTTTATTTGCTTATCTGTTGGCCCTCCGTCAATCTTTATCGGCCGTAGAATGCATTATATATTGTCGGCAGAAAGCGCTCGCGCATTTCTTCGCATTTGGCAGCACTTTATCGCCAAAGGCGACGGAAATTTTGTCATTGTGCTTAGACGGATTCGATAGGAACTTTACGGTGGACCAAAGTTTACCTACACCGACAGAGAGGTTACAACCACTTAGGTGCTCCTCCCATTTCGCCCGCTTGTGTTCATCCACAAGCAATCTGATGCGTTAGTTTAGTTTATATCCCTTACTTGGGGGTCGACGGGATCGAGCTATCTTATAAGGTTACGTTTTCTCGCTAAATTTGCGGCCTCCGCCGGAAAGTGAGGCCGAATTTCGGGAATTAATTCATTAGAGTTTAGCTGCAGAACTCTGAAGTGCAACGGGGGAGACGTCGTCACTCTGGGAGTAAGTGACGGGTGACTACGCCTGGGTTGTGAAAGGCTAGGACGCAACTGCTGTTGTGGCCCTGGGACTGCACGTCCTTGGGTAAGCATTGGGGTACCCAGTGTATTTGGGTATGCGGCCTGGCAACAAGGCGCAATGAAACCCTTCGAGGCGTTGCCGTCGCGGAGACCAGAACATCTAGGAAAGTGGCACCGTCCAAGGCAGGAGCTGCATTGGGCGGATGTCGCAAACATATACATATATGCTGTGCTGGCAAACGGTGCAAAAGGAGACTAAGAGTTTGTTTCCCTGACCTACACGATTCCTGCCGGAAAAGAGTGGGGAGAAAACGGGGCAGGGGCTGATTCTCGGCTTTGCTACCGACTCTACTACGGAGATTGTAGGTAAGAGTGGGAGCAGCCGTATGAGTTGGTGGCGCCGTGGGGCGCGAGCAGCAGCGGTACTTGTTGTGGCTTGATGAGCAGCGGGGCTGCTGAAAGGTAGTGAGGCCGCTAAGGCGTAGACTACGAGACGCCCTTGGGCGTGAATAGCAAGGAGCTACAAAAGATTTATAGAAGTTACGTGGACGTCTGGTTTTGGGATATAGCCCAGAACAACCTGTCCGATGCAACCATCCCTTACACGAGACACACTGACAAGAGTATGACCGTCCTAAAAAGATTATTTTCCGGCAGACGCAGCAAAACCATTTCTCAGGATCGGAGTCTGGAGACGGACCCGAATTGGGTTCGATACCTTCTCGGAGCAAGAGAATATGGAGCAGTCCCGCTGCAAGGAGCTGTTGTGAGGATGACAATTTGTGGAAGGGACGCAACAAATGAGATGTGGTTACACTGAAATGACAGTTCTTGGTTGGGAAAAATCCCGAGTCGCTCTAGTACATAGAACCGACTGCCTTGGGAAGCTATTAGTTCGTGCATTGAATACTCCTTTACAAGGAACCATCGCGACATCAATGCGAGCTGCGCGGAATGGAGATCCCTACGCTGCTATTCGATACACTTCATATGGATCCCCTAGGTCCCTTCCTTAAGAGTCTAAATGGGTATGAATACGTTCTCGTGGTTGTCGACGCCCTAACGAGGTATTCCGTCATTATATCCACAAGATCCATTAAAGCAAAGCCTGTTATTGATGCACTGAGCCAGTTAACTTTGTATTTCGAGTTACCAGCGCATATTGTAAACGATTGTAGCACTGCATTCACGTCATCTGCGTTCACTTCGTTCCGCGAATCTCATTGTATACAACATGTGAAGATATGGTAACGAACGCGACACTACCGACGCGACAAATTTTCCTCAATTAATAACCCGGCCTATGAAAAGGTGGCTTATGACTAAAAAAAAGGTTTCCACTTTTTTTCTGGTTTAGATAGTTTTTGAGACGCTCTTTCACTTGATGAAAACTAGAATGTCCTAACTTGCTTAGAAGTGCTTTGGAGATGATATTTTCATCCACTTCCATTTGACTTTCAGCTTGAAACAACGTTTGTAGTTCGTCCTCGTAATTGATACCAACATCATCGAAAGAATCATCATCATTCTCTTCGTTTTCACAGAAACATGTTTCAAAAACCTCGCTAAATTCTTCTTCGACACACATTATTCACAAACGACGCACGTCCTACTCGTTCAGCATTGCTTTTAAATCTGAGCACCCACACAATTTTTTTTCGGTCAGAAACTGCTTCGCTAAGAAACTGAAGAAATGCATTGTTTATCTTTAACAGCTGTTTCTCGTAATTTCTTTTTTGAGTCATAAGCCACCTTATCATAGGCCGGGCCACATATGATATTTAAAATATATTCTTTACGAGACATACATACTAACCTGGGTCGATTTGTATGGACGAAAGCCAACCTATAATTTTTGAGCCTGCAAAAAAAATCGATTTTTCGACCAAAATTCTTCTAAATCTCCATAAAAGAAATTTTTTTCAAAAAACTGCATTTACCAATTTTGCATTTGCCAATTAAAACGAAAAAAAAATACATAAAAAATGATTTGGAGCCTTGAAAATGAAAAAATGCATAAAAAATCGTTGAAATTTTGCATGCTCAAAAATTATTTTTTTGGGTATGCTTAGTGGAACTTTTTTCCTGAGCCCAAATCCTATCGAAAAATCGATGGCGCGATATCGGTTAATAAATCGACCCAGTCTAATACATACATACCTAAAGTTGTAGGTCTAGTCAAGTAAAAAAAGCATACTTGGAGTTTCGTATACACTCTTAAAATCGCAGTTAGGTGCCAAAAACCTCTTTTTTTTAAGCGGACACATCTACTGGCGTATAACGTTCCATCTATTTATTATACTCAGTTGAGCAGAGCTCACAGAGTATATTAAGTTTGATTGGATAACGGTTGGTTGTACATATATAAAGGAATCGAGATAGATATAGACTTCCATATATCAAAATAATCAGAATCGAAAAAAAATTTGATTGAGCCATGTCCGTCCGTCCGTCCGTCCGTCCGTCCGTCCGTCCGTCCGTCCGTCCGTCCGTTAACACGATAACTTGAGTAAATTTTGAGGTATCTTGATGAAATTTGGTATGTAGGTTCCTGAGCACTCATCTCAGATCGCTATTTAAAATGAACGATATCGGACTATAACCACGCCCACTTTTTCGATATCGAAAATTTCGAAAAACCGAAAAAGTGCGATAACTCATTACAAAAGACAGATAAAGCGACGAAACTTGGTAGATGGGTTGACGTTATGACGCAGAATAGAAAATTAGTAAGATTTTGGACAATGGGCGTGGCACCGCCCACTTTTACAAGAAGGTAATTTAAAAGTTTTGCAAGCTGTAATTTGGCAGTCGTTGAAGATATCATGATGAAATTTGGCAGGAACGTTACTACTATTACTCTATATGTGCTAAATAAAAATTAGCAAAATTGGATGAAGAACACGCCCACTTTTTAAAAAAAAAATTTTTTTAATTCAAATTTTAACAAAAAATTTAATATCTTTACTGTATATAAGTAAATTAAGTCAAAATTCAACTCCAGTAATGATATGATGCAAAAAAATACAAAAATAAAAGAAAATTTCAAAATGGGCGTGGCTCCGCCCATTTTCATTTAGTTTGTCTAGAATACTTTTATTGCCATAAGTCGAACAAAAATTTACCAATCCTTCTCAAATTTGGTAGGAGCATAGATTCTATGACGGTAACTGTTCTCTGTGAAAATGGGCGAAATCGGTGGAAGCCACGCCCAGTTTTTATACACAGTCCACCGTCTGTCCTTCCGCTCGGCCATTAACACAATAACTTGAGCAAAATCCGATATATCTTTACTAAACTTAGCCCACGTACTTACCTGAGCTCACTTTTTCTTGGTATAAAAAATGGGCGAAATCTGACCATAACCACGCCCACTTTATCGATATCGAAAATTACGAAAAATGAAAAAAATGCCATAATTCTATACCAAATACGAAAAAAGTGATGAAACATGGTAACTGGATTGGTTTATTGACGCAAAATATAACTTTGGAAAAAACTTTGTAAAATGGGTGTGACACCTACCATATTAAGTAGAAGAAAATGAAAAAGTTCTACAAGGCGAAATCAACAGCCCTTGGAATCTTGGCAGGAATACTGTTAGTGGTATTGCATATATAAATAAATTAGCAGTACCCGACAGATGATTTTCCGGATCACCTGGTCCACATTTTGGTCGATATCGCGAGAACGCCTTCACATATACATCTAAGGGCCACTCGCTTTTAAAACCCTCATTAATACCTTTAATTTGATATCCATATCGTACAAAAACATACCAGAGTCACCCCTGTCCCACCCTAATGGCGATATCTCGAAAAGGCGTCCACCTATAGACCTAATGCCCCCTCCCTCTTAAAATGCTCAGTAACACCTTTCGTTTGATACCCATATCGTACAAACATTCTAGAGTCACCCCTGGCCCACCCTAATGGCGATATCTCGAAAAGGCGTCCACCTATAGACCTAATGCCCACTGCCTCTTAAAATGCTCAGTAACAGCTTTCGTTTGATACCCATATCGTACAAACATTCTAGAGTCACACCTGGCCCACCCTAATGGCGATATTTCGAAAAGGCGTCCACCTATAGAACTAAGGATTACTCCCTTTTAAAATACTCATTACCACGTTTCATTTGATACCCATATCGTACAAACACATTCTAGAGTCACCCTGGCCCGCCCTAATGGCGATATCTCGAAAAGGCGTCCAACTATAGACCTAATGTCCACTCCCTCTTAAAATGCTCAGTAACGCCTTTCGTTTGATACCCATATCGTACAAACATTCTAGAGTCACCCCTGGCCCACCCTAATGGCGATATCTCGAAAAGGCGTCCACCTATAGACCTAATGTCCACTCCCTCTTAAAATGCTCAGTATCACCTTTCGTTTGATACCCATATCGTACAAACATTCTAGAGTCACCCCTGTCCCACCCTAATGGCGATATCTCGAAAAGGCGTCCACCTATAGACCTAATGCCCACTCCCTCTTAAAATGCTCAGTAACACCTTTCGTTTGATACCCATATCGTACAAACATTCTAGAGTCACACCTGGCCCACCCTAATGGCGATATCTCGAAAAGGCGTCCACCTATAGAACTAAGGATTACTCCCTTTTAAAATACTCATTACCACCTTTCATTTGATACCCATATCGTACAAACACATTCTAGAGTCACCCTGGCCCACCCTAATGGCGATATCTCGAAAAGGCGTCCACCTATAGACCTAATGCCCACTCCCTCTTAAAATTCTCAGTAAAACCTTTCGTTTGATACCCGTACCGTACAAACATTCTAGAGTCACCCTTGGTCCAGCTTTATGGCGATATCTCGAAAAGGCGTCCACCTATAGAACTAAGGATTACTCCCTTTTAAAATACTCTTTACCACCTTTCATTTGATACCCATATCGTACAAACACATTCTAGAGTCACCCTGGCCCACCCTAATGGCGATATCTCGAAAAGGCGTCCACCTATAGACCTAATGCCCACTCCCTCTTAAAATGCTCAGTAACACCTTTCGTTTGATACCCATATCGTACAAACATTCTAGAGTCACCCTTGGTCCACCTTTATGGCGATATCTCGAAAAGGCGTCCACCTATAGAACTAAGGATTACTCCCTTTTAAAATACTCCTTACCACCTTTCATTTGATACCCATATCGTACAAACACATTCTAGAGTCACCCCTGGCCCACCCTAATGGCGATATCTCGAAAAGGCGTCCACCTATAGACCTAATGCCCACTCCCTCTTAAAATGCTCAGTAACACCTTTCGTTTGATACCCATATCGTACAAACATTCTAGAGTCACCCCTGGCCCACCCTAATGGCGATATCTCGAAAGGGCGTCCACCTATAGACCTAATGCCCACTCCCTCTTAAAATGCTCAGTAACACCTTTCGTTTGATGCACATATCGTACAAACATATTCTAGAGTCACCCCTGGCCCACCCTAATGACGATATCTCGAAAAGGCGTCCACCTATAGACCTCATGCCCACTCCCTCTTAAAATGCTCAGTAACACCTTTCGTTTGATACCCATACCGTACAAACATTCTAGAGTCACCCCTGGCCCACCCTAATGGCGATATCTCGAAAAGGCGTCCACCTATAGACCTAATGCCCACTCCCTCTTAAAATGCTCAGTAACACCTTACATTTGATTCCCATATCGTACAAACACATTCTAGAGACACCCCTGGTCCACCTTTATGGCGATATCTCGAAACGGCGTCCACCTATGGAACTAAGGATCACTCCTTTTCAAAATACTCATTAACAGCTTTCATTTGATACCCATATCGTACAAACACATTATAGAATCACCCCTGGTCCACCTTAATGGGGAGATCTCGAAAAGGCGTCCACCGATAGACCTAAGGCCCACTCCCTCTTAAAATGCTCAGTAACACCTTTCATTTGATACCCATATCGTACAAACAAATTCTAGAGTCAGCCCTGGTCTACCTTTATGGCGATATCCCTAAATGGCGTTCATCCATAGAACTATGGCCTACTCTCTCTTAAAATACTCTTTAATACCTTTCATTTGATACACATGTTATACAACCACATTCCAGGGTTACCCCAGATTGATTTTCCTTATTTTGTCTCCATAGCTCTCAACTGAGTATGTTATGTTCGGTTACACCCGAACTTAGCCTTCCTTACTTGTTTTTCGAGGCGTTTTTATGTCATTAAAATGGTACATTTCTTCTAACGATGTAGAAATGTAAGTTTAATTGACAGAAATATCTGAGAAACAGGAAAAAATTAACCAAAAATTTGATTTTTTTGCATTTTGTGTAACCGTTTTCTTTACTATTTTCTTTTAATTGACAATATATATGTACTGCAACAAATGATTTATGAAGTAGGTAAAATTCAAAAAAAAAATGCTAGGTAAATGGTTCTGCTTCCTTTTGTGTCTGCAAATGAAATCGTTGAACACACCAACCTCAATTAATCTTTAAAACTCGTATCTTGTTGGAATCAGAACTGATTTAAGATTTTCCCCAAGTAATCCTCTGTATATATACGTAAACAAAAAAGTCAAGAAAACTGTTATGCAAAATTGAAAGAGATGAAACGATTTAAAATTTCGATGTATTTAGTAAGGTTTCTCCAACATTTCCAAACGTTAATTACCAGTTTATACACTGCCGAAACAGCAAAAATTCCTTCTTCCTCAAGAGAGGCAAGACTATACAGAAATAAAGTTATAGGCCAATATATAAATCAGCCTATGAAAGAAGGATGCAACAAATTTAAGATACCAATAAAATATGTTACTCGAATTTGCAGGAAAAAATATTTTATTTTTTAAAGACGCTCGAATAATATATTTAACACCCGAAAGGTTTTTGAATTTCAAGTACACATTTCCTTATTAAAAAAAGTTTTGTAATTTTTTAGTAGTATTAATTTATGAAAACTCCATTTTTCAAAGCTTCTTAACTTTTTATTCGATGCTTAATAACAGCAAAGAAAATGTTAAATAATAGCAAATATATATGTCCTGGTTGAACAACGCAACTACTTATACAAAGAAAGGACGTTTTATTTTGTCAGTAAAATAGTCTAATTAGAAAAGCTGATTAAACTTTTTTTGAAATCATATTTCTCTGTCGTGGATGAGGAGAAACAATAAACTATTTTATTTCCACATCATGCACATAATTTACCTTTAATCCCAAGTGATAGAAATAAAGTCTGCCCACATTAATATTCCCTTCGTGGTGGATATCATTTTGTCTATGTACTAGAGATATACGCCAGCGATAAGTGCCTCCTCACTAAATTCTTAAACCAGAGTTCTATTTTTTGATATGTTTTTTATGTACATGTATGCTAATGTTTTTATACTCAGTGGCTCACAGAGTATATTAAGTTTGATTGGATAACGGTTGGTTGTACATATATAAAGGAATCGAGATAGATATAGACTTCCATATATCAAAATAATCAGGATCGAAAAAAAATTTGATTGAGCCATGTCCGTCCGTCCGTCCGTCCGTCCGTCCGTCCGTTAACACGATAACTTGAGTAAATTTTGAGGTATCTTGATGAAATTTGGTATGTAGGTTCCTGAGCACTCATCTCAGATCGCTATTTAAAATGAACAATATCGGACTATAACCACGCCCACTTTTTCGATATCGAAAATTTCGAAAAACCGAAAAAGTGCGATAACTCATTACAAAAGACAGATAAAGCGACGAAACTTGGTAGATGGGTTGACGTTATGACGCAGAATAGAAAATAAGTAAGATTTTGGACAATGGGCGTGGCACCGCCCACTTTTACAAGAAGGTAATTTAAAAGTTTTGCAAGCTGTAATTTGGCAGTCGTTGAAGATATCATGATGAAATTTGGCAGGAACGTTACTACTATTACTCTATATGTGCTAAATAAAAATTAGCAAAATTGGATGAAGAACACGCCCACTTTTTAAAAAAAAAATTTTTTTTAATTCAAATTTTAACAAAAAATTTAATATCTTTACTGTATATAAGTAAATTAAGTCAAAATTCAACTCCAGTAATGATATGATGCAACAAAATACAAAAATAAAAGAAAATTTCAAAATGGGCGTGGCTCCGCCCATTTTCATTTAGTTTGTCTAGAATACTTTTATTGCCATAAGTCGAACAAAAATTTACCAATCCTTCTCAAATTTGGTAGGAGCATAGATTCTATGACGGTAACTGTTCTCTGTGAAAATGGGCGAAATCGGTGGAAGCCACGCCCAGTTTTTATACACAGTCCACCGTCTGTCCTTCCGCTCGGCCATTAACACAATAACTTGAGCAAAATCCGATATATCTTTACTAAACTTAGCCCACGTACTTACCTGAGCTCACTTTTTCTTGGTATAAAAAATGGGCGAAATCTGACCATAACCACGCCCACTTTATCGATATCGAAAATTACGAAAAATGAAAAAAATGCCATAATTCTATACCAAATACGAAAAAAGTGATGAAACATGGTAACTGGATTGGTTTATTGACGCAAAATATAAGTTTGGAAAAAACTTTGTAAAATGGGTGTGACACCTACCATATTAAGTAGAAGAAAATGAAAAAGTTCTACAAGGCGAAATCAACAGCCCTTGGAATCTTGGCAGGAATACTGTTAGTGGTATTGCATATATAAATAAATTAGCAGTACCCGACAGATGATTTTCTGGATCACCTGGTCCACATTTTGGTCGATATCGCGAGAACGCCTTCACATATACATCTAAGGGCCACTCGCTTTTAAAACCCTCATTAATACCTTTAATTTGATATCCATATCGTACAAAAACATACCAGAGTCACCCCTGTCCCACCCTAATGGCGATATCTCGAAAAGGCGTCCACCTATAGACCTAATGCCCCCTCCCTCTTAAAATGCTCAGTAACACCTTTCGTTTGATACCCATATCGTACAAACATTCTAGAGTCACCCCTGGCCCACCCTAATGGCGATATCTCGAAAAGGCGTCCACCTATAGACCTAGTGTCCACTCCCTCTTAAAATGCTCAGTAACACCTTTCGTTTGATACCCATATCGTACAAACATTCTAGAGTCACCCCTGGCCCACCCTAATGGCGATATCTCGAAAAGGCGTCCACCTATAGACCTAATGCCCACTCCCTCTTAAAATGCTCAGTAACAGCTTTCGTTTGATACCCATATCGTACAAACATTCTAGAGTCACACCTGGCCCACCCTAATGGCGATATTTCGAAAAGGCGTCCACCTATAGAACTAAGGATTACTCCCTTTTAAAATACTCATTACCACCTTTCATTTGATACCCATATCGTACAAACACATTCTAGAGTCACCCTGGCCCGCCCTAATGGCGATATCTCGAAAAGGCGTCCACCTATAGACCTAATGTCCACTCCCTCTTAAAATGCTCAGTAACACCTTTCGTTTGATACCCATATCGTACAAACATTCTAGAGTCACCCCTGGACCACCCTAATGGCGATATCTCCAAAAGGCGTCCACCTATAGACCTAATGTCCACTCCCTCTTAAAATGCTCAGTATCACCTTTCGTTTGATACCCATATCGTACAAACATTCTAGAGTCACCCCTGTCCCACCCTAATGGCGATATCTCGAAAAGGCGTCCACCTATAGACCTAATGCCCACTCCCTCTTAAAATGCTCAGTAACACCTTTCGTTTGATACCCATATCGTACAAACATTCTAGAGTCACACCTGGCCCACCCTAATGGCGATATCTCGAAAAGGCGTCCACCTATAGAACTAAGGATTACTCTCTTTTAAAATACTCATTACCACCTTTCATTTGATACCCATATCGTACAAACACATTCTAGAGTCACCCTGGCCCACCCTAATGGCGATATCTCGAAAAGGCGTCCACCTATAGACCTAATGCCCACTCCCTCTTAAAATGCTCAGTAAAACCTTTCGTTTGATACCCATACCGTACAAACATTCTAGAGTCACCCTTGGTCCAGCTTTATGGCGATATCTCGAAAAGGCGTCCACCTATAGAACTAAGGATTACTCCCTTTTAAAATACTCTTTACCACCTTTCATTTGATACCCATATCGTACAAACACATTCTAGAGTCAGCCTGGCCCACCCTAATGGCGATATCTCGAAAAGGCGTCCACCTATAGACCTAATGCCCACTCCCTCTTAAAATGCTCAGTAACACCTTTCGTTTGATACCCATATCGTACAAACATTCTAGAGTCACCCTTGGTCCACCTTTATGGCGATATCTCGAAAAGGCGTCCACCTATAGAACTAAGGATTACTCCCTTTTAAAATACTCCTTACCACCTTTCATTTGATACCCATATCGTACAAACACATTCTAGAGTCACCCCTGGCCCACCCTAATGGCGATATCTCGAAAGGGCGTCCACCTATAGACCTAATGCCCACTCCCTCTTAAAATGCTCAGTAACACCTTTCGTTTGATACCCATATCGTACAAACATTCTAGAGTCACCCCTGGCCCACCCTAATGGCGATATCTCGAAAGGGCGTCCACCTATAGACCTAATGCCCACTCCCTCTTAAAATGCTCAGTAACACCTTTCGTTTGATGCAGATATCGTACAAACACATTCTAGAGTCACCCCTGGCCCACCCTAATGACGATATCTCGAAAAGGCGTCCACCTATAGACCTCATGCCCACTCCCTCTTAAAATGCTCAGTAACACCTTTCGTTTGATACCCATACCGTACAAACATTCTAGAGTCACCCCTGGCCCACCCTAATGGCGATATCTCGAAAAGGCGTCCACCTATAGACCTAATGCCCACTCCCTCTTAAAATGCTCAGTAACACCTTTCATTTGATTCCCATATCGTACAAACACATTCTAGAGACACCCCTGGTCCACCTTTATGGCGATATCTCGAAACGGCGTCCACCTATGGAACTAAGGATCACTCCTTTTCAAAATACTCATTAACAGCTTTCATTTGATACCCATATCGTACAAACACATTATAGAATCACCCCTGGTCCACCTTAATGGGGACATCTCGAAAAGGCGTCCACCGATAGACCTAAGGCCCACTCCCTCTTAAAATGCTCAGTAACACCTTTCATTTGATACCCATATCGTACAAACAAATTCTAGAGTCAGCCCTGGTCTACCTTTATGGCGATATCCCTAAATGGCGTTCATCCATAGAACTATGGCCTACTCTCTCTTAAAATACTCTTTAATACCTTTCATTTGATACACATGTTATACAACCACATTCCAGGGTTACCCCAGATTGATTTTCCTTATTTTGTCTCCATAGCTCTCAACTGAGTATGTTATGTTCGGTTACACCCGAACTTAGCCTTCCTTACTTGTTTCTTTTCGATTTGCCCAAAATTCATTACCGGAAGATGCCACCTAGAAAACTTGTTTATCCTTAATATTGGAAAGTGTTATAGTCTGAAGCTTCTTTCAAAGTTTCAGGTCCCTGGGTTATCGGGAAATTCCTTAAATCGCGAAAGCAAACCTTCCAAGTTTGGATGATTTTTTGAATTTTCACAATACCTAGACCACTTAGCAAAATTTCTAAGTTCGGACGCTTTCATAATCCCTGGACTTCCTTAAGAAAAAATGTTTCCTCATGTTGCAAAAACCGGTCGCAGGATTCCACATGTTTTAAATGGACTTTCTAAATATCCCTAAACATATCGATCCCTGTCTCTGTCTTGAAAACTCTTTTATCTTAAAAATTGCAGACTAATAGAGCTCAAATAAAGGCGGAAGTTTCGATCAAAGTTACCGGGCAGTTCCTTAAAACTCGAAATCAAAATTTCCAAGTTCGGAAGAATTTTTAAGTAAAAATTTCCCCCTCATGTAAAATTGTCATCGGGCTCTGATGTGTGTTCTATGTTTCAAGACTTTAGCTCGGCGCGATGTTACTCAAAAATGGATTACAAGATACCCCAATTTTGTAATGAAATTCGCGAAAGTAAAAAACAGCCGCTGCTACAGAATCTTGTTAGAGACCGAGTCATTTAAAAAAAAAAAAAAATGTTTTTAACAACGCTAAGGTACATTCATTAATACGTACATACATATATATACATACCAATGATATTGCAAATCTGCACATATGCATTTGCTCGAGAACGTGCCACCATTAAAAGGAATGTCAGTTTCGATACAACGGCACTTCCCAGAATCATAACAAAAACAATAATGTATGTTAGTAGTTTAAAGGTTTTTAATATACAACTCAGTTTTGTCCACATAGCAGCTGATCCCGTTGCTCTCTTTAATGGGGGATCTTGAAATGTGTCCCAGAGTGGTGGTTTATTCTTAGATTTACTGTTATAAAAATGTTAATTTCAGATATACGTTAAAGATTATACTCGTTTGTAAGGCTGTTTACCGATTCTTAATAAAGTTGTCATTAACCTCCAGGTGTCCATGATTGCACTTGATATCTGATAGCGGGCAGTTATAAACTGTTTTTCATTTTCAATAATTAATTTAAGACTATACATACCTTATGCATTACTACATCAATATAAGTATGTACAGTAGAATCTCGAAAAAGTTAACCAAAATATCTCAAAGCTATTTTACTATTCCGAAATATTTACGTTTCCAAGCGGTTTTTGAAAAAAATACAGTAATAAACAAATGTAATTTTTAGGATATGATTTTGTGGGTTTGCCACTGCTTCCAGGCAAAGAGGCTTTGTCTGTATTTGAGATGGATGTTTTAGATACTTCGTTATCCAACGCCAAAAGACTTCTTTGAATACCTTAATCAAGCTTTCATAAAATGTTAGTTTTCTGATGGAGGGTTCTATTTTCCGCTAGCTGTTATTTTTTAACACATTAATTATAAAAAATGGAAGCGTTTACTTATGTGTGTACGTGCATATGAAGTTATACTTCTTTGTCATCATTAAAAATATGTTTTTAATTAATTAATTACAATAAAATAATAAAATGATGGGAAAAAGGAGTCAACAAGGAAAATAAGAATCAGTTTAAATTTAAAAATTAAATAAATAAATATTTCTTGTATTAAGTGTAACGTAACTTTGTTAATTGATCGACGGTTATTATTCAAGGTTCGAATCCAGCTCAAGGCCAGAACAATAATTTTTTTCTAATGATAATTATTGTTATTTTTTAATTTTTCTAAATTTGAAAAATTGTATTTTGTTTTTGGAATAGTAAGTAGAAAATTTTTCAGACAACCTGCCATAGCTGCGCAGATAGATCCATTTCGAAGGGTGCTAAGCCTTCATCATCAGTACGCTTTAGGCATGCTGGGCTAACCATTTAGCTATACAGCGGTGGTTTGTTTGACTGGCAAATTTGCTACTTCTATTCCTTTTTTATCAACTATATTTATTCAGTGTTGCGCCATCTGGTGCAAATCACTGATAATGTTGGATTTTTGTTTATTGTCAATTACTGTGCTTGACATTCACAAGTGCAAATGGTTTATTAACAATTGTTTTTGTTTTTATCGGCCTATTGATAAATCATTCAAGGTTCGAATCGAGCTCAAGGCCAGAACAATAATTTTTTTCTAATGATAAGTATTGTTATTTTTTAATTTTTCTAAATTTGGAAAATTGTATTTTGTTTTTGGAATAGTAAGTAGAAAATTTTTCAGACAACCTGCCATAGCTGCGCAGATAGATCCATTTCGAAGGGTGCTAAGCCTTCATCATCAGTACGCTTTAGGCATGCTGCGCTAACCATTTAGCTATACAGCGGTGGTTTGTTTGACTGGCAAATTTGCTACTTCTATTCCTTTTTTACCAACTATATTTATTCAGTGTTGCGCCATCTGGTGCAAATCACTGATAATGTTGGATTTTTGTTTATTGTCAATTACTGTGCTTGACATTCCCAAGTGCTCATGGTTTATTAACAATTGTTTTTGTTTTTATCGGCCAATTGATAAATCATTCAAGGTTCGAATCGAGCTCAAGGCCAGAACAATAATTTTTTTCTAATGATAATTATTGTTATTTTTTAATTTTTCTAAATTTGAAAAATTGTATTTTGTTTTTGGAATAGTAAGTAGAAAATTTTTCAGACAACCTGCCATAGCTGCGCAGATAGATCCATTTCGAAGGGTGCTAAGCCTTCATCATCAGTACGCTTTAGGCATGCTGCGCTAACCATTTAGCTATACAGCGGTGGTTTGTTTGACTGGCAAATTTGCTACTTCTATTCCTTTTTTACCAACTATATTTATTCAGTGTTGCGCCATCTGGTGCAAATCACTGATAATGTTGGATTTTTGTTTATTGTCAATTACTGTGCTTGACATTCCCAAGTGCTTATCATTAGAAAAAAATTATTGTTCTGGCCTTGAGCTCGATTCGAACCTTGAATGATTTATCAATAGGCCGATAAAAACAAAAACGACGGTTATTATTTTTAAATTATGTCCACTGCCATAGCATAGAATGAATTTTAGGCAAATCGAAGCATGAATAGTGTTGGTTCCAAAGATCGGTCCCTAGTCCACTTCCCAGAAAAAAGGTATCGCAAATACTAAGTTAGACAAAAGGCTACCAACATACCAAATTTCAAGCAAATCAAACAGTGAATGCGTTTTTGTCATCTAGATAATTTGTAGATACGGCAGCAGCTGGATTTTGTTTACACAACAACCATGGAACAAATATTTCTCCAGCCTGGGGAAATATATACCTATCTAGTTATTCTTATGCTTTTCAAGTTGATGTCCAACATGATTCTCCAATTACTAACCAACCTTTGGGAAATTTTGTAAAATGAATAGTTATCTAGTTGATATCCAACACTCATTCTCAACTTGTTCTCCAACCTTTGAGAGATTTTGTGAAATTTATAGTTCCCAAATTAATATCCAGCACATCTTAGTTGATATCCTACATAACTTTTATCCATCCACTCATATCAATACGAAAATTAAGAATCAAACTTTTTCACCAATCGAATGTTACTACCAAAAACAATTTCGCGTGCAGCCTTTCGATGAAACGTGTTGTCGCGGATAAATTTTTAACGGGGGTAAAGAATTGTATTTTCTTCGGACTTGTAATCCTGATATAAACTCGCATTTTTGATATCCCATTTGACCAGTTTGATTAATTTTGCGATGTAAATCCTAAATTAAACCATAACCATATAAAATACCCCCAAAGTTATTTAAAAATGCACAAACTTGGCAAACGTTTTTAAAATTTACCCTTTCGCATGCTCTCAGAGAGTAAGAAGTTTCATGTCAGGTCATCAGTGCTCAGAACACCACTCATGTGAGTAAGCTTTGCCCATCACTGCTTTACTTAATAGCTATCGCTGCGCTCACACTACATGAAGGTGAACGCCTAATCGAAGCTCTCGAGTGCACCAATGATTAGCTTTACGAGAGTTAACTTTTGCGTGATTCTTCTGTACATAAAATGTATATATGTGACGGTAGGTATGTGTTATGTATTGATAATATCTTGGTGATAAGCTTCGGCGTAGCAGACTATGGCTTAAAAAATGCGTGTAGTGTGTTTTCCCTTTATCGCGCTTTTTTTTCATTCGATATTGTGTTAATCTATGTTAGACATGTATAAAAATGAATCGTTGTTTGTATTAGGGTTATTCCGGTCAATTTTAATAAATTTTAATATTTTGTTTTTAGGCTATTTGACCTATTGTGGGTTCCAGTAAGAAATAAAAAGATAGTAATTATTCCACTGTTGCGGCCCTACGTTTCGCTAGCCGTCCTAGCTTCTTCAGGGGCGAAGTCTATTTATTTTCAACAATAAAACATAAGAAATAATTACATTAGTTTTTTGGTCACAATTTTTGAAATTATTTACATCAACAACAATAAAGTGTCACAAAACAACAATTTTAGCTAAGCTAATACTAATTAAGGTACAAAAAGGACGCACATACTTATATACACGTAAACAAAAATTAACATCACTCACATGATATTTTTTTTCTTAACTCTAAACATTTTTTTTTTTTTTTTTTTTTTTTTTTTTTTTTTTTTTTTTGGTACCACTTACAATGGGTATCATAGTCATACTAAACATAAAAATATTATAAACATAAAAGATAGCTTGCTGCAATCGCTTCTGTATCCTCCTTCTTGTTTATCGTGATTTCCCTTTTTTGCATTATTCGGAGGCTCTCTAACGTGTATCGGACTTTTCCTCTTTTGTTTTTGTCTATTATTGTGGTATTCGCGAGATCAGCTGTATGTCTAGTTGATGATGAACATCAACTATGATGAACATCAACTAGACATACAGCTGATCTCGCGAATACCACAATAATAGACAAAAACAAAAGAGGAAAAGTCCGATACACGTTAGAGAGCCTCCGAATAATGCAAAAAAGGGAAATCACGATAAACAAGAAGGAGGATACAGAAGCGATTGCAGCAAGCTATCTTTTATGTTTATAATATTTTTATGTTTAGTATGACTATGATACCCATTGTAAGTGGTACCAAAACAAAAAAAAAAAATTTTTAGAGTTAAGAAAAAAAAATATCATGTGAGTGATGTTAATTTTTGTTTACGTGTATATATGTATGTGCGTCCTTTTTGTACCTTAATTAGTATTAGCTTAGCTAAAATTGTTGTTTTGTGACACTTTATTGTTGTTGATGTAAATAATTTCAAAATTTTTTTTTTTTTACTTGAATTTTTTTTTTGTGAAACTTTTCTTTTTCTTCTAAAATTTTTTTTTGGGTTCTGATTTTCAATCCGTTCTATTTAAGTTGCTTTAATTTTGTTCTGGTGATTGTGTGAATCCGTAGAGTGTGTCTGAGTACATGTCTGACGGAGACAACAGGGAAGAAAGAGTTTTTGGTGGTTTGGGCCTGTTCAGTGGAGACAGGCGTATCACTCGTGGCTTTGCGCGTGCCCTTGGAAATCAGGTGGTTGGGTCACTGTTCAACCAAATTGATACAGGTATTCAACACCCGGTAGATTTCGTCCCTGTAGACTACTTTAACCAGTGCACTGCTAGGATTTTTGGCCCTTTCGAAGGAGGGAGCGGACGCGAAGCTAGTGTGTCCATCGTGAGCCAGGTAGTGGCTAATAGGTCCGAAGAGAGCCTGAACTATTCGAAAAAGCTCGACGAAATTTTAGATATGGTAGACGACGAACAGCGGTGCTGAGGGGGGCGTTGGTCCAGTAGGGAATCAGATGCCAGGGTTTCCGGCAGCTGGGGTTGCGGCAGCATCAGGAAATAGGATGGCGAACACCGATACCAACACCGAACAACTAAGTCGTTTGATGGCCATGATGGCGCAGCAAGGCGACCTAATGGCGCAGTGGACAAACGAACTCGGAAATATCAAGACCTATGTAGCCAACCTCAGCGGCCGAGTAGCCGAGATCGAAACCTCCGCAGCACAGGCATTGGACCACCGCTCCACTCAGGCATCGACGCCGAACAACAGAGGCCAAACAAATTCAGATGGAGCAGGCAACAACACCAACAACGGAGAACGACGAACGGACGGAGGAAGTCAGGCCACACAGGAGCCACAGCGTTGGAAGAAAATGGACCTGGAGAAGTGGCACATAAAGTTTGACCGCACGGATAAGGGTATTTCGGTCGAAAGTTTCTTATTCCGTATTGAGAAGATGAGGGTACAGCATCAGATCACTCATCACCAGCTGTTTACTGATTTCCATTGCCTCGTGTCGGGCGCGGCTTTGAAATGGTACTGGCAGGTGTTGGAAGACCATGCAGAAGATCCAAACTTCGGATATATGGATCTGAAGGCAGAATTGCTTGTCCATTTCAAGACCGCAGAGTCCGACTACGAGGTGATTCGGCAAACGAAAACAGTTGGTGCATGAGGGATTGATGAATTTTATGGGGAAGTACATAATTTGACGTTCAGGCTTCGGAAGAGAATTCCTGAAAAGGAGCTAGTAGGAATAATTAAGGGGAACCTAAAGCCATACCTGGCTAACCTTACATTCTCCTCGAAAATGGACACACTAGCCGAGCTAAAGGCTGAATGCCGGCGTGCCGAAAAGGTTATAAAGGAAAAAAAAGTAGGTCTAAAGGGGCGGTAAGCGAACTGGTCTACCCCGACGTACAGTTCCCAGAAGAGATGGGTAGTTTCAGGCCGCTTGAAGCGATAGGGAACCCATTTAAAAATAGGTCGAACAGTGGTCAGCTACCTGATAACAGGACACAAAACCTGGCACCGCGTGGTGCACCTACCACAACGTCTACAACCGGTACCAAACCAACTATAAACTCTTTCTGTCCCTCACCTTTGCACTTAATGTTGTGCTTCTCTTGTGGAATGCCGGTTGACCATTTTTTGAAGAATCCCGCGGAAGCCAATAGGGAAACGCGTTGCAAATCCAGCTTCCACAACATGGTCTGCTTTTCGTGTGGGGGGGACAGCTCTTTTTGTGTTTTCAAACCTCCGAAGGGAAATGGGAATCTGGCACAGATGACCGGGGTACTCAGCCAGGAGAAGGAGCGCCCAGACAACAAACAATGTCTTGTTTAGAAGAAACCGGAGCAAAATAATTTCGAAAATAGTCACCTTAAAGGGTGACAATAGATTTTTTGCGCAAACCAAGATAGGGGGTAAAGACACGTTAGCCTTGTTAGATTCGGGAGCAGGAGCATGTTGCCTGGGGAAAAATAGTGAGAAGTTTTTAGAAGGGCACGAAGCAAGGATTCTGCCAATAACACATCAATTTATTAAGACGGCAAACGGAGGAGAAACACCAGTGACATGCGTGGTAGTATTACCAGTGATGTGGGATGAGATGTGTAGGGACTTGGAGTTTTTAATAGTACCAGGGCTCCAACAGGAAGTATATTTAGGGATTGATTTTTGGAAGGTTTTCAACCTGAACGTAGTTAGTAGAGGCCCCACAGCTCATCCAACCCACACGACAGTAGCAGAGCTCGCTCCGGCCGAGGGGGACTTGTCCTTCGACGCTGTACAACATGTGTTATCCTCAGACCAGACAGTAGCTTTAGAGAGGGTAAAGGCACAATTCACGTCGTTCGCTGTCTTAGGATTAGGCCGTACCGGATTAGAAGAACATCTGATAGAGGTACGCGATGAGAATTTACCTGTTAAACAACGCCACTACCTTATCTCTCCAGCGATTCAAAAGTTAGTTTACGCGGAATTAGATCGAATGCTTAGTACGGGGGTAATCGAAGAATCCAACAGTAGTTGGAACTCACCAGTTTCACTTGTTATTAAGGGAACTAAGAATCGACTTTGCCTGGATGCGCGTAAGGTAAATGAGCGAACCGTCAAGAACGCCTATCCACTCCCTCATATCGACGGAATACTTAGCCGGCTACAAAATACTAGGTATATATCAGCCATAGACCTGAAGGACGCCTTCTGGCAGATTCCGTTGGAAAAAAGATCAAGGGAGAAGACAGCGTTCACAGTGCCGGGGAGACCCCTCTACCAATTTACAGTTATGCCCTTGGGACTGTGCAACGCGGCACAAAGAATGTGTCGATTAATGCACAAGGTTATACCTGCTTCGTTACGTGAATGTGTGTTTGTGTACCTTGATGACTTGTTAGTTTGTTCTGAAGATTTTTCGTCTCATATATGGGTATACCACGCTAAGGATATGTGTACAAAGTAAATGTTATATGTTGCATGTTAGACGTTGCACGTTGAATGTTAAATGTTAACTGTTAACAATGTGATTGTCAAATACCTGACTAATCTTCTACCTCTGACGACATAATTATTTATCTGCATGCTTGACGATTCCCATATCTGACTACCTTTCTATAGACGTAGGATTTTTAGCATTTTTGCACCCAGTGGTTTTTTTATACACCCATTTGACCATTTAGTAATTATTAAACCCCTCTTATTTATTTATGCAATTATTTTTTTTTTTTTTTTTTAACCAATTAGCAATAGTCAGCAATCTGTGATATTTTTTTCTTCTACGACCTTAATCCTAACTGTGATATATTTTATTAACAATATTGACAGACTACTAAAACTGTGATATTTTTTTTTATTTTAAACCTAGAATTATGAGTGAGTTTGTGACATATGTAGTTAGCAGGTGCTTAGATAGTGATGTTGTGGGTACGTGTCGCAATCCCGTGTTACACATACCCAGCAACAACAGACTTGGAAGATTTTTTTTCTTGCCCGGCATTAAGTCGTGGGTCGAGGCCACACATTGGGGTTGATGAGGGAAAAGAAGCGTAGAAGGCTGCGTATGAATTTCTTTTACGCACACGCTCCATGGAGCAAGCCCCATCGGCGGATGCGAGCCTGTTACGCTAGCCTCAAGATACATAGATACATATGTCACCGGCAACCGTACTTGTTCTTGCGTTACACCCTTATCGACAAAATTTATCTCAATCAGGTGTCTGCGCGCGTTGCGCAACATTAGTGGAAGGAGGCCTACATGTACAGGTATGAATATGTGCATACGCAAAAAACGAAATGCAACTGCACATGCGTGGGTGTGAATTGAGTGAAAGTGGTAGGAAATTCCGTTTAGATACGAATCGGGGTATGCGCACGATCGAGCTGAAGCTCAGAAAATCATTGCAAAAGTTGGATTTAAAGTGCGTGGACGTGCCGCGGAAAAGCTAAAGTAAAGTATAGTGCCGGTCAAGTGGAAAAAAAGAAAAAAAACTTCATTTTTTAATAAAACAAAAAAAAAAAAAAAATCCCGTAATTCTCGCAAAACGGTTTCAATTCCGTTCAATCTGCACAATTGTAAAGTACAAGCCAACCAACAACGAAAAGGAAATTTCGTTGGACAGCCTGTCACCGGTAAGTCAAACACAATACAGTTTATAAATCTTTCCTTTTTTTTAATTCGAAATCGTTCCTTTTAACTTGCCCGAAAATCTTTTTAATATTAAATTAAATTAACTTCTTTTTTTAAACTTCTTTGATTTAAAAATAAAATTAAAATATAAAATGTATTGAACTTACATTTAGAACTATAAATAAAAATAAAGATAATGCCTTTGTGAATTTAAACTTTTTTTTTTTTTTTAATTTTTTCTTATTGCATTTGATTTTAAAATAACCTAAATGAAACAACAGTGGCACTTAAAATTGAATTTGTAACTTGAATCCTTGAGAGAAATTTAAAATTAAATTTATTCTTGTTTCGAAAATTAAACTAAAGTAAAATATACTAAAATAAAATAAACCAAGTTAAATTAAATTAAATTAAAATACTATACAGTTTGTTTTTACTACCTTTCCAGACCTTCACTTACTAAATTTATTTTCTTCATAAATTCCTTTTCATTTAAAGATAAAACAAAAGAAAATAAAGATTTTCTTAGCTTTTTGTTTTCTTTATTAAAATTAAATTTAGATTTCTATCCAAAATTAAATAAACTGGAATTAGTGCCAACCTTTTTTTAATAATTAAATTAAGATAAAATTAAATATTTTTGATTTTATTGAACTCAAGTTAAAATCAGAGTAGTTTTAAAATCCGTTTAAAAAGTAAAATAACACTAAAGATAAATTTAAAAATAAAAATAAAATGGGAATGAAAGTAAAATTCATCTAAAACTAACATTAAGTTAATTTCAAATAGTAATCCCAAATTCAAGCCTGCTTAAAGTAAAATTTACATAAAATAAAGCTATTTTCTTTTTATAAAACAAAAAAAAAAAAAAATAAAAAAGCAGAAAAATAATAAGAATTAAATTTATCCAAAAATTAAACCAAAGTCATTTTAAATAGAGATAAGAGATATGGGTTGTACATATGTACATACATATGCACACACGAATACAGGAAAATCCAATATTAATAAAATACCAGTGTTGTTACTTGGAAAGTGAAGTATTTCCGGATGTCTGTATGTGCATGGGTATATAGCTCATCATATCGAAAAATTATGAGTTAGAGAAATTTAGTTTTTTTCGTACTTTATTTGCATGATTAATACTTACATGCATATAAGAACTTGTGGAAAAACTGGAACGCATATTTCCTACTTGCCGGCAATTAACGGATGGGAACTTTTTTTGAGAAGGACAGAGAGAGTCAGAGAGAGAGAGAGAGAGTGTGTGGAAAGCAAGATCCACTAATGGTGGACGGTGTCTATCAGTATTGACGACAGTGCCACCGCCAGCACCCACGCCGACGCAAGCAGCGAATGCTACCACCAGCGACAGCGACCGCAACTGCAATTTCACCACTGACAACACGACAGCAGCACCAGCGACGACGTCACCACCAATACAATCGAGCCCAAGGAGGGCAAATGAATATTAATATGAATAATTGTTTTTTTTGGGTATTTTTTTGATAATTTTGTATTTACACATTTTTTTTGCATGCGTTCTATAATATCTATATAAGTTTTTTTTTTATATATACATTTTTTTTTGGATTTCTTTATTGCTAAGTTTATAGTTTAAAGTTAAATTTGAACTTTGCTTTCTTCCACTTACGTCTTTTTTTTTTTTTTTTTGGTTCAATAACACATTCACACGCGGTCTGTTTAGCTTCTTTTAATTTTTTTTTTCTTTTTTTTTATATTTTTGTTAGCGTTTAGCCATCTTTCATTAAATTCACTTCTACTTTTATTTCTATTTATTTCGCGCCTTATTCTGACCCACTCGACGCCCGCTATTGCGAGTGAGTGAGCGCGATATCAATAGGAAGAAATCATTGAACCTAGCTCAGGCGGTAAATGGTTTCTATGTACGCATAGGAAAGAACATATGTATGTAAAATTCTTTTCCTCACAGGTCCCCCACAGTTTGCAGGCGCCTTCAATGCTGATTTTTTTTTTTGTCACACGTATATACCTACATATGTAACAAACAATATCTTTGCTATGTGCATGCCAAGTACCTTATCCTAGGTCAGGGATTTTTTGCTTTCCATACACAGTAAATTTTTGATGCACAGATCTTTCTTCTGTTGTGTTTTGGGTCATTAGTATTTAAAGATACAAAGGTGTATCGTATAGACGGTTAAACCAAGTAATTGGCCGACACCACCTGCATTAGGGTGTACCTAAATTACTTTTAAAATTTGTTTCCTTTTTCTTGGTATCAATTATTGTTTTTTTTTTTTTTAGTTTAATAGCTTTTTTAATATACAATATTTTTTTTTTGGATTAGGATACTTCTAACGTTGAATTGATAAGTTAGTTTAAATTTTAAATTAAATTACATTTTTTAAATAAGAAAATTATATTTATTTCGAATTACATTTTCTTTGATTGAAGAACTACATTATAAGGCAGTAGATTTATGCAAAGTATTTTTTTTTTTGTTTCTTTTTTTTAGAATGAATAAATATATGTTTATAACGTTTGGTAATCTAAAGGGTTGAACATTTTATTTTTAATAATGGAGGGCTAAAACCATATTCTTTGGAGCGGGTGTTGTCCTTGGGTCGAAGAGGGGAAGTGGGAGGGACAATGACGTGAAGGACCCTTAGACAGACGAACGTGAGTCAGCCATTGGGGGCGTCGTAAAATTAGAGGAGTCAGCACGGCGCCCATGGCTTCGCGTAAGACACGCGAAAAGGGTGTGTAGACTCCCCCTGACTCTGGACGGGCCTCCTTTCCTTTTTTCTTCCATTTCCTACTTTCCCTCTATTTATATATTCTTCTCTAGGCACGAACCACTTTTTTTTTGTTAGTGTAGTTGTTGGTAAGGCTGGTGCGCAAAACCCCACCCCGCCCGACGAGCTAGCAGGGGCTTGCCACCATGCCACACGCCACCTCTGTCTTACCACTGAAAGCCAGCTACACAACAATGGCTCCCAACGTTAATAGCATGAATAGTTTTTTTCGATTTACTATTATATCCCTCTTACTTTTAGTCACCTCAATATCCCTTCTTGCTTTACTCACTTCTCAATCTTTATCCTTCACTACTTTCCGGACAGAGCTAGGGTTTTAGGGATCATGGTTGCAACATCACTAGCGATCAGTCGCAAGCGATATGTGCAGCCATGATAGAATCAAACGGGGGTTGTATCTCTATCCTTTCAAGGTTCCTTTTACTATCTTCAAAGCTGGCACTAGTGGTACTTGGAGGGTTTAGAGGTGCATATAAATAGGTGGTTTAAATCGTCTTTTATTAAAATTTAATTTCCTTTTTTTTTGTTTCCTGTTTTGTGTGCATGCAGTTGCTGAAGCTATTGCACACTCGTTCCAGCAACAAGTGTGAATGAGGCTTGCAACATGCATTCAAATGGGGGTAGTTTTATAGGGTGGGTATAAAGCTGTTGCATCCGTGCTTCGGTGCCGAGTACTGGGTATCGATGTGCACCCTTTACAACGTTACATGGGGAATTAGCTAGCTGACACGACAAGGACAGAATGATTCCGGACTGAAACCTCCCACAGTGACCTCACCGAGTGCAACACCATACGCACCAAGAGTAACAACATAAACAGTTATAGATAAACCAGGAAGGATAGTTAAATCTGATCCTTTTTTGTTACAAGAGCCCTTTTATATACGTGGAATTTTTCTTTAATATACATATGTATAACTTTTAAAACACATTAAATATACGCACGTTTATTGAAATACACCCAAAACTATAATCTATTTGGGGTTCAGGGGGAAAAATCGTTTGTAATCCTTTAAACGGAATATTTGAATTTATATTGGATTTTTACCAACAAAATATTATTTTGTTTTATTTGCAAAATTTCTTTTGCTGGAAATTAATTGCAAAATAATCTGCATTCATTTTTAATTTTTTTTATAATTAACTAGTTACTTATACATTTTTGATATTTTTTTTTATAAATTTCGTTTTAATGTTGCAAAATCTGAGTTCCGAATTACAACTCCTAGTTTTGCTTTAAATTCTCCATTTCGAAATTTTTTTTGTTGATTGGAATTTCGAAAACTCCTATATCTGTTTCGAATTTATTTAAATATAAATTCCCAGAAGTCTGTCTATTTTGCGAATTTTTAATTTACGATTCGAGATTTCCTGTACATTTAATATTCAATTCAGATACATTTTTTTTATTCTCTTTTTTTTAGATATCACACCGATTTGATTTCCGTACCTTGAGTTTAAAGCAAACCCTTTGAATTTTTATTTTTTTAGCTTAAAGTTAAGTTTGATTTTTTTAATTTGAGATCAATAGTTATTTCCAACGGTCTCCAAACCCTTAACATTACCATTTCTTTCAGTTACGTGAATTACTTTTTTTATCCTTTTTAATCTAAGTTCTTTTGAAGGTTATATTTTCTTAGGTTCAATTTCAAAAAAATTTTATTTAGTCTTATAGCTTTTACAGATCATACATACTTAAACGAATCATTTTGGATTGGAATTTATTCCCTGGTTGCCTATACCTTGGATTAAAACTTCAGTTATATATATATATTTGATTTGAATTGCTAGTGAGTTATTAGGAATTTTAAGGCTTCTGCCATATAAACAGTTAGTTGAAGTTTTTCTTTTTTTTTTTTTTTATTATTTTATTATTAATTTTTGAATTTAGATTTTTTTTATAACTTTAAAATTGTTATTTTTTTTTTTTTGATTTGTTTTGAATTTGAAAATTATTGGATTTTTTTTTTGATTTTATTCTTGTAAATATAACCCCTTTAAGTTTTACATCAATTTATTTTCTCTATTTTTAGTTTTCGAATTTTGAATATAAATCTAATTTTTAAGATCCCGTTATAATTTTGAATTTCATTTTTCTTTATTTTTTTTTTTACTTTTAATTTTAATCCAGAATCGAAAATTTATTTTAATTTTTTTTATTGAATTTTTGAGTTTTTTATTTTTAGTTTAAGTCTAAAGTTTTTTTCAATCGAAGATTTAATCTTGAATTTATACCTTTTATTTTTATTTCTGCATTAAAATACTTAAATTTAATTCCTATAATTAAAAATAAAAATAAAAAAAAAAATAAATGTAAGGCGCGATAACCTCCGAAGAGATCTAAGGCCGAGCTTCTCTTCCAATTTGCGTCGTGCTCCTCTTGATTTTCCCTACAAATTGGCCAGACGGGACCTACATGTTTTATGCCGACTCCGAACGGCATCTGCAAAGCAGATGAGTTTTCACTGAAAGCTTTTCATGGCAGAAATACACCCGGAGTGCTTGCCAAACACTGCCGAGGGGCGACCCCGCTTAGAAAAATTTTCTTTTAATTGAAAAATCTTATTTCTAAAATTTTGATGTTGCTTTGCCCGGGAGTTGAACCCAGGGCATACGGTGTGATAGGCGGAGCACGCTACCATCACACCACGGTGGCCGCCACCTATAATTAACATTTTTTTTTATTCTATTTTATTGTTATTATTTCTTCCTTTTCATCCCGCTGGAATTATTCATTTTTTTTTTTTTTCGGGGAAATCCTGTGTATTTTCAGTTACACTTGTTATTAATTCTTTAATTTGAATTTTGAGTAAATCACTAGAATTTTTAGTTCTCGTTCAACTGCTTTAGTTTCTTTTTTAGGCACTTGATTCAATTTCCCTTGTTTTTGCCTTTTTTTGAATTGCTATTTAATCTCGTAATTTTTTTCTTATTAGTTTAGTAAATTTCTTTTTGGAATTAGCGGGTAAGTTTTTTTTTTTTAACTTGAATTTTTTTGTTTGTGAAACTTTTCTTTTTCTTCTAAAATTTTTTTTTGGGTTCTGATTTTCAATCCGTTCTGTTTAAGTTGCTTTAATTTTGTTCTGGAAGGAAAATTGAAGCTCATTTCTAAACTTAAGGTGATACTGCGTGTTTGAGATTGTGTGAATCCGTAGAGTGTGTCTGAGTACATGTCTGACGGAGACAACAGGGAAGAAAGAGTTTTTGGTGGTTTGGGCCTGTTCAGCGGAGACAGGCGTATCACTCGTGGCTTTGCGCGTGCCCTTGGAAATCAGGTGGTTGGGTCACTGTTCAACCAAATTGATACAGGTATTCAACACCCGGTAGATTTCGTCCCTGTAGACTACTTTAACCAGTGCACCTCTAGAATTTTTGGCCCTTTGGAAGGAGGGAGCGGACGCGAAGCTAGTGTGTCCATCGTGAGCCAGGTAGTGGCTAATAGGTCCGAAGAGAGCCTGAACTTTTCGAAAAAGCTCGACGAAATTTTAGATATGGTAGACGACGAACAGCGCGGTGCTTAGGGGGGCGTTGGTCCAGTAGGGAATCAGATGCCAGGGGTTCCGGCAGCTGGGGTTGCGGCAGCATCAGGAAATAGGATGACGAACACCGATACTAACACCGAACAACTAAGTCGTTTGATGGCCATGATGGCGCAGCAAGGCGACCTAATGGCGCAGTGGACAAAGTAACTCGGAAATATCAAGACCTATGTAGCCAACCTCAGCGGCCGAGATCGAAACCTCCGCAGCACAGGCATTGGACCACCGCTCCACTCAGGCATCGACGCCGAACAACAGAGGCCAAACAAATTCAGATGGAGCAGGCAACAACACCAACAACGGAGAACGACGAACGGACGGAGGAAGTCAGGCCACATAGGAGCCACAGCGTTGGAAGAAAATGGACCTGGAGAAGTGGCACATAAAGTTTGACGGCGCGGATAAGGGGATTTCGGTCGGAAGTTTCTTATTCCGTATTGAGAACATGGGGGTACAGCATCAGATCACTCATAACCAGCTGTTTACTGATTTCCATTGCCTCGTGTCGGGCGCGGCTTTGAAATGGTACTGGCAGGTGTTGGAAGACCATGCAGAAGATCCAAACTTCGGATATATGGATCTGAAGACAGAATTGCTTGCCCATTTCAAGACCGCAGAGTCCGACTACGAGGTGATTCGGCAAACGAAAACAGTTAGTGCATGAGGGATTTGATGAATTTTATGGGGAAGTACATAATTTGACGTTCAGGCTTCGGAAGAGAATTCCTGAAAAGGAGCTAGTAGGAATAATTAAGGGGAACCTAAAGCCATACCTGGCTAACCTTACATTCTCCTCGAAAATGGACACACTAGCCGAGCTGAAGGCTGAATGCCGGCGTGCCGAAAAGGTTATAAAGGAAAACAAAAGTAGGTCTAAATGGCGGTAAGCGAACTGGTCTACCCCGACGTACAGTTCCCAGAAGAGATGGGTAGTTCCAGGCCGCTTGAAGCGATAGGGATCCCATTTAAAAATTGGTCGAATAGTGGTCAGCTACCTGATAACAGGACACAAAACCTGGCACCGCGTGGTGCACCTACCACAACGTCTACAACCGGTACCAAACCAACTATAAACTCTTTCTGTCCGTCACCTTTCCACTTAATGTTGTGCTTCTCTTGTGGAATGCCGGTTGACCATTTTGTGAAGAATCCCGCGGAAGCCAATAAGGAAACGCGTTGCAAATCCAGCTTCCACAACATGGTCTGCTTTTCGTGTGGGGGGGACAGCTCTTTTTGTGTTTTCAAACCTCCGAAGGGAAATGGGAATCTGGCACAGATGACCGGGCTACTCAGCCAGGAGAAGGAGCGCCCGGACAACAAACAATGTCTTGGGGAAAAATAGTGAGAAGTTTTTAGAAGGGCACGAAGCAAGGATTCTGCCAATAACACATCAATTTATTAAGACGGCAAACGGAGGAGAAACATCAGTGACAGGCGTGGTAGTATTACCAGTGATGTGGGATGAGATGTGTAGGGACTTGGAGTTTTTAATAGTACCAGGGCTCCAACAGGAAGTATATTTAGGGATTGATTTTTGGAAAGTTTTCAACCTGAACGTAGTTAGTAGAGGCCCCACAGCTCATCCAACCAACACGACAGTAGCAGAGCTCGCTCCGGCCGAGGGGGACTTGTCCTTCGACGCTGTACAACATGTGTTATCCTCATACCAGACAGTAGCTTTAGAGAGGGTAAAGGCACAATTCCCGTCGTTCGCTGCCTTAGGATTAGGCCGTACCGGATTAGAAGAACATGTGATAGAGGTACGCGATGAGAATTTACCTGTTAAACAACGCCACTACCCCATATCTCCAGCGATTCAAAAGTTAGTTTACGCGGAATTAGATCGAATGCTTAGTATGGGGGTAATCGAAGAATCCAACAGTAGTTGGAACTCACCAGTTTCACTTGTTATTAAGGGAACTAAGAATCGACTTTGCCTGGATGCGCGTAAGGTAAATGAGCGAACCGTCAAGGACGCCTATCCACTCCCTCATATCGACGGAATACTTAGCCGGCTACAAAATACTAGGAATATATCAGCCATAGACCTGAAGGACGCCTTCTGGCAGATTCCGTTGGAAAAAAGATCAAGGGAGAAGACAGCGTTCACAGTGCCGGGGAGACCCCTCTACCAATTTACAGTTATGCCCTTCGGACTGTGCAACGCGGCACAAAGAATGTGTCGATTAATGGACAAGGTTATACCCGCTTCTTTACGTGAATGTGTGTTTGTGTGCCTTGATGAATTGTTAATTTGTTCTGAAGATTTTTCGTCTCATATATGTTTGTTAGAAAAGGTCGCTCGGTGTCTTCGCGAAGCAAACTTAACAATAAACGTAGAGAAAAGTAAGTTTTGTTATAAAGAAGTTCGATACCTTGGTTATGTTGTAGGTGACGGCTGCATTAGAACTGATGCAAACAAGGTAGCAGCTGTGAGAGACTTTCCCGAGCCGAAAACCCCGAAACAGTTACGACGGTTCCTAGGCATGTCAGGCTGGTACCGACGCTTCATACAAGATTACGCGACTATTGCAGCTCCGCTGCACGACTGCCTCACCAAGGAAAAGATAAAGAAATTCACTATGACTGATGACGCTAGACGGGCATTTGAACAACTCAAACGAATCCTAATATCGGCTCCCGTCCTAACACATCCAGATTTTAACAGACGTTTCTACATCCAATGTGATGCATCGACAGACGGAGTGGGCGGGGTTCTTTTCCAACTCGACGAAGACAATAACGAAAGACCAATTACATACATGTCTGCAAAACTGAATAAAGCACAGAAAAACTATAGTGTGACAGAACAGGAATTTTACGCAGCGGTTCTAAGCGTAAAACGTTTTCGACCTTATGTGGAGGGCTTGCCCTTCACGATAATAACGGACCACGCGAGCTTAAAATGGCTTATGAACCAAAAAGACCTTGCTGGACGACTTGCTAGATGGAGTTTAAAACTCCAAAGTTTCGATTTTGACATCGAACATAGAATAGGCTCACAAAACATCGTACCGGACACTCTTTCCAGAATGGACATGGAAGAAATAAGACCCAGTGACAGAGTGATGGACATATGTCTAGACTCGCCATATTTTGACTCAGACGAATACCGCGAGCTACAAAAAACAGTGACGGACAACAAGGACAAATTGCCAGACTTATGTGTATCTGACGGATACGTATATAAACGGACACAGTTTGACCGGGGAGATGTACTTCAAGCGGACCAAGCCTGGAAGTTTTGGGCTCCGTCTGAGCTGCGATCGGGGCTGGTAGAGTCTGCTCACAGCTCACCTTCAGCTGGTCACGGTGGAATCCACAAAACTTTGTCTCGTTTACGCGAACGATATTACTGGCCAGGATTGGTAACAGAAGTTTGCACCTTTATTAAGGGATGTGAAGTCTGCTCAGAAAATAAGACACAAACTGCTTTTCACAAGCCCCTTATGGGTAAGCAACATGTAACCGAACGGCCTTTTCAACGTTTGTTTGTAGATTTTATGGGTCCGTATCCTCGTACGTCTGATGGTAATGTTTACGTGTTTGTATGTTTAGACCATTTTACCAAATTTGTATTCTTGAAACCTATGCGTAAAGCAACTTCAGCCGAGGTGGTGAAATTTCTGGAACGAGAAGTCTTCCATATATTCGGGGTACCCGAATACATCCATTCGGACAATGGAAGAAAATTCGTTTCTGGAACTTTCGCCACCCTCCTAGAAAAATATGGTACTACCCATATCAGGACAGCGTTTTATTCACCGCAGGGAAACGCCACAGAGAGGGTCAATCGGTCGGTTTTCCAGATCGTAAGATCATTCATTAACGAAAACCAAAAATCTTGGGACCGACATATTAGTGATGCGGCGTTTGCACTTCGAAGTGCTGTCCACTCCGCAATCAACATGACGCCCTATCATGCCACTTTCGGTATGCCCATGATGCTGCATGCAGCATCATACGAGCTATGCCGAAAGTTGGGGTCGCTGAAGGATGTTGATTGCGAGGTGGAGACAAATGGTGATAGATTGCAGTTACTGAGGGACAGAATTAAAAAGGAGTTGAAGTTAGCATACGAGCGTAGTAAGAAAGTGTATGATACCAGAAGTAGGGACGTTAGGTTTAAAATTGGACAAGTGGTATACCGCCGGAATTTTAAACAGAGCTCCCAGATTGACAACTATAATGCCAAACTGGCACCCAAGCAAGTCAAATGTATAGTGCTTAAAACACTAGGAAATTCAATGTACGAGCTAGGGGATGCTAGCGGGAAAAGAATCGGGGTATACCACGCTAAGGATATATGTACAAAGTAAATGTTATATGTTGCATGTTAGACGTTGCACGTTGAATGTTAAATGTTATATGTTAACAATGTGATTGTCAAATACCTGACTAATCTTCTACCTCTGACGACATAATTATTTATCTGCATGCTTGACGATTCCCATATCTGACTACCTTTCTATAGACGTAGGATTTTTAGCATTTTTGCACCCAGTGGTTTTTTTATACACCCATTTTACCATTTAGTAATTATTAAACCCCTCTTATTTATTTATGCAATTATTTACTATTTTTTTTTTTAACCAATTAGCAATAGTCAGCAATCTGTGATATTTTTTTCTTCTACGACCTTAATCCTAACTGTGATATATTTTACTAACAATATTGACAGACTACTAAAACTGTGATATTTTTTTTATTTTAAACCTAGAATTATGAGTGAGTTTGTGACATATGTAGTTAGCAGGTGCTTAGATAGTGATGTTGTGAGTACGTGTCGCAATCACGTGTTACACATACCCAGCTACAACTGACTTGGAAGATTTTTTTTCTTGCCCGGCATTAAGTCGTGGGTCGAGGCCACACATTGGGGTTGATGAGGGAAAAGAAGCGTAGAAGGCTGCGTATGAATTTCTTTTACGCACACGCTCCATGGAGCAAGCCCCATCGGCAGATGCGAGCCTGTTACGCTAGCCTCAAGATACATAGATACATATGTCACCGGCAACCGTACTTGTTCTTGCGTTACACCCTTATCGACAAAATTTATCTCAACCAGGTATCTGCGCGCGTTGCGCAACATTAGTGAAAGGAGGCCTTCATGTACAGGTATGAATGTGTGCATGCGCAAAAAACGAAATGCAACTGCACATGCGTGGGTGTGAATTGAGTGAAAGTGGTAGGAAATTCCGTTTAGATACGAATCGGGGTATGCGCACGATCGAGCTGAAGCTCAGAAAATCATTGCAAAAGTTGGATTTAAAGTGCGTGAACGTGCCGCGGAAAAGCTAAAGTAAAGTATAGTGCCGGTCAAGTGGAAAAAAAGAAAAAAAAACTTCATTTTTTAATAAAACAAAAAAAAAAAAATCCCGTAATTCTCGCAAAACGGTTTCAATTCCGTTCAATCTGCACAATTGTAAAGTACAAGCCAACCAACAACGAAAAGGAAATTTCGTTGGACAGCCTGTCACCGGTAAGTCAAACACAATACAGTTTATAAATCTTTCCTTTTTTTTTAATTCGAAATCGTTCCTTTTAACTTGCCCGAAAATCTTTTTAATATTAAATTAAATTAACTTCTTTTTTTAAACTTCTTTGATTTAAAAATAAAATTAAAATATAAAATGTATTGAACTTACATTTAGAACTATAAATTAAAATAAAGATAATGCCTTTGTGAATTTAAACTATTTTTTTTTTTTTAATTTTTTCTTATTGCATTTGATTTTAAAATAACCTAAATGAAACAACAGTGGCACTTAAAATTGAATTTGTAACTTGAACTCCTTGAGAGAAATTTAAGATTAAATTTATTCTTGTTTCGAAAATGAAACTAAAGTAAAATAAACTAAAATAAAATAAACCAAGTTAAATTAAATTAAATTAAAATACTATACAGTTTGTTTTTACTACCTTTCCAGACCTTCACTTGCTAAATTTATTTTCTTCATAAATTCCTTTTCATTTAAAGATAAAACAAAAAAAAAATAAAGATTTTCTTAGCTTTTTGTTTTCTTTATTAAAATTAAATTTAGATTTCTATCCAAAATTAAATAAACTGGAATTAGTGCCAAACTTTTTTTTTAATAATTAAATTAAGATAAAGTTAAATATTTTTGATTATATTGAAATCAAGTTAAAATCAGAGTAGTTTTAAAATCCGTTTAAAAAGTAAAATAACACTAAAGATAAATTTAAAAATAAAAATAAAATGGGAATGAAAGTAAAATTTATCTAAAACTAACATTAAGTTAATTTCAAATAGTAATCCCAAATTCAAGCCTGCTTAAAGAAAAATTTACATAAAATAAAGCTATTTTCTTTTTATAAAACAAAAAAAAAAAAAAACAACAAAAAAAGAAGCAGAAAAATAGTAAGAATTAAATTTATCCAAAAATTTAACCAAAGTCGTTTGAAATAGAGATAAGAGATATGGGTTGTACATATGTACATACATATGCACACACGAATACAGGAAAATCCAAAATTAATAAAATACCAGTGTTCTTACTTGGAAAGTGAAGTATTCCCGGATGTCTGTATGTGCATGGCTATATAGCTCATCATATCGAAAAATTATGAGTTAGAGAAATTTAGTTTTTTTCGTACTTTATTTGCAGATTTTGTGGCGGGTCTCAGTAAAGGGGCATACTTAATACTTACATGCATATAAGAACTTGTGGAAAAACTGGAACGCATATTTCCTACTTGCCGGCAATAAACGGATGGGAACTTTTTTTGAGAAGGACAGAGAGAGTCAGAGAGAGAGAGAGAGAGAGAGTGTGTGTGGAAAGCAAGAGCCACTAATGGTGGACGGTGTCTATCAGTATTGACGACAGTGCCACCGCCAGCACCCACGCCGACGCTTGCAGCGAATGCTACCACCAGCGACAGCGACCGCAACTGCAATTTCACCACTGACAACACGACAGCAGCACCAGCGACGACGTCACCACCAATACAATCGAGCCCAAGGAGGGCAAATGAATGTTAATATGAATCATTGTTTTTTTGATAATTTTGTATTTACACATTTTTTTTGCATGCGTTCTATAATATCTATATAAGTTTTTTTTTTATATATAAATTTTTTTTTGGATTTCTTTATTGCTAAGTTTATAGTTTAAAGTTAAATTTGAACTTTGCTTTCTTCCACTTACGTCTTTTTTTTTTTTTTTTGGTTCAATAACACATTCACACGCGGTCTGTTTAGCTTCTTTTAAATTTTTTTTTCCTTTTTTTTATATTTTTGTTAGCGTTTAGCCATCTTTCATTAAATTCACTTCTACTTTTATTTCTGTTTATTTCGCGCCGCTTATTCTGACCCACTCGACGCCCGCTATTGCAGTGAGTGAGCGCGATATCAATAGTAAGAAATCATTGAACCTATCTCAGGCGGTAAATGGTTTCTATGTACGCATAGGAAAGAACATATGTATGTAAAATTCTTTTCCTCACAGGTCCCCCACAGTTTGCAGGCGCCTTCAATGCTGATGTGCTGATCAGGTGAGTGAGTAAAAGATCATGCCTTTTTTTTTGTCACACGTATATACCTACACATGTAACAAACAATCTCTTTGCTATGTGCATGCCAAGTACCTTAGCCTAGGTCAGGGATTTTTTGCTTTCCATACACAGTAAATTTTTGATGCACAGATCTTTCTTCTGTTGTGTTTTGGGTCATTAGTATTTAAAGATACAAAGGTGTATCGTATATACGATTAAACCAAGTAATTGGCCGACAGCACCTGTATTAGGGTGTACCTAAATTACTTTTAAAATTTTTTTCCTTTTTCTTGGTATCAATTATTGTTTTTTTATACTCAGTTGAGCAGAGCTCACAGAGTATATTAAGTTTGATTGGATAACGGTTGGTTGTACATATATAAAGGAATCGAGATAGATATAGACTTCCATATATCAAAATAATCAGGATCGAAAAAAAATTTGATTGAGCCATGTCCGTCCGTCCGTACGTCCGTCCGCCGTCCGTCCGTCCGTTAACACGATAACTTGAGTAAATTTTGAGGTATCTTGATGAAATTTGGTATGTAGGTTCCTGAGCACTCATCTCAGATCGCTATTTAAAATGAACGATATCGGACTATAACCACGCCCACTTTTTCGATATCGAAAATTTCGAAAAACCGAAAAAGTGCGATAACTCATTACAAAAGACAGATAAAGCGACGAAACTTGGTAGATGGGTTGACGTTATGACGCAGAATAGAAAATTAGTAAGATTATCATGATGAAATTTGGCAGGAACGTTACTACTATTACTCTATATGTGCTAAATAAAAATTAGCAAAATTGGATGAAGAACACGCCCACTTTTTAAAAAAAAAAATTTTTAAATTCAAATTTTAACAAAAAATTTAATATCTTTACTGTATATAAGTAAATTAAGTCAAAATTCAACTCCAGTAATGATATGATGCAACAAAATACAAAAATAAAAGAAAATTTCAAAATGGGCGTGGCTCCGCCCATTTTCATTTAGTTTGTCTAGAATACTTTTATTGCCATAAGTCGAACAAAAATTTACCAATCCTTCTCAAATTTGGTAGGAGCATAGATTCTATGACGGTAACTGTTCTCTGTGAAAATGGGCGAAATCGGTGGAAGCCACGCCCAGTTTTTATACACAGTCCACCGTCTGTCCTTCCGCTCGGCCATTAACACAATAACTTGAGAAAAATCCGATATATCTTTACTAAACTTAGCCCACGTACTTACCTGAGCTCACTTTTTCTTGGTATAAAAAATGGGCGAAATCTGACCATAACCACGCCCACTTTATCGATATCGAAAATTACGAAAAATGGAAAAAATGCCATAATTCTATACCAAATACGAAAAAAGTGATGAAACATGGTAACTGGATTGGTTTATTGACGCAAAATATAACTTTGGAAAAAACTTTGTAAAATGGGTGTGACACCTACCATATTAAGTAGAAGAAAATGAAAAACTTCTACAAGGCGAAATCAACAGCCCTTGGAATCTTGGCAGGAATACTGTTAGTGGTATTGCATATATAAATAAATTAGCAGTACCCGACAGATGATTTTCTGGATCACCTGGTCCACATTTTGGTCGATATCGCGAGAACGCCTTCACATATACATCTAAGGGCCACTCGCTTTTAAAACCCTCATTAATACCTTTAATTTGATATCCATATCGTACAAAAACATACCAGAGTCACCCCTGTCCCACCCTAATGGCGATATCTCGAAAAGGCGTCCACCTATAGACCTAATGCCCCCTCCCCCTTAAAATGCTCAGTAACACCTTTCGTTTGATACCCATATCGTACAAACATTCTAGAGTCACCCCTGGCCCACCCTAATGGCGATATCTCGAAAAGGCGTCCACCTATAGACCTAGTGTCCACTCCCTCTTAAAATGCTCAGTAACACCTTTCGTTTGATACCCATATCGTACAAGCATTCTAGAGTCACCCCTGGCCCACCCTAATGGCGATATCTCGAAAAGGCGTCCACCTATAGACCTAATGCCCACTCCCTCTTAAAATGCTCAGTAAAACCTTTCGTTTGATACCCATACCGTACAAACATTCTAGAGTCACCCTTGGTCCAGCTTTATGGCGATATCTCGAAAAGGCTTCCACCTATAGAACTAAGGATTACTCCCTTTTAAAATACTCTTTACCACCTTTCATTTGATACCCATATCGTACAAACACATTCTAGAGTCACCCTGGCCCACCCTAATGGCGATATCTCGAAAAGGCGTCCACCTATAGACCTAATGCCCACTCCCTCTTAAAATGCTCAGTAACACCTTTCGTTTGATACCCATATCGTACAAACATTCTAGAGTCACCCTTGGTCCACCTTTATGGCGATATCTCGAAAAGGCGTCCACCTATAGAACTAAGGATTACTCCCTTTTAAAATACTCCTTACCACCTTTCATTTGATACCCATATCGTACAAACACATTCTAGAGTCACCCCTGGCCCACCCTAATGGCGATATCTCGAAAAGGCGTCCACCTATAGACCTAATGCCCACTCCCTCTTAAAATGCTCAGTAACACCTTTCGTTTGATACCCATATCGTACAAACATTCTAGAGTCACCCCTGGCCCACCCTAATGGCGATATCTCGAAAGGGCGTCTACCTATAGACCTAATGCCCACTCCCTCTTAAAATGCTCAGTAACACCTTTCGTTTGATGCACATATCGTACAAACACATTCTAGAGTCACCCCTGGCCCACCCTAATGACGATATCTCGAAAAGGCGTCCACCTATAGACCTCATGCCCACTCCCTCTTAAAATGCTCAGTAACACCTTTCGTTTGATACCCATACCGTACAAACATTCTAGAGTCACCCCTGGCCCACCCTAATGGCGATATCTCGAAAAGGCGTCCACCTATAGACATAATGCCCCCTCCCCCTTAAAATGCTCAGTAACACCTTTCGTTTGATACCCATATCGTACAAACATTCTAGAGTCACCCCTGGCCCACCCTAATGGCGATATCTCGAAAAGGCGTCCACCTATAGACCTAGTGTCCACTCCCTCTTAAAATGCTCAGTAACACCTTTCGTTTGATACCCATATCGTACAAGCATTCTAGAGTCACCCTGGCCCACCCTAATGGCGATATCTCGAAAAGGCGTCCACCTATAGACCTAATGCCCACTCCCTCTTAAAATGCTCAGTAACACCTTTCGTTTGATACCCATATCGTACAAACATTCTAGAGTCACCCTTGGTCCACCTTTATGGCGATATCTCGAAAAGGCGTCCACCTATAGAACTAAGGATTACTCCCTTTTAAAATACTCCTTACCACCTTTCATTTGATACCCATATCGTACAAACACATTCTAGAGTCACCCCTTGCCCACCCTAATGGCGATATCTCGAAAAGGCGTCCACCTATAGACCTAATGCCCACTCCCTCTTAAAATGCTCAGTAACACCTTTCGTTTGATACCCATATCGTACAAACACATTCTAGAGACACCCCTGGTCCACCTTTATGGCGATATCTCGAAACGGCGTCCACCTATGGAACTAAGGATCACTCCTTTTCAAAATACTCATTAACAGCTTTCATTTGATACCCATATCGTACAAACACATTATAGAATCACCCCTGGTCCACCTTAATGGGGACATCTCGAAAAGGCGTCCACCGATAGACCTAAGGCCCACTCCCTCTTAAAATGCTCAGTAACACCTTTCATTTGATACCCATATCGTACAAACAAATTCTAGAGTCAGCCCTGGTCTACCTTTATGGCGATATCCCTAAATGGCGTTCATCCATAGAACTATGGCCTACTCTCTCTTAAAATACTCTTTAATACCTTTCATTTGATACACATGTTATACAACCACATTCCAGGGTTACCCCAGATTGATTTTCCTTATTTTGTCTCCATAGCTCTCAACTGAGTATGTTATGTTCGGTTACACCCGAACTTAGCCTTCCTTACTTGTTTTTGTTTCAATTTAATAGCTTTTTTAATATACAATATTTTTTTTGGATTAGGATACTTCTAACGTTGAATTGATAAGTTAGTTTAAATTTTAAATTAAATTACATTTTTTAAATAAGAAAATTATATTTATTTCGAATTACATTTTCTTTGATTGAAGAACGACATTATAAGGCAGTAGATTTATGCAAAGTATTTTTTTTTTGTTTCTTTTTTTTAGAATGAATAAATATATGTTTATAAAGTTTGGTAATCTAAAGGGTTGAACATTTTATTTTTAATAATGGGGGGCTAAAACCATATTCTTTGGAGCGGGTGTTGTCCTTGGGTCGAAGAGGGGAAGTGGGAGGGACAATGACGTGAAGGACCCTTAGAAAGACGAACGTGAGTTAGCCATTGGGGGCGTCGTAAAATTAGAGGAGTCAGCACGGCGCCCATGGCTTTGCGTAAGACACGCGAAGAGGGTGTGTAGACTCCCCCTGACCCTGGACGGGCCTCCTTTCCTTTTTTCTTCCATTTCCTACTTTCCCTCTATTTATATATTCTTCTCTGGGCATGAACCACTTTTTTTTGTTAGTGTAGTTGTTGGTAAGGCTGGTGCGCAAAACCCCACCCCGCCCGACGAGCTAGTAGGGGCTTGCCACCATACCACACGCCACCTCTGTCTTACCACTGAAAGCCAGCTACACAACAATGGCGCCCAACGTTAATAGCCTGAATAGTTTTTTTCGATTTACTATTATATCCCTCCTACTTTTAGTCACCTCAATATCCCTTCTTGCTTTACTCACTTCTCTATCTTTATCCTTGACTACTTTCCGGAAAGAGCTAGGGATTTGGGGATCATGGTTGCAACATCACTAGCGATCAGTCGCAAGCGATATGTGCAGCCATGATAGAATCAAACGGGGGTTTTATCTCTATCCTTTCAAGGTTCCTTTTACTATCTTCAAATCTGGCACTAGTGGTACTTGGAGGGTTTAGAGGTGCATATAAATAGGTGGTTTAAATCGTCTTTTATTAAAATTTAATTTCCTTTTTTTTTGTTTCCTGTTTTGTGTGCATGCAGTTGCTGAAGCTACTGCACACTCGTTCCAGCAACAAGTGTGAATGAGGCTTGCAACATGCATTCAAATGGGGGTAGTTTTATAGGGTGGGAATAAAGGTGTTGCATCCGTACTTCGGTGCCGAGTACTGGGTATCGATGTGCACCCTTTACAACGTTACATGGGGAATTAGCTAGCTGACACGACAAGGACAGAATGATTCCGGACTGAAACCTCCCACAGTGACCTCACCGAGTGCAACACCATACGCACCAAGAGTAACAACATAAACAGTTATAGATAAACCAGGAAGGATAGTTAAATCTGATTTTTTTTTGTTACAAGAACCCTTTTATATACGTGGAATTTTTCTTTAATATACATATGTATAACTTTTAAAACACATTAAATATACGCACGTTTATTGAAATACACCCAAAATTATATTCTATTTGTGGTTCAGGGGGAAAAATCGTTTGTAATCCTTTAGACGGAATATTTGAATTTATAGTGGATTTTTACCAACAAAATATTATTTTGTTTTATTTGCAAAATTTCTTTTGCTGGAAATTAATAGCAAAATAATCTGCATTCCTTTTTAATTTTTTTTTTATAATTAACTAGTTACTTATACATTTTTGATATTTTTTTTATAAATTTCGTTTTAATGTTGCAAAATCTGAGTTCCGAATTACAACTCCTAGTTTTGCTTTAAATTCTCCATTTCGAAATTTTTTTTGTTGATTGGAATTTCGAAAACTCCTATATCTGTTTCGAATTTATTTAAATATAAATTCGCAGAAGTCTGTCTATTTTGCGAATTTTTAATTTACGATTCGAGATTTCCTGTACATTTAATATTCAATTCAGATACATTTTTTTTATTCTCTTTTTTTTAGATATCACACCGATTTGATTTCCGTACCTTGAGTTTAAAGCAAACCCTTTGAATTTTTATTTTTTTAGCTTAAAGTTAAGTTTGATTTTTTTAATTTGAGATCAATAGTTATTTCCAACGGTTTCCAAACCCTTAACATTACCATTTCTTTCAGTTACGTGAATTACTTTTTTATCCTTTTTAATCTAAGTTCTTTTGAAGGTTATATTTTCTTAGGTTTTTGAATTCAATTTCAAAAAATTTTTATTTAGTTTTATAGCTTTTACAGATCATACCTACTTAAACGAATCAATTTGGATTGGAATTTATTCCCTGGTTGCCTATACCTTGGATTAAAACTTCAGTTATATATATATATTTGATTTGAATTGCTAGTGAGTTATTAGGAATTTTAAGGCTTCTACCATATAAACAGTTAGTTGAAGTTTTTATTTTTTTTTTATTATTTTATTATTAATTTTTGAATTTTGATTCTTTTTATAACTTTAAAATTGTTATTTTTTTTTTTGATTTGTTTTGAATTTGAAAATTATTGGATTTTTTTTATTTTATTCTTGAAAATATAACCCCTTTATTACCACTTAAAGTTAAGTTTTACATCAATTTATTTTCTATATTTTTAGTTTTCGAATTTTGAATATAAATCTAATTTTTAAGATCCCGTTATAATTTTGAATTTCATTTTCCAAATTTCTTTATTTTTTTTTTTACTTTTAATTTTAATCCAGAATCGAAAATTTATTTTAATTTTTTTTATTGAATTTTGAGTTTTTTATTTTTAGTTTAAGTCTAAAGTTTTTTTCAATCGAAGATTTAATCTTGAATTTATACCTTTTATTTTTATTTCTGCATTAAAATACTTAAATTTAATTCCTATAATTAACATTTTTTTTATTATATTTTATTGTTATTATGTCTTTCTTTTCATCCCGCTGGAATTATTCATTTTTTTTTTCGGGGAAATCCTGTGTATTTTCAGTTACACTTGTTATTAAATATTTAATTTGAATTTTGAGTAAATCACTAGAATTTTTAGTTCTCGTTCAACTGCTTTAGTTTCTTTTTTAGGCACTTGATTCAATTTCCCTTGTTTTTGCCTTTTTTTGAATTGCTATTTAATCTCGTAATTTTTTTCTTATTAGTTTAGTAAATTTCTTTTTGGAATTAGCGGGTAAGTTTTTTTTTACTTGAATTTTTTTGTTTGTGAAACTTTTCTTTTTCTTCTAAAATTTTTTTTTGGGTTCTGATTTTCAATCCGTTCTGTTTAAGTTGCTTTAATTTTGTTCTGGAAGGAAAATTGAAGCTCATTTCTAAACTTAAGGTGATACTCCGTGTTTGAGATTGTGTGAATCCGTAGAGTGTGTCTGAGTACATGTCTGACGGAGACAACAGGGAAGAAAGAGTTTTTGGTGGTTTGGGCCTGTTCAGCGGAGACAGGCGTATCACTCAGGTGGTTGGGTCACTGTTCAACCAATTTGATACAGGTATTCAACACCCGGTAGATTTCGTCCCTGTAGACTACTTTAACCAGTGCACCTCTAGGATTTTTGGTCCTTTGGAAGGAGGGAGCGGACGCGAAGCTAGTGTGTCCATCGTGAGCCAGGTAGTGGCTAATAGGTCCGAAGAGAGCCTGAACTTTTCGAAAAAGCTCGACGAAATTTTAGATATGGTAGACGACGAACAGCGCGGTGCTGAGGGGGGCGTTGGTCCAGTAGGGAATCAGATGCCAGGGGTTCCGGCAGCTGGGGTTGCGGCAGCATCAGGAAATAGGATGGCGAACACCGATACCAACACCGAACAACTAAGTCGTTTGATGGCCATGATGGCGCAGCAAGGCGACCTAATGGCGCAGTGGACAAACGAACTCGGAAATATCAAGACCTATGTAGCCAACCTCAGCGGCCGAGTAGCCGAGGTCGAAACCTCCGCAGCACAGGCACTGGACCACCACTCCACTCAGGCATCGACGCCGAACAACAGAGGCCAAACAAATTCAGATGGAGCAGGCAACAACACCAACAACGGAGAACGACGAACGGACGGAGGAAGTCAGGCCACACAGGAGCCACAGCGTTGGAAGAAAATGGACCTGGAGAAGTGGCACATAAAGTTTGACGCACGGATAAGGGGATTTCGGTCGAAAGTTTCTTATTCCGTATTGAGAAGATGAGGGTACAGCATCAGATCACTCATCACCAGCTGTTTACTGATTTCCATTGCCTCGTGTCGGGCGCGGCTTTGAAATGGTACTGGCAGGTGTTGGAAGACCATGCAGAAGATCCAAACTTCGGATATATGGATGTGAAGGCAGAATTGCTTGCCCATTTCAAGACCGCAGAGTCCGACTACGAGGTGATTCGGCAAACGAAAACAGTTGGTGCATGAGGGATTTGATGCATTTTATGGGGAAGTACATAATTTGACGTTCAGGCTTCGGAAGAGAATTCCTGTAAAGGAGCTAGTAGGAATAATGAAGGGGAACCTAAAGCCATACCTGGCTAACCTTACATTCCCCTCGAAAATGGACACACTAGCCGAGCTAAAGGCTGAATGCCGGCGTGCCGAAAAGGTTATAAAGGGAAACAAAAGTAGGCCTAAACGGGTGGTAAGCGAACTGGTCTACCCCGACGTACAGTTCCCAGAAGAGATGGGTAGTTCCAGGCCACTTGAAGCGATAGGGAACCCATTTAAAAATAGGTCGAACAGTGGTCAGCTACCTGATAACAGGACACAAAACCTGGCACCGCGTGGTGCACCTACCACAACGTCTACAACCGATACCAAACCAACTATAAACTCTTTCTGTCCCTCACCTTTCCACTTAATGTTGTGCTTCTCTTGTGGAATGCCGGTTGACCATTTTGTGAAGAATCCCGCGGAAGCCAATAGGGAAACGCGTTGCAAATCCAGCTTCCACAACATGGTCTGCTTTTCGTGTGGGGGGGACATCTCTTTTTGTGTTTTCAAACCTCCGAAGGCAAATGGGAATCTGGCACAGATGGCCGGGGTACTCAGCCAGGAGAAGGAGCGCCCGGACAACAAACAATGTCTTGTTTAGAAGAATCCGGAGCAAAATAATTTCGACAATAGTCACCTTAAAGGGTGACAATAGATTTTTTGCGCAAACCAAGATAGGGGGTAAAGACACGTTAGCCTTGTTAGATTCGGGAGCAGGAGCATGTTGCCTGGGGAAAAATAGTGAGAAGTTTTTAGAAGGGCACGAAGCAAGGATTCTGCCAATAACACATCAATTTATTAAGACGGCAAACGGAGGAGAAACACCAGTGACAGGCGTGGTAGTATTATCAGTGATGTGGGATGAGATGTGTAGGGACTTGGAGTTTTTAATAGTACCAGGGCTCCAACAGGAAGTATATTTAGGGATTGATTTTTGGAAGGTTTTCAACCTGAACGTAGTTAGTAGAGGCCCCACAGCTCATCCAACCCACACAACAGTAGCAGAGCTCGCTCCGGACGAGGGGGACTTGTCCTTCGACGCTGTACAACATGTGTTATCCTCAGACCAGACAGTAGCTTTAGAGAGGGTAAAGGCACAATTCCCGTCGTTCGCTGTCTTGGTATTAGGCCGTACCGGATTAGAAGAACATGTGATAGAGGTACGCGATGAGAATTTACCTGTTAAACAACGCCACTACCCCATCTCTCCAGCGATTCAAAAGTTAGTTTACGCGGAATTAGATCGAATGCTTAGTATGGGGGTAATCGAAGAATCCAACAGTAGTTGGAACTCACCAGTTTCACTTGTTATTAAGGGAACTAAGAATCGACTTTGCCTGGATGCGCGTAAGGTAAATGAGCGAACCGTCAAGGACGCCTATCCACTCCCTCATATCGACGGAATACTTAGCCGGCTACAAAATACTAGGTATATATCAGCCATAGACCTGAAGGACGCCTTCTGGCAGATTCCGTTGGAAAAAAGTTCAAGGGAGAAGACAGCGTTCACAGTGCCGGGGAGACCCCTCTGCCAATTTACAGTTATGCCCTTCGGACTGTGCAACGCGGCACAAAGAATGTGTCGATTAATGGACAAGGTTATACCCGCTTCGTTACGTGAATGTGTGTTTGTGTACCTTGATGACTTGTTAATTTGTTCTGAAGATTTTTCGTTTCATATATGTTTGTTAGAAAAGGTCGCTCGGTGTCTTCGCGAAGCAAACTTAACAATAAACGTAGAGAAAAGTAAGTTTTGTTATAAAGAAGTTCGATACCTTGGTTATGTTGTAGGTGACGGCTGCATTAGAACTGATGCAAACAAGGTAGCAACTGTGAGGGACTTTCCCGAGCCGAAAACCCCGAAACAGTTACGACGGTTCCTAGGCATGTCAGGCTGGTACCGACGCTTCATACAAGATTACGCGACTATTGCAGCTCCGCTGCACGACTCCCTCACCAAGGAAAAGATAAAGAAATTCACTATGACTGATGACGCTAGACGGGCATTTGAACAACTCAAACGAAGCCTAATATCGGCTCCCGTCCTAACACATCCAGATTTTAACAGACGTTTCTACATCCAATGTGATGCATCGACAGACGGAGTGGGCGGGGTTCTTTTCCAACTCGACGAAGACAATAACGAAAGACCAATTGCATACATGTCTGCAAAACTGAATAAAGCACAGAAAAACTATAGTGTGACAGAACAGGAATTTTACGCAGCGGTTCTAAGCGTAAAACGTTTTCGACCTTATGTGGAGGGCTTGCCTTTCACGATAATAACGGACCACGCGAGCTTAAAATGGCTTATGAACCAAAAAGACCTTGCTGGACGACTTGCTAGATGGAGTTTAAAACTCCAAAGTTTCGATTTTGACATCGAACATAGAATAGGCTCACAAAACATCGTACCGGACACTCTTTCCAGAATGGACATGGAAGAAATAAGACCCAGTGACAGAGTGATGGACATATGTCTAGACTCGCCATATTTTGACTCAGACGAATACCGCGAGCTACAAAAAACAGTGACGGACAACAAGGACAAATTGCCAGACTTATGTGTATCTGACGGATACGTATATAAACGGACACAGTTTGACCGGGGAGACGTACTTCAAGCGGACCAAGCCTGGAAGTTTTGGGCTCCGTCTGAGCTGCGATCGGGGCTGGTAGATTCTGCTCACAGCTCACCTTCAGCTGGTCACGGTGGAATCCACAAAACTTTGTCTCGTTTACGCGAACGATATTACTGGCCAGGAATGGTAACAGAAGTTTGCACCTTTATTAAGGGATGTGAAGTCTGCTCAGAAAATAAGACACAAACTGCTTTTCACAAGCCCCTTATGGGTAAGCAACATGTAACCGAACGGCCTTTTCAACGTTTGTTTGTAGATTTTATGGGTCCGTATCCTCGTACGTCTGATGGTAATGTTTACGTGTTTGTATGTTTAAAAAAAAAAAAACAACAAAAAAAGAAGCAGAAAAATAGTAAGAATTAAATTTATCCAAAAATTTAACCAAAGTCGTTTGAAATAGAGATAAGAGATATGGGTTGTACATATGTACATACATATGCACACACGAATACAGGAAAATCCAAAATTAATAAAATACCAGTGTTCTTACTTGGAAAGTGAAGTATTCCCGGATGTCTGTATGTGCATGGCTATATAGCTCATCATATCGAAAAATTATGAGTTAGAGAAATTTAGTTTTTTTCGTACTTTATTTGCAGATTTTGTGGCGGGTCTCAGTAAAGGGGCATACTTAATACTTACATGCATATAAGAACTTGTGGAAAAACTGGAACGCATATTTCCTACTTGCCGGCAATAAACGGATGGGAACTTTTTTTGAGAAGGACAGAGAGAGTCAGAGAGAGAGAGAGAGAGAGAGTGTGTGTGGAAAGCAAGAGCCACTAATGGTGGACGGTGTCTATCAGTATTGACGACAGTGCCACCGCCAGCACCCACGCCGACGCTTGCAGCGAATGCTACCACCAGCGACAGCGACCGCAACTGCAATTTCACCACTGACAACACGACAGCAGCACCAGCGACGACGTCACCACCAATACAATCGAGCCCAAGGAGGGCAAATGAATGTTAATATGAATCATTGTTTTTTTGATAATTTTGTATTTACACATTTTTTTTGCATGCGTTCTATAATATCTATATAAGTTTTTTTTTTATATATAAATTTTTTTTTGGATTTCTTTATTGCTAAGTTTATAGTTTAAAGTTAAATTTGAACTTTGCTTTCTTCCACTTACGTCTTTTTTTTTTTTTTTGGTTCAATAACACATTCACACGCGGTCTGTTTAGCTTCTTTTAAATTTTTTTTTTCCTTTTTTTTATATTTTTGTTAGCGTTTAGCCATCTTTCATTAAATTCACTTCTACTTTTATTTCTGTTTATTTCGCGCCGCTTATTCTGACCCACTCGACGCCCGCTATTGCAGTGAGTGAGCGCGATATCAATAGTAAGAAATCATTGAACCTATCTCAGGCGGTAAATGGTTTCTATGTACGCATAGGAAAGAACATATGTATGTAAAATTCTTTTCCTCACAGGTCCCCCACAGTTTGCAGGCGCCTTCAATGCTGATGTGCTGATCAGGTGAGTGAGTAAAAGATCATGCCTTTTTTTTTGTCACACGTATATACCTACATATGTAACAAACAATCTCTTTGCTATGTGCATGCCAAGTACCTTAGCCTAGGTCAGGGATTTTTTGCTTTCCATACACAGTAAATTTTTGATGCACAGATCTTTCTTCTGTTGTGTTTTGGGTCATTAGTATTTAAAGATACAAAGGTGTATCGTATATACGATTAAACCAAGTAATTGGCCGACAGCACCTGCATTAGGGTGTACCTAAATTACTTTTAAAATTTTTTTCCTTTTTCTTGGTATCAATTATTGTTTTTTTATACTCAGTTGAGCAGAGCTCACAGAGTATATTAAGTTTGATTGGATAACGGTTGGTTGTACATATATAAAGGAATCGAGATAGATATAGACTTCCATATATCAAAATAATCAGGATCGAAAAAAAATTTGATTGAGCCATGTCCGTCCGTCCGTACGTCCGTCCGCCGTCCGTCCGTCCGTTAACACGATAACTTGAGTAAATTTTGAGGTATCTTGATGAAATTTGGTATGTAGGTTCCTGAGCACTCATCTCAGATCGCTATTTAAAATGAACGATATCGGACTATAACCACGCCCACTTTTTCGATATCGAAAATTTCGAAAAACCGAAAAAGTGCGATAACTCATTACAAAAGACAGATAAAGCGACGAAACTTGGTAGATGGGTTGACGTTATGACGCAGAATAGAAAATTAGTAAGATTATCATGATGAAATTTGGCAGGAACGTTACTACTATTACTCTATATGTGCTAAATAAAAATTAGCAAAATTGGATGAAGAACACGCCCACTTTTTAAAAAAAAAAATTTTTAAATTCAAATTTTAACAAAAAATTTAATATCTTTACTGTATATAAGTAAATTAAGTCAAAATTCAACTCCAGTAATGATATGATGCAACAAAATACAAAAATAAAAGAAAATTTCAAAATGGGCGTGGCTCCGCCCATTTTCATTTAGTTTGTCTAGAATACTTTTATTGCCATAAGTCGAACAAAAATTTACCAATCCTTCTCAAATTTGGTAGGAGCATAGATTCTATGACGGTAACTGTTCTCTGTGAAAATGGGCGAAATCGGTGGAAGCCACGCCCAGTTTTTATACACAGTCCACCGTCTGTCCTTCCGCTCGGCCATTAACACAATAACTTGAGAAAAATCCGATATATCTTTACTAAACTTAGCCCACGTACTTACCTGAGCTCACTTTTTCTTGGTATAAAAAATGGGCGAAATCTGACCATAACCACGCCCACTTTATCGATATCGAAAATTACGAAAAATGGAAAAAATGCCATAATTCTATACCAAATACGAAAAAAGTGATGAAACATGGTAACTGGATTGGTTTATTGACGCAAAATATAACTTTGGAAAAAACTTTGTAAAATGGGTGTGACACCTACCATATTAAGTAGAAGAAAATGAAAAACTTCTACAAGGCGAAATCAACAGCCCTTGGAATCTTGGCAGGAATACTGTTAGTGGTATTGCATATATAAATAAATTAGCAGTACCCGACAGATGATTTTCTGGATCACCTGGTCCACATTTTGGTCGATATCGCGAGAACGCCTTCACATATACATCTAAGGGCCACTCGCTTTTAAAACCCTCATTAATACCTTTAATTTGATATCCATATCGTACAAAAACATACCAGAGTCACCCCTGTCCCACCCTAATGGCGATATCTCGAAAAGGCGTCCACCTATAGACCTAATGCCCCCTCCCCCTTAAAATGCTCAGTAACACCTTTCGTTTGATACCCATATCGTACAAACATTCTAGAGTCACCCCTGGCCCACCCTAATGGCGATATCTCGAAAAGGCGTCCACCTATAGACCTAGTGTCCACTCCCTCTTAAAATGCTCAGTAACACCTTTCGTTTGATACCCATATCGTACAAGCATTCTAGAGTCACCCCTGGCCCACCCTAATGGCGATATCTCGAAAAGGCGTCCACCTATAGACCTAATGCCCACTCCCTCTTAAAATGCTCAGTAAAACCTTTCGTTTGATACCCATACCGTACAAACATTCTAGAGTCACCCTTGGTCCAGCTTTATGGCGATATCTCGAAAAGGCTTCCACCTATAGAACTAAGGATTACTCCCTTTTAAAATACTCTTTACCACCTTTCATTTGATACCCATATCGTACAAACACATTCTAGAGTCACCCTGGCCCACCCTAATGGCGATATCTCGAAAAGGCGTCCACCTATAGACCTAATGCCCACTCCCTCTTAAAATGCTCAGTAACACCTTTCGTTTGATACCCATATCGTACAAACATTCTAGAGTCACCCTTGGTCCACCTTTATGGCGATATCTCGAAAAGGCGTCCACCTATAGAACTAAGGATTACTCCCTTTTAAAATACTCCTTACCACCTTTCATTTGATACCCATATCGTACAAACACATTCTAGAGTCACCCCTGGCCCACCCTAATGGCGATATCTCGAAAAGGCGTCCACCTATAGACCTAATGCCCACTCCCTCTTAAAATGCTCAGTAACACCTTTCGTTTGATACCCATATCGTACAAACATTCTAGAGTCACCCCTGGCCCACCCTAATGGCGATATCTCGAAAGGGCGTCTACCTATAGACCTAATGCCCACTCCCTCTTAAAATGCTCAGTAACACCTTTCGTTTGATGCACATATCGTACAAACACATTCTAGAGTCACCCCTGGCCCACCCTAATGACGATATCTCGAAAAGGCGTCCACCTATAGACCTCATGCCCACTCCCTCTTAAAATGCTCAGTAACACCTTTCGTTTGATACCCATACCGTACAAACATTCTAGAGTCACCCCTGGCCCACCCTAATGGCGATATCTCGAAAAGGCGTCCACCTATAGACCTAATGCCCCCTCCCCCTTAAAATGCTCAGTAACACCTTTCGTTTGATACCCATATCGTACAAACATTCTAGAGTCACCCCTGGCCCACCCTAATGGCGATATCTCGAAAAGGCGTCCACCTATAGACCTAGTGTCCACTCCCTCTTAAAATGCTCAGTAACACCTTTCGTTTGATACCCATATCGTACAAGCATTCTAGAGTCACCCTGGCCCACCCTAATGGCGATATCTCGAAAAGGCGTCCACCTATAGACCTAATGCCCACTCCCTCTTAAAATGCTCAGTAACACCTTTCGTTTGATACCCATATCGTACAAACATTCTAGAGTCACCCTTGGTCCACCTTTATGGCGATATCTCGAAAAGGCGTCCACCTATAGAACTAAGGATTACTCCCTTTTAAAATACTCCTTACCACCTTTCATTTGATACCCATATCGTACAAACACATTCTAGAGTCACCCCTGGCCCACCCTAATGGCGATATCTCGAAAAGGCGTCCACCTATAGACCTAATGCCCACTCCCTCTTAAAATGCTCAGTAACACCTTTCGTTTGATACCCATATCGTACAAACACATTCTAGAGACACCCCTGGTCCACCTTTATGGCGATATCTCGAAACGGCGTCCACCTATGGAACTAAGGATCACTCCTTTTCAAAATACTCATTAACAGCTTTCATTTGATACCCATATCGTACAAACACATTATAGAATCACCCCTGGTCCACCTTAATGGGGACATCTCGAAAAGGCGTCCACCGATAGACCTAAGGCCCACTCCCTCTTAAAATGCTCAGTAACACCTTTCATTTGATACCCATATCGTACAAACAAATTCTAGAGTCAGCCCTGGTCTACCTTTATGGCGATATCCCTAAATGGCGTTCATCCATAGAACTATGGCCTACTCTCTCTTAAAATACTCTTTAATACCTTTCATTTGATACACATGTTATACAACCACATTCCAGGGTTACCCCAGATTGATTTTCCTTATTTTGTCTCCATAGCTCTCAACTGAGTATGTTATGTTCGGTTACACCCGAACTTAGCCTTCCTTACTTGTTTTTGTTTCAATTTAATAGCTTTTTTAATATACAATATTTTTTTTGGATTAGGATACTTCTAACGTTGAATTGATAAGTTAGTTTAAATTTTAAATTAAATTACATTTTTTAAATAAGAAAATTATATTTATTTCGAATTACATTTTCTTTGATTGAAGAACGACATTATAAGGCAGTAGATTTATGCAAAGTATTTTTTTTTTGTTTCTTTTTTTTAGAATGAATAAATATATGTTTATAAAGTTTGGTAATCTAAAGGGTTGAACATTTTATTTTTAATAATGGGGGGCTAAAACCATATTCTTTGGAGCGGGTGTTGTCCTTGGGTCGAAGAGGGGAAGTGGGAGGGACAATGACGTGAAGGACCCTTAGAAAGACGAACGTGAGTTAGCCATTGGGGGCGTCGTAAAATTAGAGGAGTCAGCACGGCGCCCATGGCTTTGCGTAAGACACGCGAAGAGGGTGTGTAGACTCCCCCTGACCCTGGACGGGCCTCCTTTCCTTTTTTCTTCCATTTCCTACTTTCCCTCTATTTATATATTCTTCTCTGGGCATGAACCACTTTTTTTTGTTAGTGTAGTTGTTGGTAAGGCTGGTGCGCAAAACCCCACCCCGCCCGACGAGCTAGTAGGGGCTTGCCACCATACCACACGCCACCTCTGTCTTACCACTGAAAGCCAGCTACACAACAATGGCGCCCAACGTTAATAGCCTGAATAGTTTTTTTCGATTTACTATTATATCCCTCCTACTTTTAGTCACCTCAATATCCCTTCTTGCTTTACTCACTTCTCTATCTTTATCCTTGACTACTTTCCGGAAAGAGCTAGGGATTTGGGGATCATGGTTGCAACATCACTAGCGATCAGTCGCAAGCGATATGTGCAGCCATGATAGAATCAAACGGGGGTTTTATCTCTATCCTTTCAAGGTTCCTTTTACTATCTTCAAATCTGGCACTAGTGGTACTTGGAGGGTTTAGAGGTGCATATAAATAGGTGGTTTAAATCGTCTTTTATTAAAATTTAATTTCCTTTTTTTTTGTTTCCTGTTTTGTGTGCATGCAGTTGCTGAAGCTACTGCACACTCGTTCCAGCAACAAGTGTGAATGAGGCTTGCAACATGCATTCAAATGGGGGTAGTTTTATAGGGTGGGAATAAAGGTGTTGCATCCGTACTTCGGTGCCGAGTACTGGGTATCGATGTGCACCCTTTACAACGTTACATGGGGAATTAGCTAGCTGACACGACAAGGACAGAATGATTCCGGACTGAAACCTCCCACAGTGACCTCACCGAGTGCAACACCATACGCACCAAGAGTAACAACATAAACAGTTATAGATAAACCAGGAAGGATAGTTAAATCTGATTTTTTTTTGTTACAAGAACCCTTTTATATACGTGGAATTTTTCTTTAATATACATATGTATAACTTTTAAAACACATTAAATATACGCACGTTTATTGAAATACACCCAAAATTATATTCTATTTGTGGTTCAGGGGGAAAAATCGTTTGTAATCCTTTAGACGGAATATTTGAATTTATAGTGGATTTTTACCAACAAAATATTATTTTGTTTTATTTGCAAAATTTCTTTTGCTGGAAATTAATAGCAAAATAATCTGCATTCCTTTTTAATTTTTTTTTTATAATTAACTAGTTACTTATACATTTTTGATATTTTTTTTATAAATTTCGTTTTAATGTTGCAAAATCTGAGTTCCGAATTACAACTCCTAGTTTTGCTTTAAATTCTCCATTTCGAAATTTTTTTTGTTGATTGGAATTTCGAAAACTCCTATATCTGTTTCGAATTTATTTAAATATAAATTCGCAGAAGTCTGTCTATTTTGCGAATTTTTAATTTACGATTCGAGATTTCCTGTACATTTAATATTCAATTCAGATACATTTTTTTTATTCTCTTTTTTTTAGATATCACACCGATTTGATTTCCGTACCTTGAGTTTAAAGCAAACCCTTTGAATTTTTATTTTTTTAGCTTAAAGTTAAGTTTGATTTTTTTAATTTGAGATCAATAGTTATTTCCAACGGTTTCCAAACCCTTAACATTACCATTTCTTTCAGTTACGTGAATTACTTTTTTATCCTTTTTAATCTAAGTTCTTTTGAAGGTTATATTTTCTTAGGTTTTTGAATTCAATTTCAAAAAATTTTTATTTAGTTTTATAGCTTTTACAGATCATACCTACTTAAACGAATCAATTTGGATTGGAATTTATTCCCTGGTTGCCTATACCTTGGATTAAAACTTCAGTTATATATATATATTTGATTTGAATTGCTAGTGAGTTATTAGGAATTTTAAGGCTTCTACCATATAAACAGTTAGTTGAAGTTTTTATTTTTTTTTTATTATTTTATTATTAATTTTTGAATTTTGATTCTTTTTATAACTTTAAAATTGTTATTTTTTTTTTGATTTGTTTTGAATTTGAAAATTATTGGATTTTTTTTATTTTATTCTTGAAAATATAACCCCTTTATTACCACTTAAAGTTAAGTTTTACATCAATTTATTTTCTATATTTTTAGTTTTCGAATTTTGAATATAAATCTAATTTTTAAGATCCCGTTATAATTTTGAATTTCATTTTCCAAATTTCTTTATTTTTTTTTTTACTTTTAATTTTAATCCAGAATCGAAAATTTATTTTAATTTTTTTTATTGAATTTTGAGTTTTTTATTTTTAGTTTAAGTCTAAAGTTTTTTTCAATCGAAGATTTAATCTTGAATTTATACCTTTTATTTTTATTTCTGCATTAAAATACTTAAATTTAATTCCTATAATTAACATTTTTTTTATTATATTTTATTGTTATTATGTCTTTCTTTTCATCCCGCTGGAATTATTCATTTTTTTTTTCGGGGAAATCCTGTGTATTTTCAGTTACACTTGTTATTAAATATTTAATTTGAATTTTGAGTAAATCACTAGAATTTTTAGTTCTCGTTCAACTGCTTTAGTTTCTTTTTTAGGCACTTGATTCAATTTCCCTTGTTTTTGCCTTTTTTTGAATTGCTATTTAATCTCGTAATTTTTTTCTTATTAGTTTAGTAAATTTCTTTTTGGAATTAGCGGGTAAGTTTTTTTTTACTTGAATTTTTTTGTTTGTGAAACTTTTCTTTTTCTTCTAAAATTTTTTTTTGGGTTCTGATTTTCAATCCGTTCTGTTTAAGTTGCTTTAATTTTGTTCTGGAAGGAAAATTGAAGCTCATTTCTAAACTTAAGGTGATACTCCGTGTTTGAGATTGTGTGAATCCGTAGAGTGTGTCTGAGTACATGTCTGACGGAGACAACAGGGAAGAAAGAGTTTTTGGTGGTTTGGGCCTGTTCAGCGGAGACAGGCGTATCACTCAGGTGGTTGGGTCACTGTTCAACCAAATTGATACAGGTATTCAACACCCGGTAGATTTCGTCCCTGTAGACTACTTTAACCAGTGCACCTCTAGGATTTTTGGTCCTTTGGAAGGAGGGAGCGGACGCGAAGCTAGTGTGTCCATCGTGAGCCAGGTAGTGGCTAATAGGTCCGAAGAGAGCCTGAACTTTTCGAAAAAGCTCGACGAAATTTTAGATATGGTAGACGACGAACAGCGCGGTGCTGAGGGGGGCGTTGGTCCAGTAGGGAATCAGATGCCAGGGGTTCCGGCAGCTGGGGTTGCGGCAGCATCAGGAAATAGGATGGCGAACACCGATACCAACACCGAACAACTAAGTCGTTTGATGGCCATGATGGCGCAGCAAGGCGACCTAATGGCGCAGTGGACAAACGAACTCGGAAATATCAAGACCTATGTAGCCAACCTCAGCGGCCGAGTAGCCGAGGTCGAAACCTCCGCAGCACAGGCACTGGACCACCACTCCACTCAGGCATCGACGCCGAACAACAGAGGCCAAACAAATTCAGATGGAGCAGGCAACAACACCAACAACGGAGAACGACGAACGGACGGAGGAAGTCAGGCCACACAGGAGCCACAGCGTTGGAAGAAAATGGACCTGGAGAAGTGGCACATAAAGTTTGACGCACGGATAAGGGGATTTCGGTCGAAAGTTTCTTATTCCGTATTGAGAAGATGAGGGTACAGCATCAGATCACTCATCACCAGCTGTTTACTGATTTCCATTGCCTCGTGTCGGGCGCGGCTTTGAAATGGTACTGGCAGGTGTTGGAAGACCATGCAGAAGATCCAAACTTCGGATATATGGATGTGAAGGCAGAATTGCTTGCCCATTTCAAGACCGCAGAGTCCGACTACGAGGTGATTCGGCAAACGAAAACAGTTGGTGCATGAGGGATTTGATGCATTTTATGGGGAAGTACATAATTTGACGTTCAGGCTTCGGAAGAGAATTCCTGTAAAGGAGCTAGTAGGAATAATGAAGGGGAACCTAAAGCCATACCTGGCTAACCTTACATTCCCCTCGAAAATGGACACACTAGCCGAGCTAAAGGCTGAATGCCGGCGTGCCGAAAAGGTTATAAAGGAAAACAAAAGTAGGCCTAAACGGGTGGTAAGCGAACTGGTCTACCCCGACGTACAGTTCCCAGAAGAGATGGGTAGTTCCAGGCCACTTGAAGCGATAGGGAACCCATTTAAAAATAGGTCGAACAGTGGTCAGCTACCTGATAACAGGACACAAAACCTGGCACCGCGTGGTGCACCTACCACAACGTCTACAACCGATACCAAACCAACTATAAACTCTTTCTGTCCCTCACCTTTCCACTTAATGTTGTGCTTCTCTTGTGGAATGCCGGTTGACCATTTTGTGAAGAATCCCGCGGAAGCCAATAGGGAAACGCGTTGCAAATCCAGCTTCCACAACATGGTCTGCTTTTCGTGTGGGGGGGACATCTCTTTTTGTGTTTTCAAACCTCCGAAGGCAAATGGGAATCTGGCACAGATGGCCGGGGTACTCAGCCAGGAGAAGGAGCGCCCGGACAACAAACAATGTCTTGTTTAGAAGAATCCGGAGCAAAATAATTTCGACAATAGTCACCTTAAAGGGTGACAATAGATTTTTTGCGCAAACCAAGATAGGGGGTAAAGACACGTTAGCCTTGTTAGATTCGGGAGCAGGAGCATGTTGCCTGGGGAAAAATAGTGAGAAGTTTTTAGAAGGGCACGAAGCAAGGATTCTGCCAATAACACATCAATTTATTAAGACGGCAAACGGAGGAGAAACACCAGTGACAGGCGTGGTAGTATTATCAGTGATGTGGGATGAGATGTGTAGGGACTTGGAGTTTTTAATAGTACCAGGGCTCCAACAGGAAGTATATTTAGGGATTGATTTTTGGAAGGTTTTCAACCTGAACGTAGTTAGTAGAGGCCCCACAGCTCATCCAACCCACACAACAGTAGCAGAGCTCGCTCCGGACGAGGGGGACTTGTCCTTCGACGCTGTACAACATGTGTTATCCTCAGACCAGACAGTAGCTTTAGAGAGGGTAAAGGCACAATTCCCGTCGTTCGCTGTCTTGGTATTAGGCCGTACCGGATTAGAAGAACATGTGATAGAGGTACGCGATGAGAATTTACCTGTTAAACAACGCCACTACCCCATCTCTCCAGCGATTCAAAAGTTAGTTTACGCGGAATTAGATCGAATGCTTAGTATGGGGGTAATCGAAGAATCCAACAGTAGTTGGAACTCACCAGTTTCACTTGTTATTAAGGGAACTAAGAATCGACTTTGCCTGGATGCGCGTAAGGTAAATGAGCGAACCGTCAAGGACGCCTATCCACTCCCTCATATCGACGGAATACTTAGCCGGCTACAAAATACTAGGTATATATCAGCCATAGACCTGAAGGACGCCTTCTGGCAGATTCCGTTGGAAAAAAGTTCAAGGGAGAAGACAGCGTTCACAGTGCCGGGGAGACCCCTCTGCCAATTTACAGTTATGCCCTTCGGACTGTGCAACGCGGCACAAAGAATGTGTCGATTAATGGACAAGGTTATACCCGCTTCGTTACGTGAATGTGTGTTTGTGTACCTTGATGACTTGTTAATTTGTTCTGAAGATTTTTCGTTTCATATATGTTTGTTAGAAAAGGTCGCTCGGTGTCTTCGCGAAGCAAACTTAACAATAAACGTAGAGAAAAGTAAGTTTTGTTATAAAGAAGTTCGATACCTTGGTTATGTTGTAGGTGACGGCTGCATTAGAACTGATGCAAACAAGGTAGCAACTGTGAGGGACTTTCCCGAGCCGAAAACCCCGAAACAGTTACGACGGTTCCTAGGCATGTCAGGCTGGTACCGACGCTTCATACAAGATTACGCGACTATTGCAGCTCCGCTGCACGACTCCCTCACCAAGGAAAAGATAAAGAAATTCACTATGACTGATGACGCTAGACGGGCATTTGAACAACTCAAACGAAGCCTAATATCGGCTCCCGTCCTAACACATCCAGATTTTAACAGACGTTTCTACATCCAATGTGATGCATCGACAGACGGAGTGGGCGGGGTTCTTTTCCAACTCGACGAAGACAATAACGAAAGACCAATTGCATACATGTCTGCAAAACTGAATAAAGCACAGAAAAACTATAGTGTGACAGAACAGGAATTTTACGCAGCGGTTCTAAGCGTAAAACGTTTTCGACCTTATGTGGAGGGCTTGCCTTTCACGATAATAACGGACCACGCGAGCTTAAAATGGCTTATGAACCAAAAAGACCTTGCTGGACGACTTGCTAGATGGAGTTTAAAACTCCAAAGTTTCGATTTTGACATCGAACATAGAATAGGCTCACAAAACATCGTACCGGACACTCTTTCCAGAATGGACATGGAAGAAATAAGACCCAGTGACAGAGTGATGGACATATGTCTAGACTCGCCATATTTTGACTCAGACGAATACCGCGAGCTACAAAAAACAGTGACGGACAACAAGGACAAATTGCCAGACTTATGTGTATCTGACGGATACGTATATAAACGGACACAGTTTGACCGGGGAGACGTACTTCAAGCGGACCAAGCCTGGAAGTTTTGGGCTCCGTCTGAGCTGCGATCGGGGCTGGTAGATTCTGCTCACAGCTCACCTTCAGCTGGTCACGGTGGAATCCACAAAACTTTGTCTCGTTTACGCGAACGATATTACTGGCCAGGAATGGTAACAGAAGTTTGCACCTTTATTAAGGGATGTGAAGTCTGCTCAGAAAATAAGACACAAACTGCTTTTCACAAGCCCCTTATGGGTAAGCAACATGTAACCGAACGGCCTTTTCAACGTTTGTTTGTAGATTTTATGGGTCCGTATCCTCGTACGTCTGATGGTAATGTTTACGTGTTTGTATGTTTAGACCATTTTACCAAATTTGTATTCTTGAAACCTATGCGTAAAGCAACTTCAGCCGAGGTGGTGAAATTTCTGGAACGAGAAGTCTTCCATATATTCGGGGTACCCGAATACATCCATTCGGACAATGGAAGACAATTCGTTTCTGGAACTTTCGCCACCCTCCTAGAAAAATATGGTACTACCCATATCAGGACAGCGTTTTATTCACCGCAGGGAAGCGCCGCAGAGAGGGTCAATCGGTCGGTTCTCCTGATCGTAAGATCATTCATTAACGAAAACCAAAAATCTTGGGACCGACATATTAGTGATGCGGCGTTTGCACTTCGAAGTGCTGTCCACTCCGCAATCAACATGACGCCCTATCATGCCACTTTCGGTATGCCTATGATGCTGCATGCAGCATCATACGAGCTATGCCGAAAGTTGGGGTCGCTGAAGGATGTTGATTGCGAGGTGGAGACAAATGGTGATATATTGCAGTTACTGAGGGACAGAATTAAAAAGGAGTTGAAGTTAGCATACGAGCGTAGTAAGAAAGTGTATGATACCAGAAGTAGGGACGTTAGGTTTAAAATTGGACAAGTGGTATACCGCCGGAATTTTAAACAGAGCTCCCAGATTGACAACTATAATGCCAAACTGGCACCCAAGGAAGTCAAATGTATAGTGCTTAAAACAATAGGAAATTCAATGTACGAGCTAGGGGATGCTAGCGGGAAAAGAATCGGGGTATACCACGCTAAGGATATATGTACAAAGTAAATGTTATATGTTGCATGTTAGACGTTGCACGTTGAATGTTAAACGTTAAATGTTAAATGTTAACAATGTGATTGTCAAATACCTGACTAATCTTCTACCTCTGACGACATAATTATTTATCTGCATGCTTGACGATTCCCATATCTGACTACCTTTCTATAGACGTAGGATTTTTAGCATTTTTGCACCCAGTGGTTTTTTTATACACCCATTTGACCATTTAGTAATTATTAAACCCCTCTTATTTATTTATGCAATTATTTATTTATTTTTTTTTTTTTTACCAATTAGCAATAGTCAGCAATCTGTGATATTTTTTTTCTTCTACGACCTTAATCCTAACTGTGATATATTTTACTAACAATATTGACAGTTTACTAAAACTGTGATATTTTTTTTTATTTTAAACCTAGAATTATGAGTGAGTTTGTGACATATGTAGTTAGCAGGTGCTTAGATAGTGATGTTGTGAGTACGTGTCGCAATCACGTGTTACACATACCCAGCTACAACTGACTTGGAAGATTTTTTTTCTTGCCAGGCATTAAGTCGTGGGTCGAGGCCACACATTGGGGTTGATGAGGGAACAGAAGCGTAGAAGACTGCGTATGAATTTCTTTTACGCACACGCTCCATGGAGCAAGCCCCATCGGCGGATGCGAGCCTGTTACGCTAGCCTCAAGATACATAGATACATATGTCACCGGCAACCGTACTTGTTCTTGCGTTACACCCTTATCGACAAAATTTATCTCAACCAGGTATCTGCGCGCATTGCGCAACATTAGTGGAAGAAGGCCTACATGTACAGGTATGAATGTGTGCATGCGCAAAAAACGAAATGCAACTGCACATGCGTGGGTGTGAATTGAGTGAAAGTGGTAGGAAATTCCGTTTAGATACGAATCGGGGTATGCGCACGATCGAGCTGAAGCTCAGAAAATCATTGCAAAAGTTGGATTTAAAGTGCGTGGACGTGCCGCGGAAAAGCTAAAGTAAAGTATAGTGCCGGTCAAGTGGAAAAAAAGAAAAAAACTTCATTTTTAATAAAACAAAAAAAAAAATCCCGTAATTCTCGCAAAACGGTTTCAATTCCGTTCAATCTGCACAATTGTAAAGTACAAGCCAACCAACAACGAAAAGGAAATTTCGTTGGACAGCCTGTCACCGGTAAGTCAAACACAATACAGTTTATAAATCTTTCCTTTTTTTAATTCGAAATCATTCCTTTTAACTTGCCCGAAAATCTTTTTAATATTAAATTAAATTAACTTCTTTTTTTAAACTTCTTTGATTTAAAAATAAAATTAAAATATAAAATGTGTTGAACTTACATTTAGAACTATAAATAAAAATAAAGATAATGCCTTTGTGAATTTAAACTATTTTTTTTTTAATTTTTTTCTTATTGCATTTGATTTTAAAATAACCTAAATGAAACAACAGTGGCACTTAAAATTGAATTTGTAACTTGAACTCCTTGAGAGAAATTTAAGATTAAATTTATTTTTGTTTCGAAAATTAAACTAAAGTAAAATAAACTAAAATAAAATAAACCAAGTTAAATTAAATTTAATTAAAATACTATACAGTTTGTTTTTACTACCTTTCCAGACCTTCACTTGCTAAATTTATTTTCTTCATAAATTCCTTTTCATTTAAAGATAAAACAAAGAAAATAAAGATTTTCTTAGCTTTTTGTTTTCTTTATTAAAATTAAATTTAGATTTCTATCCAAAATTAAATAAACTGGAATTAGTGCCAACCGTTTTTTTTTTAAATTAAATTAAGATAAAATTAAATATTTTTGATTATATTGAAATCAAGTTAAAATCAGAGTAGTTTTAAAATCCGTTTAAAAAGTAAAATAACACTAAAGATAAATTTAAAAATAAAAATTAAATCGGAATGAAAGTAAAATTTATCTAAAACTAACATTAAGTTAAATTCAAATAGTAATCACAAATTCAAGCCTGCTTAAAGTAAAATTTACATAAAATAAAGTTATTTTCTTTTTATAAAACAAAACAAAAAAAAAAAAACAAAAAAAAGAAGCAGAAAAATAATAAGAATTAAATTTATCCAAAAATTAAACCAAAGTCGTTTGAAATAGAGATAAGAGATATGGGTTGTATATATGTACATACATATGCACACACGAATACAGGAAAATCCAATATTAATAAAATACCAGTGTTGTTACTTGGAAAGTGAAGTATTCCCGGATGTCTGTATGTGCATGGGTATATAGCTCATCATATCGAAAAATTATGAGTTAGAGAAATTCAGTTGTTTTCGTACTTTATTTGCAGATTTTGTGGCGGGTCTCAGTAAAGGGGCATACTTAATACTTACATGCATATAAGAACTTGTGGAAAAACTGGAACGCATATTTCCTACTTGCCGGCAATTAACGGATGGGAACTTTTTTTGAGAAGGACAGAGAGAGTCAGAGAGAGAGAGAGAGAGAGAGTGTGTGTGGAAAGCAAGAGCCACTAATGGTGGACGGTGTCTATTAGTATTGACGACAGTGCCACCGCCAGTACCCACGCCGACGCAAGCAGCGAATGCTACCACCAGCGACAGCAACCGCAAATGCAATTTCACCACTGACAACACGACAGCAGCACCAGCGACGACGTCACCACCAATAAAATCGAGCCCAAGGAGGGCAAATGAATGTTAATATGAATCATTGTTTTTTTTTGGGTATTTTTTTGATAATTTTGTATTTACACATTTTTTTTGCATGCGTTCTATAATATCTATATAAGTTTTTTTTTTATATATACATTTTTTTTTGGATTTCTTTGTTGCTAAGTTTATAGTTTAAAGTTAAATTTGAACTTTGCTTTCTTCCACTTACGTCTTTTTTTTTTTGGTTCAATAACACATTCACACGCGGTCTGTTTAGCTTCTTTTAAATTTTTTTTTCCTTTTTTTTATATTTTCGTTAGCGTTTAGCCATCTTTCATTAAATTCACTTCTACTTTTATTTCTATTTATTTCGCGCCGCTTATTCTGACCCACTCGACGCCCGCTATCGCGAGTGAGTGAGCGCGATATCAATAGTAAGAAATCATTGAACCTAGCTCAGGCGGTAAATGGTTTCTATGTACGCATAGGAAAGAACATATGTATGTAAAATTCTTTTCCTCACAGGTCCCCCACAGTTTGCAGGCGCCTTCAATGCTGATGTGCTGATCAGGTGAGTGAGTAAAAGATCATGCCTTTTTTTTTGTCACACGTATATACCTACATATGTAACAAACAATCTCTTTGCTATGTGCATGCCAAGTACCTTAGCCTAGGTCAGGGATTTTGTGCTTTCCATACACAGTAAATTTTTGATGCACAGATCTTTCTTCTGTAGTGTTTTGGGTCATTAGTATTTAAAGATACAAAGGTGTATCGTATATACGGTTAAACCAAGTAATTGGCCGACATCACCTGCATTAGGGTGTACCTTAATTACTTTAAAAAATTTTTTCCTTTTTCTTGGTATCAATTATTGTTTTTTTTTTTTTTTTTGTTTCAATTTAATAGCTTTTTTAATATACAATATTTTTTTTGGATTAGGATACTTCTAACGTTGAATTGATAAGTTAGTTTAATTTTAAATTAAATTACATTTTTTAAATAAGAAAATTATATTTATTTCGAATTACATTTTCTTTGATTGAAGAACGACATTATAAAGCAGTAGATTTATGCAAAGTACTTTTTTTTTTTGTTTCTTTTTTTAGAATGAATAAATATATGTTTATAACGTTTGGTAATCTAAAGGGTTGAACATTTTATTTTTAATAATGGAGGGCTAAAACCATATTCTTTGGAGCGGGTGTTGTGATTGGGTCGAAGAGGGGAAGTGGGAGGGACAAGGACGTGAAGGACCCTTAGACAGACGAACGTGAGTCAGGCATTGGGGGCGTCGTAAAATTAGAGGAGTCAGCACGGCGCCCATGGCTTCGCGTAAGACACGCGAAGAGGGTGGGTAGATTCCCCCTGACTCTGGACGGGCCTCCTTTCCTTTTTTCTTCCATTTTCTACTTTCCCTCTATTTATATATTCTTCTCTAGGCATGAACCACTTTTTTTTTTTGTTAGTGTAGTTGTTGGTAAGGCTGGAGCGCAAAACCCCACCCCGTCCGACGAGCTAGCAGGGGCTTGCCACCATGCCACACGCCACCTCTGTCTTACCACTGAAAGCCAGATACACAACAATTAGGTTTAATTTATTCTAAATACATATGTTACATAGATTTAAGTCAGGTTATATATGTTTGTACTATTTTATATCTAATAACTTAGTTGAAGTACCTCTAAACGACAATATCTGGCCTTACTCTGTACTACGTTGGTAAATAAATAAATAAGCTGTAAAAAGCCTGAAATTGCGATCACAAAATCTGAGTAAGTACGTTCTTATGTGCGATAATAAACATATGAGACAGTTAAGTGATTGGAATCGACACTTGCCACTAGGGGTTATATCTATATGATACTACTTTATTTGTATTTGTATTCCAAGCTCGAAATACTGGCAAAACGACGCAAAAGAAATAAGTTTGACATGGTATTGTTGATTTTTAAATTTTTTCTTTTTTTTTTTTCTTATTATTTTTTACCAAATTTTTTCACAAAAAACAATGAAAATACAGCGTAAAATTTATTGCATGTTCTTTTGGTATATTTACATATATCACAAGCACGTTGTTGATTTCAGAGCTGTTGAAGAATGAAAGCATTTGCTTTTTGAAATTACAGCTTTTCTACAATCAGTATTTCACAATTTATTCCTCATACGAAAATTATTCTTTAATTTTTTTAATTATGCAATCATGCCGAGAAATAAGTATTTTATTCAGCACCGCATGCAATTGAAAATAATGCTAATTCAAACTGCAGAAATAACAAGTAAGGAAATCTAAGTTCGGGTGAAAACGAACATTACATACCCAGCTGTATACTTGAAATGCTGTGGTGGTTTGTTTTGTGTACTTAATAGTGTTGCAAGACTGCGCAATAATGCATATATATATATGGTTCTATTCTGAACTAATTTTCGTTGGAAGGAAGCAAAAAGGATACAGAGGCTAACCGTGAACGGGTAATAATCCAGTTTTCCTTAAGATATGGGGATTTCCCTACTGTTTATTTTAAAATAAAGTTATAACAGAACAATAAAAATACGATTGGTACAAAACTATTTCTCGATAGGATTTAACTCATTATTTTTGCCTACGACCCTTTTTAAAGTCATTTATATAAAAGTGGACGTGGTCCTTAGCCAATCTTATCCATTTTTACGATAAATATTTCCTGCTATAAGGAAAATATGTGTACCCAATTTTGTTGCGATATGTAAATTTTTCTTCGAGTTGTGGCCCCCGAAACAAAGACAAAAAAGGAGCGGTGCCACACGCATTTTCAAAAAATTTAGTGTTTTCCAATTTAATGTTATAATTCAACTTAGAAAGTAAAATTATATTGATACAAAGCTCTTTTTCGCTAAGATATAGCTTATTATTTCCGTCCACGACGGAAAGATTTAAGAGTGGGCGTGGTCCTTAGCCGATTTCGTTAATTTTTCTTCAAAGCATTCCTTATAGTAAAGGCAACCTCTCTGCCGAATTTTGTTACGATAGGTTTAACGATTTTTGATTCATGATTAATAATATTGGTATAATTGATTTTATCACAAGTGGGCGGTGCCACGCCCATTTTAAACAAATTTTTTAAAATTTCAATGAGTCCACACGTCAAATTTCAACATTCTAGGCGTATTATTTACTAAATAATCGGTTTTTTGTTTTTTCCAAAATTTTATATATATAAAAAGTGGGCGTGGTTATCATCCGATTTCGCTCATTTTCAATACCAATCTAGCTATAGATGAGCTCGTGTACCAAATTTGGTAAAAATAGCTAAATATATAATCAAGTTATCGTTTTAACGGACAGACGGACGGACATGGCTCAATCACATTTTTTTCGATACTGATGATTTTGATTATATGGAAGTCTATATCTTTCTCGACTCCTTTATACCTGTACAATCAACCATTATCCAATCAAAGTTATAATACCCTGTTTACAAGTACAGCGGGTATAAATATATTGAAATAAATGAGTGCACTCAAGTGATTTCACATTTTTGGTGTGTGAAGTTATGCATTCAGTACCAATCACTTACCCCATAAATGCTTAAATACTCCCTAAAATTGTACGAAGAAATTTAAGTTCCTTTTTATGAAAGTTGAAATTTAAAAATTTATTTAAAAAATGTTTATGATATTCTTCAGGATTAGAATAGTTTAAACAAATTCTTCAATAGCGTTCAACATGACAATTTGAAAAAGCGCAATGTAAACCACAAAAAAAAAGAATACTTTCGACAGGTTGAACAATTCTGTATTTCATACCCGTACTAACTTCTTTTTTCCCAATAAACAATGAAACAAAATATCCGAAAGGAAGATACTCAATTTGATACATCATTTGAGAAAAAATTTGTTCACAAAGTTAACTAAAACATTAATTTGCAACTTGTTTTTTGTTTAAGAAACATTAGAGACGGGCATTTCGGTAAATATTTGAACTTTGGCCGATCTATTGTAGGCCACTTTGCATACACATGTGTGTATATGGGGTATTCCATCCCATTTCGACCAATTTTGAACCCGACCCCTTTAGAATTGGCTGAAAGTTTTTCTTCTTTTTCTAGCTTACGAAATTTTTTCATCCAACTCAAAAAAAGTTATTAATTTTTAATAAAACACCGTTTTTGTTTTCAAAATGCTATAACTTTTTCAAAAATTGACCGTTTGGGATCTTTTTTTTTTAATTTGTTTTTAAATGTACTTTTCGGAAAAAATTCAAAACAATTTTTAAAGTTTTTTTTTTTTTTTTTTGTAATTTTTCAGTTTTTCGAGATTTTTTGAATTTTGCCCCTTTTTTTCTCATAAAAAACTTCAATCAATTCTGCAATCATCCCCACTAATCCCGGAGTGAATCCCGAGAATTTTTTTTTTTTTATGTAATTGAAAAAAACTTTAAAATTTTTTTTTGTATTTTTTCCGAAAAGTACATTTAAAAACATATTTAAACAAAAAAAACGATCCCAAATGGTGAATTTTTGAAAAAGTTATAGCATTTTAAAAAAAACACCGTTTTCCAACTCAAAATAAGTTTTAAATATTTTGAAGATTTTTTTTTACACGCCAGCGACCCTATTAGTTATGAATTTTATAATAATATACTAAAAAAAAGCGTTTTTATTATAAATATGTTTGTTACGAATTTACAGGACTTTTATTTTTTCAGACAAATAATGTCAGTTAAAACACTACAAATATTTTAAAACTCTATAAACAAAATTTTTATCATCATTATTTATTATATTTTCCAATATATCCAGAAGAGAAATACATATATAGTTTGTATAAAATAAAAACACTTACCCAATCTAATCGCACTTAAATTTTTAATGAATAGAACCCTACACGCAAATTTTTCAGCATTGTTTTTGGGCGCACCGTTTGAAAAATATCTCCCAAGACACTGATGCGAGGGTAATAATACCTGGCAGCTAGATGAAAAACATCACTACTATAACATTTTAGAAAAACAGGCGGGATTGGGAAAGGGGATGTGGCACACCTGGACCGCTAAATCCACATTACTGAAACTTCCAATAGATGCTAATCTTGTTATTGCTGAAGTGTTAACTAAAGCCAACTTAATTTTTTACATCCTTAAACACTGAAGCGACATCACTAGAATTTATTACAGTTGCTTTTGTTGCTAATATTTCACTTTTAAATACGCGCACTGTTTTGTCGAGCCGAACATTTTCGAGATAAAATACAGGTTGTGAAAAAAATCCTTCTAAAAGGACTTACTCAAACAATTGAGAATTTGAAAAAGATTACTTCAATAAAATTAATTGATTGAAATGAATTTTAAAGGTACTTTCTATTTGGAACAAAGCTTCAATACAACATCAAAATTATTATTTCATTATTGCTTTATTGGAAGGCTTTAGGTACAAAAATATAGTCGGTTTTTCTTGGAGTTTCGGATTTCATAGTTAATGTTGCAACATTTTCATTTAAAAAGTCATTATTTTCAATAATTTATGGAATTCATAAAAGCGCCAAGAAAATGCAAATTATTACTTCTGCAAAGTTTGCAGCAAAAGATATATAGCTTTTTAAAAAATAGAAACATATTTGGTTGGGTGAAATATTTGTGAAAATTCGAACATGCATTGTATTTTGATTATATTCGAAGTGTTTTCTATTTTAACTATTTTTTGTTAAAAATTTTATATTTAAAAAATTAAATTGTTCCATTAAGCTTCTGTGTAAAGTTGGTGTTGCTGTGATTTTAGGTGATGTTCGATCAGAATCGCGAAAATGCATCCGCAATTGTACCTTAACTCAGAGCCGTAATAAATTCCTCAAATCTCTTGCCGGCAGCACTTGGTGTAGAGATAAAGAGACGCTCATTAGCACTTACAAAGCAGTTGACCGGCTATTTGCATGCTACGCCTCCCTGATATGGTCGCCAAGCCTAAAAGATACTCATTGGAATAATCTACAGACCTGTCAAAACACTGCTTTCAGAATCGCTATTAGAGAGAGAAACGAAATGCTGAACAAACAGTTTCTGCTGTATACACAGAAACCTGGGCATCCCCATAGACATCGGATTAAAGAGGCCCCACCTCCCACAGGTTTAAGAAATCATTTCCGCAAACATTACAAGGAAATATGGCACCTGAGAACTCAGACATATGTAGAAGAAAAACATAAACAGGTCCTCAGAGATATACACAAAAAGGCGTCGGACCTCTATGCCAGAAATTCCCGGGCGAACACCATTCTTAAAGATAAATATCCTGAACTCGCAGAAGAGGAAAGCAATCTCGCAAGGGAGACGCGCTTCGCTCTAGCTCAACTTCGATCTGGACACTGTAACAGGTTAAACTCTTACCTATGCAGAATCAACCGCGACATATAAAATGTATGTCCTGCCTGCAACGTGTTCCCACATGACACCAACCATCTCTTTAATTGGAAGGTGGAACCAACGCCTCTAACACCCATTTCACTCTATCCACCCCTGTTGAAACTGTTTCCTAGGACTCCTGTCAGAGGATATTGAGGCCAATTTGTGAGTGGTCGCACCTGTTGGTTGGGGCGAAGCACTGATACAACAACCACCACATCGATGGTTTTGTGTAACCCCCAGCGGGTTAGGGGGTGAGAATATACCCGCGGTAGGTATGCCTGTTGTAAGAGGCGACTAAAATACCAGATTCAAGGGGCTGTGTAGCGCAACCCTTTCAGGTTGCCAGCGCAATATATAGCTTCTCCAAACCCAATTTTCAACCTCACCTATCCGCGGCGAATCCTGTTTCACTAACAGACGAGGCTCTGGCGACCCCAAGCTCCAAGTGGAACTTGGGGGTGGGGAGAGAGGTATGGCCTGAAGGTTTATTGTGGCCATATAAATCGTTCCCGAGATGGTCGGGCTAGCACCTTAATAGTGCTGTGTTACCGGAGCGTACCGGATCTGTATCCGGCAAAGGACCATCACATCGATAACACTCCCCAAATCCTTCGGGAGAAACCTTATCGCTAGAACAACAACAACAACAACATGGTTTTGTGTACAATCGCTAGTATCACAAATCCATTCCAGCGGCAATTTTTACACATTACGTACGTTAACACGACTAAAAATAAATACGAATTTCTTAATAATCAATAAATTATTTCCAAAAACCATTAAAATATCTTTTGGACACTATAAATATGTTTTTCTATCATATCGAAAACTATCGTTGATGGCGCCTATTTTAATAAGTAAAACAAGTAAGGACGGGACTTCATACCTTTCATGAATGGGGCTGAACAATAATCTTATCCCATTCGTAATCTCCAAATAATGCGCTGTATAAGATAAGAAATATATAGTGAACAGATGTACATACCTAAACGATTTTAAGATAAATATAAAACAAGAAAGGAAGGTTAAGTTCGGGTGTAACCGAACATTACATACTCAGTTGAGAGCTATGGTGACAACATAAGGGAAAATAACCATGTAAGAAAATGAACCGAGGGAAACCCTGGAATGTGTTTGTATGATATGTGTATCAAATGAAAGGCATTAAAGAGTATTTTATGAGGGAGTGGGCCATAGTTCTATAGGTGGACGCCATTTAGGGATATCGCCATAAAGGTGGATCAGGGTTGACTCTAGAATTTGTTTGTACGATATGGGTATCAAATGAAAGGTGTTAATGAGTATTTTAAAAGGGAGTAATACTTAGTTCCATAGGTGGACGCCGTTTCGAGATATCTCCATAAAGGTGGACCATGGGTGACCCTAGAATTTGTTTGTACAATATGGGTATCAAAAAAAGGTGCTAATGAGTATTTTAAGAGGGAGTGATCCTTAGTTCCATAGGTGGACGCCGTTTCGAGATATCGCCATAAAGGTGGACCAGGAGTGACCCTAGAATTTGTTTGTACGATATGGGTACAAAATTAAAGGTATTAATGAGGGTTTTAAAAGGGAGTGCTGGTAGTTTTATAGGTGGTCGCTTTTTCGAGATATCGCCATAAAGGTGGACCAGGGGTGACTCTAGAATGCGTTTGTACAATATGGGTATCAAACGAAAGGTGTTAATGAGTATTTTAAAAGGGAGTGTGCCTTAGTTCTATAGGTGGGCGCCGTTTCGAAATATCGCCATAAAGGTGGACCAGGGGTGACTCTAGAATGTGTTTGTACGATATGGGTATCAAATTAAAGGTATTAATGAGGGTTTTAAAAGGGAGTGGTGGTAGTTGTATAGGTGGTCGCCTTTTCGAGATATCGCCATCAAGGTAGACCAGGGGAGACTCTAGAATACGTTTGTACAATATGGGTATCAAACGAAAGGTGTTAATGAGTATTTTAAAAGGGAGTGGGCCGTAGTTCTATAGGTGGACGCCTTTTCGAGATATCGCCATAAAGGTGGACCAGGGGTGACTCTAGACTTTGTTGGTATGATATGGGTATCAAATGAAAGGTGTTAATGAGTATTTTTAAAAGGGAGTGGGCCTTCGTTCTATAGGTGGTCGCCTTTTCGAGATATCTCCATAAATGTGGACCAGGGGTGACTCTATAATATGTTTGTACGATATGGGTATCAAATGAAAGGTGTTAATGAGTATTTTAAAAGCGCGTGGGGCTTAGTTCTATAGGTGGACGCCTTTTCGAGATATCGCCATAAAGGTGGACCAGGGGTGACTCTAGAATGTGTTTGTACGATATTGGTATCAAATTAAAGGTATTAATGAGAGTTTTAAAGGGGAGTGGTGGTAGTTGTATATGTGAAGGCGTTTTCCAGATATCGACCAAAATGTGGATCAGGGTGACCCAGAACATCATCTGTTGGATCCCCCTAATTTATTTATATATGTAATACCTGCCAAGATTTCAAGCGTTTTTTATTTCGCCCTGCAGAACTTTTGCGTTTTCTTCTACTTAATATGGTAGGTGTCACAACCATTTTACAAGGTTTTTTCTAAAGTTATATTTCGCGTCAATAAACCAATCCAATTACTATGTTTCCTCCCTTTTTTCGTATTTGGTATAGAATTATGGCATTTTTTTCATTTTTCGTAATTTTCGATATCGAAAAAGTGGGCGTGGTCATAGTCGGATTTCGTTCATTTTTTACACCAAGATAAAGTGCGTTCAGATAAGTACGAGAACTAAGTTCTGTAAAGAAATGTCGATTTTTGCTCTAGTTATCGTGTTAACGGCCATGCGGAAGGACAGACGGACGACTGTGTATAAAAACTGGGCGTGGCTACAACCGATTTCGCCCATTTTTACAGAAAACAGTTATCGTCATAAAATATATGCCCCTACCAAATTTCAAAAGGATTGGTAAATTTTTGTTCGACTTATGGCATTAAAAGTATCCAAGACAAATTAAATGATAAAGGGCGGAGCCCCGACCATTTTGAAATTTTCTTTTATTTTTGTATTTTGTTGCACCATATCATTACTGGAGTTGAATGTTGACATAATTTACTTATATATTGTAAAGATATTAAATTTTTTGTTAAAATTTTACTTTAAAAAAATTTTTTCTTAAAAGTGGACGTGGTCCTTCTCCGATTTTGCTAATTTTTATTAAGCTTACATATAGTAATAGGAGTAACGTTCCTGCCAAATTTCATCATGATATCTTCAACGAATGCTAAATTACAGCTTGCAAAATTTTAAATTACCTTCTTTTAAAAGTGGACGGTGCCACGCCCATTGTCCAAAATTTTACTAATTTTCTATTCTGCGTCATAAGTTCAACTCACCTACCAAATTTCATCGCTTTATCTGTCTTTGGTAATGAATTATTGCACTTTTTCGGTTTTTTGAAATTTTCGATATCGAAAAAGTGGGCGTGGTTATAAGCCGGTATCGTTCATTTTAAATAGCGATCTGAGATGAGTGCTCAGCAACCTACATACCAAATTTCAAAATTTAGTCAAGTTATCGTGTTAACGGACGGACGGACATGGCTCAATCAAATTTTTTTCGATCCTGATGATTTTGATATATGGAAGTCTATATCTATCTCGATTCCTTTATACCTGTACAACCAACCGTTATCCAATCAAACTTAATATACTCTGAGCTCTGCTCAACTGCGTATAAAAATGGCAAAAACCCCCTGAACGATCGGTTGTATGGGATATATATTATGTATAGCTCGGATCGAAGTGATTTTTACGGGAAATCTTCTATTATTTATTAGAATATATATCACGAAGTTCACGTTTACATATTGGAAACTAAGGGAGAAATGGCCAAAAATCTTTCTATCTGAACGATCGGTTGTATGGGATAGGTATATACTATATACATATAGCTCCGATCAAAGTGTTTTTTTAAGGAAATCTTGTATGATATATTAGAATAAATATCACCAAGTTTAAAGTTTTTATATTGGAAATTAAGGGAGAAATGGCTAAAAATCTTTCTATCTGAACGATCGGTTGTATGGGATATAGATTGTATATCGCTCCGATCGAAATGATTTTTTCATGAAATCGTCTATGATATATTAGAATAATTATCACCAAGTTAAACGTTTGTATATTGGAAGTTAAGGGAGAAATTGCCAAAAATCTTTCTATCTGAACGATTGGTTGTATGGGATATATATTATATATAGCTCTGATCGAAGTGATTTTTAAAGGAAATCTTCTATGATATATTGGAATATATATCACCAAGTTTCACGTTTTTATATTGGAAACTAAGGGAGAAATGGCCAAAAATATTTATATCTGAACGATCGGTTGTATGGGATATATACTATATATAGCTCCGATCAAAGTAATTTTTTCAGGATATCTTCTATGATATATTAGAATATATATCACTGAGTTTCACGTTTATACTTTTTAAATTGCGGCAGGAATGACCAAAATCGTCTTATCTGAACGATCGACTGTATGGGAGATATATGTTATAGTGGTCCGATCCTACCGGATCCGACAAATGTCTAATATAATACAAAAATACATCCTTGTGCCAAATTTCATTGAGATATCTCAAAATTTGAGGGACTAGTTTGCGTTCAAACAGACAGACGGACAGACGGACGGACGGACAGACGGACATGGCTATATCACCTCAGTTCATCGCCCTGCTCTATTCGGTATACTTAATGGTGAGTCTATCTTCTATATTTCTCAACGTTACAAACATCGGACCAAAGTTATTATACCATTTCATGTTCATGAAAGGTATAATGAATGCCGGTTACCCAAAGTGGTCCCTTGAGTAGCTTATTATAAAATTTACTGTTGGATAAAATGTATTAGAGTACGAAAATAGACGAAATTCACCTGATGTTGTTAATCGATCACTCCAATAAACATTTTTTTAAGTCATAAATTAAACTAAAATTTTTGCTTTCCCTTCGGTTCATAAAATTAAACACTTTTCTAATCCACCGTATTAAAAACATAATCATATTGACATAAACATATATATAGTCCTCAGAGTTATTCCACACCCAATGTAACTACTCCAAAACTTTCATTTTATGTATCGTATCACCCCGAATTTGTTTAGACTTTGTTCTATAAAGAAACACTGTGCATTGCCTTTTCACGTATACCGCTTCGAATTTTGAAATGCTTTTTTCAACACTTTCACTGCAAGAACACCATTGAAATGCACTTTATAAAATACACATTTTATGTGGCAATTGATATCTATTAACCTCCTTAAAAAATAATGCTTAATTTAGTAGAAATTAGAAAGGAACTTTATTAAAATACAAAATGTCAAAACAACGAGTCAGAGTTATGATAGTTATTGAATGCGGAAGCCAATTTTGGGCCTTATCACTAGATATTATTTTGTAGTAGTTTGAGGTAGTAGTTTGAGGTAATATTATATTCCAATTTAGTTTTTTGACTGTTTTGACTCTGGAATTCGTATGTCTGATTTCTTCCAATCAGAATTAAAGCACTTTCAATCTTATAACTTTAAACGAGCAATTCTTGTATATTTGTATCTTTTTATAGCCGAACGATCTCGGGAACGGCTCAGCCGATTTAAATGAAATTTTGCACATAGATATGTATCACCTTCTAAGACTTTCTACCTAGGTGTTGCCACTCAGAATGTTTCACAAGGGTGCCACCTATTCGAAATAAAAAAAAATTGCATGATATATGCCGATATGGGTATCAAACGAAAGGTATTTCACTCCGCATCACAACACGTGATTTTGGGTAGGGTTGCCACCTATTCGAAATTAAAAAAAATTCCATGAGATATGCCGATATGGGTATCAAACGAATGGTATTTACTCCGCATTACAATAGGGACATTTTTGAGTAGGGTTGCCATTTAGGGTTGCCAACTTTTCGAAATAAAAAAAAAATTGCATGAGATATGCCGATATGAGTATCAAACGAAATCTATTTACTCCGCATTATAATAGGGACATGTTTGAGTAGGGTTGCCATTTAGGGTTGCCACCAATTCGAAATAAAAAAAAAATGCATGAGATATGCCGATATGGATATCAAACGAAAGGTATTCACTCCGCATTACAATAGCGACATTTTTGAATAGGGTTACCATTTAGGGTTGCCACCTATTCGAAATTAAAGAAAGTTTCATGAGATATGCCGGTATGGGTATCAAACGAAAGTTATTTCACTCCACATTACAATAGGGACATTTTTGAGTAGGGTTATCATTTACGGTAGCCACCAATTCGAAATTCAAAAAAAATGCATGAGATATGCCGATATGGGTATCAAACGAAAGGTATTCACTCCGCATTACAATAGGGACATTTTTGAGCAGGGTTGCCATTTAGGGTTGCCACCTATTCGAAATTAAGAAAAAATTGCATGAGATATGCCGATATGGGTATCAAACGAAAGGTATTTCACTCCGCATTACAATAGGAACATTTTTGAGTAGGGTTGCATTTAGGGTTGGGGTAGTTAGACGAAGTAGTACTCTGCTTACTCACATTCTATTAAAGCTTTAAAGGAGAACATTAAAGTTAAAAATATTCCAAAAAATCTTACACACGATTCGACTTAATTTTCTTATTTTAACACACGCTAATAAAATTTAAATGCAATATCAAGGCACCGTGGCAAATTCTAGCAAAATATATTTAAATGGATATTTTTGCCAAATATGAAATGAATAATTGCAATTTCTCACAGATTTCTAATAGAAAGTTTTCTCACCACAGCAAAAAGATATATAACCATGGTAATTTCCTACTTTTGAACATTAGAGGCATATGTTCAATTTGAAAACGACATCCAACCATTTAACTACTTGCCAACAGATGGCGCTTAGGGAAGTAAGTTGACATTTAATTAAACTAACTGATAGTTGTCATGTGTGAAATTTACAACTTTTTGGATTGTAATAAAATTGTGAGACTTTCATAGTGTATAACTAAAAAAATGTTTGAAATTAATAATTCGGCGCATGCAGATACTCGACCTAAATCACTTAGTTCTCGATTTCACTAATTGTCATAACAATCCCTTATACTATAGGCTGCAATTACCTATTTCAAATTTTTCATTCCAGTTCATTTTGCGGTTAGTGTTTGATATGTTTTTGAAATATATTTTTAAGGAAATCAAATATTGGTAAGTAAAAATATATAATATATGTATCATGGTGGAATAACCAGGTGAAGTAAGCCGTCAATTGTCTCGCTCCAAATTCTTCTTTGTTCTGTCATTCGGCTATCTGAAAATTTTTAGCCAATGTTGTACCCGAAAAAGTGTTGTTTTTTTTTTGCATTTTTCAGGAGTAAAATATGGTAGTTTTAGTACTTTTTTTCATCTAACCAGTAGGAATATCGATGGACCTTTACCGGATTTAATTACAGAGATTCATATTTGGGTATCTTTGGTGTGGGCTTCCATACGTAAGGTCGTGCTTAACTATTGCGTTCATATTATTGATGTTTCCATTATATAAGTATGTTTAATTTGTTCCAAAAAAATTTTAAACAGGTCTTTGCTAAAACAAACTATTTGAATTCGCGTCATATCCAACAAGGATTTTCTTCTGTGCAGCGCTACTGAAGACTTTCGAGAAATGTGCAAGAACACCAAAACTGTCGTATTACACCTTATTTATGTAAACACTTCGCTAAAACAATGGATTTCTAAATACAGTTACAAAAAATTGTTACTCACTATTGTTGTTTTGGCCTAAAAATTAGACCACTAAGATAAAAGGAATGCTACAGTTATGGATTAAAATTTAGAATGTATGAATCCGACTTGATCGGATTAGCACCTTCTGGTTCTAGGCTGACTCCTATTATATCCCCTGACATATTTTAGAAAATAATAAATTGGGAACATTAGTAATACATCATGAATTAACTGTCAAGAGCTTATGGGAGATCTTCTGATCAAGTTTGTATGATATATTAGAAGGTCATGTGTTTTACTTCCGACTCTCAATGTCAAATCAACAGAGCAGATGGAAAGAACAATGGATTTTTAGAGATGGAAACACATTTAAAAGTATGACGATCACTTCCAAGTGTGACTGTAAATCTTTTCATCAAACCCGAAACCCATTTAAGTGCGCAAAGTTGCTACAGTTCAACTATATAATGGATAACACCTCTCCCACTTATGTCCGGTTTTTCGATAAAAGCTTCAGCTGCAGTTGAAGTTGAGGTCAGTTTACTTTAGACGCATTATTGAATTTTACTACTCATGGCAGTTTAAGTTTTTAATTTTATTCGATGCCTATAGTAATATAATTTCGCACTGGTCCTGTGTATCCCTTTTGTATTGGATATATGTAGTTTGCACTGATATGCTGAAAAACAGTCTGTAATGGCTTTCATAGCAAGGCATTTGTTTTTCTACTCCTCCTTTTCCAAAGCAGGTAAACATTTTACCCTCTTCTGACCGTTGAAAATACATCCCCTACCGTTTCAGATAGCGTACATCTTCTATCTCTTTTTATTTACTTCACCTGGTGATTCCACCATGTATATGTATGTACATATTAAAAAGTAGAGTTTGATTAATGGCGACATGTAGAACAAAGTATGTTATGCGGCATACTCGAAGATTGCCGAGCAAAGCTCGGTCGCTCAGGTACTTGGGTTTAATTCATTTGACGCAAAATCCACCGAATAAAACTTTTTAGAATCAAACATCATATATATTATTTCTAATTGCTGTTTTTTATGTACGGGCCCCTTTTTCGCTCTTATTTGGAATCAAAATCTATAAATAAAGTTTTGGTTGTAAAGATGGACATTCGGGCTATTAGCGAGCTTTTGGCAATTTTGGTTGTAGAGCTTTTGTTTAGCTATATTTTATTAAACTAATTTGTTAAAAATAAACCATTGTAAACACACAAAGAAATCTATTTGTACTACGGCACTATTGTGATTATTTGCACTGCATTACTGGCAGTTGCTATCATACGCTAGATGGCAGCGCAATTGATTGACAGAACAGCTGATTTTTCTTGATATTTAATAAGAGACTTTTATATTGGTTGCTCAAGATGCGCACGGGTCCGGCTCGTAATGTTTTAAATGAAATATGGGAGTCCGATTATGTATACTTTTTTTGACAACTTCAAACCAATCACAGGTATGTTAACCATCAAAAGTACGAAAGTATCAACCCTGAAAACGAAAATTTCAATGGAACTTAAGGAAAAGGTGCAGTCAACAAATTTTGCAATCACTCGTGAGTGGGAGTGCTCTCGATGCATTCACAATCAAGCTGACTGCTTTTTTTAAGGCCATGCAATCTCTAACGGAATTTTTGAATGGAAAACAAGAAATCGCATTCAAACTTGGCTTATATATTTGAAATCAACCAATCATATTTGTAAAATGAATCAGTCTTGATTTATAACTGCATTGATTGAATTACAATTACAGGCCGACAAAATTTACCCAACATTCAGACCCAGAAACCAGACTCTATATTTCCGAAGATATATGATATGCTGAATCCAAATCTGACAGAATTGCTCTGTCAGCTCTGGTTTTGATATGTCCTAACCTAAAAGTGCAAAAAACACCGTTTTTGCCCATATTTGAGGTTATATAGCCTTGCAAATGTTTTCTTTCACCAAAATTAAAGGATGGCATCTTTAAATACAAGTCTTCTTTCGAATGGCATTGAGTTTGCTCAAATATCATTTTTTTTTCGCTGGGATACCGCATTTTGAAATTTTCATGTTTCTAAATTTTCCTACACCTGAAAATCGATTAAGATAACATAGACATGATATAGTCGATTACTAATTTTCTTCAATTGAGTCTTATTTTTCTTAAAATTTTGTCTCACACCATAAGTGTGCTAAATCACCACACCCCTACACTATCTAACCCTCGGGTACCAAGTCACACACAGCCCTAACCCCTAGAAACCACCCCTATCATATCGCAAGCGGGCTAACCCACTTAACCCTGGGGACAGCGTTTACTCGCATATTTTTCTTAAAATAAGTCCTATTTATCTTGCTTTATTTATTTATTTAGTTTCTAAGTGTTAGGGGGTTAGAAGTTAAGTAAATTAGCGCACTAAATATCAAGAAAAATAAGACTTATTTCAAGAAAAGGATGCGACTAAACTCGCTGTTCCCAAGGTTAGGTGGGTTTGCCTTCTTGTGGTGTGTTAAGGGTGGTTTCTAGGGATTAGGGGATACGGGAGTTGATGGGTTAACAGTTAATTTGGTTAGCCCACTTGTGGTGTGAGATGTCTAGATATGATGATGTTTGAGCAAGCTCAACGCCATTTGAAAGAAAAAGACTTGTGTTTAAAGATGCCATCCTTTAATTTTGGTGAAAGAAAACATCTGCCAGGCTAGATAACCTCAAATATGGGCAAAAACGGTGTTTTTTGCACATTTAGGTTAGGATATCTCGAAAACCAGAACTGATAGAGCAATTTTGAGGCCAGATTTCGATTCATCCCATCAAGATCCTTCGAAAATATATAGTGCGGTTTCTGGGTTTGAGATGCTGTCGGCCTGTGTTATTTTACAGCTCGGGTTGATTTTCGTTACATATTTTTTGAAAATGTTTCAAAATAATAATACAGTTTTTATAAAAAATAAGGAAAAAACGGCCGAATGTCAAAAAAAAACCTATCCAGAAATAAAATGGCTCGTTGTTTTGTAGTGAACTAGGTTGTATTATCTTGTATTTTGTTCCCAGTTATAACGCTACTTGTAATATAATGCATTAAACTATTCGTAGTGCTAGAGCCGGATTTCGATTCGATTCTTAATCGATTTAATCGATCTTTTCTTAGAATTGTAGAATCGATTTTTTTTTAAACTCGTTCGATTTTTTATGCATCGAAGTTTTCATCACTATCTACTTTACGGACGCTTGAGGAAATACATGTTCTGTAATTATTGTTTTTATAAATTTAACTTTATTGTGTTGTTGGCTTCGAGAGCAAGGAGAAAGATGAAGAAATTTCCTCGCACTTCTGGCAAGCAATATATTGAACATGCGTTTATCTATTTCGTGGTATGATATTGTGTTCAGTACGAAATGAAAACTAATTAATACCACATTTTTAGATTCTAGTAAGCCAATTGAAAGTGACCCTGAAGGGGAATTCAATCTTATAAGTAAACCAAAGATTCGCATATCTGTTGTCTGGAAGCACTTTAGTCAAGTGCAGGGCCATTCTGCGAAATGCAAAAAGTGCGGAAAAAAATTCGAAACAGTTGCTAATCAGGCCCGACAGTTAAATCAGGCGATTTAACGGCTCCGTTCCACTGCGCAGTCACAATAATAGCAGGAAATTTTGCTAAAATGGATGGTTGGTTGGCGATTGGAACAAAAAGAAAAAATCTGGAGAACCGATAAAAGGCGCTGTCCGCAATTTTTCTGGGAAAAAAAAAGTTCACACACTTCATTAAAATAGTGGAAAAAGTGTAACGAGTTGCATAGAGCATTCTCTTTCATATATTTCGTGAAATTTAGTTAATTTTCTTAACGAAAACGCATTTAAAATGCGTGTAGAAACACACGAAAAATTGGGTGAATAGAGTGAAAAGAAGCGAACAAAAATTTTTAACGAAAAGAAAAAAGGGCGTTGAATGTTCTCGGCGGCGTGCATGTGGATGGTTTTTTTTTGCCAAGGCTTCTCATTAATGTTCCGTAAATATGCCAAGGGAATTAAGATTTGGTGGTGATAGCAGCCCAGATTAAGTAGAATTACGTGAACGGTAATTTTGATTTTACGCAAGTAATTGCGCAGTAAAGCAGCAATCAAACACCTCCGAAGATCACGCTGAGGAGGCTAAAAAATTTTGCAAAGCTGGCGGATTTGACCAAGGCATTGATGGTGCCCTTCTATGGTCATGTAGATTTGTACGAACAAGTGACATGCAACGTCAATTTTTCTTTATGTGACTCACTTATTCCGCTACGAGCTGATACGACAACGTTTGCAACTTCAAATCTCCGTTTCTTATATTATTAACTTATTTTCATTAAAATCGGATAAAACAACATTTTGCAAAACTTGTGCAAGGTCGATCGCACTGCAGATTATATTTTCGATGATTATTTAAGAAACCTTAATCGGCAATAAGGCTATGTGACCAGATTAATAAAGGAATTCTTCAAGCATGTTAGATGCATACGAGCTACCCAAACTGCTTCAAAGTTGCTCATTTATCAATTGGGATTCATCCCATAGAACAACCAACCCAAGCTCGCGCTGGCTATCAAAACCTTTACGATTTAATCATTGCCGTTGACGCCCCAAACTGCCATAATCGCCGGCCCACGACAGTGCGCCACCACCAACGCCGCACGCCCGCCCCGCGCGATATCCTCAGCAACCGCGCCGCACCACCAAATGCGCAACAACTAATACCATTAACGGCGCCAACGTAATCGCGCCAATAACCACCACCAATAGCGCGAACACCTCGAGCGCAACGACCACGAACAGTGCAAAACTACGAGCGCAACCACCACTGTCAGGGCCAACCAAACGCGCAACAAACACCAGCTACCACAACACCAGCAGGGCCGCTAAACGTAGGCCTGCTGCACCACTAGCTACAACAACAACAGCAGAGCCGCTAAACATAGGCCTGCTGCAGCACCACCAGCTACAACAACAACAGCAGGGCCACTAAACATAGGCCTGCTGCAACGCCCGCTTGAATAACAACAACAGCGAGTGTAGGTTTTACGTGAGTGCCTGTCTTCGAAGACCTAACCTCACGCATGTACCAAGTACACAGGTCAAAGCGGGTCTGACCAGCCCCCAAGGCTCGCTTACCTTGGTACCAATCGATAATGTGAGTGGACACATCATCACCTTGGTGGGGTTGGAGGCCTATCTAACACCTCTTCCATTCTATGGGTCATGGCACCCTGTTGCAATGCAACTCCACATTCGAGCTGACCAACTCTTACCGCATTCGGATATCAACCACAGCCACCACGATGCTCCCAAAGGGGCCAACCGCAAATGAACAGAAACGGAGCAAGCTCCGCGGGCTATCTGTTCCCCGTGGTACCACTTTAAAGTCTTGGTCTGACTTTCGCAGCCGAAGCCACTTCCGGTTGAGTATCCACCTACTCCGGACCGGTCGCCTAGGGGTGAGGTGGGGTTAGAACCCCCCCACATCCACGAACACACACACAAATTAACCACCACGGTCACCACCACGTCTCCTCCGCCTAAACACCTCAAAAGCATACCTATTGAGCAAATCAATAGTCCGACTAGTGGAGAGCGCTCCACTCACATCAACTCTACCTTCATCAACATTAACCCCAAAACTACCCAAATCCCTTATGTCCGAGTACTCCGGGCACTCGCACAACACATGCAACCAATCCTCATATGCAGCCCCACATACACACCCCTCCGTTTCGCTCAAGCTCCTCTTATGCAAGAATGCATTAAGAGGACCATGACCAGTAAGCAGAAAACCCAGGCTCAGACTAAATCTGAAGTCTGGATTTTCCGCCACAAATGAAACGTCCCGGATGTACCCGTACGTTACCCTGCCGTTGGGACTATTGTCCCAGCGCTCCTGCCACTTCCCTCTAACCACCCCTTCTAATCGACGCCTATTTTCCAACCATCCACTCTCCACATCATCGTCGGCGGCCCATTCATCCTCCAACAGCGGCAAACTTGCCCTCCTTCTCAGCCTGAAGGAAACAGCGAGCTGTATAACCACCAGGTCGAGAGGGGGTGCACCAAGAAGCACCTGCATCGCATCCGTGGAAACGGTACGACACAAGGGCAAGCATGGGAGCATCATGCACCTCTGTATGCTCAGCACGCGCCTCTGACCATGAGCAGTCATGACCGTTCGGTACCATATGGCGGCACCAAAAGTAGCGCATGCTACGAATAGGCCACGATATATTGTGCGGACGGCACGGCGACTCAGGCCCCAGTCACTCCGAATGATTCGTCGTAACTGCCCCGAAACATTCTGCATCCTATCCCTGACAGCATCCAAGTGTGGCAGGAAGTTCATTCGCTCACCCATTGTCAGCCCCAGGTATTTGACTTTCGTCGCGTATCTGATGCTAACCCCGCCGATACGGACAACCGGTGGGCGGTTCTGTGACAATCTGCCCTTGAGCAGCATCATCACAGTTTTGTCCACCGAAATCTCTACGCCAACATGGGCGCCCCAGCCAGCCACTACTTGGCATAGTGACTCGCTGGTACGCTCAATACTGGCGCGAGAATCCCCCTCTACTAATAAGAGGAGGTCATCCGCATAGGCGCTGAATTTGCAAAGATGCTCGAGTTGCCTTAACAAGGAGTCCATCATCATGTTCCATATATATGGACCACAGATGGATCCCTGCGGACAACCACGAGCCACCTCCCTTTCCACACTCTCGCAGGCACCAACGATAATAGCTCGTCTGTCCGAGAAATAGCTCTGCCACAAAGCAATTTCCGGGCAGCCGAGCTCCACCAACCGCTCGATAACCCTGTCCCATCGCAGGAAGTCAAACGCCCCCTTGAAGTCAATAAATATGCCAAGGGCATACTTATTGGAGCTTCTCTCTACACAGTCTTGGACATGCATCCAGGCGTCTTCAATGCTGCGTCCTTTCCTGAACCCAAACTGTCTATCCGACTGGTTACCCCCAACTAGCTCCTGAAGCCGCTCAACCATAACCCTCTCCAGCACTTTACCAAGCACTGGAAGAAGGCTGATACCTCGGTAAGACCGAGATCAGATCTTATTTTGTCAGGCGACTTCAAGAGAACGACAACCCTAGCAGCTTTCCACTCACGTGGGAAGTAACCCTCCCATATGCATTTATCATAAACGGCTTCCAAGTATTCCGGAATAAACTTCCACAAACACTTGCACATTTCTCCGTTTATTCCATCCAAACCCGGAGACCGTTTAGACCTAACCAGGCCAAATGCATAAACCAACTCTTCAACTTCTAGTGGAGGTACAGGTACGTCTTGTGCAAGGGGAGGTACCTGGACCTCCGCCCTAGGAAAGAACCTTTCAATAAGCAGCTCTGAACATTCCCTCCATGTTGATATTGTTCGCTCGCCCACACGGGTCGTTCCCCAGGGGTCGTTCGAATTTTCTGACACGAAGTTGCGCCATTGTTCCTCTTTCACCTCTACAACCATTCTCTTATACTCACGCGTTTCCACACTTAATTGACTTCTAAGCTGGGACAGACCATCGGAATCGATATGCCGGGCGCGTTGAAACCGACGTCTCAGGCGCCTGACAGATCTCCTCTTCTGGGTCAGTTCGCACGTCCACCACCTGACACAGCGAAAACGCACCTTCTTCCACCTTTCAAACATGCTGTAATTGACCCGCCAGATACAGGCGTTCAAGAGGGCAATCTGCTGATCTATTGGGAGCTCTGCAAATACATCGAGGGGTGTAGCAGTCACCTCCTGCTCGACGTATAACCCGTACAGAGTCCAATTTGCCCAGGCAGTACGCCACCCCATTACGGAAGGCGTACCAAGCATATCCGCGGTGGTACGGGGAGCAACCACAATCTCAATGAGATTATGGTCGCTTATCCCCTCACCCCCCCCCCCTTACTCTCCATCCGCAACTGAACGCTCTCGCTGCTGGCTCATTCATCAGAGTAACATCAATGTCACTCCTGCCCATGGGCCCATCGAATGTGTACCACCCACTCGGTTCGTTCACAACATGAACGTGAGAGGTGAGTACCCACTCGCCCAACGCCTCGCCCCGTCCATGACTAGCATATCCAGGGGAAGTCCTGGATATTTTGCTATGCCATATAGGGGATACGGCATTGGCATCCACACCAATGATAACTGGCGTGCTACTCCCAAGTAGTAGCACCGTATCGAGGTATCGGATGTATGGTTCCATGGGTTCTCCAAACTTACAATATATGCTTGCAAAGACGGCTCTCCCGAAGGAGCCCTCAATGCTCACACATATTCCCCATTCAGACGCATTCAACAACAAGCATTCATAATTAGGCTCATTCACCACAACCGCAGCATTGCCCCGAAGGTCACAAAAGGACCTAAACCCTCCAGGAAGCCCTCTCACCACACCATTGGTAGTGTAGGGTTCCTGGAGCAGGGCAATACTGCAACTCTCCTCAGCCATGCGCGCCCCCAACTCACACATAACGGAGTACGCTCCCTGACAATTGAGTTGAAGGACTAAACCCATTAGTGTCTGGCGAGTGCACGGGCAACAACGGCAGCATATGTCGGGCATTCCGCCGACATCATAAGATGTGCGGCGGGTCTGCCCCTGAATGCACAATTTCGGCAATGCACCCCATTAGGGCACTTTGCCTCAATATGCCCTTCTTGTCCGCACCTCCGACAGACGGCAGCCTTCAACCCACAGTCCCTCACCTGGTGGTCAAAACTCAGACAGCGGAAGCAGCTATAGGTTTGACTCTCCGGCCGAACCGGGAAGGAAAACCATTTGACATAGCAACGGCCCGCATCCAAGAGGGGGGACATTAACTTGTCCGGTCCCTCCAGGGTGACGGTCACCGTTGCTCCCTCGACGTCTGCCTTCCAAGGTCGACTGATCAGCCTAACCTCTGACTTCTGACACTCAGGGTCAACCTTCGCGAGGTTCAGACGAAAGACCTCCTCCATGAATTCATCAGGGGAGATTTGCGCGTAAACCCCCCGAATGATCACCCTAGTGCCTTGCTTCCGGTTTTCGCACACTTCCAAACCCACCTCGGAAAACTTCTTATTTGCGAGGACTTTATCCCGCTCCTCCTTAGAGGGTAGGCGAATAACTACCCCCCCCGACCGCACAGGTTTCACTTGGTGCACGCGTACACCAAGTGTGGGCCCAACCTCCTTATTAATTTTCTCCACTACCTCTTTTGCAGAGACCCCGGGTTTGCCGCCCTTGACGACCGCCGACCAGGTGTGGAGCGGCTTTGGGACAGCAGGCGCAGGTACGATGGCAGCCGGGATCGTCGTGCCCGGAGGCGGCATCGCCAAACGATCTGCGGCGGCAGGTCCACCGCTTCGCGGGGATGCACCTCCCAGCATGACGCCCCGCAGTGACATCGCCTCAATTTGTCCGCGGAGTCGGGCATTCTCGGCTATAGCCGTCATTAGGAGGGCCTCATATTCTGAGGAAACCTCCATGAGCCTCTCAGCAGACTTGAGGTCTGCACCGCTGTCTCCAAAGACCACCTTACTAAAGCTAGCGGTGATCCTCTTTAGGGCAACAACCCAGGAGCCGTCCACTTCAGAGGCAGCTCTCGAAGCACTAGCGCTCCCGCCAGCTGCAGGGGATCCCCCACTCGCAGCCTTACCTCCAGCGGACTGACCGCCGGAAAGCTCGGTGCCAGCGGGTGGTCCACAGCTGTCAGCAGCGCCAGCGCCCTTCTCCCCCGAGTTCTCCACAGATTTCTTTCCCCTTAACTCCCCCCCTAAAGATTTCGCCGGCTCATTTGCGTCATTGCCCGCAGATTTACTACCGTCGATTGCACCCTCAACGTCGGCAGCAGTCTTTGGCAGTTTACCTTTTCTTTCAAATTTCGTTAAGGTTCCTTTTTTCCTCTTAACAAATTGTTTTCGCAAGACTTTTCTTTTAAAGAAAATAAAAATGATAAAATCTAGGTTTCTAAACGTAAGCACTGCTAAAAGTTCTAAATAATGAATATAAAATAATAGATGTTAAATATATTAGTACGTAAATGTATATGAACTTTAAGCGTAAATTATGAATAAAAGGAGTAGCTAAATGCTGTAAAAAAGCGTATGGAACGTTTATGAGCTTAAAATCTATAGCACTTGCGTTATTCGCCTATATACCGATATGCATACTTTTACATCGTTGATCCGTTTTACAACTTTGTATGGGCCTTCCCAATTACAATGCAATTTCGGGGACAAATCTTCTTTATGTTGTGGGTTGTATGACAGCACCAAATCTCCTTCCTGAAAACCTTCTGAATTAATTGCTTTATCTTACCGCGCTTTCATCTTGTCACTCATAATTTTTGATCGTTGCCTTACAAGATCGTGTATCTCTCTCAGCTCTTCTTCCAAATCACTAGTGGATTTCTTAACATCTAAGGTCATTGCCAAAAATTACTTTTGCAGGGGTTTGGCCAGTTGTCTCTTGCACGGCTGATCGGTAAGCCATCAAGAATAATGGTATGCGGGTATCCCACTCTTTATGGTACTTGTCTACTACTTTCCTTAATTGCTCCTCCAATGTTCTATTGAATCGTTCTACCATACCATCGGATTGTGGATGCAATGCAGTTGTCCGTGTTTTTCGAATGCCCAATGATTTAAACATTTCCTGGAATACAGCTGATTCGAAATTCCTGCCTTGATCAGAATGTAACTCCCTTGGTACACCATACCTTGCAACCCAATTGTTTATAAACACTTCTTCTACCGTTTCCGCTTCTTGATTTGGGATTGGGTATACCCTCTGGCCATTTGCTGAAATAATCCATAACTACCAGTACATATTTGTTTCCGCCGTTGCTAGTAGGAAATGGACCGGCGACATCCATAGCGATCCTTTCAAATGGCGCACCTGAGTTATATTGCTTCATCTGGCCATGACTTCGGGTTCTGGGCCCTTTTGCTCTGCTGCAAACCTCGCAGTTCGCAATCCACTCAGTGACCGACTGACGGCAACTAACCCAACTTATTTTGATTAAAATCGAATAAAACAACATTTTGCAAAACTTGTGCAAGGTCGATCGCACTGCAGATTATATTTTCGATGATTATTTAAGAAACCTTAATCGGCAATAAGGATATGTTACCAGTTTACTAAAGGAATTCTTCAAGCATGTTAGATGCATACGAGCTACCCAAACTGCTTCAAAGTTGCTCATTTATCAATTGGGATTCATCCCATAGAACAACCAACCCAAGCTCGCGCTGGCTATAAATACCTGTTTAATCTTCTCGAGCGTCTTCGTGATTCCAAGATGACCTCCGCTTGGACCATTATGCAGCTCGCTGAGCACGTCAGGAATCCTCTTTCGGGGAACAACTATCAGTTTCTTCTTGCATTTACCATCCTCACTCTCCCATACTCGATGAAGGCAACCGGATATCAATTCTAAATTGTTCCACTGTGCCCAATATGACTTCGCAATGGGACTCTCTGCTGACATCTCTTCTCTGTTTGGTCTTTCGTTTCGTTCGAGCCCTTGCATAACACGTGACAGATCTGTATCTTCTAGCTAACACTTTCTTAGCTGTTCCTTCTCCCATTCATCTGCACATGTTATAGTCATTAGTCTATAATGTCTTCTTTAGCCTCGGCTTTTGAACAGTACTTGCATTCCAAACTACATAGTCTTCGTGACATTGCATTGGCATTTTCATGGGTACTACCTTTTCGATGCTCAATGGAAAAGTCATAGCTTTGTAGTCGCTCGATCCACCGTGCCAATTGTCCTTCCGGATTACGGAACTGCAGAAGCCATTTTAAAGCTGCGTGATCTGTCCTGACACGGAATCGCTGGCCGTAGAGGTATTTGTGAAAATGTTTAATGCACTCTACCAATGCCAATAGCTCTCTCCGCATAACGCAGTAGTTCCTTTCTGGTTTTCCAATCGAACGGCTGTAATATGCAACTACCTTCTCCTGTCCATCGACCAGTTGTGATAAAATGCCTCCTATAGCATATCCACTCGCATCTGTATCTAGAATAAATGTTGCTCCTGGAATCGGATATGCTAACATTGGGACAGTGCACAAACGCTCCTTCAATGTTTGGAAAGCCACTTCTTGCTCCTTCTTCCATTCAAAAGCTTTTTCTTGTAAGCTCATAAGGGCTATGGGCTACGCTGGAAAAATTTGGTACAAATCGGCGGTAATATGTGCACAGCCCAAGGAAACTTCTTAATTCATATAGGTTCTGTGGTCTTGGCCAATCCTTTACAGCCTCTATATTCTCGTTCGCAGTGCAGATGCCCTCTGTCGTTACCTTGTGACCCAAATAATTTACTTTCTTTTTAAACAGCGCACACTTTTGGGGACTTAACTTCAGACCAGCGCCAGCTATTCTTTGGAAAACTTCCTCCAAGTTCTTAAGATGTTCATCAAAATTCTTGCCCAATACGATGATGTCGTCCAGGTACACCAAGCATGTTTTCCAATGTAGTCCTTTCAGTACCTGGTCCATGAGTCTCTCAAAAGTAGCTGGTGCATTGCAAAGTCCAAAAGGCATCACTGTAAATTGCCAAAGATCATCACCGACACTGAAGGCTGTTTTTTCCTTATCTTCCTCCTTCACCTCCACTTGCCAGTAGCCGCTTTTCAAGTCCAGCGTGGAAAACCATTTCGTACCATATAGCGAGTCCAGAGTGTCGTCAATTCTTGGCAGTGGGTAGCTATCCTTTTTCGTTACGTCATTCAACTTCCGGTAGTCCACGCAAAACCTCATTTTTCCATCCTTCTTCTTTACAAGTACTACCGGTGAGCTCCATGGACTAGCTGATGGTTCGATGACGCCGCTGTCGCTCATTTCTTGTATGATTTTACTCACAACTTTCCGCTTTGCCAGTGGAACACTACGTGGAGCTTGACGGATCGGCCTCGCATCTCCAGTGTCAATTTGATGTTTGCCTGGTTTGGAACCATCCTGGTCAAATATGTTCGCGTACTTTAGGAGCAGTTGTTTTGCCTTACTCTGATAGGCTTCCTCCAGCCCCTGCGTCCATGCCGTGATGTCATTTGAAAGATCAATATTACTAGATGAAACGTGTTCCTGGAGCTGTTCACAGTTAATAACTACTTCAGCCTCTTGGCATCTTCCCAAAATAGCTCCTTTAGTCAGTTTGAGTGGTGACTTGAACTCATTGAGTACCCTTACCGGAATACGTCCATCTTGTTGTGTCATAGCCAGGGTTTTTCCTACAAGTATGTTCAGTGCTGATTTGTTTATTTCTTCGACAACCCACAATTTGTTTGTCCCACAATCTCCATCAACCTTTGCCCAGATTACTGCTTCAGATTTTAGTGGTATTTGCTGACTCTCTTCCACCAGCACTCGTTTACTGCTGTAGCCCCTCTCGTAGCCGAAGTTAAGTGGTACATCCATGTTTTTATATCGCATCGTCTTGCTTTGCATGTCGATCTTGATGCCCTGGTCGATTAAGAAGTCCACTCCAATTATGATTTCATCAACAATTTCTGCCACTATAAAATTGTGTACTACAGTGACGTTCCCAATTGCAACTTCACATGATACTTCTCCTAGAACCGTGCTGTCTTCTACAGTGGCTGTACGTAATCTCGCTCCATGCAATGGTCTTATCTTCTTGTTGACTAAATCCGCTCGAATAATGGAATGGGATGCACCCGTATCTACAGTCAGTAAACGTTCCTTTCCATCCACATGTCCTCCAACAGTAAGATTGCTTGACCTTCTTCCAATTTGTGAGATAGAGATTATGGGGCATTCAATTGAGGGAGCCAGCTGTCGCCCCTTGCGGCTGACTGGCTTTAGTTTAGCGATTGAGTGGATTGGAGATTTGCTCATCTCCTTCAGCTCTGCGTTTACGGCCACCCACATTGTTCGAGCTATTGGGACCGGTGCTGCAATGTCGAGCAAAATATGACCTGGGTTGCCGCACTTGAAACATTTAATAACTCCGGCATTCTTCTGTTGTGATCCCTTCAGTGCTTCCAAAATTGTGTCTACCCAATCTGATCTTTCCACTTCCACCCGATGAGCTTTGTATGCTGGTTTACTCAATAGTGAGGCAGTTTCCTGAGTCAATGCATGTGATACCGTTTCTGCAAATGTTGGCTTTGGGTTTGCGTATGTGGCTCGCTTCGTTTCGAAGTCCCGTATGCCATTTATAAAGCTCTGAATATTTACCCTTTCGGTGTATTCCACGGGTGCGTCGACATTCGCCAAATGTACAAGCCTTTCGACATCTGACGCAAACTCCTGCAAAGTCTCATTAGCGTTTTGGTAGCGGTTTTGCAACTCTATTTGGTGTATTTGCTTCCTGTGTTCGCTTCCGTATCGCCTCTCTAGAGCGCTCATCAATGTTTCGTAGTTGTTCCGTTCTCCCTCGGGAATAGTCTGCAGGATTTCAGCAGCAGATCCTTTCAATGCCACGAATAGTGCAGCAACTTTATCTTCAGCACTCCATTTGTTCACTGCTGCGGTCTTCTCAAACTGAATCTTAAACACCTGGAAAGGAACAGAACCGTCAAAGGATGGTGTTTTTACCTTTGGATTGCTTGCTGAAACAGCTGGGCGATTTAGTTGTAACTGCTCCATACGACCTTTTAAATCATCTACTTCTGCCTCAAATTGAGCCACTTTTGCATCCTGCGCTTCCAGTTTTGATGATACCTGTTCCAAAATTTCTGCCGACATTTCAGATATATGTGCCTCTTGCGCTTCCAATTGAGATGCCATATATGTCTTTTGGTCTTCCAGTTGAAATGACACTTGCGACGTCATTTCTGATATACGTGCCTCCTGTGATTCCAGTTGGAATGCCATATATGTCTTCTGTTCTTGGGGCTGTGTTTCCATCTTGGATGTTATCTGTGTCGACTGCGATTCGAGCTGAGATGCCACTGTCGATGTTTGAGCAGTTATTGCAGCCAATATCATGTTCAAGTCTGTGCTCGTAACTGTCTGAGATGTTTCGTTTTTCTCTTCAATTTTTGTTGTCGTCTCGTCGACATCAAGATGAAAGACATACTCTTCTACGTTAATTCCTTCTGCTTCCATTGCCTCTCGTAGTCGTGCCTGTAGTTCGAGTTTAATGCCGGTTGTATTCAATCAACGGTTCTCCAACTCCTTCTTCAGTTGCTGGATCTTCAATTCACTGAACTTTGCCATGTCCTTGTTGTCCTCTGGAATTTATTCAACAATTCCTCTTCTGACACCAATTGTAACGATTTACTTGCAAATCTTCTTATTTCCAACCCTCTGCTAAGTTCGAATCACTAAACTGTTGAATAAATAACTCTAATATTGAATAATGGAAAAATGGCCTTTATTAAAGAACTTCACAATAACACTAATACTTTGCAATTAGCTGGCTTAATAACCAAACTGATAGCTTAAATGAAACTGACTTTCAAAATAATACTGCCATTGCTCGCTAGATATCGTCTTAATCGAAACTGCTTGACAACTCATATCAAACTGAATTCCAGCGCCTCTACAATTGTCGCCTTTTATACTCTTTGATTTCAACCTTCGCATCTTCTAGGCGCTTCCAGAATCTACTAGTCCAGCAGCTCTCAAACTTCTCAGCTGTAACTACAATTGCACAATTTTATAGTTTTTCTCATTGCATACTTATAGGAGTATCTCAGATGTATGCATGTGTTTGTGCATTGACCCTCCGCTGCTCGTATACGTACATGGTACATATGTGTAGACGCAATTATTGTTTCGTTTATGTAGATACATAATGATTGATCTATGGATGTGAATTCACGTCACTGCTTAGCATCGGCTTAGAGATGGCAGCACTCCTTAGTATTGCTAATATTCGCAACAATACATTATATTAAATGTATGCAATTCAAAGACAGGATATTTCCGCGTAATTGTTCAACTAAAAATGTTGCTTTAGCTGTTATGTTACATCATTCAAAACTGATTATGGAAGATTAATTTATACATTTTTTTTTTGTTATCGATATCTCTTCGTTTTTTATGTAATATATATTAGTAACTAACGTTTTCAGTGGATCCAAGTTAAGTTTAAATTTAATTAAAAGAAAGGAATACAAATAACTAATTAAAAAACTGAATTATGATGAAAAATCATAAATTAACTTGCAAAACTTCATTAGAAATAACTAAATAAAAAAAAACTGAATTATGATGAAAAATCATAAATTAACTTGAAAGCATTATTATAAAGAAATATACGATAAAATAATGATAAAAATAAAATAATAAATAAAAACAAAAAAGAAAAAAACAATTTCAAATAAAAAGGTTTAAAAATATTAATAAAAATAGAAATACTTCACCTTAAAATTGAAACCAGAAATTTTCTAGCTTCAGCACAGTTAGGTACAGCTCACACATACAATTTCCAAAAAGTATGCACATATTTTTTCGCTTTTAATCCTTATTATATATAATTATTATTTAATAGGGTAAGATATTTTTGTTTCATTTATATCTGTATATATACATATTTTATTATCTATTTTTGGCCGAAGGGAAAAATGTAAATGCAAGTATTCGATGAGAAGCAAACAAGAAGAGAAAAACAAAATTTTTAACTTTTAGCGATTGTTGTTTTGAATGACTAGTTCGTAAAGTTATGAATAGTTTGTTTTGAAAATTCGACAATTTTTTGTAAAATAACTTTGTTTTATAAAAGCTGAAACCGTAACAGAAAACTTGTTTAAAAACAAAAGGAAAAAAAATTATAATTAAACACATTAGCACACGTTTTTCTCTTTTTGTTTTATAATTAAACTTTCACTTATAACTAGATACATTTTATATGACTACGTAAAAACTTTCACTAATTTGAAACAAAAAGGAAAACAAATTATAATAACAATAATAACAACAATATAGGGCTATAAAGACTCATGATTGTAATTTTTTTTATGGAAATGTCATTCAAAAAGGCTTTATATTCTTTTTGTGTTTTTTTATGAATTTGGTGAATAGTCTTTATTTATATCTTGAAAACTTAGTATTTGCGAGGTATTGAAATAAAGTAACTGCGAGCGAGCTTGATACATACCAAAAATCATATATACTCTATAATACTTCAAAATTTATTTTAAGATTTCTGTAGGCACAAAATATACATGAACACACAAATACATAATATATGGGTAATTCCATATCAAAATGACCAACGATTGAAATTGATCACAAAAAAAAGTTAGTCTTTACCTCAGAGGTTTACCTAGTATTGATTAAATATAGATATTGTCTGTCTTTCACTTAAATGAATTATCAATAAATTTTGTATTACAAATGGGAATGTTGATGGTTCCATTCATTTAGAAGGCATAGGGTACACAGGTAAGGGGCCATCGAGGATTAGGTGCGTCGATGGCCATGGATGAGGGTGGGTCAAGCACCGGGCGTCGCAACAACACCCGCGGCGCCCCTTTTATATATTCAGCCTATTTTCTTTTTTCCCTTCTTAATTTTCAGCTTTTTTTATTTTTGGATTTTCAGCTATTATAACCGGTCATTTCCGGTTGGGTTAACTTTGATCCTTTTTTTTTGCGGTTAGATTTTTTTTTTGAATTTGGTTTTTGAATGTTTAGCGGTCTGTCCGTGGCATCCGGTTCGACCGGATGTCGTTTCATTTTGAATTTATAAGCGTTTTGAACTAGTTCTGCGCTTTTTGACGGTCTTTTTGTTAAAAGGCATGATATGACTTTTTTTTCTGTTTATGGCGCAGGACGGCAAGGTTGGCAATAACCCAGCCCAGCCGATATGACTAGCCACTCTGCACCACCAGATCATGCCGACTGCCTTCCTTGCTGATCTATTGAAGATGCGATTCCATAACAAGTTTCAGGACTTCCCACGCTTTGTGTTGAATCCGTTTTGGCAAGACAGTTAAATTTTGATATTATTTTAAAAATTTTGCAGCGAAAAAGCAAGTAAAGCCACTCTTTGATATCCGAACTTTCTATATTGAATAATTAAAATTTATAATCATCATTAAATTTATCAGAAATGTATTAAAATGTTACCAAATAACTAGAAAGGATTATTTGAAACAATATGAGGCTGTTAAAAGAAATTTTTATTTCCTCGTTACAATAAAATAGTATAAATAGTAAATATTCTGTGTTAATTTTATTGTCAATTCTTAGTCTAAAAATCATTTAGTTGATGTGGCAAAAATTTTTTTTGGATGTAACCAATCAATAATGATTCATGAATGATACGTCATTAATTCAAGTTAATCAAATGTATTAGTGGATTTTTTTAAAGGGGGCCCGTAAATTGTTTAGTCCCGGGCCCGGATTTTCTCCCTACGACCCTGGTGGAAATACAACCAATTTGTTAAATCACTTGAAGCGGTCACATCCAACGTTGATGAAAATGTCTTCATCAGCAGCTTCTATAGAATCCTTTTTTTAACTTAATAACAACAACATAAGGAAGTCTCAGTCTGTAGATGGGCGAAAAAAACTACTGGATTGTGCTTTGATTAGAATGATTGCCACAGATATGCAACCCTTTAGGATTGACGAAGATAACGGATTCAGATCTTTTACACAATGCTTGGATCCTCCGTACGTTTTGCCTTCACGAGTAACATTAAGAAACACACTTTTAACAAATCTATAAAATCAATACTTTTTATGACATAGACAGCAGCAAACACGAAAACAGAAGTGGCAATTTTTATGAAATTTCGTCAATTAAATTCCTTATTCCTTTTTATTGTCAATAAGCTAAGAAAATACTTCCATAAAGTTTTTAACTAAAACCATAGATTAGATTGATACGAATCTTTTGTTTACGCTCTCATATTTTCGCTCTCACGAGGGATTTATCTTCTAGTTGTTGCTGGCAACAATCACAGATAAATCCCTCGCGCCAGCTGAAGCGGGTGCCAGAACAAAAAATGTGCCAGCCAAAATGAAAAACGTGCCAAAAATGTTGGTAAACTTTAGTTTGACCTATAACTGTAGAATAGCGTTCAAAAATTATGGGAAAAAGGATAAAAATACTTCTTTTAGTGTAAATATTATTAGTTCGAAGGCATCATAGGTCCGATTTACTTAAATTTCAAAAGAATATATGGTTTTCACTGCGAGTTAAATGCAGTCACAATATTTGACTAATTAATTTAATCGAAATGTTAGTTTTACTTAGATTTGTTTATATTTAACTCTAGCTAGTCGTATTATTGTAAAATAACTTTAAGGAAATAAATATTTTACGACTATCATTTTATTAAATGATTGAAATTATAATCGCTGAAATGTATGTCAAAAATCCCCATTTTCAGATCTATTCATTTTTGTTTGGAGTGGCATCATTGATAAATGTTATAAAAAATGTGCATTTTGACAGCGCTCTCTCGAAACAAAGAGTTGCAAATCCATTCATCTATGACTAAAACTACGCAAACCATGACACAAATTGGCGTATGTTGTCAATTGAAAATTCCGTATACCACATTCATTAAAAGCTGCAAAACGTATACCATAGATTAGATTGATACGAATCTTTTGTTTACGCTCTGATATTTTCGCTCTCACGAGGGATTTATCTTCTTGTTGATGCTGGCAACAATCACAGATAAATCCCTCGCGCCAGCTGAAGCGGGTGCCAGAACAAAAAATGTACCAGCCAAAACGAAAAACGTGCCAAAAATTTTGGTAAAATTTAGTTTGACCTACAACTGTAGAATAGCGTTCAAAAATTATGGGAAAAAGGATAAAAATACTTGTTTTAGTGTAAATATTATTAGTTCGAAGGCGGAGGGTAAATATTATTTCCCGATCAAAAGTTATCGCTAAAACAGGTTTTGTAAATATGAAGTCCCGATGCAACCAGTCCATTTTGATCACAGAACCTAGAACGTTAGACATGTAGGATAGGCCCTACCATTGAATGATGTTAACTATTATATCATAGGTCGGATTTACTGAAATTTCAAAAGAATATATGGTTTTCACTGTGAGTTAAATGCGTTACAATATTTGACTAATTACTTTAATCAAAATGAAAATTTTACTTAGATTTGTTTATATTTGACTCCAACTAGTAGTATTATTGTAAAATGAGTTTAAAGAAATGAATATTTTACGACTATCACTTTTTTAAATGATTGAAACTATAATCGCCGAAATGTATGTCAAAAATCCTCATAATCAGATCTATTAATTTTTGTTTGGAGTGGCATCACTGACAAATGTTATAAAAAATGTGCATTTTGACAGCGCACTCTCGAAACAAAGAGTTGCAAATCCATTCATCTATGACGTATACTGAGAACATGTTACCTTACGTATGTAGTAAATACTTCCTTTTTATATGACGCTGAACATAGATCGATTCTAAAGGGCTAATTAAACTTCCTTAACCCTAAGGCCATAGTCGTAACCATACCCATATCCATAACCATCTCCAATGTGATCGATTATTGGTGCCTTAACCTAAAAATCGTGAATGTTTCATAAAAATGAAGAAAACGCAAAAAATTGCAAACATACTCCACAAAAAATAAGTCTCTTAGTCATAACGTATCCAAAACAATGAATAAAATCTTCAAAAAGTTATTAAATTCGCCAACTCAAATATTTTTAGGTTATGGATATGGCGAGAAAGAAAAACCAATGGTTGGCTATGATATGGTTATGGCGTTAGTGTTATGGTATGGCACCATTAATCGATTACATTGATCTCCATAAGGTATGTTCGATCGGCTGTTTTATCTGGTTATGGTTTTATGGTTATAAGTCACCATTAATTGGCCCTTAAAGCCGTAAACGAAGCGAGAATATTATAGGGGGACTCATGAAAGCATATAAACTTATATGGTGTAAAATTATATCCATTTACACACGCTGTTATATGAACGCACGTAGTAATATTCTTGATAAACTTAATTGTATTATTGCCAAAAAAAACAATTTTTGATTGTTATACAAATTAAAAAATACCAAGATTAAGTAAAAAATCAAAACTAAAACGTCTTTACTAAGATATACTTGTAAATGACTTGCTGATGTTGGAGATTTCTGGTGAAAATGCCTGCTGTAATGTCTGCAAGGTTGCATTCCTTTGAGTTTACCGCGTTTACACAATGAAATGTGCGCGTAAATTTACACAAATTGTGTAAATAATTTTTCATACAAAATTTTACAGCTCGTTTACGCACTAGATAAATTTATACGTTTACACACTTTATAAGGCATTTATAAGGTTACATGAGTCCCCCTTATACATTTTGTAATAATAAGTATTAAAGAAGAAAGCGTATTGGTTAATGTTCCCAAGGTCGCTTTCTCTACATTTTGAAATAAAAGTTTAAAAAAAACGCAAAAAGTATAACATTTCGGTAAAGACTATACTAATTATCTCACTCCGATAAAAGAACTAAGTGAAGGCCAATGTGGCATTCCTGATGCTTCCAATTTTGTTGACAGGAAACGAAACGAGAGAGGAACTGTCCACCTTTTTTTTCGTTAAAAATTGTGTAAATGGTTACGTACGTAAGGAAGTACACTGTTACAAAAAATAAGCAAAATTTAAATAAACCTTGTTTGGTTCGATTTAATCGATTAAATCGATTTTTTTCTATAATCGAATCGAATCCAACTCTACGTAGTGCTACAAAAATTATGCGTGAGAAATTCAAAAAGTTTAAATCAGTTTGTTAAGGTAGAGTGACAAATCCTAACGTATATTTTTCTATACATGTGAGCAGCCATCACTTTTATGTTCACTAAATTCTGCTATTAAGCTTTCATATATTTTTCTCTTTGCAATATGCTATTCATATACCATATATAACATGATTTATACAGCAACGAATGTCATAAAGCTATGCGTTAGCGTTATGGCATAAATAACATATTCAACCCTATTCTTGAATCCATCGTATGTTCGATTTTCGTAGATTTTACGAAAGTCCGTTCACTGAATCCATCGTAAGTTCGAAATTCGTAGAAAGCCTTCACTGAACTCACTCGAACTGTCAAATCGTAGAGTTTCGTACAAATTTTCTACGACGCGTATCAGCTTGCGGAAAAAAGTGAAATTGTCTCAAATTCAGAATAAAAAGAAATATTAAACAAATAAAATGTAAGTATATTATTAAAAGTGATATTTATACTAATTTAATTACAATCTATTGTTATAATAGGTCAAAAATTGTCACAACTCGCCAACAATGTTCCCGCTTAATTGACCTATTGCAGCAGCACCCTGAAATGGTGCTAGGTTTTACAAAGTGCCCAAAGGAGGAGGTTTTGGGAAAACATTGCAAATAGTATTGCGCCACCAACAAAAGATGCAACTTCCTGGAAAAAAGTAATGGTTTTGTAATATGTATGCATGTATGCATATCGGCAACAGAGCTTCACAGATTTGGAAGAAAGCTTAAAAGAATTAAATTAAAATTAAATTACTAAAATATTTATTTAAATGTTTAAAGGTCTTATAATAATGACAATTATTACAAAAACTATAAAACATGATTACACCCTGAAACCTATATTTTTCGTAGAAATCCCTTTTTACGCTACGTTTCTCTTCGTTGCTCATATCTAAGTGTATCATTTGTGGACATAGCCGCGTTTGGAAAATTAATAAGGCATCTTTCAAAACTTTGGAAAATGTGGTCTGACACATCGGAGAGTCAAAATTTTTTCCAACTCCGTGCTGATAGCTACCTTCCGCAAAAAAAAATAACGTAATACCGATGCTAAGCGTATTATAGGAGTCATAGAAGATGACCCACCCAACGGTGTACTTCCTTCATTTATAACACCGAGCACGTAGGTAAACGCAGCCTTGTTTAGGTGGAAAGTTTTTATAAAACACAATTTTTTAAAACCTTTATAAGTTCACTAAAACACGGAAACTTTCACATACATAGCCTCTTCTAATTTCAATACTTCTCGCAGTTTTTAAATCACGCCTTTCTTGCTCATTTTCTTCTAAAAAAGCTGCAAATGATATGGAATCCATTTTAAGCACTAAACTTTTATTTTAAATGATATAATGCAATTTTAAACTAAAATTTAAGTTGAAATTTTTTATTTACAATCGCTCAGCTGACTTCGAATAACCAAAATTTGTCATTTTATGTTGGGAGCACTTTTTTCGGTTTCACATGAGTTCAGTGATAGCAAATTCTTCGTATTCGTAGCGGAGGGTTGTATTCGTAGATTTTCTACGATGGATTCAAGAATAGGGCTAATTATCTAGCTGCTGTACTTATCCCATAGTCCTAACGCACTTATAACGAAAAAAAAACGTCTTAAATTTTGTTTGTAACATTTTTATTAAAATGAATATTTATTTAAAAACTGAAAGAATGTTATAATACCAACAAAGACCATAGATAACACCAATGACGCCAACTATAACGTAATCACGTTGAAAGCAAAGGCTATTAATTTCCGCCTGTGCGGCTTGCGGGAAGATGTGCACTTTGGAGCGTGGTGCATCAGTGTTCTCAAGATCCTGTAGACTGTAGGATGACAAGTTTTTTTTATCATTTTAAGTACTTTTTTATATCTCGACTACTTACTCTTGTACAAAAATATTCCCTAAGCGATTGCAAAAATCGGCTAGATTCGGAAATCGTTGTGAAATAACATTATACATGGCTTTCAACTTTAAATCCCTCATTTCTTTGTTTTATATTATTTACCGACGTAATCCATTTAAAAATAAAACAATAATTAAAATTGTTCTATTTTAATAATTTGAGAAAAATGCAAACAATAGAATTTAAATTAAATTATAAATTAAAAATTGCTTCAAATAAATGTTTTCATACATTTAAAAGCAATGAGGGCAGTCCCTTCCTAATTCATACAAAAATTGTTTTAGTTTCATTTCCGGTTTATTTTGAAATAAGCAAATTAAAAAAATCAGTCTTATAATTTGTATATTATTCAGGTACTACATACACAGTTCACAAGTTTTTGTTAATTAGAAACAACTTAAGTTTTAATAATAGATGGCTTTATTTATTTTGAAATTATATTAATATATTATTGCATCACAGTTTTAATTAGTTTATTTCATTCATTCATTTTTAATTAAAAATAAACTCTTATCTACACTGAAACTTGGCCACATCTCTTTTTGCGTGGCTTGACAAAACTTTTTTTTTTAATTTACCCATTTAGTGAATATTTTAGCTCGTTTTTATTGTGTGCTTATAATTTGATATGAAAGAACAAAAAAATAATATTGTTTTAAATAAACGATTGCAATAAATTATTAGGTAATTCACAATACCCCAGCGGGCTAGGGTGTTAGAATATACCCGCGGTAGGTATGCCTGTCGTAAGAGGCGACTAAAATACCAGATTCAAGGGGCTGTGTAGCGCAACCCTTCAGGTTGCCAGCGTAATATATAGCTTCTCCAACCCCAATTGTTAACCTCACCTATCCGCGGCGAATCCTGTTTCACTAACAGACGAGGCTCTGGCGACCCCAAACTCCTCATGGAACTTGGGGGTGGGGAGGGAGGGGATGGCCTGAAGGTTTAATGTGACCAATAAATCGTTCCCGAGATGGTCGGGCTAGCACCTTAATGGTGCTGTGGTATCGGAGTGTACCGGATCTGTATCCGGCAAAGGACCATCACATCGATAACACTCCCCAAAGCCTTCGGGGAGCAACCTTATCGCTACAACAACAACAAGAGGTAATTCATAAGGTCTTATATTCCTCATATGTGCTACGATTTTAAACCTCCCATGTGCTTTGTTGTTGTCTATTATATAAATTTCGGATAAAAACTACAATTCCGCAGCCTATGTATATCAGATGTACTAATACCTATATGAAACTACTTCATTTTTGCTTGGATTCCAAAACAAAAACAATTTCCAACAAGAGAAAGAGAGACCAATGTTGTCCACAAAAGAAAATAATTTGACATGTTTTTGTTTATGTTTTAAATTTTATTTTTTTATTAACATTTTTCACACCAAAAACAATGCAAATAACACGGAAAAGGTATTTCGCGCTATGTTGTCAGGAAAAATTAAAAAAAAAAACCGAATGTCAAAAAAACCTAACGAAATACAACCTGGCTCCTTTGTTTTTAACAAACTAGATTGTATTTTTCTTGTATTTTCTTTGTTTTTTGGAATATGGCTTACACACTTACACCAATACTGAAGCCGTATTAGGAGGGAGTGCGACAAACACTCAAGATAAAATACAAGAAAAAATACATGAAAATAAAGTATTGTCATATAGGTATAAGTTATTGCAAAAAAATTTATTTATGTTTATTGATAAGAAAAATTAGTACCGCAAGATTATGGATCTTTTATAGTACAACAAAGCAGGAAAATATTAATAGTGGTATACAATTAAACAATTATAAAATACTAATAAGCATGTATTAAAAAGTATGTATTTATATAACGTAGGCCTATTCAAAATAAAGCTATTTAGTTTTTATGTCGGTATTTTTAAATTATACATGGCCAGTCTATGTCCTAAGTATTGTCTGAGATATAGTTATAGATAACATTCTTATAGTTGCATACACTTAAATTATTTCTTATAGAATTGAGAATAGAATTCCAGGTACGTATAGTGTTTACGAAAAAAAGTCTAGTCGATGAAACTGATTTAAATGTAGGTACGATTAGATCATTTGTACGAGCAGATCTTGTGAAAGTAAATTTATTATAAAGGTATAATGGCTTTTTAGTAAGAATTAGTCTATAAAGGAAAATGCAGCTCCTGGCTTTAAGATAGTCAGAAATTTGACAGCCCAAAAGGCCAGACTTCCAACGAGATATATGATCGAACTTTTGCAGTCCATACACGTAACGTGTAATATGGTTAAAGGCCACACCCATTTTATGAGCAGAGTGCGAATCTAGCTTGTTGTAGATCAATTCAGCATATGTCAAATAAGCTAAAATTAGCTGAACAGCCAGTTTATGCCTTATGTTATAGGGAGTGAACATAGCCGATAGCCGCAAGTTCCGCAGGGCACCATATACCTTACCTATGGCCAAGTGAACGTGATCAACACATGTCAAACTTGAGTTGATTACAAAGCCAATGTTTGTACTTTTATTCACTAGCGTAATTTGGGCGGTACCTACGTAGAGAGGTGGAATTCCTGTCTCAATCAGCTTTCTCTTTGAGAGAGGCAGGTTGAGGCACGGCCCGTTATTATTAGCCCAAAGGGAAATAGATGAAATGTCAGCATTGAGTTTCGAACACAAATCATCAACCTCATCAATGCGACTAGACAGGTAAAGTTGAACATCATCCGCATAAGCATGCATACTGACGAACTCGCAGACCGTAAAAATATCATTGATGAATAAACTAAATAACAGTGGGCCAAGGATTGATCCCTGTGGAACACCGGAGACTATTTCGCTAAGGCATCACATTTTGGACCCGATTATTACACGTTGGTATCGGCTAGTTAAATAGCTGTTGATTAATGCCAATGAATCATCGCTAAACCTAAAGTAAGCCTTTAGCTTAGCGCAAAGCAACTGATGGTCAACGGAGTCAAATGCCTTAGAGAAATCAAGTAGAAAAAGGAAAGTTACAAAGTTTTCATCAAATTGAGCACGAATATTGTCAAGAATTTTAAGCATAGCTGTTGCGCAACCATGCTTGGCCCTAAAACTAGACTGAAGAGATAACAGCAGCTGATTATTTTGTATGTTCAGCTATTAATGCTTAAAAGCCTTGGAGAAAGCCGGCAATATACTTATAGGGCGGAAGTCAGAAGGAGTATCAGCAGGCCTCTTTTTCGCAATGGGTCGAATGGATGCAACCTTCCACTGATTAGGAAAGCAGGACGTGGTGATGCAGTGATTAAAGATGTGCGTTAGGGTGCCGATTATGTATGGTAGAACCATCTTTATGAACCTAATCGGGATCCCATCTACACCGACAGCATTCGACTTTATTTTAGCTATACTACTTATGACATCCGACTCGGAAACAGCTTTAAACTCGAATATGTTACCAGAATAGCAGGCATTATCACGGGCAACAGATACGCGGTGACGAGTACCGGTTAAAGTGCGGATAACGAACGCTTGGTTAAGCTGGTCAGGATCTAGAGTGCAGGCTTCAACATTCTCACTGCCACATACACGCAGACATTGGAGGTTACGCCATAGAACATTACGAGGCAAGGAAACATCAAGCTTGGCAGCGTAAAAATGTCGCTTCTCGCTTCTGATAATGGAAGTCGCACTGTTTCTGGCCGCTTTGAACAAAGCCCAGTTAGCCTGGCTAGGGATTGCTTTAAATCTTGATAAGGCCCTGTTTTGCGCTTTAATTGCTGCCAACACTCTATGAGTGAACCAAGGGGACACCGAAGATTTACTCTTACTGTAGCGAACAAGGACATGCTTATTAAAAATACTTAGCATATTTTTATTTAAGAGCTCGAGTTTATCATTAACACTTGAAAAACACCAACAATCAGACCAGTTTACAGAGCTAACATCAACAACCAGTGATTCCACGCTAATGTTTCGATAGTCCCTAAATAAGAAGGTTCTTTCAAACTCACATTGTCCAAGATTAATGTGCACAGAATATTAGGTCGTGGTCAGGTATGAATGAAAATTGGTCAAACGCCGTAACAGAGGAAAGATCAGAGACAATAAAAATGTCAAAAAACTTGGGGTACTTGTGTTAGAATATCTTGTGGGAATAGACGCATTAACTACAGAAAGACCACAAGCAGATAAATAGTTCAACAAATTAGAGGTATAAGAGTCACGTACGAGTAGATTAACGTAAAAATCTCCGCACAAAATTATATTTGCGTAGTCAACAAATAAGCAGAGACAGGGAAGTAAAAAACTGATCGAAGCTTATATCCTTTTTTTGTTTTGTTTTTTATTTTTTAAAATTTCAAAGAATTTCCATTAATAAAAGGATAAGCGGTGGCATACATTTAGATTTTTAAATGCTTTTAACAGATGACCCTCCTTACGGATATACTTAAATGCGATCTACAACAGAATGTGGTGTTCACGAGAGTCGTATTTAAAAAGTACATAATGCAATAAGAGACCTAGTGAATTGACCATATTTAATTATTTGCGATTAACATTTTTCTGCCAATTTAGTAAATGTCAAGTAACGCGGCAAGGTTTTATCTGTCTTAAACTATTGTCACAAATTTAATCGACTACCATATATGTAATACTCATATATTACTACTTCAGGCTAGGTACACTCATAAACATCAGAGTGCCGATATATTGCTGTTTAAATATTTTAGTTTTTGTATTCAATAATCGGTACCTTAATTAAAATGTTTTCTTGTCACACTTCCGCTGCTACAATCACAAAAATGTTGTAGGCTGTATTCGGCTGTATTGTTTTGATTTAGAATTCAAAACTCATTGCGAGCATTTTGTGTTAGCGATATTGGAGTATTATATATATGACTACGAAACTGTTCTTTAGTGTTTCTCTTTAAAATGTAGTGTTTTGTTCTTGTTTACTATCTTTGAAAGATATGCATTGAGTTTAGAGGTAATTTAAATAGCCATATATATGGGAAATTGTTAAATTTAAATTAACTTAAAAGTTACAGCCTCAAAGTTATATAAAATGATATATGTTTATTATATCGATTTCACACAAAAAACTAAATCGAATCACAATTTGGTATAATGAAATTTGATTGCCATTTATTACATTGACAACAAAACCTGACCAATAAAACAAAACATACCAGATATTTGACTACAAGACGCATTCATTACAGCAATAATGAGATAAATCGGAATTTGCATTTTGTATGGAAGATGGAGTTCAATAAAGGCTTTGTGATAAAGATTAACCCCCTGTGTAAATTTTTTATTAAGTACTTGTATATAATTTCTCTTATTATTTAAAAGTGGGCAAATTTTTTGTATTGAACAAAAATTGAAACAATTCACATAGTAATTAAATATATACATTCAGTATATAATAAAATCTTAGAAAGAAAGGAAAAATAATAATTCATAACAAGATTTTTTGTTTCCTTAAATGAGTGTTGTTTTGCACAACTTTTGGACAAATGAAAGGTTCTAACATTATTTTACTTTTTATAAAATTATTATATATCCTAAAACGAACTTCAGAGTTTTGGTCTCGAACCGTTAATCTTTTTGTCTAAAAAATTATGGTAGCGGCTTCTATAGTTATTATTTGTAAACGTATAGTAAAAGTTAGTCCGATCGTAGTAGAATTGGTGGGTCACACAAATTTTTCATCAGAGGCCATGTGTACCACCGGTGGGCATACGTAATATGATTTGGTATTGATCATTTTAAAGTTGTTTATGAGTAGAATTATTATTTTTTCTTCTTGGCACACATATAATACTCACATTTTTATTATATAAGAATTCTACAGTGGTTATTCTAATATTTTTCGTTTTATTGGTCTTTTAATTCAAGAAGTTTTATAGTACTTAAATTATGAAATAGTTGAACACAAAACAGGCAGTATTTACTATTTATTTATTTTGGGTATTTCACCATTCCCATGTACAGGATCAGACCAAGAAATTTCTTCATCTCTGGAATGTTGGTCTCGACCCATGACTTCATTCGCGACTTCCGCAGGATTTGATTATTTTGGACCCAACTGTTGGCATTCAAATTCGTCTGAGTAACAGTAAGCTCATACACTTCATCCGTTACCATCAAATTAAACACATCGATCGGTTCCACTATACCGACATCAACTTCACATGTAGGTGCTGACTCAAAACTGAAGAACCGCAAAGATGCTCCACTGGCATTACTCCAAATATTTGGAACTGGGTTTGCGGAAATACCATCTTCAGACTGGGCATCTGTAGATGAGGAATAATACACTTCCGAAAGTTCGATCGAATCAGCTGGAATCAATGTCTGATGGGACATAATCATCCGATCCGGAGAGTTCAAAATCAGTGCCATCACTTCCCTCTTCCTCGTCTCGATGGCGACTACCATAAAAAAGCTGGGTTTTACCGAATAATGCTTATTGGCCATTTTAAAACTTATTCAGTGTCTATAGAAATAAAAATAAAAAGAAAAAAATAAAAATGTTGAAATTACTGTTGTGACCTCCGGTGGGTCACACGCCACTACATATATACATGTATATGTGAGGTGTCACGTGACCCACCGGAGGTCACCCTCTTAAAACACACAAATTTAACAAAAAATGGATTTATATTGGCACCTGGGTTATGGTTTTTATTTTGTATGGCGGCAGCGAACGTGTTAAAGTATGTATGCCGAACTTGTCAAAATAAGATGATGGCAAAGCGAATTCAACCCAATTTGCCGTGCAGAAGAGTGTCAAGTCAAAAGAATATCATATCATATCAGAATTCAGTACCAGGTGTTGTTATACCAATAGCTGATTGTTTCTTCTTATTTTCCATACAACGCCTTGTTAGTTAATAGGAATCAATGAAAATTTCCTTTTGATTTGACATTCTTCTGCACGGCGAATTGGTTGAATTCGTTTTGCCACCACCTGGTATGGATTCGCCTTGAAAGAATATATGCATTGACTTCGATCAACTGAGATACTGTTGTACTGTTGTGACCCCCTTTTTTTTTGTCGGTGAAGTTTCTTAAAATGTTTTGTCTTGGCAAATTGCAATCCTTTTCGGAGCATATCCTCAGGAGTTAATCCCTTAAAAGGAAGTGTAGAAACAGCTTCTAAAAATTTTAAAGTTTATATTCAAAAACAATGTATTTATATAAGGGGTTATAAATGCCTGACAATGCGCTATACAAGTTTGGGAACGATTTAACCCCAATCTTGCCGTGAGTCCCGTCAAAATTCAAAGCTATTATCATGTCTGTTTTTATAATCAGTGGTAAATTTTTGATATTGTTGATTAATATTGATGCAATCGTAGATTCCTGTAAAAGCCACAAAAGGTATTTAAAAGTTTGTATTTAACGTACATATACATCTCTGTTGGACGATGTAATTTTTTCGTCCAACGTCACAAAGTGGAAAATACTTTACGACAGGTGTATTTTGTACACCTACCGAACAGTTAGGTAGCAACTTTCAGCACAGCTATGGAATCCATGATAGCGGTATTTTGGGTATCAACTATCATTTGCAACTGATCCAATTTTTCTAATTGCTTTTCAATTGATTGCAGTTGCCTCTAAAAAATTTTACAGTGGCTGCAGCACACAACTTCGAAAACGCTTTGGGTGGCTTCTATAATAAATTGAAAAACGATCATTAATAGTGTGAATAAATAATGCTGTATCAACTGAATTAATTTCTATCGGCGTTTTTTTTAAAGCTAGTGGAAACAAAGAAGATAAATTATGATATGATATTTATCCTCTTTGGTGGAAATAAAAGGCTAAGTAAATGAGCGAATTGCCTAGAAAGCACAACACGAAGTAAGCTAGTTGAGATTGGTAAACGGATTGTCAAAGCAGCTAAAAAAAAGAGCCAATTAGCCGAATTCCTTTCACCACCTTCATAGTTCCGCCATGATGAAAGTATATAACTACTTAGAGCGTTTCCTTTTCAAGGTAGCCTGCAAAAAAGGTAATTCTTTACTTTAGCTCACAAAACTCGTCCAAAAATATCGGGAGAGGTGTCAAAAGACGCATTATGAACCCAGGATCACGAATCCGAAAGCAGAAATTGGAATTTTTTACTTTTCGGAGATATTTGCAAACAAAATTCAAAATTTTCATGTGGTTGCTGTAACATTGATGATTTTGTTGTACCCACATGAAAAACTGGGTAAAAGTGTTTTACGCGGATATAGTTTTGGTCTCTAAACCGGTGTTGGACCCACCCAGGGATATTTTTTGCAATGCGCGGTCGAAGGCCGCCAATGCAGAAAGGTGTTCTGTGCAAAAATACTATGGATCCCACCCCCGGTTTCGGAGCGCTCCGGGGCCATTTTTCGGTTTTTAGGAAATATCTTTTGACAGAAATAAAATTTTTAAATTGCGCTTTCGGATTCGTGGCCCTGGGATCAAGTGGCCCTGGACGAGTTTTAGCAGTTGTGAGGTAAGGTAAAGATTACCGCAAAAAACATTATTGTTTAAATTGACCGACATAAAAGGCAACCTTTCGATGACCGACGATACTTTAGTGTCATATAGGTATTTGCATTGGGGTTCGGTCAAACTATGGTACAATAACCAGGTAAAAGCAGAGATAAAAAAGCAACCAAGATGTACATTTTGTTGTTGCCTATGTCGATAGAATCAGAGTTGCCGTCTTCGGTTACTTGTTACCAAATTTGATTACCGAAATTTCGTTTGGTTACGTGGTTACCGCTTGCATATTTTGGTTACAGTTTGAACTGTCCACTTTGATACCTATAAATAATATCTTCGAGCTTTATTTTGCAACGAGTAACATGTAGAGTGATTTCGATATATTAAGAGAAATTTGATTTAAAATTCGATGGTGTAGCATCTATGTAAAGCGGCGACACCGCCATCTGTAGATATTCGTTATCGCAAATCTAAGTAGCGATCTTTGCCAAATTCTTCTCATCGCTGGTTATTATCGGTTTGTTTGGGAAAGAATTTCATGTTAAAAGAATGGGATTGAGAGAGACCTGCTTTAAGAATCGTATGCGATTTGTAATGAGGTTATTGTCATTGCCACATAGTTCAGCGGCGGCAGAAAGAAAGTTTTCCGACTTAGCTTTAATTAAAATGATCTAAATTTTAAAACTATAAACAACATAATGCTATCAAAATAGTATTGTCCATAAGGAAATGAAAAGAATTACGTATGGTCGGCTAAAAATTATTTTTAATAGAATGTATTTATTATTATTTGTAATTGCATTTGCTTTTTATCGCACTACACATTTAGGTATGTAATTACATCTAATGTAAAAAAATTATTTATCATACTCATACACACAGCATGTGTAATAACATGATTTTATGTTTTTGTTTTATCAAATTTTATGTAAGAAAAAATGAATTCTTAATTTGTTTCTAACTGTGCGCTTTGTTAACGTTATATGTACGATGAAATAAAATAAATATCAATGCTGCCAGCAAAAACGCAAGCTTTTTCGGTTTGGTTACCATTTTCCACTTTTGGATACTTTTTGGGAAAATTCTGGTTACTAAAAATTTAAATTAGCGGCAACACACTTCGTTGTGTCAAAAGGCCGCGGCACAATGACATTTTTCATATAAATAGATGCGTTTAACACAAGCTTAGGTATGCATTCCAATAACATCGGCACAATCAACCAAGATGCTGCGTTTGTAAATATGAAGGAACTTCAGCCTTGTCAATTAAAGTTTATTACGTCTTGCCCATTCACATACAAAATTTCGCGAAGCACTGTTATAAACATTCCTCTATACCACAAAAATACTTGCTAACATATTTTGTGTCGTATTCGATTGTTATATTACTTACTTACTTACTTAATTGGCGCTTAACCGTCTAATACTGTTTTCACACAGAAACTTAATGATCTCATTTCACCTGCTAATGAAATCGTAAATTTTTTGCTTTCACACAGAAGTAACTGCTCGATTAGTATGAAGGATGAGACAGACAATCATGGCGGAACGATATAAGGTGGGAGCATGGTGACATACCTACAAACAAAAAAAATTCCATGTACTTGTAAAATCGATGGACAAATGTCAAAATCGTACTGCGCCGGTAGTTGATGTATCAAATCAAATAAAAAAGGTTATAATCAGCTGTTCGATGCGGCCACCTTGTATCGTTCCGCCATGCAGACAATGTTTGCTTTGACAAATGACATTTTTAAGCACTGAACACACCAAAAACTAAGAAGCGGAAACGGAAGTGGAACGCTGCCAACAGAGTTGCATTGTGCTTTTGACTTCATTAGGCATTCGATTAGCTAATAATGAAATAATAATAGATTCGAATTTTTTAGTGAAGATTGAGCTCAATAAGCGTCTTAATGTAGAAAATTGCCTTTATTATTCAATAAGCCGTCTGTGTGAAAATAGTATAAACGATTGTTATATTGCAGTTTTTAATTACGAAAAATATTCAAGGTTCGAAAAGAGCTCAAGGCCAGAACAATAATTTTTTGTAATGATTATTGTTTTTTTCTTTTAATTTTTCTATAATTGAAAAATTTGATTTTGTTTTTGGAATAGTAAGTAGAAAATTTTTCATTATTGTTTTTTTTTTTTAATTTTTCTATAATTGAAAAATTTGATTTTGTTTTTGGAATAGTAAGTAGAAAATTTTTCAGACAACCTACCATAGCTGCGCAGATAGATCCATTTCGAAGGGTGCTAAGCCTTCATCATCAGAAGCTTTAGGCACGCTGCGCTAACGCTGTATAGCTAAATGGTTAGCGCAGCGTGGCTAAAGCGTATAGCTAAATGGTTAGCGCAGCGTGGCTAAAGCGTACTGATGATGAAGGCTTAGCACCCTTCGAAATGGATCTATCTGCGCAGCTATGGCAGGTTTTCTGACAAATTTTCTACTTACTATTCCAAAAACAAAACAAAATTTTTGAATTATAGAAAAATTTAAAAAAAAACAATAATCATTACAAAAAATTATTGTTCTAGCCTTGAGCTCGTTTCGAACCTTGAGTACTTTATCAATACGCCGATAAAACAAAAACAATTATTGCGAAAAATGTTAGAAAATTTACCAACCAGTGGGAAAAATAATTTCACTTGGAAAGTGTGCCCTTAGCCAACGAAAATGTCAAATTTTTCTTCTTATGATTTGCTGGCAACAAAATTTGGGAGTTGGCTACTTTTCAATATCAGATGGCGCCAGTGACGCTAATTCTACCGGTCTCCATAAAAATACGTGCAATCTACTCATAATGCATAAGCTTGTGTTAAACTCATCTATATGAAAAATTTTTTTACATATGTTCGGTGCTTAAAGGTACGCCAAAGAAATTTTGGTTTTGTTTGATGGTGGAAGTTGGTGCAGCATTGATGTAGTGATCGGACAAAACCTGCTTCTCGCAAACTTAGTTCAATACCCATATATGCCTAGACTAAATCCCGAAGTCCCCTATGTATGCCTTGCGTTTGAACTGTTTTACATAACAAAACCATATTTTTAATTTTAATGTGCAATTAACCCCTCAAACAGCAACTTCTTGATGGACCAACGCAATAAAGAAATTGTTCGATCGCAATGTGTTGAATTGCGTTGGTCAACTCCTTCTATAACTCAGAAGTACAAAAATTGTTTTGTATTTAAACTCAAGAATTAAATGTATTTGTTTACTTCATATCTAAGAATTCATGAGCTTAACATCGGCTTATAATACTTGAATATTCAATTATTATATTTCTAAGAGAAACTGAAAACAAAGAAACATTTACTGGCATATTGCGATGGTACCATTTCGAAAACCGCCACGTAATCATCATCAGGCAATTTCGTAATGTTATCAAAGGTTTCACCGATATTTGAACCCCGAATCACACATTCTTCTTATTCGCAACAAAAAAAGGAACTATACAAAAACAAATCTACATAACACACATTTTAATACAGACAGAATGTCTCAATTGTGTTGTTTGTAAAAATGAGATAAACTGAAATACGCAAGAAAACAAATACAAGCAGGACAGCCTAGTGGTTAAGGCAATTGTAATTTCACCGTGTGATTCGCGGTTCCAATCTCGGAGAAACCTCGGATAACATTACGAAATTGCCTGATAATGATTACCAGGCGGTTTTCTAAATGGTACCATCGCAATATGCCAGTAAATATCTTTCTTTTCAGTTTCTCTTAAAACATAATAATTGAATATTCAATTATTATAAGCCAGTGTTAAGCTCATAAATTCTTAAATATGAAGTATAAATTGAACACACCATTAAACAAACAAACATAAATTTATTTACCTGTACTTAATTAGCGGGACTTTCTCATATTGTTTTATACGATTGTTTTGTTATTGATATTAGAGACAATTGCAAAGCGAACAGTGGGGCATTCATATGGCTAAGTCGTTAAAGGCATCTGCCTTTACACTGGTAAGAATGTTGGAGATTCGAGTTCAATACTCAGCTCCCGAGAAGCTTTCTGATGAAGAAGGGAAATTCGGAAACATGCCCTAGTAACCATCGCCGTTTGTAAACTTTGCAATTTTTCTCTAATATCAGTAATAAATTTATTTATTTACATTATGTGTACAGTACAGAGCACCCAACAGACTGCCCTGGTATTGCTAGTCCCATGTCTCCAAATACAATAATAAAAAATTCAATATATTTTTAAAAAATTATTTTATTTATTTTTAAGTTGAAAAAATATTTTATAGCTAAGAAAATAAAGTGTATTTTCAAACCCTTCTCATACGTGTTGAAGATGTATGCAACTTAAGCGTGAGCTGAGAATCATTTCAAAGGAGAATTTAAACCACTGCACTATGGTCTGGCGACCGGGGTTTACTGGCCAAAAGTCATTTTCTAAAGTATCCGATATCAATTTTTTTTATACCCTCACAAAAATAATACCTAAGACTAAGAAAGTGCATACTTAGTTTTTTCTTTAAATATTTGGCAGTAAAGATTTCAGCTGACAAATTTCGCATTTCGAAAAAAAAAATTTTAATAGTTCCTTTTCAGCTTCTTCGTTTTTAAAAGATTAATAAATCCTCAGACAGTGCATATATTTAAAAAAAGAAGTGTATGGAGGTCAATAAGGAAGGTAAGTATTTGTGATTAAAGGAAAAATCAATTAATATTAATTGCTACATAAAAAATAAAATCCCTTTCAAAAAGGGCTCTAATTTTGATGATAATACTCCTAGTTAAGGAGAGCTATAAAAAAGTCCGAGGTTGCCTGACCTAAAACTTCTTTGAGCATAAAATGCATTCAGTTTTGAGTTTGAGGGCTAACTATTACTTTGCGCTTTTTTTCGTTTTTTGAATAAACGGCCTTTTTCTTAGAAAACTTCTACATGCGTGTTGCCGTGCTTTTCGATGTTTGGAAAGAAGCAGTGAAAAATGATAAGAAATAAACCGCTGTTTTCAACTTTCTGTTAAAAAACATAATTAAAGAAGGTACAACTGAAGAATATGACAGATACCTGAATGAAAAATCAAGACTAATATGCCTGCAAATGAGTGAAGGATGGGAGAAATGTTATAGAAACCCCGAACATTTTTTGAGGAAAAACGCTGAATGGCTTCAAACGGAAGCTATGATAAAAAAAACCGAAATCATTTTCTTTAACCCCCCTATCAAAAATTGGCCGCAAACCACTTGTTTTCAATGAAAAATTAGACCGATCCCAAAGAAGTCACGCTGCGAAGCTAGCAGAAAGTCAAGAAAACAACCTAGGTTTAATGCTTCGTGCTACTTCTACGGCTGCGGTAAAAAGATGTAGTGTTGATTTAGCTGCTACTTTGAGGGCAGTTTGTCAAAATCTCACAAATGTTTCCAAACTCAGAAAAGTGGCTGAAAATAAATTTAGCGAAATATCTCCCATTCCGATGTCTGGAAATGAAGCCTTAGCTTTCATTTTAGACAATAACCACACGAAGGAGCAGTATATGAATACGCGCTTGGAAAATAATAGGCGAAATTCTTACATTTATTCACCATATGAAGAGATTTTAAACAAAAAACAAAACAAACAAAAGGACGTAATCCTTGCAACCATGGAGTCCAAAAAAGAGGAATTTTTAGTTGCTGATTTAACTATCAGTAACGGGTTTGATAGTAGCACGGGTAATTCTCTTTTTAAATAGAACTTTCCGTCCTCATCAATATCATCGCAATTGAACACTTCGCTCCTTGCTACCACGTTTACACTTTTATGTTTAAAGATGCAGCTGGAAACATTTTATGGTGCAATCGAACACCACAAGATAAAAATATTAAAAAAGAAATCGAAGAAATGGAATCTCTCCTAATTACAATTGATGCTCAGAAAAAACTCCAAATAAATTGCAAGTTTTGACAGCAATTGATGGAAAAGTTTTAAATATATTAACTGAAACCAAGTCAACTCAAACTTGTCCGATATGTATTGCAACTCCAAAAGACTTTTTAAAAATAACAGACCCCTCGTCAGATAAGTTCAACCCAAATCCCGGCAATTTACGATATGGAATAAGTCCTTTACATTGCTGGATAAGGTTTTTTGAATTTGTTGTCCACCTTAGTTATAAAAAAGATGGAAAAAAGTGGCAAATTCGCAATGAAGCAGATAAGCGCATAGTTGAAGAAAACAAAAAGAAAATTCAAGATTTGTTTTTGGAAAAACTTGGACTGCATGTTGATAAGCCAAGAGTTGGAGGGTTTGGAAATAAAAACGACGGGAACACATCACGATGTGCTTTTTTGAATAATGAAATATTTGGAGAAATCACTGGTTTTGACAAAGAGCTTATATATAATTTACACATAATACTGACATGCTTGTCATGCCAACTTCCGCTAGACTTAAACAATTTTGAGCTTTTCTGTTTCCGAACAGCAGAAATCATGTATCAAAAATATCCTTGGTGCCCGATGACAGCTACCGTACACAAAGTTCTTATTGACTCGAAACAAATTATTAAGAGCATGATACTTCCAGTTGGATATTTTGGGGAAGACGCATCAGAGAGTAGACACAAACTTTATAAATTCGATAAGCTGCACCATGCTCGCAAAAACAGCAGAGTTGGGGACGTATTTTGCAGAGCCTTGGATACGTCAGACCCACTGATTTCGAGCGTAAGTCTTTCCAGGCGGATAAAAAAAGGCACGTATGCAACTTCCAGCTGAAGTGAGATCCTTGCTGAGCAGTGTGGATTGCTATTTACCAAGTAATGAAGACGAGCAAGACGAAGAGGGCGCGATCTAGAGAATTTCGATATTGATCCAAGCTTCGATGCACTTTTATATAGCTTACAGCTAGAAAATGAGATATAGAAACTCATTTAAAATGTTACAGCATTATTTTTGTTACTATAACTACTATTTTTCTATTGTAATATGTTTGTAGTTTTGAATAAATTAAAACAATATTGTGTAAATATAATCCAAATACAAATAATCTCGAAATTTATGTCTAACCAAACAAGCTTTATTTGAAGCACATCTGATAATATTTAATTTTTTCATAATTTTCGCAATCTTTTGATCTCAAAACTGAGTATTTGAACTTTTCAAAACTGTATAGAATAGTGTTAATATTGTTACTAGGAAACTAATGGCTGTAATTAAAATGACTTAAGTTAATGGTTAACATGGAAAACATTAGGTTGGTTTCTTTTATCGTTCTGTGTTCTTTGAAAATAACTTGTAAATTAAAAAAAAAATCTAATCACCCTAATGTAGTTGGGTGAAAGATGAAATTCTGACATCATATTCGTGATCAGAGACTTCGAAAACCCTGGCTTTATACAAAATTTTGAATAAAACGGATATATAAATTAATTTGGTCGCCATATTGGATCCGCCATTTTGAACTTTAAAATTCTGACATCAGATTCGAAATTAAAAACCTCGAAACCCCATGTATACCAATTTTCAAAACAATCGGATAACTCTTCGAGTTTTGGCCAGCAAACAGTGCTCGCCAGACCATAGTGCACTGGAGCCTACTAAAGGATTTTGCATCACTGATTTCGCCTATTCTTGGATTGGATTTTCATAACTGGCAGTGATGCGCATCCCTTTATACCCCTTTCGCCAATATCGGACCAATTTTCGAGATGAAAAATAAATGGCCTAGACAGTCTTAAAAGAGTAGAAAATATAGTAACGCACCGAACGCCGCAAAAAAAACCATATACCACAAAAAATAAGTCCCTTAGTCAAAAAGTATCCAAACCAATAAATAAAATCTACAAAAAGTTTATAAATTCTCCAACTCAAATATTTTTATGTTATGGATATGGCGAAAACCATAAACCATTGGATGGCTATGATATGATTATGGCTTTAGCGTTATGGTATGGCACCATTAATCGATTACTTAGATTTCCATAATGCTTGAAACACAATGCCGAGCGACGACATATACGTCGCGTCGGGCGACGACATTTTTCAAATTACGCCCAGACATTTCGTCTACTTAAAACAAAATGCAGGGCGAAATTGATGCTGTTTATTCAGAGTTGCCATTATTTAGAAATAAAGATGAAAACAATTAAAACTTGTTTAATTCTCTGCTTTAGCACTTGACTGCTAAAACACGCCCAAAATGTTAAGAAATTAACAAAACAAAAAAAAAAATGTTAAGAAATTAAATTAAATATTATATGTAAAGAAAAAAATTTTGTTTTTGGATTTTATGTTTTCTTTTTTATACTTAAAAAATTGAACAGCAGCAACCCTTGGGATGTTTGTCGTCATCGCCCGCGGCGACGATAGAAATAAATCTATCGTCGCAAAATGACGTCGCGTAAATTTCGCTCTTGGCGTTCATTGTTTTCACCTTCATGTAATTATGGGGATTCTATTTTTGACGAGGCGAAGTATGTCGCGTTTATCTCGCGGCGTCAGGGCATTGTGTTTCAAGCTTAAGATTGGTTCGATCAGCTCTTTTATCTGGTTATGGTTAAGTCACCATTAACTGGCCCTATATGCATGTATACTAGTGTGACCGTTATTTTTTTTTCGTATTTTCACTTGGCAAACCCCTTAGATTTATTCCAAATTAGAAAAAAATTATATATAAAAAATTTTAGATCGTTTGCATAATTTTTGGACGTGCCTTGAGCCCACACAGTTTGCTAAAAATGCTATTTTTCTCACTATGGCTCGCTTTAATTGTTCTTAACTTCAGTAATATTTATTTTATAGAAAAACTTTATTCACAAATATTCTAGGGACATATCTGATGACAATGTTGCTCTATATTAGTTTTCTTTAACATTAATATTCAATCCAGAAAAAACCAAACTAATAAATAACAGCGAAATTTTCACACATCTTCACATTCTATGCCTGATGATTATTTATTTTATTAAATGGTGTAATTATAAAAAGTTTTGTAATAAAATCTACTACGTGCTCATAGGAAATTGTTTTTGATAGTTTTTGACTACTATATATATTGTTTTTGTACCTCGTCTTTTGTGAGCATTGGGTTGTAGTCTTGCATCAATTTCACCTCTCGTTCAGCTGTATCGTTTACCAAGTGAATGTCATTAACAATTTGAAGAGCGGTTTTAAAATTACTATACTTGGATCATTTTTCAAAAATGCTGTAGAGATTTTAAAGCGAAGAAAAAATTGTTTTCCTCAGAAGAAATGAACTGATCCATTCCGCCTTCAATAACATGCTTAACATTTAAATTTTGAATTGAGGCACGTTTTACGTCTTCATCTAAAGTCTCACGACTCAATGCCTGCAACATCTCTTTTTTTGGCTCAACAGAAACACTGTTATCAAAAAATGCTAAGGCCTCAAGTACCATAAGTGTTTGTGTTATGCAACTTGAGATATATCAGAATCAATTTTCTTAAAATAATCCAGTTTTTTCAATAGCTGGAAATCTTTGTATGGTGCTTGTGCAGCAGAAGGGGCAGAGAACCACATCTCAACATATACTGAAACAATAAAAATACATATATTACGTAAAGCTTTCCTATCTTGTACTGCCAAATCAAATTCATGTCGAAATAACAATATTTTTAAGCAGTATATAGCTTTTGCCATCCATCTCGCGTGGTGGACAGCCCCTGGGCGCGAAAAGCTGCATCGCGAATAGGTGGATTCTCGCCAAGAAATATTAGAGTTAGCTCAAGAGGAGTAATCATCTCTTGGCTGTTTAGTGTTGATCGCATCGTTCAAAAATTCAATTTTTTATCTTTATCTATTATTATATATTTTTTGACATAATTATCTTCAATTCCAGACTGAAGACTGATAATTATTTTGATTAATATTTCCCCATTTATTTTTAAATTACTCAAATATTTTTACATTTGGGCTTTCGGGTTTGCTCATCTCAAATGGCACTTTTTAATACGACTTCCAAAATGTGGTGACGGCAAAGTAGCCAAAGAAGCTGCTTTGGAAGACTGTTCAGTAGTCATACATGTTCCATGAAAACGGCCTGTATTTACGGCAGTTGTGTTTAACACTAAGGCTTTTATATGATCTTGAAGTCCCCAATCAAATATAGCTTTACAAACAGCAGACGCCTGCTCTCTGCCAGTTCCACTTTTAAGTGCGGGCACTTCAATTAATTGGTCCGTACGCCCGCATGAAATTATGATTTTTCTGTCAACTTTTTCATTCCCAGTAAGAGCTGGTAACAGCTTTCCGTCCTAGTGCAAACAAATTGCACCAAATTCGTCCTCTGAGTTTTTAATAAAGTCCAGTGCATTTGCACTTGCTATATCAAATAAGTAATCTAACGTCGACGTCCACGCCTCTTCTCTTTCTCTCTGCGTTTCCGATTTAATTTTATAATTTTTATTCAGTTTCCTCCATGCATTATATAAATCTTCAAGTTTTGTTATGCAATATTGCTTTGTTCTAGTGGGGATTCGACCTTAATCCCAAAAAATATTCACTTCTTCGATCACTAATTTAGCACTGTCACGTAAATTTAATTTTACTGCTCATAAATTAAAAAATCATACCTTCATAACTTCTTTGTTAGAAGGTAGTTTACACACACTTAAGGAAGAAGAAAAATAGCGTAACAAATGAATTTTTCCCCAAAATTCTTGATGACATGTCTAATTACTTTCAACGCACGACAATAAATGAAATGTAGTCGTCGTTAAGTAACAGCAAAAATAATATTCTGCTCTGGTACTCAGTAAGAACTAACGGTAAACTGTTGCACTAATTATGTGTTGTAAATAATTAAATGAAAATATGTTCGTATGCAAATAATGCACATATATGTGAAAATTTCCCTGATATTTTTTAATTTGGTTTTTCTGGATTAAATATTAATGTTAAAGAAAACTAATACAGAGCAACATTATTCATCAGATATGTCCCTAGAATATTTGTGAATAAATTTTTTCTATAAAATAAATATTACTGAAGTTAAGACCAATTAAAGCGAGCCATAGTTGGAAAAATAGCATTTTTAGGAAAATATGTGGGCTCAAGGCACGCCCAGTAATTATGCAAACGATATAAACATTTTGATATATAATTTTTTTCTAATTTGGAATAAATCTAAGGGGTTTGCAAAGTGAAAATACGAAAAAAAAATTGTCCATATAACTTGCGGTCATACTAATATATACATATTGTAACGAATTTTGGGAAATTCTGCTAACGTTCGAATAGCTAAACTGTTGAATAAATCACCCCAATATTCAGTATTGTAATATGGTCTTTATTTAGTCTACTTGGGAGTATTACAATTATACTTCAATATAACGTACCTCACGACAGCGTGTTTAAATCAAACTGATTACTGATTGTTGAGCTTGCGCTGCTTTTATACTCTCGGTTGCTTCATTCGCATATTTCTCCAAAGGTCTAGACGTTTTACCTTCAAGAACTCCTGTATCTCCTGATTGGTAATTAGTTATATGAGTACATGCATATTTGTAGTTTATAGCCATATGCGTGTGTATGTGTGAGTAACTGCTTCGGCTGGTGACCACATCTGTGTGTGTGAGATAACTCTTCGTCGCCTTCTACATAAGTGTTGCTAGCTTTTATGTGTACATGTACATAAGAGTGGCTGCTTCATGTTCTTGTTGTTGGGTGATTATTTACTACAGCTGAGTGATGCTAATACTCGTCACACTGCCCTACACCTAAGTCTGATCGTCCCGATCAGACAAATATCTCGATCCAACCGCTGCTAGCTTGTCCAAATGAACCACCTTTCTATTTCGTGGTTTCCCAATTGTTTGAATGCGGTAGATGACATCACTGATCCTCTTCACAACTTTGTACGGTCATTCCCAGCTACATTGAAATTTTGAATGAACAACTTTCCGTTCGTTCCCTAACATTCTGTTGTTTGGCCAATGAACTACTTCGTAGGGCGCGCTGGCTTGAAACCACTCTTGCATTCTTTCTTTCCTCGTTTTAGTGCGCCCATTTGGGTTTGTCAATGCCAGTGTTTTTCTCGCAGGTACCTTTGATTTTTAATTTTTTGGCCCATTCGTTCCATCAACCTTTTCCCGATCTACTGCCATTGACGTTGGTGGTCTTTGTCGAATCTCCTCCACCATCACTCGCTTACTGCTGAACCCTTTCTCAAAACTGTAGTTAAGTGGTACATCCTTGTTTTTATATTGCATAATTCTTCTCTGCATATCGATCCTGATACCATTGGTCAACTAAGAAGTCCACTCCTAATGTGATCTCATCAACAATTTCTGACCAAGACCTTCCCAATTAAGACTTCACATACCATTTCTCCCTGGACTTGGTTGTACTCGCCAGTGACCATACGCAAGCTTGCTCCAGGTAATGCTTTTACTCTCCTGTTGACCAAATAAGATCGGATTAAGGAATGAGATGCCCTCCTATATACAGTCAGTACACGCTCCTTGCCATCCACATATCCTCCAACGGTAAGACTGCTCGATTTTCTTCCGATTTGTGATACAGAGATATCGGGACATTCAACAGCTGGAGCCAGCTCTCGATCTTCACATCTGACCCGCTCTTGCCCATCTACTCCAGAATTGTGCTTAAAACCACCCATGCTATTGGAACCACTAGAGTCGAGACCGCAATGACGTGCAATGTGACCTGGCTTCCCGCGTTTGATAACTCTTTCACTACGCTTTTGCGATGCCTTCAGTGCCTTCAATATTGTGTTCACCCAATCAGGCCTTTATATTTCCACACTTCGTGCTCTGAAAGCTGGCTTACACAGAAGCGATACTGTTTCCTAAATCAGAGCATGTAATTCCGTTTCAGCAAATGTTGCTCGTTTCGTTTCCACGGTGTATTCCACGAGTGCGTCAGCATTTGCGAGATGGGACAATCTTTCAACATGCGACGCATACTCCTGCAAAGTCTCGTTAGACTGTTGGTAGCGGTTTTGCAACTCTATTTGGTATATCTGCTTCCTGTATTTGCTTCCGTATCGCCTCTCTAGAGCGCTCATCACGAACCTACTCCTCGACATTAATTCCTGGGGACAGTACGCAGGCACTGTATTGACCTACAGCAAATGCATTGACCTTTATTGACCTACGACATATACGTCGGAAATCCAACTGTCAACCCAAAAACATTAACATCAACAACATACCATAGAGAATGTACTCACACACAAAATTCTCGGTGTAACGTTTGATAATAAATATACTTTCAAACAACACTGCGTCCTGTTAAGAAAAAACCTTGTTACTAGGCTTAATATCTATCTATACTCTATATTTAATATATATTTTGAAAGCAATTTTTTTCTGGACCGCAAAGCTCGAGGACGGCTGAACCGATTGAGGTGAAATTTTGAGCATAGATTTGGTGGTGTGAAATCAAGCTATTATATGTGTGTGTGGTATCGGGTACTGAAAAACGAAATATGAAAATGTATGTAGTAGAATCAAATAGGACGTCACTTCTAGGACGGGAATGGTTACGTGAGTTGAAAATGAATTGGAACCAAATTTTCAATGCAGATTACAATGCGAAAACCGTTTAATCCATTCAAAAGCAACAAATGGCAAGAACAATCGGACAACTGAAAATGAAATATGCCAAAGTATTCGAAAAATTGATGGGTAAAATTGAGAACGTACAGGCACATATTCGTCTACAGACTAATGCCGAACCAATCTTCATCAAAGCGAGGAAGTTACCATTTGCATTGCGTGATGCGGTCGAAAAAGAGCTCGAATAGTTAGAACGGAATGGCATCATAAAAAAAGTTGATTCTGCTAGATGGCTACACCCATTGTACCAGTAAAAAGCGAGGTAACAAAGTAAGATTATGTGCCGATTACAAAATTACAGTAAAACCGCGAATAGTATTGGAAGCAGAGACAATTTTAAGATAGAGATATTGCAGGAACGAAAAATAGTGTGAAGCAACCTTCACAAAACTCTAGTAGGTCACATTCACCACTAACCACAGCAGAATTTGTTAAACTACCGCTGTCTGTATTTATTATTTAACAATTATTTGTACATTTTTTATTCAGCTAATCTGTTCAGAATTTTAATTTTTACTCTCTAGAACTCCAATCGGTGTATTTTGTGTGCTTAAATTATGTTAAAATGTTTGGTGTGGTGAAAGTGACTCTAGTAGGTTTTTGTGAAGCCCCGCTGCTTTCCACTGAAGTTCGCGCTGCAATATCTTTATCTTAAAATTATCTCTGGTGGAAGAGCATCCACTTCCTTCTATCGAAGAGCTATTCGCATCGATGGCGAGTGGACAGAAGTTTACAAAAATTGATTTAACAAAAGCCTACTCACAATTAAAAGTGCACCCGGACGATCGCGAAATTTTGACGCTTAGTACACATCGTGGTCTGTATCAACCAACATGCATTGCATCAGGGCCAGGAAAATGGCAGCGCGAAATTGAACAAATCCTAAAAGACATAGAGGGGGTGTCAGTGTTTTTGGATGATATTAAAATAACTGCGCCAAATGACGATATACACTTCCAACGCCTCGAACTGTTTTTATCACGTCTGAGTAAATACAATATGCGCGTAAATTTCGATAAATGCGTATTTTTGGCAAATCAAATAGAATATTGCGGATATAAAATCGACCGACTAGGTATACATAAAGTTCAGGAAAAAATTAACGCAATTGTTGAAATGCCAAAGCAAACGAACAAAGACGGAGCTCACGCATTTATAGGCCTGGTCAATTATTGCGGCCGATTTCTTGCCAATTTAAGCACAGTTTTGTGCCCATTAAACAATTTGCTTCGAGAGAATGTAAAGTTTACTTGGAGCGACATTTTAGCACGGTAAAAAAAACAAATCTTAACAAAGCTTGCATCTGGCGCACTACGATCCAAAATTACCATTGGTACTGGCTACGGAAGCCAGTCCAGTGGGTGTGGGTGCGGTACTGAGCCATATTTATCCAGATGGAAGCGAGAAACCAATACAGTTTGCATCGCAAACGTTATCAGCAGTACAACAACGGTATACACAAACGATAGAGAGACGCGATTACCTTTGGAATTCGCAAGTTCTACCAATACGTTTACGCTAGGAATTTTACCTTAGCACGGACAACAAACCCCTTACATAAATTTTATCAGCAAAAAAGGGCTTGCCGACATTGTCCGCTACACGAATGCAGCACTACGCTATATTCGTGCAATCATTCGATTATGACATACAGTATCGTAAATCATCCGATCACGCAAACGCCGATGATTTTTCTCGCTTACCTCTGGCGGAAAAATACAACAAAAGGGAAGAAATCGAATTAATCGAGATGGATGTAATGGAAACGCTGCCGGTATCGGTAGAAGAACTACGAATAGCGACAAGAAATGAGAAAAGAGTTGAAGAGCTAATGAAGGGTTTGCTCAAGGGATATATAGTAAAACCAGATAAACGTTTCAATATAGACCAAACGGAACTCGCACTTAACAACGATTGTTTACTACGAGGTTTGCGTGTATATGTACCTAAAAGGCGAATTAATGGTGACTTATAACCATAAATCCATAACCAGATAAAACAGCTGATCGAACCTACCTTATGGAAATCAATGTAATTGACTTAGCGTTATGGTATGGCACCATTACTCGATTACATTGATTTCCATAAGGTAGGTTCGAGCAGCTGTTTTATCTGGTTATGGCTTTATGGTTATAAGTCACCATTAATTCGCCCTTAAGGAATTACGCAAGCGGGTTCTACATGTACTACACATAGCATATTTTGGGATGACGCGAATGAAATAATTGGCGCGAAGCTGTTGCTGGTGGCCAAAAATGGATTCAGACATCGAAGATATTACAAGAAATTGTACACAATGCGAACGTACGCTATCAAATCCCGCAAAAGTTACTACGCATGTATGGAAAGCAGAGAAACATACATTTGAACATGTTTATGTGGATTATGCTGGACCATTCAAAGGGAAATACTTTTTCATTCTCATAGATGCTTACAGCAAATGGCCTGAAATTTTTATCACCCCAAACATCAATACAGCGACTACGATTGAAAAATGCCGCGAAATATTTTCAAGATTTGGAATTCCAGTAGTACTAGTAAGCGACAATGGTCCGCAATTCACATCTAACGAGTTTCTTTTGTTCATGAAAATTAACGGAATAGTTCACAAAGGGACTGGGCCTTATCATCCAGCTACAAATGGTCAAGCGGAGAGGAATGTACATTAAAAAACAAATTAAAGTAATGAATAGCAATAGCGCCGACATCGGAAAACCGCTATGCAATATCTTGTTAAACTATCGCCGGACCACACACGCATCGACAGGCGAATCATCTTCATCGCTGATGTTCAACAGACAAATCCGTTCGCGACTGGATATAATGGTACCAAAGGCTATTACACCTGAAAAGAGAGAAAGCGCAACGTATTGAAATGTGCGTACACTACAAGTCAATGATCGTGTGTCAGTTCGAGATTTTACAAACGCTGAAAAAAATCAATTTGGTACGGTAACCGAGGTTTTAGGAAAATTGCATTATAAAGTTAGATTAGATGACGGACGCATCTGGAAGCGACATATTAATCAAATTCATAAAATTGGACCTATTAAACGTTCATGGGAAGATCAAACAAATTATGATAATAGCGACCCCCGACCAGTACCATATACACATACACAACCGCAAACAAATGATGAGCAAGTAGTCCCACAAACGCCAAGAGAACCGGCACAGAATGTGGAAAATAATGCAGCCAACATCAAATGTTGCTGGGCACGCGCCGATCTCGAAACATAGGCCAGGGAAGCAGATAGTTCAACGGAACCGCTTAACATACGATGAGCAGGTTAATCAAGTTCAAAATTAAGGGGGAAAACTGTCATATACTACTTAGATTAACACACTCATGTATTTTATATCACCTAAGTGAACACACTCATGTACATTACAAAAAGCTGAATACTAGGGGGACTCATGAAAGCATATAAACTTATAAGGTGTAAAATTATATCCATTTACACACGCTGTTTTATGAACGCACCTAGTAATACTCTTGATAAACTGAATTGTCGATCAGCTGTTTTACTGTCAAAAAAATTGTCATTATTATTATTAATTAAAAAATGCCAAGATTAAGTGAAAAATTAAAACTAAAACGTCTTTACAAAGATATTCTTGTAAATGACTTGCTCGTGTTGGAGATTTCTGATGAAAATGACGGTAATATTTGTGCTTTTGGCCAGATGGCTTGTGTAATAACCATGTTCATTGCAGAGAATAAAAAAAGGAAAGAGGACGAAATTTGGGAGGATTTCACGTTTGCTATGGTTGCGTTCTCTGAGATAAGGTATGGGTGTGACTTTTTTCACCATTCCGTCCCTAAATCTCACCAGTTTTTGCAAGACGTATGGCCTGACTTAGATGAAAGAAGGTTTCGAACAATTGCTCGAGTTAGCCGCTCAACGTTCCAAGTGTTGTATGACTTGATCAAGGACGACGAAATATTCAACGGTCCGCGCTCTTGCAAGCAGTTCTCGCTAGAAACGCAACTTTTAGTTGTTTTATATCGCCTGGGCTCAAGTGGAGAGGGTGCCACGATAAGCAAAATTGCGAGTTTGTTTGGTGTTAGCGATGGCGGAGCAATACAAGTAGAACTTAAAATTTGTTTTTGAAAAATAGTAATTAATACCAAATCTTTATACAGAACATGACGAACATAATATTTCAAGCCATTTTAAATGTGAGACAGCAATTTGTGTACTGGCCAGACAGTGCTGAGCGTCAAAGTTTAGTAGCTGAAACTTTCGACGAGTTGCCCCACTGCATTGGCTATGTTGATGGCACTGAAATAAAGTTAGCCGAGAAACCGCTTGACGATCCGGAAGCTTACTTTTCTAGGAAGCATGTGTATTCGTTGAAAGCGCAGGCTGTGTGAGACTATAAGCTACGAATGCGTCATTTAGTGCTCGGATTCCCTGGAAGCGTCCACGATGCCAGAATATACAACAATTGTAGTTTAGTGACCCAAGCTTCAAGCTTGTTTACAGGTGCACAATGGCTGCCAGCCGACAGTGCTTATAAATTAACAAGTACTGTTATAACCCCCTTCAGATCCACCTCTACAGAAATGACTTCGCATCAGCGAAATGCATTTAACCGCCAATTTAGCCAATATCGAATAAGAATTGAGCATTGTTATGGTATATTGTGTTATGGAATTGCATTTTCGGTGGAAGCAGTAAGGAAGGCGGTCGGCATGATGTGTTGGTGCACAGTGGCTAGTCATTGTCGGCTGGGGCGGGTCCTTGCCAACCATACTGTTCCTGCGTCATAAACAGAAAAAAGTTCCTATCATGCCTATCAAACTAGCAGCTGTCAAATTTAAAATAAACTGACAGAAGCGCAGAGACGACTCAAAACGCTTATAATTCAAAATAAAACAACATCCGGCCGAACCGGATGTCACGGACAGACCGTTAATATTCAAAAATTTAAATTCAAATTCAAAAAAAAATAACGCAAAAAAACTACCGAACCGGAAGCGACCGGTTACCACTCTGAAAATCAAATAATAAAACAAAGCTGAAAAATTAAAATAAAGAAGAAAAGGGCCGAATATATATAGGGGGCGCCGCGGGTGGTGTTGCGACGCCCGGTGCTTTGCCCACCCTCAAAATCCATGGCCACCGACGCACCTATTTTTCGGTGCGCCTTACCTGGATACCCTATGTGCCTTCTAAATAAAAAGAGACCTCAGCATTCCCATTTATAATTCAGATTTATTGACAATTCATTTCAGTGAGAGACTTAGACTATATCTATATTTAATCTTCTGAGGTTAAGACTAACTAACTTTTCAGTTTTTTTTTTCCAGATTTGCATAGGTTTTTACGTAGTCACGTAAAATGTGTCTAGTTATAAGTGGAAGTTTAGTTATAAAAACAGAAGAGAAAAATTAGCGCTAATGTGTTTAAGTATAACCCCCTTTTTTTTTTTGCTTTGGTTTCTAAACAAGTTATCTGTTACGGTTTCAACTTTTATAAAACAAAGTTATAATAACAAAAATTGAATAGATGATAAATGTGCGTAAAGCTGGAGTCATTGGTGCCGTATGTCGTATCGCTGTATCCGTATCCCTAACGTAATCAGCTGTTTATCGTTACGACGGTAAACCAAAACCCAATTGGTTGGCTACGATACGGTTACGACCTTAGTGGCAATAATCGATTGCATTGATTCTCATAAGATTGGTCGAATCAGCTGTTATAAGGTTACCGATACGGTTACCGATAAAGCACCAATGTCTCCAGCTTAATACAGATATAAATGAAACAAAAATATCTTGCCCTATTAACCAATACTTATATATAATAGGGATTAAAAGCAGAAAAACATGTGCATACTTTTTTGAAATTGTAGATGTGAGCTATACATAACTGTGCTGAGGCTAGAAAATTTCTGGTCTCCACTTTAAGATGGAGTATTTCCATTTTTATTAATAACTTTCGACTTTTCCTTGGAAAAATTTTGTTTTTTTTTTCTGTTTTATTTTTGTGTTAATTATTTTAGCTTATCTCATCTTATTTTATTTTATCTTAATTTAGTTTATCTCATTTATTTCATTTTATCTAGAGTTAGTTTATTTTATTTTAGTTAACCTTTTTTTTTTCTTTTGACTACTTAGGTTAAGTTTATTGTGTTTGCTTATCTTTTATTGTTATTATTATTATTTATAATCTTTATTGCTTTAATTTAATTTTGTCGTATTTTATCTTATATTATTCTATCTTGTTTCCGTTTAATTTAATTTTATTTTATTTCAGTTCAATTCTCCTTGATTTTGTTTTATTATTCTATTTTATTTTATTTTACCTTATGTTCTTTTTTTCTTTTTTTTTCTTACTTGTATAATTCTGGTATGTAGTGTTGTTCGGGTTTTAATAAGGTTTCAAAATAATATAGATACATAAATAATATAGCAAATTAAGAATAACTACGCAATATATTTACAGAGGCAGGTTTTTTTTTTAAATTCAAATTTGTGCTAAATAAACAAGACTGTCATATATTTCTTTTTATCATTTACGTAAGTTAGCAATTGATTGTTAAGACCTCGTCAAATCAGAGTTTGGTTACATTGTGCTAAAAAGTTTTTACTTACAAGCCCAAGTAAAGCTACTATAAATTATGATTATATACTTAACTGATGCTGTGGTTCGTATGAGCTGTTTTATAAGCAATGGAGGGAGAAAACTTGTAACAATAGCGATATTCTTTCGTAAACAGCCGGTAGAGTATTGGAAAGTATAAAACTTGGCCAACATGAAGCCGTTTGGAAGCAACTCGTTCTGCTCAAGTTACCAGAACTCTTTCGATCCTCACCTACGTCTGCTGGAGCTGTGAAGAGTCAACCTATTTTCAACTGTAATGACTTCGAAATTTCATCAGTTCTTTCTTTTATTTTAGTTAGTAAAAGAAAAATTCTTTAATACCGAAATCTTTATAAACAAATTCTAATATTTTAGAAAATTTAGAGGATTCATTGGGAATTTGAGGATTTTATTGAGAATTCCCGAGAAAAATTTTTGAAGTTCAAGAAGCTTTTTTTTTTTTTGTATGAAACCCGTTTTCGAACGTGTTTTCGAAAAGTTCCAAAGATTACATAAAATTTGAGATAATTTCTAACCGTTTCCAAGCATTTACTTGGAATTTCAGGAATCTTCTAGTGTGCAGGGTTCCAGTCCAATTAATGTTAGTTAGTTAATCAAGAATATATTTTTCTTTGACCATCCCTTTTAAAGAGTATTCCAAGTTTTCTCCCCTAAAAAAAACTTAATTTTACATACATTGTATGGAAGAAAAGCTACCGATGCTTTCGAGAAAAAAAAATTGTCAAAATTAAGTGCTATACCGGTCTGGGCCGAAATGAATTAGACAATGCAAAATCAGGGTAGAGGTAAAGTTTTAAGCTTACGGAACGAACTCACCGCTTAGATGTTTTTGCTGTTAGTTGTTTTAGTTGGGTTGTGCAGCAGGCCTATATACGGCGAACCTGCTGGTTGTTGTCGCCTAAGTTGGTGTTACAGCAGGCCTATATGAGGCGGCCCTGCTGGTTGTTGTTAATATAGCTGACGTTGCAGCAGGCCTATATGTGGCGGCCCTGCTGGTGTTTGTTGTGGTGTTGTATCATAAGCTGCTGCGTATGGAGTTTGTGGTGTTTTTGGTGTACCTGGTATTTGCTGCGCTCGAAGATGGCGCAGTCGAGTATGGTAGCGTGCGCGCGGTGGTGCAGTCGATGGTTATAGCGCGCGTGGTGTGGCGCGCTGGCGGTCGTTGCGCTCGAAGATGATGCAGTCGAGTATGGTAGCGTGCGCGCGGTGGTGCAGTCGATGATTATAGCGCGCGTGGTGTGGCGCGCTGGTGGTTGTTGTGATCGAAAATGGCGCAATCGATGATTATAGCGCGCGTGGTGTGGCGCGCTGGTGGTCTTAGCGCTCGACGATGGCGCAGTAGATGAGGATAGCGCGCGTGTTGGCGCTAGTGCAGTGCAACAGTAAGTAGTTGTTGTTTTCAAAATATTATCAGTTGGGTGGGTTTCTTGCTGTAAAGGTCTAAAGACAATTTATGTATGTACACGCAGGCATGCGCATGGAATGAATAGGTGATTTTGATGTTACACGGTGGATAATGCCCGCACGCAGGAAGTATGGGTTCAGGTCTCTGTCGCCACAAAAAAAGAAAAAAAAGACAATGGTCCAGCTGAGGCACTCTCAACACAATCGTATGCAGTGTGGAATCACTCGAAGGATTTGTCGTCGTCGTCAATTCAGTATTTTAACTGGTTACTCCGAAAATGCCAATCACTTTCCGTTGTCACTATTTCACTTGCAAACTTTTCTTCATTACATTGTTCGGAACCATTTTAAGATCATCAAAATCACACGATTTTCCACCTATTCTCTTTACGTATATGGTGTTCCACGAGCATTTCCTTGCTTATTGCTTTTATATTTTCCTAGCAACATCGCTAATCGATTTTCTTTGCAAAATCTTCTTTGATTAATTTTTCTTTTCTCTTTGTGTAAATTAGCGCGGTGAACCTCCACATCCGTTCAGGAATTCGCGACCACCACCGGTGCTTCTCCACTCACTTTTCTTTCATGATTCTCAAAAGGCGCACTGTAATTAACGATGGCTAGACCGCGAAATTGGATTTTCACATCGAATGGATCATTTCAAAAATATGTTTTCTTTGTTTTTGTGTTTCGCACTAGCAATACATAATTTTTTTCCAAGTTTTTATTGGTTTTCCATATTGGAGTTTTTGCTCATAACACACCCACAATCACTTATGTTGGAGGCCCTTGCCAATGCGGACAATTCGAAAGTTTTACTTCGATTTTAGGCAACGCTTGCTTTTCTTCTTCGGACACGTCTTTTTTTTTAATGCTTAAGGTACGTTTTACCCAAATTTTCCCAACTTCCAGATTGGAACACTATTTCACACATACCGAAATGAACCGACTACCACCTACCACGACGCATGCCATTTTTTTCTTCACGGGAGCAATAAATTTAGCCGCCACCACATTCAATGCACTTTACTTATTCAATTTTTGTAGGTTTTGCCCAAGGAAAGAAATTTTAGTTAAACAAATTTGATTTTGCCTTTTCCGCATATTTAATTTTTTTGGGAATTTCTTTCTTTTCTAGTGTTTGTAGTACGGCGCGAAATAATTCGGCATAAACCCGTGTATAATGGAGGTTATAGTTCAATAATGTATTATTATAGCGTGCACGAACACTATATTTTGCACAACTTTTATTAATTTTCCGGGCGACTTTATTACCCTTGGCAAAACCCAACCGATACCGACGCTTGCAATCTAAGTTCTGATTTTCTGCCCAAAATGGCCGACCGCGCCATGGCATTGTGGAAAACTTTCGTTCCATTATTGCGACTACGCAGTGGAACAGCGCCGTTAAATCGCATGATTTAACTGTGGTTGCCATGGTAGAACCATACAAGGTGGTAGTCGCGGTGACAATCCTGCAGCCATCATTAAAAGTTCGATATATTTCGGTTTTGTGAACCGATGGACTAATGTCAAAATCATACTGCGATGAAAGTTAATGTGTCAATTCGTATGAACCTACTAGTCAGCTATCACCTTGTATAGTTACGCCATGGTGGTTGCCGTTATTGGGAATTTTCCCACATCGTTGGACTATTTCGTGATGCCACCTGCGCGAAATTAACAAAATTTTGTTTCAACCACCCCAGGCAGACATGAGTGAGGGTGGATCCTAACCTTTCCTATCACCAGCCAACTGGTACGTTCCAAGGTTGAATCTCCCAAGTAGACCATAACAAACCTGCTTCGCTTGGAAGACCTGACGATGAAGCGAACAGGAAACCGGTTCATCTGTGGGAAGCCACTACCGGGAACATCCGATGCCAATCAACGTGGGGCACGACTCACCCCTGAGATAAGAGTCTCAAAGTCCTACTACGAAGCTAGCCGGGCAACATAGGTCCATCAACAAAAAAGTTGAGTCAAATCGGGAATTAATTGTGTTTCCTAGTTTAAAAGGGCTTTGCGGCAATTAGACATTTGTTATGGAGAACTCGTCAAAACTCCGAAGGATGATTTCTAGTGGTTATCGCCCCCACAGAAAGGCAAGACGAAAAAAGTGTAGACATTTTGATATGGAGAACTCGTCCAAACTCCGAAAGGCTAGTCCGACCTAAGCGTGGACTGCCAGGGTGTTCACGGTCCTCGGTGAGTACGCGTGTGAACACCCCATGAGGTCAGTGCTCGGGGAGAATACTGGGCGAGATGTCCCCGACCGCCAAAACGTCCACACAAAAAAAGTCCGATTGGTAGGTAGATATAAAAAAAAATCAAATTGTAATTTGGCAAAGAAACGTTCTTTCTGGTTCATTGCGGACGAATGTCCGAAGCGTGAAAGCGACCTATCAATTTCCCGTTTAGGTCTTCGAGATCATACAGTGCATTGCCTATTTTTCGAAGCACGCGACACTTCAGGTATTTTGGTAGGAATTTGGCGTTAATGCCCTGTTTGAAGTTACTTAAGGCAAAGTTTTTCCGAAAAACTTCCTGACCTTCCTTATAGTTGACTTGCCTAGAGCGCTTGTTATAGGTGGTTACTCCCCTATCCTTTACGTGATCTAAATTTCTACGGATCTGCTCACGAATATTAGTCAACTTGTCAGCTCTGCTTACTACCGTAACCTGGTCTTCCCGAAGGCTGCCGAGTTTCTCTAAAATGTTGTACGTTGAGGCATGTTGGACCATATTTTGGCCATATAATGCAAAGTATGGAGAACACTGAATCGCCGTATGAAAATCACTTCTCAAAACAGATAAAATCTCGGGTATATGCTTATCCCAATCGGTATGGCCAGGTTTATCTTTCAGGAAAATCCCAATCTTCGAAACAATTTCTCTATTAACGCGCTCGGATGCGTTTGCTTGGGGAGAATATAACCCCGTCCTCACGTGCGTCACCCCATAATTTGCAAAGTTCATTTCCTTCGAGATAAACTGCTTGCTATTGTCACTGTGAATAAATTGAGGGACCCCTACAGCTGGAAAAATTTCGGAAGCGAAGTAATTTATAACGTTAACAGTGGTGGCTCTCTGCATGGGCTTTAGCCAAACGTATTTTGAAAAATGGTCTAGTACTATGAAGAGAAATTGGTTTCGCCGCTTATATCTCGGATATGGCCCTAGGAAATCGCAATATAATCGCTGAAATGGCCTCTCGGATGCAAAGGTATTCTCTATAGGCGGTCTCGGCTGCTGATTAGTGGGTTTTACAGCTTTGCAGGTGTCACAACGCTGGACGTAGTCCCTGACGCCCTTAGCCTGCTGCGGCCAGAAGTACTTCTGCCTAACACGTTCTAAGGTTTTCTGCCACCCGCCATGGTAACTCCGGTTAGCGTCATGTGCTAATCTCACTGCTTCCTCAGTCAACCTTTTCGGCAACCATAATCGCCACAGCGAGTCTTCTTCCCCTTCCACTCCCTTACGAAATTTATCTCGTTTGAAAATTACCCCGTCCACCACTCGTAAATCCGGAAGCGATTCCTCATTTTCGGCGACGGTCCGAATTAAGTCTAAATATTCGTTGCTGCTAAATGTGTGGTAGTGAAAGACAACTCATCGGCATCAAACCGCGACAGCGCATCTGGTACTACATTCAGGGTGCCCTTACGATGTTCCATTTTAAAGTCGTATCTTTGCAGTAAGAGCGACCACCTCGCCAACCTCCCGCTCAAGTCCTTTTGTGTCATTAACCACTTGAGATTGGAGTGGTCCGTGATAATACGAAACGGTAATCCCTCCACATAGGGTCGAAAACGTTTCACGCTGATTATGGCGGCGAGACATTCCAGCTCGGTTACCATGTAATTGCGTTGAGCATTATTCAGCTTTTTCGACACAAATGCGATTGGGTGCTCAGCGCCCTCGTCATCGACCTGGAACAACACTCCGCCAACACCTATTTTGTAAGCGTCGCATTGTATTACGAATTCCCTTGAAAAGTCTGGTTGGCCCAAGACAGGGGCGGAACTCAAAGCTACTTTTAGCTTTTCGAAGGCCTCTATAGCTTCATAGGTAAGCTTGAACGGGCCTGCTGACTTACGGAGACAGTCGGTCAAGGGACCTGCCAAGTCAGCAAAATTGGTAATAAACGCCCTGTACCAATTCGCCATGCCCACAAACCTACGCACTTGCCGAGGGGATTTAGGAAGTTTTGCATTGCTTCTATTTTCCCTGGATCCACTTTCAAGCACCCGCTGCCTATCAGGTACCCTAAGTAACGAATTTCCTTCTGACAAAATTTACTTTTTTCCACGTTTATTGTCAGCCCTGCGTCTCTCAAACATTTGGCCACTTCCGCTAGCAATTTCAGGTGGTCTTCAAAATTAGTGCTGCATACCATCAGGTCGTCCAGGTAGACAAAGACGTTCTCTCGCAGAGGCGAAGGGATTGCCTTGTCCATCAGCCTACTCATAGTCTGCGGTCCATTGCACAGACCAAATGGCATTACCTTGAAGTGGTACAGAGGCCTCCCCGGAACTGCGAATGCTGTTTTTTCCTTGGAGGACTCTGTCAATTTGATCTGGAAGAACGCGTCCTTCAGATCAATGCCACTAATAAAATGCGTATCTTTCAGTCTGCTCAATAAACCGTTGATATGAGGCAGGGGGTATGAGTCATTCTTAGTCACCGCGTTGACCTTCCTGGAATCTATGCACAGCCTAACTTTGCCTGGTTTGCGAACCAGCACCACAGGACTACACCACGGGGAGTTTGATTCTTCTATAACTCCTAATTCGAGTAACCTGTCTAGTTCGCTAAAAGCTTCGGCTTGCCTCGGTGGCGAAAGAGGGAAATGTTTGCTTTTTATGGGAACTGCATCACCGGTGTCAATGCGATGCTCCACTAATTTAGTTTGCCCTAGGCCTAACTTCTCGTACGAAGGAAACGTCTCGATGACCTTTTGTAATTCTAATTTCCGGTCTGGTGACAATTCATGGAGGTTAAGTTCCTCTTCCTTTTCAAGCCTAATCTCTATGCACTCTACGCTTGGGAATATTTCGGGAGCTAACGCAAATGCAGTCCAAAAATCTACCCCGAAGTACGCTTCTGGGAGCAAGAGAGAACAAGGTAAAAACGAATAACCTTTGTGGTATTTTTGAAGGTGGCCGGTAGAGATACTGAGCCTAGAATTCTTTGCTTGTTGCCTCCCGCGGTATATACGAACGCATGTAAGGGCTGATATTCGAAGCCGTTATCCTCTAGGAATTCTAATCCATTTTTGCCTAAGATGGAAACGTTGGCTCCCGAGTCCAACAGCCCCACAAGAAAACTATCTTTAATTTTAGCCTTTACGAGAGGCCTTTCATCCTCTGTAAGCGTTAACGTGGTGGCTTGCAGCAGTCTACGCTCCTGTACTCTCCTGTGGTATCTCTTCCTACACTTCAAAATATTGTCCGATACCGGGTATTGTTCGAAGATGGTATGTCCTATTTGTTCATACCGATGTTCCCTTTCTTCTAAGTTTGGTGGAAATTGCGTTTGGCAAGCGACATGCCTATGCTGGCGTTGCAGAATTCTGGTCGGCTCGCCCATCGCGAATGAGGACGTTTGACTCTCGGATTCAGAACTATTCGAATTGTCCGTACTGTCAGGGTAAGTTTTTATCACGTTTGAGGGCTCTTCTGCCAGGGTACTACTGCACCTCGGAAGCTCATCACCTCCATGCAGAGATTCACCCTCTGGTTCAGTGCACGGGACGACACCTCGAGCACTGGCTGGTGTGGGAGCTATGAAGCCGAACGAGGTTCCCCCGCCTTCTCGCTCGGGTACTGGTTTCCCTGCCTGCGATGGTCCCTAGGGCATTTAGGAGTAAATACACCCTTATACCCACATTTAAAACAAAAAGGATTTTTAATGGGTTCCTCACAATATATATAGGAGTGGCCCATTGCCTGGCAATTCCAGCATTGGATTCCCGAATAGTCCGGTCTCCTGTTGCGTCGATAGTCCAGCGCCTCTATCTGCGGATCCATTTCGCCGTCCTCGTCTTCCATCCTCATGTCCGGGGTTGTTACGCGTGCTTCGTTTACATGCCGTCCTGGGTGAGTGGCTCCCAACAGCTTGGTTTCTTTGAGCACTTGTTCACCTCTGCGTGCTACATCGCGTAGATCATGAAGGGTCCTTACATCTGCGTTGAAAAGCATCAGCTTAAGGCTACTGTTGACGTTCCTTTTTATAATGTCAATCAGTAGAATCTCCGACATGGGTTCTCTTAAGCGCGCGTTCAAGGAAATAATATCTGTGTGGAACACGTCATAGCACCCACTTGCTTTCTGCTTACGCATGGAAATCTCCATCATGATCTCGTGGTCAGTTTTCAAAGTGCCAAACTCTCTTTTCAATGAGTAGCACAAAAAGGCATAAGTCGCGTTTAGGTTTTGTTTTGTGTAAAGCCAGTGCCATTCTTCGGCCCGCCCGGAAAGAAACAGGTGGAAACTAGCCATTATTTGTTCGTCCGTGCATTGTGTGCGATCACACAAGGTGTCCAGCTTAAAAAGGAAATCCGCTACGCTTCCAGTGCCATCGAACGCGATTTTCCACTCCTACAGTTTCACTACTATGCTACTCGGTACAGGGTACATTGGTGGTACTACTGTTGGCAGTGGATTACGCTCCATCCTATTCGCGTTCCGGTTCTGATGAATTGATTGCTGCGCAGATTCGAAAGCGGCGTTGAGCTGATCCATATTGTTTCTGATTGACCCCATCTCTCTCCGCATTTCCTCCTGCGAAGCCTGGAACAGCTGGTGTAGCACGTCCACCCACGTGCTTCCACGAGTAGCTTCGTTCTGCATTCCTGGGGCATTCGCCCGGTCACCTGCAGCTTCTCCAAAGTTTCCAACTCCTTGGTGTAATGGTAAGGCACCAGCTCCATCCGGTGCATAGGTCGCCACATTGGTCATTAGCCCCGAGATATCATGCGCGTTCAGTAGGCATTCGGATTACTGGTGCTTCCAGGTCTGTCCAGCTTATTGCGAGGGTCATTCAGGTCCGAGCCCATATTCGGCCCCGCGGGATCTACATATGGTCCACCTACTGGGGTGTGCACCACCAAGGGACGCCTGGCCTTGGGGAAACCCCCCTATTACGACCGCCCCGGTTCTGGCTCCCCCGAAAGCTTCCCGCACTCCCAAACGGAGTATTTCGGCCCGGTTGGCCGTACGACTGCTCGCGTGACATAATAATTCAAAAAAAAATTTTATTTGTTAGGTCGTAGTTTGTTAAATCCTAGTATTCGGAAAAAATACTTTTATTTACTGCCAAACGTAAGGCCGTTAGGGGTTAGGTAAAAGGTACGAATTCACCCCCCTTCCACCCTATATTTTAGACGATGATTTGTTTAAAAAAAAATGTGTATATATATATATGCGAAAAAAAATTTTTGTGCGGGAAAAAAATCGCGCGAACAAATACTATTGTCCTTTGTTCGACTATCGTATCGACAAAGAAATTCAAAGCTGGAAAAAAAAGTAGTTAGTAAAATATACAATATAGGTGGTGATGGGAATGCTGACATCCCATCATTAGAAGGCAGCAGGGCTACAGAATAAAAAAAAATAAACACACAGATACATTCATACATGTCCCTAGTGCTCCCAACCGCAATTCTAGGGGGCCTTAAGGCCCCCCTCCGAGACTGGTTGGGGCCACTAGGGTGCGCTCCAGGCACACACGGGTCGGTCTCAACACGCCCAGCCGCAACGCAGGGGCAGTCTCCAGGGGCTCGCCCCTGGGACTGGTTTGGGGTGTTGAGGCCGCCCGTCCATTCTTACCGGACACCCCTCCTGCCTCCGCCGCAATGGGTGGAGCGGTTTCGTAGCCGCTCCCCCAGTCTGGTGGGACAGGAAAGGGTGCCGCTGTAGATCCCAGCTCCCCTCGTCATAATCCAGGTGGTATTCGGTGCTACCACCTGAGACGTAGGATGAGCTGGGGTCCGTACAACTCACACACACACTCACACAAGACAACACAAATTCGGCATAAGAAAACTATAACAATTTAAACATTACAAAAAAAACCCAATTAGCGGACAATATTATTCCAAGCCGACTACGGACAACTTCCGGGTAAAAAAAAAACCCCAAATCTACAAAAAAACTAAGTGCGTTCAGCACTGCCTCATCGGGTGAATACAAAAATTCGGAGGACTGACGTGAAGTCTCATGACCCCTTCGGCCACTGCCCCCGATGACCAGCCTGGACAACCTGGTCCGTCCAGCCATCCCACCGCAACGTAGGTGGCGGCTCCTGTGGCTGCTCACTCGGACTGGTGGGATGGTCAACTTCACAGGTTGACCCGACTGACCCTGGCGGCCAGCGCCTCAGGCGCCACGTTGGGCGCCATCTGTTATGGAATCGCATTTTCGGTGGAAGCAGTAAGGAAGGCGGTCGGCATGATGTGTTGGTGCACAGTGGCTAGTCATTGTCGGCTGGGGCGGGTCCTTGGCAACCATATTGTTCCTGCGCCATAAACAGAAAAAAGTTCCTATCATGCCTATCAAACTAGCAGCTGTCAAATTTAAAATAAACTGACAGAAGCGCAGAGACGACTCAAAACGCTTATAATTCAAAATAAAACAACATCCGGCGGAACCGGATGTCACGGACAGACCGTTAACATTCAAAAATTTAAATTCAAATTCAAAAAAAAAATAACGCAAAAAAAAATACCGAACCGGAAGCGACCGGTTACCACTCTGAAAATCAAATAATAAAAAAAAGCTGAAAAATTGAAATAAAGAAGAAAAGGGCCGAATATATATAGGGGGCGCCGCGCAGTATTCCTATTTATAATTCAGATTTATTGACAGTTAATTTCAGTGAGAGACTTGGACTATATCTATATTTAATCTTCTGAGGTTAAGACTAACTAACTTTTCAGTTTTTTTTTTCCCAGATTTGCATAGGTTTTTACGTAGTCACGTAAAATGTGTCTAGTTATAAGTGGAAGTTTAGTTATAAAAACAGAAGACAAAAACGTGCACGTGTTTAAGTATAACCCCCTTTTTTTTTTTTGCTTTGGTTTCTAAACAAGTTATCTGTTACGGTTTCAACTTTTATAAAACAAAGTTATAATAACAAAAATTGAATAGATGATAAATGTGCGTAATACAGATATAAATGAAACAAAAATATCTTGCCCTATTAACCAATACTTATATATAATAGGGATTAAAAGCAGAAAAACATGTACATAATTTTTTGAAATTGTAGGTGTGAGCTATACATAACTGTGCTGAGGCTAGAAAATTTCTGGTCTCCACTTTAAGATGGAGTATTTCCATTTTTATTAATAACTTTCGACTTTTCCTTGGAAAAATTTTGTTTTTTTTTCTGTTTTATTTTTGTGTTAATTATTTTAGCTTATCTCATCTTATTTTATTTTATCTTAATTTAGTATATCTCATTTATTTCATTTTATCTAAAGTTAGTTTATTTTATTTTAGTTAACCTTTTTTTTTCTTTTGATTACTTAGGTTAAGTTTATTGTGTTTGCTTATCTTTTATTGTTATTATTATTATTTATAATCGTTATTGCTTTAATTTAATTTTGTCGTATTTTATCTTATATTATTCTATCTTGTTTCCGTTTAATTTAATTTTATTTTATTTCAGTTCAATTCTCCTTGGTTTTGTTTTATTATTCTATTTTATTTTATTTTACCTTATGTTCTTTTTTTTTTTTTCTTACTTGTATAATTCTGGTATGTAGTGTTGTTCGGGATTTAATAAGGTTCCAAATAATATAGATACATAACTAATATAGCAAATTAAGAATAACTACGCAATATATTTACAGAGGAACGTTTTTTTTTTTTACATTCAAATTTGTGCTAAATAAACAAGACTATCATATATTTCTTTTTATCATTTACGTAAGTTAGCAATTGATTGTTAAGTCCTCGTCAAATCAGAGTTTGGTTACATTGTGCTAAAAAGTTTTTACTTACAAGCTCAAGTAAAGCTACTATAAGTTATGATTATATACTTAACTGATGCTGTGGTTCGTATGAGCTATTTTATAAGCAATGGAGGGAGAAAAGTTGTAATAATAGCGATATTCTTTCGTAATCGCGCTGCAAAGAAAAACAGCCGGTAGAGTATTGGAAAGTATAAAACTTGGCCAACATGAAGCCGTTTGGAAGCAACTCGTTCTGCTCAAGTTACCAGAACTCTTTCGATCCTCACCTACGTCTGCTGGAGCTGTGAAGAGTCAACCTATTTTCAACTGTAATGACTTCGAAATTTCATCAGTTCTTTCTTTTATTTTAGTTAGTAAAAGAAAAATTCTTTAATACCGAAATCTTTATAAACAAATTCTAATATTTTAGAAAATTTTGAGGATTCACTAAAGGAATATTTTATTGGGAATTCCCGAGAAAAATTTTTGAAGTTCAAGAAGCTTTTTTTTTTTTTGTATGAAACTCGTTTTCGAACGTGTTTTCGAAAAGTTCCAAAGATTACATAAAATTTGAGATAATTTCAAACCGTTTCCAAGCATTTACTTGGAATTTCAAGAATCTTCTAGTGTGCAGGGTTCCAGTCCAATTAATGTTAGTTAGTTAATCAAGAATATATTTTTCTTTGACCATCCCTTTTAAAGAGTATTCCAAGTTTTCTCCCCTAAAAAAAACTTAATTTTACATACATTGTATGGAAGAAAATCTACCGATGCCTTCGAGAAAAAAAATTGTCAAAATTAAATGCTATACCGGTCTGGCCGAAATGAATTAGACAATGCAATATCAGGGTAGAGGTAAAGTTTTAAGCTTAGATAAAGATTTGTAGATCTAATAGTGTCAAAAAAAATCATCAGAAATTTTACATTTTTCTGGTTTTGAAAATAATTTCCGTATCCGGAACGAACTCACCGCTTAGATGTTGTTGCTGTTAGTTGTTTTAGTTGGGTTGTGCAGCAGGCCTATATACGGCGGCCCTGCTGGTTGTTGTCGCCTAAGTTGGTGTTACAGCAGGCCTATATGGGGCGGCCCTGCTGGTTGTTGTTAATACAGCTGATGTTGCAGCAGGCCTATATGGGGCGGCCTGCTGGTGGTTGTTGTTGGTGTTGTATCATAGGCAGCTGCGTATGGAGTTTGTGGTGTTTTTGGTGTACCTGGTGTTTGCTGCGCTCGAAGATGGCGCAGTCGAGTATGGTAGCGGCGCGCGGTGGTGCAGTCGATGGTTATAGCGCGCGTGGTGTGGCGCGCTGGTGGTGCAGTCGATGATTATAGCGCGCGTGGTGTGGCGCGCTGGTGGTTGTTGCGCTTGAAAATGGCGCAATCGATGATTATAGCGCGCGTGGTTCGCGCGCTGGTGGTCTTAGCGCTCGACGATGGCGCAGTAGATGAGGATAGCGCGCGTGTTGGCGCTAGTGCGGTGCAACAGTAAGTAGTTGTTGTTTTCAAAATATTATCAGTTGGGTGGGTTTCTTGCTGTAACGTTCTAAAGACAATTTATGTATGTACACGCAGGCATGCGCATGGAATGCATAGGCGATTTTGATGTTGCACGGTGGATAATGCCCCCACGCAGGGAAGTTTGGGTTCAGGTCTCTGTCGCCACAAAAAAAGAAAAAAAAAGACAATGGTCTAGCTGAGGCACTCTCAACACAATCGTATGCAGTGTGGAATCACTCGAAGGATTTGTCGTCGTCGTCAATCCAGTATTTTAAGTGGTTACTCCGAAAATGCCAATCACTTTCCGTTGTCACTATTTCACTTTCAACCTTTTCTTCATTACATTGTTCGGAACCATTTTAAGATCATCAAAATCACACGATTTTCCACCTATTCTCTTTACGTATATGGTGTTCCACGAGCATTTCCTTGCTTATTGCTTTTATATTTTCCTAGCACCGTCGCTAATCGATTTTCTTTGCAAAATCTTCTTTGATTAATTTTTCTTTTCTTTTTGTGTAAACTAGCGCGGTGAACCTCCACATCCGTTCAGGAATCCGCGACCACCACCGGTGCTTCTCCACTCACTTTCTTTCATGATTCTCAAAAGGCGCACTGTAATGAACGATGGCTAGACCGCGAAATTAGATTTTCACATCGAATGGATCATTTCAAAAATATTTTTTCTTTGTTTTTGTGTTTCGCACTAGCAATACATAATTTTTTTCCAAGTTTTTATTGGTTTTCCATATTGCAGTTTTTGCTCATAACACACGCACAATCACTTATGTTGGAGGCCCTTGCCAATGCGGACAATTCGCAAGTTTTACTTCGATTTTAGGCAACGCTTGCTTTTCTTCTTCGGACACGTCTTTTTTTTAATGCTTAAGGTACGTTTTACCCAAATTTTCCCAACTTCCAGATTGGAACACTATTTCTACCACCTACCACGACGCATGCCATTTTCTTCTTCACGGGAGCAATAAATTTAGCCGCTGCCACATTCAATGCACTTTACTTATTCAATTTTTGTAGGTTTTGCCCAAGGAAAGAAATTTTAGTTAAACAAATTTGATTTTGCCTTTTCCGCATATTTAATTTTTTTGGGAATTTCTTTCTTTTCTAGTGTTTGTAGTACGGCGCGAAATAATTCGGCATAAACCCGTGTATAATGGAGGTTATAGTTCAATAATGTATTATTATAGCGTGCACGAACACTATATTATGCACAACTTTTATTAATTTTCCGGGCGACTTTATTACCCTTGGCAAAACCCAACCGATACCGACGCTTGCAATCTAAGTTCTGATTTTCTGCCCAAAATGGCCGACCGCGCCATGGCATTGTGGAAAACTTTCGTTCCATTATTGCGACTGCGCAGTGGAACGGCACCGTTAAATTGCATGATTTAACTGTGGTTGCCATGGTAGAACCATACAAGGTGGTAGTCGCGGTGACAATACTGCAGCCATCATTAAAAGTTCGATATATTTCGGTTTTGTGAACCGATGGAGTAATGTCAAAATCATACTGCGCTGAAAGTTAATGTGTCAATTCGTATGAACCTACTAGTCAGCTGTCATCTTGTATAGTTACGCCATGGTGGTTGCCGTTATTGGGAATTTTCCCACATCGTTGGATTATTTCGTGATGCCACCTGCGAGAAATTAACAAAATTTTGTTTCAACCAGCCCAGGCAGACATGAGTGAGGGTGGATCCTAACCTTTCCTATCACCAGCCAACTGGTACGTTCCAAGGTTGAATCTCCCAAGTGGACCATAACAATTGAAGGAGCGCTTTAACAGTTTAAAAGAGCTCAGAGTTACGATAAGAAATGATGAGTCGGTTAAATTTGCTTGTAGGTGGATATTAGTATGTGCAATTCTACACAACATTGTCATACAGCAAAAATAACATTGACATAACCGACTTAACTGAGGGTGATATTGGTGGCGAGGAAGAAAGGGGCCTGAAACGCCAAATTGGTCTAGCAGCGAGGGTGATGCAAAACGGCGTGCTATTCTAACTTTTATGCACGCATCACATTAACAGAACTACAAATTTCTATCCTTATCCCTCTCTCTACACTTATAACCATACCAACCTCTCTCCTTCCCTTTTTATTCCTTCCACTTACTCTCTTGTTCTTCTTCCTCTTCATCTCCCCAATTTTCATCCTCCCACCAATTTTTCTTTCCGTCGTTTCCACTGCCTCTGTTTCTTATCCTATCCTTATTCCTATTCCTGTTCTAATTTGTATTTCTATTCCCCTCCCTCTCTCTACAAAATCACACACACACATTAATTTTTGTTATATGTTTGGAAAACTCCCCAATCCATTTTGTAATTATTCATATTTATTAATTTTTATAATTCATTACAATTGAATTCGCTTTTATTTTGTAATAAAAAATTTTTAATTAAAGAACTGAAAATGTAAAATTTCATTAAACAAAAATACGATTGCACTGAAATTTTTAGTTCTTTGAAAGATGTAGGCAGATTTGTTGCCATTAATATCTGATTAAATATAATTAAGTAACTCATTTTCTAAAAATTTATATTACCCTAAAAAAACAAACAAAATCATTTTACTCACATATTTTTTGTTCAACAAAGCAGGTAAATTAATAGTCGTGAATCTAGCTGCCAGAAAATGACTTTTATTCATAGTTGAGCACAATGCATTAGGTTTTAATTTCTACTACCACTAAATTTTTTGATTTAAATTAAATTTTCCACTACCATTATAATTTTAGTGAAACGTTCTCTACTAGCATTAAATTTTTTACCATTAAAAAATTAAGTAGTAGTCCAAATTATTTTCATTACCATGAAAAAATTTAGTGGTAGTGGAAATTTAAATCTAATGCATTGTTCCCAACTATGCTATCATAGTATCATAGCTAAAATTTGTCTCGGTGGGCTTCACTATGACAATAAGCAGTGTGTCCGTCTGCTTGGTTAAAATACAAGAATGAAACTACTTAAGCTTACAATCAATTTCATACTTCTTCAATCTTTCCTGACTTTCTAATTTTAATTTTTCAATTTGTAATTTCTCTTCTTTTTGTATTTCAAGTTCCATCTTTCTTAATTCAATTTGATTTTTTAATTCAAGCTCTTTTAGTTGTACTTTATTTTTTTCCTTTTCCCTCTCAAGCTCTAGTTTTTTAACTTCTAACTCCAGTTTTCTTTCTTGAATAAGAAGAAGGTCGTTAAAGGTGTTAGTAGTAGGCATTTTTTTCCGTTTGTTTTTTCGCTGTCGAATCGGTGATAACGTTCTGGTTTGTGGCAATTTATGCTCAAAAGTGCTATGTTGTGTATTGACCGGTTTTGCATTACACGTTCTGTTCTGCTTGTGCTGCGTTAAATCAACACTACTTTGAAGACAAAGAGGCTCAGGAGTACTAGTTTGGCTTCTGGCGACAGGCTCAAAGACGGAGTCCTGTTCTGGTTCTGTGTCTGTGACATAGGAAATTGAGTAGGAATGGTCGATTGTCATTTGCGTATCAATTTGGCTGTCGAAAATAAACGGCGGGGCCAAATATATCAGCAAGCATATCGAAATTTGGCCATATTTTTTGTATGTATGCTGTCACACTAGACTCGTCACCACTGGCCAACAAACCAGACCCCGTCTTGTTCTTCCAATCGAGAGCAGACACGTACGATGCCTTGAGGTATCTCATTTTGCATTTTAATGAAATCCATTCTATTTGTCCTAGACTGCTTGCCATTGATTTTATTCTTGTGTAGAAGCGTTCGGCTGTCGGCTTCTGAAATAACAAAATATTTGAATATAAGTATTTACATCATTTTGCCAAAGTAGGTAGATCATAGATTCCTAGTAAAAAATCACAAAACCAACGTACATACATACGGCCACAATTATGCATATGTACATATGTATACAACAGACTGTCCCAGCCTGAACGGCGATATTTAGTTGAAACATGTAACAGCAACGCTGGGTCAGTGCAAGTTGGCATAAAATACGCAATAAACAATCACATATAAATATGTAAAAAAGTAGGCGACACATTGCTCCTGGCCAAGGCTGGTAAATATTGCAGCTAAATTGAAATTTAGTCGAGCTGGTGGCAGCAATATTGGGCAGGTTAAGTCGGCTACCGCATATGTTAAACTTTATACAGATTAGTTTTAGTTATCAGCAATTAATACACTCAAAACAATTGTATACATACCTCAAAAGACTTCTAGACCTCTAGTTGCGTGAGCAACTGCTTCAAATAAATCCATATTTTCTGATTCTGTCCATCGGTGTGATGTATTTACTCTTCTTCGTTTGCATTTTTGTTTTGTGTTCTGAAATACAATAGATTATATTTAAAAATGCAAAAACTACAAAAGAATTGTTTATTTTACCTCCTCCATTGCTTGATTTTATGTCTTAGCAAACGCAAATAGTTTTTATCAGCTGTTATGTCTGCAAGGTTGCATTCCTTTGAGTTTATCACGTTTACACGGTAAAATGTGCGCGTAAATTTATACAAATTGTGTAAATGATTTTTCATACAAAAATTGACAGTTCGTTTACGCACTAGATAAATTAATAGGGGGACTCATGATAGCATATAAACTTATAAGGTGTAAAATTATATCCATTTACACACGCTGTTATATGAACGCACCTAGTAATACTCTTGATAAACTTGATTGTTTATCAGCTGTATTATTGCCGAACAACATTTTTTGATTGTTATACAAATTAAAAAATGCCAAGACTAAGTAAAAAATCAAAACTAAAACGCCTTTACTTGCTGATGTTGGAGATTTTTGATGAAAATGCCGTCTGTAATGTCTGCAAGGTTGCATTCCTTTGAGTTTACCGCGTTTACACAATGAAAGTGCGCGTAAATTTATACAAATTGTGTAAATGATTTTTCATACAAAATTTGACAGCTCCTGCGTAAACTAGATAAATTTATACGTTTACACACTTTATAAGGCATTTATACGGTTACATGAGTCCCCCTAATACGTTTACACACTTTATAAGGCATTTATACGGTTACATGAGTCCCCTTACTAACTAACACAAACATGTATACGTTCGACAAGAGTTACGTTCCAATGACGCGTGAACCAGATACGGCTAGAAATTTAACATGCAAATGCAACAACAAATGTTGTGATCCTGATGTTCTGTTCGTTTCGTTTTCTGTAGTACATTTTTTGACAGCTAACCACTTTTGAGTTGGTAGCACTTATGGCTCAACTATATGGCTGGCTCATCTCTACAGCAACAACATACCTTTGTTCAGATTGTCAAAATCAGCGTGTTGCTGTTAGAAGAATGTAATGGAATGGAAACATAAAACTTAGCAGCTTTTGTGTATAGTAAGAACATGTTGTCAATGTGTTGCTTTCGTTTTGAGTTTGCCATCTCCTTCTGACAATCCCTACTCCAGTGAAATGAAAAAAATTAAATCAGCTGATGAGATGAGCCAACCATATAGTTGAGCCATGGTAGCCCTGAAATAAATATGTGGACATATGTGTATACATAAAAGATTTCGTCATATTTAAAAGCAAAAACCAGGAAAGAGTAAACTACTTGAAGAAAATGTAAGGAAAATAAATTGTTTGTTTACGTGCGAAACTATTTAAATGTTAATAATTCTATCAGTATCTTCAATCTTTTGTGGACGTTTCTTCTTCTTATTTTCAACAAAACAGATGTTTTATATTAGTGCTACCAGCTCTCATTAAGCGGGAGTCATTGGTGCCGTATATCTTATCGCTGTAGTCGTATCCCTAACGTAATCAGCTGTTTATCGTTACGACGGTAACCAAAAACCAATTGATGGGCTACGATGCGGTTACGACCTTAGCGGCACAAATAATCGATTGCATTGATTTCCATAAGGTTGGTAGAATCAGCTGTTATAAGGTTACCGATACAGTTACGGATAAAGCACCTATGTCTGCAGCTTTAAGTTGATCCAGATCGTTCCAGTGAGATTTGATCGTGAGCCAGAGCTCGATAAGTCAATGGAACGCTACTAAGGGTAGTTGAAAGAAGAAATAAGAAAGAACGTGTTTCATCATGATGTAATAAAGACAAGGTGGTATGTGTAGTGATAGCTCATTTTGAAAACTACCATACAATACGAATGATGAGAGAAAGGGGAAGAACAGAAGAGTCCGTTTTGTGATATAGTATTAAATATGGTACTTTTTGAATCAAAGCACTAAGTGCATTTTTTACATCTTTCATTAAAATATTAATACAAGTTTATGGCAGACTCTCCGAATATACTTCAAGGTTTGCATACTACACATGAATTCAAGAACATTAGGTACAAGGAGCATTTGAAGAAATGATAGAGATATAGCTCTAAGCGGCCGACCTTGCATGTTTTATGCAAACTCCAAACTGCATCTGCTAGGGCAGCTAAGTTCTCGCTCAGAAACTTTTTATAGCAAAACCAGAGATGCGTCACTTAGTTTGTGTTCCGAAGGGCAAAATCTACTTTTACTTTTTTGGATACTCGGGTTTTACACACGGGCAAAAAACTGAAGGCCAGAAAAAGGTACAATGACATTAAGTTTGACCTTTTCATTATCCCATCTCATGATTTTAAAAATCAAGAAAGTTGATTGTAAGTTTTTGCAGAACTTCGAAACGTAAAAAACGTCGATTCTTACACTTTTTCGGGCGATACCCTGGATTTTTTCTTTAAATTTTTTCGATAAAATTTTGAGTCATAGCTGTAATGCTATGGAATTTAAACTGAATGTTGTTTTTGAGACGGAGATTCTAAAAGTATGAGCAAAATTAATGTGCCCCTCCAATACTCAAAACTATCATCAATCAAATTAGCGATACTTTTTTTTTGTCATTTTCAATATTAACAGTTTTTTGCTTATAGCTTCTTGAGGCAACTGAGTATTGAAATTTGGATTATGCACGATAGTAGCCTATCAGGGACTAAAAATACCTGGGGCTTCAAATTCGATGTGCCACTTTCAGTTTTGAAGGTAGAGGCAGAAAAGTGGAAGCACTTGGTTGCGTAAATTTTTTTCAGGAGCATTTTTTTTTGTGGGCACAGCTACAATTTTACTTTTATCACTTCATACCCGTTTGTTAATTTTTTCTCTACACCACGGTGGTATATCATCAATTGCCTCATCTTGGAATATTCACGCGAGGAAAGTTATTGATGTTTGTACATGGGGCAAATAAACGAAATTTCCGACAAAAATTGGCAATCGTCAAAAATTGCAGACATTTTTTTTTTAACCAGGTTTTATTTAAAAGTAAATAATGAAAAGAAACACAAATTTGGTACAAAAATTAAAAAAAAAAATTGTTATCTACACTTCTTGACGATTGCTAATTTTTGGCGAAAATTTCGTATATTTGCCCCATGTACAAACATCAACAAATTTTACATAGCTAACAGCTGCATATATCTCCATATTTTGTTAAAATTTCGATATAATCGGCACAGAAGTGTTGAAATAAAAGTATATTTAACATTGCGACCTCAATTTATATATATTTTGTTCGATCTTTTGACTATATCTTTTTGAAGCATTATGTAAGACGAGTAACGGCGATGCACTATAGCTCCGATTTACTCCTCAATGTTCCTAACAAAAAGATATTTGCGTGATACCATGTTTCAAAAAAAATTTTTTTCCAACAAAACCAAAGTTTGACGGATTTCCCCATATATAAAAAGAAAGGCTAAAATGTGTGTTAGTTGGTCTCCGGTGTTCGAAGAGATGCGTCGGTCGATTTTGTTCAAACTTTCACATAAGGCAAGGTGCACACGAGGCTACGCGTATTAGATGCTGCAAGCGAAATTCGTACGCTTTGATGCCGAACACATGTATTTGAATGGAGAGCTGCATACGAGGCGTCAGCTGCATGAAAGCGACAAAGCATGAAATTTTCGTGTAGCTAGGCGTACAGCAATGTTGGTCGCTAGGCGTAAATACGCCTAGAAAAGAGCAAGAAGAAGATGTTTGTTTACAATTTTTCGTTTGCAAACTTGTGTGCTGTGCTTCTGTTGCTATAAATATATATTGAGTTTATTTCATATAAAAAAATATAAAATGGTCGACGCGACTAAATTCGTTCAATTGGTTGAGAATTATCCTTGCCTATACAAAAATAATTTAGCAGAATATTCGAAGAAATATATTACAGAAAGAGCCTGGGCAGCAATTGGTGTGGAAATGAATTGGTCAGGTGTGTAGATTTTGGGTTTCTTTTTATAAATAAAAACAAAGAATATGTCTAAATAGATCTAAATTTATTACACTCTTCCTTACAGTGCCTGATTGCAAAGAAAGGTGGAAGAACTTGCGAGATGGCTTTGTAAGAAGTCTCAAGCCATCTCCTAGTGGATCTTCTACTAAGAAGGGGGCCTTACTATTTGCACGACATTATGCAATTCGTTCTTCCATATGTAAAACCAGAGGCCCTATTCAGTAACTATGAGTTTTGAAATGTACATTTTTCTTTCATACAAATTATATGAAGAAAAAGTGTACATTTTAAAACTCACAGTTACTAAATAGGGCCCCAGTGCATCATTCTGAAAATACCAGCAACATTATAATATCAGAAATGGAAGAACAATATTTGGATGAAATTGAAAATGGATCAATTGCTGACGACAACTACAGCGATTGTGCCCCCACGAAGACAGGGTCTTTGATCTGCAACAACCTAGAATCACATCCAGCCAAAGAGAGCAATTTTGCATTTAGTGTCAAGAAAAGAAAGAAAACAGCCCGAGATGAAGTCGATGTGGCGGTGCTAAATTACCTTAAAACAAAAAAGGGAAATACAACTTCGGAAGATCCAAAAAAAATGTTTCTAATGAGCTTACTTCCCGACGTAAGAAGTCTTTCTCTCGAGAATTTGCGCACATTTAAAATTCGATCTATGATGCTGCTAGAGGAGCTTTTAAATGAACAAAGGGCACAGTCTGTCAGGCGGGAACTGTTTGATCCAGCAACGTCTTATGGCCAAAATATAGAAGTCTGCACCCCAGCTCCTTCGCCCGATGATACTCCAACCTATACTCCAGTACTATTTGAAACAATTGACTGTGAAAATAAAAGAGCCTTTTACACAAACGAGTAAACTTGCGTTTTTGTATATTATTTGTTATATAATTATACTATTATTTAGTTATAAACAGATGTTAGAATGGGTATGTTTTCAGTGGGCTGATCTCATAAGTATCTTACTACATAGAAGTAGTCATGAATTAGACGATACAATAGTGAACGAAAAAAGTACCAGTGTTACAAGTGGATGCTAGTTTGAATACATGTACACCCAGGGAAGTACGTATTGGCACAAGGCCTTTTTGCGGTTTTCATCTAGTTTTGCTTTAGAAAAATAATTATATAAATATATATATAAATAAGATGGACTAAAAAATCACATGCTTAAAATGTTTCCCAAAATTTAGAAAATGTTTTTGAAATCGGTTTGCATAGTTTTCGTTCTGCAATTCATTTAAGTTTTATTTAAAAATAGTGAAAACAAAAAAGGAAGTAGCTGAAACAACTTGCAATTAATTTTTGCTGCTATAATTTTATTCGCATGTGTACACATAGTTCAAACTAGCCTCATTCACAGAACAGATCGAGTACTATTCGTAATATTATTTGATATGAATTATTATTCACTTTTTTTCAACTATTTGAATTAAATTTATTGCAATAAATGTTGTTAAATGGAAAGTAAAACATTCTAACAGTTTTTATAAACAATAATTCCACTGCCAGGGCAAAGAAACATTTGGTAATAAAAAATAATTGCCTAAATAGTGTCGTAAGTTTTGTGGGTCAGAATTTTCCATTATGTTTACATTATCGAACGCTGGCAGAGTACTTGGGTTCCGTTGAACTGGTTGTTGGTTTTCGATATCGGGAAGTAAGGTCGTGTATGATATGCTATCTTTTTTCCTTATAAAATTATGTAGGATACAAGCACTTTGTATAATTGAAATGATTGTTTCGTACTTTTGACATCGTATAGGTGTTGAGAAAACTCCAAATTTGTTTACCATCATCCCGAAACTGCACTCTATGTTCTTCCTACCGCGACTTAGTCTATAATTAAATAGGCGCATCTTGTTGGCAATGTTTCTTTCCGGATAAGGCCGCATAACATTTTTCCTTAAAGGAAAGGCATTATCTGCTACGAAATAATATGGCAACTTATTTCCACTGTCGTCATGCGGTAGTTCCTTTGGGGATGGTAAATTATTGTAACTTTCTAACCAACGTCCAAACGTCGAAATTTTAAAAACTCCCCCGTCGCTATTTCGTCCTGCAAATACGCATCGCAACAGGCAAGTAATATTACTGAATGGTAGTTTTTGTAATTTAAATGAGCTGAGCCCGAATTTGGATATTTTTGAATTCGCACATGCTTTCCGTCGATAGCTCCTAAGCATTTGGCAGCTGCCATAGATCAGAGAACCGTCCCGCAATACTCTTCCAACGCTCCTCATTTGGCAACGTCATATAACAATCTTTTAATGAATTCCATATAGCTTTTGTTGTTTCTTCAACAATTACTCCGATTGTACATTCTCCTCTTTGAAAATATAAAGCAAGCGCATTGAACGTGCATCCTGTAGCCAGATACCTAAACAAAAAGTTATAAAGAATTTAGACCACGCACATACACAACAACATTTTCGCGACCAACTCAGTAGTGGCCTCAATTCAAAGAGACTCATATATAATGAAAAGCTCCGACTCAGAAAATATTCCTATAACAAATCGAATTTGTCATCAGAACAGGGTAGCTGTTGTTGTAGCAACACCTAATACTAGGATTTTCAACAGAGTTGGACGACAAAGAAATTACTGCTAGAGTTGTTGGTTCTACATTACAATAGACTCGGTGGTGTATGTCACGCGGATTACATGACGCATGCCGGGGTGATTCTGGATAAGTAAGAATTTACTCTGTAACAATATCGAAGCTGAGCAAGTGACAAGGTGACAAGGAACTCACTGGGAAGTTTTTAATTACCCCAGGTCCCGGAAGGTTTTGGAGGTAATAAGCGCTATTGAAAGTACTTTAACCAGATTATGAAAGGCGAGATGGTATCCGGCCCTGGAAATGTGCGTACTTATCTGCAACGTATGGAAATGCGGTTTAAGCCAACTGTGTTTAGAAACCTTTGCGGGCCAGCGCGTATTTATCTGGATAAAACGGTTTTCGACCGGGAAATCCCGGCTTAGAAAATTTCAGAAGCAGCTTGTTTAGCATATCATTTCGATCTTCAACAAGGAGGAGTTCGTGTTATTCAGATGTCATAACCAAGCATTCCATAGCAGTTATGAGTGTAGAATTATGGTAGGCCTGCAACTGTATCCAGTCGAGGTTATGTAGATCGGAACACCATACTGGTGGCTCACAAAAAAGATCGGTCGGCCAATTCCGTTCTACATCGTCAAAGGTGTTGTTTGTACTTTCCCCCAGGTGCTGCAAGTGACTTTGTGTCGCATCTCTACGCAGCAGTTTAAATGGCCTAGGCGGTTATGTGCAATTTAGTGATAACGGCAGCTCATAGCTTTCACCACAATCAAATCCAATCGCTCGCTCAATAGTTGAATACAGCAATTGTGTAGGTCAGGGAAACAGACTCTTAGTCCCTACCTCCCTTTGCACCCTTTGCCAGCACAGAATATATACGTTTCCGACATCCGCCCAATGCAGCTCCTGCCATGGACGGTGCCACTTTCCTAGATGTTCTGGTCTCCGCGACGATCTGCACTGCAGACGTTTTCTGGGTATAATGTCCACAGAAAAGATAGTGAGAGCGGAAATGGAGGCGGCCTCGAGTTTATCATACACCACTCTGTGCAATATCATATATTTGATCCCGGCATCGACCGCAGGGACAGTGTCTTAAAACGTCAAGGCTTATTTGTCCGGTCAGGCGATGCAAACCTAGAAATCATCAACATCTATATCCCTCCTGCCACCTGTTGCCCCAGTGGATACCGCCCTAATATCAGCGACTTACTCACTGGCAACAATCGCATTATCTTATGCGATTTCAATGCCCATCACGATCTATAGCGTTCAAACTTGCGGGCGGACAGTAGGGGTGAGATGTTGGTGGATCAAATAGAAGAAACGACGTTCTGCACAATAAACGGAGACGCCCCCACACGTATAGTAGGAAGCTGTCTCAGTTCGTCGGACATATCAATCGTGAGCGCAGGACTAGTAAACTGCGTCAACTTGCAGCCGATGGTAACATTGGCATCCGACCACCTGCCTATACTTATTTCGCTCGAGCGTTCAGCTGACTTCATCGGCACAGAAAAACGCACTTTCATTAACTTTAAAAAAGGAAAGTGGGACGAATACAAATGCTTTACAGACAACCGCTTTGTTGCCCTCCCTATCCCGACTGATGCCCGCCTCGGCTCGTTTAACTCCCGCCGGTAGAATTCCCGAAATTCGGCCCCACTTACCGGCGGAGGCCGCAAGTTTAGCGAGAGAACGTGACCTTATAAGACAGCTCGATCCCGGCGACCCCCAATTAAGGGATATAAACCAACGCATCAGATTGCTTGTGGATGAACACAAGCGGGCGAAATGGGAGGAGCATTTAAGCGGTTGTAACCTCTCTGCCGTTGTATGTAAACTTTAGTCCACCGTAAAGTTCCTATCGAATCCGTCTAGGCACAATGACAAAGTTTCCATCGCCTTTGGTGATAAAGTGCTGTCGGATGCGAAAAAATGCGCGATAGCTTTCTGCCGACAATATATACTGCATTCTACGGTCGACAAGTATAGACGGAGAGCCAACAGACACGCACATAAACATAAATTCAGCGCGCCACCAATTACCATCACCGCCAAAAAGGTTGGCGATGCCATCGGTCATGCTAAACCATCCAAAGCAGTGGGCTCAGATGGCATAGGCATGCCGATGCTTAAAAGCCTAGGGAAAGAGGGTTTTAAATATTTAGTGCCTGTATTCAACCTGTCTCTTTCCACCTTTGTCATACCCGAAAAATGGAAAATGGCCAACGTGGTCCCGCACACTTTCACGCATATTGGTGTTTTCTTTCTGTATGGAAGCACCAACGAGCATAACCAAATCCTTGAATGTAGCTTTTGACATGCGATAAAATGTCCGGAACTTTGTATCATCCTGAGACAACTCCTTTGCACATACAAACAGTCTACAATTAACATTTTTCTGAATATATGGATGTGCCCAATACTTTCTCTTTGCTTTCTTTTCCTTTCTGCGACGAAGGAAATTTAGCAATACCAATTCTTCGTCGCTGGACATGTTTATGTTGACCGATACAAACAAAAATTGTTATTGAAACCCGTTTTGTTTTGATTTTGATTTTTCTCTTATGCGCGGTGGTGAAAACTTTTGTTTTTAATTTTATACAAAATCAACTTTTGTATAATGGCAATTATACAGCATAAATAAATTTTTGTAGCGACGCTTGTAAGTAGCTACGTATGCAGATCTTGAAGAGTAGAGGAATTGTAGCTACATAAAATATCTTGTACGCGTCTATGACGGTTAGCCTCGTGTGCACCTTGCCTAAGTTGCGTATACCTTACGCGGTAGTTATTACATAGGTTTGGTTGCGATCGACGTACAAATGCTAGGGTCTTGAGATCGAAACGTGGACCTGGGTAATCCTGGGATGAGTTTGTACAATATGGGTGCTATGAGTACTTTGATACGGTGTATTTTTCGTACACCTTGGTGACTAGGGTCTCGAGATATAGCAAAAAAAAAAAGGACCCGGGTACGCCTAGAATGTAGTGGTGGGTAATAACAGAATTTGTTGAGTGTTAACACAGTAGCACAGGCACACTTTGCAGTGTTAACACATTGTGTTGACACAATTGTGGTTTAACTGATTATCGAAAGTCGATATGAGTGTTGGCACAATATCAGAGCACAGTACTGTGTTACTTAAGCACCAAATACACGACACGAACATTTCCCCGAACATTCCCGTTATGTCATGTTTCTGCGACCTTTTCTGTCCTGTATGGTGGTGTTTGCCAGTTCGCGCGTCTATGGCGAAATAGCTCATAATCGTAGTAATTTCTGAACGGAACAGACGTGCGCGGAAAAGTAAAATGGACAATAAAAAATTTCTGAGCGAATTTATTGAAATGTATAATTTTTTTTTACGCTTAATTGCCACAGCGAGCAATATTGTTGCAGCACAATTGTTGTCCGTATTCATCGCTGTCTGAAAGAGAACTAATGTTCGGCCAAAAGTTCGTATGGTGTATGGCCAAGCAGCGAACAAGATTGCGGAATGTTCGCGGAAATGTTCGTGTCGTGTATTGGCGCTTTACCTCTAACTCAACCTTTGACGCCATTTAGAAAAGTAAATCATGGCAACATTTATCTTTTTTCATACTCCCATGTTAAGGGAATCTACGTTATATAACCACTACTTTTGTTTAAATCAGGCGTGCTAACCAACGAACCGATATCATTTCGTTACGATAATTAACGTTAATAAACGAAACAAAGGCGCATAATCATAGTCAAAACAAAATAGGTTTTAAATTTAGTTGCAGCTTTTTGACATAATTTTCTATGAGCTATCTACCAAAAAAGCTGGAACTAAATTTAAAACCTATTTTATTTCGACTATGAATATGCCCCAAAGTCATTTCGTTTCGTTTATTAACGTTGATTATCGTAACGAAATGATTTCGGTTCGTTGGTTAAGCATGCCTGGTTTAAATTGAACATTTCAACTTAGAGTACACATTTTGTGCCCACATCTTTTAAACGTTATACACAGGCAAGATTATGAGTACAATCAACACACAAGCAAAACACAATCACAATGGACAATGTATGTATGAATGTGCACTTACGATCTGAGTGTCATTATCTGTGCTATAGAAACAGTCAGCTTTGTGCCATCGAGTGTGCCACTGTGTTATAAATTAATCGATAAGTGTGCGTGTGCGTGCCGCACATTACTGAGTGTTAACACAATAACACAGCACAGTGCTGTGTTACTCAGCCTTATAAGGAGGACAATTGGCGTTTTAAAGCTCTTGAGCTAGCCATTCAGAAATCAAACTATAAAAAATAAGCCAAAGAGGTAAAAGTCTAGTTAAGGGGTCGACTGCCAATACGCGTCAAAAAATATCGAAAGAAGTGTCAAAAGACGCGTATTAATCTCGAGAACAATAAACCGATGGCGGAAAAGAAAATTTTTATCTCTGTCCGGAGATATTTGCAGTTGAAGTTGGCGATTTCCATGTGGTTGTTGTTGTGTTCATACCCACAAAAAAAATTGTCCATCACCGTGGCGGAAGCTACGGTTATACCACACACCCGGACTTGGCATGGCATAGCCCAGGGTTATTTTTTATAAGCGCGGCCGAAGGCCGCCAACGCAGAAAGGTGTTCTGCGAAAAAATACTATGGATCCCCCCCCGATTTCGAAGGTACCCGAGGGTCTTTTTTCGGTTTTTCGTTAATATCTTTTGAACGAGTTAAAATTTTTATTTTCCGCCTTGGGATTATTAATAGTGATGTCAAGATGCGTCGTTTGACACCTCTTTCGATATTTTTGGTAGCGTATTAGCAGTCCACCCCTCAAATAGCCTATTACCGCCAAAGATTTGAGGCCTCCGTTTTGCGAATCCGAAAGCGGAAATCAAAAATTTTACTTCTGTCGAAAGTTATTCACAAACAACCGTAAAATGTGCCGAGAGGGTCCGAAATATAGGGCCTGATCCATACTTTTTTTGCACAGAACACCTTTCTACGTTGGCGGCCTTTAGCAGTGATTTAAAAAATAACCCTGGGTGGGTCCGACACCGGTTTGGGGATCAAAACTCAATGCGCGCAGAACACCTTTCTGCATTAGTATGTGTGTGTGTGCACAACAAATCTGGCAAAAAAACGACCACATGAAAATTTGATCCGATTTTTTGCTTATTTGACAGAAATTAAAACTTAAATTTTCGCTTTTGGACTCTAAAAACGGAGGTCGAGACGCGTCATTTGATACCACCTTTGAAAATTTTTGTTACAAATTAGGTGGTGCACCGTCTTGTAAAACGTTACCGAGGCTAACTGTTGAGTTACTGGTAGCACTCTAAGTGGAGACTATCCACATATGTATATGATCAAAGCGAACTATTAGGTCCGCATGAGCAGAGTGTTCATAAAAATAAGAGTAATTAGAACCAACTTCGAAGATTGAGTTCAGTAGAAAGACCCGGTTTATTGATCAAGCTCAGAACGGTACGGCCCAAATCTTGTGTAACACTTGGTTTTGTAATATACAAAATTAACACAAATGACGGAGCTAGTACGAGGAGAAGCTTCCGAATCGGACGACGAAAGCCATTTGAAAGTAAGATCGGTACACAGAATATAAACCATAACGCTTTCAAAAATTGTGTTTACTTTTATTTTAATAGGGAGCAAATATATTCGCATCTGAAATCCCAGGCGAAGCTACTGAGTCTGATGAAGGTAAAGTTTTTATACATGGTGTTGCTTAACGCATAATAGACCAACCCTTATATGATTCCTATTGGCCCGATAAACAGCTCATTTTTGGCACGCTTGCCAAGGCAGCCGGTTCTGTGTACCGGAGCGACTCGGCATTTTTCCAGACCAAGGACTGTTATTTCAGTGTAACCCCATTTAATTTGTTACGTCCCTCCCACAAATAGTCATCCTCCCAGCAGCGGGACTGCTCCATATTCTCTTGCTCCGGGAAAGTATCGAATCCAATCCGGGTCCGTCTCCTGACCCCGGTACTGTAAATAGTTTTGCTCCGTCTGCCGGAAAAGAATCCTTTTAGGACGGTCATACCCTTGTCATTGTGTCTCGGACAGGTTGTTCTGGGCTAGATCCCAAAACCCGACGTCCACGTAACTTTTATAAATCCTTTGTGGCTCCTTGCTGTTCACGCACAAGGTCGTCCCGTCTCCTCCCCCCTCCCCTCTTTTCCGGCAGCAATCGTGTAGGTCAGGGAAACAGATTCTTAGTCCCTACCTCCTTTTGCACCGTTTGTCAGCACAGAATATATATGTTTTCGACATCCGCCCAATACAGCTCCTGCCTTGGACGGTGCCACTTTCCTAGATGTTCTGGCCTCCGCGACGGCAATTAGCACATGTCTTCAACCTGTCTCTTTCCACCTTTGTCATACCCGAAAAATGGAAAATGGCCAAGGTGGTCCCGCTCCTAAAGCCTGGGAAACGAGCTAACATAGGAGAGTCATATCGCCCGATATCTCTCCTATCGCCAGTAGCCAAGACGCTTGAAGCCATTTTGCTCCCCAACTTCAAAGCAAATTTTCAACTAGCCTGTCTAGAAAACTTCATAGCACAACCACCGCGCTAAATGCCATTAGCACCCAGATAAATTGCGGTTTAAATCACGGCTACCTCCCTGTCCTCTTCAGTTGTTTCACCTTGCTAAACCGGGCATTATCACCGACTAAATCATCCGAGACCTTATTTACAACATGTACGTCCCAGATGTCGACCATTTTGAACATCCGCGTCGATGGCACTACGCTACCGACTGTCCTACACCCCAAAATCCTGGGTGTGACGTTTGATCAGGACCTACATACTATCCCAAATAATATTTTCTTTTTGTAAGAGAGTCGTCGAGATTACAATGGAATAGGACATCAGCCGCAAACTGGCAAAATATATTTAATACCGAAAACATCTGGTATTTTAGTATTCAAATTTTTATAATTTGGAAATTTTTCAGATTAATTTTTATTACCTAACTTAACTTACAAAATTGATTATTTTATCAGAATACGGTTCACATTAGATTGCATTTTTCTCGATTGTTCGGACTCAACCTTAACCAATTTTATATTAAACAGGCGTAAAAAATTACGTCCCAAAATAACTGGCACAGACATGCATTCATCTGAAACAATTTTAAGTTCAACAGTTTTATTTTATTTGTGATTATTATTGCAAGTTTAATAATTCCAAGAATCTCCAAAGTATTTCCTCCGCTTGCTCTGGATCGTCCGTGGGTGAAGGACAAAGACGTCGTCCGTGACGGGTGGCTGCGCCTGGATTGAGGGAGGTTAGGTCGCAAGTGCTGTTGGCGCCCTTGGGCAAGCATCGGAGTACCCTAGTTGGGTTTGCGGCCTAAAAAATAGCGCGATGAAACCCGTCGGGGGGTTACCGTCGCTGAGACTAGAACATCTAGGGAAGTGGCACCGTCCAAGAAAGGAACTGCATTGGGTAGGCGTTGCAAGCATATATATTCTGTGCTGGGAAACGGTGCACAAGGTGATAAGGACTTAGAGTCTATTTCCCTGACCTACTCGTGTGCTGGTGTTAGAAAGAGCTAAAAATACCCTGCTACGGAGACCCAGGGTTGGAGCGGCCGTATGAGCTGGTTGTGGGGGAAACTCGTTTTTTATTTTTTAAGTCAACCGACATTGGTTATACATACATACGTGCATCCGTCGGCCTATCCGTCCGAGGTGTCATCTTAACACGTTTTTTTTTTGTTATAACTTTCATTCAAAGAAATGTATTGTGATGAAATTCAATATACACATTTTCTCACAGTGACTAAGATTCCTGCTAAAAATGGGAATAATAGGAATGCAATCACTCCCACTTGGTATGGTAAGCACCTTGTCGATGGTGTGATGGCTTAGTCAAACTCCATAGCTCCGGACTAGGTGTCTGAGATCTTTAGGGCATTCCATCTACGCCGTTATGCCTATTAGAAGGTGGCGGGATCTCAGTGATCAATAACTTTGGCTAAGGGATGATTTACAGCCAGAGGGTATATCCGACTCTATTTCAATCTTCCCGATACTTGTGTTGATAACATGGAGGGAGGGAGAATACAGTCATAAGCGAGAGCAGGCAAAAGCGCTGCAAGCGATGTGTCGGATAAGGGAAGCAAAATTAGCCTAAAATCAACGGGGTCCGTTATGGAACGGCAGGGGAATCGAACAAGAGAACAGTAATAGGGACGGATCAGAGAGACCGTGTAGGCAGAATGCAGTTCAAGAGTTTTCCCGTGAGAAACCTTCAGTAAAACCAGTATGAGAAGGTAGAAGCTTCACACGGGAGAATGAAACAAACACGTACAACTATCGAAACAGCGCTAAATCGATCCTTCCTGCTCCTTTTGATGCTTTCGGCGAAAAACAACGTTGTCCACATTATGAATTATTTGAGATTACTCGAGTTTATCCCGGACTTTGGACGCTTCAACGAAGATGAAAAGTAAAACTAAAGCTAAATAGCCAAAGTGGCAAGGTTAAAGGACCTCAATTTTACCTGTTGTTTAAACTCGCACTAAAAAACTGTGCTTAAAATAAAATAAGGTAATAGTCTAGTTGAGGGGTCGACTGCTAATACGCTACCAAAAATATCGAGAGAGGTGTCAAACGACGCGTATTAATCTCGAGAACAATAATCCGATGGCGGAAAAGAAAAATTTTATCTCTGTCCGGAGATATTTGCATTTGAAGTTGGCGATTTCCATGTGGTTGTTGTTGTGTTAGTACCCCCCAAAAAAATTGTGCATCACCGTGGCGGTAGCCACGGTTATACCACACACCCGGACTTGGCATGGCTTAGCCCAGGGTTATTTTTTATAATCGCGGCCGAAGGCCGTCAACTCAGAAAGGTGTTCTGCGCAAAAATACTATGGATCCGACCCCCGGTTTCGGAGGTACCCGCGGATCTTTTTTCGGTTTTTCGTTAATATCTTTTGAACGCGTTAAAATTTTTATTTTCCGCCTTCGGATTATTAATACTGATGTCAAGACGCGTCGTTTGACACCTCTCTCGATTGGTAGCGTATTAGCAGTCGACCCCTCAACTAGACTATTACCTAAAATAAAATTTAAATAAAAACTTTAGTAGCATACACGTACAAGCAAAACAATTAACATACAAATATGTTTCCTTTAACATCGTCTTCATTTTACAGGCATGGCTCCTACAAATGTAGACTTAAGGCAGCCTGAACAATGCTATCATCCGCTGGCAAAATCCTGAGCCAGATAAATAATTTTGCATGTAAATACAACAACGACGATTTGAGCTAGATAAATCCAGATAGAAGTCTGGTTCAATTTGTGAGCCAGATAATTTGTTAATTCTTTTTAGGTTGGTAACGCGGCCTTTAATATACCTACTTTTTCAAAAATAGATGTCGCTGCTTAGCCTTTCGCCGTATGAGTTAAATCAAAAACAGCGGCGACATCTGCCTATCACATTTCACGTGTGCGAAAATTTCACGACATCTGCTTCTCAAGTCTCAAGGATCCAGAGCATTCCCGTGAGAATTGAGCGTGAGCCGGAGCTGTAAAGCTCACTGAAAGACGGCATAAAAGTTTCATAACCCGGTTAATCTTAAGTTGGCAACTCTGGCTAAGCAAGTCGAAAGTTTCTTTGCTCGGCTATTTGAAAATTTAATTAATTTGTTTAAAGTGTCAAACAATTGTGAGAATTGCTAAATACATGGTTATATCCTTTCTATTGATCGGAAGTTAATGAACGTTTTTTGTTCTCTGGCGTATTTCTTGTAAAAGTGGATAATTGTGAATCTAAAATTAAATTGCAGTGCAACAACAGTAACTAATGCATTTATAAATTTAATTGCATGCAACAACAACTAGTGCAAGAACAAGTAAATGCACTTTGCGCCATTACTAACTAACCTGACACTTGCCAAGCGGTCTACTGCGCCACCTGTGTGTGAAGACATCTGTCCATCAGTTTATATAAAGGTTACCAGACGTTCATGGGTTGGATTTTATATAAGGTGCCACGATTTTCAAACTTTTGTTGATTAGTAGGGGTTGAGGGGGTCCTAAAAATCACCAAAATGGAATCCGCATCTCTAGGAAACTCTTAGTATATGAAATATAAGCCTTTTAATTTCCAAACTTAGTAAAATTTCAACTTAAGTCCTGCACTTAAAATTCGGGTCGCACATGTCGATAGCGGTATCAAAAGACGCGTATTTGCGTCAAGATTCACAATCCGAAAGCAGAAACTATATTTTTTATCTCGTTTAAAAGTTATTCGCGGAAAACCCTTCGATACTATTGTCGCTTTTTTCGTTGTTGCAATTAAACAAACGAAAACAAATGAAGGTGGTGAATAGTGTTGCGAGCTCCGCAACAATATCTTTTTATCTTGGTAGAACATTATAAGGTGGTGGCACGTCGACATACATGCAAACAAACATACTCTATCAATGTATTTTGATTTTGTAAAACTCTGACGGGTTTCTTTGGAGGTGAGTTTTTATGTTAGTTTTCTTGTTGCCGGTGTCGGATCGGTTAAGGGTAATTTTTTTAAAGGTATTCTACGCAGAATTACTGTGCATGGCGTAGCCGGTGTTAGATCAGCTAAGGGTTGTTTTTGTAAAGTGCGGCCGAAGGCCGCCTACGTAGAAGGGTGTACTACGCAGAAGGACATCACCGTGGCGGTAGCCACGGTTATACCACACATCCGGACTTGGCATGGCGTAGCCCAGGGTTATTTTTTATAAGCGCGGCCGAAGGCCACCTATGCAAAAAGGTGTTCTACGCAGAATTACTGTGCATGGCCACCAAAAACCAGCTTTTTCAATTTTTTGGTAAATAAAAGCTAGAAAATTTAAAGATGTATATACATCAGATAAAATGTATTTTTTTATGTTATTTTTCGATTTTTTAATTTTTGAAATCCATCCACTAGCTTCGGAGATATTTTGATTTGAAAAATTCATAATTTCGCCTTTTGACATAGAATTACCCCCAAACCTTTCATTTGCACCAAAATAGAAATAATAGAAATCAGCATAAAAATCTCTATAAAGAAATGTCAAAAGACGCGTATTAATCTCGAGAACAATAATCCGAAGGCGGAAAAGAAAAATTTTATCTCTGTCGGGAGATATTTGCAGTTGAAGTTGGCGATTTTCATGTGGTTGTTGTTGTGTTTGTACCCACAAAAAAAATTTTGCATCACCGTGGCGGTAACCACGGTTATACCACACACCCGGACTTGGCATGGCGTAGCCCAGGGTTATTTGTTATAAGCGCGGCCGAAGGCCGCCAACGCAGAAAGATGTTCTGCGCAAAAATACTATGGATCCCACTCCCGGTATCGGAGGTACCCGCGGGTCTTTTTTCAGTTTTTCGTTAATGTCTTTTGAACGAGTTAAAATTTTTATTTTCCGCCTTCGTATCATCAATACTGATGTCAAGACGCGTCGTTTGACACCTCTCTCGATATTTTTGGTAGCGTATTAGCAGTCGACCCCTCAACTAGACTATTACCGCCCCTTTTTGTAAATTCTTATCATAAAAAATTTTAATATTTACTTAAAAATCTCGCGTTCCGGTAAATTAAATACATTAATTTCAAATTATTCAGAGAATTACAAAAACAAAATACATTGATAGTGTATGTTTGTTTGCATTTATGTCGACGTGCCACCACCTTATAATGTTCTACCAAGATAAAAAGATATTGTTGCGGAGCTGGCAACACTATTCACCACCTTCATTTGTTTAATTGCAACCATTGTAAACTTTACCAAGTAGCGCAACTAACAGCTGATCGCTCACAATTTGTACACACACACAAACATCACTAATGGCCATATTACGGAAATCTTAGGGAAATTGAAGTTAAATTTTTAAACAGACAAAATGTTATAATTTTGGAATATATACCATCTAGGACACCTTAATTGCAGTAATTGAAAGAAAATGTTTGCTTATACTCAAGTATTTAATTATATTTTCTAAATTTATCTGTAATATTGATACAATGATTGATCCAATGCAACTCTGGTCTTCCTACTGTCCTTCATTCCACTCCATTCGAGTGCCTATTTTCACGGCCTGAGAGTGCCTTCCACTCTATTCGCAACATAACCTCGAATTAAGCTGCCAAACTATATAGTAAACAATGATTGCAACAAAGAAAAAAGACAATAGTATCGACGGGTTTTCCGCGATAAAAAATAAACGTGATAAAAAATATAGTTTCTGCCTTCGGATTCTAAATCTTGACGCAAATACGCGTCTTTTGATATCGCTATCGACACGTGCGACCCGAATTTTAAGTGCAGGACTTAAGTTGAAATTTTACTAAATTTGGGAATTAAAAAGCTTATATTTCATAAACTAAGAGTTTCCTAGAGTTGCGGACGATAATTTTGTGATTTTTAGGACCCCCTCCACCCCTCGAAAAAAAAGTTGGAAAATCGTGGCACCTTTATTCAAAATATTCCCCCTCAACTTACTCATGGATGACTTTTGCGGAAAATGTGATAAGGGTTTTGGTCGTACTGACAATACAAGTGTGCCGTGTAATGGCTTTTGTAAAAAGCGCTTCCATCGTGCGTGCTGTGAGGGCGCCATCACTGAATATGACGTTAAACTAATAAAATCAAATTATAATATACGCTACATGTGTGTGGAGTGTTTAAATGCGCGTGTTAAAATTTCGAAGGCATTTGACTCCGTCCTAGCCTCTCAAAAACTGGGGCTGGAAGCTATAATGACTGCCTTTGAAGTAAAATTCAGGGATTTGTCTACCCAAATAGATGGCATAAAAAACTTAATTTGTTGTAACCAAACTGTTAACATAGAGGAAGAAAAAAGTAGCAAAAAAGACAAAGCGAAGGAAAAAGCAAGTTCAAATAAGTGCAGTGCTAAAAATAAAAACATAAACAATAAGAACAATCGTGATAGCATTGGTGTGTTGGCTGCCGAAATCGGTGCGCTCAAAGCTGCAGTGAGTTCGTGTACTTTGCCCCCAAAACACAACAACGATGCTATGCTTACATATGCATCGGATCTATGCACTTTCTCGCCGTTGCCTTCTGGCTCGCATTCGCAGTGTACGGGTCCCCCTCTCAACACTCCTCTAGAAGGTTCACAGCTACATATAGCTGATAATGCAACGGCTATGCTCACACTTACATCCCTCTCTGTGCCTATCCCACCTTCTTTTTCGTCAAATGTATTGTCACCGTCCGCTATCTGCAGTGACGCCAGGCTGCCTACTGTTGAAAATTCTGGTGCCGCTAATTAAAACAATTTCACCGCCGCCGATAATGTACATACTGTCGTCCCACATACTAATAATGATGCCGTTCTTTTTGTTGTTGTAGCAATGCTCGCCCCACCTAATTGCCGCGACCGATCACAAATTGTCATCAATAATAATGATGCCGTCGACACCTCAAGTACCTCTTATGCTGTAAATACCAATGATAAGCCTCATTCCGCTAATATTGGGTCTGCTGATAACGCTGATAATATTATTAATGATGTTAATACTGGAGTGCAACCTGAGGCCCACAGAGAGGTGACTGCTGTGCCGCCTCCTCGTAGGTCGATATTTGTATCACGGCTTCACGCATCGTTGACGGAAGATGGCATAAGCATTGTGAATGATGACTAAGTGTGATATCTTCTGCATAAACGTCAAAATTCCAAAGCGATTGGATCACCTGATTTGTAAATGACTATCGCTGTCTCATTATGTATCTCTTTCTATCACCCGCTGAAGATAGGCGCCGCAATATTGAACAGCCTGTCAAAACGCTGAAAAGTAGCCATATTGAACAGCCTGTCAGGCAGTTGACAGATAAGATAACACACTTTGTCATCATTCCCAATGGACATAAGTGTTTACCATAGTGTACCTAGACAAGTGTGTCAACTAAGCAATATACGTCAAAACTACAAACAGCCTCGCTCACCTGATGCAAATCTCGGGTCTAGAGTTGCATTTTTGGTACGTAAGAGTACTTCAAGCTGAGTTGCATTTGATAGTTTAATAAAATTTTGTAGTATTTACAGATGAAATAGTTGCATATATTTCAGCGGAAATAAGAATACTAGAAGATTTGTAGCCTGCAATAATGCGGAAACACACGGAAAGCAAAATTTATTTAAATTAGAGTCAAAATATAAAGCGCCACACGTGTAACATGGAAAAATTTCACTTCTATGGCTGTTTACACAAATGCATAAGGGCAAAATTATATAAAAGCTTTGGTCGCTTCAAAGCAAATATAACGTATGGCGTTTCATTGTTTTTCGTATGGCGTTGTCAAAGCGTAGGCACGCAACCAAAGCATTTATGGAAATTGTTTGATACTTCGCCAGACAGATGAATTAATTAATGCAACACAACCAAAGCGTCTGTGTAAATCCGCCTTAATTTTTATAGCTGTGAAAGTCTCCTGAAAATAAAATGGTGCTGTAAGTGCAAACAAATCAAACTCCTATATGACACTGCTTTATTTTCTATGTTTTTTCTCTTATATTTTCTGTCGAGGGAGCCAATAAGGTTTAAGTACCGGTGTAAGTGTGTGAACTATATTTAAAAAAACTAACGAAATACAAGAAAAATACAAAGTAGTTCATTAAAAACAAACAAGCCAGTTTGTATTTCGATAGGGTTTTTTGACAATAGGCCGTTTTTTCTTTATTTTTTCGGACAAATGAAAATTTTTGTTTTTGGTTTCAAAATTTTGTGCGTAAAAACACAACTAAATTCAAAGTGTAAATTGTGTGTGCAAATGAGTTTTCAATAAGTGTACATTTTTCAGTTTTTCATAGTTAAGGAATTGACGTTTTCTCTGCTTTTTGCTCTTAAAAACCCTCTGTAATAAATTAAACTTTTAATAAAAATGAATAACTCTGAAATGAACACTTTTCGCCATGATATAAAATTAAAACGCTGTGGAACAGGAGCAACACTTTTGTGACTACATAAACCCTGTTTCAATCTTTTACGTCTCTGCACAGAACCCTAATTGACGTTTTCAACCAAAACAAGAATGGCAACCCAGATTTTCCCGTTATGCTCACTTAAGCGAGTGCCTGTCAGAAAGAAGTCAACACACTTGCACTTGTACACTATGGTGTTTACAAATTTAATTTTAAGTATGAAAGGGTCATCTCGTCTTTTAAAATATCAGTGCCTGATGCATATTTTGACAAAATTCTTGAACAGTCTTTTTGGCCGAAACATTCGGTGGTACATTTGTTCACAAAAAAGGCAAATGTAAGAATTTCAAAAAACTTACCGGACTCGGCAAGAATACCACAGACGTAAATATCGGTTTGTCTTATATATCTATTCATCTTCTGACTCTTCCCGTTTGGATTTACTTCAGGCCGGTTTGGACTCATTTCAATTATGGTGTACAGTAAATCTACTAGTTTTGAACTGCTGCAAATGTAAACTAATGCCATTTCACAGAGTCAACCCAGTTTTAAAATCCTATATGCTAGATGGTGCTCCCTTGGAGCGTATATCTGTAGTATGTGACCTAGGTGTTCTTTTTGATGCGAAGTTGAGCTTTAACATGCATATTTCATCTATTGTAAACAAGGCATCGGGTGTACTCGGATTTATTAAAAGACTAGCTTTTACCCGCGGTCCCGTCCGCAAGGAGGAGGAGCCTGCTTGTCAAGATATCTGTTTAAAAATTATTTTTGCCTAATGTATTTTATTTTTGTAATTTAGTAAAAAAAAAAGAACTAAATGAGAAGATAAGCTGAAAGGCACGCTTTCATGAATAGTACAATACAGTTTTTTTCGAATAAAAAAAAAATACATTTTGTTTTTAAATTAAATTAACTGATATGAGATGGGTGAAAGAATTACTACTCATAGAACGAAGGAGTGAAACTACAATTAGTTAAAACCAAAGAGAATTTTTTAGATGAAAATAGTGTTGCTTTTTCGGGTATTTAGTTGGTTAAAATATTACAAAAGTGTAATTATAGTTATAACAGTTCGTTACAGGATTCATTTAAAAACTCAAAAATAGAACGAAAAAGCTGTGTTAGATTGAAGATAAAACATACCGAATTTTAATTACGAATAATTATCAGCAAAAAAAAAAAAATCCAAAGCCATAAAAGCTCATAATTTAAAAAGGCATGTGTGCTGAACTACCGGTTGCGAAGAGACCTAAAATGATCCCGGAAGGGTCCCAAGTTGATAATAAAATTCCCGGACAGATCCCGAAAATCATTCAGAAATTAACCAGGAGGGGTCCCAAAATGATTCCGAAATAGTCACGAAAAATTCGTGAAATAAACCTGACGGGATCCAGAGAACCATCCAGAATTGTTCTCTGACGGGTCCGCAAAAGATTGTGAGGTAGTCCGGAAAGAGTCCCGAAAAAACTCCGACGGAATCCCGGACAGCTCCCGAAAATCATGCAGAATATATCAAGGAGGGGTCTCAAAATGATTCCGAAATAGTCCCGAAAAAGTCCCGAAATGACACTGAAAGGATCTCGGGCGGATCCCGAAAACCATCCAGAATTGATATCTAAAGGGGCCGCAAATTATCCCAAAATAGTCCAGAAAAAGTCCAGACAAAATTCCGACGGGATCTTGGACGAATCCCGAAAATCATTCAGAAATTATCCCGAAATAGTCCCAAAATGATTCCGAAATAGTCCAGAAAAAGTACCGAAATAACTCCGACGGGATCCTGGACAGATCCTGAAAATCATCCAGAAATTATCCCGGAGGGGTCCCAAAATGATCCCGAAAAAGTCCAGGAATGGCCCCGACGAGTTCCTGACGGATCCCGAAAACCATCCAAAAATTATGCCGGAAGGGACACCAAATGATCCCGAAAAAGTCACGAAATGACCCCGACGGGATCCCGAAAACTATCTAGAGATGGTGCCGGAAGGTACCGCAAACGATCCCGAAATAGTCCCGAAATGACCCGACGGGATTCCGAACGGATCGCGAAAACTATCCAGAAATGATGCCGGAAAGGTTCCCAAATGATCCCCTAATAGTCCCGAAATTACCCTGCTGGGATTCCGAACGGATCCCGAAAACCATACAGAAATTATGCCGAAAGGGTCTCCAAATGATCACGAATTAGTCGAGAAAAAGTCCCGAAATCACCCCGACGTGATCCCGGACGCATCCCGAAAACCATCTAGAAATGATGCCGAAAAATACCCCATATGATCCCGAAAAAGTTCCGAAATGACCCGGACGGGATCCCGAAAACCATCTAGAAATCATGCCGGAAGGTACCCCAAATGATCCCGAAAAAGTCCTAAAATGACCCCGACGGGTCCCGGACGAATCCCGAAAACCATCCAGAAATGATGCCGGAAGGGACCCCAAATGATCCCGAAAAAGTCCCGAAATTACCCCGACGGAATCCCGGACGGATACCGAAAACCATCTAAAAATGATGCCGGAAAATACCCCAAATGATCCCGAAAAAGTTCCGAAATGATCCCGACGGGATCCCGGACGGATTCCGAAAACTATCCAGAAATGATGCCGGAAAGGTCCTCAAATGATCCACGAATAGTCCCGAAATGACCCTGACGGGATCCCGAACGGATACCGAAAACCATCTAGAAATGATGCCGGAAAATACCCCAAATGATCCCGAAAAAGTTCCGAAATGATCCCGACGGGATCCCGGACGGATTCCGAAAACTATCCAGAAATGATGCCGGAGAGGTCCTCAAATGATCTCCTAATAGTCTCGCAATGACCCTGACGGGATCCCGAAGGTATCTCGAAAACCATACAGAAATGATGTCGGAAAATACCCCAAATGATCCCGAAAAAGTCCGAAATGATACAGACGGGATCCCGAACGGATCCCGAAAACCATCCAGAAATGATGCCGAAAGGGTCCCCAAATGATCCCGTATTAGTCGAGAAAAAGTTCCGAAATAACCCCGACGGAATCCCGGACGAATCCTGAAAACCATCCAGAAATGATCCCGGAGGGGACCCCAAATGATTCCGAAAAAGTCCCGAAATGATCCCAACGGGATCGCGGACGGATACCGAAATACAAATACAAATAAAGGTCTTCAAATTATCCCCTATTAGTCCCGAAATGATTCCCGACGGATCCCGGAAACTATGCAGAAATGATGCCGGAAAGGTCTTCAAATGATCCCCTAATAGTCCCGAAATGATCCTGGACGGATCCCGAAAACCATCCAGAAATGATGCCAAAAGGGACCCCATATGATCCCGAAAAAGCCCCGAAATGACCCGGACGGATCACGAAAACCATCCAGAAATGATGGCGGAAGGGACGCCATATGATCCCGAAAAAGTCCCAAAAAGACCCCGACGGGATCCCGGACGGATCCCGAAAACCATCCAGAAATGATCCCGGAAGGGTTTCTATATGACCCTAAGAGTTACATAGAAACATACAGGTAAAGCTAATAAAAGCGTGCTAATCAAAACAATTGAAGAAGGGTGGATGGCGGGAGGAGAAGGAGAGGACCACTGATCGTTTTTCCAAAATTGTTTAGATCTCGATCTGTATGTGCCAGATACCAAAAACTATTGATTTTGAAGAAAATGTATATTGAGTTATAACAATTTAAAGATTTTACACCAGAGGTGGTGAGAAGGGGGGAGGGGGGACGGAGGGTGTCACTGCTCATTTTGTAAGCCCTCGACTTATTTGACCTATTGAGTTGTAATATTGGTGAAGGTCAGTAAAGGTAAAATTATAATGTGAAAAAATTATAAAAAGTAATTGTTCGGAGGGGGCGTGGGACCACCACCCCCCTTTCCATGTTCGAAAAAATTTCGCTAGTAGAGTATTGTCTGTGTCCCAAATTTCATCAAAATCCGTGTAGCCGTTCTGGCGTGATTCAGTCACAAAGACGAAAAAATACAATAATTAAATTATAACTGTTCCTAGGGGGCGGGGACCTCCCCCCTTTTCAAAAAAATATAGCTAGTAGATCCTTCTAGGCTATTGGCTATATGTGGGCAAAATTTCATCCAAATCGGTCCAGCCGTTCTTGCGTGATAGAGTCACAAAGACAAACGTCTGGACAAACATCTAAACATCCAAACTTTGCCATTTATAATATATATTAGATATTAGATGGGCTAAAGAATTTGGTGATCCTTATTTAACCAAGACCCTTTACACATCTTTGGTTCGCACAATATTTGAGTATTGTTCCTGTATTTGGTCCCCGTTCAAAATATTGGGAGAGGTGTCAAAAGACGCGTTTCGATCCCAGGACCACGAATCCGAGAGCGGAAATTCAAAATTTAATTTCTGTCAAAAGTTATTTCCAAAAAAACGAAAAATGGCCCCGGAGCGCTCCGAAACCGGTGGTGGGATCCATAGTATTTTTGCGCATAACACCTTTCTGCATTGGCGGCCTTCGGCCGCGCTTATAAAAAATTACCCGGGGTGGGTCCAACACTGGTTTGGAAACCAAAACTATATCCGCGCAAAACACTTTTACCCACAGTTTTTCTTGTGGGTACTGCAAAATCATCAAAACAACAACAAACACATGAAAATGTTAGATTTTGTTTGCAAATATCTCCGAAACGAAATAAAATTTTGAATTTCCGCCTTCGGATTCGTGATCCTGGGTGCAAAGCGCGTCTTTTGCCACCTCTCTCGATATTTTTGGTAGCGTATTAGCAGTCGACCCCTCAACTAGACTTCTACCAAAATTACCCTGGGTGGGTCCAACACCGGTTTGGGGCCCAAAACTATATCCGCACAAAACACTTACGTCCACAATTTTTTTTGAGGGTACAACAACATTACAACAATCACATGAAAATCGCCAACTTCAACTATCTCCGGACAGAGATACAATTTTTCTTCTCCGCCTTCGGATTATTCTCGAGATTAATACGCGCATTAGCAGTGTCATGCTATCGTAAAGAATTACCCCCAAGTTCCATGAGGAGCTTGGGGTCACCAGAGCCTCGTCTATTAGTGAAACAGACACACAGATTTTTTTCTCTTATAGTCAAGGGATGTTTGCAAATCCCTTAACACACTAGGTTAAGAGAGAGCTGGCGATCTATACAATGGGCTCTGAACTTCTTTTTTATCTTATTAATTTAGGTGATAGTCTAGTTGAGGGGTCGACTGCTAATACGCTACCATCTTTAGAACAATAATCCGAAGGCGGAAAAGAAAAATTTTATCTCTGTCCGGAGATATTTGCAGTTGAAGTTGGCGATTTCCATGTGGTTGTTGTTGTGTTGTACCCACAAAAAAATTTGTGCATCACTGTGGCGGTAGCCACGGTTATACCACACACCCGGACTTGGCATGGCGTAGCCCGGGGTTATTTTTTATAACGCAGAAAGGTGTTCTGCGCAAAAATTCCATGGATCCGACCCCCGGTTTCGGAGGTACCCGCGGGTCTTTTTTCGGTTTTTCGTTAATATCTTTTGAACGCGTTAAAATTTTTATTTTCCGCCTTCGGATTATTAATACTGATATCAAGACGCGTCGTTCGACACCTCTCTCGATATTTTTGGTAGCGTATTAGCAGTCGATCCCTTAACTAGACTATTACCTTAATTTATAATCGCAAGTTCTTACGAGTGTATAGTAGCTTAAAATGAGATAAAACAATAAAAATTCACACAAAATAAAATCAAGGTTTTGCGGAATAATTTCTGAACTGTCATTAAAAATGACACTGTCATTTCGATCATTGTTTACTATATAGTTTGGCAGCTTAAATAGAGATTATGTTACGAATAGAGTGGAAGGCAGTGGACTAGGCAGTCGAATGTCATATAATGAAGGAATGGTGTTCGGAGTTTTTTCAAAGTTAAAAAAAAAAATGATAAAGCTTTAATATAAATAAAACTATTGTTTTAATAACAACAAAAACGCCGTATATATTCTATATACATAAATTCGTAAGAATTATCTCACTTCAAAATTTGAGTTAAATAATCTAAAGTTTTTGTTTGAAACTGAGTCGAGAACTGTGCGTGTGAATGTGCGAATTTTCACCGATCAGCTGTTAGTTGCGCTACTTGGTAAAATTTACAATGATTTCGATGACAGTACGGAATGTTACATGTGTTAGTGGAGAGCGAAAAAAGCTTTGAATGTGTGGGTGAACTAGTTACCCCCGTCTTGTAGGGTAATTAGTTCCCATGGTTGTATTTATGATCTTACAACTCGGCCAACCTGAAACTGTATCCACCTCGATATAATATCTTAATTTCTATTTTTACTGTCGTACATTTCCTAATCTGATACAATTCGTTATTTGTGTTCAGAATTACAGCTCGCACTGTATTGACCTTGATACATTATAACTTACTTTCTATCTTCACTTTCGTACATTTCTTAATCTAATACAATTCGCTATTTGCTTTCAGTTACAGCTCGGCCAATCTGACACTGTAATCGACCTCGATACAATATAACTTAATTTCTAACAAATATTAGTCTGATTCCTCTACATCTCCATCCGGCGATTGAGGTCAGCTTTTATTCGGTAGGCTTCAACTACTCCATCATAAGGCAACTGTGTGAGCTGGCAGTTATCAATATCCCGTACAACATACCTATCATGACAGACCACCTTGTGTATTACATATGGATCTTTGTATACGGGAATAAATATTTTTTTACTTCCGCAAGTAGTATCAACGTTTCTTATAACAACATAGTTTCCTACGTCGTACGTCTTGGTTGTAGTTGTTGAATTAATCCAAGGATTTCCAATGTCGCATAAATTAATTTAGCCAAATAAGTATTGCAGTATTCATTCGTTTTTATTAGAAAAAAGTGTACTTTACAAAAGACCGATATATACATACATAACATACAGGATCAACTAACTGAACTAACTTAAAAAAAAGGGTTGCCATAAATGTTGAAATGGTATTTGACATTTGTCGTCTTTCAGTGAGTTTTACAGCTCCGGCTCACGCTCAATTCTCACGGGAATGCTCTGGATCATTGAGAGACTTGAGAAGCAGATGTCGTGAAATTTTCCACACGTGAAATGTGATAGGCAGATGCCGCTGCTGTTTTTCATTTAACTCATACGGCGAAAGGCTAAGCAGCGACATCTATTTTTGAAAAAGTAGGTATACTAAAGGCCGCGTTGCCAACCTAAAAAGAAATAATTAACAAATTATCTGGCTCACAAATTGAACCAGACCTATCTGGATTTATCTGGCTCAAATGGTTGTTGTACCATTTACATGCAAATTATTTATCTGGCTCAGGATTTTGCCACCGGATGATAGCTAGTGATATCTCAACACTTCCACTCATTGTCTAATAAAATTTCAGCTATATTTTAAAACTCCTTGTTAATCAAATGTTAAATTCATATATTGGCATAAAAGTATGTGCCGATTCTGATTTAATGGCTTTAATGGCTGCAATTTGTTCTTCGGTACAAATATATTCCAAGTCGAAATAGCCTTCTTCAAATTTTTCCCTTATGAAGTGATATTCGACATCAATATGCTTCGTTCGTTTGTGGAATACGGGGTTTTTGATTAGTCGGATCGCGCTTATATTATCCACGTATAGCTTGACCTTGAAATCGTTTTTCCCCGACAGCTCGGCCACAAGTAAATTTAACCAAACTAGCTCTTTAACTGCTTGACAGGCGGCTACATACTCCGATTCTGTTGAAGAAGTTGATACTGACTGTTGCCTGATTGACGCCCAACTAATAACACCCGAACCAATATGGAAGACATAACCGCTCGTTGACATTCTAGTATCTGTGTCTCCAGCGTAGTCTGCATCGCTATAACCAACCAAATCAAATTTACTGTCGCTTTTGTAAAGGATACCTGTACTTAACGTGCCCCTTATGTACTTCATGATTCGTTGTACAGCATTAATATGTGCTGCAGTTGGTCGCTCCAAATATCGGCTCACGACACCTTTAGCATAACTGATATCTGGTCTTGTTCCGATTGCCAAATACATCAGACTGCCAACGGCTTCTCGATACGGAAATTATTTTTCGTGCTTGTCGTTTACAAAATCACTAAGCTTTTGATTGAAGTTCATCGAAACTGATACTGCTTTACAATCCATCATGTTAAAACGATTTAAAACTTTCATGGTATATGCTTTTTGGTGTATATGGATTGAATTATCGGATAACTTTTCAATTTCGAACCCGAGAAAATATTTGGCTTCAAATACTTTTACTACAAAATGTTGTCGTAAGTATGAAATGATCACATCAATTTCGCTCTCTTCGTTTGTTGCTAACAATCCATCATCCACATAGATGGCGATAATGGTTATTTCATTGTCCTTCTTACGAACAAACACACATGGATCTGAACTGCTAGGCGTGAAATCGAATTTGCGAATGAAAAACGTGATTTTTTGGTTCCAGCATCGCGAAGCTTGCTTAAGTTTATATAAGCTTTTGATTAATTTGCATACGCGCCTACTCTTGTCTTCATAACCTACTGGTTGTTTTTCCTTTAGTTCACCGTAAAAAAAAGCTGTTTTAGTGTCGAACTGAATTAGCTTCATTATTAAATTGTGGAGCTTTTCGGCCGATTTTTTTGAAATAAAACCATCGTTTATTTTAATGCAAAATTATATAAATATAAAAAACACCGCACATCTTCTCTTGTCTAGGCTCAGACATTTTGTGACTCGCTGCCAAATCCAAAATTAATCGAACCGACGTATATTTCACTACTGGACTAAAAGCTTCTTCATAATCCACACCATACTGTTGTGTGAAACCACGAACAACTCAACGCGCTTTGAATCGTTCTATCGTGCTATCTGGGTTTTGCTTCACTTTGAACACCCAACGGTTGTCAATTACCTTTTGATCTTTCGGAGCATCAACTAGTTTCCAAGCATAAGTGATTCATATTCTTCGTCCATCGCATGCTTCCACTGTTGCACTTCTTTTGAATTAATTGCCTCCTCATATGATATTGGTTCACAAATTAACGCCGAATAACCTGATTCGATCAGTCGACTTGGTGTATTAACTTTTGGTCGAAAATTATATCGCTCGTTTTGTCGCGATTCATGATCATCACACGTCTCCTCATCATTTGTCAAAACATTTTCTTCTTGGGAAGTGATTTCATCTTTATTTTCACAATTGTTGCTGACCTCGCTATCTTCAATTTCTGATTCTTTGTGAATCACATACTTGACAGGTTGCTTCTCGTTGAATCGAATGTTGCAACTCATAAAAACCTTTTCGCTAGATGGATCATACAACCGGAAATTATTATTTGTGGACTCGAAACCAATTAAATAAACCTTTTTGGCTTTTGGGTCCCATTCCTTACGACCCGTTTGTTTCGGAATCTGTACAAAGCATTCGGTTCCGAAAATTTTTACATGACCCAAATGTGGTTTGCGATCAAACCATTTTTCATATGGCGTGCTTCCAACGCAATTGCTGTTTGTTGTGCGATTCAATAAATATGTTGCTGTGCGTACTGCTTCCGGCCATAGTGATTTCAGCAAACCACTTGCAATGAGCATCGTTCTCGCACGTTCTTGGACAGTACCATTGTCACGTTCGATGCGACCATTTTGTTCGGGAGTGTACGGCGCGATGCCTTCAAGCTGAATACCTTCATTTCTTAATAAGTTTGTCAATACTTTTCGATTGATAAATTCTCTTCCATTATCGAATCGAAAATGCTTGATTTGTGCACCATTCATATTTTTAACAAGTGGTACTAATGACTATAAGCCTCATCTTTTGACTTTAGTAAAAACACAAAACGAAAATTAGTGGCTTCATCTTTAACTAACATAAAGTAGCGAATACCACCTACTCCATTAATTTCACTCGGGCCGCACAAGTCTACATGTATATATTCGCCTCTTGCTGATGCTCGCTTAACAGACGTTTTGTGTGTTGCTCTGGTCATTTTACCATATGCGAAATCTTCGCAAAACAAACTTTCATTATCAGACAAACTGACACCAGTAACTAGACCATTATTACACATTTGATTGATAGCGTCAGCATGCACATGTCCCAAACGACGATGCCAATGCTGCAATGAAACAGCGGCAACGTTTGCATATTCATCAATATGTAATCGAAAACTCATTTTAATTTGATTCAGTTCGTTGCGTTTTCCTACGACAACAACTTTGTTCAACTGGTCGACAAATTTTCAACCGTCTTTGTCGATTATCACTGTGATACCTTTATCTGTTATCATGCTTGTTGATAGCAGATTTTCGCTGAGTTCCGGAACGTACAGTACATTTTCTAGACGAACTGGCTTCCATTGATTGTCTACTTTTACATCGATTAGAATTGTTCCTATTGCTTCGATTTGTAAGCAACTATTATTTGCGACTTTAACTTTGCTACCGTTTGTGTGCTTTCGTAGCGTAGAAAACCATTCTCGATGAAATGTCATATGTTTTTTTGCTGCAGAATCGGCGTACCAACTATCAGATTCCTTACCTGGTAATTCCATTGTTTGCTGTACGGAACACCATGTCATTTCACCACCTTCTTTGTTGGTTTTGCCTGTAGATTTTCTTTCATATTTTGGACAGCCCTTATCTCTAGCCCAATGGCCTTTCTGCCCGCACGCATTAAACCTCGTTTTTTGCTTCAAATTATCAATTTTTAATTTCGGATTTGAATCTTTTCTATTATATAGTTTCGGCTTAGTTTTTGCTGAAAACGCTGCTCTAACACCAGCTGTTTCTTCTCCATTTAGTCGATTTAGATTTTCTTCTTCCAACTGTAAAGATGACATCAATGCATTAATCGTTCGATTTTCTTTAGTGTTGTACCACACTGTTTTATAATTATTAAAATTTGACGTTAAACCAGTAATGATACGTGCCATCTTTAATCTATCGTATAGTTTTTCATTTTGCTGTTTGATTTCTGACGCTAGTTGATTAACTCGAGCTACATAACCTGCTACCGATTCATCATCTCGCATTTTCACTGTAAGAAATTCTTCGTATAAAGTCATTGCTCGGATATCGGAATTCTTTTAATAAATGCTTCCGAGCTTTTCCATGATTTCTTTTGAAGTTTTACATGTCAAAACAAGATTTCCATGCTCAGCATCCAACGACTGCATAATAGCATTCATGGCTTTTCCCTCGTTTCGATGTCTGTTGGGATGCCCAGGTTTCTGGGTATTCAACAGAAACTGTTTGGTCAGCATCTCATTTCTCTCCTTGATGGGGAGTATTCTCGCCTCATTATGCAGATGGTGTTCTGGGGACATAAGAAGACAGCCCGTGGCGATTCTGAGAGCAGTATTTTGGCAGGCCTGTAGTTTCTTCCAGTGGGTAGTTTTTAGGCTTGGCGACCATATGGGTGACGCGTAGCACGTAATCGGCTGGCTAATTGCTTTGTATGTGGTCATGAGCGTTTCTTTATCTTTTCCCCAGGTACTGCTAGCAAGGGATTTGAGGATTTTATTACGGCTCTGAATTCTCGGAACAATTGCGGTTGCGTACGCACCAAAATGTAGATCCTGATCAAACGTCACACCCAAGATTTTGGGGTGTAGGACAGTCGGTAGCGTAGTGCCATCGACGTGGATGTTCAATATGGTCGACATTTGGGGCGTCCATGTTGTAAATAAGGTCGCGGAAGATTTAGTCGGTGACAAAGCCAGGTTTCGCGAGGCGAAAAAACTGGAGAGATCAGGGAGATAGCCGTTTATTTTATTGCATAGCTCATCGATCTCTTGGCCTGGGCCTGTGGCCATTATTGTGCAGTCATCGGCGTAGGAAACGATTGTGACTCCTTCCGGTGGTGAAGGTAGCTTAGATATGTAGAAGTTAAACAAAAGTGGGGATAGGACACCACCCTGTGGCACCCCTTGTTTAATTCTCCTTGGTGTTGATGTTTCGTTTCTGAATTGCACCGATGCCTGCCGACCACCCAGATAATTTGCGGTCCACCTTTTAAGACATGGGGGAAGGGTAGACCCTTCCAGGTCTTGCAGTAATGAGCCATGGTTGACCGTATCAAAGGCTTTTGATAGGTCTAGCGCCACGAGTACTGTTCTATGGTGGGGGTATTGATTCAAATCGCAATTTATCTGGGTGCTAATGACATTTAGCGCGGAGGTAGTGCTATAGAGTTTTCTGAAGCCATGCTGATGAGGGGCTAGCTGCAAATGTGCTTAGAAATAAGGGAGCAGAATGGCTTAGGATGCATTATATATTGTCGGCAGAAAGCGCTCGCGCATTTTTCCGCATCCGACAGCACCTTATCGCCAAAGGCGATGGAAACTTTGTCTTTGTGCTTAGTCGGATTCGATAGGGACTTTACGGTGGACCAAAGTTTACCTACACCGGTAGAGAGGTTACAACCTCTTACGTGCTCTTCCCATTTCGCCCGCTTGTGTTCGTCCACAAGCAATCTGATGCGTTGGTTTATATCCCTTATTTGGGGGTCGCCTGGATCAAGCTGTCTTATAAGGTCGCGTTCCCTCGCTAAGCTCGCGGCCTCCGCCGGGAAGTGGGCCGGATTTCGGGAACTCTCCCGGCGGGAATGAAATGTGCCGAGGCGGATTCAATGACCTTACGGAAGGCACGCTCCCCTTGGCGGGCATCAGTCGGGATAGGAAGGGCAGCAAAGCTGCTGTCTGTTGCAGATTTATATTCTTCCCACTTTCCTTTTTTGAAGTTTATGAAAGTGCGTTTTTCGGTGACGATGAAGTCGGCGGTACGCTCGAACGAAATAAGTATGGGCAGGTGGTCGGATGCCAATGTTACCATCGGCTGCCAGTTGACGCAGTTTACGAGTTCTGCGCTCACGATTGAGGTATCTGGCGAGCTATGACAGCTTCCTACCATACGTGTGGGGGCGTCTCCGTTTATTGTGCAGAACGTCGTTTCTTCTATTTAATCCGCCAACATCTCACCCCTACTGTCCGCCCGCAAGTTTGAATGCCATAGGTCGTGATGGGCATTGAAATCGCCTAAGATAATGCGATTGTTGCCAGTGAGTAAGGCCTCGATTTTAGGGCGGTATCCACTGGAGCAACAGGTGACAGGAGGGATGTAGATGTTGATGATTTCTAGATTTGCATCGCCTGACCGGATAGATAGGCCTTGACGTTCTAAGACATTGTCCCTGCGGTCGATGCCAGGATCAAATATATGATATTGCACAGAGTGGTGTATAATAAACGCGAGGCCGCCTCCATTTCCGCTCTCGCGGTCCTTCCTGTGGACATTATACCCAGAGCAGGTCTGCAACGCAGATCTTGCTGTGAGTTTAGTCTCTTGAATCGCAGCAATGCGGATGTTGTACCGCTTCATGAAATCGACTATCTCCGTAATCTTCCCAGTTAGTCCATTACAGTTTAACTGCAGAATTCTGAAGTGCATGAGGGGTGACGCCGCCACTCTAGCGGTAAGTGACGGGTGACTACGCCTAGGTTGTGGAAGGCCAGGACGCAATTGCTGTTGTGGCCTTGGGACTGGGCGCCCTTGGGCAAGCATTGGGGTACCCGGATGATTTGGGTTTGCGACCTGGCAACATGGCGCGATGAAACCCGTCGAGGGGTTGCCGTCGCGGAGACCAGAACATCTAGGAAAGTGGCACCACCCACGGCAGGAGCTGCATTGAGCGGATGTCGCAAACCTATATATTCTGTGCTGGCAGACGGTGCAAACGGTGGTAGGGACTAAGAGTCTGTTTCCCTGACCTGCACGATTGCTGCCAGAAAAGAGGGGGGGGGGGGGGGGGGGGGGGGAGAAGAAGACGGGGGCAGGGGCTGATGCTCAGCATTGCTACCAGCTCTACTACGAAGGTAGTAGTTATGAGTGGTATCAGCTGTTTGAGTTGTTGGCGCCGTGGGGCGCGAGCAGCAGCGGGTACTTGTTGTGGCTTGCTGAGCAGCGAGGCTGCTGGAAGGTAGTGGAGGGGCGCTTAGGCGTAGACTACGGGACGCCCTTGGGCGTGAGCAGTAAGGAGCCACAAAAGATTTATAAAAGTTACGTGGACGTCGGGTTTTGGGATCAAGCCCAGAACAACCTGTCCGATGCAACCATCCCTTGCACGAGACACACTGAACAGAGTATGACCGTCCTAAAAAGATTCTTTTCTGGCAAATGCAGCAAAACCATTTCTCGGGACCGGGGTCAGGAGACGGACCCGGATTGGGTTCGATACCTTCCCGGAGTAAGAGAATATGTAGCAGTCCTGCTGCAAGGAGCTGCTGGGAGGATGACAATTTGTGGGAGGGACGAAACAAATTAAATGGGGTCACACTGAAATGACAGTCCTTGGTCGGGAAAAATCCCGAGTCGCTCCGGTACATAGAACCGACTGCCTTGGGAAGCGGGCGCTCTGCCTTCTATAGTATCAGTTAATGCACGTGCTTTCATGTAGGCTACAACTTGAAATTTCCATAAACGATAATTAGAGGAATTTCTTAAAATGTGGCCTGTGAAATTGTTCTCGTCTTTTCTGAATGAATCCATTTTGAATGCTATGACAAGACGACTGTGGTTGTTGCAATTTATTCTTGAGGTGGCTAAATTTCTTTTTTATTATTGAAGCTTATTGAACAAATTTCCTGGAATATAACCTGTTGAATTAATCTGAGGATTTCCAATGTCGCATAAATTAATTTAGCCAAATAAGAATTGTAGTATTCATTCGCTTTTATTAGAAAAAAAGTGTACTTTACAAAAGATAGATATATACATAACAGGATCAACTAACTGAACTAACTTACAGCGCAAAAACCTGCTATGTCATATATATGTATGTATAAAAAAAAAAAAGGGTTGCCATAAATGTTGAAATGGTATTTGACAGTGATATCTCAACAGTAGTCTTATTCTGGGACTGTCGATTGGTATCATACTATTTCAGATATTGACTTCTCACCTAATTGGAATTTAATACTTACAAAATTAAAAGCATTTACGGCATCATCGGATGAGTGAGATTGACGTCTTCACCTATGGCTGCAACTTCTTTTCGTGATTTTAAAATTTTTCCTGGATTTGGGCACGAGCGATGACCATAGCCCATACGCCAGCAGCGGAAGCAAGAACACGTCGGTCGTAGCGGGTACGGGCATTGAGGCTTAATATGCCCAACCCTGGAACAATTGTAGCATTTTTGTAGTGGTTTCGGGTCATTTGACGTTTTTGCTGCATTCGTATGTTTTGTTCCCACTCCTGGTTCTACTGTGAAATATTTTCTTTGAAAACGGCTCACTAATGCCGTCAACTCATCAAGTGTTTTGGCCGGTAACAGTAGATGTGCATTTGTCACTACATTGCCTATGCCGTCTATTATGAAATCGATGATTTCTGTTTCGCATATGTTTGCCCGTTTTCCTATTGCCTGCATCAATAGAAGGTAGCGATGTTATGACTCGCTCTTTTTGTCCCACTTGCGTCTTGTCTACGTTGCTGTTGTACCCCAGTACTACCTCTTAGCTCGCCGATTTCTTTCATTAATTTTAACATTTCCATACGTTTTCGTAGCGCCACCAGTTCGTCATCCACACTTATGGTCGTGGCTCTTGCGTCAATTGGGGCAGATTTTGATGGGGCGGTAGCAAAAACATCGTGAACAGCAGGTGTTGAATTGAATTCAACCAAAACATCGGTAGTAGAGGTAGTTGGAACGGCAGTGGTGGCAGTATGGACGGCAGTGGCGTCAGAGCAGACGGTAGCGGCAGCAGAATAGACGGCAGTGGCAGCAGCGAAAACATCGTGAACGACAGGTGTTGAATTGAATTCAACCACAACATCGGTAGTAGAAGCAGTTGGAACGGCAGTAACGGCAATGGCGGCAGAGGACTCAATAGAAAGGGCAGCGTTTATCTCAATCATTTCGTCCGGAATGTTCGGAGTGGTATTCATCGTATTTACGGAGCTATTATCTCCCACGCCAACTATATTTTGCAGTATTTATTTATTAGTAATCTGCGTAATTTTATAATGTTGGCAGTAGGAGGAAAATCCACATTCTTTTCAGTTAAAACTTTAATAATGCCTTCTCGAGCATCCATTTTACAAAATAGTTGTTTATAATAGTGCGCGAGGTGCGTTAACACACCTGAGATGTAATACCTTCGATGGTTAATAAAACAGCAGAAATGTCAGGATTAATTATACTAGTACTTTATTTTTCGGTCTTCATTCCAAACCATCTTTTTCTTCCATTTTCTTCCTTTACAGTGATGTATTTTTGCTTATTCTATTAATTAGTTCCCATGGTTGTATTTTTTGCTTATTCTGTTACATTAGTTGACATGGTTGCATTTATGATCTTACATCATATTAATTTTTCTTCAAGACCGAGTTTGTTATTTTTATAAAATGAATATATGGAATTTGCGGACTTCTCATAATTATACACTTTCAGCTAATGTTCGAATCGCTGAACTGTCGAATAAATTATAAATTACTCCATTATTCAATATTGCAAAATGGTCTTTATTTAGACTACTTTGGGAGTAGTACTTCACAATTATACTTCACAACTAATAGCGTGTTTAAATCAAACTGATTAGTTATTCCTCAGCCTACGCAGCTTTTACCCCGGCACCACTTTCGCATTACTTCAGGGTGGCGTTCAATATTTCTCATTTTTTAAGAGCCTATTGTTGTCCCTGCGTCCAGGTTCCCGCTATTTGCTCTGAGTGTCCATTTAATCGCCACTGCTTCGCATGCGCATTTCTCTGCGCTCACTCTCAGCATCCATAAGGCATGTCATTACTATAAATGCCATTTTGCTCACTGCAGTCCAGCACTCTTTCCTGTTGCAAATATGTGATACTAAATTTCTCGTGGTAGGTTCCTCCCAAAAGACTCCATGCAAGGTGAGTCTTTCTGCGTGGAAACGGGGGCAGTGGAACATGACGTGTTCTGCGTTTTCTAACTCCGTGGTACACATTGGGCAATGAGGATCTTCCTCTATCCTACGCTTCCATAAATACTCTTTGAAACCGCCATGCCCACTCATTATCTGCGTGAGATGGTAGTTCAGTTCGCCGTGCTTCCGCTCATTCCATTGAGCTACGTCCCAAACTAGTGTGAAAGTCCAACGCCCTTTACCCGAGGCCTCCCACCGTTCTTGCCACTTAGCTATTGTTTGTGTCTTTGCTCTTTTCTTGTCTTCTTCAGATGGTCGCTCGATATTAGTGTTATACAGATCGGCCATTTCGCTTGCCAGTAAGTCCACTGGGATTTTCCGGGTTAGAACCAGGATCGCGTCGTCGGACACCGTCCCATAAGCACTTGCTATTAAAGAAGCAAGTCGGTACGCTGCTAATATATATTTTTGATGGGTCTGTTTAGATCCATACCACACTGATGCTGCGTATAGTATTATTGAGCTGGTTACTGTGGACAATAGCTGACGTGTAGCTTCGCTCGGACCACCAATGTCAGGCATTATTCGAATAAGTGATCCATTAACTTTGGTAATTTTCTCCCCCACTACTCTGAAGTGCTCTTTGAAAGTTAACTTAGAGTCAATGTGCACTCCTAAGTATTTTAAGGAATCCTTTGAGGTGATTTGATGATCCCCGACAGTTAATACTAACTCGTTCGCCGACCGTTTGGAGCTTAATTAGTATCTCCTGCTTGGTTATTAAGTTATATATGTGTGTATGTGTGAGTAACAACTTCTGCTCTTGGCCGAAGACTACATGTGTGTATGTGAGATAATCCCTTTGCGCTAAGCTGCTGGTTATGTGTGTGAAATATTCTTCGTCGCCTTCTATGGATGTGTGTAAATGGCTTACGTTGATGTGTTCATGTACACAAGTGTGGCTGCTTGCTGTTTTTGTTCTTGGGATTATTTACTAACAGCATAGTGATGTTAATATTCGCCACAATATTTTACAACCTATTTTATATTAAATTATTATACATAGAAAATGAGTAAATTAGAAAAAAAAACCTTCATATACCGTATTGCAAGTTTCCATTTATAACATTTTTTCTATTATTTGTTGTTCTTTACCACCGTCAATTGAGTGCGCCAATCAGGTGCTTTTATCTCATTAGACGAGGATTTTTGTTGCAGCCTATATGGCTTTTCTTTAAGCTCTTGCTTTTGTTAGAATTGCATAGTGCTTTTTCGATATACTGAAGGCAACAAATTAATATGATAATTAATTATTTACATACCAGTAAAAACAAAAAAAAAAAACATGCCATTAAATACTTTCACACATATGCTATTTAATTTTTTTTGACCTGGCATTATCGGTTGTCGACTACACCAATCAACCAGAACACATGTTGAGCAAATCCTAAAAAAAAAAATTATAATAATTTCAGTATATGGATCTTGATCTTGCTTTGCTCGGGAATTGAGCGCGGGACCTTCGGTGAAGGCGGAACACACAACCACAGCGCCGCTGTCGTCAATTTATTAAAAGATTTTTTATAAAAATAAAGAAATTTTTATCCTGTAAGACAGGATTTTTGCTTTAAGAAAAGTTTTAAGTATTGTCTTGAGAAAAAAGTTCCTATGGAAAAACATTCCATTTTGGCAAAAAAAAATTTTTTTTGTTTCAGTGTACAGTTGATATTTGGTCACAGATTTTCAGAGTTACTATCCCCCAGTCCCTCAGTTGATATGCATTGATAAATAATATTTTACAGATTTCTACGAAAAACAGACTCCAGCATTGGTGAACGATCGTTTAATAACAGAAACCCACTACAAGACCAATTTACTCCAAAGAAAACTAAGTAAATATCTTTCATATTTGACAATTCATTTATTTATTGATGGTACTTACTTACAGTCGAGACTAATATATCAATTTTCAAAGGATTGTCTGCTTTTGTGAAGAACTTCATTACAACAGCCTCTAAACAATTACTGAATACGGATCAACTTCTTATGAAGTCTCAGGTAATAACGAAATAGTAAGGATCGAGGTATAGAGTATTTAAATGTAATGTATGTATATGTATATATGTACGGGTTACTCAATACCTGTTGTCCAAGGGGCTATTGGCCTGATATTAGTACAGTACTCTGTGGCGAAAACCGCCTTACCATGACCTTTGGCACTCCAGCTTGCCAGTCGACAGCAGAGGCATGTAGCTAGCAGAGAAAATAGACAATACGACTTTCTGCCCGATTAATGACGATGCCCGTACTAGAATCGCAAGTAACTGTCACAGCTCGCCAGACATTTCTATTGTCAGCGCAGGGCTCATAAACCGCATTTCCCGGCTGAAGCTACAAATTTAGCAAGAGAACGTGACCTGGCGAGACAGCTCGACCCTAGAGACCCCCAATTTAGGAGTTCCAACTTGGATATTATGCGACCGGTTCTATGTACCAGAGCGACTCTGGATTTTTCCCGACCAAGGGCTGTCATTTCAGTGTAACCTCATTTAATTTGTTGCGTCTTTCCCACATTTCCAACTCCACAATTGTAATAATTCCAGTCAGAATCCTAACACCAGTACCTGACCCCGGTCTAGAGAAATGGTTTTGCTGCGTTTGCCGGAAAATAATCTTTTTAGGACGATCACGCTCATGTCAGTGTGTCACGTGAAAGGGTTGGTTGCACCGGACGGGATGTTCTGGGCTATACTCCAAAACCCGACGTCATCGTAATATTTACAAATCTTTTTTGGCTCCTTGCTGTTCAAAGTCTGCGCGGTAGCACCCGGCACCCCTAGAATGTGTTTATACAATATGGATATCAAATGAAAGCTGTTGATGAGTGCTTTAGTACAGAGTAGCTTTCATACCTATTGGTGACTAGGGTCTCAAGATATAGGCCAAAACTTGGACCCGGGTACTCCTAGAATGTGTTTATACAATATTGATATCAAATGAAAGCTGTTGATGAGTGCTTTAGTACAGGGTAGTTTTCATACCTATTGGTGACTAGGGTCTCGAGATATAGGCCAAAACGTAGACCGGGGCCCCCTAGAATATGTTTATACAATATGGATATCAAATGAAAGCTGTTGATGAGTGCTTTAATACAGATAATTTTTAATACCGCTGGGTGTCTTGGGTCTCGAGATATAACCAAAACGTGGACCCGGATACCCCAAGACAATGTTTATACAATATGGATATCAAATGAAAGCTGTTGATGAGTGCTTTAATACAGATAATTTTTAATACCGCTGGGTGTCTTGGGTCTCGAGATATAGGCCAAAACGTGGACCCGGATACCCCGAGACAAGGTTTATACAATATGGATATCAAATGAAAACTGTTGACGAGTGCTTTACTACAGGGTAGTTTTCATACCTATTGGTGGCTAGGGTCTCGAGATAAAGGCCCAAACATGGACCCGGATACCCCTAGAATGTATTTATAGAATATGGATATCAAATGAAATCTATTTGTGAGTACTTTGACATTGGGTATTTTTCGTACCCCTGGGTGCCTAGGGTCTCGATATATAGGCCAAGACGTGGACCCGGGCACCCCTAGAATGTGTTTATACAAAATGGATATCAAATGAAAGCTGTTGATGAGTGCTTTAGCACAGGGTAATTTTCATACCTATTGGTGACTAGGGTCTCGAGATATAGGCCAAAACATGGACCCGGATACCCCTAGAATGTGTGTATATTTTGGATATCAAATGAAAGCTGTTGCTGAGAGCTTTTAAGTAATTTTCATTCTGATATTCGATTTAGTCGAACAGAGTATGCATGCTCCGTGAGAAACTACACGTGTTAAAAAGAAATAAACGTTCAAAAGGAATAAACGTTCGTTGTGCAGTGCGAGAGGTGTAAGGAGGTGTTTCACCTGCAGTGTGTTGTTGGCACTTTGGCTGCTGATTTGACTTACTTTAAAAATGCCCATGAAATTTATATTTGTGGCGATTTGTGCTGTCGTTCATCGTGAGGCTGAAATGTCTTCGCTGTACAACAACAACAACAGCGTCAATATCAATAATAATAATTTGCAAGTCAACGGCAGTACCAACAACATCAATAATAATAGTGAGCAAATGAGTCAAACAGCGACAGCTAATACACTTGCTGCTCTTCTTAAAGAGAACGCGAATATTAATACTCTTATCACTGATCTAAAATCAGTTAACGACAACCTGCAAAAAAAAAAAATGGATAGCATGCTTGATTGTTTTTCCGTATTACACCGAAGTATAGCACAGAAAGACGAATTGATAACTGCGCTGGCAAGTGAGGTCAAAGGACTTCAGGTCTTACTTACTGGTTTTCTGAATGAAGCAAATTTAAAAAATCCACCCCCAAACAAAAACAATAACATGTCTGCTGCGTGCAATGCTTTTATGCCATTATCGCCTTCCACTTTCTCGTCTATTGCTGCTGCCAACGTCGCATCTATTTCAAGTTGTCCCAACAACAACGCCTCGGTGTCGGCATCTGCATCACATACTCTTGTTGTTGTTGTTGTAGCAATGCTCGCCCCACCTAATAGCCGCGACCGATCACAAATTGTCATCAATATCCTCTAACGGGAGTCCAAGGAAACTTGCCGTTTCAACAGGGGTGGACCATAAGGAAAGGGGTGTTAGAGGCGTTGGTTCCACATTACAATTAAAGAGATGGTTGGTGTCATGTGGGGACACATTGCAAGCAGGGCATACATTTTGTATGTCGGGGTTGATTCTGGATAGGTAAGAGTTTAACCTGTTACAGTATCCAGAACGAAGTTGAGCAAGAGTGACACGCGTTTCCCTGGGGAGTATGCGTTCCTCTTCTGCGAGTTCTGGATATTTTTCTTCAAGTACTGGATTCACCGGGCAATTCTCGACATAAAGGTCCGACGCCTGTCTATGGAGTTCACCAAGGACCTGCTTGTGTTTTTCCGCTTCATACGGCTGGGTTCTCAGGTGCCGTATTTCCTCAAAATGCTTAGGGAGATGACTCCTTAGGCCCCTAGGCGGTGCTGGTTCGTCAATCAGATGTCTGTTGGTATGCCCAGGTTTCTGGGTATTCAACAGAAACTGTTTGGTCAGCATCTCATTTCTCTCCCTGATGGGGAGTATTCTCGCCTCATTATGCAGATGGTGTTCTGGGGACATAAGAAGACAGCCCGTGGCGATTCTGAGAGCAGTATTTTGGCAGGCCTGTAGTTTCTTCCAGTGGGTGGTTTTTAGGCTTGGCGACCATATGGGTGACGCGTAGCACGTAATCGGCTGGCTAATTGCTTTGTATGTGGTCAAGAGCGTTTCTTTATCTTTTCCCCAGGTACTGCCAGCAAGGGATTTGAGGATTTTATTACGGCTCTGAATTCTTGGAACAATTGCGGTTGCGTGCGCACCAAAATGTAGATCCTGATCAAACGTCACACTCAAGATTTTGGGGTGTAGGACAGTCGGTAGCGTAGTGCCATCGACGTGGATGTTCAATATGGTCGACATTTGGGGCGTCCATGTTGTAAATAAGGTCGCGGAAGATTTAGTCGGTGACAATGCCAGGTTTCGCGAGGCGAAAAAACTGGAGAGATCAGGGAGATAGCTGTTTATTTTATTGCATAGCTCATCGATCTTTGGGCCTGGGCCTGTGGCCATTATTGTGCAGTCATCGGCGTAGGAAACGATTGTGACTTCTTCCGGTGGTGAAGGTAGCTTAGATATGTAGAAATTAAACAAAAGCGGGGATAGGACACCACCCTGTGGCACCCCTTGTTTAATTCTCCTTTGTTTTGATGTTTCGTTTCTGAATTGCACCGATGCCTGCCGACCACCCAGATAATTTGCGGTCCACCTTTTAAGACATGGGGGAAGGGTAGATCCTTCCAGGTCTTGCAGTAACGAGCCATGGTTGACCGTATCAAAAGCTTTTGATAGGTCTAACGCTACGAGTACTGTTCTATGGTGGGGATATTGATTCAAACCGCAATTTATCTGGGTGCTAATGACATTTAGCGCGGAGGTAGTGCTATGGAGTTTTCTGAAGCCATGCTGATGAGGGGCTAGCTGCAAATGTGCTTGGAAATAAGGGAGCAAAATGGCTTCAAGCGTCTTTGCCACTGGCGATAGGAGAGATATCGGACGATATGACTCACCTACGTTAGCTGGTTTCCCAGGCTTTAGTAGCGGGACCACCTTGGCCATTTTCCATTTCTCGGGTATGACAAAGGTGGAAAGAGACAGGTTGAAAACATGCGCTAAATATTTGAAACCCTCTTTCCCTAGGTTTTTAAGCATCGGCATGGCTATGCCGTCTGGGCCCACTGCTTTGGATGGTTTAGCGCGACCAATGGCGTCCTCAACCTCTCTAGCGGTGATGGTAATTGGTGACGCGCTGAGTTTGTGTTTATGTGCGTGTCTATTGGCTCTCCGTCTATCTTTGTCGACCGTAGGATGCATTATATATTGTCGGCAGAAAGCGCTCGCGCATTTTTTCGCATCCGACAGCACCTTATCGCCAAAGGCGATGGAAACTTTGTCTTTGTGCTTGGTCGGATTCGATAGGGACTTTACGGTGGACCAAAGTTTACCTACACCGGTAGAGAGGTTACAACCTCTTAGGTGCTCTTCCCATTTCGCCCGCTTGTGTTCGTCCACAAGCAATCTGATGCGTTGGTTTATATCCCTTATTTGGGGGTCGCCTGGATCAAGCTGTCTTATAAGGTCGCGTTCCCTCGCTAAGCTCGCGGCCTCCGCCGGGAAGTGGGGCCGGATTTCGGGAATTCTCCCGGCGGGAATGAAATGTGCTGAGGCGGATTCAATGACCTTACGGAAGGCATGCTCCCCTTGGCGGGCATCAGTCGGGATAGGGAGGGCAGCAAAGCTGCTGTCTGTTGCAGATTTATATTCTTCCCACTTTCCTTTTTTGAAGTTTATGAAAGTGCGTTTTTCGGTGACGATGAAGTCGGCGGTACGCTCGAACGAAATAAGTATGGGCAGGTGGTCGGATGCCAATGTTACCATCGGCTGCCAGTTGACGCAGTTTACGAGTTCTGCGCTCACGATTGAGATATCTGGCGAGCTATGACAGCTTCCTACCATACGTGTGGGGGCATCTCCGTTTATTGTGCAGAACGTCGTTTCGTCTATTTGATCCGCCAACATCTCACCCCTACTGTCCGCCCGCAAGTTTGAATGCCATAGGTCGTGATGGGCATTGAAATCGCCTAAGATAATGCGATTGTTGCCAGTGAGTAAGGCCTCGATATTAGGGCGGTATCCACTGGGGCAACAGGTGACAGGAGGGATGTAGATGTTGATGATTTCTAGATTTGCATCGCCTGACGGGACAGATAGGCCTTGACGTTCTAAGACATTGTCACTGCGGTCGATGCCAGGATCAAATATATGATATTGCACAGAGTGGTGTATAATAAACGCGAGGCCGCCTCCATTTCCGCTCTCGCGGTCTTTCCTGTAGACATTATAACCAGAGCAAGTCTGCAATGCAGATCTTGCTGTGAGTTTAGTCTCTTGAATCGCAGCAATGCGGATGTTGTGCCGCTTCATGAAATCGACTATCTCCGTAATCTTCCCAGTTAGTCCATTACAGTTGAACTGCAGAATTCTGAAGTGCATGAGGGGTGACGCCGCCACTCTAGGGGTAAGTGAGGGGTGACTACGCCTAGGTTGTGGAAGGCCAGGACGCAATTGCTGTTGTGGCCTTGGGACTGGGCGCCCTTGGGCAAGCATTGGGCTACCCGGATGATTTGGGTTTGCGAACTGGCAACATGGCGCGATGAAACCCGTCGAGGGGTTGCCGTCGCGGAGACCAGAACATCTAGGAAAGTGGCACCACCCAAGGCAGGAGCTGCATTGAGCGGATGTCGCAAACCTATATATTCTGTGCTGGCAGACGGTGCAAACGGAGGCAGGGACTAAGAGTCTGTTTCCCTGACCTGCACGATTGCTGCCAGAAAAGAGGGGGGGAGAAGAAGACGGGGGCAGGGGCTGATGCTCAGCATTGCTACCAGCTCTACTACGAAGGTAGTAGTTATGAGTGGTATCAGCTGTTTGAGTTGTTGGCGCCGTGGGGTGCGAGCAGCAGCGGGTACTTGTTGTGGCTTGCTGAGCAGCCAAGCTGGAAGGTAGTGGGGATACGCTTAGGCGTAGACTACGGGACGCCCTTGGGCGTGAGCAGCAAGGAGCCACAAAAGATTTATAAAAGTTACGTGGACGTCGGGTTTTGGGATCAAGCCCAGAACAACCTGTCCGATGCAACCAGCCCTTGCACGAGACACACTGTACAGAGTATGACCGTCCTAAAAAGATTCTTTTCTGGCAAATGCAGCAAAACCATTTCTCAGGACCGGGGTCAGGAGACGGACCCGGATTGGGTTCGATACCTTCCCGGAGTAAGAGAATATGTAGCAGTCCTGCTGCAAGGAGCTGCTGGGAGGATGACAATTTGTGGGAGGGACGAAAGAAATTAAATGGGGTCACACTGAAATGACAGTCCTTGGTCGGGAAAAATCCCGAGTCGCTCCGGTACATAGAACCGACTGCCTTGGGAAGCGATCACATACTCTTCTTACTGTGCCGTATATTTCTGATAACTCTGCGGTCGATCTTCTCTCTGGCGCTTCTACCTTGACTCCGATCTCTCAACATTCTAATAATATAGAAGAGGCAACTGTTGTTAATATGCATACCACCAAAACACCTCAACAGTCTGATGGTAAGCAAAATAATCATATTACTGCCCGTCATATTAATGGTGTCAATTTTAATAATCGTAGGGTTGGTCGAAATGCTTCAACAGAGCTAGAAGTAGCCGTAATTAGAAAATGGGTGAATCTATCTTCGTTTAAACCATCGGTATCTGAAGATATGATTGTTGATTATGTAAAAAACCACTCTGGTATCGATGATCAATTTATTTCTTGCTACAAATTAGTTAAGAAAGACACCCCGCTTCAGAGTCTACGGAAGATTAATTTTAAACTAGGCGTGTCTCCAGAATTCTACAGTCTGCTTTTAGATCCCAACCTATGGCCAACTGGGATAAACGTCCAGCCATTTCGTAACGTCCCAAGGAACTGAAGTGACCGACTTAAATAACAGCGTAGTTAATACTCCTTGTCTTTCTGATTATAATAATATTGATAATCTTAAGCTTCTTAAAATTTATTACCAAAATATCTCTGGAATGCGTACTAAGGCTAAAGAAGTATTTTTATTCACGTCTCGGTGTGAGTTCGATGTTTTTGTGCTAGTTGAAACATGGTTAACTAGTGACTTTTTTCATGCAGAGTTTTTTGATCCGAATATTTTTCATATTTATCGTAAGGATAGAGATGCGCAAAAACCAGGCTGTACTAGGGGTGGGGTGTCTTAATTGCGGTAAAACGTGCGTTTAGGTCGTCAGTCGTCGCTCTTGGAAACGCAGATTCGCTTTTAGATCAACTGTGTGTCCGCATCTTCGGCACCTTTGGTAGCTTGTTTATCTGCGTATCTTACATTCCGCCTAACAGTTCTGAACACTTATATGCATGGAGTGCAACAATAACATTTTATGTATCTATGAAAACCATGAAGATGACCACTTCTGCATACTGGGTGATTTTAACTTAAACAAGATCGTTTGGTCTGACCTGCTTATGAACGGTGTCTTAACTGCCTCTAATGCTAGCCTTCCACATGAGATCCATGTTCTATATAGTCTTTCCAGCATTAATCTATCCCAAATTAATTATATTCCCAACATGCTTGGTAACTTCCTTGACCTGTTATTCATTGATGAGAACTTGATCTTTCAGTTACAAGAGTGTAATTTCCCTATCTGTAAACCTGATATCCACCATGTGCCGCTCTTTTTATCCCTTCAGTTTTGTACATTTCCTACAATCTACACATTCGACTCCCAGTCTTTCAATTTCAGAAATGCTGATTACGGTTCTTTAAATGCAATCTTCAACGAAATTGATTGGAGCTCTATTTTTCTTTCGCGTAATGTTGCTGAGTGCTATGAGAACAAATTTACTTGGTCTTAAACTCTAACCTAAATCTGATCCCTCCTCGGAGACATAAGTTACCTTGGTATACGAGAAGGCTTAAAAGACTGAAGAACAAACGAAATAAATATTATAAACTTTTCATGTCCACAAACGATTTTAGCTTCAGAGTAAAGTATATCAGCCTTAGTAAGGAATTCAATGAACTTGATAAAACTCTCTATAACAATTATATATCTCGGTACGAGGATGAGTTAAAGTCCAATCCCAAAGCATTCTGGAACTTCATCCGTTCTAAGAAAGGATGCTCGAATATTCCTAGCTGTATGACTCTGGATGGTCTTTCCTCCTCTTCTCTGCATGACAGCGTAACTCTCTTCGCTGATTTTTTCAAGTCCAATTTTGTAAATGATGCTGGCGTTGGCACTTATAATTATTACGGTGATTATCTTGGTTCGCATTGCGTTGATTTTGGAGCACTTTGCATCACTGACTTGGATATACAGAATGGTATCTCTTCATAAAAACTGTCTTATAAAAATGATTCCGATGGCCTCACCTAGGCCCGCTTCTTTTTGTTCTGTTTATCAATGATATCCGGTCCTGCTTTAATCACTCGCAATTTCTTCTCTATGCTGATGACTTGAAATTGTATTCTAGAGTTACCTGCGTGGCTGACGCGCTTCGGCTTCAAAATGAACTCAACAATCTTACTGATTGGAGTCTCAAAAACAAGCTGTTGCTTAACATAAAAAAATGCTTTCACTTAACCTTGTCGCGTACGCGTAATCGTATAAATTCAACTTACTCGATTCTTAACACTCAACTGTCCTCAGTTGAGGTATTTTCTGATCTAGGCGTTCTATTTCACCCTGGTTTTACCTTTGTCAGTCATGTGAATACAGTTATCCCTAAGGCCTTTTCGAATTTGGGCTTTTTGAAGCGTTATGCGAAAGACTTTAAAGATCCCTATACAAGAAAATCCCTTTTTACTTGTCTTGCCCGGTCTAAGTTGGAGTACGCTTCAATTATCTGGAACCCATTATATAGTTCTAATTCGGACAGAATCGAGCGTGTACAGCGTAGCTTTACTCGCTTTGCTCTCTATCCACTTCATTTCGTCGATCCCTTTCCATCCTATACTGCACGGTGTTTGCTCATAAACTTGAAATCTCTCTCTAGTAGGCGCACAATCCATTCGATAATGTTCATTTTCGACATTGTTAATGGCTTAATTGATTGCGTGAATCTGCTCGATCAACTTTGCTTCAATGTCCCAAATCGCATCCTATGTTCCCACTGCCCTTTTAATCTAATTGCCACTATACCCAGTTAAATCTAATTACCACTATCTCGCGCCCATTACTAGGGCTGTCAGTGAAATTAACAATATTTACAAACCGCTTGATCTCGATTTCGCAATGCCGAGATCCCAGTTCGTCGATAAGATTACTTCATTTTATTCCTAGTACTCAATTCCAGCCAATTTAGTCAGTAAGTAATTTCTTGTACATTTCTAGTCTGTAAGATATTGTTATCATAGACCGAATAAAGAATAAAAATAATAATAATAATTTATACTGACATGCGTACACAGCTCCAATTTGTCTGAAATACTGATGTTTCTTTCATGCATACGTTTACAACTGGGTAGTAAAGAAAAACAAGTAAGGAAGCGTAAGTTTGGATGAAACCGAACATTAAATACCCAACGTGTGCTCTCATTTATATGTATATTAAAGATACATTCAAAGAGAATGCAAACATCGTATTCCCTAATCAGCTATAAAAGAGTTGCTGTTATTGAATCAACGTTCTTACCAAATATCGTTAAATCGTTTTTTGTTGCACTTTGATATTAAAAGTTATGTGAAGTGTTTAATTAAAAGGTACGCACCAGGACCATTTTTTACCATACTTTGCACTAACATATTTATAGTGGTTATGTAGTTATGTGTCATAAGTATGTATATTCCCAATTTTGTGATGTCTAAAACTTTAAGCATAATTTTAACGATTTTCGAAATGCTACCATCGCCATATGCCAGTAAATGCTTCTTTCCGTTCGGGTTTTCCCAATAACAAAAAAATATTAATTGGATAACAATTATTATCAACCGGTGAATTCTTAAAAATTTAATAAAACTGAATGCACCATAAAAATATACAAATATAAATATTTCTGTTAAGTATTCGAAAGAATTTATGAGTTTCATCGGTTTAATCATAACATACAGGCTATTGTGATTGTACTTTTTCGAAAACCGCCACGACATCAACAGGAAATTTCGTAACCAAGAATCAAATATAGGATATTCTGATTGAAAAACCGCAGTGTCTATTATTAGGCGAAGCTGTTTTTTTTATATTAAACCAGTCATTAATTCTTTAAAATAAACTAAAATAACACACTATTAAAACAAAAACCATTTTTTTTCAGGTTTCGATGCAATCAGTTCTGTGTTCATTGAAAAATTCCCAAATTAATATGAAACAGCTGCACGAAAAGGCCAATGATGTATTCAGTACAACCTTTTTGCCAAACATAAATATTTAGATTGATACAAAATTAAATCTAATAAGACGTATTATATATGTACTTCATATATGTATTATAAAATTTAATCCTCAGTGTCCGAGGAGGGAGCATATATCCCACTACTTTCTTTTGAAGGTTCACTTGGAACGAAAGTTGAATGAAAACAACGGGAGAATATTGTACGCAAATCCGTTCTTTCATGGCGCTTTGGAGATTCGAGAATGCAATCTTCGTCCTCAGAGTTTGAAGTAGAAAATGCAAAATTTTGCTGTTGTTGTATTACATCGTGCATTTTATCCGGTTCGGTAGGTACAGAAGGCAGTAAATGCATACTCTGCTCAGACGAGGCCATACCTATTTGATCTTCATTACGAGGAATATCAGCACTTGATGGCAGACTGCTGCGTTTATTATTAGAACTGCCAAATTTAAATAGTGATGAAGTGTTGCTTAGCGTGGTTTGTTCTGCTATACGCCTTTGTTTTGAATCATGCCTAAGACCTTTCGATTGATGAGCCTCTGAAGGTATCAACTTTCTTTTGTGAGCTGTTTTTAATAATGTGCATTCCCGGACTTCACTATCTTTGCAGCTAGCATAGTAACTTACTTCTTCTGGGGATAAAGTTGACATAATAAGAAGGCAATAAATGTCGTCTCTATGTCGTATACTGACAAACACTGGACTGATGTAAAAATTGTTATTAATTAATGATAATAGATTTTTATTCCTTACCTGCCAGCCTCGTCGAACTGCAGGCATAAACTTTCGTTTAAGGCTTCCGCAAACATAAGTAACGCCCTGAATTCCTTCAAGCAAAATGTTATAGATGTTTCCTTTTCAACCTTATAGTTCTCAAATTCATCGGCACTATAAAATAATGTTAGAGCTTTTATATTGGTCTAATCTTAGGAGCCAACCCATTTTTCATTACTTCAATTGCAATTGAGATCGCATAAATTTGTCATTAACTCTTGATCCCTCCACATAGTTTTTTATGTTGACTTTTTTATCGTGGGCTTCAAGTGTGATTTCCTCCTCGGCTGGATTAAAATTATTTGATATTTCAGCGAATATCTTATGAGAGCCTTGTATACTAAAAAAGATTAATTTAATCAAAAATTCAATACAAAAGATTTGACGTTTAAAATTTTCCGATTTCAACCCCTTCTTTTTGCCTTAATATTTCTAATATAAAAATTGGCGCAAAAAAAAAGGTTTAGTTTCAGACCTTTGACGCTGAGTATTATCAAAAGAGGGCATGGCTATATACTAGCATACAAACGCGTTCGTCTCGTACATTAAAGGGCTTAATGAATTCGATCCTCCATACAAAATACAATTTCTGAATTGTTTCATTATTGCTTTATTGAAACTAATGGAGTCAAGAATATAGTCAGCTTTGCTTGGTGTTTCGGATTATAGTGTCATTGCAAGAACCTATATATATATATATATATATATATATATAAAGAAGTGTACATTTTGATTGTCACTCCATAACTCGAGAACGGATAGAAAGATTGCCATGAAATTTTTAGGAAAGATACAGGAAGGAGAGATGATGGTTAGTTGATTTTGAAATCCCAAATCGGTTTAGCCATTAGATATAAAAATGAATGTTTGTATGTATGTCATCGATGAAATCAAAACCTACTGAACCGATTATTATGAAAATTGGTATATATATATGTACTTTTCCACGAGGAAGGTTTGTATAATGAGTACTTTGATACCGGGTGACTAGGGTCTCGAGATATAGCCCAAAACATGGACCCGGGTAACTCCAGGAAGTGTTTGTACAATATGAGTATCAAATGGAAGTCTTTATGATTACTTTGACACTGGGTAATTTCGTACCCCTGGGTGACTAGGGTCTCGAGATATAGGCCAAAACGTGGACCCGGCACCCCTAGAATGTGTTTATACAATATGGATATCAAATGAAAGCTGTTGATGAGTGCTTTAGTACAGGGTAGCTTTCATACCTATTGGTGACTAGGGCCTCAAGATATAGGCCAAAACGTGGACCCGGGTATCCCTAGAATGTGTTTATACAATATTGATGTCAAATGAAAGCTGTTGATGAGTGCTTTAGTACAGGGTAGTTTTCATACCTATTGGGGATTAGGGTCTCGAGATATAGGCCAAAACGTAGACCCGGGCCCCGTAGAATGTGTTTATACAATATGGATATCAAGTGAAAGCTGTTGATGAGTGCTTTAATACAGATAATTTTTAATACCGCTGGGTGTCTTGGGTCTCGAGATATAGGCCAAAACGTGGACCCGGATACCCCGAGACAATGTTTATACAATATGGATATCAAATGAAAGCTGTTGTGGAGTGCTTTAATACAGATAATTTTTAATACCGCTGGGTGTCTTTGGTCTAGAGATATAGGCCAAAACGTGGACCCGGATACCCCGAGACAATGTTTATACAATATGGATATCAAATGAAAACTGTTGACGAGTGCTTTACTACAGGGTAGTTTTCATACATGTTGGTGGCTAGGGTCTCGAGATATAGGCCAAAACATGGACCCGGATACCCCTAGAATGTGTGTATATTTTGGATATCAAATGAAAGTTGTTGCTGAGAGCTTTTAAGTAATTTTCATTCTGATATTCCATTTATTCGCATCAACCTGGCAAAACTAATAAATATACATGCGAAGCCGAAATAAAGACATGAATTAATAATACCCACATACCTATTTACATGTCTTATTCGATTTTCCTGAAATTTGGTATATACATTTGCCTATATTAGTATTTACGATGCTTTTTTCCGGGAAGTAGACCAGAGGCGGACTGTGATTAGGACTGCGACTGATACTGAGACTCGGAGTGGGACTGGGACTGAGACTCGGAATGGGACTGCAACAAAATACATACCACCCTCTGGGACTGGCAATAAGATATGAAGAATGAGAAAAACTTGAGAGAAGAGAAAAGAGAGGAGACTGAGAAAGAGATAGAATGAGACGAAGAAGGAGATAGACGAAGCGAAAAATACGGAGGGAGAAGTGAATACAAAGATGAGGAAAAGTATAGAGGGGCGAGGGCAGAGTTAGACGGAAAAAGCTTATTAAAATGTGTGCAGATATACCAAAGTTAGGGCAGAACAACGTCTTCCGGGTCTGCTAGTAGTTATATATTCAGCTATATAGCTGGCTGTTAGGGTAAAGCAGAGGTGGCAGTTGCGTGGTGGCAAGTCACGAAATTCAAAATATGATCAAAAGGTAAATTTGAATTTCTTTTTAAAATTTTAACAAATGACGTTTTTTTATTCTAAATTTAAAATAAAAATATGCTAAAAAATTTTTAAGGACTACCTTTATATAAATGGACCAAAAAATAGAAGGCAGTTTTTCCTTTAATACATACATAGTCTTGTTGAATTGTGACTAAAAAACTTTAACAATAGCTCTTGTAAAAGAATTTTGGGATTTAAAATAAAGGTAAAGCGCGTGTCCACCTAGCGGATTTTTTTTTTGATAAAATATTGCATTGTCGCCGGGTTCTGACTTACGGTCCAAGTTTCATGTCTCTAGCTCCTCGTTTTTAAAGGATTTGCAGTTATCTTGACTAGCGCGCCACCTAGCGGCTTTGTTTTCTATAAGTTGTATTGTCACCAGGCCTCTAACTAAGTGCCAAGTTTCAAGTCTCTAGGTAACCGGGAAGGTCGTTAAAAATGGATTGAAAGATTCCCAAATTAAAATTTGTTTTCTTATTATCTCAATCCGGGTGCCACCTAGCGAATTTTTTTTTTTTGATTAAATGTTGCATTGCCACCGGGTTCTGACCCACGGTCTCTAGCTCAACGCAAGTTACTCAAAAATCGATCGCAAGATTCCCCTCGTTTTTCAGGGATTTGTAGTTATCAAAATAAGCACGCCACCGAGCGGAACTTCAGTCTCAAATATCTAGCCCCCTGGAAAGTTACTCGAAAATCGATTGCAAGACTCCCCTCGTTTTTCAAGGATTTCTAGTTATCTCACTTAGCGCGCCACCTAGCGGAATTTTGTTTTCTGTAAATTGTATTGCCACCAGGTCTCGAACTATGTGCTAAGTTACAAGTCTCTAGGTAACTGGGAAGTTAGTTAAAAATGGATTGAAAGATTCCCAAATTAAAATTAATTTTCCTAATATCTCGATCCATGCGCCACCTAGCGGAATTGTTTTTGATAAAATATTGCATTGTCACCGGGTTCTGACTTACAGCTCAAGTTTCATATCTCCAGCTCACCGGGAAGTTACTCAAAAATCGATTGCAATATTCCCCTAGTTTTTCAAGGATTTGTAGTTATCTCACTTAGCGCGCCACCTAGCGGAATTTTGTTTTCTGTAAATTGTATTTTCATCAGGTCTCGAACTATGTGCAAAGTTTCAAGTCTCTAGTTAACCGGGAAGTTAGTTAAAAATGGATTGAAAGATTCCCAAATTAAAATTAATTTTCCTAATATCTCGATCCATGCGCCACCTAGCGTAATTTTTTGGGTTCTGACCCACGGCCCAAGTTTCCAGTCTTTAGCTCACCGGCAAGTTACTCAAAAATCGATCGCAAGATTCCCCTCGTTTTTCAAGGATTTGTAGTTATCTCACTTAGCGCGCCACCTAGCGGAATTTTGTTTTCTATAAATTGTATTGTCACCGGGTCTCGAACTATGTGCTAAGTTACAAGTCTCTAGGTAACCGGGAAGTTAGTTAAAAGTCGATCGCATTTCCATTTTAAAATTAATTTTCTGTATATCTCGATCCGTGCGCAACCTAGCGGATTTTTTTTTCACTTGCATTGTAAAGTCCCCCAGATCTGAACTATGTTCTAAGTATCAAGTGTCTAGCTCAACGGGAAGTTACCGAAAAACACTTATCCGTGGGTCAAAAATTCGTATGGAAATGAGGGGACAAACATGAAAGGGACTTAATATAAAGGTATTAAAAAGCTGTTACCATTACGGCTTACAGTAAATATCACAGATGTATTCTTATGTAAAGGATGTAAAGCGAGTTAAACCTAAAGCTATATAACAAGTGAGTATCTAAACCTATACTGTTGTTCTAGTTGTTGTAGCGATAAGGACACTCCCCGAAGGCCTTGGCGAGTGTTATCGATGATGTCCCTTTGCCGGATGCAGATCCGGTACCAAGCCCGACCATCTCGGGAACGATTTATTATGACCACATGCGACCTTCTAGGACATCCCTCCTCCCACCTCCTAGATCCATGAGGAGTTCGGGGTCGCCAGGGCCTCGGCTGTTAATGAAACAGGATTCGCCACGGATAGGTGAGGTTGACAATTGGGTTTGGAGAAGATATATATTGCGCTGGCAACCTGAAACGGGTGCGCTACACAACCCCTTGAATCCGAAACATATACTCAGGCCCGACGAGAGGGAGTTTTCGTGGTGACACTGATGAAGGTTCATCTTCAAAATGTCTTCCAACAATACCACCAACTCTGTATCAAAGTCCAGATTATTTAAACGACTTCGATATCGGTACCGTGAGTAATGAGTTTTTACGATCTGAAGAAGTCAACGAAATAATTTGTCGAGGTCATCAAAAGTGTCCTGTTATTTTTCCACGTATGATGAGGCATTTCCTACCTCGTTGTTAAACAGAATCTTGCCAAATGGAGAGAAAGTGGAGCGTGGCTGGTTAGTGTGGACTGCCATTAGCAACGCTTTTTATTGCCTACCTGTCGTCTGTTAAGCACCAATAATTTAAATCGACCTAAAATTTGTTGTGCGGATATTCGGAATTCCAGGTATGGAAGAAGCTACTCAAGATCGATAACGAAAATACTCAAGATCACATTAAATGTTATATTCAATGGTGATCTTTACAAAATCTAATTCAAAAGGAGGCTACAATTGGTACACTTATTAATGGACAGCTAATCACTGAAACTCAAAAGTGGAAAGAAATTTTTATATAGAACTAGCTTTACCAGGCGCACGTTGTAACGCCCGAAATCGAATGGATGTTGCGTTATTTTTTCTGTTTTGTTTGTTGATAATTTAATTTATTGTTCTGTAAATTGAATTGAATTTTGTACGCATATTTGGTGAAATTTTCTGTTAAAACATTTTATTCTTGTATCTTATTGTATCTTATTTTATATTATTGTATTGCTTTTACCCCTGATGATTGTTGCTTTGATTACATTCCGAAGAAGCATAACTGGTGAGCCAATTTTCAAAGTTGATACATGCGTAGGCATTCCTTTTGGTTCTAAGGAGTATAGAAATTAATTTGGATAATTCACAATTTTATCTTCATCTAAGTTTGTACGGCAGCCATAGTTTTTCTCCATTCCACATTTTACTGGAGGTTTTAGGACTTAACGTCACATAGCTCCTTACCAATTTTAATTATCCTACCATTACGACATCCAGATATATGTAGTATAATATATTCCATTTGTATAGGAGGTGCCACGCCCCCTTTTTCCCAATTCCATATTTTCTTGGTGGTGTTAAGGATTGACCTCAAATAACTCCTTACTGAATTTCAATGTTCTGGCATGTATACCTTCAAAGTTATGCAGTACCAAAGATTCCATTTGAATGGGAGGGTCCACGCCCCCTTTTTCCCAATTCCGCCTTTTCTTGGTGGTGTTAGGGATTGACCTCATATAACTCCTTACTGAATTTCAATGTTCTGGCATGTATACCTTCAAAGTTATGCAGTACCAAAGATGCCATTTGAATGGGAGGTTCCACGCCCCCTTTTTCCCAATTCCGCCTTTTCTTGGTGGTGTTAGGGCAGGCATGCTTAACCAACGAAACGATATCATTTCGTTACGATAATCAACGTTAATAAACGAAACGAAGCCATTTCGTTTCGTTTATTAACGTTAAGATCGTCAAATTAACGAAATGATTTCGTTTCGTTTTCTGCCATATCAAAACGAAATCAAATCGTTTATGTTGATTATTAATTTCAAACTATGCTGACAAAGCTGATTGATGGCGGAGTCATTAAAGGTGAAAGCATTAGCCAAGCTGATTGCAACTTTTCTCATGAATTTTGACAGTACGAACATTTCTCAGAGTATTTTTGACATTACCACCAACGAATTACACAAACAAATTACATAGAGTTTGTGTGTGTATGTGCGCTCGTTGTTGCCACCTTACGGCTTCACCATGGCTATAGCATTGCCAGCACAATTCAAACATAAAGTATCACGTTTTTGTTAACGTTTTTAACGTTAACGAAAGCTTTTCGTTTCGGTTAAAAACGAGATACAATTTATCTTGATAATTTCTTTATCGATAATATGTCGAAGTGTTTCAACGGAAACGGTGGAAATTTTTTGATAAACGATTAGCTTAACGTTAAGGTGCATCCCTGTGTTAGGGATTGACCTCATATAACTCCTTACTGAATTTCAATGTTCTGGCATGTATACCTTCAAAGTTATGCATTACTAAAGATTCCATTTGTATGGAGGTGCCACGCCCCCATTCTCCAAATTCCGCATTTTCTTGGTGGTGTTAGGGATTGACCTCATATAACTCCTCATTGAATTTCAATGTTCTGGCATGTATACCTTCAAAGGTATGCAGTACCAAAGATTCCATTTGTATGTGAGGTGCCACGCCTCTTTTATATATCGAAATTATTTTTAGCCTAAAACCTTCCCGTTGATCGAAGGAACCCATAACCAAAATTTGGTGATGATTGATGTGTGGGAAATACTTTTCCATAGCTAACACACACACACAGAATTTGATTTATATATATATATATGGCTGAACCGAGCTCTCTTCATAGTCTTTCAGACAAAAGACAAATTTGACTGCGCAAGCATACGGCATTCTCAAGTACATCAACAAGTTCCAATGTATCTTGCTGTCCTCAATTTGGTTCAAAATACTGACTACCATTAATGAAATAAGTGTGGTCCTACAAGCTAGAGACGCCACCATAAATGTTGAGTTCCGACATCTAGATGCCTTATTAGCTGATTTGAAGTTGATCAGGAACCAATGAGAAACAATTTTAAACGAATGCAAAACAGTTGCTATTCAATTGAACATCTCGCCAAATTTTCCGGACATTCGAAAGAGAAAACCCAAAAGACGTTCTGAAGATAATTTAAATGAGATGATTATGGATGATTCAGCGTCTGATTTCAAAAACAATACATTCCTGGTGATCGTTGATTCGGCAATCACTGGCATTACTGAACGATTTGCAGCTATTAGAAATTTGAGCTAGACGGTTTCCTTTTTGTGGCAATTTGAAGACATGGATGAAACTACGGTTCAGGCGAGCGCAGCAAAATTTTTCGAAAAATACAAGTCGGACATTTCTCAAAGCTTAGAATGCGAAATAATTCACTTGAAAGACATTTACGAAGCAAATTTTGATAAAGGTCTGTCACCATTGGAATTGCTAAATGACATCTACATTTGTGCTGTATACAATTTTCCTCAACATTTGTGTTTCTTTACGTATCTTTTGCACTATACCCGTCACTGTAGCAAGTGCAGAACGTACCTTCAGCGTCTGTCAAGAATCAAAAACTTTCATAGATCGTGTTCATCTAAAGAGCGAGTTTTAGGACTTGCCATGCTTTGTGTTGAATCCGTTTTGGCAAGACAGTTAAATTTTGATATTATTATAAAAAATGTTGCAGCGAAAAAGGAAGTAAAGCCACTCTTTGATATCCGAACTTTCTATATTGAATAATTAAATCATCATATAATCATCGTTAAATTTATCAGAAATTATTAAAATGTTACCAAATAACTAGAAAAGATTATATGAAACAATATGTGGCTGTTAAAAGAGAATTTTATTTCTACGTTACAATAAAATAGTATAAATAGTAAATATTCTGTGTTAATTTTATTGTCAGCTCTTAGTCCAAAAATCATTTAGTTGATGTGGCAAAAAAATTTTTTGATGTAATCCATCAGTAATGATTCATGAATGAGACGTCATTAATTCAAGTTAATAAAATGTATTAGTGGATTTTTTATAGGGGGCCCGTAAATGGTTTAGTCCCGGGCCCAGATTTTCTCTTCACGTATATTACAGTGAGACGGGTTAGTAAAGCGAAATGAAATCAATAATTAAAATAAAAGGCATACAAGACGGGTTATAAATATAAAAAATTTATTTATATAAAAAAAAGTAAATCCATTGTGACGAATATCAGCATCACTAAGCTGTCGTTCCCGAGATGGTCGGGCTAGCACCTTAATGGTGCTGTGGTATCGGAGCGTACCGGATCTGTATCCGGCAAAGGACCATCACATCGATAACATTCCCCAAAGCCTTCGGGGAGCAACCTTATCGCTACAACAAAAACAACACCGCACAACGCTTCCCAAGGACGTCGGTTCTATGTACCGGAGCGACTCGGGATTTTTCCCGACCAAGGACTGCCATTTCAGTGTAACCCCATTTAATTTGTTGCGTCCCTCCTACAAATTATCATCCTCCCAGCAGCTCTTTGCAGTGGGACTGCTCCATATTCTCTTCTTCCGGGAAGGTATCGAACCCAATCCGGGTCCGTCTCCTGACCCCGGTCCTGAGAAATGGTTTTACTGCATCTGCCGGAAAATAATCTTTTTAGGACGGTCATACTCTTGTCAGTGTGTCTCGTGTAAGGGATGGTTGCATCGGACAGGTTGTTCTGGGATAGACCCCAAAAGCAGACGTCCACGTAACTTCTATAAATCTTTTGTGGCTCCTTGCTGTTTACGCCCTAGGACCTCCCGTAGTCTGCGCCTTAGCTCCCCCCGCTACCGTCCAGCAGCCCCGCTGCTCAGCAAGCCACAACAAGTACCCGCTGTTGCTCGCGCCCCACGGCGCCACCAAGTCACACGGCTGCTCGCACTCATACCTACAATCTCCGTAGTAGAGTCGGGAGCAATGCCGAGCATCAGCCCTTGCTCCCGTCTTCTTCCCCCCCTCTTTTCCGGCAGCAATTGTGTAGGTCAGGGAAACAGACTCTTAGTCCCTACCTCCCTTTGTACCGTTTGCCAGCACAGAATATATACGTTTGCGACATCCGCCCAATGCAGCTCCTCCCATGGACGGTGCCACTTTCCTAGATGTTCTGGTCTCCGCGACGGCAACCCCCCGACGGGTTTCATTGCGCCATGTTGCCAGGCCGCATACCCAAATACACCGGGTACCCCAATGCTTACCCAAGGACGTCTAGTCCCAGGGCCACAACAGCAGTCGCGTCCTGGCATTCCACAACCCAGGCGTAGTCTGGTTTGGCGTCCTCAACCTCTTTGGCGGTGATGGTAATTGGAGACGCGCTGAATTTATGTTTATGTGCGCGTCTGTTGGCCCTCCGTCTATCTTTGTCGACCGTAAAATGCAGTATATATTGTCAGCAGAAAGCGCTCGCGCATTTTTTCGTATCCGACAGCACTTTATCGCCGAAGGCGATGGAAATTTTGTCATTGTGCTTAGACGGATTTGATAGGGACTTTACGGTGGACCAAAGCTTACCTACACCAGCAGAGGTTACAGCCGCTTAGGTGCTCCTCCCATTTCGCCCGCTTGTGTTCATCCACAAGCAATTTGATGCGTTGGTTTATATCCCTTATTTAAGGGTCGCCGGGAGCGAGCTGTCTTATAAGGTCACGTTCTCTCGCTAAATTTGCGGCCTCCGCCGGAAAGTGAGGCCGAATTTCGGGAATTCTACCGGCGGGGATGAAGCGAGCAGAGGCGGATTCAATGACCTTGCGGAAAGCACGCTCCCCTTGGCGAGCATCAGTCGGGGTAGGGAGGGCAGCAAAGCGGTTGTCTGTAAAGGATTTATATTCTTCCCACTTTCCTTTTTTGAAGGTTATGAAAGTGCGTTTTTCAGTGACGATGAAGTCGGCGGTACGCTCGAGCGAAATAAGTATGGGCAGGTGGTCGGATGCCAATGTTACCATCGGCTGCCAGTTGACGCAGTTTACGAGTTCTGCGCTCACGATTGAGATATCTGGCGAGCTGTGACAGCTTCCTACCATACGTGTGGAGCGTCTCCGTTTATTGTGCAGAACGTCGTTTCTTCTATTTGACCCGCCAACATCTCACCCCTACTGTCCGCCCGCAAGTTTGAATGCCATAGATCATGATGAGCATTGAAATCGCCTAAGATAATGCGATTGTTGCCAGTGAGTAAGGCCCTGATGTTAGGGCGGTATCCACTGGGGCAACAGGTGGCAGGAGGGATGTAGATGTTGATGATTTCTAGGTTTGCATCGCCTGACCGGACAGATAGGCCTTGACGTTCTAAGACATTGTCCCTGCGGTCGATGCCAGGATCAAATATATAATATTGCACAGAGTGGTGTATGATAAACGCGAGGCCGCCTCCATTTCCGCTCTCGCGGTCTTTCCTGTGGACATTATACCCAGAGCAGGTCTGCAATGCAGATCTTGCTGTGAGTTTAGTCTCTTGAATCGCAGCAATGCGGATGTTGTGCCGCTTCATGAAATCGACTATCTTAGTCCATTACAGTTTAACTGCAGAATTCCGAAGTGCACAAGGGGAGACGGCGCCACTCTGGGGGTAAGTGACGGGTGACTACGCCTGGGTTGTGGAAGGCCAGGACGCAATTGCTGTTGTGGCCCTGGGACTGGGCGTCCTTGGGCAAGCATTGGGGGTACCCGGATGATTTGGGTTTGCGACCTGGCAACATGGCGCGATGAAACCCGTCGGGGGGTTGCCGTAGCGGAGACCAGAACATCTAGGAAAGTGGCATCACCCAAGGCAGGAGCTGCATTGGTCGGATGTCGCAAACCTATATATTCTGTGCTGGCAGACGGTGCAAACGGAGGTAGGGACTAAGAGTCTGTTTCCCTGACCTACACGATTGCTGCCGGAAAAGAGAGGGAAAGAAGACGGGCAGGGGCTGATGCTTGGCATTGCTCCCGACTCTACTACGGAGGTTGTAGGTATGAGCGTCTATTGTCTTCCCGTGGCAATTATAAAAATTGTAATTTGGAAAAATGATATTTTAATTTTTTTTCCATAACTGTAGTAATCGAATTTTAGTCCTTTCAACCATCTCCTTGAACCAGAAACCCCAGCTGGTTTTACAAAAATAGTTCAACAAAAATGAAATATTGCGTACAATTGTCCTACCCATGACGAACATCTCTGATATAAAATTAATATTTGGTACTATGCCTTTTCTTTCTATTGAACCGTACGCAGAAAGGGAACCTCGAACCTTAACTTCTTTTTACACACAACTCCTGATTAATAAATACCTGTCACTAGCGTTGTTGTTGTAGCGATAAGGTTGCTCCCCGAAGGTTTTGGGGAGTGTCATCGATGTGACGGTACCATAGCACCATTAAGGCGCTAGCCCGACCATCTCGGGAACGATTTATGTGGCCACATTAAACCTTCAGGCCATTCCCTCCTTCCCTACCCCCAAATTCCATGAGGAGCTTGGGGTCGCCAGAGCCTCGTCTGTTAGTGAAACAGGATTCGCCGCGGATAGGTGAGGTTGACAATTGGGTTTGGAGAAGCTATATATTGCGCTGGCAACCTGAAGGGTTGCGCTACACAGCCCCTTGAATCTGGTATTTTAGTCGCCTCTTACGACAGGCATACCTACCGCGGGTATATTCTGATCCCCTAACCCGCTGAGGGACAACAACAACAACTAGCGTTGACGATCTGGGTACTGTAACAGGTTAAACTCTTACCTATCCAGAATCAACCCCGACATACAACATATATGTCCTGCTTGCAATGTGTCCCCCCATATGACACCAACCATCTCTTCAATTGTATTGTGGAACCAACGCCTCTAACACCCCTCTCCTTATGGTCCAGCCCTGTTCAAACAGCAAGTTTCCTTGGACTTCCGTTAGAGGACATCGATGACAATTTGTGATTAAACGCACCTATTGGATGGGGCGAAGCACTGCTACAACAACAACAACAACTAGCGTTGACATAGTAAGACTGTTCATAAAATTTGCAAATCAAAGGAAGGATGAATCATTCCAGAAACTTTGACAATACTCAATTAATTTTTAACTTTAATAACCTTTAATAAAAAGGAAATTCTAAGGTTAGTCAGTGTTATCAAATATTTTCACACTTCACTACGCTCCCGTTAAATACTGTCTCACCGCCAATAAATATTATAATAGTAATATTAAGGCAAAAACGAGACATTTTACTCGTGGTTTAAGGCAAACATTGTTTTTAAATATAAGGGATAGTACAATGTAGTATCTATATACCAATTACAAGTGTTTTCTGGCGTCATGTCTGCAGTAATATTTTCCTCGTCATCAACCGATATACATGTGTTTTTTAATGTTTCATGTTGGCACTTCAACTGAATCTGAAACTTTGCTTTATCGTGTATAAAGACCATATCACAGCGTTCGACCTAGAATAATAAAGTATTTTAAAGATCAAACAATATTAATAATAAACACTGTATACCTTCCAGTGTCGCCATTTCAATTACCAAAGTTGGTAAAAATCTCCTTTGTAAATTATTTATACTACAGGTTTTTTGACAATCTACAGTTGCCATATAAGGGCAATATATCAAAAAAAAAAAAAAACTAAGAGGGTTTGAGGAGGGTTCAAAGTACCACCTCACAACTTTCTCTTACAGCACATTGTGTCAACTCTATTTTGGCCCAGTTTGCTCTCTGCACATTTCATTGGGACCTTTTTTGTAATTCAATTCAAAAGCTAATGTTATTTGAATGCTAGCAAATCACAGGTGTCAAATCATACAAGAAATGAGTGATAACGGCGCCGTCGAACCATCAGCTAGTCCATGGAGCTCACCGGTAGTACTTGTAAAGAAGGATGGAAAAAATGAGGTTTTGCGTGGACTATAGGAAGTTGAATGATGTTACGAAAAATGATAGCTACCCATTGCCAAGAACTGACGACACTCTGGACTCGCTCTCTGGTACGAAATGGTTTTCCACACTGGGCTTGAAAAGCGGCTACTGGCAAGTGGAAGTGAAGGAGGAAAACAAAGAGAAAACAGCCTTCAGTGTCGGTGATGGTCTTTTGCAATTTACAGTGATGCCTTTTGGACTATGTAATGCACCAGCTACTTTTGAGAGACTCATGAATCAGGTACTGAAAGGACTACATTGGAAAACATGCTTAGTGTACCTAGACGACACCATCGTATTGGGAAAGAACTTCGAAGAACATCTGAAGAACTTGGAGGAGGTTTTCCAAAGAATAGCTGGTGTTGGTCTGAAACTTAGTCCCAAAGAGTATTCTCTGTTCAAGAAGCAAGTTAGTTACTTGGGTCATAAAGTAACGACGGAGGGCATCTGCACCCCGAATGAAAAGATAGAAGCAGTGAAGGATTGGCCAAGACCACAGAATCTGCATGAATTCAGAAGTTTCCTTGGGCTGTGCACATATTACCGGCGATTTATACCAAATTTTGCCAGCGTAGCCCATAGCCTCCATGAGCTTACAAGAAAAAATAAAGCTTTTGAATGGAAGAAGAGCAAGAAGTGGTTTCCAAACATTGAAGGAGCGTTTGTGCACTGCCCCAATGTTGGCATATCCGATTCCAGGAGAAACATTTATTCTAGATACAGATGCGAGTGGATATGTTATAGGAGGCGTTTTATCACAACTGGTCGATGGACAGGAGAAGGTAGTTGCATATTACAGCCGTTCAATTGGAAAACCAGAAAGGAGCTACTGCGTTACACGGAGAGAGCTGTTGGCATTGGTAGAGTGCATTAAACATTTTCACAAATACCTCTACGGCCAGCGATTCCGCGTCAGAACAGATCACGCAGCGTTGAAATAGCTTCTGCAGTTTCGTAATCCAGAAAGACAATTAGCACGGTGGATCGAGGGGCTACAAAGCTATGACTTTTCCATTGAGCATCGGAAAGGTAGTACCCATGGGAACCATGTAGTTTGGAATGCAAGCACTGTTCAAAGGCCGAGGCTAAAGAAGACATTATAGATCATGTTATGCAAGGGCTCGAACGAAACGAAAGACCAAATAGAGAGGAGATGACAGCAGAGAGTCCCATTTCGAAGTAATATTGGACACAGTGGAACAGTTTAGAATTGATATCCGGTTTCTTGCATCAAGTATGGGAGAGTGAGGATAGTCAATGCAAAAAGAAACTGAAATATGTTCCCAGAAATAGGATTCCTGACTTGCTCAGCGAGCTGCATAATGGTCCAAGCGGAGGTCATCTTGGAATCACGAAGACGCTCGAGAAAATTAAGCAGAGATTCTATTGGGTTGGTTGCCGTCAGTCGGTCACCGAGTGAATTGCCAAATGCGAGGTTTTCAACAGAGCGAAAGGGCCCAAAACACGAAGTCATGACCAGATGAAGCAGTATATTTCAGGTGCACCATTTGAAAGGATCGCCATGGATGTCGCAGGTCGATTTCCTACTAGCAACCGCGAAAACAAATACGTACTGGTGGTTATGGATTATTTCAGTAAATGGCCAGAGGTATACCCAATCCCAAACCAAGAAGCGGAAACAGTAGCAGAAGTGGTTACAAACGATTGGGTTGCAAAGTATGGTGTACCAATGGAGTTACATTCTGACCAAGAAGTTGTAAGAAGTTGGGCATTCGAAAAACACGGACAACTGCATTGCATCCTCAGTCAGATGGTATGGTGGAACGTTTGGAGGAGCATTTAAGGAAAGTAGTAGACAAGTACCATAAGGAGTGGGATACACACGTATCATTATTCTTGATGGCTTACCGATCGGCAGTGCATGAGACAACGGGCCAAACTCCCGAAAAGGTAATTTTTGGCAATGACCTTCGACTGCCAGCTGATTTGAAGTATGGAATAGATGCCGGTGCGGAGAGAAATGTCAAGAAATCCACTGGTGTCTTGGAAGAAGAGCTGAGAGAGATACACGCTCTGATAAGGCAACGAGGAAAGATTATGAGTGACAAGATGAAAGCCAGATACGATAAAGCAATTAATTCGGAAGGGTTTCAGGAAGATTTGGTGCTGTTATACAACCCACAACGAAAAAAAGGTTTGTCCCCGAAATTGCAGTGTAATTGGGAAGGCCCATAAAAAGTTGTAAAACGGATCAACGATGTAGTGTACCGCATACAAACCATTGACAAACCACGAACCAAAATGAATGTGGTTTGGAAAGGCTGGCAGCGTTTAGATCGAGAGATTTGTCTGATCAGGACGATCAGACTTAGGTGGAGGGCAGTGTGACGAATATTAGCAACACTAATGGATACTATCATCTCTAAGCCGATGCTAAGCAGTGACTTGTCTGCACATCAATAAATCAATCATTATGTCCACATATATGTACGTACTCGCAGCGGAGAAGAAACGCACAAACACATGCATATATCTGAGATTATCCCAAAAGTAGGCAATGGTTTGTGCAAGTATCGCTCACATATATACGCGCATATGAGAAGCTACACGTGCATCTGTAGTTATAATTTTATAGCAGATAACTGACTAGTAAATTCTAGAAATGGAAGCGCCTAGAAGTAGAACGAGAAATCACAGAGTATAAAAGCCAGCAATAGTAGAGGCACGACAACGCTATCTGGCGAGCAATAGCAGTGTTATTTTGAAAGTAGTCTAATAAAGGCCATTTTGCATTATTGAATAGTGGAGTTATTTATTCAAAAGTTTAGTGATTCGAACGTTAGTAGAAGGTGTAAAATAAGCGAAGTTTCCCTAACTTCGTTACAATATGTTCCTGGTTTCTTCCAGTCAATATTGAAGTCTCCCGAGACTATAACATTTTGCGCACTATCCAAAGTTGTTTCAATGTACTCTTCAAAGAAGTCATAAACATCTCTTTCGGAGCTACTTGGTGACCGATAGATCGCTATTGCCCTTATTGTTAAGTTATTAAACACGCAGTCGCAAGATGTCACCCACACCTTGGCATCTATTGATTCGTGAGTTATATTTCTAACTTCCCACTTATTTTGTATATATATTGTTACCCCTCCAGTATGCGCAGAGTTCGACACACAACTTAATGTTCTATAATTTGGAAGACTTACTTCATTATCTTCAATATTTGGCGTTAGATGTGTTTCCGTCAGGAATATTATATCAACATCGTTTTCGTTTATAGCAATTTCCAAATGTTCAAAGTTATTTGTAAGTCCCTGATTGTTGGTATAGATCCCATTTATTGTATTTGATTGCTAGTAACCAATCCGCTTCTTTTTTAATAGTAATTTATGTTGGTATACCGGACAGTCCTTACTGGGTGTTGCATGATTTTCATCTACACCCAATTTCAACTTCTTGTTCACTAGAATGTCCCGAAGACCATGCAGTTTGGAATGCAAGCACTGTTCAAAGGCCGAGGCTAAAGAAGACATTATAGATCATGTTATGCAAGGGCTCGAACGAAACGAAAGACCAAATAGAGAGGAGATGACAGCAGAGAGTCCCATTGCGAAGTCATATTGGACACAGTGGAACAGTTTAGAATTGATATCCGGTTGCTTGCATCGAGTATGGGAGAGTGAGGATGGTCAATGCAAGAAGAAACTGAAATTTATTCCCAGAAAGAGGATTCCTGACTTGCTCAGCGAGCTGCATAATGGTCCAAGCGGAGGTCATCTTGGAATCACGAAGACGCTTGAGAAAGTTAAGCAGAGATTCTATTGGGTTGGTTGCCGTCAGTCGGTCACCGAGTGGATTGCCAAATGCGAGGTTTGCAACACAGCGAAATGGCTCAAAACACGAAGTCATGGCCAGATGAACCATTACCAAATTGTTGTGCTAGGAAAATATTTAAATAAATAAATAAATAAAATCGCGGGTTCGAATCGAGCTCAAGGCCTAACAATAATTTTTTATCATTATTATTGTTATGATAAATTTTTTCTTAATTGAAAAAATTTTTAAATTAGAATAGAAGAAAGAAAAAATTTTAGACAACTGCCAAAGCTCGTTGTATAGATCCATTTCGGGAACTGCTAAATTCCTTCATCGGCAACGTTTAGGCGCCGCTGCTATAACCATTCAGCCATCACAGCGGTTTTTTGTTTGTCTTCATTAATCCTACTTCTATTCTGGTTCGTGCCAATTGATATTCACAACACTGCGACATCTGTTGCAGAATGGATGTGAAAATTGGACTTGTTTGATGGCAAATAAATAAAATATTATTAAAAAAAATTATTTAGAGGATAGAAACCATCGAACAATTATTGAAAAATTAAGGCTTTATAAATCACTAAATGGACACTTCAGAAAACTGATTTGTGATAACGAGTTTAGAGGTATATATATTAAAGAATATCTGGAAATTGAAAATATAGAGCTACATTTGGTAAAGCCAAATAATCATACTGGCAATTCTGATATATAAAGGCTACATAATATAATTCCAGAAAAAATAAGAGTGTTGATTCTAGAACAAAAGTCACTTAATATTAAAGATAAAATTAGCAAGGCAATAGAATATTGTAACGAATTTACTGCAATTCCCCTTAGTTGCAATCTTATGCCAACGTTCGTATCGCTAAACTGTTGAATAAATAACTCCAATATTGAATAATGGAAAAATGGCCTTTATTAAAGTACTTCACAATAACACTTATACTTTGCAACTAGCTGGCTTAATAACCAAACTGATAGCTTAAATGAAACTGACTTTCAAAATAATACTGCTATTGCTCGCTAGATATCGTCTTAATCGAAACTGCTTGATAGCTCAAATCAAAATGAATTCTCGCCTCTACTGTTCCCGCATTTTTACTCTTTGATTTCCTAGTTGCATACTTCTAGGCTTTTCCATTCCAGAACTTACTAGTTGGTTTCTCAGCTACGACTACAGATGTATAATTTGTATAGCTTCTCTCACACCCCATGCGCTTGTATGTGTGAGCGCCACTTCCACAATTATAATTGCCTACATTTAGGAGCATCTCAATAAGATGTCTGCATGTGTTTGGGCATCTCATCTCCGCTGCGTGTACGTACATATGTGTAGACATAATGATTGAATTATTGATGTGCGTACAGTCACTGCCCAGCATCAGCTTAGAGATGGCAGTACCCCTTAGTGTTGCTAATATTCGTAACAATATTATAATAATACATATCATTCGGTTACTAAAGAAAATCCAATAAATATTGAACTTGAATATTGTGTCACGCATACTCTACACATCACTGACTAAAACTATTAAAATACAACTCTACTGAATAAAGCTATTAAAATACAACTCTGCTAACAAAAACCTAAAACCGTACAGACGCTACGTTAGTTTAAAAAAAGAACAGTTAAGTCATCAACTCGCGCTCGTGAAAATAATTTCGTAACTCTGCTAAAATATTACAATATTAAAATATAAACTCTGTAAATCATCATTAAAATCATATAATTAAGACGCCTACAATTTAATAATTACAAAAAGCTATCCTGTCTAATAAATTCTAAAGAATACTAAAAACACGGGTAAGTGTGTCGGTTCCCCCTTGTCAAACGAAAATACGTGTGTGACAAATTCAGAAGTAGGGACGGAACTCTACCTACTACGCGAAAATAAATAAAATCGTAATAAAATCTAAAATAACGTCATAATCCATAAGCGGCGAAATTTTGTATTTATTTATTTAATATAATTAAATGCATAAACCATTTATTTATTTATTATCTACCGGACATAGTCCTCACAGATATGTAACAACTTATATAAAAATTATCGAAATAGAAAAATATATGGTAACAATTTATAAATACAATGACATTATAACAAAAATTTTTGTAAAAAATTCGCTACGGCTTAAATATATACACATGTAAAAACATTTATATATTAATAGGAATACTGGAACATATTAATTGAAAAGAAAGTAATCAATAACATCAGCTTTAAAATGTTCTTTACAAGAGTTAAAATCGGCATGATTGCAAACAGAGTTACATAAGCAGATCATACTGTGAATAGGTTCATTATTTCCAAAATTCGTACTACGCGTTTGAACGTAGAAAATGTATTTGTCCCTTAGACACCTTTCAGGTGCATAGAAGGGGAGAAGAAAAAGTAGTTCCGGAGAATAAATTTTGTTGTCGTAAATGTCTTTGATAAAGAAAATACCACAAATTTTCCTTCGAATATTAAGGCACTGAATATTTAAAATTCTACATCTTAGTTCATAAGATGGCATCGATTCAAAAGTGAACATTCGTCGAACGGCGAATTTAGTGAATCTCCTTTGAACTCTTTCTAACCGGCTGGAATGTGTGACAAAGTCTGAGTCCCAAATGATGCAGGCATATTCCAAAATGGATCTTACAAGGCTAATGTAAAGACTTTTCAGCGTTAGCGGATCAAAAAAGTCTTTGGAATTACGTTTGAGAAAGCCGAGTTTTGAATTGGCAGCACTGATTATTTACTCGCTAACTCGAATCTAAGTATACTCCTAAATCCTTAACAGTAGTTGTACGATTGAATGAGTCGCTATCGTTAAAGTAATAGCTGTTCATTATGCATGCGTTTCTCCGAGTGAATGTGATAATATTACACTTGGAGAAGTTCAAGAAAAGACCGTTACTATTACACAATTTTATCAATTCCATAATGTCTTGCTGTAGCTCTATGCAGTCGCTAATGTGTTTAACTCTGTAATAAATTTTTAGATCATCAGCGTACATCAAGCAACTACAAAATTTAAAACATTGGCAAATGTCATTTATAAATAAAGAAAAAAGTAAAGGGCACAGATGACTACCTTGTGGTACTCCTGATGTAGCGATTATAGGCTTGGAGAGATTGCTGCCAATCTTTACTATTAATTTCCTGTTTTGGAGATACGACTCAAGCCAACTTAGAGTGTTGGAGTGGATTCCGAGTTTCTCGAGTTTATTAAGTAAAAGATTATGATTGAGACTGTCGAAAGCTTTTACGAAATCAGTGTACAGAGTGTCCACTTCTTCGCCGTCCTCAATCGCATTAACCACAAAATTAACAAATATTGTGAGATTTGTGCTGATGGATCTCCCTGGATAAAAACCATGCTGTTTAGGGACAATATAGATTTAAAAACTGCAAATAGCTGGTCATTTACAATTTTGTCCAGCAGCTTTGGGATGATGGATAGCTTAGCAATGGGTCGATAGTTGTCTACCTTGTTTCGAGGGCCAGACTTATAAATTGGCGATACGAATGCCACTTTCCATTCGTCAAGGAAATTACCACATTCAAGGGACTTGTTAAGATTTTAGTAAGAGGCGGATAGAGTGAAACCGCACAATTCTTTAAGAACAAGGGTGGCAGAAGATCGTATCCAGCTCCCTTAGATACATCAAGGTTCATAAGGGACTCCATGACTTCTTCCTCTGTAACCGTGAACTGACTAATATTTACAGACTCCACTATGGCAGATGTATCACATGACGGACTAACTGTCCGGAACCTGTTAAATACCGACCCGAAGAAGTCGGCAAAGAGCTCACATGCTTCCTGAGTTGAGGAAGCAACTTTGCCTCCAAACTCCATTGATTTCGGCATACCGTTATCTTTTCGTTTTGTGTTAACAAAAACCCAAAAAGACTTCGGGTTGGCTTTTATGTTAGTCTCAAGCGAATTAATATATTTATCATGAAGGAACTTGGATATACATTCAAATTTCTTCCTGCACTCAGCAAATTTTGTTTCGTCATCAGCAGAGCCAGTTTTCTTAAATTTTTTATGCGCTTTGTTTCGTTGGTTTTTTAACCTCAAAAGTTCTTTTGTGTACCATGGGAGATTGAAAGATCTCTTTTTTCTGTGGGCTGGGACGTATAAGTTAAGGCTTTCTTCTACTACGCTCTTGAACTTCATATACATATTTGATAAGTCTAATTGCTCAAAGATTAAATTCCAATCAATGGAGTCGAAAACGCATTCAGAGCCGTAAAATTCGCCTTATAAAAATTGAAGTAGTACTCGGGTTCAGTGGAGTTATTATCGTATTTATAGAATGAGTACTGGATAGAGATTGCTTTGTGATGAACCGATTCACAGGTGAGTGGCATATCACACTTATAAATATCACAGGATATATCATTGTTTATAAAAATTAGATCTAACACTCTGTCTAAATCATTTCCAATGTCGTTAATTTGAGATAGGTTAAAGGAGTACAATGTATCACAAAGTAAGTCCCCGACATCCTTTTTAGATGTAAAGGGGGTTAAAAAGCCGTCATCCGGATCTCTCACCCATTGAATAGAACCCAGATTAAAGTCACCCAAAATACAGGGCGTTTGGTGAGGTAATAGAGAATCAATAATAAAGCTGATATTATCAATATGTGACTTGTACATTCCATAATTGTTATTTGGTGGGATGTAACTAGCAATAAAGAAAATTTCATTTATACTATCAAGGAACGTTTCTCCTATATTTACCAAAATACAAATTTGCTCAATGTTGGCATCATTAACGTGTAGTTGCACTTCACGACTTGCCAGAGAAGATGCTACAGCCACCAAAATACCGCCCCTCTTGTTACCCCCGGTTGCAGTATTCTGTCCCTTCGATAGACATTATAAAAACGATCAAAAAGCTCTGATGATAAAAAATCTGCAGTTAGCCAAGTTTCCACGAGTATGATGACATCAAAGTCGTGGGTCGCTGCCGATTCAAATAGCTCATTTGTTTTTGTACGCAGACCACCGGCATTGTGATAATATATTGTGAGCTTTGGATTTGTGATAGGCGCATCACTCACTGTCCTCCCTTTGTCGAGACAAACTTTTGAAAAACCTCAAACGGTCGGAGTTTGACATTTGACGGCCACAGCGCCGAGTCCATAATTTTTGCTCTATCTGAGGACGGAACTCCAATTTTGAAGTTTACTTTACTTACTGTCTCTACCGCTACATCTTTTTTTATTAATTTATAGCATGATATAGAATTTTCTTTGATGCAAGTATGTTTCGCTATATACGTAGTGATGTCAGTAGTTTCCACGGACGGTTTGAACGATCCTACATGAAACCATTCCAGACGAGCAGCGACATCAAGCTCACAACTTGTGCTTGTACCAACAACAACTTTACGTGCATTATTGGTGTTAGCGGCAGCAGAATTATTTTCAAAAGCATTGGCATTGGTATTAGCAGCAGCAGATTTACCACGAGCACACTCGCTGGTGGTAGCGGACGGTGACGAAGCGATAGACGCAAATGAAGGAGAGATAGGTGCAGCGGGAGCTGTTGTTGTTGTTGTTAAAGACGATGTATTATTAGCTGTCTGTACAACTGACCCAGGCCGAGAACTGTTGAGGGGAAGAACAGCAGATTGCGAACGTCGAGGAATAGGTGAAGGCGAGAAAGCAACTATGTAAATCTAATGCACCATTGCAATTGTTATTATTGTTGCTGTTGTTCGAAATGAATGCACATGAATTAACAGCTGTTTTGAGCGCACTTATTTCGGCAGCGAGTACATCAATATTATTATTGTTTTCAGTATTGGCTGTTAGATTTTGCTTTTGCCTTTTCTTTAGCGTTGTTTTTGTTTCGACTCTTCACTTTTTCACTACTCGCTGATCATTTGTTATTTGCAATTATATTCTTCAAATCATCCACCTGCATGCACAAATCCTTGAATTTGCCCTCAAATGCGGTCGTGATGGCTTCCAGCCCAAGTCTTTGCGAGGCAAGCACGGATTCGAACGCCTTAGATATTTTATCAGGCACATTCACACATTCAGAACACCAATATCGAATGTGGTAGTTAGCCTTAATCATCTTCACGTCGTATTCGGTGATTTGGCCCTCACAACAGGCGCGGTGAAAACGCTTCTTACAGAAGCCACTGCACGGCACAACAGTAGTGTCATTCCGGCCAAAACTCTTATCGCATTTACCACAAGAGTCATCCACTTTAAACAAATTGTTCTTGAACTAGTTGTTGTTGCAATGCAATTAAATTTTTAAATGCACTAGTTATTGTTGTTGCAACGCAATTTAATTTTAGATTCACGATTATCTATTTTATATTTATGTGAATATACATATGTACGCGCTTATATATGTATGTGTACATATTGGTTTGGGACTACCAAAAACGTTTGTATGTGTGTAGCTGTTGTGGACATACGTTTTGTCCATCGTGATTGCAGTTGTCGCGCATGATTCGAAATAACGTCGTTCAGTCTGTAGCTAAGCTGTTGTGGACATACGTTTTGTCCATCGTGATTGCAGTTTTCGTCTCACAGTATTTGAATTAACGTCGTCCAGCTGTCGCTAAGCTGAGAAAGTAGCATCGTTTAAGCTACAACAGAACTTCGAATTATTTAAAAAAAAAACTTCATGACACACCAATTCGTGTATAAGAAACTGTGTGTTAAAGAAAGACGAACATATAACTGGTACAGAAGTGAGAGTGATACCACAATTCTCATACATGTTTCCAATACGAATACTATCAATAAAAATATAACAAGGCAAAGTGAGAAAACACAAGTGTCTTTGTTACAACAGTGCGATAGTAGGTTGGTTGTTAATAAAATCCAACTAGAACCATACGAATAATCGTAACCAAAATAAAAGTGTCGAGATGTCGTTGCACAAAAAGAATTTGCAAGTTACGAAAAGAATGTAAACAATTAGGTTTGCCTACATCGGGGCGGAAAAATGATCTTGTTGAGCGGTTAAAGGAGCTTATGAATGCAGTAATTAATTAATGGAAATGAAGAAACAACATTAACGCGAAATAATGTTTCGGTAATACAACGCGTTTCGGAGTTACAAAGAACAATTGCTGAATTGCACGAGCAATTTTCCACTCCTCGACAGCCGCCTGTCATATCAACCAATTTGGACCATTTAATACCGTCGACTCCGGTACCCGCAGTGTACACTACCGCGTCAAATAATATAACTAATAGTACATCGTTTATGTCACAAGGTATTCCTTTGCAATGGGAATCAGCTCATACGGGGCATGTAACAAATGTTTCACCTAATCAAAATTTTCAAAACAATACGATTTATACGAGTGTGCCAATAACCTACAGTAACAGGCATAATGCTATACCACAACCAAATATTTAGTACACTTATGGTCACTATCCTCCGGTTTTAAATTATAACAATTCGCCTTATCGAAGTCATGTACGTGATATAATTGAGCTGTTGCCAATATTTGATCCGGCTTCAGACAAATCGTTAAATTCGCGGCAATTCGTTAAGCGTGTAGAACTTTTGAGAGCTACGTATAGATGGAATGAAAGTGTATTGCTGTTTGCATTGCAACAGAAAATGCGTGCTTCAGCTAAATTGTGGATCGATTCGCAACAATGTGCTTTTATTTCGTGGCCACAATTTGTAAATAAATTTTTATACGATTTTCCTTGTATGGACAATGAAGCCGACGTGCATTTAAAAATGTCTCAAATTAAACGTCAAAACGCGGAGACACCGACAGAATATTACTATCGAATGTTAGCGATAGGAACAAAAGGTGGACTACCGGAGTCCAGTATTGTGCGTCATATTGTTAATGGAATAAACGATATTGACTTGAAAAGAAAAATATCAAACGAATACAGATGTTGTCAGGACTTATTGCGGGATATAGTAAGCTATTGTGTTTATAATGACCCAAAACCCAGTGGTAAAAAATTACAAAACTACGTACAACCGTCGCGTAATTACAAAAATGCGCGAGAATCAAACTCAAATAATAAACAACAAACAGAAACATCACGTCCAAAAGTAGCATTGGAAAATATTAAGTGCTATAATTGTGCAAAGTTAGGGCATTATTAGACAAATTGCCCAGAACCACAGAAAAGGCCACGTTGTGCAAATTGTAATCGTACGTCTCATACGACCGAAAAGTCTACATCCAAAGCAAAAGATGTAAATAAAATTACAGATAATACTCAATGCAAAAATACTGAAAGTAGTGTGAAAATGGTTGTAGTGAACGGGCATGAAACGAAATCCATCGTCGATCCAGGTAGTACATGTACGCTTGTAAGAAAATCATTCGCGGAAAAAGTAGGAAAGTGTGAAGAATGTCATACCATTCTACACGGATTCGCAGGTGGTGAATACGTTTGCACGGAAAAAGTAAATGTTCCACTCGTAATCGATAATAATAAAATAGTTTCGGACTTTTTAATAATCGACGATAATTTAATTAAAGAAAATGTACTTTTGGGTAAAAATGTATTGTGTCGCGCCGATAAAAGATTGGTTATCGAAGGTGGAAAATGTATAATCGAACGAATACAATCGATTAACGCGTCCGCCCATTTAAACGAAAATGAACGTAGTAAACTTGAAAAAACTAATAAACAATTATAATGACGTATTCTCTAATAATATTTCCGAAATCGGTAAATGTTCTATCGCTAAAATGAGTATTAAAGTTAATACTGAGGTCCCTATTTGCCTCAAACCGTATCGCGTGCCGTTCGCGAAAAGACCAATTATTTCGAAAATAGTTTCTGAACTACTCGAAAATGACATAATACGACCAAGTGAATCGCCATACTCTTCGCCAGTCGTACTCGTTGATAATAAAAGTGGCGGTCATAGATTATGTGTCGATTATAGATGCTTAAACAAAATAGAGTTTTCCCAGTTAGCCGGAAATTCGTATTTTACGACCCTTGATTTGTAAATGGGTTATCACCAGATCGAAATTGACGAAAACTAAAAATTTACCGCGTTCGTAACCACAGAAGGACACTACGAATTTAATAGAATGCCTTTTGGTCTCGTTAATGCACCAGTCGTGTTTCAGTGCGTACTGAATAACATTGTGTCGAAAATGCCACATAACGAAGTGCTTGTGTATTTAGACGATGTGATTATACCCAGTAAAACTGTTGACGAAGGACTAAGTCGATTAAAAAAAATTTTAATGTTACTAAAAGACACAAACCTCACATTACACATCGATAAATGTAAATTCTTGGAAAAGAAAATCGACCATTTAGGTCACACTATAGACAAAAAAGGAATTACGCCTGGTAAGTCAAAAATTAACGCAATATTAAATTTTCCTACACCGAAAAATATTACCGAGGTAAGAAGATTCCTTGGTCTCACAGGATTCTTCCGGAAATTTGTTTAAAATTATTCGCTAATCGCTAAACCGTTAACGAAGCTTTTACACAAAGAAAATATCGAAAATTTTGTTTGGTCCGAAGACCAGCAAAACGCGTTTACCAAGCCCATTAAAGCATTAACAGCCGAGCCTATTCTCACTTTATACGACCCTGACGCGCAACATGAAGTCCACACTGATGCAAGCAGCGTAGGTCTTGCCGGTGTGTTATTGCAGTCATCAGACGGTAAAAATTTGAGGCCTGTTTTTTATTATAGTCGTCAGTGTACGAGCAGCGAAAATAAATATCATAGTTATTAACTTGAAGTTCTAGCCGTTGTAGAAACTTTGGAACGATTTCGAATATACCTATTAGGCAAGCGTTTTCGTGTGGTAACAGATTGCTCTGCTATCGCACAGGTTAAGGAAAACAAGGAGCTTAAGCCAAAAATTGCTCGCTGGTGGCTTAAGTTACTTAAATACGATTTTGAATTATACATCGTGAAGGTTCTCGTCTCCAACATGTGGATGCGTTAAGCCGCATGCCAAACGAACCCAGTAGGGAGGTTGAACCAGCAGGTCTATTTCTTAAGGTAACGGCGAACGTAGACGACTGGTTACTAACGATGCAGTTGCAGGGTGGAAAACTCCACGAAATAATATCAATTTTAAATAAAAAAATAAATAAATGTAAGGCGCGATAACCTCCGAAGAGATCTAAGGCCGAGCTTCTCTTCCAATTTGTCGTGCTCCTCTTGAATTGTCCCTACAAATTGGCCGGACGGGACCTACATGTTTTATGCCGACTCCGAACGGCATCTGCAAGGCAGATGAGTTTTCACTGAGAGCTTTTCATGGCAGAAATACAATCGGAGCGCTTGCCAGACACTGCCGAGGGGCGACCCCGCTTAGAAAAAATTTCTTCTAATTGAAAAATCTTATTTCTAAAATTTTGATGTTGCTTTGCCCGGGAGTTGAACCCAGGGCATACGGTGTGATAGGCGGAGCACGCTACCATCACACCACGGTGGCCGCATAATTTTAAATGGTTCAGTGAAATCCGCGGAAGAGAAGAATATAAAACAAGAATATCAAATTCAAAATCATCGTTTATACCGTAAACAGACAGAAGGACTCAGATTTGTTGTCCCAAAAGCTGTACGTTGGCGAATACTCCAATACTGTCACGATAGAACAGGTCATCAAGGAATAGAAAAAACTTTAGAGCGTCTTAGACAAACGTATTGGTTTCCACAAATGCGTAAATATATAAAACATTATATAACAGCGTGCGTTGAGTGCTGTTATAAAAAGCAACGTTCGGGAAAAACTGAGGGTAGTCCTCACTACAGCGAAGTAAAACCAATACCATTTTACCGTATACATATCGACCACATGGGTCCGTTTGTACGAAGCAAACGCGGAAATTGCTACGTCCTCGCGATTTCTGATGTATTTAGCAAATTTCTTATCGTGAAAGCTGTTCGAGATACCAAAACTGTTCATGTACTAAAAACACTGAATGAGATAACGAGTTACTTTGAACTTCCATCACAGATTGTATCTGATCGAGGTACGGCGTTTACGTCCAAAGCTTTCGAATCCTATTGCGACTATAACAACATCCAACATATTAAAACCGCAGTGCGTACTCCAAGAGCTAATGGTCAGGTGGAGCGCGCCAATCAAATAATACTTTCCTTTATACGAAAAACGACCGAAGAAGCGAAAGATTGGGATTTAATGCTTCGAGAATTACAATGGACCGTTAATCCCCAGAAGAACTCAACGACAGATTTTAGCCCAAATCAACTTGTGTTTGACTTCAAAACCAAGTCATAGCTGATGATATTGAACACGAATTAACAACGACCATCGCCGATAAACGTCAACAAGCAACAATCAACATACGCAACGAACAAGAGAAATGGAAACAACGGTTTGATCGTAAACATGCAACACCAAAGGTCTATGCTGAAAATGACATTGTGGTTATAGAAAACGAGCCTGCATCTGTAGGCGAATCTAGAAAATTTGAGCCAAAGTACCGTGGTCCATATATTATTCGAAAAACGTTGGGCAATGATAGATACCTCATCGAAGATATACCTGGTTATCAAGTCACATCGAAAAAGTTTTGCTCAGTTTACACCGTGGATAAAATGAAACCGTGGTGCTACACCAGTCCTGAATTGGATATCGAGGAATCAACCGACGAAGACATAGAGGCCGATCTCTAGTCAGGAAAGGCCGAGTTGTCACGCATACTCTACACATCACTGACTAAAACTATTAAAATACAACTCTACTGAATAAAGCTATTAAAATACAACTCTGCTAACAAAAACCTAAAACCCTACAGACGCTACGTTAGTTTAAAAAAAACAGTTAAGTCATCAACTCGCGCTCGTGAAGCACTCTGGAATAATTTCGTAACTCTGCTAAAATATTACAATATTAAAATATTAACTCTGTAAATCATCATTAAAATCATATAATTAAAACCCCTACAATTTAATAATTACAAAAACCTATCCTGTCTAATAAATTCTAAAGAATACTAAAAATACGGGTAAGTGTGTCGGTTCCCCCTTGTCAAACGAAAATACGTGTGTGACAATTATAATTGTAATAAAGAAAATATATATACAAATATTTTATTCATAAAATAAAAATATATTGAAAAAAGGAATAAGACTAGAGAAAATTATATAGAAGATAGAACTGAAGGATTTATAAAGAACTATAAAGCTTTGCGACACAAAGAACAACCAAAATATATAAACTCAAAACTAGAAAATATTCATAATTCGAATATTAAAAGAAAACTTACATATAATGTAACTGAATCTGTTTGAAATTTGTATGTTAAATTTAAAATATATTCTATCAATTGGTCTGTTAAATAAATAATATTAAATTTGGCTGTCATAGCTGTTACTATTGTTACATTGTTATTATTGTTACTAATTTATTATTGTTGTTACTAAGGTATATATATTTTTTTTTGTTGATATGCTGAACTATATTTAAATACTGTTAATTTAAAATACTTGAGGTATTTTAAATGCTAGCGATGGGGAAGTTAAACATTATGGCGCATAATCATCAATCAAACATAATCTTCTATGAGCTATCTGTCAAAAAAGCTGAAACTAAATTTAAAACCTATTTTATTTTGACTATGATTATGCGCCTATGTCTATATATTCCACTAATATGTTGATATTATTATTATGTTAGTTTTAGTTCGTTAATTATATTAAATACTTATTACTGTTAACGCATTCTACTGGATATTTCTATATTTATTTATAAAACTATGTAAAGATTGAAATTGAAAAGAAAAATTCTAATATCAAAAAATAGAAAATTCATTCAATAAATAATCTTGCATCCAACAAGATATAGTTTTATATTGAAATAATAAAACTCGCGTCTCTCCACGCCCATCCTACTTAATGGTTCATATGCAAGACCTTTTGATTTCTCCCTAACGGATTGGGACGTCTACCGTCGATTTAGCGAGTGTTGCACCCTCCTTTGCCAACCCATCGGCCTTTTTGTTACCTTCTATCTCTTTATGGCCGGGAACCCAGTATTTATATATGGTCCGGCCTGGGCGAAGTTTTGTCAATACTTCTTTGCATTCCACAACACTTCTTGGTGAAGTACTGTGTGAGGTGATTGCCTTCGCTTCCCACGGCAGCCGGTTCTTCGTACCGGAGCGACTCGGGATTTTTTTTCCGACCAAGGGCTGTAATTTCAGTGCAACCCCATTTATTTTGTTGCGTCCCTCCCACAAATCGTCATCCCTGGAGCAGCTCCTTGCACCTGGACTGTTCCATGCAGGAAGGTATTGAACCTAACCCCGGTCCCAGGCTGTGGTTCTGCTGCATATGTCGGAAAAGGATTTATCTTATACGGTCATACTCTTGTCAGTGTGTCACGTGTAAAAGATGGTTGTATCGTTCGGGTTGTTCTGAGCTAGAACCCAACGTTCGTCGCCCCCCAAATTTCTATAAAACCTTTGCGGCTCCCTGCTGTTCACGTCCAAGGACTTCCCGCGATTCACTCTCAAACGTACCTCCTAGCAGCGACGCTGCTCGGCAGTCCACATCAACCGCCCGCTGCTGCTCTCGCCAAATGGCGCTTCTACCTAACGCGGCCGCTACAACCCATCACTCCAATCTACGTAGCATGGATAGTAGCAATGCCGAGCACCAGCTTTTACCCCCGACCCTCCCCTTCTTTTCCGACACTCGTACTCGCGTAAGAAGGAGCCATCAACTCCTTGTCCCCCACACCGTGTTTTCGGTATGCCAGCTCAGAGTATTTACGATCTCGGCATCGGTCCAATGCAGTTCATGCCTTGGCTTTTTTTTCTGCAAATATTGGTGCAATGGGTAGTTTCTGTGCTAAGTGTGATAAGAATTTTGGCGAAGTGAGACTCTGATTGTGCCATGCGTTGGCTTTGTAAAAAATTCTTCCATCGTACATGCTGTGAAGGCAACATGCCTACATACGATGTAGAATTGCTAGCTAAAACCGGCATCTCAGTTACTTGTGCACGGAATGCTTAAATGCCTATGACAAGCTTGGTAAGGCATATGACACCGTATTGGCGTCACATAAAGTTGGCCTAGAATCTACCTTGCTTGCAACTGATGTAAAATTTTTAACTTTTGACTGAACAAATTGCTGAAATAAAAAATGATATTAACATTCATGTTAAATCAAAAGCTAATTCTCACAAAAACAATGAAGACTGTGTGGATGAGACGACTGATGGTATCAACAAAACGTCAAGTGTTGTCAGCTCTCTCAATGCTGCGAAAACATTGCGCAGTGATATTAATAGTTGCGCGCTTACAGATGTGTCGTTGTCGCTGTCTCTTGTTCTCCCCGTTCAACAGTGCGTGTGTGCAATGCCATTTTTTCGACCGATCACCTGTTTTTGCAAGTGCTAATACTGCTGTTAATAACGGTGGGCCATCGTCTGTTAACTCAGATAATGAAAAGAGTAATATGTCTTATGCACAACAGCTCGCGGCTCCAGCTGTAATCTAATATATATTATAAATGGCAAAGTTTGGATGTTTAGATGTTTGGTTGTTTGTCCAGACGTTTGTCTTTGTGACTCAATCACGCAAGAACGGCTGGACCGATTTGGATGAAATTTTGCACACATATAGCCAATAGCCTAGAAGGATCTACTAGCTATATTTTTTTGAAAAGGGGGAGGTCCCCGCCCCTAGGAACAGTTATAATTTAATTATTGTATTTTTTCGTCTTTGTGACTGAATCACGCCAGAACGGCTACACGGATTTTGATGAAATTTGGGACACAGACAATACTCTACTAGCGAAATTTTTTTCGAACATGGAAAGGGGGGTGGGGGTCCCACGCCCCCTCCGAACAATTACTTTTTATAATTTTTTCACATTATAATTTTACCTTTACTGACCTTCACCAATATTACAACTCAATAGGTCAAATAAGTCGAGGGCTTACAAAATGAGCAGTGCCACCCTCCGTCCCCCCTCCCCCCTTCTTGTTGTTGTTGTTGTAAAATCTTTAAATTGTTACAACTCAATATACATTTTCTTCAAAATCAATAGTTTTTGGTATCTGGCACATACAGATCGAGATCTAAACAATTTTGGAAAAACATCAGTGGTCCTCTCCTTCTCTTCCCGCCATCCACCCTCCTTCAATTGTTTTTATTAGCACGCTTTTATTAGCTTTACCTGCATGTTTCTATGTAACTCTTAGGGTCATATAGAAACCCTTCCGGGATCATTTCTGGATGGTTTTCGGGATCCGTCCGGGATCCCGTCGGGGTCTTTTCGGGACTTTTTCGGGATCATATGGGGTCCCTTCCGCCATCATTTCTGGATGGTTTTCGTGATCCGTCCGGGTAATTTCGGGACTTTTTCGGGATCATATGGGGTCCCTTTTGGCATCATTTCTGGATGGTTTTCGGGATCCGTCCGGGATTATTTCGGGACTATTAGGGGATCATTTGAAGACCTTTCCGGCATCATTTCTGCATAGTTTCCGGGATCCGTCGGGGATCATTTCGGGACTAATAGGGGATAATTTGAAGACCTTTATTTGTATTTGTATTTCGGTATCCGTCCGCGATCCCGTTGGGATCATTTGGGGTCCCTTCCGGCATCATTTCTGAATGGTTTTCGGGATTCGTCCGGGATCCCGTCGGGGTCATTTCGGGACTTTTTCTCGACTAATACGGGATCATTTGGGGACCCTTTCGGCATCATTTCTGGATGGTTTTCGGGATCCGTTCGGGATCCCCTCGGTATCATTTCGGACTTTTTCGAGATCATTTGGGGTATTGTCCGACGTCATTTCTGTATGGTTTTCGGGATACCTTCGGGATCCCGTCAGGGTCATTATTTCGGGACTATTAGGAGATCATTTGAGGACCTCTCCGTCATCATTTCTGGATAGTTTTCGGGATCCGTTCGGGATCCCGTCGGGGTCATTTTGATACTTTTTCGGGATCATTTGGGGTCCCCTCCGGCATCATTTCTGGATGGTTTTCGGGATTCGTCCGGGATTCCGTCGGGGTCATTTCGGGACTTTTTCTCGACTAATACGGGATCATTTGGGGACCCTTTCGGCATCATTTCTGGATGGTTTCGGGATCCGTTCGGGATCCCGTCTGTATCATTTCGGACTTTTTCGGGATCATTTGGGGTATTTTCCGACATCATTTCTGTATGGTTTTCGAGATACCTTCGGGATCCCGTCAGGGTCATTGCGAGACTATTAGGAGATCATTTGAGGACCTCTCCGGCATCATTTCTGGATAGTTTCGGAATCCGTCCGGGATCCCGTCGGGATCATTTCGGAACTTTTTCGGGATCATTTGAGGTATTTTCCGGCATCATTTCTAGATGGTTTTCGGTATCCGTCCGGGATCCCGTCGGGGTAATTTCGGGACTTTTTCGGTATCATTTGGGGTCCCTTCCGGCATCATTTCTGGATGGTTTTCGGGATTCGTCCGGGACCCGTCGGGGTCATTTTAGGACATTTTCGGGATCATTTGGGGTACCTTCCGGCATGATTTCTAGATGGTTTTCGGGATCCCGTCCGGGTCATTTCGGAACTTTTTCGGGATCATTTGGGGTATTTTTCGGCATCATTTCTAGATGGTTTTCGGGATGCGTCCGGGATCACGTCGGGGTGATTTCGGGACTTTTTCTCGACTAATTCGTGCTCATTTGGAGACCCTTTCGGCATAATTTCTGTATGGTTTTCGGGATCCGTTCGGAATCCCAGCAGGGTAATTTCGGGACTATTAGGGGATCATTTGGGAACCTTTCCGGCATCATTTCTGGATAGTTTTCGCGATCCGTTCGGAATCCCGTCGGGTCATTTCGGGACTATTTCGGGATCATTTGCGGTACCTTCCGGCACCATCTCTAGATAGTTTTCGGGATCCCGACGGGGTCATTTCGTGACTTTCGGGATCATTTGGTGTCCCTTCCGGCATAATTTTTGGATGGTTTTCGGGATCCGTCAGGAATCCCGTCGGGGCCATTCCTGCACTTTTTCGGGATCATTTTGGGACCGCTCCGGGATAATTTCTGGATGATTTTCGGGATCTGTCCAGGATCCCGTCGGAGTTATTTCGGTACTTTTTCTGGACTGTTTCGGAATATTTCGGGATAATTTCTGAATGATTTTCGGGATTCGTCCAAGATCCCGTCGGAATTTTGTCTGGACTTTTTCTGGACTATTTTGGTATAATTTGCGGCCCCTTTAGAGATCAATTCTGGATGGTTTTCGGGATCCGCCCGAGATCCTTTCAGTGTCATTTCGGGACTTTTTCGGGACTATTTCGGAATCATTTTGAGACCCCTCCTTGATATATTCTGCATGATTTTCGGGATCTGTCCGGGATCCCGTCGGAGTTATTTCGGGCCTTTTTCGAGACTTTTTCTGGATTATTTCGGGATTAATTTGGTTCCCTTCCGGGATAATTTCTGTATGATTTTCGGGATCTGTCCGGGATTCCGTCGGAGTTTTTTTGGGACTCTTTCCGGACTACTTCACAATCTTTTGCGGACCCGTCAGAGAACAATTCTGGATGGTTCTCTGGATTTCGTCAGGTTTATTTCACGAATTTTTCGTGACTATTTCGGAATCATTTTGGGACCCCTCCTGGTTAATTTCTGAATGATTTTCGGGATCTGTCCGGGAATTTTATTATCAACTTGGGACCCTTCCGGGATCATTTTAGGTCTCTTCGCAACCGGTAGTTCAGCACACATGCCTTTTTAAATTATGAGCTTTTATGGCTTTGGATTTGCTGATAATTATTCGTAATTAAAATTCGGTATGTTTTATCTTCAATCTAACACAGCTTTTTCGTTCTATTTTTGAGTTTTTAAATGAATCCTGTAACGAACTGTTATAACTATAATTACACTTTTGTAATATTTTAACCAACTAAATACCCGAAAAAGCAACACTATTTTCATCTAAAAAATTCTCTTTGGTTTTAACTAATTGTAGTTTCACTCCTTTGTTGTATGAGTAGTAATTCTTTCACCCATCTCATATCAGTTAATTTAATTTAAAAACAAAATGTATTTTTTTTTTATTCGAAAAAACTGTATTGTACTATTCATGAAAGCGTGCCTTTCAGCTTATCTTCTCATTTAGTTCTTTTTTTTACTAAATTACAAAAATAAAATACATTAGGCAAAAATAATTTTTAAACAGATAACTTGACAAGCAGGCTCCTCCTCCTTGCGGACGGGACCGCGGGTAAAGGCTAGTTGTTAATAAATCTAAATCTACTTTAGCAAATTCCAATGCTGCTGATACTGCTAATGCTGTTGATACTGCTAATTATTCGACTGCTAATAACATTTCTAATAACCTTAATGCTGAAGACATTGACAATAAAACTGCAAAAACTGCAAATGCTGATAAAGTCAACACGAATGCTTAACCTACACCCTTGGCTGTAAAGAAGATTTCTCACGATAATGCAACATTAAATGTGGCTGCTAACACTCAAGATCAAATTACTGCTGTTAATGATATAACAACCATTAATGACAATGCTGCTTCCAGCTCCACCAACACATGTGGTGATTCTACCTTCGCCGCTGTGCGTTTGCCAAATGTTGACAATGCGCAACCGAGGCAGGTGACTGCCGTGCCGCCTTGCAGGACAATTTTTGTATCTCGTCTTCATTATTCACTTATGGAAAATTATATTATTAAGTATATAGAAGATAAGCTAGACCTTTCACAACCTATTAAAATAGGCGTGTATAAATTTAATTTTAGTTATGATAGGGATATTTCATCATTTAAAATATCAGTGCCAGACGCTTATTTTGATAGAGTTCTTGAACATACATTCTGGCCGAAACATTCAGTTGTGCATTTGTTTACAAAAAACCTAACGCCGCAGGAACTTCAAAAAACTCAAAAATCTCTGCGGAAACAGTGAAAAATTAACCATCACCTACCAAAACGTTCGTGGCCTAAGATCGAAAAAATTAAGTACCTTTTTTCTGAATAGTTTTATTTTTACTTCTCAAGTCATAGCTTTTACTGAAACCTGGTTAAAAGCTGATAATTTTAACTCTGAACTCTTTTCACGTAAATATGTAGTTTATCGGCGTGATCGTCAATCTAGAGCAGGTGGTGTCCTTATTGCTGTTGACTCGACGCTTCCGAGTTGCTGCTATTGGACACCACAAATGACATTGAATTTATAGCAGTAAAGCTTGCCTTGCACAATTTTAGTTTGTTTATCTGCTGCTCGTATATATCGCCGCGATCGGATATACACGTTTATACATGTCATAGCACTGTTATTTGTAGTTTGTACTCGCAATTGCGAGACAAAGACCGCCTAGTAGTTCTTGGTGATTTCAATTTATCATCAGTAAATTGGATCAATACCATCGACTCAAATTTTATGACTACCAATACTCAGCACGAGTTTTTAAATAGCCTGCTAGATACACCTCTTCTCCAAATTAATATTTTAAATTCTAAAAGGAAAATCTTAGACTTAATGTTTACAGATGACTCTGCGGGTATTACTCTAACCCGAACTCCCCCATTATTCCTTCCTGAAGACCCTCTTCATCCTACGCCTGAGATAGTACTGGATGTTGTACAACCTGTGATGCTCGATGTCTCTAAGCCGAATTCCCGACCCCGGTCATGATGTTTTTCAAAGACGAATTTTAGTGTGCTCAATAAATTGATTTCTGCCCATGACTGGTCGAGTCTTTATGCGTGTACAGACGTTGCAACAGCGACTTCCTTGTTTTATAGTTCTCTTGATGCTTTCTTTGAAAGCTGTGTCCCTCTTCGTTATTCCAGTACCACCACGGGTAAACCACCTTGGTTCTCAAAGCAACTATTAAGACTTGATAATATTAAATCTAGACTCTATAAGCGTTTCAAAAGATCTGGTAAAGCTATTGATTTTTATAAATATTTAGTGGCGCGCTCAAATTTGCATCGTCTTAACCAGCAGTGTTATAAAGATTACTAATTATGTTGCAAATTCCAATTTACCAATAATCCGAAACGTTTCTACAGATTTGTTAATTCCAAAAGAAAAACTCCTGGTTTCCCATCTACTTTTATTTATGGGTGCAAAAACGCAAATTCAGATCACGAAATCGCAGATTTATTTGCTGAATTCTTTAAATCAACCTATTCATCCCAATGTGTCCAGTCTAATCTATATCCATATTGCTTCGAAAGTTCTAATAATATTTTAAACCCATTTATTGATAAAGATACTGTTCTTAATAATCTTCTTGCATTGAAACCGATATCTTCACCGGGTCCAGATGGTGTTCCTAGTTGTGTACTTAAGTACTGTGCTGTCAGCTTATCATAGCCTATCTTTAAATTATTTAAACTGTCTCTGGAATCCGCAATCATTCCCATCTATTTGGAAAAAATCGTTTATTATACCTTTGCATAAAAAAGGTAGTAGGTCTAATATTGAGAACTACAGAGGCATAGCTAAGCTCTCAGCTATCCCTAAAACTTTTGAGCATATAATCACATACCAGCTTCAGTACCTGTGCAGCTCTTTAATATCACCTTGTCAACATGGTTTTGTGCCTCGGAGATCAAATACTACCAACTTGCTTGAATTTACGTCTTTTGTTATGAATGGTTTTTTAGATTGCAAACAAACAGATGTAATTTACACCGACTTTAGTAAAGCATTTGACTCTGTTAATCACGAGCTCTTAGTTCACAAACTTGATCGTCTGGGTTTTCCAGCGCCTTTATTAAGTTGGATTTCAAGTTATCTTGAAAATAGGACTCAGCGAGTCTTCTTCGACAGCAATCTTTCAAAGTAGTTTGATGTAACTTCTGGCGTGCCCCAGGGTAGCCATTTGGGTCCATTACTCTTTACCCTGTTCATTAACGACTTACCAAAGTTTATATTACATTCTAGAGTTTTTATGTATGCAGATGATGTAAAACTCTGTTACACATATCTGCCTTCGAACTTGTTCTGTTTTAATCGGCTTCAGGCCGATCTTGACTCACTTCAAAGCTGGTGTACTGCAAATTTACTTTTTTTGAATTGCTCTAAATGTAAGCAAATGACTTTTCACCGTGTGAAGCCGGTCCTATCATCTTATATACTTAACGGCAACCCTTTGGAGCGGTTATCTAATGTAACTGATCTAGGAGTTATTTTTGATCCGAAATTAAGTTTTACCACACATATTTCAACCACTATAAACAAAGCAACTGATGTATTAGGTTTTATCAAACGTTGGGCTAAAGAGTTTGATGACTTATTTCACAAAGATACTTTATACCTCGCTGGTACGTCCTATTCTCGAGTACTGTTCGTGTGTTTGGTCTCCAATCTATCAAATCCATGTTGATCGGATTGAGTCGGTCCAGAGACGGTTTTTAATTTTTGCATTACGAGGTCTCAACTGGGAATCAAGTACTCATCTTCCACCATACAGGAATAGGCTTCTTCTAATTAATTTGCCATCTCTAGAGAATCGTAGAGTATTACTTGGCGTTATGTTCATTCACAAGCTCATTTTTGCGTGATTGACTCCGCTGACCTAATCAGTCAACTAAATGTTGCGGTTCCTCCTAGGGCGTCCAGACATTTTGTGCCCTTTCATTTACCTCTATGCCGGCAAAATTTCGCTAGAAACAGTCCCCTGCGTCATTGGTGCTCGCGGTACAATGATTTCTATAACTGCATCGGCTTTGAATGTTCGTTTGCTGCTTTACATACTGCTATACTCTTATGTTTAGCCTGATATTTTAATTTTATTTTTTCTTATACAATGCGATGTCAAATGTTTATAACATACCAATTTTCTTTGTACCTTTTTAAATTTTTTAATTTTAAGAATGGCTCTGTATTTACATATATATCTGTCTATTACAATAATTAGTCGACCGCTTTGTTTGCGTCGACTTTAAATAAATAAATAAATAAAATAAATTGACACCAGGTACACCAGCAGCAATCGGACAGCACACTCGACAAAGCCTATATCCTTCAAGGCGCATTCATCCATCTCTGACTCCCAGAGTGACGACGTCCGGTCAGGCGATGTTGACCTAGAAATAATTAACATCTATATTCTCCCTGCCACCTGCTGTACAAGTGGCTATCGCCCTGATATCAGTACGCTACTCTGTGGCGAAAACCGTGGTATCCTTGGCGATTTCAACGCTCACCAACGATCTCTGGCATTCCAGCTTGCCAGTCGACAGCAAGCAGAGCAAATAGCCAATATGACTTTCAGCACGATAAACGGCGATGCCCCCACCAGAATTGCAGGTAATTGCCACAGCTCACCTAACATCTCAATCATCAGTGCAGGGCTCATAAATTGCACTGAATGGCAACCGATCACCTGCCCATACTCCTTTCAATTGAGCGACCTGCCAATTTTATCACCTCTGAAAAGCGGACTTTCATTAATTTTAAAAAAGCCAATTGGGAAGAATACACAATAAACTGGGTGCACTTGTATGGACGAAAGTGAACCGATATTGCGCTATCGATTTTTCGATAGGATTTGGGCTTAGGATAAAAAGCCCAAATCGTATCGAAAAATCGATTGCGCAATATCGGTTAATAAATCGACCAAGTCTAATACACAAGCTTTACAAAACAATCTTTTCCTGCTCTTCCCGTTCCGAGCGATGCCCGACAGGGCGAGCGTGCGTTCCGCAAGGTCATCGCTTCCGCTTCTGTACGCTTCATCCCGGCCGGTAGAATACCTGAAATCATATCGCATTTCAAGAACTGGAGCATCTTGTAGCATTATGCGTCATGACCACCTATGCAATACATTTATGGCATTACGCATCATGAACTTCTATGCTAAATACTTCTTAGTAACAATCATATTACAATATTATACAACATAAATTATTGAACTAACACAGCGGTTAACTAACATCAATGGAATGCCGAATATGAAACCCTTGTCCGTTCACAGCTAATAAATTCTGCTTATTATTTACATACAACCAAGAATATGAATTAACCAAATATTCCCATTTCACATGAATATCGATCTGCTGACTTTGCATACAAATCTACATGCATGCATGGTAGTACACATATACATATATGCATAGTAGTACAAATATACATACATGCATATTAATACAAATCTACATGCATGCATAGTAATACAAATATACATATATGCATAGCAATACAAATCTACATATATGCATAATAACACAAATCTACATATACTGCATATATGCATATTAATACAAATCTACATATATGCATAACAATACAAATTTACATATATACTCTGTAATACAAATGTACTTATTTTTAGTTGTTAGTATTAGGATATTTGTAAATGTGTAGGTTAAGTAATTAGCTATAAAAAGGGAGAGAATTTTTGTAATAAAGGGAATATTGATCTGACCATCAAAGTCAACACATCTTCTTGTTTATTAACTTTTCATGGCGATCAATGGCGGTTACAGGGGGGGGGGGGGGGGGGGGGGGGGGGGGGGGGGGGTTGGTGGGGGGCGATCGCCCCATCCTACCTGAATAAATATTGGGCGTGCTTAATTTGCCAGAAATTGAAATGAATTTTTTAGATTTCCGTAAAATTGAGATTGAATGAAATATTTCTTATCTTCTTTTGTCTGCTTGTCTAGCGAAAAAAGGTAAATAATAAATAAGTGAGTTTTGCTTTTTCCGCTTATTGCCGCAGATATGCCATGGTTTGTGAATAAAATAGTTGAAACATGGTGACCTTGCAAAACATAAAAAAAATCTTCATATCACCAACCAACTTCATTTTTTTTTATAAAAGTTCCGGAACACACCTAATATGTCGTTTCATTTACGCAATATCAGAGCCACTGATGATCTGATACGAAACTTTTATTCTCTCAATTCATTTCCAGGAATGGGGCTCGAAATCAGCTGTCTGTTCATTCAATTCGTTTCCAGGAATGGGGCTTGAAATCAGCTGTCTGTTCATTCAATTGTAAACAAAAATTCTTCATATCACCAACCAACTTCATTTTTTTTTATAAAAGTTCCGGAACACACCTAATATGTCGTTTCATTTATGCAATATCAGAGCCACTGATGACCTGATACGAAACTTTTATTCTCTCAATTCATTTCCAGGAATGGGGCTCGAAATCAGCTGTCTGTTCATTCAATTGTAAACAAAAGTTCATTCGTTGTAAACAAAAGTTCATTCGTTTCCAAGAATGGGGTCTGAAGTCAAATTATTCATCTCTTTTTTCCTTTTTTGATTGCTGCAATAGATATAGATTCAAAATAACTCCACTTAGTTAAAGCCACAAGTGAAACTCTCTTATCAGAAAGAACTAGCTTCTACCTTTGAGCTGTATAAAATCATTTCTTGATTGTTTTTTGTTCGAATTCTTTCAATTAGTTGAGCTAATTTGAGTGCTTAAAGATAAATTCGATACGTTTATTTGTAATTATGTCAAAATGGTGTTCTGAAGTTAATCATTAATTTATATTACTGACTTCCATGGCAAAAATGGATTTTGAGCTTTCGGCCACGATCGCCCCCCCTCATCTGGAGACCTGTATCCGCCCCTGATGGCGATCCTGCCAGCCTGATCTTAAATTAGCTGAAAATTTGCTCTTAAGCAAAATTAGCTAGATCTTGCTGGAAGAAAAAATCCTGACAGATTTGGCTAAAAATTTGAAAGGTCCTGCCAAGTTTAAAACCATAGAGAAAAATTTTTTTTTGAGATCATGTTGGATAAAAATCCTGCACAGAGGAAATGGAGCAATAATTACATCGCAAGCTAGATCAACCCAACGTAACTTGGTATGACAACTACCAATAATATTTTAATGGACTTTTGGCAAATTCGAATAAACTCATGGTGGTTATCTGGATCAATTAGTTATGAACGTTTGTTTGAAGCATAATAATGGAAGCTCAATAATAAATTAAACGCATAAATGGAGTGGAATAATCATAATATGTGGTCGGACACTAAATAAATGCAGAGTGGCAAACCAACAGGATATAATGGACAATTCGACTGGCAGCGAATGTTATGTATATTAAGTATATTTAAATTATTTAAATTTTTAGAATCAATTGAGCGGCCTTTAAGGACGCCAAACCATTAGCAAAAACGAAAGTTTTTCTTAGGAATTTTTTTTAAAATAGGAATTAAAAAGTAAATATAATGTAAAAAATCAAAATGTAATAAATTTTAAAGATTTTTTTTTTCTTGAAACAAAAATATAACATAAAAATCTACTTTGTTAAAATTTTGAAAAAAAAAAAAACTTTTTGAGTAAATTGGAATGCCAGCTAAATACGGGGAACGCCCCATTGCATGGGAAGATAAAGTAACAATAGATAATGAAAAAAAGCTGCAATGGTTAAAATCATTTTGGATGAAAATAGGTATGACTAGGGAACCTACAATAGAAGATGTAACAAACCCTACAACAAGGGAAGAAGAAACAGTTAGGATGTTACGAATGGTCTTCCCAAATGAAAAATAAATTTTTAAACGTAATTACAAATTTTAGAATTAAATTAGGCATTTTTTTTTAAATATGGTATGATAAACAATATTTTTTCCAAAAGTTTGATGTCAGTTTTTAAAATGACACAAACTAAACCGAAGAAAAAAAAAGAAGCATAAAATCTAATTTTGGACAAAATTCTGTAAAGTAAATTAAAAAAAAATCGATTTCAATTTTAATAAAACAAGAAATATTAAAATAGTAATTTCAGGAAAATTTTTTTTTTAAGATAATCAAAGGTTTTAGAAAATTTTGAACAGTAGTTTCTATAACATTAATTAAATAAGGAAAATAATATTAACAAAATTATTCTTAGATCTTTATAATGCCAAATAAATCAGGCAAAAATGGCATAAAAACTAATTTTTAAAATATTGTGTAAATTGAAAAAAAAAATTACATTAAAATACTAAAATTAAACAAACTTTTCCAACAAAATTTTTCTTAAACTTTTATGTCAACTAAATAAGGAAAAATAATAAAAGTAAAATGGAATGCATAGGATAAAGAATAAAATCAAAAATTTTATTAAAAATTAAATTTAGTTCATTACTCATAGAAGCAGGAAGATAATTATATTTCAAAATGTCTTGGTGGACAAAAATAGCCCAAGGCATTATGATAGCCATAGCTGGCTATGAATTCGGCAAAGAAACCTCTGAAGAGGAAATAGTTGACAACAAATTGGTAAAATATGAGCCACAAGCCCAAGTGGACACAAAAACTACAGACATTTGGCTAGGTGCTTTAATATGCACGATAGGGCTATTAATCATAGCGATAGCCGCTATTCTTAAAAACTATATGAAAATCAAATATAAAAAAATAAATGTAAGGCGCGATAACCTCCGAAGAGATCTAAGGCCGAGCTTCTCTTCCAATTTGCGTCGTGCTCCTCTTCATTTTCCCTACAAATTGGCCGGACGGGACCTACATGTTTTATGCCGACTCCGAACGGCATCTGCAAGGCAGATGAGTTTTCACTGAGAGCTTTTCATGGCAGAAATACACCCGGAGCGCTTGCCAAACACTGCCGAGGGGCGACCCCGCTTAGAAAAATTTTCTTCTAATTTAAAAACCTTATTTCTAAAATTTTGATGTTGCTTTACCCGGGGTGCGAACCCAGAGCATACGGTGTGTTAGGCGGAGCACGGCAAATGAATAACGTGCTACAGCGCGTCTAAAATTTTTTTTTCTATGTTGAGGAAGAGCAATATACAAGTCAAGTAAAAGTAACCTTCAAATGTCTCAATTGACAGTAAAGAGAGCTTTATTAGCCCCGCCTAAATTCAACGGCAAGTCAAGAATCTGCATAATTCCCATAAATGCTCCTGATATCTTTAAAAACAAAGAAATCAGAAGCAATTCCAAAAACTCACAGTAGCTCACATGGAAATACCAACCACGAAGGCTAGCACGATCGAAAATTTATACCAAACAGAATAATTCTTTCAAATTATACCTGAAAAAAAAAAAAAACAAAACCCCGTGCCAGTGGAGATACGCAAAATACAGAAAAAAAAGAAAAAAAAAATAAACCAGCCCATAACATCAAGCATGAAGAAAAAGTCTCAAAGAGAATATATATATATATAATAAAGCGCTATATAAATTTGCAATAAAAGACTAGTCGCGCTCGTTTTCATCTTAGGATAGAAAAATGGTAGCGTAGAAAAATTTCAAGCAACCAGATTGTTGAGGAAGTTATTGACTTAGGACAATATTCGACCAGGCATAAAAGAAATGCCGGCAATCCACAACTTGAAATTTATAAGGAAAACACAGTTGTCCTGAGGGACAAATTGGTGAAAATAATTGAATATTTACTGCAGCAGGCGAATTTTTAAAATAATAATTGGTACCCAAGTTCTCTAAGATCAAATAATTGCACTAACCAAAGAGATTGTGCATGTGACAATCCCGGTATAAAAATAAAAATAATTCTTCATAAAAGTCATGACGATTCTGTCTTGGTGGCCGCCGCAGAAATCGCATGAAACATAAGATCAAAGATGTTACTGGAAAATAGGGAAATTATCGAAAATATAAAAAGAACATTTAAAGATACGAAACATTTTTCTTTGCACCCACTGTACGTTCCACTCATCCATTAATAGAACTACTATCGATACATAGCTACCCCGCTCTTCCACCAACTACAGCTACTAAATTTTCCGAATAATTAGCTATACAATTTTTTATTGGTTCTAAGTTTAATGTAACCCTAATAAAATGATATAACTATGAAAAGGTGTTATTTAATAAAAATAATTAAAGAAATATATATAAGTATGAGGTGTTTCAGCTATAAAAACTCGATTTTATAGATATCATAATTTTAGGAAAAATATTTTTTACTTTAACTCCGGTAAAATAGAATAGGAAATAGTAATAGGAAATATCTTTTACGCTAAATAGAATTGAATAGTAGTAAGAAATATTCTTACTTCAATTGACTAGAAAATGATAACGGTAATACCAATATAAAAAAAATCTATTATTAACTCAGAATTTAATAAAAACCAGGTTCAACCATAGTATTCCAATTTACTCGGTTAGTTAATAAAAATTTCCAAAGACAAGCGGATTTTAAGTGAGTGCACACATTTAAAATCCGGCTATAAAATAAATAAAATATATAAATAAGTAAAATAGATAAAATAATTGTTAAATTTAAAATTTTTCCTATACGTAAAATAATCGTTAAATTTAAAATTTGAAAAAGATTTGTACAAAATATTGAAAAAAAACATATATAAAATTTGAACATAATAAAAGTATCAAGGTCAGTAAATTAGAAACAAAATACACAACCTCTTTCACTACAATTTCAAGTTAAGGTAAAATCACTCAAATGCGAACAGAGTCTTATACAATTGTTCACAAAAAAATTATATAATACTCTTTTTCTAAGGCGGATGGTGTAGCATTATGCGTCATGCCCACCTATGCAATACATTTATGGCATTACGCATCATGAACTTCTATGCTAAATACTTCTTAGTAACAATCATATTACAATATTATACAACATAAATTATTGAACTAACACAGCGGTTAGCTAACATTAATGGAATGCCGAATATGAAACCCTTGTCCGTTCATAGCTAATAAATTCTGCTTATTATTTACATACAACCAAGAATATGAATTAACCAAATATTCCCATTTCACATGAATATCGATCTGCTGACTTTGCATACAAATCTACATGCATCCATGGTAGTACAAATATACATATATGCATGGTAGTACAAATATACATACATGCATATTAATACAAATCTACATGCATGCATAGTAATACAAATATATATATATATAGCTTAGCAATACAAATCTACATATATGCATAATAACACAAATCTACATATACTGCATATGTGCATATTAATACAAATCTACATATATGCATAACAATACAAATTTACATATATACTCTGTAATACAAATGTACTTATTTTTAGTTGTTAGTATTAGGATATTTGTAAATGTGTAGGTTAAGTAATTAGCTATAAAAAGGGAAATAATTTTTGCAATAAAAGGAATATTGATCTGACCATCAAAGTCAACACATCTTCTTGTTTATTAACTTTTCAATCTAAAGAACTGCAAGCTCTCTGCGGGTGTTGGTAAATTGTGGTCAACCGTCAAATCCTTGTATAATCCAACTAAACACAATGATAAAGTATCTATAGCCTTCGGTGATAAAACTTTATCTGATTCAAAGAAATGAGCGAGCGGCTTTTGCCGACAATTTATTATACATTCTTCTGTAGACAAAGCCAGACGTCGTGCTAACAGACTAGCTCATAAACATAAACACGACGTCGCACCCATTACCATCACCGCACAGAGTTTGAAGCAGCCATCCGTGAGGCTAACCCCTCCAATTCGATAGGCCCCGACGGAATTGCCATGCCAATGCTTAAACACCTTGGCGATGAGGGAATACAATTTTTTCCTGTGACCCCATTTAATTTGTTGCGTCCCTCCCAGAAATTGGCATCCTCCCAGCAGCTCCTTGCAGCGGGACTGCTCCATATTCTCTTGCTCCGGGAAGGTATCGAATCCAATCCGGGTCCGTCTCTTGACCCCGGTCCTGAGAAATGGTTTTGCTGCATCTGCCGGAAAAGAATCTTTTTAGGACGGTCATACTCTGTTCAGTGTGTCACGTGTAAGGGATGGTTGCATCGGACAGGTTGTTCTGGGCTTGATCCCACAACCCGACGTCCACGTAACTTTTATAAATCTTTTGTGGCTCCCTGCTGTCCACGCCCAAGAACGTCCCGTAGTTTACGCGTAAGCGCCCCCCCCCCCCCCCCCCCCCCCCCCCGCTACCTGCCAGCAGCCCCGCTGCTCAGCAAGCCACAACAAGTACCAGCTGCTGCTCGCGCCCCACGGCGCCAACAACTCAAACAGCTACTACCATTCATAACTACTATCTTCGTAGTAGAGTCGGTAGCAATGCTGAGCATCAGCCCCCCCCCCCCCCTCTCTTCCGGCATCAATCGTGTAGATCAGGGAAACAGACTCTTAGTCCCTACCTCCGTTTGCACCGTTAGCCAGCACAGAATATATATGTTTGCGACATCAGCGCAATGCAGCTCCTGCCTTGGGTGGTGCCACTTTCCTAGATGTTCTGGTCTCCGCGACGGCAACCCGCCGACGGGTTTCATCGCGCCATGTTGCCAGGTCGCAAACCCAAATCATCCGGGTACCCCAATGCTTGCCCAAGGACGCCCAGTCCCAGGGCCACAACAGCAATTGCGTCCTAGCCTTCCTCAACCCGTATTCACCCGTCACTTACCCCCAGAGTGGCGAAGTCTCCCCCTATACACTTCAGAATTCTGCAGTTAAATTGTAATGGACTAACTGGGAAGATTACGGAGTCGATTTCATGAAGCGGCACCCGCATTGCTGCGATTCAAGAGACTAAACTCACAGCAAGATCTGCATTGCAGACCTGCTCTGGATATACTGTCCACAGAAAAGATCGCGAGAGCGGAAATGGAGGCGGCCTCGCGTTTATCATACACCACTCTGTGCAATATTATATATTTGATCCTGGCATCGACCGCAGGGACAATGTTTTAGAACGTCAAGGCCTATCTGTCCAGTCAGGCGATGTAAACCTAGAAATCATCAACATCTACATCCCTCCTGTCACCTGTTGCCCCAGTGGATACCGCCCTAATATCGAGGCCTTACTCACTGGCAACAATCGCATTATCTTAGGCGATTTCAATGCCCATCACGATCTACGGCATTCAAATTTGCGGGCGGACAGTAAGGGTGAGATATTGGCGGACCAAATAGAAGAAACGACGTTCTGCGCAATAAACGGAGAAGCCCACACGTATGGTAGGAAGCTATCACATTTCGCCAGATATCTCAATCGTGAGCGCAGAACTCGTAAACTGCGACAACTGGCAGCCGATGGTAACATTGACATCCGACCACCTGCCTATACTTATTTCGCTTGAGCGTACCGCCGACTTCATCGTCACAGAAAAACGCACTTTCATAAACTTCAAAAAAGGAAACTGGGACGAATATAAATCTTTTACAGACAACCTCTTTGCTGCCCTCCCTATCCCGACTGATGCCCGTCAAGGGGAGCGTGCCTTCCGCAAGGTCATTGAATCCGCCTCGGCACGTTTCATTCCCGCCGGGAAAATTCCCGAAATTCGGCCCCACTTACCGGCGGAGGCCGCAAACTTAGCGAGAGAACGTGACCTTATAAGACAGCTTGATCCAGGCGACCCCTAATTAAGGGATATAAACCAACGCCATCAGATTGCTTGTGGATGAACACAAGCGGGCGAAATGGGAGGAACAGCTAAGAGGTTGTAACCTCTCTACCGGTGTGGGTAAACTTTGGTCCACCGTAAAGTCCCTATCGAATCCGACTAAGCACAAAGACAAAGTTTCCATCGCCTTTGGCGATAAAGTGCTGTCGGATGCGAAAAAATTGCGAGCGCTTTCTGCCGACAATATATAATGCATTCTACGGTCGACAAAGATAGACGGAGGGCCAACAAACACGCACATAAACACAAATTCAGCGCGTCACCAATCACCATCACCGCTAAAGAGGTTGAGGACGCCATTGGTCACGCTAAACCATCCAAAGCAGTGGGGCCAGACGGCATAGCCATGCCGATGCTTAAAAGCCTAGGGAAAGAGGGTTTCAAATATTTAGCGTATATCTTCAACCTGTCTCTTTCCACCTTTGTCATACCCGAAGAATGGAAAATGGCCAAGGTGGTCCCGCTACTAAAGCCTGGGAAACCAGCTAACATAGGAGAGTCGTATCGTCCGATATCTCTCCTATAGCCAGTAGCAAAGACGCTTGAAGCCATTTTGCTCCCTTATTTCCAAGCAAATGTGCAGCTAGCCTGTCATCAGCATGGCTTCAGAAAACTCCATAGCACTACCACCGCGCTAAATGCCATTAGCACCCAGATAAATTGCGGTTTAAATAAAAACCCTCATCATAGACAGTACTTGTAGCGCTAGACCTATCAAAAGCTTTTGATTCGGTCAACCATGGCTCGTTACTGCAAGACCTGGAAGGGTCTACCCTTCCCCAATGTCTTAAAATGTGGACCGCAAATTATCTGGGTGGTCGGCAGGCATCGTGCAACTTAGAAACGAAACATCAAAACCAAGAAGAATTAAACAAGGGGTGCCACAGGGTGGTGTTCTATCCCCACTTTTGTTTAATTTCTACATATCTAAGCTACCTTCACCACCGGAAGGAGTCACAATCGTTTCCTACGCCGATGACTGCACAATAATGGCCACAGGCCCAGGCCCACAGATCGATGAGCTATGCAATAGAATAAACGGCTACCTCCCTGATCTCTCCAGTTTTTTCGCCTCGCGAAACCTGGCATTATCACCGACTAAATCCTCCGCGACCTTATTTACAACATGGACGTCCCAAATGTCGACCATTTTGTACATCCACGTCGATGGCACTACGCTACCGACTGTCCTACACCCCAAAATATTGGGTGTGACGTTTGATCAGGATCTACATTTTGGTGAGCACGCAGCCGCAATTGTTCCGAGAATTCAGAGCCGTAACAAAATCCTCAAATCCCTCGCTGGCAGTACTTGGGGAAAAGATAAAGAAACGCGCATGACTACATACAAAGCAATTAGCCAGCCGATTACGTGCTACGCGTCACCCATATGGTCGCCAAGACTAAAAATTACCCACTAGAAGAAGCTACAGGCCTGCCAAAATACTGCTCTCAGAATCGCCACGGGCTGTCTTCTTATGTCCCCAGAACACCATCTACATAATGAGGCGAGAATACTCCCCATTAAGGAGAGACATGAGATGCTAACCAAACAGCTCCTGTTGAATACCCAGAAACCTGGGCATCCCAACAGACATAGGATTGATGAGCCAACACCCCCTAGGGACTTAAGGAGTCATCTCTGTAAGCATTTTGAGGAAATACGGCACCTGAGAACCCAGCCGTATGAAGCAAAAAACACAAGCAGGTCCTTGGTGAATTCCACAAACAGGCGTCGGACCTTTATGTCAGGAATTGCCCGGTGAATCCAGTACTCAAAGAAAAGTACCCAAAACTTGTGGAAGATGAACGCATACTCCCCAGGGAAACTCGTGTCACTCTTGCTCAACTTCGTTCTTGATACTGTAACAGGTTAAACTCTTACCTATCCAGAATCAACCCCGACATACAAAATGTATGCCCCGCTTGCAATGTGTCCCCACATGACTCCAACCTCTCTTTAATTGTAATGTGGAACCAACGCCTCTAACACCCCTTTCATTATGGTCTACCCCTGTTGAAACAGCAAGTTTCCTTGGACTCCCGTTAGAGGATATTGATGACAATTTGTGATCGGTCGCGGCTGTTAGGTGGAGCGAAGCACTGCTACAACAACTACACAATGCTTTCGACTACTAAGATATATAAAACATAAAATTAATGTTACAATGAATGCCCCTATTACCGTTTACAACTCAACTCTGGTTGGGTTGAAATTTCGCAATTTGGTATTACAGATTACAACTCAACCTGTCAAAAAAAATGACGGTTTAGTTGTCTAGTCTTAACAACTTTTTGTGGCATTACCGTTTACAACCTTGTGTTGGTTTAGTTGTCAAAGACGTCAAAATCTTACAACTGATTACTAGCAGTTTTAGAAGACGGTTCACCGCCTAATTTTTAACAAAAATTTTCAAAGTTGGTATCAAAAGACATGTTTCGACCTCCGATTTAAGAATCCGAAAACAAAAATTAAAAATTTAATTCTGTGATTGTATTTTGCCAGATTTTTTGTACATACTAATGCGTTGGACCCACCCAGGGTTATTTTTACAAATCGCGGCCAAAGGTCGCCAACGCAGAAAGATGTTCTGTGCAAAAAACTGTGGATCGGGCCTCATATTTCAGACCCTCTCGGGCAATTTTGTGGGTTGTTATAAATATTTGTCGACAGAAATTTTTGATTTCCGCTTTCGGATCCTGAAAACAGAGGTCGAAACGAGTCTTTTGATACCACCTTTTATAAAAGTTAGATGGTGCACGGTCTCATAAAACGTTATCTAATAAAAACAAAAAATTGAAAGCCGGTAGTTAAACCTTTTTTAATCAAACAATAATCAACAATTTTGTACAGATTTATAGAAAAAACAACGTTTAAACGAAGGATTACATTGAATAACTTTTTGACTTTATGGAGCGACATTCCGAATTTGGACGAGACTGGTCGCAGTTCGGATGGAGCCAAAATAGATGAAATTATGCGAACGTGAGTCCAATCGATACTACCCACTACTCCTGGGAGTCCTGTTTTATAGTAAAATACAATTTTTGCTGTTTAGGTTTTAATCCACTTCTTACAAATATGTTCCTCAATAAGATCTAAAACCAGTCCAACACCAAAATAATTTCCACAGCATTTTTGATAGCTGCCATCAGCAAAGAATCTCAGTGTGGCGCATAATTTTAAAATGGGGATGAAGCCTTCCCTCGAACGCGTTTGCGGAAATGGTCCTTAATTGTGTTTAGTAATGAGCAAGATGCTTCTTCAAATCTGCAAAATAACTTCATTTGAAGCTCATCATTTGTCACTTAAACATTTTCTTACTTGGTGCTTGGCAGTTCTAAGGGATTGGAATGATCACGCGAATGTTTTTCGTATTCGCGACATAAGTCGCCAAAATTTTCGCCATTATAAAATAAATTTTTTTTTTATTATTATTATTATTACCTTCTTTATTAGCCGTAGCTATTTAAAACTTTCAGGTACACTTTAGTAATACAAAATCGGTAATCTTAGCAATAGCTTATTGGCTCATTGTGAGCTATAATGTTCTCTAATATGATATATTATCAGTCTTTTAAATACATTAATATTTCTTTCGTTTTTTATATTGCTTGGCAATTCATTAAAAAGTTTTAGGCCTTTATACATCAAAACATTTTGTGCCTTATTGGATTTATAAAATTTAATTCTAAAATCATTCTTGTTCCTTAAGCCGTAGGGTTGCACATCTCCTACATATGCTATTTGGCTCGTTAAGTACTTTGGTAGTAGGTGATATTTCATTTTAAACACAAAAAGAAGTACGTTCATAATTGTTCTTTGATTGATATTTAACCATTTCAGAGTTTCTAACATATATATATGTGATTGGTGTCAGCCTATTACATAATAGTATGCACCGCACCCCTTTGTTTTGTAGTTTTTGCAGCCTGTTTTTCATCTGTGAGTGTAATAGTTCAACCTAGCAATACACTCCTGACATGAATTTCCGGTAGTATATAGTAGTGTATCTATAGAAAATAATAATTTTCTATATAATTTACAATAATTTATTTAAACTTTATTTTTAAAAGAATATTTTTGATGATTCAAATATTTTAATTTTTTGATAATAAAAAAAATAACTAATATAATCAGAATAAATTTAAAATATAACAAGTATATTTTTTATAAGTAGATAACTCTACATATACTCCCCCTCCAGTGAAATGAAAAAAAATTTTTTTAATGTTAATAATTTTGTGTTGATTGCGTAAAAAGTTTATGTTGGTATTGATGTAAGTACTCAATCTTTTGACGATTCGATGTACTTGATAGCTTATTTTAGTTGTTATATTTAGTTATTGTATTAATAGTTTATGTATATTAATATTTGGTTGTGTTATTGTTATGTTGTTGAGGTTAAAAATAACTTAATAGCTGTTTATTAAATATTGTCAATTATAATTATGTTTTTCATGAACCTAGAATGAGGTTGAATTATAGTAGATGGCTACTTTGTTTGCACAATTACTCAAAAATTAAAAACTTGTATTATGCAGAATGTATGTTCAATATATAATTGTACTCTGCATAATGTATGTCCAAGTTGTTGATAAGGAATGAAAAGTTGATTCCTTAATTCGTTTGAAGGTGATATGAAATTGTCATATGAATTTAATTTCAATATGAAAGAATTGATATATGTGAATAAATTTTATTTTAAGTAATATTTTGAGATTTTTTAAAATTGATTTTAAAAATTTGAAGTTATTTCTTTTTTTATTTTTTGTGTTGTTGAAAACGAGGTATTTTGGGTTTGAACATTTGTTTTTGTTAAAGTTCTTGTATACATAATTGATAATTGTATTTACTTATATACTGAAGAAGAAGCTAAGAAATCAAAATATATGTAAAACGTATAGAAGATATTCACTAATAAGAGTAATTAATTTAAAAATTGTTTGAATAAAAGTAAAAGTATGTTTTAATAATAATAACGTTGGAATAGTGAATTTAAAATTATTCACACACATAAATATGTATGTAAGTATAGAATTAATCTATTATAATTGTTAGTTAATATATATAGAGTTAGAGTTGTTGTTGTTTTAGATTTTGAGACTACATATGTCTGTATGAGTATGTTGTTGATCAATTAAATGATCAATAATAAAAATTTTGTACATTAGAAATTTGTTTGATTTTTACTATTTTTAGTATTCGTTCTTGAACCTTTTGTTTTGTTTGTTTCTCTTCTGTTTTTAATTGATTTGATTTTTCGTCTGTTACTTTTGTATCAGTTTCTTATTAGCACTTTTTTTTGATGATCTGTCTCTTTAAGACTGGTACTGGTTGATTGATTATTCACTGTTTTGTTTTATTTATTCTTAATCGGATTGCAGTTGATTCGATTTTAATGCAACATAAAGAGTTATAGCTTAGATGTTGAATTTGGAGAAAGTGACACGTAAATGATTCGATTCTGAAAGTTGATGATTGTGTATTTTGATAAGCGCAAAAAGGCTTCTTCCACCGATGAGAGTTGAAGTAGCGTCATTTTACGGTCTTTTGGGGAAAAATTTGAATGCTTTAACTTCGAAGTTATTAGAGGTGAACGTTTTTTAATGTTTTCATCAGTATACGATGATGGAATGTTACTTAAATGCAAAATATCTGATGATGGATAAATGTTCGTTGGAATTTGTTCAGTAATTTTTTTTTGTTCTCGTATACTTATTTCTTCACACACTAAATTTTTTAACAATTTGGATTCTTTTTGCTGATGCCGCTATCACATCTACATTGCAATGCACTTGTAGTATTTTACGTATTAGTGAAAACATTTTGTTAAATTTGAGTTAAATCTATGTAAGGACATCTGTATGTAAGTAGAAATGTGTGAGCTAATCTTCAATGATGGTGTAATATTTATATTGCTTGTAGATCGTTCGATTTGTTGAAATGAAAATTCGACTTTTCTTTTTACATTTAGCTATCACTTTCAAAATTATGAACTCTTTAAATAATTGTTATCTATATGCACAAAAACAGCGAAATTTCCATCAGTGATTTTCGTAATTTTGTTATCGCGTAAATCGAGAATAGGTCAGAAGGATCGCCAGATATAGAAAATAATAATTTTCTATATAATTTAGAATAATTTATTTAAACTTTATTTTTAAAAGAATATTTTTGATGACTCAAATATTTTAATTTTTTGATAATAAAAAATAACTAATATAATAAGAAATATAAAATATAACAAGTATATTTGTTATAAGTAGATAACTCTACAGTATCATCTGCAAATTGACAGACTTCAACTCCTTGTAGTATATTTTCCATATCATTAATATATATTAGGAACAGAAGAGTACCAAGCACTGCACCTTGTGGTACGCCTAGTGTTATTTGTGCAGGCTCTGAGATGCCTTCTGTGACTTTCGTGCGTTGCCATCTGTTACTCAAGTAGCTTTCGAACCACTGATTTTCGACTCCATCAGTTCCATACCTTCTCACTTTCAATTCCATACCTTCTCATTTTCAATACACCTGTAAATTGTTTCGAATGCTCGCTTGAAGTCCAGAAATACAGCAGCTATGCATTTTCCCTCATTCATTTCTGATTTCCAGTGAGAAATTACTAAATTTAACGCTGTCTCACAGCTATGTCGCTGCCGGAATCCTGATTAGTTTTCGGATATCAGTTGATTCTTCTCCATACAGGCTTCCAATTGCTTGTGTACCACTTCCTCAAGTATTTTACTCTCGGTCATTAACATATTAATTGGTCGAAACTCTTCTGGATTCACCACGTTTTTTACTTTTTCCACTGGTACCACCATGGACATTTTCCAGTTGCTGGGAAACTCACCACTCTTTAGAGAAATATTAATAATTTTCAGGAGGGTTGGTCCTATTATTTCGGAGGCGCACAGTATAATTTTTGTCGAGACGCGGTTGTAATCTTTTTTTTTTGTTCATGACTTTAATAACGCTAAAGAGATCGTTTAAGTCCAGTGTTTTAAATTTAAATTGCGTTCCAAATCGCTTAACATAGTATATGACACTTGGGGAATATCTCTGTTGAGCTCTTCAACACTTTCAAAAAAAAAATGTATTAAGCTCATTAGCTATTTCCACTTTATTTTTTAGTTCATGGCCTTTCACAATCATTTTGCCTATTTCAGTTCTTTCCTCGTTTAATACGAGTTGCTTTATTGTTCTCCACATTGCTTTTTGGTCTTTTGAAGTATCAATTTTATTAGATATATATTTGTTTCGCGCACTTTGGAGCTCCTTAGTATAGTAGTTTCTATAATCTTTATAATTTTGCCAATTTCATATAATATCCGTTTTGCTTTTAATAACAAAATCACTTTTGCAAATGCTTAAATTTCCGCCACAAATTGATCATCTGTTCATTTATCTATCAAATCATCACTTTCTGAAGTTGGCAACTCAATTCAACTTCAACTGAAATAAGTTGTAACTCGTAATACCAAACAGGAGTTGAGTTGTCCTAAAGTTGAGTTGTTTTAATTACAACGCAACAAAGTTGAGTTGTAAACGGTAATAGGGGCATAAAAATAATTAAATTCAACAATACATATGAGAGAAAGTACAAAATATCAGGCCAGACGTGACAGTTTTGAATTATGCAACTCGGAAAACGAACATTCAAAACTGATGCAGTTATACAAGTTGTTGTAGTGCGAACACCAGCTTCAGAGGGGATTATTTTTGGCAAAATTTTGCCGGCAAAGTGGTAAATAAAAAGGCACAAAGTGCCTAGACGTTCTACCAGGAACAGGAAAATTTAGTCGACTAACAAAATCAGATGAGTCGATCTCGCCCATAATAAGTTGTGAATGAACATTACCCCGATTAAAGTTCTTCGATTTTCTAAAGTTGGCAGATTTATAAGGAGAAGCCTATTTCTATAAGGTGGCAAATGCCCGATATCTCTCCTATCGCCAATCCTCCGCGACCTCTCTCTTGCTGACAGTACTTGGGAAAAGACAAAGAAACGCTCATTACCACTTACAAAGCAATTGGTCAGCCGATTGCATGCTACGCGTTCTATATGGTCGCCAAGCCTAGCAACTACACACTGGAAGAAGCTACAGGCCTGCCAAAAGAGTGCTCTTAGAACCGCTACGGGCTGTCTTCTTATGTCCCCAGAACAGCATTTACATTATGAGGCGACAATACTCCCCAGCAGGGAAACGAAATTCCAACCAAACAGTTCCTGTTGAATATCCAGAAACATGGGCATCCCAACAGACATCTGATTGATGAGCCAACACCGCCCAGGGGCTTAAGGAATCATCTCCGTAAGCAATGTGAGGAAATACGGCACCTGAGAACTTATGAAGAAAAAAAACACAAGCAGGTCCTCAGTGAACTCCACAAACAGGCATCGAACCTTTATGCCAGGAATTGCCCGGCGAATCCATTTCTCAAAGAACAGTACCCAAAAAAAGAGGAATGCACACTCTCCAGGGATACGCGAGTCACTCTAGCTCAACTTCGATCTGGATACTGTAACAGGTTAAACTCTTACCTATCCAGAATCAACCCCGACATACAAAATGTATGCCCTGCTTGCTATGTGTCCCCACATGACACCTACCATCTCTTTAATTGTAATGTGAAACAAACGCCTCTAACATCCTTCATATTATGGTCCACCCCTGTTGAAACAGCAAGTTTCCTTGGACTCTCGTTAGAGGATATTGATGACAATTTGTGATCGGTCGCACCTATTGGATGGGGCGAAGCTCTACAACAACAACAACAACCACATTAAATTTTAGGCCATCCCGCGCTCCCCACCCCTTAGTTCCAAGAGGAACATTGGAGTACTTACCATTATAGTCCACTGTGATGCAGCAATGGACCAACTCATGTTTCTACACGAACATATTGTACGCCTATCATTGCTCGTTTTTAACGATTGTAATCACTACACGATGTTTATTGGACTGTGGGTACTCCATGGATTTCTCTGATGTAATGCGTAGCTGGAGTATATGGTCCAGTCCTAGGACATCGCAATCGCTTCCCAAGGTAGTCGGTTCTATGTACCGGAGCGACTCGGGATTTTTCCCGACCAAGGACTGTCATTTCAGTGTGACCCCATTTAATTTGTTTCGTCCACGTAACTTTTATAAATCTTTCGTGGCTCCTTGCTGTTCACGCCCAAGGGCGTCCCGTAGTCTACGCCTAAGCGTCCTCCCACTACCTTCCTGCAGCCCCGCTGCTCATCAAGCCACAACAAGTACCCGCTGCTGCTCACGCCCCACGGCGCCAACAACTCAAACAGCTGATACCACTCATAACTACTATCTTCGTAGTAGAGTTGGTGGGAATGCTGAGCGTCAGCCCCTGCCCCCGTCTTCTCCACCCCCCCCCCTCTTTTCCGGCAGCAATCGTGCAGGTCAGGGAAACAGACTCTTAGTCCCTACCTCCGTTTGCACCGTCTGCCAGCACAGAATATATAGGTTTGCGACATCCGCCCAATGCAGCTCCTGCCTTGGGTGGTGCCACTTTCCTAGATGTTCTGGTCTCCGCGACGGCAACCCCCCGACGGGTTTCATCGCGCCATGTTGCCAGGTCGCAAACCCAAATCATCCGGGTACCCCAATGCTAGCCCAAGGACGCCCAGTCCCAGGGCCACAACAGCAATTGCGTCCTGGCCTTCCACAACCCAGGCGTAGTCAACCGTCACTTACCCCCAGAGTGGCGACGTCTCCCCTTATGCACTTCAGAATTCTGCAGTTAAATTGTAATGGACTAACTGGGAAGATTACGGAGATAGTCGAATTCATGAAGCGGCACAACATCCGCATTGCTGCGATTCAAGAGACTAAACTCACAGCAAGATCTGCATTGCAGACCTGCTCTGGGTATAATGTCCACAGGAAAGACCGCGAGAGCGGAAATGGAGGCGGTCTCGCGTTTATCATACACCACTCTGTGCAATATTATATATTTGATCCTGGCATCGACCGCAGGGACAATATCTTAGAACGTCAAGGCCTATCTGTCCGGTCAGGCGATGCAAACCTAGAAATCATCAACATCTACATCCCTCCTGCCACCTGTTGCCCCAGTGGATACCTCCCTAATATCAGGGCCTTACTCACTGGCAACAATCGCATTATCTTAGGCGATTTCAATGCCCATCATGATCTATGGCATTCAAACTTGCGGGCGGACAGTAGGGGTGAGATGTTGGCGGATCAAATAGAAGTAACGACGTTCTGCACAATAAACGGAGACGCCCCCACACGTATAGTAGGAAGCTGTCACAGCTCGCCAGATATCTCAATCGTGAGCGCAGAACTCGTAAACTGCGTCAACTGGCAGCCGATGGTAACATTGGCATCCGACCACCTGCCCATACTTATTTCGCTTGAGCTTACCGCCGAGTTCATCGTCACTGAAAATCGCACTTTCATAAACTTCAAAAAAGGAAAGTGGGAAGAATATAAATCCTTTACAGACAGCCGCTTTGCTGCCCTCCCTATCGCGACTGATGCCCGCCAAGGGGAGCGTGCCTTCCGTAAGGTCATTAAATCCGCCTCGGCACATTTCATTCCCGCCGGGAGAATTCCCGAAATCCGACCCCACTTCCCGGCGGAGGCCGCAAACTTAGCGAGAGAACGTGTCCTTATAAGACAGCTTGAACCAGGCGACCCCCAAATAAGGGATATAAACCAACGCATCAGATTGCTTGTGGATGAACACAAGCGGGCGAAATGGGAGGAACACCTAAGAGGTTGTAACCTCTCTACCGGTGTGGGTAAACTTTGGTCCACCGTAAAGTCCCTATCGAATCCGACTAAGCACAAAGACAAAGTTTGCTTCGCCTTTGGCGACAAAGTGCTGTCGGACGCGAAAAAATGCGCGAGCGCTTTCTGCCGACAATATATAATGCATCCTACGGTCGAAAAAGATAGACGTAGAGCCAATAGACACGCACATAAACACAAATTCAGCGCGTCACCAATCACCATCACCGCTAAAGAGGTTGAGGACGCCATTAGTCGTTCTAAACCATCCAAAGCAGTGGGCCCAGACGGCATATCCATGCCGATGCTTAAAAGCCTAGGGAAAGAGGGTTTCAAATATTTAGCGCATGTCTTCAACCTATATCTTTCCACCTTTGTCATACCTGAGAAATGGAAAATGGCCAAGGTGGTCCCGCTACTAAAGCCTGGGAAACCAGCTAACATAGCTGAGTCGTATCGTCCGATATCTCTCCTATCGCCAGTGGCAAAGACGCTTGAAGCCATTTTGCTCCCTTATTTCCAAGCAAATTTGCAGCTAGCCCCTCATCAGCATGGCTTCAGAAAACTCCATAGCACTACCACCGCGCTAAATGCCATTAGCACCCAGATAAATTGCGGTTTAAATCAATATTCATTTTATGAAGCATGACTATGTAAATGTGTTTTAGTGGGTGTTCTTCTAACCCTCTCGTTGCTACTACAATATCATCCATATATATAATTTTTCGAGCAGGAAAATTGTGGTAAAACATTTTAAAAAATTAATAAAAAGTTGTGCAAAATAAAGTGTTTTGTTCGCGCTTCACAAAATGTAACAAATAATGTAATAATACGGTATTGAATTCCTAATATAATAGGAGTTAACTTTGAGAAAAAAGACTCAAATAAATTTATTTAATAAACAAATTTAAACACATACATATACTAATAAACGGTGAAGTAAATCGAAATAAGGCAAAAGCAAAATGGGTATGTGCGCGAAATGCAATCACTCTATAAGAGGAGAGACAGGTATACGATGCGAGGGTGTGTGTAATAAAGTGTACCATTTAAGCCTTGCATGTGCAGGTGTTGATAAATATTGTGTTAAAATGTTTGAGGAAAAACCTATGGCACGATTTATGTGTGATGAATGTGTTACATATATTCAGAATGTAGACTTGGTGCTACAAGAAATGCAAATGAGTGTGAAGAAAAACAATACAATATTAAATGAGTATAAATATGAGTTTGAAGAGGTGATGAAGAAAAGCCAAAATGAAATAAAGGCTTTATTGGAAGCTGTAGAGGGTCGATATACTCAAAGAGTAGCAACTATGGAAAGATCACAAAAGCTGTTTGAGAAAAAAATTGGTGAGATAAAAAGCTTATATGAAATGATAGAAGAAGTGAAAAATAAAACTGAAATAATCGGTAAAGACAATGAAAAGGTATGTAACGAAATAAAGAAAATTAGTAGTAATAATAAGGAAAAAGGGCTGTCATATGCAGAAGTAATGAAAAATAATAATAAAAAAGATGAAAACAAAAGCAAAGTTACTACAGTGCCTGAATTAAAGAAACGTAATCCTATTATTGTTAAACCGAAAGTAAAACAATCGTGTGAAAAAACCAAGAAAGATTTAAACAATAAAATTAATCCTAAGGAACTAAAGATAACAGATATTAAAGCTGGTAATAATGGTATTATGGTGATCGATAGTGTTGATGAAAATGAAAGAGACAAAATAAAAGAAATAATGGACAAAGAAATTAGCAATGAATATGAGATAAAGATACCTCGTGAATATAAACCAAGACTATTTATAACAGGTATGCAATTTGAAAAGAATGGTGATGAATTAACTGAATGTCTACGAAAACAAAATAAATGCTTTGAACAGGGTGAAGTAAAAATTATTAAGCAATATAATGTTAAAGTTAGTCACAAAAATTATTATAATGCAATAGTTGAGGTGGATGTGGAAATATTCACTGAAGCGTTAAAATTAGATAAACTGAATATAGGATGGGAAAGGTGCAAAGTATACGATGGTGTTGATATAACAATGTGTTTTAAATGTAAAGGATACAACCATAAAGCTAGTGAATGCAATAATGAAGATGTTTGTAGCAAATGCTTGGGTAAACATAAACCCATGGAGTGCAAGGAACAACCAAAAAACATGTGCATAAATTGTATTAGGGCTAATGAGAAATTAAATCTAGGGCTTGATACCAATCACCCTTGCAATAGCAGACATTGCCCTGTCTACTTAAAACACTTAAATGTAAAAAAACAAAGGCTAGGATACTAGCAACTAACAATCAGGCCACTGGCTCACCTGGAACATGCTAATGTTATGCAACGTAGAGTATCAAAGTACCAAAAACGATCCACAAAGGACATCAACAATGACTTTAAATGCATCTATTTAAACATAAATAGCCTAGTAGCTAACAAATCAGAGTTGGAAGTGTTGGCGGAAGTTCATAGACCAGGCATCATACTGTGCTCTGAAACTTGTACAACCAAAGATATTATAGACAATGAATTAAAAATAGCAACCTATAAAATGATAAGATGTGATTCCCACAGTAGGCACACAGGAGGTGTGTTAGTTTATGTACATAGTACAATTGATGTTAAAGTAATCTATAATGATAACATAAATGAAAACGTTTGGTGCATTGTAATAAAACTGAAGAAGGTTGATAAAAAGTGGCAGATTGGAGTTCTGTACCACTCGCCGAGCACTAGTGATGCAGCTTTTGTTGAATACCTAAATGAAATTCTAATAGATAAATATGAAAAAAGTAACCATAATATAGTAGTCGGTGATTTTAATATTAACATGAACTGCATTTCGACATATAGTACTAAATTAAATGAGATATTTGCTGTGATGGGGATGAGCCAAAAAATAGAATTTAATACGCGAATCACAGATACAAGTGAATCGAAAATTGATCTATTATTTTCAAACTCGGATGAAATTCTCTGTAATAATTTGCAGGAATACAAAATATCTGATCATGAAACTATAAAATTTAATATTAAAACGTCCAAAGTATACAAGATGAGACTGACCAAAAAAATCATAGCATGGGACAAATATAATAGTGATATTTTAATAACCGTCCTTAGATCATTTAACTTCAACTTTACTATAAACTTATCAATTGATGTAAAAGTCGAATTAATTAATAATATAATGATTCAGGCTATGGAAAGTTTAACCTACGAAAAAGAAGTGCATATTAAGTTAATGAATAAATGGTATGATAGAGAATTGGCACAAATGAATAAATATAAATACAATATGTACACGCGTGCGTTACAAACTGGAGAGTGGGATGAATATAAAAATATAAATAGGTCTTACAAAAAATTAGTCAAATTGAAAAAAATAAAGTATATGGAGAATAAAATCATTTTGAATGAATATAATGCTAAAGAAATGTGGAAATATCTCAAACAAACGGTTAACCAAACTAAAGATAACGAAGGGATAAAAAAGGTTATACTGGATGGCATACTGGTTGAAAACGAAACCGATCTGGCGAATGGTCTAAATAGATTTTTTGTAAACAGTGTGATTGAAATTAATAATAACATCGAAACCTGTCAAGTAGCACTAGAGGATACACAAGTCCATTCAAAATTAAAGTTTGCTGAAATTACCACCGATGATGTTATTAATATCTTAACAGACTTTAAATATAAAATAGGTGGAAGAAAACTGCTATCCGAAGGTGTACTAAAAGATTGTATATCGTATACCGGATATTTCTATGCTCAAATAATTAATAACAGCTTAGAAGATGGTGTAGTACCTGAAATGTGGAAAACGTCAACAATAATACCTGTGGAAAAAGTTAAAAAGACAATGCAACCTGAAGAACTTAGACCCATAAATACCCTGCCAAGTGATGCTAAAATTCTCGAAGTCGTTGTTAAGAATCAGTTGGTGAATCATCTTGAAGTAAATAATATATTAGTCTACCAACAGTCAGGATTTAGGAAAAAACACTCCTGTGAGACAGCGCTGAACTTGGTGATACTGATTGGAAAGAAGAGCTAAACAACAAAAAAGTAGTGGTTTCAGTTTTCCTTGACCTCAAAAGAGCTTTTGAAACGGTGGATAGAGAGATATTAATAAAAAAAATGCAGCGGATTGGCATAACTGATATTGAACTTAAATGGTTCCGCAACTATTTGAAGCAGAGAAAGCAGAAAACAGTTATAAATGCTGTGACGTCGGATGAATTAGAGGTACCCATAGGGTTACCTCAAGGCTCAGTATTGGCACCTATATTATTTCTTATATACATAAATGACATAGTCAATGCTATCGAAGGTTGTGAAATTAGACTTTTTGCGGATGATGCATTAATTATGATAAGTGAAAATAATATTAATACTGCACTCGCCAAAATGCAACATGAAATAAATAACTTATATAAATGGTTGTGTGGTAATAGACTGAAACTAAACATAAATAAAACTAAATATATGATAATAACAAGGAGGAATATCAATGAGGAGGATATAGCCGAGCTAAAAATAAATGATGAAATCATACAAAGAGTTAACAGTATAAAATACTTAGGAATAATAATTGATAATAAACTCAAATTTGAAGATCATATAAATTATACAATTAAAAAAGCTGCTAATAAAATAGGAGTGATGCAGAGAACAACGAAATTCATTCAGAAAAAGTACAAAATAATCTTATATAAATCAGTTATAGAACCGCACTTCGTGTACTGCCCGTCCATTCTTTTCATAATATCGGATAAAGAAGTAGACAAGCTCCAAAAGCTTCAAAATAGATGCATGAGATTTATTCTTCAGAAACCTAGAGATACACGAACGGCTGACATGTTGAAGACTTTAGACTGGTTAAGTGTGAAACAAAAGATTTTTTTCCACTCCATGAAATTCATATTTAATATTAAACATGGAAATGTACCTGAGTATTTAAATAAAAATATAGCATTAGTTGAGCAAACTCACAACATAAATACGAGGAGCAAACATAATTTCAAATTGCCGTTTTTTAGAACTGAAATTGATCAACAGAACATTTTCTACAAGGGTCTGAAAAGTTACAATGAACTGCCTATGGATATAAAAAGTTGCAACCAAATAACAGTATTTAAAACAAAATTATATGAATATTGTAAAACCTTAGCTATAAGATAAAAAACTGTAATATTTTCAAATTTACGAATTAGGCTTCTGGCCGTAATAAATAAATAATCTAATCTAATCTAATACCCCCATCATAGAACAGTACTCGTAGCGCTAGACCTATCAAAAGCTTTTGATACGGTCAACCATGGCTCGTTACTGCAAGACCTGGAAGGGTCTACCCTTCCCCCATGTCTTAAAAGGTGGACCGCAAATTATCTGGGTGGTCGGCAGCCATCGGTGCAATTTAGAAACGAAACATCAAAACCAAGGAGAATTAAACAAGGGGTGCCACAGGGTGGTGTCCTATCCCCACTTTTGTTTAATTTCTACATATCTAAGCTACCTTCACCACCGGAAGGAATCACAATCGTTTCCTACGCCGATGACTGCACAATAATGGCCACAGGCCCAGACCCAAAGATCGATGCCCTATGCAATAAAATAAACGGCTACCTCCCTGATCTCTCCAGTTTCTTTGCCTCGCGAAACCTGGCATTATCACCGACTAAATCTTCCGCGACCTTATTTACAACATGGACTTCCCAAATGTCGACCATTTTGAACATCCACGTCGATGGCACTACGCTACGGACTGTCCTACACCCCAAAATCTTGGGTGTGACGTTTGATCAGGATCTACATTTTGGTGAGCACGCAGCCGCAATTGTTCCGAGAATTCAGAGCCGTAACAAAATCCTCAAATCCCTCGCTGGCAGTACTTGGGGAAAAGATAAAGAAACGCTTCCCAAGGCAGTCGGTTCTATGTACCGGAGCGACTCGGGATTTTTCCCGACCAAGGACTGTCATTTCAGTGTGACCCCATTTAATTTGTTTCGTCCCCCCCAAAAATTGTCATCCTCCCAGCAGCTCCTTGCAGCAGGACTGCTACATATTCTCTTACTCCGGGAAGGTATCGAACCCAATCCGGGTCCGTCTCCTGACCCCGGTCCTGAGAAATGGTTTTGCTGCATTTGCCAGAAAAGAATCTTTTTAGGACGGACATACTCTGTTCAATGTGTCTCGTGAAAGGGATGGTTGCATCGGACAGGTTGTTCTGGGCTTGATCCCAAAACCCGACGTCCACGTAACTTTTATAAATCTTTTGTGGCTCCTTGCTGCTCACGCCCAAGGGCGTCCCGTAGTCTACGCCTAAGCGCCCCTCCACTACCTTCCAGCAGCCTTGCTGCTCAGCAAGCCACAACAAGTACCCGCTGCTGCTCGCGCCCCACGGCGCCAACAACTCAAACAGCTGATACCACTCATAACTACTACCTTCGTAGTAGAGCTGGTAGCAATGCTGAGCATCAGCCCCTGCCCCCGTCTTCTTCTCCCCCCCCCCCCCCCTCTTTTCTGGCAGCAATCGTGCAGGTCAGGGAAACAGACTCTTAGTCCCTACCTCCGTTTGCACCGTCTGCCAGCACAGAATATATAGGTTTGCGACTTCCGCTCAATGCAGCTCCTGCCTTGGGTGGTGTCACTTTCCTAGATGTTCTGGTCTCCGCGACGGCAACCCCTCGACGGGTTTCATCGCGCCATGTTGCCAGGTCGGAAACCCAAATCATCCGGGTACCCCAATGCTTGCCCAAGGGCCCCCAGTCCCAAGGCCACAACAGCAATTGCGTCCTGGCCTTCCACAACCTAGGCGTAGTCACCCGTCACTTACCCCTAGAGTGGCGGCGTCACCCCTCATGCACTTCAGAATTCTGCAGTTAAACTGTAATGGACTAACTGGGAAGATTACGGAGATAGTCGATTTCATGAAGCGGCACAACATCCGCATTGCTGCGATTCAAGAGACTAAACTCACAGCAAGATCTGCATTGCAGACCTGCTCCGGGTATAATGTCCACAGGAAGGACCGCGAGAGCGGAAATGAAGGCGGCCTCGCGTTATTATACACCACTCTGTGCATTATCATATATTTGATCCTGGCATCGACCGCAGGGACAATGTCTTAGAACGTCAAGGCCTATCTGTCCGGTCAGGCGATGCTAATATAGAAATCATCAACATCTACATCCCTCCTGTCACCTGTTGCCCCAGTGGATACCGCCCTAACTCACTGGCAACAATCGCATTATCTTAGACGATTTCAATGCCCATCACGACCTATGGCATTCAAACTTGCGGGCGGACAGTAGGGGTGAGATGTTGGCGGATCAAATAAGAGAAACGACGTTCTGCACAATAAACGGAGACGCCCCCACACGTATGGTAGGAAGCTGTCATAGCTCGCCAGATATCTCAATCGTGAGCGCAGAACTCGTAAACTGCGTCAACTGGCAGCCGATGGTAACATTGGCATCCGACCACCTGCCCATACTTATTTCGTTCGAGCGTACCGCCGACTTCATCGTCACCGAAAAACGCACTTTTTAAACTTCAAAAAAGGAAAGTGGGAAGAATATAAATCTGCAACAGACAGCAGCTTTGCTGCCCTCCCTATCCCGACTGATGCCCGCCAAGGGGAGCGTGCCTTCCGTAAGGTCATTGAATCCGCCTCGGCACATTTCATACCCGCCAGGAGAATTCCCGAAATCCGGCCCCACTTCCCGGTGGAGGCCGCGAGCTTAGCGAGGGAACGCGACCTTATAAGACAGCTTGATCCAGGCGATTAGCCAGCCGATTACGTGCTACGCGTCACCCATATGGTCGCCAAGCCTAAAAACTACCCACTGGAAGAAACTACAGGCCTGCCAAAATACTGCTCTCAGAATCGCCACGGGCTGTCTTCTTATGTCCCCAGAACACCATCTGCATAATGATGCGAGAATACTCCCCATCAGGGAGAGAAATGAGATGCTGACCAAACAGTTTCTGTTGAATACCCAGAAACCTGGGCATCCCAACAGACATCTGATTGACGAACCAGCACCGCCTAGGGGCCTAAGGAGTCATCTCCGTAAGCATTTTGAGGAAATAAGGCACCTGAGAACCCAGCCGTATGAAGCGAAAAAACACAAGCAGGTCCTTGGTGAACTCCATAGACAGGCGTCGGACCTTTATGTCGGGAATTGCCCGGTGAATCCAGTACTTGAAGAAAAATATCCAGAACTCGCGGAAGAGGAACGCATACTCCCCAGGGAAACGCGTGTCACTCTTGCTCAACTTCGTTCTGGATACTGTAACAGGTTAAACTCTTACCTATCCATAATCAACCCCGACATACAAAATGTATGCCCCGCTTGCAATGTGTCCCCACATGACACCAACCATTTTTTAATTGTAATGTGGAACCAACGCCTCTAGCACCCCTTTCCTTATGGTCCACCCCAGTTGAAACGGCAAGTTTCCTTGGACTCCCGTTAGAGGATATTGATGACAGTTTGTGATCGGTCGCGGCTATTAGGTGGGGCGAGCATTGCTACAACAACAACAACAGGACATCGCAATGTTAATTGGACCATATTTTTTGTATGAATTGTGGTTAATTTTGAAGCACTCGGGTAGTCCATAGCGATTACTCCATACATGCATGCATGGAGTACTCGCGATTTGGTAATAGTCTAGTTGAGGGGTCGACTGCTAATACGCTACCAAAAATATCGAGAGAGGTGTCAAACGACGCGTATTAATCTCGAGAACAATAATCCGATGGCGGAAAAGAAAAATTTTATCTCTGTCCGGAGATATTTGCATTTGAAGTTGGCGATTTCCATGTGGTTGTTGTTGTGTTTGTATCCACAAAAAAATTTGTGCATCACCGTGGCGGTAGCCACGGTTATACCACACACCCGGACTTGGCATGGCGTAGCCCAGGGTTACTTTTTATAATCGCGTCCGAATGCCGCCAACGCAGAAAGGTGTTCTGCGCAAAAATACTATGGATCCGACCCCCGGCTTCGGAGGTACCCGCGGGTCTTTTTTCGGTTTTTCGTTATCTTTTGAACGCGTTACAATTTTTATTTTCCGCCTTCGGATTATTAATACTGATGTCAAGATGCGTCGTTTGACACCTCTCTCGATATTTTTGGTAGCGTATTAGCAGTCGACCCCTCAACTAGACTATTACCCGCGATTTTTGCAGGGATTTGGTATTTTAGTCGCATTACTACACCAACAACAACAACGGGTATATTCTAAGCCCCCTATCCCGCTGATGGTTAAGGAGTGTTTGCATTAATCGCCACAGACTACCTATATATATGTATATTGACGAGACTGCAGCTTAAGCATGTTTCCTCCAGAATTTCTGCAATGATTTCGATTGAATGAATTCAATCCTTGACTAAACATCTGCATACTATGCATGTCATTCAGTCGTTCTTATAGCCTAGTCACACTTTTCTTGATTATAATTAACTTTCGCGTACATACATATACCTGTTTCGTGCTGCGGAATACGTTGAGACATGCCTTCATGTCAAGTTTACAGTAACTTTCCACTTGGTGGCCTACTTCATAACATTCAAAAAAGCTTTTATTGAACCGATACGTCCCGACCGCAGATTTGGTTGAATTAAGTGTACGTAACAGCATACCGTCATTATCGGCTTCCACAAACATGTCGCCACCAAATTTCGATAGAGACTGAACTGCCTTCGCAAAGACTGTGAAATGACAATGAAGTTACTAAAACCAAAAGTCACCGAATAATTTATAGAACCTCTCGTGTTTCCACCATCCAAAGTGCATTTCATCTCTATACGAAAGAGTTTCACTATTTATTAAATTAAATAAAAACAAAATATTTTACTAGTAAGTAGAGGTCGGAAAAGGTTTCCATAAAGGTAAGGCCACATTAGGCTGCACTACGCAGCACTGCACTGCACTACAAAATATTCTTTGTATGTATTCTTATGAGCTAATTAGTTTCACTATTTATTAAATTAAATAAAAACAAAATATTTTACTAGTAAGTAGAGATCGGAAAATGTTTCCATAAAGGTAAGGCCACATTAGCCTGAACTACACAGCACTGCACTGCACTACAAAATATTCTTTGTATGTATTCTTATGAGGCAATTCACACCTACAGCTGAATTCAGTAAGCCGGTTGTAGTCACTATTAGAGACTGTTTGGGTTGAAAATGACTTTTGAGACAATTTGCCATTCTGTAAGCTGTCTCGCGTCTCCAGCCTCACAAAAGCAATCACTAATTTGTGAGCTGGGCCGAGGCAGATCACAAACGTGAAAATTTGTGAAAAAGTATGAAAATTATTTGCGAAAAACGCTTTAAATATATTTTTTTATTTCTCAAATTAAAATAAGCATAGAAAAAATTAAAAAACAGAAAATACTTAAAAAAAACATCGAACTCTATGTGGCGTCGCTGAGATTCGAACCTACACACTTTGGGATTTTCTATAAAAATTTTGATCGGCGTCTTAGCAAGCTCAGCCACAATACCACCCAAAGCTATGTTGACAAAATGCAGTACTATATTATTTGTTCAATGTATGAGTAAATTGTAATTTGATGAATTTCGTTGATATGGTCAATTGTTTTTGTGACTTTCGTTTACTGAATACCGTAATCATCTCAAGTCACAAAAATTGTCTCTAAAGGGAAATCTCAAATTGAGAGACTTGAGATGAGACTGAATTACAGAATTCAGCCGCTAGTGTCAGCAGCATTGCGCGACCCGGCACAGCGCGGCAAATTAGATCAACTAGGCAAAAAAGCCGCTTTGGGTAGTGTCGCGCAGTGCTGCTGCCGCTAGGTGTGAATTGCCTCATAGGAATACATGCAAAGATTTTTGCACCTTTTTCAATCTGGGCAAAAGAGTGTGGAACTCTCCTTCCTCATATATTGAGGATGAGATGTCGTGCACCCATAGCCGCGACCTTTTTCTTTTCCCTCTCCTCTTCTTGGCAAAAAAATTAAATAATTACAGCTTCAAAAACTGTGTCGTCCATTTTTCAAACAAAAATAAACACAAACTTCTGCCGCAATGCGTCGCTCGATTGCTGCTTAATGTGAATTGGCAAAATATGTCGTACTATGAGGCGCCGCTGCCGCTACATGTTGCGCAGCGAAATGTGCGCGTACCTTAAAATTGTACTTTGTAATACAATTTCAACATTCGCCACATCACTATGCGGCTAAAAAGTATATGCTGCCCAAAAACAGCAATAAAACAGCATATCGTTAGCGCCATAGAGATGTGTCGAACAAGGTTACATTCGTTACTATATTGCATTAAAAATCACAAATCATATAGAAGATTACGTATTCACGAGTTCATGTCACTTGTTCACTTGCTTCGTTCTGCGCTTCTACGTCACACTTCACTGCTTGAGCGAATGAAGGAAAGCGAGAAAAAACAAGAGCTAAAGGAAATTTTCGTAAAAATTGCCCATAAAAAGCAGCTGATTTTTTGTTAACATGCGCAATGCCCAATCTTGTGTGGGAGAGTTGTGATTAAAAAGTACAATTTTATCGAAAAACTGAGATCCAAGGGGTTAATAAGCGCAATACTTTATTTATTTATTTATCTACCGGACATAGTCCTCACAGATATGTAACAACTTATATAAAAATTATCGAAATAGAAAAAAATGGTAACAATTTATAATTACAATGACATTATAACAAAATTTTTTGTAAAAAATTCGGTACGGCTTAAATAAATACACATGTACAAGCATTTATATATTAATAGGAATACTGGAACATATTAATTGAAAAGAAAGTAATCAATAACATCAGCTTTAAAATGTTCTTTACATGAGTTAAAATCGGCATGATTGCAAACAGAGTTGCATAAGATCATTCTGTGAATAGGTTCGTTATTTGCAAAATTCGTTCTACGCGTTTGAACGTAGAAAATGTATTTGTCCCTTAGACACCTTTCAGGTGCATAGAAGGGGAGAAGAAAAAGTAGTTCCGGAGAATCGATTTTGTTGTTGTAAATGTCTCTGATAAAGAATATACCACACATTTTCTTTCGAATATTAAGACACTGAATATTTAAAATTCTACATCTTAGTTCATAAGATGTCATCGATTCAAAAGTGAACATTCTTCGAAGGGCGAATTTAGTGAATTTCCTTTGAACTCTTTCTAACCGGCTAGAATGTGTGACAAAGTCTTTGGAATTACGTTTGAGAAAGCCGAGTTTTGAATTAGCAGCACTGATTATGTGCTCCCTATGAAAGTCGAATCTAAGCATCGAGTCTAAAGGCTCCATTACTGATACTTAGCATAGACTTGACTTGGCTTTCGAACTGTCACTTACAGTTCTGCTAAATGAACATTGAATGTTACTGATTACTCAAAACTTAACTTGATTTAGAAGTCTGTTGAATTTTGATTTTCTATGTAAGTTCTAAGTGACGTTTACATTTTGAGATGCCATTTGTTTGCTTCCATTTCATTTTGACATTTTGTCATACAAATTGACATTTATTTAAAAATAAATTTCAACGCCGATTATGATGCCAGATTTTATGCGCCAAGTGGAGTATAATCGCGGCTAAGTTGTCAAGTTTACGCCAAGTCAAGTCAAGTCTATGCTAAGTATCACTAATGGGGGCTTAAGTATACGCTAAATCCTTAACAGTAGTTGTACAATTGAATGAGTTGTACGATCGAAAGTCGAATCTAAGCATCGAGTCTAAGTAAAGCATATATGACACTAATTTATTTTTGCTTGGGTTCCAAGCTAAAAAAACTGACGAAACTTTATCGGAACTTCAAAACACGAAAACAATTTCTATCATGAAAAAGCGAGACCACTATTCCCCCAAAATTAATGAGTTTGACATGTTTTTGTTTATGTTTTACATTTTATTTTTACATTAACACTTTTAACAATAAAAACAATGCAAATAACACGCGAAAATTATTTCGGTCTCTAATGGTTCACTTTTTTCCCAAGAAAGTTGATTTTAATTGTGTTTTTATGCACCAAATTTTCAAACTAAGAACAAATGTTCATGTTTCATGTTTCAGAAAAAATAAAGAAAAAACCAATGTCAAAAAAACCTATCGAAATACAAACTTCCTCGTTTGTTTTTAATGAACTAGATTGTATTTTCCTTGTATTTCGTTAGTTTTGTGAAATATAGTTCACACAATTACACCAGTACTGAAGCCATATTAGGAGGGAGTGCTACAAAAATTGAAGATAAAATACAAGAAAAAATACACGAAAATAAAGTAGTGTCATATAGGTATAACTCCTAAATTCTTAACAGTACCCTACAAGGCACGTACCTGTTACCTAATCGATTACTTAGTCGTCACGAATAACTGCCCTTCAAAAACGCGAGTACTCCATAAATAATGTAAGGAATACTCCTTTGGGAGTATAGGAGTATCCAAAACTAATCTGTATTCATACAAAAAATGTGCTCCAATTAACATTGCGATTTCCTAGGAGAGGAGAAGGTGATCCCACTCTCGCTTTGTTTGTGAGTAATCCATAGAGTACATACGTGAGAGTACTTTCCAAAGTTCTTTCGCCGTTGTACTCCATGGTGCACCGAACGAGGATCATATGCCAAAGTACTAAAGAGAAATTGTGTCGGAAAGAATTATCGGAGTGAATTTAATTTAAAATGAAGGTAAATGGAGAGGGGTAATACAAATTTTATATTTTTTACTACGAATATTCTTATGTTGTTTAGCATTTGCGTGAATAAAGAAACTAATTGGGGGACTCATGTAACCGTATAAATGCCTTATAAAGTGTGTAAACGTATAAATTTATCTAGTGCGTAAACGATCTGTCAAATTTTCTATGGAAAATCATTTACACAATTTGTATAAATTTACGCGCACATTTCATTGTGTAAACGCGGTAAACTCAAAGGAATGCAACCTTGCAGACATTACAGCAGGAATTTTCATCAGAAATCTCCAACATCAGCAAGTAAAGGCGTTTTAGTTTTGATTTTTCACTTAATCTTGGCATTTTTTAATTTGTATAACAATCAAAAAAATTTTGTTTGGCAATAATACAGCTGATAAACAATCAAGTTTATCAAGAGTGTTACTAGGTGCGTTCATATAACCGCGTGTGTAAATGGATATAATTTTACACCTTATAAGTTTATATGCTTTCATGAGTCCCTCTAATATTTCTCTATATTATAGTATGTATACATAAAGCCAGTGCGCGGTTCTATTTTATCAGAGTTGCCATAGTAAAATTTTATTATCAGTTATTTGTATGCAATATTTTACTTTTGGCAACTCTGTTCGATCGTCATCGTGTCGTGATCACGGCCGTTAAAAAACGAGCAATGATCGGCTGATGGTGGTCAGCAAACGCATTGCAAAGGAGTGTTGTTAGAGTACTCCAACATGAAGAAAATGGAACCCGTAATCCAAAAATTTTTGCAGGGTTGTTCACCAATTATCGTCTTAATGACTTTTACATTGCTGTCGTGAAAAAGGTAACGCATACGCTCTCTCAAAATAGTGTACGTGTGACTCGCTTTCTCGGTCTTACCTATTGTGTTTCCGACATTCCTTCTCGCTCGATGTTATTTACATTTTTAAGTTACTTCATCAGTTATGTTTTCGTTATCGCTAACCAAAACATATGCAACAACAACAACACGGGTAACTGGCCTATCGGTTACCCCTACCGGTTACCTTCTGTCAATTCGCTTTTTCCATGAATGAAACGCGTCCTTTTTGTTTAAATAATATTTAATTAACAAATAATTCATATTTATAATGGTTTTTACAATTGAAGTTATTTCCTTATGACCTTAATAAACTTAACATATAAATAAATAAATAAAATATTGATATGTACAAGCTACATAAATACTTTAACATCCATTCATAGTCGTGCCCATTCTGCAACCTTGTTTCGAAGCTCAGAGTGATGCTGCCCAATTTTTCCCGTGCTGGTGTTGTTCAACATCAGTTTGCAGAGCCATATGAGTTTTGTAGGTAAAATACCGGAATATATATATTCGTGCTTTCAAAGTTGATTCACAGGTGATGTTGAGCATTTGGCCTTGAACCTTTCCCATAATATGCTTGGTAGGGCCATATATGGGGAATAAAAAGGCGGAGGGATAGTTGTCGCAGTTTTCTTGTTATTTGAGCAAATGTCTGTTCTTCTTAAAGCCACAGCTGAAATATTTGGAATATTGCTTTGCGCACATCGTCAAAATTAAATTACCTAGAATGAAAAAGAAACTAATATCAGTAAGGCTAGATTAAAAGTTTTTAATATAACCGGAAAAGTGCTCTATAAATAGACTCCACGATTAGCTCTTTTCTGAGAGGCCAAAGGCTCAAGGGACTCAATGAGATTTCAGATAACCAGAATCAGGCCCTTGTAAAGTAACTTCAAGTGCCCCTCCACCATACCAAGGTATCTTCCGATGGCAGGGGTACCCGAAGGTACATTTATAGAAAGCATAAAATTATAACAAGGGTTAATTGATGATACGAAGTAAATTATGCTCGCTAAAAAAACAAAAACAAATAAATGCAGATGACTGTTTAATCCATTATGCGAAGTTCTTGAATGGATGTGCAAATTGAAAAGGGCAAAGTACTGCTAAAATTGCTTTCCCCGAGTAACCCAGGAACGAATTAATATGACTAAGCCTATCCTTCTTTAGCAGCAGTGCCGTGCACCAGTTATGTGTTGGACAGGAAAATAAACGTTTGGTTGTCTCCAAGTTGATCATATGAAACAGAATATACTCGTTTGCTACATCTACCTACTGGAAGCTGCATTTGTTGCACCCTGCTGTCTGGCCGCTCACCCAAAAACACCAGGCACGAAGGAACTTGTCTTTTTTTTATTGGACGTTGTGGTAGTGCACTACCCTCAAGTGGCCCAATGAAACCAGGCTAATCCTGTTCATGCGTCCGCACCCCGTAGGACCGCCGTTAGGCATAACGTCACGTGGGGAAAGGCGATTTAGTCGCCATTACTTCGTATGCGAATTTCTCTGCGCTCCATTTCGGCATGCATCAATTTCGTCATTACTATAAAGTCCATCTTGCTCACAGCAATCCAACAATATATTTGTCCGCACATTCGTGGAACTAAATTCCTAATGGAAGCTTCTCTCCAAAAACTCTGTTTAAAGACAGTCTTTCGCCGTGAAAACGAGGGCAGTGAAACATTACATGTTCTGCGCTTTCCAATTCGGAGGGACAGCTTGGACAGAAAGGATCCTCCTCTATCCCACGCTTATGTAGATGTTCCTTGAAGCCACCGTGCCCGCTCAATATCTGTGTGAGGTGGTAATTTAGTTCGCCGTGTTTTCGCTCGTACCATTCCGCTATATTCCGGACTAGCATGAAGGTCCAGCGCTCTTTTCTCAAATCTTCCCACCATTCTTGCCACCTAACTATTGTTCGTGACCTTGCGCTTTTCTTAGCATCTTCAGATGGTCGGCTGATTCCAATGCCTTACAGATTAGCCATTTCACCTGAGAGTAGATCTACTGGGATTTTCCTGGATAAAACATGGATGGCGTCGGCGGACACCGGCCGATAAGCACATGATATTCGTATAGCAGTAATGCGGTAGGCTGCTAGTATATCTTTTTGGTGGAACATTTTAGATCCCTGCCATACTGGTGCTGCATGTAATATTATAGAGCCGGTTATGTTGGATAATAGCTGACGGGTAGCTTCGCTTGGGCCGCCGATGTTGGGCATTATTCGCGTTAGGGCTCCACTAGCTCTAGGAACTTTCTCCCCCACCGCCCTGAAGTGCTCCCAAAGTTAGTTTTGAGTCAATAATTACTCCTAGATATTTCAAGGAGGGCTTTGAATTTATTTGATAATCTCCTATGGTTAGGACCAACTCATCCACAGTCCACTTTGAGCTCATCAGAACCACTTCTGTCGTATTGCTAGCCATCTCCAGCCCATGTTCGCCAACCATTCCTTTTTTCTTTCCATGGCTCCAGCGGGTTAGGGGGGCTAAGAGTATACCCGCGGTTGGTATGCCTGTCGTAAGAGGCGACTAAAATACCAAATTGGTTCAAGGGGTTGTGTAGCGCAACCCCTTCAATGGGTTGCCAGCAATGTATGTGACCCGGCCTATTTAAAGGTGGCTTATGACTCAAAAAAATTATGCAAAAGAAAAACTACTAAGAAACTGAAGAAATACATTGTTTATCTTTAGCAGCTGTTTCTCTTTTGAGTCATACGCCACCTTTTCATAGGCCGGGTCACATATAGCTTCTCAAACCCAATTGTGAACCTCACTTACCCGTGGCGAATCCTGTTTCTTTAACAGCCGAGGCTCTGGCGACCCCATGTTTCTTATGGATCTACATTTGAAGGCCTTAGTTAGCTGACATCGCTTACTTAAACGATTGATTCTAAAGTAAAAACCAAATATAGGTTAGGTTGAACTGGCGGGTTCATGAGGACCTCACATAGACTATATGAGTCCGTAGTGTTACCAGAAGTTTGTTTTTTGAACGACCAAGTTTCCTAGAACTTAAGCCACTTGCTGCTTCTAGATCTGACAGCTGTCAGCTGGAGTCTTAGCTTGGCAAGCGCAGGGCACGAGCACAGAACGTAATCGATCGTTTCCTCCTCCAACCCGCACTTCCTACATCTGCTATCACTGACCAAGCCTAATTTAAAGGCATGTGACGCCAGAAGGCAGTGTCCAGTAAGAATACCCGTCATGAGTCTACAGTCTACAGTTTAATGATAATGAAAATATAAGAATCAGTGTTTATGAATAACATATTTTAATTAATCTCTTACAACAACCTGATCGATGGCTACATCGCCATGTAGGTAGTGCGGTGTTCCAGCATACATTGGTCCAGTTCGGTGTGCACCAGCCACTGGATGTCCAGCAGTGCTCCGGTTGTGCCAATATGTAATGGGCTGCTTCGTCTCTTGGTACGGCTGTATAGGTATGGGCGAGTGCAAAGTATTACTAGTCTGCTCAAGATCGTATGGTACATAGATGGCTCGAAGACGCCAGAGGGGATTGGAGCCAGAGTTTTCGGACCCACAGCCAAAATATCAGTACCTCTAAACGCACATCCGAGCATTTTTCAAGCGGAAGTATTCGCCATAAGTTAGTGCGCTAAGCTGGACGTTCAGCGCTGATACCCCATTGAAAAAATTGCCATACTCAGTCAGACAGTCAGGCGCCAACAAAGGCATTTGCGGCGTTCGAAATAAAGTCAGCACTCGTCCTTCAGTGCGTAGAAAACCTGAATCAATTAGGAGCACACAACGTAGTACTGTTGCCCTGGGTCCTAGACCACAGGGGAGTAGAGGGTAATGAGCAGGCGGACTCAGTGTTTAATTTGTTGCGTCCCTCCCACAAATTGTCATCCTCCCAGCAGATCCTTGCAGCGGGTCTGCGCCATACTCTCCTCTTCCGACCGAGACCGACTCAAAACGCTTATAATTCAAATTAAAACGACATCCGGTCGAACCGCATGCCACGGACAGACCGTTACCATTCCAAAATTTAAATTCAAAAAGAAATTCAAAAAAAACTAAACGCAACGAAAACTACCGAACCGGACATGGCCGGTTACTAACTCTAAAATCAAAAAAAACTGCTGAAAAATAAAAATACAAATAAAAGGGCCGAATATATCTTGGGGGGCGCCGCGGGTGTTGTTGCGTCGCCCGGTGCTTATCCCACCCTCAAAACCATGGCCACCGACGCACCTAATTTTCGGTGGCCCCTTACCTGTATACCTACGTGCCTTATAAATAACTGATCAAGTCAGCACTCCCATTTTATAATACAATATTTATTTAAAATTCATTATGCAAGTAACTTATAATTAAGCGCAATTGTTATATAATATGCCCAACAGACAAGTAAAAAAAATGTTTATTGACAAAAGGATTTGATGAGGGGTTGAAGTTTTTATAAATTTAGGGAGTATACCTTTTAATGTTCTTAGTTTCTAAAAGAAATATTGTTATTTTTAAATTTTCCAGATGACCTACTAACAAGTCGCGAAAAGATTGAAGTTTCATCTATGTGCAGAATGATTATTATAATTTATTTGTTGTAGTTTTTGTAGCTACACATTTTATTCCGTTGTGGCACTTTTTGCCTTATTTATTTGTTTATTCATTTATTGTATTTACCGATTTGTACATTTATTCGTTGGATGTATTTATTTTACGGGTACTATATTTTAATTAAATTTTAATTAGTTTGACATTGCTTCCATTTTTATGCAATTCCCCCTTTTCCCTAGGTGTAAAAAAAAATTCTTATCACGTTCTTCCTAGTGAGCAGGGTTTTCAAATTAATTGAATGTGAAATAGATTTTCACAAGCCTAATGTTATTTATCTACAGCTAAGAAGTTAATCAACTTATTATTTTATGCATAAATATAGCCAGATATAAACCAAAACTGCTTTCTATATCTTATATGCCATACTTGACTTCGCTACTATCCCGCTAGCTTAAACTTGCTAACCTCACATAATATTCTCAATCCTTCCTTTCGACTTCCGAACCTACCACTTTGCGCTTCTAAACGTTATACTAAAATATATTCCATATAGCCCTAGCTTATTATCGTAACGTTTGACAATATGTTCGAGTTTCTTTGTCTAAGTATGACTTATTTTAGGGTATTCATAATTAATTGGTTAGTGTCAATTTATGTCATTAATAGTTTACATAAGCGGTTGCTCGCTACATATGTATTACAAATATATCATGTACATACAATGTCAAAAGCATTGGAGCTTGAGTTTTTATTGGTTGTTCACAATGTTCGTATAAATTTTTATTCAGTATAATAATTGGTTTACCAGTTTCTTGATAGGGTCTGGCTAAAAGCAATTTAGTTGTTGCCAATGCAATTCAATAGCCTTTAATGATAAAAAAACAAGAGAGAAAGGAAGAATGTTTAATTACCTACAGCAATGCTATTTTGGAAGTTACTAGCAGTTATTTTCAATTATCATCTCCCTCCATTTATTTTCGTTCGAAAGCTCAAAAGTGTTCAACATTCTTCATTAACATCTCAAAACTCTCCAGAACAATTTCGGAACCATTATCGAAGAGAATAAAATCCAAAGTTGGAAAAATGTTTATGGAAGTTTCGCAGTTTTATTTGGAAGGGTCATGAACTAGTTGAGTTTTGCTAATATAGCTTCTCGAGGTTCTTTATAATTCTCACGGATCTTTTACAGTGAAGCTTCAAGGACATTTTCGAAAACTTTCGAAGTCAAAGTGTTCACAAATCTTCTAAATCTCGAAATTTTACCGAAACCCATTTTGAGAAAAAAAGAACAAACCACTGCTCGGAAATGTTTACGGAACTATCGCAGTTTTACTTGGAAGTATTTCGAAACGAGCAGTGATTCCCCCACTTTTTTTCTCTAAAAAAAACTATGAAACATCCAACAAAACTCGATGGTCAAAGAAACGAGTCCGGAAACCCACCTAAAACTTCGAAACTTTCGTAAAACACTCTCAAAAAAGTCAACCCCTTTTCAAATATTTTGACCGCTTTAATGAAAATCTCTAAGGCTTACTTAGAAGCTTCTTTAACTAATTATATCTAAGTTTATGCATGGCTGGTACTTACATAGCCGTCAGAGTACGCACCGTGGGCCTCTGCCGGAGTGGTCACTGGTGATGTTGTTTGTGCTGGTGAAGTTGTCTCTGTTGTTGGTTGTGGTGCGCGGTCTTGGGCGCGCTGTGGTCCGAGGTGATCGAGTGAACCTGGTGGCAATAAAACTTCGTGTTGACCTTTACGATGTGGATAATGCTAATTTTGGCGTTCGTTGTATTACGCTGCAGCGTACTGCTGGCCCTGGAGGCGGAGGTGTTGGTTTACGAGTCTCCTGTTGAGGAAAGCAGTGGTCGACGGCAAAAACAGATATTCGACATAACAGCTGATCTAGTTAGTTGGCTTCCTACTGATCACCTAGCAATTTCGCTTGTGCTGGTACTATTATAAAATTGTTATCTAAATTCGGATTTGTCGATGCTGTCTTATCAGCAAGATTTGTTAAATGTTTCTTAAATGTCCTTTTTGGCCCGCAGGAAATCGCAAAAATGGAAGATTCCAAACTGTTCGATACTAGTTAAAAGCTTCGCCACAATTAGAAAGCGTAAAAATAATCACAAACATTATTTTGCCAATGTGCTGACCGGGTAGTTGGTCGATAAGTATGTGGAACTCAGTTAAACGGCAAGCAGTGTGCAATTAATAGGAGCACTTTTACAAGTCAGTATTGGCGGTTTTTCACTGCTGTCGGCTTTATGTGTCGCTTCTTTTTTTTTCGGTGAATGTAGCTTTTCTCTTTATATATAATTTAAGGTTTCTTTGTCTGCGTTGTCGTTGAGCAAAGAAATATGTATCTGCTCTATCTTTCTACTTCCCAAATTTTTCACCTTCTTGGTTTTCAAGCCCGGAAACGCATGGCAAATTTTCGCTAGTGGTCGCCGGTCTTTTCTTTCTTGTTTCGATACTATTGCATCGCAACTTTTTGGTCCCATCACTAGTCACTAGGTGTGCCCTTCAAAAAACGCGAGTACTCTATAAATAATGTAAGGAATACTCCTTTGGGAGTATGGGACTGCTCCAAATCTAATCTGTATTCATACAAAAATGTGCTCCAAGTAACATTGCGATGTCCTAGGAGAGGAGTAGGTGATCCCACTCTCGCTTTGGTTGTGAGTATTCCATAGAGTACATACGTGAGAGTACTTTCCAAAGTACTTTCACTGTAGTACTCCATGGAGCACCCACAGAGGATCATATGCCAAAGTACTAAAGAGGAATTGTGTCGGAAAGAATTATCGAAGTGAATTTAATTTAAAATGAAAGTAAATGATATATTTTATACTACGAATATTCTTATGTTATTTAGCATTTGCGTGAATAAAGAAACTAATATAATACGCATAGGCATACGTGAATAAAGAAACTAATATAATATGTATACATAAAACCAGTGCGCCATTGTATTTTATAAGAGTTGCCAAAGTAAATTTTATTATTAGTTATTTGCATGCAATATTTTACTTTTGGCAACTCTGTTCCATCGTCATCGTGTCGTGATCACTGTCGTTAAAAAACGAGCAATGATCGGCTGATGGTGGTCCGCAAACGCATTGCAAAGGAGTATTGTTAGAGTACTCCAACATGAAGAAAATGGAACACGTAATCCAACAATTTTTGCAGGGTGTTCGCACGAAAACGCTCCCAAGCGAACAGGAAACCGGATCATCTGTGGGAAGCCACTGCCAGGGACCTCCGATGCCGGTCAACGTGGGGCACGACTCACCCCTGAGATAAGAGTCTCAAAGTCCTACTACGGAGCTAGCCGGGCAACATAGGACCATCCAAAAAAGGTTACGTCAACTGGGGATTAATTCTGTTTCCTAGTTTAAAAGGGCTTTGCGGCAATTAGACATTTGTTATGGAGAACTCGTCAAAACTCCGAAAGATGATTTCTAGTGGTTATCGCCCCCACAGAAAAACAAAACAAAAAAAGGTGTAGACATTTTGATATGGAGAACTCGTCCAAACTCCGAAAGGCTAGTCCGACCTAAGCGTGGACTGCCAGGGTGTTCACGGTCCTCGGTGAGCATGCGTGTGAACATCCCATGAGGTCAATGCTCGGGGAGAATACTGGGCGAGATTTCCCCGACCGCCAAAAATCCCAGACAAAAAAAGTCCGATTGGTAGGTAGATATAAAAAAAATCAAATTATAATTTGGCAAAGAAACGTTCTTTCTGGTTCATTGTGGACGAATATCCGAAGCATGGAAGCGACCTATCAATTTCCCGTCTAGGTCCTCGAGATCATACAATGCATTGCCTATTTTTCGGAGCACGCGACACTTAAGGTATTTCGGCAGGAATTTGGCGTTAATACCCTGTTTGAAGTTACTTAAGGCAAAGTTTTTCCGGAAAACTTCCTGACCTTCCTTATAGTTGACTTGCCTAGAGCGCTTGTTATAGGTGGTTACTTCCCTATCCTTGGCCTGATCTAAATTTCTACAGATCTGCTCACGAATATTAGTCAACTTGTCAGTTCTGCTTACTACCGTAACCTGGTCATCCCGAAGGCTGCCGAGTTTCTCTAAAATTTTGTACGTTGGGGCATGTTTGACCATATTTTGGCCATATAATGCAAAGTATGGAGAGCACTCAATCGCCGTATGAAAATCACTTCTCAAAACTGATAAATATCTTTGAGGAAAATTCTAATTTTCGAAACAATTTCTCTATTAAAGCGCTCGGATGCGTTTGCTTGGGGAGAATATAACCCTGTCCACACGTGCGTCACCCCGTAATTTGCAAAAAATTGGTTCATTTCCTTCGAGATAAACTGCTTACCATTGTCACTGTGAATAAATTCAGGGACCCCAACAGCTGGAAAATTTTCGGAAGCGAAGTAATTTATAACGTTAACAGTGGTGGCTCTCTGCATGGGCTTTAGCCAAACGTATTTTGAAAGATGGTCTAATACTATAAAAAGAAATTGATTGCACCGTTTAGATCTTGGATACGGCCCTAGGAAGTCGCCAATATAATCGCTGAAATGGCCTTTCGGATTCGCAGGTACTCCCTATAGGTGGTCTCGACTGTTGGTTAGTAGGTTTTACCGATTTGCAGGTATCACAACGCTGGACGTAGTCCCTGACGTCCTTAGCCTGCTGCGGCCAGAAGTATTTCTGCCTAACGCGTTCTAAGGTTTTCTGCCACCCGCCATGGTAACTCCGGTTAGCGTCATGTGCTAGTCTCACTGTTTCCTCAGTCAACCCTTTCGGCAACCATAATCGCCACAGCGAGTCTTCTTCCCCTTCGACTCCCTTACGAAATTTAACTCGTTTGAAAATTACCCCGTCCACCACTCGTAAATCCGGAAACGATTCCTCGTTTTCGGAGACGGTCCGAATGAAGTCTAGTCGTTGCTGCTAAATTCGGGAGAGACTAAATCTATTTCCCCGGATGTGGTAGTGAAAGTCAACTCATCAGCATCAAACCGCGACAGCGCATCTGGTACTACATTCAGGGTGCCCCTACGATGTTCCATTTTAAAGTCGTTACTTTGCAGTAACAGCGACCACCTCGCCAACCTCCCGCTCAAGTCCTTTTGTGTCATTACCAGTTGAGACTGGAGTGGTCCGTGATAATCCGAAACGGTAATCCCTCAACATAGGGTCGGAAGCGCTTCACGCTGATTATGGCGGCGAGACATTCCAGCTCGGTTACCGTATAATTGCGTTGAGCATTATTCAGCTTTTTCGACACAAACGCGATCGGATGCTCAGCGCCCTCGTCATCGACCTGGAACAACACTCCGCCAACACCTATTTTGGAAGCGTCGTATTGTATTACGAATTCCTTGGAAAAGTCTGGTTGGGCCAAGACAGGAGCGGAACTCAAAACTACTTTTAGTTTTTCGAAGGCCTCTATAGCTTCAAACGTAAGCTTGAACGGGCCTGATGACTTACGGAGACAGTCGGTCAAGGGACCTGCCAAGTCAGCAACATTGGTAATAAACGCCCTGTACCAATTCGCCATGCCCACAAACCTACGCACTTGCCGAGGGGATTTAGGGATCGGGAAGTTTTGCATTTCTTCTATTTTTTCCGGATCCACTTTTAAACACCTGCTGCCGATCAAATACCCTAAGTAGCGTATTTCCTTCTGACAAAATTTACTTTTCTTCACGTTTATTGTCAGACCTGTGTCTCTCAAACAATTGGCCACTTCCGTTAGCAATTTCAGGTGGTCTTCAAAATTAGTGCTACATACCATCAGGTCGTCCAGGTAGACAAAGACGTTCTCTCGCAGACGCGAAGGGATTGCCTTGTCCATCAGCCTACTCATAGTCTGCGGTCCATTGCACAGACCAAATGGCATTACCTTGAAGTGGTATAGAGGCCTCCCCGGAACTGCGAATGCTGTTTTTTTCTTAGAGGACTCTGTCAATTTGATCTGGAAGAACGCGTCCTTCAGATCAATGCCACTAATAACATGCGTATCTTTCAGTCTGCTCAATAAGCCGTTGATATGAGGCAGGGGGTATGAGTCCTTCTTAGTCACCGCGTTGACCTTCCTCGAATCTATGCACAGCCTAACTTCATCTGGTTTCCGGACCAGTACTACAGGACTACACCACTGGGAGTTTGATTCTTCTATAACTCCTAATTCGAGTAACCTGTCTAGTTCGCTAAAAGCTTCGGCTTGCCTTGGTGGCGAAAGAGGGAAATGTTTGCTTTTTATGGGAACGGCATCACCGGTGTCAATGTGATGCTCCACTAATTTAGTTTGCCCTAGGCCTAACTTCTCGTACGAAGGAAACGTCTCGATGACCTTTTGTAATTCTAATTTCCGTGCTGGTGACAATTCATGGAGGTTGAGTTCTTCTTCCTTTTCAGGTCTAATCTCTATGCACTCTACGCTTGGGAATATTTCGGAAGCTAACGCAAATGCTCTCCAAAAATCTACCCCGAAGTACGCTTCTTGGAGCAGTGAGGGAACGAATAACCTTTGTGATATTTTTGAAGGTGACCGGTAGAGATACTGAGCCTAAAATTTTTTGCTTGTTGCCGCCCGCGGTATATACGAACGCACGTAAGGGCTGATAATCGAAGCCTATATCCTTTAGGAATTCTAATCCGTTTTTCCCTAAGATGGAGACGTTGGATTCCGATTCCAAGAACCCTATGAGAAAACTATCCTTAATCTTAGCCTTTACGAGGGGCTTTTCATCCTCTGTAAGCGTTAACGTGGTGGCTTGCAGTAGTCTACGCTCCTGTACTCTCCTGTGGTATCTCTTCCTGCACTTCAAAATATTGTCCGATACCGGGTGTTGTTCAAAAATGGTATGTCTTATTTGCTAATACCTATGATCCATTTCTTCTAGGTTTGGTGAAAATTGCGTTTGGCAAGCGACATCACTATGCTGGCGTTGCAGAATTCTGGTCGGTTCGCCCATCGCGGATGAGGACGTTTGACTCTCGGATTCAGAACTATTGTCCGAATTGTCCGTACTGTCAGGGTAAGTTATTATCACATTTGAGGGTTCTTCTGCCATGGTACTACTGCACCTCGGAAGCTCACCACCTCCATTCAACTCGGTACTTGCGAGAGATCCACCCTCGGGTTCAGTGCACGGGACGACGCCTCGAGCACTGGCTGGTGTGGGAGCTATGATGCCGAACGAGGTTCCCCCGGCTTCTCGCTCGAGTACTGGTTTCTTTGCCTGCGATGGTCCCTAGGGCATGTTGGAGTTAATAATCCCCTATGGTCACATTTAAAACAAAAAGGATTCCTAATGGGTTCCTCGCAGTATATGTATGAGTGGCCCATGGCCTGGCAATTCCAGCATTGGATTCCCGAATAGTCCGGTCTCCTGTTGCGTCGATATTCCAGCGCCTCTATCTACTGATCCATTTCGCAATCCTCGCCTTCCATCCTCATGTCCGGTGTTGTCACGCGTGCTTCGTTCACATGCCGTCCTGGGTAAGTGGCTCCCAACAGCTTGCTTTCTTTCAGCACTTGTTCACCTCTGCGTGCTACATCGCGTAGATCATGAAGGGTCCTTACATCTGCGTTGAAAAGCATCAGTTTAAGGCTACTGTTGACGTTTCTTTTTATTATGTCAATCAGCAGAACCTCCGACATTGGCTCTTTTAAGCGCGCGTTCAAGGAGATTATGTACGTGTGGAACACGTCATAGCACTCACTTGCTTTCTGCTTCCGCATGGAGATCTCGCGACACATTGGTCATTAGCCCCGAGATATCATGCGCGTTTAATAGGGGCGCATTAAGATTACGGTGCTTACAGGTCTGTCCATTTTATCGCGGAGGTCATTCAGGTCCGAGCACATGTTCATTCCCGCGGGATCTCCGTATTGCCCCCCTACTGGGGTGTGCACCACCAAGGGACGCCTGGCCTTGGGGAAAGCCCCCATATTATTACCGCCCCGGTGCTGGCTCCCCCGGAAACTCCCCGTACTTCCAAACGGAGTATTCCGGCCCGGTTGGCCGTACGACTGCTCGCGCGACATAGTCAGAGAAAAAAGTTGGTCAAGTCGTAGATAACAAAAACTTTTGCCACGTAAGGCAGTTAAGGATTAGGAAAAAAAAAGTTAAAATCCACCCCCTTTCACCCTATACCCTAAACGTTGAAGGGTATAAAAAAATGGTTATACAAAAAAAAGTTTGCGAGCGAAAAAAAAATCGCGAGAATAACTGCTGTAGAAAAAAAGTAAAAAATCAGCTGAAAAAAAAAATATAATTATCGGTTAAGTGTATCTTGAGTACTCAATGGGAACGCTGACATCCCCTTCCCGAAGGCACTCGGGCTACAAGTAAAAAAAAATCACACAGATACATTCATACATGTCCCTAGTGCTCCCAACCGCAATGCGAGGGGGTCTTAAGGCCCCCCTCCGAGACTGGTTGCGGCCACTAGGGTCAGTTCCAGACACTCACGTGTTGGTCTCAACACGCCCAGCCGCAACGCAGGGGCAGTCTGCAGGGGCTCGCCCCTGGGACTGGTTGGGGGTGTTGAGGCCTCCCGTCCATTCTCACTGGACACACCTCCTGCCTCCGCCGCAATGGGTGGAGTGGTTTCGGAGCCGCTCCCCAGTCTGATAGGATAGGAAGGAGTGTCACTTTGAATCCCAGCTCACCCCGTCACAGTCCAGGCGGTATTCTAAACTACCACCTGGGACGTGGGATGAGCTGGGGTTCCTTCACCACATACATACACGCACTCACACTAACAACACAAATTCGGCAGCAGGAAAGAAACTATAAAAAAAATTTAAACATTACAAAAAAAAAACCCAATTAGCGGACAAAATTATTCCAAAGCCGACTACGGACAACATCCGGCAAACTAAAATCCCAATTACTAAAAAACTAAGTGCGTTCAGTACTGCCTCATCGGGTGAAATATAAAAAAAATCCGCATAACTTGACGTTAAGTCTCGTGGATCCTTCAGCTACTGGAGACGATGATCATTCCGGACACCCTGATCCGTTCAACCATCCCACCGCAACGCAGGTGGCTGCTCCTGCGGCTACTCACCCCGGACTGGTGGGATGGTCAACTTCACAGTTTGACCAGGAGTGACCCTCGCACCCGGCGCCTTAGGAACCACGCTGGGCGCCATCTGTTATGGCGCCCTCAGCAACTGTCAACGATGATCACTCCGGGCAGCTTGATCCATCCAACCATCCCACCGCAACGCAGGTGGCTGCTCCTGCGGCTGCTCACCTCGGACTGGTGGGATGCTCAACTTCACAAGTTGACCAGGAATGACCAGCGCGACAGCGCCTCGGGCACCAAATCCCGTTGGGCGCCATCTGTTATGAATTCGCATTTTCGGTGGAAGCAGTAAGGAAGGCGGTCGGCATGATGTGGTGGTGCACAGTGGCTAGTCATTGTCGGCTGGGCAATAATCAGAAAAAAGTCATATCATGCCTATCAAAACTAAAAGCTGTCAAATTCAAAAAAACCGACAGAAGCGCAGAGACCGACTCAAAACGCTTATAATTCAAATTAAAACGACATCCGTTCGAACCGGATGCCACGAACAGACCGTTAACATTCCAAAATTTAAATTCAAAAAGAAATTCAAAAAAAAAAAACTAAATGCAACGAAAATTACCGAACCGGACATGACCGGTTACTAACTCTAAAATCAAAAATCAAAAAAAAAACTGCTGAAAAATAAAAATACAAATAAAAGGGCCGAATCTATCTTGGGGGCGCCGCGGGTGTTGTTGCGACGCCCGGTGCTTATCCCACCCTCAAAACCATGGCCACCGACGCACCTAATTTTCGGTGGCCCCTTACCTGTATACCTACATGCCTTCTAAATAACTGAGAAAGTCAGCATTCCCATTTTATAATACAATATTTATTTAAAATTCATTATGCTAGTAACTTATAAATAAGCGCAATTGTTATATAATATGCCCAAAAGACAAGTAAAAAAAGTCTTTATTGACAAAAGGATTTGATGAGGGGTTGAAGTTTTTATAAATTTAGGGAGTATACCTCTTAATGTTCTTAATTTCTAAAAGAAATATTGTTATTTTAAAATTTTCCAGATGACCTACTAACAAGTCGCGAAAAGATGTGAAGTTTCATCTATGTGCAGAATGATTATTATAATTTATTTGTTGTAGTTGTTGTAGCTACACATTTTATTCCGTTGTGGTACTTTTTGCCTTATTTATTTGTTTATTCATTTATTTTATTTACCGATTTGTACATTTATTCGTTGGATGTATTTCTTTTACGGTAACTTTATTTTAATTAAATTTTAATTAGTTTAACATTGCTTCCATTTTTATGCAATTCCCCCTTTTCCCTAGGTGTAAAAAAAATTCTTATCACCTTCTTCCTAGTGAGCAGGGTTTTCAAATTAATTGAATGTGAAATAGATTTTCACACGCCTAAAGTTATTTATCTACAGCTAAGAATTTAATCAACTTGGAATTTTTATGCATAAATATAGCCAGATATAAAAAAACTACTTTCTATATCTTATATCCCATACTTGACTTCGCTACTATCCCGCTAGCTTAAACTTGCTAACCTCACATAACATTCTCAATCCTTCCTTTCGACTTCCGAACCTACCACTTTGCGCTTCTAAATGTTATACTAAAATATATTCCATATAGCCCTAGCTTATTATCGTAACGTTTAACAATATGTTAGAGTTTCTTTTTCTAAGTATGACTTATTTTAGGGTATTCATAATTAATTGGTTAGTGTCAATTTATGTCATTAATAGTTTACATAAGCGGTTGCTCGCTATATACGTATTACAAATATAACATGTACATACAATGTCAAAAGCATTGGAGCTTGAGTTTTTATTGGTTGTTCACAATGTTCGTATAAATTTTTAATCAGTATAATAATTGGTTTACCAGTTTCTTGATAGGGTCTGGCTAAAAGCAATTCAGTTGTTGCCAATGCAATTCAATAGCCTTTAATGATAAAAAAAGAGAGAAAGGAAGAATGTTGAATTACCTACAGCAATGCTATTTTGGAAGTTACCAGCAGTTATTTTCAATTATCATCTCCCTCCTTTTATTTTCGTTCGAAAGCTCAAAAGTGTTCAACATTCTTCATTAACATCTCAAAACTCTCCTGAACAATTTCGGAACCGTTATCGAAGAGAATAAAATCCAAAGTTGAAAAAATGTTTATGGAAGAGTCGCAGTTTTATTTGGAAGGGTCATGAACTAGTTAAGTTTTGCTAATATAGCTTCTCGTGGTTCTTTAAAATTCGCACGGATCTTTTGCAGTGAAGCTTCAAGGACATTTTCGAAAACTTTCGAAGTCAAAGTGTTCACAAATCTTCTAAATCTCGAAATTTTCCCGAAACCCATTTTGAAAAAAAAAGAACAAACCACTGCTCGGAAATGCTTACGGAACTATCGCAGTTTTACTTGGAAGTATTTCGAAACGAGCAGTGATTCCCCCACTTTTTTCTCTAAAAAAAACTATGAAACATCCAACAAAACTCGATGGTCAAAGAAACGAGTCTAGAAACCCACGTAAAACTTCGAAACTTTCTTAAAACACTCTCAAAAAAATCGACCCCTTTTCAAATATTTTGACCGCTTTTATGAAAATCTCTAAGGCTTACTTAGAAGCTTCTTTAACTAATTACATCTAAGTTTATGCATGGCTGGTACTTACATAGCCGTCCGAGTACGCACCGTGGGCCTCTGCCGGGGTGGTCACTGGTGATGTTGTTTTTGCTGGTGAAGTTGTCTCTGTTGTTGGTTGTGGTGCGCGGTCTTGGGCGCGCTGTGTTGGTACTGTTGGTTGTTGTTGCGCTCTGGTCCGAGGTGATCGAGTGAACCTGGTGGCAATAAAACTTCGTGTTGACCTTTACGATCTGGATGACTTGGTGCTATTTTGGCGTTCGTTGTATTACGCTGCAGCGTACTGCTGGCCCTGGAGGCGGAGGTGTTGGTTTAAGAGTCTCCTGTTGAGGAAAGCAGTGGTCGACGGCAAAAACAGATATTCGACATAACAGCTGATCTAGTTAGTTGGCTTCCTACTGATCACCTAGCAATTTCGCTTGTGCTGGTACTATTATAAAATTGTTATCTAAATTCGGAGTTGTCGATGCTGTCTTATCAGCAAGATTCGTTAAATGTTTCTTAAATGTCCTTTTTGGCCCGCAGGAAATCGCAAAAACGGAAGATTCCAAACTGTTCGATACTAGTTAAAAGCTTCGCCACAATTAGAAAGCATGAAAATATTCACAAAAATTATTTTGCCAATGTGCTGACCGGGTAGTTGGTCGATAAGTATGTGGGACTCAGTTAAACGGCAAGCAGTGTGCAATTAATAGGAGCACTTTTACAAGTCAGTATTGGTGGTTTTTCACTGCTGTCGGCTTTATGTGTCGCTTCTTTTTTTTCGGTGAATGTAGCTTTTCTCTTTATATATAATTTAAGGTTTCTTTGTCTGCGTTGTCGTTGAGCAAAGAAATATGTATCTGCTCTATCTTTCTACTTCCCAAATTTTTCACCTTCTTGGTTTTCAAGCCCGGAAACGCATGGCAAATTTTCGCAAGTCTTTTCTTTCTTGTTGCGATACTATTGCATCGCAACTTTTTGGTCCCATCACTAGTCACTAGGTGTGTTCGCACGAAAACGCTCCCAAGTGGTCCGTAACCGTAGACCATAACAGCAGACCGTAACAAACTCTGTCGTATTTGCATTCTTCAGTTAATTATCAACAAAAGCATGACAAATTATCACTAAAAAATTCATACATGTTGTCTATATATTTAATATGGTAGACAATTTACTTACCCTTTCTGGTGCGATGATTCCTGGACAATCGGGCCTGACAAGACGCGATTTTTTTGCCTTAAGAGAGCGTGCTTAACGCGAAGCATATCATGTTATGGCACACCTTTGGTGATGCAAACAATCAAAGAAATTTCTGCTTCTAATGCTTCTAGGATAGCAGCAGCAGCTCCCGGTGGCGCCACATAAATAACAGTTGCATGCGGATAGGTTGCCTTTTTTGCTCCGGCTACCTATTCAACTTTAATTAGCATTAAATTATCTACTATTGCAATTTTTAATCAATACAAATCAATCTAAAATAACCGAAGCAAATACTGGGAAACCAAGATGCGTAGTTCCACCCTTTTTTAGGGAAATACATCCAACCAGTTTGGTACCGCATTCCAAAGCATGATGGTTGTGTAAAGTACCTTGTTTAGCGGTAAATCCTTGGCAAATGGCACGTGAATCTGCATTTAATTGTAGGTTTCCTGTGGTTTTGGCATATTCTGAGCTGAATCGCACTCCGGCGGAGATGTTATCTATTAGAATAATATAACATTTTTTTTTTATTATTTAAAAATGAACATACGTATGAATGAAAAGCAGAAAGTAAATAATGTTGTTGTTGTTGTAGCGATAAGGACACTCCCCGTATCGACTTTGTTGGTCCTTTGCCGGATGCAGATCGGGTACGTTCCGGGAACCATTAAGGTACTAGCCCGACCATCTCGGGAGCGATTTAGTATGACATGAAACCTTCTAGGCCATCCCGTCGATTCTATACAATTTAATATGGTAACGATTTAAAATACGGTGCACCATCTAATTTTTATCAAAAATTATCAAACGTGGAATCAAAAGACGCGCCTCGAGTTTTTAGTATCCGAAATATTTGAAAATATAAATTTTTATTTCTGTCAAAACATAATTGTGATAGTTTTTAAATTAGGTGGTGCACCGTCTTGCAAAACGTTACCCTTAATATTATCTTGGGCTAAGGCCGCCAACGCAAAAAGGTGTTATCTGCAACAAAATTTTTAATTTCCATCACATGTCACAACTAAAATTAACTTAATATTATTTTGGACGAAGTCCGCCAACGCGAAAAGGTGTTCTCTGTAACAAAATTTTTAATTTCCGTCACATGTCACAACTAAAAGCACAAGAATTTTTACTTTTTACACACCAGATTAAGCGAGAGCTTGTAAGAGTTTTATTCATAATGTAATAATAATAATAATTGCATCATGGTTTTATTAACATCTCAACAATTATATTTTTTCTGCGTTTCAATGTTTTCCGGAATAATTATTGAACTGTCATTTCGATCACAGCATGAAACGTCGATGTATTAGTGGAGAGCGAAAAAAGCTTTGAATGTGTGGGTGAACTAGTTACCTCCGTCTTGTAGGGTAGTTGTACGATTCAATGAGACGCTATCGTTAAAGTAATAGCTGTTCATTATGCATGCGTTTCTCCGAGTGAATGTGATAATCAGGTATGTCGCAGAATCCGACTCGGATTTGATTTTTGTCGGAAATGCAAACCGATATCTGTTCGAATTGGTGTCACGAATTTCGATCGGATTTGGCGTTTTTCGCAATTAAACAAAACCGATATTCGAATCAGCTGGGTTTTGTTTACTTTTGGTATTGTGTGTAAAATTGGCATTTGATTCCAAATGCTAATAAAATTATTTAACTAATGCTTTTGTCAGGAGAAGTTCAAGAAAAGACCGTTACTATTACACCATTTTATCAATTCCAAGATGTCTTGCTGTAACTCTATACAGTCGCTAATATGTTTAACTCTGTAATAAAGTTTTAGATCATCGGCGTACATCAAGCAACTAAAAAATTTAAAACATTGGCAGATGTCATTTATAAATAAAGACACTTGATCATATCGATACTACTGTAGTCACGTTAGATAATATGTTTATTGATCAAACGTAACATTTAATATATAATACACTTAAAACTAATAATATGTAAAATACCCTTTTTGTAACAACTCTGTATTACAAAACAGGTTATTGATATTGTAACAGCCCTGTGGCGAAAGATAAATGCAATACAACCCTGAATAGAAGAAAGAAAATAATAAAAAAGAAGAGGAGGACACTACGGTTAATCGAGAAAAGAAAAAGCGTGTTTGATTTTCAAGTAAAAATCTAGATCGATTTGGATCGTTTGCTAACCAACCTAATAGTATTAAAATTTAAATCTCAGGTGTGGGGTTTCCACCATACAACATAAATAATCTTATATTTCATTAAGAACCATGTCCGATATGGCTAATCGCAGTGAAATCATAAACACACTGAATGAAATGGAAGTGGAATTCCCATCGACCGCCACAAATACCCAATTACGGTGGCTTCTCCATGACGGAATAGGAGATGGAGCAATTGCCGATATGGCTACTAATTCTGCCCATGATCATACTGCCGTTTCCAATAATTCCACCACTGCTGCTGCTGATGACATCGCAATTACCACCACTGCCGTTTCCAATATTGCTACTGCTGCTGACATCGTAATCACCACTACTGCCACTGCGGTTTCCAATATTGCTACCACTGCTACTGCTGCTGACACCGCAATCACCACCACTGCCGTTTCCAATATTGCTACCACTGCTACAGCTGCCGAAAGCGCAATCACCACTACTGCCACTGCTGCTGCTGATCTTGTTACCACTTCTATTGCCGACGTTACTGATGATACCTTTCATACCGCCGCCCAAGTTAACACCGCTGGTGCCTATTTTATTAATAATGCTGCTGCAACTGCCGATGCATTGGAATTAAAATTCACCATGCCAATCACACGAAATGAAGCCTATAAAATGTTGGCAAGAAAGCGTTGGGACAAAAAAAGGAGTCTTTGAATTGCTACGTATTGGCCATGCAGGCCATTGCAAAAAGGGCAAATATTACCGAGCCGGAGGTAATTGAATTCATCATTGACGGGATTGGCAGCGCAGTCCCTAACGTACAACTGCTATTGTCTGCCAGGGGTCTAGAGGAATTAAAACAATTGATTGGACGATATGAAAGAACATACTTTGTGCCTGATGCAGTACCTATTACCTCTGTACCTACAGCGCGTCAGCAATCATTCAAGCCATCAGATGATGGTAGCAAAAAGTGCTATAACTACTCCAAAAATGGGCATATAAAACCCAACTGCCCTTACCCGTTGCGTCCAGAAGGGTCATGTTTTCAGTGCTAGCGGATGGGCCACGACCATCGCTCGTGCCCCAACCCGGCCAAGGTGCTGAAACCGAACAACCAGGTAGCAGTGGCAATGCAAAATGAAGACGAGGAATCGGTAGCCATTGACGCTTTTAATTATGTAAGTATTAAGTTTAGGGTGAAAGAAAGAGTATTGTCTGATGTAGTAATTTCTCTTTTCGACACCGGCAGTCCGGTTAGTTTTATACAGAGGTCACGGGTCCCAGAATAATTGGTCCATCTACAGGAATGTAGTAACATAAATACGGCGGAATATAAAGGAATTGGGGGCAGAAAAATAAATATTATTACAAAAATACAATTTCATATAAAATTTAAATAAATGTCCAATAAAATTGAATTAAATGTAATTTCGGATGAAGATATGGTCGTACCTGTTATTTTGCGACGTGATTTTCTCAATAGGTTTCATATTAAACTTAAGAGCATTAGAAAAAAATACGAAAAACCAAAATTGTTAGACATAAGACAAAATATGCAAAATTCAATAGAATTACAAAAACCGATAACCGATTCTGAAGCACTCTCGGTCATTGTAAAGCCATATCCAGAAAGGGATGGCCATTGCAGTCCCGATTACCTGCCTAACGTTTTTGGTATCGATGTTTGTTATTAGCAAAGTGAGAGAGATATAGATTACATACTTGCCGAGGGACATCAAAACAGGTTAAAGCAACTCATTGATGATACTTACCTTAAATCGGTAATAAAAAGTTAACCACTTAATTACGAAATGAAAATACATTTAAATACTGACGTTCCTTTCTATCACGCGCCCCGTAGACTGTCTTACGCTGAACGAAGTGAGGTGCAAACGATTATAGCTGACCTTCTTAAAGAAGGAATAATACAACCAAGTGACACCTATGCTTCAGCCATTGTGCTAGTAAAAAAGAAGAATGGGAAAACCCGCATGTGTGTGGACTATAGAGCACTCAACAAATTGACGGTTAGGGATAATTACCCACTGCCATTGATTGAAGACTGTATTGAATATCTACAAAATAAAAAAAATTTTCTCCGTATTGGACTTGAAGAGTGGATTCCATCAAGTCAATATGTCTGCCGAATATATACCGCTTACCTCCTTTGTAACTCCTAATGGACAGTTTGAGTATTTAAAAATGCCATTTGGGTTAAAGATTTCACCAGCAGTGTTTCAACGATTTATCAATACCATTTTTCGGGATATGTTAGATGAAAGAAAAATTATTGTTTACATGGACGATATAATTATTGCTAGCGAGAATTTTGAAGATCATGTGATTCTGTTAAAGTCAGTACTAGAGCGAACAACTTTACGCAATTTGAAACTTAATTTAAAGAAATGTAAATTCGGTTACCAAGAAATCGACTATTTAGGATACAAAGTTACTAGAGCGGGAATTGTGCATAATGAATCTCATATTAAAAGCATTAAGAATTTTCCAGTCCCTACGAACCAAAAACAATTACAGTCGTGCCCAGGTTTATTTTCTTACTTCCGTAGATTTGTGCCAACATTTTCACGAATCGCTAAACCGCTACAAGATTTATTAAAGAAAAATACTCAATTTAATTTTGACGAAAAATGTCATGACGCTTTTTCTGAGTTAAAGTCCCGACTAATTAAAAGTCCAGTTTTAGCCATTTACAGGCCAGGAAAAGAAACTGAGCTACACTGTGACGCCAGTAGTATCGGTTTTGGAGCAGTACTATTACAGCGCCAAGATGATGGTAAATTTCATCCGATCGCCTATTTTTCGAAAACTGCATCAAATGCTGAATCGAGGTACCATAGCTTTGAGTTAGAAACTCTGTCTATCATATATGCGTTGAGAAGATTTCGAACCTATTTGGAAGGAATACCCTTTACTATAGTTACAGACTGTAATTCTCTAACTATTACTCTTGATAGAAGACAGTTGAATTCCCAAATAGCTAGGTGGGCTCTAGAGTTAGAGAACTTCAACTTTAAAATACAACACCGTCGAGGTACTTCCATGGGTCATGTCGATGTATTGAGTACACGATAGATTGCTTCAGTTATATACGCAAACGATTTGAATTTCACATTCAAGTTGCTCAAGAACGTGATCAAAATATCAAGAAACTACGGGATCGACTTGTCAATAAGGAATTGACTGAATTTAATCTAACTGATGTGCTAGTCTATAAAAAGAAATCCGATGGCAAAAACGCGTTATATGTACTGACGAAATGGAATTTAACGTTATTCAGTCAATACACGAGAAGTTAGGCCATCTGTCAGTCGATAAAACGTTGAGTAAGCTAAGCCTCTATTATTGGTTCCCAGGGATGCGCAAGAAGGTTGAAAGGTTTGTCAGGAATTGTCTAAAATTGGTAACAATAACGCTACTAATAATAATAATAGATGTTCAAATTCGCGAAGTAATGCCAATGTATGGTCTTTAAACATGAACGACCCTCAGGAGCGAACACTGGGGTATCGGTATCACGATTTCGACAATTAAACGAATCTTCTTCAAAAATATTAAAATCCATCTACTGCTTGAACCTTAATTATTCAGATTTTATTGAACTTCAATGTAGCGACAAACCTTGTATTTTCTAGTAGATTCTCAAGCAGATATTTCTTTAATCGAAATTTCAAGTTTATCTCAAAATTGTAACTTTAATAGTAATGCAATTATTAATATAACAGGTGTAACGTCCGAAAAAATTTCAACTTTAGGAACCTTAAAAACCAACCTAATTTCATATAATTTTTTAATACCGCATACTTTACATGTAGTTAACGACGATTTCAATATACCTTCAGACGGAATACTCGGCAAAGACTTTTTAAAATTAAATAAATGCATTATTAATTATCCAAGCGATAGCATAACTATCAATACAGGTTTAGAAAATCTAAATATTTCAATTTTACACGTCACAAGTACCGATTCTTTAGTTATTCCTCCAAGATGTGAAGTTTATCGTTTATTTAAATTACCAAATTGCGACAATTCTATTTTTGTAGACTCACAAGAAATCTGTAGTGGTGTTTTTACGGCAAAGTGCATTGTTGACACAAACAATCCGGTTATAAAAATTTTAAATGTTACTGACGAAGTAAAACATGTCAACAGGTGCAATATCGTAATAAAAGATATCACCAACAACAATGTCTACAAAATCAATGAAACTACAAAAGATCCAAAACGCTTACAGGAATTAACGAAAATTTTGAAAAATCAAATGCCGGGTTATGCTCAAAAACAATTACTAGATTTATGCTTAAAATATGCCGATGAATTCGCTTTCAAAACTGATCGCATGACTTTAACTTTTACGTTTAACTGATAAAAATCCAGTCTATATAAAAAATTATCTGTTGCATAGAGATCTGCTCCGGCCGTTTTTGGTAATAAAACAAAAATTTATTGTTTTTTCATACCTACGCGTTCCGATGCGACAGCGCCATCCTCAGGGTATTCTGTTTTTATTAACAACAAACATAAAAAATAGCAATTAGTTATAAACACATTCAATAATTTTCTCTCAATACAATATTTTGTCATTGCATGTTGACTCACCATGTAATGGTATTTACAACAAGTAAGGAAGGCTAAGTTCGGGTGTAACCGAACATAACATACTCAGTTGAGAGCTATGGAGACAAAATAAGGAAAATCAATCTGGGGTAACCCTGGAATGTGGTTGTATAACATGTGTATCAAATGAAAGGTATTAAAGAGTATTTTAAGAGAGAGTAGGCCATAGTTCTATGGATGAACGCCATTTAGGGATATCGCCATAAAGGTAGACCAGGGCTGACTCTAGAATTTGTTTGTACGATATGGGTATCAAATGAAAGGTGTTACTGAGCATTTTAAGAGGGAGTGGGCCTTAGGTCTATCGGTGGACGCCTTTTCGAGATGTCCCCATTAAGGTGGACCAGGGGTGATTCTATAATGTGTTTGTACGATATGGGTATCAAATGAAAGCTGTTAATGAGTATTTTGAAAAGGAGTGATCCTTAGTTCCATAGGTGGACGCCGTTTCGAGATATCGCCATAAAGGTGGACCAGGGGTGTCTCTAGAATGTGTTTGTACGATATGGGAATCAAATGAAAGGTGTTACTGAGCATTTTAAGAGGGAGTGGGCATTAGGTCTATAGGTGGACGCCTTTTCGAGATATCGCCATTAGGGTGGGCCAGGGGTGACTCTAGAATGTTTTTACGGTATGGGTATCAAACGAAAGGTGTTACTGAGCATTTTAAGAGGAAGTGGGCATGAGGTCTATAGGTCGACGCCTTTTCGAGATATCGCCATAAAGGTGGACCAAGGGTGACTCTAGAATGTTTGTACGATATGGGTATCAAACGAAAGGTGTTACTGAGCATTTTAAGAGGGAGTGGGCATTAGGTCTATAGGTGGACGCCTTTTCGAGATATCGCCATTAGGGTGGGCCAGGGTGACTCTAGAATGTGTTTGTACGATATGGGTATCAAATGAAAGGTGGTAAAGAGTATTTTAAAAGGGAGTAATCCTTAGTTCTATAGGTGGACGCCTTTTCGAGATATCGCCATAGAGCTGGACCAAGGGTTACTCTAGAATGTTTGTACGGTATGGGTATCAAACGAAAGGTTTTACTGAGCATTTTAAGAGGGAGTGGGCATTAGGTCTATAGGTGGACGCCTTTTCGAGATATCGCCATTAGGGTGGGCCAGGGTGACTCTAGAATGTGTTTGTACGATATGGGTATCAAATGAAAGGTGGTAATGAGTATTTTAAAAGAGAGTAATCCTTAGTTCTATAGGTGGACGCCTTTTCGAGATATCGCCATTAGGGTGGGCCAGGTGTGACTCTAGAATGTTTGTACGATATGGGTATCAAACGAAAGGTGTTACTGAGCATTTTAAGAGGGAGTGGACACTAGGTCTATAGGTGGACGCCTTTTCGAGATATCGCCATTAGGGTGGGCCAGGGGTGACTCTAGAATGTTTGTACGATATGGGTATCAAATGAAAGGTGGTAATGAGTATTTTAAAAGAGAGTAATCCTTAGTTCTATAGGTGGACGCCTTTTCGAGATATCGCCATTAGGGTGGGCCAGGGGTGACTCTAGAATGTTTGTACGATATGGGTATCAAACGAAAGGTGTTACTGAGCATTTTAAGAGGGAGTGGACATTAGGTCTATAGGTGGACGCCTTTTCGAGATATCGCCATTAGGGCGGGCCAGGGTGACTCTAGAATGTGTTTGTACGATATGGGTATCAAATGAAAGGTGGTAATGAGTATTTTAAAAGGGAGTAATCCTTAGTTCTATAGGTGGACGCCTTTTCGAAATATCGCCATTAGGGTGGGCCAGGTGTGACTCTGGAATGTTTGTACGATATGGGTATCAAACGAAAGCTGTTACTGAGCATTTTAAGAGGGAGTGGGCATTAGGTCTATAGGTGGACGCCTTTTCGAGATATCGCCATTAGGGTGGGCCAGGGGTGACTCTAGAATGTTTGTACGATATGGGTATCAAACGAAAGGTGTTACTGAGCATTTTAAGAGGGAGTGGACACTAGGTCTATAGGTGGACGCCTTTTCGAGATATCGCCATTAGGGTGGGCCAGGGGTGACTCTAGAATGTTTGTACGATATGGGTATCAAACGAAAGGTGTTACTGAGCATTTTAAGAGGGAGGGGGCATTAGGTCTATAGGTGGACGCCTTTTCGAGATATCGCCATTAGGGTGGGACAGGGGTGACTCTGGTATGTTTTTGTACGATATGGATATCAAATTAAAGGTATTAATGAGGGTTTTAAAAGCGAGTGGCCCTTAGATGTATATGTGAAGGCGTTCTCGCGATATCGACCAAAATGTGGACCAGGTGATCCAGAAAATCATCTGTCGGGTACTGCTAATTTATTTATATATGCAATACCACTAACAGTATTCCTGCCAAGATTCCCAGGGCTGTTGATTTCGCCTTGTAGAACTTTTTCATTTTCTTCTACTTAATATGGTAGGTGTCACACCCATTTTACAAAGTTTTTTCCAAAGTTATATTTTGCGTCAATAAACCAATCCAGTTACCATGTTTCATCACTTTTTTCGTATTTGGTATAGAATTATGGCATTTTTTTCATTTTTCGTAATTTTCGATATCGATAAAGTGGGCGTGGTTATGGTCAGATTTCGCCCATTTTTTATACCAAGAAAAAGTGAGCTCAGGTAAGTACGTGGGCTAAGTTTAGTAAAGATATATCGGATTTTGCTCAGGTTATTGTGTTAATGGCCGAGCGGAAGGACAGACGGTGCACTGTGTATAAAAACTGGGCGTGGCTTCCACCGATTTCGCCCATTTTCACAGAGAACAGTTACCGTCATAGAATCTATGCTCCTACCAAATTTGAGAAGGATTGGTAAATTTTTGTTCGACTTATGGCAATAAAAGTATTCTAGACAAACTAAATGAAAATGGGCGGAGCCACGCCCATTTTGAAATTTTCTTTTATTTTTGTATTTTGTTGCATCATATCATTACTGGAGTTGAATTTTGACTTAATTTACTTATATACAGTAAAGATATTAAATTTTTTGTTAAAATTTGAATTAAAAAAATTTTTTTTTAAAAAGTGGGCGTGTTCTTCATCCAATTTTGCTAATTTTTATTTAGCACGTATAGAGTAATAGTAGTAACGTTCCTGCCAAATTTCATCATGATATCTTCAACGACTGCCAAATTACAGCTTGCAAAACTTTTAAATTACCTCCTTGTAAAAGTGGGCGGTGCCACGCCCATTGTCCAAAATCTTACTAATTTTCTATTCTGCGTCATAACGTCAACCCATCTATCAAGTTTCGTCGCTTTATATGTCTTTTGTAATGAGTTATCGCACTTTTTCGGTTTTTTGAAATTTTCGATATCGAAAAAGTGGGCGTGGTTATAGTCCGATATCGTTCATTTTAAATAGCGATCTGAGATGAGTGCTCAGGAACCTACATACCAAATTTCATCAAGATACCTCAAAATTTACTCAAGTTATCGTGTTAACGGACGGACAGACGGACGGACGGACGGACGGACGGACGGACGGACATGGCTCAATCAAATTTTTTTTCGATCCTGATTATTTTGATATATGGAAGTCTATATCTATCTCGATTCTTTTATATATGTACAACCAACCGTTATCCAATCAAACTTAATATACTCTGTGAGCTCTGCTCAACTGAGTATAAAAATATATATGTAGCTAAATCCGTAAGTTTCTACTTACTTTGTACATGATTTTCCAAATTGCAAGTATACCGCCGAAGCAGAAACATCGTTTTGTTAAAAATGTCGTCATATTTACACATTCGCTTAAGTGTAAAAGTGTTTTGTAAAAAAGAAATATTTTATGCAGTGTAAAAATTATAAAATTTGTTCAATTAAAATTAATTTTTGGTCTAATTAAAAGGACTTTCGTGTATAAAAAATATTAATAATATGTAACATTAAAATGGAATTTGTATAAGATAACGGAGCTACAAAACTAGAAACTTTGTATAATGGAAGAAATGTGTAGCTTGAAATAACGGAGCTACGAAACTGTAAAAAGAACAGTAAGGCTCGCTGTATATACTTAGTATATATGAACATCAATTTGCAATTCTTATTGCAATCTTCAAATCAATGCAATCTTCATTGCACTCATTAGAATGACTATAATACATTGAAAAGAAAGTCAATTGCTTACTGTAAATAACCAAATAAAGTGGAAAAACTTAAAAATTTGTGCTTGGCGTGGAACAATGTAAAAATAACCAAATCGAAGCATTTGTGAACTTAAGTGGTGTAATGCCATATAATTGGAAAAACTTAGTAAAATAATTAATTGGGAAGAAAAAAAAAAACCAAAAAACGGGGAAGAGAAATTAACATTTGTAATTTATACACAAACAAAGACTTACCTAATCAAATAACGGAGCTTTTATACAGACACAAAGAAGACAATACAACGGATTTGGCGCTTGGTAAGGCGCCATTTTAATTTGGCAAGAGGAGACTTTCAGTTTTTTTAATAATAACCTGGCGAGGAAATGTATATATTGGATAGACATACATAAAAAATAAATGTAAGGCGCGATAACCTCCGAAGAGATCTAAGGTCGAGCTTCTCTTCCAATTTGCGTCGTGCTGCTCTTGATTTTCCCTATCTTTAGTTTTTGTAAATATTTTCTTTAGCGTGCTATGTGGTTGGTGAGTTTTCCTTTTCTACAATTTTTTTTAGTGTTTGATTGTTTGTCAACCCTGGGACGTATGTAACGCCTATATATTTTTGTTGTTGAATTCTCTTGCTGTGTATTTTTGTTGTTATTCGAACTTTTAATATTATTTGTTGTTGTTCCCATGAGCCGTTTTACGAGTGCGTATGTGTTTTTTTACGTAGCTGTTTTTGAAAAGAATATTTCTTATTTTTTCATTGTTTTCTGCTGTAAATTCATGGTCGCTTAGAATCTTGTTTTTTGTTTCCATGGATGGTTTGAGTGGTAGTATATTATTCAACCCGATGCAATAGTTTTCGCATACCAATTCAATGCAATCTTTCTATTTCTCCGATGTATCCGATGTAAAGTGTTCAGTATGTCTTCCACGTCCTTTGTCTTTACTATTGCAAATATGTCGTCTACATATTTTTTTTTATGTATTTGACATGTGTGTTTTGCCTTTCAATTCAGCTAAGCTGTCGTCCAAAATTTTGTCAAGTACGATATCAGCTATCGTTGGGGATAATGGGTTACCCATGGGCATGCCATAAATTTGATGGTAAAATATATTGTTATATGTAAAATAGTTGTTGTCCTGAAGACAAAATTCAATAATTTTCTGGAATTGCTTTCTTTCAATATTTGTATGTTCTTCTAATTTATTCCATTTTTGTATGATAGTACGTATGGCTAGGTGTATTGGAATGTTGGTGAATAAGGATATGACGTCAAAAGAGATTAGAATTTCGTCGTCTAGAATTTGAATATTCTCTATTTGATTTCTAAGTTGGAAAAAATTTTTTAGGTTGTAATCTTCCGACACTATATTTTTTCAAATATTTCCAATATATTCGGTTAAACTAAAACAAGGTACCTTCGTGGACGAGGAAATTGGTCTAAGAGGTAAGTTTGGTTTATGTATCTTGGGAAGTCCGGACAGTGAATTTACAGCAGAAAACAATGAAAAAAATAAGAAATATTATTTTCAAAAACAGCTACCCGGCTGCACTCGTAAAAGGGCTCATAGAAACAACAACAAATAATATTAAAAGTTCGAATAACAACAAAAATACACAGAAAGACAATTCAACAACAAAAAAATATATAGGCGTTACATACGTACCAGGGTTGACAAACAATCAAACACTAAAAAGAATTGTAGAAAAGGAAAACATAAGTATGCTCGCAAACCATATAGCACGCTAAACAAAATATTTACAAAAACTAAAGATAGAATTCAAAAAGAAGATCAGAATAATTTGGTATATGAAATTAAGTGTAAAGGGAACGAAAATGCCGAATGCAACAAGAGCTACGTTGGCACTACAAAAAGAGCGTTGGGTATAATACTACATGAACATGAAATGGACCCCAAAAAAAAGGATACAATAGCACTTGCAAAACACCTGACAAGCAACAATCACACAGCTGATTTCACCAACGCTAATATATTGGACATAGAGCTAAAAGAAAAACGACGACTAACACTGGATGTACAACAACAGCTGAGAAACGTCTGTAACGACAGCCTTATTATCTGTATGTACATATGTTGTGTGTGTTTATGTTATCCCCCAATCAACCGTCTGAGTGAAAGCGTGTGTATAGGTGTATGTGGAATCGTGGATTGGTAGCTCGACGCGCAGGCGTAGTTACGATATTAGCTGGCAGTTTGAGTGAACTACATCGCGACACCAGGCGGTGTGATCGCCGATAGCCATCGGCTCCTGAGAGCCTTCGGAAGCAAAAAAACTTAGTGTCAAGGTGTCCACAATTTAATGCGGTTCGGTGTGCGCGTCGCAAACAAAAATTAAAATAATCCAAAGTGTAGGGAGAGAGAAAAAAAACTGTAATAAGATTTACAGTACAAAAAAAAAAAAATTTACAAAAAAAAAAGAAATCAGAGTCTTAAAGTGACAATAAGAAAAAAAGAAAAAAATCATATATTTTCTAGAAAAACAAATTGTTACAGTGCAACAAGTAAACGGTGAACGGACCGATACGTTAAAACCAACAAACGGGTCAACAGCTTACCGGAACCAGAAAACTTTCAACAACATATATTTGTGTCCAGCAACATCCCGCCAAATAAAAACCGAGGTAAGTTTTTTTCTATAAAGTAACTTCCTGCTATTTAAAAATAAAGTGCAAATTCAAGTGTAGGTAATTGTAAAATAAAAATAAAAATAAAAAAAAAAATAAATAAAAAAATAAAAATCGCTAGGAATGTTAATTTGAATGATAGAAAAGAAAAGAAAAATAAAAACAAATTTCAAACATACGCGGTTCTGGCAAGATAGCATAGAGGTGAAATTTATGTTAGTGAAAATTGGCCAAATCGAAATTTATTTGTGAATTCGAAAATATCACAAATTTTAAACATACGCGGTTTTGGCAAGATAGCATAGAAGTGAAATTTAGGTTAGTGAAAATTAGCTAAATCGAAATTTATTTTCAAATTCGAAAATATCACAAAATTTAAATAAAATCTAACCATACTTGAAAATGCATGAAGTAGACATACATACATAGGTATGTATTCGAATGTGTTTAAGCTATACTTATAAATATATGTATATACGCATAGGCATTTCACATTACTTAACTTGCATTGTTTGTGCATTTGTGTATTTCGCAGATTCCTGTCAGCGGGAGGCAAAAAGGCTGAATCTCGGTTTGTTTAAAAACCTGGATTTACCACCAATCCGAGGATAACAACAACAACCCCAGCATACATAGCGGCGCCCACAACCAATAGACAAGCAAAAGAACCGTGTTGTACCCAACAACAACAACAACACCCAAACTATAGATTTTTTTATGTAGGCCAACGGTCTACCGGCATAGGGTATTAGCTGGCCATATAAGCTACCGTCAACAGCTGTTTCCGTGGTTGAACCGGAAAGAGGTCAGTGACCTAAATTGCATTAAAGGAAGCAAATAAATAGGAAATATATAATAAGGCAGAAGCGGCGGAACATTTGGATCAATTAGACAGAGCTGACCAAGTAACAAATACAGAGAGAACTTCGGAGAGAGAGTGCTGCTGTGCGAGAGTGGATATGACCGAGAGCAGCTGCTGAGAAAGACAACGCAGGCGATCACATCGTGTCTTTTTGTACAAAATGTTCTCCAACTAGCTTTAACTACTCTCTAAAGTTTAAAAGTTTTTTTTCTTCTCTTATTGCTACATTTTTTTTTATTGTTTTCTCGACTTGCCTAAGTCGCTTTGTTTCTTACGCATTTTGCATAATTATTTATTTTGCAATCTTTTGCGTTTCTTTTGCGTTCCTCTCTCATTTTTTTGCGATCTTATTGGTTTGGTTTGACAAACTTGCCCTAAGCTGTGTTCATATGCTGGTATGATTGCATACTATGTATATATGTACATACGTATATGCATACCGGCCTACATATGTAAATGAACTTAAGTAAGTTTCGTAAACATTAGGTTTTGAATGTTAGTTAGGGTTTTTGTTGTTTCCGTTTGGTATCGCATAGAAGGAAGGCGAACGGACAAATATCTATGAAATTCTTTTTAGGCTTATTTCTCCACCCCCACCTTAGGTTTCCCGATTGTATGCTGGCGCCAACATCAACGATGAAGCCAACAGGTGAGTGAATGTCAATTAATAAACATATCCACGTATATTTGTATACACGTACATGCGTCCGGTCTTAATTCTATTATAGCATGCGATTTTTTTTTCTGCTTTGGCTGAATACCTTACGGAATCAAAGCATTTTTTTTGCGACCAGAGTTAGTACAATACTTTTTTTCCTTTTATGATTTTGTATTAAGATTTATTCTAAATTGAATTGAAATTTATATTATCCCATGTTTTAATTTTTTTACGTTGACTTATTTTTGTTATATTTTTTTAATTTACAACAAAGAAAAAAAAGGAAAAAAAGGGGAAAACCCAAATATTGAATCGAATTGAAATTTTTCCTTATATATTTATTGTCGTTTTTTTTTTATTGAATTGAGGTTTATATTATTCTATATTTTGATAATTTTTTTTTTTAACTTTTTTATTTACAACAAAAAAAGGGGAAAACCCAAATATTGTATCGAATTGAAATTTTTCCTTATATATTTATTGTCGTGTTTTTTTTTTTTCATTGAATTGAGGTTTATATTATTCTATATTTTGATTAATTTTTTTTTTAACTTTTTTATTTACAACAAAAAAAGGGGGGAAAGAAAACCCAAATATTGTATCGAATTGAAATTTTTCTTTATATATTTATTGTCGTTTTTCTTCATTGAATTTAGGTTTATATTATTCCATATTTGAACTTTTTTTTACATTGATTTATTTTTTTGTTTTAATTTTTTTTATTTACAACAAGAAAAAAAAGGTGGGAAAAGAAACCACAAATATTGTATTGAATTGAATTCTTTTTCGCATATTTCCTTTTTTTATTCTTAATCTTTTATTATTAAATCCAAGGATTTTTCATTTGTTAGTATTAAGAGAATTTGTTAATAAACTTATGTGAGTGAAATTGAATTTAACGGGCTAGTAGTTCTTTGTAATGGAAGGCTAAACACTCCTTATTTTGGAGTGGGTGTTGTTCTCCAGGATAATGGTTGATTTCTAGGTGTTTGATCCATAGACCGACTGAGGGACATGACTTGACGCTAAGACTGACAGTCACACTTAGTGAGATAAACCTCTTCCTCTACGTTTACGAAGAACACTACCACCTGCGGAAAAGCGTCCGACACCACCTCCGCCTCCAGGGCCGGCAGTACGCTGCCGCGTAATACAATCAACGTCAAAGAGCCAAGTCATCCGGCTCGTACAGGGTAGCGCGAAGCTTTATCGCCACCCGGTTCACTCGGTTACCTCGACCCAAAGCGCCCACCACCACCAACGGCGCCTACTATTAGCACGGGCATCACCATCAGTAGTACCTCCCCCAACCCTTCCATTAGCGCCAACCACGAGCGCAATAACCACCAGACGTACCGCCACCACCAGCTGCAACGCACACAGCGGGGCCGCGAACATAGGCCTGCGGCCACTAATGTTAACACCTACAACAGGCGGTACCACCGACAACAGTACTAGCCGCATCTTTATCAGCTACGTCCATACCGGCTACAACAATACTAGCCGCATCTTTATAAGCTACGTCCATACCGGCTATAACAATACTAGCGCAACCCTATCCGCTACGACCATAACGGCTACAACAATACTAGCCGCATCTTTATCAGCTACGACCATAACGGCTACAACAATACTAGCCGCATCTTTATCAGCTACAACCATATGGGCTACAATATACCAGCTACAATGGCAACCACAGGGCAGCGAACATAAGCCTGCGGCCAGGCCAATTGGGACAACGAATATCAGCGGTTAAAGCGATGAGTTCGTTCCAATACTGAACTAAGTATACGTATGTGTAGCCTCAACCTTGTTCTTTAGCAAGCTGCATCCACTTGTAGTAAAGTTAACGTATTATACCATGCAAAAAAAAAAAGTAGACGTAACGAAAAGTGAAGTAAGGTTTAATCAACCTAGAAGCATAAAAAAAGGAAAAAAAAACAAAACATATCTTAATGGTCATAGGTAGGCAATTTGTACTGCCCGTGAAACAAAAAAAAAAGTTTCAGGTATTAAAAGTTGCTTTGCGTTACAGTAAAATTTGACTATTACTTTTTAATTAATGCAATTGTTGCGGATAGGTTTTTGGAATGAGCAAAAGGTATTGATATTGTTTCTGTAAGGAATAAAGTTTTATTGGTAATTCAAGTTCAATTGCATTATCAGTTAAAACGCATTAAATTTATATTAAGGGATGCAATTAACGAGTAATGCGGATTAATTTGCATTATCAACAAAAAAAATATATACTATTTTCTATAATCTTTACCAGTAAACTGTTAAATTTAGTGATAATGTAAGTTACAGTACATGCAAGTTTTTTTTATTGCTTACTGCCATCTTACTAACGGCAGCATGCCCGTGTAAATTGTGAATAATTAATATGGCATCTACTTTATTGCTTTTTTCATTATCAACCTCAACTCAAGAAGTGAATGAGTCAAGAGTTTAACTTACAAATTATAAAATTTGCAGTGGAAGTTAAATCGCTTCATTCTACATGAATCTATGTCAAAAATAAATTTATACATATTAAAGTAATATTATTATATACATACCTGAAACCTTTCAAATCTGAATCATCTTCCTTGTTCTTTCATTTTATTATTTTAATTTTATTTTTTTTTTGACTGAGTTGAATTAAACACAAAACAATACCAGCACTGACTGGTACATGCAAAACAGTTTACGTTTCACCTGAACAAGTAAAACGATTTCATTAATTTTACTATAAATTTAAAAAGTTCACGTTTTACCTGAACATGTAAAACGATTGCGTTAATTTTACCATAAATTTAAAAGTGCACGTTCTACCTGAACAGATAAATGACTTCGTTAATTTTTCTATGAATTTAAAAGCTTACGTTTTACTTGAACATGTGAAACAATTTCTTCGAGGAGTATGATTTACCCCAAATTTAGTCTTAGTTGCGTTTACAACAATTTTCTTAGTACATAGTACATATTAGTGTCATTATACTATGTGTTATACCGAATTGATGTTTTGTTAAACTCAAAATAAGTCTACTACAACAACATATTAATTTTGTAAGGGGGCCCCAATTATCGGAAGTTGTATCCAAACTGTACAACCCTAAGATAGGTTTGTGAATGAAAAGAAAAAGGGCATTTAACCAAATTTCTACTTTGTATGTAATATATCTACTATTCATAAGCACATTTGCTTAAAATTTTTTTTTTCGCACCAAGCGCTTATAACCTTTGTCAAAAAAACAAGGGAGGTGACATAAATATAGGTATAGCTTTAAATATTTCTTTCATAGCATACATACTTTAGCAATAATGATATCTGAATAAACTTGTAATTAGAATGGGAATGCTGGCGTCTACATTCTTTTAGGAGGCACTTAGGTAAATCAGGTAAGGGGCCACCGAAATATAGGTGCGTCGGTGGCCATGGTTTTTGAGGGTGGGAATAGCACCGGGCGTCGCCCTTTTGTTTATTTCCCTTTTCTTCTTTATTTTAATTTTTCAGCTTTTTTTTATTATTTGATTTTCAGAGTGGTAACCGGTCGCTTCCGGTTCGGTATTTTTTTTTGCGTCAGTTTTTTTTTTTAATTTGAATTTAAATCTTTGAATGTCAACGGTCTGTCCGTGACATCCGGTTCGGCCGGATGTTGTTTTAATTTGAATTATAAGCGTTTTGAGTCGGTCTCTGTGCTTCTGTCGGTTTTTTTTAAATTTGACAGTTGAGGTTTTGAATAGGCATGATAGGAACTTTTCTCTGTTTATGGCGCAGGAACAGTAAGGTTGGCAAGGACCCGCCCCAGCCGACAATGACTAGCCACTGTGCACCACCACATCATGCCGACCGCCTTCCTTACTGCTTCCACTGTAAATGCGTACCATAACAGATGGCGCCCAACGGGATTTGGTGCCTGAGGCGCTGTCGCGCTGATCATTCCGGGTCAACTTGTGAAGTTGACCATCCCACCAGTCCGAGGTGAGCAGCCGCAGGAGCAGCCACCTGCGTTGCGGTGGGATGGTTGGACGGATCAAGTTGTCCGAAGTGATCATCGTCGACAGTTGCTGAGGGCGCCATAACAGATGGCGCCATACGTGGCAACCGAGGCGCTGGTCTCGGTGGTCAGTTCGGGCAACGTGTGAAGTTTACCATTCCACCAGTCCGAGGTGAGCAGCCGCAGGAGCAGCCACCTGCGTTGCGGTGGAATGGTTGACGGATCAGGTTGCCCGGACTGGTCATCGGGGGCAGTGGCCGAAGGAGCCACGGGACTGAACGTCGTGTCCTCCGGACTTTGTATTCACCCGATGAGGCAGTGCTGCACGCACTTTATTTTTTTTTGTAAGTGGGTTTTTTTTTGTTGCCGGAATGTTGTCCGTAGTCGGCGTTGGTAAATTTTGTCCGCTAATTGGTTTTTTTTTTGTAACGTCTAATTTTTATAACTTTTACCTGCCGAATTTGTGTTGTCTTGTGTGAGTGAGTGGGTGAATTGTTAGGACCCCAGCTCATCCCACGTCTCAGGTGGCAACACCTAGTGCCACCTGGATTGTGACGGGTTGAGCTGGGATTCAAAGTGGCACTCCTTCCTGTCCCACCAGACTGGGGGAGCGGTTCCGAAACCGCTCCACCCATTGCAGCGGAGGCAGGAGGGGTGTCCAGTGAGAATGGACGGGAGGCCTCAACACCCCCAACCAGTCCCAGGGGCAAGCCCCTGGAGACTGCCCCTGCGTTGCGGCTGGGCGTGTTGAGATCAACCCGTGTGTGCCTGGAGTGACCCAAGTGGCCCCAACCAGTCTCGGAGGGGGGCCTTAAGACCACCTCGCATTGCGGTTGGGAGCACTAGGGACAAGTATGAATGGATTTGTGATTTTTTGTTTTTGCCTGGGGCCCGAGTGCCTTCGGGAAGGGGATGCCAGCATTCCCATTGATTATATAACTAATCATTTTTTCTTGCAGCAGGACTTATTTTTGTACGGCTATCAATCGTAGTAATTATTATTTGCGAGTTTTTTTTGTATTCCCTCGCGCACCTTTTTTTATATATATAAATAATTTTTTTCTAATCAATCATCGTTCGGTATACTAGGTGAAGGGGGTGGACTTTAACTTTTTTTCCTTCCCCTCCAATCCCTAACATGCCTTACGTGGCAAAAGTTTTTCTTGACCTACGATTGGACCATTTTTTTTGATATGTCGCGCGACCAGTCTTTCGGGTAACCGGGCCGGAATACTCCGTTCGGGAGTGCGGGGAATTTCTGACAGTACGGACAATTCGAATAGTTCTGAATCCGAGAGTCAAACGTCCTCATCAGCGATGGGAGAGCCGACCAGAATTCTGCAGCGCCAGCATAGGGATGTCGCTTGCCAAACGCAATTTCCACCAAACTTAGAAGAAAGGGAACATAGGTATAAACAAATAAGACATACCATCTTCGAACAATACCCGGTATCGGACAATATTTTGAAGTGTAGGAAGAGATACCACAGGAGAGTACAGGAGCGAAGACTGCTGCAAGCCACCACGTTAACGCTTACAGAGGATGAAAGGCCTCTCGTAAAGGCCAAAATTAAAGATAGTTTTCTTGTAGGGCTGTTGGACTCGGGAGAAAACGTCTCCATCTTAGGGAAAAATGGATTAGAATTCCTAGAGGATAACGGCTTCGAATATCAGCCCCTACGTGCGTTCGTATATATCGCGGGCGGCAACAAGCAAAAAATTTAGGCTCAGTATCCCTACCAGTCACCTTCAAAAATATCACAAAGGTTATTCGTTTTTACCTTGTTCCCTCATTGCTCCAAGAAGCGTATTTCGGGGTAGATTTTTGGAGAGCATTTGCGTTAGCTCCCGAAATATTCCCAAGCGTAGAGTGCATAGAGATTAGACTTGAAAAGGAAGAGAAACTTAACCTCCATGAATTGTCACCAGACCGAAAATTAGAATTGCAAAAGGTCATCGAGACGTTTCCTTCGTACGAGAAGTTAGGCCTAGGGCAAACTAAATTAGTGGAGCATCACATTGACACCGGTGATGCCGTTCCCATAAAAAGCAAACATTTCCCTCTTTCGCCACCGAGGCAAGCCGAAGCTTTACCAGGTAAAGTTAGGCTGTGCATAGATTCTAGGAAGGTCAACGCGGTGACTAAGAAAGACTCGTACCCCCTGCCCCATATCAACGGGTTATTGAGCAGACTGTAGGATACGCATTTTATTAGTGGCATTGATCTGAAGGACGCGTTCTTCCAGATCAAATTGACAGAGTCCTCTAAGGAAAAAACAGCATTCGCAGTTCCAGGGAGGCCTCTGTACCACTTCAAAGTAATGCCATTCGGTCTGTGCAATTGACCGCAGACTATGAGTAGGCTGATGGACAAGGCAATCCCTTCGCGTCTGCGAGAGAACGTCTTTGTCTACCTGGACGATCTGATGGTATGTAGCACTAAGTTTGAGGATCACCTGAAATTGCTAGCGGAAGTGGCCCAATGTTTGAGAGACGCAGGGCTGACAATAAACGTGGAAAAAAGTAAATTTTGTTAGAAGGAAATACGCTACTTAGGGTACTTGATAGGCAGCGGGTGTCTGAAAGTGGATCCGGGAAAAATAGAAGCAATGCAAAACTTCCCGATCCCTAAATCCTCTCGGCAAGTGCGTAGGTTTGTGGGCATGGCGAATTGGTACAGGGCGTTTATTACCAATTTTGCTGACTTGGCAGGTCCCTTGACCGACTGTCTCCGTAAGTCAGCAGCCCCGTTCAAGCTTACCTCTGAAGCTATAGAGGCCTTCGAAAAGCTAAAAGTAGCTTTGAGTTCCGCCCCTGTCTTGGCCCAACCAGACTTTTCAAGGGAATTCGTAATACAATGCGACGCTTCCAAAATAGGTGTTAGGGGAGTGTTAATCCAGGTCGATGACGAGGGCGCTGAGCATCCGATCGCGTTTGTGTCGAAAAAACTGAATAATGCTCAACGCAATTACACGGTAACCGAGCTGGAATGTCTCGCCGCCATAATCAGCGTGAAGCGTTTCCGACCCTATGTTGAGGGATTACCAATTCGTATCATCACGGACCACTCCAGTCTCAAGTGGTTAATGACACAAAAGGACTTGAGCGGGAGGTTGGTGAGGTGGTCGCTCTTGCTGCAAAGATACGACTTTAAAATGGAACATCGTAAGGGCACCCTGAATGTAGTACCAGATGCGCTGTCGCGGTTTGATGCCGATGAGTTGACTTTCACTACCACACCCGGGGAAATAGATTTAGTCTCTCCCGAATTTAGCAGCAACGAATATTTAGACTTGATTCGGACCATCACCGAAAACGAGGAATCGCTTCCGGATTTACGAGTGGTGGACGGGGTAATTTTCAAACAAGTTAAATTTCGTAAGGGGGTGGAAGGGGAAGAAGACTCGCTGTGGCGATTATGGTTGCCGAAAGGGTTGACTGAGGAAGCAGTGAGATTAGCACATGACGCTAACCCGAGTTACCATGGCGGGTGGCAGAATACCTTAGAACGTGTTAGGCAGAAGTACTTCTGGCCGCAACAGGCTAAGGACGTCAGGGACTACCTCCAGCGTTGTGATACCTGCAAATCAGTAAAACCTACTAATCAGCAGTCGATACCGCCTATAGAGAATACCTTTGCATCCGAGAGGCCATTTCAGCGATTATATTGCGATTTCCTAGGGCCGTATCCGAGATCTAAGCGGCGAAATCAATTTCTTTTCATAGTACTAGACCATTTTTCAAAATACGTTTGGCTAAAGCCCATGCAGAGAGCCACCACTGTAAACGTTATAAATTACTTCGCTTCAAAAATGTTTCCGGCTGTAGGGGTTCCTGAGTTTATTCACAGTGACAATGGTAAACAGTTTATCTCGAAGGAAATGAACCAATTTTTTGCAAATTACGGGGTGACGCACGTGAGGACGGGGTTATATTCTCCCCAAGCAAACGCATCCGAACGCGTTAATAGAGAAATTGTTTCGAAAATTAGGATTTTCTTGAAAGATAAACCTGACCATACCGATTGGGATAAGCATATACCCGAGATTTTATCAGTTTTGGGAAGTGATTTTCATACGGCGTTCTGTGTTCTGCGTTCAGTGTTCTCCATACTTTGCATTATATGGCCAAAATATGGTCCAACATGCCTCAACGTACAACATTTTAGGGAAACTCGGCAGCCTTCGGGAAGACCAGGTTACGGTAGTAAGCCGAGCTGACAAGTTGACTAATATTCGTGAGCAGATCCGTAGAAATTTAGATCAGGCCAAGGATAGGGGATTAACCACCTATAACAAGCGCTCTGGACAAGTCAACTATAAGGAAGGTCAGGAAGTTTTTCGGAGAAACTTTGCCTTAAGTAACTTCAAACAGGGCATTAACGCCAAATTCCTACCAAAATACCTGAAGTGTCGCGTGCTTCGAAAAATAGGCAATGCAATGTAGGACTTTGATACTCTTATCTCAGGGGTGAGTCGTGCCCCACGTTGCTTGTCGTCGGAGATCCCTGGCAGTGGCTTCCCACAGATGATCCGGTTTCCTGTTCGCTTCATCGTCAGGTCTTCAATGCGAAGCAGGTTTTTTACGGTCTACGGCTACGATCCACTTGGGAGTGTGTTCACGCGAACACACCTAGTGATGTGGCGAAAGTGGCGATATCAAAAGTATCGAAAGCAAGGAAAAACCAGATCTGCGATCACTAGCGAAAATTGCCATGAGTTTCCGGCAAGATAAAAAAGTGGAAGGGGGGGAAAAATTTGGTGATCACAAAACATCCTCGCCGGCTATGCACATACGCAGGTAATTGTCCAGAAACTAGGAAAGAGTCGATAGCGCAAAGCACCGAAACCGTTCTTTCCGACAAATCTCGTTTCTACGCGTCTATTTTGGGTGGTAATAAACTCTGCACCGGTTGTGTTGTGTGGACACAAGGTCCAGTTGAAGTAGGTCGGAGTTCGCAGTCACACTTAGTGAGATAAACCTCTTCCTCTACGTTTACGAATAACGCGACCACCTGCGGAAAAGCGTCCGACACCACCTCCGCCTCCAGGGCCAGCAGTACGCTGCCGCGTAATACAATCAACGTCAAAGAGCCAAGTCATCCGGCTCGTACAGGGTAGCGCGAAGCTTTATCGCCACCCGGTTCACTCGGTTACCTCGACCCAAAGCGCCCACCACCACCAACGGCGCCTACTATTATCACGGGCATCACCATCAGTAGTACCTCCCCCAACCCTTCCATTAGCGCCAACCACGAGCGCAACAACCACCAGACGTACCGACACCACCAGCTGCAACGCACACAGCGGGGCCGCGAACATAGGCCTGCGGCCACTAATGTTAACACAGACAACAGGCGGTACCACCGACAACAATACTAGCCGCATCTTTATCAGCTACGGCCATACCGGCTACAACAATACTAGCCGCATCTTTATCAGCTACGTCCATACCGGCTATAACAATACTAGCGCAACCTAATCCGCTACGACCATAACGGCTACAACAATACTAGCCGCATCTTTATCAGCTACGACCATAACGGCTACAACAATAATAGCCGCATCTTTATCAGATACGACCATACGGGCTACAATATACCAGCTACAATGACAACCACAGGACAGCGAACATAGGCCTGCGGCCAGGCCAATTGCGACAACGAATATCAGCGGTTAAAGCGGTGAGTTCGTTCCAATACTGAACTAAGTATACGTATGTGTAGCCTCAACCTTGTTCTTTAGCAAGCTGCATCCACTTGTAGTAAAGTTAACGTATTATACCATGCAAAAAAAGTAGACGTAACGTAAAGTGAAGTAAGGAGGTTTAATCAACCTAGAAGCATAAAAAAAAGGAAAAAAAAAACAAAACATATCTTAATGGTCATAGGTAGGCAATTTGTACTGCCCGTGAAACAAGAAAAAAAAAGTTTCAGGTATTAAAAGTTCCTTTGCGTTACAGTAAAATTTTACTATTACTTTTTAATTAATGCAATTGTTGCGGATACGTTTTTGGAATGAGCAAAAGGTATTGATATTGTTTCTGTAAGGAATAAAGTTTTATTGGTAATTCAAGTTCAATTGCATTATCAGTTAAAACGCATTAAATTTATATTAAGGGATGCAATTAACGAGTAACGTAATTTGCATTATCAACAAAAAAATATATACTATTTTCTAACAATTGTTTTTGTTTTTTTTATCGGCCTATTGATAAATCATTCAAGGTTCGAATCGAGCTCAAGGCCAGAACAATAATTTTTTTCTAATGATAATTATTGTTATTTTTTAATTTTTCTAAATTTGAAAAATTGAATTTTGTTTTTGGAATAGTAAGTAGAAAATTTTCCAGACAACCTGCCATAGCTGCGCAGATAGATCCATTTCGAAGGGTGCTAAGCCTTCATCATCAGTACGCTTTAGGCATGCTGCGCTAACCATTTAGCTATACAGCGGTGGTTTGTTTGACTGGCAAATTTGCTACTTCTATTCCTTTTTACCAACTATATTTATTCAGTGTTGCGCCATCTGGTGCAAAGCACTAATAATGCTGGATTTTTGTTTATTGTCAATTACTTTGTTTGACATTCCCAAGTGCTCATGGTTTATTAACAATTGTTTTTGTTTTTTTATCGGCCTATTGATAAATCATTCAAGGTTCGAATCGAGCTCAAGGCCAGAACAATAATTTTTTTCTAATGATAATTATTGTTATTTTTTAATTTTTCTAAATTTGAAAAATTGAATTTTGTTTTTGGAATAGTAAGTAGAAAATTTTCCAGACAACCTGCCATAGCTGCGCAGATAGATCCATTTCGAAGGGTGCTAAGCCTTCATCATCAGTACGCTTTAGGCATGCTGCGCTAACCATTTAGCTATACAGCGGTGGTTTGTTTGACTGGCAAATTTGCTACTTCTATTCCTTTTTACCAACTATATTTATTCAGTGTTGCGCCATCTGGTGCAAAGCACTAATAATGCTGGATTTTTGTTTATTGTCAATTACTTTGTTTGACATTCCCAAGTGCTCATGGTTTATTAACAATTGTTTTTGTTTTTTTATCGGCCTATTGATAAATCATTCAAGGTTCGAATCGAGCTTTCTATAATCTTTATCAGTAAACTGTTAAATTTAGTGATAATGTAAGTTACAGTACATGCAAGTTTTTTTTATTGCTTTCTGCCATCTTACTAACGGCAGCATGCCCGTGTAAATTGTGAATAATTAATATGGCATCTACTTTATTGCTTTTTTCATTATCAACCTCAACTCAAGAAGTGAATGAGTCAAGAGTTTAACTTACAAATCATAAAATTTGCAGTGGAACTTAAATCGCTTTATTCTACATGAATCTATGTCAAAAATAAATTTATACATATTAAAGTAATATTATTATATACATACCTGAAACCTTTCAAATCTGAATCATCTTCCTTGTTCTTTCATTTTATTATTTTAATTTAATTTTTTTTGACTGAGTTGAATTAAACACAAAACAATACCAGCACTGACTGGTACATGCAAAACAGTTTACGTTTCACCTGAACAAGTAAAACGATTTCATTAATTTTACTATAAATTTAAAAAGTTCACGTTTTACCTGAACATGTAAAACGATTGCGTCAATTTTACCATAAATTTAAAAGTTAACGTTCTACCTGAACAGATAAATGACTTCGTTAATTTTTCTATGAATTTAAAAGCTTACGTTTTACTTGAACATGTGAAACAATTTCTTCGAGGAGTATGATTTACCCCAAATTTAGTCTTAGTTGCGTTTACAACAATTTTCTTAGTACATAGTACATATTAGTGTCATTATACTATGTGTTATACCGAATTGATGTTTTGTTAAACTCAAAATAAGTCTACTACAACAACATATTAATTTTGTAAGGGGGCCCCAATTATCGGAAGTTGTATCCAAACTGTACAGCCCTAAGATAGGTTTGTGAATGAAAAGAAAACGGGCATTTAACCAAATTTCTACTTTGTATGTAATATATCTACTATTCATAAGCACATTTACTTACAATTTTTTTTTTCGCACCAAGCGCTTATAACCCTTGTCAAAAAAAAAGGGAGGTGACATAAATATAGGTATAGCTTTAAATATTTCTTTCATAGCATACATACTTTAGCAATAATGATATCTGAATAAACTTGTAAATAGAATGGGAATGCTGGCATCTACATTCTTTTAGGAGGCACTTAGGTAAATCAGGTAAGGGGCCACCGAAATACAGGTGCGTCGGTGGCCATGGTTTTTGAAGGTGGGAATAGCACCGGGCGTCGCAACATCACCCGCGGCGCCCCTATATATATTCGGCCCTTTGTTTATTTCCCTTTTCTTCTTTATTTTAATTTTTCAGCTTTTTTTTTATTATTTGATTTTCAGAGTGGTAACCGGTCGCTTCCGGTTCGGTATTTTTTTTTTGCGTCAGTTTTTTTTTTGAATTTGAATTTAAATCTTTGAATGTCAACGGTCTGTCCGTGACATCCGGTTCGGCCGGATGTTGTTTTATTTTGAATTATAAGCGTTTTGAGTCGGTCTCTGCGCTTCTGTCGGTTTTTTTTTTAAATTTGACAGTTGAGTTTTTGAATAGGCATGATAGGAACTTTTCTCTGTTTATGGCGCAGGTTGGCAAGGACCCGCCCCAGCCGACAATGACAAGCCACTGTGCACCACCACATCATGCCGACCGCCTTCCTTACTGCTTCCAATGTAAATGCGTTACCATAACACCTTTCACGAACTTCTTTTGTTTGGAAAGTGATATCCCAATACAAGGGCGTACAAATGATTTTGATAACTTGTATTTTTGTAATTGAAGCCGTTTAGCGAGCTACCACTTGCGAGTTTCCGCAACATGTATGTGTGAGGTTTGCTAACAGTTTTAAAGGGGGTGAGGGGTAAATATTTTTGTTAGCAGATGCGCTTCCAGCTATCCAGGCTCAGGCCAAGTAAGATGAAGTAGCGCACTGTGTTTAATGGGGGATTTAACTGACGTTGACTTTGACAGGACTGAAGGACAGATGGACAGGGGATAAACACTCTGGTCATACACCACCGGAGAATAACACCCGGTGTCCACCAAAATATATATTTATTGTACGTTTTTCAAAAAATCAATTGCTCGCTTTTGAAAAAAAGGCATATCTGATTTTAATCAATTTCTGTTTTTTCGATATTGTTTCCTTTTGTTCTCTGGTTAGCAAAGAAAGCTGAAGTGAAGAAAAGAAAAAAAAAAAACAACATTATTACAAATTATTACTATTGTGTTTTTGCCTTTTCATTGCCATTTTATCTTTATTTCCATTTTTTTACTTGAAGTGATTAATTTAAGTTTTAAATAATTTTTGTTGGGCGTGAAGCTTCTTTGAATTCAAACAAAATTTTCTAATTTTATTTAGAGTTTTTTTGTTCAGTGCCATCGTTTGCAGTTCATCTTATGACATTTTTTTTTATCATTATCTTTTTATATATTTTTTATTATACATATACATACACATACACATTTACATAAATATATATATTCATATATTTACCTTTCAGCATAAACACGTTTATTTGTTGAATTATACTGTGTTGACTGGGTTAAGGGGTTTATTAATTTTGGTTATTTACGCGGTAATTTAAAGAAGTTTTTTTGTTGGATCTACCTATTTCTGAATTCCTTTGCTTTTTATCAAATTATGAATTCCTTAATACAATTTTTAAATACTTTTTCTTATATTTTCCGTTTAATCACGTTTTTTTCAATATAAATTATAAGTTTTGTATAATATTAATTTGGGTTAAATTGAGTTATATTGAAGTTCTCTAATTTTATATTTCGGTTATGTTAAATATCACTTAATCATCCTTTTAATTTTTGGTTAGAGGTGTACTTCTTAATTTTGCTTTTGTGACTTTTCCTTGAATTACGTTTTGCTCATAAAATACTTTGAATTCCTTTTCTAAATTTTAATTTCGTTCATTTTTACTTTTAAAAATTTTTGTTTTCAAACATTTTTTTTTTTATATTTAATATTAATTTGAAGTTGGATACTTTGAACGCGAATATCTATTTCTCCAACTTCAAATCGTTTAACGTCGGTTTAGTGCATATTGAATTTTGTATTACCTTCGATTTTGTTTGGTACTTGAACTTCGTTTCCAATTCCTTTTGAGGTTGAAAGTAGTAGTCGATGGACATTCCCACCGGCTCGGAAGGACATCGGTTTGCTTTAGGGATAATACCATCGAGTAGGAGAGTTACACGTGCGCTGGCTAGAGCGCTCGAAAACCAAGTGGTAGGATCGTTGCTCACTCAAATTGATACTGGAATTGAGCAGCCCATAGATTTTTTACCCACGGATTTTTTTAAACGTTGTTCGGCTAGAGTTTTTGGTCGTTTGAACTCGACGGAGCAGCCGCCACGAACCGACGACTCGTTTAATAGGTCCCTAAGTTTCTCGAGTAAGCTTGACAGGATTTTAGAAATGCCAGAAGAGGGAGAAGCAAACTCGTCGCAAGGAGCTGTCGGTGGAGCACCGCCAACTGCACCCCGACCGGTATCGAACCGCATGGACCAACTAGGGAAGATGATGGAGACAATGATGCAGCAGAATAACGTGATGGCTGAGTTCATGGAGGAATTCAGGAAGGTACGAGATGACATGTCCCACCTGAGTAACAGAGTTGCAGGGGTGGAGGCCTCCATACAGGCATCACCAACTCGCGCCCCACCACGAACGACATCAACGCCCGGAAATACTAACCAGCAGCCCCCTAGGAACAATCAAAGCGGGTTTATAGGCAAATGTACCGGAAGAAAATAGACCTTGAGAAATGGCACCTGAAGTTCGACGGTACTACAAAAAATATGACGGTGGAAAGTTTTGTGTTTCGCGTGGAAAGGATGCGCGAATAACATGAGGTCTCGTATTAACAACTATTAGCGGACTTCCATTGCCTCGTAACCGGAGCCGCGCTGAAATGGTATTGGCAAGTCCTGGAGGATCATGCCGAGGACCGAGACTTCAATTTCCTACAGCTGAAGGCGGAGTTGCTAAACCAATTTAGAAGCGCGGAGTCCGATTACGAGGTAATCCGCGAGATAATGGAGAGGAAGCAGGGAGGCCAAGAAACTCTCGAAGATTTCTATGCAGAAATACACGATCTTACTTTTAGGCTTAAAAAGAAAATACCCGAAGCAGAACTTGTTAAGATTATAAAGGGTAATTTAAAGCCGTACTTGGCGAATCTTACGTTCGCATCTAAGATTGATACGCTAGCCGATCTGAAGATAGAATGCAAACGAGCCGAAAAATTAATAAAAGAGAATAGGTCACGAAGCAAGAACGTTAGCGAAATAGATGTTAGCGCTAGAGAAGTAGAAGAGGCGATTAGTATAGGGATAGATGCGATAGGCAAAGATGATAGGGGCAAAAAACCGTCTTCCAGGCCCGGTCCTCCTAACGTAAAACCAAGTGATCCTTTAAAATCCAATCCCAAATCCTTTAATGCCAGCCCTTATAATTGTAATACGTCAACCCCCAATAGTAACGTCCAAAGTGAAGTGTTTTGTCCGTCACCATTCCACCTTATGTTGTGTTTTGTTTGCGGAATGCCCGTGGATTTCTTTACGAAAGACCCACAGGTAGCGGCACAACATAGTCCTTGTAAATCGTCCTTTCATTGTATGAGGTGTTTTATGTGTGGTAGTGATGCATCCTACTGTGTGTTTAAGCCGGGTGCGGAAAGCAGGCAGCTCGCAGATATGTCCGGGCACTCTGTGCAGAGCCAGGAGTCCCCGGGGAATTAGGTTTAAGAGATCAGAGAGTGGGAGTACAAATTTTAAAACGTGTAGGTAGGCAGGGAATGGGAGCGACCAATAACAATGAAGTTTTAAGAAAGAGTTTACACGAAAGGAAACGGAGGCACGAAGAAGTTAGGAGAAGGATTTTCATAGAAGAGATTGAAACGAGAAAGAGAGATAGAAAATATAAGAAGATTTTGAAGATGCGGGAAAAGCATCGTACTCTAAAGAGAATACAACAAAAAATAGTCGCAACCATCGTAACATTGAAGGGAGATAATCGATTCTTCGCGCGTGCAGTGACTGGAGGGCACGACACTCTCGCCTTGTTAGATTCAGGTGCCTGTTCCAGTTGCCTGGGCAAAGGAGCCATGAAATTCCTAGAGGGGAAAGAAAAGAATATAACCCGATTATTAGGGCAAAAGGTTCGCACCGCGAATGGAGGAGAAACCCCGGTGGAGGGAGTGGTTTCTCTACCTGTGACTTGGGATGGGGAAACCAGGGATCTGGAATTTCTAATTGTCCCCGAGCTTACTCAAGAAGTGTACTTAGGGATCGACTTCTGGCGTGTTTTTCAGCTAAATGTTGTCGGAAAAAGTGTGAACGAGTGTGTGCATGATAGGGCTGTCTCAGAACTCGTACCCGCCGAGGGTGACCTCTCTTTCGACGCAGTACAACATTCCCTAACAACGGCACAAAGCCGCATATTAGACAGGGTTAAAGCCCAATTCCCATCCTTTGCTGTGCTAGGATTGGGCAGAACATATGTGGAAGAACACAGTATAGAGGTGGTAGAAGAAAATATACCGATTAAGCAAAGGCACTACCCTATCTCGCCCGCGATCCAAAAATTAGTATACGAGGAGTTAGATAGAATGCTATTAATGGGTGTTATTGAGGAGAGTAATAGCAGCTGGAGCTCTCCGGTTTCGCTAGTAATTAAAGGCACCAAAAACAGGTTATGTTTGGATGCCAGGAAGGTGAATGCTAGAACTATTAAAGATGCCTATCCGTTGCCACATATTGACGGGATATTAAGTAGGTTACAAAACACCCATTTTATATCAGCTATTGATCTTAAAGATGCCTTTTGACAAATTCCTTTGGAAAAACGTTCTAGAGAAAAAACAGCATTAACCGTTCCTGGCAGACCACTGTATCAGTTCACGGTGATGCCTTTTGGTTTGTGTAATGCCGCTCAGCGGATGTGTCGTCTTATGGACAAGGTCATTCCGGCCGCTTTACGTGAATGTGTGTTTGTGTATCTTGACGACCTGTTAGTTTGTTCCGTAGATTTTGAGTCACACATGTCTTTATTGGAAAAGGTCGCTAAGTGTTTACGCGAAGCCAAATTGACGATAAATGTAGAAAAGAGCAAGTTTTGCTTCAAAGAAGTACGGTATTTAGGGTATGTGGTAGGCGACGGTTGTATACGGACAGATGCCAATAAAATAGCAGCAGTGCGAGATTTCCCTCAGCCGAAAAGCCCAAAACAGCTTCGACGCTTCCTGGGCATGTCGGGGTGGTACCGCCGTTTCATTAGGGACTACGTAACCATTGCAGCGCCGCTGCACGACTGCCTCACTAAGGACAGAATAAAGAAGTTTGAGATGACGGATGAAGCGAGAAAAGCTTTTGAACAGCTGAAGCAAAGCCTCATATCAGCCCCGGTGCTTGTTCACCCGGACTTCAATAAACACTTTTTTATACAGTGCAACGCTTCGACGGACGGGGTGGGTGGAGTTTTATTCCAAAAAGACGAGGACGCCAACGAACGACCCATCGCGTATATGTCGGCGAAATTGAATAAGGCACAACGCAATTACAGCGTGACGGAGTTGGAGTGCTATGCAGCGGCGCTGAGCGTGAAGAGGTTCCGGCCTTATGTGGAGGGCCTCCCCTTCACAATCATCACGGACCACGCAAGTCTGAAGTGGCTTATGGGTCAGAAGGACCTCAGCGGTAGACTGGCTAGATGGAGCCTGAAGCTGCAAGCATTCAACTTCAACATCGAACATCGCAGAGGAGCTCAAAACGTTGTGCCTGATACATTATCGCGCATGGACATGGACGAAGTGGCACTGATGGACAGAGTATTAGACATTAGCCTTGACGAATACTGTGTATTGAGAGAATCCATAACGAAAGACCAAGACAAATTACCTGATCTTTGCGTATCAGACGGATATATCTATAAACGGACACAACTTAATAGATGGGGAGAACTTCAAGAGGACCACACCTGGAAGCTCTGGGTACCGGTTGAGCTGCGGTCAGGTTTGGTGGAAGCCGCGCACTGCTCTCCGTCTACAGGTCATGGAGGAATCCATAAAACCCTTGCCCGAGTACGAGAGAAATACTTTTGGCCAGGCATGGTGTCCGATGTGCAACAGTGCGTCAAAGAATGCGTCATATGCAAAGAAACAAAGACCCAAAATAGTTTTCGTAAGCCACCAATGGGCAAACAACAAATAACGGAGCGACCTTTCCAACGTCTTTATGTTGATTTTATGGATGGAAATGTTTTTATGTTTGTGTGTCTTGATCATTTTAGTAAATTTGTGTTTCTTAAACCTATGCAGCGAGCAACAGCTGCCAAAGTGGTTCAATTTCTGGAGACGGAAGTTTTCCACATTTTTGGAGTCCCCGAGTTCGTACACACAGACAACGGAAAACAGTTCGTCTCCGAGATCTTTACCTCCTTTTTACAAAAATACGGGACCAAACACATTAGGACGGCGTTTTACTCCCCTCAAGGCAAATGCAGCTGAACGAGTTAATAGGTCAGTATTGCAAATGATACGAGCGTATATCGGCCAGAACCAAAAGACGTGGGATCAACACGTGAGTGATGCTGCCTTTGCCTTGCGAAGTGTGGTACACACCGCCATAGGCGAGTCGCCGTATTATGCCGTATTCGGAATGCCCATGATACAGCATGGCGCCTCGTATGACATTTTACGAAGAATAGCTTCTTTAAAGGATGTAGACTGCGAGGTTGAACTAGGAGATAGGCACCAAGCATTGAGGAATAAGATATTTGACGAGCTAAAGCGAGCATGCAAAGTAGGAGAAAAGGTATATAAGACCAGGGCAAAAGACATTAAGTTCAAAATTGGACAAGTGGTATACCGCCGAAATTTTAAACAGAGTTCACAGATTGACAGCTACAATGCCAAGCTCGGGCCGAAACATGTCCAATGCGTCGTCCTTAGGACCATGGGCAATTCTTTATATGAACTTGGTGATAGTTCTGGGAGAAGAGTAGGGGTATACCACGCTAAGGATATTTTTGTAGCATAGGTTTGTTAGAATGTATCCATGTTAGTATATGTTAGTGAACGTCCGTAAACTTGACTACAAAACTAGCTCTAATAGATCATATTTGACTTTATTTATTAATTTATTTATTTTTTTTATTTATACAAATTTTTTGTAATTTATGGATTCATGCAAATTTTGCTTTTCTGGTATTTTTTTTTTTTATTACTTGACTAGACATCTATTTATTTATTTATACATTAGTTAGTTAACCTTACTGTTTTATCGACTTGACAATTGTGTTTACATATTGACTGTCTTGCATGTATTTAGTTCTTATACCATGCCCTAGTGATAGATCTAGGCAGCCAGTGATAGGCGTAGTTTTCCTCCTTCCTGTGATATAGGCATTAATACAGAGAATATACACGCGGCGCCCAGTCATGTTCGAGAGAAAAGTCCAAAGTACAGGCCCGGCTTTGGGTCGTGGGACGAAGCCACACATTGGGCTGAAAAAGTAAGAACTAGGAAGGCTGCATTCGAATTTCTTCCGCACACGCTCCATGGTCCAGGCACCATCGGCGGATGCGAGCCTGTAACGACAGCCTTATTATCTGTATGTACATATGTTGTGTGTGTTTATGTTATCCCCCAATCAACCGTCTGAGTGAAAGCGTGTGTATAGGTGTATGTGGAAGCGTGGATTGATAGCTCGACGCGCAGGCGTAGTTACGATATTAGCTGGCAGTTTGAGTGAACTACATCGCGACACCAGGCGGTGTGATCGCCGATAGCCATCGGCTCCTGAGAGCCTTCGGAAGCAAAAAGAACTTAGTGTCAAGGTGTCCACAATTTAATGCGGTTCGGTGTGCGCGTCGCAAACAAAAATTAAAATAAGCCAAAGTGTAGTGAGAGAGAAAAAAACTGTAATAAGATTTACAGTACGACAAAAAAAAATTTACAAAAAAAAAAGAAATCAGAGTCGTAAAGTGACAATAAGAAAAAAAGAAAAAAAATCATATATTTTCTAGAAAAATAAATTGTTACAGTGCAACAAGTAAACGGTGAACGGACCGATACGTTAAAACCAACAAAAGGGTCAACAGCTTACCGGAACCAGAAAACTTTCAACAACATATATTTGTGTCCAGCAACATCCCGCCAAAGAAAAACCGAGGTAAGTTTTTTTCTATAAAGTAACTTCCTGCTATTTAAAAATAAAGTGCAAATTCAAGTGTAGGTAATTGTAAAATAAAAATAAAAAAAATAAATAAAACAAGTAAGGAAGGCTAAGTTCGGGTGTAACCGAACATTACATACTCAGTTGAGAGCTGTGGAGACAAAGTAAGGGAAATCACCATGTTGTAAAAGGAACCTAGGGTAACCCTGGAATGTGTTTATATGCCATGTGTATCAAATGGAAGGTATTAAAGAGTATTTTAAGAGGAAGTGGGCCATAGATCTATAGATGGACGCCATTTAGGGATATCGCCATAAAGGTGGACCAGGCCTGACTCGAGAATTTGTTTGTACGATATGGGTATCAAATAAAATGTGTTAATGATAATTTTAAAAGGGAGTGGGCCTAAGTTCTATAGGTGGACGTCTTTTCGAAATATCGCCATAAAGGTGGACCAGGGGTGACTCTAGAATTTATTTTGTACGATATAGGTATCAAATAAAAGGTATTAATGAGTATTTTAAAAGAGCGTGGGCCTAAGTTCTATAGATGTACGCCTTTTCGAGATATCGCCATAAAGATGGACCAGGGGTGACTCTAGAATTTGTTTGTACGATATGGGTATCAAATGAAAGGTATTAATGATTATTTTAAGAGGGCGTGGGCCTTAGTTCTATATGTGGACGCCTTTTCGAGATATCGCCATAAACGTGGACCAGGGGTGACTATAGAATTTGTTTGTACTATATGGGTATCAAATGAAAGGTGTTAATGAGTATTTTAAAAGGGAGTGGGCCAAAGTTCTATAGGTGGACGCATTTCGGAATATCGTTATAAAAGTGGACCTGGGTTGACTCTAGAATGCGTTTGTACAATATGGGTGTCAAACGAAAAGTGTAGTAAGTGTTTTAGAAGGGAGTGGGCTTTTGTTCTATGGGTGGACGCCTTTTCTGGATATCGCCATAAACGTGGACCAGGGGTGACTCTAGAATGCGTTTGTACAATATGGGTATCAAATGAAAGGTGCTAATGAGTATTTTAAAAGGGTGTGGGCCTTAGTTCTATAGGTTGACGCCTTTTCGAGATATCGCCATAAAGGTGGACCAGGGGTTACTCTAGAATTTGTTTGTACGATATGGGTATCAAATGAAAGGTGTTAATGAGTATTTTAAAAGGGCGTGAGTCTTAGTTCTATAGGTGGACGCCTTTTCGAGATATTTCCATAATGGTAGACCAGGGTGACTTTAGAATTTGTTTGTACGATATGGGTATCAAATGAAAGGTGTTAATGAGTATTTTAAAAGGGAGTGGGCCTTAGATCTATAGGTGGATGCCCTTTCGAGATATCGCCATAAAGGTGGGCCAGGGGTGACTCTAGAATTTGTTTGTACGATATGGGTATCAAATGAAAGGTGTTAATGAGTATTTTAAAAGGGCGTGGGCCTTAGTTCTATAGGTGGACGCCTTTTCGAGATATCGCCATAAAGGTGGACCAGGGGTGACTCTAGAATTTGTTTGTACGATATGGGTATCAAATGAAAGGTGTTAATGTGTATTTTAAAAGGGTCTGGGCCTTAGTTCTATAGGTGGACGCCTTTTCGAGATATCGCCATAAAGGTGGACCAGGGGTGACTCTAGAATTTGTTTGTACGATATGGGTATCAAATGAAAGGTGTTAATGAGTATTTTAAAAGGGCGTGGCCCTTAGTTCTATAGTGGACGCCTTTTCGAGATATCGCCATAAAGGTGGACCAGGGGTGACTCTAGAATTTGTTTGTGCGATATGGGTATGAAATGAAAGGTGTTAATGAGTATTTTAAAAAGGAGTGGGCCTTAGTTCCTTATGTGGATGCCTTTTCGAGATATCGCCATAAACATGGACCAGGGGTGACTCTAGAATGTGTTTGTACGATATGGGTATCAAATTAAAGGTATTAATGAGGGTTTTAAAAGGGAGTGGCCCTTAGTTGTATATGTGAAGGCGTTTTCGAGATATCTACCAAAATGTGGACCAGGGTGATCCAGAACATCATCTGTCGGGTACCGCTAATTTATTTATATATGTAATACCACGTACAGTATTCCTTCCAAGATTCCAAGGGCTTTTGATTTCGCCCTGCAAAACTTTTTCATTTTCTTCTACTTAATATGGTAGGTGTCACACCCATTTTACCAAGTTTTTTTCTAAAGTTATATTTTGCGTCAATAGACCAATAAAATTACCATGTTTCATTCCTTTTTTTGTATTTGGTATATAATTATGGCATTTTTTCATTTTTTGTAATTTTCGATATCGAAAAAGTGGGCGTGGTCATAATCGGAGTTCGGCCATTTTTTACACCAATACAAAGTGAGTTCAGATAAGTACGTGAACTGAGTTTAGTAAAGAGGCAAATTAAATGAAAAAGGGCGGAGCCACGCCCATTTTGAAATTTTCTTTTATTTTTGTATTTTGTTGCACCATATCATTACTGGAGTTGAATGTTGGCATAATTTACTTATATGCTGTAAAGATATTAACTTTTCTTTTAAAATTTGAATTAAAAAAAATTTTTTTTTAAAAAGTGGGCGTGGTCGTTCTTCGATTTTGCTAATTTTTATTAAGCAGACATAAAGTAATAAGAGTAACGTTCCTGCCAAATTTCATCATGATATCTTCAACGACTGCCAAATTACAGCTTGCAAAACTTCTAGATTACCTTCATTTAAAAGTGGGCGGTGCCACGCCCATTGTCCAAAATTTTACTAGTTTTCTATTCTGCGTCATAAGCTCAACTCACCTACCAAGTTTCATTGCTTAATGCGTATTTGGTAATGAATTATCGCACTTTTTCGATTATTGTCCGATATCGTTCATTTTAAATAGCGATATGAGATGAGTGCCCAGGAACCTACATACCAAATTTCATCAAGATACCTCAAAATTTACTCAAGTTATCGTGTTAACGGACAGACGGACGGACGGACGGACATGGCTCAATCGAATTTTTTTTCGATACTGATGATTTTGATATATGGAAGTCTATATCTATCTCGATTCCTTTATACCTGTACAACCAACCGTTATGCAATCAAAGTTAATATACTCTGTGAGCTCTGCTCAACTGAGTATAAAAATAAAAATCGCTAGGAATGTTAATTAGAATGATAGAAAAGAAAAGAAAAATAAACACAAATTTCAAACATACGCCGTTCTGGCAAGATAGCATAGAGGTGAAATTTATGTTAGTGAAAATTGGCCAAATCGAAATTTATTTGTGAATTCGAAAATATCACAAATTTTAAACATACGCGGTTTTGGCAAGATAGCATAGAAGTGAAATTTAGGTTAGTGAAAATTAGCTAAATCGAAATTTATTTTCAAATTCGAAAATATCACAAATTTTAAATAAAATCTAACCATACTTGAAAATGCATGAAGTAGACATACATACATAGGTATGTATTCGAATGTGTTTAAGCTATACTTATAAATATATGTATATACGCATAGGCATTTCACATTACTTAACTTGCATTGTTTGTGCATTTGTGTATTTCGCAGATTCCTGTCAGCGGGAGGTAAAAAGGCTGAATCTCGGTTTGTTTAAAAACCTGGATTTACCACCAATCCGAGGATAACAACAACAACCCCAGCATACATAGCGGCGCCCACAACCAATAGACAAGCAAAAGAACCGTGTTGTACCCAACAACAACAACAACACCCAAACTATAGATTTTTTTATGTAGGCCAACGGTCTACCGTATATATATACATACGTATATGCATACCGGCCTACATATGTAAATGAACTTAAGTAAGTTTCGTAAACATTAGGTTTTGAATGTTAGTTAGGGTTTTTGTTGTTTCCGTTTGGTATCGCATAGAAGGAAGGCGAACGGACAAATATCTATGAAATTCTTTTTAGGCTTATTTCTACACCCCCACCCTAGGTTTCCCGATGGTATGCTGGCGCCAACATCAACGATGAAGCCAACAGGTGAGTGAATGTCAATTAATAAACATATCCACGTATATTTGTATACACGTACATGCGTCCGGTCTTAATGCTATTATAGCATGCGATTTTTTTTTCTGCTTTGGCTGAATACCTTACGGAATCAAAGCATTTTTTTTGCGACCAGAGTTAGTACAATACTTTTTTTCCTTTTATGATTTTGTATTAAGATTTATTCTAAATTGAATTGAAATTTATATTATCCCATGTTTTAATTTTTTTACGTTGACTTATTTTTGTTATATTTTTTTAATTTACAACAAAGAAAAAAAAAAAGGAAAAAAAGGGGAAAACCCAATAATTGTATCGAATTGAAATTTTTCCTTATATATTTATTGTCGTGTTTTTTTTTTTCATTGAATTGAGGTTTATATTATTCTATATTTTGATTAATTTTTTTTTTAACTTTTTAATTTACAACAAAAAAAAGGGGGAAAAGAAAACGCAAATATTGTATCGAATTGAAATTTTTCTTTATATATTTATTGTCGTTTTTCTTCATTGAATTTAGGTTTATATTATTCCATCTTTGAATTTTTTTTTACATTGATTTATTTTTTGTTTTAATTTTTTTTATTTACAACAAGAAAAAAAGGGGGATAAAGAAACCACAAATATTGTATTGAATTGAATTCTTTTTTCGCATATTTCCTTTTTTTTATTCTTAATCTTTTATTATTAAATCCAAGGATTTTTCATTTGTTAGTATTAAGAGAATTTGTTAATAAACTTATGTGATTGAAATTGAATTTAACGGGCTAGTAGTTCTTTGTAATGGAAAGCTAAACACTCCTTATTTTGGAGTGGGTGTTGTTCTCCAGGATAATGGTTGATTTCTAGGTGTTTGATCCATAGACCGACTGAGGGACATGACTTGACGCTAAGACTGATGGACTACTGTCAGTAATAGGGAATGATACTTCAATTGTCGGAGCCCAGTAGCATTCAAAGGTAGTCCCCGCTATTATCTTTCCTTTTTCTGTCCACAATCGCAGGCATGAACGCTTTGTTTTTTGTCTGTGTAGCTGTGTGTGAGAATTCGCGGCAAGAACCACGACCAACGACGAGCTTAGCCCGGGCTTCCAGCATGCCTGGCCCGCCATGACTTCTCGCCAACGAACAGCGGTTACACAACACGTCATAAACTTCAAAGAAGATATAAACAACACAAATAGTGCATATACTGCGGTGATAAAGTTATTCAAATTAATAAGCTTGACGATTAGAAAGGAAAAGAACTGTGATATATTTTTAAATAACTTAATGTTCAATGTGCTGGTGTTATAAATGTTATATGTATTAATGTTTGTTTGATGTAAGAAAATCATGTACAAAATAAGGAGAAACTTACGGATTTAGCTACATATATATTTTTGTAAATACCATTACATGGTGAGTCAACATGCAATGGAAAAATATTGTATTGAGAGAAAATTATTGAATGTGTTTATAACTAATTGCTATTTTTCATGTTTATTGTTAATAATGTTCGAGTTCAACGCTCGGCTCCCGAAAAACTAGCTGATGAAGAAGTGAAATTCAGAAACATGTCCTAGTAACCATCGCCGTTTGTAAACTTACAATTTTTCTCTAATATCAATTACAAAAACCATTGTATAAAGCAATATGAGCAAAGCTCGCTAATTAAATACATATGATCATATTGATATAATAGTAACAGCGGAAGTATTAAAAACAAATACTGTAAAAATTCAAACAAATGTTACTAAGCTTTCAAAAGCGCGCCTAAAAATCATATCCACACCATTAGGAATAAACTACATACAGAGTGTATGTGCCTACATGGTGATCAAAAGGAATATAAACAAAAAGGCAACTCTTAGAGACCAATTGTACAGCGAACAACGGGACATTCATATGGCTTCAAAGGCTTGCACTGATATGAATGTTGGAGATTCGAGTTCAACGCTCAGCTCCCGAAAAGCTAGCTGATGAAGAAGTGAAATTCAGAAACATGTCCTAGTAACCATCGCCGTTTGTAAACTTACAATTTTTCTCTAATATCAATTACAAAAATAAATTTTTTGTTTTATTACCAAAACGGCTCTCTATGCAACAAAAAAAGTTAAAAGAAATTTGGCCCAATTACACACTTATTAAAAAATTATCGTTTACCATATACACAACGCGAAAAAAATAATAAACAAGTCGTACATTTAATGCGAAATGATTTAGGAGAACCCAGCTTTTCTAATTATAACAGTCCTTTAATTTTGGTACCGGAAAAAGATCCTACAGGCCAAAAGTCTTATCGTATGTGCGTTGATTTCAGAGCAGTCAACAAAAGCTTATCGCAGACAAATTTCCATTGGCACGTGTAGACGACATACTCGACAAACTTGGCAGAGCCAAATACTTTTCAACTTTAGATCTTTTTTCTGGTTTTCACCAAATACCAATTCATGTCAATTCTAGAGACGTTACATCTTTCAGTAGAAATTGAGAAGCTTTTCTTTGTAAAGTTTTACCTTTCGGTTTAAATATAGCACCAAACTCTTTTTCACGTATGATGCCATTAGCATTTTCAGGAATTTCGCCAAATCAAGCTTTTATGTACATTGACGATGTTATCGCCATCGGTTTTAGCGAGACACATCACCTCAAAAATTTGGAAAAAGTTTTCGAAACTTGTAGAAATTTCAATTTAAAGTTAAATCCCAACAAATGCAATTTCCTTCGTTCCGAAGTAACTTTTTTAAGCCATAAATGTACCTCAAAAGGCCTGCTGCCAGATGATGAAAAAATATACGCAATTAAAAAATACACTAAGCCTAAAAACAAAGACGCTGTAAGGCGATTCGTTATATTTGCAAATTATTATAGGCGTTTTATACCTAACTTTGCGTCACTGGCAGCCCCTTTAAATCGTTTAAATCGGAAAAAAGTTGAGTTTGTTTGGGACGATGCTTGCGAAAATGCTTTCGAAAAACTAAGATTATCATTAATGTCTCCTCAACTGTTACAATAACCTGATTTTACAAAAGAATTTATTATCACTGTAGATGCTTCTAAGATAATAAAGTACAAGTCTATGATAAATTTTCATACGATTTTTCAAAAAAGATACCGCGAGTAAAATCAACTATACAATATAATAAAAATAAGGAGATCTCCAATTTACAAATTTATGCGCATTTACAACATAAAAAATATAATATATTTAATCTCGTGAATGTTAAAGAAATTACGAATTTAGATGAGTTACTTTCGAGGCTTGAAAAAGCAGTCGACAATCACAATATTAAACAAATAGAATGGCCAAAAAATGATATATTTTTCAATAATTTTTCAATTACGAATTTTAAAATCCGCGGAAGTGAAATTTTAAAATCGTTACAAATATTATTGACGGACCCTGTAGAGACCGTAACAGACAATGAACAAAAATAAAAACTTATGACAATTTATCACGAGGATCCACTGTTAGGGGGTCATTGTGGAACAAAAAGGTTATATGCTAAATTAAGAACTAAATATTACTGGAAAAACATGACACGTGATATAGCGAAATTTGTCAAAAATTGCAATAAATGTCTTTTAAATAAAGTGAGACCCAAAACAAAAGAAAATCTTGTCCTTACGCCAACACCCTATAAACCCTTTGACATAGTAATTGTCGATACAATAAGGCCGCTCCAGAATCAAACTATGGTAAGAAGTTCGCTGTTACTATGATTTGTGACTTTTCCAAATACCTGGTAACAGTAGCCGTACCAGATAAATCAGCAAAAGCTATCGCATGTGCTATATTATAAAGCTTCATATTAACATATGGTACAACTAAAGCGGATGACGGAATACAAAAATGACTTATTCTCAGAATTAACAAAACTTTTAAAAATTAATCATGATTTCTCAACAGCTTATCACCACGAAACTGTTGGTACTGTTGAAAGAAACCATAGAGTCTTTAACGAATATTTATGTGCATATCTAGATTAAACGTATTCAGATTGGGATACATATTTGAAATACTTTACATTTTTACATAATACCACAAGTAGTTCGGTTTTTGATAGTAAAATTACTCCTTTCGAATTAATATTTCGCAGAAAATTTACAATGCGTCATGAATTACAAAAGGAACAAATCGCTCCGATTTATAATATAGAAAATTATACAAAAGTTTTAAAATATAGAATGCAAAAATCTCATAACATGGCAAAAATTTGAATAATAAACATAAGATTAGAAATAAAGATCTATACGATAAAACGGCTAAGCCTTTAGAAATTAACGTTAATGATTGAGTTTTAGTAGAAACAGAACCTAGAAATAAACATAAAAATATATATCAAGGTCCTTACATTGTAAAAAATATTGATGGACCAAATATAACTATTTTTGATAGAAATATTCAGAATGAAAAAATTGTACATAAAAATAGAGTACACAAAATTAGTTAAATTGATAGCCTGTACTTTTATTCATACAAACTTTACTAATTAATAAAATACTAAATAATCTTCAGGTATAAATACATAAATATATTTTAAGAATTCGCCAATGAAGGCTAAACAAAAGAAATTTTATAGAACTATAGATATAAATTTATTTACGTAGATTCGACAATATGAAGAAAAAACCGGTTCACTTACAAACTTAAAATTCGATAAATCAAACATTTCAACAGTAACTTTTTAAATATTTTTAATTTCTTTGCAAATTTTAATATTTAATTCTCTTTTTTTATTTAAGAAGTTGCATTGTGGTGAATGAATGAGTACCGGGTTAGAAAACCCTAATGCTAGCAAACTCATTCATTCATAACATTACAACAACATATTAAAGCCTAAAGAAGAACGTGACAACATTAATCATTAATCTTACCAAATTTTTCTTTTCCAAAGGGGGATGATGTAGTGTCATATTAAATTGAAGTTGGCAACTCCCCTCTTTGGAAAAGTGCAAGATTCAACCATGCATCAGATGCACTTGGTATCACTAAAAATTTTGGAGTCGAGTAACGCGGAGAATTTTTGATTGGTTTAAACTGTCGTTGCTCGACGCCATCATGAATTTCGTTGCTAAGCAACCTAAAGAAAAGGTGCCTAGCTACAGAGTTGCGTTAGTGGCAGTTTTTCAGTTTGAAGTGAACCGGCCGCCGCACTAGAAGCGCAAACAAAAAGCGGAGCTAAAGATTGTGGGTGAAATTTAAACATATTAGAAAACTAAAAAATAAGTAGAAAAACTAAAAAGTGTAAAACAAATTAAATGTAAAAAAACAGAAACGGAGATAACTTTAAATAAAAATCTCATTAAGCTAAAATCAGTTTTCTTTCCATCGTTGTGTGTGCGTGTGTGGGGCTACATGCCCGAGAAATATGGTGGCGATAAATTCCAAGGAAAAGTATATACACACCGACACACATGTATATACAGCAAAACAATTTCGTTGCCTACTTTTAGGCGCATACGTTTTTTCGGTTTGTGTTCCGTTCTTCCGGTTTGTGTTCTGGCTGATGTATAAGAAAAAGCTTAGAGCTTTTTGCTTTTAGCAGAGCCTAGCCGTTCAGGATCGTTACATGGGGGGCCCGACATTTTTAAAGGGCAACAAATTTTTAAATGTTCCCTCATATTTCTAATGAGCCCTAAACTTCGCCAGAGCCGTTTTAAAGAGTCCCTTAGATTTCTAAAGAGCCCCTTGACTTTGTCTTGTATACATACTGTCCCATATATATGCACGTGAGAATTTCATAATTAACTAAAGGTTACCTTAATATTGAGCTCCTTAAATATGACAGCATACAAATTATATATATATATATCAACAAACCGCAAAATACACACCCATCCATATACATACATACATTTAGATAAGGGCTACTTGTCTCAATGTATATAAATTGGACATCTTTTCGGTAAAAAATATTTCACGGATAAACATTTTATTAGGATTTTCAGCCGTGTTTAACCAGGATCACTTCTAGTAAACAGTAATAAACTTTAATACTTATACATCGTTACTTCTTTAACACCGTTGCTTGTTCCACATTATAATCAAACTCTTAAGGATTTAAAAGCAATTTCAAAGGAAAAAAGCTCGAAATTAATAAAAAAAATAAAAATGTATCCGTGTAGTTCTTGTGAAAAGATATATACTCGGAAGAGGAGTTTAGTACGACGTATTACAATTAAACATCAAGTTATAAAAAAAGCCCCCATTTTTTGCGAGCAATGTAAAATTCAAGTGAAACAAAATGTATGGGCAGCACACTTGAGAACAAATATGCATAACAAGAATTGTATGCAAAATGTAAATAGTAATGTTAAATGTATTAACGCTATGTTTAATAATGGTATTGAGACATACGTTTTGGAAAACGATCAACCCAATGATTTAAATGTTGAACATTTTTTTGAAAATCATTTTAACGAATTATCTGCACTTTTACAGAAATCTATAGAAAAGCATGAAAGTATCAAATTTAACTTTGAGTTATTTTGTAAATATATTCAAATAATTTCACACCAAACATTAATGACTGAAGCATTTATGGAGAACAATAATGTTGGTGAAATAATTAAGGAAAAGTTTAGTAAATTGATTGAAAAAATAAAAACATTTCAAGAGCGCGATAGTGGTTGGAGTCTGAGTGAAATTATCCATCTAGAAGTAAACATAAATGAATACCAACCAATTAGAGGCTCATTATATATACCACTACCAAAAGTAATAGCAGATAAAAAGCTTGTAATAATATTGTTAACAATGATATATATTGCCTTAAGTGGGCCATAATTTCATCTCTTTACCAACGCTCAACACATGGACAAAGGTGTTCTTCATATCAAATTAGAAATATCCAAGATTCCATTATAACTTTAATAAATAATAATGTAGTCAATTTTGAAAATTTAAGTTTCCCATTACAAATAAAAGATATTGAAATATTTGAATCAAATAATCCAGATATTAACGTAAATGTGTTTGGTATAGAAGAAAATTTGGTAGTAGGACCCTATTATTTAACAAAAGAAGAAAAATCACATCAAATTAATCTTATTTCTTTATACAGTGATGATTTCAATGAAAGCCATTATGTTTGGAAACAAAATTTAAGTAGATTAATGAGGGGCCAAGTTACAAGACATTAGATTAAATTTTATTTTTGCAATACATGTCTAATACATTTAGATAAGGAATAAGAATTACTAACCCATAAAACGCATGCCTACACCTGAGAAAAGTATGCTAAAATTTGAAAATTTCAAAAAAACAATTTTATGTACCATTTACTATATATGCAGATTTCGAATGTATTCTAAAACCAATAGATATTCAAAATTCTAGTAGGACTCAATGTGTGCAAGAACATATTCCTTATGCCTATTGTATTTTATTAAGTGCTCATATAATAACCAACTGAATCGTTTTAAAATATATAGCGGTGTTGATGCTCCAAAAATTTTTTTTAAGTATTTTCGATGATTTTTTAAATATTTACCACCTATATTTGAGTAAAATAGTTAGAATGCATACATTAACTGCCAACCAACTTAGGCGTCAAAACGAGGATATATTGCCATATTTGTGAAATGGAACTTTTATTAAATGATAGGGTAGCAGACCATTGCCATTTAACTGGTGAATATAGAAGTCCAGCACACAATAAATGTAGTTTAGAATATCAGATACCAAATTTTATTCCAGTATTTTTTCATAATTTATCTAAATATGATTATCATTTATTTATTAAAGAGTTTTCATCTGTAGAGGGGGATTTAAATATTATTCCCTTAAACAAAGAGTTGTATATTTCAATATCAAAGAGAATATATGTTAATAATATAGATACCATTGAACTTGGGTTTTTAGATTCATTTCGATTCATGCCTTCTAGCTTAGACAGTTTAGCTAAGAATTTAAGTAATAATGATTTAGAAATAACAAAGGCTTATTTCCCCAACGATCATCACTTTGGTTTAATGAAACGTAAAGGTATTTTTCCATATGACTACTTAGATTCAGAAGAACGTCTCAACGAAACACAGTTACCTGATCGTTCACATTTCTTTAATAAATTATCAAATGAATCGTGTAATATCGATGATTATCAGCATGCACAAAATGTTTGGACAACATTTAATTGTTCCAATTTATTAGATTATTTATTATTATATCTAAAAGTAGATGTGCTACTCCTCAGTGATATTTTTGAACATTTTAGAAAATTATGTAAAGGAATTTATCGACTAGACTCTTCTCAATATTATACATCTCCAGGATTATCTTGGGACGTAATGCTCAAAATAACTAGAATATAATTAGAATTGTTTACTGATGAAAACATGCATAATTTTATAATGTCGGGAATTAGGGGCGGGATTGTTCAATGTTGCAAACGGCGTTCAGTTGCTAACAATAAATATTTAAGTGATTACGATGCGACTAAGTCTATATAATTTATTTAGATGTTAATAATTTATATGGTTATGCTATGTCACAATATCTCCCTCATAATAATTTTGAATGGATTGAAAACGTAGAGGAGTTTGACGTTTTTAGCATACCAGAAGATTCTTTAGTCGGATACATATTAAAAGTAGATTTAGATTATCCCATAACCACTCACAATATTCATAATGATTTACCATTTTGTTTTGAAAATAAAAAAGTTGGTTCAATGAAAAACTCAAAGATTGGTGATTTGAGAAACAAAATAATATATATTATTCATTATATAAATTTAAAACAATGTATTAAACATGGACTTGTATTAAAGAAAATTCATAGAATTCTACAATTTAATCAATCAGATTGGTTAAAAAAATATATTGATTTAAATAATTATCATAGAACATTAGCAGCAAATAAGTTTGAGGAAAATTTCTTAAAATTATTGAATAATGCTGTGTATGGGAAAACTATGGAAAATGTAGATAAAAGAGTAGATGTTAAATTAGTACAAGATTGGGAAAATACTAGTATTGGGGGAAGAGGTAGGAAAAAATTAGGTACTAGAGCCTTAATAGTAAAACCAAATTTCCATAGTCTAAGCAAATTTTCTAATAATTTAATAGCGATTCAATTGGAACAAGTGTCAACTCTGTACAATAAACCGATACATATTGGTTTTACCGTATTAGAACTTTCTAAATTTAAAATGTATAGTTTTCATTATGATTATATCAAAGAGAAATATAAAAATAATATTGCTTTGAATTATATGGATACTGATTCATTCATATATGATATTCAAAATGACTACTTTTATAATGATATTCGTGATGATATTTCAAAATTTTTCGATACATCCTCATATCCAAAAGAAAATATTTTTAATTTTCCTCAGTTGAATAAGAAGGTTCTAGGTATGATAAAGGATGAATGTAATGGGAAGTTAATAAAAGAGTTTATAGGTTTAAGAGCAAAAATGTATTCATTTAAAATTAATAACGATATAAATGAAACTAAAAAAATTAAGGTAATAAAAAAGTGTGTAACTTCTACATTGAGTTTAAGTGATTTTAGCAAATGTCTGTTGGAAAATAAATTGTATAATGCATCAATGTATACATTTAGATCTAAACTACATACGGTTTATACACAAAAATATTTATAAAGTAGGTCTAAGCAATATGCCTATGGTCATTTCGAAACCTTATAGTAGTACTTTACTGATATACATTTATTTTTTCTTAAACAATTTATATTTTATATAATTTATTTTTATTAAATAAAAATTTTAAACATAATTGACCACATATTACTGTGATGTATTTTTCTTTCTGCTCATAATTGTAATGTATTGATGGCTTCATATAATTAACCAGTTAAATCGGTGGCTGTAAATTTCCAAAACTATCAAAATATTCTTTTTAGTTTTTCTTAATACTTTCATGGTCTTAGCAAGATTTGCTAATACAGTCATATGATTATTTGACATGATTTTAAATGTGCGATCGAAAAAATCTGTTACCTATCAGTTATGTATCTGATAAGAATCTGGTCTGGCATCAATTTTACTTATTTTTAACTGTTATATATTAAACTTGACTCGGGGTATGCCAACAAGGTCACTGTAACATTTAATAATGTTACCGGTAATTTCCTTGTACATATGTATTTGTTGTGAAGATCTCTTCTAATTATACTCAGTTGAGCAGAGCTCACAGAGTATATTAAGTTTGATTGGATAACGGTTGGTTGTACATATATAAAGGAATCGAGATAGATATAGACTTCCATATATCAAAATAATCAGGATCGAAAAAAAATTTGATTGAGCCATGTCCGTCCGTCCGTTAACACGATAACTTGAGTAAATTTTGAGGTATCTTGATGAAATTTAGTATGCAGGTTCCTGAACACTCATCTCAGATCGCTATTTAAAATGAACGATATCGGACTATAACCACGCCCACTTTTTCGATATCGAAAATTTCGAAAAACCGAAAAAGTGAGATAATTCATTACCAAATACAGATAAAGCGACAAAACTTGGTAAATGAGTTGAATTTATGACGCAGAATAGAAAGTTAGTAAAATTTTGGACAATGGGCGTGGCACCGCCCACTTTTAAAAGAAGGTAATTTAAAACTTTTGCAAGCTGTAATTTGTCAGTCGTTGAAGATATCATGATGAAATTTGGCAGGGACGTTACTCCTATTACTATATGTACGCCTAATAAAAATTAGCAAAATCGGAGAAGGACCACGCCCACTTTAAAAAAAAAAAATTTTAAGAAAAATTTTAACAAAAAATTTAATATCTTTACAGTATATAAGTAAATTATGTCAACATTCAACTCCAGTAATGATATGGTGCAACAAAATACAAAAATAAAAGAAAATTTCAAAATGGGCGTGGCTCCGCCCTTTTTCATTTAATTTTTCTAGGATACTTTTAACGCCATAAGTCGAACAAAAATTAACCAATCCTCTTGAAATTTGGTAGGGGCATAGATTTTATGATGCTAACTATTTTCTGTGAAAACGGACGAAATCGGTTGATGCCACGCACAGTTTTTATACACAGTCGTTCGTCTGTCCTTCCGCATGGCCATTAACACGATAACTTGAGCAAATCGACATATCTTTAATGAACTTAGTTCACGTACTTACTTGAACTCACTTTATCTTGGTATGAAAAATTAACGAAATCCGACAATGACCACGCCCACTTTTTCGATATCGAAAATTACGAAAAATGAAAAAAATGCCATAAGTCTATACCAAATACGAAAAAAGGGATGAAACATGGTGAGGTAATTGGATTGGTTTATTGACGCGAAATATAACTTTAGAAAAAACTTTATAAAATGGTTGTGACACCTACCATATTAAGTAGAAGAAAATGAAAAAGTTCTGCAGGGCGAAATAAAAAACCCTTAAAATCTTGACAGGTATTATATATATAAATAAATTAGCGGTATCCAACAGATGATGTTCTGGGTCACCCTGGTCCACATTTTGGTCGATATCTGGAAAACGCCTTCACATATACAACAACCACCACTCCCTTTTAAAACTCTAATTAATACCTTTAATTTGATACCCATATCGTACAAAAACATTCTAGAGTCACCCCTGGTCCACCTTTATGGCGATATCTCGAAAAGGCGTCCACCCATAGAACTAAGCCCCACGCCCTTTTAAAATACTCATTAACACCTTTCATTTGATACCCATATCGTACAAACATATTCTAAAGTCACCCCTGGTCCACCTTTATGGCGATATCTCGAAAAGGCGAACACCTATAGAACGAAGGCCCACTCCCTTTTAAGAATACTCATTAACACCTTTCATTTGATACCCATATCGTACAAACAAAGTCTAGAGTCACCCCTGGTCCACCTTTATTGCGATACCTCGAAAAGGCGTCCACCTATAGAACTAAGGCCCCCTCCCTTTTAAAATACTCATTAACACCTTTTGTTTGATACCGATATTGCACAAACGAATTCTAGAGTCACCTCTGGTCCACCTTTATGGCGGTATATCGAAACGGCGTCCACCTATGGAACTAAGGATTACTCCCTTTTAAAATACTCATTAACACCTTTCTTTTGATACCCATATTGTACAAACAAATTCTAGGGTCACCCCTGCTCCACCTTTATGGTGATATTTCGAAACGGCGTCCACCTATGGAACTAAGGATTACTCCCTTTTAAAATACTCATTAACACCTTTCTTTTGATACACATATTGTACAAACAAATTCTAGGGTCACCCCTGGTCCATCTTTATGGCGATATCTCGAAAATGCGACCACCTATACAACAACCACCACTCCCTTTTAAAACCCTAATTAATACCTTTAATTTGATACCCATATCATACAAACACATTCTAGAGTCACCCCTGGTCCACCTTTAAGGCGATATTTCGAAACGGCGTCCACCTATAGAACTAAGGCCCACTCCCTTTTAAAATACTCATTAACACCTTTCGTTTGATGCCCATATTGTACAAACAAATTCTAGGGTCACCCCTGGTCCACCTTTATGGCGATGTCTCGAAACGGCGTCCACCTATGGAACTAAGGACTACTCCCTTTTAAAATACTCATTAACACCTTTCTTTTGATACCCATATTGTACAAACAAATTCTAGGGTCACCCTGGTCCACCTTTATGCCGATATCTCGAAATGGCGTCCACCTATGGAACTAAGGATTACTCGCTTTTAAAATACTCATTAACACCTTTCATTTGATACCCATATCGTACAAACGCATTCTAGAGTCACCTCTGGTCCACCTTTATGGCGATATCTCGAAAAGGCGACCACCTATACAACAACCACCACTCCCTTTTAAAACCCTCATTAATACCTTTAATTTAATACCCATGTCGTACAAACAAATTTTAGGGTCACCCCTGGTCCACCTTTGTGGCGATATCTCGAAACGGCGTCGACCTATGGAACTAAGGATTACTCCCTTTTAAAATACTCATTAACACCTTTCTTTTGATACCCATATTGTACAAACAAATTCTAGGGTCACCCCTGGTCCACCTTTATGGCGATATCTCGAAACGGCGTCCACCTATGGAACTAAGGATTACTCCCTTTTAAAATACTCATTAACACCTTTCATTTGATACCCATATCGTACAAACGCATTCTAGAGTCAGCCATGATCCACCTTTATGGCTATATCCCTAAATGGCGTCCACCTATAGAACTATGGCCCACTCCTCATAAAATACTCTTTAATGACTTTCATTTGATACACATGTCATCCAAACACATTCCAGGGTTTCCCTCGGTTCATTTTCCTACATGGTTATTTTCCCTTATGTTGTCACCATAGCTCTCAACTGAGTATGTAATGTTCGGTTACACCCGAACTTAACCTTCCTTACTTGTTATGAATCGATTTTGTTTTTTGCAGATGGTAGGTTGTTATGTGGATATGTGTATATTAATCAACAAGTTGATTAAGTATATACACACCGACACACATATATATTCTGCAAAAAATTTCGTTGCCTATTTTTAGGCGCACACGTTCTTAAGCTTAAGCTGGAGTCATTGGTGCCGTATGTCGTATCGCTGTATCCGTATCCCTAACGTAATCAGCTGTTTATCGTTACGACGGTAAACCAAAACCCAATTGGTTGGCTACGATACGGTTACGACTTTAGCTGCACCAATAATCGATTGCATTGATTCTCATAAGGTTGGTCGAATCAGCTGTTAAAAGGTTACCGATACGGTTACCGATAAAGCACCAATGTCTCCAGCTTTAAGCGGCAGTTACCCACGAACGTACGTAGAACAAACGTGTCAGCTGACACGACCTAACTTATGAGTGTGCAATGTAAATGAAAGCTCACCGACGTTCAATGCACGTACGTACGTAGCCCGGAACGTAGAAATCAAAACAATTTTGATTTTTTTCGTAAGAACGTGTCAGCTGATCGCTCTCTCACAAGACAGAGATGCCTATTAGTATTTTGTGTGCTTTTTTTGGACCAATTGCAGTTATTATACAAAAAGGCCTAATGATTGTTTCAAATTTTGTTGAAATATTCTAAAATTATTATATAAAATTGGAGGTTACAAATAAATGAACTAGAAATTCTTATTCAGTATTTGTTTCTGCCATTTGCACCATGAAAAATTGTAGTTCCAAAAGTTGATGTTTGCTTGTGTAACTTGAAACTTTTTAAGCGTGGTGACCAATAGGAAAACAAATTTTTTACTTTTATTGAATAAATGAGAAGTTAATATTGGTTAAAAAATGTGTATTATTATCTTACAAGATATGTATGTACATACATAGGTTATGCAGGAATATTTATAATTGAAATTATAGGTTTATGGTAACTGAAATAGGAAACATACGTTTGAGACTTGATATCCTCTAAATATCTTGAAAATACCGCGTCAATGGTGGTCCCATATTTTGTTGTGGATTCTTTTGGATCATTATTTATTTTCAAATTGAATTTTTCAAAAAGAAAACTTGTCAACCGCTCTGATTTTTTATCAGCGAAATTTATGTTGAAATCGCCGGCCAAGATAAGTGGAAATTTATTACCATTTGTACCAAATATTTTTGCCCCTTCTTCAGAGTACTCCAGTAAAGTTCTATGAATAAAATGCTCTACCTCGTCCAATTTTGGATTCGGAGAAATGTAAATTGTTACCATGACAATGTGTAGACCATGTCTAAGTTTGCATAAGCACGCCCAAATATCTCCAACAAATGAGCGCCTAACATTAACATCGCTAACGTGTGCATTTTTATTTCAATATTCGGGGTCATAATATTAGTAACCTTATTGTTATTTTGGTAAATAGCTACACCACCCTTTGGAGCAGTATCTCAATACAATTTAAGATAAAAATAAACCCTAAATTTAGAATGAGGAGCCCTATAAAAATTACGTCATGGGAGTACTATAATATTGAATCACTTACAAATCAATTGCGCATATGTGATTTTAGCAATTTTGATAGAGTTAGTTTGGATAATAATGTTTCTATTATTAATACCAATATTTTGAGTGTTATGCAAAATCTAACTTATGAAAAAGTAGTTCAATTAAAATTAATGAATAAATGGTATGACAATGAGTTAGCCAATATGAATAAATATAAATTTGAACTGTATAAACTGGGGAAAACTTCAGGAGAATGGGATGAGTACAGAAACATAAAAAAAAAATACAAAGAGCTTGTGAAAATTAAAAAAGTCAAACATATGGAACATAAAATAAATAGTAATAGCCATGATTGTAAAATGATGTGGAAACATTTGAAACAGGCAATAAGTATGGGACAGGAAACTTCATCAATAAAGAAAATAGTAATAAATGGTTTAATATATGATAATGAATCCGAAATTGCCAACAATTTAAATAAATATTTTGTAGATAGCATCCAAGACATTTGTAGCAATATAGAAGTATTTTATAGAGAAGCCAATATACCTAGTCTAACTAATTGTGTCTTTAAATTTGACCAAGTTAGCACGGATGACGTATTAAAAATTGTCAGTAACCACCGTGGTGTGATGGTAGCGTGCTCCGCCTACTACACCGTATCCCCTGGGTTCACACCCCGGGCAAGCAACATCAAAATTTTAGAAATAAGGTTTTTCAATTAGAAGAAAATTTTTCTAAGCGGGGTCGCCCCTCGGCAGTGTTTGGCAAGCGCTCCGGGTGTATTTCTGCCATGAAAAGCTCTCAGTAAAAACTCATCTGCCTTGCAGATGCCATTCGGAGTCGGCATAAAACATGTAGGTTCCGTCCGGCCAATTTGTAGGGAAAATCAAGAGGAGTACGACGCAAATTGGAAGAGAAGCTCGGCCTTAGATCTCTTCGGAGGTTAACGCGCCTTACATTTATTAAATAAATTTATTATATAAATTTAAAGACAAAAGAGGTGGAAAAAATTGTTATCAGATGGTGTTGTGAAAGACGCAATACCCTATTTAGCTTTTTTCTACGCTCAAATTATAAATGAAAGTTTAAGCAGTGGCATATTTCCAACCATTTGGAAAACCTCGACTATAGTACCAATAGAAAAAGTTGCAAATACTATTAAAGCAGAGGAGCTGAGACCAATAAATACTTTGTCCAGTGATGATGATTTTAGAGCTGGTAGTTAAAAATCAATTAGTTCAATATTTAGAAAATAATAAGATACCTATACCTCAACAGTCAGGATTTCGACAAAATCATTCTTGCGAAACAGCTTTTAACATGGTTATAGCTGAATGGAAAGAAGAACTTAATAACCAAAAGTCGATTATTGCAGTCTTCATTGATCTCAAAAGAGCCTTTGAAACTATCGATCAGAAAATATTATTAGAAAAATTATCAAGCATTGGTATTAAAGACATTGAATTAGACTGGTTTGATAATTTTTTAACAAATCGTAAGCAAAGAACAATAATTGCTTCAGCATTATCGGACGAAGTTCACGTTAAGATTGGTTTGCCCCAAGGATCTGTGCTGGCTCCAATTTTATTTAATATTTATATTAATGATATTAAGTCTATATTGAAATTCAGTACCATAAAACTATTCGCGGATGATGCACTAATTTCCATAAATGGTAGGAATGGACATGAAATAAGAGAAAAACTACAAAGTGATTTAGATGCTCTCTATATTTGGCTGTGTGGTAACATTCATATGGTTCAGCAGCTAAGGGCATCTGCCTTTGCACTGATATGAATGTTGGAGATTCGAGTTCAATGCTCAGCTCCCGAAACGCTAGCTGATGAAGAAGTGAAATTCAGAAACATGTCCTAGTAACCATCGCCGTTTGTAAACTTACAATTTTTCTCTAATATCAATAACAAAAACCATTGTATAAAGCAATATGAGCAAAGCTTGCTAATTAAATACATATGACCATATTGATATAATAGTAACAGCGGAAGTATTAAAAAAAACAAATACTGTAAAAAAAATCCGAACAAATGTTACTAAGCTTTCAAAAGCGCGCTAAAAAAGCATTTCCACACTATTAGGGATAAACTACATACAGAGTCTATGTGCCTACATGGAAAGGAATAGAATCTAAAAGGCAACTTTTAGAGACCAATTGTACAGCGAACAACGGGACATTCATATGGCTCAGCAGCTAAAGGCATCTGCCTTTGCACTGATATGAATGTTGGAGATTCGAGTTCAATGCTCAGCTCACGAAAAGCTAGCTGATGAAGAAGTGAAATTCAGAAACATGTCCTAGTAACCACCGCCGTTTGTAAACTTACAATTTTTCTCTAATATCAATAACAAGAACCATTATATAAAGCAATATGAGCAAAGCTCGCTAATTAAATGCATATGATCTAAAAATTAATATTGAAAAAACTAAATATATGGTAATAACAAGGAAGAATATTGCTCATTTTGAAACTATTAATATAAATAATACTAAAATTGAAAAGGTGCAGACGATTAAATATCTCGGCATTCAAATATATTGTAAACCAAAATTTGATGGCCATGTTGATTATATAACAGGTAAAATGGCTAAAAAAATTTATTTCATTCAAAGAACCTGTAGAAACTTGAATAGTTATTACAAAGCAAAATTATATAGATTCATAATTGTGCCATACTTCATATATTGTTCTACTATTTTCTTTATCTTGAAAGATTCGCAAATCGATAAACTACAAAAAATGCAGAATAAAGTTATGCGCCTTATATTAGGGAAACGTTTTGATACCCCCATTAAAGATATGCTACAAATTGAATTGGATGAGCGTAAAACAGCAAATATTTTTCCACAGTATGAAGTTTATATACAACATAAAAACCGGAAATTTGCCTGATTATCTAAAAAAAAATATTAAATTTATTTAATAATTTGGGAAAAATTTAAACAACGTGACATCAGGACGGACAAGGCGACAGCTGTTTCGATTATACCTTGTAAATCTCTTCAAAGCCTTTTCTCCCGGGAGTGGGAGTCGAACTCGCACCCCTACGATAGTTGAAATGGTTGTAAACGCATTCAGCTACGTCATGCCTGTTGTGAAGTCTTTCCCAATTGCCTTCTTTATGCATATTTTAATCTTTTACACATTGCATACTTCGTATGCAATTATGTGTTAAAGCTATGCTTGGTACGGCGGTTTTCAAAGAAACTTTGGTTTTTGTTGCTGTTTTTGTTCTATTTATAGAACTACAACGAATTAACCAATTTTGTCTGTTTGTATGATTTTTAATAATCGGGGATTGCCCATATTGCTTTTTTTTAAATGTATGAAAAATTGCTTCAAATAAATGCTTTCATACATTTAAAAAAAAAAAAAAAAAAAAAAAAAAAAAAGCAATATGGGCAATCCCCGATTATTAAAAATCATACAAACAGACAAAATTGGTTAATTCGTTGTAGTTCTATAAATAGAACAAAAACAGCAACAAAAACCAAAGTTTCTTTGAAAACCGCCGTACCAAGCATAGCTTTAACACATAATTGCATACAAAGTATGCAATGTGTAAAAGATTAAAATATGCATAAAGAAGGCAATTGGGAAAGACTTCACAACAGGCATGACGTAGCTGAATGCGTTTACAACCATTTCAACTATCGTAGGGGTGCGAGTTCGACTCCCACTCCCGGGAGAAAAGGCTTTGAAGAGATTTACAAGGTATAATCGAAACAGCTGTCGCCTTGTCCGTCCTGATGTCACGTTGTTTAAATTTTTCCCAAATTATTAAATAAATTATAAAATTAAAAAATTGCTTCAAATAAATGCTTTCATACATTTAAAAAAAAAGCAATATGGGCAATCCCCGATTATTAAAAATCATACAAACAGACAAAATTGGTTAATTCGTTGTAGTTCTATAAATAGAACAAAAACAGCAACAAAAACCAAAGTTTCTTTGAAAACCGCCGTACCAAGCATAGCTTTAACACATAATTGCATACGAAGTATGCAATGTGTAAAAGATTAAAATATGCATAAAGAAGGCAATTGGGAAAGACTTCACAACAGGCATGACGTAGCTGAATGCGTTTACAACCATTTCAACTATCGTAGGGGTGCGAGTTCGACTCCCACTCCCGGGAGAAAAGGCTTTGAAGAGATTTACAAGGTATAATCGAAACAGCTGTCGCCTTGTCCGTCCTGATGTCACGTTGTTTAAATTTTTCCCAAATTATTAAATAAATTATAAAATTAAAAAATTGCTTCAAATAAATGCTTTCATACATTTAAAAAAAAAAAAAAAGCAATATGGGCAATCCCCGATTATTAAAAATCATACAAACAGACAAAATTGGTTAATTCGTTGTAGTTCTATAAATAGAACAAAAACAGCAACAAAAACCAAAGTTTCTTTGAAAACCGCCGTACCAAGCATAGCTTTAACACATAATTGCATACGAAGTATGCAATGTGTAAAAGATTAAAATATGCATAAAGAAGGCAATTGGGAAAGACTTCACAACAGGCATGACGTAGCTGAATGCGTTTACAACCATTTCAACTATCGTAGGGGTGCGAGTTCGACTCCCACTCCCGGGAGAAAAGGCTTTGAAGAGATTTACAAGGTATAATCGAAACAGCTGTCGCCTTGTCCGTCCTGATGTCACGTTGTTTAAATTTTTCCCAAATTATTAAATAAATTATAAAATTAAAAAATTGCTTCAAATAAATGCTTTCATACATTTAAAAAAAAGCAATATGGGCAATCCCCGATTATTAAAAATCATACAAAAAATATTAAATTTAACTACGAGGTTCATGACAGAAATACGAGGCAGAGAAATGATTTGAATTACCTAATTACAAAACGGAGTCTGAAAAAAATAGTATTTTTTACAGAGGGTTTAAATTTTTCAACGAATTACCTGCAAATATTAAGAATTGTGATAATAACTTATTTAAGAAAAGATTATATGCACACGCGAAGTCAACGAATATAAAATAAATATTAGGATTCGAATGGATTTGTGTTACATGTTTCAAATACAAATTCAAATTCATGTTTCAAATTCAAATACAAATTCAAGTTCAATCTCATACATAGTACATATTGTTAATTATTGTTAATTAATGCAATAATATTTTTAAGTGTTGATCTAGGCTCTAAGAGTCGTAATAAATAAAATAAATAAATAAAAAGCTTAACTATAACTTTAACTTTGACTTTAACTTTAACTTTGATTTTAAATTTAACTTTAACTTTAACTTTAACTTTAACCTTAACTTTAACTTTAACTTTGACTTTAACTTTAACTTTAACTTTACCTTTAACTTTAACTTTTACTTTAACTTTAACTTTAACTTTTACCTTAACTTTAATTTTAACTTTAACTTTAATTTTAACTTTGACCTTAACTTTAACTTTAACTTTAACTTTAACTTTAACTTTAACTTTAACTTTAACTTTAACTTTAACTTTAACTTTAACCTTAACTTTAACTTTAACTTTCACTTTAACATTCACTTTAACTTTAACTTTAGCTTTAACTTTAACTTTAACCTTAACCTTAACTTTAACTATAACTTTAACTTTAACTTTAAATTTAACTTTAACTTCAACTTTAACTTTAACCTTAACTTTAATTTTAACTTTAACTTTAACTTCAACTTTCACTTTAACATTCACTTTAACTTTAACTTTAACCTTAACGTTAACTTTAACTTTAACCTTAACTTTAACTTTAAATTTAACCTTAACTTTAACTTTAACTTTAACTTTCACTTTAACATTCACTTTAACTTTAACTTTAATTTTAACTTTAACTTTAACTTTAACTGTAACTTTAACTTTAACTTTAACTTTAAGTTTAAATTTAACTTTAACTCACAACTACATCACTTTCCACCTAAACGATCCCGGTCAGAGGAAGATTCCGAACGGGCCACGTAGAACAATAGCATGGGACGCATCCAAGGTCGACTCTGCCACGTTCTCCGCATCAGTACTGGAGGATGCCCGACGGATAATCAACAACTCCAGTCCGACGGAAGAGACGGTTGAAAAGACAATGAGCTGTCTTCGCCACGCTTGCAATCTCTCTATGCCACGGAGAGGAGTGTGGAGGGGTAAAAAGCAGGTATACTGGTGGAACAGCGAAATCGCGGAGCTGCGGAAAATATGCCACAGGATGCGAAGGCTAGCAACTCGCGCGCGCGGCAGGCCTGAGGCTCTAGAAAAGTCGGAAGCGTACAAAGGAGCGAAGAAAGCCCTTAGTGCTGCCATTAAGCAAAGCAAGCTTACGTGCTGGAAAGCGCTTTGCGAGGAAGTGGATCGAGACCCCTGGGGGCAGGGATATAAGATAGTAATGAAGAAGTTCCGTTCGCCAAACCAGCTGATGGACGAGAACCAAATAAGGAACATTGTGGATAACCTGTGTCCCACCCAACTGCCTAGGGATGGCGGGTACGTTACCCATGAAGACCGCAACGTGGAACCAAGAAGAAGAGCTTAAAACTGCCGTGCGAACTACGAAACCTAGGAAAGCACCTGGACCTGACGGAATAACCGCGGAGGCAATTAGACGAGCTGCAACTAACTCCCCAGAACTTATGTTGCACATGTACAACAAATGTCTCGAAGAAAGAACTTTCCCCACCACATGGAAGACAGTACGACTGGTTCTCATTCCAAAAGGGAAAGGAGATCCCAACTCTCCATCATCCTACCGTCCTCTATGTATGTTGGACACAGCAGGGAAATTGATGGAGAGTCTCCTGAAGCAGCGCCTCACCAGAGAGTTACAGAACGGCGGAGGACTGTCTCCCAGACAGCATGGTTTTCGGAGGAGGCACTCCACAATCGATACCATAGCAGAAGTTATAGACGCAGTCAGGAAAGCCGAGACAGCGTGCCACAGATCAAGACCTATAGTGTTGCTGGTCACGCTGGACTTCAAAAACGCTTTTAACTCAGATAGGTGGGAGGACATAGTTGAGGCACTAGAAAGCACTTTCAAAGTATCGCAATATTTGTTAGAATTTTTAAGGGCCTACTTAAGAGAGAGTTATATAATATATGAAACCACTCACTGTCAAAAAAAGGTAAAAATAACAGGTGGAGCAGCCCAGGGTTCGGTACTAGGTCCCGATCTCTAGAATATAACTTACGACAGTCTTCTTCGATTAGACATGCCAGAAAGCACCTTCCTCGTTGCCTTTGCAGACAACGTGGCAGCTGTGATAACAGCACCAAGCTGCGAGCTGGCACAGCTAAAATTGGCTGAGCACGGTCTCCAGTTAGCAACAGCAACAACGGAGATCGTCATCCTCACAAAGAGACGTATTCCCACTACAAGCAACATGATGGTTGGGGACCAGCGAATAGAAACGCTCGCTTCAACGAAATATCTGGGAGTGAGGTTAGACAGCAAACTCAAATTCTCGGATCACATAAGAGGGGCCTGCGAAAGAGCTGCGCGTATAATAGCGCAGTTGAGTAGATTAATGGCAAACACAGGTGGCCCAAAGCCATGCACAAGGAAGTTGCTTGCATCAGCCTCGGATTCTATACTCTTATATGGTGCAGAAATCTGGGCGAACGCAATGAAAGACCGGAAGGACCGGGTCACCCACACCTCGGTCCAACGCAGAGGGGCGCTGCGAATATCTTCGGGTTACCGCACGGTATCAGCTGAAGCTGTCCTGGTCGTTGCGGGAATCATACCGATATATCTTCTCGTTGAGGAAAGAAAAGCAATATACGATAACGGATCGCAAGCAAGTAGAGCTGCTGTTGCCATGCAGGCGCGAGAAGAATCGATCCGACGCTGGCAAGATCAGTGGAGCAACAGCATCGTAGGAATGTGGACTAGGCAACTATTCCCTGAACTGAATCCATGGTTGAAGCGACCGCACGGAGAGGTAGACTTTTACCTGACCCAGTTTCTAACGGGACACGGTTACTTCCGCAAATACCTACACAGAATGGGTAAGATTGATAACCCGAGCTGCCTGTGCTGTGGGAAAATAGACGATGTACGCCACACTTTCTTCGAATGCAGGCACTTCTCCGATCAGCGAAGGAGGGTAGAAGAGGTACTTGGCGACCTATCCCCGGGCAGTGTCATCATTAACATGACCTGTCGAAGAGACAGATGTGATGCGGTCAGCACATATGTGAGGCATATACTTACCAGTAAACGAGAAGACGGATGCCTAGCCCATTAGCGTGAGAGTAGCAATAGAGCTCACATAGCGCGCACCCGTACCCGAAGTAAAGCTGAACGCGGTCCCAGGTACGGGGATTTACGCGGGACGTGGAAAGTTAGGTTTTAGTGGGTAGGCCTTCGTGGAAGAAGGGAGTCCTACACTCGGAGAGTCTCGCAGTGAGGCTTAAATATCCCGGTCAGTGCATAAAGCATTTCCTCTGTTACGTCGCTGGTATTGTGTATAAAGCCACGCCGTTGAGTTCTTAGCGCGGCGCCATAACCTGTGCTTACGAAACAAACCCGCTCGTCAGCTGTCAGAGCATTTTCACCTGCTGTTCTCCGCTAACATCAACATCTTTCAGCGAGCCTTTGGAAGCGAGCGGAAGTATTTCATTAAACAACTAAAATTATCATCATAATCTAATATTTATCAATAAATATCTTTGTAATCAAGTAGCTTATAAATGCATAGTTAAACACAAGTGTAAGTTGAATTAATTATATTGTTGAATCTGTGAATCTCAATAGAAAAATAAATTGCAGATTTTAGCGCTAAACACATCCATAAACGTGTTGCTGAAAATATTGTTTAATTAGCATTGGCGCTAACATTTCTAAAATACTTTGGTGTTTAATACTTCGCTCGAGAGCTCTTCATAAGCTTGCAGAACACAGGGATTTACAACTTTAAATCTCAGCTTTATAGACTGCATTGGGGACACTAATCACGCGGTGCGACCTAACCTCAACCTTTAGTTAAAGTACTAGGTGAAATGGCATTTAGTTTATCGAAGGTGAGCGGCATACCCTCTGATGGTATAGTCACCGACACAATTATCTTCACAACCAATTCCGTTACAACAGCCACGACTGGCGTTGCTATCTCTATCGGCGACACGGTTAGTACTAGCGGGAGCGCGTCAATGGAGATGCTCGCGCCACCACCTGCGCTAACAACTACGGCTGGATTGGGAACTGTAACTAAGGCAAGTACAGTTATCGCATCAACTCCTCGTCAAGCTGGAGGTGTTTTTGCTGAAACCGAAACGTCACCACTTCGTACACGGTCAGGGATTTTGCGAACGGAGGAAACCACGTAAGCGCGCACGCATACCACGCACAAGTGCATCTATAATTGCTCCCATAGGTGAAGAAAGAACTCAGGTAACTTGGTGTCCTATGACATATACCTCTGCATCGCACGGAACTGAAAATGCAGGTCCATCACTGAATATTTGTGGTGAGTTAAACAGTCTCAACAAAAATCGAAACACTTCCCAACAAATATCTTACCTAATACTGTAGGTATTTTTTCAGATTTGAATAGAAATTTAGCACCGCTCCACAGTACGACACCTTTAATGCCTCACGCGAATATTTTTGCAAACCCGACTAATGTAACAGAAAATCATTCGTTTCACCCCTCGTTGGCTGATATAACCCTCTCGTCCTCACAGGTTGCTACGCGCCACGTTATGTACAAAGATTTACCAACGTTTTCCGGTAACCCTGAATAGTGGCCCGTGTTAATCGCGAATATGAGCAGTCTAGGAAAGGTCTGAGAAAGGTGTGATTTCACCGATCAAGAGAACCTTATACAACTACAAAAGTGCCTCAAGGGCCCGGCACATTGAGAATGCTCTACGGGCGACCTGACGTTATACATCACACTTAGCAGCGAAAACTACGACAACATACGAACGTAAAAATGGAAAAGATGGAAACTCTAATAAATTTTGCATTGGCAGTGCAAAATTACCGCGCAACCATGCAAGCGATCGGGCTGAGCGACTACTTGAAGATCCAATGCTAATAAATAAACTTTTAACGAAATTACCATGCGAGTTGAAACTAGATTGGGGTAGATATAGGTTGACACATATGAGGGTAGACTTAAAGTCCGATGAGTGGCTTTTTAATTTAGCAACGTGTGCTAGTCAGGTTACTCCAATTAGCAATGTGTCTGGTCAAACAGAAGAGAAGTCTGCTCACAGACGAGGCGAAAGATCAATGGCACACGATGTCGTCGATGCGAATAAGGGGGTGTCCTAAATGCGGCAAGGACCATCGTCTCTCCGATTGTGCTGATTTTCGAAGCTTGAGCGGAGATGCAAGATGGCGGATGGTTCGCGATTCTAAATTGTGCATTTGTTGTTTTAGACGGCATTTTGTCCGTCGGTGCAACTCAAGTAAGCTATGTGGTATTGATGGTTGTAAAACGCGACATAACCCGATGCTGTATGGTTCCACGCAAACTAATGCTAGGACCTCGGTACAAAGAACGACACTGTTATGTTTCATGGAAAGAATTCTCAAGAATTATTTCGGTACGTGCCGGTAACACTCTACAACAAAGAAAAGTCCATTGACACGTTTGCGTTTATAGACGAAGGGTCTGCTTGTACTCTGGTCGAACATGAAGTGACAGATGAACTTGACATCAACGGACCAACAAAGGAGCTATGTTTGCAGTGGACAGGGGAAATTTTGCAGAGCGAAGCTGACTCGAAATGTGTATCCATCCAAATTTCCGCCCAAAGAAACGGTGCGAAACAATTTTGTTTACACGGCGTCCGTACGGTATCAAACCTGAACTTACCTGTTCAAACGCTTGAACTGTCTACAATAACTGCGCGTGGACATCTTAAGAAAATTCCGATCTCTCCATACAAAGCGGTGCGAGCACGAATCCTTATAGGCCTTGATAATTTAAAATTAGGTGCGCCTTTGGAGATACGGGAAGGCAAGGGAGACGATCTTATGGCAGCAAAGTGTAAGTTAGGGTGGTCAGTTTACGGCCGAAAAGATGAAGCGGAGTCTTCCCTTTCCCGCGTAATGCACGTATGTAACGTTGACGATCGCCTCGAAGAACTCGTAAAGTCCCATTTCTCGCTTGAGGCTATAGGTACCCGTCCCTTTAAACCTTTGATGTCAAAGGAGAATGAACGTTGTCAGCTTATTATGGACTTGAAAACACGATATCTGCCGGATGAGAAACGATGGGAAACTGGACTACTCTGGAAACACGATCACATTGAACTACCGAATTCTTTGCCGATGGCTTACCGTCGCCTTCGCTGTTTGGAAAATAAAATGGTCCGAGATCTGGACCTGAAATCTTTCCTCGTCGATACAATTAGGGATTATGAACGTAAAGGCTACATTAGGAAGACGACACCTGAAGAAAATATAGCTAGCGGCAAATCGTGGTATATTCCGATATTTACTGTGACCAATGTAAACAAAAATAAAAGACGCCTAGTTTGGGATGCTGCTGCCGCAGTCAATAACGTGGCACTCAATTCCGTACTGATGAAAGGACCGGATCTCTCTAACTCACTAATAGGGATTCTCATTAGGCTTCGGGAGAGGCCTATTGCCCTTTGTGGTGATATTAGAGAGATGTTCCACCAGATACGTGTGTGCGCGGATGACCAGGTTGCGCAAAAGTTCTTGTGGCGTGATGGTGATGCCACTAGGGATCCGGACACGTACGTCATGGAGGTCATGACCTTTGGTGCAAGCTGTTCCCCGTCATTAGCGAATTTCTTCAAAGATAAAAACGCGTCACGTTTCCAATATGAACATCCTGTAGCAGTTAAGGCCATTTTGGAGAACACATATGTGGATGACTGGCTGCAAAGCACGACTTCCGTGGATGAGATGATACGTCTGGCTACGAAGGTGAGAGATATTCACGCCGACGGGGGATTCGAAATGCGTAACTGGATATCCAACTCCAAAGATGTCTTATTTGCATTAACGAGCCAATCGGTCCAGGGTATTAAAAATATCGACCAAGCAGACGCGAAGCACGAGAAAGTGCTGCTGGCGTCCTAGACGAAAACATCACTCCCTCAAAACGGCAGATCTTAAGGGTAATAATGACGGTGTTTGACCCCTTGGGCCTCCTTGGGGTTTTTATGATTTACGCGAAAATCCTTATGCAGGAGGTATGTCGTTCCGGTGTCCAGTGGGACGAACTAGTCCATCGCGAAGAAGAAGGGAAATGGTTTCGTTGGGTTCGTCATTTGCGAAAAATCCCAGATATTCGCATTTCACGTTGTTTTCCGCTGGTAAGTTTTTCGGAGGAACTGGAATTGCACACCTTCGTGGATGCTAGTATTGATGCTTACGCTACCGTAGTCTACCTGCGAGCAAAGCGAGGGCCAGATATCTCTTGCAGTCTAGTAGCGTCTAAAACAAGGGTCTCCCCTCTTAAACCGGTATCGATTCCAAGACTAGAATTAATGGGTGCAATATTGGGATTTCGGCTATGTCGGTTTATTTCAAATGAGCTTTCAGTCGCAGTCAATCGCCGCTTATTCTGGTGTGACTCTAAAAATGTGTTATTCTGGATAAGGTCAGACGCAAGGAAGTTTCAACAATTTGTTGCAGTACGTGTGGGAGAGATATTAGAGGACACTAACGTTGACGAGTGGCGCTGGGTTCCATCAGTGGATAACGTCGCAGATGAAGGTACGAAATGGGCAAAAGATCCGGAATTTAGCAGCACAAATAGGTGGTTCACAGGGCCACCATTCCTACAAGAAACTGAAGATAAGTGGCCTGCAGCAAATCTCAACGAAACATATGAGACGGAAATGATCTGTCATGTAGAGATGCAATCGTCGCAACAGTCACCATTGGGGATTTCGATACCCGACCCCTCGCGGTTCTCTACCTGGGAAAAGCTGTGCAGAGCCCAGCGTTGCATACTTCTCTTTCTCCAAAACATTTCACGGGTAGCAAATGTATCAAGTCATTTTAAGAACTTTATCGGAGCAGCTGATGTAGAAGCTGCTGAGTTCGCTATTATTCGGCGCTGTCAAGAAGATGCCTTTGGAAAGGAAATAAATTGTATCAAAGCCGGTAAGACAGTTCCACGCGAAAGCATCCTCTTTAAGTGCTCGCCATACATCGACGACTTAGGTCTGCTTAGAGTACGGGGTAGAATCGATATGGCAGAAAACGTTTCATTTGAAACAAAACGACCCTTAATCTTACCATGCCACAGCCGCATAACGCAGCTCATCGTCGACCTTTATCATCGTCAATTCCACCATCATCACAATGAAATAGTAGTCAACGAAATGAGACAGCGTTATTTCATACCAGGCATGAGGGCAGTAGTTAGGGAAACGACAAAATCATGTCAATGGTGTCGAATTCGGCGCGCTGTTCCGAGACCGCCAGAAATGGGTGAACTTCCAAAAGAGACGCTGGCGACATTCTCCAGGCCCTTCACGAACACAGGCATTGACTTTTTTGGGCCCTTCGAAGTAGCCGTTGGCAGACGCCGTGAGAAACGATGGGAGTTCTCTTTACGTGCTTGATGATCCGCGCTGTCCACATCGAAATATCGTCTTCGCTTTCCACTGATTCATTCTTACTGGTTTTAAAGCAGTTTATGGCGCGACGTGGTACTCCCCAATGTATTTGGACGGATAATGGAACGAATTTCCGCGGAGCTAGCCGCGTTCTGGAAAAAAAAATTCAGCGCTTGTCGTGCGGTGATGTTGAACGCCGCTACCCAAAAATAAAGTGTAACTTTATACCACCCGTATCACCTCATATGGGTGGCTCATGGGAACGAATGGTTAGATCAGTCAAATCAATTTTAATTGATATTTTGAAAACACCAAGTTTGAGAGAGGAGTGCCTTCGGGCGACTTTAGCTGACGTGGAACATATTTTAAATTCTCGTCCGCTGACCTACCTGCCCCTTGACGCTCCGCAAATGGAGGCATTAACACCCAACCACTACCTTTTAGGAAGTTCGAGTGGTATTCGCATGGGTGATGAAACTAAAGGAAGCGGTCCTACACTCAACAAAATATTTGGTATCTCAAGCCAGATAGCAGATCAATTCTCGAAGCGATGGATTCGCGAATGCTTACCCAGCTTGACAAGACGTGCGAAATGGCTCGAAAGGTCACCAGATCCTGTTGAACTTAACGACGTCGTCATTATAGTAGACGACAACACCAAACGGAATATTTGGCGAAAGGGAATAGTAGTCGACGTTCATAGGAGCAAAGTTTGAGAGGTGCGCAGCGCAGTCGTGAGAACAACCGATGGATTACTCACTCGTCCCGTCGTGAAGCTCGCCAAGTTGGACGTCAAGGAGTAAACCTCGCAAGATTTACGAAGTTTATCGAGAGGGGATGTTACGTCGCTGGTATTGTGTATAAATCCACGCCATTGAGTTTTTAGCGCGGCGCCATAACAAAAAAACCCGCTAATCAGCTGTCAGTGCATTTTCACCTGTTGTTCTCCGCTAACATCAACATCTTTCTTTTTCAACGAGCCTTTGGAAGCGAGCGGAAGTATTTCATTAAACAACTAAAATTAACAGCATAATCTAATATTTATCAATAAATATATTTGTAATCAAGTTGCTTATATTTGCATAGTTAAACACAAGTGTAAGTTGAATTAATTATATTGTTGAATCTGTGAATCTCAATAGAAAAATAAATTGCAGATTTTAGCGCTACACACATCCATAAACGTGCTGCTGAAAATATTGTTTAATTAGCATTGGCGCTAACATCCTCCTTCCACGAAACACAAAAAAAAAAACTTTAACTTTAACTTTAGCTTTAACTTTGACTTTGACTTTAACTTTAACCTTAACTTTAACTTTAACTACAACTTTAACTTTAACTTTAGCTTTAACTTTAATTTTAACTGTAACTGTAACTTTAACTTTAAGCAAGGGTGACACCTTACCGAAACTGCTGGTAGGTTAATATCGGCATCGTCTCCGTCTCGTTAAAACCTTGGCAGGTCTTCAAGTACGTTCAAAGCACGTCGCCATTAAGTTGTTGGTGCAGGCTCAGTTGAGACGACTCCTGACAAACGCTGTATTCTGGCTCTGTACACAGACTACCATAAGGACCTGTGTCAACCCACGCGTGGCCTCCCAGCTTTTGCAAAGATAACCACGGGAATTGAAGATAGCTACTGCACATCGTGCGGAGATAGCGGCTTGAAGCCGAGACCCAATAGAACAAATGAACAACAAAATGAAAACAACAAACGCAGATAAAAGTAGAGAAAGCGAAAAAGAAAGGGGCGATGAAGTGGTGGTCAGAGCACTAAAGTGCTGAGATCGCCGGTTTTAACAACCCCCGCTAAAGCGACCTTGTCGGTAATGCCCACACAAGGCATCGAATCGGCGGAAAAGACACAGGCGCGACAACCCCAGCCAGTCAACACCTGCTACTGCAAGGGAAAAAGCGTCGGTCAGCTCACCCAGTGTCGTTGCACAGCGCGCTGTTGAGAAGGAGAAACGTGCGACTCCGCCAAGAGGCCCACTCTCATACACAAGCCTCGAAGGGAAGGGCCAAGACGAGCTGCTGGAGTACGCGGTATCAGTGCTGCGCGAGATGCAGGAATCCGCTCTCAAGCAGAAGACCGTGTCCAAGGACACAAAAACCGGTATGGCTCTTCTTGAAGAAGCGTCAAGCTGCATGGGATCGTTAAGGGCCCAATAGCTAGATGGGAGCAGAGAATCGGGCCGAAAAAACAAGAGGGCACGAACGAGCACAGTTTCCCATTCAGAGCACCTGGAAGCCAAAAAGAAACGAGATGAAAGAACAAATACGCTTTCAGAAGGTGAATCTTGGTCCAATGTAGCGCGCCGGAGGCTGAGACAGCGGGCCCAGCCAGCCAGGCAGGAAACCCCCGTCCAAGCTCATAAAGCTCAAAAACGGGCGAGAAAAAGGAGACAAGCAGCAACTTTTGTGGTAAAACAGGTGGAAGGCAAAAGCTATGCCCAGGTGCTAGGTGCCATAACGTACTGATTGAAACGGCGCGCTGGAGTGACCAGACGGCCTTCAGAGCAGCTATAGGCAGTGCAGTAGGAGAGGTCGGTGAAGCACAACATCTTTCCAAGCGGATGAAGTTGGAAGTACTTGGCATGGACTGTCTCACAACTGAAACAGAAATCCAAGACGCAATAAGAAGGGAGGTCGGAGAAGAAGAAATCACTAGACCTCTCCGTGTCTCTGTGTTCGCAGCAAACCAAAGAGAACAGAAAATGGCGGTCGTCGAAGTGGACGAGAATATTTGCAACGCCCTACTCAAAAGAGGTAAAATTCCTATCGGATGGATACAGTGCCGAATCAGACAGCGAGTAGAAGTGCAACGTTGCTTTAAGTGTCTCGGCTACGGACACCGGAAGGCTGAATGCAAGGGTCCAGACAGGAGTAACGCCTGATGGAAGTGCGGGCAGAGCGGCCACAAAGCTTCGGCCTGTACCGCAGCTCCAAAATGTTACCTGGGTAATACACAGAAGCTCAATCATGTCCCTGGCTCTGGAGCATGCAGCATTTTCAGAGCGGCACTCGCTGTTGCAAAGGCCAAAATCTCAATTCAATAGTGATTAGTTTTATCCAAGGTAACCTAAACCGGAGCAGACTTGCTGATGAGCTACTAAAATAGTTGGTCTTAGACCATAAAGCTAACTGCTATAATCAGCGAACCTTATAGAGCCCGAAATGATTGGCACATAGACAACACCGGTACCGCCGCAATCTGGATGACAGATGAAAACGCCAATATTGTGAATCGTGTTGCCGGACACATCTACGTCCGCCTAACTACGAAAAATGCCACAATAGTAAGCTGCTACTTGTCCCCGAATGATCCCATTCAAACGTTCAGGGACAAGTTTGAACTTATTGAAGACGACCTGAGGGACTTAACTAGTAACCTGATTGTGGCGGGAGACTTTAACGCAAGAGCCGGCGAATGGGGAATGCTGTAGACTAACACCCGTGGAAGATTAGTCCTTGAGATGGCAGCCAGGCTCGGTTTGGACGTGCTTAACACTGGTACGACCCCTACATACTGTAATCAAGTAGCTTATATTTGCATAGTTAAACACAAGTGTCAGTTGAATTAATTATATTGTTGAATCTGTGAATCTCAATAGAAAAATAAATTGCAGATTTTAGCGCTAAACACATCCATAAACGTGTTGCTGAAGATATTGTTTAATTAGCATTGGCGCTAACATTTCTAAAATACTTTGGTGTTTAATACTTCGCTCGAGAGCTCTTCATAAGCTTGCAGAAAACAGGGATTTACAACTTTAAATCTCAGCTTTATAGACTGCATTGGGGACATTAATCACGCGGTGCGACCTAACCTCAACCTTTATTAAAGTACTAGGTTGTATTTAGTTTATCGAAGGTGAGCGGCATACCCTCTGATGGTATAGTCACCGACACAACTATCTTCACTACCAATTCCGTCACAACAGCCACGACTGGCGTTGCTATCTCTACCGGCGACACGGTTAGTACTACCGGGAGCGCGTCAATGGAGATGCTCGCGCCACCACCTGCACTAACAACTACGGCTGGATTGGGAACTGTAACTAAGGCAAGTACAGTTATCGCATCAACCCCTCGTGAAGCTGGAGGTGTTTTTGCTGAAACCGAAACTTCACCACTTCGTACACGGTCAGGGATTTTGCGAACGGAGAAACCAGGTAAGCGCGCACGCATACCACGCACAAGTGCATCTATAATTGCTCCGATAGGCGAAGAAAGAACTCAGGTAACTTGGTGTCCTATGACATATACCTCTGCATCGCACGGAACTGAAAATGCAGGTCCATCACTGAATATTTGTGGTGAGTTAAACAGTCTCAACATAAATAATCGAAACACTTCCCAACAAATATCTTATACGACGAATGCGTCGTCGGCCTTTGTATCGGCACCATATAGCATACGGTCAAACAACACAAGATCCTCCATAGGTTGAGCTGGGTTTGGCTACGATCCAGTGTATACGTGGTCTCAATACGCAATGGCAGGTAGGGTTGGCGGATCTAGCTCCACCATGCATGACAGCGGATTGTTTTCTGGTATGGGTCGACCTAATACTGCAGGTATTTTTTCAAATGCAGATTTGAATAGAAATTTAGCACCGCTCCACAGTACGACACCTTTAATGCCTCACGCGAATATTTTTGCAAACCCGACTAATGTAACAGAAAATCATTCGTTTCACCCCTCGTTGGCTGATATAACCCTCTCGTCCTCACAGGTTGCTACGCGCCACGTTATGTACAAAGATTTACCAACGTTTTCCGGTAACCCTGAATAGTGGCCCGTGTTAATCGCGAATATGAGCAGTCTAGGAAAGGTCTGAGAAAGGTGTGATTTCACCGATCAAGAGAACCTTATACAACTACAAAAGTGCCTCAAGGGCCCGGCACATTGAGAAGGCTCTACGGGCGACCTGACGTTATACATCACACTTAGCAGCGAAAACTACGACAACATACGAACGTAAAAATGGAAAAGATGGAAACTCTAATAAATTTTGCATTGGCAGTGCAAAATTACCGCGCAACCATGCAAGCGATCGGGCTGAGCGACTACTTGAAGATCCAATGCTAATAAATAAACTTTTAACGAAATTACCATGCGAGTTGAAACTAGATTGGGGTAGATATAGGTTGACACATATGAGGGTAGACTTAAAGTCCGATGAGTGGCTTTTTAATTTAGCAACGTGTGCTAGTCAGGTTACTCCAATTAGCAATGTGTCTGGTCAAACAGAAGAGAAGTCTGCTCACAGACGAGGCGAAAGATCAATGGCACACGATGTCGTCGATGCGAATAAGGGGGTGTCCTAAATGCGGCAAGGACCATCGTCTCTCCGATTGTGCTGATTTTCGAAGCTTGAGCGGAGATGCAAGATGGCGGATGGTTCGCGATTCTAAATTGTGCATTTGTTGTTTTAGACGGCATTTTGTCCGTCGGTGCAACTCAAGTAAGCTATGTGGTATTGATGGTTGTAAAACGCGACATAACCCGATGCTGTATGGTTCCACGCAAACTAATGCTAGGACCTCGGTACAAAGAACGACACTGTTATGTTTCATGGAAAGAATTCTCAAGAATTATTTCGGTACGTGCCGGTAACACTCTACAACAAAGAAAAGTCCATTGACACGTTTGCGTTTATAGACGAAGGGTCTGCTTGTACTCTGGTCGAACATGAAGTGACAGATGAACTTGACATCAACGGACCAACAAAGGAGCTATGTTTGCAGTGGACAGGGGAAATTTTGCAGAGCGAACCTGACTCGAAATGGGTATCCATCCAAATTTCCGCCCAAAGAAACGGTGCGAAACAATTTTGTTTACACGGCGTCCGTACGGTATCAAACCTGAACTTACCTGTTCAAACGCTTGAACTGGCTACAATAACTGCGCATGGACATCTTAAGAAAATTCCGATCTCTCCATACAAAGCGGTGCGAGCACGAATCCTTATAGGCCTTGATAATTTAAAATTAGGTGCGCCTTTGGAGATACGGGAAGGCAAGGGAGACGATCTTATGGCAGCAAAGTGTAAGTTAGGGTGGTCAGTTTACGGCCGAAAAGATGAAGCGGAGTCTTCCCTTTCCCGCGTAATGCACGCATGTAACGTTGACGATCGCCTCGAAGAACTCGTAAAGTCCCATTTCTCGCTTGAGGCCATAGGTACCCGTCCCTTTAAACCTTTGATGTCAAAGGAGAATGAACGTTGTCAGCTTATTATGGACTTGAAAACACGATATCTGCCCGATGAGAAACGATGGGAAACTGGACTACTCTGGAAACACGATCACATTGAACTACCGAATTCTTTGCCGATGGCTTACCGTCGCCTTCGCTGTTTGGAAAATAAAATGGTCCGAGATCTGGACCTGAAATCTTTCCTCGTCGATACAATTAGGGATTATTAACGTAAAGGCTACATTAGGAAGACGACACCTGAAGAAAATATAGCTAGCGGCAAATCGTGGTATATTCCCATATTTACTGTGACCAATGTAAACAAAAATAAAAGACGCCTAGTTTGGGATGCTGCTGGTGCAGCCAATAACGTGGCACTCAATTCCGTACTGTTGAAAGGACCGGATCTCTCTAACTCACTAATAGGCATTCTCATTAGGTTTCGGGAGAGGCCTATTGCCCTTTGTGGTGATATTAGAGAGATGTTCCACCAGATACGTGTGTGCGCGGATGACCAGGTTGCGCAAAAGTTCTTGTGGCGTGATGGTGATGCCACTAAGGATCCGGACACGTACGTCATGGAGGTCATGACCTTTGGTGCAAGCTGTTCCCCGTTATTAGCGAATTTCTTCAAAGATAAAAACGCGTCACGTTTCCAAGATGAACATCCTGTAGCAGTTAAGGCCATTTTGGAGAACACATATGTGGATGACTGGCTGCAAAGCACGACTTCCGTGGATGAGATGATACGTCTGGCTACGAAGGTGAGAGATATTCACGCCGACGGGGGATTCGAAATGCATAACTGGATATCCAACTCCAAAGATGTCTTATTTGCATTAACGAGCCAATCGGTCCAGGGTATTAAAAATATCGACCAAGCAGACGCGAAGCACGAGAAGGTGCTGCTGGCGTCCTAGACGAAAACATCACTCCCTCAAAACGGCAGCTCTTAAGGGTAATAATGACGGTGTTTGACCCCTTGGGCCTCCTTGAGGTATGGTGTTCCGGTGTCCAGTGGGACGAACTAGTCCATCGCGAAGAAGAAGGGACATGGTTTCGTTGGGTTCGTCACTTGCGAAAAATCCCAGATATTCGCATTCCACGTTGTTTTCCGCTGGTAAGTTTTTCGGAGGAACTGGAATTGCACACCTTCGTGGATGCTAGTATTGATGCTTACGCTGCCGTAGTCTACCTGCGAGCAAAGAGAGGGTCAGATATCTCTTTCAGTCTAGTAGCGTCTAAAACAAGGGTCTGCCCTCTTAAACCGGTATCGATTCCAAGACTAGAATTAATGGGTGCAATATTGGGATTTCGCCTATGTCGGTTTATTTCAAATGAGCTTTCAGTCGCAGTCAATCGCCGCTTATTCTGGTGTGACTCTAAAAATGTGTTATTATGGATAAGGTCAGACGCAAGGAAGTTTCAACAAATTGTTGCAGTACGTGTGGGAGAGATATTAGAGGACACCAAAGTTGACGAGTGGCGCTGGGTTCCATCAGTGGATAACCTCGCAGATGAAGGTACGAAATGGGCAAAAGATCCGGAATTTAGCAGCACAAATAGGTGGATCACAGGGCCACCATTCCTACAAGAATTTGAAGATAAGTGGCCTGCAGCAACGAAAACGAACGAAAAATATGAGACGGAAATGATCTGTCATTTAGAGATGCAATCGTCGCAACAGTCACCATTGGGGATTTCGATACCCGACCCCTCGCGGTTATCTACCTGGGAAAATCCGTGCAGAGCCCAGCGTTGCATACTTCTCTTTCTCCAAAACATTTCACGGGTAGCAAATGTATCAAGTTATTTTAAGAACTTTATCGGAGCAGCTGATGTAGAAGCTGCTGAGTTCGCTATTATTCGGCGCTGTTAGGAAGATGCCTTTGGAAAGGAAATAAATTGTATCAAAGCCGGTAAGACAGTTCCACGCGAAAGCATCCTCTTTAAGTGCTCGCCATACATCGACGACTTAGGTCTGCTTAGAGTACGGGGTAGAATCGATATGGCAGAAAACGTTTCATTTGAAACAAAACGACCCTTAATCTTACCACGCCACAGCTGCATAACGCAGCTCATCGTCGACCTTTATCATCGTCAATTCTACCATCATCACAATGAAATAGTGGTCAACGAAATGAGACAGCGTTATTTCATACCAGGCATGAGGGCAGTAGTTAGGGAAACGACAAAATCATGTCAATGGTGTCGAATTCGGCGCGCTGTTCCGAGACCGCCAGAAAGGTGAACTGCCAAAATTGAGACTGGCGACATTTTCCAGGCCTTTCACGAACACAGGCATTGACTTTTTTGGGCCCTTCGAAGTAGCCGTTGGCAGACGCCGTGAGAAACGATGGGGAGTTCTCTTTACATGCTTGACGATCCGCGCTGTCCACATCGAAATATCGTCTTCGCTTTCCACTGATTCATTCCTACTGGTTTTAAAGCAGTTTATGGCGCGACGTGGTACTCCCCAATGTATTTGGACGGATAATGGAACGAATTTCCGCGGAGCTAGCCGCGTTCTGGAAGAAGAAATTCAGCGCTTGTCGTGCGGTGATGTTGAACGCCGCTACCCAAAAATAAAGTGGAACTTTATACCACCCGTATCGCCTCATATGGGTGGCTCATGGGAACGAATGGTTAGAGCAGTCAAATCAATTTTAATGGATATTTTGAAAACACCAAGTTTGAGAGAGGATTGCCTTCGGGCGACTTTAGCTGACGTGGAACATATTTTAAATTCTCGTCCGCTGACCTACCTGCCCCTTGACGCTCCGCAAATGGAGGCATTAACACCCAACCACTTCCTTTTAAGAAGTTCGGGTGGTATTCGCTTGGGTGATGAAACTAAAGGAAGCGGTCCTACACTCAACAAAATATTTCGTATCTCAAACCAGATAGCAGATCAATTCTCGAAGCGATGGATTCGCGAATGCTTACCCAGCTTGACAAGACATGCGGAATGGCTCGAAAGGTCATCTGATCCTGTTGAACTTAACGACGTCGTCATTATAGTAGACGACAACACAAAACGGAATATTTGGCGAAAGGGCATAGTAGTCGACGTTCATAGGAGCAAAGATCGAGAGGTGCGCAGCGCAGTCGTGAGAACAACCGATGGATTACTCACTCGTCCCGTCGTGAAGCCCGCCAAGCTGGACGTCAAGGAGTAAACCTCGCAAGATTTTCGAAGCTTACCGAGGGGGGGATGTTACGTCGCTGGTATTGTGTATAAATCCACGCCGTTGAGTTGTTAGCGCTGCGCCATAACAAAAAAACCCGCTCGTCAGCTGTCAGTGCATTTTCACCTGTTGTTCTCCGCTAACATCAACATCTTTCTTTTTCAATGAGCCTTTGGAAGCGAGCGGAAGTATTTCATTAAACAACTAAAATTAACAGCATAATCTAATATTTATCAATAAATATCTTTGTAATCAAGTAGCTTATATTTGCATAGTTAAACCCAAGTGTAAGTTGAATTAGTTATATTGTTGAATCTGTGAATCTCAATAGAAAAATAAATTGCAGATTTTAGCGCTACACACATCCATAAACGTGTTGCCGAAAATATTGTTTAATTAGCATTGGCGCTAACATCCTCCGTCCACGAAACACAAAAAAAAAACTTTAACTTTAACTTTAACTTTAACTCTAACTTTAACTTTAACTTTAACTGTAATTGTAACTTTAACTTTAACTTTAAGCAAGGGTGACACCTTACCGAAACTGCTGGTAGGTTAATATCGGCATCGTCTCCGTCTCGTTAAAACCTTGGCAGGTCTTCAAGTTCGAAGCACGTCGCCATTAAGTTGTTGGTGCAGGCTCAGTTGAGACAACTCCTGACTAACGCTGTATTCTGGCTCTGTACACAGACTACCATAAGGACCTGTGTCAACCCACGCGTGGCCTCCCTGCTTTTGCAAAGATAACCACGGGAATTGAAGACGGCTACTGCACATCGTGCGGAGATAGCGGCTTGAAGCGGAGACCCAATAGAACAAATGAACAACAAAATAAAAACAATAAACGCAGATAAAAGTAGAGAAAGCGAGAAAGAAAAGGACGATGAAGCGGTGGTCAAAAAGAGCACTAAAGTGCTGAGATCGCCGGGTTTAACAACCCCCGCTAAAGCGACCTTGTCGGTAATGCCCACACAAGGCATCGAATCGGCGGAAAAGACATAGGCTGCGAAAACACAGCTGCGCGACAACCCCAGCCCAGTCAACACCTGCTACTGCAAGGGAAAAAGCGGCGGTCAGCTCACCCAGTGTCGTTGCACAGCGCGCTGTTGGGAAGGAGAAACGTGCGACTCCGCCAAGAGGCTCACTCTCATACATAAGCCTCGAAGGGTAGAGCCAAGACGAGCTGCTGGAATACGCGGTATCAGTGCTGCGCGAGATGCAGGAATCCGCTCTCAAGCAGAAGACCGTGTCCAAGGACACAAAAACCGGTATGCCTTTTCTCGAAGAAGCGTTAAGCTGCATGGGATCGTTAAGGGCACAAGAGGTAGATGAGAGCAGAGAATCGGGCCGAAAAAACAAGAGGGCACGAACGAGCACAGATTCCCATTCAAAGGACTTGGAAGCCAAAAAGAAACGAGATGAAAGAACAAATACGCTTTCACAAGGTGATTCTTGGTCCAATGTATCGCGCCGGAGGCTGAAAGAGCGGGCCCAGCCAGCCAAGCAGGCAACCCCCGTCCAAGCTCCTAAAGCTCAAAAACGGGCGAGAAAAAGGAGATAAGCAGCAACTTTTGTGGTAAAACCTGTGGAAGGCAAAAGCTATGCCCAGGTACTAGGTGCCATACGCCGCCAGCTCCGCCCTAATGACACAGGTACGGTGGTACGGTCAGTACGAAAAACCAAATCTGATAACGTACTGATTGAAACGGCGCGCTGCAGTGACCAGACGGCCTTCAGAGCAGCTATAGGTAGTGCAGAAGGAGAGGTCGGTGAAGCACAACAGCTTTCCAAGCGGATGAAGTTGGAAATACTTGGCATGGACTGTCTCACAACTGAAACAGAAATCCAAGACGCAATCAGAAGGGAGGTCGGAGAAGAAGAAATCACTAGACCTCTCTGTGTCTCTTTGTTCGCAGCAAACTAAAGAGAACAGAAAATGGCGGTCGTCGAAGTGGACGAGAATATTGGCAACGCCCTGCTCAAAAGAGGTAAAATTCCTATCGGATGGACACAGTGCCGAATCAGACAGCGAGCAGAAGTGCAACGCTGCTTTAGGTGTCTCGGATACGGACACCGGAAGGCTGAATGCAAGGGTCCAGACAGGAGTAACGCCTGCTGGAAGTGTGGGCAAGGCGGCCACAAAGCTTCGGCCTGTACCGCAGCTCCAAAATGTTACCTATGTAATACACAGAAGCTCGATCATGTCCCTGGCTCTGGAGCATGCAGCATTTTCAGAGCGGCACTCGCTGTTGCAAAGGCCAAAATCGCAATTCAATAGTGATTAGTTTTATCCAAGGCAACCTAAACCGGAGCAGAATTGCTGATGAGCTACTACAACAGTTGGTCTTAAACCATAAAGCTAACTGCGTTATCATCAGCGAACCTAATAGAGCCCGAAATGATTGGCACATAAACAACACCGGCACCGCCGCAATCTGAATGACAGATGCAAACGCCAATATTGTGAATCGTGTTGCCGGACAAGGCTACGTCCGCCTAACTACGAATAATACCACAATAGTAAGCTGCTACTTGTCCCCTAATGATCCCATTCAAACGTTCAGGGACAAGCTTGAACTTATTGAAGACGACCTGAGGGACTTAACTAGTAACCTGGTTGTGGCGGGAGACTTTAACGCAAGAGCCGTCGAATGGGGAATGCCGCAGACTAACACTCGTGGAAGGTTAGTCCTTGAGATGGCAGCCAGGCTCGGTTTGAACGTGCTTAACACTGGTACGACCCCTACATACCGACGGTCAGGCTTTGGATACTCGATCCCCGATGTAACGCTAGTGTCAGAAAGCCTGCTGCTGCCCGCTGCTTCATGGAGAGTCATAGAGGATCTGACTGGCAGCGATCACAATTACATCACTTTCCACCTAAACGATCCCGGTCAGAGGCAGATTCCGAATGGGCCACGTAGAACAATAGCATGGGATGCATCCAAGGTGGACTCTGCCACGTACTCCGCATCAGTACTGGGGGATGCCCGACGGATAATAAACAACTCCAGTCCGACGGAAGAGAAGGTTAAAAAGACAATGAGCTGTCTTCGCCACGCTTGCAATCTCTTATGCCACGGAGGGGAGTGTGGAGGGGTAAAAAGCAGGTATACTGGTGGAACAGCGAAATTGCGGAGCTACGGAAAATATGCCACAGGATGCGAAGGCTAGCAACTCGCGCGCGCGGCAGGCCTGAGGCTGTAGAAAAGTCGGAAGCGTACAAAGGAGCGAAGAAAGCTCTTAGTGCTGACATTAACCAAAGCAAGCTTACGTGCTGGAAAGCGCTTTGCGAGGAATTGTATCGAGACCCCTGGGGACAGGGATATAAGATAGTAATGAAAAAGTTCAGTTCGCCAAACCAGCTTATGGACGAGAACCAATTAAGGAACATTGTGGATAACCTGTTTTCCACCCAACTGCCTACGGAGGGCGGGTACGTTACCCATGAACGTGGAACTATTCCAAGAAGAAGAGCTTAAAACTGCCGTGCGAACTATGAAACCTAGGAAAGCACCTTTGCCCGACGGAATACCCGCGGAGGCAATTAGATTAGCTGCAAATAACTGCCCAGAACTTATGTTGCACATGTACAACAAATGTCTCGAAGAAAGAACTTTCCCCACCATATGGAAGACAGCACGACTGGTTCTCATTGCAAAAGGGAAAGGAGATCCCAACTCTCCATCATCCTACCGTACCCTATGTATGTTGGACACAGCAGGGAAATTGATGGGGATTCTCCTGAAGCAACGCCTCACCAGAGCGTTACAGGACGGCGGAGGACTGTCTCCCAGACAGCATGGTTTTCGGATGGGGCACTCCACAATCGATGCCATAGCAGAAGTTATAGACGCAGTCAAGAAAGCCGAGACAGCGTGCCACAGAGCAAAACCTATAGTGTTGCTGGTCACGCTGGACGTCAAAACGCTTTTAACTCAGCTAGGTGGGAGGACATGCTTGAGGCACTAGAAATCACTTTCAAAGTATCGCAATATTTGTTAGAAATTTTAAGGGACTACTTAAGAGAGAGGTATATAATATATGAAACCACTTACGGTCAAAAAAAGGTAAAAATAACAGGTGGAGCAGCCCCGGGGTTCGGTACTAGGTCCCGATCTCTGGAATATAACTTACGACAGTCTTCTTCGACACATGCCAGAAAGCACCTTCCTCGTTGCCTTTGCAGACGACGTGGCAGCTGTGATAACAGCACCAAGCTGCGAACTGGCACAGCTAAAATTAAACCAGGTCATGCGTAATGTAAATAGGTGGATGGCTGAGCACGGTCTCCAGTTAGCAACAGCAAAAACGGAGATCGTCATCCTCACAAAGAGACGTATTCCCACTACCAGGAACATGATGGTTGGGGACCAGCCAATAGAAACACTTGCTTCAACGAAATATCTGGGAGTGAGGTTAGACAGCAAACTCAACTTCTCGGATCACATAAGAGGGGCCTGCGAAAGAGCTGCGCGCATAATAGCGCAGTTGAGTAGATTAATGGCAAACACAGGTGGCCCAAAGCCATGCACAAGGAAGTTGCTTGCATCAGGCTCGGATTCTATACTCTTATATGGTGCAGAAATCTGGGCGAACGCAATTAAATACCGGGAGAACCGAGTCGCCCTCACCTCGGTCCAACGCAGAGGGGCGCTGCGAATATCTTCGGCTTACCGCACGGTATCAACTGAAGCTGTCCTGGTCGATGCGGGAACCATACCGATATATCTTCTCGTTGAGGAAAGAAAAGCAATATACGACAACGGATCGCAAGCAAGTAGAGCTGCTGTTGCCATGCAGGCGCGAGAAGAATCAATCCGACGCTGGCAAGATCAGTGGAGCAACATCATCGTAGGAAGGTGGACTAGGGAACTAATCCCTGGTTGAATCCATGGTTGAAGCGACCGCACGGAGAGGTAGACTTTTTACTGACCCAGTTTCTAACGGGACACGGTTACTTCCACAAATACCTACACAGAATGGGTAAGGTTGATAACCCGAGCTGCCTGTACTGTGAGAAAATAGATGATGTACGCCACACCTTCTTCGAATGCAGGCACTTCTCCGATCAGCGAAGGAGGGTAGAAGGGGTACTTGGCGACCTATCCCCGGGCAGTGTCATCAATAACATGACCTGTCGAAGAGACAGATGGGATACAGTCAGCACATATGTGAGGCATATACTTACCAGTAAACGAGAAGATGGATGCCTAGCCCATTAGCGTGAGAGTAGCCATAGAGCTCACGTAGCGCGCACCCGTACCCGAAGTAATGCTAAACGCGGTCCCAGGTACGGGGATTTGCGCGGGCCGTGGGAAGTTAGGTTTTAGTGGGTTGGCCTTCATGGAAGAACGGAGTCCTACACTCGGAGAGTCTCGCAGTGAGGCTTAAATATCCCGGTCAGGGCATAAAGCATTTCCTCCTTACACGAAACACAAAAAAAAAACTTTAACTTTAACTTTTAACTTTACCTTTAACTTTAACTTTAACTTTAACTTAAGAAAAAAGAAAAAATTATCAACGGTGTTTTATTTTACAACACAGACCTCGAGCCAGCTAAATAAGATAGTTATTTGAAGAATAAGGTCGCCAACAAATACAATTTACATAGACGGAAGGCACGCCGTCAGCATAAATCAGCAAACATGGGATATGCTAATATAAAAAACTACAATGAAAACGCTAAATCAACAAATTGCAGCTAATGTCAAAGAAATTGGTAAAAGTTAAATCAAGTTTAAAGTTCCTTATGAAATGTAGAAAGTAAAAATTATCCCTAAGTTTATAAGTAATTCAACAACAAATGTAAGCAATTATTTGTATCTGACTCGGACAAAAACACGGACATAGAAAAATTAGTACACAGACATACGCAGTTTTACCTAATGAAAATTTTAAGCCTGCTGATAAAACAAAAACACAATATATTACAACGATTAAACCAGCGAATAGATCAAGTAACACAAAAACTTAGAGAACAATTGGGTGGGAAAGAATTTATTGAGCTAATGGAAAGGGAGAGTAATGTCGCGAACAAAACAACAACAACACTAAAAAAGCGCCAAGAGTTAAAATTTAACAAAATGCGAGCAAAACGAAACGAAATACTTACTAATAACAAAAAACGTGAAGAGTGGTTTATAAATAAAACGAAATTAGAATTTCCACAAGATATAAAAGCGTTGTTGGCGAAGGGGCCGAAGTTCGGACTACCGGTCGATAATAAGAGCTTCCCGCTGTTTCAATACATAGCGGATGGAGAGGATTTGTTACAAACTATAAAGAATAAAGATCAGCAAGAGGAGGCACGCACAAAACTCTCGCTGATGATAAAAAGTCACACAACAACAAACAAGACAAGTGCAATAGACAGTGCAATTGCAGATACAGTGGAGCAAACAAAGAAATTTCTTAAACAAAATAGTAACATACGAATTTTAACTTCAGACAAAGGTAATAAAACTGTAGCAATGGAAATCGACGATTACAATAAGAAAATGGAAGAAATTTTAATGGATTTAACTACATATAGGGTTCAAAGACAGGACCCAATATCACGATTGCAGAATAAGAACAACTGCCTAGTAGATAAGCTTTTTAAAATGGATTTAATCACGAAGTCTGAGAGAAATAGACTTACAACAACAACTGCGCTTCCACCCAGAATCTATGGCCTCCCTAAGATCTATAAGGAAGGCACTCCATTAAGGCCAATTTGTTCAGCGATTGGATCACCCTCATATGGTTTGTGCAAATATATTGCTGAAATATTAAAAAACGTAACGTCAAATTCAACATATAACATCAAAAACACGCTCGAGTTTAAAGAAAGGGTAAATAACACTTATATATTTGACGACGAAAAACTTATTTTGTTCGACGTGTTATCACTTTTTCCGAGTATACCAATACAGCTGGTACTCGATACAATACAAGAAAAGTGGGTAATGATTAAAGAGTTCACAAAGATACCCAAACAGCTGTTTATGGAGATAACAACATTCTGTATAAAAGAGAGCAGATATTTTAAGTTTAATAATACCATACACACGCAATTGAAAGGAATGCCGATGGGATCGCCCACATCCCCAATCATAGCGGATATAATAATGGAGAAACTTTTGGATAGTAGTATGGAAAAATTGCGGTATAAACCTAGGATACTTACGAAATACGTTGATGACCTCTTTGCTGACACTTGACACACTCAACAGTTTTGACAAGAATATAAAATTTACTGTAGAAGTAGAAAATAACGGAAAATTAGCTTATTTAGACTCTGAAATAAACAGACGAGGCAACCGACTAAAACTTAAGTGGTATAAAAAAGAAATAGCTTCAGGACGAATTATAAATTTTAATTCTAAGCATCCCAAATCCATATTGTAAATACAGCATTGGGCTGTATACGGAAAATGCTACTTACCTCAGACGAAGTGTACCACAAGGAAATAAAGAAAGAAATAGTCATATTGTTAAGAAATAATGATTTTCCTAAACACACAATAAGAAGGTTAATCAAAAAAGCTAAATTGCCAAATAACACACAAAAACCCGGAAAACCATTAAATTTTAAGTCGCTGGCCTATGTACCTCAATTATCAGAGCGGTTGGCTAAATCTGATTGTTACAACAAGGATAACACAAAAATAGCACATAAGCCGTATAATACTTTAAAACAATTTTTCAATAAAACGAAGTCAACTATACCAAATATGGACAAAAGCAACGTTGTGTATGGAATTCCCTGTAAAGGGAAGGTTGAGGAAGCTTGCAATAGTATTTATGTCGGTACAACTAAGTCTAAACTAAAAACAAGACTATCACAACATTAATCCGATCTAAAACAATGCCATCAACAAAATAACCAGAAAACAGCACTCATGGCACACTGTGCAGCTAGTGGGCACATACCTAACTTTGACGAGACCAAAATACTGCAACAAGAACAACACTACAGTAAACGATTCACTCTTGAAATGTTACACATTATCAACGTACCGACTAACATACGACTCAACTTTAAGAGCGACGTGGACAATTCCGCGCATATATACAAACACTTGCTTAGAGGAAGGCAGTACCATACTCCACGTCACACATGGCAGACGTGCTAAGAAACTTTTGTAACCCTGATGACGATTGCCCTAGAGCAGTCGAAATATATTGGTTGAGAAAAAAGAAAAAATCATCAACGGTGTTTTATTTTACAACACAGACCTCGAGCCAGCTAAATAAGATAGTTGTTTGAAGAATAAGGTCGCCAACAAATACAATTTAACTTTAACTTTAACTTTCACTTTAACTTTAACTTTATTTTTAACTTTAACTTTCACTTTAACTTTAACTTAAACTTTCACTTTATTTTTAACTTTAACTTTAGCTTTAGCTTTGACTTTAACTTTAACTTTATTTTTAAATTTAACTTTAACTTTAACTTTCACTTTAACTTTAACTTAAACTTACACTTTAACTTTAATTTTAACTTTAACTTTAGCTTTAACTTTAACTTTGACTTTAACTTTAACTTTCACTTTAACTTTAACTTTAACTTTGACTTTAACTTTAACTTTAACTTTCACTTTCACTTTAACTTTAACTTTATTTTTAACTTTAACTTTAACCTTAAACTTTAACTTTAACTTTAATTTTAACTTTAACTTTAACTTTAACTTTAATTTTAACCTTAAGTTTAACTTTAATTTTAACTTTAACTTCAACTTTAACTTTAACTTTAACTTTAACTTTAACCTTAAACTTTAACTTTAACAATTTTTGTTGTTATATCGGCCTACTGATTTTAAGATCGCGGGTTCGTATCATAACAATAATAATGATAAAAAATTATTGTTAGGCCTTGAGCTCGATTCGAACCCGCGATCTTTAACTTTAACTTTAACAACCAATTTTAACTTTAGCTTTAACTTTAACCTTAACTTTAACTTTAACCTTAACTTTAACTTTAAATTTAATTTTAACTTTAACTTTAACTTTAACTTTGACTTTAACTTTAACTTTGACTTTAACTTTAACTTTATTTTTAACTTTAACTTTAACTTTAACCTTAAACTTTAACTTTAACTTTAACTTTAATTTTAACTTTAACTATAACTTTAACTTTAACTTTAACTTCAACTTTAACTTTAACTCTAACTTTTTCTTTAACTTTAACTTTAACTTTAACGTTAACTTTAACTTTAACTTTACAGTTAACTTTAACTTTATGATAGAGATCCAATTTTATGTATTTGGCTATTTGGTATTCATTGACTACACAGCGCAATCACCCTAGGCTAAAATTTTAATTTTTTAACAAGCTCAAGGTCGTTTAGTAAGAAAATGCCGCGTACACCGGCATCGCAAGCGGCCAAACGTAAGGTGGGTGATACTTCCCCAGACATATCACTGCCCGACATTATGTCTGCAATTAAAGATATTGAGGTTAACGTCAAGCTTAATGGATTGGCCACGAAAGGCGATATCGAGGAGCTGAAACAGACGGTAGGGGTGCAGATTGAAAATTTAAAATCGGTAAACGCAGAGCTTAAAGCTGAGTTGGCCAAGATTAGACTCGAACGGGAGCAGGATAGGGTGGAGTTAAATCGGCTGATAACTGAAAGAAAACAAAAAAACGTTATGGTCAGAAGTATGCCTAAGGATGCTTCGCCTAAAGCAGCGGTTCAAACACTATGTTCCAATAGGCTCAACCTAAACAATGTGCAAGTTCGGGAGGCTCTTAAGCTGTACGTAAACAACAATAAAATGGGGGTGATTGCGGAATTTGACTCTGTAGAGATGGCTAGCGAGGTATTGAAAAATGCCAAAAAACTGACTGGGTCCTCGATATACATCGAGAAAGATCTTAACGCAGAAAAACAGCAGCAAAAGAAAATACTGCTGCACATTAGAAATGATCTTTTAAAGCTAGATCGCTCGCATAAAATCAGGGTTAGAAACGACTCTATGTGCGTCAACCAGCGATGGATGGCGTTTAACGCCAGCAAGATATTAATGTCCGATGGGGAGCCAGCGGGGGTGTTGCTTCGTAGCGTTTATGGCAATAATCTAAGCAAGATTGACTTGACGTATGATGGTGTTTTGAAGAAGATTGCTGCAAAAAACTAGTGGTGGATAGTCACGAGTTTGCATACTCGGGTGGAGGTGTTAGGGAATCAGGGCTCAAAATTTTATCGTATAATGTAGCTAATGTACGCAGTAAACTTATATTTAATAACTTTTTTATTTATATATTTCTCTTTTGACGTTTTCTTTTTGTTTGAAACACATGTAATCTCGGATGAATGATCAAAATTTTCTCACCTTTTTAAAGATTACGTCCTACATTGGGTAGATGCTGTTAAGACACATAAAGCTGGTCGAGCTAGCGGTGGGTGTCTGTTTGGTTTTAAAAGAAGCTTGGGCAAGGTTTATAATATACAATTTCTTAGCGTCTCTGATTGTGTTGTACTTTCGGTCAACCTACATGTTAATACTTGGTTTATCCCTCAGTACCTAATTGTAACAAGTGGTGTGAAGATTTTAAACGCTTGGAAAATTTTTTAGCTACCCAGCAACCAGACTCCTTCTTTGTTCTTGGAGATTTAAATGCGCGCGTAGGCAAATCTCAAGAGATTGATAGTAATCTAGTGTCTGGACTCCCTGGTATTTCAGAAAACAGAAATTCAAAAGACGTAGTAACTGACGCAAAGGGTAAAAAACTACTGAGCTTAGCCGAAGATGTTGGCGGAGTTATTTTAAATGGTAGGATATCTGGTGATAGGTCTGGTGAATTTACGTTTTGCGGTGTTGTAGGAAGTTCGGTTATTGATTATGCCATATGCTCTTTCGATCTTCTTCCGGCAGTTAAAAACTTCTCAGTGGATGAGACAGAATTCTCGGGTCATATGCCGCTTTGCATCGAATTCGTGGTTTCAGTGAAGGGCGGTAATACCCCTCTAAGCATATGCCTCGCGAAATTACCGTGGAAACCGAAGCATACGCAAAGATATGCTGATCGTATTAGCTCAATGCCCGTGTGTGACTTTGCAAATACTGATGAATTAACTGATGTGATGGTAACAACGTTGGAAATAAAGTAAAATCTGCTTCTGCGGTTTTTTGTAGGAAACCTAAATATATTTCGGAAAATGCGTGGTTTGACAACCAATGTTTTAAGGCGCGCAAAGAGTTGTTGAAACTAGTGGTTCTGAATAAGCTCGCGTATCTTATGTTGCACTTCGTTCTACATATTCTAAGCTGTGCTCCAAGAAAAAATTGGAATATAGATGAGAAATTGACCTATTAAATACAGTAAGAAACTCAAAAGACTGGTGGCGGGTTGCTAACTCGTTAAAAAACCGTCCTCATAGTGTGACTGGTAGTTTGACGCTAGGAGATCTATATAATCATTTTAAGATGATGTTGTCGGACAGACATGAAGCACCCTCCATGCAATGGTCGACCTTTTTATCGATGCCCATTTTGAGCTCCGTGAACTGCAGCTTGTACTCAAAGGTTTTTAAGACAACAAAGCTCCTGACCAAGACCATATCAGCTATGAGTTTTACAAATATGCCCACAATCCCTCTTAACCGAACTACTTGCTTTGTTTATCGTAATTTTTCTAAAAAAAACAAATACCTCATTCGATCTTCCATCCAACTACAGGGGCTTATCACTGCTTGATTCAATTTATAAAATTTTCGCTGGTTTGCTGCTGAGCCGCATCAACGCGTGGCTTGATTGTAACAATATAATTACGGAATACCAGGCGAGTTTCCACAAAAACTTTTCAACAATGGACAATCTGTTCAATTTAACTAGTATAGTACACTTAAACTTCAGTACGAAGAAGAAAACTTTCGCTTTCTTTGTGGATTTTTCATGTGCTTTTGACACAGTTCCTCGGAATATGCTTTTTGACAAGTTGGCTCATATCGGTCTCTCCAGCCACATTATAGAGGTTCTGCGACTCATTTATAAAGATACATCAAGTCAGTTATGGTTTGATGGAGTGCTTTCTGAGCCGTTTACTGTAAATCAAGGTGTTCCAGAAGGTTGCTTGCTGAGTCCAACTCTTTTATCGATATATATAAATGACCTAAGTGATAGTCTCACCGGCGGTGTACAGGTTGCGGACACAACAGTAAAAGCTCTTATGTACGCCCACGATATCGTGCTTTTAGCCGACTCGGCACAAGTTTTACAGAATATGATAAATGAGCTTTACAAGTAGAGTATGCAGTGGGGCTTGAGAGTTAACCTCGCCAAATCTAAAATAATAGTTTTCAGGAATGTAACAGGTCTCCTACTTTTCAATGGAATTATGGGAGCGAGATCGTTGAAATTTTTAATGAGTACAAGTACTTGGGAGTTCTATTTAACTACAAATTATCGTACATAATGCACCTTGAGGCGAAACTGGCAGAGGTTAAGACAGATATAAATGCTACATGGTTAAAATACATAAATAACCCTCGCATTTGTATCTCAAAAAAGATGAACATTTTTGACGCCGCATGTACGGTGCCCTAATATGGGGTGTTGATAAGTTTAAATGCGTAGAGAAACTTCTGCGTTTCTTTGTAAAAAAGTTAATCTTTCTGCCATCTAACACACCAAATTATATGATACACCTAGAATCAGGTTTATGCTCCCTATTCATGCATACTTTGCGTACACACATGCTTTATATTTCACGCTGTTTAAGTTTGACTCCAAACAGGCTCCCCGCGTTGTAGCAGAGGAAGCAGTAAGGCAATGTTCCTACTGGGTCAAAAAGTGGAAAAACATTTACGAAAGTGTTGACATGATTCCCCAGTCGGACTTCTCCCACGCATCGCTCAAGCTTAGTATTCCAATAGTACTAGAAAAATTGATTCAAAAAGAGTTTGATAACTACACCGAAAGTGCACGCCAGTCTAGGTCACATGACCTCTACTCCGGCTTGATTCCTATGGACTCCACCTATTTTAATGGTACGTATTCTGCGTATTCCATAAGTCTGATCTTCCGGGCAAGGTGTGGCTTGCTAAATCTTAATGCTAGAACTTTCAAAAACGTTGCTTCCATAAACTGCTCTATTTGCAATCTAAATGCTGTTGAAGACACATACCATTTCATTGGCATATGTCCTATAATATATAAAGATATTCGGTATAATTGTTTTGGTGAGAAATTTTTAGATCTGCAGATGGTGATAAATATCCTTAAAGGTTGTAACTATCATTCGCTTCACGTTTATATAAGTAACTGTCTTAAATATAGAAGTCTTATTATGAACGAATTTTCCTAAATGTTGTTATTGTCTAAAAAAAATTTATTTATTTTATATCTAGTTCAGGTTAATTTTGCTTTTACTTTTGTAATTCCATTAAAGAAAAATAATAAGAGAAAATAAATAAACTACTACTACTACTATTGTGACATAGCATAACCATATAAATTATTAACATCTAAATAAATTATGTAATTTGAAGACTTAGTCGCATCGTAATCACTTAAATATGTATTGTTAGCAACTGAACGCAGTTTTCAGCTTGAACAATCCCGCCCCTAATTCCCGACATTATAAAATTATGCATGTTTTCATCAGTAAACAATTTTAATTCTATTCTAGTTATTTTGAGCATTGCGTCCCAAGATAATCCTGGAGATGTATAAATTTGAGAAGGGTCTAGTCGATAAATTCCTTTACATAATTTTCTAAAATGTTCAAAAATATCACTGAGGAGTAGCACATCTACTTTTAGATATAATAATAAATAATCTAATAAATTGGACCAATTAAATGTTGTCCAAACATTTTGTGCATGATGATGATCATCGATACTACACTATTCATTTGATAATTTATTAAAGAAATGTGAACGATCAGGTAATTGTGTTTCGTTGAGACGTTATTCTAAATCTAAGTAGTCATATGGAAAAATACCCTTGCGTTTCGTTAAACCAAAGTGATGATCGTTGGGGAAATAAGCCTTTGTTATTTCTAAATCATTATTAATTAAATTCTTAGCTAAACTGTCTAAGCTAGAAGGCATGAATCGAAATGAATTTAAAAATCTAAGTTCAATGGTATCTATATTATTAACATATATTCTCTTTGATATTGAAATATACAACTATTTGTTTAAGGGAATAAAATTTATATCCCCCTCTACAGACGACAACTCTTTAATAAATAAATGACAATCATATTTAGATAAATTATGAAAAAATACTGGAATAAAATTTGATATCTGGTGTTCTAAATTACATTTATTATGTGCTGGACCTCTATATTCACCAGTTAAATGGCAATGGTTTGCTACCCTATCATTTAATAAAAGTTCCATTCCACAAATATGGCAAAATATATCCTCGTTTTGACGCCTAAGTTGGTTGGCAGTTAATGGATGCATTCTTACTATTTTACTCAAATATAGGTGGTAAATATCTAAAACGTCATCGAAAATACTTTTAAAAAATTTTTTTGGAGCATCAACACCGCTATATATTTTAAAACGATTCAGTTAGTTATATGAGCACTTAATAAAATAACAATAGGCATAAGGAATATGTTCTTGCAATCATTGAGTCCTACTAGAATTTTGAATATCTATTGGTTTTAGAATACATTCGAAATCTGCATATATAGTAAATGGTACATCTAATTGTTTTTTGAAATTTTCAAACTTTAGCATTCTTTTCTCAGGTGTAGGCATGCGTATTACAATTTTTCTACAATGCTTTTTGTGGGTTAGTAATTTTTCTTCCTTATCAAAATGTATTAGACATGTATTGCAAAAATAAAATTTATTCTTATGTCTTGTAACTTCATCCCTCATTATTCTACTTAAATTTTTTATCCGAACATAATGGCTTTCATTGAAGTCATCACTGTATAAAGAAATAAGATTAATGTGATGTGATTTTAAGCTACTGCATAGATTTTATCGCGGGCTTGGCGACTAAGTCAAAAAAAAACGTAACGGATATTTGTCAAAAAAGATCCGACAAGGCTCGAAAAGGTTCGAAAAGATTCGTAAAGGTTCGGTGTTAGCAACAGGCCAAATACATAAAATTGGATCTCTATCATATACAGCGGTGGGCACCACTACATTTACACGGTTACCAAATTAAGAATGTGTTAGTAAACACGAACGCGTAGCGAGTACGAAAGCAAAATCAATTATTTATTTAGTTTGATTTCAATGCTTGAACGGTGAACACGTGTCACAACGCACTCTTTGGTACTCTGTTTTAAGCGCGCGTGCGACACTTCCTCACCGTACCACCATCGAAATCAAACTAAAAGAGCTGTCGTTGATTTTCACGAAGTAGCCATTGTGCTATCGCTTATCGTATACATATATGGTCGCTTAAAAGCCAACCTAATAAAACCGCACTGCGTTTTTTTAGCGCACGCAAACAACCGGCGTTTTTTGCCCTAACCCAAATAAGCATGCGTTGCGACAATGTAAAGCATGTGTGGACACGTCAAATCTAAATGTTAGGTTTTCACGCAGCAAATTCAATTTGAGTTGCTCGCATACAAGTTGTATGTGCATGAGACATTTTTGACAGAAAATGACTTGCGTGCGTTTATATTAGGTTGGCTTGTTAGCAGGTGCTAAGCTCACGCCCACCCCGGATCATAAAATTAAAGTTAAAATTAAAGTTAATGTTAAAGTTAAAGCGAAAGTTAAAGTTAAAAATAAAGTTAAAGTGAAAGTTAAAGTTAAAGTTAAGGTTAAAGTTAAAGTTAAAGTTAAAGTTGAAGTTAAAGTTAAAGTTAAAGTGCAAGTAAAAGTTAAAGTTAAAGTTAAAGTTAACGTTAAAGTTAAAGTTAAAGTTAAGGTTAAAGTTAAAGTAAATGTTAAAGTTAAAGCGAAAGTTAAAGTTAAAGTAAAAGTTAAAGTTAAAGTTAAAGTTAAAATTAAAGTTAAAGTTAAAGTTAAAGTTAAAGTTAAAGTGAATGTTAAAGTTAAAGTGAATGTTAAAGTTAAAGCGAAAGTTAAAGTTAAAGTTAAAGTTAAAGTGAACGTTAAAGTTAAAGCGAAAGTTAAAGTTAAAGCTAAAGTTAAAGTTAAAATTAAAGTTAAAGTTAAAGTTAAAATTAAAGTTAAAGTTAAAGTGAATGTTAAAGTTAAAGCGAAAGTTAAAGTTAAAGTTTAAGTTAAAGTTAAAATTAAAGTTAAAGTAAAAGTTAAAGTTAAAGATAAAGTTAAAGTTAAAGTATAAATTAAAGTTAAAGTTAAAACTAAAGTTAAAGTTAAAGTTAAAGTGAATGTTAAAGTTAAAGCGAAAGTTAAAGTTAAAGTTAAAGTTAAAATTAAAGTTAAAGTTAAAGTTAAAGTAAAAGTTAAAGTTAAAGTTAAAGTTAAAGATAAAGTTAAAGTTAAAGTTAAAGTTAAAATTAAAGTTAAAGTTTTTTTTTTTTTTTTTTTTTTCGTTTCGTGGAAGGAGGAAATGCTTTATGCACTGACAGGGATATTTAGGCCTCACTGCGAGACTCTCCGAGTGTAGGACTCCCTTCTTCCATGAAGGCCTACCCACTAAAACCTACCCTCCCACGGCCCGCGCTAATCCCCGTACCTGGGACCGCGTTTAGCATTACTTCGGGTACGGGTGCGCGCTACGTGAGCTCTATGGCTACTCTCACGCTAATGGGCTAGGCATCCGTCTTCTCGTTTACTTATATGCCTCACATATGTGCTGACCGTATCCCATCTGTCTCTTCGACAGGTCATGTTATTAATGACACTGCCCGGGGATAGGTCGCCAAGTACATCTTCTACCCTCCTTCGCTGATGGGAGAAGTGCCTGCATTCGAAGAAGGTGTGGCGTACATCGTCTATTTCCCCACAGTACAGGCAGCTCGGGCTATCAACCTTACCCATTCTGCGTAGGTATTTGCGGTAGTAACCATGTCCCGTTATAAACTGGGTCAGGTAAAAGTCTACCTCTCCGTGCGTTCGCTTCAACCATGGATTCAGTTCAGGGATTAGTTCCCTAGTCCACTTTCCTACGATGCTGTTGCTCCACTGATCTTGCCAACGTCGGCTCGATTCTTCTCGCCCCTGCATGGCAACAGCAGCTCTACTTGCTTGCGATCCGTTGTCATATATTGTTTTTCTTTCCTCAACTAGAAGATATATCGGTATGGTTCCCGCAACGACCAGGACAGCTTCAGCTGATACCGTGCGGTAAGCCGAAGATATTCGCAGCGCCCCTCTGCGTTGGACCGAGGTGAGGGCGACTCGGTTCTTCCGGTATTTCCTTGCGTTCGCCCAGATTTCTGCACCATATAAGAGTATAGAATCTGAGGCTGATGCAAGCAACTTCCTTGTGCATGGCTTTGGGCCACCTGTGTTTGCCATTAATCTACTCAACTGCGCTATTATGCGCGCAGCTCTTTCGCAGGCCCCTCTAATGTGATCCGAGAAGTTGAGTTTGCTGTCTAACCTCACTCCCAGATATTTCGTTGAAGCGAGTGTTTCTATTGGCTGGTCCCCAACCATCATGTTCCTGGTAGTGGGAATACGTCTCTTTGTGAGGATGACGATCTCCGTTTTGGCTGTTGCTAACTGGAGACCGTGCTCAGCCATCCACCTATTTACATTACGCATGACCTGGTTTAATTTTAGCTGTGCCAGCTCGCAGCTTGGTGCTGTTATCACAGCTGCCACGTCGTCTGCAAATGCAACGAGGAAGGTGCTTTCTGGCATGTCTAATCGAAGAAGACTGTCGTAAGTTATATTCCAGAGATCGGGACCTAGTACCGAACCCTGGGCTGCTCCACCTGTTATTTTTACCTTTTTTGACCGTGAGTACTTTCATATATTAGATACCTCTTTCTTAGGTAGTCCCTTAAAATTTCTAATAAATATTGCGGTACTTTGAAAGTGCTTTCTAGTGCCTTAAGCATGTCCTCCCACCTAGCTGAGTTAAAAGCGTTTTTGACGTCCAGCGTGGCCAGCAACACTATAGGTCTTGCTCTGTGGCACGCTTTCTCGGCTTTCTTGACTGCGTCTATAAATTCTGCTATGGCATCGATTGTGGAGTGCCCCCTCCGAAAACCATGCTGTCTGGGCGACAGTCCTCCGGCGTCCTGTAACGCTCTGGTGAGGCGTTGCTTTAGGAGACTCTCCATCAATTTCCCTGCTGTGTCCAACATACATAGGGGACGGTAGGATGATGGAGAGTTGGGATCTCCTTTCCCTTTTGGAATGAGAACCAGTCGTGCTGTCTTCCATATGGTGGGGAAAGTTCTTTCTTCGAGACATTTGTTGTACATGTGCAACATAAGTTCTGGGCAGTCGTTTGCAGCTAGTCTAATTGCCTCCGCGGGTATTCCGTCGGGCCCAGATGCTTTCTTAGGTTTCATAGTTCGCACGGCAGTTTTAAGCTCTTCTTCTTGGAATGGTTCCACGTTGCGATCTTCATGGGTAACGTACCCGCCCTCCCTAGGCTGTTGGGTGGGAAACAGGCCATCCACAATGTTCCTTATTTGGTTCTCGTCCATCAACTGGTTTGGCGGACGGAACTTCTTCATTACTATCTTATATCCCTGCCCCCATGGGTCTCGATCCAAAGTTAAAGTTAAAGTTAAAATTAAAATTAAAGTTAAAGTAAAAGTGAATGTTAAAGTTAAAGCGAAAGTTAAAGTTAAAGTAAAAGTTAAAGTAAAAGTTAAAGTTTTTTTTTTTTTTTTTTTTGTGTTTCGTGGCAGGAGGAAATGCTTTATGCACTGACCGGGATATTTAAGCCTCACTGCGAGACTCTCCGAGTGTAGGACTCCCTTCTGCCATGAAGGCCTACCCACTAAAACCTAACCTCCCACGGCCCGCGCAAATCCCCGTACCTGGGACCGCGTTTAGCATTACTTCGGGTACGGGTGCGCGCTACGTGAGCTCTATGGCTACTCTCACGCTAATGGGCTAGGCATCCGTCTTCTCGTTTAATGGTAAGTATATGCCTCACATATGTGCTGACCGTATCCCATCTGTCTCTTCGACAGGTCATGTTATTAATGACACTGCCCGGGGATAGGTCGCCAAGTACCTCTTCTACCCTCCTTCGCTGATGGGAGAAGTGCCTGCATTCGAAGAAGGTGTGGCGTACATCGTCTATTTCCCCACAGTACAGACAGCTCGGGCTATCAACCTTACCCATTCTGTGTAGGTATTTGCGGAAGTAACCATGTCCCGTTAGAAACTGGGTCAGGTAAAAGTCTACCTCTCCGTGCGGTCGCTTCAACCATGGATCAAGTTCAGGGATTAGTTAAAGTTAAAGTTAATGTTAAAGTTAAAGTTAAAGTTAAAGTTAAAGTTAAAGTTAAAGTTAAAGTTAAAGTTAAGGTTAAAGTTAAAGTTAAAGTTAAAGTTAAAGTTGAAGTTAAAGTTAAAGTTAAAGTGCAAGTAAAAGTTAAAGTTAAAGTTAAAGTTAACGTTAAAGTTAAAGTGAAAGTTAAGGTTAAAGTTAAAGTTAAAGGTAAAGCTAAAGTTAAAGTGAACGTTAAAGTTAAAGCGAAAGTTAAAGTTAAAGTTAAAGTTAAAATTAATGCCCCTATTACCGTTTACAACTCAACTCTGGTTGATTTGAAATTTCGCAATTTGGTATTATAGATTACAACTCAACCTGTCAAAAAAATTTCGGTTGAGTTGTCTAGTCTTACAACTTTTTGTGGCATTGCCGTTTACAACCTTGTGTTGGTGTAGTTGTCAAAGACGTCAAAATCTTACAACTGCTTACTAGCAGTTGTCTCATGCAATTTTGCAGTTATTTTGAAAAAATGTTACGTTTTAGAAGACGGTTCACCGGCTTATTTTTAACAAAGATGTTCAAAGTTGATATCAAAAGACACGTTTCGACCTCCGATTTAAGAATCCGAAAACAAAAATTGTAGTTCTTTGCGACAGCATGGCACTGATAATACGCGTCCAAAAATATCGAGACGCGTATTGATCTCGAGAACAATAATCCGAAGGCGGAAAAGAAACATTTTATCTCTTGTCCGGAGATATTTGTAGTTGAAGTTGGCGATTTTCATGTGCATTGTTGTTGTCTTTTTTCGGTTTTTGTTTAATATCTTTTGAAGGAGTTAAAATTTTTATTTTCCGCCTTCGGATTATTAATACTGATGCCAAGACGCATCGTTTAATACCTCTCTCGATATTTTTGGACACGTATTAGCAGTGTCATGCTGTCGTAAAGAATTACCACAAAAATTAAAAATTTTATTTCTAATAAAATCTAATTTCATGTGGTTGTATTTTGCCAGATTTTTTGTACACAGCTATGCAGAAAGGTGTTGGACCCAACCAGAGTTATTTTTACGAATCACGGCCAAAGGCCGTCAACGCAGAACGATGTTCTGTGCAAAAAAAACTGTGGAACGGGCCTCATATTTCGTACCCTCTCGGGCCATTTTGTGGGTCTTTGTAAATATCTTTCAAAAGAAATAAAATTTTTAATTTCCGCTCTCGAATCCTAAAAATGGAGATGGAAACCCGTCTTTTGATACCACCTTTTATAAGAGTTAAATGGTGCACGGGCTTATAAAACGTTACCAAAAACAAAATCAAGACATTTAAAGCCGGTAGTTAAACCTTTTTTAATCAAACAATAATCAACAATTTTGTACACATTTCTAGAAAAAACAACGTTTAAACGAATTACATTGAATAACTTTTTGACTTTAGTTGGACGAGGCTGGCCGCAGTTCGGATGCAGCCAAAATAGGTGAAATAATTACGCGAGTCCCATTGATACTTATCACTACTCCTGGGAATCCTATTTGAGTAAAATACAGTTTTTTCTATTTGGGTTTTAATCTACTTCGCACAAATATTCTCCTCAATAATATTTAAAACCAGTCCAACACCAAAATCATTTCCACATCATATTTGATAGCTGCCGTCAGCAAGGAATCGGAGTATGGCGCATAATTTAAAATACGAACGCGTATGCGGAAATGGTCCTTAATTTTGTTTAGTACTGAGTAAAATGCTTCCTTTCAAATCTGCAAAATAACTTCATATGAAACTCATTATTTGTTTGTCACTTAAACATTTTCTTACTTGGTGCTTGGTAGTTCTAAGGGATTGGAATGATCACGCGAATGTTTTCCGTATTCGCGAAATGTCAATCACCAACATTTTTGTCATTATAAAATAGATTTCATATAATATTAATAAAAAAAAACACATTTGAAAATGCTTAAATTTCTGCCACAAATTGATCAGCTGTTTATTTATCTGTCAAATCATCACTTTGTGAAGTTGGCAACTCAATTCAATTTCAACTGAAATAAGTTGTAATTCGTAATACCAAACAGGAGTTGAGTTGCCTTAAAGTTGAGTTGTTTTAATTACAACCCAACTAAGTTGAGTTGTAAACGGTAATAGGGGCATAAAGTTAAAGTTAAAGTTAAAGTGAATGTTAAAGTTAAAGTGAATGTTAAAGTTAAAGCGAAAGTTAAAGTTATAGTTAAAGTTAAAGTGAATGTTAAAGTTAAAGCGAAAGTTAAAGTTAAAGTTTAAGTTAAAGTTAAAATTAAAGTTAAAGTTAAAGTTAAAGATAAAGTTAAAGTTAAAGTTAAACAATTGTTTTTGTTTTTATCGGCCTATTGATAAATCATTCAAGGTTCGAATCGAGCTCAAGGCCAGAACAATAATTTTTTTCAAATGATAATTATTGTTATTTTTTAATTTTTCTAAATTTGAAAAATTGAAATTTGTTTTTGGAATAGTAAGTAGAAAATTTTTCAGACAACCTGCCATAGCTGCGCAGATAGATCCATTTCGAAGGGTGCTAAGCCTTCATCATCAGTACGCTTTAGGCATGCTGCGCTAACCATTTAGCTATACAGCGCAGCATGCCTAAAGCGTACTGATGATGAAGGCTTAGCACCCTTCGAAATGGATCTATCTGCGCAGCTATGGCAGGTTGTCTGAAAAATTTTCTACTTACTATTCCAAAAACAAAATTCAATTTTTCAAATTTAGAAAAATTAAAAAATAACAATAATTATCATTTGAAAAAAATTATTGTTCTGGCCTTGAGCTCGATTCGAACCTTGAATGGTTAAAGTTAAAATTAAAGTTAAAGTTAAAGTTAAAATTAAAGTTAAAGTTAAAGTTAAAGTGAATGTTAAAGTTAAAGCGAAAGTTAAAGTTAAAATTAAAGTTAAAGTAAAAGTTAAAGTAAAAGTAAAAGTAAAAGTAAAAGTTAAAGTTAAAATTAAAGTTAAAGTTAAAGTTAAAGTTAAAATTAAAGTTAAAGTTAAAGTTAAAGTAAAAGTTAAAGTTAATGTTAAAGTTAAAGTTAAAGTTTAAGGTTAAAGTTAAAGTTAGAGTTAAAGTTAACGTTAAAGTTAAAGTTAAAGTTAAAGTTAAAGTTAAAGTTAAGGTTAAAGTTAAAGTTAAAGTTAAAGTGAATGTTAAAGTTAAAGCGAAAGTTAAAGTTAAAGTAAAAGTAAAAGTAAGAGTTAAAGTTAAAGTTAAAGTTAAAGTTAAAGTTAAAGTTAAAGTGAATGTTAAAGTTAAAGCGAAAGTTAAAGTTAAAGTAAAAGTTAAAGTTAAAGTTAAAGTTAAAGTTAAAGTGAATGTTAAAGTTAAAGTGAATGTTAAAGTTAAAGCGAAAGTTAAAGTTATAGTTAAAGTTAAAATTAAAGTGAACGTTAAAGTTAAAGCGAAAATTAAAGTTAAAGTTAAAGTTAAAGTTAAAGTTAAAATTAAAGTTAAAGTTAAAGTTAAAATTAAAGTTAAAGCTAAAGTTAAAGTTAAAGTTAAAGTTAAAGTTAAAGTTAAAGTTAAAGATAAAGGTAAAGTTAAAGTTAAAGTTAAAATTAAAGTTAAAGTAAAAGTTAAAGTTAAAGTTAAAGTTAAAGATAAAGGTAAAGTTAAAGTTAAAGTTAAAATTAAAGTTAAAGCTAAAGTTAAAGTGAATGTTAAAGTTAAAGCGAAAGTTAAAGTTAAAATTAAAGTTAAAGTTAAAGTTAAAGTAAAAGTTAAAGTTAAAGTTACAGTTAAAGTTAAAGATAAAGTTAAAGTTAAGTTAAATTTAAAGTTAAAGTTAAGGTGAATGTTAAAGTTAAAGCGAAAGTTAAAGTTAAAGTTAAAATTAAAGTTAAAGTTAAAGTAAAAGTTAAAGTTAAAGTTAAGGTTAAAGTTAAAGTTGAAGTTAAAGTTAAAGTTAAAGTTAAAGCGAAAGTTAAAGTTAAAGTTAAAAATAAAGTTAAAGTTAAAGTTAAAATGAAAGTTAAAGTTAAAGTCAAAGTCAAAGTTAAAGTTAAAGTTAAAGTGAATGTTAAAGTTAAAGCGAAAGTTAAAGTTAAAGTTAAAGGTTAAGTTAAAGTTAAAGTTAAAGCGAAAGTTAAAGTTAAAAATAAAGTCAAAGTTAAAGTCAAAGTCAAAGTTAAAGTTATGAGGTGGGTTTTATCGAAGGCTGAGGTAGTACTCAGTCAATCCAGGGTCAAGTAGAGGTCCCACAAACCCCCACTTAATAAGAACACAGTTGTTATGTGTTAATGACGAATACACGCACACACACGCGGCTTGATGGGTAGTGAAGGCAGCAGCTTTCCGTGCAAAGATGGCGGGGGAGGGAGGCGAGCGGCGGCTAAGGGTCGTTGTAATAACAGTGGGACGGTGCGGCGGTCGAACGGCGGACAGTATTAGCGGACAGATTGGTACAGCGGTATGCAGTGGCGGGATTAGCACGGCGGCGGGACGGCGGAAAGTATTAGCGGACAGATTGGTGCAGCGGTATGCAGTGGCGGGATTAGCACGGCGGCTGGACGGCGGACAGTATTAGCGGACGGATGGATGTAGTGGTATGGACGCAGTGACGGTACCAGCGAGCTGGTTGGACGGTGGTGAGGTAGCAGGGGCAAACGGTCGTCGGAGCAGCGGCGCAACGGCGGTAGGATAGCGACGGCAACAACAGGGCGACGGAGCGCGTACCAGTTTCGTGGCCAAGGCGAGGTGGCGGTGCAAACGTTCTACTTGGTAACCTTTTCGGGGGGGGGGGGGGGGGGGGGGGGTTACCAGTAGCGGCGGTTGCAGGTGGCGGCTTCCCGTGATGACGCTGTCCCAGTGGCGGCGGCGGGGGGACCTGCGAGGAATCAAGAAAAGAGATATGGTTAATGTCGGTCCGCATGTGAGCAGGGCTGGAGGCAGAGTTGTACCAGCAGGAATTCCGAAGGCCGATCCATGGGCTGAGTGGGAGTGCACCTTACGGCACAGCGGTAGCCCCTTTAGCTGCTGGACCTGTCGACGGCCGGAGGCGGGGCGGAGGGGAAAAGGGCCGAGTGGTCATAAGGAGGCGAGCCATAAAGGCGAAAACCCGTTGTCCCCGCAAGAGAGGGTGAACCGTTCCCTGACAGCGCCCCTTTCCACTCCGTGGTGTGGTTGACTCACTCGCCTCCAATGCTGGCTCGCTAGCTGGACACCACCGCCTCCATGCTTGCACGATGGCAGGGCTGGACGCGGAATTGTACCAGCCGCGTCTTTGTAGGTCGATCCGATATATCGGTATGGTTCCCGCAACGACCAGGACAGCTTCAGCTGATACCGCGCGGTAAGCCGAAGATATTCGCAGCGCCCCTCTGCGTTGGACCGAGGTGAGGGCGACTCGGTTCTTCCGGTATTTCATTGCGTTCGCCCAGATTTCTGCACCATGTAAGAGTATAGAATCCGAGGCTGATGCAAGCAACTTCCTTGTGCATGGCTTTGGGCCACCTGTGTTTGCCATTAATCTACTCAACTGCGCTATTATGCGCGCAGCTCTTTCGCAGGCCCCTCGAATGTGATCCGAGAAGTTGAGTTTGCTGTCTAACCTCACTCCCAGATATTTCGTTGAAGCGAGTGTTTCTATTGGCTGGTCCCCAACCATCATGTTCCTGGTAGTGGGAATACGTCTCTTTGTGAGGATGACGATCTCCGTTTTGGCTGTTGCTAACTGGAGACCGTGCTCAGCCATCCACCTATTTACATTACGCATGACCTGGTTTAATTTTAGCTGTGCCAGCTCGCAGCTTGGTGCTGTTATCACAGCTGCCACGTCGTCTGCAAATGCAACGAGGAAGGTGCTTTCTGGCATGTCTAATCGAAGAAGACTGTCGTAAGTTATATTCCAGAGATCGGGACCTAGTACCGAACCCTGGGCTGCTCCACCTGTTATTTTTACCTTTTTTGACCGTGAGTACTTTCATATATTAGATACCTCTTTCTTAGGTAGTCCCTTAAAATTTCTAATAAATATTGCGGTACTTTGAAAGTGCTTTCTAGTGCCTCAAGCATGTCCTCCCACCTAGCTGAGTTAAAAGCGTTTTTGACGTCCAGCGTGGCCAGCAACACTATAGGTCTTGCTCTGTGGCACGCTTTCTCGGCTTTCTTGACTGCGTCTATAACTTCTGCTATGGCATCGATTGTGGAGTGCCCCCTCCGAAAACCATGCTGTCTGGGCGACAGTCCTCCGGCGTCCTGTAACGCTCTGGTGAGGCGTTGCTTTAGAAGACTCTCCATCAATTTCCCTGCTGTGTCCAACATACATAGGGGACGGTAGGATGATGGAGAGTTGGGATCTCCTTTCCCTTTTGGAATGAGAACCAGCCGTGCTGTCTTCCATATGGTGGGGAAAGTTCTTTCTTCGAGACATTTGTTGTACATGTGCAACATAAGTTCTGGGCAGTCGTTTGCAGCTAGTCTAATTGCCTCCGCGGGTATTCCGTCGGGCCCAGATGCTTTCTTAGGTTTCATAGTTCGCACGGCAGTTTTAAGCTTTTCTTCTTGGAATGGTTCCACGTTGCGATCTTCATGGGTAACGTACCCGCCCTCCCTAGGCTGTTGGGTGGGAAACAGGCCATCCACAATGTTCCTTATTTGGTTCTCGTCCATCAACTGGTTTGGCGGACGGAACTTCTTCATTACTATCTTATATCCCTGCCCCCATGGGTCTCGATCCAAAGTTAAAGTTAAAGTTAAAATTAAAGTTAAAATTAAAGTAAAAGTGAATGTTAAAGTTAAAGCGAAAGTTAAAGTTAAAGTAAAAGTTAAAGTAAAAGTTAAAGTTAAAGTTAATGTTAAAGTTAAAGTTAAAGTTAAAGTTAAAGTTAAAGTTAAAGTTAAAGTTAAAGTTAAAGTTAAAGTTAAAGTTAAAGTTAAAGTTAAGGTTAAAGTTAAAGTTAAAGTTAAAGTTGAAGTTAAGTTAAAGTTAAAGTGCAAGTAAAAGTTAAAGTTAAAGTTAAAGTTAACGTTAAAGTTAAAGTTAAAGTTAAAGTTAAGGTTAAAGTTAAAGGTAAAGTTAAAGTTAAAGTGAACGTTAAAGTTAAAGCGAAAGTTAAAGTTAAAGTTAAAGTTAAAATTAAAGTTAAAGTTAAAGTTAAAGTTAAAGTGAATGTTAAAGTTAAAGTGAATGTTAAAGTTAAAGCGAAAGTTAAAGTTATAGTTAAAGTTAAAGTGAATGTTAAAGTTAAAGCGAAAGTTAAAGTTAAAGTTTAAGTTAAAGTTAAAGTTAAAGTTAAAATTAAAGTTAAAGTTAAAGTTAAAGATAAAGTTAAAGTTAAAATTAAAGTTAAAGTTAAAGTTAAAGTTAAAATTAAAGTTAAAGTTAAAGTTAAAGTGAATGTTAAAGTTAAAGCGAAAGTTAAAGTTAAAATTAAAGTTAAAGTAAAAGTTAAAGTTAAAGTAAAAGTTAAAGTTAAAGTTAAAATTAAAGTTAAAGTTAAAGTTAAAGTTAAAGTTAAAATTAAAGTTAAAGTTAAAGTTAAAGTTAAAGTAAAAGTTAAAGTTAAAGTTAATGTTAAAGTTAAAGTTAAAGTTAAAGTTTAAGGTTAAAGTTAAAGTTAGAGTTAAAGTTAACGTTAAAGTTAAAGTTAAAGTTAAAGTAAAAGTTAAAGTTAAAGTTAAAGATAAAGTTAAAGTTAAAGTTAAAGTTAAAATTAAAGTTAAAGTTAAAGCTAAAGTTAAAGTGAATGTTAAAGTTAAAGCGAAAGTTAAAGTTAAAGTTAAAATTAAAGTTAAAGTTAAAGTTAAAGTAAAAGTTAAAGTTAAAGTTACAGTTAAAGTTAAAGATAAAGTTAAAGTTAAAGTTAAGTTAAATTTAAAGTTAAAGTTAAAGTGAATGTTAAAGTTAAAGCGAAAGTTAAAGTTGAAGTTAAAATTAAAGTTAAAGTTAAAGTAAAAGTTAAAGTTAAAGTTAAAGTTAAAGTTAAGGTTAAAGTTAAAGTTAAAGTTGAAGTTAAAGTTAAAGTTAAAGCGAAAGTTAAAGTTAAAGTTAAAAATAAAGTTAAAGTTAAAGTTAAAATGAAAGTTAAAGTTAAAGTCAAAGTCAAAGTCAAAGTTAAAGTTAAAGTTAAAGTTAAAGTGAATGTTAAAGTTAAAGCGAAAGTTAAAGTTAAGGTTAAAGTTAAAGGTTAAGTTAAAGTTAAAGTTAAAGTTAAAGCGAAAGTTAAAGTTAAAAATAAAGTCAAAGTTAAAGTCAAAGTCAAAGTTAAAGTTATGAGGTGGGTTTTATCGAAAGCTGAGGTAGTACTCAGTCAATCCAGTGTCAAGTAGAGGTCCCACAAACCCCCTTTTAATAAGAACACAGTTGTTATGTGTTAATGACGAATACACGCACACACACACGGCTTGATGGGTAGTGAAGGCAGCAGCTTTCCGTGCAAAGATGGCGGGGGAGGGAGGCGAGCGGCGGCTAAGGGTCGTTGTAATAACAGTGGGACGGTGCGGCGGTCGAACGGCGGACAGTATTAGCGGACAGATTGGTACAGCGGTATGCAGTGGCGGGATTAGCACGGCGGCGGGACGGCGGAAAGTATTAGCGGACAGATTGGTACAGCGGTATGCAGTGGCGGGATTAGCACGGCGGCTGGACGGCGGACAGTATTAGCGGACGGATGGATGTAGTGGTATGGACGCAGTGACGGTACCAGCGAGCTGGTTGGACGGTGGTGAGGTAGCAGGGGCTAACGGTCGTCGGAGCAGCGGCGCAACGGCGGTAGGATAGCGACGGCAACAACAGGGCGACGGAGCGCGTACCAGTGGCGTGGCCAAGGCGAGATGGCGGTGCAAACGTTCTACTTGGTAACCTTTTCGGGGGGGGGGGGGGTTACCAGTAGCGGCGGTTGGAGGTGGCGGCTTCCCGTGATGACGCTGTCCCTGTGGCGGCGGCGGGGGGACCTGCGAGGAATCAAGAAAAGAGATATGGTTAATGTCGGTCCGCATGAATGCAGGGCTGGAGGCGGAGTTGTACCAGCAGGAATTCCGAAGGCCGATCCATGGGCTGAGTGGGAGTGCACCTTACGGCACAGCGGTAGCCCCTTTAGCTGCTGGGCCTGTCGACGGCCGGAGGAGGGCGGAGGGGAAAAGGGCCGAGTGGTCATAAGGAGGCGAGCCATAAAGGCGAAAACCCGTTGTCCCCGCAAGAGAGGGTGACCCGTTCCCTGACAGCGCCCCTTTCCACTCCGTGGTGTGGTTGACTCACTCGCCTCCAGTGCTGGCTCGCCAGCTGGACACCACCGCCTCCATGCTTGCACGATGGCAGGGCTGGGCGCGGAATTGTACCAGCCGCGTCTTTGTAGGTCGATCCGTGGGCTGAGGCGAAGTGCGCCTTGACGGCACAGCGGTAGCCCCTTTAGCCGACGGGTCGCTCTACTGCCTGAGCCAGGACTGAGGGGAAGGGATCTGTTGGCCGGACGGCGGCGAGCCCCCCCTTACTTAGCTGGGACACGAGCGAGAAAACCATAAAGGCGACAACCCGTTGTCCCGAAAGCAATCGGTGACCAGTGCCGTGGCGGCACCCCCTTTCCCTCTGGAGGTGGGATTGGCTCGTTCGCTGGACATCGTTCATCCCGTGGTTGCACACTAAGGTAAGGTGCCGGGGGCGGTGCACCAGCTCTGTCCTTTCCTGTTCGTAGGCTGCGAGGAGAAACTGGGGCCCGAAGGCACCACGCTACGCAGCTGCCGAACCGGGTCGGCTGGAGCCTTAACTGAGAGGGAGGGGCGGGGTAGCCATAAGGCGGCGGGCCCCCCGCCTTACTTAGCTGGGACACGGGCGAGAAAACCATAAAGGCGACAACCCGTTGTCCCCGCAAGCAAGGGGTGACCAGTGCCAAGGCAGCAGCCCTTCAACTCAGCTAGTCAGGAGGAGTGACTGGATTGCTTAATAAAGCAACCACTTCTCTGACTAACCTGCGAGGAATGAAGTGACAACAGCAAATTCATTCTCTTTTATACTGCTTCTGCTATGATGCGAGTGAGAAATGAACCGCTAATTGGGTACTTCAGTTTGCCATTTACAGGCGTATGTGAAAAAGGGTTAGAGTGGGGTCTCAGGCGTAGGAGAAAAAGGGTTACAGTGGGGGTCATACTATTGTAACGCTACGTTACAGTCCCCTTCCCACTTCGGTTGACGGAAAGCTGCTGTGAGGAAGAGGAGTATCACGCCAGGCTTGGCCTAGCGGTTGTGCGTGTGCCGTTATGCCGGCTTTGCCGGTGTGTATGCGTGCATCATTTTATTAACATTTTTTTTCCATAAAATATACAGAGTCATTCCACTTATACTTAACAAAGTTGATTCAAAAGAAAAATGTTTACAATTTCATTGTACCTAAAACTAACAGAGTATGTAATTTTAAAATAATGCGAAATTCATGAATATTATAAATAAATTTCCATTCTTCTTCTTCTTCTTCCATCCTTGACATATTGGCGTTGTTCTTATCCTCTACCTCGTGTTGTGATTGCATTATGGCCATTCGGTATTCGGTAATATATGGGCCGGAAAAAATGTGGTACCCTTTGTATTTTGACTCGGTTGACTGGCCACTGGTACTGCTCCCTCCGTGTGCACCCGCTCTAACGTCGCTTTATTTCACCGACGTTTATGTCTGCTGAAGATGCTTTTGTACCCTCTTTGCTGACTACATTTACTGCAAATGTTATTTGTGGAGTCTCCTACTCCCATGTGCGGTGGTTGCTCAGGAACGGTGATAACGCTTTTCCGCCGAACTGCTTCCCATTGTCGGTGGGGAAGGTTTTTGGACAACCAAGTCGGTATAAGACCTTTTCTTGTAGCGCTTTGAGCACGCTTGCCGTGGTTGCTTGGCGCGGCAGAATTAACTCCACCCACTTGTAGCATTTGTAGATCATGGCTAGGAGGTAAGTGCTTCTTTGCTTGGAGCGTGGTCGTAGTGGCACGAAGTTGGCGGTTACTATTTCCCATGGCTGCGGATATTGTATGGTTGCCAATAATCTCACCGGGCTCTTCTCTGTGGCCTTTTATTGTGTAAAATAAGTCCGGTTCGGTGTTTTGTAACGGGCGGCGTGAGAGCGCATTGCATATCGCGTTCGGCGCTCCTTTTCGGTACTCTTCGAAGTTGTATTTTTGTATAACCGGGTAACGGGGGTAGAAGCGTTGCTTCAGCGGTCGGTTATGCTTACGGACGGTCGAATGTTCGACTGCGGTAATTGGACTGACGGTTTTGCTCAATCGCTTCTGGTGGTGCGCTGAAAAAGTTCCCTGCTCCGAATTTCGGCCATTGCTCGCGTGTTCCCAGCTGGTCATTGAACATAGTGTGTCTAATTCGGCTGATCTTCTGGTCAAAGTGACTTCTTACGGCTGGCCATCTAGCGTGAGGGTGATTCCCCTCTCCCGTAAAAAGTCCATTCCTAAGATCATCCGTTCTGCCAAGTTCGGGATGACGGACATCATTGTGTTAGTCGTTCGTCCTTTGTACGTAATCCTTGCTGGGTATGAATTCGAGCTATAGACACACGTCTGGTCTGCCAATTGGACGCTCCGCCTGTGAAGATGTGGTTTGATTTTCTTCCTCTCCAGGTGGTTTCGTATTGACTCGTCGACGTATGAGAGGGTGGCGCCGGTGTCTACTAGCGCGCGCACGCTCATGCCCTCGATGGTTATCGGTATGTAGAGACGGTCATCTACTTGCGTTTCGGCAGCGGGAGCGCAGGCTGGTGGTTCCATAGACTTCTGTGGCCGCACAAATAATGCTTGGCGGCTTCCTCTCACATAACTTGACGGCATCCTGGATGTGTTGTTATCGGTGGATTGGTTGGTTGAAGGGCATAGGCAGTCCCTGGAGAGGATGTTTTCTTGTCCACACCTGGAGCAGAACATTCTCCAGCGGCCCCTGCATTGGAAGCGGCAGTGTCCGCATTGCTTGCAGCGCCAGCAGCACTCCTTACTATCGTACTCCGTTTGAAGATGATACAGGCTGTGGATCGCCACTTTGGCCTGTTTCGCTTCCTCGCTTTTTAGCAGCTCATATTCCTCCGTTATTTCCAGGAGCTCATCGATCGTCTTAAACTCGCTGCGCTTGACGAAGAGGCGGTATTCAACGCGTAGGTCATCGTATATTCGTTCGATGTGGTTTTCCATACACATTGTCGGGTGCTGGCGGATCAGTGTTTCTAATGCGGGGATGTAGTCTTTGGCTTTTTCACGGCCGTGTTGCTTGCGTTGTCAGATGGCCACTTCCAAATGTCGAAGATGACGCTTGGGCAGGAAGAAATGTTGCACCTCCGTTCGAAAATCGCTCCATTGGTTGATTTGTTGTTTACGGATGCGGTACCATTGGAGTGCTTTGCCACGTAGAAGTTCCGGCAGCGTTGGGAGGAGCCGGTCGACGGGGATGCGGTAACATTCGGCAAGCTCCTCTATCCTCTCCAGAAATTCGTGCAGCGACTCTTCACCCGAAAAACGCAAATCCCAGCGGCGAACGGTATTCATTAGTTCACCGTCGCTCATTTCATCTTGACTCGGCGATGCGTGTTCTCTCTTTTCTACGTGTGGCTGGGGGCCGTGAATCTGGATCGAAGGGATTTGTTTTGTTGTTGGCTGGGATGGCGTAACGGCTTTCCCCTCTTCCTCATTCACTTCTCTCTCCAGCTCCTTCAGCAGATCTTCGCTTGATTTTCTTGCGCGTTTGGCTTGTACGTATGCGCTCAATGTGCAACGCAGCTCGGCTACTGTTTGGCCTTCCACGGGGATTCGGTGTTCCTTACACTCCTCTATCAGCCTCTCCCTTTTAAGCAAGTAGATTCAATTGAGCGAGTCGGCGGTCAGCGTTGTACCTTGGGGGCCCGGTGTGTTTGCTGTTTCTGATGGTGTGTTCGTCGAACCCGCCCCGGCAGTGTTGGTGGTTGTTGTATTTGGTTTTCCACGTTCTTCTGCGGAGGAGGGTCCCTTCTCGGGCGCCATTTATGAGGTGGGTTTTATCGAAGGCTGAGGTAGCACTCAGTCAATCCAGGGTCAAGTAGAGGTCCCACAAACCCCCTTTTAATAAGAACACAGTTGTTATGTGTTAATGACGAATACACGCACACACACACATCTTGACGGGTAGTGAAGGCAGCAGCTTTCCGTGCAAAGATGGCGGGGGAGGGAGGCGAGCGGCGGCTAACGCTCGTTGTAATAGCAGAGGGGTGGATGCGGTGGTCGAACGGCGGACAGTATTAGCGGACAGAGTGGTACAGTGGTATGCAGTGGCGGGATTAGCACGACGGCGGGACGGCGGACAGTATTAGCGGACAGATTGGTACAGCGGTATGCAGTGGCGGGATTAGCACGGCGGCGGGACGGCGGACAGTATTAGCGGACAGATTGGTACAGCGGTATGCAGTGGCGGGATTAGCACGGCGGCTGGACGGCGGACAGTATTAGCGGACGGATGGATGTAGTGGTATGGACGCAGTGACGGTAGCAGCGAGCTGGTTGGACGGTGGTGAGGTAGCAGGGGCTAACGGTTGTCGTAGCAGCGGCGCAACGGCGGTAGGATAGCAGGCGGCCAACAGTCGTCGGAGCAGCGGCGCAACGGCGGCAGGATAGCGGGCGGCCAACGGTCGTCGGAGCAGCGGCGCAACGGCGGTAGGATAGCGACGGCAACAACAGGGCGACGGAGCGCGTACCAGTGGCGTGGCCAAAACGAGGTGGCGGAGCCAACGTTCTACTTGGTTACCTTTTCGGGGGGGGTTACCAGTAGCGGCGGTTGCGGGTGGCGGCTTCCCGTGACGACGCTGTCCCAGTGACGGCGGCGGGGGACCTGCGAGGAACCAAGAAAAGATTTATGGTTAATGCCGGTCCGCCAGCTGGACACCACCGCCTCCATGCCCGCACGAATGCAGGGCTGGAGGCGGAGTTGTACCAGCAGGAATTCCGAAGGCCGATCCATGGGCTGAGGGGGAGTGCACCTTACGGCACAGCGGTAGCCCCTTTAGCTGCTGCACCGGTCGACGGCCGGAGGCGGGGCGGAGGTGAAAAGGGCCGAGTGGTCATAAGGAGGCGAGCCATAAAGGCGAAAACCCGTTGTCCCCGCAAGAGAGGGTGACCCGTTCCCTGACAGCGCCCCTTTCCACTCCGTGGTGTGGTTGACTCACTCGCCTCCAGTGCTGGCTCGCTAGCTGGACACCACCGCCTCCATGCTTGCACGATGGCAGGGCTGGACGCGGAATTGTACCAGCCGCGTCTTTGTAGGTCGATCCGTGGGCTGAGGCGAAGTGCGCCTTGACGGCACAGCGGTAGCCCCTTTAGCCGACGGGTCGCTCTACTGCCTGAGCCAGGACTGAGGGGAAGGGATCTGTTGGCCAGACGGCGGCGAGCCCCCCCTTACTTAGCTGGGACACGAGCGAGAAAACCATAAAGGCGACAACCCGTTGTCCCGAAAGCAAGGGGTGACCAGTGCCGTGGCGGCACCCCCTTTCCCTCTGGAGGTGGGATTGGCTCGTTCGCTGGACATCGTTCATCCCGTGGTTGCACACTAAGGTAAGGTGCCGGGGCGGTGCACGAGCTCTGTCCTTGCCTGTTCGTAGGCTGCGAGGAGAAACTGGGGCCCGAAGGCACCACGCTACGCAGCTGCCGAACCGGGTCGGCTGGAGCCTTAACTGAGAGGAAGGGGCGGGGTAGCCCTAAGGCGGCGGGCCCCCCCCCCCCCTTACTTAGCTGGGACACGGGCGAGAAAACCATAAAGGCGACAACCCGTTGTCCCCGCAAGCAAGGGGTGACCAGTGCCAAGGCAGCACCCCTTCAACTCAGCTAGTCAGGAGGAGTGACTGGATTGCTTAATAAAGCAACCACTTCCTCTGACTAACCTGCGAGGAATGAAGTGGCAATAGCAAATTCATTCTCTTTTATACTGCTTCTGCTATGATGCGAGTGAGAAATGAACCGCTAATTGGGTACTTCAGTTTGCCATTTACTGTGAGTTGGAGTACTGTGTGCATATTATTGTTATCGCCAAATGCTATTCGCATGCATTGGTACGTAGCTGCTGCTGTTGGTTACCTGTTAATGTACTATGTATGTATACTCTCAGGCGTAGGTGAAAAAGGGTTAGAGTGGGGGTCTCAGGCGTAGGAGAAAAAGGGTTACAGTGGGGGTCATACTATTGTAACGCTACGTTACAAAGTTAAAATTAAAGTTAAAGTTAAAATTAAAGTTAAAGTTAAAAATAAAGTTAAAGTTAAAATGAAAATTAAAGTTAAAGTAGAAGTAAAAGTTAAAGTCAAAGTTAAAGTTAAGGTTAAAGTTAAAGTTAAAGTAAAAGTTTAAGTTAAAGTTAAAGTCAAAGTTAAAGTTAAAGTTAAGGTTAAAGTTTAAGTTTAAGTTAAAGTTAAAGTTAAATTTAAAGTTAAAGTTACAGTTAAAGTTAAAGTTAAAGTTAAAGTTAAAGTGAATGATAAAGTTAAAGTGAAAGTTAAAAATAAAGTTAAAATTTAAGTTAAAGTTAAAGTGAAAGTTAAATATTAACTTCTCATTTATGCAATAAAAGTAAAAAATGTGTTTTCTTATCTTTCACCACGCTTAAAAAGGTTAACTTGAATTAATATCAAAGACAAAACTTGAATTAATATCAAAGAAAACAAAATGTTGCATAAATATTATAATTGCATAAGTTGATAATATGCAATAGCTTTACAGCGGCAGTCCCCGAGTGCCACACGTCTTTTTTTCTTCTTTTGTTAAATAATAAGGTTATAATGGAATCTTGGATATTTCTAATGTGATATGAAGAACACCTTTGTCCATGTGTTGAGGGTTGGTAAAGAGATGAAATTATGGACCATTTAAAGCAATATATATCATTGTTAACAATATTAATACAAGCTTTTTTATCTGCTATTACTTTTTGTAGTAGTATATATAATGAGCCTCTAATTGGTTGTTATTTATTTATGTTTAGTTCTAGATGGATAAATTCACTTAGAAATGTTTTCATTTTTTCAATCAATTTACTCAACTTTTCCTTAATTATTTCACCAACATTATTGTTCTCCATAAATGCTTCAGTCATTAATGTTTGGGTTGACATCAGAGCAAATTCTTCAATATTTTCTTTTATTTGAATATATTTATAAAATAACTCAAAGTTAAATTTAATGCTTTCATGCTTTTCTATAGATTTCTGTAAAAGTGCAGATAATTCGTTAAAATGTTTTTCAAAAAAATGTTCAACAATTAAATCATTGGGTTGATCGTGTTCCAAAACGTATGTCTCAATACGATTATTAAACATAACGTTAATATATTTAACATTACTATTTACATTATGCATACAATTATTTTTATGTATATTTTTTCTCAAGTGTGCGGCCCATACATTTTGTTTCACTTGAATTTTACATTGCTCGCAAAAAATGGGGGCTTTTTTTATAACTTGATGTTTCATTGTAATATGTCTAACTAAACTCCTCTTCCGAGTATATATCTTTTCACAAGAACTACACGGTTATATTTTTATTTTTTTATTAATTGGCTTTTTCGGGCTTTTTTCCTTTGAAATTGCTTTTAAATCCTTAAGAGCTTGATTCCTAATGTGGAATATGCCTACAATAAGCAACGATGTTAAAGAAGTAAGTTTATTACTGTTTACTAGAAGTGATCCTGATTAAACACGGCTGAAAATCCTTATAAAATGTTTATCCGTGAAATATAGATGAGTGCTGAGCGGCTTTAAACAATTTACTACATTTTTTTTTACCGAAAAGATTTTCCAATTTATATACATTGAGTAGCCCTTATCTAAATGAATGTATATGGATGGGTGTGTCTGTGTCGGTATGTATTTTGCGGTTTGTTGATATATATATATATATATATATATATATATATATATATATATAATTTATTTGTTGTCATGTTTAAGGAGCTCAATATTAAGGTAACCTTTAGTTAATTATGAAATTCTCACATGCATATATATGGGACAGTATGTATACAAGACAAAGTTAAGGGGCTCTTTAGAAATCTAAGGGACTCTTTAAAACGGCTCGGGTAATTAAAAATTTGCGGCCCTTTAAAAATGTCGGGCCCCCCTTTTAACGATCCTCTCTTGAACGGCTAAGCTCTGCTAAAAGCAAAAAGCTCTAAGCTTTTTCTTATACATCAGCCAAAACACAAACCGCAAGAACGAAACACAAACCGAAAAAAGGTATGCGCCTAAAAGTAGGCAACGAAATTGTTTTGCTGTATATATATGTGTGTCAGTGTGTATATACTTTTCCTTGCACATTTTTCCCTTCACCATTTGGTCTAGAATCGCCTTTTCCCTACTACTGATGGCGCCCCTCATCAAAAGTAGTAAATCACCTTCGGAATGCGTTTTGCGTCCTCACACCAAGCATAAAATGACCACCAACGCTCAATTTTTATAACAAATATTTAATTTACGTGTCCAAGTGTCTTTTTTAGAAGAGCTTGTCCATTGGTTAGCTAGCGGGGCTAACCTAGTGGGGGACAGTCGGTAAGTTCGACTAAGTTCGGCAAGGAAGGGGGTAGGCATTTCTCTAGCCAATAATTTAGAGAAAATCCGCAGACCGGATATTCCTTTGTTTTAAAAACAAACTATATAATTATCTTAACCAGACTTACCATTTTATAACATTTATACCAAACGCGACAAATATTAACCGGATTTTCAAACAATACTCGGATTTAAAAAATATTTACCTGATTTACAAATTTTTTTTCCTTTAAAATAATAATTTTCAATAAAATTACCCCGTTTTCAAACACATGCCCGATTCTGAAGGCAATTCCAGCGATAAATCAAGCTCTAAAGGAAGGTGTTCACTAGCTCGTCAAGAAAATTTTTTGGATTTAATAACTCAGATATTGCAGAAACTAATAATTCAAATTTTCAGTCCGTAACTAAAATTTATTTTTATTTTTATTTATTTTTGACTAATATCATAAACACTCAACCTTCAGCAAATTCGTCTAATAATTCAGACAACTTACTAACTAGCACTTCCAATTTTCTGTCAGAACCTGACTTTTCCAATTCCCATTCTACTTCAAATTCTTCTAATTTGCCTGCAACAAATAATTCTTCAGATTTCCAATCGAATAACAATATTCCAATCATGGCAACCACAGAACAGAAAAAATCGTTCATTAACAGTTGCGCCTCAATTATTAGAGAAAACTACAGCGGCGATCCGCTGGCATTAGAATCTTTTATCGACAAAATAAAGTTAATTGAAGTCTTCTCAGATCAAAATTTAGATAGCACTTTTATCCATACTTGAGGGAAAAGCACGCGAAGCATTACCAACCGTAATAAATTCAGTTGATGACATAAATATTGCCTTGAGAAATAGAATAAAACCGGACAAATCGAAAGTTGGTTCTTCGATAATAAAGTACAAGTCTATGATAAATTTGCATACGATTTTTCAAAAAAGATATCGCTAGTAAAATCAACTATACAATATAATAAAAATAAGGAGATCTCCAATTTACAAATTTATGCGCATTTAAAACATGAAAAATATAATTTACTTAATCTCGTGAATGTTAACGAAATAACGAATTTAGATAAGTTACTTTCGAGGCTTGAAAAAGCAGCCGACAATCACTATATTAAACAATTAGAATGGCCAAAAAATGATATATTTTTCAATAATTTTTCAATTACGAATTTTAAAATCCGCGGAACTAAAATTTTAAAATCATTACAAATAATATTGAAGGACCCTGCAGAGACCGTAACAGAAAATGAACAAAAACAAAAACTTATGACAATTTATCACGAAGATCCACTGTTAGGAGGTCATTGTGGAACAAAAAGGTTATATGCCAAATTACGAACTAAATATTACTGGAAAAACATGACACGTGATATAGCGAAATTTATAAAAAAAATGCAATAAATATCTTTTAAATAAAGTGAGACCCAAAACAAAAGAAAAACCTGTCCTTACGCCAATACCCTGTAAACCCTTTGACATAGTAATTGTCGATACAATAAGTCCTTCCAGAATCAAACTATGTTAACATGTTCGCTGTTACTATGATTTGTGACTTCCAAATACCTGGTAACAGTAGCCGTACCAGACAAATCAGCAAAAGCTATCGCATATGCTATATTTGAAAGCTTCATATTAACATATGGTACAATGGACTGAATACAAAAATGAATTATTCTCGGAATTAAATAAACTTTTAAAAATTAATCATGATTTCTCAACAGCTTATCTCCACGAAACTGTTGGTACTGTTGAAAGAACCCGTAGAGTCTTTAACGAATATTTACCTGCATATCTAGATGAAACATATTCAGATTGGGATACATATTTGAAATACTTTACATTTTTACATAATACTACAAGTAGTTCGGTTTTTGATAATAAAATTACTCCTTTCGAATTAATATTTGACAGAAAATCTACAATGCCACATGAATTACAAAAGGACCAAATCGCTCCGATATATAATATAGAAAATTATACAAAAGAGTTAAAATATAGAATGCAAAAATTTCATAACATGGCAAAAAATTTGATTAACAAACATAATATTAGAAATAAAGATCTATACGATAAAACGACTAAGTCTTTAGAAGTTAACGTTAATGATAGAGTTTTAGTAGAAACAGAACCTAGAAATAAACATAAAAAATATATCAAGGTCCCTACATTGCAAAAAATATAGATGGACCAAATATAACTATTTGTGATAGAAATAATCAGAATGAAAAAATTGTACACAAAAATAGAGTACAAAAAATTATTTAAATTGATAGCCTGTACTTGTATTCATATAAACTTTACTAATTAATAAAATACAAAATAATCTTCAGATATAAATATATAAATATATTTTAAGAAGCCAATGAAGGCTAAACAAAAGAAATTTTATAGAACTATAGATATAAATTTATTTTAGTAGATTCGACAATAAGAAGAATAAAAACCTGTTCACTTCAAAACTTAAAATTCCATAAATCATAAACATCTTAAACTAACTTTTTAAATATTTTTAATTTCTTTGCAAATTTTAATTTTTAATTTTCTTTTTTTCTAAAGAAGTTGCACTGTGGTGAATGAATAAGTACCGGGTTATAATACCCTAATGGTAGCAAACTCATTCATTCATAAAATTACAACAACATATTAAAGCCTAAAGAAGAATGTGGCAAGATTAATCACTAATCTTATCAAATTCTTCTTTTCCAAAGGCGGATGATGTAGTGTCATATTAAATTGAAGCTGGCAACTCCCCCTCTTTGGAAAAGTGCAAGATGCAACCATGCATCAGATGCACTTCGCATCACTAAAATTTTTGGAGTCGAGTAACGCGGAGAATTTCTGATTGGCTGAACTGGAATTTAAACATATTAGAAAACAATTTTTGTGCTTATATCGGCCTACTGATTTCTAAGATCGCGGGTTCGAATCGAGCTCAAGGCCTAACAATAATTATTTTATCATTATTATTGTTATGATAAATTTTTTCTTAATTGAAAAAATTATTAAATTAGAATAGAAGAAAGAAAAAATTTAGACAACTGTATAGATCCATTTCGGGAACTACTAAATTCCTTCATCGGCAACGTTTAGGCGCCGCTGCTATAACCAGTCTATTCTAATTTAATAATTTTTTCAATTAAGAAAAAATTTATCATAACAATAATAATGATAAAATAATTATTGTTAGGCCTTGAGCTCGATTCGAACCCGCGATCATATTAGAAAACTAAAAACTAAGTAGAAAAACTAAAAAGTGTAAAACAAATTAAATGTAAAAGAAACAGAAACGAAGATAACTTTAAATAAAAATCTAATTAAACTAAAATCACTTTTCTTTCCATCGTTGTGTGTGCGTGTGCGGGGCTACATGCCCGAGAAAAATTGTGGCACTAAATTCCACCGTACAGGGGTATTTATGGTTTTACCTTGCCTGTCGATACATCACAGTACAACTCGGCATCTGAATAATCAATTTTGAGTTTGCGTAGTTTCAGAGATGTTGAACTTGAACGTAGCAGATGGTGTAGTTCCTGATCGTTATGTTGTTCGTCTTCGATCTCTCTAGCTGATATGCTCACAGGTAGGTTTATGGTATTAATCCGCGACAGCGCATCGGCTACCGTGTTTTTATGTCCAGGTGTATGTACTATCGTGCTGGTAAACTGACTGATATACTGAAGTTGGCGTTGTTGACGGGGCGAAACCTTATCAGAGTTTTGATCTAAGGTGAATGAGAGTGGGTGATGGTCGGTAATAACTGTGACGTTTCGGCCCTCTAAAAGATGTTTAAAGAATCGTATGCCTTTGAAGATAGCTAATAGTTCGCGATCGTAGGCGCTATAGTTTCGTTCAGTCTTTCTGAGTTTAGCCGTATAGAGCCCTAAAGGTTTTATCATACCGTTGATAGCTTGTGGTTTCGGGTAGTTTCTCATTGCTTCTATGCGCTGAGTAGTTGGCTTAAGTCCTGCTCTGTCGACTGTATGTCCGAGGTAGACCACCTCTTGTTGTGCGAACGAACATTTGTTGACATTAATTGAAAGGCCGTGCTGTCTGAGGCGGTCGAACACCATTCTTAGGTGTTTTTTTGTGTTCCTCCATGGTCCATATAAATATGACAAAACTGCAAGTCCCGAAATATGGAATCCATTAATCTTTAAAATGACTGTGCAGCGTTACATAAGCCGAATGTCATTACGTTGAATTCGAAGAGGCTGAAGTGTGTTATTACCGCTGTTTTCGGTCCGTCTTCAGGTGCTACTGGAATCTGGTAGTATGCTCGCGTGAGATCCAGTGTTGTGAACACACTGCAGCCATGCATTAAGTATGTGAAGTCTCGGAGATGCGGAATGGGATACCTGTCGGGCACTGTGACTCTGTTTAGTCGTCGGTAGTCACCACAAGCGCGCCAATTTCCATCTGTTTTTTCGCACGAGATGTAGTGGGCTCGCCCATTTGCTCTTTGACGGAACGCAAATACTTTGTTTTAACATACTGTCTAATTCTTTTTTGCTGCTGCTAATTTTCCTCCAGCGAAGTTATGTAGTGCTTTACGCTATGCTTAGGCGTGAGGGGATTAGTCGGTTTGGTGATTCCCTCAAACTCCTGGAGGAGGCGTTCCACATAACTTTTATAAGTGGCGGATCTAACGTGTGCGGCCGTCATTTCTTGCATTGATGCTTGAGGTCGTGGAGACTATGAACTAGTAACGTTTGAGTTAGAGTTCACCAGCCTCCGATTGCGTAGATAGATGAGCAGGTTGTTATGTTTGATGAAGTCGGCACCTAATATGGGATGCGCAACGTCTGCGACTGTGAATTGCCACACGAAAGTTTGGCCCATACCAATGTCGAGCGTTAGTTCTTGTTATAGAGCCATTTGCTGCAAAGAGAGTGAAATCAGTTTTCTTTAAATTCGTTGGAATTTTACTGAGAACTCCCCTGGGTAGCACCGAAATGTCGGCGCCGGTTGTATGTCGGACAGAATTTGAGACGATTTTTTAAATCGGTTATTTGTAGACGCGAATTGAACGAGCCGTCAGATGTGCCTATGAGGATGACCGACGGCCCTGTTAGTTTAAATTGCTTTTGCGGAAATTACAGGGTTTTTGGCACTTCTTTGCTTGAGCACCGAATGTTGTTGTTGTTGTAGCGATTAGGTTACTCCCCGAAGGCTTTGGGGAGTGTTATCGATGTGATGGTCCTTTGTCGGATACAGATCCGATACGCTCCGGTAACACAGCACCATTAAGGTGCTGGCCGGACCATCTCGGGAACGATTTATATGGCCACATTGAACCTTCAGGCCATCCCTCCCTCCCCACCCCCAAGTTCCATGAGGAGCTTGGGGTCGACAGAGCCTCGTCTGTTAGTGAAACGGGATCCGCCGCTCGAAGGTGAGGTTGACAATTGGGTTGGAGAAGCTATATGTTGCGCTACACAACCCCTTGAATCCCTTGAGCACCGAATCGTGTGTGATAATAGCACATGTTCTTTCCCATCTCTCTCGCTTTTTCATCTTTTGTTGTTTTTACCCCCGTCGTGAGCGCCTGTACCTGGACGGTTAATTTTTCGATGTTATGTGCAAACAATTTTCGTACTTCGTTGTATGCTACTGCCCCGTCAGTTGTTGTGGGCTCCACTTTGGTAGTCACTGGCATAATGCCACCTCATAAATGTTGTCTGCTCGTAAGGCGAGGCTGTCAAGATCGTTAGTGGCGCTGACGGCCAAAATCCGACGGAAGTTCTGTGGCATTTGTTCCATAACAATTGTACGTAGAATGTTCTCGGTCACCATACCAGCTGCTAAACTTTTTAAACGCAGTAAATAGTGTGATGACTTCCCATCAGTGAACTCAGTGTAATATAGCAGACGTCGTAATTTGCTTTCGCTGCTTTCTTCGAATATATCAAGCCGTCGTGTCTTCAAATCCCGGACTTTACCATCAGCTGGTGGATCCTTAATAATGTCGGCTACAAATGGTAGGGTAGTATTGTCCAAGTGCACCAAAACATACCGGTACTGTGATATGTCACTGCAAATTTGTGCTATTTCGAGTGCGGCCTCGACTTGTATAAACCATATTGCACAGTTATCTTTCCAGAATGGGGGTAATTTAACTGCACGAGTGGCTGAGATAATACCACCGGGGATTTCGCTGAATGCTGAACCAAATTCTGAAACACTTGAAGATGTGGTTGCCGTGTTTTCGGTGCTCGAGTTTTGCATTTGCGTGCTCATTTTGAGTTTGGGGTCACTAATGTAGTTTGAAGACCCCAAAATTACAGGCTTTCGGGGCCTCCACAAATTTTGATTTTTCATTGTAGATAATACAATTTTATATTAAAATTATAAACTGAATTATAATAATTTATATATATATACCATGAAATGAATATACCTATACATATATGTAAATATATTTTGAATTAAATATACTTTATACAATCATACATACATTTTAAAACATATATAATTATAATACATATTAAAATATATATAGGATATGAAAACTTTTATCGCAGAGTGTAAGAACTCATATAATTATGCACAAACATACATACTTACGTATAAGCGAACAAGGAGAAATGGAATTGTCAAACGATAGCGAACACACATGCGTACGCATATATATTTAGTATACTTAGCTTAGTTATAAGAACTTTTATTGTAAATCAACGGAAGCCGACTCAAAAATGGTATAAAAGGAGCGGCAAATTCAAGAACAAGGCACTCTTAGCTTAGAAGCCGTAGAGTGAGCTATATAGTGGGAGCAGCTTGTGGTGTCAAACTTCAGCTGTTTATGATAGGTATACCGCCAAGTCGTGTAAAACGTTCGACGACTACGTATTTTACTAGGGATCCGGTGAGTTGTGTAAAACGCTCACTGATTACGTATTTTACTCGGGATCCGGTGAGTTGTGTAAAACGCTCACCGATTACGTACATTCACCAGACATACCACCGAGGAATGTAAAACACTCGGTGGTTAAACATATTATAAGCACATACGTATATACATATGTATATAGATTTTCCGAAGGATTAAAATAAAATCATCATTTTTTATAACGTTTAACTAACATCTTTTATTGTATAGGCGAACCCATTCGCTGAGTTATACCCCAGCTATAAACCCGACTAACGGGGTTCGTTACAATTGGCGCCCGAGCAGGGACTCTTATACATATAAGGGGACATATATTTTATTTCACCGGAACATATAACAAAACAACATGGCCAAGGTAAGTTGGATGTATTACCTGAAGAAGGAAGATCTTTTGACATTAGCGGCCGAGTTTGGATTCAACAACAGCGGAACCGTCGACGAGTTGAGGAAGGAGTTCGCCCAATTTGTTAACCAAAATCCGAGCTACGAAACACGTTTCACAGAGTTGGAAACAAAGCATTCCAAAACAACATTAACCACTAATCAACAAGGTCAAGGCAACAGTGGAATCGCTTCCGGAAGTCCACCAGCGACCCCGGTCAACAACATTGAAAGCGTAAGCATTCCTGCGACACCTAATATGTCATATCAATTTGCAGGACTACCTACCCAACTCCGTCTACCGTCTGCGTAATGGACCGAGCACGAAAATGGGGAATTAAGTACGATGGCGAAGGTGACCCACTGAGTTTCGTCGAGAGAGTAAAAGAGCTGGCGGAGGGATATGAATTGGACCTTGATTTACTCCCGCGAGCGCTACCAGAATTATTCCAGGACCGAGCCCTGGTATGGCAGCGGAACAATAATCGTCACTGGAGCGAATGGAACAGTTTTAAACACGACTTTTTGCGCTTCTTCTTGAGCGCATCATACTTCGAAAGGATGGAAGACGAGATACGTCAGCGAACACAACGACTACGAGAGTCATTCAAGGATTACGTTTTGGAACTACAGAACCTCATGAGACACGCCAACCTCACCCAGGAACAAACACTGCAAAGAATATACCGAAACTGCCGCTGTGAGTATCAATTATATATAAAACGAACTGAATTTCAGAAGCTCGAAGGCTTGGTGAGTCTGGCAGAGGACTTCGAAAATATTACGAATGGCAGAGATGCGCAGAGAGTAGTGGCAAGAGTACTTACAGCAAGGCGTCCAGATGACCGGCATTTTTTCATACAAGAATTAACAGATGTAGAGCCAAGTAGCAGGATTGGCAATGGCAATACACAGCGAAGTAACCCACCTTTTGTTGGGAATGTGGTCGGCACAACTTTCTCACAAAAAATTTTTGCCGCGCATCATCGGTAACGACCGGAGACTCGATCAGACCCGAGGGGGTGGGGTCTCCAGCAATACAAATTCGGGAGGTCTAACTATTTTGAAGCAAACAGGAGGGCGTATTTTGGCCGACGTAAATGGCTACAAAGTAACAGCAGCAGTAGATACAGGAGCGGCAAGGAGTTTTATGAGTGAGAAATGTTCGAGGAAAGCCGAGTGGTATTGGGCGATGATAGAGCCTGCACGATAAAGGAAGCAATAGTGGCAGATGTAGAGATTGAGAAACAGAAGTACAAGAGGGAAATACTCGTTCTCCCAGGGCTAATAGAAGAAGTTGTCATCGGCATGGATATACTTGCCAGGGCAAACACGTCATTAAGTTTCGGCAGTCACACGGTAACGCTACAAGCAGAAGAGGCAATCAAAGACACGGTTATGTGCAGGACAATAACTGAGGCAGGCGAGCCCGATGTAAACGATACGGAAGGACTAACCACGGACCAACAAAGTTCGTCTCGTCCGAAAACACTACAAGAGTTAAGGATTTCCTAGACGAACAGATCCTTAGCTTCGAAAATATGACTGGTACCTCAAATATCGCGGCGCATAAAATAATCATGCGTGATGATCGGCCGATAAAACAAAGATATCTTCCACGGAATTCTCAGATGCAGGAAACCAAGAATACGGAGATAAACGAGCTATTGGAGAAGGGGTATATCGAGCCATCGCGAAGCCCGCATAGTGCACCGATCGTCCTCGTAAATAAGAAGAATGGTAAGTGGAGGTTATGTATAGACTATCGCCCGCTCAACGCACGCTCAGCCCTGAAAACCTGCTACTGGCAGATCCCTATGGAGGAAGGAAGTAAACAATATACGGTATTTACTGTACCTGGACGCGGGCTCTTTCAATGGCGCGTGATGCCATTTGGTCTTCATTTAGTATCCGCAACATTTCAACGGGCATTAGATCAAGTAATCGGCCCCGAACTAGAACCGAACGCATTCGCATACCATCATAATTACAAGCTCAACGCATGACATCATAATTACAAGCTCAACGCTAGAGGAGATTATTAAACATCTAACGGAAGTGTTTAAACGCCTACGTAAAGCTAATTTAAGAATAAACGCCGAAAAATACGAATTTTTCAAGAAGCAACTGAAGTATCTGGGACATGTCGTAAGCGAAAAGGGTATACACACGGACCCAGATAAAGTAGCAGCGATTAAGGAATTGCAAGCAGCAAGTAAGAGAATTAAGACGGTTTTTAGGTATAGCATCTTGGTACCTGCGATTCGTACCAGAATTTTCAAAAATAACGCATCCGCTGACAACCATGTAAAAGAAAGGTAACAGATAGAAATGGACCGAAACACAAGAAACAGGATTTCAGACACTGAAGAGTTCACTCACCGAAGCACCAGTACTGGCGTGCCCAGATTTTACACGAAGATTCACATTACAAACAGACGCGAGCGATTTTGGACTAGGATCAGTCCTCACACAGGAGCTAGAAGACGGAGAGCGGGTAATCGTGTACGCTAGCCGCCGCTTCAACAATACAGAAATTAATTATTCACCCACGGAGAAAGTGTTTAGCCAGTGTATGGGCTATACGCAAAATGCGACCATATATGGAGGGCTACGAATTCACGGTAATCACGGACCACTTATCATTGAAATAGTTGAACGCCATCGAAATTCCTTCGGGACGTATTGCGAGATGGGCGTTGGAGTTGCAACAATACTCGTTCGATGTACAGTACAGGAAAGGTAAGCTGAACGTAGTAGCGGATGCACTGTCGCGGCAGCCGCAAGAGGCACAACTCAACAGACTGGAACACGAAAACGAAACATCGTGTAAATGGCTTGAAAAAAGGAATGAGGAAGTTAGACGAAACCCAGAGAAGTTTCCAGACTACATAATTGAAAACGGTGAGTTATATCGGCACATAGCTGTTCAGATCGACAATAAAGACGCAATCCCGTGGAAGCTATGTGTAGCGAAACCACAACGCGGTAAAGTATTACAGGAAGTGCACGAAAGTCAAAGCGCCAAACACATGGGTATCCGGAAGACAATAGCTCGAGCAGCCACAAGGTACTACTGGCTAGGAATGTTTCGCGATATAAAACGGTATGTACAACAATGCCCCATCTGTCAAATTTGCAAGCCTAATCAACACCAAGCAGCGGGGAAAATGTTAACCCTAATTTCAGAAGAACCGTAGACAACGGTGTGCACAGACTTCGTTGGACCATTACCTCGTTCAAAGCACGGCAATACCATGGTTCTAGTGTTTCTAGATCGTTTCACCAAGTGGGTAAATATCGTACCTTTACGCAAGGCAACAGCGGATAGCCTCATCAAAGCATTTAGAGAACGTATATTATCACGATTTGGAGTTCCGATGTTCGTTATTACAGACAACGGCGCCCAGTTCACGAGCAGACAATTCAAGAGACTCCTTCAGGACTATGGAGTAAAGCACCAATTAACAGCACCCTATACACCACAAGAAAACCCAACGGAGAGGGCAAACCGAAACATCAAAAGGATGTTATCACAGTTCACGGGAAAAGAACAACGCAACTGGGACCAGTTATTACTAGAGATAATGTTAGCACTAAATTCGAATGTGTGCGGGGCAACATGGTATAGCCCGGCATTCTTGGCACAAGGACGAGGGCCACGGATCCCAAACGACCTATATGACGAGCGAACATTTGGCATTGGCGAGGCCACAACAACGGCAAATGAAAAATTAGCGAAAATGAAGGAGATATTTCAAATGGTAAGAAGAAGACAGCAACGTGCGTCGGCAGAATAGGTAATACATTGTAATTTGCGGAGAAGGAAGTAGAATCCGGCGATAGGAGACAGAGTTTTGGTAAAGGAACACCATCTGTCTAAGGCAACCGACAACTATGCGGCCAAACTAGCACCAAAATTCAGCGGGCCCCATAGAATCACGAATTTTATTCGCCAGTCATCGTCGAACTGGACAAAACGTTTTAAGGCAAGAAGAGAACAGCGCATCTAAGCGAGCTTAAACCATTTTACGAAAACAAGTTAATCAACGGGAGAAGCGAAAGCGCATCAAAACCCTCCACAGGTGCCCATCTACATCTTTGCAAACACAACCGAAGAGTAAAACCACCGAAAACTACAAAGGAAGGCGTAGCACGAAGAAATCTGATGGTTAATCACAATATGAACAAGTTTCATAAATTCCAATCATTGCCCTAATAATTATTACAATTACATTAATTTCATTTTCTATAATTTTATTATTAGTTTTAATAATAATGCTCTAATAATCATAATAGCACTATTGATGATCATAGTAATAATCACAATAATAGTAACCATCACATTTATATTATAATACTGGTAACAAAATTTTTCGGCAACCCTAATCTGATACACGCCAAAACACCGCTTTTCTGCTCCGTCTACCATAAACAGCATCCCCAAACAAATCACAGCTGACTAACAAAAACAGGGAATAAAGAAGTGCAGTGGTACAACAACAACAAACACAAGCAATACAATAAAGGGCAAATGCACGCGCATACCAACAGTAACTAACATAAGTAGTAGAAAATATCACAACTACATGGTACAACAACATACAACGCAAGCAACCACGAAATGAAAAGATACAGTGGTACAACAACAAGAAAAACAAGCAATACACGAGGATGCCGGCAGCAACTAACATAAGAATTGCAAGCTGTTAAAGCTACAGTAGTACAACAATAAAGGTCAACGTAACTTAAGAAGGAATAATTATTTGGTGACAACAACAGCAAGTAAGAAATTAACAACCTCACACATACATTTATACACATAAACATACGAAGTTTTGCGAAATGGGAAAGCCTTGGAAATTTAAAGAAGGAAATACCAACACGGTTCGGGTTGTGATTAGATGGTTTTGGACACGCGATGAAAAGGGGTCAACAGAGGCGGCGAGGTAACAATCACTAGCCGGAAGTAATGGGGGATGTGAAGACCCCAAAATTACAGGCTTTCGGGGCCTCCACAAATTTTGATTGTTCATTGTAGATAATACAATTTCATATTGCAATTATAAACTGAATTATATATATGGCATGAAATGAATTTACTTATACATATATGTAAATACATTTTGAATTAAATATACTTTGTACAATCATACATACATTTTAAAACATATATAATTATAACACATATTAAAGTGCATATAGCATATGAAAACTTGGACCATGTAGTCCACTGGAGTACTTACCATTATACTCCACTGTAATGCAGAAATGGACCAACTCATGTTTCAACACGAGCACATTGTAAGCCGATCATTGCTCGTTTTTAACGATTGTAATCACCACACGATGTTTATTGGACTGTGGGTACTCCATGGATTACTCTGATGTAATGTGGAGCTGGAGTATATGGTCCAGTCCTAGGACATCGCAATGTTAATTGGACCATATTTTTTTTATGAATTGTGGTTAATTTTGGAGTACTCGGTTGGTCCATAGCGAGTACTCCATACATGCATGCATGGAGTACTCGCGATTTTTGCAGGGAGAGTGTAAAGGCTCCATTACTGATACTTAGCATAGACTTGACTTGACTTGAGAACTGTCACTTACAGTTCTGTTAAATGAACAGTGCATGTTACTGATTACTCAAAACTTGGCAACACTTAACTTGACTTAGAGGTCTGTTGAATTTTGATTTTCTATGTAAGTTCTAAGTGACGTTTACATTTTGAGATGCCATTTGTTTGTTTCCATGTCATTTTGACATTTTGTCATACAAATTGACATTTATTTAAAAGTAAATTTCAAACCTGATTATGATGCCAGATTGTATGCGCTAAGTGGAGTATAATCGTGGCTAAGTTGCCAAGTTTACGCCAAGTCAAGTCAAGTCTATGCTAAGTATCAGTAATGGAGCCTTAAGAACTCACATAATTATGCAAAAACATACATACTTACGAATAAGCGAACAAGGAGAAATGGAATTGGCAAACGATAGTGAACACACATGCGTACAAATATATATTTAGTATACTTAGCTTAGTTATAAGAACTTTTATTGTAAATCGACGGAATCCGACTCAAAGTTGGTATAAAAGGAGCGGCAAATTCAAGAACAAGGCACTCTTGGCTTAGAAGTCGTAGAATGTGCTATATAGTGGGCTGTGTTGAACATCCACTACGGAGCAGCTGGTGGTGTCAAACATCAGCTGTTTATGATAGGTATACCGCCGAGTCGTGTAAAACGTTCGGCGACTACGTATTTTACTAGGGATCCGATGAGTTGTATACAACGCTCACTGATTACCTATTTTACTAGGGATCCGGTGAGTTGTGTAAAATGCCCACCGATTACGTATATTCACCAGGCATACCACCGAAATGTGGACATATAAATCGTACCCGATATGGTCGGGCTATTAACTTAATGGTGTTTTTTACTGGAACATAACGGAACTATATCCGGCAGAGTACCATCAACATCGACAACACTCCCCAAAATCTTCTTTGTCGTTAATACAATAACAATAACAACCTAGATCTGTAACTGTAAAGGTTTACTAAAGCCCAGTTTTTCAGTGCGACTTTAAACTTCAGTTGAAGTTGACTAGAGTTTAACCTCGCCACTTTTCTCGATAACATAAAAGCAAAAAAGGTAAATAAATATAATGAGAGCCACCAGTCCGATACGAGTGGCTAGTAACTCGCTGGAAATCAGAAAATTGATGCGAAAGTTTCCAAAGAGGGGCATTTTTGAATTGTCTCGCATTTATACATGCGGTGTAGGCACCTTGTGTAACTGTGATTTTTGGAAAGAGAATTAATTAATTAATTAAATACAGTCGGAAAAATAAACACAAATTCCCCACGAAAATTTATAGAAGACATTTTATGCACATCTCGCGCAAAAAAAATCAGCGACCACCTCTTAGAAAACATCGAGCGAATGGCTGCGAGTAACGAGTGACGTCTCATCATAATTTATCCTCTTTGATATAAGTTTGCTGCACATATCAGCTGAAGAGGCTGAAGTGGCAGGGTTAAACTCTAGTCAACTTTAACTGGAGTTTAAACTCGCACTGAAAAACCGGGCATTAATCTAAGATTTTAACATGCACTAAACGAATATTTAGCATAAATATTCTGTGTTTCGAGATTTAAATTTGTATGATAAAACTTGCACGATTTAGCGTTAAATCCCCACTTACTTACTGTCGCAGAACGTGTTTTACCCTGTGCCATATAACTCTCATTTACGCTATAATAGTATAAGGAATTCTGGGGATTTCCGATTATTATTCACCTTCTGCTAACGTACGAATCGCTGAACTGTCGAATAAATGACTGAAACATTCAATATAGAAAAGTGGTCTTTATTTAGACTACTTTGGGGGTAGTAAAATTATACTTCATTATCACGTATGTACTTCACAAAAGCGTGTTTAAATCAAACTGATTAGTTATTCCTCAACTTGCTCAACTTCTGCTCTTAGCTGATTACTGCATATGTGTATGTGAGATGATCCCTGCTTTCAGCTGCTGGTTATGTGTGTGGTATATCCTTCGTCGCCTTCTATGTAAGTGTAGCTGCATGCTTTAATGTGAACATTGATTGATTGATTGATTAATGTATATTATTTACAAAATTTGGATCTTATGTTTTCTTACAAAATCCATACCTACCTCTATCTGTAATCTTTAGCGTTTCTCAGCCCATATTGTTGCACCTCTCCAACACAGAGGACCTTCCCTGCTATGTAGTCTGGCTTTTTCCGGTAGTAGTCTGGTATACAAGCATAATTGTATTCAGCTCCAGTTTCTGTCGCACATTCAACCATTTCAGTGAATCAAGCATCAGCTGTACGGATGTACATCTACTAAATTTTAATATTATTCGCATAGCCCCATTCTGTAGCTTTTGCATTCTATCAATTTGCGAATTACTGCATCATGAATAGAGTATATTTGAACCAGGCATGCTTAACCAACGAACCGATATCATTTCGTTACGATAATTAACGTTAATAAACGAAACAAAGTCATTTCGTTTCGTTTATTAACGTTAAGAACGTCAAATTAACGAAGTGATTTCGTTTCGTTTTCTGCCATATCAAAACGAAATCAAATCGTTTATGTTGATTTTTAATTTCAAACTATGCTGGCAAAGCTGATTGATGGCGGAGTCATTAAAGGTGAAAGCGTTAGCCAAGCTGATTGCAACTTTTCTCATGAATTTTGACAGTACGAACATTTCTCAGAGTATTTTTGACATTGCCACCAACGAATTACACAAACAAATTACATGGAGTTTGTGTGTGTATGTGCGCTCGTTGTTACCACCTTACGGCTTCACCATGGCTATAGCATTGCCAGCACAATTCAAACATAAAGTATCACGTTTTTGTTAACGTTTTTAACGTTAACGAAAGCTTTTCGTTTCGGTTAAAAACGAGATACAATTTATCTTGATAATTTCTTTATCGATAATATTTCGAAGTGTTTCAACGGAAACGGTGGAAATTTTTTGATAAACGATTAGCTTAACGTTAAGGTGCATCCCTGATTTGAACAATACTCAAAATGTGGTTGAACTATTGTGTTATAAATTTTTATTGTATTTAGCACAGATAATTTCTTTCTAATCCTTCTCAAGATAAGCTAATGCTAATTTAATTTAAGTTTATTCATTTTTAGCCATGTACATAGTTATTTCGGCAATTTTTTGTGCTTATTTATTATTACATTTTCTCGGAGTTTCACCTACGCTGCATATTAATGTGTCATCGGCATATAACATGACTTCGCTTCATTGTACCACATTGCCTATATCGTTTATATTGTGACGAATATTTGCAACACTAAGGGATACTATCATCTCTAAGCCAATACTAAGCAGTGACTTATATGCACATCAACAAATCTATACATATGTCCATACAAGCAGCGGAGAGCAACGCACAAACACATGCATATATCTGAGATACACCCAAAAGTAGGCAATCATCTGTGGAAATATCACTCACATATACACGCGCATGGGCTATGTGAGAAGCTATAATCATCGTGGATATGTAGTTATAGCTGAGAAATTTATACCTGGTAAACGAGTAGTAAATTCTGGAAATCGACACGCCTAGAAGTATGCGAATGAGACATTACAGAGTACAAAAGGAGGTAAAGCAGAGAATCAGTCATCAGTTTGATTTAAGCACGCTATCTGTTGAGAAGTATAAGTGTTATTGTGAAGTACTTTAATAAAGGCCATTTTGCATTATTGAATAGTGGAGTTATTTTTTCAACAGTTAAGTGATTCGAACGTTAGTAGAAGGTTGCAAATAAGCGGAATTGCACTAAATTCATTACAATTGGTGTCAGAAGGGGAATTTCTGAATAAATTCGGATGATTTTGAATACAACAAGGACATGGCAAAGTGGAGTGAATTGAAGATCCAGCAGCTGAAGAAGGAGTTGGAGAGCCGTGTATTGAATACAACCGGCAATAAACTCGAACTTCAGGCACGACTACGAGAGGCTATGGAATTGGAAGGAATTAATGTGGACGAGTATATCTTTTATCTTGATGTGGAAGAATCAACAACAAACATTTAAGAGAAAACCCAAACATCGCAGACAGTTACCAGCACAGACTTGATCATAATATTGGCTGCAATAACTGCTCAAACATCGACAGCGGCATCTCAGCTGGAATCGCAAGAGACACGTTTAACATCCAAGATGAAAGCACAGGAGACACGCATAACATCCAAGATGGAAGAACAAGAGGAGCGCTTATCATTTCAGGTGGCACAAATGTCTTCGCAGTTAGAAGCACAGGAAGCAAGGGTAACATCAAAGCTGAAAGCGCAGGATGCAAAAATCGCTCAATTTCAGGCAGAAGTCGGTGATTTAAAAGGTCGTATGGAATTAGCCAGCAGTTTCAGCGAGTAATCCAAAGGTAAAAACACCATCCTTTGACGGTGCTGTTCCTTTCCAGATCTTTAAGCTACAGTTTGAGAAGATCGCAGCAGTGAACAACTGGAATGCTGAAGATAAAGTTGCAGCTCTATTCGTAGCACTGAAAAGCCAGCAGCCGAAATCCTACAGACGATTCCCGAAGGAGAACGGAACAACTATGAAGCATTGATGGCCGCTGTCGAGGGATGTTATGGAAGCGAGCATAGAAAACAGATATACCAAATTGAGTTTCAAAACCGTTACCAAAAAGCAAATGAGACATTGCAGGAGTTTGCTTCGGATGTTGAAAGGTTGGCTCATTTGCCAAATGCGGACGCACCCTTGGAATACACTGAAAGGGTAAAGATTCAGAGCTTTATAAATGGCATACAGGACGGGGAAACAAAGCGAGCTACATACGCAAACCCAAAGCCAACATTTGCAGAAACGGTATCACATGCACTGACTCAGGAAACTGCTTCACTATTGAGTAAACCTGCATACAAAACTCATCGTGTGGAAGTAGAACGACCAGAGTGGGTAGACGCAATTTTGGAAGCTTTAAAGGGAACGCAACAGAAAAATAATGATGCAGTCAAATGCTTTAAGTGTGGTAAGCCAGGGCATATTGCACGTTATTGCGGTATCAACCCTAATAGTTCCAACAATGTTAGTGGCCGTAAATGGAGAGCTGAAGGATATGAGCAAATCTCCAAGTCCACCCAATCGTTAAACTAAAGCGAGTCAGCCGCAAGGGGCAATAGCCGGCTCACGCAATCGAATGCCCCATAATCTCTACCTCGCAAATTGGAAGTAGGTCAAGCAATATTAGTGTCGGAGGACAAGGAACGTTTAATGACTGTAGATACGGGTGCATCTCATTCCATCATTCGATCAGATTTAGTCAACAAGAAGATAAGACCATTGCTTGGAGCAAGATTACGTACAGCCACGGGAGAGGACACCCAGGTAATTGGAAAAGTAGCATGTGAAGTAGCAATTGGGAATGTCACAGTAATACACAATTTTATAGTGGAAGAGGTTGTAGATGAAATCATAATTGGAGTGGACTTCTTAAACGACCAATGCATCAAGATCGATATGCAAACAAGACGATGCGATATAAGAACATGGATGTGCCACTTAATTTCGGCTACGAGAGAGGCTACAGCACGTGCTGGTGGAAGAGAGTCAGCAAATACCACCGAAATCCGAAGTAGTCATCTGGGCAAAGGTTGATGGAGATTGTGGGACAAACAAATTATGGGTTGTCGAGGCAGCAAACAAATCAACATCGAACATACTTGTAGGAAAAACCCTGGCTATGACAAAACAAGATGGACGTATTCCAGCAAGAGTACTCAACGAGTTCAAGTCACCACTCAAATTGACCAAAGGAGCTTTTTTGGGAAGATGCCAAGAGGCTGAAGTAGAACTGTGAACAGCTCCAGGAACACGTTTCACGTAATACGGATCTTTAAAATGACATCACGGCATGGGCGGAGGGACTATAGGGAGCCTATCAGAGTAAGGCAAAACAACTTCTCCTAAAGTACGCCAACATTTTTGACCAAGATGGCTCCAAACCAGGCCGCACCAACGTTGTGAAACATCAAATTGACACTGGGGATGCGAAGCCGATCCGTCAAGCTCCTCGTAGTGTTCTACTGGCTAAGCGGAAAGTTGTGAGTCAAATCGTACAAGAAATGGGCGACAGTGGCGTCATCGAACCATCAGCTAGTCCATGGAGCCCACCTGTGGTACTTGTGAAGAAGAAGGATGGAAAAATGAGGTTTTGCGTGGACTATCGAAAGTTGAACGACGTTACGAAAAAGGGTAGCTACCCATTGCCAAGAATTGACGACACACTGGACTCGCTATCTGGTACGAATTGGTTTTCCACACTGGACTTAAAAAGCGGCTACTGGCAATTGGAGGTGAAGGAGGAAGACAAAGAAAACAGCCTTCAGTGTCAGTGATGGTCTTTGACAATTTGCAGTGATGCCTTTTGGACTTTGCAATGCACCAGCTACTTTTGTGAGACTCATGGACCAGGTACTGAAAGACTACATTGGAAAACATGCTTGGTGTACCTAGACGACATCATCGTATTGGGCAAGAACTTTGATGAAGATCTTAAGAACATGGAGGAAGTTTTCCAGAGGATAGATGGCGCTGGTCTGAAACTAAGTCCCAAAAAGTGTTCGCTGTTTAAAAAGGAAGTAAATTATTTGGGTAACAAGGTAACGACAGAAGGCATCTGTACTGCGAATGAAAAGATAGAGGCAGACCACTGAACCTGCATGAATTGAGAAGTTTCCTTGGGCTGTGCACATATTACCGCCGACTTGTACCCAAATTTTCCAGCGCAGCCCATAGCCTCCATGAGCTTACAAGAAAAAATAAAGCTTTTGAATGGAAGAATGAGCAAGAAGTGGCTTTCCAAACATTGAAGGAGCGTTTGTGCACTGCCCCTATGTTGGCATATCCGATTCCAGAAGCAACATTTATTTTAGATACAGATGCGAGTGGATATGCTATAGGAGGCGTTTTATCACAACTGGTCGATGGACAGAAGAAGGTAGTTGCATATTACAGCCGTTAAATTGGAAAACCAGAGAGGAACTGCTGCGTTACACGGAGAGAGCTGTTGGCATTGGTAGAGTGCATTAAACTTTTCACAAATACCTCTACGGCCAGCGATTCCGCGTCAGGACAGATCACGCAGCGTTGAAATGGCTTCTGCAGTTCCGTAATCCAGAAGGACAATTGACACGGTGGATGGAGCAACTACAAAGCTATGACTTTTCCATTGAGCATCGAAAAGGTAGTACCCATGGAAATGCTGATGTAATGTCACGAAGACCATGTAGTTTTGAAGGGTCTACCACGTTATCCCCAAAATAAAAATCCCAAAAACAAAATGCCCAAATCAAAATCACCAAACTCATAATCCCCAACACAAAATCCCCATTTTATGTGTGAAATAAATTCAAATTAGGTTTAAAATCGCCGCTACCAAAAAAGGCGACCTTCGCTTATAAAAAATAACCCTAGGCTACGCCATGCCAAGTCCGGGTGTGTGGTATAAACGTGGCTACCGCCACGGTGATGTCCTTCTGCGTAGTACACGCTTCTGTTAGCTTGTTCGAATGAGAGATATGTATTGCCAAAACATGAATATATAGTTATACATACATAAATATGAATGAAAGACGAAAGAGATATTGCTATTTTTTACACGGTCATGATGTTTATCATAGCACTGGGATTTTGTGTTTGGGGATTTTGATTTTGGGGATTTTGAATTTGGGGATTATGTGTTTGGGTATGTTTTTTTTTTTGGGGATTTCGTGGCACTCCCAGTTTGGAATGCAAGCACTGTTCAAAGGCCGAGGCAAAAGAAGACATTCTAGATGTCCGGCTATTGACTATAACATGTACAGATGAATGGGACAAGGAACAACTAAGGAAGTGTCAGCTAGAAGATACAGATCTGTCACATGTTATGCAAGGGCTCGAAAGAAACGAAAGACCAAATAGAGAGATGTTAGCAGAGAGTCCCATTGCGAAGTCATATTGGGCACAGATGGAACAGTTTAGAGTTGATATCCGGTTGCTTGCATCGAGTTTGGGAGAGTGAGGATGGTCAAAGTAAGAGGAAACTGATAGTTGTTCCAAGGAAACGGATTCCCGATGTTCTCAATGAACTACATAACCGTCCAAGTGGAGTTCATCTTGGAATCACGAAAACGCTCGAGAAAATTAAGCAGAGATTCTATTGGGTTGGTTGCCGTCAGTCGGTCACCGATTGGATTGCCAACTGCGGGGTTTGCAACAGAGCGAAAGGGCCCAAAACGCGGAGTCATGGCCAGATGAAGCAGTATATTTCAGGTGCACAATTTGAAAAGATCGCCATGGATGTTGCAGGTCCATTTCCTACTAGCAACCGCGGAAACAAATACGTATTGGTGGTTATGGATTATTTCAGTAAATAGCCAGAGGTATACCCAATCCCAAACCAAGAAACGGAAACAGTAGCAGAAGTGGTTGCAAACGATTGGGTTGCAAGGTATGGTGTACCAATGGAGTTAAATTCTGACCAAGGCAGGAATTTTGATTCAGCTGTGTTCCAAGAAATGTGTAAGAAGTTGGGCATTCGAAAAACACGGACAACTGCATTCCATCCTCAGTCCGATGGTATGGTGGAACGTTTCAATAGAACCTTGGAGGAGCATTTAAGGAAAGTAGTAGACAAGTACCATAAGGCGTGGGATACACACATATCATTATTCTTGTTGGCTTACCGATCGGCAGTGCATGAGACAACGGGCCAAACTCCCGCAAAGGTAATTTTTGGCAATGACCTTCGACTGCCAGCTGATATGAAATTTGGGATAGATGCCGATGCGGAGAGAAATATCAAGAAATCCACTGGTGTTTTGGAAGAAGAGCTGAGAGAGATACACGATCTTGTAAAGCAACAAACGAAGATTATGAGTGACAAGATGAAAGCCAGATACAATGAAGCAAGTAATTTGGAAGGTTTTCGGGAAGGAGATCTGGTGCTGTTATACAACCCACAACGAAAAAAAGGTTTGTCCCCGAAATGCAGTGTAATTGGGAAGGCCCATACAAAGTTGTAAAACGGATCAACGATGTAGTGTACCGCATACAAACCATTGGTAAAGCACGAACCAAAATAAAAGTGGTTCATTTGGAAAGGCTGGCAGCGTTTAGATCGAGAGATTTGTGTGATCGGGATGATCAGATTTAGTTTTTGAGGGCAATGTGACGAATATTATCAACACTAAGGTATACTATCATCTCTAAACCAATACTAAGCAGTGACTTGTATATACATTAAGAAATTTATACATATGTCCATACAAGCAACGGAGAGCAACGCACAAACACATGCATATATCTGAGATACTCCCAAAAGTAGGCAATCATCTGTGGAACTAGCACTCACATATACCTGCGCATGGGCTATGCGAGAAGCTATAATCATCGTGCATCTGTAGTTATAGCTGAGAAATTTATAGCTGGTAAACGAGTAGTAAATTCTGGAAATAGAAACGCCTAGAAGTATGCGAACGAGTCATTACAGAGTATAAAAGGAGGTAAAGCTGAGAATGAATGAATGTTGCGTTATCTTTTCTGTTTTGTTTGTTGATAATTTAGTTTATTGTTCTCTAAATTGAATTGAATTTTGTACGCATATTTGGTGAAATTTTCGTTTATAATATTTTATTATTGTATCTTATTGTAATGCATAAGGGTACATAATATTTTTGGTTTTTTCGTTCGGTGCAAAGATAACAAAATTTTTTGGCGTTCCAACTCTAGAGCAAGCAACATATAGCTGGCCATGGGAAAGGCACGGAGTCTCTAAATTGAATGCTGCAACAGTAAGCGATTGTCCTCGTGCTTTGTTGATTGTAATTGCAAAAGCAAGGCGTACAGGAAACTGTAAGCGCTTAAAATAGAATGGCAAATCTGTAGGAATCATTGGGATCCGTGGTATGAGCACATCTTCACCTTTGCTTTTACCACTGATGATTGTTGCTTCGATTACATTCGGCATTCATTTCATAACGCAAAGTCTGGTTCCATTGCTCAGTTTTGGTAGGTCTAAATTCCGAAGAAGCATGATTGGTGAGCCAATTTACAAAGCTAATATATGCGCAGGCATTCCAGGTAGTTCTAAAGAGTTTAGAAATTTCATTGGATAATTCACAATTTGATCTTCATCTGTAACTGTGTCGATCGACTTATATTTCGTCACTTCACCAGGAATTTGGTTTTGAATGCGATCATTGATCTTAACATGATCATTTTTGGGAACTAAGATTGCTCGTTCGCATAGCCAAAAAAAATTTCAATTTAAAATTCTTAATTCTGAAGTATGAAAAACCTTCGTCTTGATCGAAGGAACCTATAGCCCAAATTTGGTGATGATTGGAGTGTGGAAAATACGTTTCCATAGGGAACACACACACAGAATTTGATTTTTATAGAATACTAGCAATACCCGGCGTGCGTTGCTATGCCAAAGAAAAACATCTGAATTATATTTTATCATTTAAGGAAATTTTTATTTATCTTAATGCTAACGAATAAACAATATTTTAGGTTTTTTCATTAGGTGTGTAAATAAATTTTTTGGTGATCCAACTCGTGGACAGGCGACGTATTATTGGCCATGTGAAAAACACGAATTTCTCAAGTCCAAGCCAGCGATAGTTATGCTTTGTTTATGGTTATAGCAAAGGCAAGACGCACCGGGATTCGAAGCCGCTTGAATTCGAAAGGTAAATCGTTGGAAATTATCGGTATACGTGGAATCAGCACATCTTCCCCTTTGAATTTACCGCTGATGATTGTTGCCTCGATCAAATTCGGTGTTAACTTTTTTATTACTACCGTTCCGTTGCATAGTTTTGGCGCGTACAAGTTTCGAATGAGTATCACTGGTGATCCAACTTTTAACGTCAAGATGTGCGGAGGCATTGGCTCTAAAGAATTTAGAAATTCACATGGGTAATTAACAGCTTAATCCCTCTCCATTACCGTATCAATGGATTTATACTGAACCGTATCTCCGGGAATTTTGATAATTTGATAACTTAATTTGTTAACATCATCGTTCTTTGGAGCTAAAATTGCTCGTTCATGCAGCCAATCTAGGTTTTTGTAATTGACTTGTAAGCTCGGAAATACATTGTATATGACGTCTGGAATACTTTGCTGCATTTGACAAAAGTTGGATGAAAATGATATCTCATTTGTTGTGCGATCAATGGGCACTAAACCGTTTGCAATATCCAAAAGTTGCTTGGAAAATATTTGGGCAGACGCATCTTGCATCAAATGCACACGCATATTTTTTGTTAGTGTAAGTTTTTGTACATGGTTCCACAGATGCGATGCCTTTAAGCAAGCGTTCAGTTCATCTGCAGGCGTTGGTTGTGGAATAACTGGTAATGTTTGACGAAAATCACCTGCAAGAAGTATAAGAGCCCCTCCCATTGGCTGGTCCTTTCCACGAAAATCTTTAAGAGTTCGATCAACTGCTTCGAGCGATGTTTTATGTGCCATGGTGCACTCGTCCCAAATTATAATTTTGCCCGTTTTAAGGACTGTGGCCATACCAGAGTTTTTGCTGATGTTGCATGTAGGTTTTTCGGTCTGGTTCAAATTTAATGGAAGCTTAACAGATGAATGCGCCGTACGTCCACCATCAAGTAGTGTTGCTGCAATCCCTGATGATACGACTGCTACTGCAATCTCATTTTGCATTCGAACTGACGCCAATATTAAATTGATGAGGAATGTTTTTCTCCTACCTGCTGGAGCATCTTGGAAGAAAATTCCGCCATCTCCATTGGTTACGCGCTCCATGATTTTTCATAAGCTAATTTTTGGTCAGCAACTAAAAGATTTGTTTGCGTTTGCACAAACTGTGCAAGATGATTTGTATCAAACTGCTGTTCCCGCATCAAGTCCCTGTCTTGTATATCATTTATATTTCGCATCGGTGCTGGCATACCGCGTTGACACAGAGTTTTGTTGTTTACTGACATGCATAAGTCTTCTATTAATATTAAAGCCTCATTGAAAATGTTATCCGAATATTCCTGATCAGGGTCGGTTCCACGTGCTTGCATTAAAATGTCTTCACTGAGGCTTTCACAATGTATTTCCCACAGTTGTGGAGGACTCGGTGGTGCGCATGTGGTTAGATTTATCGCAAACAAAGTTCGTGTTTTCCTTGGATGACACGTGAGTGATGCTTCGGTCAGAGTTGTGTTTCAATGCTGATCATTTTCGAGTAAGCCTAATTTAAAGCATGCTTCTCTATAAGTTTCGCATTCCACTCCGTCGATGGTTTTCAAAGCGATGAATGATGATGGACCTTTGATTGTATGTAGCAGCAACCGTAAATAATAGCACTCTTCGTTATTAGGATGAACAGTGTACACTCGCCCCAATGCTTCGGACGAATATATACCAGGATTCTCTAGAACAGTTGCTCCTCTTTTTCTTCTGCTGAATTTTCTTGTCGATGTATTCCATGTATAATAATTGGGCACATCCTGGTATAGCAACGTTTTAGCAAAATCATCGGAGGCACACAATTGGAAAAAAGCGTTCAATGTTGTGTTTTGTGGTTGCTCTACTCTATTTCACACATTTTCTTCAGTGAAGTAAACTCTCTAACCATTTTCTAAATGTACAGCGAGATGTTGAACCGTCGGGTATCGTTCATGGATATTGAACGTAAATATCCGCCATACCGCTTCGTTGCTACTAATATAGCATCCTGTTTGATATTACGTGATCTCATCTCCTCGATTTGCTAGTCCAAATACTGTCATTTCACTGCCTTTGTTAACATATTTACAAACATATTTAATGGACTTTACCGAATTACAATACTCAACATTGATGGAAGCATTAAACATTTTTGAAAGTAGCGGTGAGTATGGCACAATCCATCGGTTGTCAATGTCGATATCTACATTTCCCATCATGATAGTAGTTGAGTATCCACCATCAGTGAGATTTCTCCGCCTGTAGAGAGGATACCCATCACCCCCAGTTTGAGTTTCTGTAATCAATTCGCGCGGATATCGCTTTGTGCATTTGCCATTTTGCATACATGTTGAATTGGGATTGATAGTTCCGCATGGCCCATGTATCATATTTTTCTTAATAATTTCAAAAAGAATAGGATCTTCAGCTTGATTTGGAAGCTCGGCTGATATAATACTATCAACTTTCGTAGGTATGATTTTTTGCTTTAACCAAATCAAAATGTGAGCATGTGGTAAACCTGGATTTTGCTATTCAATTGAGTACATCCAGCATTGGGTTTCTCCAAAACTAAAATACTTCGTGATGACGTTCATAAGACTTATTAGTTTTTGCTTGAAAATTCGAGCGAGAAGATCATGTCTGTGCGATGGACTCTGGCCTGCAAACAGCAGCTCTGTTATTTCACTCCATGAAGATAATAAATAGGTCTGGTCGCCCGTATCTTCGAACGTAGGTCATAGCATCCTGGGTGTATTCGTGCATATGTCGGGGACTACCTGTATACGTTGCTGGCAAAATTACCACTTGTCTAATGTTAGCAACATTTCCATCATTGGCAACTGCATCACGTAAATGAACGTATTCCTCAACTCGCAGCTTCTTTTGATTTAGCCGAATGAAAAGAAGTCGATCATTTTCGACTTTCGCGTACATGTCAACAATGAACTGTTGAAATAGTTCACGACATTTCAAGATATTATTGGATTCATTTCCACGAATCACAATGCGGCTAGCATAATAATCCATGCAGGAGACTTTTTTTGTCGTCTTTTCATTTGTGTTGGGGTTGACTTGCTTGATGTTGAAATGATACCCATTTTCTCCATGTGGAAACAGCACTGGATATTGGAGTGCATCATACATTCGATGCGTTTCCGCTATTCTCTGCACATTAGCATTTCGCCGGTGGATGACTATGTCACGTCTATCGAATTCGGTACCAACTATTACAACTGCAACATCTCCTGTTACTGGAGCATTGAAGCGCCGTTCGTGTTCGCCAACAGGTGTTTTGTCTGCTCTAATTACAATGGTATAGTCATCTGATGGCATTTCATCAATAGCTGTTTTAAAGGGACGTACGAATTTTGTTCATGGAACATTTTTTGCGGGTTTGAAATGACTTCGCGTTGAATCCCAGAAGCAATTGAGCAACGCTGTTCTACTTGTTGTTCATCATTTCCAGTGAAATACATTTGCAGAAATTTTGCATCTTGTTGTGGTAGAGGCAGTAATAAACCAATTTTGTGATATATTTGGCCTTGAACTTTAAATGTTGGCATGTAATCACCCTCAAATATAATTGCCGTTGCTCCAAATGAAGTCATTTGAAAGCAAGAATTGTACTTGGGTATGTTTCTCAGGAAGTGGTTTGAAATTGAAATCGTGCCAGAAAGGTAACTGAGAAGTGATTCAGTTGACTCCATTATCGATGGCAAAACTATTTTACCATTTGAACAACACAGTCCTGGAGGCTCCTTCTCGAACTTCAAAGCATGATAATGCGGACAGACTTTATTCATCGGTCCAATGGCGACATCAGGATGATTTATATAGTTTATGTTTTTGCCATAATTGTATGACTCCAACATACGCTGTTTTCTTTCTCTCGAATGGGTCAATCGTTATAAATTACCTTGAACCCGTTCGACGTGTTGTTCGGAACTTTCTGAATTTCTCAAAGATGAAACTCTCAGACGGTTTTGTTGAAGGCGCGACTCTCTTTGTTCCAGTATTTCAGCTTCTCAGGAGGTTCAAGCTTGTACACGATTTCGTTCAAGTCAAAGATTTCGTTGGGCTTCAATTTCATCGTCTCTGGAGCTCGAAGCTCGTATATGATTTTGTTCAAGTCGAAGATTTCGTGGGGCTTCCGTTTCATCGTCTTTGGAGGTAGAAGCTATCACACGATTTTGCTCAAGTCGAGATTCCCTTTGCTCCAGTGTTTTATCGTCTCTGGAGGTTGAAGCTCGTATACGACTTTGTTCAACTCGAAGATTTCGTTGGGCTTCCGTTTCATCGTCTCTGGAGGTAGAAGCTCTCATACGAGTTTGCTCAAGTCGAGATTCCCGTTGCTCCAGTGTTTCAGCGTCTCTGGAGGTTGAAGCTCTTATACGACTTTGTTCAACTCGAAGATTTCGTTGGGCTTACGTTTCATCGTCTCTGGAGGTAGAAGCTCTCACACGATTTTGCTCAAGTCGATATTCCCTTTGCTCCAGTGTTTCAGCGTCTCTGTAGGTTGAAGTTCGTATACGACTTTGTTCAACTCGAAGACTTCGTTGGGCTTCCGTTTCATCGCCTCTGGAGATTGAAGCTCGTATACGATTTTGTTCAAGTCGAAGATATCGTTGGGCTTCCATTTCATCTGCTCTGTATTCCATCAAGTGTCTTGTTTTGGGCGTTTTTCTTCCAAGAGATGCTTTCTTTGGTGGCATTATTGCTTTTTTTTATAAGTTTATGTAAATAATAATATTTCGTATTCGTATTCACTACCGTTTGTGCAGTGTCTTAATTTGTTATGAGACAATGTATTAGTTGTGCGACTTTATATACTCTCCGCAGGTAGTTATCATACGAATGTATGTATATGTATTTAGGAAAATCCCAAGGGTAAGATCATTAGTGAGGTAAAAGTTATTTTATAACTACCTAAAACCTTCAAATAAAGGCTAATAGTATATTAATGGAAGCAATTTCCAGCTTCAAAATTTAAACTTTCAAAACATTTGTTACTCGGGTAGAAAACTTTTTCTGTGTAGGTATTCTATTCATGAATGTTGTGAAATGATATTTGTATACGAATATAGGGGAAGCAAATTATGCATTCTGGAGTAAACACTACAGGCATAGGTATATGTGCGAAAAACATTAGTTAGTATACATTTGTTAGGACCTCTATTCTATAAAAATTATGCTATATTTTAATTAAGACAAAATGCTACTAATTTACAAAACTCAACTAAATCGCATTACCAATATTATATTTTAGAATAAACCGGTTTTTGGTTCACTTCCAAGAAGAAAAATTATTGTTTAGAATAGCTCGGTCCCTGGTCCAGTTCCCGGACGAAAAATTATTGTTATTTTAATCCAGGCATAACGCTACTTATATATCAAATTTCAAGCAAATCGAGCCATACATAAGATAGTTTAGAATAAATCGGTCCCTGGTCCACTTCCGGGAAGAAAAATTATCCGACATTTACTCTAGATATAACGCTACCTACACACCAAATTTCAGGCACATCGAGCCATATATACGATAGTTTAGAATAAATCGGTCCCTGTTCCACTTCTCGGAAGAAAAATTATGCGACATTTTATTCTATATATAACGCTACCTACATACCAAATTTCAGGCAAATCGAGCCATATATACGATAGTTTAGAATAAATGGGTCCCTGGTCCACTTCCCGGAAAAAAAACTTTTCACAAACACTCTCCGGGTTCCTACTAAGTTATCCTGAAAATTTGAATAAAATCGGCGTGGTAGTTTCGGAGTCCATAAGCCTCATACAAAAATACAAACATACAAACATACATCCTATTTTATATATGGGGTATTCCATCCCATTTCGACCAATTTTGAACCCGACCCCTTTAGAATTGGCTGAAAGTTTTTCTTCTTTTTCGAGCTTACGAAAGACGTTTTTCAGAAGTTTTTCAAATTTTTTCATCCAACTCAAAAAAAGTTATGAATTTAAAAAAAACGCCCTTTTTGTTTTCAAAATGCTATAACTTTTTCAAAAATTGACCATTTGGGATCTTTTTTTTTTAATTTATTTTTAAATGTACTTTTCGGAAAAAATTCAAACAAATTTTTAAAGTTTTTGTTTTTTTTGTAATTTTTCAGTTTTTCGAGATTTTTCGAATTTCGCCTTTTTTTTTTGTCATAAAAAACTTCAGTCAATTCTGCAATCATCCCCACTAATCCGTGGGTCGAGTGGGCCGAGAATTTTTATTTTTTTTTTTTATTTAATTGAAAAAAAAAACTTTAAATTTTTTTTTGTATTTTTTCCGAAAGTACATTTAAAAACATATTTAAAAAAAAAATGATCCCAAACGGTCAATTTTTTAAAAAGTTATAGCATTTTGAAAAAAACACCATTTCCAACTCAAAATAAGTTTTAAATATTTTTAAAGTATTTTTTGCTGTCGTCACAAAGAGGATAAATACAATAAGAGCCGTCACTCGTTATTTTGTGGCGAGTATCTCGCTGGAAATTGAAAAAATTGATGCCGAATGTTTTCTGAGAGGGACATTTTTAATTGTCTCGCATTTATCCATGCCGTGTAGGCCCCTTGTGCAACTGTGATTTTTGGAAAGAGAATTAAATAAATTAATTAAATACAGTCGAAAAATAAACACAAATACCCCACGAAAATGTATAGAAGACATTTATAAACATCTCGCCAAAAAAAGTAGCGACTACCTCTCAGTAAATGCCAAAAAAATAACGAGTGATGGCTCTTATTGTATTTATCCTCTTTGGTCGTGAAAAAAGTAACGCACGCGCTCTCTCAAAATAGTGTACGTGTGACTCGCTTTCTCGCTCTTACCTACTGTGTTTTTGACATTCCTTCTCGCTCGATGTTATTTACATTTGAAATTACTTCATTAGGTATGTTTTCGTTATCGCTAACCAAAACATATGCAACAACAACAATAAGGGTAACTGGCCTGCCGGTTACCCGTACCGGTTACCTTCTGTCAATTCACTTTTTATATGAATAAAACGCATCCTTTTTGTTTAAATAATATTTAATTAATAAATAATGCATGTTTAAAATGGTTTTACAGTTAAAATCATGTCCCATTATTCTAGTAATTTTTACATATGTGCATTTTTATATTTATAAACAATATAAATACATTAGCGTCTATTCATAGTCGTGCCCTTTCCGAAACCTTGTTTTGAAGTTCTTATTTTTCCTGCGCTGGTAATGTTGCTCATAATCAGTTTGCAGAGTCATATTAGTTTGGTAGGTATAGTAAGATCAGACCTAGCGAAATTAGGAAGCATGTCAGGAGTATCACCAGAAGCCAAAGAAGCATGGTGATTCATTTCGTCACCTCCGTTTTTTCCATATCCGGATTCATTCCATACTAGTCATTATAAATACCTTGTAGATGCCACATAGGTGTAACCATACCCTCAAGATCTTTCCGTTCAAATCTTGTGGTGTACAATGAGCAACGTTTTCGTAAACATGTACACGTAAACTTGTATTTGTTCTAAATTATTCACCACATTCTAAACATAGAAAATGATGTTTCATCCACTGTTTTCTCATGTTCCTGTATTAAGTCTTTGCGTAAATACCATTGTGATGCAAATTCTTGATTACAATATGGACAAACAGTTAATTCTAAACTTTTCGTTGTTACATCAATTGTTTCAGCGTGTTGTGCACGTAAATGAAAATTCATACTTGATTGTATTTTAGTCTTCCAATCGCATAATTTACATTTTAAATAATGACTACTGGCCATATGAGAAATCTCTTGGTCCAAAACTTGTTGCAGCTTGGTGTAACTGTTCGAAAATCACACAATTTACATTTTGCACCACGTTCGCTATATTTAAATCGTAAATGTTCTGGTTTCTCTAGACGATGCATAAAGTTTAGATGCTTTTTCCAACAATGTGCTGAATTTAATTGAAATTCATACATTGGACTTTGTCTCATGATAAATTTTCCATAATGTAGGCTCTTTTCTTAACATCTAATTCTGGTCGTATCGGATATGACAGTTTTGCTTCAGGTTATAATCCACACTCATACTATTTTCAGATTCTCTTTCATAATTTTCATCATTTTCAACGTTGGACTTGGCATCAACATCATTATCATCATGTTGTTGTTGTTTGTTTAGCAGTGCTTCGCCCCACCTAACAGCCGCGACCGATCACAAATTTTCATCTGTATCCTCTAACGGGAGTCCAAGGAAACTTGCTGTTTCAACAGGGGTGGACCATAATAAAAGGGGTGTTAGAGGCGTTGGTTCCACATTACAATTAAAGAGATGGTTGGTGTCATGTGGGGACACATTGCAAGCGGGGCATACATGTTGTATGTCGGGGTTGATTCTGGATAGGTAAGAGTTTAACCTGTTACAGTATCCAGAACGAAGATGAGCAAGAGTGAAACGCGTTTCCCTGGGGAGTATGCGTTCCTCTTCCACAAGTTTTGGGTACTTTTCTTTGAGTACTGGATTCACCGGGCAATTCCCGGCATAAAGGTCCGACGCCTGTTTGTGGAGTTCACCAAGGACCGGCTTGTGTTTTTTTGCTTCATACGGCTGGGTTCACAGGTGCCGTATTTCCTCAAAATGCTTACGGAGATGACTCCTTAAGCCCCTAGGTGGTGTTGGCTCATCAATCAGATGTCTGTTTGGATGCCCAGGTTTCTGGGTATTCAACAGGAACTGTTTAGTTAGCATCTCATTTGTCTCCCTGATGGGGAGTATTCTCGCCTCATTATGTAAATGGTGTCCTGGGGACATAAGAAGACAGCCCGTGGCGATTCTGAGAGCAGTATTTTGACAGGCCTGTAGATTCTTGCACTGGGTAATTTTTAGGCTTGGCGACCATATGGGTGACGCGTAGCACGTAAACGGCGGGCCAATTGCTTTGTATGTAGTAATGGGCGTTTCTTTATCTTTTCCTCAGGTACTGCCAGCAAGGGATTTGAGGATTTTATTACAGCTCTGGATTTTCGGATCAATTGCGGCTGCGTGCTCACCAAAACGTAGATCCTGATCAAACGTCACACCCAAGATTTTTAGGTGTAGGACAATCGGTAGCGTAGTGCCATCGACGTGGTTGTTCAAAATGGTCGACATTTAGGACGTCCATGTTGTAAATAAGTTCGCAATATTTAGTCGGTGATAATGCCAGGTTTCGCGAGGCGAAAAAATTGGAGAGATCAGGGAGGTAGCCGTTTATTCTGTTGCAGAGCTCATCGATCTGTGGGCCTGGGCCTGTGGCCATTATTGTGCAGTCATCGGCGTATGAAGCAATAGTGACTCCTTCTGGTGGTGAAGGTAGCTTAGATATGTAGAAATTAAACAAAAGTGGTGATAGGACGGCACCCCTAGTTTAATTCTTCTTGGTTTTGATGTGTCGTTTCTAAATTGCACCGTTGCCTGCCGACCACCTAGATAATTTGCGGTCCACCTTTTAATACGTCATATAAGGTCACGTTCTCTCGGTAAATTTGCGGCCTCCGCCGGGAAGTGGAGCCGAATTTCGGGAATTCTCGCGGCGGGAATGAAACGTGCCGAGGCGGATTCAATGACCTTGCGGAAAGCACGCTCCCCTTGGCGGGCATCAGTCGGGATAGAAAGGGCAGCAAAGAGGTTGTCTGTAAAAGATTTGTATTCGTCCCACTTTCCTTTTTTAAAGTTTATGAAAGTGCGTTTTTCTGTAACGATGAAGTCGGCGGTACGCTCGAACGAAATAAGTATAGGCAGGTGGTCGGATGCCAATGTTACCATCGGCTGCCAGTTGACGCTTCCCAAAGCAGTCGGTTTTATTTACCGGAGCGACTCGGGATTTTCCCCGACCAAGGACTGTCATTTCAGTATAATCCCATTTAATATGTTGTGTCCGTCCCACAAATTGTCATTCTCTTGCTCCGGGAAGGTATCGAATCCAATCCGGGTCCGTCTCCTGACCTCGGTCCTGAGAAATGGTTTTGCTGCATCTGCCGGAAAAGAATCTTTTTAGGACGGTCATACTCTGTTCAGTGTGTCTTGTGTAAGGGATGGTTGCATCGGAAAGGTTGTTCTGGGCTTGATCCCAAAACCCGACGTCCACGTAACTTTTATAAATCTTTTGTGGCTCCTTGCTGTTCACGTCCAAGGGCGTCCCGTAGTCTTCGCCTTAGCGCCCCCCCCCCCACTACCTTCCAGCAGCTCAGCTGCTCAGCAAGCCACAACTAGTACCCGCTGCTGCTGGCGTTCCGCGGCGCCAACAACTCAAACAGCTGCTACCACTCATAACTACTATCTCCGTGGTAGAGTAGGTAGCAATGCTGAGCACCAGTCCCTGCCCCCGTCTTCTCCCCCCCCCCCCCCTCTTTTCCGGCAGAAATCGTGTAGGTTAGGGAAACAGACTCTTAGTCCCTAACCCCGTTCGATTTCATGAAGCGGCACAACATCCGCATTGCTGCGATTCAAGAGACTAAACTCACAGCAAGATCTGCACTGCAAACCTGTTCTGGGTATAATGTCCACAGAAAAGATCGCATGAGCGGAAATGGAGGCGGCCTCGCGTTTATCATACACCACTCTGTGCAATATCATATATTTGATCTTAGCATCGACCGCAGGGACAATGTCTTAGAACGTCAAGGCCTATCTGTCCGGTCACGCGATGCAAACCTAGAAATCATCAACATCTACATCCCTCCTGCCACCTGTTGCCCCAGTGGATACCGCCCTAATATTAGCGCCTTACTCACTGGCATTCTGCATTATAAACGGAGACGCCCCCACACGTATGGTAGGAAGCTGTCACAGTTCGCCGGATATCTCAATCGTCATTATCATCATCCTCATTTTTTGATACCTCTGTTTAAAGCTTCATATTTATCAAAGGTTCATCTTCCTTAGTATTGAAATTAGAAACATCGTCATTGTGATGGCACCCTGTGCATTCACATTTTAAATTGTAGTAAATCATATGCCCAACATTGTTACCTTTCAGTGCGAATTTAAATACCACCACAACAAAAGAAGAGCAGAAAGTCTAAGCCAACAGCCAACACAGAGACAACACAATTTGGAAACACATCAACCGCCAAGGAAAGAAACTGTCATACATATATACACATAAATTGTTATTGTTTTGTGAACCGTTTTTTCTTATACATTTCAATACACTAAAATTGCAATAACATTATCTTTCCAAATTAACTGTTCTCCAAATTATTGTGATTGGCGGTTGGATATCGTTCGAGTTACGGATTTTTGTAAAACGGAAAATTTTTTGGCTAAAGTCGCGTACAGTTGCCTCGAAATAGAAAAATTCTGTATCATTTGCTAAAATAGATATCGTGCCGTCAAAAGAAAATTGAGTGATCGTTTAATAATTGTCGTACGTGCCGGTAAAAAATATAATTATTGTCCACCACAATTAATACTTATAAAATAATGCGTCTTATTGTCGTCCGAAATTTGTGTAATAAAAATTTAATCGCACCGTCTAACACAATATATGAGCAACGGGTATAATTTTCGGAGCCAGGACAGTACTCAACATGATCCAGAGGAGAATACGGAGGGAGCCGTAGAAGCATCACAAACTCATCTTGCCTCAATTGTAGAGAGTCTGAATGCACTTTCCAATGCAGTATCAGAGCTGAGGGTGGCGACTGAAGAAAGCCAGCGGGATATTGAGCGTTTGCGAAGCAATATAGAACGGGAGGCGCAAAAAGTACCACAACCACATCTTATAGAAGCAACGCAGCAAAGTTCACCAGTGTCACTACCAGAGCGACCGACGCAAGATACAGTATTATCAAGCAATGAATCGGTGACAAAATTATATGACCTGCCAAGTTTTTCGGGCAATCCTGACGAATGGCCACTGTTCTTAGCGAATTTCAAGGACACAACGCAGGCATTTCGCTACAGCATTCGTCAGAATTTAATGCGCTTGCATAAATGCCTAGTTGGTCGTGCCAAGGAAACTGTTGCATCCATGCTAATATATCCTAATGATGTGCCTAATGCCATAGCAGAGTTAGAATTTCATTTTGGGCGCCCAGATATTTTAGTAAGAAGCCAAATAAGTAAAGTGCAGCAGTTTCCCAGTATCAGCGAGAATAAGGTAGATCAAATTATAGCATTCTCCACTAAAACAAGAAACATCGTCGGATTTTTAACATAGGCCAGGTGTGAGCATCATCTTTCAAATACCACACTATTGGAACAGCTGGTCATGAAATTTCCACCCAGTAAACAATATGAGTGGACACGCCATGCCATCAATATAAGGCCATATGCAACGATGAAGGAGTTTTCATTATGGTTAAGCGAACTTACCAGGGTGGTGCGTCTCATTCCGCCGTCAAACACGACCACTAGAAGTCATCAGCCAGTGCCTCAACAACAATCGTCGCGACGAATAATGCACGTTGGAAGAGAAAAACAAGTTGAACGCGGAGAGGGTATTAAGTGCTACGCATGTGAGGGCGCTCACGTAATCTACAGCTGTGAATCTTTCAAAAACATGAGCGTGCACGATCGTTGGGAAAAAGTAAAAGGTAGGCAGCTTTGCTTCTCGTGTCTACGTAAGGGTCATAGCACAGTCAAATGCCGTTCAAAAATAATGTGTGACGTCGATGGTTGCCGCCGATACCATCATCGTTGCCTGCACGAAAATTCGAGTTTGCCTCAAAATACAGCTGCTACATGCAATACAGGTCAGTCCCAGCCAGTGCTAAACTGTAGAGATGTCGACCGGGAAAGTGGTCAATTTTTTAATTATGTTCCGGATACGCTAATGGGGCCGAACGGTAGTGTAGACGTTTTCGCCATGGTGGATGAGGGATCAGCCGTATCCTTGATAGAAGATAACTTAGCTAAACGTTTGGGTCTCAAAGGTCGGAGACAGCCACTAACGCTTTAATGGTATGGCGAAAACTGCACAACCGAGGAGTCATCGAAGGTAAACCTGGAAATAAGAGGCAAAAATTCCGCATCAACATATAATATTTGAAACGTGTGCATCCTGCGTAGCCTTGATTTTCCAGCACAATCATTTTCGAAAACCGATTTTGCCCACTTAGAGTTCCTGCCATTAGAAAATTATAGTCGTGTCAAGCCGTCGTTGTTGTTGGGTCTTGATAACACCTCGCTAATTATTCCGTCCACAACTGTTCAAGCCATCGAAAATAGCCCCGTAGCCATTAAGACGAAATTTGTTTGGTTACCCTACGGTCCAACCAGTTTACCGCCACAAACACCAGTTGTATTGCATATCCGTGAGCGAAAAGGTCTAACATCACTAAACGCATTGGTAACTGAATACTTTGCCGCCGACAACTTCGGAATAGGTAAGTCAATAAATCAAATTTAATCTGAGGAAGATCAGATAGCGCGCCAGATGCTACACAACAACACCCGACATTTACCACCAGCACTTCCGGACAGTTACGACATGGCGTACAAGCGCTTGTTGGGCATAGAACGCAAGATGAAGGCCGATTCCCGTTTTGCCGCCAAATACAAAGAGGAGATCGACAAATATTTGCGCATGGGCTATGCCCGAAAGCTGTCTGATGAAGAAGTACGTGTGAACTTGAAATTTAGTTTTTGTTTACCGCATTTTGCAGTTCATAACCCACACAAGCCAGAGAAAATGAGAGTTGTGTTCGATGCAGCTGCCCTAGTAAATGGCGTATCATTGTACTCGTGCCTACTTAAAGGGCCCGAACATGCCAAACCATTACTGAACATTATAACCTCTGCTTACCGACGTGGTACTCCATGCCTGCTATCCCATGTGCTGATTTCTCCTTGGAGGTCGCCTCCTCCAGATTGTGGCCATTGTATGAAATATTAATGCCGTTGCGGCCGTCCGCGCCACATTAAACTTTTTCAAAAATTAAATGAACACCGAAACAAATTAACTTTGGTTTAAGTTCCTTTTTATTTCTTGTGCAGAGTCACCCACGTAGTTTATACACGAAGTCACGATTTATAATGATGGCGGTGAAACATGGAAAATGCCGAGCCATAATTGCCAGTCATTTTTCATGTTTCACCCCACATATATCTTGTTCACTCTTACATACTATATTTCAATGGCTCATGACGTATTATGTTGTATTTTATTCTTTCTCTTTGTAATATTCACAATTAAATACGTCATTGTGAGCGACACTATTGCGATGTTGCTAGATGAAAGAATAAAAAGCTAATTTGGGGGATTTTATCCTTACATCACCCTTTTTGGGGAAAAGAAGAATTGACAAAGTGATCAGTTTTGTCACATTCTTCTTTGGCCATAAACTTATAAAAATTGTTGCGAACAAACGAATATATATTTATATTAGGGTGTACCTCCCCTTTTTAATTCGTTGGTTCGGAACCATTTTTATTATTAATTGAAAAAAGATTTTATACATCGAATACTCAAATTGTAGTTACATTTTTGTAGTTCATTGTAACTTAAATAAAATATTTTAATTTACGACAAAATATGTTGAATATTTTTTTTTGTAAATATTTGTGTTTTATATATTCAATTTAAAGTTTTACATTTTGTATTACATATTAAATTGTTATGAACAATTTTTATAAAAAAGTTTATTTTGAATATACAAAATTTGTGTTATTTTCTCTTTTTTTTTTGTTTTAACAGTTTTTTTTTGAGCCTTCGTGGTTGCTTAAATGCTAGTACTAAAAAAATGTTGGATTTGTTTTTCAATCAAATTTAAAGTAAAAGTATTGAAGTAATGTTAATTTACTTTACTTAGGCGGTTTTTATGTACTACTTTTTCTTTGTTTTTAACTTCATCGAAAATAGTTACGTTAGGTTCGTTAATTTTGGTTATAATAAATGGACCTTGATAAATATTTTCGTGTTTATGATGTGGTTCTTTCTGTAAAAGTACTTTATCTCCGATTTTGACAACTAAAGGTCGTGCCGTTTTATCGTACAGATTTTTACTTTGTAATTTATTTTTATTAATTAGATTTTGTGCCATTTTGTGCGTTTTCTACTTCCTAAACTTAACTTCTTTGGCATAGTTTTCGACATTATAAATTGGGTAAATTTTTTCTTTTGTCAATTCATTAGGCAAAGTAGCCTTCTCCCAAAAACTAACTCGAAAGGAGAAAACTGATTGTCGAAAACTGTGCTACTCGTAGTATTGTGTAGGAAGGTAAAGTACTTTAAATAAACATCCCTATCAGAAAAAAGTGTCTTTTAAATATGCACGTAAGTATTCATTAAAAACTCTATGATTACGTTCAATCGTGCCAACAGTTTCGTGATGGTATGCAGTTGAAAAATTATGTTGAATATTTAAAACCTTGTTAATTCTTCGAATAATTCATTTTAAATTCAGTACCTAAATCTGATTTTATAGCATTCATTGTGCCGTAAGTTAAAATGAATCCTTCAAAAATTGCTGAAGCTATTGTTTTTGCCGATTTGTCTGGCACAGCGACTGTTACAAGGTATTTAGTCATGTCGCAAATCATGGTAAGTGCGAACTTGTTACCATATTTGGACTCAGGTAGGGGTCCTATTGTGTCAATTACTAGTATATCAAATGGTTTACAAGGAGTTGGTGTTAAAACAAGTTTTTCTTTTGTTTTAGGTTTAACCTTGTTTGAAAGACAATCTTTACAATTTTTGATATATTTCGATATATCACGAGTCATGCTCTTCCAATAAAATTTTGTTCGTAATTTTGCGTAAAATCTTTTCATTCCGGAATGTCCACCAGAAATGGGATCATTATGGTAAATTTTCATCAGCTTTAATTTTGTATCTTCATCTGTTACAGTCTCCACTGGATCTGTTAAAATAATTTCTAATGATTTTAAAATTTTATTTCCAATATATTTGAAATTTGTAATAGTATAATGCTCGAAAAAAATATCATTTTTAGGTCATTCAATCTGCTCAATTTTGCTTTTTCCGGCTTCTGATTCAAGCCTCGAAAGTAATTTCTCTAAAGTCATTATTTCGTTAACAAGCTCAAAACTAAGTAACTCGAGTTTCTTATGTTTAATATGCACAAAAATTCTTAAAGTTGTTGTTTTATTATTTTTATCGTAAGTAATTTCAGATCTTATTCGTGGAACTTTTTTCGAAAAATTAAATGAAAATTTGTCGTAGACATGTAAAGTAAGTTGTCTTTCGTCGTTTTTGTCTATTTTAATATGGAGATTATTGTCGTTCTGCCGTTTTGTCATTGATCTTGTCTGTACTGTTAAAATTTGTTTGTTCGATTCCTTGATATCATCGATTGTAATACGCGATAGTGCATCAGCACCAACGTTTGATCTACCCTTTATGTAAACTATAGTGAAATTATATTCAGCTAGTTCTAGTCTTATTCTTGAAAGTTTTGAAGATGGGTCTGTCATATTGAATAGGTATACTAGAGGTTTATGGTCTGATTTTACAATGAAATGGGTGCCATAAACGTATAGTCGAAATTGCTTGATTGCAAAGTAAATAGCTAAAAGCTCTAATTCTATAATGGGTTTTTTTCTGTTTGTCTTTATTAAATGCTTTAGAAGCGAAACAAATTGGTAAATCACTACCTTGCTGTTCTTGACTTAAAATAGCGCCACATCCAGTTGTGGAAGCATAAACAGTAATAACGAATTGTTTAGTAAAATCTGGATATTGAAGTAATTTTGGTGAAAGTAACGCTGCTTTCAAAGATAAAAATGCTCTTTCGCACTCAACATCCCATACAAATTCAACTCTTTTTCTGCTTCATCGATTTAGAGGCGCTGCCAGAGACGCAAAACTAGGTATAAACAGTCTGTAGTAGTTTGCAAACGTGAGGAATCGTCGTACCGCGTCTTTATCAGTCGGTTTTGTAAACTTTTTAGCTGCGTTTATTTTGGAGTCGTCTGGCAACAAACCTTTGGCTGAACATTTGTGACTTAAAAATGTAACTTCTGGTCGTAAAAATTGCATTTATTTTGGTTAAGCTTGAGATTGAAAAACCTACAAGTATCGAAAACTTTTGAAAGATTTTTAATATGGTGTGCTTCGCTACAACCTATGACGATAATATCGTCGACGTATAAAAATGCGGCATTGGGTGGTATACCCGAAAAAGCTATTGTCATCATTCGCGAGAATGGATTAGGTGCTATATTTAAGCCGAATGGAAGCACTTTCCATCTAAATGCGCGCACCGAGGTGCTGAAAGAAGTAATGTCACGAGAGGCAGGATGTAAGGGGATCTGATGAAATCCTGAAAAAAGATCTAATGTGGAAAAATACTTTGCTCTACCGAGATTATCTAGAATATTGCCAACTCTAGCTATTGGGAATTTATCAACAATGAGTTTTTTGTTTACTGCGCGAAAATCTACGCACATACGATGAGCTTTTTGACCATTAGTATCTTTCTTTGGGACTACAATCAAAGGACTATTGTAATTGGAATAACTGGGTTCAATCAAATCGTTATCTAACAATTTATTTACTTGACGATTTATTTCTTCGCGTTGAGAGTATGACAATCTATAGTTTTTAACATATACCCGTTTGTTGTCTGTCAATCTGAATTTTTGCTCGTAGAAGTTATTCAAAGGTCAATTTATTTACTATGAGCATGTTGAGGTATTTGATTTTTTAAAATTGAAATAAGTTTTTTCGTACGATTGTCTCTGTTTCTGTCTTGTTAATTGTATAAACATTATAATTTGAAAGTTTTTCTGTCCGAATACTGTTTCTTTTCACATACTTTATTTATATCATCCGTGGTATTTATGACTTTGATTATTGGGTTACTGGAATTAACAATGCACCTAGCTGTGAAAACACCTTTTTCAATTTATTGCGAGTCCAGGAAAAGTGGCTCGGGTGAATCTCCTAAATCAAAAAGTCTGAATATTTCACATCTTGGTGGAATGATACAACTGTCGCTTTCTGTTCCGTGCAGGATTGGTATCGCAACTTTTTCATTACCTACCCAAAAGGAAATACTATTTCTTTCATAATTAAAAATGCATTTGGTAATTTTCAGAAAATCTTTACCCAGTATGCCATCGGATGGAATATTAAAGTCTTCATTTACTACATGTAAAGTATGTTTAATAGAAAAGTTAGAAAAATTTAAATTTGGTGTAATTTTACCCAAATTAGAAACTGAATTAGAAGTGACACCGGTAATGGTAATAATGTCGTTCGTATTTAAGGAAATATTTCTGTCTAAACATGATATCTTTATTAAAGAATTGTCCGCTTAAGTGTCTACTAGGAAAGAACACAATTTTTGTGACTCGTTAAGTTGTAATTCAATGAAATCAGAGTAATTTAAATTTAAACAATAGATGCCTATTGGTGAGGCATGTTCGCTTACTGGCTTAGTTCATCCTCCCCCAGTGTTCGCTCCTGAGGAGCACTGGCGTTTAAAGCGCGAACGTTTGCGTTTCTACCTCTACCGTTGGATGATCTTGAATTGTTGCTTCTATTGTTACTATTATTTGTATTTGAATTGGAATTTGTATTTGGACGCGTATTATTACTGTTGTTATTCTGATGTCTATTTCCATCATAATTCCTATATCTTTGATTATTATTGCCGTTATGTTTGCTGTTGTATGCAAATGAATTATTGTTTCTATAACCAGTATAGCCGGGGTTTAGGTAAAAGCCTGGATAACTACCACGTGAATTTCTGAATGTGCTGTTACTACGTGATCGGAAAGCTAAAACCTGACGTTCAGTTACTTCGTTATTTTGTTCTACAATTAATTTTGCTACTACGTCTTTCGGATCAGTTAATGCTGTTGAGGCTAAAATGGTTTTTACTAAATTTGAATTTGCATTTAGACGACACACGTTAACAGTTTGTTCGACTGCCATTTCATGAGCTTTCGCTTGAGTGATCCCTTCAATAATAAGAGACCGCTCAAGTGAGTCAGCTAAATCTTCAACTTTTTTGGAAAAATCTGTATAATTATTGTTATTAACGTGCAACGCTGCAATTCTCCCTGCTACAACTTTCGAGTTGTCTGGTTTGATCCTATTACGTAGAACTGTTTTAATTTCATTGACTGAAGTTACTTGCGTTGGTATTGCTTCACGGGCTTTACCCTCTAATTTTGATTTTAAGAACGCTATAAAAGTATCATTTAAATCTGCAGTAGCGAATTGTTCAAGTAATGCGATTTTGTCTATAAAAGAATCAAGTGCTAGAGGATCACCACTGTAGTTTTCTCTAATAGAATTAGCACATGTGTTAATAAAAATTCTCTTATCCCCTGGTGTTGCCGTGATTTGATCGTTAAGATCTGGAGCTGAATTAGCAGAAGGTGAGGCCACGTTTGTACTATTTGGATCGTTAAGATCTGATTTTAAAGTAGAAGAAGTTGAAGTTAATATTTCACTATTTGAATCGTTAAGATTTGAAACTAAATTAGAAGTTCAATTTTTACTGGAAGAATCTTCGAAGCCTGGGAAATCTGCTGACAACGATAATTTATTTTCCTGTTTGGTGACTTTTCCGGTCGAAGATGAAGTTAAACTTTCGTAGCTTGAGGCTGATTTATCGGAATCGGAGTCTGATTTTGAAGTTTTTTGCACTTGCTTTCCACTTCTAAGGTTGTACATATGAAATTAATGAAGCACTTGTTTGAATGGTGAATTTATATTTGAAGCTGAAGTGTTGAGGAAAAAGAAAAAAACATTTTTGTACAAATGGAACTGATTTACAGGTGAATAGTCACTAAAGAAATATTTAACAATTTATTAGAAGAATTAATTGAAACTGCAGTATTTGTATGTAAAATCTGTAAAAAGTAATTGATTTTAAAATGGCTCAAAAGTATGTAAGTATTAATTGGTAAAATTCTCAAAGTGTAATCACGGACGCATCGCTTTATTCAAAAAAATCTCAATTTGGTTTTTCACGGAACCACCGCATGTATTAAAAATTGAATTGGTTTTTCACGGAACCACCGCATGTAATAAAAAATCTTAATTGGTTTTTAACGGAACCACCGCATGTATCAGAAAAAGTGAATTGGTTTTTAACGGAATCACCGCATATTGTCAAAAAAAAAAATGCTTGGTTTTTAACGGAACCACCGCATATATCGAAAAAGTTAATTGGTTTTTAACAAACCACCATTTATATAAAAAATTCAATTCGTTTTTCACAAACCACCATTATATCAAAAATCCAAAATTTATGTGAAATGTGAAATTATTTTAATTGAAATGCGAAGGCGCCGAATTTTATAAAAATTTTAATGTTTTAATATACATAAATATATACGTTAAAAAAAATACCCGTAGGGAAAAAAAAATGTTAAATACATATAGGTATATATACTTATTTTGTCTTCTTCTGGTCACTGCTGCTGGCGTTCGCTGCTGGTGCTGCGCTGGCAGTCTTAATTCGCTGCTGGTGTTGTTACTGATTTTCGTCTTTACGTGTTAAAGTTGGTGGTGGTGGAACATTGCGTTGAATTGTGTATTTATATGTTTTTGGGTGCCGTTATGTGTGACGTGGTGCGAGTGCCGTTATGTACAGGCCCGTTGGTTTTTCAGAATTTGTTAAATTTTGAGTAATTTTGTTGAATTTTGATTTAAGAGAATATGTCGTAATTTGTTAGATTTTAATTTAGAAAGTTGTGTCGTAAGTTTGTTAAATTTTAATGTAGGAAATTATATCGTAGTTTAGTAGAAATTTATTTAGAAAATTGTATATTGAAATTTTGTTGAATTTTAGTTAGAAAATCGATGGTAGTTTAGTAAAATTTTATTTTGAAAATTATGTATTGTACTTTTATTGAATTTTATTTAGAAAATTATTAAATTTGTTTTGAGAATCGTAGATTTAATGAATTTGATTTAGAAATTTTTATTAACTTTATTGATTTTATTAAATTTTATGTAGAACACCACGCACTTGAATTCGCACACCAAAAAAAATTTTCCCACTCACCACTACTGCCGAGAAAAGACGTCCGCTTCGCCCCGATGCCAAAATTGAAAAGAGCGAAAGACCGGGCTACAGCCTCACGGTCACCATATAACCTCTGCTTACTGACGTGGTACTCCATGCCTGCTACCCCATGTGCTGGTTTCTCCTTGGAGGTCGCCTCCTCCAGATTGTTGCCATTGTATGAAATATTAATGCCGTTGCGGCCGTCCGCGCCACATTAAACTTTTTCAAAAATTAAATGAACACCGAAACAAATTAACTTTGATTTAAGTTCCTTTTTATTTCTTGTGCAGAGTCACACACGTATTTTATACACGAATTCACGATTTATAATGATGGCGGTGAAACATGGAAAATGCCGAGCCATCATTGCCAGTCATTTTTCATGTTTCATCCCACATATATCTTGTTCACTCTTACATACTATATTTCAATGGCTCATGACGTATTATGTTGTATTTTATTCTTTCTGTTTGTAATATTCACAATTAAATACGTCATTGTGAGCGACACTATTGCGATGTTGCCAGATGAAAGAATAAAAAGCTAATTTGTGGGATTTTATGCTTACAACATTCTATTCAAATTTCGTGAAGGACAGTTGCAGTCGCAGCAGACATTCGTGAGATGTTCCCGCAAGTACTCATTAACAACCGAGATCAACAGGCGCAACGATTTTTATGGCGTGATGGGAACGCTAATCAGCCAGTCGACCACTTTGTTATGCAGTATATGGTTTTTGGAGCCATATGCTCACCATGAAGATTTCCGTCAGCAGTATCCAGAAGCCGCTACAGCCATCGCCGAAAGCCATTATGTTGACGATTTCGTTGCCAGTTTCAAGAACGAACAAGACGCTGAGCGGATTCGCAATGACATCGTTTACATCCATTCCGAAGGAGGTTTTCAATTACGCGGATTTGTATCAAACGTCAAACCTCTGCAAGATAGCCTGAATGCAGAGCCACACATGCCACAGTCTATAAGTCTAGAAAACGGAGTCAGCTATGAAAAGGTATTGGGAATGCGCTGGACCACCATGACAGATTCATTTGAGTTTATGCTTAATTTTCACCGAGTTTCAAAAGCCGTTTAGAAGGAGATCGTGCTCCAACCAAGCGTGAACTCCTCAGTATAGTAATGTCGGTATTTGACCCATTTGGCATTATCGCCGATTTTTTGCTTTTTGCCAAAATGCTAGTACAAGAAGTGTGGAGACATTCTATCGAGTGGGACGAAGCGATTACGGGTAGCCTGCATCACAAATGGTTTAGGTAGTGGAGCGAACTAAAACACGTTAATATTGTTAAAGTTAAACGATGGTATTCACCGCAGTTTCAATCTACAACTTCCATACAGTTGCACGTAGTGGTGGATGCCAGTCAATCAGCATTCGCAGCGGCTGCGTACTTTCGAATCGCTAGTAGTGATGGTTGTGATGTCACATTTGTCGCGGGCAAAACCAAAGGCGCCCGCAGAAGTTATTATCCGTACCGAGATTGGAATTGCAAGCCGCAGTGTTAGGCGCCCGAGTTGCGAATTTGGTCCGCCAAGGTCACAACGTACAAGTAAATCCAACATATTTTTGGTCGGATTCCTAAACCGTACTACACTGGGTCAACTCGAAAGAACGAAAATTTAAGCCATACTTTGGTCATCGCATAGCAGAGATTTTAGCATCAACTAAACCTTCACAATGGCGTTGGATTCAGACCGATAACAATACCACAGATGTCGCCACTCGTCCAAAGTGGCCACCAAAGATTGGGGAACGTGGGCCATGGTTGCATGGGCCCAAGTTTCTGCTACATTCAGTTGAGGATTGGCCAGCCACATCTGGCACACATATGCCCGAGCTACTCAAGGAGAAGATTAAGCCAAGCCTACATATACAAGCCCACTAAAATTTAATCATTTTTCTTCATATTTAAAGATGAAACGGGTAAAGGCATGGGTTCTGCAAGCTGCGGACATATTTTTGAAACTACGTAGCACCTATCAGACATTTGATGGAGGCGGTCTGCGGTCAGAGCTAAGCGCCGCCGAACTTGATAAAGCAGAGATATACACAGTCAAAGACGTTCAGCGCGAAGTTTACGCAGAAGAAGTATCAGCCCTATTGAAAGACGAGCAACTCCATAGACAAAGCAGTATTCGTTCATTAACGCCGTATCTAGACAACGATCAGATCATGATATTACAAGGTCGCCTAGACGCAGCTACGGTTTTGCCAGTAGAGGCCAGAAGACCAATTTTAATGCCATCCAAACACATCGTCTCCGAACTCATAATGCGTCAGTATCACGAGCGACTACACCATCAGAATTTCGCATTGACTTTGTACGAAGCCCGCCAAAAGTTTTGGTTTACTCATACCAAGTCGCTGTTGAAGTCCGTGCAACGTACATGCTTAACGTGCCACATAGACAGAGCTAAACCAGCAGCGCCTTGATGGGTCAGTTGCCTGAGGATCGGGTCACTCCTTATGTCAATCCGTTCTCTTACACAGGAGTTGATTTTTTCGGCCCATTCAATGTTGCCGTTGGTAGCCGGCGAGAAAAACGATGGGCAGTTATATTTACGTGCCTAACTACGGGCGCAGCCCATTTAGAGCTTGCTCATGATTTATCGACCGATGCATTTTTGTTGTGTCTTCGAAACTTTATCAACCGCCGTGGCACTCCAATTAGAATCAGAAGCGATAACGGCACGAATTTCGTGGGCGCTCAACGGGAGCTAAAGGAAGCTGATCGCATGTTAAATTTCGAGCGCATATCAGATGAAGCCACCAGCCGCAATATCGTTTGGAAATTTAATTGCCCTTCCAACCCAAGTTCAGGGGGTTATTGGGAGCGCCTTATAGGTGTCGTAAAAAGAATGCTGCTCAAGACACTTCGCGAGGAGGCACCGAAGGAAGACACACTTCGAAGCGTGTTGATAGAAGCTGAAAATATTTTACATTCGAGGCCACTTACCGACGTGCCTTTATCATCGGAAGAGAACGACCCAATCACTCCTAACCATTTCCTTATGGGATTCCCCAATTCCATGCAAACAGCGCAGCCAGCCGATCAAAACATTTGCCTTAGAAAACAATGGCGTATCGCACAAAATCTGAAAGACCGCATTTGGAAGCAATGGGTGAGACATTATTTGCCCCAATTACTTGTGAGGCCTAAGTGGCAAGACAAAGTTAAACCAATCGCCATCAACGATTTGGTTCTCGTCTGCGACGATCTTCAACCTCGAAGCCAGTGGAAGAAGGGACGAGTTACCAAAGAGTTTCCCGCTAAGGATATGCAAATCCGCCTCGTTGAGATTAAAACAGCTAACGGAGTACTGCGTCGGCCGGTGTCAAGGCTTGCCATCCTCAGAATAAATGGTGAATCCTACCGTATCACGGTGGGGTGGGGTGTGATGGCACCCTGTGCATTCACATTTTAAATTGTAGTCAATCATATGCGCAACATTGTTACCTTTCAGTGCGAATATAATACCACCACAACAAAGAGCAGGAAGTCTAAGCCAACAGCCAACACAGAGACAAAACAATTTGGAAACACATCAACCGCCAAGGAAAGAAACTGTCATACATATATACACTTAAATTGTTATTGTTTTGTGAACCATTTTTTCTTATACATTTGAATAAACTAAAATTGCAATAACATCAGTCATCTCCCGTTAAGTTTTTATCAAATTTAGCTTTTTTCCTAGGTTTAAATTCTTCACTATCCGTACTAGAATTAATACCATTATCAACATTTTTCGTTCGCCTTTATCAGTATTAGAATCAGAATGGCCTTGGCCATCTTCACCGGGTATATATTGATATTCGGGCGAATACACAAATGGACCACTTATAATTGCACACCTGATGTGCACTCGTATACATATGTTGCATATGTGAAACTGTGGGCTAACCTCAAATTGGTTAGCTTGCGTTGCTTACCTACAAGCTTGTTACTGCTGTGTGCCTGCCCAAATATCCACCTTGGAGGGCGCCGCCTCCAAACGGTTGCCTTTTTGCGATGATGATGCTGGGAAAACGTTAGCACCTGAATGGTCGCCTTCGCCACGTTTTCTAATATTTTAGAGCCACAATTAAAATCAAAAAACACTTTTGTTTTCGTCGGACACGTCCGTCCACTTTGGTTGCAAATTTATTAATTCAATCCTCTTTTTCTGTCAGTGACGTGAGCCGCAGCTGCATTTGACATTCGCGTTGCCAACTGCCAGCGCCTATCAAATGCAACTAAAGCTGCATGCACATAGCTTATATTATTTTAACGGATGTGAAGGTTAGTTTATCCTTACATCAACCTTCCTTAAAAAAAAAGAGTGAATTTGGCAAATGGATCGATCACATTTCATTTGTCACATTCATCTTTTTATGTTATCAATTGTTTCGAACGAACGAATATTAGGGTGCACCTTCCTTTTTGGTAATTTGTTAGTTCGGACCATGGTTCAATTATATGGTTGGCTCATCTGTAGAGCAACAAAATGTGTATGTTCAAATTGTCAAAATCTTTGTATTGGTGTTGGTGCAAATTATATGGGATGGAAACATAAAACTTAGCAGTCTTTGTATGTGTAAGAAAATGTTGCCAATGTGTTAGTTTCATTTTGAGTTTGCCATCTCCTTTTGACAGTCCCTTCGGCCATGCATTGAAATAAATAAAATCAGCTGATGAGATGAGCCAACCATATAATTGAACCATGGTTCGGACCAATTTTATGGCTACGTAAACTTTCTTTTAGTATCTAACATTACATTGTTGTTTGTTTTTTTTTTATGTCTGCTTTCTTTATATATAATACAGTTTGTTTATGAATTTTCATTTTCATAAATTTATATTGAAAAAATAAAGTACATGTTAAAAAAATGGTTTTAAATATAGATTTTTGTTCTGCCTTATTGGCTGTATGCATGTTTCTTTTTTTTTTCTTTTGTACATAAATCAATTTACTGGAATGCATAGACATTATTCTATACATTTATTGTCGTTAACATTGCATTGCAATAGTGTTTGTTGTTTTTTTTGTTTTAATAGTTGTTATGCCTTCTAGGCTATTTAACAATTCTTGCTATTTATGTTTGCAATAAAAATATTAGAAAATTTGGATTTTTCTACGTTGATATAAAGTGTTACTCTACTTTTATGCGTCGATTTTTGTGTACTTCTTTTTCCTTGTTTTTAGCTTCATCGAAAATAGTTACGTTAGGTTCGTTAATTTTAGTTAAAATAAACGGACCTTGATAAATATTTTAGTGTTTTTGATGTGGTTCTTTCTGTAAACGGACTTTATCTCCGGTTTTTAATTAAAGGTTGTTGTTGTTGTTGTAGCGATTAGGTTACTCCCCGTAAGCTTTGGGGAGTGTTATCGATGTGATGGTCCTTTGTCGGATACAGATCCGATACGCTCCGGTAACGCAGCACCATTAAGGTGCTGGCCCAACCATCTCGGGAACGATTTATATGGCCACATTAAACCTTCAGGCCATCCCTCCCTCCCCACCCCCAAGTTCCATGAGGAGCTTGGGGTCACCAGAGCCTCGTCTGTTAGTGAAACGGGATTTGCCGCTCGAAGGTGAGGTTGACAATTGGGTTGGAGAAGCTATATATTGCGCTACACAACCCCTTGAATCCCTTTAATTAAAGGTCGTGCCGTTTTATCATACAGATTTTTACTTTGTAACTTATTTTTATCTATTAGATTTTGTGCCATTTTGTGCGTTTTCTGCATCCTAAACTTAACTTCTTTGGCGTAGTTTTCAACGTATAGATTGGGTCAATATTTTCTTTTGTCAATTCATTAGGCAAAGTTGCCTTTTTCCCAAAGACTAACTCGAAAGGCGAAAATTGATTGTCGAAAACTGTGCTACTCGTAGTATTGTGTAGGAATGTAAAGTATTTTAAATAAACATCCCAATCAGAAAAAGTATTTTTTAAATATGCACGTAAGTATTCATTAAAGACTCTATGATTACGTTCAATCGTGCCAACAGTTTCGTGATGGTATGCAGTTGAAAAATTATGTTTAATATGTAAAAGTTTAGTTAATTCTTCGAATAATTCATTTTTAAATTCTGTACCTAAATCTGATTTTATGGCATTTATTGTGCCGTATGTTACAATGAATCCTTCAAAAATTGCTGAAGCGATTGTTTTTGCCGATTTGTCTGGCACAGCGACTGTTACCATGTAGCCATGTCGCAAATCATGGTAAGTGCGAACTTGTTACCATATTTGGACTCAGGTAGGGGTCCTATTGTGTCAATTACTAGTATATCAAATGGTTTACAAGGAGTTGGTGTTAAAACAAGTTTTCCTTTTGCTTTAGGTTTAACCTTGTTTAAAAGACAATCATTACAAATTTTGATATATTTCGATATATCACGAGTCATGTTCTTCCAATAAAATTTTGTTCGTAGTTTTGCGTAAAGTCTTTTCATTCCGCAATGTCCACCAGAAATGGGATCATTATGGTAAATTTTCATTAGTTTAATTTTGTATCTTCGTCTGTTGCTGTCTCCACTGGATCTGTTAAAATAATTTCTAATGATTTTAAAATTTTATTTCCAATATCTTTGAAATTTGTAATAGTATAATATTCGAACAAAATATCGTTTTTAGGCCATTCAAAATTGCCGGTTTCTGATTCAAGCCTCGAAAGTAATTTCTCTAAAGTCATTATTTCGTTAACAAGCTCAAAACTAAGTAACTCGATTTTCTTATGTTTAATATGCGCAAAAATTCTTAAAATTGTTGTTTTATTATTTTTATCGTAAGTAATTTCAGATCTTATTCGTGGAATCTTTTTTGAAAAATTAAATGAAAATTTGTCGTAGACATGTAAAATAAGTTGTTTTTCGTCGTTTTTGTCTGTTTTCCTATGTAAATTTTTGTCGTTTGAGTTTTTTGTCAATGCCCTTGTCTGTACTGCCAAAATTTGTTTGTTAGCTTATTTAATCTCATCCATTGTAATGCACGATAGTGCATCAGCACAAATGTTTGATTTACCCTTTATATATACAATAGGAAAGTTATATTCAGATAGTTCCAGTCTTATTCTTGAAAGTTTTGAAGATGGGTCTTTCAAATTAAATAAGTCTACTAGAGGTCTATGATCTGACTTTACAATAAAATGGGTGCCATACCCGTATGGTCGAAAGTGCTTGATTGCAAAGTAAATAGCTAAAAGCTCTAATTCTATAATGGGTTTTTTCTGTTCGGCTTTATTAAATGCTTTAGAAGCGAAACAAATTGGTAGATCACTACCTTGCTGTTCTTGACTTAAAATAGCGCCACATCCAGTTATGGAAGCATCAACTATAATAATGAATTGTTTAGTAAAATCTGGATATTGAAGTAATTTTGGTGAAAGTAACGCTGCTTTCAATGATAAAAATGCTCTTTCGCACTCTACATCCCATACAAATTCAACTCTTTTTCTGCTGCAGTGACGCAAATTTAGGTATAAACCGTCTGTAATAGTTTGCAAACGCGACGAATCGTCGTACCGCGTCTTTGTCAGTCAGTTTTGTATACTTTTTAATTGCGTTTATTTTAGAGTCGTCTGGCAACAAACCTTTGACTGAACATTTATGACCTAAAAATATAACTTCTGGTCGTAAAAAGGTGAATTTATTTGGGTTAAGTTTGAGATTGAAAGCTCTACAAGTATTGAAAACTTTTGGAAAAGTTTTAATGTGGTGTGCTTCACTACAACCTATGACGATAATATCGTCGACGTACAAGAATGCGACGTTGGGTGGTATACCCAAAAAAGCTATAATCATCATTCGTGAGAATGAATTAGGTGCTATATTTAAACCGAATAGAAGCACTTTCCATCTAAATGCACCTCGGTCAGTGCTGAAAGAAGTAATGTCACGTGAGTCAGGATGAGGATAGTTTTTAACATATACCGGATCGTTGTCTGTTAAACTTAGTTTTTGCTCGTAGAAGTTGTTTACAGTCATTTTGTCCGTGTCGAGAGCGAAAATGTCGGCATAATCTATGCAAAGGTCAATTAATTTACCTTGAGCATGTTGAGGTATTTGATTTTTTAAAACTGAAACTAGTTTTTTCGTTCGTTTCTCTTCGGTTTCTGTCTTGTTAATTGTATAAACATTGTAGTTTGAAAGTTTTTCTGTCCTAATACTATTTATTTTCACATACTTTATATCATCCGTGGTATTTATGAGTTTAATTATTGGGTTACTGGAATTAACAATGCACCTAGCTGTGAAAACGCCTTTTTCAATTTCCTGCGAGTCCACGAAAATTGGCTCGGGTGAATCTCCTAAATCAAAAAGTCTGAATATTTCACATCTTGGTGGAATAATACAACTGTCGCTTTCTGTTCCGTGTAGGATTGGTATCGCGGCTTTTTCATGCCTATCCAAAAAGAAATACTATTTCTTTCATAATTAATAATGCATTTGTTAATTTTCAGAAAATCTTTACCCAGTATGCCATCGGATGGAATATTAAAGCCTTCATTTACTACATGTAAAGTATGTTTAAGGGAAAAGTTTGAAAAATTTAGATTTACTGTAATTTTACCTAAAGTAGAAACTGAATTAGAAGTGACACCGGTAATGTTGATAATGTCGTTTGTATTTAAGGAAATATTACTGTCTAAACATGATATCTTTATTAAAGAAATGTCGGCTTGAGTGTCTACCAGGAAGGAACAAAATTGTTGTGACTCGTTAAGTTGTAATTCTATGAAATCTGAGTAATTTAAATTTAAACAATAGATGGCTATTGGTGAGGGAAGTTCGCTTACTCGCTTAGTTCGTCCTCCCCCAGTGTTCGCTTCTGAGGGGCACTGGCGTTTAAAGCGCGTACATTTGCGTTTCTGCCTCTACCGTTGGACGATCTTGAATTGTTACCTCTATTGTTACTATTGTTTTAATTAGGATTTGTATTAGAACGCGTATTATTATTGTTATTATTCTGTTATCTATTTCCGTTATAATTCCTATATCTTTGATAGCTGTTGCCATTATAGTTACTATTGTATGAAAATGAACTATTATTATTTCTATAACCAGTATAGCCGCGGTTTGGGTAAGAGCCTCTATAACTACCACGTGAATTTCTGAATGTATTTGTTACCACGCGATCGAAAGCTAAAACCTGACGCTCAGTTACTTCGTTTTTTTGTTCTACAATTAATTTTGCTACCACGTCTTTCGGATCTGTAAATACCGTTGAGGCTAAAATGGTTTTGACTAAATTGGATTTTGCGTTTAAACGACACACGTTAACATTTTGTTCGACTGCCATTTCGTGAGCTTTTGCTTGAGTGATGCCTTCAATAATAAGTGACCGCTCAAGTGAGTCAAATCTTCAACTTTTTTGGCAATATCTGTATAGTTGTTATTGTTAAGGTGCAACGCTGCAATTCTCCCTACTACAACTTTCGAATTGTCCGGTTTGATTCTACTACGTAGAGCTGTTTTAATTTCATTAACTGAATTTACTTGTCTTGGTATTGCTTCACGGTCTTTACCCTCTAGTATTGATTTTAAAAATGCTATAAAAGTATCAGTTAAATCTGCAGTAGCGAATTGTTCAAGTAATGCAATTTTGTCTATAAAAGAATCAAGTGCGAGAGGGTCACCACTGTAGTTTTCCCTAATAGAATTAGCACATGTGTTAATGAAAATTCTCTTTTCCTCAGGTGTTGCCATGATTTGATCGTTAAGATCTGGAGCTGAATTAGCAGAAGTTGAGGCCACGTTTGTACTATTTGGATCGTTAAGATCTGATTTTAAAGTAAAAGAAGTTGAAGTTATTTACTAATGCTTACTTAGGCTCCTTTGACCATTAGCGTTTGGTGCAAATAAAAACAAACTTATTTCACCATTCCAACCCGACGTTTCGCTAGTCTCTCTAGCTTTTTCAAGGGCGATCTGTGTATTTTAATAACAAAAAGCAATACATTAATATAAAAAACAAAAAAGGCATAAGTGCGTAACATTTCGATATTAGTAATCACAGTATTACATACAAACAAATATCACAAAACAAGAGGCAAAAAACACCTTGAATATTATAACACGATTTTTTATAGAAAACTCACATAATTAGACTAAACAATCTCACTTGGCTTTTCACGGGACCACCGTTTATATCAAAAAAAATTTTAATTGGTTTTTAACGGAACCACCGCATATTTCAAAAAAAATTTACTTGGTTTTTAACGGAACCACCGCATATATCAAAAAAGTTAATTGGTTTTTAACAACCCACCGTTTATATCAAAAAGTTCGTTGGTTTTTTAACAAACCACCGTTTATATAAAAAAAATTCAATTGGTTTTTCACAAACCACCGTTATTTCAAAAATCCAAAATTTATATAAAATGCGAAATTATTTTAATTGAAATGCGAAGGCACCGAATTTAATAAAAAAAATTTTTAAATTTTACTATACGTACATATATACGTTTAAAGGAAAAAAATGTTAAATACATATATATATATAATATACTTATTGTACTGCTTCGCTGCCATTGATGTCGCAATGCTACTGCTGCCGGAGTTGTTTCTGCTGCCGGTGTTGTTGCTGCTGCTGGTGTTGCTGCTGGCGGTGGTGGTGGTGTTTAAAAATGGCGATGTTTTACTGTTGGCTAGTGGCTAGTGCCGTTATTCAATGGCGTGATTATACTCGTACAAAATTTTCTATTTTTAACTTTATATTACATTTGTATTATATCTGTACCGTTTATTTGTAGTTTTAGCACATTTCGTTAATTAAAAGATTTTTTGTATTATTTCTGTTTAATTTAGTCGTAGAGTTAGTTACCTTGTTAAAAATTGTCTTTTCCGAAAGTATTTATTTTTGTATTATTTCCGATATATTTATTTGTAGTTTTTAGGCAATTTTATTATCTAAACAATTTCGTTCCTTTGTATTATCTCTGATTCATTTAAACGTAGTATTAGTTGTCGTATTAGTTTTATTTTATTAGTAATTTTCTCTTTGTATTATCTCTGCTTCATTTAAACGTAGTATTAGTTGTCGTATTAGTTTTATGTTATTAATAATTTTCTCTTTGTATTAAAAAATGTTTATTTCACTGCCACTGCCACTTTTCCTACACAACTCTACTCACCACTCGTGAAATTGAAAATGACCGGGCTCCAGCCTCCCGGTCGCCATGTGAGCTAACCTCAAATTGGTTGTTACTGCTGTGTGCCTCCCCAAATATCCACCTTGGAGGGCGCCGCCTCCAAACGGTTGCCTGTTTGCGATGCTGGTGCTGGGAAAACGTTAGCACCTGAATGGTCGCCTTCGCCACGTTTTCTAATATTTTAGAGCCGCAATTAAAATAAAAAACACTTGTTTTCGTTGGACACGTCCGTCCACTTTGGTTGCAAATTTATTAATTCAATCCTCTTTTTCTGTCAGTGACGTGAGCGGCAGCTGCATTTGACATTCGCGTAGCCAACTGCCCGCGCCTGTCAAATGCAACTAAAGCTGCATGCACATAGCTTATATTATTTTAACGGATGTGAAGGTAAGTTTATCCTTACAAAACATATAACCAGTACCAGGGTACATGTACCAGTGGCTTGTTATGCTGCTGACGCTGGATGAAGCATTGGATTTTGTGTTGCAAAGTAGGTGACATATGTTGCTGTTGATGGATGCGCATAATGCGGTTATGTTGGTGGTTCACTAGTCATTAATTGATTAGAAGTTTCAACTTGTTGCGATTGTTGTTGTTGTACCTGGCTGCTGATGTGGTGTTAACGTTTGTTGTACAATTTATTCGGGTGATTGCACATATTGTTGGTGTTGTTATGGTGCTGGAAAACCTTCCGATATTGAAAGTCGTTGATTAGTATAATCTCCATGTAGTGAACTACTCCCACGCCCGCGTCCGCGGTAACTGTTACATCTGAAGGCGCTTAAGTTACAGGCATAGCTGACATCGCTTATATAACCGGTTGACACTAAAGTAAAAACCAAAACAAAGTATTAGAATCAGTGTTTATGAATAACATATTTAAAATAAGCTCTTACAACAACGTGATCGGCGGCTACGTCCCCGCGAAAGTAGTGTGGTGTTCCTCCTTGTATAAACGTAAGTACTGGATGTGCTCAACCGTGCAGTTTTCTTCTAATTTGAGCAAATGTATGTTCTTGCAGCCACAGCTGGAATAATTGGGATATTGCTATGCGCACATCGTCAAAATCAAATTACCTAGAATGAAAAAGGACCTCATATCAGTAAGAATAGATTTAAAGTTTTTAATATAAGCCGAAAAGTGTTCTATAAATAGGGCTCCACAATTAGCTCTTTTCTGAGAGGCCAAAGGCACAAGAGAAATTTCAGATAACTAGAATCATGACCTGGTAAAGTAACTTCAAGTGAACCTCCACCATGATTATGCATCTTCCGATCGCAGGGGTACCCAAAGATACTTTGCTGTTGCATTCATAGAGATCATAAAATTATAACAAGGGAAAATTGATTGATGTTACGAAGTAAATTAGACGTGCTACAAAAACAAATAAATACAGATGACTGTTTAATCTATTATGCCAATTTCTTGAATGGATGTTCAAATTGAAAAGGGCAAAGTACTGGTAAAACTGCTTTCCCCGAGAAACCCGGGAACGAATTGATATGACTACGCCTATCCTTCCTTAGCAGCAGTGCCGAGCATCAGTTCCGTGCTGGACAGTAAAATAAAAGCTTGGTTGTCTCCAAGTTGATCATATGATATAGAATATACTCGTTTGCTGCATCTGACCAGTATATCTAATTTTACTCGATTTTCTGGGCTTAGCAAGGGTATTCTCCTGAAAGGTGCATTTGTTGCACCCTGCTGCCTAGCCGCTCACCCAACAACACGAGGCACGACGGAACCTCCCTTGGGACACCCAAAGTGCACCCACGCTTCTAATGGCTCCAGTGGGTTAGAGGGCTTAGAGTATACCCGCGGTAGGTATGCCTGTCGTAAGAGGCGACTAAAATACCAAATTGATTCAAGCGGTTGTGTAGCGCAACCCTTTCAATGGGTTGCCAGCGCACTATATAGAGCTCTGTGAAGTTGGCACCAACTTGGGCGAATAATTAAAAAAAAAAACATATCTCATTCGTTTATCCATGTTTGTCCAGGAAAATTTTTCCTTTGTCCACCTTTTGTTAAAAAGTTATTTAAAAAAAAAAAAAAAATCGTGTGTGAAGTTGGCTCCTCCATTTGCGAGTATTTAAAAAAAGCAAATGCCATTCGTTTGTCCATCGTTTGTCCACGTTTGTCCAGGAAAAATTTTCGTTTGTCCACCCTTTGTTAAAAATTTATTTAAAAAAAGCAAAAATCGTGTGGACAAACGAAAGTCTTTCCTGGACAAACAAAATGATGAGATATGGTTTTTTTTAATTATTCGCCCAAGTAGGTGCCAACTTCACAGAGCTAATATATAGCTTCTCCAAACCCAATTGTCAACCTCACCTATCCGCGGCGAATCCTGTTTCACTAACAGGCGAGGCTCTGGCGACCCCAAGCTCCTCACTTGGGGGTGGAGGGAGGGATGGCCTGAAGGTTTAATGTAGCCATATAAATCGTTCCCGATATGGTCGGGCTAGCACCTTAATGGTCATGTGTTACCGGAGCGTACCGGATCTGTATCCGGCAAAGGACCATCACATCGATAACATTCCCCAAAGCGTTCGGGAGTAACTTTATCGCTACAACAGCAACAATAACACTCCAGGTTTGAGACAATCTATGTTACTGTTAGGAGGTTATGTTACAAGTCGCTGCAGGGCAATAATAGACTTCTCGAAAGATAACCTAAGAATCCCAATAGCTATTCTTACAGGGCATTATAGGCTGAACAGCCGTATGCAGAAACTGGGCATGTTGTTCTTGTTGTTGTAGCAGTGGTTCGCCCCACCTAACAGCCGCGACCGATCACAAATTGTCATCAATATCCTCTAACGGGAGTCCAAGGAAACTTGCTGTTTCAACAGGGGTGGACCATAATGAAAGGGGTGTTAGAGGCGTTGGTTCCAGATTACAATTAAAGAGATGGTTGGTGTCATGTGGGGACACATTGCAAGCGGGGCATACATTTTGTATGTCGGGGTTGATTCTGGATAGGTAAGAGTTTAACCTGTTACAGTATCCAGAACGAAGTTGAGCAAGGGTGACACGCGTTTCCCTGAGGAGTATACGTTCCTCTTCCATAAGTTTTGGGTACTTTTCTTTGAGTACTGGATTCACCGGGCAATTCCTGACATAAAGGTCCGACGCCTGTTTGTGGAGTTCGCCGAGGACCTGCTTGTGTTTTTTTTTTCTTCATACGGCTGGGTTCTCAGGTGCCGTATTTCCTCAAAATGCTTACGGAGATGACTCGTTAAGCCCCTATGCGGTGTTGGCTCATCAATCAGATGTCTGTTTGGATGCCCAGGTTTCTGGGTATTCAACAGGAACTGTTTGGTTAGCATCTCATTTCTCTCCCTGATGGGTATTATTCTCGCCTCATTATGTAGAAGGTGTTCTGGGGACATAAGAAGACAGCCCGCGGCGATTCTGAGAGCAGTATTTTGGCAGGCCTGTAGCTTCTTCCAGTGGGTAATTTTTAGGCTTGGCGACCATATGGGTGACGCGTAGCACGTAAACGGCTGGCCAATTGCTTTGTATGTAGTAATGAGCGTTTCTTTATCTTTTCCCCAGGTACTGCCAGCAAGGATTTGAGGATTTTATTACGGCTCTGGATTTTCCGAACAATTGCGGCTGCGTGCTCACCAAAATGTAGATCCTGATCAAAATTCACACCCAAGATTTTGGGGTGTAGGACAGTCGGCACCGTAGTGCCATCGACGTGGATGTTCAAAATGGGACGTCCATGTTGTAAATAAGGTCGCGGAAGATTTAGTCGGTGATAATGCCAAGTTTCGCGAGGGGAAAAAACTGGAGAGATCAGGAAGGTAGCCGTTTATTCTGTTGCAGAGTTCATCCATCTGTGGGCCTGGGCCTGGGCCTGTGGCCATTATTGTGCAGTCATCGGCGTATGAAACGATAGTGACTCCTTCTGGTGGTGAAGGTAGAAATTAAACAAAAGTGGGGATAGGACACCACCCTGTGGCACCCCTTGTTTAATTCTTCTTGGTTTTGATGTTTCGTTTCTAAATTGCACCGATGCCTGCCGACCACCCAGATAATTTGCGGTCCACCTTTTAAGACATGGGGGAAGGGTAGACCCTTCCAGGTCTTGCAGTAACGTGCCATGGTTGACCGTATCAAAAGCTTTTGATAGGTCTAGCGCTACGAGTACTGTTCTACGGCGGGGGTTTGATTTAAACGGCAATTTATCCGGGCGCTGATGGCATTTAGCGCGGTGGTGGTGCTATGGAGTTTTCTGAAGCCATGCTGATTACAGGCTAGCTGCAAATTTGCTTGGAAGTAGGGAAGCAAAATGGCTTCAAGCGTCTTTGCTACTGACGGTAGGATAGATATCGGACGATACGACTCTCCTATGTTAGCTGGTTTCCCAGGCTTTAGTAGCGGGACCACCTTGGCCATTTTCCATTTTTAGGGTATGACAAAGGTGGAAAGAGACAGGTTGAAGACATGTGCTAAGTCCACTTTGGTTGCAAATTTATTAATTCAATCCTCTTTTTCTGGCAGTGACGTGAGCCGCAGCTGCATTTGACATTTGTGTTGCCCGCGCCTTTCAAATGTAACTAAAGCTGCATGCACATAGCTTATATTATTTTAACGGATGTGAAGGTTAGTTTATCCTTAGATCATCCTTCCTTAAAAAAAGGAGTGAATTTGGCAAATGGATCGATCACATTTCATTTGTCACATTCATCTTTTTATGTTATCAATTGTTTCGAACGAACGAATATTAGGGTGCACCTTCCTTTTTGGTAATTTGTTAGTTCGGACCATGGTTCAATTATATGGTTGGCTCATCTGTAAAGCAACAAAATGTGTATGTTCAAATTGTCAAAATCTGTGTATTGGTGTTGGTGCCAATGGTATGGGATGGAAACATAAAACTTAGCAGTCTTTGTATGTGTAAGAAAATGTTGCCAATGTGTTAGTTTAATTTTGATAATTTTAATTTTTTGTTTTATGTCTGTTTTCTTTATATATAATAGAGTTTGTTTATGAATTTTCATTTTCTTAAATTTATATTGAAAATATAAAGTACATGTTAAAAAAATGGTTTTAAATATAGATTTTTGTTCTGCCTTATTGGCTATATGCATGTTTCTTTTTTTTTTTTTGTACATAAATCAATTTACTGGAATGCATAGACATTATTCTATACATTTATTGTCGTTAAAATTACATTACATTAGTGTTTGTTGTTTTTTTTTTTTGTTTTAATAGTTGTTATGCCTTCTTGGCTATTTAACAATTCTTGCTATTTATGTTAGCAATAAAAATATTAGAAAATTTTGGATTTTTCTACGTTGGTATAAAGTGTTACTCTACTTTTATAAGTCGACTTTTGTGTACTTCTTTTTCTTTGTTTTTAACTTCATCAAAAATAGTTACGTTAAGTTCGTTAATTTTAGTTATAGTAAACGTAAAAGTACTTTATCTCCGGTTTTTACAATTAAAGGTCGTGCCGTTTTATAATACAGATTTTTATTTTGTAACTTATTTTTATCTATTAGATTTTGTGCCATTTTGTGCGTTTTCTGCATCCTAAACTTAACTTCTTTGGCGTAGTTTTCAACGTATAGATTGGGTCAATATTTTCTTTTGTCAATTCATTAGGCAAAGTTGCCTTTTTCCCAAAGACTAACTCGAAAGGCGAAAATTGATTGTCGAAAACTGTGCTACTCGTAGTATTGTGTAGGAAAGTAAAGTATTTTAAATAAACATCCCAATCAGAAAAAGTATCTTTTAAATATGCACGTAAGTATCCATTAAAAACTCTATGATTACGTTCAATCGTGCCAACAGTTTCGTGATGGTATGCAGTTGAAAAATTATGTTTAATATGTAAAAGTTTAGTTAATTCTTCGAATAATTCATTTTTAAATTCTGTACCTAAATCTGATTTTATGGCATTTATTGTGCCGTATGTTACAATGAATCCTTCAAAAATTGCTGAAGCGATTGTTTTTGCCGATTTGTCTGGCACAGCAACTGTTACCAGGTATTTAGTCATGTCGCAAATCATGGTAAGTGCGAACTTGTTACCATATTTGACTCAGGTAGGGGTCCTATTGTGTCAATTACTAGTATATAAAATGGTTTACAAGGAGTTGGTGTTAAAACAAGTTTTTCTTTTGTTTTAGGTTTAACCTTGTTTAAAAGACAATCAATACAAATTTTGATATATGTCGATATATCACGAGTCATGTTCTTCCAATAAAATTTTGTTCGTAGTTTTGCATAAAGTCTTTTCATTCCGCAATGTCCACCAGAAATGGGATCATTATGGTAGATTTTCATTAGCTTTAATTTTGTATCTTCGTCTGTTGCTGTCTCCACTGGATCTGTTAAACTAATTTCTAATGATTTTAAAATTTTATTTCCAATATCTTTGAAATTTGTAATAGTATAATGTTCGAACAAAATATCGTTTTTAGGCCATTCAATTTTCTTAATTTTGCGTTTGCCGGCTTCTGATTCAAGCTTCGAAAATAATTTCTCTAAAGTCATTATTTCGTTAGCAAGCTCAAAATTAAGTAACTCGAGTTTCTTATGTTTAATATGAGCAAAAATTCTTAAACTTGTTGTTTTATTATTTTTATCGTAAGTAATTTCAGATCTTATTCGTGGAATCTTTTTTGAAAAATTAAATGAAAATTTGTCGTAGACATGTAAAATAAGTCGTTTTTCGTCGTTTTTGTCTGTTTTCCTATGTAAATTTTTGTCGTTTGCCTTTTTTGTCATTGCCCTTGTCTGTACTGCCAAAATTTGTTTGTTAGCTTCTTTAATCTCATCCATTGTAATGCGCGATAGTGCATCAGCACAAATGTTTGATTTACCCTTTATATATACAATAGGAAAGTTATATTCAGATAGTTCCAGTCTTATTCTTGAAAGTTTTGAAGATGGGTCTTTCAAATTAAATAAGTATACTAGAGGTCTATGATCTGACTTTACAATAAAATGGGTGCCATACCCGTATGGTCGAAAGTGCTTGATTGCAAAGTAAATAGCTAAAAGCTCTAATTCTATAATGGGTTTTTTCTGTTCGGCTTTATTAAATGCTTTAGAAGCAAAACAAATTGGTAGATCACTACCTTGCTGTTCTTGACTTAAAATAGCGCCACATCCAATTATAGAAGCATCAACTATAATAATGAATTGTTTAGTAAAATCTGGATATTGAAGTAATTTTGGTGAAAGTAACGCTGCTTTCAATGATAAAAATGCTCTTTCGCACTCTACATCCCATACAAATTCAACTCTTTTTCTGCTGCAGTGACGCAAATTTAGGTATAAACCGTCTGTAATAGTTTGCAAACGCGACGAATCGTCGTACCGCGTCTTTGTCAGTCAGTTTTGTATACTTTTTAATTGCGTTTATTTTAGAGTCGTCTGGCAACAAACCTTTGGCTGAACATTTATGACCTAAAAATGTAACTTCTGGTCGTAAAAAGTTGCATTTATTTGGGTTAAGTTTGAGATTGAAAGATCTACAAGTATTGAAAACTTTTGAAAAAATTTTAATGGGGTGTGCTTCACTACAACCTATGACGATAATCTCGTCGACGTACAAAAATGCGACGTTGGGTGGTATACACAAAAAAGCTATAGTCATCATTCGTGAGAATGAATTAGGTGCTATATTTAAACCGAATGGAAGCACTTTCCATCTAAATGCACCTCGGTCAGTGCTGAAAGAAGTAGTGTCACGTGAGTCAGGATGCAATCCTGAAAAAGGATCCAATGTTGAAAAATACTTTGCTCTACCGAGATTATCTAGAATATTGCCAACTCTAGCTAGTGGAAATCTACGCACATACGATAAGCTTTTTGACCATTAGTATCTTTCTTTGGGACTACAATGAAAGGACTATTGTAATTGGAATAACTGGGTTCAATCAAATCGTTGTCTAACAATTTATTTACTTGGCGATTTATTTCTTCGCGTTGAGAGTATGACAATCTATAGTTTTTAACATATACCGGATCGTTGTCTGTTAATCTTAGTTTTTGCTCGTAGAAGTTGTTTACAGTCATTTTGTCCGTGTCGAGAGCGAAAATGTCGACATAATCTATGCAAAGGTCAATTAATTTATCTTGAGCATGTTGAGGTATTTGATTTTTTAAAACTGAAATTAGTTTTTTCGTTCGTTTCTGTTCTGTTTCTGTCTTGTTAATTTTATAAACATTGTAGTTTGAAAGTTTTTCTGTCCTAATACTATTTATTTTCACATACTTTATATCATCCGTGGTATTTATGAGTTTAATTATTGGGTTACTGGAATTAACAATGCACCTAGCTGTGAAAACGCCTTTTTCAATTTCCTGCGAGTCCACGAAAAGTGGCTCGGGTGGATCTCCTAAATCAAAAAGTCTGAATATTTCACATCTTGGTGGAATAATACAACTGTCGCTTTCTGTTCCGTGTAGGATTGGTATCGCGACTTTTTCATTGCCTATCCAAAAGGAAATACTATTTCTTTCATAATTAATAATGCATTTGTTAATTTTCAGAAAATCTTTACCCAGTATGCCATCGGATGGAATATTAAAGTCTTCATTTACTACATGTAAAGTATGTTTAAGGGTAAAGTTTGAAAAATTTAGATTTACTGTAATTTTACCTAAAATAGAAACTGAATTAGAAGTGACACCGGTAATGTTGATAATGTCGTTTGTACTTAAGGAAATATTACTGTCAAAACATGATATCTTTATTAAAGAAATGTCGGCTTGAGTGTCTACTAGGAAGGAACAAAATTTTTGTGACTCGTTAAGTTGTAATTCTATGAAATTTGAGTAATTTAAATTTAAACAATAGATGGCTATTGGTGAGGGAAGTTCGTTTAATCGCTTAGTTCGTCCTCCCCCCAGTGTTCGCTCCTGAGGGGCACTGGCGTTTAAAGCGCGAACGTTTGCGTTTCTGCCTCTACCGTTGGACGACCTTGAATTGTTACCTCTATTGTTACTATTGTTTGAATTAGGATTTGTATTAGAACGCGTATTGTTATTGTTATTATTCTGGTATCTATTTCCGTTATAAATCCTATATCTTTGATAATTGTTGACATTATAGTTACTATTGTATGAAAATGAACTATTATTATTTCTATAACCAGTATAGCCGCGGTTTGGATAAAAGCCTCTATAACTACCACGTGAGTTTCTGAATGTATTTGTTACCACGCGATCGAAAAGCTTAATCCTGACGCTCAGTTACTTCGTTATTTTGTTCTACAATTAATTTTGCTATCACGTCTTTCGGATCTGTAAATACCGTTGAGGCTAAAAGGGTTTTGACTAAATTGGATTTTTCGTTTAAACGACACACGTTAACAGTTTCCCTACAAGACGGAGGTAACCAGTTCACCCACACATTCAAAGCTTTTTTCGTTCTCCACTAACCCATCGACGTTTCATGCTGTCATCGAAATGACAGTTCCTTAGTTATTCCGGAAAACATTGAAACGCAAAAAAAATATATTTGTTTACAACGAAAAATATCTTGTGCTTTTAGTTGTGACATGTGACGGAAATAAAAAATTTTGTTGCAGAGAACACCTTTTTGCGTTGGCGGCCTTCGCCCAAAATAACATTAAGTTAATTTTAGTTGTGACATGTGACGGAAATTAAAAATTTTGCTGCAGAGACCATCTTTTTGCGTTGGCGGCCTTCGCCCAAAATAATATTAAGGGTAACGTTTTACAAGACGGTACACCACCAATTTAAAAATATCAAATAATAATAAAAACGGAGCTCGAGGCGCGTCTTTTGATTCCACGTTTGATAATTTTTGATAAAAATTAGGTGGTGCACCGTCTTTTAAATCGTTACCATATTAAGTTGTATAGAATCGACGGGATGGCCTACAAGGTTTCATGTCAACTAAATCGCTCCCGATATGGTCGGGCTAGTACCTTAATGGTTCCCGGAACGTACCCGATCTGCATCCTGCAAAGGAGCAACAAAGTCGATAACGGGGAGTGTCCTTATCGCTACAACAACAACATTATTTACTTTCTGATTTTCATTCATACGTACATATGTGCATTTTTAAATAATAAAAAAATGTTATATTATTCTAATATATAGCATCTCCGCCGGGTTGCGATTCAGCTCAGAATATGCCAAAATCAGAGGAAATCTACAATTAAATGCAGATTCACGTGTCATTTGCCAAGGATACAAGGTACTTTACAAGCAACATGCTTTGGAATACGGTACCAAACTGGTTGGATGTATTTCCCTAAAAAAGGGTGGAACTACGCATCTTGCTTTGCCAGTATTTGCTTCGGTAATTTATATTGATTTGTAGTGATTAAAATTGCAATAGTAGATAATGTAACGTGAATTAAAATTGAATAGGTAGCCGGAGCAAAAAAGGCAACTGATCGGCATTCAACTGGTATTTATGTGGCGCCACCGGGAGCTGCTGCTGCTATCCTAGAAGCATTAGAAGCAGAAATGTCTTTGATTTTTTGCATCACCAAAGGTGTGCGATAACATGATATGGTTCGCGTTAAGCACGCTCTCTTAAGGCAAAAACAATCGCGTCTAGTCAGGCCCGATTGTTCAGGAATCATCGCACCAGAAAGGGTAAGTAAATTGGCTACCATATTAAATATATAAGGAACATGTATGAATTTTTTAGTGATAATTTGTCATGCTTTTGTTGATAATCAACTGAAGAATGCAAATACGACAGAGTTCGAAGTTCATGTGAAAACCAATTAATTTTTTTAATTAGCGTTTGGGAGAAAAACACATGTATGTATGCACAGAACTGCATAGAAGGGGAGGAAAAATTAATTATTATCAGCAAGATTTTTGTCATTTTCCCTGCATCGCAGTTGTCATTACATTGCGTTAAGAGAGGACATCAACACCTTACTACCCACAGCCAGTTAAAATTTTAGTAAATTTTGCTCTTTTCATCACTGTTTCAAAACTTGGAAAGTTATATATCGAGCATTCCATGGAGAATGGTACATTTTAGCAGACTTTCGCATTGCCGGCATTATTAATATTCAATCCCTAGAAGGTTTAATGTAGTCATATCAATAGTTCCCGAGATGGTGAGGCTAGTACCACAATGGTGCTTGTTACCGGAACGTAGATAGATAGATAATTTATTGAGGATTGCACAGTGACTTGCACATCTCCTTCACAGCACCTCATCCTAGCCGACTTCCTTTATGAACCCCAGCAGTGTTCTTGGCTTGAGGGATTAAATGTGGGAATGCTCTGGCCATGGTGAGCCCATAAACTTAGCCCTACGTCTTGAAATTGCGCCGCAATCTAGAAGGATATGGTCCACCGTCTGCTGATCCATCACAAAATCGGTTTGTGTTGTTCGATATTATACCCAGCTTTTGCATGTGACTGTCTGTTCAGCCTACAGTGTCTTGTAAGAATAGCCGTTAGGGTTCTTAGGTTATCTTTTTGAGAGGCCTATTAATGCCCTATATCGAGTTGTGCTGTAACCCCCTAACAGTAACTTAGATAGACTCACGCCTGGCATATTGCGCCAGTGTTCTCTCTTTTCCCACCCTTCTGCTAATAAATGCCCCTGTGGGCCAACTGGCAGGAACGGCTCGAGATCGATGGGTCATGCAGTTGCTGCCTCTTTTTCCGTGTTGTCCGCCTGCTGTTGTTGTTGTAGCAGTGCTTCGCCCCATCCAATAGGTGCGACCGATCACAAATTGTCATGAATGTCCTCTAACGGGAGTCCAAAAAACATTCTGTTTCAACAGGGGTGGACCATAATGAGAGGAGTGTTAGAGGCGTTGGTTCCCCAATAGGTGGTTGGTGTCATGTAGGGACACATTACAAGCAGGAAAATGTTTTGTATGTCGGGGTTGATTCTGGATAGGTAAGAGTTTAACCTGTTACGTTATCCAGCTCGAAGTTGAGCTAGAGTGACTACTCTCATTTCCCTAGGGAGAGTGCGTTCCTCCTCTGCTAGTTTTGTTCTTTGAGTACAGGAATCACCGGCATAGAGGTCCGACGCCTGTTTGTGGAGTTCACTGAAGACATGCTTGTGTTTTTAAGCTTCATACGGCTGTGTTCTCAGGTGCCGTATTTCCTCATAATGTAATGAGGCCTTGAACAACAAGAGCCACAAAAGATTTATAAAAGTTACGAGGACGCTGGATTTTGGAATCTAGCCCAGAGAAACCTGTCCGATGAACCATCCCTTGCACGTGAAACACTGAAAAGAGTATTTATTTTTTTAATTTAATTTATTTATTATTACGGCTGTTTAGGCCTAAAACATAAACTACTAAGAACAATTCATTGTTATAATCACTTATTTCTATTGAATATGATGTTGGAATGCCATGTGATTCCGATCAGCATATTTACTAGCGTGACAAATGGACGAGTCTGGGAGCCACTCATTTTAGGAAGGTTGGAAAGGACGCGTTTCCAATCCTCCAGTGCTCCCAGCTTAAGGCAACAAAATTTGGAACTTGAATTTTTCAATTATATGTGTATTTTAAGCTGTCGGAATGTATTAGTCTCCGATCAACACAGTTAAACATGTCTTTGGATGTTGGAAATTGATAATAACGTGTATCCAATCACCCCTCAACTTTGTTTAGTAAATACGCTGTCGGAATGCATGAAGATTCTGATTAGCACAGCTCAACATATAATGGGAGGTTGAAAAGGACATGTTTCCAATACCCCTGCTCCAACTTTTATTTGGCCTTATTTTCGTTATTTTTGTTACACATTATATAATTTTATTGTTATATTAATGCTGTCGGAATGCGAGCGATTCCGATCAGCAACAGTAAATACCAGCTGGAAATACCGAATTCTAGCGAAATTAGTTGTTGGAAATGTCTGGAGTTACAGGTGGCGACCGATTTTCTTTTCCTTAGGGCCGGATGCATTGTATTTTGCTGCTTCCAATATTACCATTCCCTTTTATTTGGCCTTATTTTCGTTATTTTTGTTACACATTATATAATTTTATTGTTATATTAATGCTGTCGGAAAGCGAGTGATTCCGATCAGCAACAGTAAATACCAGCTGGAAATACCGAATTCCATCGAAATTAGTTGTTGGAAATGTCTGGAGTTACAGGTGGCAACCGATTTTCTTTTCCTTAGGGCCGGATGCATTGTATTTTGCTGCTTCCAATATTACCATTCCCTTTTCGCGCTCCAGTATCGGATATATCATGTAAAAAATAAGAGGACAACGTTATCTTATTGGAAGGGTTTTACAATGCTCCAATAAACTTTTTTTTAAAAGTATTGAAGTTATTACTACTTTTTATGTGATTAGGAAGTTCATTGAAATATTTCAGGCCCTTATATATATGACCGTCCTAAAAAGATTCTTTTCCAGCAAACGCAGCAAACTAATTTCTCAGGACCGGGGTCAGGAGAAGGACCCGGATACCTTCCCGGAAGAGGAGAGTATGGCGCACACCCGCTGCAAGGATCTGCTGGGAGGATGAAAATTTGTGGGAGGGACGCAATAACTTAAACACTAAGTCCGCCTGCTCATTACCTTCTACTCCCCTGTGGCCTAGGACCCAGGGCAACAGTACTACGTTGTGTGCTCCTATTTGATTTAGCTTTTCTACGCACTGAAGGACAGGTGCTGACTTTATTTCGAACGCCGCAAATGCCTTTAGTGGGGCCTGACTGCCTGACTGAGTATGGCAATTGTTTCATTGGGGTATCAGCGCTGAAGGTTCAACTTAGCGCACTAACTTATGGCGAATACTTCCGCTTGAAAATGCTCGGATGTGCTTTTAGAGTTACTGATATTTTGGCTCTGGGTCCGAAAACTCTGGCTCCAATCCCCTCTGGCGTCTTCGAGCCATCTATGTACCATACGATCTTGAGCAGACTAGTAATACATTGCACCCGCCCATACCTATACAGCCGTACCAAGAGACTGAGCAGCTCATTACATTTTGGCACAACCGGAGCACTGCTGGACATCCAATCTATATGAAAGCTATGCATTCAAAAGTGTTTGTACCAGTGGCTGGTGCACACCGAACTGGACCAATGTATGCTATATTGATGGCTGCACAAATACCAAGCTATGTTTATGTGAATAATGTTACTGCTTATGTCCATTTGCACGGTTGAGCACATACAGTACCTACGTTTATACAAGGTGGAACACCAAACTATCTACATGGCGATTTAGCCACCGATCACGTTGTTGTAAGAGATTAATTAAAATATGTTATTCATAAACACTGATTCTTATATTTTCATCATTAAACTGTAGACTGTAGACTCATGACGGGTATTCTTACTGGACACTGCCTTCTGGCGTCACATGCCTTTAAATTAGGCTTGGTCAGTGATAGCAGATGTAGGAAGTGCGGGTTGGAGGAGGAAACGATCGATTACGTTCTGTGCTCGTGCCCTGCGCTTACCAGGCTAAGACTCCAGCTGACAGCTGTCAGATCTAGAAGCAGCAAGTGGCTTAAGTTCTAGGAAGCTTCTGGTATTTGTCAAGAGGACGGATTTATTTTATAACATGTCCTGGTTGTTGATAGGGTTTTTAGCTTGGTCGTTAAAACAAACTTCTGGTAACACTACGGACTATGTGAGGTCGCCATGAACCCGCCAGTTCAACCTAACCTATATTTTGTTTTGGTTTTTACTTTAGAATCAACCGTTTAAGTAAGCGATGTCAGCTAACTAAGCGCCTTCAAATGTAGATCCATAAGGAACATGGGGTCGCCAGAGCCTCGGCTGTTAAAGAAACAGGATTCGCCACGGGTAGGTGAGGTTCACAATTGGGTTGGAGAAGCTATATATTGCACTGGCAACCCATTGAACGGGTTGCGCTACACAGCCCCCTGAACCAATTTGGTATTTTAATCGCCTGTTGTTGTCATTTTAATCGCCTCTTACGCAGGCATGCCTACAGCGGGTATACTCTAAGCCCCCTAACCCGCTGGAGCCATGAGAAGCGTTAGTGACCTTGGGTGTCCCAAGGAAAGTTCCGTCGTGTCTTGTGTTGTTGGGTGAGCGGCCAGGAACATGGGGTCGCCAGAGCCTCGGCTGTTAAAGAAACAGGATTCGCCACGGGTAGGTGAGGTTCACAATTGGGTTGGAGAAGCTATATATTGCACTGGCAACCCATTGAACGGGTTGCGCTACACAGCCCCCTGAACCAATTTGGTATTTTAATCGCCTGTTGTTGTCATTTTAATCGCCTCTTACGCAGGCATGCCTACAGCGGGTATACTCTAAGCCCCCTAACCCGCTGGAGCCATGAGAAGCGTTAGTGACCTTGGGTGTCCCAAGGAAAGTTCCGTCGTGTCTTGTGTTGTTGGGTGAGCGGCCAGGCAGCAGCGTGCAACAAATGCACCATTCAGGAGGATACCCTTGCTGAGCCCAGAAAATCTGGGAAAGTTGGATGTACTGGTCGGATGCAGCAAACGATTATATTCTGTAATAGCATATGATCAACTTGGAGATAACCAAATGTTTACTTTCCTGCCCAATAGGGAACTGGGTCTAGACCCTGCTGCTAAATAAGGATAGGCGTAGTCACATCCATTCGTTCCCGGGTTACTCGGGGAAATCAGTTTTAGCAGTACTTTGCACTTTTCATACTGCACGTCCATACAAGAACTTCGGATAATGAATTAAACAGTTGTTGTTGTTGTTGTTGTTGTTGAATTAAACAGTCATCTGCATTTGTTTGTTTTTGTAGCACGTCTAATTTCCATCGTAACATCAATCAATTATCAATTGTTATAATGTTGTGTTCTCTATGAATGCAACAGCGAAGTATCCTCGGGTACCCCTGATTCTAGTTATCTGAAATCTCCTTGAGTCCCTTGTGCCTTTGGCCTCTCAGAAAAGAGCTAATTGTGGAGCCCTATTTATAGAACACTTTTCGGGTTAAATATATTAAAAACTTTAATCTATCCTTACTGATATTAGTTTCTTTCTCATTCTAGGTAATTTGATTTTGACGATGTGCGCATAGCAATATTCCAAATATTCCAGCTGTAGCTGAAGGAAGAACATAAATTTGCTCAAATTATAAGAAAACTTCGACAACTATCCCCCCGCCTTTTTAGTACCACAGATAAGGCCCTAACAAGCATACTATGGGAAAGGGTCAAGTCCAAAGGATCAATATCACCTATAAATCGACTTTGATAGCACGAATTGGGGCTTCCGGTATTATCCCTACAAAACTCATATGGCTCTGCAAACTGATGTTGAACAACACCACCAGCGCAGGAAAAATTGGGCGTCATCACTGAGCTTCGAAAGTTTCAGAGAGGGCACAGCTATTAATAGACGTTATTGTACTTAATTAGCTTGTACATATCAATATACACATATGTAAAGTACTCTAGAGTAATAAGGGAATAATTTAAATTGTAAAAAAACATTGTATATATGAATTATTTATAAATAAATATTATCTGAACATAAAGGACGCGTTTCATTCATGGAAAAAACGATTTGACAGAAGGTAACCGATACGGGTAACCGATAGGCTAGTTAGCCGTGTTGTTGTTGTTGCATATGTTTTGGTAGCGATAACGAAAACATAACTGATGAAGTAACTTAAAAATGTAAATAACATCGAGCGAGAAGGAATGTCGAAAACACAGTAGGTAAGAGCGAGAAAGCGAGTCACACGTACACTATTTTGAGAGAGCGCATGCGTTACCTTTTTCACGACAGCAATGTAAAAGTCATTAAGACGATAATTGGTGACCTAGTTATTGGTAACGATTAAGTAATCGATTAGGTAACGGGTACCTGTCTTGTAGGGTTGTTCGACTGCCATTTCGCGAGCTTTTGCTTGAGTGATCCCTTCAATAATAAGAGACCGCTCAAGTGAGTCAGCTAAATCTTCAACTTTTTTGGCAACATCTGTATAATTGTTATTGTTAAGGTGCAACGCTGAAATTCTCTCTGCTAAAACTTTCGAATTGTCCGGTTTGATTCTACTACGTAGAGCTGTTTTAATTTCATTAACTGAATTTACTTGTCTTGGTATTGTTTCACGGGCTTTACCCTCTAGTTTTGATTTTAAGAATGCTATAAAAGTATCAGTTAAATCTGCAGTAGCGAATTGTTCAAGTAATGCAATTTTTTCTATAAAAGAATCAAGTGCGAGAGGGTCACCACTGTAGTTTTCCCTAATAGAATTAGCACATGTGTTAATGAAAATTCTTTTTTCCTCAGGTGGTGCCATGATTTGATCGTTAAGATCTGGAGCTGAATTAGCAGAAGGTGAGGCCACGCTTGTACTATTTGGATCGTTAAGATCTGATTTTAAAGTAAAAGAAGTTGAAGTTATTTACTAATGCTTACTTAGGGTCTTTTGACAATTAGCGTTTGGTGCAAATAAAAGCAAACTTATTTCACCATTCCAATCCGACGTTTCGCTAGTCTCTCTAGCTTTTTCAAGGGCGATCTGTGTATTTCAATAACAAAAAGCAATACATTAATATAAAAAACAAAAAAGGCATAAGTGCGTAATATTTCAATATTAGTAATCACAGTATTACATACAAACAAATATCACAAAACAAGAGGCAAAAAACACTTTGAATATTATAACACGATTTATATAGAAAACTCACATAATTGGACTAAAAAATCTCACTTGGCTTTTCACGGGGCCACCGTTTATATCAAAAAAAAATTTTAATTGGTTTTTAACGGAACCACCGCATATTTCAAAAAAAATTTATTTGATTTTTAACGGAACCACCGCATATTTCAAAAAATGTACTTGTTTTTAACGGAACCACCGCATATATCAAAAAAGTTAATTGGTTTTTAACAACCCACCGTTTATATCAAAAAGTTCATTGGTTTTTTAACAAACCACCGTTTATATAAAAAAAATTCAATTGGTTTTTCACAAACCACCGTTATGTCAAAAATCCAAAATTTATATAAAATGCGAAATTATTTTAATTCAGATGCGAAGGCACCGAATTTAATAAAAAAATTTTAAATTTTACTATACGTACATATATACGTTTAAAGGAAAAAAATGTTAAATACATATATATATAATATACTTATTGTACTGCTTTGCTGCCACTGATGTCGCAATGCTACTGCTGCCGGAGTTGTTTCTGCTGCCGGTGTTGTTGCTGCTGCTGATGTTGCTGCTGGCGGTGGTGGTGGTGTTTAAAAATGGCGATGTTTTACTGTTGGCTAGTGGCGTGGGTTATATATATATATATATATATATATATATATATATATGTGCCGTTACTCAATGGCGTGATTATACTCGTACAAAATTTTCTATTTTTAACTTTATATTACATTTGTATTATATCTGTACCGTTTATTTGTAGTTTTTAGCACATTTCGTTAATTAAAAGAATTTTTGTATTATTTTTGTTTAATTTAGTCGTAGAGTTAGTTACCTTGTTAAAAATTGTCTTTTCCGAAAGTATTTATTTTTGTATTGTTTCCGATATATTTATTTGTAGTTTTTAGGCAATTTTATTATCTAAACAATTTCGTTCCTTTGTATTATCTCTGATTCATTCAAACGTAGTATTAGTTGTCGTATTAGTTTTATTTTATTAGTAATTTTCTCTTTGTATTATCTCTGCTTCATTTAAACGTAGTATTAGTTGTCGTATTAATTTTATGTTATTAATAATTTTCTCTTTGTATTAAAAAATGTTTATTTCACTGTCACTGCCACTTTTCCTACACCACTCTATTCACCACTCGTGAAATTGAAAATGACCGGGCTCCAGCCTCACGGTCGCCATGTGGTTGTTACTGTTGTGTGCCTGCCCAAATGTCCACCTTGGAGGGCGCCCCCTCCAAACGGTTGCCTTTTTGCGATGATGGTGCTGGGAAAACGTTAGCACCTGAATGGTCGCCTTCGCCACGTTTTCTAATATTTTAGAAAAAACACTTGTTTTCGTCGGACACGTCCGTCCACTTTGGTTGCAAATTTATTAATTCAATCCTCTTTTTCTGTCAGTGACGTGAGCCGCAGCTGCATTTGACATTCGCGTTGCCAACTGCCCGCGCCTGTCAAATGCAACTAAGCTGCATGCACATAGCTTATATTATTTTAACGGATGTGAAGGTTAGTTAATCCTTACAAAACATATAACCAGTACCAGGGTACATGTACCAGTGGGTTGTTATGCTGCTGACGCTGGATGATGCATTGGATTTTGTGTTGCAAAGTAGGTGACATATGTTGCTGTTGATGGATGCGCATATTGCGGATATGTTGGTGGTTCACTAGTCATTAATTGATTAGAAGTTTCAACTTGTTGCGATTGTTGTTGTTGTACCTGGCTGCTGATGTGGTGTTAACGTTTGTTGTACAATTTATTCGGGTGATTGCACATATTGTTGGTGTTGTTATGGTGCTGGAAAACCTTCCGATATTGAAAGTCGTTGATTAGTGTAATCTCCATGTAGTGAACTACTCCCACGCACGGGTCCGCGGTAACTATTACATCTGAAGGCGCTTAAGTTACAGGCATAGCTGACATCGCTTATATAACCGGTTGACACTAAAGTAAAAACCAAAACAAAGTATTAGAATCAGTGTTTATGAATAAAATATTTAAAATAAGCTCTTAGAACAACGTGATCGGCGGCTACATCCCCGTGAAAGTAGTGTGGTGTTCCTCCTTGTATAAACGTAAGTACTGGATGTGCTCAACCGTGCAGTTTTCTTCTAATTTGAGCAAATATATGTTCTTACAGCCACAGCTGGAATATTTAGAATATTGCTATGCGCACATCGTCAAAATCAAATTACCTAGACTGAAAACGAACCTCATATCAGTAAGAATAGATTTAAAGTTTTTAATATAAGCCGAAAAGTGTTCTTTAAATAGGGCTCCACAATTAGCTCTTTTTTGAGAGGCCAAAGGCACAAGAGAAATTTCAGATAACTAGAATCATGACCTGGTAAAGTAACTTCAAGTGAACCTCCTCCATGATTATGCATCTTCCGATCGCAGGGATACCCAAAGATACTTTGCTGTTGCATTCATAGAGAACATAAAATTATAACAAGGGACAATTGATTGATGTCACGAAGTAAATTAGACGTGCTACAAAAACAAATAAATACAGATGACTGTTTAATCTATTATGCGAAGTTCTTGAATGGATGTTCAAATTGAAAAGGGCAAAGTACTGCTAAAACTGCTTTCCCCGAGAAACCCGGGAACGAATTGATATGACTACGCCTATCCTTCCTTAGCAGCAGTGCCGAGCATCAGTTCCGTGCTGGACAGGAAAATAAAAGCTTGGTTGTCTCCAAATTGATGATATGATATAGAATATACTCGTTTGCTGCATCTGACCAGTATATCTAATTTTCCCCGATTTTCTGGGCTCAGCAAGGGTATTCTCCTGAAAGGTGCATTTGTTGCACCGTGCCGCCTGGTCGCTCACCCAACAACACGAGGCACGACGGAACTTGCCTTGGGACACCCGAAGTGCACCCACGCTTCTCATGGCTCCAGTGGGTTAGAGGGCTTAGAGTATACCCGCGGTAGGTATGCCTGTCGTAAGAGGCGACTAAAATACCAAATTGATTCAAGGGGTTGTGTAGCGCAACCCTTTCAATGGGTTGCCAGCGCACTATATAGATCTCTGTCAAGTTGGCACCTACTTGGGCGAATAATTAAAAAAAAAAAACGTATCTCATTCGTTTGTCCATGTTTGTCCAGGCAAAATTTTCCTTTGTCCACCTTTTGTTAAAAAGCTATTTAAAAAAAAAAATCGTGTTAGAAGTTGGCTCCTCCATTTGCGAGTATTTAAAAAAACCAAATGAAATTCGTTTGTCCATCGTTTGTCCAGGAAAATTTTTCGTTTGTCCACCCTTTGTTAAAAATTTATTTAAAAAAAGCAAAAATCGTGTGGACAAACGAAAATCTTTCCTGGACAAACATGGACAAGCGGTGGACAAACTAATGAGATATGGTTTTTTTAATTATTCGCCCAAGTAGGTGCCAACTTCACAGAGCTAATATATAGCTTCTCCAAACCCAATTGCAAACCTTACCTATCTGCGGCGAATCCTGTTTCACTAACAGACGAGGCTCTGGCGACCCCAAGCTCCTCACTTGGGGGTGGAGAGGGAGGGATGGCCTGAAGGTTTAATGTGGCCATATAAATCGTTCCCGATATGGTCGGGCTAGCACCTTAATGGTCATGTGTTACCGGAGCGTACCGGATCTGTATCCGGCAAAGGACCATCACATCGATAACATTCCCCAAAGCGTTCGGGAGTAACGTTATCGCTACAACAGCAACAACAACACTCCAGGTTTGAGACAATCTATGTTACTGTTAGGAGGTTATGTTACAAGTCGCTACAGGGCAATAATAGACTTCTCGAAAGATAAACTAAGAATCCCATGAGCTATTCTTACAGGGTATTATAGACTGAACAGCCGTATGCAGAAACTGGGCATGTTGTTCTTGTTGTTGTAGCAGTGGTTCGCCCCACCTAACAGCCGCGACCGATCACAAATTGTCATCAATATCCTCTAACGGGAGTCCAAGGAAACTTGCTGTTCCAACAGGGGTGGACCATAATGAAAGGGGTGTTAGAGGCGTTGGTTCCACATTACAATTAAAGAGATGGTTGGTGTCATGTGGGTACACATTGCAAGCGGGCATACATTTTGTATGTCGGGGTGATTCTGGATTGGTAAGAGTTTAACCGGTTACAGTATCCAGAACGCAGTTGAGCAAGGGTGACACGAGTTTCCCTGGGGAGTATGCGTTCCTCTTCCATAAGTTTTGGGTACTTTTCTTTGAGTACTGGATTCACCGGGCAATTTCTGACATAAAGGTCCGACGCCTGTTTGTGGAGTTCGCCGAGGACCTGCTTGTGTTTTTTTTTTTCTTCATGCGGCTGTGTTCTCAGGTGCCGTATTTCCTCAAAATGCTTACGGAGATGACTCCTTAAGCCCCTATGCGGTGTTGGCTCATCAATCAGATGTCTGTTTGGATGCCCAGGTTTCTGGGTATTCAACAGGAACTGTTTGGTTAGCATCTCATTTCTCTCCCTGATGGGGAGTATTCTCGCCTCATTATGTAGATGGTGTTCTAGGGACATAAGAAGACAGCCCGCGGCGATTCTCAGAGCAGTATTTTGGCAGGCCTGTAGCTTCTTCCAGTGGGTAATTTTTAGGCTTGGCGACCATATGGGTGACGCGTAGCACGTAAACGGCTGGCCAATTGCTTTGTATGTAGTAATGAGCATTTCTTTATCTTTTCCCCAGGTACTGCCAGCAAGGATTTGAGGATTTTATTACGGCTCTGGATTTTCGGAACAATTGCGGCAGCGTGCTCACCAAAATGTAGATCCTGATCAAACGTCACCCACGATTTTGGGGTGTAGGACAGTCGGCGGCATAGTGCCATCGACGTGGATGTTCAAAATGGGACGTCCATGTTGTAAATAAGGTCGCGGAAGATTTAGTCGGTGATAATGCCAGGTTTCGCGAGGGAAAAAACTGGAGAGATCAGGAAGGTAGCCGTTTATTCTGTTGCAGAGCTCATCGATCTGTGGGCCTGGGCCTGTGGCCATTATTGTGCAATCATCGGCGTATGAAACGATAGTGACTCCTTCTGGTGGTGAAGGTAGCTTAGATATGTAGAAATTAAACAAAAGTGGGGATAGGACACCACCCTGTGGCACCCCTTGTTTAATTCTTCTTGGTTTTGATGTTTCGTTTCTAAATTGCACCGATGCCTGCCGACCACCCAGATAATTTGCGGTCCACCTTTTAAGACATGGGGACTGGTAGACCCTTCCAGGTCTTGCAGTAACGTGCCATGGTTGACCGTATCAAAAGCTTTTGATAGGTCTAGCGCTACGAGTACTGTACTATGGCGGGGGTTTTTATTTAAACCGCAATTTATCTGGGTGCTGATGGCATTTAGCGCGGTGGTGGTGCTATGGAGTTTTCTGAAGCCATGCTGATGACAGGCTAGCTGCAAATTTGCTTGGAAGTAGGGAAGCAAAATGGCTTCAAGCGTCTTTGCTACTGACGGTAGCATAGATATCGGACGATACGACTCTCCTATGTTAGCTGGTTTCCCAGGCTTTAGTAGCGGGACCACCTTGGCCATTTTCCATTTTTAGGGTATGACAAATGTGGAAATAGACAGGTTGAAGACATGTGCTAAGTATTTGAAAACCTCTTTCCCTAGGCTTTTAAGCATCGGCAAGGCTATGCCGTCTGGGCCCACTGTTATGGATGGTTTAGCGTGACCAATGGCATCTCCAACCTTTCTGGCGGTGATGCTAATTGGTGACGCGCTGAATTTATGTTTATGTACGTGGCTGTTGGCCCTTCGTCTATCTTTGCCGACCGTAGAATGCATTACATATTGACGGCAGAAAACGCTCGCGCATTTTTTCGAATCCGACAGCACTTTATCGCCGAAGGCGATAGAAACTTTGTCATTGTGCTTAGACGGATTCGATAGGGACTTTACGGTGGACCAAAGTTTACCCACACCGGCAGAGAGGTTACAACATCTTAGGTGCTCCTCCCATTTCGCCCGCTTGTGTTCATCCACAAGCAATCTGATGCGTTGGTTTATATCCCTTATTTGGGGGTCGCCTGGGTCGAGCTGTCTTATAAGGTCACGTTCTCTCGCTAAATTTGCGGCCTCCGCCTGGAAATGGGGCCGAATTTCGGGAATTCTCCCGGCGGGAATGAAACGTGCCGAGGCGGATTCAATGACCTTGCGGAAAGCACGCTCCCCTTGGCGGGCATCAGTCGGGATAGGGACGGCAGCAAAGAGGTTGTGTGTAAAAGATTTGTATTCGTCCCACTGTCCTTTTCTAAAGTTTATGAAAGTGCGTTTTTCTGTAACGATGAAGTCGTCGGTACGCTCGAAAGAAATAAGTATAGGCAGGTGGTCGGATACCAATGTTACCATCGGCTGCCAGTTGACGCAGTTTACGAGTTCTGCGCTCACGATTGAGATATCCGGCGAACTGTGACAGCTTCCTACCATACGTGTGGGGGCGTCTCCGTTTATTGTGCAGAACGTCGTTTCTTCTATTTGATGCGCCAACATCTCACACCTACTGTCAGCCCGCAAGTTTGAATGCCACAGATCGTGATGGGCATTAAAGTCGTCTAAGATAATGCGATTGTTGCCAGTGAGTAAGGCGCTAATATTAGGGCGGTATCCACTGGCGCAACAGGTGGCAGGAGGGATGTAGATGTTGATGATTTCTAGGTTTGCATGGCCTGACCGGACAGATAGGCCTTGACGTTCTAAGACATTGCCCCTGCGGTCGATGCCAGGATCAAATATATGATATTGCACAGAGTGGTGTATAATAAACGTAAGGCCACCTCCATTTCCGCTCATGCGATCTTATCTGTGGACATTATGTAGCATTAGCAAAAATATAGTAGAGTATCTTATGTGGTTGGGGCTTTAGTTGTACTTGACAGGCGCACGCAGTGGCAACACGCATGGCAAGTACAACTGCAGCCAACGTCACACAAAGGAAATAGAAAATAAGATAGAGAAAAAAAAGTACGAAGCGTCATTATAATTTTCGACACTGAAAACCTCGGTCGTGTTTCTCAACCTTTTTTACCTTAATAAAATCTCGTAAAGTTTGTAGAATAAACTAAAGTTCTTTTATTATAACCTAATGAGTTACTGACGAAGGAGACCGCCTCGCGAAGAATTTTAGGCAGCAGTATGGCGACAATATGGAGGCGGCGACCTCCAAGACGTTAAACCAGCGGTAAGAAAGTAACGCACATGGCGTACCATAAGCAGTGTCGGACACGATGGAATCCGAAGATAATAGGTGACACAACATGGCGACCGTGACAGGAATTTAACAATTAATACTTTTTCATTTATGAACAATTCTAAAATTTTCGAACCATTTTATAAAATTCAACATTTGCAAATTTACATTTAAATTTTTCTCTCAAGTTTCAACTCATTTTACGAATTCACATTTTCTTCAAATTTTTAATATTTTCAAATTTCTAATTTAAAAGATTCTCAACACACTTCACAAATTCCCAGACTCTCAAGCTTCAATTTTAATTTCAAATTTTTAAATCATTTCACACATTTTTCTTTCAAAGTTGCACATGTCTATATTTCCATTTCTCAAATTTTCATTATACCTCAGTTTTTTAATACTTACATTCTCAAAAAAAATTATTTTTCACTATATAAGTAAACTATTAAGCAGTTCACGTGTAATCTATAAATTTTGGAATTTTGATATAAACATTGGTTTGTGGAAAACCAATTCAGATTTTTAAAAAAAAACGGTGGTCCCGTGAAAAACCAAATGAAATTTTTTTTACAAAGCGGTGCGTCCGTGATTACCACATTACCGAGATTTGCCATTCATACTTTTAAATTTTTGAGCCCATTCTAAATTCAATTTCTTCTTTCAGCTTTCTAGTATCAATATTTTTGTTTCAATTAAATTCTCCAGTAAATTACAAATACTTCGTTAGCGACAATTCACTGTAAACCAGTTCCCTTTCCAATTTTTTTTCTCTCCTTTCGAGATTTCAACTTCAAGTATACATCCTTCATTAATTTCATAGTAGCTAAAACTTAATTCTTTTGTTCTTCTTATAACTACATGTACAACCTTAGAGATAGGAAGCGAGCCCACAAAACTTCAGACTCAGAAACAGATTACAACAAATTAACGTCAAGCTCGGAAAGCTTAACTTCATCGTCGACCGAAAAATTCACAAGACAGGAAAATAAATTATCTTTATCAGCAGATTTCCAAGGCTTCGAAGATTCTCCTAACAAAAATTTAACTTCTAATTTAGAGTCAAATCTCAACGATTCCAATAGTGCAAAATTAACTTCAACTTCTTCTAACTTAAGCCCAGATCTTAACGATCCAATTAGTCCAAACATTGCCTCAACTTCTAATTCAGCTTCAGATCTTAACGATCAAATCATGGCAACACTCGAGCAAAAGAGATCTTTCATTACCATGTGTGCTACTTCTATTAGAGAAAACTACAGCGGCGATCCGTTAGCGCTTGAGTCCTTTATAGACAAAATTGAATTACTTGAAGAGTTCGCTGATGAAAATTTAACTGGTACTTTCATATCATTTCTAAAATCGAAACTCGAGAGTAAAGCACGCGAAGCAATTCCAACTGAGGTAAATTCCGTTAGTCAAATTAAAGCCGCGTTACGAAGTAGAATTAAACCCGACAATTCAAAAGTTGTCGCGGGTAAAATCGCGTCTTTACATGTGGTAAACAATAACTACTCGGAATTTGCCAAGCGTGTTGAAGAATTGTCAGACTCATTAGAACGTTCCCTGATCATTGAAGGTATGACGCAAGCGAAAGCTCACGAAATGGCTGTAGTGCAAACAGTTAACGTATGTAGGCTGAACACTCGTTCAGAATTAGTTAAGTCAATTTTAGCATCAACTACTTTCAGCGACTCAAAGGACGTAGTTGCAAAAATGATAGTTGAGCGTAATAATGAAGTTAAAGAACGTCAAGTGCTAGCGTTTCAGTCGCGCATAAAGAGGCCAAATAGTTTTCGAGGCGGATTTAGGGGACATAATTACAGTAATAGGTTCAATAACAACAGCAGTCGTTTCAATAATAATAACAGCCGTTTCAATAACAATAACAGCAGATACAATAATAATGGAAACAGTTATAGGTTTAATAACAATAGTAGAAGAGGCCACAGTAATAATTCTAATAACAATAATTCGGGCAATCGATCTAGTTCTCGGGGAAACAATAGAACAGACGTGGAAATGCGAGTAATAATGCTAATGTGCGTGCTTTAAACGCGGATGCCCCTGAGGAGCGAACACTGGGGGAGCAAGAGCTAGAATACTAGATGAAAACTTTCCAAAAAACGCTGTTTACTGTTTGAATCTCAACTATTCCGATTTCATCGAATTAAAATGTAGTGATTCTTATCAGCCATGCACTTTTCTCGTAGATTCTCAAGCTGATATTTCCTTAATTAAATTTTCAAGTTTAACAAATAGAGTGCAAATCAACGTTAAAGATATTATTAACATAACAGGTGTAACAACAGATTCGGTTTCAACGTTAGGTACAGTAAATACAAATCTAATTGCATCAAATTTTTTCATTCCGCATAAATTACACGTAGTAAGTGACGATTTTAACATACCTTCGGACGGCATACTCGGCAAGGATTTTCTAAAAACATATAAGTGCATAATCGACTACGCAAACAATAGCATAACAATTAGCATTGGCACAGAAACTTATAGTATAAAAATTTTACATGGTATACATGGTATGACCACAGACACTTTAGTGATTCCTCCAAGATGTGAAGTTTATCGGTTGTTTAATTTGAAGAAATCTAAAAATCCTGTTTTTGTAGACGCGCAAGAAATTTGTAGTGGTGTTTTTACCGCAAAGTGCATTGTTGACACAAATAACCCAATTTTAAAAGTTTTAAATATAACCGATGAGGTAAAATATGTCAACAAATGCAATATAGTAACCGAAGAAATTACCAACTTCAACGTATACAAAATCAGTGAAACTTCAGAAAATACAAAACGTCTAGAAGAATTAAAAAGTGTTCTACAAAAACAAATGCCAAAATATGACCAATGCCAATTGCTTGATTTATGCCTAAAATATGCCGATGTATTTGCTTTAAAAACGGACCGTATGACTCTTAACAACTTTTACGAACAGAAACTTAGATTGACTGACAAAAATCCGGTTTACATTAAAAACTATAGTTGATAATTTACTGCAGAACGATTTAATAGAGCCAAGTTTTTCAAATTACAATAGCCCACTAATTTTAGTTCCAAAAAAAGATCCCACAGGTCAAAAGGCATATCGTATGTGCGTAGATTTTAGAGCGGTTAATAAAAAGCTTATCGCCGACAAATTTCCGTTAGCACGCGTGGACGATATACTTGACAACCTCGGTAGGGCAAAATATTTTTCAACTTTAGATCTTTTTTCTGGTTTCCATCAAATTCCATTGCATCCTAACTCCAGGGACGTAACATCTTTTAGTACTGATAGAGGAGCTTTTCGGTGGAAAGTCTTACCTTTTGGTTTAAATGTAGCACCCAATTCATTTTCGCGTATGATGTCACTCGCCTTTTCAGGCATCGCGCCTAATCAAGCATTCATGTATATCGACGATATTATCGTCATAGGGTGTAGCGAGACACATCATTGTAAAGAGAAAGTTTTTGAAACTTGTAGAAAATTCAACTTAAAGCTGAATCCCAACAAATGTAATTTCCTTCGTTCCGAAGTAACTTTCCTAGGACACAAATGTTCCTCGAAAGGATTACTGCCAGACGATTCTAAAATAAACGCGATTAAAAAATATACAAAGCCTACTGACAAAGATGCCGTTCGGCGCTTTGTCGCCTTTGCAAACTATTATAGACGATTTATTCCGAATTTCGCATTGCTGGCAGCACCTCTCAATCGTTTGAGTAGGAAAAAAGTGGACTTTGTTTCGGACGAAGCTTGTGAAGTTGCTTTTTCGAAATTAAAATTAGCTCTAATGTCTCCTCAAATTTTACAGTATCCTGATTTTAGTAAAGAGTTCATAATTACAGTTAATGCTTCAAAAGTTGGATGCGGTGCTATACTAAGTCAACAGCATGAAGATGCTGACTTACCAATCTGTTTTGCTTCAAAATCTTTTAACAAAGCAGAACAGAAAAAACCTATCATTGAGTTAGAACTTTTAGCAATATATTTCGCAATTAAACAATTTCGTCCGTACGTTTACGGTACACATTTTATAGTAAAATCCGACCATCGACCATTAGTTTATCTTTTTAATATGAAGGATCCGTCATCCAAACTTACAAGAATAAGATTAGAACTTGCAGAATATAATTTTACAATAGTATACGTTAAAGGCAAATCGAACGTTGTGGCTGACGCGCTTTCACGAATAACGATAGATGAAATAAAAGACCCGACGAAACATGTTTTAGCGGTTACAACAAGGTCAAAGTCAAGACAGACAAAACCACAAAATTACGACAAACCCAAGACAGACGAAAGTAGTGAAATACAAGCAGTACAGATTTACGACAAATTTTCGTACGACTTCTCGAAGAAAATACCGCGAGTTAAAACACAAATAACCTACGATAAAAGCGACCAAATTTCAAATTTTCAACTATGTGCACATTTAAAACACAAAAAAATCGATTTACTTAATTTTGCGAATGCCAACGAAATAACGAATTTAGATGAGTTACTTTTGAGGCTTGAAAAAGTAGCCGACATTCACAAGATTAAGCAGTTAGAATGGCCAAAAAATGATATATTTTTCAAACATTTCACGATCACAAATTTAAAAGATAGAGGAAATCAAATTTTAAAATGTTTACAAATTATACTAACAGACCCAGTAGAAACAGTAACAGAGAACGACAAAAAACAGAAACTGATGACAATTTTTCACGATGACCCACTTCTAGGCGGACACTGCGGTACGCAAAAACTATATGCAAAATTGAGAACTAAATACTATTGGAAATATATGAGTCGTGATATAGCTAAATTCGTAAAAAATTGCAATAAATGTCTTTTAAATAAAGCGAAACCTAAAACAAAAGAACAATTAGTTATCACACCTACACCTTGCAAACCATTTGATATTTTAATAATAGATACAATAGGACCTTTACCAGAATCCAAATATGGTAACAGGTTCGCAGTTACCATGATTTGTGATTTAACTAAATATCTGGTAACAGTTGCAATACCAGATAAATCAGCTAAAACAGTAGCATCAGCAATTTTTGAGAGCTTCATTTTAAATTACGGAATAATGAAATCCATTAGATCTGATTTAGGAACAGAGTTTAAAAATGAAGTATTTTTCGAATTAACCAAACTTTTAAATATTAAACATGATTTTTCAACGGCCTACCACCATGAAACGGTTGGTTCAATTGAAAGAAATCATAGAGTTTTTAATGAATATTTAAGGGCATACCTAGATGAAACATTTTCCGATTGGGACACATACCTGAAATACTTCACATTTTTCCATAACACAACAACACATACAGCTTTCAATAACCAATTTACTCCCTTTGAGTTAGTATTTGGGAAAAAGGCTACATTGCCACACGAATTAAAAAAAGAACAAATAGATCCAATTTATAACGTGGAAAACTATAGTAAAGAAGTCAAATTTAGAATGCAAAAATCACATGAATTGGCAAAACATTTAATAAATAAGCATAAAATTCAAACCAAAACACATTTTGATAAAACGGCACGTCCGTTGTCTATCCAAGTAGGCAACAAGGTTCTTTTACAAAAAGAGCCTCATCAAAAACACGAAAATATATATCAAGGTCCAATATTCTAATAATTTAATTGTTAGGTAAATAAGCACTGTTAAATAGCCAAGAAGGCACACAAAAAAAAAAATCTTGAAAAAAAAACTAATTTAAAATGTATATACTTATATTTTTCTAACGTAAAATCAAGAAAATGAAAATTCACAGTTAAATTGTATTATCAAAAATTACAAAACCAAAAAAAATAATCACTAATGTATAATGTAATGGTAACTATTTAAATAGTATCTAAGAAATTTATTTCCTATGAAAATGGAAAATCTAATATAAACCAAATCGTTATACTAAATTGAATATGTACAATTTGTAAAAAAAAAAAAAAAAAAAAAAAATTTTTTTTCTAATATATATGTTAATATAAACATAAGAAGAGGAAATTCATACAATCTATATGTACATAAAAGAGAAAAAATACAAAAACGAAAATTCAAAAACCCTAATGTAATATTTAGATAACAATAAAAATTTAAAATTGCTTCTACTGAGCGAATTCAAAAGGAAGGTACACCCTAATATATTCGTTCATTGGAACCAATTTACTATATAGAATGCAAAAAGAAGAATGTGGCAAAAATGATCGATTTGCCAAATTCCTCTTTTTTCAAAGGAAGGGTGATGTAGCATTAGCAAAAATATAGTAAAGTATCTTATGTGGTTGGGGCTTTAGTTGTACTTGACAGGCGCACGCAGTGACAACACGCATGGCAAGTACAACTGCAGCCAACGTCACACAAAAGAAATAGAAAATAAGATAGAGAAAAAAAAGTACGAAGCGTCATTATAATTTTCGACACTGAAAACCTCGGTCGTGTTTCTCAACCTTTTTTACCTTAATAAAATCTCGTAAAGTTTGTAGAATAAACTAAAGTTCGTATGATTTTTTTTTTTTTAATAATCGGGGATTGCCCATATTGCTTTTTTAAATGTATGAAAACATTTATTTGAAGCAATTTTTTTTTTTTAATTTTATAATTTATTTAATAGTTTGGGAAAAATTTAAACAATTATTAAAAAAAAATTATTAAATTATTAAAAAAAAATTATTAAAAAAAAAAAATTATTAAAAAAAAAAAAATCATACAAACAGACAAAATTGGTTAATTCGTTGTAGTTCTATAAATAGAACGAAAACAGCAACAAAAACCAAAGTTTCTTTGAAAACCGCCGTACCAAGCATAGCTTTAACACATAATTGCATACGAAGTATGCAATGTGTAAAAGATTAAAATATGCGTAAAGAAGGCAATTGGGAAAGACTTCACAACAGGCATGACGTAGCTGAATGCGTTTACAACCATTTCAACTATCGTAGGGGTGCGAGTTCGACTCCCACTCCCGGGAGAAAAGGCTTTGAAGAGATTTACAAGGTATAATCGAAACAGCTGTCGCCTTGTCCGTCCTGATGTCACGTTGTTTAAATTTTTCCCAAACTATTAAATAAATTATAAACTAAAGTTCTGTTATTATAGCCTAATGAGTTACTGGCGAAGGAGACCGCCTCGCGAAGAATTTTAGGCAGCAGTATGGCGACAATATGGAGGCGGCGACCTCCAAGACGTTAAACCAGCGGTAAGAAAGTAACGCACATGGCGTACCATAAGCAGTGTCGGACACGATGGAATCCGAAGATAATAGGTGACACAACAATTATAGCCAGAACAGGTTTGCAGTGCAGGTCTTGCTGTGAGTTTAGTCTCTTGAATCGCAGCAATGCGGATGTTGTGCCGCTTCATGAAATCGACTATCTCCGCGATCTTCCCAGTTAGTCCATTACAGTTTAACTGCAGAATTCTGAAGTGCATAGGGGGAGACGTCGCCACTCTGGGAGTAAGTGACTGGTGACTACGCCTGGGTTGAGGAAGGCCAGCGTCGCGGAGACCACAACATCTAGGAAAGTGGCACCGCCCAAGGCAGGAGCTGCATTGGGTGGATGTCGCAAACATATATATTCTGTGCTGGCAAACGGGGTTAGGGACTAAGAGTCTGTTTCCCTGACCTACACGGTTGCTGCCGGAAAAGGGGGGGGGGGGGCGAGAAGACGGGGGCAGGGGCTGATGATCAGCATTGCTACCGACTCTGCTACGAAGATAGTAGTTATGAGTGGTAGCAGCTGTTTGAGTTTTTGGCGCCACGGGGCGCGAGCAGCAGCGGGTACTAGTTGTGGCTTGCTGAGCAGCTGGGCTGCGGGAAGGTAGTGGCAGGCGCTAAAGCGTAGACTACGGGACGCCCTTGGACGTGAACAGCAAGGAGCCACAAAAGATTTATAAAAGTTACGTGGACGTCGGGTTTTGGGATCAAGCCCAGAACAACCTGTCCGATGCAACCATCCCTTACACGAGACACACTGAATAGAGTATGACCGTCCTAAAACGATTCTTTTCCGGCAGATGCAGCAAAACCATTTCTCAGGACCGGGGTCAGGAGACGGACCCGGATTGGATTCGATACCTTCCCGGAGCAAGAGAATATGGAGCAGTCCCGCAGCAAGGAGCTGCTGGGAGGATGACAATTTGTGGGAGGGACGCAACAAATTAAATGGGGTTACACTGAAATTACAGTCCTTGGTCGGGAAAAATCCCGTGTTGTTGTTGTTGTTGTTGTAGCAATGCTTCACCCCACCTAACAGCCGCGACCGATCACAAATTGTCATCAATATCCTCTAACGGGAGTCCAAGGAAACTTGCCTTTTCAACAGGGGTGGACCATAAGGAAAGGGGTGTTAGAGGCGTTGGTTGCACATTACAATTAAAGAGATGGTTGGTGTCATGTGGGGACACATTGCAAGCGGGGCATACATTTTGTATGTCGGGGTTGATTCTGGATAGGTAAGAGTTTAACCTGTTACAGTATCCAGAACGAAGTTGAGCAAGAGTGACACGCGTCTCCCTGGGGAGTATGCGTTCCTCTTCCGCGAGTTTTGGATACTTTTCTTTAAGTACTGGGTTCACCGGGCAATTCCCGGCATAAAGGTCCGACGCCTGTTTATGGAGTTCACCAAGGACCTGCTTGTGTTTTTTCGCTTCATACGGATGGGTTCTCAGGTGCCGTATTTCCTCAAAATGCTTACGGAGATGACTCCTTAAACCCCTAGGCGGTGCTGGTTCATCAATCAGATGTCTGTTGGGATGCTCAGGTTTCTGGGTATTCAACAGGAACTGTTTGGTCAGCATCTCATTTCTCTCCCTGATGGGGAGTATTCTCGCCTCATTATGCAGAAGGTGTTCTGGGGACATAAGAAGGCAGCCCGTGGCAATACTGAGAGCAGTATTTTGGTAGGCCTGTAGCTTCTTCCAGTGGGTAATTTTTAGGCTTGGCGACCATATGGGTCACGCGTAGCACGTAATCGGCTGGCTAATTGCTTTGTATGTAGTCATGAGCGTTTCTTTATATTTTCTCCAGGTACTGCCAGCGAGGGATTTGACCCGTCACTTACCCCCAGAGTGGCGACGTCTCCCCTCATGCACTTCAGAATTCTGCAGTTAAACTGTAATGGACTAACTGGGAAGATTACGAAGATAGTCAATTTCATGAAGCGGCACAACATCCGCATTGCTGCGATTCAAGAGACTAAACTCACAGCACGATCTGCATTGCAGACCTGCTCTGGGTATAATGTCCACAGAAAAGATCGCGAGAGCGGAAATGGAGGCGGCCTCGCGTTTATAATACACCACTCTGTGCAATATCACATATTTGATCCTGGCATCGACCGCAGGGACAACGTCTTAGAACGTCAAGGCCTATCTGTCCGGTCAGGCGATGCAAACCTAGAAATCATCAACATCTACATCCCCCCTGCCACCTGTTGCCCCGGTGGATACCACCCTAATATCAGAGCCTTACTCACTGGAAACAATCGCATTATTTTAGGCGACTTCAATGCCCATCATGATCTATGGCATTCAAATTTGCGGGCGGACAGTAGGGGCGAGATGTTGGCGGATCAAATAGAAGAAACGACGTTCTGCACAATAAACGGAGACGCCCCCACACGTATGGTAGGAAGCTGTCACAGTTCGCCAGATATCTCAATCGTGAGCGCAGAACTCGTAAACTGCGTCAACTGGCAGCCGATGGTATCATTGGCATCCGACCACCTGCCTATACTTGTTTCGCTCGAGCGTACCGCCGACTTCATCGTCACCGAAAAACGCACTTTCATAAACTTTAAAAAAGGAAAGTGGGAAGAATATAAATCCTTTACAGACAACCTCTTTGCTGCCCTCCCTATCCCGACTGATGCCCGCCAAGGGGAGCGTGCCTTCCGCAAGGTCATTGAATCCGCCTCGGCACGTTTCATTACCGCCGGGAGAATTCCCGAAATCCGGCCCCACTTCCCGGCGGAGGCCGCAAACTTAGCGAGAGAACGTGACCTTATAAGGCAGCTTGATCCAGGCGACCCCCAAATAAGGGATATAAACCAACGCATCAGATTGCTTGTGGATGAACACAAGCCGGCGAAATGGGAGGAGCACCTAAGAGGTTGTAACCTCTCTACCGGTGTGGGTAAACTTTGGTCCACCGTAAAGTCCCTATCGAATCCGACTAAGCACAATGACAAAGTTTCCATCGCCTTTGGCGACAAAGTGCTGTCGGATGCGAAAAAATGTGCGAGCGCTTTCTGCCGACAATATATGATGCATTCTACGGTCGACAAAGTTAGACGGAGGGCCAACAGACACGCACATAAACACAAATTCAGCGCGTCACCAATCACCATCACCGCTAAAGAGGTTGAGGACGCCATTGGTCGCGCTAAACCATCCAAAGCAGTGGGCCCAGACGGCATAGCCATGCCGACGCTTAAAAGCCTAGAGAAAGAGGGTTTCAAATATTTAGCGCAAGTCTTCAACCTGTCTCTTTCCACCTTTGTCATACCCGAGAAATGGAGAATGGCCAAGGTGGTCCCGCTACTAAAGCCTGGTAAACCAGCTAACATAGGAGAGTCGTATCGTCCGATATCTCTCCTATCGCCAGTAGCAAAGACGCTCGAAGCCATTTTGCTCCCTTATTTCCAAGCAAATTTGCAACTAGCCTCCCATCAGCATGGCTTCAGAAAACTCCATAGCACTACCTCCGCGCTAAATGCCATTAGCACCCAGATAAATTGCGGTTTAAATCAAAACCCCCACCATAGAACAGTACTCGTAGCGCTAGACCTATCAAAAGCCTTTGATACGGTCAACCATGGCTCGTTACTGCAAGACCTGGAAGGGTCTACCCTTCCCCCATGTCTTAAAAGGTGGACCGCAAATTATCTGGGTGGTCGGCAGGCATCGGTGCTATTTAGAAACGAAACATCAAAGCCAAGGAGAATTAAACAAGGGGTGCCACAGGGTGGTGTCCTATCCCCACTTTTGTTTAATTTCTACATATCTAAGCTACCTTCACCACCGGAAGGAGCCACAATCGTTTCCTACGCCGATGACTGCACAGTAATGGCCACAGGCCCAGGCCCACAGATCGATCAGCTATGCAATAAAATAAACGGCTACCTCCCTGATCTCTCCAGTTTTTTCGCCTCGCGAAACCTGGCATTATCACCGACTAAATCTTCCGCGACCTTATTTACAACATGGACGTCCCAAATGTCGACCATTTTGAACATCCACGTCGATGGCTCTACGCTACCGACTGTCCTACACCCCAAAATCTTGGGTGTGACGTTTGAACAGGATCTACATTTTGGTGAGCACGTAGCCGCAATTGTTCCGAGAATTCAGAGCCGTAACAAAATCCTCAAATCCCTTGCTGGCAGTACCTGGGGAAAAGATAAGGAAACGCTCATGACTACATACAAAGCAATTAGCCAGCCGATTACGTGCTACGCGTCACCCATATGGTCGCCAAGCCTAAAAATCACCCACTGGAAGAAGCTACAGGCCTGCCAAAATACTGCTCTCAGAATTGCCACGGACTGTCTTCTTATGTCCCCAGAACACCATCTACATAATGAGGCGAGAATACTCCCCATCAGGGAAAGAAACGAGATGCTGACCAAACAGTTCCTGTTGAATACCCAGAAACCTGGGCATCCCAACAGACATCTAATTGACGAGCCAGCACCGCCTAGGGGCTTAAGGAGTCATGTCCGTAAGCATTTTGAGGAAATACGGCATCTGAGAACACAGCCGTATGTAGCGAAAAAACACAAGCAGGTCCTTGGTGAACTCCACAAACAGGCGTCGGACCTTTATGCCGGGAATTGCCCGGTGAACCCAGTACTCAAAGTAAAGTATCCAAAACTTGCGAAAGAGGAACGCATACTCCCCAGCGAAACGCGTGTCACTCTTGCTCAACTTCGTTCTGGATACTGTAACAGGTTAAACTCTTACCTATCCAGAATCAACCCCGACATACAAAATGTATGCCCCGCTTGCAATGTGTCCCCACATGACACCAACCATCTCTTTAATTGTAATGTGGAACCAACGCCTCTAACACCCCTTTCCCTATGGTCCACCCCTGTTGAAACAGCAAGTTTCCTTGGACTCCCGTTAGAGGATATTGATGACAATTTGTGATCGGTCGCGTCTGTTAGGTGGGGCGAAGCACTACTACAACAACAACAACAACATCAGGGATTTGAGGATTTTGTTACGGCTCTGAATTCTCGGAACAATTGCGGCTGCGTGCTCACCAAAATGTAGATCCTGATCAAACGTCATACCCAAGATTTTGGGGTGTAGGACATTCGGTAGCGTAGTGCCATCGACGTGGATGTTCAAAATGGTCGACATTTGGGACGTCCATGTTGTAAATAAAGTCGCGGAAGACTTAGTCGGTGATAATGCCAGGTTTCGCGAAGCGAAAAAACTGGAGAGATCAGGGAGGTAGCCGTTTACTTTATTACATAGCTCATCGATCTTTGGGCCTGGGCCTGTGGCCATTATTGTGCAGTCATCGGCGTAGGAAACGATTGTGACTCCTTCCGGTGGTGAAGGTAGCTTAGATATGTAGAAATTAAACAAAAGTGGGGATAGGACACCACCCTGTGGCACCCCTTGTTTAATTCTCCTTGGTTTTGATGTTTCGTTTCTAAATTGCACCGATGCCTGCCGACCACCCAGATAATTGCGGTCCACTTTTTAAGACATGGGGGAAGGGTAGACCCTTCCAGGTCTTGCAGTAACGAGCCATGGTTGACCGTATCAAAAGCTTTTGATAGGTCTAGCGCCACGAGTACTGTTCTATGGTGGGTATTAATTTAAACCGCGATTTATCTGGGTGCTAATGGCATTTAGCGCGGTGGTAGTGCTATGGAGTTTTCTGAAGCCATGCTGATGAGAGGCTAGCTGCAAATTTGCTTGGAAATAAGGGAGCAAAATGGCTTTAAGCGTCTTTGCTACTGGCGATAGGAGAGATATCGGACGATACGACTCACCTATGTTAGCTGGTTTCCCAGGCTTTAGTAGCGGGACCACCTTGGCCATTTTCCATTTCTCGGGTATGACAAAGGTGGAAAGAGACAGGTTGAAGACATGCGCTAAATATTTGAAACCCTCTTTCGCTAGGCTTTTAAGCATCGGCATGGCTATGCCGCCTGGGCCCACTGCTTTGGATGGTTTAGCGCGACCAATGGCGTCCTCAACCTCTTTAGCGGTGATGGTGATTGGTGATGCGCTGAATTTGTGTTTATGTGCGTGTCTATTGGCTCTCCGTCTATCTTTGTCGACCGTAGGATGCATTATATATTGTCGACAGAAAGCGCTCGCGCATTTTTTCGCATCCGACAGCACTTTGTCGCCAAAGGCGATGGAAACTTTGTGTTTGTGCTTAGTCGGATTCGATAGGGACTTTACGGTGGACCAAAGTTTACCCACACCGCTAGAGAAGTTACAACCTCTTAGGTGCTCCTCCCATTTCGCCCGCTTGTGTTCATCCACAAGCAATCTGATGCGTTGGTTTATATCCCTTATTTGTGGGTCGCCTGGATCAAGCTGTCTTATAAGGTCACGTTCTCTCGCTAAGTTTGCGGCCTCCGCCGGGAAGTGGGCCCGGATTTTGGGAATTCTCCCGGCGGGAATGAAACGTGCCGGGGCGGATTCAATGACCTTACGGAAGGCACGCTCCCCTTGGCGGGCATCAGTCGGGATAGGGAGGGCAGCAAAGCGGTTGTCTGTAAAAGATTTATATTCATCCCACTTTCCTTTTTTGAAGTTTATGAGAGTGCGTTTTTCGGTGACGATGAAGTCGGCGGTACGCTCGAGCGAAATAAGTATGGGCAGGTGGTCGGATGCCAATGTTACCATCAGCTGCCAGTTGACGCAGTTTACGAGTTCTGCGCTCACGATTGAGATATCTGGCGAACTGTGACAGCTTCCTACCATACGTGTGGGGGCGTCTCCGTTTATTGTGCAGAACGTCGTTTCTTCTCTTTGATCCGCCAACATCTCACCCCTACTGTCCGCCCGCAAGTTTGAATGCCATAAATCGTGATGGGCATTGAAATCGCCTAAGATAATACGATTGTTGCCAGTGAGTAAGGCTATGATATTAGGGCGGTATCCACTGGGGCAACAGGTGGCAGGAGGTATGTAGATGTTGATGATTTCTAGGTTTGCATCGCCTGACCGGACAGATAGGCCTTGACGTTCTAAGACGTTGTCCCTGCGGTCGATGCCATTTGCACAGAGTGGTGTATGATAAACGCGAGGCCGCGTCCATTTCCGCTCTCGCGGTCTTTCCTGTGGACATTATACCCAGAGCAGGTCTGCAATGCAGATCTTGCTGTGACTTTAGTCTCTTGAATCGCAGCAATGCGGATGTTGTGCTGCTTCATGAAATCGACTATCTCCGTAATCTTCCCAGTTAATCCATTACAGTTTAACTGCAGAATTCTGAAGTGCATAAGGGGAGACGCCGCCACTCTAAGTGACGGGTGACTACGCCTGGGTTTGTGGAAGGCCAGGACGCAATTGCTGTTGTGGCCCTGGGACTGGGCGTCCTTGGGCAAGCATTGGGGTACCCGGATGATTTGGGTTTGCGACCTGGCAACATGGCGCGATGAAACCCGTCGGGGGGTTGCCGTCGCGGAGACCAGAACATCTAGGAAAGTGGCACCACCCAAGGCAGGAGCTGCATTGGGCGGATGTCGCAAAACTATATATTCTGTGCTGGCAAACGGTGCAAACGGAGGTAGGGACTAAGAGTCTGTTTCCCTGACCTACACGATTGCTGCCGGAAAAGAGGGGGGGGGGAGAAGACGGGGGCAGGGGCTGATGCTCAGCATTGCTATCGACTCTACTAAGAAGGTAGTAGTTTTGAGTGGTAGCAGCTGTTTGAGTTGTTGGCGCCGTGTGGCGCGAGCAGCAGCGGGTACTTGTTGTGGCTTGTTGAGCAGCGGGGCCGCTGGAAGGTAGTGGGGGGGGGGGGGCTTAGGCGTAGACTACGGGACGCGCTTGGGCGTGAACAGCAAGGAGCCACAAAAGATTTATAAAAGTTACGTGGACGTCGGGTTTTGGGATCAAGCCCAAAACCTGTCCGATGCAACCATACCTTACACTAGACACACTGAACAGAGTATGACCGTCCTAAAAAGATTCTTTTCCGGAAGATGCAGCAAAACCATTTCTCAGGACCGGGGTCAGGAGGCGGACTCGGATTTGATTCGATGCCTCCCCGGAGTAAGAGAATATGGAACAGTCCTGCTGCAAGGAGCTGCTGGGAGGATGAAAATTTGTGGGAGGGACGCAACAAATTAAAAGGGGTCACACTGAAATGACAGTCCTTGGTCGGGAAAAATCCCGAGTCGATCCGGTACATAGAACCGACTGCCCTGGGAAGCGAGAAACTGGGCATACTATCGAATAACACCTTGCAAAAATCGCGAGTACTCCATGCATGAATGTATGGAGTACTCGCTATGGACCAAGTGAGTGCTCCAAAATTAACAACAATTCATACAAAAAATATGGTCCAATTAACATTGCGATGTCCTAGGACTGGACCATATACTCCAGCTCCGCATTACATCAGAGTAGTCCATGGAGTACCCACAGTCCAATAAACATCGTGTAGTGATTACAATCCAGGCATGCTTAATGCCTGTTACAATCGTTAAAAACGAGCAATGATCAGCTTACAATATGTTCGTGTAGAAACATGAGTTGGTCCATTGCTGCATTACAGTAGAGTATAATGGTAAGTACTCCAGTGGACCACATGATCCAACGATTTTCGCAGGGCACATGCCGATTTTGTGATCGATCAGCAGACGGCGGACCATATTCTTCTAGAATGCGACGCAATCTCAAGACTTAGGCCTAAGTTCATTGGCTCACCATGGCCAGAGCATTCCCACATTTAATCCCTGAAGCCAAGAACACTGCTAGGGTTCATCAAGGAAGGAAGGCTAGGATGAGGTGCTGTGAAGGAGATGTGCAAGTCACTGTACAATCTATATATATAAAAAGAAGTGTACATTTTGATTGTCACTCAACTCGAGAACGGATAGAACGATTGCCATGCAATTTTTAGGAAAGATACAGGAAGGAGAGATGATGGTTAGTTGATTTTGAAATCCCAAATCGGTTTAGCCATTAGATATAAAAATGAATGTTTGTATGTATGTCATCGATGAAAACAAAACCTACTTGACCGATTATTATGAAAATAGGTATATATATGTACTTTTCCACGAGGAAGGTTTGTATAATGAGTACTTTGATACCGGGTGGCTAGGGTCTCGAGATATAGGCCAAAACATCGACCCGGGTAACTCCAGGAAGTGTTTGTACAATATGGGTATCAAATGGAAGCTCTTTATGATTACTTTAACACTGGGTATTTTTCGTACCCCTGGGTGACTAGGGTCTCGAGATATAGGCCAAACGTGGACCCGGCCCCCCTAGAATGTGTTTATACAATATGGATATCAAATGAAAGCTGTTGATGGGTGCTTTAGTACAGGGTAGCTTTCATACCTGTTGGTAACTAGGGTCTTGAGATATAGGCCAAAACGTGGACCCGGGTACCCCTAGAATGTGTTTATACAATATTGATATCAAATGAAAGCTGTTGATGAGTGCTTTAGTACAGGGTAGTTTTCATACCTATTGGTGACAAGGGTCTCGAGATATAGGCCAAAACGTAGACCCGGGCCCCCTAGAATGTATTTATACAATATGGATATCAAATTAAAGCTGTTGATGAGTGCTTTAATACAGATAATTTTTAATACCGCTGGGTGTTTTGGGTCTCGAGATATAAGCCAAAACGTGGACCCGGATACCCCGAGACAATGTTTATACAATAAGGATATCAAATGAAAACTGTTGACGAGTGTTTTACTACAGGGTAGTTTTCATACCTATTGGTGGCTAGGGTCTCGAGATATAGGCCAAAACATGGACCCGGATACCCCTAGAATGTGTTTATAGAATATGGATATCAAATGAAAGCTGTTTATGAGTACTTTGACATTGGGTATTTTTCGTACCCCTGGGTGACTAGGGTCTCGAGATATAGGCCAATACGTGGACCCTGGCACCCCCAGAATGTGTTTATACAAAATGGATATCAAATGAAAGCTGCTGTTGAGTGCTTTAGCATAGGGGTAATTTTCGTACCTATTGGTGACTAGGGTCTCGAGATATAGACCAAAACATGGACCCGGATACCCCTAGAATGTGTGTGTATTTTGGATATCAAATGAAAGCTGTTGCTGAGAGCTTTTAAGTAATTTTCATTCTGATATTCGATTTAGTCGCATTAACCTGGCAAAACTGATAAATATGCATGCGAAGCCGAAATAAAGACATTAATTAATAATACCCACATACCTATTTACATAAGTCCTATTCGATTTTCCTGAAATTAGGACTGCGACTGAGACTGAGACTCGGAGTGGGACTGGGACTGAGACTCGGAATGGGACTGGAATAAAATACATACCACCCTCTGGGACTGGCAATAAGATATGAAGAAGAATGAGAAAAACTTGAGAGAAGAGAAAAGAGAGAAGGAGGAGACTGAGAAAGAGATAGAATGAGACGAAGAAGGAGATAGACGAAGCGAAAAATACGGAGGGAAGAGTGAATACAAAGATTAGGAAAAGTGTAGAGGGGCGAGGGCTGAGTTAGACGGAAAAAGCTTATTAAAATGTGTGCAGATATACCAAAGTTAGGGCTAAACAACGTCTGCCGGGTCTGCTAGTCCTCAATAAATTATCTATCTATCTACGTTTCGGTAACAAGCACCATTGAGGTACTAGCCCGACCACCTCGGAAACTATTGATATGACTACATTAAACCTTCTACGGATTGAATATTAATGACCCAGTATGAAAGTCTGCTAAAATTTACCATTCTCCATGGAATGCTCGATATATAACTTTCCATGTTTTGAATCAGTAATGACAAGAGCAAAATTTACTAAAATTTTGACTGGCTGTGGGTAATAAGGTGTTGATGTCCTCTCTTAACGCAATGTAATAGCAACGGTGACGCAAATTTAAATCTACTGATAATAATTAATTCCTCCCTTTCTATGCAGTTCTATGCATACAAACATATGTATTTTGCTCTCCAAACGCTAGTTAAAGAAATCAATTGGTAATTCGATTTCTTTGGTATATGCATTCTTCAGTTGGTTATCAACAAGAGCATGACAAATTGTAACTAACAAATTCATACATATTGTTTATATATTTAATATGCTAGGCGCGATGATTCCTGGACAATCGGGCCTGACTAGTCGCGATTTATTTTGCCTAAAGAGAGCGTGCTTAACGCGAACCATATCGTAATAAGGCACACCCTCGATGATGCAGTAATCAAAGAAATTTCTGCTTCTAATGCTTCTAGGATAGCAGCAGCAGCTCCCAGTGGCGGCACAGAAATAAGAGTTGCATGCGGATCAGTTGCCTTTTTTGCTTCGGCTACCTATTCAATTTTAATTGACATTACATTATCTACTATTGCACTTTTTAATCAATATAAGTTACCGAAGCAAATACTGGCAACCCAGATGCGTAGTTCCACCCTTATTTGGGGAAATATATCCAACCAGTTTGGTACCGTATTTCAAAGCATTCTGGTTATGGAAAGTACCTCGTTTACCAGTAAATCCTGGCAAATGACACGTGAATCTGCATTTAGTTGTAGGTGTCATCTTGTTTTGGCATATTCTGAGCTGAATCGCATCCCGGCTGAGATGCTATTAGAATAATATAATATTTTTTTTTATTATTTAAAAATGCACATACGTATGAATGAAAAGCAGAAAGTAAATAATGTTGTTGTTGTTGTAGCGATAAGGACACTCCCCGTATCGACTTTGTTGGTCCTTTGCCGGATGCAGATCGGGTACGTTCCGGGAACAAACACCATTAAGGTACTAGCCCGATCATGTCGGGAGCGATTTAGTATGACTACATGAAACCTTCTAGGCCATCCCGTCGATTGTATACAACCTAATATGGTATAACGAGTTAAAATACGGTGCACCATCTAATTTTTATCAAAAATTATCAAACGTGGAATCAAAAGACGCGCCTCGAGCTTCGTTTTTACCCACACGGCATTTAGATGATTAAATTTTGAATTTCCCTACATATAAATACAATTTGATTCTTCTTTCTGACTAAATAATGAGTTATCATACAATTGAACAAAAGAAATAATCAAATATGAATACCTTTGATGATCAAAAACTGAAAATCATTTTTCGATCACGTTTTGGAATCATTTTTGAAGTCCTTTGATGATTAAATTTTAATATTTCATAAAAGTCAACAAAAAGAATAATCAAATATGCTCACCTTTCGATGAACAAAAACTGAATATACTTTTTCAATCACATTTTGGAATCATATTTGAATCAAATGTGTTTACTTTAGGTGATCAAACATTTACAATCATTTTTAATTCAGCTTTCTGAATCTTTTCTGACTATATTTGTTAACTGAATAATGAGTTTTATACTTCTTAAAATTTTACTTTTCATTGAAAAACTTATTTTTTTCACATACACACATTTTTCAATCATGAAGTTCAGAAAAAATATGTATATAAAATTTTTATTATTAAGACATTCTTCAAGACAATTTAATGCAAATGCTGCTCATGCCCGAAGATTTCCCCAACCATTTCTCCACCTTCCCAGATAATACATAATAGTTGGACAATACAAAAGTTGTGACCTATTTGACCAGGTAAGTGAAACTCTCTTGACATATGTACCTGGATATGTCTTCAACATCCCGTACCGTATCGTAATTTAAGATATTGAAGATCATATCTGATGTTGGATGTTGTAGTCGCAGGTGAATATCGGTCAAGTTTGTTTGCGAGTGACCTGTGGTTCAAATAGCTCACTTCCGCATGCTTTCTTCCCCTGATGAAATAATATTATTATGTAGTATCTTATTTTGAATGAGATGACGAATAAATGCATCATAATCGCATTCAAAAATGAGTCAAAAATCTAAACCAAAACGATTGAAATATATTCACGAATATGATCAGAAAATGACTGTGAAAAGCAGTCAAATATTACTCTAAAACAATTAAAGCTCAATTTTACAATGATATCAAATATGAATAAAAAGCGTTTCGAAATATGAATCATAAATGATTATTCAAGAATAATCACATTTATGGTACATTTTTCTCCCGACGATACGGTAATATTCGAACAGAAAATGCTTTTAAATTTGAACGTTTTTAATCATCTTAGGGTATGATATTTGAATATTTTTTGATAAAAATTTTCAAAAAATGCTGGCTGGGTAGTATCCGAAATATTTGAAAATATAAATTTTTATTTCTGTCAAAACATAATTGTGATAGTTTTTAAATTAGGTGGTGCACCGTCTTGCAAAACGTTACCCTTAATATTATTTTGGGCGAAGGCCGCCAACGCAAAAAGGTGTTATCTGCAACAAAATTTTTAATTTCCGTCACATGTCACAACTAAAATTAACTTAATATTATTTTGGACGCGAAAAGGTGTTCTCTGTAACAAAATTTTTAATTTCCGTCACATGTCACAACTAAAAGCACAAGAATTTTTAGTTTTTACACACCAGATTAAGCGAGAGCTTGTAAGAGTTTTATTCATAATGTAATAATAATTTTTGTTGTTATATCGGCCTACTGATTTTAAGATCGCGGGTTCGAATCGAGCTCAAGGCCTAACAATAATTTTTTATCATTATTATTGTTATGATAAATTTTTTCTTAATTGAAAATTTTTTAAAATTAGAATAGAAGAAAGAAAAAAATTTAGACAACTGCCAAAGCTCGTTGTATAGATCCATTTCGGGAACTGCTAAATTCCTTCATCGGCAACGTTTAGGCGCCGCTGCTATAACCATTCAGCCACCACAGCGGTTTTTTGTTTGTCTTCATTAATCCTACTTCTATTCTGGTTCGTGCCAATTGATATTCACACCACTGCGACATCTGTTGCAGAATAGCTGTGAAAATTGGACTTGTTTGTTGGCAATGCTGCCATAGTGTCATATTTTATTGACACTTTTTTCCCCGTGCTCAGGGATGTATTAACAATTTTTGTTGTTATATCGGCCTACTGATTTTAAGATCGCGGGTTCGAATCGAGCTCAAGGCCTAACAATAATTTTTTATCATTATTATTGTTATGATAAATTTTTTCTTAATTGAAAAAATTTTTAAATTAGAATAGAAGAAAGAAAAAATTTTAGACAACTGCCAAAGCTCGTTGTATAGATCCATTTCGGGAACTGCTAAATTCCTTCATCGGCAACGTTTAGGCGCCGCTGCTATAACCATTCAGCCACCACAGCGGTTTTTTGTTTGTCTTCATTAATCCTACTTCTATTCTGGTTCGTGCCAATTGATATTCACACCACTGCGACATCTGTTGCAGAATAGCTGTGAAAATTGGACTTGTTTGTTGGCAATGCTGCCATAGTGTCATATTTTATTGACACTTTTTTCCCCGTGCTCTGGGATGTATTAACAAATTTTTTCTTTCTTCTATTCTAATTTAAAAAAAAAAAAAAAATTTTTTTCAATTAAGAAAAAATTTATCATAACAATAATAATGATAAAAAATTATTGTTAGGCCTTGAGCTCGATTCGAACCCGCGATCTTAAAATCAGTAGGCCGATATAACAACAAAAATTGTTAATACATCCCAGAGCACGGGGAAAAAAGTGTCAATAAAATATGACACTATGGCAGCATTGCCAACAAACAAGTCCAATTTTCACAGCTATTCTGCAACAGATGTCGCAGTGGTGTGAATATCAATTGGCACGAACCAGAATAGAAGTAGGATTAATGAAGACAAACAAAAAACCGCTGTGGTGGCTGAATGGTTATAGCAGCGGAGCCTAAACGTTGCCGATGAAGGAATTTAGCAGTTCCCGAAATGGATCTATACAACGAGCTTTGGCAGTTGTCTAAAATTTTTTCTTTCTTCTATTCTCATTTAAAAATTTTTTCAATTAAGAAAAAATTTATCATAACAATAATAATGATAAAAAATTATTGTTAGGCCTTGAGCTCGATTCGAACCCGCGATCATAATGTAATAACAATAATAATTGCTATTGCTATCGTTAAAGTAATAGCTGTTCATTATGCATGCGTTTCTCCGAGTGAATGTGATATTCAGGTATGTCGCAGAATCCGACTCGGATTTGATTTTTGTCGGAAATGCAAACCGATATCTGTTCGAATTGGTGTCACGAATTTCGATCGGATTTGGCGTTTTTCCCAATTAAACAAAACCGATATTCGAATCAGCTGGGTTTTTTTTACTTTTGGTATTGTGTGTAAAATTGGCATTTGATTCCAAATGCTAATAAAATTATTTAACTAATGCTTTTGTCAGGAGAAGTTCAAGAAAAGACCGTTACTATTACACCATTTTATCAATTCCAAGATGTCTTGCTGTAACTCTATACAGTCGCTAATATGTTTAACTCTGTAATAAAGTTTTAGATCATCGGCGTACATCAAGCAACTAAAAAATTTAAAACATTGGCAGATGTCATTTATAAATAAAGACACTTGATCATATCGATACTACTGTAGTCACGTTAGATAATATGTTTATTGATCAAACGTAACATTTAATATATAATACACTTAAAACTAATAATATGTAAAATACCCTTTTTGTAACAACTCTGTATTACAAAACAGGTTATTGATATTGTAACAGCCCTGTGGCGAAAGATAAATGCAATACAACCCTGAATAGAAGAAAGAAAATAATAAAAAAGAAGAGGAGGACACTACGGTTAATCGAGAAAAGAAAAAGCGTGTTTGATTTTCAAGTAAAAATCTAGATCGATTTGGATCGTTTGCTAACCAACCTAATAGTATTAAAATTTATATCTCAGGTGTGGGGTTTCCACCATACAACATAAATAATCTTATATTTCATTAAGAACCATGTCCGATATGGCTAATCGCAGTGAAATCATAAACACACTGAATGAAATGGAAGTGGAATTCCCATCGACCGCCACAAATACCCAATTACGGTGGCTTCTCCATGACGGAATAGGAGATGGAGCAATTGCCGATATGGCTACTAATTCTGCCCATGATCATACTGCCGTTTCCAATAATTCCACCACTGCTGCTGCTGATGACATCGCAATTACCACCACTGCCGTTTCCAATATTGCTACTGCTGCTGACATCGTAATCACCACTACTGCCACTGCGGTTTCCAATATTGCTACCACTGCTACTGCTGCTGACACCGCAATCACCTCCACTGCCGTTTCCAATATTGCTACCACTGCTACAGCTGCCGAAACCGCAATCACCACTACTGCCACTGCTGCTGCTGATCTTGTTACCACTTCTATTGCCGACGTTACTGATGATACCTTTCATACCGCCGCCCAAGTTAACACCGCTGGTGCCTATTTTATTAATAATGCTGCTGCAACTGCCGATGCATTGGAATTAAAATTCACCATGCCAATCACACGAAATGAAGCCTATAAAATGTTGGCAAGAAAGCGTTGGGACAAAAAAAGGAGTCTTTGAATTGCTACGTATTGGCCATGCAGGCCATTGCAAAAAGGGCAAATATTACCGAGCCGGAGGTAATTGAATTCATCATTGACGGGATTGGCAGCGCAGTCCCTAACGTACAACTGCTATTGTCTGCCAGGGGTCTAGAGGAATTAAAACAATTGATTGGACGATATGAAAGAACATACTTTGTGCCTGATGCAGTACCTATTACCTCTGTACCTACAGCGCGTCAGCAATCATTCAAGCCATCAGATGATGGTAGCAAAAAGTGCTATAACTACTCCAAAAATGGGCATATAAAACCCAACTGCCCTTACCCGTTGCGTCCAGAAGGGTCATATTTTCAGTGCTGGCGGATGGGCCACGACCATCGCTCGTGCCCCAACCCGGCCAAGGTGTTGAAACCGAACAACCAGATAGCAGTGGCAATGCAAAATGAAGACGAGGAATCGGTAGCCATTGACGCTTTTAATTATGTAAGTATTAAGTTTAGGGTGAAAGAAAGAGTATTGTCTGATGTACTAATTTCTCATTTCGACACCGGCAGTCCGGTTAGTTTTATACAGAGGTCACGGGTCCCAGAATAATTCGTCCACCTACAGGAATGTAGTAACATAAATACGGCGGAATATAAAGGAATTGGGGGCAGAAAAATAAATATTATTACAAAAATACAATTTCATATAAAATTTAAATAAATGTCCAATAAAATTGAATTAAATGTAATTTCGGATGAAGATATGGTCGTACCTGTTATTTTGCGACGTGATTTTCTCAATAGGTTTCATATTAAACTTAAGAGCATTAGAAAAAAATACGAAAACCCAAAATTGTTAGACATAAGACAAAATATGCAAAATTCAATAGAATTACAAAAACCGATAACCGATTCTGAAGCACTCTCGGTCATTGTAAAGCCATATCCAGAAAGGAATGGCCATTGCAGTCCCGATTACCTGCCTAACGTTTTTGGTATCGATGTTTGTTATGAGCAAAGTGAGAGAGATATAGATTATATACTTGCCGAGGGACATCAAAACAGATTAAAGCAACTCATTGATGATACTTACCTTAAATCGGTAATAAAAAGTTAACCACTTAATTACGAAATGAAAATACATTTAAATACTGACGTTCCTTTCTATCACGCGCCCCGTAGACTGTCTTACGCTGAACGAAGTGAGGTAAAACAATTATAGCTGACCTTCTTAAAGAAGGAATAATACAACCAAGTGACACCCTATGCTTCAGCCATTGTGCTAGTAAAAAAGAAGAATGGGAAAACCCGCATGTGTGTGGACTATAGAGCACTCAACAAATTGACGGTTAGGGATAATTACCCATTGCCGTTGATTGAAGACTGTATTGAATATCTACAAAATAAAAAAATTTTCTCCGTATTGGACTTGAAGAGTGGATTCCATCTAGTCAATATGTCTGCCGAATCCATACCGCTTACCTCCTTTGTAACTCCTAATGGACAGTTTGAGTATTTAAAAATGCCATTTGGGTTAAAGATTTCACCAGCAGTGTTTCAACGATTTATCAATACCATTTTTCGGGATATGTTAGATGAAAGAAAAATTATTGTTTACATGGACGATATAATTATTGCTAGCGAGAATTTTGAAGATCATGTGATTCTGTTAAAGTCAGTACTAGAGCGAATAACTTTACGCAATTTGAAACTTAATTTAAAGAAATGTAAATTCGGTTACCAAGAAATCGACTATTTAGGATACAAAGTTACTAGAGTGGGAATTGTGCCTAATGAATCTCATATTAAAAGCATTAAGAATTTTCCAGTTCCTACGAACCCAAAACAATTACAGTCGTGCCTAGGTTTATTTTCTTACTTCCGTAGATTTGTGCCAACATTTTCACGAATCGCTAAACCGCTACAAGATTTATTAAAGAAAAATACTCAATTTAATTTTGACGAAAAATGTCATGACGCTTTTTCTGAGTTAAAGTCCCGACTAATTAAAAGTCCAGTTTTAGCCATTTACAGCCCAGGAAAAGAAACTGAGCTTCACTGTGACGCCAGTAGTATCGGTTTTGGAGCAGTACTATTACAGCGTCAAGATGATGGTAAATTTCATCCGATCGCCTATTTTTCGAAAACTGCATCAAATGCTGAATCGAAGTACCATAGCTTTGAGTTAGAAACTCTGTCTATCATATATGCGTTGAGAAGATTTCGAACCTATTTGGAAGGAATACCCTTTACTATAGTTACAGACTGTAATTCTCTAACTATGACTCTTGATAGAAGACAGTTGAATTCCCAAATAGCTAGGTGGGCTCTAGAGTTAGAGAACTTCAACTATAAAATACAACACCGTCGAGGTACTTCCATGGATCATGTCGATGTATTGAGTAGACGACAGATTGCTTCAGTTATAGACGCAAACGATTTGAATTTCACATTCAAGTTGCTCAAGAACGTGATCAAAATATCAAGAAACTACGGGATCGACTTGTCAATAAGGAATTGACTGAATTTGATCTAACTGATGGGCTAGTCTATAAAAAGAAATCCGATGGCAAAAACGCGTTATATGTACTGACGAAATGGAATTTAACGTTATTCAGTCAATACACGAGAAGTTAGGCCATCTGTCAGTCGATAAAACGTTGAGTAAGCTAAGCCTCTATTATTGGTTCCCAAAGATGCGCAAGAAGGTTGAAAGGTTTGTCAGGAATTGTCTAAAATTGGTAACAATAACGCTACTAATAATAATAATAGATGTTCAAATTCGCGAAGTAATGCCAATGTACGGTCTTTAAACATGAACGACCCTCAGGAGCGAACACTGGGGTATCGGTATCACGATTTCGACAATTAAACGAATCTTCTTCAAAAATATTAAAATCCATCTACTGCTTGAACCTTAATTATTCAGATTTTATTGAACTTCAATGTAGCGACAAACCTTGCATTTTCTAGTAGATTCTCAAGCAGATATTTCTTTAATCGAAATTTCTAGTTTATCTCAAAATTGTAACTTTAATAGTAATGAAATTATTAATACAACAGGTGTAACATCCGAAAAAATTTCAACTTTAGGAACCTTAAAAACCAACCTAATTTCATATAATTTTTTAATACCGCATACTTTACATGTAGTTAACGACGATTTCAATATACCTTCAGTCGGAATACTCGGCAAAGGCTTTTTAAAATTAAATAAATGCATTATTAATTATGCAAGCGATAGCATAACTATCAATACAGGGTTAGAAAATCTAAATATTTCAATTTTACACGTCACAAGGGCCGATTCTTTAGTTATTCCTCCAAGATGTGAAGTTTATCGTTTATTTAAATTACCAAATTGCGACAATCCTATTTTTGTAGACTCACAAGAAATCTGTAGTGGTGTTTTTACGGCAAAGAGCATTGTTGACACAAACATGTGCTTGGCGTGGAACCATGTAAAAATAACCAAATCGAAGCATTTGTGAACTTAAGTGGTGTAATGCCATATAATTGGAAAAACTTAGTAAAATAATCAATTGGGAAGAAAAAAAATACAAAAAACGGGGAAGAGAAATTAACATTTGTAATTTATACACAAACAAAGACTTACCTAATCAAATAACGGAGCTTTTATACAGACACAAAGAAGACAATACAACGGATTTGGCGCTTGGTAAGGCGCCATTTTAATTTGGCAAGAGGAGACTTTCGGTTTTTTTAATAATAACCTGGCGTGGAAATGTATATATTGGATAGACATACATAAAAAATAAATGTAAGGCGCGATAACCTCCGAAGAGATCTAAGGTCGAGCTTCTCTTCCAATTTGCGTCGTGCTCCTCTTGATTTTCCCTATCTTTAGTTTTTGTAAATATTTTCTTTAGCGTGCTATGTGGTTGGTGAGTTTTCCTTTTCTACAATTTTTTTTAGTGTTTGATTGTTTGTCAACCCTGGGACGTATGTAACGCCTATATATTTTTGTTGTTGAATTCTCTTGCTGTGTATTTTTGTTGTTATTCGAACTTTTAATATTATTTGTTGTTGTTCCCATAAGCCGTTTCACGAGTGCTTATGTGTTTTTTTACGTAGCTGTTTTTGAAAAGAATATTTCTTATTTTTTCATTGTTTTCTGCTGTAAATTCATGGTCGCTTAGAATCTTGTTTTTTGTTTCCATGGATGGTTTGAGTGGTAGTATATTATTCTACCCGATGCAATAGTTTTCGCATACCAATTCAATACAATCTTTCTATTTCTCCGATGTATCCGATGTAAAGTGTTCAGTATGTCTTCCACGTCCTTTGTCTTTACTATTGCAAATATGTCGTCTACATATTTTTTTTATGTATTTGACATGTGTGTTTTTGCCTTTCAATTCAGCTAAGCTGTCGTCCAAAATTTTGTCAAGTACGATATCAGCTATCGTTGGGGATAATGGGTTACCCATGGGCATGCCATAAATTTGATGGTAAAATATATTGTTATATGTAAAATAGTTGTTGTCCTGAAGACAAAATTCAAGAATTTTCTGGAATTGCATTCTTTCAATATTTGTATGTTCTTCTAATTTATTCCATTTTTGTATGATAGTACGTATGGCTAGGTGTATTGGAATGTTGGTGAATAAGGATATGACGTCAAAAGAGATTAGATTTTCGTCGTCTAGAATTTGAATATTCTCTATTTGATTTCTAAGTTGGAAAGAGTTTTTTAGGTTGTAATCTTCCGACACTATATTTTTTCAAATATTTCCAATATATTCGGTTAAACTGAAACAAGGTACCTTCGTGGACGAGGAAATTGGTCTAAGAGGTAAGTTTGGTTTATGTATCTTGGGAAGTCCGTACAGTCTCGGTGCGTTGGCGGCTGATGATGTGTTAGAATCTATACTAGGTGGTGTCAAAGCGAATTCAATCAATTCGCCGTAAAGAAGAATGTCAAGTCAAAAGAAAATTTTCATTGATTTCGGTTAACTGACATGTTGCAGTACAAGGCGTTGTATGGAAAATTATCAAGAAGAAGCAATCAGCTGATGGGATAACACCACATGTAATGAATTCGCTTTGGGGTGAACTAGATAGCCAAGGCGAATTCATTACAGGTGGTGTTATGCCAGCAGCTGATTGCTTCTTCTTGATAATTTTCCATACAAAGCCTTGTACAACAAAATGTCAGTTAATCGAAATCTATGAAAATTTTCTTTTGACTTGACATTTATCTGTACGGCGAATTGATTGAATTCGCTTTGCCACCACCTGGTATAGATTCGCCTTGGTAATAGCAAAAGCGTACTTAATACCGCGCCTTGGGGTGAACTAGTTACCTCCGTCTTGTAGGGTAATAGCCAAGGCGAATTCATTACAGGTGGTGATATCCCATCAGCTGATTGCTTCTTCTTGATAATTTTCCATACAGCGTCTTGTACTACAACATGTCAGTTAATCGAAATCAATGAAAATTTTCTTTTGACTTGACATTCTTCCGCACGGTTAAATGGTTGAATTCGCTTTGCCACCACCTAGTATAGATTCGCCTTGCTTAATACCTACGCTCCTTTATGGTTGTGAGATCTAATTGTGACTATGTATGCAATAGGAAACTTAATGTTGTTTATAACAACATTGCTAGATACGTCTATGGGTTGCAAAGACTTGACCACGTCACTCATCATGCTGACAGGTTACTAAACATTTCTTTCGATAACCTTATTAAACTTAAAACGCTCACTACGCTACATAAATTAATATATATGAAGGAAACTATCTGTATCGGAGGCTAAATTTTCTCCAGTCGTCTAGATCTGTTCTCCTTACCCACTTCAGTCATTGTATGCTAATATCTGATCGCCAGTTCTTCATTACTTCCATACGTCTTTGGAACTTGCTCCCTTCTAGACTTAGGCTTATAAGCAATGCTCTGCTCTTCAATAAAGAATTAACAAGTTTCTATAATAACCTAGACAATTGAAATACTGATTTCTGACTAAGTAAATGTACTCTATCATTCGTTTATTTATTATTTATAAAATAGATTATTTATTGTAACCTTTTCTTAGTCATAGTCATTAGCTTTAAGTTTCAAATTTAAATTGTTCCTATTTTATGCCTTTTACCGACTAGCACTATAAAATAATTTTTGCCAAATTGTTGTGCTAGGATGAATTGCCTAATAAATACAAATACAAAATACAAATACACCCTTAGCCAAGGCAAATGTCAAATTCTTCTTCTTGTGTTTTGCTTGCAACAGATAAAAATAAATGCAATCTATTCATAATGCAAAAGATTGAATAAAATTCATCTATATGAAAATCTGCTCGTGGCGGGGTTTGTATCCTCACTTATAAACCTTCATAATGATCCTTGCGATCACCACAAATCACCCAGAAGATTGCGCATGTAAACATTATAGCAGCTGTTTTTTATGACGTATGAATTTACTCTTTTCCTTTAGCTCTTTTTTCTCGCTTTTTTTCAAAATTGCTTCGTTCTGTGCATCGACGTCATATTTGACTCTTGAGCGACAAAAAAAGAGCGAGAAATAAAACAGCTAAAGTGTCGGTAATTGTTTACTTTAGCTCACAACTGCTAAAACCCGACCAAAAATATCGGGAGAGGTGTCACAAGACGTGTTTTGATCCCAGCACCACGAATCCGAGAGCGGAAATTCAAAATTTTATTTCTGCCATAAGTTATTTCCAAAAAAACGAAAAATGGCTCGCAGCGCTCCCAACTCGTGGGTGGGATCCATAGTATTTTTGCGCAGAACACCTTTCTGCATTGGCGGCCTTCGGCCGCGCTTATAAAAAATTACCCTGGGTGGGTCCAACACCGGTTTGGAGACCAAAACTATATCCGCGCAAAACACTTTTACCCACAGTTTTTCTTGTGGGCACTACAAAATCATCAAACCAACAACAACCACATGAAATTTTTCAATTATGTTTGCAAATATCTCCGAAACGAAATAAAATTTTGTATTTCCGCTCTCGGATTCGTGGTTGTGAACTAAAGTAAAAAATTACCTTAGTGCCAATTCATACGCCATAAAAAACAGCTGATCTAATGTTTACATGCGCAATGCACAATCTTCTTGTGTGATATGTGCCTTGCGATGGCACGTTTACGCCCTAAACATGTATCGACAGATAAATTTATTGGCACGTTCAGCTCTGGCAGCTCTTTCCAGTGCCACATCAGTTTAGCATATGTGAAAAATTTTGTCCCGGCTTTCGTTTGTGGTAAATATATTTGTTAAGTGTTGCGAGAAACATAAATCGTAAAACCTATAAACCTTTGATAATTGAATGGTAGTTATGACATTGAAAGCTAATAATTAACTTCGAAATGTTAACAGCAGTTATCTGGCCGACATTATATTTGGTGTTGGTACTTCATTCGCTGTTTATTGGATGCATTGCCACTGATTTTACCCGAGTTCCATCTCAAAGCTTTCCCGTTACCACGCTTATAAATGCAAAGTGGGGACAAACGCCATTATATTTCGAAATCGTAGAATATCTGTCCGATGAAAATCCTGCGCTGTTTTGGGATTATGTGAAAGAGATTCAACTTGAACTAAAGTCTATAAAAGAATATGGTAAGTATTTCGTTTATTTATTTTATTCTGATATTAAAATTTTAATGACATGAATATTATTTTTAGCCTCTGAATCAAAGCAGTACTTAGCGGCGATCAATGTTGCGCGTAATCGCCTTAGTGTTATTCAACTACCATTGCTTAAATTAGTCGTTTCCTTACATAGTCTTACTCCGAGGATTCAAGCTCATTTACAAATATCTAATGAACTATATGCTCGATCGAGTTGTGAGTCGGATACATTTGCTCAAATTGGAGATAAAGTTATATGCACAATATCTGATCTAAAGCAAAGCCTAGGTTTAAACAATGGTTCACTTGATATAGTTACATACAGTTTTGACCACATTTTCCCAGGCTCGGAAAACAATACAAAAACTGTAATTCTTTATGGGGATTTTGCGACAGTAAATTTCTCTGCATTCCATGCAATTCTTGCAAATGAAGCACTCGATGGAAGAGCTCGTTACATTGCAAGACATTTTGTTTTGGAAAATGATATTCATAGACCTGTGCGGCTATCTGGCTATGGTGTTGAACTTCATCTCAAATCAACTGAATACAAAAGTCAGGACGATTCTCCGAAGACAAATGATGATAATTTTAAGAACGGCTCAGCGGATGACATAGCAATACAAGGATTTGATTTCAAATTACTCAAACGACGATTTCCTAATTTATGCCATTCCTTAGATCAGTTGCGCCATAATCTTTTAAAAGGCAATGAGGAAATATCTCAACTAAAAGCCTGGGAGTTTCAAGACCTTGGACTGCATGCAGCCGCGGCTATATCCCAAGTGCAAGGTGACGAAGCTTTACAAATTCTTCAGTTTATCGCTCATAATTTTCCAATGCAAGCTCGCAGCCTTCTTAATCATAGAATATCGGATGCTTTGCGTGCTGAAATCAAGCACAATATCGACGTATTTGGACGTAACCTAAACATTGTTCCCCCAGATGGAGCACTATTTATTAATGGACTATTTTTTGACGCTGATACTATGGATCTTGGGGCTTTAGTTGAAACATTGCGCACCGAAACTCACTTACTTGAAAGCTTACACCAAAATAATGTACGTGGTACTCTTGCGGCCGCCCTTCTTGCTTTAGATTTATCTGGCCCGTCAAATAAAGAGTTTGCAATAGATATCAGAGACACTGCAGTGATGTGGATAAATGACATAGAGTCGGATTCACAGTACCGTCGTTGGCCATCTAGTGTTACGGATTTGTTAAGACCTGCTTTTCCAGGAATGTTGCGGAATATCCGTAAAAATATTTTCAATTTAGTTTTAGTGGTCGATCCCCTAGATCCTAGTAGCCGCGGTCTTATCAAATTAGCTGAAAGCTTTGTAATACATCAAGCGCCAGTTAGACTGGGACTTCTATTTGATACCCGACATGCCGAAAAAGATACGATTAAGGACTATCATTCAATTGTGTGTGCATATAATTATGTAACTCAAAATAACGATGGGCGTTCAGCATTGAGTTTTTTAACAGACGTGTTCTCAACAGTCGATAATACAGAGAAGGTGCGCTACCAGCACATTCGAAGTCAATTGAAGAAAACTTATAATAACTTATCCGGTAGCAAAGTTGATGATATTTTAGGCGAGGATTCTGATTTTGATTATGGCCAACGGTTATCAAAAGAATTTATTGACCGTCTTGGTTTTGCGAATTCTCCCCAGGCACTGCTTAATGGCGTACCTATGCAACAAAGTCTGTTAACTTCGGATAGCGAGTTTGAAGAGGCAATATTTTCAGAAATTATTCAACAAACTAGTACTTTGCAAAAAGCTGTTTATAAAGGAGATTTAACAGACTCTGATTCGGTAATTGATTATTTAATGAACCAAGATCATGTAATGCCGCGCCTAAACCAACGTATTTTAAACAATGATGGGTCAAAGTTCCTTGATTTTACAGGAAATGAATACAAAGATTTAAACAACGTGATAGATCTGGTTCAACTTTCAAATCGTGATATGACGGCGACGTTATTAGCGAATATTAAATATTTTTGTGGGAAACACTCTACAGAAAGTATTGCTCATATTAATTTAAATTTTTTAACTATTTGGGTTATTGCTGATCTCGACCAGCCTGAAGGTCGTGAGTTATTAAGGAATGCACTTATTTATTTAAAAGCTGGAAGCAGTGTTCGTGTAGCCTTTCTACCGAATTCTGAAGGCTCTGCCTCCAACAATAAGAATAATATAAATCGATTGGTTTGGGCTGCTATACAAACTCTTCCCTCTATTGAAGCTACGGATTTGGTTTTGAAATGGCTTAAGACCCCGGATTTCACATCTGAAATTCCAGATGCTGTAAGTGATATTCTCCCTTCGACGGAGCTACATATTAAAATGTTGCGTGTATATATCCAGCGAGTGTTTGGATTACAAAAGTCAGGCCGTTTAGTAGTTGGAAATGGTAAAATTTTCGGTCCTTTGTCTAGTGAGGAACAGTTCACTATTGAAGATTTTGGATTGATTGATAGATTCAATGCCTTCCAATATGGAGATAAAATACGGAAAGTACTTCAACAAAATATTGGAAACGGTCAAGATGATGTTACCATAACTAGCGACACATTACTCAAACTCTATGCAAGCCTATTACCAAGACAATCAAAAACTCGGTTCAAGATACCGAATGATATTAAGAAAACAAAATCAGTTGTTAGCTTAACTCCGAAAGAATCGTTTCTACCACATTTTGATATATCCGCCGTTATTGATCCAGCATCTCGAAGTGCCCAAAAGCTAGCTCCACTTCTAATTTTATTACGAAACATTTTAAATTGTGAAATGCATATATACCTAACACCCGTAGGCCAACATAGTGATATGCCAGTAAAAAACTTTTATCGATATGTGCTCGAACCGGAGGTACAATTCAAACCGAATGGTGAGTTAGAAGATGGACCATTCGCTAAATTTACTGGTTTGCCTGTTAATTCACTACTAACTCAAAATTTGCATGTTCCTGAAAATTGGTTGGTAGAATCCGTTCGCTCTGTTTATGATTTAGATAATATAAAATTAAATGAAATTGGTGGTCCCGTTCATAGCGAATATGAATTAGAATATTTATTACTCGAAGGTCATTGTTTCGATTCAAATACCGGTGCTCCACCACGTGGACTGCAAGTGACATTAGGAACGCAAAATTCACCGGCTATTGTAGATACCATAGTAATGGCAAATCTTGGCTATTTTCAACTAAAAGCAAATCCTGGTGTTTGGGAACTACGGTTACGAGAAGGCAAGTCAGCTGACATATATGAAATAACCCACGCAGAAGGTCCAAATACGATTCACCAAAACCAGTTGACAAAAGTTGTGATTAGCTCGCTACGTTCACACGTAATTAAGTTGCGTGTCACAAAGAAATCTGGCCAACAAAATGCTGATTTACTGGGAGACGATGAGGATGAATCGAAGTCGGGTTTATGGAATTCAATTGCAAGTTCCTTTACCGGATCATCCTCTGGAAGTAAAGACGTTGACGCTCCTGAAACTATAAACATTTTTTCTGTAGCTTCTGGTCATTTGTATGAACGATTATTGCGAATAATGATGTTATCAGTTTTGAAACACACAAAATCGCCGGTGAAATTCTGGTTTCTAAAAAATTACTTATCACCTCAATTTACAGACTTCTTACCGTATATGGCAAAGGAGTATGGTTTCCAATACGAGCTTGTTCAATATAAGTGGCCACGTTGGTTACATCAACAAACAGAAAAGCAGCGGACCATTTGGGGATATAAAATATTATTTCTAGATGTTCTTTTTCCACTTAATGTGCGCAAGATCATATTTGTAGATGCTGATGCTATTGTCAGAGCGGATATTAAAGAACTATACGATATGGATTTAGCTGGTGCACCATATGCTTACACGCCTTTTTGTGATTCTAGGAAGGAAATGGAAGGGTTCCGTTTTTGGAAACATGGCTATTGGCGTAGTCATCTTATGGGTCGCCGATATCATATATCCGCCTTGTATGTTGTGGACCTTAAAAGATTTCGAAAAATTGCAGCTGGTGATCGTTTACGTGGTCAATACCAAGCTTTAAGTCAGGATCCCAATAGTTTAGCAAACCTAGATCAAGACTTACCAAACAACATGATTCATCAAGTGACCATTAAGTCATTGCCAGACGAATGGCTTTGGTGTCAAACATGGTGTAGTGATGATTCATTTAAAAGAGCTAAGGTAATTGATTTGTGCAACAATCCGCTAACAAAGGAAGCAAAACTTACAGCTGCCCAACGTATAGTGCCTGAATGGAAGGACTACGATCTAGAAATAAAAAAATTTATGGCAAAGATAGAGGACCACGAAAACAGTGATAATTACGTCCAGGTGAATGCTTCGTCAGAAATACATAGAGCTTCTAATGATTTGCAAAGAGATGAGAGCATAAATCATGGAGAATTATAATTTTCATTCCCTTTCTGTTTTATAATGGAGTTAAATATAATTAAAATATTCACATCTGTTTGTTATAAATATTTCAAATAAGTTTTTTTTTTTACTTAAAATGTAGTTATACCCCGATTAGTGTAAATTTAACGAAGATTATATTTTAAATAAAAGTGGTCATAATTAGTTTTAAATCTAGAACATATTTTAATTACAATTGTACTAAATCATACATTATTTTTTTTTACCTAACAATGTAAAAAACATGTCTGTGGACTAAAATTTTTTAAAACCATTTGAGACGTTATTAACTAAAGTATTTTTGAAGAGTCCCCTGTTCGTACATTTTTTTGACATCGGTCCCTCCGCCGATAAACTTTCCATCAACAAAGCACCTTGGCACCTGAAAAATTTTAAACGAATTTTATCAGATTAATTAATCAAGAACTATATATTTAATAGTAGGAGAGCTGGTAAGCATTCTTGAGCAGGTATTTGAGGCACAATGAAAAATATGTACAACGCTTTTTTATGGTATCTAAATATAGAAACGCAGAACTGGCTACGCGGTGGCGGGGCTGAAACAACCCTTGAACTTAAGAAACAAATTTATTTTTGTATGCTAAAAATGTTTTTGAAGCACTTTGAAAAAATTTTTTTGCATTCGCAAGCGTCGTATGGCAAGGTGCTTAAAAGAGCCCTTATACTGCCAGGTTGTCTAAAATCACTTATTCAATTCCGTTATTTCCAGAAATTTAAATTTTTTTGTTTTTTAATGGCACCACGCCAGGCACAAAATTGTTAATATGTATTTGAAAATTCGATATATGGCCACAATCCCGTTATGGGTAAAAGCCCCGTTCGTATATAAAACTCGTTTGGTTTTTTTTTATGGCACCACGCCAGGTGCCGTTAGTTCATGTTACAATATCCCGTTACATTATGTTAGGTATATAATAAAGACCTGCAACGAATCATCCATTCGGCGTTTTAAGCCACTCGCAAAAATCGTTGATTACTAGTCTACACAACAATAACTCGTCATATGAGCCGAACAGCTTGTAAGCAACGACCGAAGCGAATCTCACTGCACTGTAGCGATGAGAAATGCGCGTTTGTTTTTGTGGCACATTATGCATTTAACTCGAAAGGCAAATGAGTCGACTGGCAATTGAGTCGATTGACAATTGATTCGAAAGGCAATAGTATAATATTCAACTACAAACTTATATGTACGTGTATTTCCTAATTTTTTACAAAGTGTTAAATGTATGATTCAATTTCGACAAAGCGCAATATACGGTTATAAATAAATCGAGTTTTAGATGATTTTACAACAACAATAAACAAACTGGCTATTTCTAAAGAGACATAATTTTTGGATAATTCGAACATCGTTTCGTAAATTTAACACTTTTTAAAAAAATTATGTGTAGTTAAAAACAGAAGAGTTTTCTTAACTCAGGTACATTTGTACTTATTTTTATTTCGTATAATGTAAGTAGGTACATTTATGTTTACAAGTAATTGAGCATTAGGACACTTCCTGATTCCTCATAGAAAAAAAGATCAAAATCAAAAAAGAATATTTGCTTTATAAATGAAAAATTAGATTTTTTCGGTATTAAACAAAACAAAATAGAAAGGAATTTCATAAATATATAGTAATATGGCATTAACTACTAATACTACTAAATGTACTAATTCAATAATTTAATGTCCATATTATTATGCAAAAACATTATCTGATGTACCGAAAACGAGCTGCAACCGATCGCACTCTGATATCTGATCGCTTTTCTGCTATTAAGTGCCTAGCTTTGGAAAAAACTCTTTCCGAAGCAGCACTGCTGGCTGGAGTCGCTAATGAACTATTGGCTACTTTATAAAGTAAAGGAAATTCTAATCGATGAAGGTGCCACCACTGAATCGCATTGAAGTCGTCATAATACGTGACATTAGTGGACTCGTATTTAACTAGCTCATTAAATAGAATATCGTCCCATTCGAAACTTGAGTTGTCTGTAAAAATACGTTAAAAAGCTGGGATTTGCGAGTAGGAGGATTCGCTGATGTACTATGTTCGTCCTGGTTGGCAGTTTCATTGGCGTATGTAGTTTTACATTTGCGTTCTGCATTCAGTTCTTATAAGAAACTTATCATTTTCATTAAAAAATATTAACTTTTTAGTTGGGGGGAACAAGAATACCGCTATTTATGATATATGGTAAGATTTTGCAAAACAGTGGTGTCCAACATATCACTCAGCTTGCCCTTAAATTGTTTCATGAAGGATAAGTCAGTTTCATTTATTGCGCAAATACCTTTCAGTCTGTAAGCATGAGGAAGAACCAAATGCAGGGTTGGATAATTTTCACCATCTATCTCCTTTGATGATTCTTCGAAAACCTCTAATACCTTCAAAATTTCCTCCACGTATTTTATGTTAATACCATTGAGTTTGGACAATTCACGCTTTCTTTGCAATATGCTATTAATTTCCGTCCAGTTTTTTTTAGATTGAGCTAAGCATATAAAATACAAGGTTCCATATTGTTGGTGAACAGCTTTTAAGGGTTGATTGTAAGTTTGAATTTTACCAGATTTTTTAAAATATTTTACGAGTTTAGTAGCTTTATCACATATGTCATCCAACTCAGGTACAGGTTCAACAGAATCTTCCAACACATTATTTAGCAAATGGGTAATGCATGAAATATTTGCATAGAACTTAAAAGCCTTCTTCATGTTTGTTCCCCTATCAGTTACAAATGTGGCATTTTCAACAAGTAAGTCATGGAATTTTAATATTTTCAGCATCTTATGTTGAATGTTTTCCCCTAAAGAAAGAATTGACTGTTACTAATGTTTTTCTGAAGTGCCTAGCCAAAGATTAATGTTCCGCCAAAGTGTAGTCAAAATTTAAATATTTAACTTTCATTTTAAACTTTTAAACAGTGAAATTCAATAATGCACTTTTTTAAAAAATTTTCGAAATATCAATTTTCAGATTTATCACATCCTCTCATACAAAAAAATGTTTATCTCGGGACCTATGAGGACGTACTGTTTAGAATTTGGCAACAGCATCTTTGATATTGGTCCCATAACATGATTTTTTTTAAATATGCGTATTTTTTTTATTTAAATGTAACTACGAATTTTTTACCGATTTTTGCTAAATATAACTTTTTCGCAAAAACATAAAAAATCATCCCAATTCTAAACGAAAATTCCGTGCGAGTGAGGGTTGTATAACAGTACCAAATCTCCCTCCAAGAAACCTTCCGAATTATTGTTCTCATCGTACCTGCGTTTCAACTTACTACTCATTATCCTAGATCGTTCCTCGCACTCTGTTGTTTGGCCAATGAAGAACTACTTCACAGAGCTTGATCTTGACGGATTGACTTTGCATCATCAGTATCGTCTTGACGTTTCACAACAGTAGTGCGCGCTGGCTTGGAACCACCCTTGCAATATTTCTGGAAAATTCTTTCGTCGTTTTAGTGCGTCCATTAGGGTTTGTCAATGCCAGTGTTTTTCTCGCAGGTACCTTTGGTTTTGATTTATTTGGCCCATTCGATTCATCAACATTTACCTTTGATTTTCGTGGTCTTTTTCGAGTCTTCTCCACCAGTACTCGATTACTGCTGAACCCTTTCTCCAAACTAAAGTTATGTGGTACATCCTGATTCTCATAACGCATAACCCTCTCTGCATATCGATCTTGATGTCATGGTCAACTAAGAAGTCCACTCCCAATATGACTTCATCAACAATCTCCACCACAATGAATTTGTGTAGAACCATGACCTTCCCAATGAAGACTTCACATATCACTTCTCCCTGGACTTGGTTATACTCGCCTGTGACCGTACGCAACCTCGTTCCAGGTAACAGTTTTACTCTCCTGTTGACTAAATCAGATCGAATCAAGGAATGAGATGCGCCCGTATCTACAGTCAGTACACGCTCCTTGCCATCCACATTCCCTGTGATGGTAAGACTGCTTGATTTCCTTCCAATTTGCGACACAGATATCACAGGACATTTAATAGCTGGGCAAGTTTTCGATCTTTACATCTGACTCGCTCTTGCTTATCTCCTCCAGCTTTGCGTTTACGGCCACCCAAGTTGGAACTACGAGGACCGGTGCTGCAATGACGAGCAATGTGACCTGGGTTTCCGCACTTCAAACATTTGATTGCACCATTATTCTTCTGTTGTGTTCCTTTTAAAGCTTCTAAAATTGCGTTTACCCACTCTGGCCTTTCTACTTCCACACGGCGTGCTTTGAAAACTGGCTTTCACAGAAGCGCCGCTGTTTCCCGAATCAAAGCATGTGATACCGTTTCCGCGAATGTTGGCTTTGGGTTTGCATATGTAGCTCGCCTTGTTTCGACGTCCCGTATGACCTTTATAAAGCTCTGAATCTTTACCATTTCAGTGTATTCCACGTGTGCGCCCGCATTCGCTAAATGTGCCAGCCTTTCAACATCCGACGCAAACCTTGCAATGTTTCACCAGACCTCTGGAAGCGGTTCAGTAACTCCATTTGGTATATCTGTCTCCTATGCTCAATTCCGTATCGTCTCTCTAGAGCGCCCATCAATGCTTCATAACAGTTACGTTCGCCCTCTGGAATGGTTTGTAAAATATCAGCAGGCCCTTTCAATGCCATGAACAGTGCAGCAACTTTATCTTCAGCATTCCAGTTTTTCACTGCTGACGTCTTCTCAAACTTAAGCTTGAATACCTGGAAAGGAACAGAACCGTCAAAGAATGGCGTTTTTACATTCGTATTAGACGTTGAAGTGACTGGGCGGTTCAATTGTAATTCATGGATCCTATCTTTCAAAGCATCCATCTCTGCCTCTATTTTATCCTGTCGACCACTGAAGCCTTCATGAAACTGGGTTAGTTTTTCTTCCATATGCGCTGCCAGTTTAGATGATATACGGACTTCCTGCTCTTCTAGTTGTGTGGAGATCTGAGATGATATCTGTGCTGAAATTTGTGCCGACATTTCGGAAATAAGCGTCTCCTGTGCTTCAATCTTAGATACTATTCGTGTTTCTTGGGATTCCATCTGTGATAACATATACGTTTTCTGTTCTTCCAGTTGAGTTTCCATCTTGGATGTTATGCGTTTCTTTTGCGATTCTAGTTGGGATGATATATTTGTGATGACATTTCGGTTATGCGTGTTTCCTGGGTTTCCATTTTTGCCGATATCTGTGATAACAAAGCCAATATCGCATTATTCTCGGCGCTTGCGACTGGACTCGGACTTCCGTTCTTCTCTTAAATTTTTGTTGTTGTCTCGTCCCCATCAGGATGAAAGACATCATCGTCCACATTAATTCCTTCCGACTCCATAGATCTTATTGCCGGTTGTATTCAATCCACGGGCTTCCAACTCCTTTTTAAGTTGCTGTATCCTTAATTCACTTAACTTTGCCATGTCCAAGTTTTATTCGAAGTCTTTGGAATTTCTTCAACAATTCCTCTTCTGACACCAATTGTAACGAATTTAGTGCAATTCCTCTTATTTGCAACCTTCTACTAATGTTCGAATCACTAAACTGTTGAATAAATAACTCCACTACTTAATAATGCAAAATGGCCTTTATTAAAGTACTTAACAGTAACACTTATACTTCGCAACTAATAGATTGCTTAAATCAGACTGATTGTCGTGCCTCTACTGTTGCTGGCTTTTATACTGTCCGGTTCCATCGCCGGCATATTTCTAGGCACTTTAATTTCCAGAACTTACTAGTTAGTTATCAGCTATAAATTTCTCAGCTATAACTACAGATACACAATTTTTATAGCTTCTCTCATAGCCCTTGCGCGTGTATATGTGAGTAATACTTGCACACTTATTGCATACTTTCATGAGTATCTCCGATATATGCATGTGGTTGTGCGTTGCTTCTCCGCTGCGTGTACGTACATATGTGTAGACATAATGATTAATTTGGTTATGTGCATACGAGTCACTGCTTAGTATCGGCTTAGAGATGATAGTACTCCTTAGTGTTGCTAGTATTCGTCACAATATTTTAGACCATACGTTTATGGTAGAAAATTCTTAATCAAAACAGACCATAGACCCTTAAAATTTCTATTTTCGATGAAAAACCCTTCATCAAGTTTATCTCGAATCAGGTTGGATTTGGAAGAGTATGATTTCGAGGTGGAGTATATAGCAGGAAAAGAAAATTATGTAGCAGACGCACTATCACGCATAGATATCAAAGACATAAAAGAGATATCAATAAAAGCGTGCAAAATATTAAAAGTTACGACTAGATCAGAAACTAATAAGAATTGCAGTAATAAAAATGAAGAAAAAAAAGTCACAATGAGAACTCTGAGCGCTAAATAAATGTGAAGTAAAAATACTAGTCCAGCTTGTTTTCGATCCTCCGAAATTATATTTCAAAAAAGGAAAGAAAATTGGTAACGAAATTAATATAAAAACCTAGTTGTCGAGGCGAAGATTGACTTAGGCAAATTCTTTACCAGGCTTATGGAAGAAGCCGGCAATTTGGGAATTAAAAAAATACAGTTGTCCTTAGGAGACAAATTGTTCAATTATACTCGAGTAGACACATTTAAAGAAATAGGTACCAAAGCTCTCAAAAATTTAATTATAGCATTAACTCCGGAGGTTATGCATGTGACAAATAACGAAAAAATTAAAGAAATTCTTCATAAATATCATGACGATCCTGTTTTTTGGTGGCCACCCGGGAATAAATCGCATGACAAACAAAATAAGACAAATATATTATTGGAAAGGAATGAAAAATCATATACGAATTTATATTTAAAAAAGCGTACATTGTAATAAAAATAAAATAAATAAAAATTTGAAAGAGCCTATGATTGTAACCGAAACGCCCACAAAAGCTTTCGACATAGTACAAATCGATACTATTGGTCCTCTTCCCATGTCAGAAAACGGAAATAAATATGCAGTCACCATAGTATGTGACCTGGCTAAGTATTTGGTTGCAATACCAATACCTAGCAAACATAGCCAAAGCTATGTCTGAGAATTTTATCCTAATTTATGGGTGCATGAAAACAATAATAACGGATACGGGAAGCGAATACAAAAATGATTTATTTGAAGAAATATGCAAGCTTCTAAAAATAAAACATAAAACTTCAACACCCTATCACCATCAAACTTTAGGCACAGTGGAACGTAACCACAGACCATTTAATGAATATGCGCGTCCATACATATCCATTGATAGAGACGATTGGGATGAATATCTCAGATATTTCTCATATTGTTACAATACAACACCCTCCACAGTTCACGGCTACTGCCCTTTTGAACTAATTTTTGAAAAAACAGCCCAGACTTACGAATTTTTACAAAACAACACAGTTAGCCCAGTATATAATCATGAAGCTTATGATAAAGAAATTAAATAGATAGATAGATAGATAGATTGATATTTATTATTAATATGTTTACATATTTTTTGATTTCACAACAAATTTTAAATATCACAAATTCATTTTCAATTCACAGACGTGTATGATATATATATATATTAAGTAATAAAAAGTAAAAAGTAATAAAAAGTATTTTAGCCTCGAATAAGATCTATACATAGCCGTTTAAAATTCATAATATTATTATCTCGTTTGATAAAATCAGGTAACGAGTTAAATATGTTAAGGCCCTTATATAATAATGTGTTTTGGGCTGCAGTAGTCCGCTGTAATCCTAGTCGAAAGTCATTCGCATTCCGCACAGCATATTGGTGTGTATCTCTAACATACTGAATGCAACTTGTTAAATACATCGGCGCCCTGTTCTGTTTAATTTAAAAAATCATTATTAGTGTATTGAGCATCAGTTTTTGCTCAATATTTAGCCATTTCAATGTTTCAAGCATGTGACTTATTGGGGTGTATTTGTGGCATTTTATTATTGATCTCATACATTTGTTTTGTAATTTCTGTATCCTTCCTATTTCTGATTGGTTACAAGATGTGTACAGAATTGTGGAACAGTATTCAAAATGTGGCTTTATGATTGTATTGTATATTTTTATTGCTGTTAAAGTGTCTAATTTATTTCGTATTCTTCTAAAGAAGTAAATCTTTTTTGCAGCTTTTTTACACAAATAGTCCTCGTGATTGTTAAATTTGAGCTCATTGTCTATTATTACACCTAAGTATTTCATATTGGTTACTTGCTCAATACTAGTATTATTTATCTCTAAATTTATTTCGCTATTTGTATTTATCACCATTACTTTTGTTTTCTGTTCATTTAATTTGAGCCTATTCATTTTAAGCCATTTCATAATTTCATCTATATCACATTCTAACTTTCGTTTACATTCTTCCACTGTTTCTGCTTCTGTATATACCAATGTATCGTCTGCATACATTACCAATTTGGATTTTGATATCACTTTTTCTATATCATTTATGTAAATTATAAACAGAATTGCTCCCAGAAGAGATCCTTGGGGCACCCCTGTATTCACACATGAAAAACTTGATTTTGTGGATTTTAATTTTGTTTGCTGTCTACGATTTGTAAGGTAGTCCTTAAACCAAAGTAGCTCTTTTCCTCTTATTCCATACATATACAGCTTTTTTATTAGAATACCTCTGTCTATTGTTTCAAATGCTCTTTTAAAATCAAGAAATAGAGCTGCTATTATTGTTTTTCGTGGACGCTTCTTCCACTCACTTACGACGAAGTTTATTGCACTTTCACATGAATGATTCTTACGAAATCCGGACTGGTTTAGAGACAGTATATTATTAGTTTCTAGGTACGTTTGTAGTTGATTTTTCACAACACTCCATTATTTTTTCAAATATCTTAAGAGTATTTATTGGACGAAACTCTTCAAATTTTTTTTGTTTTAGCGATTTTTTCAACTGGCATTACCAATGAGTCCTTCCATTCATTTGGGAATACTCCGCTCATTAATGAATGATTTATTAACTTTGTTAAGAAAGGCCCAAGTACATTCCAGTTGTCCAAAATGATCTTTGGGCTCACATTATTCGAATCCTTTTTGTTCTTAAGTTTTTTACAAATTGCCTTTAGTTCGCAAATTTGTATTTCTTTAAAATGAAAGGTTTCAGGACAATGATCAATATTGTTAATATATATTTCTTTATCAATTGACTGATCTATTAATTCTATGCTCTCAATGAAGTATTTATTGAGCTTATCAGCTATTTCATTTTCATCACTTATTTCTTCGTTTTTATAAATTATAGAGCTTATTTCTTTTACATATTTGCTAAGTATTAAATTTTTAAGTATTCTCCACATTTCTTTTTGATTTGTTGCGCTATTGATTTTTAGCTTAAAGTATTTATTTTTTGCCTTTATTATCTCTTGTTTGTATGTTTTACATACACTTTTATAAATTAACCATGAATTGGTATCGTCCATTACTCTCACAGCTTGGTATGCTCTAATTTTATTTATTTTTAGCTTCTTTAACGTTGAGTTAAACCATTTGTTGCGACTTGAGCTATTTATAATCGTTCTACTTCTCGTATTAGCTACCACCAAATCTTGTATGCACTTTTCCAGAATAACAGTGTTTTCATTTACATCATATGCGTTACTATGTTTTAGGTTTTTGTTTAAAATCATTCTATTAAATTCATGCTGGTTTTAGTGGAATTATTCAATTACTTTGTGCTTTGGTTTTATTACACTTTCGCGGGTAGGTTTTTCTATAACTATCGACTCATGATCTGATATTTTTAGAGAATGTTGCACTGTTACTCTCAGATTGTGTATATTCGTTAAAACATAATCAATCAAGGTTTTAGAGTTTCTAGTTATTCTAGTACTCTCGTTCATTTTCTGCATTATACCGTTATCATTAGTTATTTTTTCTAATTCTCGCTTGTATAAACTATCTTTCGACCAGTCAATGTTAAAGTCGCCTGCTATTATAAAATCTTTACTTATTTCCGTTATTGTTTCCAGTTTATCTTGAAATGTGTTGCAAAATTCACGTTCCGAGCTATTTGGTGATCTATAAAGCCCCATGATGTACAGCTCGTTGTTATCAACGATGCATTTTATTGTTAATGTCCATATTTTCATATCACTGACTAGACAGTCTACAATATTCGCTTTAATTTCTTTATGCGTGTATATAATCACGCCACCTGTTCTTCGAGAGCTTGATACACACTGAAAACTATTGAAATTTTGTAGTTTTATTTCACTAAGTTCTATGTCTTCGGTTACATGAGTTTCCGATAGAATTATTATATCGTATTGATGCTCTTCTATAATGTGCTCTAACTCCGCTTTATTATTTATAAGTCCTTGTATATTTGCATAAAAAAGTATTATTGACTTTGATTGCTAGTAACCATTTTTTCTCCTTTTAGCTTCCAGTTTATTCACATATAGTGGACAACTTTTACTAAATGTCACGTGATTAATGTCCACATCGATATTTAGTCTTTCTTTCGCACGTATGCAGTTAATACATTTATTTGTTAATTCTCGGTTTCAATCCCTTGAACTATGTTTTTCTAAACATTTCACACAGATTTCTTCATTTTTACATTGTGCGGCTTTGTGGTTGAATCCTCTACATTTATAGCACTGTTGTACCTCAAGGCCATCAAAAACTACATTTTTCCCAACCTATATTTACTTTTTCGGCGGCGATAGTCTTTTGGAACGTTTCCGGATCTGCTTCGATTAATGCATTGTAGTATATTACATTGAGCTTTTTTGTTTCATACTGTTTTAAAACTTTCAGATTTCCATCCGCAATGTAAGTATTTTGTTTTTTTAACATTTCAATTATTTTTTCATCTGCATGTTTAAAGTTCATCCTCGATATTACAAATCTATGAGACATAACTTTGGGTATTTTTACTTCATATTTTTCACCAATACGGTCCTCGATTGCACATTTTATTTTATTTCTTTCCGTGTCGTTTTCACTTTCGATTAATATCACACCATTTGCTCTAGACTGTACATTGCTTATTTTCAGTTCTTTTGGATCAACTTTTTCATTTAAATCGGTTTTTGTGTGATTGCTGTTTTGTTTTGATTTAGGCTTTATTATTAAAGGCACTTCTTTTCTAATATCTGGCATCACTCTCTTATCTTTTTTAGTACTTCAGCAAATGACATTTGTTTGTTGGCGGCCTTCGTTTTACCGACTAACTCTTTTATTTCTTTTTGTGATTTCTTATTCTCTTCGCTACTATTTTTAATTTCACTGCAAATTTTCTCGCTGTCTTTCTTAAATATCTCCGCTACATCTCTTATTTTCTTTACTTCACTTATATTTACTACACATTTTTCTTGCACCTTTTGCATTTCTTTTATTCTCTCGCTAAATTTAATTTCAATCGCCTCTAATAATTTTTTTATTTCATTCTCGTTATGTTTAAGCGCCAATTCAAATTCACCTTTGTACTCTTCTAATAGGGCACCATTTTTGTTTATCACTGCTTGCATGTTTCGCATTGCAGAATCTATACCTATTATATATATATGTAACGCAGTCGTCACACATAAATCTTAACAATTTATTTTGATTTAGCACAGTAGATGCATATTCATCTAAGCCACAACACTTTGTTTTTAGGTGAAAAATCTTCCCGCAAACACCATCGCACCGTATTCCAGTTTCTCTGTTAATTGCTAATTTGCACTTATCACACGACATTTTTATTTTTGAGCTTTCGTGTATATTTGAATTAAAAAACAATTCATTGCTCGCTCGCACGTATTATAGTGTCTAAGCAAAATCAAAATATTGTTTTACTACTGCACATAAACCATTAAATTCAATTTATTTACAAATATCGCACGGAGCTAGTTAGATACACGTCCGAACTCGTTGAAATCAGGTTACAAATAGCACAACAAAGAGCTAATGGATTAGTACAAGAAGCTAAGGAAAGGCAAAAGTACCATTATGATAGAAATATTCAGAGTAAGGAAATAAATATAGGAGATTTAGTGTTAGTAAAAAATTCAGCAGGTCATAAGTTAGATAATAGATACAAAAGGCCCTACAGAGCAGAAAATATCGGTAGCGAAAATAATTACACTTTAATCCCGTATAGAATAGGAAATAATGATAAGCAAAAATTTTCCAATAACATAGAAAATAGCGATTTCATAAACAATAAGAAAATAATAATACACAAAAATAGACTTAAATTAATAGAATAAGAAAATTTTCAACTTGTAAACATAAAATACAAAATATAGAATTAATTTACTTACATTTAACTAAATAAAACTTTTAATTAAAATAGAATACTCATGCATTCGCCAAATGCATAAGCATTCTAAAAAAAAAGAAGGGAGATGTAGTGTAAACAGCCAACAATTGCAATGCCAAAACGTGTAAACCACCCTGTGACAAAATGTGTCTAAACTTTAATTCACACAAAACAGCGCATTTTTTAATTGTTGCTGATAGCGCAATTCCCACTACTTAATACATATGTGTGTGTACCGTGCGACTAATCCAAATTTGCGTTTCACATTTATTTAGGCAAATTTGCTGATACTGCATTTCCCACAGACGTCACAAATCAACACAAATATGAAGATACATATTTGTGTCGATTTGTATGTAGATATGTAGGTATGTAAAGTTTAAGTAAATATGTATATAAGACTATGTTTAGTATAAATTGTGTAGTACCGTGACGTTCCCAATTGCTACTTCACATGCCACTTCTCCGAGGACCTTTCCTGTGGCAGTACGCAATCTTGCTCCATGCAGTGGTCTTATCTTCTTGTTGACTAAATCAACGGTTGAGTGGGTTTGGAAATTTGGTCATCTGTTTCAGCTTTGTGTTTAAGACCAGCCGAGTTGGAACTACTTGGACCGGTGCTGCAATGACGTGCAATGTCACCTGGGTTGCTGCACTTTAAACGTTTGAGAACTCCAGCGTTTTTCTTTGCGATCCCTTGAGTGCTTCCAAAGTTGTGTCTATCCAGTTTGGCCTTTCTACTTTCACACGATGAGCTTTGTGAGGAAGTTTCCTGAGTCAATTTTTGGTACCATTTCTGCGAATGTAGGTTTTGTTTCAACATCCCGTATTCCATTGATAAACCTTTGAATCTTTACCTTTTCGGTTTATTCCACGGGTGCGTCCGCTTTTGTCAAATGAGCCAACTTTTCAACATCCGAAGCAAACTCTTGCATAGTCTCATTAGCTTTCTGGTGACGGTTTTGCAATCCTGTTTGGTGTATCTGCTTCATGTATTCGCTTCCGTATTGCCTTTCTAGAGCGCCCATCAATGTTTTGTAGTTGTTTGGTTTCCCTCTGAAATTGTCCGTAAGATCCCAGCAGCAGGTCCTTTTAACACTACGAACAATGCAGCAACTTTATCTTTGGCATTCCAGTTGTTCGCTGCTGACGTCTTCTCAAATTAGAGCTTACATACCTGGAAAGGAACAAAACCATCAAACGTTGGGGATTTTACCTTCGGAGAAGATATGGAAGTGATTGGACGGTTGAATTGTACTCCGGAATAGCATCCTTCAAGTATCTGCGATGACAGTGCCGCTCGTATCTTCCATTTTTATCCAATGTCTCGTCCCCATCAGGCACATACTCCTCCACATTAATTCCTCCCGACTCCATAACCTCTTGAAGTCGTGCTTGAAGTTCGGATTTATTACCCTTTGTAGTCAACCCACGGTTCTCCAACTCCACTTTGAGCTACTGGATCTTTAATTCAATTAATTTTCAAATATTCAGTATAGAAAAATGTCTTTTTACATTACTTTGCTAGTAGTACTTCACAACTAGATTGCTCGCGTACTGCACTGATAACGTGTTAGAATCAAACTGACTGACTCTTCTTCAGCTTGCGCCGCTTTTATACCCTCTGATGCCTCGTTCGCCTACTTGCCCCAGTGTCTAGACCTTCTCGAACAGTTGCCTATTTATTTCTCATTTCTTTGCTCATAATCAAGTTTGTCTTTTGTTATATGCGTGTATATGTGTGAGTAATAACTTCTGCACTCTTAGCTGTTGTTAACATGTATTTGTAATAACATCTGAGCTCTTATGACCTCACACTGTTGCCTTCAATGCAGATGTGTATATATGGCTATGTAATATGGGCCGTTTATTGCTGTGTACATGTATGTGTGTCTGTTTTCTCTTTGTTCTTCGCTCTTAGCTTTGCTGTTTACATGTATGTGTGGCTGCTTACTTCGCTGTTTTTGCGCATTTATTTACTAGCAGCATAGTGACTTATCGAAACTGCTAATATTCGCTACAGTATATTCCTTTCCCTTTTTAATTAACGACTAAGGAATTTCTACAAGCACATGCATATAGGGACGTTTATTCATATAAAGCTTCGAATATATAACCCAGTAGCTACCATCATACTACGGGAAACTATTTTCATCATTTGCTTGATTTTCTGTTCATATTATTCAATTATGTCCTTTGCTCTGCCAAGACCACATCACTTACGATGTCAGGGCATGGAAACTATTCCCCATTCGCGGTAGACCACTCGTCACTGAACTGGCTATCCTCTACATCATTGGGAAAAGCGTCTTTTTCAGTTGTTTTGTCTGGCGAAAGACTATCAGCCAATTCTAAACAAAAATTCCGTGCGGGGTTTTTCCCTTCTCCCATTCCTCGTATTCTAAATAAAAATTCCTTGTGAGTTTTTTCACTTCTCCCTTTCCTCCTGTACAAATGCGCATCCACGTATTTGTTCGAGGATTATTTAGGTGGAATAAAATGGAAGAAATGAAATAAAATCACCAAAAGGGGTTCGATTAATTCACTGACAATATAAAGCTTGTTTATTACAATATTTTGAGGGAAAAAACCAGCAAGTGTTAAGAGAGATTTCTTTAACAAAAGTTGTGAATATAAAAGTATGGCTTACAAAAAATTAGCACTTACGTGACGTGAGATGACACCGTGTAGCTTCTCTGGATTGAAAAGAGGACGAACCTTTTTGCAACAAAGCCTATGAACCCGCGATACAGCACCTTCGTTGGGTTTCCCGGCAACAAAGTTGCTATACCGCGGACTCACAGCGGTAAATGTAAATTACACATACGTAATACCACTCACACATGCCTGTGTGCTAGTTACTGCAAACATGTGTGGGTGGCAGTGAATTATGTTACGAGGAGGGGCAAATATATTTAGGTCTGTGACCTAAACATACCGGCCCCCTTGCCGTAAGCAACAAAGAAAAAGAGAGAAATCAAGGAACATCATGTCATCGCACGCCCGTAAGGCGATGCGTCGATGTGCAGATGCAGACGCCGTGTGATTGATCTCACGTTGCGCTCTCCTGTGGAAAGAGAAAGGAAATTTTTAAGTAAAGTACGTGGTTTTTAGTTCCGTGCAATATTTACTTAAAGATATATAAGAGTATGCGCGTTGAAAATTACAAAATATCTATATTGGGTGGGCTCCAGACACAACTAGGCCGAAAATCGTGGCTTGGTTGAGCAGCCCGCTGACAGTCGCGGAGGGTGAACCGCCGACCATTATATTGACGTAATCGTCGGCACCCAAAGTAAACAGCACCGGTGATGAGCGGTAGAACGTCGGATCGGGCAGCTTCATAAACTGAACTGGGGCAGATATCGACGAATCCATATTCGCCGTTGGGTTAATCCTGGCATAGTTCGCCACTACAGTGGCTTGGGTTGTAACTTTCCCAGCCACCCCATACTTCCCTCTCAATATTACCGTGCACCGCAAATGGTACGCTGTGTTGGTGCGTCTAGGCGGAGATCCTTTGCCAAATTGGCATCTATAATTGTGGTGGGAGCGCACGCGTCTACAAGGGCGCGGACCAAATGAAAACGGCCTCCGGCTTCAATGCGGACTATTGTCGTCGGCGCAATGGCGATAATTGATCGCGTTATGGTTGGTGCCACTAGTGTATCCCGGAGTCGCCCGCTCCTGAAGCTCGTAGGAGCTTGACGTTTCCGAAGGAGAGCTTTGTGGTTGTTGCGTACTTTAATCGAGGCCGCCCTCCCAGCAAATTAACGTGACGAGCGGGACGGACGCGGTTCCGCGTCGTCACGCTGTTTACCAGTAGGGCGGTGCGATGGGCGAAAAGGACGTGTATCCGCGCCATCCCCGTTTTGTGGGCGCACCAAAGGGCCGTGCATACTCGAACGGGACTCACGTCTCTCGTGGCGTAGCGGTGGTCGAAATCGCTGCATCTCTATGCCGCCTTTTTGTATCGTCGGGTTTATCTCTGCCTCATTGGCAAGCCTCTTCTTCCTCTTCTTCTTCGACCTGCTGTGCCCATGACTTGTATTGCTCAGCAACATGGATGGAGAGTACTCCATCTGAGCTAGCATCGTCGTCATCGTTATCACCGTGCGTTGGCAGCGGCTGGTCGTCGTCGATATGGAGCGTCGTATGATGTTGCTCATTACAGCGTCGGCATCGATCCTTGCTGGGGCATATCTCAAGGCGGTGAAATGGCGACAAACAATTTGGGCAATATTTATGTATTAGTACTTCGCGTAGACGCGCTTCGGTCGACATACGCCGGTATATCGGACACAATCTCACTCCGTGAGGCTTGTTGCATAAACGGCACGCGATGGTGAACGAATTGGCGCGTGCCTCCGTTTTGGAGCGCTTCAAATTGAATCCAGTAATTTCTGGAAATGGAAGCGTTTAATTTTATGGTCGTATTAGGGTTGTTGGGTGGCCAATGGTGTTTGGGTGGGGTAAAAACAAATATATCCCATATATTTTCGCGAAAGAAACGGAAAATTTAATTGAAATAAACGATTAAATGCCATAAGTAAATACTTATGTGCGCGAAGAGACGAAGAAAAAACGGATTTAGCACTCATCCATGCTATGTGGCTGGTGCTTTAGCACATTGACCACAGTTTATAATTCGATTTATGTCGGTAGATGTCGCCGACGTATTTCTAAAATTTATTTTAGATTTGTGGTGAACTTTGTTTTCACAGCAAGGGACCTGCCACCACAAGGAACGGTTCGAAACCTGGCTGAAAACCTATTACAATAGTTCGTTTTAACTATTCACCAGCATTATCAAAGAGTACTGTTGATAATGCTGTAGTTCGTGAAATTTGGTGTTCTTAGAATTTTAACTCTTTAATTTATTTATTTAATTGGAATGTTGTCGTGCATAATGTGTTTAGTGTGCGAAGCTTTTAACGTCGATAATGCAGTGCACTTTCTGTCAGGAATGTAGTGTAGACTTTTTAACGTTTGCTACACTTTTTCATTTCCTGAATGAGGAAACGTCATTCATCTACGACATGCGGTGAGTATAGTTACTGTTCATATAGTAAATTTTACTAATTTTAACCTTTTTCCTTTCTTTTCTTGTTTTTCTTTGTAGATTCTAATATATATGGATAGATATACCATGGAACAATAATTTATGTGCACACTTATTGCGTTCGGGAAGAAAGTTATGTAGGATGCATATAACAATTGCAGCGCTTCCATGCACTTCGGCCCACTGACTACGTAATTTGGGTATTGCGAATCAATGAAATCTTGTATGTGGTTAGGTAAATCCCTAGCAATTAATTTAACAAAATCGACTATGAAACGCCATAATTTAATTGCCCATGATCAATAAGATGTCGCTGCGCAATCTCATTTACTTTTGGTGCATTTAATACACCACAAACCTTGCTTAAGGTACCTTTGCGTGTTCGCATTATAGTCGCCTCGCCTTCACTGAAATGTAATAAAATCGGGAAAAAAATTGTAATCAATTGCTCGTGTAATGCTTCTGTAGACGCGGAATTTGGTGATATGTTGCCATTCGTATCATGCGCTTGTTTGGACTCACACAAATCACCAAACAAAATAATCAGTGCTTCGCGTATTTCAATTGAATAACTACCAAAAAGTGGGCGTATACGTATAGCCAATGAGACATGAAATGATTCCAAACGATCGCTAGGCAACGTTTGTAAAATTCGCGCTAAACCACGCATACTCTCCAATGGTATATTTATAAGACAATCACCAGCCGTATCATCCATACCCTCACGTAATGTCGTAACTGCAGCCTCTGTATACTTTCCAATATCATGCTCAGTCAAACTACCCACATAACCTAAACCCTATATGCTGATAACACCCGCTATTGCGTTAGGATCCCTCAGTTCTGAACTTAAGTGCAATATAATGACTGAAGATATCTCCCTACATGGCTTCAACGGCGCTAAACGCGAAAACAAACCTACAGCTGCTATACGCCGACCATCGTATGGTGATGATACGTATTTACTTACTGCGGTAACATGTTTCATTGTAGTCGAAGCAATTTGAATTTGATTTACTAAGTCAATAGCCATTGGCGTTAATAATTCAATATAATTTTTCAGTGCTGCTGGCTAATTTCGTATGCACTTTTAGTACGGTAGCTATTTGTTCCATTTCTAAATTGCCAAGGAATGCTTGACATGTTTCTAAAACGATTTGCCAGGGATTCAATTTGATTAGTTCCTTATTTGGTATGAAACCAAATTTCGATATTGTTGTGTTGGGTATTGAGTTGTTATTAGAGGTGTTATGATAAATTCTGGGTGTGATGTATTTATGGGATAGAGATTCAATTGGTCAGACATTTTATTAACGAGGCGTTCAGGGAAATTTTCATCGCGTGTATGCAGGAAGTTCACGCTTTCGCGTGTGATAACGACTATTTATTGATGTGCAGCAAGCTGTTGGATATAAGTTTATCCCATAGCTCATAATAATATTTTAAGAATGATAAAATATTTGATGGACGTTTAATGCAAGGTGGTTCGCTAGTGAATCAGAAGGAAGCTCTAGCATTTGCTGTCTTGCAAAAGCTGTAGATGCTGGTGCTGCTACCAAACGTGGTAATTTTAATGGTTCATTCAGTAAAGCATTGTAAGGCGTCATTTCTGATGCACCAGCTTCGTTTGCCACCCTTAATGCTTCAGATGCAGATGCGGGTCCTTTTGGATTTGTAGTATCTGCTGATTCCCAACATATTGGCAAGGCCGTAGATGTACTAACACGCGCTTTGAAATCAGGCTCAGTATCATCCAATGATGTCAATCGTGGTAAGGCTGTATTGAAAGCTGCCTTATTGGAGAGTTATGCTACCGATAGTTCTTTGATCAGACAAATTACTCTCCAGGCAGTACACACTAAACAAGTACATAGCATTGATGCTTTATTGGCGGCCATCGATGCTGTTACTCAGCAGGACGTGCAGGAGGCTGCCAATAAAGCTGGATCATCAAAGCTGTCTGGTGGAGCTGTAGGCAATTTGGCCAACGTACCATATGCATCAGATCTAGCTTAAATATGTATATATTTATAAAATAATTTATTATTGGCATGTTCTGTCAAAAGCTCGAAATACGATATGACCTTCAAAATAAAACGAATTAAAGCCTAAATAGGATAGTGCTTTGGATGTGATCTAAGATAGGCTACTGAAAGAGTGAATGCATGTTCCTGTATGTGTGGCTGATGATCTGCTGAACGGGCTAATTCTTGCAAAAGTAATAAAGTTTTTGATTCGGCTCTGATGGTATGAGTGTGCCCGAGTTAACGACACGTTCGATGACAGTTTGCTCTGGCAGCTTTTGATTGTTTGTAATCATACACGGTATGAAATTTGAATGGTTTTTTTTTTTTTGTTTTGATTAAAATTTTCAAAGAATGCTGTCTGGTGTAAAATGTTTTGAAAAAAAGTAATACCTTTTGGGGCTGTTGACAAATGTTCGTTATTTAAGCTAATGTTGCTTTGACAAGAGGACAAGTTAATTTATTTGTAAACATTTTCGTGAGAAATTCGATTGTTTCGAGCTATTTATTTGGAATTTTATGCAACCCTTTTGAGTTTTCAAATTTTAACAACGAATCTCATATATATTGAAATTTACCTTTCCAGTTCATTCTTAAAAGGGCGTTAGTTGAAAGTGGGATATGATAGGAAAACAGAAGTTGAATATTGCTAAGAGAATTCGAAGTGGAATTTTTAGGGTTTGAGGAAGTGGAATATTGTGCGGTTTATTTTCTTATTTTCTTAATTTTCGACTTTATTTATATTTGAATATTTTTTGAGTCGCTGGATATTCTGGTGACGATATGAATAAATTTCTTTGAGGATTTAACTGCTAATTTAATTGCGGATTCTGTGGCAGATAGTGAATCTGCGTTAGGGTATGTTGGCCTCGTTCCGGGGAACGAGAGCGGGGTTATCTGTGTGTAGGCCTTGTTCGGGATGAACGAAAGCTGGGTTATTTGGGATAAAGGAATATGGACTATTAAAGTTCATTTTCCTTGTCGTTGGGCGGAAGTACTACCAATTTCGCGATTGGTCTCGTAATTTGTCCCTTCATTGTATGGACGTCAACAACACGTACACGGTAATCGGAACCTGGGTGTGTGTTGACGACTCTCCCCATTCTCCACTCGTTTGGTTGGAGGTTATCCTCCTTTATGACGACTAGATCCCCGGGTTTTAAGTTCGACTGTGGATGTTTCCACTTTTACCGTTTCTGGATCTCGGTGAGATATTCCGATTTCCATCTTTTGCAAACTGTCTGGTGCAAGGCCTTCATTTTTTGCCATCGATTGACGATTGAGGCAGGATTTTCACTACAATCGAGTTCAGGTGCAGCTTAAAGATGCCCACCTACGAGAAAGTGGCCTGGAGTAAGCGGCTCCAGGTCGGAAGGGTCGTTGGATGAGGGACTGAGGGGCCTAGAGTTGAGGCAGGCCTCAATTCGACATAAGAGGGTAGTAAACTCCTCAAAAGTATATTTATGATCGGACGCGATATTTTTAAAATGGGTCTTAAAACTTTTTACCCCCGCTTCCCACAAACCTCCCATGTGAGGAACGCTTGGCGGTATAAAATGCCATTCTAAAATGTGATGGCTATATTTATTCAACGTTCCGTCCCTTGCTTCGCGCAGAAATGCTTTAAACTCGGATCGTAAAGATCGCGAAGCTCCGACAAAGTTAGTACCATTGCCGGAGTAAACGTTTTTCGGGCAGCCCCGTCTGGATACAAATCTGGCGAACGCAGCTAGGAAGGACCGGTACTAAGGTCGTTTGTCGCTTCTAGATGGATAGCTTTAATCCAAAAGCAGACAAACATATCCTTTTGAAATTCGGCATCCCCTCCCTCGGTAGGATTTTATATCAAATGGTCCCGCGAAATCTATCCCAGTGTTGGTGAAGGCCCTAGTAAAGGTGGTGCGCTCTTTCGGAAGGATCCCCATAAATTGCGTTTGTGTCCGCTTCCTGTAAATAGTACAGACCTTACAGTTGTGGATAACAGACCTTATCATGAATTTAACGCGTGGGATCCAGTACTGAGTGCGGATATGACGTAGCATCATCTGGTTCCCTCCATGCAGGGTGGTCTCATGAGAGGATAGAACTATAAGTCTGGATAACCTGCAAGTGTAAGGAAGGATAATGGGATGACTTTCGTTATGGAATGCCCCAGTCCGCCCCCCAGTTCCAATAATGCCTTCTTCGTCTATATATGGGTCCAGGGGTAAAATCTCACTCCAACCATTTATTAGCTTTCCTGACTTCAAATTTGCGTACTCTTCTTGATAATGTTGCCTTTGGCATATTGTTATCAATCTTCGTGTTGTTTTTTCTATTTCGTCAGGGGCTATCGAATGAGATTCCCTTTTAAAGGAGGCTTTAGTTTTTGGGTGTGTTTTCTGGAAAAACCGAAGAATATAGGATATTACCCGCAAAGCCCTTGGTAGATCGGAAAACCTATCCAGAATATCAAAGTTATTCGATATTTGTGTTATAATGCTCTTCTTGTGTTGGCCAATTTTCGTTGTCTTCTTGTAGCCAAGAAGGTTCCTGCCACCACAAAGGATTGTCGATTAGAGCGAGGAGACCTCTGCTCGCCAAATCTGCAGGATTTGACGCGGAGTCTACATGCCGCCATACTTTGTCTCCAACTTTGTCGACGATTTTCGTTATTCGATGTGCCACAAACGTTGACCACGAACATGGGGGCTTTCGGATCCATGCCAGTACTATAGTCGAATCTGTCCAAAGGGTTACTTTAATATTGGAAAGTTGCATATTTTCTATGGACGACTCTATGATTTCTGCAAGTAGGACTGCGCCGCAGAGTTCCAGTCGTTGCAATGATATAGTTTTGACCTGGGCATATAGTTTGACCTGCAATTAACAGATTGGTGAATACTCGATCCTTTGTCTCAACCCTCAGGAAAACAGTGGCTGCATATGTTTTTCCGAAGCATCGCTGAGTATATGTATTTCGCCGCTGTTTAGGTTTAGCAGTAAAATAGAATAGGTCGGAATGCGCGTTCCACTTAATGCCTAGAGCTTTAACCGTACTCGTAACTTCAAACTCTAGGAAGTCCTCTGTTAATAAATGCTGCTTCGGTATATCCTGCAGAATTTTCTTGCAGTTGGACGTCCATTTTCGCAATGCGAAACCTGCCGATTGCAATGCCGATGATATCTGATCCCTTGCCCTTATCGCAGTTTCGATGCTGTGTCTACCGGGGAGTACGTCATCAACGTATATACAATTTCGCAAGATATCTGCTGCCATTGGATGCGAGGTCTCCACGTCATCAGCCAGTTGGTATAGTGTTCGAATCGCAAGGTAGGGAGCGCAATTCACTCCAAATGTTACTGTTTTCAGTTCATAAAGGTTGATTGGATCCTTGGGGCAGTTGCGAAATACAATTCGCTGGAATTTTATTTGATTTTCATTAAACCATATTTGGCGGTATATTTTTCTATGTCGCTGTTAAATACGTACTTGAACAGCCGCAAACGTAGTATAACGATTGTTAGGTCGGATTGAAGAATCGGCCCTGGATATAAGGCATCATTTAGACTTTTGCCATTAGTGTTAGGACAAGATGCATTAAATATGACTCTGACTTTTGTTGTTGTACTTCCCTCCTTTATAAAGCATGGTGAGGGAGGAAGTAACAGTCGGTTGAGGCTGGCGGGATATTACTGACCTGTTGCATATGCAATAAGGTTTCATATTCGGATACAACTCTATTGTATTCCGTTTGAAGGACTGGGTTTTTCGCAAGTCGTGTCTCGTTGCGATAGAATTGAGAACACGCACTTCTCAATGAGGGGCCTAAGCTAAACTCTTTCCTAAAGGGTAAAGATACTACGTATTTGCCATCGTTGTTCCGAACTGTTGTGGATTTGTATAGCTCTTCGCAGTAAGTGTCATCGTTATTCATGCTCCTGTTCTTTGGAATTTCCTCTATCTCCCAGAAGGCTGCCAGTTGTTTATCTAAAGTAACCTCGTTGAAATATGAAACCAGAGTTTTATTTGTATCAACCGCACTGTTCGGCCTGTCAAAATCCAGCCGAACACCGTTTCCTGTGCTATTAATGCGTTTAGCACATCTTTCCTAATGCCGCCTAACATAATTTAGGGGTATATGTCTCCGCCCAGAATTAGATCGACTGGCTCATTGACAAAGAATCTTTTGTCAGCCAGTACTAAGTCAGGGAATGCTTGCCTAGTCATTGCGTTTATTTGGCAAGTTGGAAGATTCCCTGTTAATTGTGGTAAAACCAGCATGATCGTATTGATCTCGATTAATGGGTCTGTTGGTGACCGCAATTGTATGTTGCACGCTTCTTTTACTTGTGCAGACATTGTATTATTGATGCCCGAAACTTGGACATGCATGCGTTTAGTTGGCAGATTTATTAGGGCTCTCGCCCAATAGTCAACACCATTTAAATGAATATTTACCTGTGCTGTCCCTAATAGCACTCCTTTACTTGTATTTGCGAAGCATGAGTTCACATTATTAATCGAACTGTTTTCTTCTTCAGCATTGCGACGCGTTTAAGTATCCCTTGACGTTGATGCTCCGATCGTATCAACCGAATTTGGGCTGATTCGGAATGTGAAGCAGCGTATTGTGTCTTAAATGACATGTGGCACAGTTCACTTGACTAGGGCACTTTGTGACAGTATGTCCAGCCGAAAGGCAGTTTAAGCATCCGCGAATGCTTTTAATGTGCTGAAACCGTTTATTTGGCGTTAAGCGCAGAAATTTTTCGCATTTTGCGATTCGATGTGCAGAACTTTTGTACATCGTGCACGTGGGATTAGCTACACTAGCCTGATACGACCCCAATCGTTTCGACGATGTATCTGCCGAGGAACGAGAAGCTTGTGGCTTAGAGGGTTTTGAAACCGTATCCCCTCTTATATCTACGACAGTTTCCAACGTTTGGAATCTGCTGGATAAGAATTTATCTATGTCTGCCAATTTTGAAATTTCTCTTTTATTTTCTATGGTTTGTTCCCATAGAGCCAGTGTGGTGTCTGGCAGTTTTGTGGAGCACAAATACGTTAGAATTGCATCCCAGTTTGATATGTCAATCTTGTGATATTGAAGCGCTGAGATACAATTGTTTATTTCACGTTGCAGTTTTTTAATGGAGCTACCGCATTCACTCTCAGCTGCTTTTAAACTAAAAAGAAATTTTAATTGGGCATTGACCAAGATACGTTTGTTTTCGTATCGGTCACATAAATTTTTCCACGCTGTATTGAAACCGTCTGTCGTTAAGGAACACCGTTTCACTATTTCTTTGGCCTCTCCTTGGGTTTTTTGCCTTAAATAGTATAGATTTGTACTGCATGGAGTTTACTATTATTAATATATATGGCAGTGAACATGTCCCTAAAGGACGGCCATGAAATATAGTCTCCCTTGAAAATATCCGTATCACACGCTGGCAGGCGCACATGATATTCCATATTATCTGAGACTTCTACTTTTTTCTTTTTTTTTCAAATTCTTCCAAAAGCTCAGCTATTGTCGCCTTACACTTTAGGAAGCTGAAATAGCACATTTTATGCTTCTTTTTGATAGCTGATAGGTCCTTTGACTCAAGCTCTTATGAACCTACGAGCTTTTCGTATGTCATCTTCGTAGTTTCACACAGAATTTTTAACTCATCCCTTTGGTATATTAGGGAGTGTTTACTGTGTTGTGAAGGTGACGTATCGTGGAAGTCATTTTCATACTCCGTCACTGCATCTGCTTGGAGTGTATAGGTCTCCATTGTGTATAAAAATGAAAACCGATAAATTTATAAAAAAACTAAAAAGAAATGGCCTTTGCAGAGAGTAGTGAGTGAAAATGTTGCCAAAGGACCGAAACTTGGAAGTTATAATAAGATAAGTGAAAAGATTTGGTGTAAGCGTATGTATACATAAATTTACCAATTAATTGTGTAAGCCGATTAGTTATCGCTAAAGTGAAAAAAGGACTGTATTGAGGCTTGTGTGCTAAGTGGGACAATTTCGTGGTGGCTACGGCGCGCACACACGTAATTGTTAAAGAATGTGGTAATGCAGATTTGCTGATGAATTGTCTAAGCCAATAAGTAATGGCTAGTGAAAAATAGTGTAAGTGACAAGAAAAACGAAACACTCGTTACGGACCTTTTGGTAATTTAACCAAGGACTGTGAGCTTTTAAAAAAAAATAAATGTAAGGCGCGATAACCTCCGAAGAGATCTAAGGCCGAGCTTCTCTTCCAATTTGCGTCGTGCTCCTCTTGATTTTTCCCTACAAATTGGCCGGACGGGACCTACATGTTTTATGCCGACTCCGAACGGCATCTGCAAGGCAGATGAGTTTTCACTGAGAGCTTTTCATGGCAGAAATACAATCGGAGCGCTTGCCAGACACTGCCGAGGGGCGACCCCGCTTAGAAAAATTTTCTTCTAATTGAAAAATCTTATTTCTAAAATTTTGATGTTGCTTTGCCCGGGAGTTGAACCCAGGGCATACGGTGTGATAGGCGGAGCACGCTACCATCACACCACGGTGGCCGCCGAGCTTTTATATCACAAAATTATCAGTCAAAACTGATTTGTGTATTGCCGCAAGTGAGAATAATAATTCTTCAATTTTTTAAATAATTGTACAAGGAATAAGCCTATTGGCCACCCAAACAACAACAATATGTGCAGTTTAAAAATAAGTGTACTTTGCACTGTAAAAACAAAATAAATTGCAGTCGTACTGCCGGTGTAAATGCGAGTGATTTTGTGGAAAAATTTATTTAATTGACTTTGTGCAAGTAAATTAAATTAAAGTTGGGTTTAAATAACTTAACAAATCAAAATTTAAATATGTGAAATGAAAATTATGGAAAAGGAAAATAGAAAAAATGGGGCAAAGCGGTGTTTTAGGTTATGTTAACCTTTCGAGCAGTGTTGTGCTACCTTGAGCTGTGTCCGGACAATCTTACCCCGGGTGGAGGATTGTTCCGGATAGTCACAAGGCGTGATGCACAAACTTTAAATAACTGCGTTAATCGCTTTTTCCAATTTTGCACAAAATAAGACCTCGCTTCACAAAAAACAATCACTTGCACGATTTAATAGAAAGAACCACTACAACAATTTATAATTTTATTTTGAGGTTTTTATTAACAAAAAAAAAAAAAAAAAAACACTACCTAGCACGGAATAAACCACGTACCTTTTGATTAATTGTTGATCCGTAGTGAGAATCTGTAGTTTGTGGATGTCGTTGTTGTTGATGTTGGTGTTGCCAAAAGGTTGTTGTGTGCAAACGCTGATTATTATATTATCACGATTATAATGAACTGCTTCTTCGATGTTCTCTAAAGGAGTGGAGTGGACTGTATTGTAAAATATCGGGTTCTCTTATTTTCGGCGCAGATGGACCGTGGTGGCAACGGCGCGCACCCACGTATTTGTTCGAGGATTATTTAGGCGGAATAAAAAGGAAGAAATGAAATAAACACACAAAAGGAGTTCGATTAATTCACTGACAATATAAAGCTGTTTATTACAATATTTTGAGGGAAAAAACCAACAAGTGTTAAGAGAGATTTCTTTAACAAAAGTTGTGAATATAAAAGTATGGCTTACAAAAAATGAGCTCTTACGTGACGTGAGATGACACCGTGTAGCTTCGCTGGCTGCTGGATTGAAAACAGGACGAACCTCTTTGCAACAAAGCCTATGAACCCGCGATACAGCACCTTCGTTGGGTTTCCCGGCAACAAAGTTGCTATACCGCGGGCTCACAGCGGTAAATGTAAATTACACATACGTAATACCACTCACACATGCCTGTGAGCTAGTGACTGCAAATATGTGTGGGTGGTAGTGAATTATGTTACGAGGGGGGCAAATATATTTGGGACTGTGAGCTAAACACCTCCTATTCTGAACAATGTTCGAAAAAGAGGAAACCGGTTATGGGAGAAAAGTAGGTATTATGAATTTGAGGGAGAGTGAGATTTCTTTGCCATTTCATAGGAGTTTTTTCACTAGTTAAATTAATGGGGATTGCATGAAAATAGTTTAAGGAAATTCGTTCTTTTAAGAAAGAACACTTATTTGTACAAATTTGTGCTAAAATATGCATTTACATTCTACCACAATATTCTCACTGTTAATACAACAACAACAACAACCACAATATTCTTTATTTTAAGTCGAAAAGTATATCATAAGCAACGGAAGAGCTCTTTGTATATTTGATGCAGCCACCCAGAAATTGCGCAAGGATTTTTTAAGAAGGCTTAAGTAGATTTTGGCATATGGGGAAAGGCGAACTCAACTCGACGTGGCCGCCAGAAAATTGCTTTGCAGAATGAAAACAGGCAACTCCGGCGGATTTGTGTTATCCCGCCGTCTTTTTCTTATTCTCCTCTGTTGATGTTGCTGAGGCACCAATTCATTACTCATTTCAGTGAATACCACATGAAATGCAATAATGTGCATTGTTTATACCCTATTTCTTAATTTCAAACAAATTCGCAACAATAATTCAACTTTTTAAACAAAATAAGAAATGCGCCACGAAATTTCAATTGACAAAACAGCTGACTTCGAAAATTCGAAATTACTATTCCCAAATTTTTCTTCTCCCTAGGAGAAAAGAATTGGAGGAATTTTTCCGCGGGAATAAAAAAATCCGTGAGAACAAAATTCCGCGAGAATATTTAGAATTGGTCTGAATAAATTTTTTAATAACTAAACTAAAAATTTAACTTAAATGCGTGTTCCGCATATAGGTGTGAAATTACGCTTTTGCACGTAATGCTATGAAACAAATGATAAATTTCAATATTTGAGTTGCAGAGACAAAATAAAAAAACAAAATGTATCTATTATTAAAGGGCTGTTTCGCAAAGAAAGAAACGAGTTTGCAAATTTTTCCTAATGGAAACCTGCGTTTTCAAAAAAGGACCATGAAAAAAATGAATCGCTTGCTTATCGCAGAGTTTTTTTAACCTGTTTTGATTGACGGATGTGCTTTAGTTTTATTTCCGGTCTTTAACCCTTTCACTACTGCGGGGTTTGATTTTTCTATACTGGTGCGCGGAAATATATATTTTATATGGTTTGTCAAAAATATCACAAGTTTACAAATTCAGGTCAACTTTTGGATCTGAGCAGATAAGAGCGATTCTTAACTATATTTGATATGCTGAATTCGAATCTGCATTCAGTTTTTCAAGATTGATTCTAGTTTCCGAGATCTCGCATGATAGCACCATTGTGCTGTTATAGCAGCTTTTAAATCGTGGTACTGCTTGATAAGTAAGTAAAAATGGCAGAATGTTCATAAAAGTATGAACATATAACTACGCCGCTCTAAAATAAGTAAATTTATACAGTCCACTAGAATTTAAGATAATATTGTCAAACATACATACTTACAAAACAAACAGGATAAGGTACCTAAACCTATCACACATACACACACATACAGTCCACTTGAGGAAAGATAAGTATAAACAACCCTCATACAAAACAGATGGTTTCTTAATATTCAAGCAATGCCCTTGAACAAACAAACAATAGAATCAATAGTGTTTAAGCCGCCTCCTTCATAATTTATACGGCGGCGAAATCCTTATGCGCAGCCGTGCGCGGCGAATGGAAAGGCGCCAACGCGCATACACTACCATCGTCAACAATTATATATGGCATTCGTCAGTCAATCATTATTAGCCGGCAACCGCGGACGCGCTCCTTTTGTATAGTTATATATACACAACATTTATATCTAATTCCTTTAAACATATGCGTTTGTTTTTGAAGTTTTTAATTAAAGTGTAATAATTAAAGTAATAGAAGCTGTGTAGAGTGAACTTGAACAATTATAACGTTTTAAGAAAAACCCCAACAGCTTTTTATTTAGCGAAGTGAAGAGTGTAGCGAAGAAAGACCAAGTGAAAGTTATTCAAATAGAACAATAGAAGCAAACAATAGAATAAACTAAGAAGACATTAAAATTAGTCCTTTGTCTAACATTAGATACACAAACGCACTTACAAGTATAGTTACGTTTAGGTAAGGGTAGTTTTAAGATTTAGTATATAAGCAAATGTAAAATAGTTTAAGACTCAGAATTAAAATATATTCTAAACCATCAAAACCATTATATAAAAATAAAAATGCAGAGACAGTGTTGCAAAGTTGATCTAAAGTGTTTTTGTCACGTTTGTGGTGGTTATATGATTAAAAAAAGTGGCAAAATAATAACAAATGCGCTCAAAGATGCGTATCTGCACTACTTTGGTTTCAGAGTAGCAGACAGTCATAAGTCATGGATACCGAAATTTATTTGTAATGCATGCAAAACAAAGCTGTATAAGTGGTCATCGGGAGAACGTGAGTACTTTTCCTTTTCAATGCCAGCGCTCTGGAGAGAACCTAAAAACCATAAAGATGATTGCTACTTTTGTTTGATGAAAGTTACGGGTATAAATGCAAAAAAATTAGCAAAATATAATTATCCTGATGTATCATCAGTATCCAAGCCAGTTCCACGTACTGCTAATGATCAATTGCCAGTTTATCGAAGTATAAGTGCAAACGTCCTGGAAAATTTAACTCCATCACCCCCGAGCAGTGAAAGCGACTTTGTCATGGAAGGGCCACATTTAATTTTGCAAGATGAACTAAGCGATTTGATTCGTGATTTGAATTTGTCCAAACAAAAAGCAGAGTTGCTAGGATCACGGCTGCAGCAATGGAAAAATCTAGACTCTCGAACAAAAGTTACTGTATACAGAAACAGAAATGAGGCACTTCGACCGTTCTTCAAAAAAGAAGACAACATAAGTTTCTGTAACGATATTAATGGTTTATTTAATGAAATGAATGCACCCTACGATCGAAACGAATGGCGTTTATTCATTGATGGTTCCAAATACAGCCTAAAAGCTGTTCTTCTCCACAACGGGAATAACAAACCATCTATTCCGATTGCTCATGCAGTACAAACGAAGGAATGCTACGAAACAATACGGAAGATCCTGTGCCTCATCAAATACAATGATCATAAATGGAAAATATGTGGTGATCTAAAGGTATAAGCATTAATTCCAATTAAATCGAAAACACTTATTTTTTATATTATTTCAACAGGTTATTGGCATCTTAACTGGGATGCAATCTGGATTCACCAAATTTTGTTGTTTCTTATGCTTTTGGGATAGCCGCGCAACTGAACATCATTATGTGAGGAAAGAATGGCAAAGTCGTACTCAATATGAGCCTGGACAGCAAAACATCTCCGCTGAACCACTTGTAAATCCACAAGACATTTTCCTACCACCTCTTCACATTAAACTTGGTCTTATAAAGAACTTCGTCAAAGCGTTAAACCGTGAAGGACCGGCTTTTCAGTACTTAGTCAAGTTGTTTCCTAAATTGTCATATGCAAAAATCAAAGAAGGAATATTTGTCGGACCTGATATTAGAAAACTAATGGCTGATAAAGAATTTACAAAATGTTTAACGCCCGATGAAGCAGCCGCGTGGGCATCTTTTCAAAATATCGTTCACCACTTTCTTGGTAATCACAAATCCCCTAATTTTGAGGAAATTATTGGCGATATGTTGGAAAATTATCGCAATATTGGAGCTCGGATGTCTCTAAAGATGCATTTTCTGCATTCCCATCTCGATTTTTTTTCCGAAAACTTGGGTGATACGAGCGACGAACAGGGAGAGCGGTTACACCAAGATCTAGCCAACATTGAAAGACGATACCAAGGATTTTGGGATGAAGGCATGATGAGCGACTATTGTTGGACTCTAATACGCGAAACAGATACTAAACAATACAAAAGGCAAAGTTCCACCAATCTTCATTTCTGATTTGTTACTTTTAAGTTAATAAAATGAATATTATTGGACAAAAATCTTAAAAAATTAATTTATTGACTATATTAAAAACTAGAATCAATCTTAAAAAACGGAATGCAGATTCGGATTCAGCGTCATAAATTGACTTAAAAACCACTTTTAGTTGCCCAGATCCAAAACCGTGTATACTTGTGTATTCAAAGAAAAGAAGTTTTGAACGTACGTGTCAAATTATACGGTTAAAAAGGTACATATATATCCCAGCAATACTTTGTACATGATGTATCATACAGTTAATTTTTTCCTTTTGCAACGCCGTAAACTGCAAAAAGTTTGATTAAATTACAAAGATAAAACTGATAAAGCGAGTGAATCAGGGACTTGTTTCACTGAAGGAAATATAAATATTCAGCCCAATTTTAAATATTTCTTCGGAATTTTTTATTCCCGCGGAAAAGTTCTTTAAATTCTTTTCTCTTAGGGAGAACAATAATTGGGGAATAGAAATTTCGAATTTTCGAAGTCAGCTGTTTTGTCAATTGAAATTTCGTTGCGCATTTATTATCTTGTTTAAAAAATTTAAAAGTTTAATTATTGTTGCGAATTTGTTTGAAATCCAAAACCGTTTTAAGGTTTCGTAAACTCCAAACGCAACGTAAAGGGGTTCCCTTCAGTTATGACATACATAGATTTCATATCCAACGATAATCAAGATATTGCAAATTTCTTTGCACATTTTTTCAAATCTAATTATTCCATAGACGGCTTTGATCAGTCACACAATTATCCCTATCAATTTCACTCTAACAAGTTAATCACTACGCCAACTATCTCTCATGAAGATGTTTTATTTTACCTCAGGACCTTAAAGGAATCTTCCAAAAGCGCGCCTGATAGGATTCCCACATGCTTTTTAATAAAATGCGCAGATTATATTTATAAGCCTTTAACTAACTTGTTTAATCTATCTTTGAAGTGTGGAGTCTTTCCGTCAGCGTGGAAAGAATCTTTGCTCATTCCTCTTCATAAGAACGGGAGTAGGTCTCTCATTGACAACTATCGGGGGATAGCTAAGCTCTCCGCTATTCCAAAATTATTTGAAGCTATTGTTACCAGTCAGCTCACACTTCCTATCTCTACATCAATTGCTAGCTGCCAACAGGGATTTTGCAAGGGACAATTCACAATTACCAACTTGCTTGAATTCACAGCTCATGTCGCAAATGGGTTTCGAGAATACATGCACACGGACGTTGTATACACAGATTTTAGTAAAGCGTTTGACAAAGTATGTAGGTAGGTAGGTTGAACTGGCCGGTCCAAGAGGACCTCACATAGACTGATTGAGTCCGTAGTGTTACCAGAAGTTTGTTTTAACGACCAAACTGAAAAACCCTATGAAAAACCAGGACCTATGTTATAAAATAACTCCGTCCTCTTGGCAAATACTAGAAGTTTCCTAGGACTTAAGCCACTTGCTGCTTCTAGATCTGACAGCTGTATCACTCCTAATAGCTGGAGTCTTAGCCTGGCAAGTGCAGGGCACGAGCACAGAACGTGCTCGATCGTTTCCTCCTCCAACCCGCACTTCCTACATCTGCTATCACTGGCCAAGCCTAATTTAAAGGCATGTGACGCCAGAAGGCAGTGTTCAGTCAGAATACCCGTCATGAGTCTACAGTCCTCTCTTTTTAATGATAAAAGCAACTGTGTTAGTCTAAGATTGTAAGACCTACACATAATCTTCGACACATTACAGCCCCGCGCTTGAACCCACGCCTTTCCCGCTTGGTCGATCATGTGCACCTCTCGCCTTCGCTTAATCTCGCCCAATCTAATTGGGACATCTACGGAGCAAGCTTCAAGGGATGCGTCCTTTTTAGCTAGTTCGCCCGCTTTTTCATTCCCATATATTCCCATATGCCCTGGGACCCAATATAGATGTATGCTTCTCCCTATCCCAATTCTCTCCAGAGACTGATTACTCTCTAACACGCATTTAGATGCTGTGCTATGCGAGATTATTGCCTTAATTGCTGCTTGACTGTCAATATAAAAGTTAACACGGTTGCAGCTTAAGCTATTCTCTTCCAGGGTTTCTACTGCTTTGGTTACGGCTAATATTTCTGCTTGGAAAACACTACAGTAATCCGGCAGCCTGTAGGATCTGCTTATTTCCGGATCAGCGCAGTATACCGCAGACACTACTCCTTCCAATACTTTGGAACCATCGGTGTACACATGTATCGCCTCGTCCGCCATTTGCGCACCCTTGCGCCAACCGTCCACCTCTATTGTGGCCTTAAGATCTCCCTCGAAACGCAAATAGGGAATCATGTAGTCTGTTCGTCTTGTGATTGATGACGCTATACTACTATGGCCATATGGTCGGCGCTCAAGCTGCCCCGAAGCACCGAGCCTGGTTGCGGTCGTTAACGCTTTGTTCTTTGCTACCAGGTCTACAGGTGGGATGTGCAGAATGGCATACAGTGCAGCCGTCGGGGTTGTTTTCAGGGCTCCCGATAGTCTGCATACCCCCTCTAATTTTTTGAGGTATGTTGTTTTTTGTGTGGCTTTCCACCAAACAAGAACTCCATAGTATAGAATAGGGCTTACAATCGCTGTAAAAACCCAATGATAAAGAGAGGGCGATAGGCCCCACGTACACCCGAGCATTCTTTTACATGCATAGAGTGCCGTTGAGGCCTTCTTGACCCTCTCCTCCACGTTGAGCTTCCATGACAGCTTACTGTATAGGATGATTCCTAGATATTTTGTGCAAGGTTTCTCCTGTAAGGTCACCCCTCCTAACTTAGGCCTGGTCCAATTTGGGACCATGTACGTCTTTGTAAACAAGACCATATCCGTCTTCTCCGCATTGACTTTCAACCCGACATTAGATGCCCAGATATGAATATCCCGAAGCGCCCGATCCATCAAAGAACTAATCGTTGGAAGGCACTTTCCACTTATGACAATTGCAACGTCATCTGCGTAAGCCGTAAGTTTTTACGGGTCCCTCATCGAATTGCCTGAGCAGTTGGTTGATGACCAGCGTCCACAGCAGAGGTGATAGCACCCCTCCCTCGTACAATCCCCATTGTGATGTAATCTTTATGCAATTTAACATGCAGGATGTACTTTAATGTAATTAAGACCATCAATAATCGCCCATTTTGCAACATTATTGAAAGCCCCGGCAATGTCCAAGAAGGCTCCTAGAGCATACTCCTTATATTCCAGGTATTTCTCTATGCTTATTACCACCCTATGCAATGCGGTGTCTACCGACTTGCCTTTGGTGTACGCATGCTGTGTTGTGGAGAGCAGCTTTTCATCCACATTGGACTTTATGTACACATCTATCAGCCTCTCAAAGGTTTTGAGCAGAAATGATGTTAAGCTAATAGGTCTGTAGTCTTTGGGATACACGTGACCGATCTTCCCCGCCTTTGGTAGAAAAGCTACACGAGCAGTTCTCCAAGAGTGCAGTACATGATTCAGTCTTATGCACCCATCGAATATTATTTTAAGCCATTCCACGACCGCCCCACTTGAGACTTGTAGCATGGCCGGGAATATACCAGGCCCAGACCCGGCGATTTAAACTTAGAAAACGTCTTCACTGCCCACTCGATCTTGGTATCGGTCACCAAGCCCGGCACTACTAGCTCCGTGATCGAAGTGTGAGTGATGTCTGCTGGCTCTTCTAAACCGTCTCCAGATGGGAAATGTGTATCGAGAAGCACCTCAAGGGATTCCTCACTATTACGTGACCATTCCCCGTTCTATTTCTTTGTGGCCCTGGGACTAGACGTCCTTGGGTAAGCATTGGGGTACCCGGTGTATTTGGGTATGCGGCCTGGCAACATGGCGCAATGAAACCCGTCGGGGGGTTGCCGTCGCGGAGACCAGACCATCTAGGAAAGTGGCACCGTCCCTGGCAGGAGCTACATTGGGCGGATGTCGCAAACGTATATATTCTGTGCTGGCAAACGGTGCAAAGGGAGGTAGGGACTAAGAGTATGTTTCCCTGACCTACGCAATTGCTTGCTGAGCAGCAGGGCTGCTGGAAGGTAGCCGGGGGGGGGGGGGGGGGGGGGGGGCTAAGGCGCAGACTACGGGACGTCCTAGGGCGTGAACAGGAAGGAGCCACAAAAGATTTATAGAAGTTACGTGGACGTCTGGTTTCGGGGTCTAGCCCAGAACAACCTGTCCGATGCAACCATCCCTTACACGAGACACACTGACAAGAGTATGACCGTCCTAAAAAGATCGATACCTTCCCGGAGCAAGAGAATATGGAGCAGCCCCGCTGCAAGGAGCTGCTGGGATAGGTGAGGTTGATAAATGGGTTTGGAGAAGCTGTATATTGCGCTGGCAACCTGAAGGGTTGCGCTACACAGCCCCTTGAATGTGGTATTTTAGTCGCCTCTTACGACAGGCATACCTACCGCGGGTATATTCTGACCCCCTAACCCGCTGGGAACACCCTTGCTAGTCGTAGATAAATGCTTGGAATTGTATTTATGATTAAATGACTAAATGGTTCGGTCTCTAGCTAATTTCTGTTGAGAGAGTAAACTTTAATGTCCCTTCCCGACCTTCAAGACATTTTAAACCTCTCTACCTAAAACATTGTAGAACAAACTTTGAATTATAACTCCCACTCTCGCACATTTGATGTTTCGTACTCGATTTTTTGCATTAAAAAATCTGTTCTTTCCTCTCTTAATAGTAACTAACTATATTCATTAACATATTGAACTCAATTTCTACTAATTCTGTCCATTATATGTATGTATATTTATTACTAATACGTTATTTATTTTACTTAGCTGATGACGTTTCCTCTGTAGCTGAGCAGTTTTAGATCTCGACGATTAACAAACCACTGCCTTACAACGACTCGGCATGAACAGGATTAGCCTGGTTTCATTGGACCGCTTGAGGGCAGTGCACTGTCACAACGTACATTAAAAAAAATTAAGAAATAAAATATAAACCTTGCACAGTATTGCATTTCATATGGTATTAACAGTAATGATTGCTGTCACAGCAAAATCAACAGAGCAGCATAAGAAGAAGAAGACGGGATGACACAAATCCACTGGAGTTGCCTGCTTCCATTCTGCAAAGCAATTTTCTGGCAGCCGAGTCGAGTTGAATTTGTCTTTCGTCATATGCCAAAATCTGACGAATTAAAATGTTGCGGGTGCTGAATGAAGCCCAAATGACATCACGCGCCATTGAAACAGCCCACGTCCAGGTACAGTAAACGCCGTATATTGCTTACTTCCTTCCTCCATAGGGATCTGCCAGTAACCGTTTTTCAGATCCAGGCTACTTATGTACTTCGCGTTTCTTAGCCGGTCTAGTATGTGTTGGATCCGCGGTAGTGGGTATGCATCGGGGACTGAGCGTGCGTTGAGCTGGCGATAGTCTATACATAACCTCCACTTACTATTCTTCTTCTTTACGAGTACGATCGGTGCACTATGCGGGCTTCGCGATGGCTCGATGCACCCCTTCTCCTATAGCTCGTTTATCTCCATATCAATGGTTTGCTGCATCTTCGGATTCCGTGGAAAGTATCTTTGTTTTTATCACGCATGATTATTTTATGCGCCGTGATATTTGAGGTACCAGTAATATTTTCGAAACTAAGCATCTGTTCGTCAAGGAAATCCTTAACTCTTGTAGTGTTTTCAGACGGGCTTTGTTGGTCCGTAGTTAGTCCTTCCATTTCGTTTACACCGGGCTCGCCTGCCTCAGTTATTGTCCTGCACATAACCGTGTCTTTGCTTGCCCCTTCTGCTTGTAGCGTTGCCATGTGACCGCCGAAACATAATGATGTGTTTGACCTGGCAAGTATGTCCATGCCGATGACAACTTCTTCTATTAGCCCTGGAAGAACGAGTATTTCGCTGTTGTACTTCTCTTTCTCGATCTCTACGTCTGCCACCATTACTTCCTTTATCGTGCTGACTCTACCATCGCCCAATACCACTCGGCTTCGTACCTGTTTCAAAATCGCCTTACATAATCTCCTCGAACATGTCTCACTCATAAAACTCCTTGTCGCTCCTGTATCTACTGTTGCTGTTACTTTGCAGTCATTTATCTTTACGTCGGCCAAAATACGCCCTCCTATTTGCTTCAAAATAGTTAGACCTCCCGAATTTGTACTGCTGGAGACCCCACCCCTCGGGTCTGATCGAGTCTCCGGTCCTTTCCCGACGATACGCGGCAACAATTTTTTGTGAGAATGTCGAACCGACCACATTCCCAACAAAAGTCTCGACGTTCATTGCGGCACGCATAGGCACGATGTCCGTTTTCACCACATCGCCTGCACGCGGTCCTGGGATTCGTATACGTTTGTCTTGTTGGTGGGTTACTTCGCTGTGTATTGCCATTGCCAATCCTGCTACTAGGCTCTACATCTGGTAATTCTTGTATGAAAAAATGCCGGTCATCTGGACGCCTTGCTGGAAGTGCTCTTGCCACTACTCTCTGCGCATCTCTGCCATTCGTGATATTTTCGAAGTCCTCTGCCAGACTCACCAAGCCTTCGAGCGTCTGAAATTCAGTTCGTTTTATATATAATTGATACTCACTGCGGCAGTTTCGGTATATTCTTTGCAGTCTTTGTTCCTCGGTGGGGTTCGCGTGTCTCATAAGGTTCTGTAGTTCCAAAACGTAATCCTTGAACGACTCTCGTGGTTGTTGTTGTTGTTGTAGCAGTCCTTCGCCCCACCTAACAGACGCGACCGATCACAAACTGTCATCAATATCCTCTAACGGGAGTCCAAGGAAACTTAGACGTAGACTACGGGGCGCCCTTGGGCGTGAACAGCAAGGAGCCACAAAAGATTTATAAAAGTTACGTGGACGTCGGGTTTTGGGATCAAGCCCAGAACAACCTGTCCGATGCAACCATCCCTTACACGAGACACACTGAACAGAGTATGACCGTCCTAAAAAGATTCTTTTCCGGCAGATGCAGCAAAACCATTTCTCAGGACCGGGGTCAGGAGACGGACCCGGATTGGATTCGATACCTTCCCGGAGCAAGAGAATATGGAGCAGTCCTGCTGCAAGGAGCTGCTGGGAGGATGACAATTTGTGGGAGGGACGAAACAAATTAAATGGGGTTACACTGAAATGACAGTCCTTGGTCGGGAAAAATCCCGAGTCGCTCCGGTACATAGAACCGACTGCCTTGGGAAGCGCCTCTCGTGGTCGTTGTGTTCGCTGAAGTATCTCGTCTTCCAGCCTTTCGAAGTATGTTGCGCTCAAGAAGAAGCGTAAAAAGTCATGTTTAGAACTGTTCCATTCGCTCCAGTGACGATTATTGTTCCGCAGCCATACCAGGGCTCGGTCCTTGAATAATTCTGGTAGCGCTCGAGGGAGTAAATTAAGGTGCACTTCATATCCCTCCGCCAGCTCTTCTACTCTATCGACGAAACTCAGTGGGTCACCCTTGCCATCGTACTTAATTCCCCATTTTCGTGCTCGGTCCATTACGCAGAGGGTAGACGGAGGTTGAGTCAGTTGTCCTGCAAATTGATATGACATATTAGGTATCGTAGGTATGCTTACGCTTTCAATATTGTTGACCGGGGTCGCTGGTCGACTTCCGGAAGCGGTTCCACTGTTGCCTTGACCGTCTTGATTGGTGGTTAATGTTGTTTTGGAATGCTTTGTTTCCAACTCTGCGAAACGTGTTTCGTACCTCGGATTTTGGTTAACAAATTGGGCGAACTCCTTCCTCAACTCATCGACGGTTGTGCTATTGTTGAATCCAAACTAGGCCGCGTATGTCAAAAGATCTTCTTTCTTCAGGTAATAAATCCAATTTACCTTGACCATGTTGTTTTGTTATATGTTCCGATAAAATAAAATATATGTCCCCTTATATGTATACTTTTCAATTATAAAATGAATTATACAAATTTATACATATTAAATCAATTTACTTATACATATATGTACATACATTTGGAATTAAATATACTATCATACAAACATTTTAAAACATATATAATGATAATACATATTAAATTATACATAGGAGATGAAAACTTTTATCGCAAAGTGTAAGAACCCACATAATACATACTTACGTATAAGCGAACAAATAGAAATGGAATTATCAAACGATAGCGAACACACATGCGTACAAATATACATTTAGGATGCGTTGCTTAGTTTTAAGAACTTTTATTGTAAATCAACGGAAGCCGACTCAAAAATGGTATAAAAGGAGCGGCAAATTCATAAGCAAAGCACTCTTGGCTTAGAAGTCGTAGAGTGAGCTATATAGTGGGCTGTATTAAACATCCACTACGGAGCAGCTGGTGGTGTCAAACTTCAGCTGTTTATGCTAGGTATACCGCCGAGTCGTGTAAAACGCTCGACGACTACGCATTTTACTAGGGATCCGGGAGTTGTGTAAAACGCTCACCGATTACGTATTTTACTAGGGATCTGGTGAGTTGTGTGAAACGCTCACCGATTACGTATTCTACTAGAGATCCGGTGAGTTGTGTGAAACGCTCAGCGATTACGTATATGCACCAGGCATACCACCAAGGCGTGTAAAACACTCGGTGACTAAACGTATTATAACCACATACGTATATATATATGTATATAGATTTTATTATTGATTGAAATAAATCATCATTTTATAACGTTAACTAACATCTTTTATTGTATAGGCGAACCCATTCGTTGAGTTATACCCCAGCTATAAACCCGACTAACGGGGTTCGTTACAAAGCCTTCTTGAAAAATCCTTGCGCAATTTCTGAATGGCTGCATCAAATATACCAAGAGCTCTTCCGTTGCTTATGATATACTTTTCGACTTAGAATAACGAATATTGTGGTAGAATGTACATATTTTAGCACAAATTTGTACAAATGAGTGTTCTTTCTTAAAATAACCAAGTTACGTTAACTATTTTGATGCATTCCCTTTAATTTAACGAGTGAAAAAGCTCCTAAGAAATGGCAGAGAAATCTCCCTCTCACTCGCATTCATAATACCTACTTTTCTGCCATAACCGGTTTCCGCTTTTTAGAACATTGTTCAGAATAGGAGGAAAGAGAGAAGTGAAAAAACTCACAAGGAATTCTTATTTAGAACACGAGGAATGGGAGAAGGGAAAAACCCCGCACGGAATTTTTGTTTAGAATTGGGCTGATAGTCTTTCGCCAGACAAAACAACTGAAAAAGACGCTTTTCCCAATGATGCAGAGCATAGCCAGTTCAGTGACGAGTGGTCTACTGCGAATGGGGAATAGTTTCCAGGCCCTGACATCGTAAGTGATGTGGTCTTGGCAGAGCAAAGGACATAATTGAATAATATGAACAGAAAATCAAGCAAATGATGAAAATAGTTTCCCGTAGTATGATGGTAGCTACTGGGTTATATATTCGAAGCTTTATAGGAAGAAACGTCCCTATACGCATGTGCTTGTAGAAATTCCTTAGTCGTTAATCAAAAAGGGAAAGGAATATACTGTAGCGAATATTAGCAGTTTCGATAAGTCACTATGCTGCTAGTAAATAAATGCGCAAAAACAGCGAAGTAAGCAGCCCCACATACATGTCAACAGCAAAGCTAAGAGCGAAGAACAAAGAGAAAACAGACACACATACATATACACAGCAATAAACGGCCCATATTACATAGCCATATATACACATCTGCATTGAAGGCAACAGTGTGAGGTCATAAGAGCTCGAATGTTATTACAAATACATGTTAACAACAGCTAAGAGTGCAGAAGTTATTACTCACACATATACACGCATATAACAAGAAGGCAAACTTGATTATGAGCAAATAAATGAGAAATAAATAGGCAACTGTTCGAGAAGGTTGTTCGTGAAAAGTCTAGACACTGGGGCAAGTAGGCGAACGAGGCATCAGAGGGTATAAAAGCGGCGCAAGCTGAAGAAGAGTCAGTCAGTTTGATTTTAACACGTTATCAGTGCAGTTCGCGAGCAATCTAGTTGTGAAGTACTACTAGCAAAATAATGTAAAAGGACATTTTTCTATACTGAATATTTGAAAATTAATTGAATTAAAGATCCAGTAGCTCAAAATGGAGTTGGAGAACCGTGAGTTGACTACAAAGGGTAATAAATCCGAACTTCAAGCACGACTTCGAGAGGTTATGGAGTCGGGAGGAATTAATGTGGAGGAGTATGTGCCTGATGGAGACGAGACATTGACAAAAATGGAAGATACGAGCGGGACGGTCATTGCAGATACTTGAAGGATGCGATTCTGGAGTACAATTCAACCGTCCAATCACTTCCATATCTTCTCCGAAGGTAAAATCCCCAAGCGTTTGATGGTTTTGTTCCTTTCCAGGTATGTAAGCTCTAATTTGAGAAGACGTCAGCAGCGAACAACTGGAATGCCAAAGATAAAGTTGCTGCATTGTTCGTGGTGTTAAAAGGACCTGCTGCTGAGATCTTACGGACAATTTCAGAGGGAAACCAAACAACTACAAAACATTGATGGGCGCTCTAGAAAGGCAATGCGGAAGCGAATACATGAAGCAGATACACCAAACAGGATTGCAAAACCGTCACCAGAAAGCTAATGAGACTAAGGTAAACATTCAAAGGTTTATCAATGGAATACGGGATGTTGAAACAAAACCTACATTCGCAGAAATGGTATCAAAAATTGACTCAGGAAACTTCCTCACAAAGCTCATCGTGTGGAAGTAGAAAGGCCAAACTGGATAGACACAACTTTGGAAGCGCTCAAACGATCGCAAAGAAAAACGCCGGAGTTCTCAAACGTTTAAAGTGCAGCAACCCAGGTGACATTGCACGTCATTGCAGCACCGGGCCAAGTAGTTCCAACTCGGCTGGTCTTAAACACAAAGCTGAAGCAGATGAGCAAATTTCCAAACCCACTCAATCGTTGATTTAGTCAACAAGAAGATAAGACCACTGCATGGAGCAAGATTGCGTACTGCCACTGGAAAGGTCCTCGGAGAAGGGTCATGTGAAGTAGCAATTGGGAACGTCACGGTACTACACAATTTTATAGTGGCTGAGATTTTTGGTGAAATCGTAATTGGAGAGGTCTTCTTAATAGACCAAGGCATCAAGATCGACATGCAAAGCAAGACGAGGAGATATAAAAACATGGATGTGCCCTTCAATTTCGGCTACCAGAAAAGCTACAGCAGTAAACGAGTGCTGGTGGAGGAGAATCAGCAAATACAACCAAAATCGGAGGCAGTCATCTGGGCGAAGGTTAATAGAGATTATGGGACAAACCTATTGTGTGTTGTAGAGGGGCAGCGAATAAACGAACACCAAATATACTTGTACGAAAAGCCCTGGCTATAACAAAACAAGATGGAAATATTCCGGTAAGAGTACCCAATGAGTTCAAATCACCACTCAAACTTACCAAAGGAGCTATATTGGGAACATGCCAAAAGGTTGAAGGAGTTATTAACTGTGAACAGCTCCAGGAAATCGTTTCAACTAACGAGATTGATCTTTCAAATGACATCACGGCATGGACGGAGGAGCTAGAGGACGATTATCAGAGTAAACAACACAATAACGCAAACATATTCGGCCAGGATGATTCCAAACGAGGATGGTTCCAACCAACGTTGTGAAACATCAAATTTACACTGAAGATGCGAGGCCGATGCATGAAGCTCTTCATATTTGTGTTAATTTGTAACGTCTGTGGGAAATGCAGTATCAGCAAATTTGGCTAAATAAATGTGAAACGCAAATTTGGATTAGTCGCACGGTACACACACATATGTATTAAGTAGTGGGAATTGCGCTGTCAGCAACAATTAAAAAATGCGCTGTTTTGTGTGAATTAAAGTTTAGACACATTTTGTCACAGGGTGGTTTACACGTTTTGGCATTGCAATTTGTTGGCTGTTTACACTACATCTCCCTTCTTTTTTTTTTTAGAATGCTTATGCATTTGGCGAATGCATGAGTATTCTATTTTAATTAAAAGTTTTATTTAGTTAAATGTAAGTAAATTAATTCTATATTTTGTATTTTATGTTTACAAGTTGAAAATTTTCTTATTCTATTAATTTAAGTCTGGCGGCCACCGTGGTGTGATGGTAGCGTGCTCCGCCTATCACACCGTATGCCCTGGGTTCAACTCCCGGGTAAAGCAACATCAAAATTTTAGAAATAAGATTTTTCAATTAGAAGAAAATTTTTCTAAGCGGGGTCGCCCCTCGGCAGTGTCTGGCAAGCGCTCCGATTGTATTTCTGCCATGAAAAGCTCTCAGTGAAAACTCATCTGCCTTGCAGATGCCGTTCGGAGTCGGCATAAAACATGTAGGTCCCGTCCGGCCAATTTGTAGGGAAAAATCAAGAGGAGCACGACGCAAATTGGAAGAGAAGCTCGGCCTTAGATCTCTTCGGAGGTTATCGCGCCTTACATTTATTTATTTATTTATTAATTTAAGTCTATTTTTGTGTATTATTATTTTCTTATTGTTTATGAAATCGCTGTTTTCTATGTTATTGGAAAATGTTTGCTTATCATTATTTCCTAATCTATACGGGATTAAAGTGTAATTACTTTTACTACCGATATTGTCTGCTCTGTAGGGCCTTTTGTATCTATTATCTAACTTATGACCTGCTGAATTTTTTACTAACACTAAATCTCCTATATTTATTTCCTTACTCTGAATATTCTATCATAATGGTACTTTTGTCTTTCCTTAGCTTCTTGTACTAATCCATTAGCTCTTTGTTGTGCTATTTTTAACCTATATTTAATTTCTTTATCATAAGCTTCATGATTATATACTGGGCTAACTGTGTTTTCTTGTAAAAATTCGTAAGTCTGGGCTGTTTTTCCAAAAATTAGTTCAAAAGGGAGGTAGCCGTGAACTGTGGAGGGTGTTGTATTGTAACAATATGAGAAATATCTGAGATATTCATCCCAATCGTCTCTATCAATGGATATGTATGGACGCGCATATTCATTAAATGGTCTGTGGTTACGTTCCACTGTGCCTAAAGTTTGATGGTGATAGGGTGTTGAAGTTTTATGTTTTATTTTTAGAAGCTTGCATATTTCTTCAAATAAATCATTTTTGTATTCGCTTCCACTATCCGTTATTATTGTTTTCATGCACCCATAAATTAGGATACAATTCTCAAACATAGCTTTGACTATTGTTTTTGCATGTTTGCTAGGTATTGGTATTGCAACCAAATACTTAGTCAGGTCACATACTATGGTGACTGCATATTTATTTCCGTTTTCTGACCAGGGAAGAGGACCAATAGTATCGATTTGTACTATGTCGAAAGCTTTTGTGGGCGTTTCGGTTACAATCATAGGCTCTTTCAAATTTTTATTTATTTTATTTTTATTACAATGTACGCTTTTTTAAATATAAATTCGTATATGATTTTTCATTCCTTTCCAATAATATATTTGTCTTATTTTGTTTGTCATGCGATTTATTCCCGGGTGGCCACCAAAAAACAGGATCGTCATGATATTTATGAAGAATTTCTTTAATTTTTTCGTTATTTGTCACATGCATAACCTCCGGAGTTAATGCTATAATTAAATTTTTGAGAGCTTTGGTACCTATTTCTTTAAATGTGTCTAATTGAACAATTTGTCTCCTAAGGACAACTGTATTTTTTTAATTCCCAAATCGCCGGCTTCTTCCATAAGCCTGGTAAAGAATTGGCCTAAGTCAATCTTCGTCTCGACAACTAGGTTTTTATATTAATTTCGCTACCAATTTTCTTTCCTTTTTTGAAATATAATTTCGGAGGATCGAAAACAAGCTGGACTAGTCTTTTTACTTCACATTTATTTAGCGCTCAGAGTTCTCATTGTGACTTTTTTTCTTCATTTTTATTACTGCAATTCTTATTAGTTTCTGATCTAGTCGTAACTTTTAATATTTTGCACGCTTTTATTGATATCTCTTTTAGGTCTTTGAGATCTATGCGTGATAGTGCGTCTGCTACATAATTTTCTTTTCCTGCTATATACACCACCTCGGAATCATACTCTTCCAAATCCAACCTGATTCGAGATAAATTTCATGAAGGGTTTTTCATCGAAAATAGAAATGTTAAGGGTCTATGGTCTGTTTTGATTAAGAATTTTCTACCATCAACGTATGGTCTAAAATATTGTGACGAATACTAGCAACACTGAGGGGTACTATCATCTCTAAGCCGATACTAAGAGTGACTCGTATGCACATAACCAAATTAATCATTATGTCTACACTTATGTACGTACACGAAGCGGAGAAGCAACGCACAACCCCATGCATATATCTGAGATACTCATGAAAGTATGCAATAAGTGTGCGCAAGTATTACTCACATATACACGCGCAAGGGCTATGAGAGAAGCTATAAAAATTGTGTATGTGTAGTAGTAACTAGTAAGTTCTGGAAATAGAAGTGCTTAGAAATATGCCAGCGATGGAACCGGACAATATAAAAGCCAGCAACAGTAGAGGCACGACAATCAGTCTGATTTAAGCAATCTATTAGTTGCGAAGTATAAGTGTTACTGTAAAGTACTTTAATAAAGGCCATTTTTCATTATTAAATAGTGAAGTTATTTATTCAACAGTTTAGTGATTCGAACATTAGTAGAAGGTTGCAAATAAGAGGAATTGCACTAAATTCGTTACAATTAGAAGAGGAATTGTTGAATAAATTCCGAAGACTTCGAATACAACTTGTACATGGCAAAGTTAAGTGAATTAAGGATACAGCAACTTAAAAAGGAGTTGGAAGCCCGTGGATTGAATACAACCGGCAATAAGATCTATGGAGTCGGAAGGAATTAATGTGGACGATGATGTCTTTCATCCTAATGGGGACGAGACAACAACAAAAATTGAAGAGAAGAACGGAAGTCCGAGTCCAGTCGCAAGCGCCGAGAATAATGCGATATTGGCTTTGTTATCACAGATATCGGCAAAAATGGAAACCCAGGAAACACGCATAACAGAAATGTCATCACAAATATATCATCCCAACTAGAATCTCAAGAGAAACGCATAACATCCAAGATGGAAACTCAACTGGAAGAACAGAAAAAGTATATGTTATCACAGATGGAATCCCAAGAGACACGAATAGCATCTAAGATTGAAGCACATGAGACGCTTATTTCCGAAATGTCGGCACAAATTTCAGCACAGATATCATCTCAGATCTCCACACAACTAGAAGAGCAGGAGGTCCGTATATCATCTAAACTGGAAGCGCATATGGAAGAAAAACTAACACAGTTTCATGAAGGCTTCAGTGGTCGACAGGATAAAATAGAGGCAGAGATGGATGCTTTGAAAGATAGGATCCATGAATTACAATTGAACCGCCCAGTCACTTCAACGTCTAATACGAAGGTAAAAACGCCAGTCTTTGACGGTTCTGTTCCTTTCCAGGTATTCAAGCTTAAGTTTGAGAAGACGTCAGCAGTGAACAACTGGAATGCTGAAGATAAAGTTACTGCACTGTTCATGGCATTGAAAGGGCCTGCAGCTGATATTTTACAAACCATTCCAGAGGGCGAACGTAACTGTTATGAAGCATTGATGGGCGCTCTAGAGAGACGATACGGAACTGAGCATAGGAGACAGATATACCAAATGGAGTTACTGAACCGCTTCCAGAGGTCTGGTGAAACATTGCAAGGTTTGCGTCGGATGTTGAAAGGCTGGCACATTTAGCGAATGCGGGCGCACGCGTGGAATACACTGAAATGGTAAAGATTCAGAGCTTTATAAATGGCATACGGGACGTCGAAACAAGGCGAGCTACATATGCAAACCCAAAGCCAACATTCGCAGAAACGGTATCACATGCTTTGATTCAGGAAACAGTGGCGGTTCTGTGAAAGTCAGTTTTCAAAGCACGCCGTGTGGAAGTAAAAAGGCCAGAGTGGGTAGACGCAATTTTAGAAGCTTTAAAAGGAACACAACAGAAGAATAATGGTGCAATCAAATGTTTGAAGTGCGGAAACTCAGGTCACGTTGCTCGTCATTGCAGCACCGGTCCGCGTAGTTCCAGCTTGTGTGGCCGTAAACGCAAAGCTGGAGGAGATAAGCAAGAGCGAGTCAGATGTAAATATCGAAAACTTGCTCCAGCTATTAAATGTCCTGTGATATCTGTATCGCAAATTGGAAGGAAATCAAGCAGTCTTACCATAAGAAGGAATGTGGATGGCAAGGAGCGTGTACTGATTGTAGATACGGGCGCATCTCATTCTTTGATTCGATCTGATTTAGTCAACAGGAGAGTAAAACCTTTACCTGGAACAAGGTTGCGTACGGTCACAGGCGAGTATAACCAAGTCCAGGGAGAAGTAATATGTGAAGTCTTAATTGGGAAGGTCATGGTTCTACACAAATTCATTGTGGCGGAGATTGTTGATGAAGTCATATTGGGAGTGGACTTCTTAGTTGACCATGACATCAAGATCGATATGCAGAGAAGGGTTATGCGTTGTGAGAATCAGGATGTACCACATAACTTTAGTTTGGAGAAAGGGTTCAGCAGTAATCGAGTACTGGTGGAGAAGACTCGAAAAAGACCACGAAAGTCAAAGGTAAAGGTTGATGGCTCGAATGGGCCAAATAAATCAAAACCAAAGGTACCTGCGAGAAAAACACTGGCATTGAGAAACCCTAATGGACGCACTAAAACGACTGAAAGAATTTTCCAGAAAGAATGCAAGGGTGGTTTCAAGCCAGCGCGTACTATTGTTGTGAAACGTCAAGACGATACTGATGATGCAAAGTCAATCCGTCAAGATCAAGCTCTGCGAAGTAGTTCTTCATTGGCCAAACAACAGAGTGCGAGGGAACGATCCAGGATAATGAGTAGTAAGATTCGGAAGGTTTCTTGGAGGGAGATTTGGTACTGTTATACAACCCTCACCGGCGGAAAGGTGTTCCATCCAAATTTCGGTGCAGTTGGGAAGGCCCGTACAAAGTTGTGAAGAAGATCAATGATACCATCTACCGCATACAAACCATTGGGAAACCACGAAATAGAAGAGTGGTACATTTGGAGATGCTATCGGCGTTTAGATCAGGAAATGTGTCTGATCGGGACGATCAGACTTAGGTGGAGGGCAGTGTGACGAATACTAGCAACACTAAGGGGTACTATCATCTCTAAGCCGATACACTCGTATGCACATAACCAAAGTAATCATTATGTCTACACATATGTACGTACACGCAGCGGAGAAGCAACGCACAACCACATGCATATATCTGAGATACTCCTGAAAGTATGTAATAACTGTGCAAGTATTACTCACATATACACACGCAAGGGCTATGGGAGAAGCTATAAAAATTGTGCATCTGTAGTTATAGTTGAGAAATTTATAGCTAACTAACTAGTAAGTTCTGGAAATAGAAGCACCTAGAAATATGCCGGCGATGGAACCGGACAGTATAAAAGGCAGCAACAGTAGAGGCACGACAATCAGTCTGATTTAAGCAATCTATTAGTTGCGAAGTATAAGTGTTACTATGAAGTACTTTTATAAAGGCCATTTTGCATTATTAAATAGTGGAGTTATTTATTCAACAGTTTAGTGATTCGAACATTAGCAGAAGGTTGCAAATAAGTGGAATTACACTAAATTCGTTACAATATGTTATGGTCCAATGAATGGCCGCTAATTCTTTATCAATTGTTGCTTTTTTTATTTCTCCTTTTGTAAATGATCTTGATGTGTAGGCAATTTGTAGTTGCCTTCCTTCGTACTCTTGACTCAAAACTGCTGCACATGCATAACCGCTAGAATCTGTTGTTATACAAAATTCTTTACTGAAATCGGGATATTGTAGAATATTAGGGCCTAATGCAGCCTTCAAATAGTCAAAGGATTTTTTACAATCCTCTGTCCAATCGAAAAATACATTTTCCTTGCAGTCTTGTTAATATTCTAGAGTATTCTGCAAAATTTGGAATAAAACTTCTGTAATAATTGCAAAATGCGACGAATCTTTTTGCTTCATCCGCATTTTTAGGAGTTGGATAGTTTTTAATAATTTCGAACTTATTGGGGTCTGGTAAAATTCCATTGCTTGTGCATTTATGACCAAGGTAAGTTACTTCTTGGCTGAAAAATAGACATTTGGCCGGATGTAATTTTAAATTATATTTTCTGCGCGTGCATCCCGTAAATTTTTAATCATATGTTTTTCGGAGCATCCCAATGCGACTAAATCGTCTATGTATAAAAATGCTTGTGAAGGTCTTAAGCCTGCGAATGCTAACGTCATCATCCTCTGGAATGAGTTTGGAGCCACTTTAAGGCCATAAGGTAATCTTTTAAAACGATAAGTACCGTTATCTGCTGTAAAGGATGTGATATCCCTTGACTCTGGGCTGAGTTCCAGACATTAAATCCAAACATAAAAAATATTTGGCTCTTCCTTATTGATCTAGTATGTCATCAATTCTTGGCAACGGGAATTTATCTGCAGTTAGTTTTTTATTTACTTGTCTGTAATCAACAACCATTCTCCATCTTTTTTCTTGGTTATTTGGAAGTGATTTTTTGGGTACTAATAGAATCGGACTATTAAATTCTGAAACTGAAGGTTCTATTATGTCATCTTTTTAATTTCCAATGTTTTTTATTAAATAAAATATCAGGAGCTATTCTGTTTTTGCGCAGGCTTGCTAAAACTTCTCTTGATTTAATGAATCTTTCTTTTTCTACCGAAAAAGGCATTGCCACATTATCACATTTTTACAAGTGAGTATACTTAATCACTAAGAAGACCTTACATAATTTTGCCTACAGAGGGCAGCGTCAGTATTTACAGAGTAGAAGCGAACACCTGATTGGTTGTTCGCCACATTCGTTACCTTAAATGCAGGCTGCCGTACTTTTACACTAAATGATTGCGTTTACCGAGCTTCTTATTCTATTCCACAATAGATGGCAGTAACAACGCAACTCTTAAGGTTGGTACGCAACCATTTTCGGATAGCAACCGACACTTCCTCTTTTCAGTGGATTACAGCTTCGGCCAACCTGACTATAATCGACTCGATTATTTATGAGTTTTTCTATTTACATATTATGTACTTATTCTAGCTAAACCTAATACATGCGAGAAGTTTCGCCTGGGTGTTGCTGAGGGCTATTCAAGCTCTTTTTGGTCTGCTGACCATCTTCTAATGCGCGAAGCTTCAACAATGCGATCATAGGGTAACTGAGTTAATTGGCAATTCTCAATGTCTATAATTACATACCGATCATGTGGTAATATTTTATGGATCGCATACGGGCCCCTGTATTTCGGTATAAGTTTTTTATTAGTTCCGACAGTTGTATCGGCATTACGTAATACTACGAAATCACCTTCGGCGTATGTCTCAGGTTGCTTACTACTTTTGGAGAAGTACCTTAAGTTGTATTCTTGTGATCTCTCAATAGCTGCAAGGGCTGATACCCGAGTTGTCTCGAGACTCGGTGTCCCGTTGACTTCTTGTTTGTCCTCGATATGTTCTACAGCGCCCCTCTGTTCTACGCCGAACAGCAACACGCTTGGAGAGTGCCCAGTAGTAGAGTGTGTGGTATTATTTAAGCTATATTCAGCTTGTCCTAACATGACTGACCAGTTGGCGTGATTTATCGGCTCAGTAATTTTGCTCAAAACGGCTTTGGTGACCCTATTTACTCTTTCTACTTGACCATTCGCTTGCAGCGAGGCGGTGGCAACTTTGACATGAGATACATTATTTTTTAACAGCTATGCGCTGAATTCGAGAGAAGTACAACAAGAGCCGCGGTCTGATATTAACCTCTTCGGTCTACTATAGTAGCTGAAGTATTTCTCGAGACAGGCTATGACTTCTTTTGTGCTTGTGGAATTTACCGGATATAGACGGACAAATTTAGTAAATGCGTCGATTACCACTAGGATATATTTCCGCTTTGAGTTGACGGAAGGCAATGGACCAAAGTGGTCGACATGTATGGTATCGAACGGTATATGTTTTTTTTGAATATTATGCAGATTGCGCTTGTTCACATTAGCAGGGGCAGAATACATAATGCACTTGATACAATTTCGAATGAAATTTTCATCTTTATCCCTAAGTTTGGGTATCCAATAGTGTTTTTTTATTTGATCACATGTCTTGTCAATGCCTAAGTGACCGATTTTCTCGTGAATCAGCCTAATAACGTTGTCTTCCATATCTTTTGGAACTAACATCTGCAAGTAACCCTCCCCCTCTCTCCTAAAGACAAGGCCATCCGCTAATTCGTAGTTCAACACAGACCCCAGCTCTAGTTTCTCCCGTAAATTTCTTATGGAATCATCTCGGTATTGTGAGGCTTGAATATAAAAGTCAACTTCATTGGCGTCAATAGCTGATACAAGTTCGCATGGTTCAGCCAACATATTTGGCACACCAGCGAGGGCTACAAGTGATTCGGACGTGTTGGCGGTACCAGCTTCGGTGCATCGGCTAAGTGCATCAACATGCGCCATGTTTACTCCACCTCTGTGCAGGATTGTGTAATTACAGTTTTCAAGTTCTAGCGCCCATCTGGCTATCCGCGGGTTAAGCTGTTTTTTACTTAAAGTCATCGTAAGCGAATTATAGACTCTGAAGCGACGTAGTGCATATATGATGGCTAAGGTCTCTAGTTCAAAGCTATGGTATCTCGCCTCTGCGGCCGTAGTAGCTTTTGAAAAATACATAACCGGATGCAGACGGCTGTCCGTTTGCCTTTGTAGCATAACCGAGCCGAAGCCCGCCGAACACGCATCACAGTGCAACTCTGTCTGTTTCTTTGGGTCATATATATTTAGCACTGGTGCGGCCGACAGTTTGTTTTTTAGCTCTTCGAAAGCCTGCAGAATTATTTTGTTTTCCCGTGTCAACTTTTGCAAAGGGCCAGAGATCCTTGCAAAGTTTTGAATAAACTTCCTAAAGTAAGAGAAGAGTCCCAAGCACGTCTTAATCTCCTTCTGATTCCTGGGCAGCCTATATTTTCGAATTGCTTCTACATGTGCGTCACTGGGTCGTACGCCATCTGAACTAACGGCATAACTTAGATAATCGAGCTTATTAAACCCAAATAAACATTTATCGAGCCTTAATTCTAAACCCCTCTCTCTCATCCTCCTAAGTACTCTGCCCACAAGCTCGATATGAGCTTCAAAATCTTCAGTGTTGTGAATATATAGCTGGAATACTGCGGGTGCGTTCTTCAGGCCAAATGGCATACGAACGTATTCGAATTGACCATACGGTGTTACGAAAGACGTATATTTAATGGAGTCGGCTGCCATTTTCACATGAAAGAAACCGTTTCGCAGATCAAAAGTTGAAAAAAAATTTTTCCCCCCAAGTAACCGAGACAATCTTCGATTAACGGAAGCGGAAAATTGTCACGAGCCGTCAATTTGTTAAGCGGGCGATAGTCAACGCACTTGCGTATCTCGCCACTCTTTTTCCTCACTAACACGATCGCAGAGGCATAAGGTGATTCGCTTGGCCTGATTATGTTTTTTCTTAATAGTTCATCTGTTATTTTTCGCAGTTCGGCTTTTTCATGATGGGACAGCCTTCTTGGCGCTGAATGTTTCTTTCTTTTCGGTTTCTCTTAGAAAACATAATAATCGAAATTCAATTATTATAAGCCGGTGTCAAGCTCATGAATTCTTAGATATAAGTATAAACTGAACACACCATTAAACAAACATACATAGGAATGGTTTGTCGTCGACCAGTCTAATTTTCATTTCATAGTCATATGGACGAACATCAATACCTGTAGGGTTCACATAGTTATCGACTAATGTTTTTTCTAATTGTGCTATATTCTTTTTTCCAAGGGCGCTGTTTATCTTTACCTCGGACACAGATGCGCTCAGCTCATTGAAACTACCTTCAGATGGAAATATATCGAGTTGGCACAATCCGTCAGTAGGAGACCCCTGAGACATCATACCCGTGTGTGATTGGTTTATCTCACCGTCCAACTTATCATTGGATCCATTGTTGTGTGACTCTGAACAACCCTCTGCAACCTTAAGACTACATGCACCATTTGGATCAAGCGCACAACAATAAGATTTTCCATATAGTAAATGATTATATAATTGATTTGGGTGATCTATGCCGCCATACTAAGTGAACATAAATGAATATTAAATTTTTTGAGAAAATCTCGACCTAAGATAAGAGGAACTTCCATGGTGTCATCGGGCACCACATTTAAGACAATTGTGTTAATTTTATTTTTAAACTTTATTTCAGCTTTGATTTTTCCAAAAGTTAACAATTTAAAACTTCCTAAACATCTATAAATTGATTGTACGGGGGTTCCGTCAACGTCTATTGGTACTGCGGACTTCCGAACGAAGCTAGTTGGACTACCGGTATCGAAGAGACGAAAAATCTATAAATTTTTTGCACTTAATCTTTGTGGTGAGATAGGCGACACTTACCATGTTCATAGGTCCTACCATGTGACAGCAGGTTTCCTCATCCATATCTTCGGCCCCACTGGCGGTGACTGTGGCTACTGTTTTCTTCCGTGTTAGTACTTTTCTCGGAAAGGTGCAGCTTCGGTGATCGTGACCCATCTTCCAGCAGCGGAAACAACTGCCATCCGGCCCCTTCTCATAGGGGCATTTACTTTGAAGTGCCCCATACGGGTGCAATTAAAGCATCTTGTTTCAGGAAATGCGGCTTCGCCTTTAGTTGTTATGGGCTTGGACAACTTAGGCTTGTTGGCAGCTTCTCGATTAAATGAACGAGACGAGAGGCGACGTTCATACAAATCGAGTGAATCTTTAAACTCTTTCATTGTTCTAGCATTCAGTAGTATATAAACTTCTGGTGTATTGTCCTGAAGCCCATCGACTATAAAGTTGATTAACTCAAATTCATCATTATAATCACACAGCGTTGCGATATTTTCCATTTCTAATACGTACCGACGCACACTGCTCTTCCTGACCCACTTGTGATTCGCTAATGCCTTATAGACTTCGGCACGACTCACCACACGCCCGAACTCTCTCACCAGCAGCGCCTTTATTAGATCAGCGTAGTTCAAAATATCTCTGCTTAACAAAAGTTTTGCATCCCCACAAATCCAGTTGCACAAACAAGTGAACTTGAAAACCTCGTCAGCTCCCACCATTTGCATTATCCTTTCAAAGTTACGTAAAAAGTCATGGACATTGTATGTCTTATTCTCTCCATCGAATTTCGTAATTGTATGTTCAATATATCGTAAGGTTAAGCGCTTGGACAAATTCGACCTAATGGTGCCAACGGCATTATCAGTATTTGTGTCTTGGTATTGGCGTCTTAGATCAGCAACGGATTTTTCGAGTTCAAGAAGCTCTTTCTCTTTTTTCAAAATTGCAATTTTTTGGTCAAACTCGTTTTCTTCTCTTACCCCTGAGATGATTGCGTTGAGCATTTTTGTGTCGGATTCAATGCACCTGTTGACCGAACCGGTGGGCGCGGTGTTATTGGCGTCAATTGTAGCGGTGACGTGGGCAGCAGTACCAGCAACGGTGGCCTCAGTGTTAGTGACGGCGGCAATGTTTGTTATGACTAGAGTATCAACAGCGGCAGTTTCGGCAGCGGTGGTGGCGTCGGCAATGGCAGCAGTTTCAGCAGTGGCATCAGTATCGGCGGACGTAATGGCATCGGCAGTAACGGGGACATCAGTGACATCATTTACGGCAGCATCAGCAGTGGCCGGAGCACCAGAAACAAAAGCGTCGTCGGCAGTATTTCGATCATTTACATCAGGTGAATCAGAATTCATATCAAAACTCGGGGCAGCGCTCACTGGGATACTAGTGGAAGGGACCTGACCAGCTCCAACCACATTTTGCAGCAATCTCCGCAGTTGCGTTGCCGTAGCTGTGTATGGAAACTCCACCCCAGCATCATTTAGAACATTGATCAACTCCTCACGAATATTCATTATATATGTATGTATTTTCATTACGTTTGAAGCACGCAAATTCTACCCCACACCTGAGCTTTGATTTCCAATGTTTTTTATTAAATAAAATATCAGGAGCTATTCTGTTTTTGCGCAGGCTTGCTAAAACTTCTCTTTATTTAATGAATCTTTCTTTTTCTACCGAAAAAAGACATTGCCACATTATCACATTTTTACAAGTGAGTATACTTAATCACTAAGAAGACCTTACATAATTTTGCCTACAGAGGGCAGCGTCAGTATTTACAGAGTAGAAGCGAACATCTGATTGGTTGTTCGCCACATTCGTTACCTTAAATGCAGGTTGCCGTACTTTTACACTAAATGATTGCGTTTACCGAGCTTCTTATTCTATTCCTCAATAGATGGCAGTAACAACGCAACTCTTAAGGTTGGTACGCAACCATTTTCGGATAGCAACTGACACTTCCACTTTTCAGTGGGTTACAATCTTTAATTAATTAATTTGCTTGTTTATTAATTTCACTCTTATGGGCTTCTGGTATTCTGTAGTTTTTTACGTAAACCGGGTTATTGTCTTTCATATGAAGTTTTTGTTTGTAAAAAGTATTAGTAGTAATTGGTTCTGTTTCTAATGAAAAGATGTCAATGAATTCTGCACATAATGCGTTAAGTGATTTAATTGCAAACTGTGGAAAATTTTTATTAAATTTTTCTAATTTTTCTTTGCTGTTGGCCTTATTTTCAACTTTATTATTTTTTATTATTGTATAATCACTCAAATTTTCTTTGCGTATATCATGTTTCAACTACTATATGGTTGGCTCATCTGTAAAATAACAAAACATGTCTGTTCAAATTGCCAAAATCTGTGTATTGGTGTTGGTGCGAATGGTATGGAATGGAAACATAAAATTTAGCAGTTTTTGTATGTTTAAGAAAATGTTGCAAATGTGTTGGTTTCATTTTGAGTTTGCCATCTCCTTTTGACAATCCCATCGACCATGCAATGAAATAAATAAAATCAGCTGACGAGATGAGCCATGGAGTATATTTAAATCTTGGAGTGCTGTATTTTTATCTGTTGTATTTATAATTCTAACAAATGTTTGGTGTGAATTTGCTAAGGTGTTTGCAATAAAGATTCCTTCAGATAATTCTTGTTGTGGAATTAGTAAATCGGAATTATTATTTTTAAAGTGAATTTGTCGAACTTCTTCTGATCTTGCGGGAATTCAGATGCTATTGATTGTTGGTTTATTAGTCATCTGAATTATTATGTTTTCTGGGTAATCATATGGTCTTAGTATTAGGGTATCCCCTTCTTTTTGATAATCTAAAATGCAGTTATATTTTTTTATGAAATTCAATCCCAATATTCCATCGCATGGGATTGGGAAATTGTCTTCTACTACGTGAAATTTGTGTCTAATTAATAGGTAAATAAAAATAAAATAAATGTAAGGCGCGATAACCTCCGAAGAGATCTAAGGCCGAGCTTCTCTTCCAATTTGCGTTGTGCTCCTCTTGATTTTCCCTACAAATTGGCCGGACGGGACCTACATGATTTTATGCCGACTCCGCAAGGCAGATGAGTTTTCACTGAGAGCTTTTCATGGCAGAAATACACCCGGAGCGCTTGCCAAACACTGTCGAGGGGCGACCCCGCTTAGAAAAATTTTCTTCTAATTGAAAAACTTTATTTCTAAAATTTTTGATGTTGCTTTGCCCGGGGTTGGACCCAGGGCATCCGGTGTGGTAGGCGGAGCACGCTACCATCACACCACGGTGGCTAATTAATAGGTAATCATCTTTTAAATCTGTTTTAACCGTGCCAATAGTGCTTGCTATACCTTGGCCAATTCCTCTTAAATCTGTTTTTTGTGAATAATTAATTGTAGTAATGTCACTATCAATTTGACCCTTTTTAATAATTGAAATATCCGCTCCTGTATCGATCAGAAGGGTTGAAATAGAATTATTCAAGAGTTTTTCTGGAAGATATGTAGCTATTGAGGTGTAAATTGAAAATATATAATTTTTTATTTATTGAGGTGGAGTTTGCTGGTTTTCCTGTTGAGTAACATTTCTGACATTTCTTGAATTATTACGATTAGATCCTCGCGATCCGAAATTTCGACCAGATCTTTGGTTATTTGCTCTGTTATTATTATTATATTTGGTGTTATAATTGTTGAATGTGCGCCTCTGATTGTTTCTATAGTAATTATTTTGGTAATCCCTACGGAAGTTCCCTCGGAAATGATTTTGGCGGCGAATATGCAAAAGCGCATTTGGATTTCCAGCTATTTCTGTGCAACTGTTGGTAAATTTTGATATAGCTTCGTTCTTTGAAGTGGACGTTCCAGCTTGCATAACAGTTTTCACTTTGTCATTGGAGCAGATTTTACACATAGCCAGCTGATTGTGTGGCATACTTGGTTGCTAACTCTGATGTTACTCCGTCTGATATGTATGCTCCTTCTAACGATTTCGTGAGTTTTTCAATTTTGCAGTTTTACTGCGTTGTTGGATGTTCAGGAGTTTTGCTGTCAAAACTTCGACTGATTCACCTTTAATTTCTATTTTTAGTTTTTGTTTTATCGCTTCGATTGAGCTTTCTGACCCTAACATGTTTCTAGCTGTTCCTTTCAGCTTTGCTTTTATCATCGTAACCGCTATTGCCTCATGGGTACCCTTAATTAGTTCTAGGATATCCAGTGCATCCAAGACGCTATGCAAGTTTTCTGCCTTACCGTCAAATTCTGGCAGAACTAAAGAGGCTGTTTTAATAAATTCTACAGTGGTTTGTGCAATTTTGTCTTTTCTTGTTTGTGAGTTTGGTGTCTGAATTAAAATTTCTTTTTGTTCCTCTTTTTGTTCTTCTATTTGCTCCTCTTTTTGTTCTTCTATTTGCTTCTCTTTTTGTTCTTCTTCTGGTTCCTCTTCTAAATCGGAGGCTGATTCCAGCAGAAATGTGCTAAAGCCTATTTCTACTTCTTTTTCAAATGTCGTTGGTACTATGAATTCTATATCATATCTTGCCACTGAGGACACCAATTTATCTCTAACGCTTGTAAAAATTTGATATGATTGGGTTTTGTGATTCGTTGTTCTGCCCTAAATTTGGCCTATCTAAATAAATTTTAATAAGCTTTTTCCGTCTAACTCTGCTCCCCCCCCCCCCCCCCCCCCACTTTTTCTTAATCCTCTTATTCACTCCCCCTCCGTCTTTTCGCTTCATCCATCTCTATTTTCGTCTCACTCTATCTCTTTCTCCATCTTTTCTCTTCTCTCAAGCTTTTCCCATTCTTCTTCATCCCTTATTGCCAGGCAAATGGAATAGGACGTATGTAAATAGTTATGTGGGTATTATTAATTCGTCGCCCAGCGGTATAAAAATTAGTCTGTACTAAAGCACTCATCAACAGCTTTCATTTGTTATCCATATTGTATGAAAACTTTCTAGGGGTACCCGGGTCCACGTTTTGGCCTCAATCTCGAGACCCTAGTCACCAATAGGTATGAAAACTACTCTGTACTAAAGCACTCATCAACAGCTTTCATTTTTTATCCGTATTCTATAAACACATTCGAGGGGTACCCGGGTCCACGTTTTCGCTTATATCTCGAGAACCTAGTTACACGCGGGTACGAAAAATACCCCGTATCAAAGTACTCATAAACAGCTTCCATTTGATACTCATATTGTACAAACATAACCCAGGATTACCCAGGTCCACGTTTTGATCCCTAGACCCTAGCCAGAACGGGATAAAAATTATCCTATGTATGTCTCCTGGTTCTAAGCTACCCCTCCCCCAATTTTTCGAAGTTAAATAACGCAGTGAATGCTATATATGTACGTATGTATGTGTCGCATCATGCCTCACTCAAAAGCAATTAGCGCGAACAGTTCACAGCGAACAACCACACAAACACATTTTTTGGTAAAAATGCTACTTTTGTTTAAACAATTTGGCTGATATAAGAAAGGAATCAAGTATTTTTTTTTATTCAGATCGAAGGTAAATACTTATATTAACTGTACCATCTCACGTAGGTAAGCTTTCAAGTGCAAAAAACCGTTTTAAAATCGGAGCATTCTGTGTGAAGTTATGTGCATACATGGCATTTAGCGACTTTATTTTATAAGATTTATAGAAGATTTGTAAGATTTTATTATAATACTTATTTTAACTGTACCATCTCACGTAGCTAAGCTTTCAAGTGCAAAAAACCGTTTTAAAATCGGAGCATTCTGTGTGAAGTTATGTGCATACATGGCATTTAACGACTTTATTTTATAAGATTTATAGAAGATTTGTAAGATTTGTCTCCTATCGTTTTTTCTTCTATGAGTAGTTTAATGATTTCTTCCCATTTGCCCATTGGGGATGGTAGATAAAAAAAAGTTTGTTAAACCTTATCTAAACCGTCGGCGCAGCTGCAATATCGCTTTTTTAGGAATTTGTTATGGGTTGAATATAGCATCAGAAACAAACTAATGCAACTAACTAACAGATGATTAGAAGCATGACTTTAAAGGTATCCAGTGCTTCAGTATGGTCTATTACTTGGACTGAGTTTACAACGTTTGCCGTTGGTTTTCCTATTTTTGATTCTTGTCCAGCCATTGTGGTAAAAAAAAAATCTTTTTTGTGTTAATCCTTTTTAAAATAAATGAGTTTTAATTTTGCTGATTTATTTTATTTATTAATGTCTATTTGGGAGGAATTTTTCAAACATTAGATTAGTTTACGTGCGTAAAGCTGGCAGACCCAAGTGCTCAAAAATAAGTTTAAGTTGTTTGAGAATTAAGTGCATTTTAGGTGTTATTTAGGGCCACAAAGATAATTTAGGTTTTCATTTAGTCTTCGAGATATTCGCAAAAAAGTGTGGGTCTGCTAGGTTAACGTCAAGCTAGCAGACCCACACTTTTTTGCGAATATCTCGAAAACTAAATGAAAACCTAAATTATCTTTTGTGGCCCTAAAAAGCACCTAAATAGCTCCTAATTTTGATATATTTTTTATTTAAAATAAAATGAAATTTAAGTTGTGGGTCTGCTAGCTTGAGTTTAACTTAGCAGACCCACACTTTTTTGCGAATATCTCGAAAACGAAATGAAAACCTAAATTATCTTTTGTGGCCCTAAAAAGCACCTAAATAGTTCCTGATTTTGATATATTTTTTATTTAAAATAATATGAAATTTAAGTTGTGGGTCTGCTAGCTTGACCTTAACCTAGCAGACCCACTTTTTTTCGCGAATATCTCGAAAACGAAATGGAAACCTAAATTATCTTTTGTGGCCCTAAATAGCTCCTAATTTTGATATATTTTTAATTTAAAATTAAATGAAATTTAAGTTGTGGGTCTGCTAGCTTGACGTTAATCTAGCAAACCCACACTTTTTTGCGAATATCTCGAAAACGAAATCAAAACCTAAATTATCTTTTGTGGCCATAAAAAGCACATAAATAGCTCCTAATTTTGATATATTTTTTATTGAAAATAAAATGAAATTTAAGTTGTGGGTCTGCTAGCTTGACGTTAACCTAGCAGACCCACACTTTTTTGCGAATATCTCGAAAACCAAATGAGCACCTAAATTATCTTTTGTGGCCCTACATAGCACCTAAAATGCACTTAATTCTCAAACAACTTAAACTCATTTTTGAGCACTTGGGTCTGCCAGCTTTACGCTCGTGATTAGTTTCTATATCTAAGGTGGTAGGGTTTAACACGTCTTCGATGGTTGGTTCTCTATGCATTCCTATTTTATTCCAAAATTTTTTCAACCATTGTAGTTATTTTTCTACATTTCTTTCCTCAAACTTTTAGATCTATTGGCCAAGCAATAGGGTTTTTAGTGTAACTTTAGGTCTTTCCACCTCTTTCCATATTATTCAAAATCAGAAAAAAAAATGTTTTTTCTTTTGACACCCTAATGCTTATATTTTTTATTTTTATTATTATTATTTCTTAATTCCTTAATTTCTTGCTTTAATTTAATTGTTTTCTTCCTTATTTGTACTTAAATTTATTCTTTCGTAAAGCTTAGCTATGGATCTCCTAACGTTAAATTGTTTTCCTCCCCTTTTCCTCTTTAACTTTATTAGCTATGAAATTTTTGGTTCTTCAATTTTTTGGACCCTTATTTCTTTTTTTATATTCCCCGATTGTCAGCGGCTTGGGGCCTTGACTGATCTGTTTGGGTACTTTATTTTTCTTTGTCAATGCAGTTAAACTGTCAAAGATTTGGCCAGACTGGTCTTTGTTTTTTATGTCCTCTTCTGGGAACATAATTTAGAGGGGAAAAAAATATATATATTTTAAAGCAAAAATATAATTTTGCTAGTCAATAGGCAGCCGTTAGGATGTCCAAACCCCCTATATACTTATTCTAGACTACTTCTTGTGTGCGCTGTTGATTTGCAGTTGCATGGGAGGTGGTTCATTGGCGATGATTTGTCGATCCGGGAAAAATGCTTTTGAAGCTATTCTAGTTTATTCCACTTCTTGTACGCGCTGTTTACAGTGACGTGCTTGGCAAGCCTTCCTTGCTCTGAATCCTCATCGATAAGAAATTGAAAGCGACGTGCTTGGCAAGCCTTCCTTGCCCTGACTCCTCGTCGATAAGAAAATTAAACTGTTTCCCTATAGGGCTTAGGCTAAACAATCAGCCAGTAGTAACCTTGCCAGTAATGAACTTAAGGTGAATAATCAGCCAGCAGAATCATAGGCAGGGTCGCCATGTAAAGGATGATAAACAAATTCACTAGCAAAAGTAAAAGCCAATGTTTGAAGTTAAAGTATGAGTGTGTTTATTCAAAAATTTTCAGGTTATGTATACTAAATTATTCTAAACATATTCTTACATACATATTTACTTAAACTTTACATACCTACATACCTAAAAATCGACACAAATATGTATCTTCATATCTGTGTTGATTTATGACGTCTGGGGGAAATGCAGTATCAGCAAATTTGCCTAAATAAATGTGAAACTCAAATTTAGATTAGTCGCACGGTACACACACATATGTATTAACTCGTGGGAATTGCGCTATCAGCAACAATTAAAAAATGCGCTGTTTTGTGTGAATTAAAGTTTAGACGCATCTTGTCACAGGGTGGCACATTAAGTGGTTTACACGTTTTGGCATTGCAATTGTTGGCTGTTTACACTACAGTACTTGTATAAGGAAGGATGGAAATATGAGGTATTGCGTGGACTACCGGAAGTTAAAAGACGTCACGAAGAAGGATAGCTACCCATTGAAAAAAATTGACGACACGCTGGACTCGCTATATGGTCCGAAATGGTTTTCCAGGCATTCAAGGGGTTGATAAGCGCAATACAAAGCTTTATAGCTTCAAAGCTTCCAATTGTTAACCTCACCTACGCGAGGGGAATCCTGTTACAAATATGTATGTATCATACACATATTTAGCAGGCGAGGCTCTGGCGACCCCAAGTGCCTCATGGATGGGGAGGGCGAGATGGCCTAGAAGGTTTCATATGGTCATATAAGTCGTTGCCGGGATGGTCGGCTAGTACCTCAATGGCGCTTTGTTGCCGGAACCGAAAGCCTTCGGGCAGTGTCTTTATCTTTAATACAATAACAACAAATGGTTTTCCACACTGGACATGAAAAATGGCTACTGGCAAGTGGAGATGAGGAAGGAAGACAAAGAGAAAACACCCTTCAGTGTCGAAGATGGCCTTTGGCAATTTACGGTGATGCCCTTTAGACTTTGTAATACACCAGCTACTTTTGAAGGACGGTATCATTGTATTGACAAAGAAATTTGATGAACATCTTAAGAACTTGAAGGAAGTTTTCCATCGAATAGATAGTGCTGGTCTGAAACTAAAACCCGAAAAGTGTTCATTGTTTAAAAAGGAAGTAATTTATTTGGGTCACAACGTCATGACGGATGGCATCTGCACTGCGAATGGAAAGATAGAAGGGAGCTGTAAAGCATTGGCCAAGACACAATACCTGCATGAATTAAGAAGTTTTCTTGGGCTGTGCACATATCACCGCCGATTTGTACCAAACTTTGCCATCGTAACCCATAGCCTAAACGAGCTTACGAGGAAAAATAAAGCATTTTAATGGAAGGAGCAAGAAGTGGTTTTCGAAACATTGAAAGAGCGTTTGTGCTATTCCCCAATGTTGGCATATCCGATTCCAGCAGCAACGTCAATTCTAGATAAAGATGCAAGTGGATATGCTATAGCAGGCGTATTGCCACAACTAGTTGATGGACAAGATAGAGTAGTTTCCCTTTGCAGCCGATCAATTGGAAAACAAACCAAAATTGGAATAAAAAGAAAACAAGTAAGGAAGGTTAAGTTCGGGTGTAACCGAACATTACATACTCAGTTGAGAGCTATGGTGACAACATAAGGGAAAATAACCATGTAGAAATATGAACCGAGGGAAACCCTGGAATGTGTTTGTATGACATGTGTATCAAATGAAAGGTGTTAATGAGTATTTTAAAAGGGAGTGGGCCATAGTTCTATAGGTGGACGCCATTTAGGGATATCGCCATAAAGGTGGATCAGGGTTGACTCTAGAATTTGTTTGTACGATATGGGTATCAAATAAAAGGTGTTAATGAGTATTTTGAAAGGGAGTGATCCTTAGTTCCATAGGTGGACGCCGTTTCGAGATATCGCCATAAAGGTCGACCAGGGGTGACCCTAGAATTTGTTTGTACGATATGGGTATCAAATTAAAAGTATTAATAAGGGTTTTAAAAGGGAGTGGGGTAGTTGTATAGGTGGTCGCCTTTTCGAGATATCACCATAAAGGTGGACCAGGGGTGACTCTAGAATGCGTTTGTACAATATGGGTATCAAACGAAAGGTGTTAATGAGTATTTTAAAAGGGAGTGGGCCTTAGTTATATAGGTGTACGCCGTTTCGAGATATCGCCATAAAGGTGGACCAGGGGTAACCCTAGAATTTGTTTGTACGATATGGGTATCAAATTAAAAGTATTAATGAGGGTTTTAAAAGGGAGTGGTGGTAGTTGTATAGGTGGTCGCCTTTTCGAGATATCGGCATAAAGATGGACCAGGGGTGACTAGAATGCGTTTGTACAATATGGGTATCAAACGAAAGGTGTTAATGAGTATTTTAAAAGGTAGTGGGCCTTAGTTCTATAGGCGGACGCCGTTTTGAGATATCGCCATAAAGGTGGACCAGGGGTGACCCTATAATTTGTTTGTACGATGTGGGTATCAAATTAAAGGTATTAATGAGGGTTTTAAAAGGGAGTGGTGGTTGTTGTATAGGTGGTCGCCTATTCGAGATATCGGCATAAAGGTGGACCAGGGGTGACTCTAGAATGCTTTTGTACAATATGGGTATCAAACGAAAGGTGTTAATGAGTATTTTAAAAGGGAGTGGGCCTTAGTTCTATAGGTGGACGCCTTTTCGAGGTATCACAATAAAGGTGGACCAGGGGTGACTCTAGACTTTGCTTATACGATATGGGTATCAAATGAACGGTGTTAATGTGAGTTTTAAAAGGGAGTGGTGGTAGTTGTATATGTGAAGGCGTTTTCCAGATATCGACCAAAATGTGGACCAGGGTGACCCAGAACATCATCTGTTGGATACATGTAATACCTGCCAAGATTTCAAGGGTTTTTATTTCGCCCTGCAAAACTTTTCCATTTTCTTCTACTTAATATGGTAGGTGTCGCAACCATTTTACAAAGTTTTTTCTAAAGTTATATTTCGCGTCAATAAACCAATCCAATTACCTTACCATGTTTCAATCCTTTTTTTCGTATTTGGTATAGAGCTATGGCATTTTTTTCATTTTTCGTAATTTTCGATATCGAAAAAGTGGGCGTGATCATAGTCGCATTTCGCTCATTTTTTATACCAAAATAAAGTGAGTTCAGATAAGTACGTGAACTAAGTTCAGTAAAGATATGTCGATTTTTGCTCAAGTTATCGTGTTAACGGCCATGCGGAAGGACAGACGGACGACTGTGTATAAAAACTGGGCGTGGCATCAACCGATTTCGCCCATTTTCACAGAAAACAGTTAAAGTCATACAATCTATGCCCCTACCAAATTTCAAAAGGATTGGTAAATTTTTGTTGGACTTAGGGCATTAAAAGTATCCTAGACAAATTAAATGAAAAAGGGCGGAGCCACGCCCATTTTGAAATTTTCTTTTACTTTTGTATTTTGTTGCACCATATCATTACTGGAGTTGAATGTTGACATAATTTACTTATACACTGTAAAGATATTAATTTTTTTGTTAAAATTTTACTTAAAAAAAAATTTTTTTTAAAAGTGGGCGTGGTCCTTCTCCGATTTTGTTAATTTTTGTTAAGCATACATATAGTAATAGGAGTAACGTTCCTGCTAATTTCATCATGATATCTTCAACGACTGCCAAATTACAGCTTGCAAAAGTTTTAAATTACCTTCTTTTAAAAGTGGGCGGTGCCACGCCCATTGTCCAAAATTTTACTAATTTTCTATTCTGCGTCATAAATTCAACTCACCTACCAAGTTTCATCGCTTTATCTGTCTTTGGTAATGAATTATCGCACTTTTTCGAAATTTTCGATATCGAAAAAGTGGGCGTGGTTATATTCCGATATCGTTCATTTTAAATAGCGATCTGAGATGAGTGCTCAGGAACCTACATACCAAATTTCATCAAGATACCTCAAAATTTGCTCAAGTTATCGTGTTAACGGACGGACGTACATAGCCCAATCAAATTTTTTTTCGATCCTGATGATTTTGATATATAGAAGTCTATATCTATCTCGATTCCTTTATACCTGTACAACCAGCTCTGAGCTCTGCTCAACTGAGTATAAAAATATGTACCTTTTATTGTAAACTGATGTTGTGAAATTCTAATTTTCTGAGATGTTATGATACATATTATTAAATGGCTGACGACAATATGTTCAGACTCGTATTACACTCAATGAGATAAACTAGCCAAAATAGATGTCTATGCATCTTTGTTTTATAAATTTTGCTAATTGAAAATGCTTTGATTTTTAAATGTAAGATGAATCAACCCGAAATAAATCTGTATATGTAACACCATAAAAAAAAAAAAAACCATAAAAACATGATTTATTTACTATATTATACTACACCGATGTATTCAGAAATACTCCGTATGAATTTATTCTGAAAGTTGTATTTGGCTGCATAATATTTGTATAGTAAAGTGAATAAGTTTTTAATGAAAAATACAGAGGAAAAACATAGCAAATTCTTCAAACTATTACAAAAATATTCTTTAGCAGAAAATTAGCCACCCACTTCAGTGCCCTAGAAATTAGCCGGAGAATTCAACCATATACAAACCATATAACAAAGCTTGAATTGCATTCTCCCAAAAAACTTAAATTTTGAGTTAATCTGTTTACAATAAGACGAGTGATATATGTTTCTACAATTCTTTTATTTTTCCATCAAAAACAAAAATTTTATAAAACTGTTAACGACTACAGCCTAGAAGTATTAACTTATGAATGACACATGCACTAGTTTCGGTAACTTTTTACAAGACGGAGCACCACCTAATTTGTATCGAAATTTATCAAAGGTCGTATCAAAAGACGCGTCTCGACCTCCGTTTTAATTTTTATTTCTGTCAAAAGATATAAGCAAAAAATCGGTTCAAATTTCCATGTGGTTGTTGTTTTTTGCCACATTTGATGTACACACACACACACACACTAATGCAGAAAGGTGTTCTGCGCGTATTTAGTTTTGATCCCCAAACCAGTGTCGGATCCACACAGGGTAATTTTTTATAAGCGCGGCCAAATGCCGCCAACTCTGAAAGGTGTACTATGCAAAAAAATTGTGGATCGAGCCCCATATTTCGGACCCTCCCGGGGTGGGTTTACGGTTTTTTGTAAATAACTTTTGACTGAAATACAATTTTTGATTTTCGCTTTCGGATACTTAAAACGGAGGTCTAGACGCGTCTTTTGATACCACCTTTGAGAAATTTCGATAAAAGTTAGGTGGTGCACTCTTGTAAAAACCTTAGTTTCATGTCCGAATCAGTTTTAGCAAGCGTAAAATATGCTATTGTTTTTTTTAAGCCAACGTCCCATCTTATTTCTATACCCTCCTGTGTTTGCGATTCTTTTAAATTTGTATCGTATTCTGTTTCTAGGCGCACAATTGGACCAATAACTTTCTCGTATTGATAACCATCTTCATAACGCAATAGCACTTGTGATGGTTCAGTATCTCTACCTGGCTTCTCTAAATCTTGAAGTGTTGCATCAATATTTTCCTTCCATAATTCCTCCAATTTGTTTATATGTGCTGCTGATATTTGTCGTGCACGCAACTGCTCTCGCTCGGTAGGCACCTTAACCAACCACGACAAAAACGAACGATCAGTTATAAGTGGCTTCATTGTTCTTGATCCCAATTCAATATATTTTCAAAGATTTTTGCGCTGCACATGGTTGACTAGAATTTAAATTTATTGATTTAAATAGATACAGTCTTTAATATTTACTCCATTTTCAGCTTACCGGCATAACACCACTACAACAGAATCAGCCTGTGCTGGGATGAATCCTAATACAAATACATTACGTACGCCACACGAGTAACATTTTAGTACTGTTTCTCCAAGTGGACCTACAGAATGTAGGGTGACTTTCCTATGTTTAGCCCTCACCAAATGATTAACAATTTGGGATCCAGATGTGCTTCCACGCCCATTGCAAACCATTTTTTGCAAATATTGCACATCACTTCGTCGTGGAAATTGTTGTTGCACAAGTTTGCTTTGTTCCATTCGCCGTTTCCCACAATTTTTCTGCACAAAAATCAGCCCTTATTTACCACTATCTGTTTGACGAGAAATTTGTTTCGTTGTGTAGTTCTTAAGACAACTATCCCGATTTTTCGATAATAGCTAGTAAACTTTTGTAAAAGTATATTCTTTCCAATTTTCGAGAAAATTATTCCTTTTTGTATCCAATAAACTTTTTTTCTCAGTCGGAAAGTAAAGCACACAGATGAGTAGTGATGAACGATATTTCACTATCGATGATTGCATAGCCGCTATCACTATTAGTATTAGAATTTCATGCTGAAGAAAAATAGCCAATCGCTATAATCGCTATTGACGATATTCTGCCAGAGGTGATTGTCATTCAAAAGAATCGAATGAAGGAAAATCGCCAATCACTGATATATTTGGATTGCAATAGCTATAGCTATTAGCGATTTGTCAATAGCGGCGATGCAATCACCAATAGCGAAATATCGTGCCATCACTACAGGCTAGCTGCAAATTTGCTTTGAAGTAGGAGAGCCAAAATGGCTTCAAGCGTCTTGGCTACTGGCGATAGGAGAGATATCGGGCGATATGACTCTCCTATGTTAGCTGGTTTCACAGGCTTTAGTAGCGGGACCACTTTGGCCATTTTCCATTTTTCTGGGATTACAAAGGTGGACAGAGACAGGTTGAAAACATGAGCAAAATATTTGAAACCCCCATTTCCTAGGCTTTTAAGCATCGCATGGCTATGCCGTCTGGGCCCACTGCTTTAGATGGTTTAGCTTGACCGATGACATCCTCAACCTCTTTGGCGGTGATAGTAATTGGGGACGCGCTGAATTTATGTTTATGTGCGTATCTGTTAGCCCTCCGTCTAACTCTGTCAACCATAGAATGCATTATACATTGTAGGAAAAAAGCCCTCGCGCAGTTTTTCGCATCCGACAGCACTTTATCGCCAGAGGCGGTGGAAATTTTGTCGTTGTGCTTGGACGGATTCGATAGGGACCTTACGGTGGACCAAAGGTTACCCTCACCGGCATAGGTTACAACGACTTAGATGCTCCTCCCATTTCGCCCGATTGTGTTCATCCACAAGCAATCTGATGCGTTGGTTTATATCCCTTATTTGGGGGTCGCCGGAATCGAGCTGTCTTATAGTCACGTTGCCCCGCTTAACTTGCGACCTCAGCTGGAAAATGAGGCCGAATTGCGGGAATTCTTACGGCGGGAATAAAGCGAGCCGAGGCGGATTCAATGACCTGACGGAAAGCACGCTCCGCTTGGCGAGCATCAGTCGGGATAGGGGGGGGGGGGGGGGGGGGGGGGGGGGGGCAGCAAAGCGGTTGTCTGTAAAGGATTTGTATTCATCCCACTTTCCTTTTTCAAAGTTTATGAAAGTGCGTTTTTCGGTGACGATGAAGTCGGCGGTATGCTCGAGCGAAATAAGAATTGGCAGGTGGTCGGATGCCAATGTTACCATCGGCTGCCAGTTGACGCAGTTTACGAGTCCTGCGCTCACGATTGATATATCTGGCGAACTGTGACAGCTTCCTACCATGCGAGTGGGGGCGTCTCCGTTTATTGTGCAGAACGTAGTTCTATTTAATCCGCAACATCTCATTCCTGCTGTCCGCCTGTAGGTTAGAATGCCATAGATTATGATGGGCATTGCTTAAGATTATGAGATTAACACCAGTGAGTAAGGCGCTAATATTAGGGCGGTATCCACTGGGGCAGCAGGTGGAAGGAGGAATGTAGTGGTTGACGATTTCTAGGCTTACATCGCCTGACCGAACAGATAAGCCGTGATGTTCTAGGACATTGTCCCTGCGGCCGATGTCGGGATCAAATATATGATACTGCACTGAGTGGTGTATGATAAACGCGAGACCGCCTCCATTTCCGCTCTCACGATCTTTTCTGTGGACATTATACCCAGAACAGAGCAGATCTTGCTCTGAGTTTAGTCTCTTGAATGGTAGCAATGCGGATGTTGTGCCGCTTCATGAAATCGACTGTCCCCGTGATCTTACCAGTTAATCCATTACAGTTTAAATGCAGAATTCTGAAGTGCAGAGGGGAGACGTCGTCACTCTAGGAGTAAGTGACGGGTAACTACGCCTGGGTTGTGAAAGGCTAGGACGCAATTGCTGTTGTGGCCCTGGGACTGGACGTCCCTGGGTAAGCACTGGGGTACCCGGTGTCTTTGGGTTTGCGGCCTGGCAACATGGCGCAATGAAGCCCTTCGGGGGGTTTCCGTCGCGGAGACCACAACATCTAGGAAAGTGGCACCGTCCAAAGCAGGATGCTGGCAAACGGTGCAAAAGGTGGTAGGGACTAAGAGTCTGTTTTCCTGACCTACACGATTGTTGCCGGAAAAGAGTGGGAAGAAGACGGGGCGGAGGCTGATGCTCGGCACTCGGAGATTGCAGTTATGAGTGGGATCGGCCGTATGAGCTGGTGGCGCCGTAGGGCGCGAGCGGCAGCGGGTACTTGTTTTAGTGTGCTGAGCAGCTGAGCTGCTGGAAGGTAGTGGGGGCCGCTAAGGCGCAGACTACGGGACGCCCTTGGCCGTGAGCAGTAAGGAGCCACAAAAGATCTATAGAAGTTACGAGAACGTCTGGTTTTGGGATCTAGCCCAGAACAACCTGTACGATGCAACCATCCCTTGCACGTGACAATATCTAGGAATCATCCTAGACAGTAAGCTGTCATGGAAGCTCAACGTGGAGGAGAGGGAGAAGGCCTCCACGGCACTTTATGCATATAAAAGAATGCTGGGGTGTACGTGGGGTTTGTCGCCCTCTTTTTCTCATTGGGTTTTTACAGCGATTGTAAACCCTATTCCATACTGTGGAGTTCTTCTTTGGTGGAAAGCTACACAAAAAACAACCTACCTCAAAAAAATAGAGGGGTTATGCAGACTATCAATGCTTAGCATTACGAGAGGCCTGAAAACATCCCGGACGGTATGCCATTCTGCACATTCCACCTGTAGACCTGGTAGCAAAGAACATAGCGTTAACAACTGAAACCAGGTTCAGTGCCTCGGGACAGCTTGAGCGCCGACCATAGTAGTATAGCGTCACAATTACAGGACGAACAGACTACCTGATTCCCTATCTGCGCTTCTAGGGAGATTTTAAGGCCACAATAGAGGTGGATTTTTGGCGCAATGGTGCTCAAATGGCGGACGAGGCGATACATGTGTACACAGATGGCTCCAAAGTGGTGGAAGGAGTAGGGTCTGCGGTATACTGTGCTGATCCGGAAATAAACAGATCCTACAAGCTGTCAGATTACTGTAACGGTTTCCAAGCGGACATGTTAGCCGTATCCAAAGCAGTAGAAAAACTGGAAGAGAATAGCTTAAACTGCAACCGTGTTAACTTGACAGCCAAGCAGCAATTAAGCCAATAATCTCGAATAGCACAGCATATAAATGTGTGTTAGAGTGTAAGCAGTCTTTGGAAATAATCGGGACAGGGAGAAGCATACATCTATATTGGGTCCCAGGGCATATGGGAATAGATGGGTATGAAAAAGCAGATGAACTAGCTAAAAAGGGCGCATGCCTTGAAGCTTGCTCCGTAGACGTCCCAATTAGATTGGGCGAGATTAAGAGAAGGCGTGTGCACATGATCGACCAAGCGGGAAAGGCGTGGGTTCACGCGCGGGACTGTAAAGTGTCGAAGATTATGCGTAGGTCTTACAACCTCAGACTAACAAAGCTGCTTCTATCACTAAGAAGAAAGGAAGGCTAAATTCGGGTGTAACCGAACATTACATACTCAGCTGCCAAATTACAGCTTGCAAAACTTTTAAATTATCTTCTTTTAAAAGTGGGCGGTACCACGCCAGTTGTCCAAAATTTTACTAATTTTCTATTCTGCGTCATAAGATCAACCCACCTGCCAAGTTTCATCGCTTTATCCGTCTCTGGTAATGCATTATGGCACTTTTTCGAAATTTTCGATATCGAAAGTGGGCGTGGTTATAGTAAGATAGTCCGATTTCGTTCATTTTAAATAGCGATCTGAGATGAGGGCCCAGGAATTTACATACCAAATTTCATTAAATACATATGATCGTATTGATATAATAGTAACAGCGGAAGTACTAAAAACAAATACTGTAAAAATCCGAACAAAAGTTACTAATGTTATGTATGAAACGAGATGGCAGCGCCACGACAATAAATTATTTATATATACATCTGGCAACTGTGTTGCCAGAACATTCTTTATCTTCTTCTTTATTACTTTTTTATCTTTCAATTGATATACTTTTACGCATTAACTTTAAAATGTAGCAATTAACTTATTTCATTAATTAAATAAAAACTCATATACAAAAGTGGTGTCAGAAGTGTATTAAAAATGAGCTTTACACCGGAGGATTTAAAAACAGTGTTGGATGCGCTAGCAGGAGCAATCCGAGGAGCTGTGGAGGAGGCTGCACAGAATGCTGCGGCAAATACAAATGTAAATCGTTCGTTGTCACCCAAACCACCACCGTTTAGTATTACGGAATACAAATCAGAAGATAAATCCTTCGTACAGGATTATTTCACACGTGTAGATTGGGCATTACAGTTGAGCAAGGTTCCATAAGCGGAACAGCACAAGTTCGTACGTGTACACATGGGGACAGAGCTTAATACAGCGCTAAAAATTCTTGATAGCCCAAAAACACCAGACTCGCTCAACTACAGCGAAATAAAAAATATCTTGATTCGCCATTTTGATGGCTGTAGGAATAAGTATGCTGAAAGTATCAAGTTCCGGCAAAGCAAACAAGAAAAGGGAGAGCCGATTTGCAAGTTCGCACTTCGGTTAAGAGAAGCGGTTAGAAAAGACAAAAATTTAATAATTCCAAATAATTTGCATGTGGAAGAGTGGGTCACATCGCCAAAGTGTGCATGACCAAATTAGATCAGATTTCAGAGGATGAATGTGAATCAGTTCAAAAAATAAACAGTGTTAATGCATGCAATGCAGTAGATAGACAAATGATTCCTACATATATAGATGGGAAACAAATTCAGATGGAATTAGATACGGGTGCACCATGTGCAGTAATGAATTGCAAAACGTTGCGTTCGATTAAATCAAATTTTTAGGTTGTTAAAGACAGATCGACGATTTACAAGCTATACGGGCCACAAGGTGAACTACATTGGACGGGTCGCAGTAACTGCGACAATGGGAAAAACTTCACGACGACTTAATTTGTATGTCGTTCAAGGAGATTGTGATACACATTGCGGCCGAGAATGGATATCGCAATTCGCACGAGAAATAAACTTCACTGAACTGTTTTCATCGTCTAACCGAATCAATACTATAAATTCAACAGCACCAAAACTATCAATAAACCAACAAACGCGACTGCAACATCTCATTACACGTTTTGAGGACATCTTCAGTACGACAGCTGGGTAGTTGAGTGGGCCACCTGCAAAAGTAAAGCTCAAAGCTGGAGCAACACCAGTTTTCGCACGAGCGCGCGATGTACCGATGGCGCTGAGAGAGGAGTATGCCCAGGAAATAGATCGAAAAATTCAGTCAGGTTTTTACAAGAGAGTGGAGCATTCAGAATGGGCCTCAACAACACACGTAGTAGCAAAAAAGAATGGGGGTATTCGCATTACCGGTAATTATAAGCCCACTGTCAATCCAAAAATGATCATCGACGAACACCCGATTTCAAAAGCAGAAGATTTGTTTAATAAAATGAAAAACGCTACAATATTTTGTCACATAAATATAACAGATGCATGTACGCATTTAACAATTGACGAGGAGTTTGCGCATGTATTGACATTAAATACAGTGACGCATGGATTAATACGACCTACTCGTGCGGTATATGGAGCAGCAAATATTTCAGCTATCTGGCAAAGAAAAATGGAGACCGTGTTACAGGGAGTCCCAAATATTTTAAATTTTTTTGATGATATCTTGGTGTTTGCTGAAAACTTCGAGCAGCTACTGATAGTTTTGGAAACGACACTAAATCGCATTAAATCACATGGTTTGTATTTGAACAAGTCCAAAGTGTGTCTTTGCGACACCATCGGTGGAGTTCCTTGGCCACCGCATCGACGAACAGGGCATACATAAATCCGAAAAACACATTGAAGCGGTACTAAACGCTCCCAAGCCAACGACTTTCGAAGAGTCACAGCTGTTTTTAGGAAAAACCACGTATTATAGCGCATTTATTCCAGATTTGCCCACAAGTGCACGGCCATTGCGGGATATGCTGAAAAGAGAGAAATTTTACTGGACTAAGGAGGCAAACGCAGCGTTTGCCCTATTGAAAGAGACGGTGGTTTCACCACAAGTGTTGATGCCATACGACTCAACACTACCTGTACTACTTGCAACAGACGCGAGTCCAACAGGACTAGGAGCCGTGCTTTCACACCGTTTAGAGAACGGGACCGAACGACCAATTGCATACTCCCCCAGCGGGTTAGGGGAGGTCAGAATATACCCGCGGTAGGTATGCCTGTCGTAAGAGGCGACTAAAATACCAGATTCAAGGGGCTGTGTAGCGCAACCCTGCAGGTTGCCAGCGCAACATATAGCTTCTCCAAACCCAATTGTCAACCTCACCTATCCGCGGCGAATCCTGTTTCACTAACAGACGAGGCTCTGGCGACCCTAAGCTCCTTATGGAACTTGGGGTTGGGGAGGGAGGGGATGGCCTGAAGGTTTAATGTGGCCACATAAATCGTTCCCGAGATGGTCGGGCCAGCACCTTAATGGTGCTGTGGTACCGGAGCGTACCGGATCTGTATCCGGCAAAGGACCATCACATCGATAACACTCCCCAAAGCCTTCGTGGAGCAACCTTATCGCTACAACAACAACAACAACAACAACCAATTGCATACGCAAGTCGAAGATTGAATGCTACAGAACAACGCTATCCATAGATTGACAAAGAGGCATTGGCAATTGTGTGGGTGGTTCAGAAATTTTTCAAATATTTATACGCACGTCATTGGACACTAATCATCGATCATAAGCCATTGTCACAAATATTACAACCTGACAAATTACTTCCAGTATTATGCATAAGTAGAATGGCGAACTACGCAGACTTTTTAAGCAGATTTGATTTCGAGGTAGTGTACAAGAGCTCAAAGGCGAACGCGAATGCCGACTAACTTTCACGCATCCACTTTCAGCCACCGAAATCATTACAAATTAAGCAGTTGCAACAGACAGCCATGACGAATCTAGACGAATATGATGAGTTCGACCACTTCATGATTCGCCAAATCAACCAATTACCACTAAGTTCAGAACACATAGCAAGAGAGTCCAGAAAAGATGAACGAATGGGTAAAATAATTAAACTACTGGAAAGTGGCCAGTGCTTGAAAAGGGCAGGGTACAAATCCCCAGAAGTCAATTATAAGTTGTCCTCCGGATGTTTGACGTTCGAACATCGTGTTGTTATTCCACCAAAATATCGAAAAAAACTGATTGACAATTTACACACGGGGCATTTAGGAATTGTTAAGATGAAAGGGATCGCTCGCTCATTCATATTCTGGCCGGGCATAGACAATGATATCGAGAATATTGCGAACCAATGTGATGCATGTGCAAGACAAGCAAACAAACCGGCAAAAAGTGAGGATCATCATTGGCAATACCCCAAGGGACCATGGGAACGTATTCATATCGACTATGCGGGACCTTTCGAGGGAGCGATGTTGCTGGTAATCTCGGACGCATACAGAAAGTGGTTAGAAGTGAGAGTTACTAAATCTATAACAGCAACGGCGACAATTGCGTTGTTGGACGAAGTGTTTGCGGCTTACGGCGTGCCGCTAACTGTCGTTTCTGATAATGGAACAAATTTCACTTCTGCAGAATTCAACAACTTTCTGACAGCAGTTGGTGTTAAATATCACAAATATTCAGCGCCGTATCCCCCAGCAACTAACGGACAAGCAGAGCGTAGCGTACAAACAGTCAAGAAAGCATGAAGCATAGAAGTCTATATCTATCTCGATTAGTTTATGCCGTTACGGGATACCGTTATGCGAACAAAATGTATATGCTTTGTGAGCTCTGCTCAGCTGAGTATAGAGAGAGATGACTATAGACTCATCAAATAGAAGAAACGACGTTCTGCACAATAAACGGAGACGCCCCCACACGTATGGTAGGAAGCTGTCACAGCTCGCCAGATATCTCAATCGTGAGCGCAGAACTCGTAAACTGCGTCAACTGGCAGCCGATGGTAACATTGTCATCCGACCACCTGCCCATACTTATTTCGCTTGAGCGTAACGCCGACTTCATCGTCACTGAAAAACGCACTTTCATAAACTTCAAAAAAGGAAAGTGGGAAGAATATAAATCCTTTACAGACAGCCGCCAAGCTGCCCTCCCTATCCCGACTGATGCCCGCCAAGGGGAGCGTGCCTTCCGTAAGGTCATTAAATCCGCCTCGGCACATTTCATTCCCGCCGGGAGAATTCCCGAAATCCGGCCCACTTCCCGGCGGAGGCCGCAAACTTAGCGAGAGAACGTGACCTTATAAGACAGCTTGACCCAGGCGACCCCCAAATAAGGGATATAAACCAACGCATCAGATTGCTTGTAGATGAACACAAGCGGGCGAAATGGGAGGAGCACCTAAGAGGTTGTAACCTCTCTACCGGTGTGGGTAAACTTTGGTCCACCGTAAAGTCCCTATCGAATCCGACTAAGCACAAAGACAAAGTTTCCATCGCCTTTGGCGACAAAGTGCTGTCGGACGCGAAAAAATGCGCGAGCGCTTTCTGCCGACAATATATAATGCATCCTACGGTCGACAAAGATAGACGGAGAGCCAATAGACGCGCACATAAACACAAATTCAGCGCGTCACCAATCACCATCACCGCTAAGAGGTTGAGGACGCCATTGGTCGTGCTAAACCATCCAAAGCAGTGGGCCCAGACGGCAGCCATGCCGATGCTTAAAAACCTAGGGAAAGAGGGGTTCAAATATTTAAATATGTCTTCAATCTGTCTCTTTCCACCTTTGTCATACCTGAGAAATGGAAAATGGCCAAGGTGGTCCCGCTACTAAAGCCTGGGAAACCAGCTAACACAGGTGAGTCGTATCCTCCGATATCTCTCCTATCGCCAGTGGCAAAGACGCTTATTATTTCCAAGCAAATTTGCAGCTAGCCCCTCATCAGCATGGCTTCAGAAAACTCCATAGCACTACCACCGCGCTGAATGCCATTAGCACCCAGATAAATTGCGGTTTAAATCAATACCCCCACCATAGAACAGTACTCGTAGCGCTAGACCTATCAAAAGCTTTTGATACGGTCAACCATGGCTCGTTACTGCAGGACCTGGAAGGGTCTACCCTTCCCCCATGTCTTAAAAGGTGGACCGCAAATTATCTGGGTGGTCGGCAGGCATCGGTGCAATTTAGAAACGAAACATCAAAACCAAGGAGAATTAAACAGGGGGTGCCACAGGGTGGTGTCCTATCCCCACTTTTGTTTAATTTCTACATATCTAAGCTACCTTCACCACCGGAAGGAGTCACAATCGTTTCCTACGCCGATGACTGCACAATAATGGCCACAGGCCCAGGCCCAAAGATCGATGCGCTATGCAATAAAATAAACGGCTACCTCCCTGATCTCTCCAGTTTTTTCGCCTCGCGAAACCTGGCATTATCACCGACTAAATCTTCCGCGACCTTATTTACAACATGGACGCCCCAAATGTCGACCATTTTGAACATCCACGTCGATGGCACTACGCTACCGACTGTCCGACACCCCAAAATCTTGGGTGTGACGTTTGATCAGGATCTACATTTTGGTGAGCACGCAGCCGCAATTGTTCCGAGAATTCAGAGCCGTAACAAAATCCTCAAATCCCTCGCTGGCAGTACTTGGGGAAAAGATAAAGAAACGCTCATGACTACATACAAAGCAATTAGCCAGCCGATTACGTGCTACGCGTCACCCATATGGTCGCCAAGCCTAAAAATCACCCACTGGAAGAAACTACAGGCGTGCCAAAATACTGCGCTCAGAATCGCCACGGGCTGTCTTCTTATGTCCCCAGAACACCGTCTGCATAATGAGGCGAGAATACTCCCCATCAGGGAGAGAAATGAGATGCTGACCAAACAGTTCCTGTTGAATACCCAGAAACCTGGGCATCCCAACAGACATCTGATTGATGAACCAGCACCGCCTAGGGGCTTAAGGAGTCATCTCCGTAAGCATTTTGAGGAAATTCGGCACCTGAGAACCCAGCCGTATGAAGTGAAAAAACACAAGCAGGTCCTTGGTGAACTCCATAAACAGGCGTCGGACCTTTATGCCGGGAATTGCCCGGTGAATCCAGTACTTAACGAAAATTATCCAAAACTTGCGGAAGAGGAACGCATAATCCCCAGGGAAACGCGTGTCACTCTTGCTCAACTTCGTTCTGGATACTGTGACACACAAAATGTATGCCCCGCTTGCAATGTGTCCCCACATGACACCAACCATCTCTTCAATTGTAATGTGGAACCAACGCCTCTAACCCCCCTTTCCTTATGGTCCACCCCTGTTGAAACGGCAAGTTTCCTTGGACTCCCGTTAGAGGATATTGATGGCAATTTGTGATCGGTCGCGGCTATTAGGTGGGGCGAGCATTGCTACAACAACAACAACAACTATAGACTCATGCCGTGTATTCTGGCTCGACACTGCCTTCTGGCGTCACATGCCTTTAAATTAGGCTTGGTCAGAGATGCAGATGTAGGAAGTGCGGGTTGGAGGAGGAAACGATCGAGCACGTTTTGTGCTCGTGCCCTGCGCTTGCCAAGCTAAGACTCCAGCTATAAAGAGTGATACAGCTGTCAGATCTAGAAGCAGAAAGCGGCTTAAATCCTAGAAAGGTTTTAGTATTTGCCAAGACGACGGAGTTATTTTATAACATAAGTCCTGGTTTTTGATAGGGTTTTACAGTTTGGTAGTTAATATAAACTTCTGGTAACACTACAGACTCATTCAGTCTATGTGAGGTCCTCATGGACCGGCCAGTTCAACCTAACCTAACCCGTTGGAGGATATTGATGACAATATGCGAGTGGTCACATCAATTGAATGGGGCGAAGCACTACTACAACAACAACAACCATATTGGACATCCGCGTCGATGAAATACGGCACCTGAGAATTTAGCCTCAGAGATATCCACAAAAAAGCATCGGACCTCTATGCCAGGAATTGCCCGGCGAACCTCGTTCTTAAAGTCATATACCCTCAACTCGCAGAAAAGGAAAGCAACCTCCCTGGGCGACGCGCGTCTCTAACTCAACTTCGATCTGGATACTGTAAGAGGTTAAACTCTTACCTATCCAAATTCAACCCCGTCATACATAATGCATGTCCTGCTTGCAATGTGTCCCCACATGACACCAACCATCTTCTCAATTGCAATGTGGAACCAAAGCCTCTAAGACCCCTCTCTCTCTCTGGTTCACCACTGTTGAAACTGCAATTTTCCTTGGACTCTCGTTAGAAAATATTGATAACAATTTGTGAGTGGTCGCAGCTATTAGATGGGGCGAAGCACCGCTACAACTACAATAACAACAAACCAAAGGATACCTTCAACCAAGCATATTCCTTGCAGCAGTAGCGATGATAATTGAGACTGCTAATCTTTGTGATAATGTGAAGTTGCAGCAGTGGGTTAAAAACGTTCCAACCAAGTCAAGAAGAATTGGATGAAAGATCAGTATGAGTGGTGTCCTAGTCCAACATTCGCTGCTACGTATAAAAAAGGTTAAGAAGTAGGTATTTTCCAAACAGGCCTCCACTACGCAGTTGATTGGCAAGCCGTCCAAGTTTATTTGTGCACGAAAAGCGTCTCATCAAAAATACATTTTTAAACTGTTCGCTGATGTCTGAGGTCGTGTTGGACATCCGCTTTAATGGCATCCAATTTTTTGCCATATATACAAAAACCGGTTTTAAAACAATTCACGTAATAAATTATGATTTTGTTTAGGTCTAGTCAAGTTGTCATTATTTAAATGTGTTTCATCATATCTGATGTTGTAGTCAGTGCGTATATCGGTTAAGTGGGTTATTCCCAATTATCTGCGGTTCAAACAGTTCACTTCCGGATTCTTTCATACAACGATTATGTGATCTATGGTCTAAATAATTGAAAAATTCAAATATGAATAATTTTTTTTTAAATATTGATCAAAGATTATTATTCAAGAGAAAACACCGCTTGAGTAACTTTTTCTCCCGACGATACAATAATTTTCGAATAGAAAATACTTAGATTTAATATTGGGTATGATATTGGAATACTTTTTGATCCAAATTTTCAAAAATTATGGCTGGGTTGTTTCTTATTATTTTTTCGAGCTTGCCGATTTATTTGTTTACGTGTATCCCATTTGACTTAACTGTCTCCTGTATTTCCCTCATCGTCATATGGACATTTTGTATACACCTTACCATGCACTCCCTGCAATCTTATTCCCGATTAATCCTTTATTGCATTTTTGTGTTTAGCACATCGATGCCTTATTGGCTCCGGATTCTGCATTTTCCCAGATAAAATTTTTAATTATCACATTCGAAATTCTTTCACATTTGTTATTTCAAAAATTTAACAGCAATAACCATTTAAGTCTCTGTTCGCAGGTGTTTTTGATTAAAAAATTTAATCAATGAATTAAACAACTTACAACTTAAAAACACGTCTGACTCTCATAAATTAACTCAACATACTTTCATTTAAGCAAAATACTATCATGTTAAGTGTCATTTTAGCAGTACTGCATAGCGAAAAGACACTCCCTGAAGGTTGCGCTTCACAACCCCTGACCACACTTTTGTATTTGCTTACCGTTCTACCTCCAGTTATCTCGCCAAGAATGTTTTGGATTTCTTCGGCGTCACTGCGGCTATCTAATTCAAGCACGAATGCGGGCACTGAAAGTTTACGAAATTGCTGCAAAGATATAATGTGGTAAAACATGTAATTAATAAATTTTAGTAACATTTTATAGGACGTTGACTACCCAATTTTTATCAAAAATTGTCGATAGGTGTATCAGATAGATATCTGATTTGAGAATCCGATGGTGAAAATTAAAAATGTTTGAGAAATTCTATAAGAACATTGCCACTCTTAATACATGAATTCGAAATTGTAAAAACAAATTTCTGTTCTGTCACACCGAAGGTCCTGGGTTCAAGTCCCGCCCAAAGCAAATCAAAACCTTAAAAAACATTTCTTTTTTCAATTAGAAACAAGTTTTTGCATATATGTAATACTCCTATATTGCTACAAAAGGCTAGGTAGGTACATTCCCAAACATCAGAGTGCCGATATATTGCTGTTTAAACGTTTTTTTTTGTATTCAATAATCGAATGTACCAAGGTATAAAAAAGAAGGTAGTCAAAATTTTTTGACGTATTTGGGGATTTTTGAAGTTTCATAATGTTTGTTGTTTTGCTAAAAGTGTTTCCATACCGTTACTGTTTAAGGCGAAATTGTGGTTTTCCGGGATTGAAATTTCCTTCAGGATGAAAACGCAATGGTCATCTGAGACAATAATAATATGCTTTAGCATGATTTATGTGCATAAATATCGATTGAGAATACAGTAAAACATGCAATTTGATTGAAAAATAATGGATAATGACTCATACATTGGTTGATGACTCATATCTTTATGAGAGGTTGACCCCAAGGCAGAAAAAAATACGCGAAAAATCCTGTTGTTTTAGCATGGCCCTATTATCATGCCTCTGCAGTGTTCAGAAAAAGTCTACCACCAAAGTTTGCAGTGAGTGGTAGGTGTTTAATTTGTTACGTTTGTGGGACGCTACATAAATGTCAATGCTAAAAGGGCACAGAATGTGAATAGGAGGTGCCTGCCCCAAGGTGATCCCCGGTACAACGGGCAAAAGAACTCTCATAACTAGTCGCTAACCTGCAGAGCTACAGGGCAATGTTCTCCATATAAAATGGTATAACAATTCCCTCTTCAAGAGCTACGCTTGAATTATACAATAAATAAAAAATGTGGACTTGTAGCCAATTTATCAAAATTCAATTTCATAAAAATTGTGTTTAAGTATGCTAAGCTCTGTAGAAATTGCAGTGTAGGTTTATAAGGACCTCCTTTGGGCAATCAATTGACAAACGTGTATGTTTTGTTAACATGTTCTGAGAAAACGTACGGATACTTAAGAAGGCTACATTCCCTTGCTTTGTATAAGTTAACACCGGCTACGTGCTTATGCACGAAAACTTGCATAAATTCCAATCAACAAAAAATATCAGCAATAAGCCCAGTCATGATAATTTGACACGGGCTTCGTACTCATTGGATTCAGTTAAGGCTAACACTTGTCATTCCAACTAATTTTAAAGTAATAGAAACTGCACCTGCTATGTGCTGCTACTATAACAAGATCTGCTATGTCAGTGGGCAGCTACCCACACATTATTTTCTCACAAGAAATGCTGACGATAAGTCTGCTATTTGTGAATGCCGTACAAAACATTAAGACAAACAAAACGACATGTTGAATTGCAGTAAACAACTGTGGCAATAGCGGATGCACTGGCAGAGGCAATAACGGCAGCGCAGCAACGACAGAAATAGTAGATAGGGTTGCAGTAAGTTAGAGCAGGGTAGAATAGAGATCAGTAAATGATGGTGTTTGTGGTTTTGGTTGGCTTGATAATTTAATTGACTTTACTCTTTGGCAGACTCGCGACTTTAACTATTCGTTATACCGGCTACTACTAAGTATTAGTAGGAATAAATATCTAAAAAATAAAAAAATCGTTTTATTTAAAAGGATTTACTCGCGCCCAACGTGGGGCCACGGGAAAAATATCCTTATAAAAGGATCAACATTAATTGAACGAAAAAATCTTCATAAGAAGACGTTTGTTTAACGTGGCCGCGATATTCATAGAATCCGGTTAGTGAATAGAACATTTCGCGAGCTAATACGTCAAAGAGTCAAAACTCCAACTCGATTTAACAAAAATAACGGGTTAACAGCTGCCAAATAAATTTGAAAGTTCTCATAAGGAGAATAATTAAATAATAACTTAGGCTTTGCACGTCACGAATAGACGTTGCCATCGTGGGATACGAGCAATTGCTGTTACGCTGCCACTTTGGGATTAAGATGATAAGAATTAGATTAAACACGTAAGTAGAGTGATCAGCAGAAAGTGAGACGATTTTCTTGGCGCTATAGAAGTGATCTATAAATTTTTCTTCGATTTGAAAAATTTACAAGCAAGTTTTAAAACAATAAAAATAATACTAAAGAAGTAATCTATAAATTTTTGTTCAATTTAACAAATTGGTATAATCCGATTGATTGACTAAAAAGGTTGTGCTCATTTGGTTTGCCTGGTTGAAAAGGGGGGCCAATACCGTCTTGCCAGATCCTTGCTGAGGACATAATCGGAGTTTTTTGTTGTTTTTTTTTTTGTTTGATTGAATTGATGTTTGTTTTTCTCTTTTTTGAGTTTTTATGTGGGTTTTGTGCTTGTGAGTGATTGACCATGGACTCAGCAACTGTGCAGGCTTTAATGACGGCGGCCATAAAGGCTGCTAGTGAACAAGCGAAGAGAGACTTTCAGAGAACTATTAACACACTTACTAACAGACTTGCGGCTTTGGAAACGACCCCAGCTGTAGTTGTAGAATATTCACCTGTAATAATTATAGGAAACGTCCAGTGCGATGAGTCACTCGACGTCATAAAGTCACTTCCTGAATTTAACGGGACGCAGTCACGATACGTGTCGTGGAGGAACGCAGCTCAAGAGGCGTACAAATTATATGAAGCCTATGACGGCAGTTCTCGTCCCTATCAGGCGGTGGCTATAATCAGGAATAAGGTTACCGGGGCAGCCGATGCTGTCCTTGCCTCCTTTAATACTGTTTTAAATTTTAAGGCGATTATCGCCAGGCTGGACTTTACTACTCTGACAAGAGACCAGTCCATATGATTGAACAGGAAATGTCGACATTAAGACAGGGTGGCAAAAATATTTTACAGTTCTATGACGACGTGCAACGGAAATTGACACTTCTTGTAAATAAAACAGTGATGACCTATAATGGAAATTCTGAACTTATAAGCACTTTGAATCAAAAGTATCGCCAGGACGCACTGCGTGTGTTTATTTCGGGACTTAACAGACCTTTATGTGATGTTTTGTTTTCCTCGAGGCCTACTGACATGCCTGCGGCTTTGGCTCTTGCACATGAGCTGGAAGCCAATCAAGCAAGGTCTTCATTTGCCCAATCCTTCTTCAATAGGAGTGAACGATCTTTGGGGACTTTGCAGTGGACAGCTCAGCACAATACCCAAAATTAATATCGGAGAAGCGAAGTAGGACGTCAGGATGTAGTGGTGCCGATGGAGGTTGATCCTACCCTTTCACACTATAGGAAAACGGTCAACCGCCGCGTCAACCGATTCGATCGGGACCTACCGCGGGTAGCCTGCCCCAAAGAAATCCTTTTAATTCTTACAGGACCCAGGGGGCACTAAGAAATGGTGAGTGAGCTCAAAAGAGGAGAGTTGAAAGCGATAGAAGGACGTTACCAAAGCAGCAGCGTCTAAATCACCTGGGAGCGCTGGAATATTGGGATGAGGAGCAAGCTTGTGATGAGGATTTGCCTGTTGGCCAAAATTTGGATGGCGAAAATAACATACAATTCGAGGACTCCTACTTGGACCAACCAACGGACGACATTAATTTTTTAGGACAAGGTCCCTTCTGCCCTACGTCAGCAGATCGTTCGCAGGAGGGGAACTAAAATTTTTGATACAGGTGCCGCGAAAAATTACGTAAGGAATTTGGATTTTCTTAAGGGGATCAAGAGAACAGAGAAGCCCTTCCTTGTGAACTCAATACATGGAACAGACGAAATTAGACATAAATGCACTATACATTTCTTTGGAAAAATGTGCAATTTTACATTCTGCCATCCTTGCGGACTTTTGATGGCATCATAGGGTTAGATTTCCTCAGGGATATAGGCGCAGATTGGGACCTGAGGAACGGGGTTATCCATTATGATAGTAAAACCGAAACCCTCATATATTTCCCTTGTGGCGACGTGAATGCGATACAACACAATAGTAGTCGTGAGGATCGAATCTCTAATAATAAGGGAGTGTTCGGGAGCTTTTGCAACCCCAAATGAATTCCTTCCCTATAATACAAAGATAGTAGGGTCCATAAGAACTACTAATGACAACCCTGTCTACTCCAGAGCATACTCGTACCCAATGGCTTCAGCTGACTTCGTCAACGGGGAAATCCCAGATCTTCTCCGTAATGGCATAATAAGACCTTCACGGTCGCCTTATAATAATCCAATATGGGTCGTTGGAAAGAAGGGAATTACCGCATCGGGTGAGAAAAAGATGCGTCTGGTTATTGATTTTAGAAAATTTAATGAAAAAACGGTTAATGACAAGTACCCGATTCCCGATACCTCGGTCATCTTGACTAATCTGGGAAGGTCATCCTTGTTTACCACTCTTGAAATCCGGGTTTCACCAGATAAAACTTGATGAACGAGACAGGGAAAAAAATGCCTTTTCAGTTAATAATGGAAAGTACGAGTTCTGTCGTCTTCCATTCGGTCTTAAGAACGCGCCCTGCATTTTTCAGCGGGCAATTGATGACGTTCTGCGAGAGGAGATTGGCAAATGCTGCCACGTTTACGTCGACGACGTCATTATCTTCTCCAAAAACGAGGAACAGCATGTGGTGGATGTTAAGCGCATTCTTGGAAAGGTTTACGAAGCAAACATGCGAGTTTCGCTTGAAAAATCCAAGTTCATGAAGAATGAGGTAGAGTTTCTCGGATTTATTGTTTCTGGTGAGGGAATAAAAACCTGTCCAGACAAAGTGCAAGACATTGTCAAGTATGAAACCCCTAAAACACTTCGTGCCTTACGGTCATTCCTCGGACTCTCTGAGTACTTCCAACGGTTTGTTAAGGATTATGCGGCAATCGTTAAACCGCTAACTAGATATCTTCGAGGGGAAAACGGAAATCTTAGTGCCAGTCGTTCTAAAAATGACCATATTCAGTTGGACGAAGATGCGTTAAAAGTCTTTAAGAAGATTAAGGAAATTCTCGCTTCAGAGGATGTTCTCTTACTCTACCCTGATTTTGAGAAGCAATTTGACTTAACAACGGATGCTTCTTCGCATGCATTGGGTGCAGTACTCTCACAAGGAGGTCGCCCTATGACCATGATTTCCCGTACTCTTTCCGCCACGGAAGAAAATTACGTCACGAATGAGCGTGAACTGTTAGCAATAGTGTGGTCGCTTTAAAAATTGACAAATTTTCTTTATGGCGTTAAACAGCTCAATATCTACACAGACCACCATCCCCTTACTTTTGCTATATCAGACAAGAATCCAAACGCGAAACTGAAGCGTTGGCGAGCGTTTGTGGAGAAGTTTTCCCCCAAATTTTTTTACAAGCCAGGGAAGGACAATGTTGTGGCGGATGCGCTATCGCGTCAACATATTAACGGTTTGCAGGATTCAGGCTCCTCTACGGGTGATACTGTACATAGCGAAGAGTCACTCACTAAACCTATTCCCACGATACAGAATCCTATTAACTGCTTTAAAAATCAAATAATTATTGAGGACGGTAATTCGCCCTCTAAGACTTTGAAAATTATGTTTAGGACTCAGACGCGACACCACATAATTTATAATGACAGAAACGAATTGTTGATATAGTGACGGTGGGATAGATGACTTGTTGTGAGTACGCATTGAAGTTGCTATAGCCGGTGCGGGGAATTTCCAAGGTGTGATATTTACTGTAAGTGAGGGTTCGAAAGAGTATGGGATATTTAGAAGGGAACATTGATGTATAGTTTTAGAAACAACGGACTCTGGATTTTTGTTTTGTCATTGTTTTGTAAAATTGTCGATTATGTTTTGGATCGGAGTGTCATGGCTAGTTAAGAGGTTTTTGAAGAGGTTTGTTGTGATGAAGTCTCGGTTGTTTTTTATTGTACGTAGATTAGCTTCAATACAATATGTTACGGATGCGCGTGGTTCGGAAGGCTCCCAAAGTTAGGCGTGCTGCAAAGTTAATTGTGCATTGAAGTTTTTTGATGTTTTTTTTCAGACGTATATCCGTAAAGGAATATGCCGTAATTTATTTTTGATTCAATAAGTGCCTTTACGACAGATATGAGACAGCTAATGTCGCAGTTGAACTTAGAGCTTGATACATATTTTATGATCTTTTACCTATTTTTTAGTAAGAGTGAAAGATAATTAACGTGTGAGTTCCATCTATACTTGACTCCTATGAGTTCGTCTACATCGGTAAGACATATGTTGTTTGTTTGTATAATACAAGTTAACACACTGCGGCTCCCAACATATTCCATTCCCACACTCTACCTGTACACGTGCCGCTGTATCAGCATAATTGCAGTCATACCATTTTGCAACCCAACACCCTAATTCAAGGCCAATGATATTTCACCATATACACCTGTGGGAAACCAAGTTCATGATTAGTACCACGTATTAATGGTTACGCAATAAGAATCATACCAACAGAGCCAGAAAGTAGCGTCAACAAATTATGTTTCACATGATTGTGAAATACTTGCACATGCCCTCAGTGCATGTCAACCGTGAGAAGCTAGGGCCTAAGCGAGCGCCAAATACTGCGCACCCCAAGGCAGCAGAGCAACAAGTCTATAAAAGGAAGCAGCACGCATCAAAGTAGCAGTTGCATCGTGGACTACTAACCCGCTATTTCAATAAATTACTGTAAATCTAACTTTTCTGTGTTCCATTGCAGGGCAAGTTGGGCCTTCCTGGCGCCCGAGCAGGGACCAGTAGTGAAGTGAATTGGAGTGAAGTATAATCAAGTGAAACAATTAGCTAAATTAAAGCTATATTTAAAAAAGGAATCAAAAGCCAATAAGTGAAAGAAAAATATTAGCTAAATAAAGGCTATAAATTAGATTGAACAATTAAATGCTTATCCTGGTTACGTGAGTAATATTTCTTGTTGTTTCCATATTTCTTCTCTTTCGTCTTCCAGGATGGATTCACTCCAGGTTACAGTTACAAATTTGACAGGTGCCGTGAATGCACTTATGGACCAAATAAATGGTCTGGAGAGGCGTGTATCGTGCTTGGACACATTCCAAAGCAGAATCGCTTCAATAGAAGCTGCTACTCCGGAGCGAGAAACGGTAGAAGCTCCAGTTCAACCCCGAGCTTCAGCAACTGAGGCGGAATTAAAGGATACCTCGAGGCTTCCGGACTCCGTAAAAGAGTTACAAATTTTTAATGGTAATCCAACGATGTTTGAGTCGTGGGTGCACGCTGTCGAAAGCATCCTTAAGAATTTCGAGCCAGTGAACAATAAGCCCATCTATCGGGCAATTTTACAACACGTTCGCCAAAAGATACGAGGGCCCGCCGATACTGCCCTCATATCCTATAGTATTTTTGACGCTGACTGGGCCGCCATGAAAGAATGTCTATCACTCCATTATGCGGATAAACGTGACATCTGCACCTTGGAGTACCAACTTCACCAACTCTCTCAAAAGGATTCACGGCTCGATGACTTCTTCGGAGCCGTGAATCACCAATTTGCTCTAAAAATTAATAAACTTAAAACTGAGAAATATTCTCCGGAGACAGTGCGGGTACTTATAGACACGTACAGGAACCTCGCGCTGGATGTGTTCATCCGCGGATTGAATGGGGATCTCTGTTGTTGTTGTTGTTGTAGCGAGTAGGTTACTCCCCGAAGGCTTTGGGGAGTGTTATCGATGTGATGGTCCTTTGTCGGATACAGATCCGATACGCTCCGGCAACACAGCACCAATAAGGTGCTGGCCCGACCATCTCGGGAAAGATTTATATGGCCACATTGAACCTTCAGGCCATCCCTCCCTCCCCACCCCCAAGTTCCATGAGGAGCTTGGGGTCGCCAGAGCCTCGTCTGTTAGTGAAACGGGATTCACCGCTCGAAGGTGAGGTTGACAATTGGGTTGGAGAAGCTATATGTTGCGCTACACAACCCCTTGAATCCCTAAACTGTTCTAAATGGGGATCTCTCGAAGATGCTCCTGGTTCAGCGTCCAAAGACTCTACCCGAGGCATATTCAAGGTGCCTCGAATTACAAAATACAAACGTAAGAAATTACACGGAACATACTACGCGATTCAATAATCGCATCATCGCACCAATGAACACCATGCCAGAACGCATGCATGGCCTAGAGGGCAACAAGGCACCTCCGCTACCACCTAGGACGACATATCGTCCCCAGGAGCGTCGATACCTCTTTGAAAAACGAGGTGGATACACTGTACCAAAACGAGATCCTCCAAAAGCCTCTCAGCCACCCATCGAGAAAATGGACATAGACCAATCTACCCAGTCCCGTAAAGTAAATTACATGAATAGACCAAATCCTTTTAAACGAGGTGCAAAGTTAGACAATCTTCCGCGGAAACAGCAAAAGCTGCTTAACATAGAAACAGAAAGCACCAACGACGAAGTGAATAACTACCTACAGAAGGCACAATATTCACAGGAGGAGAATTTATTATCCGACGGCCATCTAGCGTACCTTACATAGAGTATGTACTCCCTGACGGCCGCATCCTAGATTTTCTCATTGACACCGGTGCCAAAAAAATTTCATCAGCCGAACGGTCGTAAAGCAAGAAACCCCTTTCTCCGTAAAATCAGTTGGCGGAAATATTTAAAATTTAAAACTATTTAAAGACATAGGTAATGACTCTGAGACAACCTTCGTTGTGCTCCCAGGATTGACGTAATTTGACGAGATCATAGGAGACGACACACTTAGGGATATAGGCGCTATAGCTGATAGGAAAAAACATCCTGAAACTAAACAAATACAAAATTCCATTGAAAGTCTGCACATGTACGCAGGTGAATTATACGTTGTCTAAAGATCTCCCTCCTGAGACAGGAGGAAAATTGTGTAACCTTATTGATAAATTTAGCGATCTTTTCTTAGCCCTTAACGGGACGGAATTAGTAGACACTTGCGTACGAGCTGAAATCAAGACAACAACCCCTGAACCCATTTATAGCAAAAGCTATCCCTATCCTTCTTGTATGAGGGTAGAGGTCGACCGACAAGTGTACGATTTGTTAGAAGAAGGAGTTATCCGACCATCCAAGAGCCCATATAACTCTCCTATTTGGGTGGTTCCTAAGAAACCTAAGCCCAATGGGGAGAAACAGTACCGAATGGTGATAGATTACAAAAGGCTTAACGCTGTAACGATCCCTGACACCTACACTGTTGCGGATATAAACGCCACCTTGTGTAGTCTTGACAACTCTCGCTACTTCACAACCATTGATTTGACTTCTAGGAGTCCAAGGAAACTTGCCGTTTCAACAGGGGTGGACCATAAAGAAAGGGGTGTTAGAGGCGTTGGTTCCACATTACAATTGAAGAGATGGTTGGTGTCATGTGGGGACACATTGCAAGCGGGGCATACATTTTGTATGTCAGGGTTGATTCTGGATAGGTAAGAGTTTAACCTGTTACAGTATCCAGAACGAAGTTGAGCAAGAGTGACACGCGTTCCCCTGGGGAGTATGCGTTCCTCTTCCGCAAGTTTTGGATAATTTTCGTTAAGCAATGGATTCACCAAGGACCTGCTTGTGTTTTTTCACTTCATACGGCTGGGTTCTCAGGTGCCGTATTTCCTCAAAATGCTTACGGAGATGACTCCTTAAGCCCCTAGGCAGTGCTGGTTCATCAATCAGATGTCTGTTGGGATGCCCAGGTTTCTGGGTATTCAACAGGTACTGTTTGGTCAGCATCTCATATCTCTCCCTGATGGGGAGTATTCTCGCCTCATTATGCAGATGGTGTTCTGGGGACATAAGAAGACAGCCCGTGGCGATTCTGAGAGCAGTATTTTGGCAGGCCTGTAGTTTCTTCCAGTGGGTGATTTTTAGGCTTGGCGACCATATGGGTGACGCGTAGCACGTAATCGGCTGGCTAATTGCTTTGTATGTAGTCATGAGCGTTTCTTTATATTTTCCCCAAGTACTGCCAGCGAGGGATTTGAGGATTTTGTTACAGCTCTGAATTCTCGGAACAATTGCGGCTGCGTGCTCACCAAAATGTAGATCCTGATCAAACGTCACACCCAAGATTTTGGGGTGTCGGACAGTCGGTAGCGTAGTGCCATCGACGTGGATGTTCAAAATGGTCGACATTTGGGGCGTCCATGTAGTAAATACGGTCGCGGAAGATTTAGTCGGTGATAATGCCAGGTTTCGCGAGGCGAAAAACTGGAGAGATCAGGGAGGTAGCCGTTTATTTTATTGCATAGCGCATCGATCTTTGGGCCTGGGCCTGTGGCCATTATTGTGCAGTCATCGGCGTAGGAAATGATTGTGACTCCTTCCGGTGGTGAAGGTAGCTTAGATATGTAGAAATTAAACAAAAGTGGGGATAGGACACCACCCTGTGGCACCCCCTGTTTAATTCTCCTTGCTTTTGATGTTTCGTTTCTAAATTGCACCGATGCCTGTCGACCACCCAGATAATTTGCGGTCCACCTTTTAAGACATGGGGGAAGGGTAGACCCTTCCAGGTCCTGCAGTAACGAGCCATGGTTGACCGTATCAAAAGCTTTTGATAGGTCTAGCGCTACGAGTACTGTTCTATGGTGGGGGTATTGATTTAAACCGCAATTTATCTGGGTGCTAATGGCATTCAGCGCGGTGGTAGTGCTATGGAGTTTTCTGAAGCCATGCTGATGAGGGGCTAGCTGCAAATTTGCTTGGAAATAAGGGAGCAGAATGGCTTCAAGCGTCCACTGGCGATAGGAGATATATCGGACGATACGACTCACCTATGTTAGCTGGTTTCCCAGGCTTTAGTAGCGGGACCACCTTGGCCATTTTCTATTTCTCAGGTATGATAAAGGTGGAAAGAGACAGATTCAAGACATGTGCTAAATATTTGAACCCCTCTTTCCCTAGGTTTTTAAGCATCGGCATGGCTATGCCGTCTGGGCCCACTGCTTTGGATGGTTTAGCACGACCAATGGCGTCCTCAACCTCTTTAGCGGTGAGGGTGATTGGTGACGCGCTGAATTTGAGTTTATGTGAGCGTCTATTGGCTCTCCGTCTATCTTTGTCGACCGTAGGATGCATTATATATTGTCGGCAGAAAGCGCTCGCGCATTTTTTCGCATCCGACAGCACTTTGTCGCCAAAGGCGATGGAACCAAAGTTTACCCACACCGGTAGAGAGGTTACAACCTCTTAGGTGCTCCTCCCATTTCGCCCGCTTGTGTTCATCTACAAGCAATCTGATGCGTTGGTTTATATCCCTTATTTGGGGGTCGCCTGGGTCAAGCTGTCTTATAAGGTCACGTTCTCTCGCTAAGTTGCGGCCTCCGCCGGGAAGTGGGCCGGATTTCGGGAATTCTCCCGGCGGGAATGAAATGTGCCGAGGCGGATTTAATGACCTTACGGAAGGCACGCTCCCCTTGGCGGGCATCAGGTGGGATAGGGAGGGCAGCTAGGCGGCTGTCTGTAAAGGATTTATATTCTTCCCACTTTCCTTTTTTGAAGTTTATGAAAGTGCGTTTTTCAGTGACGATGAAGTCGGCGTTACGCTCAAGCGAAATAAGTATGGGCAGGTGGTCGGATGCCAATGTTACCATCGGCTGCCAGTTGACGCAGTTTACGAGTTCTGCGCTCACGATTGAGATATCTGGCGAGCTGTGACAGCTTCCTACCATACGTGTGGGGGCGTCTCCGTTTATTGTGCAGAACGTCGTTTCTTCTATTTGATCCGCCAACATCTCACCCCTACTGTCCGCCCGCAAGTTTGAATGCCATAGATCATGATGGGCATTGAAATCGCCTAAGATAATGCGATTGTTGCCAGTGAGTAAGGCCCTGATATTAGGGCGGTATCCACTGGGGCAACAGGTGGCAGGAGGGATGTAGCTGTTGATGATTTCTAGGTTTGCATCGCCTGACCGGACAGATAGGCCTTGACGTTCTAAGACATTGCCCCTGCGATCGATGCCAGGATCAAATATAGAATATTGCACAGAGTGGTGTATGATAAACGCGAGACCGCCTCCATTTCCGCTTTCGCGGTCTTTCCTGTGGACGTTATACCCAGAGCAGGTCTCCAATGCAGGTCTTGCTGTGAGTTTAGTCTCTTGAATCGCAGCAATGCGGATGTTGTGCCGCTTCATGAAATCGACTATCTCCGTAATCTTCCCAGTTAGTCCATTACAGTTTAAATGCAGAATTCTGAAGTGCATGAGGGGAGACGTCGCCACTCTGGGGGTAAGTGACGGGTGACTACGCCTGGGTTGGGGAAGGCCAGGACGCAATTGCTGTTGTGGCCCGAGGACTGGGCGTCCTTGGGCAAGCATTGGGGTACCCGGATGATTTCGGTTTGCGGCCTGGCAACATGGAGCGATGAAACCCGTCGGGGGGTTGCCGTCGCGGAGACCAGAACATCTAGGGAAGTGGCACCACCCAAGGCAGGAGCTGCATTGGGCGGATGTCGCAAACATATATATTCTGTGCTGGCAAACGGTGCAAACGGAGGTAGGGACTAAGAGTCTGTTTCCCTGACCTACACGATTGCTGCCGGAAAAGAGGGGGGGGGGGGGGGGGGGGGAGAAGACGTGGGCAGGGGCTGCTGCTCAGCATTGCTTCCGACTCTACAACGAAGATTGTAGTTATGAGTGGTAGCAGCTGTTTGAGTTGTTGGCGCCGTGGGGCGCGAGCAGCAGCGGGTACTTGTTGTGGCTTGCTGAGCAGCGGGGCTGCTGGAAGGTAGTGGGGGGCGCTTAGACGTAGACTACGGGACGCCCTTGGGCGTGAACAGCAAGGAGCCACAAAAGATTTATAAAAGTTACGTGGACGTCGGGTTTTGGGATCAAGCCCAGAACAACCTGTCCGATGCAACCAGCCCTTGCACGAGACACACTGAACAGAGTATGACCGTCCTAAAAAGATTCTTTTCCGGCAGATGCAGAAAAACCATTTCTCAGGACCGGGGTCAGGAGACGGACCCGGATTGGATTCGATGCCTTCCCGGAGTAAGAGAATATGGAGCAGTCCTGCTGCAAGGAGCTGCTGGGAGGATGACAGTTTGTGGGAGGGACGAAACAAATTAGATGGGGTCACACTGAAATGACAGTCCTTGGTCGGGAAAAATCGCGAGTCGCTCCGGTACATAGAACCGACTGCCTTGGGAAGCGGGGCTTAAGGAGTCATCTCCGTAAGCATTTTGAGGAAATACGGCACCTGAGAACCCAGCCGTATGAAGTGAAAAAACACAAGCAGGTCCTTGGTGAACTCCATAAACAGGCGTCGGACCTTTATGCCGGGAATTGCCCGGTGAATCCAGTACTTAACGAAAATTATCCAAAACTTGCGGAAGAGGAACGCATACTCCCCACGGAAACGCGTGTCACTCTTGCTCAACTTCGTTCTGGATACTGTAACAGGTTAAACTCTTACCTATCCAGAATCAACCCTGACATACAAAATGTATGCCCCGCTTGCAATGTGTCTCCACATGACACCAACCATCTCTTCAATTGTAATGTGGAACCAACGCCTCTAACACCCCTTTCCTTACGGTCCACCCCTGTTGAAACGGCAAGTTTCCTTGGACTCCCGTGAGAGGATATTGATGACAATTTGTGATCGGTCGCGGCTATTAGGTGGGGCGAGCATTGCTACAACAACAACACCAAGGCCGCCATCTCAGAAAGGTGTTCTGCGCAAAAATACTATGGATCCCACCCCCGGTTTCGGAGGTACCCACGGGTCTTTTTTCGGTTTTTCGTTAATATCTTTTGAACGAGTTAATATTTTTATTTTCCGCCTTCGGATTATTAATACTGATGGCAAGACGCGTCGTTTGACAGCTCTTTCGATATTTTTGGTAGCATATTAGCAGTCGACCCCTTAACTAGACTATTACCGAGACCGATCCCCAAATTTTTAGACGTGCAATAAGTGCCATACCGTCCTATAGAATTACCCAAATTTTTTGCGACGTTTGACACCTCTCCCGATATTTTTTGGCGCCTAGTACATAGCAGTTGAACGCTGTTGTAAATTATCACCACACTCTTAATACATAGCTCCTTTGATACTCCTTAAATTAAAATTTGGTAGTCCATCGCCTTGTAAAATGTTACCCAATTTTTCAATCTACAAACCTCTTTGGCCATTGTGCAATAAGGACAATAGCTTTTAGAAAAAATAGCTACTTTATTGCTTGCAATTATTTCCCGAACCAAATCTGCCTGAGGGCTGCTCATGTTTACGTTTATCTGTGCTTTTTTAGGTAGAGCAGATATGACTGAACCCATCCATACACTAATTATTACCCACGTCGACAATTTGGAAAAACTTGTATCACATATGTGTGTATATAAAACTAATTTCACAACAATGGGCGCTTTCAGGAAACACAAATGTTGAGCAGTAGTTGAGTGATAGCTTTCTCAACGCACTCAACGGTCCGACCAATAAGCTGGAGACATTGGTGCTTTATCGGTAACCGTATCGGTAACCTTTTAACAGCTGATTCGACCAACCTTATGAGAATCAATGCAATCGATTATTGGTGCCGCTAAGGTCGTAACCGTATCGTAGCCAACCAATTGGGTTTTGGTTTACCGTCGTAGCGATAAACAGCTGATTACGTTAGGGATACGGATACTGCGATACGACATACGGCACCAATGACTCCGGCTATAAGCTGGAGACATTGGTGCTTTATCGGTAACCGTATCGGTAACCTTATAACAGCTGATTCGACCAACCTTATGAGAATCAATGCAATCGATTATTGGTGCCGCTAAGGTCGTAACCGTATCGTAGCCAACCAATTGGGTTTTGGTTTACCGTCGTAACGATAAACAGCTGATTACGTTAGGGATACGGATACAGCGATACGACATACGGCACCAATGACTCCAGCTATAAGCAGTTTTTCACATTGTGAATGATGACTAAAAGGCTCTTTACTGATACTTAGCCATGGTCATGGTTCAACTATATACAGGTTGGCTCATCTGTAAAGTAACAAAATATGTCTGTTCAAATTGTCAAAATCTGTGTATTGGTGTTGGTGCGAATGGTATGTTTTTGTATGTGTAAGTAAAATGTTGCCAATGTGTTGGTTTCATTTTGAGTTTGCCATCATTGTGAATGATGACAAAATGTGATCTCCTCTACATAAACGTCAAAATTCCAAAGTGATTGGATCACCTGATTCGCATTTGACTATCGCTGTCTCATTCTGTATCTCTTTCTATCACCCGCTGAAGATAGGCGCCGCCATATTGAACAGCCTGTCAAAACGCTGAAAAGTAGCCACATTGAACAGCCTGTCAGGCAGTTGACAGATAAGAGATCACACTTTGTCATCATTCACAATGTTTGCCATCTCCTTTTGACAATCCCTTCGACCATGCAATGACATAAATAAAATCAGCCGTCATTTCACTCTACATTTTCGAGTCATTTGACAATCAATTTTACGGCGGTTTTACCATTTAAATAACCGCCATATAACATGAATTTTACCTGCAGAATTACTTTACCTGAGCAGCCATATGAATAAAATATGAACCAAAATAATTGAATTTTCAATATTTATTATTTTCAATATTATTATATATGTACATGAAATTGGAACTTATATTAATACAGTTCATATAAAAAAGAACTAGGTACTTTAATAATAAATAAACTCGCTTAATTGGTTTTTGTTTTCCATTTGAAATCTTTTCTAAGCGAGCAGAAAATAATTTTAAGCTTTAGAAAAAACCCCAATTATTTGAATAATCTACAACTTAAAACTTAGTAGAAATTCAGATTAGGTTTACTCTTTTTTCAGATCAAGAATATTCAAAGGTGTCGTGGAATCCGATTGCTGTCGTAATTGATGAACTTAAAAATGTACGACTAGTAATTGAGTCAGACTTATTATTGTTCTAAATCTAATCATTCAAGCAATAATTCTCCAACCCTTAGCAGGAGTATTGATTGGTTTCAAATCTAATTCCGACAGCAATCGTATCACGACATCCCTTATTATATATGCACATGAAATTGTAACTTAAATTAATACAGTTGATAAAAAACAAAAGTAAGAATTTTAATAATAAATAAACTCGCCTTATTGGTTTTTATTTTCCAATTGAAATCTTTTCCAAGCGAACAGAAAATAATTTTAAGCTTCAGTAAAAACTCCAATTATTTAAATAATCTACAACTTAAAGCTTAGTAGAAATTCAGATTAGGTTTACACTTTCTTCAGATCAAGAATATTCAAAGGTGTCGTGGAATCCGATTGCTGTCGTAATTGATGAACTTAAAAATGTACGAATTGTAATTGAGTCAGACTTATTATTGTTCTAAATCTAATCATTCAAGCAATAATTCTGCAACCCTTAGCAGGAGTATTGATTGGTTTCAAATCTAATTCCGATAGCAATCGTATCACATCCCTTATTATATATGTACGTGATATTGCAACTTAAATTAATACAATTGATATAAAGAAAAGTAAGTACTTTAATAGTAACATAAACTCTCTTAATTGGTTTTTGTTTTCCAATTGAAATCTTTTCTAAGCGAGCAGAAAATAATTTTAAGCTTTAGAGAAAACTCCAATTATTTGAATAATCTACAACTTAAAGCTTAGTAGAAATTCAGATTAGCTTTACTCTTTTTTCAGATCAAGAATATTCTAAGGTGTCGTGGAACTCGATTGCTGTCGTAATTGATGAACTTAAAAATGTACGACTTGTAATTAAGTCAGACTTATTATTGTTTTAAATCTAATTATTCAAGCAATAATTCTGCAACCCTTAGCAGGAGTATTGATTGGTTTCAAAATTAATTCCGACAGCAATCGTATCACATCCCTTATTATATATGTACGTGATATTGCAACTTAAATTAATACTGTTGATATAAAGAAAAGTAAATACTTTAATAATAAATAAACTCTCTTAATTGGTTTTTGTTTTCCAATTGAAATATTTTCCTGTGCAAGCACATCGCTAACCTGTGTTGGCAAAAGATATGATTATACTGTCTTCGATAGATAGTCGGACGAGCCGCTACTCGGCGAAGTAGAGATGACCGTTGTGTCGATGGCAGCTGTTACAACAGCAGTTTCTAACTTTACACCATCCGTACAGTGTGATGAATGCTTCATTGCCTTTTCCAATTGCTTGGCGCCAGCAACTTTTGCTGTCATTCTCTCGCTGCGTACGGTCGTGTTTTTATTCGCTCTCATATTTTCACGTATTCTTATATTTTCCTTTACTTTAAATTGCCAAAATGGATGAGTTTTGTGGAAAGTGTAATAAACAATTTTCTAGAACTGGTGACAATAGTCTAGTGCCGTGTAATGGGTTCTGCAAGAGGATTTTCCACAGAGCCTGTAGTGAGGGTATATCGGACTATGAAGTAAAGCTAATCAAGGCTAACCCTCATTTGCTTTACTTGTGTGAAAAGTGTGTGAACATGCCGGACAAGCTATCTAATATTTTGAACGCTATTCTTGTGGCTCAAAAACAAGGTTTCGATATAATTTCTAATGCTGTGTCTAAAAAATTCGATGATTTAAAAAATCATATAATGGACTCTTTGAAGTCATCCAACAACAATTTAAATGTTGCTGAGTCATATGGTTGTCCGAATGTCAGAAATAGTGCGCTATTTATTTCTGCTCTCCCCATGGCATCCAATAACAACAACTTAATACAAAGCAATCTAATGGATTTTCCCGCTACCCCGCTTGGCACGGAGTTCTCTAATTCCCCTATCGATAATCTGAGAGCTAATGCTTCATCACCTGCACCTACTACTACTCTTACATCTATACCTGCTGCTATTATTACTCAGCCGCAAACATCGAATATTCTCTCTACTAGTGCTACTACAAAGACAACTTCTACTTCGCCTGCATCTACATCTACAACTACATCTAAAAACGCCCCATCTTCTAAAGTCTCTATTTCGTCTAAAACTACATCTACATCTGGAAATACATCAACATCAATTAGTTCCAATTCTACATCTAAAAATAAATCTACTGCATCCACATCTAAATCAACTAAAGCTAACAATCATAAAAATAATTCAAATGTGCCTTCTGATAATTCCAATAAGTCTGATGCTCAAATGGTTGTCAACAATGTGACAAATACTAGTGCAGTGTCGCGCTCTGCTGACACTGTATCGTATGCAGATGCTGCAGCTAGCGCAGTTAATGCAAATGTGCCATCTGTTGATGTTTCTGACAGACAACGAAAGAGTGCATCAAAAGAAATTACGCAAAAATCGCGTGTTGTTGGTGGTAGCAATGACAATGCTGAGTTGGATGTATTTGTGCGGTATAAATGGATTCATTTGTCCTCATTCAAGCCATCGGTCACTGAGTAGAGTATTGCTAAATACATCTCTGATCACTTTGGCATTGCTGCTTCTAATGTCGCTTGTTTTAAGTTAGTAAAGAGAGATGTCGACATTAACACTTTAGTGAGAGTCGCTTTTAAAGTTCGAGTGATTGAAAGTGAATATAGCAAACTTTTCAATGCTTCTCTTTGGCCCAGTAATGTTTACATTAAGCCCTTCCGTTTTTTTCGAAAAGATGTAGAAATTCCCGCGGAGTCATAGATTTGTCTGACACCTTTCATAATGGCCTCAACGTCTATTATCAGAATGTTAGGGGTCTAAATACTAAACTAGTTGATCTTTTTCTCCGTAGTCATGAACTCTGTTATGACGTTTTGGTTTTTACTGAGACATGGTTGAAACCAACTGTGTTTAACTCTGAGATATTAGCTGATTCTTATGAGATCTTTAGGAATGACCGACGAAACAGAGTTGGTGGAGGCGTGTTAATCGCCGTACACACCAGGTTCTCTGCCGAGGAAGTGTACTTCGATGATTCTTCTGATGTTGAAATCCTCTGCGTGCGAGTTAAACTTTTATCTACTTATAAATATTTTGTTGCGTCTTATATTCCGCCCCAGTCAGATATTTCTATATACTTAAAACATTCTTCCCTATTGAAATTTATATTTGCTATGTCAAGGTCTGTTGATTCTGTCTTAGTGGCTGGCGACTTTAATCTGCCCTTTGTGTCTTGGAATTTTATTGACGGAATGCTAGTTCCCACTGCTTGTAATGTTGTATTCTACGAGTTTCTAAATGACCTTGCAAACATTGGTCTTTATCAACTTAACAGAATTCATAATAAATTTGGCAAATATCTTGATTTGATTTTTTCAGACGACACATCGAATTGTTCTGTTACTAGATGTGATCCAGTGGTATTGCCTGAGGATGTTTACCATCCAGCACTTTTAATTTACCTGGATTGTCTTAGCTTACCCGTGCGGTATACTACCGATCCGAATGCGCCTTCCCGCCGGTTTCTGTTTAGAAAGGCCAATTGGTCTTTACTAATCGACGAAGTCTCTAAAATAAAGTGGCCTGAGTACGACGGAGATATTGAAGCGAGCTCCGTCCATTTCACCAACGTTTTACATGCGATATTCCTCAAATGTGTGCCTTTTTCCAAAACCTCCTCAGCATCTCCAGCTACTGCTTGGAGCTCTAGAGAACTTAATTATCTAAAAAACAAAAAAACACGCTTCTTCAAGCGTTTCAAATTATCTGGCTCTAATAGTGACTCTGCTGCATACTCCATCTTGCGCCTTAAGTACAACAGGCTACAGATAAGATGCTATAAGAATTATCTGATGAAGATTAAGCATCGGATCTCTTCCAATCCAAAAACATTTTATTCCTTCGTCAACTCCAAAAGAAAAATTAAAGGGTTTCCTTCTGTAATGAAGTATAACGATCGGATTTCCAGTATTGATTCTGAGATTGCAAATATGTTTGCTGACTTTTTTAAATCTAATTACTCGACTATCCCTGACTCCCCTCCGGTGGATTATCAATACATGTTACCTTCGCTTAACTCAGTAGGTATCCCATATATTCATACAGATGAGGTAATAAGGCATCTGGAAAGTCTGAAAATTTCCTACTCCAGTGGACCTGATGAAATACCAACTGTTGTGCTCAGAATTTGCGCTCAATTTCTTTGTCAACCCCTTACCTGCTTATTTAATTCCTCTTTGAGGCAAGGGATATTCCCTAAGAAGTGGAAGGAGTCGTTTATAATACCACTTTATAAAAGTGGGAGTAGATCTTGTGTCACAAACTATAGAGGAATAGCAAAACTTTGTGCTATTCCAAAACTATTTGAATCAGTTGTCACAAATCAACTGGCTTTTGCAGTATCTTCGGCAGTGGACCTGTCTCAACATGGCTTTTGCAGGGGTAAGTCCATTGTGTCTAACTTGCTGGAGTTCACAACCCTCGTATCCAATAACTTAAGGACGAACTGCGAAGTTGATGTCATTTACACTGATTTCAGTAAGGCGTTTGACAAAGTTTCCCATTCCTTACTCCTACTAAAACTCGATCGATTGGGTTTTCCATCACGGCTTCTCTCTTGGGTCTCTTCGTACTTGGTAGGTAGAAAGCAAACCGTTGTGTTTAACAATTGTTTGTCTGAATTCATCAATGTATCTTCTGGAGTTCCACAGGGCAGTCACCTTGGTCCAGTGTTGTTTCTGCTCTTCATTAATGACCTCCCAAATGTTTTGAAGCGCTGCATACCGCTGATGTACGCTGACGACGTGAAACTGGTTATGCCCATTCGCTCACCTGAAGATAGGGCACTTCTTCAATTGGATCTGAATAATCTGGTTGAGTGGTGTGACGTGAACGTCATGTCACTAAATTTACCGAAGTGCAACTTTATGTGTTTTACGAGGAAATCTTTTAAAACCTATCAGTACATGATAGGCGATTATATCATTAAGCAAGTCACAAACTTTACTGATCTTGGCGTTATAATGGACCCTAAACTGGACTTCAAATTACATATCGAATCGTGTGTGAATAGGGCTAGAGGCACTTTGGCTTTCGTAAAAAGGTGGTCAAAGGAATTCAATGACCCCTATGTCACTAAAACTCTTTTTTTATCGTTAGTAAGACCTATATTGGAATATGCTTCCATTATCTGGAACCCGCGTTATCAGGTTCATAGCGACAAATTGGAATCGGTCCAGAAGCAGTTTTTGCTCTTTGCTTTAAATCATTTGCCCTGGGATCCATCAAGGAACATACCGCCCTATTGCAGCCGGTTAAAACTTTTACAGCTGCCTTCACTACAGAGCCGTAGGGAGATGCTTGGCGTTTTATTTATGGTAAAACTATTAAGGGGGATGATAAACAGTCCATTTCTGCTTGGCGAGGTGATGTTTAATGTCCCTTTTAGGCCCTCTCGGTATTTCCAACCGCTATATTTAAATACATGTAGATCGAATTTTCAAATGCATGAACCTCTTCGTTGTCTGTGTCAAGATTTCAATAATCACTGCAATAGTATTGATACTTGCGACACACTTTACAGTATAAAAAAATATATACTCACTGCCTTGAACTCATAACTGTTTCAAAATCACATGTTAAACTAAATCGGTTACCTGCTCCAGTTACTTTGGGCGGGTGGCTTGGAATCACGTCCTTTCCGACTTCCCACACATCGCAGCCCTACTCATTGGGTGTTAAATATACATCAGCTGCTCGAAATCACGTCCATTCCGACAGCACTAATAATCAATAGTTACTTTGGGCGGGTGGCTTGGAATCACGTCCTTTCCAACCTCCCACACATCACTGCCCTACTCATTGTGTGTTAATATACATCAGCTGCTGGAAATCACGTCCATTCCGACAGCACTGATAATCAATTCCGTTGCTCGGCATCACAGTCCATCCCGACAACTGATTCAATAATATATGTATATACATATTTTATAATATAATTTTGCTCACTATGTATACTTGTTAATTTTACACTGTAATCCGCATTTATGTTCATTCATTAATTCATATTTAGTCTGATTGATTGTAAAATTTGTAGACTAACAAATAAATAAATAAATAAATAAATAAAGCTTTAGCTGTAATGCAAATATATAGATGGGTTAAAGTGGTTTTCGTATGTTATTCAACAACTTACCCTATACCATCATCACAGCCTCCTCATCGATTTTGAATATGTGTACTGTTTCAGTATTCAGACCCAGTTCGTTTGGTGCAATATTTTCGATTTGATGAATATGTATACTATCCGTTAGGCAGACAATTAGGTGCAATCGATTCATTCATATACTGTGGGTATTTGAGCCGTAGACGCAATGACAAATATTTGGATTCTTTTTGAAGTGTAACATTTGTAAACAGTTGGGTTTCTCTGCTGTCACCATCACCACTAGAGAGCTATTGAAGAAACGCTCGACCAAGCTAATATGTGAGATTTACACGCATAGATTTCTTCCACCTTTTCACAGTTATTGATGGAGAAAATGCGAAAGCCATATTTACCATCCAATACCGAAATAGAACTGTAGAGAAAGAAACATTTTATAATATTTAATAAAATCAAAAAATGATAGTTGTGCTAAAATGGGGTAACGTATTGTATGTTAAAGTATAGCGAAGTCTCAGCGGCTTTGTCCTGGTGAAAATTGAGTTTGAATAGGTTTTATTCTTCATTCTTAGAAACATGTACGAAGGTACCTGGTAAGATATTAAAAATCCTCAACGCTTTTTTTGCTATAACTTAAAAAAACTCATATTCAAACTTCTGCTTAACTTCTACATATCAATAGCTACCTTTACCACCAGAAGTCATTATTGCTTCTACGCCTATACTATTGTTTCCTACATCGATGAGCTTTGTAATAAAATAAACAGCTATCTCCCCAATCTCTCCAGTTTTGTCGCCTCTCGAAACCTGATATTGTCACCAACCAAATCATCGGTGACCTTATTTAAAACATGACCGCGCCAAATGTCGACCATATGGCATTACCCTACCGACTGTCTTACACCCTAAAATTTTGGGTGTGACTTTCGATCAGGATCTACATCTTGGAGAGCATGCACTAGCAATTGTAACGAAAATCGTCGTTGGTGTGAGGGCTTAGCCGATCTCCATAGCGCCCGACTATGAGGAGGAGCTGTTTAGGACTGGCATCTACGCCGTTTCGCCTCATAGGAGGGCGGCGGGATGTCGGTGACCAAGAACTGCCAACCCCCTAATCCAGGGTGTTATGTGGCTGACGGTTCTTTCCCCGTATATAATACTGGACCGCTGAGCCCACCTTGTCGGGCTGGTGGTCGTACGACCAAGATGAACGACTCATTACCTAATTTTCATAAGGACGATGATAAGAAGAGGACTGAGCCGCAAGCCAAGGACGACAAATACGCATTAAGCGATGCGTCGGACTCGGGGAGCGAGAGTAGTGCTGATTCAATGAACTCCGTATTGGAGAAGCACACAAATGAAAAAGGAGTAGAAGAGTGGAGAAGGGTACAGAGCAAAGAGCTCTCTCGAAGTACCGTGCAGTACTAAGAATTGTACAACGCTTGGGAGCAGTGGTGGACCCAACAGAAGAGGAGAACAAGCGCTTGGCATGGGCTCATGAGGCGGTAGAAGTAGGTCCAAGGCAGTTCAAAAGGTTTGCTGCGAGAAACCCTTGGTTCTGCAACCGGTATGAGGAGGAAGAAGCGTCGAATGGTAGAACGAAAAGGCAACGTTCGGCGGAAGGCGACAAGCCTGCTTTCAAGAGGCAGAAAGGGCCCAGTCCCATAGCCGCGACGCAGGGCAGTCCCATAGACAAGACAAGTAGGCCCAAAGCTGTAAGACAGATGGGCCCCAATAGCGAGGTAGCAACTACCTCGAAGGCTGCGAGTCAGAGGGAAGTTCCAACTATGGAAGTAGGGAGATAACGCTAAGACTCCGACTTTCTCGGAGGCGCTAAAGGGAGCTAAGACTCCGGTTTCTCGGAGGTGCCAAAGGGAAATAACACTAAGACGCCGGCTTTTCCCGAGAAGATGAGTGATGTGGCAAAGCAGTCACTGACTGTGGCGCTGGTTGATCGTAGCAGTCCTTTCGAACAGATGACTAGTGAAAGGTGGAGATCTGTAGAAAAGGAGCTTATTAGCTTAATGCTTAAGATGATGCGGGAATAACCAAGTAAGCTCATTCCAACCTTTGATTCGGGGATGGTATAATGGTATGAAGATGATAGCGTGCGACAACATCGCGAGCTTGCGGTGGCTGGAGGAAGTGGTTCCAAACCTCCAAAGGCAGGGCACGAACGCGCGTTTTGCGATGGTGGATAAAGCGCAAATCCCCAAGTTACCAAAAGTTAAGGTATGGATACCATGCGTGATGAAGTCGGAAGAGGACACACTGCGACTTTTGCAGAATCAGAATCCGAACATACCGACACGGGATTGGAAGGTACTTACTGTATCTCGGCCTACGGAGGAAGGTCAGTTATACATCTTTCAAATAAACAAGCAGGCGGAGGATATATTGTACGCGCAGCTTGGAAAAATGTCCTTATGTACAGGCAAAATTTATATGCGACTCAGGAAAAGAAGTCGCGGGTATTAAAGTCCTAACACGCTGGACGTGGGCGAAGTCGAAAGGGACCTCAAAAGCCTAAGGGAAAAAAGACAGGTGGAGGTAGCCCATGTCACCCCGAATGTCTTAGAAGGGGACCAACAGCCAGATGGTGAGTCGCACAGAGGAACACCCGGCACAACAGGTACAAGAGGCTGAAGGGGGCTTCGAACACTCTAAACCAAAAGGGCTAGGGGAGGACGACGTCACGATGAAGGTGCTGGAGGGGGCAAGCAGCCCATTGGTGCTGCGAGTCCTACAGATAAACCTCCAACACAGTAAAGTGGCGTCGAGCGAACTCCTCCTCCTAACGCGCTGATCCAGGAGCCGTAGCTTCCATCGGGAGGAAAGGTTTCTGGACTTAGCGCGCGCGGATTTGGCGTTTACTATGCGCAAACGGAAGGACGGGTGCGAGTTGTAGTGATGGTAAGGAAACAGCTGCATTCATATATGCTGCCTAATTACACTACTGAGGATCTCGTAGTGGTGGTGAAATCGCCGGGCTCAGAGGGTACATGTCCGGCCATGCTACAAGTTCCAAGTAGGGCGGTCGTGGGATGGCTTAAAATAATATTCGATGGGTGCATAAACTGAATCATGTACCGCACTCTTGGAGAACTGCTCGTGTAGCTTTCCTACCAAAGGCGGGGAAGATCGGTCACGTGTATCCCAAAGATTATAGACCCAATAGCTTAACATCATTTCTGCTCAAAACCTTTGAGAGGCTGATAGATGTGTACATAAAGTCCAACGTGGATGAAAAGCTGCTCTCCACAACTCAACAGGCGTACACCAAAGGCAAGTCAGTAGACACCGCATTGCATAAGGTGGTAATAAGCATAGAAAAAGCCCTGGAATATAAGGAATATGCTCTAAGTCTTCTTAAGCATTGCCGGGGCTTTCTAAATGGGCGATTATTGATGGTTTTAATTACGTTAAAGTATATCCAGCCTTACCCAGATGGATCAACTGCATGTTAAACTGCAGTAAGATTACATCGCAATGGGGATTGTACGCGGCCACGAAATTAGTGGACAGGGGCATTCCGCAGGGAGGGGTGCTATCACCTCTGCTGTGGACGCTGGTCATTAACCAACGGCTTAGGGGATTCTACGAGGGACCAGAAAAACTTGCGGTTTACGCAGATGACGTCGCATATGGTCTTGTTTACAAAGAGGTACAAGGTCCCTAATTAGACAAGGCCTAAGTTAGGAGGGGCGACCCTACGGGAGAAACCTTGCACAGAATATCTAGGAATGATCCTAGACAGTAAGCTGTCATGGAAGTTCAACGTGGAGGAGAGGGTGAGGGAGGCTTCAACGGCACTTTATGCATGTAAAAGAATGCAAAAGAACTGGCATATACGATCAGAAGGAACTCGATGACGATGCGTCAAAACTAACAACCAAAAGCAATAATTATCATTTCACTGATAGAAATTTTATGGTTTTTTTTCGGGATTTGGACACAATGTTGTTGATGTTTTTGTAGCGATAAGGTTGCTCCCCGAAGGCTTTGGGGAGTGTTATCGATGTGATGGTCCTTTAGCCGGAAACAGATCCGGTACGCTCCGGTAACACAGCACCATTAAAGTGCCAGCCCTATCATCGCGGGAACGATTTATGTGGCCACATTAAACCTTCAGGCCATCCCTCCCTCGTCTAGCAATGGTATTCCCTATCATTTTCGTTCGGTCTTTACCTTTCTAACTAACAGGAAGGCAAAAGTAATTGTCAAGTGATAAGTTGCCATTGTTTAACATAGTGCAAATACACTAGCGATTCGTCTCTGATCCGCATCGAAAGTTCGTTTCGTAATATTTGTATTTTGACTTACCAGCAACAACAGAATCATGTTTAATTGTACGCCGCACAAGCATTATAGCATCATGTAACGAAGCTCAGTTTCTTCCAAAAATTGTTCAACACTGCCACGTAACATCAATGTACTTGTTCTAGCATTAACGCAACCTTTAAATAATTATAAACTATAAAAATGAAATTAATGCCAAGCCTTGGAAAATGTTGAAACGTTCACCACCAACAAAATGCAAAAACTTTTCATCCTCCTCCCGTGACCATTCTGTCTTCTTTATGCTAGGATCAAGCCATTCGTACCAGCGTGCCTTACATTGCTTGGCAGATTTGCGGTGCAGCAGTGATGCAATACGTGACCACTGTTTTTTGCCATATTTCATTACAGCTGCTTTGAGAATTTCATCCTGAAAGTTATCAATTTAGTTAATAAACGACCAAGAGTAACCAGTAGCGTCAAATGCTTACCTCAGTGTTTCTCCACACACCACCCTTTGTTGTTAAAGTTTGCAAATTTAGCAAATTTCTATAGCACTTTAAATTACAATTTACACATCTTTAAAAACCTCAATCCACATACATATCTATATAAATTGGCAACGATAAACTTAAATTGCATTTTTGTATATTTCACATTTCATTTTTGCATTTTTTCACTTATTATAAATGTTTTTATTAAATCAATCGCGCTTTTGTAGCAACATGCACATATATATATATATATATATATATATATATATATATATTTTATTAATGACATTACAAAGCTGTGCTGCCACATATATATACGTATACAAATATAAAATTTGTATAGAAATTTGCAAACTTTAACACAAAATAACCTTTAAAGTATAAGTTTGCGCACTTTAAAATATATATATATGTGATCTGGAGAACTCCCTCTTAATTTTAGATCTTTCCGGAGATATTCCATTTAAAACTCTCAAAATTGAAAAAATTTTCGACCACCAAATGTTTTGCTGTCTCTGCTGAATTAGAAATGGCGGATTTTTTTGCACGCAAAAATTACGTATTTTGCTATCTCTATAAAAATAATAGGTGCGAGAGAGCACGATACATTGTGGGAAAGCAAAATTTGTCAACATGCTATTTCATTTGGAGAATTTTTCATTCCAAATCGTCACCCCTGTCAAAAATTCGTGTGTCTGTGTGCGTTTTTGGTCACACGATTTTTGCAGAGTGTGTAAGTAAAATGTTGCCAATATGTTGGTTTCATTTTTAGTTTGCCATCTCCTTTTGACAATCCCTTCGACCATGCAATGACATAAATAAAATCAGCTGATGAGATGAGCCAACCTGTACATAATTGAACCATGTACTTAGCATAGACTTGACTTGACTTGGCGTAAACTTGGCAACTTAGCCACGATTATACTCCACTTAGCGTATACAATCTGGCATCATAATCAGCGTTGAAATTTATTTTTAAATAAATGTCAATTTGTATGACAAAATGTCAAAATGAAATGGAAACAAACAAATGGCATCTCAAAATGTAAACGCCACTTAGAACTTACATAGAAAATCAAAATTCAACAGACTTCTAAGTCAAGTTAAGTGTTGCCAAGTTTTGAGTAATCAGTAACAGGCAATGTTCATTTAACAGAACTGTAAGTGACAGTTCTCAAGTCAAGTCAAGTCTATGCTAAGTATGAGTAATGGGCGCTTATGTGTGATACCTTATCTGTCAACTGCCTGACAGGATGTTCAATATGGCTACTTTTTAGCGTTTTGACAGAGTGTTCAATATGGTGGCGCCTATCTTCAGCGGGTGATAGAAAGAGATACAGAATGAGACACCGATAGTCTATTACAAATCAGGTTATCCAATCACTTTGGAATTTTGACGTCTATGCAGAAGATATCACACTTAGTTATCATTCACAATGGTAACTAGTTCACCCACACATTCAAAGCTTTTTTCGCTCTCCACTAACACTTCGACGTGTCATGCTGTCATCGAAATGACAGTTCATTAATTATTCCGGGAAACTTTGAAACGGAGAAAAAATATCATTGTTTACAACGAAATCTTGTGCTTTTAGGTGTGGCATGTGACGGAAATTAAAAATTTTGTTGCAGAGAACACCTTTTTGCGTTGGCGGCCTTCGCCCAAAATAATATTAAGTTAATTTTAGTTGTGACATGTGACGGCCACCGTGGTGTGATGGTAGCGTGCTCCGCCTATCACACCGTATGCCCTGGGTTCAACTCCCGGGAAAAGCAACATCAAAATTTTAGAAATAAGATTTTTCAATTAGAAGAAAATATTTCTAAGCGGGGTCGCCCCTCGGCAGTGTTTGGCAAGCGCTCCGGGTGTATTTCTGCCATGAAAAGCTCTCAGTGAAAACTCATCTGCCTTGCAGATGCCGTTCGGAGTCGGCATAAAACATGTAGGTCCCGTCCGGCCAATTTGTAGGGAAAAATCAAGAGGAGCACGACGCAAATTGGAAGAGAAGCTCGGCCTTAGATCTCTTCGGAGGTTATCGCGCCTTACATTTTTTTTTTTTTTATGTGACGGAAATTAAAAATTTGGGTTGGATTTTATATAAGGTGCCACGATTTTTATACTTTTGTTGATTAGTAGGGGTCGAGGGGTCCTAAAAATCACCAAAATGGAATCCGCAGCTCTAGGAAACTCTTAGGGCATCATTCTGTATTGCGAACGATAACTCAGACGAACGATTCGCCTCCAAACGATTTCGTCTAGCAATGGTATTCCTTGTAAGTTTCGTTCCTCCTTTACATTTCTAACTCTATGTCAGACAGGAAGGCCAAAAGAAATTGTCAAATGATATGTCAACATCGTTTAACATAGCGCAATACACTTGCGATTCGTCTCTGAGGCGAAACGAAAGTTCGTTTCGTAATACGGAATGAGGCCCTTAGTTTATGAAATATAAGCTTTTTAATTTCCAAATTTAGTAAAATTTCAACTTAAGTCCTGCACTTAAAATTCGAGTCGCACATGTTGTAGCTGCGTCAAGATTCAGAATCCGAAAGCAGAAACTGTGTTTTTTATCTCGTTTAAAAGTTATTCGCGGAAAACACGTCGGTACTATTGACGCTTTTTTCGTTGTTGCAATTAAACAAACGAAATCATATGAAGGTTGTGAATAGTGTTGCTAGCTACGCAACAATATCTTTTTATCTTGGTAGAACATTATAAAGTGGTGGTACGTCGACATAAATGCAAACAAACGTACACTATCAATGTATTTTGTTTTGTATATTTCAAAAACTAAGAGTTGCGGACGATAATTTTGTGATTTTTAGGACCCCCTCCACACCTCGAAAAGAGAAGTTGGAAAATCGTGGCACCTTATTCAAAATATTCCCCAAAATTTTGTTGCAGTGACCATCTTTTTGCGTTGGCGGCCTTCGCCCAAAATAATATTAAAGGTAACGTTTTACAAGACGGTGCACCACCTAATTTAAACAACAACAACAACCTAATTTAAAAATATCAAATAATAATATAAACGGAGCTCGAGGCGCGTCTTTTGATTCCACTGTAAAGTACAGTCCAGCAAATGCAACCCTGCTGATATTAACAAGAATGGATACCTGCATTCATAGAGAAGATGTACTAAAATATTGTAACGAATGTTAGCTGAGCGATGCTATCGTCTATAAGCCGATGCTAAGCAGTGACGTGAATTCACATCCATAGATCAATCATTATGTATATACATAAACGAAACAATAATTGTGTCTACACATATGTACCATGTACGTATACGAGCAGCGGAGAGTCAATGCACAAACACATGAATATATCTGAGATACTCCTATAAGTATGCAATGAGAAAAACTATAAAATTGTGCAATTGTAGTTACAGCTAAGAAGTTTGAGAGCTGCTGGACTAGTAGATTCTGGAAGCGCCTAGAAGATGCGAATGTTGAAATCAAAGAGTATAAAAGGCGGCAATTGTAGAGGCGCTGGAATTCAGTTTGATTTGAGTTGTCAGTCAGTTTCGATTAAGACGATATCTAGCGAGCAATAGCAGTATTATTTTGAAAGTCAGTTTCATTTAATCTATCAGTTTGGTTATTAAGCCAGCTAATTGCAAAGTATAAGTGTTATTGTGGAGTATTTTAATAAAGGCCATTGTTCCATTATTCAATATTGGAGTTATTTATTCAACAGTTTAGTGATACGAACTTAGCCAAAAGGCAAATAAGAGGATTTGCAAGCAAATTCGTTACAATTGATGTTAGAAGAGGAATTGTTGAATAAATTCCGAAGATTGGGAATACAACTTGGACATGGCAAAGTTGAGTGAATTGACGATCCAGCAACTGAAGGAGGAGTTGGATGTCCGCTACTTCTGCCGATATATCCCAGCTACAAAAACGACTAAGTGTAGCTATGGTATTTGAAGAAATCTACAATGCTGAAGAGTATGTCTTTCATTATGATAGCGACAAAACAACAACAAAAATGGAAAAAAAAAAACGAAACACCGCAGACAGTTACGAGCACAGACTTGAACATGATTTTGGCTGCAATATCTGCTCAAACATCGACAGTGGCTTCTCAACTGGAATCGCAGAAGACAGTTATAACATATCAACTGGAAGAACAAAAGATAAGTATGGCATCTCAATTAGAATCCCAGGAGAACCGTATAACATCCAAGATGGAATCCCAAAAGACACGAATAACATCAAAGATTGAAGCACAGGAGACACGTATTTCAGAAATGTCGTCGCAAATGTCATCTCAACTGGAAGGGCAGAAGACATATATGGCATCCCAGCTGGAATCACATGAGACACGTATTTCAGAAATGTCGACACAGATTACTTCAAAGATGGAAACACAACTGAAAGAGCAAGAGGCGCGTATATCATCAAAACTCGAAGCGCGTATAGACGGGAAAATAATGCAATTTGAAGAAAAACTCGAGGCAGAGGTGGATGCGTTGAGAGGTCGTATACAGGTATTGCAACTTAATCGGCCGGCTGCTTCAGCGAATAATACGAAGGTAAAAACTCCATCTTTTGACGGTTCTGTTCCTTTCCAGGTCTTCAACCTACAGTTTGAGAAGACCGCAGCAGTGAACAACTGGAATGCGGAAGATAAAGTTGCTGCACTGTTCGTGACATTGAAGGGGCCAGCAGCGGAAATCCTACAGACGATTCCCGAAGGAGAGGGGAACCATTATGAAGCATTGATGGCTGCTGTAGAACGACGTTATGGAAGCGAGCATAGAAAACAAAAAGCAAATGAGACATTGCAGGAGTTTGCTTCAGATATTGAAAGATTGGCTCATCTTGCAAATGCGGTCGCACCCGTGGAATACACTGAAAGGGTAAAAATCCAGAGTTTCATAAATGGCATACGAGATGTGGAAACGAAGCGGGCTACATATGCGAATCCAAAACTAACATTTGCTGAAACGGTATCGCATGCACTGACTCAGGAAACGGCCTCACTATTGAGTAAACCAGCATACAAAGCTCATCGTGTGGAAGTAGAAAGGCCAGAGTGGGTAGACGCAATATTGGAGGCGCTGAAAGGATCGCAAAAGCGGAGTGAAAAAGTTATCAAATGCTTCAAATGCGGAAAGCCTGGTCACATTGCACGTCATTGCGATCTTGGTCCTAAAAGTTCCAACAATGTGTGTGGCCGTAAACGCAAAGCTGGAGGAGATGAGCAAGAGCGTGACAGTTGTAAAGAACGAAAACTTGCCCCGGCTATTGAATGTCCTGTGATATCTGTGTCGCAAGTTGATAGAAAATCGCGCAGTCTTACCGTCAGAGGGAATGTGGATGGTAAAGAACGTGTACTGACTGTAGATACGGGCGCATCTCATTCCTTGATCCGATCTGACTTGGTCAACAGGAGAGTAAAACCGTTACCTGGAGCAAGGTTGCGTACGGTCACTGGCGAGTATAACCAAGTTCAGGGAGAAGTGATATGTGAAGTCTTGATTGGAAAGGTCACGGTTCTGCACAAATTCGTTGTGGCGAAGATCGTTGAAGAAGTCATATTGGGAGTGGACTTCATGGTTGACCACGACATCAAGATCCATATGCAGAGAAGGGTGATGCGTTATGAGAACCAGGATATACCACTTAACTTCAAGTTGGATAAAGGGCTCAGTATTAATCGAGTAATAGTGGAGAAGACTCGACAAAGGCCACGAAAGTCAAAAGAAAAGGTTGATGGATCGAATGTGCCAAATAAACCGAAATTAAAAGTACCTGCGAGAAAAAGACCGGCATCGACAAAACCTAATGGACGCACTAAAATAACTGAAAGAATTTTTCAAATGGAATGCAAGGGTGGTTTCAAGCCAGCGCGCACTACTGTTGTGAAACGTCCAGACGATAATGATGATGCAAAGTCAATCCGTCAAGTGCAAGCTCTGGGAAGAAGTTCATTGGCCAAACAACAGAGTGCGAGGGAAGGATCAAGACCAATGAGTAGTAAGATGAAACGCAGATACAATGAGAACAAAAATTCGGAAGGTTTCTTGGAGGGAGATTTGGTATTGTTATACAACCCTCACCGGCGGAAAGGTGTTCCCTCCAAGATCCGGTGCAGTTGGGAAGGCCCGTACAAAGTTGTGAAGAAGATCAGTGATACCATCTATCGCATACAAACCACTGGGAAACCACGGATTAGAAGAGTGGTTCATTTGGAAAGGCTGGCAGCGTATAGATCGAGAGATTTGCCTGATCGGGACGATCAGACTTAGGAGGAGGGCAGTGTAACGAATGTTAGCAGCACTAAGCGATGCTATCGTCTCTAAGCCGATGCTAAGCAGTGACGTGAATTCACATCCATAGATCAATCATTATGTATCTACATAAACGAAACAATAATTGCGTCTACACATATGTACCATGTACGTATACGAGCAGCGGAGAGTCAATGCACAAACACATGCATATATCTGAGATACTCCTATAAGTATGCAATGAGAAAAACTATAAAATTGTGCAATTGTAGTTACAGCTGAGAAGTTTGAGAGCTGCTGGACTAGTAGATTCTGGAAGCGCCTAGAAGATGCGAAGGTTGAAATCAAAGAGTATAAAAGGCGGCAATTGTAGAGGCGCTGGAATTCAGTTTGATTTGAGTTGTCAGTCAGTTTCGATTAAGACGATATCTAGAGAGCAATACCAGTATTATTTTGAAAGTCAGTTTCATTTAAGCTATCAGTTTGGTTATTAAGCCAGCTAATTGCAAAGTATAAGTGTTATTGTGGAGTACTTTAATAAAGGCCATTTTTCCATTATTCAATATTGGAGTTATTTATTCAACAGTTTAGTGATACGAACTTAGCAAAAAGGCAAATAAGAGGATTTGCAAGCAAATTCGTTACAATATATTTATACAAAACCGCGACTAACTTCTAGATAACACTAGATAAGTTTAAACCAACGAAGAACGATCTGGAAAAACTGGATAAGCTGAGCAAAAATTAAAATAAACAGATATATTAAATAAAATCCTTTAAAAATCGAGTTTTTTATATCTCAGGTGTGGGGTCAAATCCATATGATCAACTTAATAAGAAAAAAACGCAAATATGTCGAATTCGAAACAGGAGTTGAAAAAAGCACTTGCCGATGCAGATGCCGAATTTCCACCAACAGCAACGCCTAAACAGTTGCGCAAATTACTGGAGGACATTTCTGGGAAGAAATCATGGAGTATGCAAGATGATACTCCCAATGCGAAAGAAACTTACGATTCTGAAGAAATTGCCGATGCCGTGAACTTTAACTCTGCCGCCCATAACACTACTGCCGTTAACGTCGACGCCACTGCTGCCAACACTGCTGCTCACAATGGCTCTGACGCTCATATTGCCGAAAATAATGTCGCTGCCACTAATGTTGCTAACAATAATATTGCCGTTCATACGGTTGCTGCCGTTCACAGCGTTGCTACAACCAACAGTTCCGCCCATTATTCCGTTGCCGCTAACCTACACCATGCCATTAATGCTGTTAATAATGCTGAAGAAATACCAAATGTTAAGCAAGTGACACCAAGGATAATCAACTTAGATGAAGATGTTGCAGATCTCAGAAAGCGAATAGAGTTATTGTCGCTCATGAAGAAAATAGAAGAACTTGATTGCCAGGTTACACCTAAAAACAAGCGTCGGCCAGATTTAGGTGAAATCGAGCATGCACTCCCCAAATTTAGTGGTGACGACGTAGCGTATTCTGTTAACCATTTTTTTTTTTTTTTTTTTTTTTTTTTTTTTTTTTTTTTTTAATGGACGTTGTGGCAGCGCGCTGCCCTCAAGTGGCCCAATGAAACCAGGCTAATCCTGTTCACGCGATCGATTTATATATATATATAATAACTTTTTTTTTTTTTTTTTTTTATTTTGCCGAGTCTTTGATGGGCAGCGGTTTGTCAAGCGTCACGATCTGAGACTGCTCAGCTACAGAAGAAATTTCATCAGCCAAGCGTAATACATAAAGAGAACAGAAGCAAACGTATTATACATTAATTTAGAGAGGTGAGAACAATCTTTTTTATAGAAAAAAGGGAGTCCGAGCTATCAAATGTGTTTGAGTGAGAGTTATAATCTTGGCATAAACGCCGAAAAGGTTCATTTTGTTCGAAATTCGTTCTACATTGTTTCAGCAGAAGAGGTTTGAAGTGTCTCGATGTCCGAGAGGGAACGCAAAAGTTCACTTCATTCAGAAGGAATGGGCTCGAAATTGATCCATTTAAAAGTTTTGTCATAAATATCACACCAAGCATTTCCCTTCGACTAGCAAGAGTTGGAAGATTGATAAGCTTTAATCGATTAGTATAAGGTGGAAGATTAGTTAAAGAGTCCCATTGGAAATTTCTTAAGGCAAATAGTAAAAATTGTTTTTGTATTGATTCGAGACTGTCTGCATGGACTTGATAACGCGGATTCCAAATTATCGAGCCGTATTCTAATATTGGCCTAACTAATGTTGTAAAAAGTGCTTTAGTTATGTAAGGGTCGTTAAATTCTTTTGACCACCGTTTAACAAATGCAAAAACACCTTTGCCTTTATTCACTGTAGCATTAATATGAAGATTGAAACTTAGTTTGGAATCCATCATGACTCCCAAGTCAATAAAATTATTTACAGTTTCTAGACTATAGTTGTTAATTGTATATGAAGCTGGTGGCGAAACTCTCCGAGAAAAACACATGAATTTACATTTTTTGAGATTGAGCGGCATATAATTTACATTGCACCAGGTAACCAAGTGATTTAAATCCATTTGAAGCAAGGAATGTTCCTCAACCGAGGCACATGATTTGAAAAGTTTTACATCGTCTGCGTACATCAAGACTTTTGAGTATTTAATTGTACCAGATATATCGTTTATGAACAACAAGAACAGAATCGGACCAAGATGGCTGCCCTGAGGAACACCAGAAGAAACATTGATGACCCCAGAAAGTGTATTTTTAAAGATTACTTTTTGCGTACGATAACCAAGATACGAAGAAATCCAACATATAAGACGGGGTTGAAAACCGAGTTGACTGAGCTTATGAATAAGTAATGGGTGTGATACTTTGTCGAAAGCTTTACTGAAATCGGTGTAAATTACATCAGTGTGAAGGCCTTTTCTAAATCCATTAGAAACGTGGGTGGTAAATTCTAGTAAATTGGTGATAGGTGATTTGCCCTTACAGAACCCATGCTGCGAGCTTGCAATTATGGGGGAAATAGGGAATGTTAGGTGGTGGGTAACAATAGCCTCAAATAACTTTGGGATAGCGGATAACTTTGCTATGCCCCGGTAGTTTTCTATTGAAGACCTGCTTCCATTTTTATGAAGCGGAATAAGAAAAGATTCCTTCCATATTGTTGGGAAAACGCCATAAATTAAAGATAAATTAAATAAATCTGTTAGCGGCTGATAGATGTTTGCGGCACATTTTTTAAGAAAGTGTGTCGGGATCCTGTCGGGGCCGTATGAATATGATACTTTTAAAGTTTTTAAATAAGATAATACATCTTCTGAAGATATAAATGGAGCTCTGATTGAATAACATGAATCAATATGGTATGGGTATTCATTAGGTGGAACGTTGGTCTCAATAGAGTAATTTGATTTGAAAAATTCCGCAAAGAAGTCGGCGATCTCTTGATCATCGCTGGAAATATTATCTTGGAATTTCATGGATGATGGAAACCCTTTCACCCTGCGTTTAGAGTTTACGAATCCGTAAAATGCCTTCGGGTTGCAAGTTATATTTCTTTTCATTTTACAAAGATAAGCTTTGTAACACTTTTTGTTCAATTGAAAATACTTGCAGCGTAGAATCGAGTACTGTAAGTAATGGTTATGTAAACCCGTCTTTTTGAACAACTTGAAAGATCGAGACTTTTTATTCTTTAAAATTTTCAGCTCTTTAGTGAACCATACTTGGCTTGTATCGGAATGTACACAAATCCGCTTAGGTACGTATTTTTCAAAAAGACAGTAAATGGTATTGTAAAAGTGAGAAACGCTTTGCTCCACATCAGCATTAAATATTGGCCACACTGTTCGAGATAGATCACGATTTAATTTTTTAAAATTGGCCTTCGCAAAGTCGAAGCGATAACTGGAGTCGTATCGTTTATTTCCGCTGTTACAAGCATAATTTACAACTTCGTAAACTATTTTGAGGGAAGGGTGGTAAGCATCTTCAGGTTCAATAATGGGTTCGCATCGACTAATGGAATATTTAGATTCATCATCCACAAAGGCTAAATCCAACACTCTTCCGAATTTATTCGATTGGATGTTGATTTGTTGAAGGCACAGCTCAGACATTCCGTCTAGAAATTCATTGTTGGAAGACTTTGACGAAACTGGTACGATATTAAAGTCAGAGATGCACCATGATATGTGTGGCATATTGAAGTCACCCAAGACAAGGTTCCTACGGGACCTGGAAGAAATATTAGACGTTACAGGTGCCGATGATAATTTTAGGTTGCTCGCTCTTCGGCGCTCGTTAACCGGAACGGCAAAGGTGTTCCTTACAACTACCACGGCGCTCAATTATGCTGCATTGCGGAAGGCATTAGTGGCTGAGTTTGATATAGCAGTATCAAGGCAGGAGGTTTACAAAATGCTTGCCCAAAGGCGATGGAAAAAGAGAGAAGAGTCCTTACACTGCTATATCTTGAACATGCAGGCACTCGCAAAGCGTGCAAACATTACGGAAACTGAAGTAATCGATTTTATAATCGATGGTGTTGGTACTTCGGTCCCGAACGTTCATATTTTGTTAACGGCACGTACGCTAGACGAAATGAAGAGTTTGATTGCAAGACATCAAAACAAATTCCTTATAAATAACGTAATGGGAGCGAACCCGAGACTGTCATCAGCCGCAAAACAGCCGACAACAAATCAGAAGTCTACTGGTGGCACATCAAGAAACGAACAAATCCTATGCTTTAACTGTTCGCGTACCGGGCACATGAAGCCCAGTTGTCCATACCCGCTGCGCCCAGATGGATCATGCTTTCGGTGTTGGCGAATGGGGCACGACCATCGGTCATGTCCAAATCCAGCGAAAGTGCTTAAACCTCGGGAGGATGTGGCTTTCGTTTCTGATGATGCCGAATATGATGGCGCTTTAGGAGCATTTAATTACGTAAGTTTAGCATTTAAGTTAGACAGGAAAACATTAGTTAGTAATACATTTTCTCTTTTTGACACCGGCAGCCCGGTTAGCTTTGTGAAGGCGTCACTGGTCCCAAAAGAATTGGTAGCTGACCAAACCAATGGATCAATCACCCAATACAAAGGGATTGGAGGGAAAAATTTATTAATTTTCAATAAAATTAAATGTGAGATTGAATTTAAAAATAAAATACATGAAATTGAATTGAATATATTATCAAATAATAGCACGAATATACCACTTATTTTGGGACGTGGATTTCTCCAAATATTTAATATTTATTTGAAAAGTATTGTTAGGAAATATTCTAAGGAGAAATTGTTAGAGTTAAGAAACAAAGACAATACTATGTTAAGGAAAGACAATACTATGTTAAGGCAAATTGTAAGTGGATCTAAAGCAGACGTTGCCGTTGTAAAGCCAATTAGACTTATTAGAAAACTTGAACACAAATGTGATGAATCTCGGTATTTTGAAAATTCTAGTGATGTTGACGTTCCTGACGTATTCAGTATCGACGTTTCTTGTAACGCAGTTCACATCGACATAAATCCAAAACTGTCTAGTATACAACGCGATGAGTTAAGTCGACTTGTTAATTTAGCTTACCTTAACCCTGACATAAAGCCCGAACCATATAAGTATGAAATGAGATATACTTAACTAACGACGTTCTTTTCCATTGCACTCCCCGCAGACTTTCGTATGCTGAGCGTGCACAAATACAGACAATTATCGAGGAACTTAGACAAGAGAGGGTAATACGGCCCAGCGATTCTCCATATGCATCCGCTATTGTATCGGTGAAAAAGAAAAGTGGTCAAACACGAATGTGCGTAGATTATCGGGCATTAAATAAGATAACCACCAGAGACAATTATCCCTTACCTCTGATTGAAGACTGTATCGAATATCTAGAAGATAAGAAGTTTCTCTCGCTGCTTGATATGAAGAGTGGGTTCCACCAAGTGCAAATGGCTCCGGAGTCGATCAAATTCACAGCGTTTGTAACTCCTAACGGTCAATACGAATATCTCTGATTGACGATAGGAAAATCATTATTTACATGGATGACATTGTTGTCGCCACTGAAAATTTCGACCAACATAAAAATTTACTGCAGCTAGTATTAAAACGACTTTCCCTTCGAAGCTTGAAGCTTTACTTGGAAAAATGTAAGTTCTGTTATGGCGAAATCGACTGTTTAGGGTATACGGTGACCCGATCTGGAATCTTTCCGAATAACTCCCACATAAAAAGTATACAGAATTTTTCGATACCAACCAACCCAAAACAACTTCAATCGTGCCTTGACCTGTTTTCGTACTTCCGACGGTTTGTGCCGTCTTTCTTTCAGATCGCTAAACCCTTGCAGAATCTGCTTAGGAGGAATTCGAATTTTGATTTTGACGACAAATGCACTGAGGCCTTTTACGAACTTAAGTCCAGGCTTGTGAAGAGCCCAGTCCTGGCTATATATAATCCGAAACGGGTAACTGAACTCCACTTCGATGCAATTAGCATCGGGTTCGGAGCCGTTCTTCTGCAGAGACAAGAGGACAACAAATTCCACCCCATATCTTATTTTTCCAAAACCGCTTCGGGTGCTGAATCCAAATACCACAGTTTTGAACTTGAAACCCTCTCGATAATATACGCCCTTAGGAGGTTCAGACCCTACTTGGAGGGTATACCGTTTACTATAATAACAGATTGAAATTCCTTGACAATGACACTAGAGAGAAGGCAACTTAACTTTTGAATAGCTAGGTGGGCCCTTGAACTTCAAAACTATAACTATAGTATACGGCATAGGAAAGGGGCCTCCATGGGCCATGTGGATGCATTGAGCAGAAGCGAGATTGCTGTAATTATAAATACAAGTGATGTAGATTTCCAACTGCAGGTTTCTCAGGAGCGGGATGAGAACATCAAGGTAATACGAAGTCGATTGGAGAAAGAAGATTTAAGTGAGTACGAGTTGGTAGACGGAGTTGTGTACAAGACGAAATTAAATGACAAAAAGGCCCTTTATGTACCCAGCGAGATGCAACAGAACGTTATACGTGCGATTCATGAGAAGTTAGGTCACCTGCCAGTAGACAAAACGATGAATAAGCTGTGCCTCTATTACTGGTTCCCAAATATGAAGACGAAAGTGGAAAAGTTTATTGCGAACTGTCTGAAGTGTATTATGTATGCGAACCCCTCTCATGCCAGGGAGAGGACTTTGTACCCCATTCCTAAAACTCCGCTCCCATTCGACACTATCCATATTGACCACTTTGGACCCCTACTATCCCTTCAGTCAAAGGGAAAACATATTCTTGCAGTTATTGACACCTTTACGAAATTTGTCCAACTTTATCCGACTAACTCCACCAGCAGACGAGAGGTTATGCAAGCGATAAATAAATAAAAAATATTTTAACTATTATAGTCGACCAAGGTGGATCATAAGTGATAGGGGAACATGCTTCATTTCCTTGGAGTTTGGTTCCTTTCTCATGAAGAATAATATATGCAACACAAAGATTGCCGTTGCATCTCCGCAAGCCAACGGCCAAGTTGAGAGGGTAAATAGGGTGTTGAAAACCATGTTAGGAAAGATGACGGATGAAGTGAACCATGATTACTGGGCTAGAAAATTACTTGAGGTAGAATACGCCATTAACAATTCTAAACATAGTACTTGTCGTGACTCACCAAGCAGACTTTTGTTTGGTGTCGAACAAAGAGGTGTCATAGTGGACGAGTTCACTGAGTTATTTGAAGACAAAGTATGTCACGATGAGGAACGGGATGTGGAGAAAATACGCAAGGAGAGTTCCGAGTTTATTACAGCGAAACAAAAGTACGATAGCAAGCGATCTTCCAAAACTCACCACACGACTAAGGCTTATAGTGTAGGTGAATACGTTATCATAAGAAATGTCGATACAACCGGTGGAGTTAACAAAAAACTGATGCCACGATATAAAGATCCATATGTAATTCACAAAGCACTGGGAAATGATAGATATGTAATTAGAGATATAAGTAACTGCCAACTGACTCAACTCCCATACGATGGGATAGTTGAAGCACATCGAATTCGAAAATGGCTGCAACCACCGGCAGAGTCTGCTGACGAACCAGAATGTGATCCGTTGGGGATCGAAGTCGATCCTTTGTCAGATTTGGCCGAGTTGTAAAGTACAGCCCGGCAAATGCAACCCTGCTGATATTAACAAGAATGCGCACCTGCATTCATAGAGAAGATGTACTAAAATATATTTATACAGAACCGCGACTAACTTCTATATATGAAGGGCGTCACTAGGTAAGTTTAAACCAACGAAGAACAATCTCGAAAAATTGGATAAGCTGAGCAAAAATTAAAATAAACAGATATATTAAATAAAACCCTTTAAAAATCGAGTTTTTATACCACGTTTGATAATTTTTGATGAAAATTAGGTGGTGCACCGTCTTTTAAATCGTTACCATATTAAGTTGTATAGAATCGACGGGATGGCCTAGAAGGTTTCATGTCATACTAAATCGCTCCCGAGATGGTCGGGCTAGTACCTTAATGGTTCCCGGAATGTACGCGATCTGCATCCGGCAAAGGACCAACAAAGTCGATAACGGGGAGTGTCCTTATCGCTACAACAACAACATTATTTACTTTCTGCCTTTCATTCATACGTATGTGCATTTTTAAATAATAAAAAAAATGTTATATTATTCTAATAGATAGCATCTCCACCGGGGTGCGATTCAGCTCAGAATATGCCAAAACGAGAGGAAACCTACAATTAAATGCAGATTTACGTGCCAATTGCCAAGGACTTACCGCTAAACAAGGTACTTTACACAACCAACATGCTTTGGCATACGGTACCAAACCGGTTGGATGTGGAACTGCGCATCTTGGTTTTTCAGTATTTGCTTCAGTAATTTATATTGATTTGTATTGATTAAAAATTGCAATAGTAGATAATGTAATGTGAATTAAAATTGAATAGGTAGCCGGAGCAAAAAAGGCAACTGATCCGCATGCAACGGTTATTTATGTGACGACCGGGAGCTGCTGCTGCTATCCTAGAAGCATTAGAAGCAGAAATTTCTTTGATTGTTTGCATCACCAATGGTGTACCATAACATGATATGGTTCGCGTTTAGCACGCTCTCTTAAGGCAAAAAAATCGCATCTAGTCAGGCCCGATTGTCCAGGAATCATCGCACCAGAAAGGGTAAGTAAATTGTCTACCATATTAAATATATAAACAACATGTATGAATTTGTTAGTGATAATTTGTCATGCTTTTGTTGATAATCAACTGAAGAATGCAAATACGAAAGAGTTCGAAGTTCATGTAAATACCAATTTATTTTTTTAATTAGCGTTTGGAGAGCAAAATACATATCGCTTCCCCGGTTCAATAATGACGAAATTCTAAAATATTAAGTTTTGGTGAAGCAAGTTTCAATATTTGCATCAACTAGAAAAATGTGCGAATGCGCGGAAACTATTTGTAATACAATTATAAAATTTATACAAAGCAAAAATTAGTACTTTTAAAGCTTTTGTGCGCGTTATCTCGAAACTTTAAAATTGACATTTGCGTCATTATTGAACCGGGGAAACGATATGTATGTATGCATAGAACTGCATAGACGGGGAGGAATTAATTAATTATTATCAGTAGATTTACAAGATTTTTGTTATTATGCCTGCGTGGCAGTTGTCATTACATTGCGTTAAGAGAGGACATCATCACCTCATTACCCACAGCCAGTTAAAACTTTAGTAAATTTTGCTCTTTTCATCACTGTTTCAAAACGTGGAAAGTTATATATCAAGCATTCCATGGAGAATGCTACATTTTAGCCTGACTCAGGCCTGGCATATTGCGCCAGTGTTCTTCTCTCTTTTCCCTCCCTTCTACTAATAAATGCCCTATGAGCCAACTGGTAGGAACGGCTCGGGCCCGATCGGTCATGCAGTTGCTGCCTCTCTTTCTCGGTTGTCCGCGTGCTGTTGTTGTTGTAGCAGTGCTTCGTCCCATCCAATAGGTGCGACCGATCACAAATTTTCATCAATGTCCTCTAACGGGAGTCCAAGGAAACTTTCTGTTTCAACAGGGGTGGACCATAATGAAAGGAGTGTTAGAGGCGTTGGTTCCACAATACAGTTAAAGAGATGGTTGGTGTCATGTCGGGACACATTACAAGCAGGACAATGTTTTGTATGTCGGAGTTGATTCTGGATAGGTAAGAGTTTAACCTGTTACGGTATCCAGATCGAAGTTGAGCTAGAGTGACTACTCGCGTTTCCCTAGGGAGAGAGCGTTCCTCCTCTGCTAGTTTTGTTCTTTGAGTACAGGAATCACCGGCATAGAGGTCCGACGCCTGTTTGTGGAGTTCACTGAAGACATGCTTGTGTTTTTAAGCTTCATACGGCTGTGTTCTCAGGTGCCGTATTTCCTCATAATGTAATGAGGGCGTGAACAAAAAGAGCCGCAAAAGATTTATAAAAGTTGCGAGGACGCTGGATTTTGGGATCTAGCCCAGAGCAACCTGTCCGATGCAACCATCCCTTGCACGTGAAACACTGACAAGAGTATTTATTTTTTTAATTTAATTTATTTATTATTACGGCTGTTTAGGCCTAAAACTTAAACTACTAAGTACAATTCATTGTTATAATCACTTATTTCTATTGAATATGCTATTGGAATGCCATGTGATTCCGATCAGCATATTTACTAGCGTGACAAACGGACTAGTCTGGGAGCCACTCATTTAAGGAAGGTTGGAAAGGATGCGTTTCCAATCCTCCAGTGCTTCCAGCTTAAGGCTACAAAATTTGGAACTTATATTTTTCAATTATATTTGTATTTTAAGCTGTCGGAATGTATTAGTCTCCGATCAACACAGCTAAACATGTCTTTGGATGTTGGAAATTGAAAATAACGTGTATCCTCTCAATTTGTGTAGTAAAGACGCTGTCGGAATGCATGAAGATTCCGATCAGCACAGCTCAACATATAATGGGAGGTTGAAAAGGACGTGTTTCCAATCCCCCTGCTCCAACTTTTGTTTGGCCTTATTTTGGTTATTTTCGTTACACATTATATAATTTTATTGTTATATTAATGCTGTCGGAATGCGAGTTATTCCGATCAGCAACAGTAAATATTGGCTGAAAATACCGAATTCCAGCGAAATTAGTTGTTGGAACTGTCTGGAGTTACAGGTGGCGACCGGTTTTCTTTTCCTTAGGGCCGGATGCATTGTATTTTGCTGCTTCCAATATTACCATTCCCTTTTCGCGCTCCAGTATCGGATATATCATGTAGAAAATAAAAGGAGAAAAACTTTATCTTATTGGAAGGGGTTTACAATGCCCCAATAAACTTTTTTTAAAAGTATTGAAGTTATTACTACTTTTTATGTGATTAGGAAGTTCATTGAAATATTTCAGGCCCTTATATATATGACCGTCCTAAAAAGATTCTTTTCCGGCAAAAGCAGCAAACCCATTTCTCAGGACCGGGGTCAGGAGAAGGACCCGGATTGGGCTCGATACCTTCCCGGAAAAGGAGAGTATGGCGCAGACCCGCTGCAAGGATCTGCTGGGAGGATTACAATTTGTGGGAGGGACGCAACAAATTAAACACTGAGTCCGCCTGCTCATTACCCTCTACTCCCCTGTGGCCTAGGTCCCTGGGCAACAGTACTACGTTGTGTGGTCCTAATTTATTCAGATTTTCTACGCACTGAAGGACCAGTGCTGACTTTATTTCGAACGCCGCAAATGCCTTTAGTGGGGCCTGACTGTCTGACTGAGTATGGCAATTGTTTCATTGGGGTATCAGCGCTGAAGGTTCAGCTTAGCTACTGTACTGATATTTTGGCTCTGGGTCCCAAAAACTCTGGCTCCAATACCCTCTTGCGTCTTCGAGCCATCTATGTACCATACGATCTTGAGCAGACTAGTAATACATTGCACCCGCCCATACCTATACAGCCGTACCAAGAGACGGAGCAGCCCATTACATATTGGCACAACCGGAGCACTGCTGGACATCCAATCTATATGAAACCTATGCATTCAAAAGTGTTTGTACAAGTGGCTGGTGCAAACCGAACTGGACCAATGTATGCAATATTGAGACCTGCACAAAGTTTTATATACGTCCTTTGTGCGGTCCAAACTTGAGTATGCGGCTTTCATTTGGCGGCCTTACCACGCAGTTCACATTAACCGCCTGGAGCGGGTTCAAAAAATCTTTATGCGCTTCGCGTATATTTCATTGCGATTCTCTGTACCGATCCCGTCCTATGAGTCTCGATGTCAACTAATATCCTTACTATCCCTAAACAATCGCAGAATTCTTTTTGACTCGTTGTTCATTTTCGATCTTTTCACGGGCAAAATTGACTGCGCGTTGTTTCTTGAAAGACTATGCTTAAATACTCCCTGTAGAAACCTCCGCCACTTTGAAATCTTTTCCATAGGGCTGAGTAGAACTGTTTATAACTCAAAAGCGCCCATTAACAGAGCCCTATCAGAAATTAATGCTTCTCAAGTATTTTGGATATTGATTTCTCCGACTCAAAATACGCTTTTCAACTTAAACTAAAAAATTACTTAATCTGTAATAATATAAATTCTTTTTGCTAGTGTTTTCCATAGCTTAATATAAGCTGGTTTCTGTAATTTAGTCATAAGTGTCTGTACTAAACATTTGTTGCTACACTAAATAAATAAATAAATACCAAGCTATGTTTATGTAAATAATGTTACTGCTAATGTCAATTTGCACGGTTGAGCACATTTATACAAGGTGGAACACCACACTACCTACATGGCGATGTAGCCACCGATCAGGTTGTTGTAAGAGATTAATTAAAATATGTTATTCATAAACACTAATTCTTATATTTTCATTATCATTAAACTGTAGACTAGACTCATGATGGGTATTCTTACTGGACACTGCCTTCTGGCGTCACATGCCTTTAAATTAGGCTTGGTCAGTGATAGCAGATGTAGGAAGTGCGGGTTGGAGGAGAAAACGATCGATTACGTTCTGTGCTCGTGCCCTGCGCTTGCCAGGCTAAGACTCCAGCTGACAGCTGTCAGATCTAGAAGCAGCAAGTGGCTTAAGTTCTAGGAAGCCGCTAACCCGCTGCAGCCGTGAGAAGCGTGAGTGCACTTTGGGTGTCTCAAGACAAGTTCCGTACCTGCTCCGAATAATTTGTAGCTATCTAAGCGGCAAAGTACTCCCTTTTAATACGGATGAGGGACTAAGAAAGCACAACATCACGGGCGGTGATCCTCAGGGATCTGTTCTAGGTCCAACTCTTTGGAATGCGATGTTTGACGAGGTGCTACAAATCGACCTTCCCGGAGGCCCGGAAATTGTCGGCTATGCAGATGATATTGTCGTAGTAGCAGTGGCCAAGAAACGTGGTCTGCTCCAAGCATTATGTAATGACGCCGTGGGAAGAATAAAGGAATGCTTGACGAACATGGGGCTGGAGATGGCTAGCAATAAGACAGAAGTGGTTCTGATGAGCTCAAAGCGGACTGTGGATGAGTTGGTCCTAACCATAGGAGATTATCAAATAAATTCAAAGCCCTCCTTGAAATATCTAGGAGTAATCATTGACTCAAAACTAACTTTTAGGGAGCACTTCAGGGCGGTGGGGGAGAAAGTGTCTAGAGTTAGTGGAACCCTAACGCGAATAATGCCCAACATCGGCGGCCCAAGCGAAGCTACCCGTCAGCTATTATCCAACGTAACCAGCTCTATAATATTATATGCAGCACCAGTATGGCAGAGATCCAAAATGGCCCACCAAAAAGATATACTAGCAGCCTACCGCATTACTGCTATACGAATAGCATGTGCTGTTCCGACGACGCGATCCATGTTTTATCCAGGAAAATCCCAGTAGATATACTCTCAGGTGCAATGGCCGATCTGTATGGCATTGGATTCAGCCGACCATCTGAAGATGCTAAGAAAAGCGCAAAGTCACGAACAATAGTTAGGTGGGAAGATTCGAGAAAAGAACGCTGGACCTTCATGCTAGTCCGGAATATAGCGGAATGGTACGAGCGAAAACAGAGCGAACTAAATTACCATCTCACACAGATATTGAGCGGGCACTGTGGCTTGAATGAATATCTACATAAGCGTGGGATAGAGGAGGATCCTTTCTGTCCAAGTTGTCCGTCCGAATTGGAAAGCACAGAACATGTAATGTTTCATTGCCCTCGATTTCACGGCGAAAGACTGTCTGTAAACAGAGTTTTTGAAGAGGAACCTTCCATTAGAAATTTAGTTCCACGAATTTGCGGACAAATAGATTGTAGGATTGCTGTGAGCAAGATGGCCTTTATAGTAATGACGAAATTGATGCATGCCGAAAGGGAGCGCAGAGAAATGCGCATACGAAGTAGTGGCGACTAAATCGCCTTTCCCCCCGTGACGTTATGCCTAACGGCGGTCCCACGGGGTGCGGACACATGAACAGGATTAGCCTGGTTTCATTGGGCCACTTAAGGGTAGTGCTCTACCACAACGTCCAATAAAAAAAGACAAGTTCCGTCGTGCCTGGTGTTGTTGGGTGAGTGGCCAGACAGCAGGGTGCAACAAATGCACCTTTCAGGGGAAAATTAGATGTAGCAAACGAGTATATTCTGTATCATATGATCAACTTGGAGACAACCAAACGTTTATTTTCCTGTCCAAAACAGAACTGGTGCACGGCACTGCTGCTAAAGAAGGATAGGCGTAGTCATATCAATTCGTTCCCGGGTTAGTCGGGGAAAGCAATTTTAGCATTAGTGTGCCCTTTTCAATTTGAACATCCATTCAAGAACTTCGCATAATAGATTAAACAGTCATCTGTATTTATTTGTTGTTGTAGCACGTCTAATTTACTTCGTAACATCAATCAATTGTCCCTTGTTATAATTTTATGTTCTCTATCTTTCGGTACCCTTGCCATCGGAAGATGCATAGGCATGGTGGAGGTTCATTCCTGATTCTAGTTATCTGAAATTTCTCTTGTGCCTTTGGCCTCTCAGAAAAGAGCTAATTGTGGAGCCCTATTTATGGAACACTTTTCGGTTTATATTAAAACTTTTAATCTATTATTACTGATATGAGTTTCTTTTTCATTCTGGGTAATTTGATTTTGACGATGTGCGGATAGAAATATCCCAGATATTCCAGCTGTGGCTGTGAGAACATACATTTGTTCAAATTAGAAGAAAACTGCACGGTTGAGCACATCCAGTACCTACGTTTATACAAGGAGGAACACCACATTACTTTCACGGGGATGTAGCCGACGATCACGTTGTTGTAAGAGCTTATTTTAAATATGTTATTCATAAACACTGATTCTAATATTTTGTTTTGGTTTTTACTTTAGAGCCAACCGGTTATATAAGCGATGTCAGCTATGCCTGTAACTTAAGCGGACGCGGTCACAGGAGTAGTTCACTAAGTGGGGATTACACTAATCAAGGACTTTCAATATCGTAAGGTTTTCCAGCACCATAACAACACCAACAATATGTGCAAGCACCCGAATAAATTGTACAACAAACGTTAACACCACATCAGCAGCCAGGTACAACAACAACAATCGCAACAAGTTGAAACTTCTAAACAATTAATGACTAGTGAACCACCAACATATCCGCAATATGCGCATCCATCAACACCAACATATGTCGCTGTTACGTCTGGTGGTACAGACGTACGAATATTTCATATATTGATTATTAAATATTAAGGAAAATACTAAAGGTAGTTAATAGTAAAATATTATACTTTTTAATTCACGTGTGTAGCTCTTGAATAACTCGAAGTGACAGCCGTGTGTCGATATGTTAGCAAGATGTCAAACTTTGATCATGTGTTGCCAGATTGCCATAATGTCTCGTCCCAACACCTTCGCTGTTTAGTTTAATGAGCTCGGTGAAAACCTAAGTGGCGACCGTCGAGGACGGTCTGAGCGACGTAGGGATGGAGTCCCTTGGTCTCCGCAATTGTGATTGGTTTGAGCTGAATCATAATCATTGGGCGCAATTTCATGATTAGCTTGACCTAAGTTTTCATTCGAGGACAACTCATCGTTGTCTACGTTTTGAGTTTCTGGTTCTTTTTCTAAATGGTCTAGAATATGATCTGCGCGTTCTGGTACTTGTTTGGTCCGTGATCTACGATGGCACAGTTGATTTGCGTGAATTCTTTTCAACTTTCCAGTGTCCATTAAGACGTTGTACATGACGCTACCAATACGTTCTATTATATAGCCTGGTTTCCACTCATATTTGTTGTTAGATGTATGTATCGCAGCGTAAACCTTGTACTCGGGACGGAACTGTTTCGGACTGGCCTCGTGTTTTCTGTTGTACTGGTATTTCATATCCGAGCTTTGTTTCTCATTTGGTGCTTTTTCCTCGCTTGGTGGGAGCAGTAAATCCAAATGCGTACGAAGTTTTCGATTGTATAACACCTCGGCAGGTGATTTGAAATCCATACAATTTTGGTTCGGGGTGGAGCGATAACTCATTAAGAATGTTTGTAAGTTTTGGTCGGTTGTACCCTCCTCACTAAGTTTTTTTTAATGCTCTCTTGAGTGTGTCAACAAATCGTTCCGCCTGACCATTTGACATTGGGTAATACGGACTGGAACAAAGATGTTGGATACCGCGTTCACGGATGAAGTACTCTGCACTCTTGAATTGAGTTCCATTGTCTGATAACAACGTACTTGGAAATCCGTGTCTTGAAAAGATTTCATTTAAATTTTGATTTTGGCGACCTTTTTGTTAACTAATCACTTTTTTCTAGCTGGCTTGAGGTCTGAGTTGAAATAAAAACACAAGGGTTTTTTTATATATTACCAATATATTTCGATTACACACGGTAATCGTCTTCAGGGTGAACACTACAAAACATAAAAACAACAAAATAAATAAATAAATAACAACATACTAAAAAGACAGCAGCAACAGATGGAACAAACAAAAACAAAACTTAAGGAATATCTAAACGCGGGAGATTTTGAGAAATTACTTCAAAGTGAAACAAAAGTCGCAAAAAAACTCACAACAACTCTAAAGAAACGACAAGAAGCAAAACACGACAAACTGCGTCAAAATCGAAATCATCTCTTTACTGACAACAATAAAAATGAAGGTTGGTTCGTAAACAAAACGAAAGTCGAGTTTCCATCAGACATACAAACGCTTTTGACAAAAGGTCCAAAATTTGCGCTTCCAATCGAGAATACAAAATTTCCTTTATTCAAATATATAGCTGATGGAGAGAATCTTGTACAAACAATTAAAGTTAAAGAGAAACAAGAGGAAGCAAGAACAAAACTCTCATTACTTATAAAAGACCATACAACAACAAATAGGCAAAGTGCAATAGATCGTGCAATAACTGATACAGTGGGACGGACTCAGAAATTTCTTAGTAAAAATAAAAACATTCGTATATTAACATCTGACAAAGGCAACAAAACGGTAGCTATGGATATAAGTGACTACAATAAGAAAATGGGCGATATATTAAACGACTTGACAATGTATAGGGTTCAAAGACAGGACCCTACATCGAGACTACAAAGCAAAAATAACAGTCTGGTCGACAAACTTTATAAATTGGATTTAATTTCAAAAATAGAGAAAAATAAATTATCTACAACAACAGCTTTACCTCCGAGGATATATGGACTACCAAAACTACATAAGGAAGGAACACCGCTCAGGCCAATCTGTTCGGCCACTGGATCACCAGCACATAGCCTATGCAAATATATAGCAGATATATTAAAAAACGCAACAGCAAACTCGGCATACAACATTAAAAATACACTTGAGTTTAAAACAAAAATTAAAAACACCTACATTTCTGACAATGAAAAGCTAATATCTTTCGACGTAATTTCCCTGTTTCCCAGCATTCCCACACAATTAGCCCTTGAGATCATAAGAGACAATTGGATGAAAATAGAAGAACACACAAATATACCAAAAAAACTGTTTATGGAAATACTTACGTTTTGCATCGAAGAAAATAGGTATTTCAAATTCAATGATATATTGTATACACAGCTAAAAGGATTGCCGATGGGATCCCCAACATCACCAGTAATTGCCGATATAGTGATGGAAAAACTATTAGAGAACACAACAACGAAATTAGCAAGAGTACCCAGATTACTCACAAAATATGTCGACGATCTATTTGCTATAATACACGAAGATGATGAAAAAAGTACGCTAGACACACTAAACTCTTTCAATAAATATATAAATTTTACAACGGAACTTGAAGAAGACGGAAAACTACCATATCTTGACTCAGTTGTTATTAGAAGCAAAAACGAATTGAAGTTAAAGTGGTATAAGAAATCAACATCAACAGGACGAATCATCAACTTTTACTCAAAGCATCCAAAGACGATGATAATGAATACAGCAATGGGCTGTATAAGAAGAATGTTAGAAATTACGGACGACACTTACCACGAGGAAATTAAAAATGAAATAAAACTTTTGTTAAGAAGAAATGATTTTCCTGAAAACATAATTAAAACACTTTTAAATAAATATCAAGAAGAAAAGAATCAAGAAAAAGAAAAAGAAAAACCGCAGAAAATATTTAAGTCAGTAGCTTATGTGCCAAAATTGTCGGAACGATTGGCCAAATCAGACTGCTACAACAAAGATTAAGTAAAAATAGCCCATAAGCCGATAAATACATTAAAAAACATATATAATCAAACAAAATCAAAAATTCCACATACAGAAAAAAGCAATATAGTTTACGAAATTCCTTGCAATGGAAAAAACAACCAACCATGCCACAGCGTATATATTGGAACAACAAAAGGCAAACTTAAAACTAGACTAGCGCAACACAAATCGGATTACAAATATTGCCAACATACTGCAAACCAAAAAACTGCACTTATGACCCACTGTACTGAAAACTCCCACTCACCAAACTTTGACAAAGCTACTATTCTTCAACAAGAACAACATTACAGAAAACGATTTACTCTGGAAATGCTTCACATTATTAACACACCAACCAGTAAACGAATGAACTATAAAACGGACGTAGATAACTCTGCTAGCTTCTATAGATATTTGTTGACAAACAAACGATCAGTGATAAACTCCACGTCAAGTGATACACACGTGTAAAAAATGTATGTTATAATTTTTTTTTTTTAATTTGTATGTTAGGAAATTTGTTATTTATTTATTTATTTTGTTGTTTTTATGTTTTGTAGTGTTCACCCTGAAGACGATTACCGTGTGTAATCGAAATATATTGGTAATATATAAAAAAACCCTTGTGTTTTTATTTCAACTCAGACCTCAAGCCAGCTAGAAAAAAGTGATTAGATTTTATTTAAAATATTGATGGTATGGTGAGTAGAGATTGACTTGGTCATCACTATTTCTGGCCATTTCGAATAGAAGTCCACCACTACTAAAAAATAATGTCCATCGACGGGACCTGCGTTATTGTTGTTGTTTTAGCAATGCTCGCCACACCTAATAGCCGCGACCGATCAAAATTGTCATCAATATCCTCTAACGGGAGTCCAAGGAAACTTGCCGTTTCAGCAGGGGTGGACCATAAGGAAAGGGGTGTTAGAGGCGTTGGTTCCACATTACAATTGAAGAGATGGTTGGTGTCATGCGGGGACACATTGCAAGCGGGGCATACATTTTGTATGTCGGGGTTGATTCTGGATAGGTAAGAGTTTAACCTGTTACAGTATCCAGAACGATGTTGAGCAAGAGTGACACGCGTTTCCCTGGGGACCTGCATAGTCGATGTGTATGCGTTGCCATGGTTCATTAGTTGGAGGCCATGGGCTTAATGTTGTTTTTGTCGGAAATTTGGCCGCGGCTGCACATTGGTGGCAGTCATTAATAAAATTTATAATGTCTTTATCTATTGATTGCTTTTGTTCGTTGTATACCTTGATGACCCCGGTGAAGTTCTTTTAGAATTCACTTCTGGTAGATTCTAGGTATAGCAATTCGATTTCCTACCATTATACAGTCCTTGGTGACGGTAATGGAATCTATTCGCGCAAGATATTGTCTGATGTCTGTATTCTCTGGAAGTTTTACTGGCCAGCCCGTTTTGTAAAACTCGAGAATGTTTTTCAGGATTGGATCTCTTGCAGTTTCGTATTGTAACATTTTGTGCGTGATTTGCATTTTTTCTACGTTTGCTGTAATAATTGAATTTACCTCGTTTTCTAGCTTGATGGAAGCTATGATGAAATCTTCTGAATCAGTTACGGTGTTTTTAATGAGTCGTGATAGAACATCAGCATAACCGAAACTATTTGTGTTTATGAATCTGATGTCGAAATCATACGCGAGTAGTTTTATAGCCCATCTCTGGAGACGGTTTGCTTGGTGAGCGTTAATACCGGACTTCTTCCCAAAGATCGCTGAAAGTGGTTTATGGTCGGTATGTAGGGTAAACCTACGCCCGAAGATCATTTTGTGGAATTTGGTTACAGCAAATTTTAACGCTAAAGCCTCTTTCTCAATCTGGCTGTATCCTTTTTCGGTTTCAGTCAGTGATTTCGACGCATGACTAATTGCTTTTTGCGTACCATCTGGATATTCGTGCATGATGCAAGCGCCAAGTCCGTAATTTGACGCGTCTGCTGCCACGATTATCTTTTGATTTTGATCATAATGTGCGAGCAATAAATCGGATGACAGGATGTCCTTAAGATGTTTGAAACATTCTGCATGATTGCTTTTCCATTGCCATTTTGTGTTAATTTTCAGCAACTCGTCTAGTGGACCACGGTATAAGCGCATTTTGTGTACGAATTTTCCATAGAAGTTTATGGCACCTAAAAACGACCGAAGTTCCGAAATGTTTGTTGGTTCCGGCATTTTGCGGATTGCTGCGGTTCTTTCTGTATTTGGTTTCAACCCCTGTGAGTTTATAATGTAAATCCGTGTTCTTGTATGCGGAGTAAAACTTTTTCAAGATTTGTGTCATGTATTTCCTGAGTAGCTCCGGAAACCAAAATGTCGTCGATATATTCGGTGACACCTTCCAATCCAGCGAGCATTTGGTCCATAATCTGTTGGAATATTGATGGAAATATTTTTACCCCAAAAACCATGCGGTTGTACCGAAACAAACCTAAATATGTGTTTATTGTAAGTAGATGTTTTGATTCATCATCTATAGCAATTTGTAAAAAAGCATCTGCCAAATCAATATAGCTAAATATTTTGGCATTCCATAATTTAGAAAAAATGTCCTATTGAGACCTGAGGAAAAATCTGCGCATAGACGTACTCTACCATCTGTTTTCCTGACTACAACAATGGGAGCCCCCCAATCGCTGTAATTTACCGGTGAAATTATTCCGTCTTTTACCAGACGATTTAGTTCGACTTCTACGGATTGTTTTACGGCGTACGCGACTGGTCGCGGTGGGCGAAAGACTGGGCTGCAGTGTTCCTTGATATACAGGTGTGCTGTAGATTTGTTATACAATCCCATTTTGTTCTCAAAAAGATGTGGAAAAGTTCTTTCACGGTATTTGTGTCTATTTTGGACCTTAGATATTTTGTTGTTGTGATGGCTTGGCAGATATTGTTGATCGGCAACTCTTCTAATTGAAGAGACCTTATCCAATCGAGACCCATTACATTAAGATTTTTTATTGGCGTTACGTAACATGTTGCAATAGTTTTACGGTTTTGAAATTCGATGTTACACTCAAATTGGGCTACAAGTGGCAGCTCGGCTGTTGCGGTGCGTGCTTGTCGGTTCACTTCTACCATTTTCGTCTTTGAAAACGTTGGCAAGACATCTTGAGATATTATTGTTATATCAGATCCTGTGTCGAATTGGAGACTGATTACGATTCCGTTGATTCTGACTTTTACGTACTTTCTACAGCTAATATTGTTGACTGCAAATATTGTTTTCGTATCGGCGCTGGGTTTTTTCTTTGTGTGGGTACCCTTGTTTGCATGATGCTTCCCTTTCTTAACCTTGCAATATCCGTCTTTGTGTCCGATTTCGTTACATTTCTTAAATTTGTGCGTTTTGAAGGAACAATTTCGTGCATAGTGCATGTCGCCACAAAACAAACATGGCGAGTTTTGTGTACTATTTTTCTTGTTTGGTATGTTCCTAGCTGCCTTTACTTGTTGAACTTCAACATTTTTCTTTTCAACAAGAGCGGCGTCGGACTTCAGATTGATTATGCGCTAACATTCTCGCGCTATGCCGGCAAGTGTGATAGTACTAGCTTCACTGTCGATCTTGCTTAAAAGTTTTGTCCGTATCTCAAAATCTGTTTGTGATTTTAGACCCATGACGAACACTAAAAATTTTAATTGATCCACTGTCAGATCGTTTAGCTTAAACTTCTCGCAGTGTTTGTTGACCATACCTGTGTATGTTAGAAAGTCCATGTTCGCATCTTTTGTTAATTGCAAACAATTAAAACGCGTATTGAAAATTGAAATTTGACTACCAAAAAGTTGGGTTAGTTTTTGCACCGTGTTGTCAAATGTAAAGTCACGTGGGTGGTTTGGAAGAATATAGTTAATATATTTACTATGAGCATTTGTATTTAATTTTCCAAGCAATAGCCTCACTTTTGCGGCGTCGTCTAGCTTTGCTGCATCTATTGCAAATAGATCTTCATAGCGTGCGAACCATGTATCGAAGGTTACGTTGTTATCCGCATCTAAGCAAAATTCCGATATGTTTGCAGCTAGCGCTTCTAGGATGAATTCTGGGCCTTTACTTGAATTTGATGCATTATTTTGCAGGTGCGAAGGCTCCTTAGGAAGTAGCTTTTGCATCAGTAATTTCATATCATCGTGCTGCTCCTTCTGCTGCTTTTGCATTTGTTGCCTGTTGCGCTGCGTGCTTGTCGGTTCACTTCTTCCATTTTCGTCGTTGAAAACTTTGCCAAGACATCTTGAGATATTATTGTTATATCAGATCCTGTGTCGAATTGGAGACTGATTACGATTCCGTTGATTCTGACTTTTACGTACATTCTACAGCTTATATTGTTGACTGCAAATATTGTTTTCGTATCGGCGCTGGGTTTTTTCTTTGTGTGGGTACCCTTGTTTGCATGATGTTTCCCTTTCTTGACCTTGCAATATCCGCCTTTGTGTCCGATTTCGTTACATTTCTTACATTTGTGCGTTTTGAAGGAACAATTTCGTGCATAGTGCATGTCGCCACAAAACCAACATGGCGAGTTTGGTGTACTATTTTTCTTGTTTGGTATGTTCCTAGCTGCCTTTACTTGTTGAACTTCAACATTTTTCTTTTCAACAAGAGCGGTGTCGGACTTCAGATTGATTATGCGCTGACATTCTCGCGCTATGCCGGCAAGTGTGATAGTACTAGCTTCACTGTCGATCTTGCTTAAAAGTTTTGTCCATATCTCAAAATCTGATTGTGATTTTAGACCCATGACGAACACTAAACATTTGAATTGATCCACTGTCAGATCGTTTAGCTTAAACTTCTCGCAGTGTTTGTTGACCATACCTGTGTATGTTAGAAAGTCCATGTTCGCATCTTTTGTATATTGCAAACAATTAAAACGCGTATTGAGAATTGAAATTTGACTACCAAAATGTTGGGTTAGTTTTTGCACCGTGTTGTCAAATGTAAAGCCAAGTGGGTGATTTGGAAGAATATAGTTAATATATTTGGAAGAATATAGTTAATATATTTACTGTGAGCATTTGTATTTAATTTTCGAAGCAATAGCCTCACTTTTGCGGCGTCGTCTAGCTTTGCTGCATCTATTGCAAATAGATCTTCATAGCGGGCGAACCATGTATCGAAGGTTATGTTGTTATCCGCATCTAAGCAAAATTCCGATATTGTTACGGTTTGCTGCTACGGTCTACTGCTACGATCCACTTGGGAGCGTGTTCACGCGAACACACCTAGTGATGTGGCGAAAGTTGCGATAAAAAGTATCGAAAAAGAAGGAAAAAGACAGACCGGCCATCACTAGCAAAAAAGAATAAAATGAGTTTCCGGGAAGCTAAGTAAGTAAAAGGGCGTACAATTTTGGTGATCGAAAAACATCCTCGCCGGCTGTGCACCTACACAGGAAATTGTCGAGAAACGAGGAAAGAGTCAATAGCGCAAAGCACCGAAACCGTTCTTTCCGACAAATCTCGTTTCTACGCGGCTATTTTGGGTGGTAATAAACTCTGCACAGGTTATGTTGTGTGGGCACAAGGTCCAGTGGAAGTAGGTCGGCATTCGCAGTCACACTTAGCGAGATAAACCTCTTCCTCTACGTTTACTAAGAACACTACCACCTGCGGAAAAGCGTCCGACACCACCTCCGCCTCCAGGGCCAGCAGTACGCCGCCGCGTAATACAATTGACGGCAAAGAGCCAAGTAATCAGGCTCATACAGGGTAGCGCGGAGCTTTATCGCAGCCGGGTCACTCGGTTACCTTGACCCAAAGCGCCCACCAATACCAACGGCGCCTAATATTATCACGGGCATCACCATCAGTAGTATCTCCCCAAACCCATCCATTAGCGCCAACCACGAGCGCAACAACCACCAGACGTACCGCCACCGCCAGCTACAACGCACACAGCGGGGCCGCGAACATAGGACTGCGGCCACTAATGTTAACACCTACAACAGGCGGTACCACCGACAGCAATACTAGCCGCATCTTCATCAGCTACGTCCATACCGGCTATAACAATACTAGCGTAATCCTATCAGCTACGACTATAACGGCTACAGCAATACTAGCCGCATCTTCATCAGCTACGTCCATACCGGCTATAACAATACTAGCGTAATCCTATCAGCTACGACTATAACGGCTACAACAACATAGCCGCATCTTTATCAGCTACGACCATACGGGCTACAATATATCAGCTATAATGACAACCACAGGGCAGCGAACCTAGGCCTGCGGTCAGGCCAATTACGACCGCGAATATCAGCGGTTAAAGCGGTGAGTCCGTTCCTTTATATTTTGCCTTCGCTTGAGTGAACTTATAAATAGCTCTACAAGTTTTTTTTAACAAAACAAAGAAGGTTTGCCACCGGAACCAGGTCGATGAGGAATGACCAAAGCATACGCACCACCCTATATGAAATCGTCATATAGCTAAAGCAGCCAAAACTATGTACAAAATTTAGATAATTCACTTGTAAATGTTTTGATTTTGTATTCGACATATCTTACCGAGTAAAAAAAAGTTAGTTAAATTGTTTTGAACAGTGGATTAGATTTTAATATGTAAAGGCTTGTATAATGTAGGATGTCGTACATACACCTGCGAGCAATAAAATTGCAGCAACAATGATACGCAATTTTTATCCTTTTCAAAGCAAAATTATCATTGTTGTATGGAACAGAATTATATATATAACCTGGAACTCGTCTTAAATTAGACTACATCGCGCTCCAAAACGGTTTCGAAATTGGTTGACAGTCATTGTCGTTTAAATCAGTAAACCCGGTTTTACAATTGAGGGAAATGGAAATAGAAGATTAATTGCTGCAACTTGCAAGCCAATTTGCTATTTTTTTTTACTCGCAGATGTACCTATCATAACTATATACCGCTATGCCTTTGTACTAGTATAAGCCAATTTAAAGGAGACCATTGGAATTATCTGCCAGAAAATAGACTGTCATGTCAAGGCGACAAACTTCGCTAAAGCGTAATATATTTTCAATGTATAATTCCAACCAAATTGTATAGTAATGCGATTAGCTTTTAAACGTATGCCATTATGGTTTGTTTGTATGTACGTACGTGCAACCCTTTGCAAGCACCAATTATGCCAATGTTGAAATATTTTCCCAACAACTTTTTTTTGATTCTGGACAATCATAAAGTATTTTACAATTAACACGAATACATACCTAAATATTATACACGTATTTATTAACTTTTACTGCCTACAATTGAAGTAACATAGCATTCAGTAAGACTCATTTAAGATAGAATACATATACATGCCTAGGCCATTCAATGCCATTTGGACGAATAAAGAAACATATCTATATATATATTTTTTTTTGGTATGGTTAATCACTCCTACCAGTGAATATCCATTTCTTTTTCTGCATATATTTTGATTCCTTCACTTCTAACATACCTACCTCATACCTACATATCCGCAATATGCGCATCCATCAACACCAACATATGTCGCTGTTACGTCTGGTGGTACAGACGTACGAATATTTCATATATTGATTATTAAATATTAAGGAAAATACTAAAGGTAGTTAATAGTAAAATATTATACTTTTTAATTCACGTGTGTAACTCTTGAATAACTCGAAGTGACAGCCGTGTGTCGATATGTTAGCAAGATGTCAAACTTTGATCATGTGTTGCCAGATTGCCATAATGTCTCGTCCCAACACCTTCGCTGTTTAGTTTAATGAGCTCGGTGAAAACCTAAGTGGCGACCGTCGAGGACGGTCTGAGCGACGTAGGGATGGAGTCCCTTGGTCTCCGCAATTGTGATTGGTTTGAGCTGAATCATAATCATTGGGCGCAATTTCATGATTAGCTTGACCTGAGTTTTCATTCGAGGACAACTCATCGTTGTCTACGTTTTGAGTTTCTGGTTCTTTTTCTAAATGGTCTAGAATATGATCTGCGCGTTCTGGTACTTGTTTGGTCAGTGATCTACGATGGCACAGTTGATTTGCGTGAATTCTTTTCAACTTTCCAGTGTCCATTAAGACGTTGTACATGACGCTACCAATACGTTCTATTATATAGCCTGGTTTCCACTCATATTTGTTGTTAGATGTATGTATCGCAGCGTAAACCTTGTACTCGGGACGGAACTGTTTCGGACTGGCCTCGTGTTTTCTGTTGTACTGGTATTTCATATCCGAGCTTTGTTTCTCATTTGGTGCTTTTTCCTCGCTTGGTGGGAGCAGTAAATCCAAATGCGTACGAAGTTTTCGATTGTATAACAGCTCGGCAGGTGATTTGAAATCCATACAATTTTGGTTCGGGGTGGAGCGATAACTCATTAAGAATGTTTGTAAGTTTTGGTCGGTTGTACCCTCCTCACTAAGTTTTTTTTAATGCTCTCTTGAGTGTGTCAACAAATCGTTCCGCCTGACCATTTGACATTGGGTAATACGGACTGGAACAAAGATGTTGGATACCGCGTTCACGGATGAAGTACTCTGCACTCTTGAATTGAGTTCCATTGTCTGATAACAACGTACTTGGAAATCCGTGTCTTGAAAAGATTTCATTTAAAATATTGATGGTATGGTGAGTAGAGATTGACTTGGTCATCACTATTTCTGGCCATTTCGAATAGAAGTCCACCACTACTAAAAAATAATGTCCATCGACGGGACCTGCGTTATTGTTGTTGTTTTAGCAATGCTCGCCACACCTAATAGCCGCGACCGATCAAAATTGTCATCAATATCCTCTAACGGGAGTCCAAGGAAACTTGCCGTTTCAGCAGGGGTGGACCATAAGGAAAGGGGTGTTAGAGGCGTTGGTTCCACATTACAATTGAAGAGATGGTTGGTGTCATGCGGGGACACATTGCAAGCGGGGCATACATTTTGTATGTCGGGGTTGATTCTGGATAGGTAAGAGTTTAACCTGTTACAGTATCCAGAACGATGTTGAGCAAGAGTGACACGCGTTTCCCTGGGGACCTGCATAGTCGATGTGTATGCGTTGCCATGGTTCATTAGTTGGAGGCCATGGGCTTAATGTTGTTTTTGTCGGAAATTTGGCCGCGGCTGCACATTGGTGGCAGTCATTAATAAAATTTATAATGTCTTTATCTATTGATTGCTTTTGTTCGTTGTATACCTTGATGACCCCGGTGAAGTTCTTTTAGAATTCACTTCTGGTAGATTCTAGGTATAGCAATTCGATTTCCTACCATTATACAGTCCTTGGTGACGGTAATGGAATCTATTCGCGCAAGATATTGTCTGATGTCTGTATTCTCTGGAAGTTTTACTGGCCAGCCCGTTTTGTAAAACTCGAGAATGTTTTTCAGGATTGGATCTCTTGCAGTTTCGTATTGTAACATTTTGTGCGTGATTTGCATTTTTTCTACGTTTGCTGTAATAATTGAATTTACCTCGTTTTCTAGCTTGATGGAAGCTATGATGAAATCTTCTGAATCAGTTACGGTGTTTTTAATGAGTCGTGATAGAACATCAGCATAACCGAAACTATTTGTGTTTATGAATCTGATGTCGAAATCATACGCGAGTAGTTTTATAGCCCATCTCTGGAGACGGTTTGCTTGGTGAGCGTTAATACCGGACTTCTTCCCAAAGATCGCTGAAAGTGGTTTATGGTCGGTATGTAGGGTAAACCTACGCCCGAAGATCATTTTGTGGAATTTGGTTACAGCAAATTTTAACGCTAAAGCCTCTTTCTCAATCTGGCTGTATCCTTTTTCGGTTTCAGTCAGTGATTTCGACGCATGACTAATTGCTTTTTGCGTACCATCTGGATATTCGTGCATGATGCAAGCGCCAAGTCCGTAATTTGACGCGTCTGCTGCCACGATTATCTTTTGATTTTGATCATAATGTGCGAGCAATAAATCGGATGACAGGATGTCCTTAAGATGTTTGAAACATTCTGCATGATTGCTTTTCCATTGCCATTTTGTGTTAATTTTCAGCAACTCGTCTAGTGGACCACGGTATAAGCGCATTTTGTGTACGAATTTTCCATAGAAGTTTATGGCACCTAAAAACGACCGAAGTTCCAAAATGTTTGTTGGTTCCGGCATTTTGCGGATTGCTGCGGTTCTTTCTGTATTTGGTTTCAACCCCTGTGAGTTTATAATGTAAATCCGTGTTCTTGTATGCGGAGTACAGCAATACTAGCCGCATCTTCATCAGCTACGTCCATACCGGCTATAACAATACTAGCGTAATCCTATCAGCTACGACTATAACGGCTACAACAACATAGCCGCATCTTTATCAGCTACGACCATACGGGCTACAATATATCAGCTATAATGACAACCACAGGGCAGCGAACCTAGGCCTGCGGTCAGGCCAATTACGACCGCGAATATCAGCGGTTAAAGCGGTGAGTCCGTTCCTTTATATTTTGCCTTCGCTTGAGTGAACTTATAAATAGCTCTACAAGTTTTTTTTAACAAAACAAAGAAGGTTTGCCACCGGAACCAGGTCGATGAGGAATGACCAAAGCATACGCACCACCCTATATGAAATCGTCATATAGCTAAAGCAGCCAAAACTATGTACAAAATTTAGATAATTCACTTGTAAATGTTTTGATTTTGTATTCGACATATCTTACCGAGTAAAAAAAAGTTAGTTAAATTGTTTTGAACAGTGGATTAGATTTTAATATGTAAAGGCTTGTATAATGTAGGATGTCGTACATACACCTGCGAGCAATAAAATTGCAGCAACAATGATACGCAATTTTTATCCTTTTCAAAGCAAAATTATCATTGTTGTATGGAACAGAATTATATATATAACCTGGAACTCGTCTTAAATTAGACTACATCGCGCTCCAAAACGGTTTCGAAATTGGTTGACAGTCATTGTCGTTTAAATCAGTAAACCCGGTTTTACAATTGAGGGAAATGGAAATAGAAGATTAATTGCTGCAACTTGCAAGCCAATTTGCTATTTTTTTTTTACTCGCAGATGTACCTATCATAACTATATACCGCTATGCCTTTGTACTAGTATAAGCCAATTTAAAGGAGACCATTGGAATTATCTGCCAGAAAATAGACTGTCATGTCAAGGCGACAAACTTCGCTAAAGCGTAATATATTTTCAATGTACAATTCCAACCAAATTGTATAGTAATGCGATTAGCTTTTAAACGTATGCCATTATGGTTTGTTTGTATGTACGTACGTGCAACCCTTTGCAAGCACCAATTATGCCAATGTTGAAATATTTTCCCAACAACTTTTTTTTGATTCTGGACAATCATAAAGTATTTTACAATTAACACGAATACATACCTAAATATTATACACGTATTTATTAACTTTTACTGCCTACAATTGAAGTAACATAGCATTCAGTAAGACTCATTTAAGATAGAATACATATACATGCCTAGGCCATTCAATGCCATTTGGACGAATAAAGAAACATATCTATATATATATTTTTTTTTGGTATGGTTAATCACTCCTACCAGTGAATATCCATTTCTTTTTCTGCATATATTTTGATTCCTTCACTTCTAACATACCTACCTCCAGACATTCATGTACCGTAGTTCATGAACTAGATATTTTTTTTGTTGGGAACCCTGTTGGCAGAGATAAGGAAATCAATTCATATGTAAAGAAATGCACGGATGTGCAGCTTCAAAATCTTACTAACCCTAACTACCCAATAAGTTAAATAGGCTGCTCTATGTACATAAACACATCAATAGTAAAACCAGTAGTAACCAAAACTTGCTATTAGACAGATAACAGAATTTATGTACGCAAAGCAGAATAGCATTTAAAGAGGGTATTTAGAAACAAATATACCCAAACACATTATTATAATAAATCTAGTATACCGATAGGTGCCAACCTATATACGTTTATGAATTTATAAAATAGTTATGTAAGCCAACCAAAATTATAACTTAGACTCCACGAAAGTAAATAAAAAAAAACAGAATCAGATTGTATTACCTTATGAGCAGGAAGCTCGCGAAAACACATAGATATACTTAATGATATTTCAGTTTTTTTATGATGAATTATAAATAAAGTTGTAATTATAATGGGAATGCTGGCATTCGAATTGACTTAAAAGGCATGTAGGCATACAGGTAAGGGGCCACCGGAATTTTAGGTGCGACGGTGGCCATGGTTTTTGAGGGTGGGATAATGCACGGGGGTCGCAACACCACCCGCGGCGCCCCTATGTATATTCGGCCTTTTTGTTTTCCTTTTAATTTTCAGCGTTTTTTTTTTCATTTTCAGCGTTAGTAACCGGCCATGTCCGGTTCGGAAACTTTTTTTTGCGGTTTTTTTTTTTGAATTTAAATTTTTGAATGTTGTAACGGTCTGTCCGTGACATCCGGTTCGGCCGGATGTTGTTTTATTTTGTATTGATAAGCGTTTTGAGTCGGTCTCTGCGCTTCTGTCAGGTTTTTTTTTTTGATTTTGACAGTTGATTTTGAATAGGCATGATAGGAACTTTTTTCTGTTTATGGCGCAGGAACAGTAAGGTTGGCAAGGACCCGCCCCAGCCGACAATGACTAGCCACTGTGCACCAACACATCATGCCGACCGCCTTCCTTACTGCTTCCACGGTAAATGCGATTCCATAACAATATGTTTGCAGCTAGCGCTTTTAGGATGAATTCTAGGCCTTTACTTGAATTTGATGCATTATTTTGCAGGTGCGAAGGCTCCTTAGGAAGTAGCTTTTGCATCAGTAATTTCATATCATCGTGCTGCTCCTTCTGCTGCTTTTGCATTTGTTTGAGAAGGGCTTGAATTGCCTCATCCATTTTGATGTAAACGTTTAGATAAATACCTGAAATCCTCGTCGCCACTGTTATGTCTGGTGGTACAGACGTACGAATATTTCATATATTGATTATTAAATATTAAGGAAAATACAAAAGATAGTTAATAGTAAAATATTATACTTTTTAATTCACGTGTGTAACTCTTGGATAACTGGAAGTGACAGCCGTGTGTCGATATGTTAGCAAGATGTCAAACTTTGATCATGTGTTGCCAGATTGCCATAATGTCTCGTCCCAACAGTCGCCTACTTTGCAACACAAAATCCAATGCTTCATCCCGCGTCAGCTGCATAACAAGCCACTGGTACACCGTTATATGTTTCACATATGCAACATATGTATGCGAATGCACATCAGGTGTGTAATTATAAGTGGTCCATTTGTTTATTCGCCCGAATATCAATATATACCCGGTGAAGATGGCCAAGGCCATTCTGATTCTAATACTGATAAAGGCGAACCATTGGCAAATTTAAAAACTCAAACAGACTAAGAAAAATGTTGATGATGGTATTAATTCTAGTACGGATAGTGAAGAATTTAAACCTAGGAAAAAAGCTAAACTTGATAAAAACTTAACCGAAGATGACGATGTTTCTAATTCTAATACTAAGGAAGATGAACCTTTGATAAATATGAAGCTTAAAACAGAGTTATCAAAAAATTACGATGATGATAATGATGTTGATGCAAAGTCCAATGTTGAAAATGATGAAAATTATGAAACAGAATCTGATAATAGTATGAGTGTGGATTATAACCTGAAGCAAAACTGTCATATCCGGTACGACCAGAATTAGATGTTAAGAAAAGAGCCTACATAAAAAGGCTCAGTATATTTATGGAATATTTATCATGAGACAATGCCCAATGTATATATTTCAATTAAATTCAGCACATTGTTGGAAAAAGCATTTAAACTTTATGCATTGTGTAGAGAAACCAGAACATTTACAATTTAAATATAACGAACGTGGTGCAAAATGTAAATTTTGTGATTTTCAAGCAGCTACACCAAGCTTCAACAAATTATTGGACCATGAGATTTCCCATATGCCCAATAGTCTCTATTTAAAATGTAAATTATGCGATTGGAAGACGAAAATACATTCAAGTAAGAATTTTCATTTACGTGTACAACACGCTGAAACAATTGATGTAACAACGAAAAGTTTAGAATTAACTGTTTGTTCATATTGTAATCACAATGGTATTTACGCAAACACTTAATACAGTATCATGAGAAATCAGTGGATGAAAGAACATCTTTTCTATGTTATGTGGTGAACAATTTAGAACAAATACAAGTTTACGTGTACATGTTTATGAAAAGTTTGCTCATTGTACACCACAAGATTTGAACGGAAAAATCTTGAGGGTATGGTTACACCTATGTGGCATCTACAAGCTATTGATAATGACTATTATGGAATGAATCCGGATATGGAAGAAAACGGAGGTGACGAAATGAATCACCATGCTTCTTTGGATTCTGGTGATACTCCTGACATGCTTCCTAATTTCGCTACGTCTGATCTTACTATACCTACCAAACTAATATGACTGCAAACTGATGAGCAACACTACCAGCGCAGGAAAAATAAGAACTCCAAAACAAGGTTTCGGAAAGGGCACGACTACGAATAAACGTTAATATATTTATATAGTTTATAAATATAAAAATGCACATATGTAAAAATTACTAGTATAATAGCACATGATTTTAACTGTAAAAACCATTTTAAACATGCATTATTTATTAATTAAATATTATTTAAACAAAAAGAACGCGTTTCATTCAAATAAAAAGCGAATTGAAAGAAGGCAACCGGTACGGGTAACCGGCAGGCCAGTTACCCTTATTGTTGTTGCATATCTTTTGGTTAGCGATAACGAAAACATACCTAATGAAGTCCCTTCAAAAAACGCGAGTACTCCATAAATAGTGTAAGGAATACTCCTTTAGGGGTATAGGATTGTTCCAAAACTAATCTGTATTCATACAAAAAATGTGCTCCAATTAACATTGCGATGTCCTAGGAGAGGAGTAGGTGATCCCACTCTCGCTTTGTTTGTGAGTATTCCATAGAGTACATACGTGATAATACTTTCACTGTAGTACTCCATGGAGCACCCACAGAGGATCATATGCCAAAGTACTAAAGAGGAATTGTGTCGGAAAGAATTATCGAAGTGAATTTAATTTAAAATGAAAGTAAATGAAGAGGGGCAATACAACTTTTATATTTTATACTACGAATATTCTTATGTTATTTGGCATTTGCGTGAATAAAGAAACTAATATTTCTCTATACATACTATAGAATGTATACATAAAACCAGTATGCGGTTGCATTTTATCAGAGTTACCATAGTAAAATTTTATTATCAGTTATTTGCATGCAATATTTTACTTTTGGAAACTCTGTGCGATCGTCATCGTGTCGTGATCACTGTCGTTAAAAAACAAGCAATGATCGGCTGATGGTGTCCGCAAACGAGTATTGTTAGAGTACTCCAACATGAAGAAAATGGAACACGTAGTCCAACAATTTTTGCAGGGGTAACCATGGTACATTTATACAGGTTGGCTCATCTCATCAGCTGATTTTATTTATGTCATTGCATGGTCGAAGGGATTGTCAAAAGGAGATGGCAAACTCAAAATGAAACCAACACATTGGCAACATTTTACTTACACATACAAAAACTGCTAAGTTTTATGTTTCCATTCCATACCATTCGCACCAACACCAATACACAGATTTTAGGGGGACTCATGATAGCATATAAACTTATAAGGTGTAAAATTATATCCATTTACACACGCTGTTATATGAACGCACCTAGTAATACTCTTGATAAACTCGATTGTTTATTAGCTGTATTATTGCCGAACAACATTTTTTGATTGTTATACAAATTAAAAAATGCCAAGACTAAGTGAAAAATCAAAACTAAAACGCCTTTACTTGCTGATGTTGGAGATTTTTGATGAAAATGCCGTCTGTAATGTCTGCAAGGTTGCATTCCTTTGAGTTTACCGCGTTTACACAATGAAATGTGCGCGTAAATTTATACAAATTGTGTAAATGATTTTTCATACAAAATTTGACAGCTCGTGCGTAAACTAGATAAATTTATACGTTTACACACTTTATAAGGCATTTATACGGTTACATGGGACTCATTTTGACAATTGACAATTGACAATTGACAATTTGAACAGATATATTTTGTTGCTTTACAGAAGGGCCAACCATGTATAGTTGAACCATGGAAGTAACTTAAAAATGTAAATAACATCGAGCTAGAAGAAATGTCTAAAACACAATAGGTAAGAGCGAGAAATCGAGTCACACGTACACTATTTTGAGAGAGCGCATGCGTTACCTTTTTCACGACAGCAATGTAAAAGTTATTAAGACGATAACCCAGCAAAAACGTGCCCGTAAATTGATTAGGAAAATGACTAAAAGCTGTGTCGATGGAACCCGTAAATCGTTAAGTAGCATTTCTACAGGGCAGGGGTCACTTTTGTGACCAGTCCATTCCGTCGTACCTATTTATGTGATTGTTCATACTGCTCGCACATATACGGTATTAGGTTATCGAAATGTAAACCAACTATAGTGCTGTACTTTTCTTACATTCACATTATGGCAGTAATTTTTTAAGTTATATACCTGTAACTCTACGAGTATTTTTGCAGTATTTTTACGTTAACATGACCACCTTTTCACTAGTATTATGACCGTTTTTTTACTTGGAGTATACTGTTATATAAATAAAATATTTCTTTAATTCAAATCTATTAACATTTCTTTTATTCAATAATTTTATAATATATTACATTATTTATAATAGTTGTAAATTATTCACTATAAGTCTTAAGGAAGGAATAGTTTTTCAGTCTTGTTGGTGACCCATAAATACAAATTTTATTGTATGCGATTGTATGCATACAAAGTTAAGGGAAACTTAAATAAATTAATTAATGATATAGAAAACAAAAGAGAAGAACTAACAGAACTATTGGTTGCAGTAAACCATCAAATCGCGAGTAGGCAATTCACAATTTGGGTAAGTTGACTTGTAATTCGCCAATTTTAATGCTATACCTTTTTTATTTTAGTTCAAAAAGCTGCAATTATGGTTCGAAAGTTACAATTGAAGTTCAAAAATTTCAATTCAAGTTCAGAAAATTTAAATTCAAGCTCAGAATTTCTATTTGTAGTTCAGAAAATTAAAATTGAAGTTCAGAATTTCTGTTTGTAGTTCAGAAAATTATAATTGAACTTAAATTGTAATTTTCTGAACTTCAGTTGTAATCTGCTGAACTGCAGTTGAAATTCCAGACCTTCAATTATAATTTACTGAACTTCTATTGAAAATTGTGAACTTCAATTGTAATTTTTTGAACTTCAATTGAAATTCCCGAGCTTTCAGAACTTTAAAATTTTTTTTACATAAAATGAACAATTTAACATTTTTTCTGACAGTTAAATTGGTGAGTTGCCTACCAGAGGTTTGAAACCACTTGCATTCGTGTTGGCGCTTCTATATATCATTAATATAACAATAGATTTTTAATAATTTAATTAATAGACAAATATAAATTTTTTTCCTTTACATTTTAGAACTGTGTACAAAAATATGTAATTTTACATATCGCAACCTAAACTAAAAAGTATTTCAACTCATAATCAGACTAACTTTGTGCTGAATGTTGATTTATACCACGAAAATAACAGAATTGGTAACAAAACCAGGCTAAACGATAACGTTAACTACCAAAAAAAAAAGTTATTTCACGATGCTTTCATGGATCGATTTACACTTAAATACAGATTTAAAATTTTTTTAAGTTTTGACATTTTTTAGTTTAAAATGCGATATATACATTCAGTGGAATAATTTTAGATTGACGGCACTTCATGCAATTTTCTTTCTTCGTGATTTTGCAATAATAAACGTAGGTACTCATATTAATTTTTTGTTTTGAATTATGTGATTACAATATTTATAAGGACCATTTAGTTGATGGTATTGGTACTATCAGTTAAATTCATCAGCAATTACTTATATTCAAAATATTCTTTTGTTATACATCTCTTCAAGTTGATGATTGCACCTGGTCGTAAGTTCCTGAAGATGACTTCAGATTGAAGTCAAAATATTGGCAAGACAAACCATTCGACAAATATATATACATTGTTTAAACACATTTGCAGTATTTTAATAAACATATATATATATATATTGGCCTAGAGCTCAAACATACTTTGAATATATTAACTATAAGGCCGGAATACAAGAAATTAAGTTATACATCTCTTTTATAAATTTTGGTTAAAAATTATTGACAAATTCATTGCAATAAAATTGCTTTAAAAATCTTTGCAAACTATGCGAGATTGTTGAATATTATTTTAATTAGAGCATAAAAAGCTTAGAATAGTAACGTAGGAAAAAACCTAGAATTACTTCAGTTAAGTTCATCACAAATATTTATATTCAAAATATTTTTTGTTATACATCTAGTTTATAATTTTTTTTTTTAATTAGAGCATGAAAAGCTTAGAATAGCTCCTACGTTCCTTAGAATTATTAGATTCTTAAATACTTTTAACCAAGATTATTTCAGTGTGTTATTCGTTTGTTGTACAAATTCGTTGCATATTAGTTTTCAGATCAAGAATACTCAAAGGTGTCGTGGCATCGTCTTGTTGGTCAATCGCGCGCCGCAATATCCATTGATGGGAATTGACATTCATTATAAAGTAGCGAAGGCACGGTCCTGCGCAAACACATCGCCAACCTATGTTGGCAAAAGATATGCTGAACTGTAGAGGAAGAAACATTTTTAAAATTTAATAAAATCAAAATTATAGTTCTGCTAAAAAGGGGTAAAGTATTGTATGTTAAAGTATAGCAGAGTCTCAGCGGCCTTGTCCTGGTGAAAATTGAGTTTGAATAGGTCTCATTCTTCATTCTCAGAAACATGTACGAAGATACCTCGTAAGATATTAAAAATCCTTAACGCTTTTTTTGCAATAACTTCAAAAAAACTCACATTCAAACCAGTACCCTATCCCTACATCTGTTTAACTTTTACATATCAATAGCTATCTTCACCACCAGAAGCAGTCCTTATTGTTTCCTACACCATATGGTCGCTAAGCCTAAGGATTACCCACTGGAAGAAGCAACAGGCCTGCCAAAATACTGCCCTCACAACCGCCATGGGTTGTCTCCTTATATCCCCAGAACCCCATCTACATAATGAGGCGAGAATACTCCCAATAAGTGAAAGAAATGAAAAGCTAACCGAACAGTTTCTGTTGAATACCCAGGAACCTGGGCATCCCAACAGACATCTGATTGATGAGCCAACACCGCCCAGGGTTTTAAGGAGTCACCTCCGTAAGCACTATGAGGAAATACGGCACCTGAGAACTCAGCCGTATGAAGCAAGAAAACACAAGCAGGTCCTTGGTGAACTCCATAAACAGGAGTCGGACCTCTATGTCAGAAATTGCCCGGTGAATTCAGTACTCAAAGAACAATACCCTAAACTTGCAGAACAGGAACGCACGCTCCCTAGGAAAACGCGGGTCACTCTAGCCCAACTTCGATCTGGATACTGCAACAGATTAAACTCTTACCTATCCAGAATCAACCCCTATATACAAAATGTCCCTGCTTGCAATGTGTCTCCACATGACACCAACCATCTCTTCAATTGTAATGTAGAACCAACAGCTCTAAGACCCCTCTCTTTATGGTCCACCCCTGTTGAAACAGCAAGTTTCCTCGGACTACCGCTGGAGGACATTGATGACAATTTGTGATTGCTCAGACCTATTGGATGGGGCGAAGCACTGCTACACAAACAACATCAGAAGCCACTCGAAGACGATGCCTCAAAACTAACAACCAAAACCAATAATTATCATTTCACTGACACAAATTTTATAGTTTTTTCTTCCGTAGTTGGACACAATCTTTTCATAATATTACTTAACAATTTAAGATTAGACACTTTTTTCAAGTTGTATTTTGACTTACCAGCAACAATAGAATCATGTTTAATTGTACGCTGCACAATCATTGTACCATCATGTAACGAAGCTCAGTTTCTTCCAAAAATTGCTCGGCACCGCTACGTAAAATCAATGTACATGTTCTAGCATTAACGCAACCTTTAAATAATTATAAACTATAAAAATAAAATTAATGTCAAACCCACTATCAAACCTTGGAAAATGTTGAAATGTTCACCACCAACTTGACGTTCTTCAAAGTATTCACATTGACCCAAAACACTTGAATTAATATCATTAGCTGTAGTCATAACAGCACCACCACAAGCTTTCATTGTACGTTTCAAATCTTCTTGTGGTACCCTAACAGAACATTTCACGATCTGCAAAATACGTGTACCAACATCACCAATTGGTAGTTTAGATAACACAACATTGGCGTCGTACTTGGCTAGTTTATTGTACGCCATTCAGCATCAACAATTTTCTGATACTCTTGAACATTATCAATACGTACTTCAGCATTGTCACGCTCAGCCTTGAATTCCAATTCTATATTTAAAATTGCGATTTTATATTTTTTGTATGACGTTGGATCCACCAAAGAAAAGTACAGCGTCCACAACCATTTTAGAAAAGAAATCTTTTTGTTGATGAATAAGTTTGGAGGACATTGCTGTGCATATCGTAAATAACACTTTTACCCACAGTTTTTCTTGTGGGTACTACAAAATCACCAAACAACAACAACCACATGAAAATTTTCAATTTTGTTTGCAAATATCTCCGAAACGAAATAAAATTTTGAATTTCCGCCTTAGCTTAGAATAGGAACCATCCCAGAAAAAATCTAGTGGTCGAAAATGGGTATATTCTTAGCCCTTAACCCACTGGGGTTGTACTTCGCGTATCTCAGCCGGTGGTGGAGAGTCAGAACGAAATCCTCCAAATAAACCAATAGGCGGAAGAACAATATTTATTTGGGTAATAGTCTAGTTAAGGGTTCGACTGCTAATACGCATCCAAAAATATCGAGAGCGGTGTCAAACGACGCGCCTTGATATCAGTATTAATAATCCGAAGGCGAAAAATAAAAATTTTAACTCGTTCAAAAGATATTAACGAAGAACCGAAAAATGACCCGCGGGTACCTCCGTAACGGGGGAGGAATCCATAGTATTTTTACGCAAAACGCCTTTCTGCGTTGGCGGCCTTCGGCCGCGCTTAAAAAAAATAACCCTGGGCTACGCCATGCCAAGTCCAGGTGTGTGGTATAAAAGTGGCTACCGCCGCGGTGATGCACAATTTTTTTTGTGGGCACGAACACAACAACAACCACATGAAAATCACCAACTTCAACTGCAAATATCTCCGGACAGAGATAAACTTTTTATTTTCGGCCTTCGGATTATTGTTCTCGAGATTAATACGCGTCTTCTAACACCTCTCTCGTTATTTTTGGTAGCGTATTAGAAGTCGACCCGTCAACTAGACTATTACCATAGGGAAAAATATTCGCAACGACCACCATCATCAAAGCAGCGATAGTGACATTTTTGGCAATGTTCATTTACATACAAAAACAATTACCCCACCTGATGCTGAGCGATTATTTGTTCTTGGCTTTACAATAAACATGCATTAAAAGACAACATAAATTGAAACATTTTTTCCACAACATCTTTTCCACAATCACAAAAGAAATTGCATGCACGAATTGAATTATTCACTGTACGCAGATGCTACCAAAAATGCCATAACCTACATCCATTAAAACTTACTTGAATTTGGTTCCTTTGTGGAAAATATAAATATATTATTAATATAAAATGCAAATACCGTAGCGCACACAACACTTTATTTAAATTTAGTTTTTATTATATCCGAAATTATTTGTAAATAAATTTTTATTACTCTATTGCTGCGCTTGTGTTTCAAGCTGAAAATAACAAATGGCGGATTCGCAGATAATTTTTGTGAAGTATTTGAGGGACCATGGCATGTAAGAAAAGGCAAGCATATATGGATCGAACATTTCAATTAGGCCATCTCATTCTGTCATACTAACAATTGTGGAACAATGTGGGATATTTTGTTGTTGGTCGCCATTTTCGGTCACTAGATTTTTGCTGGGAATTGGAGACCAAGTTATTGGTGACGATTAAGTAATCGATTAGGTAGGGCTAAAGGGCCCATTACTGTTGGGAGATATTGAATAAAACACGTGTGTATTCTTCGTTCGATTTGTTGTATTAAGGACAGAGTACAAAATTTATTTCAATTATGTAATAAATATTTCAATTTACAATAGAATATCTTTAATGAATATATTTCATATGAAATTTGTAAGTTCAGCATAATCCGCAAAGTTTGAGGCATAAAGAGTGTTTGTGCTTTGGTACTGCTTTGGTTAAGTTATCAGCTGCCATTTCTTCGGACGGAATGTAGTTTATTTTAATTACACCTTCACGAATTATGTCTCTGATATGGTAATGCCTAACGACAATGTGCTTCGTCCGATTCCTAAAATTGTCGGATTCAGCTAATTCAATTGAGCTTTGGTTGTCGCAATTTAAGGGAATAGCCTTCTGAGGCATGGGATCGATTTCATTAACAAATTGTTTCAACCACATAGCTTCCCTCACCGCAGCTGAAATTGCCAAATACTCTGCATTAGTTGTCGATAACGCCACTGTTGGTTGACGCTTGCTGTTCCAGGTAATTGCCGCGTTGGACCATATCAACACGTAACCACTACATGCTCGTCGGTTATCAACATCTGATGCATAGTCTGCATCACAAAAGCCTGAGATGCCATCGTCGATTTGTTTCATCTATCGTAGTTTTAAATGTATGCTCCCTTTTAGGTATCGAAATATACGTTTCACCGCCGGCCAGTAAGATGAATTGTAGTTCGCGTTGAATCGGCTCACGTCGTTGACTGCAAAGGCGATATCGGGGCGAGTGCCTTGTGCTAAATATAGCAAACAACCCACTGCTCCTTGGTACGGGATGCGATTAAGATCTTTGAGTGAGTCTGTGTTTGATCCAAGATTTTTAGATAGCGTAACATTCGGATCACTTGGCGTAGATATCGGCTTACCGTTATCCATATGAAAACGTTCGAGTATTTCATTGATATAATTCGACTGATCTAATTCTATAAAACCTTTTGTGTGATTTATTCGAATACCTAAACAATGCGTAGCTGATCCTATGTCTTTCATCTAAAAACATGTACTAAGTGCTGATTTCAATTTGACTAGCACCGTCGGATCACTCCAAAATAATAATATATCATCGACATATATTGCTAACATGAGATTTAGTTCTGTATTAAAAAATACACATGGGTCAAGTTTCGACTGAATCAATCCGAAGGACTTTAAAGCTGTAATTAGCTTATGATTCCACTGCCTACCAGCCTGTTTCAAACCATACATGGCTTTATTCAACTTGTCCACTTTACTAGTACCATCGCTGAAACCTTCTGGTTGCTCGATATATATTTCTTCTGCTAAATCCCCTTGAAGAAATGCGGATACAGCGTCCATTTGATCGATTTTCGTTCCTTTTTTGCAGCTAACGCATTTAAAAAACGAATTGTCGTGTAACGAACGACGGGGGAAAATGTTTCTTGGTAATCTATACCAAACTTTTGAGCGCAACCTTTCGCAACAAATCGAGCTTTATAACGCAATATATCTCCGTTGTCATCGCGTTTAGTTTTGAATACCCATTTGCCTTTTATGGCTTTTCGACCTTTAGGTAGCTCAGCTAAAGTCCACGTATTGTTCTCGTTGTGCGAATTACTTTCTTCCACCATGGCTTTCTGCCATCTTTTATTATCTTTGCTATTCAAGGCTTCAGTTAGCGTAGCCGGGTCTGAATATTATCGCTTCGTGATATATATGAAACATACCCATCTAAAACTTTGGGTTTTGGCTTACGCGAAGACCTTCTTGGTTCTTGCATCGACAAATCTTTATAACTTAGGTCACTTTGTACATAATCGCTATCATATTGGTTAGTTTCATTATCTATACCGACTTCTGATAAACTGCTTACTGTGTTACGAATTGGATGCGCGTCAACAAGATTTTCTAATGCGTCATCCCTCCCTGAGACTGAACTAACTTTCGCATTTTGCATGCTTTCAATTTTTTGGTTCGGATAATCTTCATCCGAGAAGTCCGAATCAACTATCGTTGTACTAATATCCACTTTCATGTTCGTTTTTGGAGGGCTATCATGAAAAATTACATCACAACTTACTGTGAGTTTTTTAGTGTTGGGTTCAATGCAGCGATAACCTTTCTTATCACCATCAAAACCGACAAATATCATCTTTATTGACTTCGCATTCCTTTTGTTCTAAGTTGTTTTGGAATATGAACCATCACTGTAGATCCAAAGATTCTCAAAAGAGAAATGTCTACTTTTGTTCCAGACCATACTTCTTCTGGTGTTTTGTTAACTAATGCTGAAGAAAGTGACCTGTTCACAATGTACGCTGCCATCGCACATGCTTCAGCCCAATATGAATCGTCTAAATTTGCATCAAAAATCATGCACCTAGCCCGTTCTGCTAAAGTGCGATTCATACGCTCTGCAATACCGTTTTGTTGTGGGCTATACGAATTTGTCTTTTGATGTTGGATACCTGACGATTCAAAATTTGTAAAAATTGTTTACTACAATACTCAGACCCTCCGTCTGTGCGAAAATTTTGATTTTACGTTGTGTCTGGTTCTCAACATACGCTTTAAAATCAATGAACGCTTCTATAGCCTCGGATTTTTGCTTTAAGAAGTATAAAAATACTTTGTGACTATAGTCATCTATAAACGTGATGAAATATCTAGCTCCCCCAATGGAATGCGTTTCCATTGGCCATACCAGGTCAGAATGTATGATCTCTAAAAGTTCTTTTGATTTCGACTTACTATGCTGAAAGGGTTTTCTTGAATGTTTGCCCTGTGCACATACTGTGCAATTAGTGTCGATTGTTTTGTCATCAATTATTAATTAATCCATCAACATTATGCTATTTGTTTCAAACTTTGAAAATTTATATGACCTAATCTGCGATGCCAAGTTATTGCATTAGTTTCAAAACTTCTGCACATTAACGACGAACCAGATGTAAATTTGTATACACCATCTTTTGCTTTGCAATTAGCGTATGGAATTCTTTTATTATCGTATACAGTGCACCCACGCTTATCAAATAAAACTTTGTTACCTGCTTCTATCATTTTGTGGACTGACAGTAAGTTGGCTGACAAGTCTGGTATATGCAAAACATTATTTACGTCAATTTATTTTGTATTTTTTGTAAGGGTTGTCTTCCCAACACATTTTACACCCATTTTTGCGTCATTTGCCGCGACGATGTCTTTAATCGACTACGGTTTAACTTCACTCAAAAGATTTGCATTGGGTGTCATGTGACTTGATGGCCTACTGTCATCGAACCATTCATGACTTGAACCTGTGGATTTTTCCCTTGTCTTTGCAGTGCAATCACTCGCCTTGTGATTTTTACCACCACACGCATAACATTTTTTTACCGCGATTTACATTCTTCTTGAAATGTTTTATTTTTCTTTTTGATAAAAAGGCACTATCTGTCAGCGGCGAAGGCTTTATTTCTAAATCAACTAATTTCGTAAATTCCAGCCAACCAGCGATCGTCAACTTGCCATCCTGCGCTATTTAATTTGTGGTAAACAGAAGTAATGGATTCTATGTACGATTCCATAGATTTGCTCGAAACAAATTTGATTAACAGACTGACTCTTCGTAGAAACCCTGTATCTTCATATAATTTTTTAAGTTTCTCCCATATCTCTAGTGCAGTTTAATACTGTTTTCACACAGAAACTTAATGATCTCCTTTCACCTGCTAATGAAATCGTAAATTTTTTGCTTTTACACAGAAGTAACTGCTCGATTAGTATGAAGGATGAGACAGACAATCATGGCGGAACGATACAAGGTGGGAGCATGGTGACATATCTACAAACAAAAAAAATTCCATGTACTTGTAAATTCGATGGAAAAATGTCAAAATCGTACTGCGCCGGTAGTTGATGTATCAAATCAAATAAAAAAGGTTATAATCAGCTGTTCGATGCGGTCACCTTGTATCGTTCCGCCATGCAGACAATGACATTTGCTTTGAAAACTAAGAAACGGAAACGGAACGCTGCCAACAGAGTTGCATTGTGCTTTTGACTTCATTAGGCATTCGATTAGCTACTAATGAAATAATAATAGATTCGAATTTTGTAGGGAAGATTGAGCTCAATAAGCGTCTTAATGTAGAAAATTGCCTTTATTATTCAATAAGCCGTCTGTGTGAAATTAGTATTACATGATCTAATATGCGCATATATAGATTTCTCCACAGACAGCACTCGTGTAGCTTTTGTCTCCCCAAGTTTAGAGACATTTTTTTCAATAGCAACCGAGGTTTCAGTGTTTATAGTTATGCAATTGGTGAGCCCCTTCGACTCCAATAAGTTTTCCATTGCAAATGACCAATCATGGTAATTATCGCCGCCATACAACTTTTCAAATACAAATTCCCTATGTAGTTTCGCCATCGTGTTTAACCAAGTTTTTTTTTTTTCTTGCAACAAATGCCGTACACAGTAATTTATGCTTTTACCAAAGAGGATAGATATATAAGACACGTCAGTTTGGAAAAAGTAGCGAAATGCTCGCTGCAAACCGACGAGATGTCAAACGTAATGTTTTGTCGGTGTATCGCTGATTCTTTTCTCCCAAATTCTGACATTTTGCTTCTCATTTTTATGGTAAATTCATGTTGAGCTCTTTGCAGAATTTGAGTTTTTGTAAGTTGCAGATATTTTCTTATTTCTGCAAAGAGTAATTTCTGTGCAAACGAAAACAAATGCAACTTAATAGATAATTACTTTTGATGACACATCACATTGGTTTAATTTAAAATTACTATGTAAATCATCTCAACAGATTTTAATAATGAAACATTAGCAAATTGAAAAAAATGTCTGTATCAAATAAGAACGCGTGTTGCCGTCGGAAAAACGCGACAATGTTTGAGGTATAATTCTGGCCTTAATACTGCAGGAAATATCTACTTACATATATGTGTAATATAATATATGATTAGAGTAGATAAGGGTAATTGGTTTTCCACATTGACCTCTAAGCGATTTGAGAAAAAATGCATGAATATGTATACAGATAGAAACGTTTTGCCGATGGCAAATCACCAAAAATATATGGGCATGCATCAAGTTAAATAGCTTAAAAAGAAAAATATAATATAAATAAATATAAATATTGAAGAACGTTCATTTGGAATTTGGGTGGTTGGCTCTGTATGTGTGTTGCATAAATATCGAAAAATTCAGCTTTATAATATTTGTAGGTAGGTATGTAAGTAAATAAGTATTTGATAAGAGGCAGGTTTGATTACCAAAAAAACATACCTACATATCTCCATCTGCCGCAATCAAAACCCCCTCAAATTATTTAACCTTGTACACATATGTGCTTATCGATCAGCTGCTGATCATTGGATATAGATATTGTAACGAATTTACTTGCAAATCCCCTTATTTGCTTTTTCTGCTTAGTTCGAATCAATAAACTGTTGAATAAATAACTCCAATATTGAATAATGGAAAAATGGCCTTTATTAAAGTACTTCACAATAACACTTATACTTTGCAACTAGCTGGCTTAATAACCAAACTGATAGCTTAAATGAAACTGACTTTCAGAATAATACTGCTATGGCTCGCTAGATAGCGTCTTAATCGAAACTGCTTGATAGCTCAAATCAAACTGAATTCCAGCGCCTCTACATTTGCTGCCTTTTATACTCTCTGATTTCAACGTTCGCATCTTCTAGGCGCTTCCATTTCCAGAATGTACTAGATGCCATCAGCTCTCAAACTTCTCAGCTGTAACTACAATTGCACGATGTTATAGCTTCTCTCATTGCATACTTTCAGTAGTATCTCAGATATATGCATGTGTTTGTGCATTGATTTTCCGCTGCTCGTATACGTACATGGTACATATGTGTAGACGCAATTATTGTTTCGTTTACGTAGATACATAATGATTGATCTATGGATGTGCATGATAACACTGTTTGGCATCGGCTTAGAGATAGCAGCACCCCTTAGTTTTGCTAATATTCGTAACAATATCATATATATAATACTTCTATATCAATACCTTCCTATCTTCCTAATGTGCAAATTTTCTGTCAATCATTATTTGCTGAAACTGCGCAAATGTATGTTTTGCGCATGCGCGAGCTTTGTTAGTGTTAGTGAATTGTAGTAGCGTGTGTAAAAAAAGTATTAAAGGGTAACAACGGGTCGCTATCCTCTTTACCCAACTTCTGCATACTAATTGTTATAAAAGCTCAGTTTAGTCGATTAAAAAACGAAAAGGCCAACAAATACAATACAAAGCTTGATGTATTTGTTATTTAAACAAGGGCTGCAGCCATACAAAGTACATTATTTACATAAATAGTAAAAAAAAAAAACAAGGCGAAGACTTCATATTTTTGAAATGGAAAAATTTTTAATATATATATATATAAATATACTTATACATACATCCCAAGAAGCATTTCTTTAAACGTTTTTAAAAATAATTTAAAGTGAATTAGCTTGAACAAAGGATATATAATAATAACGATATATATTCAAAATTTTGCTTATCTTGAGTTTTTAATGAAGTAAATTTTTGATGAAATAAATAAAATATGAGTACTGGGCTGGCTGCTATTGGTCTTGAAATAATATCAACTTTGTAAATATTTTTCTTACATACTCTTTTTCGTCCGCGCTTATTTTCGTTTCAAAAAACAAACGAATATCCAAATAAAAACTTGTTACTTCCTTACACAGCTGTATACGGTGATTATTAAAGATGTCATTGCTAAATAAATTTTCGATGGTCGTCCATGATACTATTGGAGAATGCATCACTTGTATTTTGAAAAATTTTATTTGTTAAACTCAATTTTGCATTTCCATTTGGGCATGCCTTGAGAACTTGTCTTAAAGCTTTCTCTTACATTATACAAATATTACATACGTCCACAGATGGTGCAACAAACGCACCTATATTTTTGTGCGCTGAAAGTAAAGGCATTTCTTCACCTATCAATTGCCTTTGAAATGTGGAACATTTGTTACGGTCTGCTGCTACGGTCTACGGCTACGACCCACTTGGGAGCGTGTTCACGCGAACACACCTAGCAATGTGGCGAAAGTGGCGATAAAAAAAATATCGAAGACAAGAAAAAAGACAGACCGGCCATCACTACGAAAAAATTCTTTTTTTTTAGCACGAGGTTCCAGCAGCGTAAAGTTCTAGTAAGTCATCTTGATAAGAATTTAAACTCAATGGGTAGAACTTGAAGATTTTCCAAAGTTCTATGAAATAATCCTTTACTGGTGCAAGGAAGATTGGAAGAGCAAAAGAAAATATACACAAATACATACTGCGAAGGCTGATGCACAATAAAAGCGGGAACTATTTTGTGGAATTGCTGCTATGTATTGAAAAGTTTAAATAATTCAACTACGCCAATAATTACTTATAAAAGTTATGGTGATCAACGCCAATCAACTAAACCTTAAAACTGCATGTGTTACATATGCACATATTTGTTGAACGTAGAATCAGTCATAAACCAACAATACGGAATCGCGTTAAACATTTGTCGCGGCGCCCTGCTGTTCTAGCAAGTTGGGTGGATCATCATCATACATATATCATTACGTTTATATAGTACATCACTGGTTTCTTGGCTCAGCGTAATAGTGTCTTTATAGATTGCAACAAAGTGGCGTATCACAGGCATAAACAAGAAATAACAGCAGCGTCTTGCTCCTCGTCTTCCCAACGCTTGCGACGACGTGTACGAGATTCAACGCCCTGCCACCATCGTACTTGTATACGCAGAGTGGCTAAAATTCCAAATCCCAGCGCTAAAAATCTTATAATAATCACAAAATTTGGTACTTGCATGATTGGATTAGTACCACAATTACAACAAAGACTCCAACATCTGAAACATCAGCTGGAGGCGCAGCAAAAGAAGCAAACATCAAGGTATAAATTTAGATGTAATTACCCTACAAAAAAATTCTGGTCACGAAACTTACCCACGCCCATGCAAATATGACTAAGAACATAACATATGATGTATAGTAACTAGTCCAACGGCGTGGAATGACTAGAGCATTTTTTGCAGGGTAGTTAAAAGAACTTCCAAGTGGTACTTGGAGGGTTTTATATAGCCCGGGTGAACCATTCGACAAGGATCGATTTTTTTTGTCAAAATTACGACATTTTTACCTTCGAATTATCAACCTAAAAGATAAAAAGGTAGTTTAACGTTTTATAGAAGGAAAGTCACACATAAATGATTGCCACTATGTAACTTTAGCTTGTAATATTTATCTAACCAAAAGAATTACCACATGAACGCGTATGTTTTGCCACTTGACAAGACATTAAAGGTTGTAAACGCAGTTAATATATTTACACATTTTAAATGTTTGTTCACAAATAAACAGGCAGTTTTGTCTCAGCCAGGTCAAGCAGCACCTACCTGTTAGAACGCTAACCCTAATTCCAACATACGCCGTTTATTTGTGAATGCATCTTAGACACATTATATTGAACAAAACTCTTTAGATATAACTAAAATTGTATTCAGCAATTCACGAGCATAATTCCATTTATCTAATACCTACCTAAGCATTAGATTTAAAAAAAAAAATTTAAAAGGCATACCCTTTTCTTTATCATTTTAAGAATATATTTTGGCGCTTTAAAATGTTTGAAGTTAGCTCACGCAATCACGTGAAACGTTTTAGCGATTCATTTTGGAGCTCACCCATAAAATGTTAGGAAAAAAAAGGAAATTTTAAGCACGAATCGGCTAGAAGATTTAAACTTTCTTTTCTTATATCATTCAAGTACAATATATATATATATATATATATATATATATATATATATATATCTACACATATGAATTACTATTGCTAGCAATATTGTTCGAGCCACCGGAAGAAGGTAATATACGTGCATATAATGCATAGCGCTATATAAAATTTATCTTTATTGCTTTTGTAACAAATTTTCTTAGTACATATTACCTATTATTATTATCATTATAATATGCGCGTTATACCAAATTGATATTTAGTTACACTCAAAAAAATAAGTTTTACCACAAAGCATATAATAAGTGATTATTGTAACAACGTACTAATGTAAGGGCAAAATGAGTAAGGGGCTAAACCATATAACACTAAAATAGTATGTGCATAGATCAAGTATGTATGTATGTAACTTATATACACTCGCAACCAACAACACCAACACAATCACCAACCCCCTACGATGATAACCAAAACTAGCTAGAACTTTATATATATTTTTTTCTATAATGAATTGTGAATAAATATTGTAATTAAAATGGGAATGTTGACTACCCTATTCTTTTAGGAGGCACTTAGGGCATACAGGTAAGGGGTCTCCGAATTATAGGTGCGTCGGTGGCCATGGTTATTTGAGGGTGGGATAAAGCACCGGGCGTCGCAACACCACCCGCGGCGCCCCCTATATATATTCGGCCCTTTTTGTTTTCCTTTCAGCTTTTGTTATTCTACTTTTCAGCTTTTTTTTTGATATTTGATTTCAGAGTAGTAACCGGTCATGTCCGGTTCGGTAATATTTTTTGCGTCAGTTTTATTTTGAATTTGAATTTTTAAATTTTGGAATGTCTAACGGTTTATCCGTGGCATCCGGTCCGACCGGATGTCGTTTTAATTTGAATTATAAGCGTTTTGATTCGGTCTCTGCGCTTCTGTCGGGTTTTTTGAATCTGACAGCTGTTGCTTTTGAACAGGCATGATATGACCATTTTCTCTGCTTATGGCGCAGGAACAGTAAGGTTGGCAAGGACCCGCCCCAGCCGACAATGACTAGCCACTGTGCACCAACGCATCATGCCGACCGCCTTCCTTACTGTAAATGCGTTAACCATAACACATTTCATTTTCTTTTGTACGTTCCAAGCAACATAGCTAGCAGTATAACGAACAACATTGTCCACATATACAATCCCCACATCGTATTAACATAAACATTTGCTAACTCTAAATCTATTACCTCGCTGTTTTTTTTAAGGATACTAGTAGACGCTGATGATCCCTCTAGAATGGATTCACCGTCGAAGGTACAATTCCCACTTTCAGTCGCACTTAACTCGTGCCTTGCTAAGAGTCGTGTGTATCCCTTTTTAAATTTAACTGCGTTGGGATTGTTGTTGAAACCCTCTCTAACCCTAACTGCGCCAAAAAAGGTTTCCAGAAGTCTTGTGAACGCTTATAAGTTAAAAGGTATGTGATGCCAAAATTTTTAAGCTTCTCAAATAGTGCAAAATATTTCTTAAAGCAACGATCATACCAACAAATCCTGTTTGCCGGCCAGATTGAACCAGAAGGGTGCCATTAGCAATGAAGAGATATATTCCTCGAATCCCTGCGCATTCATATTTAAATTGCAATATGATTTGAAAATTTTATAATACTGTAACGAATTTTACTTGCAAATCCTCTTATTTGCAATCCTCTGCTAAGTTGGAATCACTAAACTGTTGAATAAATAACTCCAATATTGGATAATGGAAAAATGGCCTTTATTAAAGTACTTCACAATACACTCAACTGTGCAACGAATAGCTTGCTTAATAACCACACTGATTGATAGCTCAATGAAACTCTACTATTCAAAATAATACTGCTATTGCTCGCTAGATATCGTCTTAATCGCAACTGCTTGACAACTCAAATCAAACTGATTACTCGCTTGCCCCGCTTTTATAGTTTACGCTGCATACTTCTAGGCTCTTCGATTTCCAGAACTTACTAGTTGTTTCGGCTACAAAATCGCCAGCCACAACTACGTGCACAAATTATTGCTCTCTCTTGTGACAACTCAGATAAGATATATGCATGTGTTTGTGCATTGCCGCTCCGCTGCTCGTATACGTACATATGTGTAGACGCAATTATTAATTCGTTTATGTAGATACATAAAGATTGAATTATTGATGTGAATGTTTGTAGTTTACAGTCTCTCGCGCGCACATAGGCATATAAGTAAATGCATCTGTGTGTGACATCTCTCTGGGCTGCCTTATATATGTGTATACTTGATTTAATTATTAACGTAAATACTGCTTGGCATGGCCTTAGCATCGCCTTAGTGATGGGATAATTTAGTGATGCTAATATCCGTGACAATACTAATGGAAAACCAAAGCTTACTTTTTCATTTGGAGAACGAAATAGCCTAATGTACAATATTGATAGAAGCAAGACGGCCTATTGAAATATACATATATTTAGCCCCTTTTTACAAAAATTTAACGACAGCCTGGAGATTTTGTCTCCTTCTCTCGTTGTATATCTGTATTGTAATGTTTGACAGGCTGCACAGTTCAGTAGTAGAAGTATTACATATATGAATGCTACATACATTTTTAATAATACGACGAAGGGCATACATACGTATTTACATATATATACATGGCACGAGACAACAAACGACAGAATGTAGTTGACTCGGGCTCAATTTATGTGTCTTCGGTGGTTGAAAAGTGTTGCCGCTGACCGCGTTTTGCATCGGGCTCAAAAAAAAGGGAATTTATAGTTAATACTAAAGAACACAATCTCATTATATCTCAAAGAGAATCATAAATATATTGGCAAAACTATTTCACATAAATTAGACCTAAGCTTGTTTTACTTTGCAGCTATGAAAATCTGGAAACATTCGAACAAATTATTGCTAAAGGTTTAATAATTCAGAATTTTCAATCATTGTGAATGATGACAAAGTGTGATCTCTTCTGCATAAACGTCAAAATTCCAAAGTGATTGGATCACCTGATTCGTATTTGACTATCGCTGTCTCATTCTGTATCTCTTTCTATCACCCGCTGAAGATAGGCGCCGCCATATTGAACAGCTTGACGTTCTTCAAAGTAATCACATTGACCCAAAACACTTGAATTAATATCATTAGCTGTAGTCATAACAGCACCACCACAAGCTTTCATTGTACATTTCAAATCTTATTCTGGTACACGAACAGCACAGAACATATCACAATCTGCAAAATAGTGTGTACCAACATCACCAATTGGTAGTTTAGATAGCACAACATTGACGCCTTACTTAAGGGCGAATTAATGGTGACTTATAACCATAAAGTCTTAACCAAATAAATCAGCTGATTGAACCTACCTTATGGAAAGGAATGTAATCGATTAATGGTGCCATACCATAACGCTAACGCCATAGCCAATCAATTGTTTTTTGGTTCCTAGCCATATCCATAACCTAAAAATATTTGAGTTGGTGAATTTTATAACTTTTGGAAGATTTTCTTTATTATTTTGGATACGTTATGACTAAGAGACTTATTTTCTGTCGAATATGTTTGTAATTTTTTGCGTTTTCTTCATTTTTATGAAAATTTCACAATTTTTAGGTTAAGGCACAATTAATCGATCACATTGAGATGGTTATGGATAGGGGTATGGTTACGACTATGGCGTTAGGGTTAAGGAAGTTTAATTTGGCTTTTAGCTAGTTCATTTTACAGAATACGCCATTCAGCATCAACAATTTTCTGATACTCTTGAACCTTATCAACACGTACTTTTCAGAATTATCACGCTCAGCCTTGACTTCTAAGACTATATTTAATAATGCGATTTTACATCTTTTGTATAACGTGGGGTCCATCAAAGGAAAGTACAGCGCCCACAAAAATTTTAGAAAATAAATCTTTTTGTTGATGAATAAGTTTGGAGGCCATTGCTGTGGCAGCATATTTTCCAATAAAGCACGTTGTTCCTTTGATTGGCGCTTCGACATGTACAGCCATGTCATATTTTTGTCATGAATAATTATAATGCTTTCCGTATAGCTTTAATGATGATACGTGCATGCACGCCTTCCTCAACATATGGTTTAACTTGTTTTAAGATTTCACCTGCTTAAAGTACAACTGAAGTGGTGCCATCGCCGACCTGGTAAGGGAAACATTTTCATTCTACACATTCTAATATAACAAAAAACTTACCTCAGAATCTTGAGATTTGGCGATGTCGATTAGAGTTTTACGGCTGGATGCACAATATACAATAGTTTCATAATGGTTGCACCATCATTTCAAATTGTGGTCTTACCACTGGAATCAAGAATATGCTAGTCCAAACTGCGTGGACCCAATGTAGTGCGTATAGATTCCACAATTGATTGCGAGGCATTGATGTTAGATATGAGTTGAGGTTTACCTTGAGAGATATCGGTGCCCACACATTTTTTACACAAAAACTCATATGTACCCAATACATGTTCAGGACGTTCATATTTATCGACACGCTGTCCGGTGTGGTCCAAATCTTGCAAATATACAGTTGGCACTGTTGAGAAAAAATATGGATCAATGTACACAAGTAAAAGTGAAAGATTTTTTTGATCATCTGTTGTTACCTTACACATAAGACATTGGAAACGACGACCAGCATCTACAAATTGCATATGAGCCTTGCAACGATTACATCTAATTGGACCCAATTCACCAAAATTTACAATTCATATTCACCCTCAATCGTTCGTGCCATTGGTGAGACGGTAAGTGTAATGGACGAGGCTGTTGTTTTTAATAAATCAGCTGTTTCAGGTATGCAATACAAAGAGGACCTGCAAAGAAGAAAGTTCAATGTAATTGCCAAACAAAACATTAATTTCGAATAGCGATACCTAACGTAACGTGGCGAGGAGTTACCCTGATCTTCTACCACATATTTTGTGGTCACCAATGGTGGTAATAAACCCTGTTCATTAGTAATAAAAGCACAGCCAGCGCTATTTTATTATCGGATTTGGCATCTGATCGGGATCTAAACGGCCTTGGGCTTGATCATACTGTTGCGGCTGTTGATATTTACCAGTAACAGGTGCAGGTGGTTGCTAAAGGAAATAACACAAAAATAATCATCAGCAAATTTTTAAATATATTAGTTGTATTAGCATACATTATAACCAGGACGTCCGGACGTGTCCGGGTATTGGGGGTTTACCCGGCTTGGGTGGGTGACTGGGCATCGGCGCCTGCCCAGGTTGTGTTGGTGGCATCATTTGACCCATGTAACCACGTGGTACACCTGGTTGTTGTAGAGGATAACCTGGCTGTTGAGGTTTTCCATTTGTGGTCGATTTCCAGGCAACGAAGCGTATTGTGTTTTTGATTGCATTTGTTGGAGGCGTGCACGAAGTGCAACAATTGTTTTTAAGAAAAATATTAGAATTTGTAATATTGAACAACTACAAACATAATTACATATTAAATTCACTTTCCAAACACTTACATCAAACATCGCTAAGTTATTTTAATTTAATTTAATTTAATGCTCCAAAATTAGCACAGGCCTGCAGCTCAATTCGCGGAAAATGGCGGAGTCGCTGAAAATTTTTTTCCACACAAAAATGACATATTTCACAATACCTATGAATATAGTAGGTGCGAGAGAGCACGATACATTGTGGCAAAGCTAAATTTGTCAACATGCTATTTCATTTGGAGAATTTTTCATTCCAAATCGTCACCCCTGTCAAAAATTCATGTGGCTGTGTGCGTTTTTGGTCACACGATTTTTACAGGGGAAGTGTCAGTGTACATTGGTGCCAAAAAAGGCTAAAACAGCAACTTTTGTGTAACAAGTGCAACACAGTTGCTAAAATGATGGCTGGTCGACTGCGCAAACTATTTTTCGGCAGAACTTAATTAGGCTTTTCATGATTGAATAAAAAAATGATATCAATTTGCATGAACTGATCAAATCAGAATCCTTGAAAATTTTTTATGAAAATTAAAAAAACGTTTGAATTTTTTTGATAGAAGTTACTGTGTATTTATTGGGAAATAACTCTTTATTTTTCTTTTAATTTTTAAATCGATATTGGCCATTCTGTAAAGAGATATAACTCTATGATATTTTTGCGTGAAAAATATGTTTTAGCGGCATGCGCGAGATCATTAAAACCCTTAATATGAATCGAAGCTGGAATTTATAAAATCACAAAATTGTGTCTTTTGATGATTTTGTAAAAATGCTAAGTTGCCAAATTTTTCCACAAAGTCGGCCAACATAAAGAAGCATTTTTATGAATGGGAAATCCAGAGGAAGCAACTTATGGATGGGAAGTTGTAAGAAATTCAGATTTTTGTGCAAAAGCTCTGTTGCGACATTTCATCACAACTCTTCAGCTAACAATTTTTGTAAAAATATGGAAGTTAGGTTTTGTTATGAATGTTGCGCGTATGCACACACATATTTATATGTATATGGCGTGTGAATGTACTCACATTTGTTTGATTAAACTAACGAAGGTGATGTATCAATGCAATTTGAACAAGTATGATAGGAATGCATTTTAGTTTGTTTAGGGATATGTGTTGTAGATACTTACATATACTAAATAAATAACAAGCAGTAGGTTTAAAGTTTTGAAATCAGTATAATTAAATTAAAAGCAATAGGAATTTTGGTTACATATTTTGCTTAAATTACAAGTAGGTATTTATACATAACAACAACTACTACCTGAAATTAAAGAGAAAACCTGAAACGAAAAATAAAAGTTATGTAGGTACATAGGCCACCGTGGTGTGATGGTAGCGTGCTCCGCCAACCACACCGTATGACCCGGGTTCAACCCCCAGGCAAAGCAACATCAAAATTTTAGAAATAAGGTTTTTCAATTAGAACAAAATTTTTCTAAGCGGGGTCGCCCCTCGGCAGTGTCTGGCAAGCGCTCTGAATGTATTTCTGCCATGAAAAGCTCTCAGTGAAAACTCATCTGCCTTGCAGATGCCGTTCGGAGTCGGCATAAAACATGTAGGTCCCGTCCGGCCAATTTGTAGGGAAAATCAAGAGGAGCACGACGCAAATTGGAAGAGAAGCTCGGCCTTAGATCTCTTCGGAGGTTATCGCGCCTTACATTTATTTTTTTTTTTATGTACATAGGTACCTATATTTAATTTGGTTTTTATTTTAATAGTTTCATTTAAATTACAACAAAAATTTACATAGCAACAACTACTTTCTGAAATTAAAAAGAAAACCCAAAACGAAAAAAAGAAAAATGTAGTTAATTTTTGTTTGCATACTTTTGCACTGAATATTTGCATCAGAATTACGAAATTGACACTACACGTAGTGACAGTTTCTCTCACAATTTAACCGGTTAAGGTTAAATATATGTGTTTCACCTGTATTTGGAAATATTATTTTATTTTGTAATATTTTATAACATATTAGGGTGGCTTTCCTCATGGTAACATTTAGAAAAGGCCCTGAATGTTTCCAAATACTAGACTCGGATGCAAGTTTAAAGGAGTAATCGTGATTTAGTAGCAAACAACTAGCTACAGTCTGAAAAGAAAAGAACCTTAGAAAAATTATTAGCATATGAAAATTTGTGTTTGTTTATAAAGCTTAAACATTATCTATTACCTCTCGCATCATTTAGCCCCAGAGTCGCAGAAATGTAAGGTTTTGAGCTAACTTGCCAATTTGTTCAATAGGACTTACATGTTTTTATTTGCTAGAACCACTTTCCCTTGGGTCCTATTCTCCTAGCGGAATCAACAAATTTCTTCCCTCCTTTCACTTTTTTAATTTCTTTGACTCTCCTGTCCTAGCAGAATGCACCGATTTCTTATCCTCTTTCCGTTTTTGAGTTTTTTTAGGAGGTAGCCTTCGCTATTTTTAAACTCTTTCTTTTTCCGCATTTAACTTTTGCAATTTCGCAATAAGTCGTCGACGCCTTTGCTCTTGTTCCTCTGCTCTTGCTACCCACTTAGCATTTTTGTACAGCAGGACAGTTTCCATGAAGTCCAATAATTTTAAACGATGCTCCATGCACTCACCGGTGAACCACTCCGGGTACGATTCGTCAGACTTCTGCTTAATGTACTCGATGATCGTTTTCTTCGGTGAAGGCTCGTGTGCGCAGACACGGAATATATCAATGTACCACCTCATATGATTTGCGCTTATTTGAAAGAAATAGTCGGAAGGATTTACAAGTCTTAAATCTTCGTAAGGCTTGCAATTCTTGGCAAGTATCAGGGCTTCCGAGCTATTTCCTTCTTCCACCGTAGACTTGCGCATAATATCCTCGCATTTATCACATTTCACCTTCTTTTGTGATGTTTGATAAAGGGAGTAGCCGCTATAATACCTCTGTACCTGTATCTCCGCTGCGCGTTGAGCAACCCGTGCTACTTCTATTTCAGGTCGTATAACCTTCTTTGGATCAGCGCTGCCCAAGAGGATCTTATCGGCACTACCCTCCTCTTGGACTTTCGCATTGGCTCCTTGTGGTCGGGCCTCCTCCAAGAAGTCAATGTCTTCGATTGAGTCCATTTCCGGCTTACTGCAGTACGTGTGGTCATGTTGAACGTATTTAAACTGCTCCTTAGAGGCGTTAATCGTTTGTGGAACGTCCTCCTCCACATTCTCCTTCGCTATGTCATGAAGAATGCCATCAAGGCTTTTTGCGAACGAACAATCTTTTGCGTCCACTTCCTCAGCGGTTGCAGCTATCTCAACATCTGTGGAATGGTTCCGGTCTAGGAAGATGTCGTCATCATCTGCACAGTTGCTGCCTTTAGCCTCGAAATGATGTCGCAGAATCTTCATTGACATCAATCGGGCAACGATGTACTGCATTTCGTTGGCTTATGGATGCATATTGATGCCTTGGCTTGCCCGTATTTTATAAAACAAGTTCTCCAAGGCATCTTGGTTCATCTTACCAAGCATAACAAAGTCCAACTCTCGATATTCCATAAGAAAGTCCTCCGACAAATTAAGCATTGATGTAGTGGTTAAGATCTTCAAATACTCAATATGATCTAGAAGTCGATCTCTTTTGTCATTGCATTCTCTTCTAAATGGTCTTTTCAAGGGATTTTTGTGTGATAAATTTTTTGAGTCAAGTTCATCGAATAAATCGTTCATTCTCTTTATAAAAATTTGAGTTGGCTTTACTGATCTCAAAATGAATGGATCGGACCCAAATAGATATAAATCCTGCATCATTTTGAGCCCAGCCTAAACTGAATAGCTCAACAGCTGCGTAGCCCGCGAAACACTAATTTTTTCAAAATTATTCGGATCTATGTGGGTCTTAGTGAGCTTAGGGCATATTTTAAAATTTTCATTGTCCCTGTCTACCTCATACAATTTCCTAACTACCCCCTTATTTACAGGTCCATCTCGCGTCTCAATAGTAAATTTACCTATAAACTGATTCCTAACATTCTTAATAAGATGGCAGTAGTCAAACATAAAATGGATGTCCTTTCCATTGTATGTTATCGAAGTGTTGGAAGTGCTTATGTTAAGGATGTTGAAAGTTTTTACGCTTTGTGATCCTTGGTCGCACAAAGCTACCTTAACCTCGAGTCCTATTTCATGCGCTACATCTATTTTCTTCCATAAGAGCCTTAAAATGTCCTCTGGTGATACTCCATTTCTCGCTATATAATAGGATAATACATACCCAACTGCTGCATATTCCCTTAATCATAAAAAACAGGCATTTATCACCAATCAGTTTATCACGACAGCCATCGCCACTGTCGACATAACCATCTATGACATCAACTGTATTGTTGTATGTCAAGTCCTTTTTGATGGTTACTTCATCCCACATGATTTGACATATGCGATGGGTGCTTGGCATTGAGGTAATCATGGCCTTCAAATTTTCGATTACCTTTTCGTCAATGCCTGCACGAACATATCTGATTGGCCGATCTCTTAAAAGGGTACTTTGACTAGGTAAGTGGAAGCCGAGATCATTCTTCATAAATTTATATGCTCTAGTCGACATACAGTTTAGTTTCATTGCTAATTTATTTCTACAAAACCTAAGCCACACAAACTTGCTATTAATACATTTTTTTTGGACGTTTAGTATACCTTTATCTACACATTTTTCTATCTACTATTGCTATGCTATTTTTACCAATTATTACTATATTACTTATATATATTTACTACAAATAGGTTATTCTACCATATTAATAATTGTTTACTTATACATATATGCTAATATATATAAAATTAATGTATCTAATTATTACGAAATTCTAATAAGAAGTACCGAATTTGGATTTCATTTATATCGAAAAGTTCGAACTTCTGGTTTTATTCTCGGCTAAGTCAGTACATTTTTATTATATGTATCCAATATTATTGTTTCCACAATACTATTGCTTACCCTGACATTTATCTTTACGTGTTTTTGAATTCCCATGAAAATCACGCCACTCGCGATGATTAAGCATAAGAATTAAGACATTGGAAAATTTGCGCAAATAGCGGCTTAGCTGAGGCTATCATGGCGGCAGTTCGATCTCTTTGGTTTTGGACAAGCAGACAGTGAACATCATTTTTCTAACGTTTCGAAAAGTTATAGAGTCTAAAGTGCGACTCACGTGTTCAATATTTTATTAAAAATTTAAAGTCGTTTGAATTCGCTGAAAATGTATGCGATAATCGCGATTCAAAAATTTAGTGAACGCGCATATTTAATAAAATAAACCTACGAAATCCATTTTACATCTCTAATGGGAAAAGTTTCCCGAAACCAGGATGCAATCATCATCACTATCATCACTTCAGAGGACGAGCTTTGTCAGCGTTTTCTACCTACCGTGAAGCATTTGGATGCCGGAAATTTTTTTTTGTTGTGCATAAGACTGTGAAGTTATATGTCAGAATTTCATATAGTTTTGGACTTTTTCTTAAATTTTTCTAAGATACAAGTTATCTAAAATTTACTTCAGTTTTCTGAAATTCCTTTGTTTCTGATTGTTGAGAAATGAGACACCCGTTAGTTGAGGTTGCTAAACTTCGAAACGGCACACCCTTTACTTCCAGTCATCCACTTTACCCATACCGTAAGCGCACATATGAATGCAAATATATGTATATCTATTGTCTTTGTTAACAGTTAAGAATATTATCATACAGTCCATTTCATGTACACATATTTGTAACTGCTTAAACAGGTTCGCCTAGCATCAGTAAGATTACACCATAGTCAGTACAACTTAAACAAATAAAGAGATCGGTTCGTCCGCCTTTAAGAAAAACGTTGTGCACTTTTCCCTGGTAAACATCACCGCCGTAAGTAATTCGCGCCCAAAGCTGGTTGGTTCGGAATCATAAAATTTCTGGTCCTTCGAGCCGGATAATAGAATTAGTGCTCGTGAATTTCTTTCGGTCGGTCGTAAAAATTTTGTACGCTTAAGCCAGCACTGTAATGGAGCTGCTCCAGCGTAATCGAGCTTGGGCTAAGTTAACTATAGACCGTGCTTATAAGGCTGCCAAGCAACAAGGCTAGAGCAAGGATTAGAAAAGTTGGAAGCTGCTTATAACGATTTCGTGCGCATAAGTGAAGAGCTGTATGCATATTCTGCAGAAGGAAACTTTGTCGACCCTATCGAAGATGTGGAAGTAACAGAGGAAAAGCATTTTCAAACGCACGCCCTCTTGCACACCCAACTTTCTAACTTGGCATCAACGAATCAAGCATCGACCTTTAGGGAAGATGACGTAATTGAGCGTCTAGCAACACAACAAGCGTCATTTTTTGAAACATTTTCCGCGAGTCGTTATGACCAAAATGTTCATTTAGCAAAAATTCAATTACCTAAGTTCAACGGAAGGTATGAAGATTGGATTACTTTTCGTGACTTATTTCTTAGCGCAGTTGGAAATAAACCTCAGTCTTACACATAAATTTCAATATTTAGTTTCATATTTGGAAGGCGATGCCTTAGCCACCATAAAACATATTAGTGTTGCTGAAAATAATTATGAGCAGGCATGGGACCGTTTGGTCAAACGATATGAGCGCAAACCGCTCATAATTAAGTCACTTGTGCAATCGTTTCTTTCGTTGCCCACTCATACTTCGAACAACACAGCGGTTCTTCGGCAGATAGTTGATGGGGCAGATCAGGCTATCAGAGGCCTGGACGCATTGAATGTTACATCTCGTGACCCTTGGCTTATCCAACTTATGCTAAATAAATTAGACGAAGAAACTCGGAAGAAGTGGGCAGACATATGCGATAACAAGAGTGAAAAAACGTTCGCGGAGTTTATAGACTTTCTTTCTCATCGCTGTGACTCATTTGAAGCTTGCTTAACTTATCGCTCGGCACACATTCGTCGCGTCGCTTTGTTGGCAAATGCCCATGATACTAAAAATAAACAATGTATAATCTGCAAGGACAAGCATACGCTTTGGCAATGCACTAAATTCAAACAGTTGTCACCATCTACACGTCGAGCAACTGTACAAAAGCAAAAGCTATGCTTCAACTGCTTAGCACCTTCGCATTCCGTAGGTTCATGTCAATCGAAGCATACCTGTAAAAAATGTAATTTACGTCACCATACACTTTTGCACGATGAGCGGTACGCTATCTCGTCTCCTTCTTTACCCTCTTCGAACCAACAAGAAACCGCATCTGCTGTCACCACTCAATGCTCGCATTTGCCAACATCAAAACACGCTGGAACAACTCTAACCTCGAGTATTGCTCCCATACCTCATACATTTCTTCCAACAGTTACCGCTGCGGTTGAATGGGGCAATAAAGTAGTTTGCCGGATATTGCTCGACTCAGGGTCAACAATAACCTTTGCGTCAGAAGCGTTTGTACAACGCGTCGGTATGTCACGCAGTAATGGTCGCGTATCAGTTTCGGGTTTAGCAGCGTGTAATGCTGGTGTAACACGAGGTCGAGTTAACTTTACTATACACTCTAAAGTAAGCGATGCGACCCTTAATATCAACGCCTTTGTTTTAAGTAAGCTTACTTCGCAAATTCCTGTTCAGACCGTGAATGTACCTTCAACATTGTGGAATACAATTGCGAAACTCCCACTCGCTGACCCTACATTTGCGGAATCAGCTCCTATTGATATACTGATTGGCTCTGATCAACTGTGGAGCATTTATACTGGTGAGCAAAAACAACTCGGGTCTGATATGCCTATTTTGATAAACAGCGTGCGAGCGGGAGCGTATTTATTAAACCATCAAAGTAATCTAAATGTTGCCACTCATCACGCGACTATTAATATTGATACCCTGTTTCGATCATTTATGGAGGTGGAAGAAGTCCAACCTCCCCCTGAAAAGATAGACCGAGCAGACCCAGCAGAGGACCACTTTGTCCGCACACACACCCGTCGAACTGACGGTACCTACGTAGTAAGTTATCCCTTCAAGGATAAGATTCCAGTAATATCATCGACGCTGCAGCAAGCTGTAACCAGATTAATACACATGGAACGCCGGTTCAAACGAGATACCTTGCTAAAATCGCAATACATTCAGTTTATGCGTGAGTATATATCACTTGGCCATATGACTCGTATTGCGCCCCACGAGATTGACTGCGATCCATCGAAGTGCTTTTATCTGGCTCACCACGCGGTTCTTAAGCCGGAGAGTTCCACCACAAAATGTCGAGTCGTGTTTGATGGATCTTGCAAAGATTCTAGTGGGTACTCACTCAACGAGCGATTACATATTGGCCCGCCGATTCAGCGCGACTTGTTTGGAGTTTGTGTTCGTTTTCGTCAGCATCGTTACGTTTTCTCCGCCGACATTGAAAAAATGTTTCGCGGAATTTTGATATCAAAGCCGGACACTAACTTTCAGCGTATAGCATGGCGTGAAGATGAGTTGTCACCAATCGAATATTACCGGCTACTCACGGTGACATATGGGTTGGCGTCGTCGCCATTTCTCGCCGTGCGTGTGCTTAAGCAACTAGCAGAGGACCATAAAACAATTTATCCACAAGCAGCGCGTGTAATTCTACATGATACCTATGTTGACGATGTAGCTACCGGATGCAATACAGTTGATGAGCTTCTTGAACTTAAATCAGAACTTATAGATCTCCTGAATTGTGCAAATTTTAAGTTGCAAAAATGGTGTTCGAATTGCAAACCTTTATTGGAAACGCTACCCACAGAGCTATGTGAGCATAAGCCCGTTGATATTGCTGCTGAACCACATAACTTTTGCATTAAACTACTGGGACTACAGTGGAGTCCTGACACAGACGAATTCCAGATATCAATTAAAATGCCTCAGGAGTCATACAAAGAGCCTACGAAACGCCACGTGCTATCGACTACAGCCAAAATCTTTGATCCACTGGGCATCATCTCACCTAGCGTGGTGCTCTTTAAAATCTTTCTACAAGGGGTAGACTGGGATGATACTCTACCTCCAACCTTGAGCGAACGCTGGAAGAAAGTGATGTCCGAGTTACATTTTCTCGTTAACGTCAAGATTCCACGTCAAGTAGCCGTACCCAGTGTCTCCGTTGAAATACACGGATTCGCAGATGCTTCATCGTCTGCATACGCAGTAGCAGTTTTTAGCAGGTCCAAATTAGGTGATGGTTATTACGTTGTAAACCTAATTGCCTCAAAACAAGGGTTGCCCCTATCAGTCCTACGCCTTGAATTAAGCGCTGCCCATTTGCTAACTAAGTTGATAACATCTATTAATTCGTCTCTCAGCATACAAATTTCTGATATCTGGTGTTGGAGCGATTCGGAAATCGTTCTACACTGGCTCTCATCACCACCCCGTAAATGGACTCCTTTCGTGTGCAACCTAACTGCAGAGATATTAAATGTCTGCCGACGGAAAAATTGGCAACATGTACGGTCTGCTGACAACCCTGCTGATTGCGCATCGCGAGGGGTACTTCCATCTGAACTGAGTCGCCACCCACTTTGGTGGAACGGACCGTCGTAGCTATTCTTGCCTCGAAGGGAATGGCCAACCAGCAGCAAGAAGATCACATCTAATGACACTTGCGTCATCGCCGAACAACGTAAAACGCACCCAGGCATAGTCCTTTATGCTGAAAACGAAGTTCATACTTTGGACAAACTTATAAATAGAACATCAACATGGCTACGTTTACTACGGGTGGGAGCATACTGCCAACGGTTTATTCAGAGGTGTGGTCGAAATAAAGCAGAACGAAGCACGTATTCAAACGCCCTGAGTGCCCGCGACCTTAAACTTGCTGCTAATACTATTTTTCGCCATTCGCAAGAGACCACATTTAAAGAGGAAATTCACCAGTTAAAAGGAGGCCAACAATTGAAAAAAAAGTCGAAGCTCCTACGTTTCACCCCCTATTTAGACGAATCTGGTGTTCTTCGCGTTGGAGGGCGTATCAAAAATGCTTCCTTGCCCAATTCGGCTAAGCATCCTATTTTATTGTCTAAAGTTTCTAATGTTTCTCAGCTTATTTGCAGGTACATTCATATTAAGTACTTGCATCCTGGGGTTGACGCGACTTTTGCGCTTATAAGACAAAACTATTGGATAATTGGCTGTCGTAATATCGTAAGAAAGATAGTGTTTTCTTGCAAAAGCTGCTTCATGCAACGTCGAAGTACAAGTGAGCAGCTGATGGCTGATCTTCCTGCTGTACGATTACAGCCTACTCGTTTCCAACACTGTGGCCTAGATTATACGGGGCCTGTCCAAATCAAACTCTCCCGAACTCGCAACGCCAAAACTGGAAAGGCATGGTTCGCTCTTTTCATTTGCATGTCCACAAAGGCTATACATATTGAGCTCGTCAGCGATCTCACAACTGACGCATTCTTAGCAGCCTTTCGTCGCTTTGTCGCTCGTCGTGGACTCCCAACCGATTTATATTCAGACAATGGTACAACCTTTCACGGAGCGAATCGGGTGTTAAATGAGCTTCAAAGGTTCGCTGTATCGGAAGCGCATATTCACCAAGTATCGGACGCCCTAGCTGCTGAAGGCGTTCAGTGGCATTTTATTCCACCATCCGCACCATATTTTGGTGGACTTTGGGAGTCCGGCATACGATCAATAAAATTGCATCTTCGGCGAGTTGTCGGGAACAACGTATTTACATTCGAGGAATATTCTACCATTCTCACACAAATTGAGGCGATCATCAATGCTCGACCATTATGCACATCATCAGATACCGAGTCCGATGCACTTACACCAGCCCATTTTTTGATTGGGGCACCATATACGTCGATTCCGGAACCTTCACTGTTGGATGTAAATCCAAATCGTCTTCAGCATTGGCGACACCTACAAGCACTGGTTCAGGGGTTTTGGAAGCGATGGCACGTAGAATACCTGACATCTTTGCAACCACGAAACAAGTGGCAACAACAGCAACTTAATATCGAGCCAAACTCGGTAGTTCTCCTGAAAGAGCCAAATCTACATCCATCCAAATGGCTTATGGGTCGTGTTGTAGCCGTAACCCGAGGTACCGATTGCTTGGTTCGTGTGGCGACAGTAAAAACAACCAGTGGTCAATATGTGCGGCCAATAGCAAAACTTGCTGTCTTACCACTTAACTGAACCAATTGTTCAGCGGGGGCGGTATGTTGAGAAATGAGACACCCGTTAGTTGAGGTTGCTAAACTTCGAAACGGCACACCCTTTACTTCCAGTCATCCACTTTACCCATACCGTAAGCGCACATATGAATGCAAATATATGTATATCTATTGTCTTTGTTAACAGTTAAGAATATTATCATACAGTCCATTTCATGTACACATATTTGTAACTGCTTAAACAGGTTCGCCTAGCATCAGTAAAATTACACCATAGTCAGTACAACTTAAACAAATAAAGAGATCGGTTCGTCCGTCTTTAAGAAAAACGTTGTGCACTTTTCCCTGGTAAACATCACCGCCGTAAGTAATTCGCGCCCAAAGCTGGTTGGTTCGGAACCACTGATAAAATTGAGAAATTTGCATAAAATAAATTCTTCTTAAAAATTTGTATAAAGAAGAAAATGTTAAAAATATCATAAAACGTGTACATATATTTAATCATATTCATGTATATGTACATGCAGAGTGAGTGCCTATAGCTTTTCTAACTTGAAGAAGAATAAGCAGAAGTAGTAGATGTATACCTACATAAAATATGTATACCTAACTTGTAAATTAGTATACGCATACCTGCATATACATATTTTAGTGTTTTTGTTTTGCTCTAATAGAGAAAGAATTACAATAATTTTTGAAGCTTTGCTAAAAAGACGTAAAATAGCAGTTTAAAAATTAGTGGTTTTCCTTTTAATTAGTGTGGAAGTTGAAAATTTAAATATTTAATGTGTTAGTGTACCAAATTGGAAGCTTTGCATTATTATAAATGCGATAGAGTTCAAATTGCGAAATTTATCGCATGCGATTTTTCGGATGCTATAAAAATTGCATGTGTCTGTTAAAATCTCACTTCAATGTTGAGTAACATATAACATTTTGAACCTGCGAAAGGAAAGGGAAATAAATAAGTGCTAATGAAGAAATTTTTTTAATCGAAAACAACAACAATAACCATGTATTTCGATTTCAGTCGTCATTTTAGTTCCAGGTTCTCTGCTGAAAGATCTTTCAACGTTGGAGCGTAAGCGGTGAGTTTGTATTGTTTTTGTTATTTCTCCCAATTTTTTTTGTTGGTGAGCGACTGGATATTAAAATATTCATTTCTCTTTCGGTGAGGTTTCTAACTATGATAAAAGTGGTGTTGCCACATTCGTGCATTAAAATTAGTACCAAAATTTATTTAACTTTTATTCGGGATTTTTAATGATGCAAAGTAAGACCTAATTAAAGCATTAGAAAAAAAATCAAAACTCTTTATTTTCTTCAATTTAAAATTTAATGTTAAAATAACCTAAAACATATAAAAATTATTGTTGATTGTCCATATCATAAATATTTACCTTTTGATGTACTCGAAATTATAAAATTACCTTAATGAAATCTTTTGGAAAAACAAACCGAAATGTATAAATTTAAGCAAATCAAGCTTCGTTCTGTTTAAATGTTAAATGCTAATGTAGCAACGAAATATATTTAATATTACGACTAGTGGTTAGTTAAATACTTTTCTTAAACGGAAAATTCTGATTTTTATAACACGCCCTTAAATATTTGTAAATTAAAATTTTTTGAGATAACATTAATTATTCTGACTATTTGCAAAAGCATGTTGGATAATTTTCGTATTAAGAAAAGTCAGTTTCGGTGAAGAATGCCATCAAGGCTTTTTGCGAACGAACAATCTTTTGCGTCCACTTCCTCAGCGGTTGCAGCTATCTGAACATCTGTGGAATGGTTCCGGTCTAGGAAGATGTCGTCATCATCCGCACAGTTGCTGCCTTTAGCCTCGAAATGATGTCGCAAAATCTTCATTGACATCAATCGGGCAACAATATACTGCATTTCGTTGGCTGATGGATGCATATTGATGTCTTGGCTTGCCCGTATTTTATAAAACAAGTTCTCCAAGGCATCTTGGTTCATACCAAGCATAACAAAGTCCAACTCTCGATATTCCATAAGAAAGTCCTCCGACAAATTAAGCATTGATGTAGTGGTTAAGATCTTCAAATACTCAATATGATCTAGAAGTCGATCTCTTTTGTCATTGCATTCTCTTCTAAATGGTCTTTTCAAGGGATTTTTGTGTGATAAATTTTTCGAGTCAAGTTCATCGAATAAATCGTTCATTCTCTTTATAAAAATTTGAGTTGGCTTTACTGATCTCAAAATGAATGGATCGGACCCAAATAGATATAAATCCTGCATCATTTTGAGCCCAGCCTAAACTGAATAGCTCAACAGCTGCGTAGCCCGCGAAACACAATTTTTTTCAAAATTATTCGGATCTATGTGGGTCTTAGTGAGCTTAGGGCATATTTTAAAATTTTCATTGTCCCTGTCTACCTCATACAATTTCCCAACTACCCCCTTATTTACAGGTCCATCTCGCGTCTCAATAGTAAATTTACCTATAAACTGATTCCTAACATTCTTAATAAGATGGCAGTAGTCAAACATAAAATGGATGTCCTTTCCATTGTATGTTATCGAAGTATTGGAAGTGCTTATGTTAAGGATGTTGAAAGTTTTTACGTTTTGTGATCCTTGGTCGCACAAAGCTACCTTAACCTCGAGTCCTATTTCATGCGCTACATCTATTTTCTTCCATAAGAGCCTTAAAATGTCCTCCGGTGATACTCCATTTCTCGCTATATAATAGGATAATACATACCCAACTGCTGCATATTCCCTTAATCATAAAAAACAGGCATTTATCACCAATCAGTTTATCACGACAGCCATCGCCACTGTCGACATAACCATCTATGACATCAACTGTATTGTTGTATGTCAAGTCCTTTTTGATGGTTACTTCATCCCACATGATTTGACATATGCGATGGGTGCTTGGCATTGAGGTAATCATGGCCTTCAAATTTTCGATTACCTTTTCGTCAATGCCTGCACGAACATATCTGATTGGCCGATCTCTTAAAAGGGTACTTTGACTAGGTAAGTGGAAGCCGAGATCATTCTTCATAAATTTATATGCTCTAGTCGACATATGTAGTGGCGCTTGTAGCCAAATAATCATTCCTAGCTTATAAGGAACAGTTTAGTTTCATTGCTAATTTATTTCTACAAAACCTAAGCCACACAAACTTGCTATTAATACATTTTTTTTGGACGTTTAGTATACCTTTATCTACACATTTTTCTATCTACTATTGCTATGCTATTTTTACCAATTATTACTATATTACTTATATATATTTACTACAAATAGGTTATTCTACCATATTAATAATTGTTTACTTATACATATATGCTAATATATATAAAATTAATGTATCTAATTATTACGAAATTCTAATAAGAAGTACCGAATTTGGATTTCATTTATATCGAAAAGTTCGAACTTCTGGTTTTATTCTCGGCTAAGTCAGTACATTTTTATTATATGTATCCAATATTATTGTTTGCACAATACTATTGCTTACCCTGACATTTATCTTTACGTGTTTTTGAATTTCCATGAAAATCACGCCACTCGCGATGATTAAGCATAAGAATTAAGACATTGGAAAATTTCCGCAAATAGCGGCTTAGCTGAGGCTATCATGGCGGCAGTTCGATCTCTTTGGTTTTGGACAAGCAGACAGTGAACATCATTTTTCTAACGTTTCGAAAAGTTATAGAGTCTAAAGTGCGACTCACGTGTTCAATATTTTATTAAAAATTTAAAGTCGTTTGAATTCGCTGAAAATGTATGCGATAATCGCGATTCAAAAATTTAGTGAACGCGCATATTTAATAAAATAAACCTACGAAATCCATTTTACATCTCTAATGGGAAAAGTTTCCCGAAACCAGGATGCAATCATCATCACTATCATCACTTCAGAGGACGAGCTTTGTCAGCGTTTTCTACCTACCGTGAAGCATTTGGATGCCGGAAATTTTTTTTTGTTGTGCATAAGACTGTGAAGTTATATGTCAGAATTTCATATAGTTTTGGACTTTTTCTTAAATTTTTCTAAGATACAAGTTATCTAAAATTTACTTCAGTTTTCTGAAATTCCTTTGTTTCTGATTGTTGAGAAATGAGACACCCGTTAGTTGAGGTTGCTAAACTTCGAAACGGCACACCCTTTACTTCCAGTCATCCACTTTACCCATACCGTAAGCGCACATATGAATGCAAATATATGTATATCTATTGTCTTTGTTAACAGTTAAGAATATTATCATACAGTCCATTTCATGTACACATATTTGTAACTGCTTAAACAGGTTCGCCTAGCATCAGTAAGATTACACCATAGTCAGTACAACTTAAACAAATAAAGAGATCGGTTCGTCCGCCTTTAAGAAAAACGTTGTGCACTTTTCCCTGGTAAACATCACCGCCGTAAGTAATTCGCGCCCAAAGCTGGTTGGTTCGGAATCATAAAATTTCTGGTCCTTCGAGCCGGATAATAGAATTAGTGCTCGTGAATTTCTTTCGGTCGGTCGTAAAAATTTTGTACGCTTAAGCCAGCACTGTAATGGAGCTGCTCCAACGTAATCGAGCTTGGGCTAAGTTAACTATAGACCGTGCTTATAAGGCTGCCAAGCAACAAGGCTAGAGCAAGGATTAGAAAAGTTGGAAGCTGCTTATAACGATTTCGTGCGCATAAGTGAAGAGCTGTATGCATATTCTGCAGAAGGAAACTTTGTCGACCCTATCGAAGATGTGGAAGTAACAGAGGAAAAGCATTTTCAAACGCACGCCCTCTTGCACACCCAACTTTCTAACTTGGCATCAACGAATCAAGCATCGACCTTTAGGGAAGATGACGTAATTGAGCGTCTAGCAACACAACAAGCGTCATTTTTTGAAACATTTTCCGCGAGTCGTTATGACCAAAATGTTCATTTAGCAAAAATTCAATTACCTAAGTTCAACGGAAGGTATGAAGATTGGATTACTTTTCGTGACTTATTTCTTAGCGCAGTTGGAAATAAACCTCAGTCTTACACATAAATTTCAATATTTAGTTTCATATTTGGAAGGCGATGCCTTAGCCACCATAAAACATATTAGTGTTGCTGAAAATAATTATGAGCAGGCATGGGACCGTTTGGTCAAACGATATGAGCGCAAACCGCTCATAATTAAGTCACTTGTGCAATCGTTTCTTTCGTTGCCCACTCATACTTCGAACAACACAGCGGTTCTTCGGCAGATAGTTGATGGGGCAGATCAGGCTATCAGAGGCCTGGACGCATTGAATGTTACATCTCGTGACCCTTGGCTTATCCAACTTATGCTAAATAAATTAGACGAAGAAACTCGGAAGAAGTGGGCAGACATATGCGATAACAAGAGTGAAAAAACGTTCGCGGAGTTTATAGACTTTCTTTCTCATCGCTGTGACTCATTTGAAGCTTGCTTAACTTATCGCTCGGCACACATTCGTCGCGTCGCTTTGTTGGCAAATGCCCATGATACTAAAAATAAACAATGTATAATCTGCAAGGACAAGCATACGCTTTGGCAATGCACTAAATTCAAACAGTTGTCACCATCTACACGTCGAGCAACTGTACAAAAGCAAAAGCTATGCTTCAACTGCTTAGCACCTTCGCATTCCGTAGGTTCATGTCAATCGAAGCATACCTGTAAAAAATGTAATTTACGTCACCATACACTTTTGCACGATGAGCGGTACGCTATCTCGTCTCCTTCTTTACCCTCTTCGAACCAACAAGAAACCGCATCTGCTGTCACCACTCAATGCTCGCATTTGCCAACATCAAAACACGCTGGAACAACTCTAACCTCGAGTATTGCTCCCATACCTCATACATTTCTTCCAACAGTTACCGCTGCGGTTGAATGGGGCAATAAAGTAGTTTGCCGGATATTGCTCGACTCAGGGTCAACAATAACCTTTGCGTCAGAAGCGTTTGTACAACGCGTCGGTATGTCACGCAGTAATGGTCGCGTATCAGTTTCGGGTTTAGCAGCGTGTAATGCTGGTGTAACACGAGGTCGAGTTAACTTTACTATACACTCTAAAGTAAGCGATGCGACCCTTAATATCAACGCCTTTGTTTTAAGTAAGCTTACTTCGCAAATTCCTGTTCAGACCGTGAATGTACCTTCAACATTGTGGAATACAATTGCGAAACTCCCACTCGCTGACCCTACATTTGCGGAATCAGCTCCTATTGATATACTGATTGGCTCTGGTCAACTGTGGAGCATTTATACTGGTGAGCAAAAACAACTCGGGTCTGATATGCCTATTTTGATAAACAGCGTGCGAGCGGGAGCGTATTTATTAAACCATCAAAGTAATCTAAATGTTGCCACTCATCACGCGACTATTAATATTGATACCCTGTTTCGATCATTTATGGAGGTGGAAGAAGTCCAACCTCCCCCTGAAAAGATAGACCGAGCAGACCCAGCAGAGGACCACTTTGTCCGCACACACACCCGTCGAACTGACGGTACCTACGTAGTAAGTTATCCCTTCAAGGATAAGATTCCAGTAATATCATCGACGCTGCAGCAAGCTGTAACCAGATTAATACACATGGAACGCCGGTTCAAACGAGATACCTTGCTAAAATCGCAATACATTCAGTTTATGCGTGAGTATATATCACTTGGCCATATGACTCGTATTGCGCCCCACGAGATTGACTGCGATCCATCGAAGTGCTTTTATCTGGCTCACCACGCGGTTCTTAAGCCGGAGAGTTCCACCACAAAATGTCGAGTCGTGTTTGATGGATCTTGCAAAGATTCTAGTGGGTACTCACTCAACGAGCGATTACATATTGGCCCGCCGATTCAGCGCGACTTGTTTGGAGTTTGTGTTCGTTTTCGTCAGCATCGTTACGTTTTCTCCGCCGACATTGAAAAAATGTTTCGCGGAATTTTGATATCAAAGCCGGACACTAACTTTCAGCGTATAGCATGGCGTGAAGATGAGTTGTCACCAATCGAATATTACCGGCTACTCACGGTGACATATGGGTTGGCGTCGTCGCCATTTCTCGCCGTGCGTGTGCTTAAGCAACTAGCAGAGGACCATAAAACAATTTATCCACAAGCAGCGCGTGTAATTCTACATGATACCTATGTTGACGATGTAGCTACCGGATGCAATACAGTTGATGAGCTTCTTGAACTTAAATCAGAACTTATAGATCTCCTGAATTGTGCAAATTTTAAGTTGCAAAAATGGTGTTCGAATTGCAAACCTTTATTGGAAACGCTACCCACAGAGCTATGTGAGCATAAGCCCGTTGATATTGCTGCTGAACCACATAACTTTTGCATTAAACTACTGGGACTACAGTGGAGTCCTGACACAGACGAATTCCAGATATCAATTAAAATGCCTCAGGAGTCATACAAAGAGCCTACGAAACGCCACGTGCTATCGACTACAGCCAAAATCTTTGATCCACTGGGCATCATCTCACCTAGCGTGGTGCTCTTTAAAATCTTTCTACAAGGGGTAGACTGGGATGATACTCTACCTCCAACCTTGAGCGAACGCTGGAAGAAAGTGATGTCCGAGTTACATTTTCTCGTTAACGTCAAGATTCCACGTCAAGTAGCCGTACCCAGTGTCTCCGTTGAAATACACGGATTCGCAGATGCTTCATCGTCTGCATACGCAGTAGCAGTTTTTAGCAGGTCCAAATTAGGTGATGGTTATTACGTTGTAAACCTAATTGCCTCAAAACAAGGGTTGCCCCTATCAGTCCTACGCCTTGAATTAAGCGCTGCCCATTTGCTAACTAAGTTGATAACATCTATTAATTCGTCTCTCAGCATACAAATTTCTGATATCTGGTGTTGGAGCGATTCGGAAATCGTTCTACACTGGCTCTCATCACCACCCCGTAAATGGACTCCTTTCGTGTGCAACCTAACTGCAGAGATATTAAATGTCTGCCGACGGAAAAATTGGCAACATGTACGGTCTGCTGACAACCCTGCTGATTGCGCATCGCGAGGGGTACTTCCATCTGAACTGAGTCGCCACCCACTTTGGTGGAACGGACCGTCGTAGCTATTCTTGCCTCGAAGGGAATGGCCAACCAGCAGCAAGAAGATCACATCTAATGACACTTGCGTCATCGCCGAACAACGTAAAACGCACCCAGGCATAGTCCTTTATGCTGAAAACGAAGTTCATACTTTGGACAAACTTATAAATAGAACATCAACATGGCTACGTTTACTACGGGTGGGAGCATACTGCCAACGGTTTATTCAGAGGTGTGGTCGAAATAAAGCAGAACGAAGCACGTATTCAAACGCCCTGAGTGCCCGCGACCTTAAACTTGCTGCTAATACTATTTTTCGCCATTCGCAAGAGACCACATTTAAAGAGGAAATTCACCAGTTAAAAGGAGGCCAACAATTGAAAAAAAAGTCGAAGCTCCTACGTTTCACCCCCTATTTAGACGAATCTGGTGTTCTTCGCGTTGGAGGGCGTATCAAAAATGCTTCCTTGCCCAATTCGGCTAAGCATCCTATTTTATTGTCTAAAGTTTCTAATGTTTCTCAGCTTATTTGCAGGTACATTCATATTAAGTACTTGCATCCTGGGGTTGACGCGACTTTTGCGCTTATAAGACAAAACTATTGGATAATTGGCTGTCGTAATATCGTAAGAAAGATAGTGTTTTCTTGCAAAAGCTGCTTCATGCAACGTCGAAGTACAAGTGAGCAGCTGATGGCTGATCTTCCTGCTGTACGATTACAGCCTACTCGTTTCCAACACTGTGGCCTAGATTATACGGGGCCTGTCCAAATCAAACTCTCCCGAACTCGCAACGCCAAAACTGGAAAGGCATGGTTCGCTCTTTTCATTTGCATGTCCACAAAGGCTATACATATTGAGCTCGTCAGCGATCTCACAACTGACGCATTCTTAGCAGCCTTTCGTCGCTTTGTCGCTCGTCGTGGACTCCCAACCGATTTATATTCAGACAATGGTACAACCTTTCACGGAGCGAATCGGGTGTTAAATGAGCTTCAAAGGTTCGCTGTATCGGAAGCGCATATTCACCAAGTATCGGACGCCCTAGCTGCTGAAGGCGTTCAGTGGCATTTTATTCCACCATCCGCACCATATTTTGGTGGACTTTGGGAGTCCGGCATACGATCAATAAAATTGCATCTTCGGCGAGTTGTCGGGAACAACGTATTTACATTCGAGGAATATTCTACCATTCTCACACAAATTGAGGCGATCATCAATGCTCGACCATTATGCACATCATCAGATACCGAGTCCGATGCACTTACACCAGCCCATTTTTTGATTGGGGCACCATATACGTCGATTCCGGAACCTTCACTGTTGGATGTAAATCCAAATCGTCTTCAGCATTGGCGACACCTACAAGCACTGGTTCAGGGGTTTTGGAAGCGATGGCACGTAGAATACCTGACATCTTTGCAACCACGAAACAAGTGGCAACAACAGCAACTTAATATCGAGCCAAACTCGGTAGTTCTCCTGAAAGAGCCAAATCTACATCCATCCAAATGGCTTATGGGTCGTGTTGTAGCCGTAACCCGAGGTACCGATTGCTTGGTTCGTGTGGCGACAGTAAAAACAACCAGTGGTCAATATGTGCGGCCAATAGCAAAACTTGCTGTCTTACCACTTAACTGAACCAATTGTTCAGCGGGGGCGGTATGTTGAGAAATGAGACACCCGTTAGTTGAGGTTGCTAAACTTCGAAACGGCACACCCTTTACTTCCAGTCATCCACTTTACCCATACCGTAAGCGCACATATGAATGCAAATATATGTATATCTATTGTCTTTGTTAACAGTTAAGAATATTATCATACAGTCCATTTCATGTACACATATTTGTAACTGCTTAAATAGGTTCGCCTAGCATCAGTAAAATTACACCATAGTCAGTACAACTTAAACAAATAAAGAGATCGGTTCGTCCGTCTTTAAGAAAAACGTTGTGCACTTTTCCCTGGTAAACATCACCGCCGTAAGTAATTCGCGCCCAAAGCTGGTTGGTTCGGAACCACTGATAAAATTGAGAAATTTGCATAAAATAAATTCTTCTTAAAAATTTGTATAAAGAAGAAAATGTTAAAAATATCATAAAACGTGTACATATATTTAATCATATTCATGTATATGTACATGCAGAGTGAGTGCCTATAGCTTTTCTAACTTGAAGAAGAATAAGCAGAAGTAGTAGATGTATACCTACATAAAATATGTATACCTAACTTGTAAATTAGTATACGCATACCTGCATATACATATTTTAGTGTTTTTGTTTTGCTCTAATAGAGAAAGAATTAAAATAATTTTTGAAGCTTTGCTAAAAAGACGTAAAATAGCAGTTTAAAAATTAGTGGTTTTCCTTTTAATTAGTGTGGAAGTTGAAAATTTAAATATTTAATGTGTTAGTGTACCAAATTGGAAGCTTTGCATTATTATAAATGCGATAGAGTTCAAATTGCGAAATTTATCGCATGCGATTTTTCGGATGCTATAAAAATTGCATGTGTCTGTTAAAATCTCACTTCAATGTTGAGTAACATATAACATTTTGAACCTGCGAAAGGAAAGGGAAATAAATAAGTGCTAATGAAGAAATTTTTTTAATCGAAAACAACAACAATAACCATGTATTTCGATTTCAGTCGTCATTTTAGTTCCAGGTTCTCTGCTGAAAGATCTTTCAACGTTGGAGCGTAAGCGGTGAGTTTGTATTGTTTTTGTTATTTCTCCCAATTTTTTTTGTTGGTGAGCGACTGGATATTAAAATATTCATTTATCTTTCGGTGAGGTTTCTAACTATGATAAAAGTGGTGTTGCCACATTCGTGCATTAAAATTAGTACCAAAATTTATTTAACTTTTATTCGGGATTTTTAATGATGCAAAGTAAGACCTAATTAAAGCATTAGAAAAAAAATCAAAACTCTTTATTTTCTTCAATTTAAAATTTAATGTTAAAATAACCTAAAACATATAAAAATTATTGTTGATTGTCCATATCATAAATATTTACCTTTTGATGTACTCGAAATTATAAAATTACCTTAATGAAATCTTTAGGAAAAACAAACCGAAATGTATAAATTTAAGCAAATCAAGCTTCGTTCTGTTTAAATGTTAAATGCTAATGTAGCAACGAAATATATTTAATATTACGACTAGTGGTTAGTTAAATACTTTTCTTAAACGGAAAATTCTGATTTTTATAACACGCCCTTAAATATTTGTAAATTAAAATTTTTTGAGATAACATTAATTATTCTGACTATTTGCAAAAGCATGTTGGATAATTTTCGTATTAAGAAAAGTCAGTTTCGGTGAAGAATGCCATCAAGGCTTTTTGCGAACGAACAATCTTTTGCGTCCACTTCCTCAGCGGTTGCAGCTATCTGAACATCTGTGGAATGGTTCCGGTCTAGGAAGATGTCGTCATCATCCGCACAGTTGCTGCCTTTAGCCTCGAAATGATGTCGCAAAATCTTCATTGACATCAATCGGGCAACAATATACTGCATTTCGTTGGCTGATGGATGCATATTGATGTCTTGGCTTGCCCGTATTTTATAAAACAAGTTCTCCAAGGCATCTTGGTTCATACCAAGCATAACAAAGTCCAACTCTCGATATTCCATAAGAAAGTCCTCCGACAAATTAAGCATTGATGTAGTGGTTAAGATCTTCAAATACTCAATATGATCTAGAAGTCGATCTCTTTTGTCATTGCATTCTCTTCTAAATGGTCTTTTCAAGGGATTTTTGTGTGATAAATTTTTCGAGTCAAGTTCATCGAATAAATCGTTCATTCTCTTTATAAAAATTTGAGTTGGCTTTACTGATCTCAAAATGAATGGATCGGACCCAAATAGATATAAATCCTGCATCATTTTGAGCCCAGCCTAAACTGAATAGCTCAACAGCTGCGTAGCCCGCGAAACACAAATTTTTTCAAAATTATTCGGATCTATGTGGGTCTTAGTGAGCTTAGGGCATATTTTAAAATTTTCATTGTCCCTGTCTACCTCATACAATTTCCCAACTACCCCCTTATTTACAGGTCCATCTCGCGTCTCAATAGTAAATTTACCTATAAACTGATTCCTAACATTCTTAATAAGATGGCAGTAGTCAAACATAAAATGGATGTCCTTTCCATTGTATGTTATCGAAGTGTTGGAAGTGCTTATGTTAAGGATGTTGAAAGTTTTTACGTTTTGTGATCCTTGGTCGCACAAAGCTACCTTAACCTCGAGTCCTATTTCATGCGCTACATCTATTTTCTTCCATAAGAGCCTTAAAATGTCCTCCGGTGATACTCCATTTCTCGCTATATAATAGGATAATACATACCCAACTGCTGCATATTCCCTTAATCATAAAAAACAGGCATTTATCACCAATCAGTTTATCACGACAGCCATCGCCACTGTCGACATAACCATCTATGACATCAACTGTATTGTTGTATGTCAAGTCCTTTTTGATGGTTACTTCATCCCACATGATTTGACATATGCGATGGGTGCTTGGCATTGAGGTAATCATGGCCTTCAAATTTTCGATTACCTTTTCGTCAATGCCTGCACGAACATATCTGATTGGCCGATCTCTTAAAAGGGTACTTTGACTAGGTAAGTGGAAGCCGAGATCATTCTTCATAAATTTATATGCTCTAGTCGACATATGTAGTGGCGCTTGTAGCCAAATAATCATTCCTAGCTTATAAGGAACAGTTTAGTTTCATTGCTAATTTATTTCTACAAAACCTAAGCCACACAAACTTGCTATTAATACATTTTTTTTGGACGTTTAGTATACCTTTATCTACACATTTTTCTATCTACTATTGCTATGCTATTTTTACCAATTATTACTATATTACTTATATATATTTACTACAAATAGGTTATTCTACCATATTAATAATTGTTTACTTATACATATATGCTAATATATATAAAATTAATGTATCTAATTATTACGAAATTCTAATAAGAAGTACCGAATTTGGATTTCATTTATATCGAAAAGTTCGAACTTCTGGTTTTATTCTCGGCTAAGTCAGTACATTTTTATTATATGTATCCAATATTATTGTTTGCACAATACTATTGCTTACCCTGACATTTATCTTTACGTGTTTTTGAATTTCCATGAAAATCACGCCACTCGCGATGATTAAGCATAAGAATTAAGACATTGGAAAATTTCCGCAAATAGCGGCTTAGCTGAGGCTATCATGGCGGCAGTTCGATCTCTTTGGTTTTGGACAAGCAGACAGTGAACATCATTTTTCTAACGTTTCGAAAAGTTATAGAGTCTAAAGTGCGACTCACGTGTTCAATATTTTATTAAAAATTTAAAGTCGTTTGAATTCGCTGAAAATGTATGCGATAATCGCGATTCAAAAATTTAGTGAACGCGCATATTTAATAAAATAAACCTACGAAATCCATTTTACATCTCTAATGGGAAAAGTTTCCCGAAACCAGGATGCAATCAGCATCACTTCAGAGGACGAGCTTTGTCAGCGTTTTCTACCTACCGTGAAGCATTTGGATGCCGGAAATTTTTTTTTGTTGTGCATAAGACTGTGAAGTTAAATGTCAGAATTTCATATAGTTTTGGACTTTTTCTTAAATTTTTCTAAGATACAAGTTATCTAAAATTTACTTCAGTTTTCTAAAATTCCTTTGTTTCTGATAAAATTGAGAAATTTGCATAAAATAAATTCTTCTTAAAAATTTGTATAAAGAAGAAAATGTTAAAAATATCATAAAACGTGTACATATATTTAATCATATTCATGTATATGTACATGCAGAGTGAGTGCCTATAGCTTTTCTAGCTTGAAGAAGAAGAAGCAGAAGTAGTAGATGTATACCTACATAAAATATGTATACCTAACTTGTAAATTAGTATACGCATACCTGCATATACATATTTTAGTGTTTTTGTTTTGCTCTAATAGAGAAAGAATTAAAATAATTTATGAAGCTTTGCTAAAAAGACGTAAAATAGCAGTTTAAAAATTAGTGGTTTTCCTTTTAATTAGTGTGGAAGTTGAAATTTTAAATATTTAATGTGTTAGTGTACCAAATTGGAAGCTTTGCATTATTATAAATGCGATAGAGTTCAAATTGCGAAATTTATCGCATGTGTCTGTTAAAATCTCACTTCAATGTTGAGTAACATATAACATTTTGAACCTGCGAAAGGAAAGGGAAATAAATAAGTGCTAATGAAGAAATTTTTTTAATCGAAAACAACAACAATAACCAAGTATTTCGATTTCAGTCGTCATTTTAGTTCCAGGTTCTCTGCTGAAAGATCTTTCAACGTTGGAGCGTAAGCGGTGAGTTTGTATTGTTTTTGTTATTTCTCCCAATTTTTTTTGTTGGTGAGCGACTGGATATTAAAATATTCATTTCTCTTTCGGTGAGGTTTCTAACTATGATAAAAGTGGTGTTGCCACATTCGTGCATTAAAATTAGTACCAAAATTTATTTAACTTTTATTCGGGATTTTTAATGATGCAAAGTAAGACCTAATTAAAGCTTTAGAAAAAAAAAATCAAAACTCTTTATTTTCTTCAATTTAAAATTTAATGTTAAAATAACCTAAAACATTTAAAAATTATTGTTGATTGTCCATATCATAAATATTTACCTTTTGATGTACTCGAAATTATAAAATTACCTTAATGAAATCTTTTGGAAAAACAAACCGAAATGTATAAATTTAAGCAAATCAAGCTTCGTTCTGTTTAAATGTTAAATGCTAATGTAGCAACGAAATATATTTAATATTACGACTAGTGGTTAGTTAAATACTTTTCTTAAACGGAAAATTCTGATTTTTATAACACGCCCTTAAATATTTGTAAATTAAAATTTTTTGAGATAACATTAATTATTCTGACTATTTGCAAAAGCATGTTGGATAATTTTCGTATTAAGAAAAGTCAGTTTCGGTGAAGGGTTTACTTCATGAATAAGTTTAAGCTTATGGTTTATCTAATAAATTTTGTAACATTTAACATGACTATTTAAACTTTTTATTTTTGATTCCCTAGCCTGACAGCAGTCGAGTGTGGTAAGTTTTAGGGATTTCCAGGTTAGTTTTTTTTTAGTTGGAGACTACGGAAATCATGGTAGGGAGGGCGATTGTTGCAACAACACCATGCAACAGGCCCCGTACTGGAACCAATGCGACATCAAGACTTGTAAGCCACTTTAGGTATCCGCTTTCCTTTAGGTATCTCTTTTTATTGGCACGTTAAATAAAATAATTGTGCTGTAGTGTAAGCTGACAGCGAAAGGTAGGAGCAAAAACTCCACCCCGTTAGCCGACGAGCAAGAGCCGGATTTAAGGATGTGCACCCGCTCCTTACTTTTTGCATAAACTATGCTTACTACAAAACGTTGCATGCTACAGATAATAAATTATTTTTGGCGCCCAACGTGGGACCTGAGATGTACAGATCCCACATATGTTTTGTTTTGATTTCGATTTTATTTTATCTCTTACCGAAGTGAATCTATCATACTTTCCGGTTATAAACTTTCCTATCATTCATTTTTCGAATTATACCAAGATGACGTTGTGATGTTCGCTGGAATCGTAACAGCTTCGACATTCGCTCAGCTGTTAACCAGAACAGAACTAGTGATTTAGGTAGTTATTTTTTTTTGGTTTATTTGTGTGTTAATTGGAATTGCAATTTTTGGAAAATTTTCAATATCAGACCATAGCAGACATATAAGACTTGAAATAATTTAAAGATTAAATTTTAACTTTCATTTGATTTTGGTATGTGCTTTTTTCAATTTTTGGGATTCATTTGGAAATGTAGATTATTATATTGATGTAATATCTAATCAATGCATACCAAAAGAGTGAATATAATCACACTATCTTTCACATGTTCGGAATAGTAGATTTTAGTTTTGGAAATCTAACCGACGGAATTACCATTGGGGTTGGATGGATTTTCACTTAATTTTTTTTTGATTGATCGCAGAGGTGAATGGATGGGTTTACCACTACTTACTTCTATCAGGCAAATTAAGGAGGAATCAGCAGTTTATCTATATTTTTTTGTATCTTATTTTAAACAAATTAGGATATCTATCTTTTATTGAGTTTACATATATATCCTGTATATCTTATGTATCTTTCGTACTACTTGGTTTTCGCATTTTAAATTTTTTTGTTTTGAGAAAACATAACTCTTAACTTTAGTAGAGTTTATACCTTTTAATTTCTTTTTGGCGTTTTCCTTGAGACGTTGCAACATGCCGCTAAAGCATAGTAACGAAGACTTAACCATGTGCTAAATTTTTCCACAAAGTCGGACAACATAAAGAAGCATTTTTATGAATGGGAAATCCAGAGGAAGCAACTTATGGATGGGAAGTTGTAAGAAATTCAGATTTTTGTGCAAAAGCTCTGTTGCGACATTTCATCACAACTCTTCAGCTAGCAATTTTTGTAAAAATATGGAAGTTAGGTTTTGTTATGAATGTTGCGCGTATGCACACACATAGTTATATGTATATGGCGTGTGAATGTACTCACATTTGTTTGATTAAACTAACTAAGGTGATGTATCAATGCAATTTGAACAAGTATGATGGGAATGCATTTTAGTTTGTTTAGGGATATGTGTTGTAGATACTTACATATACTAAATAAATAACAAGCAGTATGTTTAAAGTTTTGAAATCAGTATAATTAAATGAAAAGCAATAGGAATTTTGGTTACATATTTTGCTTAAATTACAAGTAGGTATATATACATAACAACAACTACTACCTGAAATTAAAGAGAAAACCTGAAACGAAAAAATAAAAGTTATGTAGGTACATAGGCCACCGTGGTGTGATGGTAGCGTGCTCAGCCAACCACACCGTATGACCCGGGTTCAACCCCAGGCAAAGCAACATCAAAATTTTAGAAATAAGGTTTTTCAATTAGCAGAAAATTTTTCTAAGCGGGGTCGCCCCTCGGCAGTGTCTGGCAAGCGCTCCGAATGTATTTCTGCCATGAAAAGCTCTCAGTGAAAACTCATCTGCCTTGCAGATGCCGTTCGGAGTCGGCATAAAACATGTAGGTCCCGTCCGGCCAATTTGTAGGGAAAATCAAGAGGAGAACGACGCAAATTGGAAGAGAAGCTCGGCCTTAGATCTCTTCGGAGGTTATCGCGCCTTACATTTATTGTTTTTTTATGTACATAGGTACCTATATTTAATTTGGTTTTTATTTTAATAGTTTCATTTAAATTACAACAAAAATTTACATAGCAACAACTACTTTCTGAAATTAAAAAGAAAACCCAAAACGAAAAAAAGAAAAATGTAGTTAATTTTTGTTTGCATACTTTTGCACTGAATATTTGCATCAGAATTACGAAATTGACACTACACGTAGTGACAGTTTCTCTCACAGTTTAACCGGTTAAGGTTAAATATATGTGTTTCACCTGTATTTGGAAATATTATTTTATTTTGTAATATTTTATAACATATTAGGGTGGCTTTCCTCATGGTAACATTTAGAAAAGGCCCTGAATGTTTCCAAATACTAGACTCGGATGCAAGTTTAAAGGAGTAATCGTGATTTAGTAGCAAACAACTAGCTACAGTCTGGAAAGAAAAGAACCTTAGAAAAATTATTAGCATATGCAAATTTGTGTTTGTTTATAAAGCTTAAACATTATCTATTACCTCTCGCATCATTTAGCCCCAGAGTCGCAGAAATGTAAGGTTTTGAGCTAACTTGCCAATTTGTTCAATAGGACTTACATGTTTTTATTTGCTAGAACCACTTTCCCTTGGGTCCTATTCTCCTAGCGGAATCAACATTTTTCTTCCCTCCTTTCACTTTTTTAATTTCTTTGACTCTCCTCTCCTAGCAGAATGAACCGATTTCTTATCCCCTTTCCGTTTTTGAGTTTTTTTAGGAGGTAGCCTTCGCTATTTTTAAACTCTTTTCTTTTTCCGCATTTAAATTTTGCAATTTCGCAATAAGTCGTCGATGCCTTTGCTCTTGTTCCTCTGCTCTTGCTACCCACTTAGCATTTTTGTACAGCAGGGCAGTTACCATGAAGTCCAATAATTTTAAACGATGCTCCATGCACTCACCGGTGAACCACTCCGGGTGCGGTTCGTCAGACTTCTGCTTAATCTACTCGATGATCGTTTTCTTCGGTGAAGGCTCGTGTGCGCAGACATATCAATGTACCACCTCATATGATTTGCGCTTATTTGAAAGAAATAGTCGGAAGGATTTACAAGACTTAAATCTTCGTAAGGCTTGCAATTCTTGGCAAGTATCAGGGCTTCCGAGCTATTTCCTTCTTCCACCGTAGACTTGCGCATAATATCCTCGCATTTATCACATTTCACCTTCTTTTGTGATGTTTGATAAAGGGAGTAGCCGCTATAATACCTCTGTACCTGTATCTCCGCTGCGCGTTGAGCAACCCGTGCTACTTCTATTTCAGGTCGTATAACCTTCTTTGGATCAGCGCTGCCCAAGAGGATCTTATCGGCACTACCCTCCTCTTGGACTTTCGCATTGGCTCCTTGTGGTCGGGCCTCCTCCAAGAAGTCAATGTCTTCGATTGAGTCCATTTCCGGCTTACTGCAGTACGTGTGGTCATGTTGAACGTATTTAAACTGCTCCTTAGAGGCGTTAATCGTTTGTGGAACCTCCTCCTCCACATTCTCCTTCGCTATTTCATGAAGAATGCCATCAAGGCTTTTTGCGAACGAACAATCTTTTGCGTCCACTTCCTCAGCGGTTACAGCTATCTCAACATCTGTGGAATGGTTCCGGTCTAGGAAGATGTCGTCATCATCCGCACAGTTGCTGCCTTTAGCCTCGAAATGATGACGCAAAATCTTCATTGACATCAATCGGGCAACGATATACTGCATTTCGTTGGCTGATGGATGCATATTGATGCCTTGGCTTGCCCGTATTTTATAAAACAAGTTCTCCAAGGCATCTTGGTTCATCTTACCAAGCATAACAAAGTCCAACTCTCGATATTCCATAAGAAAGTCCTCCGACAAATTAAGCATTGATGTAGTGGTTAAGATTAATCCTTTGACGCATAAAACCTTGTTGTTATTTTTAAATTTAAGGGTCTTCAAATACTCAATATGATCTAGAAGTCGATCTCTTTTGTCATTGCATTCTCTTCTAAATGGTCTTTTCAAGGGATTTTTGTGTGATAAATTTTTCGAGTCAAGTTCATCGAATAAATCGTTCATTCTCTTTATAAAAATTTGAGTTGGCTTTACTGATCTCAAAATGAATGGATCGGACCCAAATAGATATAAATCCTGCATCATTTTGAGCCCAGCCTAAACTGAATAGCTCAACAGCTGCGTAGCCCGCGAAACACTAATTTTTTCAAATTATTCGGATCTATGTGGGTCTTAGTGAGCTTAGGGCATATTTTAAAATTTTCATTGTCCCTGTCTACCTCATACAATTTCCTAACTACCCCCTTATTTACAGGTCCATCTCGCGTCTCAATAGTAAATTTACCTATAAACTGATTCCTAACATTCTTAATAAGATGGCAGTAGTCAAACATAAAATGGATGTCCTTTCCATTGTATGTTATCGAAGTGTTGGAAGCGCTTATATTAAGGATGTTGAAAGCTTTTACGTTTTGTGATCCTTGGTCGCACAAAGCTACCTTAACCTCGAGTCCTATTTCATGCACTACATCTATTTTCTTCCATAAGAGCCTTAAAATGTCCTCCGGTGATACTCCATTTCTCGCTATATAATAGGATAATACATACTTCCAACTGCTGCATATTCCCTTAATCATAAAAAACAGGCATTTATCACCAATCAGTTTATCACGACAGTCATCGCCACTGTCGAGATAACCATCTATGACATCAACTGTATTGTTGTATGTCAAGTCCTTTTTGATGGTTACTTCATCCCACATGATTTGACATATGCGATGGGTGCTTGGCATTGAGGTAATCATGGCCTTCAAATTTTCGATTACCTTTTCGTCAATGCCTGCACGAACATATCTGATTGGCCGATCTCTTAAAGGGGTACTTTGACTAGGTAAGTGGAAGCCGAGATCATTCTTCATAAATTTATATGCTCTAGTCGACATATGTAGTGGCGCTTGTAGCCAAATGATCATTCCTAGCTCATAAGGAACAGTTTAGTTTCATTGCTAATTTATTTCTACAAAACCTAAGCCACACAAGCTTGCTATTAATACATTTTTTTGGACGTTTAGTATACCTTTATCTACACATTTTTCTATCTACTATTGCTATGTTATTTTACCAATTATTACTATATTACTTATATATATTTACTACAAATAGGTTATTCTATCATATTAATAATTGTTTACTTATACATATATGCTAATATATATAAAATTAATGTATCTAATTATTACGAAATTCTAATAAGAAGTACCGAATTTGGATTTCATTTATATCGAAAAGTTCGAACTTCTGGTTTTTTTCTCGGCTAAGTCAGTACATTTTTATTTTATTTATCCAATATTATTGTTTGCACAATACTATTGCTTATCCTGACATTTATCTTTACGTGTTTTTGAATTTCCATGAAAATCACGCCACTCGCGATGATTAATCATAAGAATTAAGACATTGGAAAATTTCCGCAAATAGCGGCTTAGCTGAGGCTATCATGGCGGCAGTTCGATCTCTTTGGTTTTGGACAAGCAGACAGTGAACATCATTTTTCTAACATTTCGAAAAGTTATAGAGTCTAAAGTGCGACTCACGTGTTCAATATTTTATTAAAAATTTAAAGTCGTTTGAATTCGCTGAAAATGTATGCGATAATCGCGATTCAAAAATTTAGTGAACGCGCATATTTAATAAAATAAACCTACGAAATCCATTTTACATCTCTAATGGGAAAAGTTTCCCGAAACCAGGATGCAATCATCATCACTATCATCACTTCAGAGGACGAGCTTTGTCAGCGTTTTCTACCTACCGTGAAGCATTTGGATGCCGGAAATTTTTTTGTTGTGCATAAGACTGTGAAGTTAAATGTCAGAATTTCATATAGTGTTGGACTTTTTCTTAAATTTTTCTAAGATACAAGTTATCTAAAATTTACTTCAGTTTTCTGAAATTCCTTTGTTTCTGATAAAATTGAGAAATTTGCATAAAATAAATTCTTCTTAAAAATTTGTATAAAGAAGAAAATGTTAAAAATATCATAAAACGTGTACATATATTTAATCATATTCATGTATATGTACATGCAGAGTGAGTGCCTATAGCTTTTCTAGCTTGAAGAAGAAGAAGCAGAAGTAGTAGATGTATACCTACTTAAAATATGTATACCTAACTTGTAAATTAGTATACGCATACCTGCATATACATATTTTAGTGTTTTTGTTTTGCTCTAATAGAGAAAGAATTAAAATAATTTTTGAAGCTTTGCTAAAAAGACGTAAAATAGCAGTTTAAAAATTAGTGGTTTTCCTTTTAATTAGTGTGGAAGTTGAAAATTTAAATATTTAATGTGTTAGTGTACCAAACTGGAAGCTTTGCATTATTATAAATGCGATAGAGTTCAAATTGCGAAATTTATCGCATGCGATTTTTCGGATGCTATAAAAATTGCATGTGTCTGTTAAAATCTCACTTCAATGTTGAGTAACATATAACATTTTGAACCTGCGAAAGGAAAGGGAAATAAATAAGTGCTAATGAAGAAATTTTTTTAATCGAAAACAACAACAATAACCATGTATTTCGATTTCAGTCGTCATTTTAGTTCCAGGTTCTCTGCTGAAAGATCTTTCAACGTTGGAGCGTAAGCGGTGAGTTTGTATTGTTTTTGTTATTTCTCCCAATTTTTTTGTTGGTGAGCGACTGGATATTAAAATATTCATTTCTCTTTCGGTGAGGTTTCTAACTATGATAAAAGTGGTGTTGCCACATTCGTGCATTAAAATTAGCACCAAAATTTATTTAACTTTTATTCGGGATTTTTAATGATGCAAAGTAAGACCTAATTAAAGCGTTAGAAAAAAAAATCAAAACTCTTTATTTTCTTCAATTTAAAATTTAATGTTAAAATAACCTAAAACATTTAAAAATTATTGTTGATTGTCCATATCATAAATATTTACCTTTTCATGTACTCGAAATTATAAAATTACCTAAATGAAATCTTTTGGAAAAACAAACCGAAATGTATAAATTTAAGCAAATCAAGCTTCGTTCTGTTTAAATGTTAAATGCTAATGTAGCAACGGAATATATTTAATATTACGACTAGTGGTTAGTTAAATACTTTTCTTAAACGGAAAATTCTGATTTTTATAACACGCCCTTAAATATTTGTAAATTAAAATTTTTTGAGATAACATTAATTATTCTGACTATTTGCAAAAGCATGTTGGATAATTTTCGTATTAAGAAAAGTCAGTTTCGGTGAAGGGTTTGGTTCATGAATAAGTTTAAGCTTATGGTTTATCTAATAAATTTTGTAACATTTAACATGATTATTTAAACTTTTTATTTTTGATTCCCTAGCCTGACAGCGGTCGAGTGTGGTAAGTTTTAGGGATTTCCAGGTTAGTTTTGTTTTAGTTGGAGACTACGGAAATCATGGTAGGGAGGGCGATTGTTGCAACAACACCATGCAACAGGCCCCGTACTGAAACCAGTGCGACATCAAGACTTGTAAGCCACTTTAGGTATCCGCTTTCCTTTAGGTATCTCTTTTTCTTGGCACGTTAAATAAAATAATTGTGCTGTAGTGTGAGCTGACAGCGAAAGGTAGGAGCAAGAACTCCACCCCGTTAGCCGACGAGCAAGAGCCGGATTTAAGGACGTGCACCCGCTCCTTACTTTTTGCATAAACTATGCTTACTACAAAACGTTGCATGCTACAGATAATAAATTATTTTTGGCGCCCAACGTGGGGCCTGAGATGTACAGATCCCACATATGTTTTGTTTTGATTTCGATTTTATTTTATCTCTTACCGAAGTGAATCTATCATACTTTCCGGTTATAAACTTTCCTATCATTCATTTTTTGAATTATACCAAGATGACGTTGTGATGTTCGCTGGAATCGTAACAGCTTCGACATTCGCTCAGCTGTTAACCAGAACAGAACTAGTGATTTAGGTAGTTATTTTTTTTTGGTTTATTTGTGTGTTAATTGGAATTGCAATTTTTGGAAAATTTTCAATATCAGACCATAGCAGACATATAAGACTTGAAATAATTTAAAGATTAAATTTTAACTTTCATTTGATTTTGGTATGTGCTTTTTTCAATTTTTGGGATTCATTTGGAAATGTAGATTATTATATTGATGTAATATCTAATCAATGCATACCAAAAGAGTGAATATAATCACACTATCTTTCACATGTTCGGAATAGTAGATTTTAGTTTTGGAAATCTAACCGACGGAATTACCATTGGGGTTGGATGGATTTTCACTTAATTTTTTTTTGATTGATCGCAGAGGTGAATGGATGGGTTTACCACTACTTACTTCTATCAGGCAAATTAAGGAGGAATCAGCAGTTTATCTATATTTTTTTTGTATATATCCTGTATATCTTATGTATCTTTCGTACTACTTGGTTTTCGCATTTTAAATTTTTTTGTTTTGAGAAAACATAACTCTTAACTTTAGTAGAGTTTATACCTTTTAATTTCTTTTTGGCGTTTTCCTTGAGACGTTGCAACATGCCGCTAAAGCATATTAACGAAGACTTAACCATGTCAGAACCACCAGGGTCGCGTTGTGGCATATGCAATAACCTTAGTAGTAGTATCGCAAATTTGGTTAAGACTAGGTGTGAACATGCTTTCCACAAAACTTGTCTAACAAAATATTTAAGGAACAACTCCAACTGTCCAATTTGTGATACGCGGGTAGTGTCAGAATCGAGAACTCCCAAACCTGCCACTCCGAAATCCAACACTCCACTCTTACGAAACTCGGCTCCAAACAGGTTCACTAGAAGAGTCTAAGTCTAATCAGACTGTTACTAAACCTGTACAGAGTGCGCAACAATCTGCCACCACCCCTGTGAAGGCAGATAATGTTCAGACTATAGTTACAGCAGCAGTAGGGGCGCAGCAAGCAGAAATGTTGCAAAGTCTTGACCATTCAATTGATAGTAGAATTGAAACACAAATGGAAGAAAGGTTTAGACGTTTAAGCCTTCAATTTCCACCGATTCAAAACCAAAAACAACCACTCTTATGTAATTTTAATACTTTACCCAATGTACATCAACAAAGCTTAGAGCAGTTACTTGGACTTCCTTCCGCGGGCGTGCCAAATCCCGGGTCGTCAGCTTTTAGCCATGTTCCTAACAGAAGTGCCATAAGACAGGGTTTGAATGAATTAGCGTCTAGGCCTGATAAGGTTGGTCACATTATTGCCAATTGGAAGTTGCGCTTCACCGGTGCGATTGATGGTATGCCAATTGAAAATTTTATATATCGTGTTGAGGCCTTGACTAATCAGACATTAGGCGGGTGCTTTGATATAGTTTGCAGACATGCAAGTTTGCTTTTTGACTCCAAAGCTAGTGACTGGTTCTGGAGATATCACAAATCTGTATCGGAAATTCGCTGGCCTAGTTTATGTGAGGCCTTAAGACGTCAATACAAGGACACCAGAACAGATGTAGATTTTAGAGAGAAAATACGTGATAGAAAGCAAAAAGTAAATGAAAGTTTTGATTCGTTTTACGACTCGATAGTCCAGTTGACTGATCGGCTAAGTCAACCACTTCCGGAAAATACACTTGTAGAGATTATTAGGAGAAATTTCTTACCTGAAATACAGTATGAAATTTTAAATATTGATGTTTTTTCCATTGCTCATTTGCGTGATATTTGTCGGAAACGTGAATTTTTCCTGCAAGACATGCAAACCCGGCAAAACTATAGCAAATTGTTACCAATTCGCAAACGTGTTTCTGAAGTTCAAACCAATTTTGACTTTGCCAGCGACGGAGATGTAAGCGAATATGACGAAATTGAGGAGGTAACCTTGGTTTGCTGGAATTGCAAAAGGAATGGACACAGATATCAAGATTGTGTTAGTGAGCGTAGGGTTTTCTGCTACGGATGCGGAACCGCTGATGTATATAAACCCAATTGTCCGCGTTGCAATGTTTCAAAAAACGGCCAACCGAGTGCGCTGAAAAGTGCACGAAGACAGACACGTTTGAAAAGCCCGAAACATCAAGCAACAAACACAGAATAATTCCTATTGATATCTCGAAACCCACCACAAACAAAATACTTGATTTACCTAACCCAACTAAACCTTTTCATGTTCGTGTGAAGGAATACGACCTTGCACGTGAACGAATTTTTCATGATTTTAATCAAAATAGTATCGATCTTAAATCAAAAAGTAGGTCCAGTAATCGGATAGCCACTTTTTGGAATAATGTTCGCAATAACAGGAAACTACTATTAAGTTCAATTTTTGATAAAACGAATGACATTCGACCATATGCGGAAGTGCAGTTATTCGGCAAAACTGTTTCCGGGTTGCTAGATACTGGTGCTTCTGTCAGTTGTGTTGGAAACAAACTTGCAACACAAATTTTGGAAGAGGATATACCTATTAAAACTTTTACCTCATTTGTTAAAACCGCTGACGGAAAGTCACAAAGAGTTCTAGGGTGTATAAAAACCCAAATTACTTTTCGAAGCGTGTCGAAATTAATAAATATTTTTTTTTATTCCCACCTTAGCACAAAATCTGTACTTGGGAATAGATTTTTGGAAATTATTTGATTTTTACCTATCCATTTAAGTGAAATAAATCAGGCTTCTGACGAAGAGCTATTGTCAAAACATACTTTAACAGAAAATCAAAAACATGATTTAGAAAAAGTAATTCAATCATTTCCTTCTTTCGCTAAAATTGGTCTTGGAAAAACGCATGTGATATCACATGTCATAGACGTTGGTGATGCTAGACCAATTAAACAGCGGCACTTTCCAATCTCACCAGCGATAGAAAAGCTAATTTATGCTGAGTTGGACAGGATGATTGAACTGGACATAATAGAAGAATCTGATAGCGCTTGGTCTTCACCGATTGTACTGGTACGTAAGCCTGGTAAAGTTCGATTGTGTCTGGATAGTAGGAAGGTCAATAGCGTCACAGTAAAGGACGCATATCCGTTGCCAAATATTGAGGGTATTTTAGGCAGGTTACCTAAGGCTGAGTTTATAACGAGCATAGATTTAAAGGATGCCTTTTGGCAGATCCCTTTGGATCCGAAGTCTAGGGATAAAACGGCCTTTACAGTGCCAGGTAGGCCTTTATATCACTATAAAGTAATGCCGTTCGGCCTCTGCAATGCTCCTCAAACAATGTCCCGTTTGATGGACAAGGTTATACCATGCCATCTACGCAGCGAGGTATTCGTATACCTGGATGGCCTCCTAATTGTCTCGGAAAGTTTTGAAAAACATATGGAAGTGCTTCGTATAGTTGCTCGGCATATAAAGGAGGCAGGGCTAACTATCAATATAGAGAAAAGTCATTTTTGTCTTAGTGAAGTGCGATATCTAGGTCACATTTTGGGGAAAGGGATTATAAGAACAGATCCCGAAAAAGTAGCTGCCATCACAGATTTTCCGACTCCAAGATCTGTTAAGCAAGTTAGACGATTCTTGGGTATGTCTGGGTGGTATCGTTAATTCATTAAAAATTACGCAGCGGTCACATCTCCGCTTACCGATTTGCTAAAGAGCAATAGAAAATTTACTTGGTCCGTTGAGGCTCAAAAGTCTTTTGAAGAGTTGAATCCATACTGAGTACAGCTCCCGTTCTGCATAGTCCAGATTTCAATAAACCTTTTTATATTCATTGCGACGCTAGCTTAACAGGAGTAGGAAGCGTGTTAGTCCAAAAAAAGAGGAAAGTGAAGAATACCCTGTTGCGTTCATGTCCAAGAAGTTGAATAACGTTCAAAGAAAATATTCAGTAACAGAGCAGGAATGTCTGGCAGCAATGCTCAGTGTGAAAAAGTTTCGTCCTTATATTGAAGGTCACACATTTACTATTATAACAGACCATGCATCTTTAAAATGGCTAATGTCTCAAGCGGATTTGAGTACGCGACTAGCGCGTTGGGCTCTCAAGCTCCAAGGGTTTTCTTTTAGCATTGAGCACCGACGTGGTAGCCAAAATGTTGTACCGGATGCCCTATCCAGGGTTAATACTGAGGATGTTTCATCTCTGGAGGTTGGTATGTTTGTTGATTTGAATTCATCCCAATTTAAAGCGGACGACTATATCGAGCTGAGAGAAAAGATAATCAAAAACATTGAAAAATTACCTGATTTGAAAGTAATTGACGGCTTTGTGTATAGACGGACTGAACACTCAACCGGAGAGCAATTACACGACGATATGGTATGGAAACTTTGGATACCTAAAGGGTTGGTTCCTGATATTTTGTATAAAGCGCATGATGCCCATTTATCTTCTCATTGTGGTATTAACAAAACTATAGAGAAAATTCGGCGATATTATTATTGGCCTGGTCTTGCTAACGACGTTAAGGCGTACATAAATGCGTGTGAAACATGCAAGTGTACGAAACAGCCAAATTATATACTTAGACCGCCAATGGGAAAACTTGCCGATTCGCAACGAATTTTTCAAAAATTGTATGTCGATTTTTTAGGTCCCTATCCGCGTTCTCGGTCAGGAAATGTTGGAATCTTCGTGGTTTTTGATCATTTTTCCAAATACGTTTTCTTGAAGCCGGTTAAGAAGTTTTCTGCCGACGTTGTTTGTAAATACTTGGAAGAAGAGATATTTCATGCTTTCGGTGTGCCAGAGTCGATTGTGTCAGACAATGGGACACAATTCAAGTCCCATGTTTTTAATTCTTTGCTTCAAAAGTATGGCGTAAATCATGTATATACAGCAGTACACTCGCCACAAGCCAACGCTTCGGAGCGAGTAAACCGTTCCGTAATTTCAGCTATTAAGTCATACATTGAAACCGATCAGAAAAACTGGGACCAGTATCTTAGTAGCATTTGTTGTGCCTTGCGTTCCGCAGTACATTCTGCAATTGGTACTTCTCCTTACTTCATGACTTTTGGTCAGCATATGATAACAAACGGTTCTACATATAGTTTGTTACGCCATTTGAGTATGCTGGAAGATCGCAGTGTAAATTTTAACCAGCAAGACACAATTGACATTATAAGAAAGAAGGCGGTTGAATGTATGAAAAAGCAATTTAACCGAAACGAAAAGTCTTATAACTTACGTTCACGGGTCGTAATGTATGAGGTTGGTCAGGAAATCTATAGAAGAAATTTCAAACAAAGCAATTTTGAACACGGCTATAATGCCAAATTAGCACCTTCATTCGTTAAAGCACGGATACGTAAGAAACTAGGCAAATCTTATTACCAGCTAGAAGATTTACAGGGTCGTTTGCTTGGCACTTACCACGCAAAAGATTTACGGCAATAGATAGGATGCATGCATAGATGCTACAAGCGGCTATGTGCTTAGAGGCCAAAACCTGATTTTGGCGGGGGGAAATGTAGTGGCGCTTGTAGCCAAATAATCATTCCTAGCTCATAAGGAACAGTTTAGTTTCATTGCTAATTTATTTCTACAAAACCTAAGCCACACAAACTTGCTATTAATACATTTTTTTGGACGTTTAGTATACCTTTATCTAGACATTTTTCCATCTACTATTGCTATGCTATTTTTACCAATTATTACTATATTACTTGTATATATTTACTACAAATAGGTTATTCTAGCATATTAATAATTTTTATTAAAATTCAAAAAAAAAACAAAATTTCTATTTATACATATATAATTTATTTACACATACATAAATATGTAAAAAACAAAACCCTACAATACAAGTAGTCGAACGCACAAGCATGCCACAAGCACTATATGCACAGTTTTCGATGCTTCCTCCTCGTAAAACAAAAAAAAAAAAAAAACCATATTAATAATTGTTTACTTATACATATATGCTAATATATATAAAATTAATGTATCTAATTATTACGAAATTCTAATAAGAAGTACCGAATTTGGATTTCATTTATATCGAAAAGTTCGAACTTCTGGTTTTATTCTCGGCTAAGTCAGTACATTTTTATTTTATGTATCCAATATTATTGTTTCCACAATACTATTGCTTACCCTGACATTTATCTTTACGTGTTTTTGAATTCCCATGAAAATCACGCCACTCGCGATGATTAAGCATAAGAATTAAGACATTGGAAAATTTGCGCAAATAGCGGCTTAGCTGAGGCTATCATGGCGGCAGTTCGATCTCTTTGGTTTTGGACAAGCAGACAGTGAACATCATTTTTCTAACGTTTCGAAAAGTTATAGAGTCTAAAGTGCGACTCACGTGTTCAATATTTTATTAAAAATTTAAAGTCGTTTGAATTCGCTGAAAATGTATGCGATAATCGCGATTCAAAAATTTAGTGAACGCGCATATTTAATAAAATAAACCTACGAAGTCCATTTTACATCTCTAATGGGAAAAGTTTCCCGAAACCAGGATGCAATCATCATCACTATCATCACTTCAGAGGACGAACTTTGGCAGCGTTTTCTACCTACCGTGAAGCATTTGGATGCCGGAAATTTTTTTTTTGTTGTGCATAAGACTGAAGTTAAATGTCAGAATTTCATATAGTTTTTGGACTTTTTCTTAAATTTTTCTAAGATACAAGTTATCTAAAATTTACTTCAGTTTTCTGAAATTCCTTTGTTTCTGATAAAATTGAGAAATTTGCATAAAATAAATTCTTCTTAAAAATTTGTATAAAGAAGAAAATGTTAAAAATATCATAAAACGTGTACATATATTTAATCATATTCATGTATATGTACATGCAGAGTGAGTGCCTATAGCTTTTCTAGCTTGAAGAAGAAGAAGCAGAAGTAGTATGCATACCTGCATATACATATTTTTGTGTTTTTGTTTTGCTCTAATAGAGAAAGAATTAAAATAATTTTTGAAGCTTTGCTAAAAAGACGTAAAATAGTAGTTTAAAAATTAGTGGGTTTCCTTTTAATTAGTGTGGAAGTTGAAAATTTAAATATTTAATGTGTTAGTGTACCAAATTAGAAGCTTTACATTATTATAAATGCGATAGAGTTAAAATTGCGAAATTTATCGCATGCGATTTTTCGGATGCTATATAAATTGCATGTGTCTGTTAAAATCTCACTTCAATGTTGAGTAACATATAACATTTTGAACCTGGGAAAGGAAAGGGAAATAAATAAGTGCTATTGAAGAAATTTTTTTAATCGAAAACAACAACAATAACCATGTATTTCGATTTCAGTCATCATTTTAGTTCCAGGTCCTCTGCTGAAAGATCTTTCAACGTTGGAGCGTAAGCGGTGAGTTTGTATTGTTTTTGTTATTTCTCCCATTTTTTTTGTTGGTGAGCGACTGGATATTAAAATATTCATTTCTCTTTCGGTGAGGTTTCTAACTATGATAAAAGTGGTGTTGCCACATTCGTGCATTAAAATTAGAGCCAAAATTTATTTTCTTCAATTTAAAATTTAATGTTAAAATAACCTAAACCATTTAAGAATTATTGTTGATTGTCCATATCATAAATATTTACCTTTTGATGTACTCGAAATTATAAAATTACCTTAATGAAATCTTTTGGAAAAACAAACCGAAATGTATAAATTTAAGCAAATCAAGCTTCGTTCTGTTTAAATGTTAAATGCTAATGTAACAACGAAATATATTTAATATTACGACTAATGGTTAGTTAAATACTTTTCTTAAACGGAAAATTCTGATTTTTATAACACGCCCTTAAATATTTGTAAATTTAAATTTTTTGAGATAACATTAATTATTCTGACTATTTGCAAAAGCATGTTGGATAATTTTCGTATTAAGAAAAGTCAGTTTCGGTGAAGGGTTGGTTCATGAATAAGTTTAAGCTTATGGTTTATCTAATAAATTTTGTAACATTTAACATGACTTTTTATTTTTCCTTAGCCTGACAGCAGTCGAGTCTGGTAAATTTTAGGGATTTCCAGGTTAGTTTTGTTTTAGTTGGAGACTACGGAAATCATGGTAGGGAGGGCGATTGTTGCAACAACACCATGCAACAGGCCCCGTACTGAAACCAATGCGACATCAAGACTTGTAAGCCACTTTAGGTATCCGCTTTCCTTTAGGTATCTCTTTTTCTTGGCACGTTAAATAAAATAATTGTGCTGTAGTGTGAGCTGAGAGCGAAAGGTAGGAGCAAGAACTCCACCCGTTAGCCGACGAGCAAGAGCCGGATTTAAAGACGTGCACCCGCTCCTTACTTTTTGCATAAACTATGCTTACTACAAAACGTTGCATGCTACACATATAACTGATATTTTGGGCTAATTTTTTTTCGTTGGAGGAGTACCAGCTATCTTTTTTGCCAATTATCATCTTAGCAAACAATATAGCATCCTTCGTAGCTCCTGGATGTGGCACTATAGCATTATTCCTACAAATCTTTTTTTCCTCCCGCAGCTGCTGTACTTCCTCTAAGAGGTCTAAATTTCTTCTCTTTAGCTTATTAATGGCACTGTTAAGCTTGTCGATATGTTTTCTCCTTCCTTGGTCTATACGTTGATTGGCCTGATCTTTCTTTGCGAAGAACTGTCGCTCCTTATTGAACGCATCCTCCAAAGTAGTATCTAACCCCTCCTCGCTAAGAGCAACATCTAGATGCTTGCGGTTTTCAACTATATCTCCGGAGATCTGAAACTCTTCGAATGTTAGATCAAGTGTAGGTTCATTTGCGCACTTCGCTTGTGCAGCTTTCGGCATTAACGAAGGAGCACTAAAGGTTTCTATTTCTACTTCTTCTAGACTTAACTACTTTTAAACATATGGCACAACATGAACATACATATTTGAAATTAAAAAATATATCTACATATACATATCGTATGCTTAATTCACAAAGGCCCTAACCAACATATTTAAAATATTGCAGACATATTTTTTCACCTTCACTATATGTGTACTGCGGTTTTAACACTTTCAAATTTTTCCTAGAAGTGGAATTTAGTATATAATTTCAAAATTTTCGAAAAAGCCAGTTTCGAAAATTCGAATGGTTTAGGCCTTTGTGAATTAAGCTAACGATAAATTTATGTATATACAATCAATATAAACTACGCTACACAGAAAGAAACACATATGTTACCGACGAAAAAAATTAATTAATTTGGGCCGCCCTAATTTCAGTTTTTACCATCACCGCAGATTAGAAGATCGCTAGCACTGAGTATGTACAAACAAATATATATACCTACAGACACATGATGTAGATATGCAAACCACCCTCTATTGCACTAATTCAAGGACTTCAATAAACAACATGATAGTTGATATCAAGCTGCATTCGCAGTTTGAGCCAAAAATTAAAAAAAAGAAAAAAAAATGTAATGAGAATTAAAAGTACAACATATACATATCTATAGAGATATGCATATAAAGTCAAAAAACGGAAAAAATATACCTGATAAATATGTAACGTTCATCCACTGCTACTTAGAAATAGCAAAGTTCAGTGAATTGAAGATCCAGCAACTAAAGAAGGAGTTGGAGAGCCGTGGATTGAATACAAGCGGCGTTAAACTCGAACTTCAGGCACGGCTACGAGAGGCAATGGAAACAGAAGGAATTGAAGTGGACGAATATGTCTTTTATCCTGATGGGGACGAGACAACAGCAAAATTTGAAGAGAAAAATGAAACACCGCAGACAATGGCCAACACAGACCTGAACATGATGTTGGCTGCAATATCGGCACAAATGTCCGAAATGTCATCACAAATATCTACCAACATGTCGTCACAATTGGCATCCCAACTGGAATCGCAAAAGACAGAAATAACATTTCAACTGTCATCACAGATGTAATCCCAAGAGACACGTATAACATCAAAAATTGAAGCACAAGAAACGCGTATGTCAGAAATGTTGTCACAAATGTCATCTCAACTGGCTTATCAAGAGACATGCATAACATCCAAGATGGAAAAGCAACTAGAATCACAGGAGAACCGTATAAGAGCGAAGATTGAATCACAGGAGACACGTATCTCAGAAATGTCGTCAGAAATAACATCTAAAATTGAAGCACAAGAGGCACGTATATCAGAAATGTCGACACAAATTTCAGCACAGGTATCATCGCAGATCTCTGCACAACTAGAATCGCGTATGGAAGAGAAACTAACGCAGTTTCAGGAAGGGTTCAGTGGTCGACAAGATAAAATGGAGGCCGAGATAGATGCTTTGAAAGATCGGATTCAGGAGTTACAATTGAACCGTCCAATCACTTCAACGTCTACTCTGAAGGTAAAATCCCCAACGTTTGATGGTTCTGTTCGATTCCAGGTATTTAAGCTCCAATTTGAGAAGACGTCGGCAGCGAACAACTGGAATGCTGAAGATAAAGTTGCAGCTCTGTTCGTGGCATTGAAAGGGCCAGCGACCGAAATCCTACAGACGATTCCCGAAGGAGAGCGGAACAACTATGAAGTATTGATGGCCGCTGTCGAGAGACGGTATGGAAGCGAGCATAGGAAACAGATATTCCAAATTGAGTTGCAAAACCGTCACCAAAGAGCGAATGAGACTTTGCAGGAGTTTGCCTCGGATGTTGAAAGGTTGGCTCATCTCGCAAATGCGGACGCATCCGTGGAATACACCGAGAGGGTAAAAATCCATAGTTTTATAAATGGCATACGGGACGTGGAAACGAAGCGAGCTACATACGCAAACCCAAAGCTGACATTTGCTGAAACGGTATCACATGCATTGACTCAGGAAACGGCCTCACTATTGAGTAAACCAGCATACAAAGCTCATCGTGTGGAAGTGGAAATACCAGATTGGGTAGACACAATTTTGGAAGCACTGAAGGGATCACAACAGAAAAATGTCGGAGTTATTAAATGTTTCAAGTGCGGCAAGCCAGGTCATATTGCACGACATTGCAGCACCGGGGTCAATAGCTCCAACAATGTGGGTGGCCGTAAACGCAGAGCTGAAGGAGATGAGAAAATCTCCAAGTCCACTCAATCGTTAAACTAAAGCGAGTCAGCCGCAAGGGGCGACAGCTGGCTCCCTCAATTGAATGCCCCATAATCTCTATCTCACAAATTGGAAGCAGGTCAAACAATCTTACTGTCGGATGCCATGTGGATGGAAAGGGACGTTTACTGACTGTAGATATGGGTGCATCCCGTTCCATTATTCGAGCGAGTTTAGTCAACAAGAAAATAAGACCATTGCATAGAGCAAGATTGCGTACAGCCACTGGAGAAGACAGCACGGTTCTAGGAGAAGTATCATGTGAAGTCGAAATTGGGAACGTCACGGTAGTACACAATTTTATAGTGACAGAGATTGTTGATGAAATCATAATTGGAGTGGACTTCTTAATCGACCAGGGCATCAAGATCGACATGCAAAGCAAGATGATGCGATATAAGAACATGGATGTACCACTTAATTTCGGCTACAAGAGAGGCTACAGCAGTAAACGAGTGCTGGTGGAAGAGAGTCAGCAAATACCACCAAAATCCGAAGCAGTAATCTGGGCAAAGGTTGACGGAGATTATGTGGCAAACAAATTGTGGGTTGTCGAAGCAGCAAACAAATCAGCACTGGACATACTTGTCACCGTGGTGTGATGGTAGCGTGCTCCGCCTATCACACCGTATGCCCTGGGTTCAACTCCCGGGCAAAGCAACATCAAAATTTTAGAAATAAGATTTTTCAATTAGAAGAAAATTTTTCTAAGCGGGGTCGCCCCTCGGCAGTGTCTGGCAAGCGCTCCGATTGTATTTCTGCCATGAAAAGCTCTCAGTGAAAACTCATCTGCCTTGCAGATGCCGTTCGGAGTCGGCATAAAACATGTAGGTCCCGTCCGGCCAATTTGTAGGGAAAAATCAAGAGGAGCACGACGCAAATTGGAAGAGAAGCTCGGCCTTAGATCTCTTCGGAGGTTATCGCGCCTTACATTTATTTATTTATTTTTATTAAAAAAAAAAAATATAGTTACTTGTTAAATAAAATATAGACATATATAGTCATATATATCTGAACTAAGAGGAAGTCAATTACAGCAAGTAAATCAACACTCAGCAAATCTTGGGGCACTTCATAAGTAAATTTGTAAACAACTTATTGAAGTAGTAAGATTTCCAAACCTGTAATAAACATGTGAACCTACCACCGCAACTAAAAATAATCGATACAAATGAAAATACACAGAGCTTAATAATCATCACTGTGGAGGCTAGTAAACACACGACAGTGGACCCAACTGTCACTGGTTGTCCACGAATTGGAGAGCTGAAATTTAGAATTAAAAGTATCATAACCTGGCGTGTGGAGTAACTTATATACTCCGCCATAATCAGCTGGTTGGGAAACAGCATCAGAGCACAAAAAAAAAAAAAAAATAAACAACATTGAATTTGCATTCTAATATACTTAATAGACATGCATATGAAAATGAATATTGTCTTTATACTAACATGTAGGTACCTACATATGTACATTTGTTAACTTCTTTATTGTTTAGAGTTTTTTATGCTAGAAATAGTAATAACATGGACTAATATACATATACATATAAAGAAATTAGCCGATTTTACGGTAAAATCACGCCAGATTTGGTATTCCTACCTAAGTATAAAGACTAGCAATTTGCATATTTTGAGGACAGTTGTTCAAGTGAAGAAAAATAAATAAAATAGTTTTTAATCGATTCAGTCGGTACGGATTTCTAACAAAAGTTTTGTGTTTTATTTTCTATGACAATTGAGTTGCGCAGACCGCAACCTACAAATAATCACATCAGAAAAAACTGCAAAGAATATTAAAGACTACCCAGGACATTAAACTAATAAGCCACACCTCGTACAGTCACTCATCTTCACATACACATATATACATACAACTACATGGATTGAAAATCACCCCGCCGATACCTACAAATTGGGATGTTATTGGAGCTTCCCATCCCTAATACATACCCTAAAGCAAGCACACGTTTATTAACATTATAAACAGGTGTGGTATACCTTAACTTACAACACAGGTTTCCTAAACAAACACACTGTGCTATGCAAAAGACATATCATACACACACGCGTATACGCAAACATAATGTGTACCTACACACCCCTTTACACCCTTATTTGAATTTTCCTAAAAATTAAACCAAAAATGTTTTGCCGACGGGGTTTATCACATGCACACTAATTCTAAATTCATTTTAAATTTACACAAATTTCACTTAAAAAAATTTATACTTGCCCAATCTCAACGTTGGCACGGCATTGTCCTTCAGGCTATTATATCCCACTGCATTGGGAAGAAAGTGTGCGCACTGTAACTTCCCGACTTTGTGAAGTCCTGAATACTCAGGTTCTCCTTCCATTTAGAAGAGAGCTAAGGATTCGATGGAACGGAGAAAAATTATATATTTGCTTTCGAACGAGAGTTGTTACCGAACCCGATAACCCCACACTTCCGGAAAGCAGGCATTATTTTAATTGATTATTTAATTTTATTTTTATTATTTATTGAATATGGTTTTGAAAAAAACCTGTTTTTTGTTTTTATGCAAACAATTTTGTGAATTAATCGCCGAATTATTTCGCAAAATATCAAAAAGCTTCCTATCACGCCAAAATCTTTTTGATATTGAAGTTTTTGCCCCATTTTGGCGCAATTGCACGAGAAGATTAACTGTAATTTTGTCTCCTTTTGCTGTAACAGTTAAATCCCTTGCCGCCACCTTGCGCAATCTTCTCACTCAAAAACTTTTTTCTTTATGATGTAAACAAAACACATATACATTTATACATAATTGGATTGATTTTATAAACACAAATCCAATATATGTTTAACAAATATATCAGTTTTGTTAAATTCTTTATCACAAATAACACTTTTCCTTATCACAGAACACACACAATTTCTTTAACAACTTTTCCAATTGGAGCAGACAACCACACATACTTTCTTGACAACACAATGGGCAGCGATTTAGTTTAGCACCCCCCGAGTTCGGGGTTAAACTTGGTGTCAAATGAAAGAGGGAGTTCTCCCGATCACAAATATATATAACTTAAAGTGCGCAGACTTATAGTTTACGAGTTATTTGATGTTAAAGTTTGCAAATTTAGCAAATTTCTATAGCACTCTCACAATTTACACATCTTTCAAAACCTTTATGCTCATAAATATCTATATAAATTGGCAACGATACACTTAAATTTCATTTTAGTATATTTCACATATAATTCTTGCATTGTTTTTACTTAATTTAAATGTTTTTATTAAATAAATCGCACTTTTGTAGCAACATTCACATTTATTTATGTATGTATATATTTTATCGATGACATTACAAAGCTGTGCTGCCACATCAACAAAGAAAAAACAAATATAAATATTAACGTGCCACCTTTCAGTTAATAAAGAAAAAGGAAAATATATATTTTTAATACTATGCGGAAGGACATCACCGTGGCGGTAACCACGGTTATACCACACAGCCGGACTTGGCATGGCGTAGCCCAGGGTTATTTTAAATAAGCGCGGCCGAAGGCCGCCTACGCCTAAGGCCGCCTACGCCGAAAGGTGTTCTACGCAGAATTACTGTGCATGGCGCAGCCGGTGTTGGATCGGCTAACATAACAATAAACATAAGAGTTATAAGGTAATATGCGGAAGGACATCACCGTGGCGGTAGCCACGGTTATACCACACACCCGGACTTGGCATGGCGTAGCCCAGGGTTATTTTAAATAAGCACGGCCGAAGGCCGCCTACGCGGAAAGGTGTTCTACGTAGAATTACTGTGCATGGCGCAGCCGGTGTTGGATCGGCTAACATAACAATAAACATAGGAGTTATAAGGTAATATGTGGAAGAACATCACCGTGGCGGTAGCCACGGTTATACCACACACCCGGACTTGGCATGGCGTAGCCCAGGGTTATTTTAAATAAGCGCGGCCGTAGGCCGCCTACGCGGAAATGTGTTCTACGCAGAATTACTGTGCATGGCGCAGCCGGTGTTGGATCGGCTAACATAACAATAAACATAAGTGTTATAAGGTAATATCAGCTCGTTCACGAATGCAAAAGAGAGCTTTTTCAAATTTTTGGTAAATAAAAACTAGAAAAGTTAAAGATGTATATACATCAGATGAAAGATATTTTTATAAGTTATTTTTCGATTCTGCACTTGTTCCGTTTTTTAGATGTGGCAGCACAGCTTTGTAATGTCATCAATAAAATATATATATACATAAATGTGAATGTTGCTACAAAAGCGCGATTGATTTAATAAAAACTTTTATATTAAGTAAAAACAATGCAAGAATTATATGTGAAATATACTAAAATGAAATTTAAGTGTATCGTTGCCATTTATATAGATATTTATGTGCATAAAGGTTTTGAAAGATGTGTAAATTGTAAGTGAAAGTGCTATAGAAATTTGCTAAATTTGCAAACTTTAACATCAAATAACTCGTAAACTATAAGTCTGCGCACTTTAAGTTAACCCCGAACTCGGGGGGTGCTATCTATCCTCTTTGCTTTTACCTTTAAATATAGCAACTAATGCTTTCAAATGAATTCCGATGATGCTTAATACAAAATTAATGCAAATAAAAGGCCCATAACCTGTTGGGAGATATTGAATAAAACACGTGTGTATTCTTCGGCGATTTATTATTAAGGGCAGAGTACAAAATTTATTTTAATGACATTACAAGATAGAGATGAGCATGTGACAGTGTTGTGCAAACCTATCTCTAGCAGATATAGACGAGTGACAGTGTTGCGTAAACTAAACTAACTTCAACAATTACTGATACTTAGCATAGACTTGACTGGACTTCAGAAATGTCACTTACAGTTCTGTTAAATGAGCATTGCATGTTACTGATTACCCAAAACTTAGCAACACTTAACTTGGCTTAGAAGTCTGTTGAATTTTGATTTTCTATGTAAGTTATAAGTGACGCCATTTGTTTGTTTGCATTTCATTTTGATATTTTCTCATACAAATTGACATTTATTGATTATGATGCCACATTGTATGCGCTAATACTAGGTTCAAACACACACCAAATTGGCAATTTATACTCTTTGGGCAATTTATTACGCAATTTGTCATATAATAAATTGTAATAATAAATTGCCAATTTAAAAAAAATTGCGTAATAAATTGTTTCAACCTGCAAATGCAACATTGTAAAGTGTGTTTATTGAGTATATTTAAACGTCACTTACGCATGGCTGAACTATATGGTTGGCTCATTTCATCAGCTGATTTTATGTCTTTCATTTCACTGGAGTAGGGACTGTCAAAAGAAGATGGCAAAATCAAAATGAAAACAAAACACTGAACACATTTTCTTACAACACACAAAAATTTCAAAGTTTTATGTTTTCATTCCATTCTATTCACCTAATACCAAAACGCACATTTTGACAGTCTGAACAAAGATGTGTTGTTACTGTAGAGATGAGCCAACCAGCTATCAAATTACTATTGTGTAAGCTAAATAGAGTTGTATGAACACCACTCAATTTAAATCGAAATAGCCTCAATTTATTTTTCTGTTTGAACATAGTATAATTGGAGTATAATCGTGGCTAAGTTGCCAAGTTTACGCCAAGTCAAGTCAAGTCTATGCTAAGTATCAGTAATGGACCCTTAACGATCAGCGCCTCGTACAAACTTTCTATCACAAACTTAAGGCGGTGACACAATGACATTTTTCATATAGATGCGTTTAACACAAGCTTATGCATTCCAATAAAATCGCCACAATTAACCAAGATGTTGCGTTTGTAAATATGAAGGAACTTCAGACTGGGCAACTGAAGTTTATTACGCCTTGCGCATTCACATACAAAATTTCGCGAAGCACTGTTGTAAACATTCTCCCTAAATAACAAAAAGTACTTTTTTACTTTGCTAACATATTATTGGGGTTCGTATTCGATTGTTATATTGCAGTTTTTAATTGTGAAAAATGTTAGAAAATTTACCAACCAGTGGGAAAAATAATTTCACTTGGAAGGAGTGCCAACACCCTTAAGCCCCCATTACTGATACTTAGCATAGACTTGACTTGACTTGGCGTAAACTTGGCAACTTAGCCACGATTATACTCCACTTGGCGCATAAAATCTGGCATCATAATCAGCGTTGAAATTTATTTTTTAATAAATGTCAATTTGTATGACAAAATGTCAAAATGAAATGGAAACAAACAAATGGCATTTCAAAATGTAAACGTCACTTAGAACTTACATAGAAAATCAAAATTCAACAGACTTCTAAGTCAAGTTAAGTTTTGAGTAATCAGTAACATGCAATGTTCATTTAACAGAACTGTAAGTGACAGTTCGCAAGCCAAGTCAAGTCTATGCTAAGTATCAGTAATGAAGCCTTTAGCCAAAGCAAATGTCAAATTCTTCTTCTTATGGAGCTATTATAGCCCCGACACATAAGCACTTTTCCATATAGATGAGTTTAACACAAGCTTATGCATTATGACCCTACAAGACGGAGGTAACTAGTTCACCCACACATCAAAGCTTTTTTCGCTCTCCCCTAACCCATCGACGTTTCTTGCTGTCATCGAAATGACAGCGTCATCTTAATACCACCATTTATTAATTATTCCGGGAAACATTTTAAAATGATGAAAAACTATAATTGTGGTAAATAAACTAAAAAACTAAAAAAGTGCTTGTGCTACGGGCTTTTAGGTGTGACGTGTGTTAGCTGTTTAGGCACTTCTAAATTAACCTGGCGCATTAACTAGAGGCAGCCAAGTCCTCTTGCCACGAATTGGAATTGGAAGATTCGATTTCCAAAACTAAAAAAGGTAACGTTTTCAAGACAGTGCACAACCTAAATAAAGGTGGTATCAAAAGACGCGTGTCGAGATCCGTTTTTAGAATCTGAAAGTTGTATAGAATCGACGGGATGGCCTAGAAGGTTTCAGGTGGTCATACTAAATCGCTCCTGGGGAGGGTCCTTATCGCTACAACCAAAGCAACATTATTTACTCTCTGCTTTTCATTCATACGTATGTGTATTTTTAAATAATAAAAAAATGTTATATTATTCTAATATGTTCAGCTCAGGATATGCCAAAACAACAAGAAACCTACAATTAAATGCAGATTCACGTGTCATTTGTCAAGGATTTACCGGTAAACAAGGTACTTTCCACAACCAACATGCTTTGGAATACGGTACAAAATTGGTTGGATGTATTTTCCCAAAAAATGGTGGAGCTACGCATCTTGGTTTGCCAGTATTTGCTTCGGTAATTTATATTGATTTGTATTGATTAAAAATTGCAATAGTATATAATGTAATGTGAATTAAAATTGAATAGGTAGCCGAAGCAAAAAATGCAACTGATCCGCATGCAACTGTTGTTTATGTGCCGCCACCGGAAGCTGCTGCTGCTATCATAGCAGTATTACAAGCACGACATTTCTTTGATTGGTTGCATAATCGAAATTGTGCCCTAACATGATATGGTTCGCGTTAAGCACGCTATGTTAAAGCAAAATAAATCTCGTCTAGTCAGGCCCAATTGTCCAGGATCATCGCACCAGAAAGGGTAAGTAAATTGCCTACCATATTAAATATATAAACAACATGTATGAATTTGTTAGTGAAAGGGACGAAACAAATTAAATGCTGACCAAACAGTTTCTGTTGAATACCCAGAAACCGGGGCACCCCAACAGACATCTGATTGACGAACCAGCACCGCCTAGGGGCCTAAGGAGTCATCTCCGTAAGCATTTTGAGGAAATACGGCACCTGAGAACCCAGCCGTATGAAGCGAATAAACACAAGCAGGTCCTTGGTGAACTCCATAGACAGGCGTCGGACCTTTATGTCGGGAATTGCCCGGTGAATCCAGTACTTGAAGAAAAATATCCAGAACTCGCGGAAGAGGAACGCATACTCCCCAGGGAAACGCGTGTCACTCTTGCTCAACTTCGTTCTGGATACTGTAACAGGTTAAACTCTTACCTATCCAGAATCAACCCCGACATACAAAATGTATGCCCCGCTTGCAATGTGTCCCCACATAACACCAACCATCTCTTTAATTGTAATGGGGAACCAACGCCTCTAACACCCCTTTCCTTATGGTCCACCCCTGTTGAAACGGCAAGTTTCCTTGGACTCCCGTTAGAGGATACTGATGACAATTTGTGATCGGTCGCGGCTATTAGGTGGGGCGAGCATTGCTACAACAACAACAACAACATGAATTTGTTAGTGATAATTTGTCATGCTTTTGTTGATAATCAACTGAAGAGGGAAAATACCAAAGAGTTCGAAGTTAATGTAAATACCAATTGATTTCCTTAAATAGCGTTTGGAGAACAAAACCCATATGTATGTATGCATACAACTGCATAGAAAGGGAGGGATTAATTAATTATGATCAGTAGATTTATAGGATTTTTATTATTTTCCCTGCGTCGCCGTTGCCATTACATTGCGTTAAAAGAGGACATCAACACCTTAACCAGTTAAAATTTTAGTAAATTTTGCTCTTTTCATTACTGATTCAAAACGTGGGAAGTTATATATGTAGCATTCCATGGAGAATGGTAAATTTTAGCAGACTTTCGCATTGCGGTCATTATTAACATTCAATCCCTAGAAGGTTCAATGTAGTCATATCAATAGGTCCGGAGATGGTCGGGTTAGTACCTCAATGGTGCTTGTTACCGGAAAGTATATAGATAATTTATTGAGGATTGCACAGTGACTTGCACATCTCCTTCACAGCACCTCATCGTAGCCGACTTCTTTGATGAACCCTAGCAGAGTTCTTGGCTTGAGGGAATTAATGTGGGAATGCACTGGCAATGGTGAGCCCATAAACTTAGCCCTACGTTTTGAGATTGCTTCGTATTCTTGGAGGATATGGTCCGCCGTCTGCTGATCGATCACAAAATCGGCATGTGTTATTAGTATGCCCACTTTCTGCATACAGCTGCTCAGTCTATAATGCCCTGTAAGAAAGCTCTTGGGATTCTTCGGTGATCTTTCGATAGGTCAATTATTGCCCTGTAGCGACTTGTGCTTTAACTTCCTAACAGTAACTTAGATTGTCTCAAACCTGGCGTATTGCTCCAGTGTTCTTCTCTCCCCCCCCCCCCCCCCCCCCCCTTCTCCTAATAAATGCCCCTGTGAGCCAACTGACAGGAACGGCTCGGGATCGACGGGTCATGCAGTTCCTGCCTCTCTTTCCGGGTTGTCCGCCTGCTCTTGTTGTAGCAGTGCTTCGCCCCATCCAATAGGTGCGACAGATCACAAATTGTCATCAATGTCCTCTAACGGGAGTCCAAGGAAACAGAAAGTTTCAACAGGGGTGGACCATAATGAGAGGAGTGTTAGAGGCGTTGATTCCACAATACAGCTAACGAGATGGTTAGTGTCTTGTGGGGACACATTATAAGAAGGACATATGTTTTGTATGTCGGGGTTGATTCTGGATAGGTAAGAGTTTAACCTGTTACAGTATCCAGATCGAAGTTGGGCTAGAGTGACACCCGTTTCCTTAGGGAGGGTGCGTTCCTACTCTGCCAATTTTTTTTCTTTGAGTACAGGATTCACCGGGCAATTCCTGGCATAGAGGTCGGACGCATGTTTGTGGAGTTCACTCAGGACCTGCTTGTGTTTTTCAGCTTCATACGGCTGTGTTCTCAGGTGCCGTATTTTCTCATAATGTAATGAGGCGTGAACAACAAGAAGCCACAAAAGATTTGTAAAAGTTACGAGGACGTCGGGTTTTGGGATCAAGCCCAGAGCAACCTCTCCGATGCAACCATCCCTTGCACGTGACACACTGACAAGGGTATGACCGTCCTAAAAAGATCCTTTTCCGGCAAACGCAGCAAAACCATTTCTCATGACCGGGGTCAGGAGAAGGACACGGATTGGGTTCGATACCTTCCCGGAGGAGGAGAGTATGGCGCAGACCCGCTACATGGATCTGCTGGGAGGAAGATAATTTGTGGGAGGGACGCAACAAATTAAACACTAGAGTCCGCCTGCTCATTACCCTGTACTCCCCTGTGGCCTGGGACCCAGTGCAACAGTACTACGTTGTGCACCCAAGGACCAGAGCTGACTTTGTTTCGAACGCCACAATTGCCTTTAGTGGGGCCTGACTGTCTGACTGAGTATGGCAATTGTTTCATTGGAGTATCAGCGCTGAAGGTTCAGCTTAGCGCACCAACATATGGCGAATACTTCCGCTTGAAAGCTGCTCGTATGTGCTTTTAGAGGTACTGATATTTTGGCTCTGGGTCCGGAGACTCTGGCTTCAATCCCCTCTGGCGTCTTCGAACCAAAGCCGTAGAGAGAAAATCCGGGCCCGGGACTAAAAAAATTTACGGGCCCCCTATAAAAAATCCACTAATACATTTGATTAGCGTGAATTAATGGCGGTTCATTCATAAATCATTATTGATGGATTACATCAAAAAAAATTTCTGCCACATCAACTAAATGGTTTTTGGCTAAGAGCTGACAATAAAATTAACACAGAATATTTACTATTTGTTTTATTTTATTGTAATGTAGAAATAAAATTCTCTTTTAACAGCCACATATTATTTCAAATAATCTTTTCTAGTTATTTGGTAACATTTTCATACATTTCTGATAAATTTAATGATGATTATAAATTTTAATTATTCAATATAGAATGTTCGGATATCAAAGAGTGGCATACTTGCTTTTTTCGCTGCAAATTTTTTTATAATAATGTCAAAATTTAACTGTCCTAAAACTCGCTCTTTATATGAACACGATCTATGAAAGTCTTTCATTCTTGAAAGGACGCTGAAGGAACTTCTGCACTAGATACAGTGACAGGTAAAGTGCAAAAGGTACGTAAACAAATACAAAAGTTGGGGGAAAATTGTATACATATTTTGAAAATAGACGGCATTTAGCAATTCCAATGGTGACAGACCTTTATCAAAATTTGCTTCGTAAATGTGTTTCAAGTGAACTATTTCACATTCTAAGCTTTGAGAAATATCCGACTTGTATTTTTCGACAAATTTTGCTGCGCTCGCCCGAACCGTAGTTTCATCCATGTCTTAAATTGCCACAAAAAGGAAAATTTTCGTTCAAATTTCTCATTGGTTCCATTCGTTCAGTAATGCTAGTGATTACCGAATCAACGATCACCAAGAATGTATTGTTTTTGAAATCAGACTCTGAATCATCCGTAATCATCTCATTTAAATTATCTTCAGAACGCCTTTTGGGTTTTCTCTTTCGAATGTCCGGAAACTTTGGCGAGATGTTCAATTGAATAGCAACTGTTTTGCATTCGTTTAAAATTGTTTCCCATTGGTTCCTGATCAACTTCAAATCAGCTAATAAGGCATCTAGATGTCGGACCTCAACATCTGTGGTGGCGTCTCTCGCTTGGAGGACCACGCTTCTTTCATTAATGGTAGGGTTTTGAACCAAATTGAGGACAGCAAGATACATTCGAACTTGTTGATGTACTTGAGAATGCCGGTAACATCGCCGTATGCTTGCGCAGTCAAATTTGGCTTTTGGCTGAAAGACTATGAAGAGAGCTAGGTACATTTTCTTTGAGGATGTCACATCGTTGTGGAGTGCTGCCGAAGAAAATAATTGCAGCCGTACAACATTGTGCAGCATCAACACCACATAAATTGATAGCGTTTTCTTTTCTGAAATAAATTGTTGCCTAAGTAAATGGTAATACTCTACCCCATCGGGTTAGGGGGTCAGAATATACCCGCGGTAGGTATGCCTGTCGTATGCGTAAGAGGGGACTAAAATATCAGATTCCAGGGGCTGCGCAACCCTGCAGGTTGCCAGCGCAATATATAGCTTCCCCAAACCTAATTGTCAACCTCACCTATCCGCGGCGAATCCTGTTTCACTAACAGACGAGGCTCTGGCGACCCCAAGCTCCTCATGGAACTTGGGATGGGGAGGGAGGGGATGGCCTGAAGGTTTAATGTGGTCACATAAATCGTTCTCGAGATGGTCGGGCTAGCACCTTAATGGTGCTGTGGTACCGGAGTGTACCGGATCTGTATCCGGCAAAGGACCATCACATCGATAATACTCCTCAAAGCCTTCGGCGAGCAACCTTATCGCTACAACAATAACAACAACAATTGAGTTACTCCTACCCCAGAAAATGGTCAACATTTATAGTGCATACAAGGAACATTTGAACTCACCAAATTCACTCATATTAACAGAGTATATGTGGAACTTAAGAGCGAATTGAGAGTTTCACAAAGTTGCACTGCCACACCGCCATTTTATACAGGGTAAAAGTGTAACGCTTTTGCGTTGCGAGGAGGCAAGAATTTTCACAAAAGAACGAAATACCCCGTAAAGGCGTTGCCTGTTTTTTAGAATAGAACAACAACGCTTGCGTAACACTTTATCCAGAAAAGAAAACGCTATCATAGCTGCGGGTTGCACAAGGCGAGTAATCAGCATTCGAGTTTTTGTCGAGAATGTGACGTAGTGCTCCGTTGTAAGCTCCTTTCATATTGGCGCGGTTATCGTACCCTTGTGCACGACAATCTTCAATCATGTATGGCAAATTAGATCATCGATTTTCTGAGCAGTTTTTTGGTTACAATTCACGAAAGCCAAAATCTGTTCTGGAATTGTAAATTGAAATGGAGTGAGCGCAAAATGAACGTTGTCAACGTGACTAGCATCAAGCATAGCATCAACGATAATAGCAAAATACTTAGCTTTCTTGCCTTGATCTAATATAGTTTCCCTCACATGCTTTGCACAAATTTCTATAAACTCGTTCTGAATGTCTGGGGAAAGATAGTGAACTTGTAAACGTTTGTGCTGCTATTGTGAAATCCTAACTTTCTCCAAATGATCTCTAAGTATCGGATCATAATGGCTTATGAGATCTTAGATGCCCAAAAAATGTCCATCCTTTCGCTTTTTGAAAAAAAAAATAGTGTCCAAAATTCTATATAAAATTTCTTTCCACTTTTGAGTTTCAGTGATTAGCTGTTCATTGATAAGTGTATCAATTGTAGCCTCCTTTCGAATTAGGTTTTGTAAAGATCGCCATTGAATATAACATTTAATGTGATCTTCAGTATTTTCGTGTGATGGCAGTTTAGCGTATAGCTCCTTCCATACCTGGAATTTCGAATATTCGCCAGGACAACAAATTTTAGGTCGATTTAAAATATTGGTGCTTAACAGACGACATGGTAGGCAATAAAAAGCATTGCTACTGGCACTCCACACCAACCAGTGACGCTCCACTTTCTCTCCATTTGGCAAGATTCTGTTTAACAACGAGGTAGGAAATGCCTCGTCATGACAATTACGTGGAAAAATAACAGGGCACTTTTGATGACCTCGACGAATTATTTCGTTGACTTCTTCAGATCGCAAAAACTCATTATTCACGGTACCGATATCGAAGTCGTTTAAATAATCTAGACTTTGATACAGAGTTGGTGGTATTGTTGGAAGGCTTTTTGAAGATGAACCTTCATCAGTATTACCACGAAAACTTTACGATTTCGGATTCATGTAAACATATATTTTTGTTTGATGTTTTTATTGTCTCCTCTCTGTTCGAGGGACCAGGTAAAAAATCATTATCAATATTCGTTGCTTTTGAAATTGGGCTTAAAATTTCCCCATGGAACAACTAAAGACTCTTCTGAATTAAAAAAAATTTCTTAGTACCTCTAAATCGCGGGCCCCCCGAGTAATACCGGGCTCCCTAAGAAATATCGTGCCCTGCGCTTGCCAGGCTAAGGCTCCAGCTATTAGGAGTGATAAAGCTGTCCGATCTAGAAGCAGCAAGTGGCTTAAGTCCTAGGAAGCTTCTAGTATTTGTCAAGAGGACGGAGTTTTTTTATAACCTAGGTCCTGGTTCTTGATACGGTTTTCAGCTTGGTCGTTAAAACAAACTTCTGGTAACACTACGGACTCATTCAGTCTATGTGAGATCCTCATGAACCGGCCACTTCAACCTAACCTATATTTTGTGTTTTGGTTTTTACTTTAGAATCTACCGGTTAAGTAAGCGATGTCAGCTAACTAAGCGCCTTCAAATGTAGATCCATAAGGAACATGAGGTCGCCAGAGCCTCGGCTGTTAAAGAAACAGGATTCGCCACGGGTAGGTGACGTTGATAATTGGGTTGGAGAGGCTATATATTACGCTGGCAACCCATTGCGCTACAAAACCTCTTGAATCAATTTGGTATTTTAGCGTCCTCTTACGACAGGCATAGCTACCACGGGTATACTCTAAGCCCACTAACTCGCTGGAGCCATGAGAAGCGTGAGTGCACTTTGGGTGTCGCAAGCCAAGTTCCGTCGTGCCTGGTGTTGTTGGGTGAGCGGCCAGCAAGGCAGCAGGGTACACATGCACCATTCAGGAGGATACCCTGGGATTCAAGGGGTTGTGTAGCGCAATATATAGCTTCTCCAACCCAATTGTCAACCTCACCTTCGAGCGGCGAATCCCGTTTCACTAACAGACGAGGCTCTGGCGACCCCAAGCTCCTCATGGAACTTGCGGGTGGGGAGGGAGGGATGGCCTGAAGGTTTAATATGGCCATATAAATCGTTCCCGAGATGGTCGGGCCAGCAGCTTAATGGTGCTGTGTTACCGGAGCGTATCGGATCTGTATCCGACAAAGGACCATCACATCGATAACACTCCCCAAAGCCTTCGGGGAGTAACTAATCGCTACAACAACAACAACAGGAGGATACCCTCGCTGAGCCCAGAAAATCTGGGAAAATTAGATGTACTACTCAGATCCAGCAAACGAGTATGTTCTGTACTGGCATATGATAAACTTGCAGACAACCAAACGTTTACTTTCCTGTCCAAAAGGGAATTGGTGCTCGGCACTGCTGCTGAAGAAGAATAGACGTAGTCATATCAATTCGTTCCCGGGTTACTCGGGGAAAGCAGTTTTAGCAGTACTTTGCCGTTTCAATTTGCACATCCATTCAAAGAACTTCGCATAATGGATTAAACAGTCATCTGCATTTATTCGTTTTTTGTTTTTGTAGCACGCCTAATTTACTATCTATTACCCCAACATCTGTTCAATTATCCCTTGTTATAATCTTCGGGTACCCCCGCTACCGGAAGATGCCTTGGCATGGTGGAGGTTCACTTGAATTTACTTTACAGGTCCTGATTCTTGTTATCTGAAATCCCCTTGAGTACCTTGTATTTATTAAGCACTTCCGGTTATATTAAAAACTTATTATATATCCTTACTGATATTCGTTTCTTTTTCACTCTAGGTAATTCGATTTGACGATGTGGGCATAGCAATATTCCAGCTGTGGCTCTAAGAAGAACGTACATGTGCTCAAACTACAAGAAAACTGCGACAACTGTCCCTCGGCCTTTTTAGTATCACATATAGAGCCCTACCACGCATATGATGGGAAAGGGTCAAGTTCAAAGTGCTCAACATCACCTGCAAATCGACTTTGATAGCACGAAATGGGGCTGCATATATTCCGGTATTATATCTACAACACTCATATCTATGCAAACTGATACTAACAACACCACCCTCGCAGGAAAAATTGAGCACCATCAGTGTGAGCTTCGAAACTCAAAATGATTTCAGAAAGGGCACGACTATGAATGACTTTATAGTCTTTACATATGTAGTTTGTACATATATATATTGCACATATGTAAGGTTTACTAGAAAATTAAGGAAATTATTTGTAAAAAAACCATTGTATACATAATTTATTCATAATTAAATATTATTTAAACAAAAGGGACGCGTTTCATTCATATAAAAAGCGAATTGACAGAAGGTAACCGGTACGGGTAACCGATAGGCCAGCTACCCGTGTTGTTGTTGCATATGTTTTGGTTAGCGATAACGAAAACATACCTAATGAAGTAACTTAAAAATGTAAATAACATCGAGCGAGAAGGAATGTCGAAAACACAATAGGTAAGAGCGAGAAAGCGAGTCACACGTACACTATTTTTGAGAGAGCGCATGCGTTACCTTTTTCACGACAGCAATGTAAAAGTCATTAAGACGATAATTGGTGACCAAGTTATTGGTAACGATTAAGTAATCGATTAGGTAACGGGTACCTGTCTAGATTGCACGCTTTTTTATGGAGAACGGTAGAATGAGCGACACTGGCGCTATCCTGAGTACTCTCCCAAATTTTGTTACAAGCAAAGCATAGAAGAAGAGAATGTGACATGTGTTTTTGGTTTAAGGGTGTTGACACACTTTGCAAGTGAAATTATTTTTCCTACTGGTTGGTAAATTTTCTAACATTTTTTCGCAAATAAAAACTGTAATATAACAAATGAAATACGACACAAAATATGGTTAGCAAGTATCCTTGTTGTATAGAGGATAATGTTTATACCAGTTGCTTTGCGAAATTTTTTATGTGAATGGGCAAGGCGAAATAAAATTCAATTGCCAAGTCTGAAGATCTTTCACATTTACAAATGCAACATCTTGGTTGATTGTGGCGATATTATTGGAATGCATAAGCTTGTGTTAAGCGCATCAAAAATGTCATTGTGTCACGGCCGTAAGGCTCCATTACTGATACTTAGCATAGACTTGACTTGGCGTAAACTTGGCAACTTAGCCACGATTATACTCCCACTTAGCGCATACAATCTGGCATCATAATCAGGTTTGAAATTTACTTTTAAATAAATGTCAATTTGTATGACAGAATGTCAAAATGACATGGAAACAAGCAAATGGCATCTCAAAATGTAAACGTCACTTAGAACTTACATAGAAAATCAAAATTCAACAGACTTCTAAGTCAAGTGTTGCCAAGTTTTGAGTAATCAGTAACATGCACTGCTCATTTAACAGAACTGTAAGTGACAGCTCTCAAGTCAAGTCAAGTCTATGCTAAGTATCGGTAATGGAGGCTTTAGGGGGACTTGCGCAAATGTGATGTAAACAACTGTGTACGTGTGAGTATTTGTATCCTTCTTTTAACTGCTGGTACCCAATAAACATTTTTGTTGGAAATTGGTTTGAGGTCAAATGGAAATCCAACTCGTTTTCCAAATTCCAATCCAACCCATTCTCAAACAAAACGGCTCATTTTTTATACGTAAATAATCTTAGTTCTCCACTTGAGAAATTCTTTGATATAAATTTGAATTCCAACATCAATCTCCAATTGGATTCAAATGAAAAAGAAGACTTCAGGAATTAAATTTCCCATCCCAATTGAATAACAATAACAGCGTTGTATATAAATCTGGTTTCAGTTTAATAGAATAGACATAAATTAAAATAAATAGTAATTCATTTTACATATTTAATAATAAATTAAAAGTATTTAAAAATTTAAAGTAATTGTAATTCATTAATTAGATTCTTAAAAAATTTTAAAAATTCTTTGCACCAAAGCTGAGATTTTTTTTTTCAAATTTCAATGCACTTTTCACGTGTCAAATATACTGTTTCCACAACTTCGTCAAAGAACATAACTTAAAATAGCCATAACTTTTCGAAAAGATTTAATCAACATCGTAATATCTTGAATTGAAGGGTAACAGTAGTATTAAGGGATATAATGGGAGAAAGAAATCACCAAAAAATTGTGTATCCTGTAAAATACCTAAAAAGTAGGGAAAAACGCCGTTCTTCGCGTACATAACTTCAATTATCTCAGAATTTCTCAAGTTGACCCCCACTTTTTTTTACATTTTTCTATGTTTCTCGGTGCTTTGAGCACGAACAAAAATATCTCAGCTTTGGTGCAAAGAATATTTAAAATTTTGTAAGAATCGACTTCATGAATTACAATTAGTTAAAATTTTTTATGATTATCTTTGAATCATTAAATTAATGCAATAAATCAATATCTTATTTTTATTTAACTTCAGTAGCATTCTTTTTCTTGCTGTATTGAATTTTTACCACCAGTACAACTTTTCTCCAACCTTGAGAAATATGTAGTTCTCAAATGGAAATCCAACTTTTAAAACAATTGGAGATCAAATCGTTTTTCCAAAGTTTGTTTTCAAATTGAGTGCTCTTGGAGGTCAATTTGATATATTATTTAACATTTTCTCAGATGGTATCGCGTTTATTCATTTATGTGTGTGGCAATGCCGGCCAATCATCTGGAAATTTAATTCCTGAAGTCTTCTTTTTCATTTGAATTTAATTGGAGATTGATGTTGGAATTCAAATTTATATCAAAGAATTTCTCAAGTGGAGAACTAAGATTATTTACGTATAAAAAATGAGCCGTTTTGTTTGAGAATGGGTTGGTTCTCCAATGGAGGTACAATGGATATTAAACATTGGAATTTGGAAAATGAGTTGGATTTCCATTTGACCTCAAACCAATTTCCAACAAAAATGTTTATTGGGGCGTTTCTTGTAAGGTAGCTACGATTCACTCATGGCGGAACCATAAAAGGTGGCAGCATGGCGACATACCTACAATGAAACAGCGATAGTCAATTACAAATCAGGCGATCCAATCACTTTGGAATTTTGACGTCTATGCAGAAGATAGCAGACTTATTTTGATTCACAATGTTGAATTCACTCAACAGTTTGGATTTTATTTCAAACTACGGAGTAGAAATATTTTCCGGTACATTTGGTGTTTATTCGTCTACCTGTCAGTACTCTGACATTTTTAAGTATTGGTTAAGAACAAAATGTTTCCTCTTAATATTGGTGTCAAATCTAAAAAATAATTTAAGAAGTCCCTTTCCTTAAAATGTATGGGTAGTTATTTCATTTGACAGTTGGTTCAACTCATTCTGAATGAAAATAAGTGTGATATCTTATCTGTCAACTGCCTAACAGGATGTTCAATATGGCTACTTTTTAGCGTTTTGACAGGGTGTTCAATATGGCGGCGCATAGGGCCGGCTATCTTCAGCGGGTGATAGAAAGAGATACAGAATCAGACAGCGATAGTCAATTACAAATCAGGTGATCCAATCACTTTGGAATTTTGATGTCTATGCAGAAGATATCACACTTACACCCCTATTATGAATTTTCATAAGATAAACGATAAACGCTTGCTAGCGTATCGTAAAAAATCAGCTTTCATATAGCGATTTCCACACGCCCGATAGATGTACTATTGTGAATGACAGCGGAGTTTTGTTTCCAAATTATTGAGAATCTATACGAAAAAGATAGCAAAACAACACGCAAATACTAAAAATTCAATTGTCTTGTACGTAAAAGTGGCAAAAGTTTTTAAAATCTGTAATAATAACATGTTTTCTGCAACCTCCGCCTTTTATATAAACTCAAATGAACAAATTGACGAAACTTGCGTAAAGGCCATAGAGAGAAAAAAATTTAGAGATGCTTCCAATCTTCTTAAAATGAACTCTAAACTGGAACTACTTGACATACTAGATGTAAAAAAAATAGATTTCAGAGTATGTCTTACCAGAAGTCGAAAGCAGTTTGCGCGCCCGTAAAAATAAGTCATCCATCCCAAATATTTCGACGGTTTGTCCCACTTTAAGGTTTCATGCCCAGGGTGTTGCAACAGAGTGTTGGGAATGAGGCTTTAGTTAGGTTCTTTTGGATTTTTAATTTTATATTTACTTTTATTTAAACGCATCGTGCAAAAATTTATCAACGATAGCTAGCGTGGAAAATTGAACAGCTGATGCGATAGTTAGCGTATGGCAATACCACGATAAACGATAAACGCTAATAAACGCGATAAACGATCGGGTTCACGCGCTAGAATTTATTTCATAATACGGTATAACAGATTACAAGCGTTTATCGTGTATCGTATGAGTTCATAATAGGGGTGTTAGTTTCATTCACAATGGTTCAACTCACTTAAGACCGCGGCATAATGAAATTTGTCACATAGTTGCGTTTAACACAAACATGGCGGAACTATAAAATGTCGTAGCACGGGACAACTGATTTGTACTTTTTTTATTTGATTTGATACACCAACTTCCGGCGCAGTACGATTTTGACTTCGAATTTACAAAAAAAAAAGTACATGGTACTTTTATTTATGTTTGTAGGTATATCACCATGCTGCCACCTTGTATGGTTCCGCCGTGGAAAAAACAAAAATTCCCAAGCCTGAAGTTCCTTCATATTTATAAACGCAACATCTTGGTTGGATGTGGCGATGTTACTGGAATGCATAATCTTCAGTTAAACGCATATATATGAAAAATTTCATTGTGCCGCGGTCCCTATGGCTGGATTCTCTAACTGTGAGTTTTAAAGTGTACACTGGAAATTGTGTACACTTTAAAATTTTTAATCTGCACTACAAACCTGTTACCAAGGAAATTCCCATTATTGTGACATTCAAAAGTCATAAGCACTGCTGCGGATTGTGTTTTTTTATTTTCCTGGCGTTTTATATATAGATATTTTTCACTGGCATGACATTTTACATTCAGCGCTCAAAAACAATGTGCACATCACCTTACAGAATCGCATGAAGATTTAAAGTGTAAATCTTCTGTGCAAATGAGTTTTCAATCAGTGTACATATTTCAGTTTTTCATAGTTAGAGAGTTATACCCAGGGCCGTAGAGAGAAAATCAGGGCCCGGGACTAAACAGTTGGCGGGCCCTCCATAAAAAATCCACTAATACATTTCATTAATTTGAATTAATTACGTCTCATTAATGAATCATTATTGATGGATTACATCAAACAAAATTTTTGCCACATCAACTAAATGATTTTTGGACTAAGATCTGAAAATAAAATTAACACAGAATATTTACTATTCATCATATATGTAATACTCCTATATTGCTACAACATGCTAGGTACACACACAAACATTAGAGTGCCGATATATTGCTTCCCCGTATAAATTCAGAAAAACAAAATTCAAAAAACATTAGTCTGAACTCTTTTTTCATAAAGCCAAAATTCAGAAGTCGCAACCCCGAAACAAAAATTCAGAAATCAAAATTCAGAAGCCAAATATCAGAAGTCAAAATTCAGATTTCAAATTTCAGAAGTCGAAATTCAGAAGTCAAAATTCGGAAAGTAATCAGAGAGCAAAAAAAAAAACATAAAATTTTGTGCAAACTTTAATGTTTTTTTGCTGTCTGATTATTTTCTGAATTTTGACTTCTGAAATTTGACTTCCGAATATTAATTTCTAAATTTTTGTTTCTGAATTTGGCCTCAACAACTATGGTGGCGTCTCTTGCTTGGCGTACGACGTTTCTTTCATTAATGGTGGTCAGTATTTTGAACCAAACTGAGGACAGCAAGATACATTCGAACTTGTTCATGTACTTGAGAATGCCGGGAATATCTCCGTATGCTTGTGCAGTCAAATTTAGCTTAAGTAATGCGTTTAGTGCATGTGTTAATCCTGGAAAATGGTTTGCGAATGGTCTGGCTGCCTTTATTCTAGCCGACCACCTAGTGTCTGAAAAACTGTGAAGAGAGCTCGGAACATTTTTTGAGGAAGTCCCCTCGTTGTGCACTGCTGCCGAAAATAGTAAGACATTTTTGTACAACTCAGAAGAAAGTAATTGCAGCCGTACAATATTCTGCAGCATTAACACCACATAAATTCAGACTGTGGGTTGCACAAGGCGAGTAATCAGCATTCGAGTTTTTGTCGAGAATGTGACGTTGTGCTCCGTTTTAAGCTCCTTTCATATTGGCGCCGTTACCTTACCCTTGTGCACGACAATCTTTTAATGGGATTTCATGTTGACCTAGAGAATGGAAAATTAAATCAGCGATTTCCTGAACAGTTTTGCAATAAAAAGCATTGCTACTGGCACTCCACACAAACCAGTCACGCTAAACTTTCTATCCATTTGGCAAGATTCTGTTAAACAACGAGGTAGGAAATGCCTTGTCATAACGATCACGTGGAAAAATCACAGGACACCTTTGATGACCTCGACGGATTATTTCGTTGACTTCTTCAGATCGCAAAAACTTATTATTCACGGTACCGATGTCGAAGTCGCTTAAATAATCTGGAATTTGATACAAAGTTGGTGGTATTGTTGGAAGACTTTTTGAGGCTGAACCTTCATCAGTGGCACCACGCAACTTTACGATTTCGGATTCATGTAAAGATATATTTCTGGTTGATATTGTAATGTATTTATATTTAATCTGTCATGTACCCCATTTTATTATACCATGCATTTCTGACAGATGTAAATGTCACCTGCTGGCGGAAATGCAGCCAACATCGCTTTTGCTCTTGGGCTTTCTTCTTCGGACAGCGAAACGCAGAGATTGTTCAAATAAAAATATAGCAAAAGAAATAAATCAAATCGTTTTAAATTAAAAGAAGCAAATTGCATCCTCAGGTGTGGGGTGCTACCCTCTAGTCGCATAAATAAATATTAGAAGAAAAACTCGAACCATAAAAGAAAAAAGTTAAAATGCCGCTCACACGTTTTAATACATCAAGCGCATCGACAGTGGAGCAGAAATCTACAGATACACAAAGAAAACCTAAGGCTTCTGAAAATAGCACCATCGTTGTACCTCCGCCTGCTCCTGGTGCTCCTGCTGCCTCCGCCATTTCATCAACCGCTGTAACTAGTACTTTTGCCAATACATTGCCTGCTGCCACTACCTCTGCCACTATGGCGCCTGTTGTCACCGCTGCCAAATTGCCTGTCGCTGCCGCTGTTACTATAGCGCCTGTTGTCACCGCTGCTAAATTGCCTGTTGCTACCGCTGCCACCACATTTCCTCTTGTTACCGCTGCCACTACATTTCTTGCCGTTACCGCTGCCTCTGCTACTACATCACCTGCTGCCTTCGCCACTACATTGCCTGTTTTTAACGCTTTTGCTGCCATTACATTGCCTGCTCTTACTGCTACTGCTGTACATCATAATCCACCCGCTGTTATGCTGTCCGATGCCTCTGGTGGGACCGTCGTAATGTCTAGTGAGAATACTAACAACGTTGCCTGGTATGGTTCCAACTATTGCTTATGACGTATCTGTTGGCCTTGAAGCCACACCATCAAGTGGAGAAATAAACCACCTTGAAGAGCAGTTAAGATTATTGAAGTTACGTAAAGAAGTAATGGAGCTCCAGCAATTGGAGTCTGGCCCGGTCATGCGCATAGGAAAGTACATCCATTTCGACGAACTTGATGCAGCAGTCCCGAAGTTTAGTGGCGACAATCACTACGATATAAATCGGTGGTTTTTACAGTTTGAAGACTATGCTGATGTTAACAACTACAATTAAAGATATAAATGCCTAGCATTGCGCCGATGCATGACTGCGACAGCGAAAGAATTCGTTCTAAACCAAGACCTAACGGATTACTCCACATTGAAGCTTTTATTATACGCAATGTTCCGCTGTAATTGCTCTCGACAGGAGGTCTATCGCCAGCTACGGTTACGCAAACTAAAACCGTCAGAATCGTGTGTCAGTTATGTGGTGGCAATGCAATCAATCGCTGCCCAATCGGAGATAATGGAGCATGAGTTGGTAGACATTATAGTGGACGGAATCCCAGACAGCAGCAACAATATAAGCATCTTGTATGGCGCTAATACCATAAGTGAACTCATACGCCGAATGGAACGTTACGAGCAACGTCGTCACAGCGTTGGTGTGCGCAAATCATTGAGCACAGAGGTATCAAATACCGCAGTAAAGGCAAACACTACTGAAGATCTTTCCACTGTACGTTGTTTTAACCGCTCGCGATTCGGGCATTATCAGAGCCGCAACGCCCAGCCGGGTCATGATTTATTTGCCACCAACTACGACATATGCATCACAATTGCCCAAAGAAGAAAACCCAAACATCTCAAGTTGCATCCGTATCCATGGATTACTATGTTCCTTTAGAATCTCAGCAAGAGGTAAGTGTGGCCTTTTACGATAAAAATCGAAACAGATGTACAGGTTTTACAAATATCATCTCTCTTTTCGATTCCGGTAGTTCTATTAGCCTTATGCAAAGATCAATTGCTGAAAAATTTGTTAAGCTTTCATTTCGGGCAAAGCCTACACAATTCGTTGACGTTGGTAAAAGAAGGATATATTCTTTTGGCACAGAATTGTGTGCAATTTATTTTCGTAAATTAATTTGAAATATTAATGTAATAATAGTTCCAGATGAAACTTTAACTCTTCCATTAATTCTTGGTCGCGATTTTTTGCAAAAATTTAACATTCACTTAATACAATTAAATGAAATATAAAATGAATTTAATAAAAACGTAAAACAAAAGGTACCTTCTAGAAATACTGAATTAAATAAAGAAGATCCGAAAAAATATATATCTGATTCGATTATTAATAAATTTGTTGATGGTGACTTAAGTGTTAAATGAGATGGTAATAAGCCTACATTAAGCAAAGTATATGACAGATGTGATCATAATAAGCAGGACTCAAAGGAAATGGGCAATTACCCCTATGATATGACGAATCTGTTTGATTCTGCTGTGAAAGAGATAGGAGCAATAGATCAGTGTTTTTCAGTCGGAAATAGATATAGGGCCCAGTTGGGCTAAACGAGAAAGAGGGGTAGTAATGGAAGTGTTGTCTAGTGAATATTTATCTCCTACATCAATTGAAAAAAAACCGTATGACTATAAAATGACAATCCGAACAACGGATGATATACCTTTCTATTCTTTGCCAAGACTATTATCATTTAAGGATAGGAAAGAGGTACAAAAGATCACTGATGATTTAATGAAACGCTAAATTATACGACCTAGTAACTCCCCTTATGCTTCTGCGATTGTCCTGGTAAAAAAAGAGTGGTGAAACTCGTATGTGCATCGAAATCAGAGCTTTGAATAAGAAAACAGTACGCAACAATTTTCCATTGCCCCTAATAGACGATTGTATAGATTATATGTCGGGGAAAAAGTGGTTGACTCTCTTGGACTTGAAAGATGGGTTCAATCAGTTAGCAATGGATGAGGGATCTATTCCATTAACATCTTTTGTCACACCACATGGGCAATTCGAGTACCTTAGAATGACATTTGGGTTAAAGAATGCACCGGCTAATTTTCAGAGATTTGTCTATAACATCTTCCGAGACCGAATTGATGCAAAAGAAATCATTGTGTATATTTATGACATATTAATAGCGTCAAGTGATCTTGAAAGTCATATTAAGATCCTACGTAAAGTGCTTAGGAGGACTTATGAAAAAAATTTGGAACTTAAGCTTAGGAAGTGCAAGTTTTGTGACAACGTCATTGAATATTTGGGTTATCAAGTTACTCCTTCAGGAATACAGCCTTCGAGGATCCATATTAAGGCAATTGCGAATTACCCAGTCCCAAAGAATCATAAAGAGCTCCGCTCTTGTATTGGTTTTTTTTTTTCTTATTTTCGAAAATTTGTCCCTTCTTTTTCTAAAATCGCTAAGCCACTCTTAGATTTACTACGCAAGGATGCTGAATTTAGGTTTTCAAAAGAATGTTTCAAGGCATTTGAGGAATTACGTAATATTTTTATAAGTTCACCGCTGTTAGCAATATATGATCGCCAACGTGAAACACAACTTCATTGCAATGCAAGCAGTCAGGGCTTTGGTTCTGTGCTTCTACAAAAGCAGGACGATGGGAAATTGCATCCAATAGCGTATTTTTCCAAAACACCGACACCAGCTGAGTCTAGATATCATAGCTTTGAGCTAGAAACCCTATCGATCATATATGCTCTCCGCAGATTTAGAATATATTTAGAAGGTGTGCCATTTAAAATCATAACAGATTGCAACTCACTCACTATGGCCCTAAATAAGAAATAGATCAATCCAAGAATAGCTAGGTGGGAATTGGAGCTGGAAAGGTTTGATTATTCTATTCAGCATCGGGTTGGAGCTAATCTGGGCCATGTAGACGCATTAAGCCGGAGTCCGTTGTTGGAAAGAGAATACGATTCCATAAATTCCACTTCAAAATCCGATGAAAGCAGTATTAGCAATCGTCAGTATTCTCAACTTGTAGATTCGCAATCCTGGTCTGACGAAGTTGAAAGTGATTTCGTGGCCGCTGTAGCCTTAGATGATCTGAATGTTCAGATCCAAATTGTTCAGAACCGAGACGAGAAGCTTAGGAAGCTCATGACCAAACTGGAGAAAGGGGAAGTCATAGGGTATGAACAATTTGGATCTGAACATTCAGATCATCTAAGGCTACAGCGGCCACGAAATCACTTTCAACTTCGTCAGACCAGGATTGCGAATCTACAAGTTGAGAATACTGACGATTGCTAATACTGCTTTCATCGGATTTTGAACAATATGCAGCATACTGTATTTTCCATATTGGAATGGTTGATGATGGGCAACCATATTTTTGTCACGATATTTACCTGTTTATATTAAATCTTCTTTTATAGGTATCAAGAGCACACAATTTCTTGTAAGTGGATATGAAAAAACTTTTAAATAAATATTATATAGGCAACATTTGGATTTTGGTTCAACAAAAATTTATTTTTTCAAAAATATAGTTACTAGAAAGAAAGTTTTAACATATGTAAATACTTTTTGATCCACTAAATATATATAATTAAAGCAAGCAAAACAAGCCATGGGTCAACATTTGCAAAAGGCAAAACATATGTCTATTAATATAAGATAGCTGTTGTAAAGGTTTAGGAACTCTAACGCTTGCTCTTGTGGCCCAGAAATATGTAACATAAAGGCATTTCAAGCATATATGAGCGTGTGTCAATCAGTGCAAAGTACGTTGGAAAGGAAATTTTTGAAAGACATGAGGTGTATATAATTTCGTGTTCTTGCCGTTAACTATTGGGACAAATGCTTACCATAGTAAAAAGACTTATCACCATAGAAAATTGCTACCCATTCACATACTCTCTATGTATGAGATTTGAGCCTTTTAAGAATGTATTTTTATTTTACCAAATCATTCCATACACCCCTCAGGACGATGGGAAATTGCATCCAATAGCGTATTTTTCCAAAACACCGACACCAGCTGAGTCTAGATATCATAGCTTTGAGCTAGAAACCCTATCGATCATATATGCTCTCCGCAGATTTAGAATATATTTAGAAGGTGTGCCATTTAAAATCATAACAGATTGCAACTCACTCACTATGGCCCTAAATAAGAAATAGATCAATCCAAGAATAGCTAGGTGGGAATTGGAGCTGGAAAGGTTTGATTATTCTATTCAGCATCGGGTTGGAGCTAATCTGGGCCATGTAGACGCATTAAGCCGGAGTCCGTTGTTGGAAAGAGAATACGATTCCATAAATTCCACTTCAAAATCCGATGAAAGCAGTATTAGCAATCGTCAGTATTCTCAACTTGTAGATTCGCAATCCTGGTCTGACGAAGTTGAAAGTGATTTCGTGGCCGCTGTAGCCTTAGATGATCTGAATGTTCAGATCCAAATTGTTCAGAACCGAGAAGAGAAGCTTAGGAAGCTCATGACCAAACTGGAGAAAGGGGAAGTCATAGGGTATGAACTAGTGGACGGTTTAGTGTGTAGGAGAATTGGCGAGAAGATTATGCTTTGTATCCCTTCAGAGATGGAGGAAAATGTAATCCGCACAACTCACGAGAAATTTGGCCATTTAGGAACAGAGAAATGGTATAATAAAATACGCAAGACTTATTGGTTTGAAAGTATGAGGGATAAAGTTGACCGGTTCATTAAGAATTGTTTTAAGTGTATTGTGTACTCTGCCCCAGCTCGTTCCAATGAGCATAACATGTTTAGTATTCCTAAAAAACCAATACCATTTGACACCATTCACTTAGAGCACTTCGGTCCCTTGCCAGCGATTAAATCAAAACGCAAACATATTTGAATCGTGATTGACGCATTCACAAAATATGTAAAATTATATCCGGTTAATTCCACAAATACAAAAGAAGTGTGCTGCTCACTAGATAAATATTTTTCTTACTATAGCCGCCCAGACGTATCATAACTGACCGCGGAACTTGCTTTACGTCCCTCGACTTTAGTGACTACTTATCGAAAACAAATATAAGCCATGTCAAGTTCGCAGTAGCATCACCGGAGGCAAACGAACAGGTCGAGAGAGTAAATCGTGTCCTCAAGAAGATGTTGAGTAAACTTATTGAGTCCGTGGAACACTCCGACTGGACCGCCAAGTTGCCTCAAATAGAATATGCCCTAAACAGCAGTATTCATAGTACTACGAAAAACTCGCCTAGCGTTTTACTCTTTGTGGTAAATCAAAGAGGTAGTATCGTGGATGAATTTGCCGAATTTGTGGAAGACAAACTAGTGGATGAAATCACTAGAGACCATGAGGAAAATAGGCAAAAGACACTTAGGAATATAGAACGTTCCCGAGATTATAATTACCAATATTTTTCGAAATACAGTGTTCCGGCAAAAACCTATTCAGTAGGAGATAAGAAAACCGTTCAAAAATATAGGGGCCCGTATATTATACACAAAGTACTACCGAATGATCGTTATGTCATAAGGGATATAGATAACTGCCAACCAACCAATATTGATTTTCTTGCACTTCAACACGTCTTCATAGTATTTGTGCTCAATCTCAATGACTGCATTGATATATGAGGCTTTGTTTTCCTTCCTTGATTTAATAACTCTTACACATTTCATTTTAGCATCTCACAAAAACTCATTTTGGTTGGTGATCTTCCCAACTATTTGCTCTTTAGGATGCTCAGTACTAATGTTAGTCACCATGATTTTAGGAAAATATATTTTCGGTTCAGCTATGTTGTATTTACTTTTATCTAGCCTTTCTGTTAGAGTGTCCCTAATTTTATCCTTATCACTAGTTGACTTCGCACTAATAATTATTTTACCTTCGTTTCTATTTTTTACCCTACCTATATTCAAATTGGATGGATCTATTTTATTCAAGTCCGTTTTTGTTTTCTCTAATGCTTGTTTAACCTTGGGTTTAATTACTAATAGAGGAATTCCCTTAGTAATATTGGCATATGAAGTGACTTCCATAGCAGTAACAGCTTTATTTTGGTTTGCAACCTTTTTAACCTCTCTTATAATTTCCTCCTTTTGCTTATTAAACGCTTCATTTGGGGTATTGATCTTATTAAGCATTTCTTTGTTTGCCTTGCAAAGACTCTCTACATTTTTAATCAACTCAAATTTTTCCGAATAGTCCGAAAGCTGAAAAAACATATTTCAACTCGTTCAAAACATATTAACTCCTCACTACGGTATGCACCTTGTCGTTGGTGTGGGAGCTTAGCCGAACTCCGTAGCGCCCGAATAAAAGACTGGGCGGTTTAGCGCTGGCATCTACGTCATTTCGCCTCATTAGGGGACTGCGGGATGTCGGTGACCAAGAACTTCCAAACCCCTAATCCGGGATTCTATGCGGACCGTGCCTATCGGACGATTTGCAGCCAGCGGATGTACTCGGCTTTATTCCAATGGAGCCTTCCCGATACCGGGCCACCTCGGGAAGTATTGATGGCCTTACCACGGTAAGAAGCGCTGCTGTGGCGGACTGTTCTTTCCCCGTATTTAATACTGGACCGCTGAGCCTACTTTGTGGGGCTGATGGTCGTACGCCCAAAATGAATGACTCAATATCTAATTTTAATAAGAACGATGATAAGGGACTCTGCTGATTCGCAAGCCAAGGTAAACATAAACGCATCAAGCGGTGCGTCGGACTCGGGGCGCGAGATTAGTGAAGAGTCAATGAACTCCGTGTTGGAAAAGCATACAATGCAAACGGAGAAGTAGAGTGGAGAAGGGTACGGAGCAGAGGAAGTGAGAGAGCTCTGTCGTAATGACGTGCAGCACAAAGAACTGTCCAATGCTTGGGAGCAGTGGTCGACCCAACAGGAATTAGACTTAGGTTGAAAGTTTTATTCGACCCGTACGACGAGGAAGAAGCGTCGAAGCAAGCCAACTTTCAAGAGGCAGAAAGGACCCAGTTACAGGGCAGCCGCGTATACAAGACAAATAAGCCTTAATCTGTAGGACAGATGGGCCTCAATAGCGAGGTAGCAACTACCTCGAAACAACAACCTCGAAAACTGCAAGTCAGAGGGAGGACGTTAAAAGTGGTGATATGCCAACCACGGAAGTTGGAGATAAGCCAAAGGGAGGTAACGATAAGACTCCGGCTTTGTTAGAGGTGGCAAAGGGAGGTAACAATAAGAACTTAGTTGTTCCCGAGAAGATGAGTGATGCAGTCACTGACCATGGTGCTGTTTTATCCTAGCAAACTTTCGAACATATGGCTTCTGAAAAGTGGAGATTTGTAGAAAGGGAGCTTATTAGCTTAATGCTCAAGATGATGCGGGACCAACAAAGTAAGCCCCTTCCAACCTTTGATTCTGACTAGGGGTGGGGGTTATACAATGGTGTGAAGATGATAGCATGCGAAAACATCGCGAGCTTGCGGTGGCCGGAGGAAGTTGTACCAAACTTCCAAGGCACGAACGCACGGGTTGAGGTGGTGAATAAATCGCAGATACCCACGGTACCAAAAGTTAAAAGTATGGATACCATTCGTGATGAAGTCGCAGGATACGCTGCAACTCCTGCAGAGTCAGAGTTCGAATATACCAACACAGGATTGGAAGGTACTTACTAAACAAGCATAAGGAGGATTTATTGTACACGCAGCTTGACGAATTTTCCGGGGGTACTGGCTAAATTTACATGTGATTCAGGAAAAAAAGTCCCGAGAATAACAATCCTAAAACACTAGAAGCGGGCGAAGTCGAAAAGGTCCTCAATATCCTTAGAGCAAATGAGGACAAACATCCAAATGGTGCTGCGAGTCGCACAGAGGAACACACAATACAGCATTTTCGCCTCGGGAAAAGAAGAAGCAAGAGGAGGAAGACGTCACGACGAAGGTGCTGGAGGAGGACCAACAGCCCAATAGTGCTGCGAGTATTACAGAAGAGCCTCCAGCTCAGTAGAGTGGCATCTAAGGAACACCTTCTAACCCTTGAGAAGGATTCGCTTGACGTGGTGCTGATCCAGGAGTAGCGGCTCTCATCGGGACGAAGAGTTTCTGAACTCAGCGCGCGGATTCGGCGTTTACTACGCGCAAACGGAAGGAAGGGTGCCAGCTGCAATTAGTTAAAAACAGCTGCACTCATATATGTTGGCTAATAACACTATTAAGGCGCTCGAATTGGTGGCCGTCGAGCATAAGAATAAGCACGCATTTATCGTGGCATCCTGCTATATGGTTCTTACTGCGGAGGTTCCACCGGTGGAGTGAAAGGGCGCACCACAGTGCATGGGGAGGAGGAGTTACGAATCAGAGAGGCGAACGTCTATTTTGTTACATCCTGCATCCCTATATGTGTTGGTATTACACTGAACTCTGAACGTGATATATCAAGGTATGATTGGACAGTTCTTGCTAGACCATCCTTCTCCGACCATGCGTACATTAGCTTCAGCATCCCCTAAAGAGGAAATAGAAGGGGGGAACTTTTACATACCCTAGGTCAACGAACTGGACCAATTTAAAGAAACATGTAGAAACAAAACTGGGACAACCCAAAGAGGTTGGAGCGACTAGAAGAGTCCACTGATTTCCTAAGACTGCGTATAAGAGAGCTAGGCCTCTAAGAAGATTCAGAGGAAAAGCAAAGCCGCCAAGGTGGAGAAATGAGCTGAACTTTCTTAGAAGACGGGTAAAAGAATTTTTAAGCTGGAAAAGGCCGCGGAAAGCGAAGGGTTCTTGGACGGGTATACGGATCTATTGAGGTTCAACGTAGAGTGCTCCAGCGAAACAGCACGGTTGAGAAAAGTCATAGCAAGGTAAAACATAGTCCAGGGACTAATAACGAAAGAGAACGGGGAATGTTCACGTAATAGTGAGTGGTTCATTGAGGTGCTTTTCGATACACATTTCCCATCGGGAAATGATTCAGAAGAGCCAGTGGATAGCACTCACACTTTGATCAGTGAGCGCATAGTGCCGAGCTTGGTGACCGATACCGACATCGAATGGGCGGTGAAGACGTTATCTAAGTTTAATTCGCCGGGCACAGGTGGTATATTCCCATTTCAAGTAGAGCGGTTGTGGAATGGCTTAAAATAATATTCGATGGGTAAATAAGCCTGAATCATGCATCGCACTCTGGAAGACTGCTCTTGTAGCTTTCCTTCCAAAGGCGGGGATGATCATTGATATGTATCCCAAAGACTACAGGTTTCGCGCCTCAACCTAAGAACCTAAGAAATTTGCTGAATCGACCTGTTGGTTTGAGTAGGGATATCACAATGGGACCGTTTGGGCCTAAGTTCACTGGTGCTCGCACCGCTGGCCACTCTAACCTAAACTAACTAACATCACCGCAGGGAACGTCGAAACTGCATTTGGTCACATGGGGTGGCACGTCTCGGGACGTACTCAGGGTACACAATTCGAGCCAGCTGCTTTCAAGGAGCTAGCCAAACTGATGGGATGTAAACATATTCGCACCACTTCCTTTAATCCGCAGTCTAATGGGATGATCGAACGTTGGCATAGAACGTTCAAGACAGCTGTTGCGCGTAGTTTTAAGCGCGACAGTCGAACTATTTTATAAGAAAAGAAAAACACAATTTTTTTTTTAGCAGCGTGAGCGCTTTAAAACTTTTTTATTCTTTCGCTATATTTTTGCAACTGTAACTAACTGCACAAAGTGAAATGATTTTTCATGCCGGTCAGAGTGGCCTGACATTACGGTTAGTTTTTAGTAAATATTTTGTAAATAATAACATAGTAAATGAACGTTCAAATTTACATATCGCTTCCTCAGTTCAATAATGACGCCAATGTCAATTTTAAAGTTTCGAGCTAACGCGCACAAAAGCTTTAAAGAGTACTAATCTTTGCTGTGTATAAATTTTGTAATTGTATTGCAAATAGTTCCCGCGCTAGACCACTTGCGTCGTTATTGCATTCGCACATTTTTCTAGTTGATGCAGATATTGAAACTTGCTTCACCAAAACTTAATATTTTACAGTTGCGTCATTATTGAACCGGGGAAGCGATATATGCAAATGAGAAGAGAAACTACAAAATAGTAAAGACATATGTATATGTGAACTCCATACCAAGCGTAGGCATTGCTTACTGCTCGGTCGTAATTTTTGGTCGGTAACACTCCTGCACCCGTAAACGAGTTTTCTAGAATTTGTTTACTCTGCTCAGTACCGACATACAATATTGCTATTTTCACGATCGGTCGATGAAGTATGCCTGATTTGGTCGCTACCATAGCAGTTCTGACTTGACCGTCGTTTGCTCTTACAAAATCCACGATTCTTCCCATTGGCCAACTATTTCTAGGTAGGTCTTAGTCTGCAATTACTACAATATCACCAACACATGCCGGGCGTTGTTTCACAAACCATTTGGTACGTCGAGAGATGACTGGTAGATATTCCCGCACCCATCGGTGCCAAAAACGGTCGGCAAACTGCTGAGTCAATTGCCAACATTGCCGCCGACTAAGGGTGTTGCTACCTATTAGCTTGTAGCCATCCGATGACCCAATCAGCAAATGATTCGGAGTGAGAGCCTCATCGTCACTATTTTCCAAGCAAACAAATGTAAGTGGTCGTGCATTTAGTATGAATTCGCCCTCGCTCAGGGCACTCCGTAGACTTTCGTCGGTTAAACTTGTTGATGGTGGTATCTCAAATAGCACATTCTTGACTGATCGCACGAGCTTTTGCCATGCGCCTCCCATATGAGGGTACCTGGTTGATTAAATCTCCACTTTACTTCATCGAAAGGAGATACTACAGCAGCCCAATCCGTGTCTTTGAGATTTTCGCAGATGATCTTCTCTGACGCTTTAAAATTGGTGCCATTGTCCGAGAATATCTCCCTTGGATACCCGCGCCGAGATACAAAATTACGTATTGCCATGATACAAGAACTGGTATCTAAACTATGAGCGACTCGAATATGTACAGCTCTTAACGTTAAACACATGAATATAACGCCCACCTTTTTCTCGCCTTCTACCGACGGCGACGAATATGGGACCAAAATAATCAATACAAACATATGTGAAGGGCCTCTCAAATGCAGCGATCCTTGCAGCTGGCAGTGTTGCCATTTGTGGCGGTTGTGGCATGGTATTAGGTTTTTACATTTTTGACATTCCCAACGTACTTTCTTATACAACACTCTCAGTCGGTTTATAAAGTACATACCACGAATCTTGTTAATTACTGTCTCATGCATCTGGTGATGACATTTTTCGTGGGCCCACCGAACGATTAAGAAAGTTATATGATAAGAGTTCGGCAGCACTGCTACGTCTTCGTGGTTATTTAAGTGTTCTGTTCGGCTCTTGCATCGTATTATGCTGTCCGTGTCTAGATAAACATTCAGGGTAAAGAGTTTGCTTGATTTTTCAATTGTCTTACCGCTATGATAATCTATGGACTAGGTTAAAAGCAGGTGTCTGCTTTATATGCAATATGTAGTGTTTTTCTTCCGAGTCGTCACCCTCCTCGTGGGTTAATTCTTCGCACTGCGACCAAGCTTCCGCATTCGACATTAAAAATGCCGGTCCGGTATACCATAAGTGGTAGTTATGAAGTCCAGTTATTTTCGTAGCTAAATCAGCTGGATTATACTTCGAAGGAACCCATAACCATCGACTTACATTTGATGCCTCTTGAATTTCGCCTATTCTGTGCATGACGAATTGATGGAAGTTTTTAGGATCAATTCGCATCCATCTTAGCACTGTCTTCGAATCAGTCTACCAATATTTATATATTATGCCAATACGTTGTGCCTTGCTTACCATGTTCCCAAGTGTAATGCCCGCTACCGCTGCCTGTAACTCCAACCTGGGTATCGATAATGGTTTTAGTGCCGCGACTTTAGACTTGCCGGCCACGAGAGTAACCTCAACGCCGTTTCCCTTGGATACACGTAAGTAGCAAACTGCAGCGTACGAATTTTTGCCAGCATCGACAAACGTGTGAAGCTGAACGTCTTCAGCGTCTTTCAGCAATAACGAATAACATCGAGGTATTTCGGCAGCTGTTATTAATGGCATAAGGGACTTCCATTGGTTCCATTTGTTGATTTGATTACCACGCAGCGGGTCGTCCCACGCGATTCCAGAACGCCATACATCTTGCATCAAGATTTTCAACCCCACGGTGTAGCAACAAACAAATCCGAGAGGGTCGAATATCGACATTAGAACTTGGAGCGCCTCTATTTTCGTAGGTATGATCCGTTCGTTAACCACGTCTCGTCGAAGTCTTGCAAATCTGCAAATATATTTAAAATTATCGCATATGGGATCCCAAAACATACCGAGAATTTTCGTAGTTGATCAGACATTCCTTAACGGACTGAATTGAGCTCGGATCATTTTCGAGCTGCTCTACGACGAATTTTGAATTCGAAGACCAGCCACGTAAATTAAAGCCAGCGGCCTTGTCAGTACAGTCGAACTATTTTATAAGAAAAGAAGAACACAATTTTTTTAGCAGCGTGAGCGCTTTAAAACTTTTTTATTCTTTCGCTATATTTTTGCAACTGTAACTAACTGCACAAAGTGAAATGATTTTTCATGCCGGTCAGAGTGGCCTGATATTATGGTTAGTTTTTAGCAAATATTTAGTAAATAATAACATAGTAAATGAACGTTCAAGTTTACATATCGCTTCCCCAGTTCAATAATGACGCCAATGTCAATTTTAAAGTTTCGAGGTAACGCGCACAAAAGCTTTAAAGAGTACTAATCTTTGCTGTGTATAAATTTTATAATTGTATTACAAATAGTTTCCGCGCTAGACCACTTGCGTCGTTATTGCATTCGCACATTTTTCTAGTTGATGCAGATATTGAAACTTGCTTCACCAAAACTTAATATTTTACAATTGCGTCATTATTTAACCGGGGAAGCGATATAAGCAAATGAGAAGGAAACTACAAAATAGTAAAACATATGTATATGTGAACTCCATACCAAGCGTAGGCATTGCTTACTGCTCGGTCGTAATTTTTTGTCGGTAACACTCCTGCACCCGTAAACGAGTTTTCTAGAATTTGTTTACTCTGCTCAGTACCGACATCCAATATTGCTATTTTCACGATCGGTCGATGAAGTATGCCTGATTTGGTCACTACCATAGCACTTCTGACTTGACCGTCGTTTGCTCTTACAAAATCCACGATTCTTCCCATTGGCCAACTATTTCTCGGTAGGTCTTAGTCTGCAATTACTACAATATCACCAACACATGCCGGGCGTTGTTTCACAAACCATTTGGTACGTCGAGAGATGACTGGTAGATATTCCCGCACCCATCGGTGCCAAAAACGGTCGGCAAACTGCTGAGTCAATTGCCAACATTGCCGCCGACTAAGGGTGTTGCTACCTATTAGCTTGTAGCCATCCGATGACCCAATCAGCAAATGATTCGGAGTGAGAGCCTCATCGTCACTATTTTCCAAGCAAACAAATGTAAGTGGTCGTGCATTTAGTATGAATTCGCCCTCGCTCAGGGCACTCCGTAGACTTTCGTCGGTTAAACTTGTTGATGGTGGTATCTCAAATAGCACATTCTTGACTGATCGCACGAGCTTTTGCCATGCGCCTCCCATATGAGGGTACCTGGTTGATTAAATCTCCACTTTACTTCATCGAAAGGAGATACTACAGCAGCCCAATCCGTGTCTTTGAGATTTTCGCAGATGATCTTCTCTGACGCTTTAAAATTGGTGCCATTGTCCGAGAATATCTCCCTTGGATACCCGCGCCGAGATACAAAATTACGTATTGCCATGATACAAGAACTGGTATCTAAACTATGAGCGACTCGAATATGTACAGCTCTTAACGTTAAACACATGAATATAACGCCCACCTTTTTCTCGCCTTCTACCGACGGCGACGAATATGGGACCAAAATAATCAATACAAACATATGTGAAGGGCCTCTCAAATGCAGCGATCCTTGCAGCTGGCAGTGTTGCCATTTGTGGCGGTTGTGGCATGGTATTAGGTTTTTACATTTTTGACATTCCCAACGTACTTTCTTATACAACACTCTCAGTCGGTTTATAAAGTACATACCACGAATCTTGTTAATTACTGTCTCATGCATCTGGTGATGACATTTTTCGTGGGCCCACCGAACGATTAAGAAAGTTATATGATAAGAGTTCGGCAGCACTGCTACGTCTTCGTGGTTATTTAAGTGTTCTGTTCGGCTCTTGCATCGTATTATGCTGTCCGTGTCTAGATAAACATTCAGGGTAAAGAGTTTGCTTGATTTTTCAATTGTCTTACCGCTATGATAATCTATGGACTAGGTTAAAAGCAGGTGTCTGCTTTATATGCAATATGTAGTGTTTTTCTTCCGAGTCGTCACCCTCCTCGTGGGTTAATTCTTCGCACTGCGACCAAGCTTCCGCATTCGACATTAAAAATGCCGGTCCGGTATACCATAAGTGGTAGTTATGAAGTCCAGTTATTTTCGTAGCTAAATCAGCTGGATTATACTTCGAAGGAACCCATAACCATCGACTTACATTTGATGCCTCTTGAATTTCGCCTATTCTGTGCATGACGAATTGATGGAAGTTTTTAGGATCAATTCGCATCCATCTTAGCACTGTCTTCGAATCAGTCTACCAATATTTATATATTATGCCAATACGTTGTGCCTTGCTTACCATGTTCCCAAGTGTAATGCCCGCTACCGCTGCCTGTAACTCCAACCTGGGTATCGATAATGGTTTTAGTGCCGCGACTTTAGACTTGCCGGCCACGAGAGTAACCTCAACGCCGTTTCCCTTGGATACACGTAAGTAGCAAACTGCAGCGTACGAATTTTTGCCAGCATCGACAAACGTGTGAAGCTGAACGTCTTCAGCGTCTTTCAGCAATAACGAATAACATCGAGGTATTTCGGCAGCTGTTATTAATGGCATAAGGGACTTCCATTGGTTCCATTTGTTGATTTGATTACCACGCAGCGGGTCGTCCCACGCGATTCCAGAACGCCATACATCTTGCATCAAGATTTTCAACCCCACGGTGTAGCAACAAACAAATCCGAGAGGGTCGAATATCGACATTAGAACTTGGAGCGCCTCTATTTTCGTAGGTATGATCCGTTCGTTAACCACGTCTCGTCGAAGTCTTGCAAATCTGCAAATATATTTAAAATTATCGCATATGGGATCCCAAAACATACCGAGAATTTTCGTAGTTGATCAGACATTCCTTAACGGACTGAATTGAGCTCGGATCATTTTCGAGCTGCTCTACGACGAATTTTGAATTCGAAGACCAGCCACGTAAATTAAAGCCAGCGGCCTTGTCAGTACAGTCGAACTATTTTATAAGAAAAGAAGAACACAATTTTTTTAGCAGCGTGAGCGCTTTAAAACTTTTTTATTCTTTCGCTATATTTTTGCAACTGTAACTAACTGCACAAAGTGAAATGATTTTTCATGCCGGTCAGAGTGGCCTGATATTATGGTTAGTTTTTAGCAAATATTTAGTAAATAATAACATAGTAAATGAACGTTCAAGTTTACATATCGCTTCCCCAGTTCAATAATGACGCCAATGTCAATTTTAAAGTTTCGAGGTAACGCGCACAAAAGCTTTAAAGAGTACTAATCTTTGCTGTGTATAAATTTTATAATTGTATTACAAATAGTTTCCGCGCTAGACCACTTGCGTCGTTATTGCATTCGCACATTTTTCTAGTTGATGCAGATATTGAAACTTGCTTCACCAAAACTTAATATTTTACAATTGCGTCATTATTTAACCGGGGAAGCGATATAAGCAAATGAGAAGGAAACTACAAAATAGTAAAACATATGTATATGTGAACTCCATACCAAGCGTAGGCATTGCTTACTGCTCGGTCGTAATTTTTTGTCGGTAACACTCCTGCACCCGTAAACGAGTTTTCTAGAATTTGTTTACTCTGCTCAGTACCGACATCCAATATTGCTATTTTCACGATCGGTCGATGAAGTATGCCTGATTTGGTCACTACCATAGCACTTCTGACTTGACCGTCGTTTGCTCTTACAAAATCCACGATTCTTCCCATTGGCCAACTATTTCTCGGTAGGTCTTAGTCTGCAATTACTACAATATCACCAACACATGCCGGGCGTTGTTTCACAAACCATTTGGTACGTCGAGAGATGACTGGTAGATATTCCCGCACCCATCGGTGCCAAAAACGGTCGACAAACTGCTGAGTCAATTGCCAACATTGCCGCCGACTAAGGGTGTTGCTACCTATTAGCTTGTAGCCATCCGATGACCCAATCAGCAAATGATTCGGAGTGAGAGCCTCATCGTCACTATTTTCCAAGCAAACAAATGTAAGCGGTCGTGCTTTTACTATGAATTCGCCCTCGCTCAGGCCACTCCGTAGACTTTCGTCGGTTAAACTTGTTGACGGTGGTATCTCAAATAGCACATTCTTGACTGATCGCACGAGCTTTAGCCATGCGCCTCCCATATGAGGGGTACCTGGTTGATTAAATCTCCACTTTACTTCATCGAAAGGAGATACAACAGCAGCCCAATCCGTGTCTTTGAGATTTTCGCAGATGATCTTCTCTGACGCTTTAAAATTGGTGCCATTGTCCGAGAATATCTCCCTTGGATACCCGCGCCGAGATACAAAATTACGTATTGCCATGATACAAGAACTGGTATCTAAACTATGAGCGACTTGAATGTGTACAGCTCGTAACGTTAAACACGTGAATATAACGCCCACTTTTTTCTCGCCTTCTACCGACAGCGACGAATAAGGGACCAAAATAATCAATACAAACATATGTGAAGGGCCTCTCAAATGCAGCGATCCTTGCAGCTGGCAGTGTTGCCATTTGTGGCGGTTGTGGCATGGTATTCGGTTTTTACATTTTTGACATTCCCAACGTACCTTCTTATACAACACTCTCAGTCGGTTTATAAAGTACATACCACGAATCTTGATAATTACTGTCTCATGCATCTGGTGATGACATTTTTCGTGGGCCCAACGAACGATTAAGAAAGTTATATGATAAGAGTTCGGCAGCACTGCTACGTCTTCGTGGTTATTTAAGTGTTCTGTTCGGCTCTTGCATCTTTTTTGTGCTGTCCGTGTCTAGATAAACATTCAGGGTAAAGAGTTTGCTAGATTTTTCAATTATCTTACCGCTTTTGAGACAGCATATCTCTTCACGATAATCTATGGACTGAGCATACCTGATTAGGATACCTTGGGCTCGCTTAATCATATCAAAATCGATTGCTGTTTTTCGCTGTTTTGCTTGCACAACTGAGTATAAGCGGTCGATGTATAATAAGAACGTAGCCACAGCTCGATATAAACGTTTCCAGCTTGAGAAATGCTCCACGTTGAGCAGTAAGTTAAAAGCAGGTGTCTGCTTCATATGCAATATGTAGTGTTTTTCTTCCGAGTCGTCACCCTCCTGGGGGGTTAATTCTTCGCACTGCGACCAAGCTTCCGCATTCGACATTAAAAATGCCGGTCCGGTATACCATAAGTGGTAGTCATGAAGTCCAGTTATTTTCGTAGCTAAATCGGCTGGATTATACTTCGAAGGAACCCATAACCATCGACTTACGTTTGATGCCTCTTGAATGTCGCCTATTTTGTGCATGACGAATTGACGGAAGTTTTTAGGATCAATTCGCATCCATCTTAGCACCGTCTTCGAATCAGTCTACCAATATTTAGATCTTATGCCAATACGTTGTGCCTTGCTTACCATGTTCCCAAGTGTAATGCCCGCTACCGCTGCCTGTAACTCCAACCTGGGTATCGATAATGGTTTTAGTGGCGAGACTTTAGACTTGCCGGCCACGAGAGTAACCTCAACGCCGTTTCCCTTGGATACGCGTAAGTAGCAAACTGCAGCGTACGAATTTTCGCCAGCATCGACAAACGTGTGAAGCTGAACGTCTTCAGCGTCTTTCAGCAATAACGAATAACATCGAGGTATTTCGGCAGCTGTTATTAATGGCATAAGGGACTTCCATTGGTTCCATTTGTTGATTTGATTACCACGCAGCGGGTCGTCCCACGCGATTCCATAACCCCACACATCTTGCATCAAAATTTTCAACCCCACGGTGTAGTAACAAACAAATCCGAGAGGGTCGACATTAGAACTTGGAGCGCCTCTCTTTTCGTAGGTATGATCCGTTCGCTAACGACGTCTCGTCGAAGTCTTGCAAATCTGAAAATATATTTAAAATTATCGCATATGGGATCCCAAAACATACCGAGAATTTTCGTAGTTGATCCCCATTCCTTAACGGACTGAATTGAGCTCGGATCATTTTCGAGCTGCTCTACGACGAATTTAGAATTCGAAGACCAGCCACGTAAATTAAAGCCAGCGGCCTTGTAAATTCGTTTTACTTGTTGAGCTAACTCTAGCGCGGAGCGATCATCGTCTCCTAGTCGATATAATAATCTACGTAATGATTTCTCTTAACGGCTTCTGCGGCACGAGGAAGTTCGTGCTTAAAATCATCAGCGTTCCTGTCGCGTATGTAGTGAGCAATAATTGGCGCGCAATTTAGGCCGAAAGTCAGCGCCTTCATGACGTAAATGCTTGGCTGCTGAGGATCATCGCCGTCGTCGCACCACAAAAATCGCTGAGCGTGCATGTCACTGTCCTGAACGTTGATGCGGGGAAACATCTGCCCAATATCGCCACATATAGCAACTCTACCCACTCTGAAAGACAATAACATAGTAACAAGTGGGTTAAGTACGTCTGGGCCACTCAGAAGGAAATCGTTGAGTGAAGCTCCGTTCACCCTCGCTGCAGCATCCCACACCATTCGAAGCTTACCAGGCTTATTTGGATTTTTTACAACGAAGATAGGCAGGTACCATATTTTATCTTTTGCAACAGTAGTATCTGTCTGGGAAAGCTTTATTGCGTAACCGTTTGAAAGTAAGTTATTGATTTCAGCTTGGATATTTGATTTTAGCACGGAATCTTTAACGAATTTTCTTTGCAAACATAGTAATCGCTTCAAGGCATAAGCATAGATATCTGGTAGCGATACTTCTGAGTTTCGCCATGGCAACCCAACTTCGAAGTGATTGTCGACCCTTCGACAAGTATTGCTCACAATACTTACGGCTTTAGTATCCTCCTCCGATAGCAGTTGAGTAGGTTTCAATGACTCTAATGAGAAGTATTCTTTCACACTCTCGTGTAACTCGTCGTATTTTTTTTGAAAATCGCACGTGCGCAGGCTTAGTCGATATTCGCCAGTTTGTCTTGAATTACACCCTTGAAATGTCCATCCCAAACGCGTCTTTGACGCCATGGGTTGGAACTATGTTCCTTCCGTGGTTTTGAGAGGAATTGCCAATTTCCAGTTGTCGACCCCATTAAAAATGAGGGCTTCACATTCATGCATGATACAATTGGCAATCCTGCTAAATGTGGATATTGGCGCACCATCGCGGATGCATCGATTGACTGAGCTGGAAGATCCAGATCGTCGACAGTGTGTATATTTTTCAAAGTATACTTTCTTTCATTATTCACACTGGAAATTTCTACAGCAGTCCTTACAGAATTTTCTTCAACACGAATTGCGCTGCCTGTCCACCTCAGACAAATACGGTCTCGTTCACCTTCCAGACCAAGTTCATTTAAGATTCTCTTTTCCATTAGCCTCACGGATGAACCTTCGTCTAAGAATGTGAATGTTTCCACTACTTTATTTTTTTTGAATAAATTTGAACTATAATGATTCTGAAGAGTGGTTGCATTCGTTCGCGATCACTGCTGTGTGCATTTACCTGTCCGTCAGACGGTTTATTCACGTTTGTACTCACGGCACTGGGTCTATCGTGACTACATTTATGTAGTAACTGATGGTCTTTTATAGTGCAGCCACTTACTCCACAAACCTTACTTAAAGTACATTTGCGTCTATGGGGACTCAAGCATTGGCGGCATAGACTCTTTGCTTTCACTTCCTCCCACTTACGCTGAAGTGGTAGACTTCTAACAACGTCGCATTGAGTCACTTTGTGGGCAGAGCTTTTGCATATTATACATTGTTTACCCTTTGGTACATTAAGAGTTGTTATAGGATGCGACGGGTTTGCGTCAATTGTGTGCGTGTTGACCTTAGCATTGGTTTTGGTTGGTGCAAGAGAGACGACAGTACTGGCTGCTTTGGCCAGATTGTATAGCCAGTCGCTGAACTGTTGCACGGCGGGAATTGAGTCGTCTTTTGGTTGGACTGCCTAACTCAACTTTTGGCAATTGGGGAGCTTGTCAACTAACTCCTTTACTAGCAGCGGGTTATGCATATGCGCATGCATTTGGCAACCTTCCATTGTGGCGCAAATGTTTCTGACACAAAGTGCAAATTCAATAAGGCCTTCCAGCTTATCTTTGAGTGCTGGCAAAGCTCGAGCTTTACTAATTGCGCGCTCAAGGATATGCTCAGGTCTACCAAAACTCAATCTAAGGGTGTTTATGATCTCGGGAACCATGGCTGGTAAAAATAATTTACTTTTCACCATCTCTCGCGCCTTACCTTTTAGACTCGCTTGCAATGTAATTGAATTTTCAGCATCGTTGTATCCTGCAACATTGGTGCTGTTTTCGAAGCTGCTAATAAACAGCGGCCATTTTCGGGGTCGCCGTTGAAGACCGGAAGCTGTTTGGGGATAGCCTGCCTTGCTGCTAGCTGTCCAGGTGTAGGCCCGTTGATGGGCAGTAAACTCTAAGCTTTTGGAGAAGGCGACTCAGCACATTGCGAAAGAATTTTATATTTGTTATCTAAGTATAACTGCTGAATTTTCATTTCTTCTTCCAGTCCTTCAAGCTCCAGATTGCTACACATTTCGGTGTATAACGGCACCAGCAGGCATTAAGACGTTCGCATATCTACCTGCCGCTTGGATGGAAATGCTTGCTGGTTGTACGGTATACCAGTTGCAAAGATGGCGGCGCTGGTCGATGCGGATTGTAGCGCCTGCGTTAACAGCACTGCTTGATTATGCTGTGACGACAGCATCGAACTAGATGGCCAAAATTCCAGTTTGTATGACCCAAGGTGGAGAACGTCGTAGACACTGATGTTCGAGTGTAACCAGCGGTGATGGTAGAAATTACTGGGGTAGATGTTGACATTAGTGGCGGATTAGCCCTTGATTCCGGTGTACTTGCTGTTGTTGGCAACTGTGAAAAATGCACTTGCGGGTTACCTTGCTCGGTAGTTGGCGATGATGAGGAAACGGGTGGCGCGTTGGTGGCTGGTGAATGGGTCTGGCAGTTTTCACAACTCCAGCTTACGTTAACCACATTGCTATCACTCCGACACAGTGAAAATTGTACCAGGCGTCGCAGGAGTCAAACTTGGCCATACTCTCTGTTTTTTATTGCCTGTTGCTTGTTTTCCTTCATTTACCATGATAGAATTTAATAAAGAGTCGGTTCACGAATTTTATAAACGTAAAAGAAAAAAGTTTTAAAGTTAAATATTTAGTAAATAATAACATAGTAAATGAATGTTCAAGTTTACATATATGCAAATGAGAAGAGAAACTACAAAATAGTAAAGATATACTTATGTATATGTGAAACATATATACACAAGCCAGAACTCCATACCAAGCGACTTAGGCATTGCTTACTGCTCGGCCGTAGTTTTTTGTCGGTAAGAGCAGCGATTAATATAGGTGTACAACGACCGGGTGAGAATTTTAAATATTATGTTTTTGCACTACAGGGATGCATCTTCAAGAACTTACGTAGAGAATACCAGCTGTACATAAAACGAAGCGAAGATATCAGCCTTGAGGAGATAGTAAGTTTAGTCGAAAATTTGGAAAATATTTTTTTATTTAATAACAAGAAGTCCAGAAGAACGATACAGCGCCTACAGGTGGAAGAGAAAATAAAGCAGAATGGAAGAGAAGTACCACCAGCACAGAGATCAGCGTCCAACAAAGTAACATCGACCCATTGACAGCGTGTAGGCGATGTGGAAGAGGAGGGCATGTTGCATACGGTTTCCGTGGAGCCAGAGTCGAATTCCTTTGAACATGTGGTAAGTTAGTTAGGTACTTACACGTGATTGTTGTCGCAAATCACAGGAAAACGATCAGAGACCACATTGGCACGTGGGATATGGTGTTCCGGAAAGTAACTTGGACGGCGGCTCGAGGGATTGTTTGACACCATCAGATCGTATGAAAACGTGTGAACATTGCTTAAACGAAACAGGTTTTCTTTAGCTTAGTGCAATGTCGGAGTTGGTCGTATCTGTTGTATGTGTAATCGAAGAAAATTGGGAAACGTTTCGGATCCTATATCTGGTTCAACATTGTCAAAAATTCGTTGGGCAATCTTAGTGGAGCTCCATACAACATCTCGGCGGTTGATGCTTGCAGGAAATCCTTACACTTCACGCGGCAGCCGGTTCTATGTTTTCCCAACCAAGGGCTGTCATATCAGTGTAACTCCATTGAATTTGTTGCGTCCCTCCAACAAATTGTCATTCCCAGAGCAGCTCCTTGCAGCTGGACTTCTCCATACTCTCCTGCTCCCGGAAGGTATTGAACCTAACCCCGGTCCTAGGTTGTAGTTCTACCTCATATATCGTAAAAGGATTTACCTCACACGGTCATAATTCTGCCAGTGTTCACGTGTGAAAGATGGCTGCACCGTTTGGATTATTCTGGGTTAGAACCCAACTTTCGTTGTCCACTAAATTTCTACAAAACTTGTGTGGCTCCCTGCTGTTCACTTCCAAGGACGTCCCGCAGTTCATGCTCAAGCGTACACCGTCCACCTTCTAGCAGCAACGCTGCCCAATAGGCCACATCAACTGTCCGATGCTGTTCGCGCCAAACGGTGCCTCCAGCTAACGTGGCCAACGCATCGTTACAATCTACGTAGCATGTAACGGGTTAATCCATAGGGAAGATCGTACAAGGGGAAATGGTGGTGGCCTTGCCTTTAACACTCATCACACCGTGCAATATAGTTTATTTCACAACATCAAAGTCCCGTCACATAAAAAGTTTTGTATATAGATGCGTTTAACTCAATCTCATGCATTATGAATAAATTCAGCGTATTTTTATGGAGACGGGCAGCTTGAGTGACATTGGCGCCATCTGACATGAAAATGTAGCCAACTTCCAAAGAAGAATTTGAAATTTGCTTTGCCTAAGGGTACTTTCCCACTCGTTGGTAACTTTTCTAACATTTTCTACAGTTAAAAACTGCAATATAACAAATCAATAGGACACGAAATATGTTGGCAAGTAAGTTTCTTGTACAGTGAGAATGTTTAAATGAATTGGCAAGGCGAAATAAACTTCAGTTGCTAAGTCTGAAATTTCTTCATATTTCCAAACGTAACATCTTGCGTGATTATGGCGATGTTACTGGCATGCATAGGATTGCATTGATCGCATTTATATTTAATGGCAGTCGATGGCTACTTTAGCATCTGACCACTTAATCCTTTCAATACAGCGACCTTCTAGTTTTATCTGAAAAGCGGAGTAATTTCATAAAATATAGCTGGGAAGGCTACACAACCTTCACAAACCAATTGTTTGCTGCTCTCCCCGTTCCGACTGATGTCCGACAAGGCGAGCGTGCGTTCCGCGAGGTCATCGCATCAGCATTTGCAGGCTCTACTCCGGCCGGTAGAATAGCTCCAAACTTAGCAAGAGAACGTGACCTGCGATTGTATTCAGTATGTGTGAGATTTGAAATGTACTTTTTTTCATACAAATTATATGAATGGCGGGCAGCGTGATGTGATCGTCGTGCTTCGCTTGCCACACCGTATGCCCTGGGTTCGCACCCCGGGCAAAGCAACATCAAAATTTTAGAAATACTGTTTAGGCCACAGGCATAAATATAAACACTGTGAATTCCTTTTTTTTATTAATATGAAACCTTTTTGGTGTTTTTATTTTCTTCCCCTTTTTTCGCCTTAACTAATCTTTAACAAATACGTGGGTGCGCGCCGTTGCCACCACGCATTTGTCCATGGTCCTTCGAGCCGGATTCTCATTTCGTACATAATTACAGCCATGAGTTTCAAGATCACGGGAAATATCGAAATCCCTTTGTGTAGCAGATTTGTGTCACGCCGGTAAGAAGAGCCAATCACCTATAACTACAGTCCACTCCACTCCCTAGGCAACTAATAAGAAGCAGTTTCCACATAACGACCTTTTTGGCAACACCAACATCAACAACACCGACAATCCACAAAAAGTCAATCTACTAATCCGGATCAACAATTTATTGAAAGGTGCGTGGTTTAAAAATATTCCGTGCTAGGTAGGGTTTTCTTTTAATTTCATATTTAATAAAATTTCAAAATAAAAATAACAAATTACAAAGTGATTCTTTATATTAAACAGTGCGAGTGATTTTTTTTTTCTTCGAGAAGTGAGAAATCTTATTTTGTGCAAAAATAGGAAAAGGTGCTTAACGCAGTTATTTAAAGTTTGTGCAACACGCCTTGTGACTATCCGGAACAATCCCCCACCAGCGGTAAGATTTTCCGGACACAGCTCAAGGTAGCACAACACTGCTCTAAAAGGTTAACATAACCTCAAACACCGCTTTGCGCCACTTTTCTATTTTCACCTTTGCAGGATTTATCTGAAAAAATTCATTTAATCCACAGCACAAAAATTCCATTTGTTAAGGTTACTTATTCAGAAACCTGTAAATTTAATTTAGGCGCACATTTAATTAAATAAAATTTTTTCTCACTAACAAATCACTTGCACTTATTTACACGGGCAATACGTTTGCAATTTAGTTTGGTGCTATAGTACAAAGTGCACTTAGTTACGTACACATATATTGTTGTTGTTGTTTGGGTTGCCAAAAATCTTATTTCTTGTTCAATTTGTTTAAAATTGAATTATTTTTATTTTTCACTTGCGGCAATACACAAATCAGTTTTTACTGATCTATTTTTGGTGATATAAAGACACTAATCACTTTAAAGTCTCAATACAGTCTTGGTTAGGCTCTCTAAAAGTCCATAACGAGCGTTTATATATATTGTTTCACTAACACCACTTTTTCACTAGCCATTACTTATTGGCTTACACAATTCGTTAACACAGCTGCATTAGCACATTATTTAACAAATACGTGGTTGTGCACCGTTGCCACCACGCATTTGGACATTCCCTCAAACTACTAGATTTCTTGCAAGCTTCGAGGCCACTTCACCGAGAAATCTCTCTCGAATACATTCCTTCATTCCAGTTCGTTTTCAATCAGTACTCTCTGCAAAGGCAATTAATTAATTAATATTTCAATAAATTTTCATTTAATATAATGGATACCTATATACGCCAAGCAGAGGCAGTGACTGAGTTTGAAAATGACTATCATGATATGACCCCTTCAGACCATACAAAACACGCCCTCTTAGTCCAAAAAGAGGAGTTGAAATCACTATGGGAGAAGGCGAAGCAGACATATGAAGAACTCTTGAGCTCCTCAGAACTGGAGGCAAAAGAGCTGTCGGCCATCAAAAAGAAGCACAAAATTGCATACTTCAGCTTTCTCAAGTGCCAGGCAGCGATGGCTGAACTTTCGGAAAAACTTGAGAAAGCTGAAAAGAAAGAAGAAAGCTCAGGAGACAGGGAATATCGCGTGCGCCTGCCACCGTGTGATACGGACGTTTTCAAAGGAGATTATCTTTCTTGGCCTTCATTTAGAGACATGTTCACTGCTATATATACGTAACAAAAACCTCGAAGCAGTAGAAAAATTATATTATTTAAACCAAAAGACTCAAGGTGAGGCCAAAGAGATAGTTGGGCGATGTCCTTTAACGAAAGACGGTTTCGAAACAGCGTGGAAAAATCTTTGTGATAGATACGAAAATAAACGTATCTTAGTAAACGCCCAATTAAAAATTCTTTTTAGTTTTAAAGCAGTTGAGAGTGAATGCGGTAGCTCTATAAAGAAACTGCAACGTGAAATAAATAATTGCATCTCGGCGCTCCAATTTCATCATATAGACATATCAAAATGGGATGCAATTGTAACATATCTATGTTCCACAAAACTGCCAGAAACCACACTGGCACTCTGGGAACAAACAATTGAAAACAAAACGGAAATTTCAAAATGGGCTGATATGGATAGATTCTTATCCAATCGTTTCCAAACCCTAGAAACCGTGACTGATCTGAGAGGGGATACAGTTTCAAAACCTCAAAGCCACAAGTATCTCGTTCGACAACAGATAAATCTGCTAAAAAATTAGGGTCCTATCAGGCAAGTGCAAGTGTAGCCAAACCTACGTGTAAGATGTGCAAAAGTCCTGCAAATCGAATTTCAAAGTGCGAAAAGTTCTTACGTTTAACAGTCAATAAACGCTTTGAACAAATTAAGAGCGCCGTGGATGTATAAACTGCCTTTCTGCTGGCCATTCGGTAACAAAGTGCACCAGTCAAATGAACTGTGCCACATGTCATTTAAGACATCATACGCTGCTTCATATTTCAAATCAGCCAAAACCAACCAATACTTTAGACACTATCGGAGCATCTACCTCACCGGAAGCTCAAATACGACGCAATGCTGAAAGGGAAAATGCTCCGATTAATAATGTGAACTCATGTTTCGCAAATACAAATAAAGGGGTATTACTAGGGACAGCTCAGTTTAATATTCATTTTAATGGTGTTGACTATTCGGCGAGAGCCCTAATAGACTCGGGATCTGAATGTTCATTCATTACCGAGAAACTAAAGCGCAGAATTAATCTGCCATCCAAAGTCCTGCATGCCCAAGTTTCGGGCATCAACAATACAATGCCTGCACAAGTAAAAGGAGCGTGCAACATACAACTGCGGTCACCAACCGACCCATTAATCGAGATAAATTGACAGGGAATCTTCCAACTTGCCAAATAAACGCAATGACTAGGCAAGCATTCCCTGACTTAGTACTGGCTGACAAACGATTCTTTGTCAATGAGCCAGTCGATCTAATTCTGGGCGGAGACATATACCCCCAAATTATGTTAGGCGGCATTAAGAAAGATGTGCTAAACACATTAATAGCACAGGAAACGGTGTTCGGCTGGATTTTGACAGGCCGGACAGATGCGGTTGATACAAATAAGACTCTAGTTTCATATTTCAACGAGGTCACTTTAGACAAACAACTGGCGGCTTTCTGGGAGATAGAGGAAATTCCAAAGAAGAGGAGCATCAATAACGATGAAACTTACTGTGAGGAGCTATACAAATCCACAACAGTTCGGAACAATGATGGAAAATACGTAGTCTCCTTACCCTTTAGAAAAGAGTTTAACTTAGGCCCCTCATTAAGAAGTGCGTGTTCTCAATTTTATCGCAACGAGACACGACTTGCGAAAAACCCAGCCCTTCAAACGGAATACAAGAGAGTTGTATCCGAATATGAAACCTTAGGACACATGAAACAAATAGGCAATATTTCGCCAGACTCAAATGACTGGTATTTCCTACCTCACCAAGCTGTTATAAAGGAGGGAAGTACAACGACAAAAGTCAGAGGTGTATTTAATGCATCTTGTCCTACCACTAATGGCAAAAGTCTAAATGATGCCTTATATCCAGGTCCGACCTGACAATCCTTATACTACGTTGGCGGCTGTTCAAATACGTATTTAACAGCGACATAGTAAAAATGTACCGCCAAATATGGGTCAATGAAGACCAAACAAAATACCAGCGAATCATATTTCGCAAATGCCCCAAAAACCCAATTAACATTTACGAATTGAAAACGGTAAACTTTGGTGTTAATTGTCCTCCGTATCTTGCGATTCGGACGCTGCACCAACTAGCTGATGACGTGGAGACATCGCATCCAATGGCAGCAGATATCCTGCGAAATTGCATGTACGTTGATGACGTACTCGCCGGTGGACACAGCATCGAAATTGCAATAAAGGCAAGGGACGAAATATCATCGGCATTGCAATCGGCAGGTTTCCCATTGCGAAAATGGACGTCCAACTGCAAGAAAATTCTACAGGGTATACCGAAGCAACACCTATTAAGCGAGGATTTTCTTGAGTTTGAAGACACCAGCATGGTAAAAGCACTCGGTATCAGATGGAACGCTCATTTCGACTACTTCTACTTTGCAGCGAAACCCTTTGATAATAACCCTACTGTAACAAAAAGGTCAATACTGTCTGCGATAGCAAAACTTTTCGACCCTCTTGGCTGGCTGGCACCAGTCGTAATTGTAGCCAAAATTATAATGCAAAATATTTGGTTGGAAGGCACGGGTTGGGACGAAGAGGTATCACCAACTACTCTAGATCGTTGGACCGCATTTATGCAAAAATACGGAAAAATCAACGATATCCGCATACCGCGATGGGTTCATTTTACCCCAAAGGGCAGCGTCGAAATACACGGATTCAGCGATGCATCGGAAAAAGCATATTCCGCCACTGTTTTCCTGAAGGTACAAACGAAGGATCAAGTCTTCACCAACTTGCTGATGGCCAAGACGAGAGTAGCCCCGGTCAAAACTATATCATTGCCACGATTGGAACTCTGCGGCGCAGTCCTACTTGCAGAAATCATAGAGTCGGCCATAGAAAATATGCAACTTTCCAATATTAAAGGGTTACTTTCGGACAGATTCGACGATAGTACTGGCATGGATCCGAAAGCCACCATATTCGTGGTCAACGTTTGTGGCACATCGAATAACGAAAATCATCGACAAAGTTGGAGACAAAGTATGGCGGCATGTAGACTCCGCGTCAAACCCTGCAGATTTGGTGAGCAGAGGCCTCCTCGCTTCGGATCTAATCGGCAATTCTTTGTGGTGGCAGGGACCTTCTTGGTTACAAGAAGACAACGAAAATTGGCCTACACAAGAAGAAGATTACAATACGAATATCGAAGAAAAGAGGGTGAAAGTTCATGCAACATCGGTCGAAAATAACTTTGATATTCTGGATAGGTTTTCCGATCTACCAAGGGCTTTGCGGGTTATATCCTATGTTCTTCGGTTTTTCCAGAATACGCACCCATTAACTAAAGCCTCCTTTAAAAGGGATTCTCATTCGATAGCCTCTGTCGAAATAGAAGAAACCACACGAATCTTGATAACAATATGCCAAAGGCAGCACTATCAAGAAGAATACGCAAATTTGAAGCAGGAAAACCAATAAATGGCAAGAGTGAGATTTTACCCCTGAATCCATACATAGACGAAGAAGGCATCATTCGACTGGGGGCGGACTGGGGCATGCAAAGATATGTCTCATAACGAAAGTCATCCCATTATCCTTCCTTACACTTGCAGGTTATCCAGGCTTATAGTTCAATCCTCTCATGAGACCACCCTGCATGGAGGGAACCAGCTGATGCTACGTCATATCCGCTCTCAGTACTGGATCCCACGCTTTAAAGTCATGATAAGGTCGGTTATCCACAACTGTAAGGTCTGTACTATTTACAGGAAGCGGACGCAAACGCAACTTATGGGGTTCCTTCCGAAAGAGCGCACCACCTTTACTAGGGCCTTCACCAACACTGGGGTAGATTTCGCGGGACCATTCGATATAAAATAATAATGATAGCTGATCTTCTAACCATTGTACAACCGCAAAAATTGAGCTTAATTATCACTTTTGTTGAAGACTATGCCGACGAAGAGACGGAGCCACAACCCTAATGGAAGGCTATATTCTATTCAGTACTATTATTTGTTACGGCAGCTGCACAAACTGTCATTTTGGGACAACACTTTCATCGAATGTTTGTTGTTGGTTTACGTTACGTACAGCGTTAATTAATGCTATTTATCGTAAGGCTTTAGTTATTTCAAATGCTACACGTAAGGAATCAACGGTGGGTGAAATTGTCAATTTGATGGCAGTGGATGACGGTGTGCATTTATGGATTTCACAACATATTCCAATATGATTTAGTCAGCACCTTTACAAATTACATTAGCTATGTATTTCTTATGGTTACAATTGGGACCATCTGTATTAGCGGGGCTTGCTGTTATGATAATTTTAATTCCAATTAATGGTGTTATAGCCAATCGTACTAAAGTCATATCAATATTTGTTTACTTCATTTGTCGTATTTGATATGACTGTAAAAAGAATACCTTATGCGCTGCTGTTGGTACGGTTGGCTCTGGTAAATCGTCGCTGATACAAGCGCAGCTGGGTGAAATGGATAAATTATCTGGACGCGTAAATACGGTTGGTTCTATTGCCTACGTTATTTTAAGACGAAAACCTCCGTTAGCTGTACCTAGCAATAAAAAAATATATAGAGCAATTAATTAATAAAAGATAAATTACGATTTCCTAACCATACTCACCGCCGCGTGTTACAATGAATGACATTTTTTTTTTTTCATTCAGGAAATGGAAAAGCGTAGCAGATGTCAAAATCTCTACATTTAATGCTTGGCTGTCAATCATTATTGCAATACAAACGTTAGGCCTCATGCGCAAGCATCTCGCGCACTACACGTCACGTACTACATGCCGCACTACACGTCATGCACTACACGTCACGCATTACATGCCGCACGACATATCGAGCACAACACGCCACACATATCGCGTATTACATATCTCGACCAATCATTCATTTGGTCGAGATTTAAAATACTTAATTCCACGAATCTCAACATTATCGACAATACACGTCAAAAATAATGTTGAATGGTGGAAGTGCAACTCTGTAATACCTTTTTCAGCCAGGTTTCGAACCGTTCCGTGTGGTGGCAGGCCACTTGTTGTGAAAACAAAGCTCACCACAAATCAAAATAAATCTTTAGGACTACTTCGGCGACATCTACCGACATAAAATAAATTATAAAATGTACTAAAGGCGCTAAAGCACCAGCCACATCACATGGATGCGTGCTAAATCCGTTTTTTCTTCGTTTCTTTGCTCGCATAAGTATTTACTTATGGCCTTTAATTTTTTATTTCAATAAAATGTTTTTTTTTCTCTTGCGAAAATATATGAGAGATAATATTTTTTTTTGGCTTACGCCACCCAAACAACATTCCGCCAACCTCAATTTGGGCATGATCAATGATACCAATATTCTTTCTGATCATGAAGCGTTTCGAAACTCTATTGGCCAAGGCAGAGGGGAGCGCCAAGCGCTTCGACGTCGCCTGCAAGCTCTGCTGTAGAAATCATAGTATGAGGCTCTGCGCTGAGTACAGAAGCAAGTCGCCCGAAGTAAGGTTACGGGCTGTCCTACTACATAAATACTGCCCGAATTGTTTGTCGCCGTTTCATCGCGTTGAGAACTGCAAAAGTAAATATCGCTGCAAACGGTGCCAGCAAAAGCACCACACCACGCTCCATCTAGATGAGCGTCTTTCTGAACCCGATGATGCAACAACCATTGGCGACGACAACCCGTCCGATGACACGTTGTCAATCCACCTAATGGGGCCGACAAAGTCCTGGGCTCATCAGGTGGTGGAGAAAGAAATGGAGGAGGAGAGAGCAAAGGCGGAGGAAGAAAGAGGTAAAACGGAGACAACAAGACCATCAACGGCCAACCATGGGATGCGCAGTTTCCGGCCGCTGTTACAGCATGAAAGAAGCGCGGCTAAAGCAAATAAACGTCGAAACGAACGAGACAACTGGCGGAATCGCGACATCGGACTCCAAGGAGGCCCGACCAAGTCATCCAAACGCGGAAGACAGCAGCGGCGAAAGAAATCAACGCCATACACTTCTGACGCCCTAGATACAAAGGCACTATCGCGTGGTACACCGGAAGGCTTCCGAACCGGCCGGCTGCTCCCAGCCACTCCATCGCCCATCATGCGGTCTTTCGTGCCCATTGCGCCGACGGCCATCATACGCGTCGAATCGCGTGGGCACCTACATCTGGTTCGTGCCATCATTTATCCCTGCGCCGCCAGCACCATCGTCGACGCAAAGCTGGTACGCGATTTGCAGTTGGAGCGCCAAGGACCAGGGCAATGCACCCTCATTCTGCGCGGCAAGTTTGGGTCAACGACTCATGTCACTACCCAAGCCGCCGTGGTCAACGGCCACTATCGGTTGAGTCCGCCATCCAATGTGGATCCAAAGATTGCCGTTCCATTTGAATTCATGCGGCTTGCAGATCCTCAGTTCTACCGCTCATCGCCAGTTCGGCTGACACTCGGCGCTGATCTATACGCCGAACTGATGGTGAGCGGAACGCCAGCAACAACAGTTGGCGGTCTCCTGACCCAACCGACCGTATTCGGACTGGTAGTCTCAGGAGCCTGCCAAAAATAGGAGCGATCCATAAAAACTAAGTAATTACTGCACGGAATTCAAAACCAGGTACGTATATTTAATAACCTCTTTTCTTTTTCTTCACAGGACAACGAGACACGAAGTCCATCGTGCGACGTGCAGTTCTTGCAGTCCGCATCTGCACATCGACATAACGCCTTACTGGACGTGCGATCACGTGTAATTCTTCTTTTTCTTTTCATTTTTTTTCCTTTGTTGGTTACGGCAAGGGGGCCGGTATGTTTAGGCCACAGACCTAAATATATCTCCCCCCCCCCCCCCCCCTCGTAACATAACTTTCTTTGGTTATTCTCCTTCGTTACTACCACCCACATATTCTTGTGATCACTATACACACAGGCATGTGTGAGTGGTAGTACGTATGTATCTTAAATTTTTACCGCTGTGAGCCCGCGTACAGCAACTTTCTTGCCGGGAAACCCAACGAAGGGGCTGTATCGTGGGTTTATCGGCTCATGTGGCAAAGAGTCTCTTTCTCTTTAAATCCAGCAGCCAGCAAAGGTACACGCAATCGCCCGTTCACGTAAGTTATAATTTCCTAAAATATATTTAATATTTTAAACTTTCACAACATTTGTTAACATCCTCCTTAACACTTGTTGTATTTATACACATTGAATAAAAAAACACTGTGAACTACTTTTTTTATTAATACGAAACCTTTTTGGTGTTTTTATTTTCTTCCCCTTTTTTCGCCTTAACTAATCTTTAACAAATACGTGGGTGCGCGCCGTTGCCACCACGCATTTGTCCAGTCTTTTTAGTGAACTCAGTTCTTACCCTAGGCAGTCTTATATTTTTACTACTTCTAGTTTCGTAATTGTGAATCTCACGATTAAAATGTATTTTGTTGCCCTGATACCTCGGAAGTATTCCTAATTTCGCATGATGAATAAATGTCAATTTAAAGTAACTTATGGACTATTTTATACTAAGCGAATTTAACATATTTAACATTGCACTTTTAGGTGTTCTATTCGAACATTTTTAAATTAATTGCATTGCCTAGTTTTGCTGTATTTGAAGTTTTTTATCATTTGCTAATAGTAGAATTGTAGGACAGTAGATAAAATGTGGTTCAATGATGGATCTGTATACTAATATTTTATGACGTTGGTTAATATATTTAAATATTCGGTACATGAAGCCTATTTTCTTTGCAATTTTAGCTTCTAAATTACTTGTATGTTCTCCGAAGTTCAAGTACATATCAATAAAGACTCATAAATACTTCATTTTGTCAACTCTTTGAATTTCACTGTTCCTTTTCAAGACAACATTGCTTGGATAATTGATAACAGTGGTTTCTCGAAAATACCATAAACTTGGTTTTATCCACATTTACTTTCAACTTTCTTAGGCACAGCCATATGTACACGGTTTCCAAATCCTCTTGCATCTTTGACATAGCACAATCCGCATTTCTTTCACTGATGGTAATCAATGCATCATCCGCAAATAAACGAATTTTGCAATGTTTTACAAGCCAACCTAATAAAACCGCAAGCCGTTTTTTTAGCGCACGCAAACAACCGGCGTTTGTTGCCCTAACCAAAATAAGCATGCGTTGTGACAATGTAAAGCATGTGTGCAAACGTCAAATCTAAATGTCACGCAGGACAAAAATTGGAAATTGAGTTAGGTTTTCACGCAGCAAATTCAATTTGGGTTGCTCTCATACAAGATGAATGTGCATGAGACATTTTTGACAGAAAATGACTTGCGTGCATTCATATTAGGTTGGCCTGTTAAGCATGATTTATTATCGTTAGTGTATATTGTAAACAATATTTGTGCCAGTACTGACCCTTCGGTTGGCCAATGTTTACATCAACAACCGATGAAATTGAATTTCCCATTATGGTTCTAACTTCGGAACCCTTCCAACTTTTTCCCCTTATACCGATTTTAAAGTGACATCCAACAGAATATCTCTATCAAATATTTCGAAAGCTCGTTTTAAGTCTAGGAAGACCGATAACACAACTTGTTTGTCACTGATATCCTCTTTCCATTCTGCAATTACCATATTCAGTGCTGTTTCACAAGAATGACTTTTCCTAAACCCAGATTGCTCAGGTATAATTACATCGTGTTTTTCTAAGTATGCTATTAGTTGATTTTTAACCACTGTTTCCATTAATTTTTCATCTGCAGGTAACGTGTTGATTGGACGTAGTTCCTCCGGCTTTACTGCATTTTTAACTTTTTCCACAGGTATTATTGTAGATATTTTCCAAAAATTAGGAACAATGCTGTTATTTAATGAACCGTTTATGAATTCTTTGTAAAAGTGAGCAGTGTATTTCATGGCATCTTTAAATACACCTTCCGACAAAAGCTTTTTCCCGCCATATTTGTTTTTAAATTTCTTAGTGATATTTATTATATCATATAATACTATGTCTGTGAATTCAAACGAATCAATTTGGTTATTTACGCTTATTTCGGCAGCATAAGGAATTATTTCAATACTTTCATTAATTTCGACTATGCCTTAACAAATTGTTCAGGGCATTGGCTATATCACATTCCTTCTCAATGCATTCATCATTAATTATTATTTTGGTTATGTCTTTTTTGTTGTCAGTCATCTCTGCGAGATCCTTCAAACATTTCCACATCCGTTTTGCAATAAGCAAACAGAAAAAGATACAATCAAAGCGAAACAAACGTAAGCACGCACCAATTAAAAAATGCAACCGGTCGCTTTTAGCAGTTTCCAACGAATGAATCGTCTTTATTATCTCAAAATGGTGTCGTCGTGAAAAACAAACAGTTCTTAATGTTATACTTGACATATCATTTTGTACTTTTGGCAATGCCAACGTTAATCTATTACATCTTGATATTACATTAACCCTATTCGTACTACTACAACTCGGCCATCCTGCAAAATAGAATTCTCTGATTCTAGACCGAGTAAACAAAGTATTAAGTACATATGTATTTAGAACATGAAACATGAGGGGGACTCATGAAAGCATATAAACTTATAAGGTGTAAAATTATACCCATTTACACACGCTGTTATATGAACGCACCTAGTAATAGGGGGACTCATGTAACCGTATAAATGCCTTATAAAGTGTGTAAACGTATAAATTTATCTAGTGCGTAAACGAACTGTCAAATTTTGTATGAAAACTTATTTACACAATTTGTATAAATTTACGCGCACATTTCACTGTGTAAACGCGGTAAACTCAAAGGAATGCAACCTTGCAGACATTACAGCAGGCATTTTCATCAGAAATCTCCAACATCAGAAAGTCATTTATAAGAATATCTTAGTAAAGGCGTTTTAGTTTTGATTTTTCACTTAATCTTGGCATTTTTTAATTTGTATAACAATCAAAAAATTTTCGTTTGGTAATAATACAGCTGATAAAAAATCAAGTTTATCAAGAGTATTTCTAGGTGCGTTCATATAACAGCGTGTGTAAATGGATATAATTTTACACCTTATAAGTTTATATGCTTTCATGAGTCCCCCTAATATTCTTGATATACTTGATTATTTATCAGCTGTATTATTGCCAAACAAAATTTTTTTGATTGTTATACAAATTAAAAAATGCCAAGATTAAGTGAAAAATCAAAACTAAAACATCTTTACTTGCCGATGTTGGAGATTTCTGATGAAAATGCCTGCTTTGATGTCTGCAAGGTTGCATTCCTTAGAGTTTACCGCGTTTATAAAATGAAATACGAGCGTAAATTTATACAAATTGTGTAAATGATTTTCCATACAAAATTTGACAGCTCGTTTACGCACTAGATAAATTTATACGTTTACACGCTTTATAAGGCATTTATAAGGTTACATGAGTCCCCATATTGAAAACTTATGAATATAAAGAAATGCGTGCGTTTCTTGTCTCTTTTTTTTTTTAAATACATGGAATACATGTACATACATATACAACATAATGGTACATTAAAATTTTATAGACAAACATAAGCATGCGTTTATGTTATTTACAGGTTTTTTTTTTTTAATTTTTTTATTTTTTTTCTTTACAATTAAGCCATGGTTTTATATTCGATACAGCCCACACTCCTTTATAGGGAATTTGGATTTATTGAAAGCCCGCTACATCTTCTACTTCATAGCGGTCGTTCTCCAACACCCTAGTTATTTTATATGGTCCCTTGAACTTTGGTATAAGTTTGCTTGATGCTCCTACTTGTAAACTAACGTTACAAATCATTACGTAGTCTCCTGGGTCGAATTTTCGTGGCCTCTGCCGAATAGCATCTGCATACTCCTTATTGTAGGATTGGGCTTTGTTCTGACCTATTTCTGCTCTATTTCTAATATTTTCTATGTCCCTATATTCTGACGGTAGGGGGGTTTCTAACACATTTTCTCTAACCGTATCTATAACTTTACCTCTTTGCATTATCCCGAACAATAGCGCACTAGGGCATTCTTTAGTTGCCTTATGTATTGTATTATTCATTGATTGTTCCACTGACTCCAAGACCTTCTCCCAACTAAAAGTCGCAGGGGCGTTTCTTAACCCAAAGGGCATCCTTAGGAATTCGAAATGGCCCAATGGTGTTGTGAATGCCGTATATTTCACAGAGTTTCCCTCAACGAAAAACATGGAAAAACCCGTCCTTAAAATCTAGTTTCGTGAACAACTTTTTATTTACTAGCCTATCTAGTAGTAGATCGTCTATCTGCGGAATGGGGTAGCTATCCTTTCCAGTAACCTTGTTCAATTTCCTATAGTCAACGCACATTCGAAGTTCTCCCGTCTTCTTCTTGACTAGTACTATTGGTGAAACAAACTCCGATTCGCTGGGGCGAATATAACCTTTTTTTAAATATTCATCTATAATTTTTTGTAATTCTGCCTTTCCGTTATAAGAAAGTCTTCTAGGCAAACAACTAAACGGCTTATTGTCTTCTAGTACTAACCTAATTTCTTTTCTAAATTTTGGTTCGACTGGCCTACTTGTATGTAAGAATTCACTACAGAACAACGCTTGAAGGGATTTATTATCTCTGTGGCTGACGTCTTCACCTACTTTTAATTCAGTCTCATTCACTTCGTGCATATCTATGGCTAAAATTTCCTTATCTTTATTATTCGCATGACCATTGTTTTCGTCGCTAACCGTTGATGTATGGCTTTCAACACCCTCGACTTCGCTTAACTTAGAATATTCTACACCTTTTATGATAAATTTAGCTTTACTATCATTCAAAAAATGTCTGCCTAATATGGCTGAATAACAATCATTTCCGTAAATATACTTTTATTTGCAAACTTAACATGACAATTCACTTTTCCAAAAGTTTTTAGTATAGACTTATTACATCCAAAATATGTTTCTTTCACAACACTTGACGGGACGATACTCTTTTTTATTAAACTGACTGGGCTTCCCGAATCTAACAGGCACTCTATATTTAAGTTAACGTTAGGTTTTTCTACAATATCTATATTAAGTACACTTACATAGTTATTTTTCGACTGCTTTTTGTTGCAGGCCGAAGCAAATTTACCACTTTCACCGCATACGAAGCACGTTCCCGTTTCCCGCCTAGGTTTTGGGCAATCTTTTGACAAATGTCCGAAACCGTTGCAATTATAGCATTTCGTTCTTTCCTGATTTGTTGGTTTGCGCTGACGTAGTTCGACTGTGCGGAAAGATACTAGTTCATTTGCTGTTTTGCAATTTAAAATTTTTGCATGTACTTGAAGCTGCCAATCTGGTATACCATCAATTAGGTGTTCGACAAATTCTTTATCGCTAAGGCTAAATGAACTGCTCAGCAGGCGTTTTTCGTTTACGTAGCATAAAAATGTTTCACCGACTTTCCAGTGGCGTTTTTCGAACTTACGGCGTGCGTCAAGCGTACTTACTTTATTGGCGAAAACTGCTGACATCTCGTCAAGTGTCTCGTGCGTAGTTTTGGTAAACAATTTGTTGGAGTTATACCATGTTACTGCTGCGCCTTTTAATTGTAGCCGCAGGACGACACCCAACGCTTCGTTATTTACCTTCAACGCGTCTTGGGTATGTCGCAGCTGAGATAGCCACACGTCGAAACCTTCTCCGCCATCGTAGTCTGTAATCAGCTCTTTTAATGTTTGTAATGGTATTACCGGTGCCGCGCTGTACGTAGAAGTAGTTGTCATACTAGCCTTTTGTTTCTCGAAGCTCAATTGCAATTTTAGGAGTTCGATTTCTTTTTCCTATATTTTTAATTTAATTGTTTCGAATTGATTTATGTCGGACGCGCTGTCTTCAATTGTAGAGTGCTTTACTTCGGCTTCATTGGCTACCGGTATACCCAATGTCCCGTTAGGAACGCACAAGATATTTTCGCTGGGCCGATCACAGTTGCCATTTGCGGTGCATTGTATGCCGTTGTCATTGCCTGCGCCGTCTGCGCCGTTGTCAGTATGTGCGCCGTCTGCGCCGTTTTCGTTACTTGCGTTGTCGTTATTATTATCGCTGCTGCTGTTTGCGACCTCGTCGCCGTTTGTTTGATTTCTGTAAATTCCGCCGCTTGCTCCGGTCTCTACGCCATCATTTCTTTTTTCCGAAGTTCTTGGGCACAATCCTCTGGCTTCAGCCGATAAATCTCTGAGTCTGCGGCGAGTGATGCCTTTGCGCCTCTGGCGTTTATTTCTACCGCTGTGCACCACGCTTTCAGCTGCATCAGCGAGTATTTTTCCGCACTTTATTCATATTTTCCGTTTTAAATTATGTTTAAATGTGGGATGGTGGTCTCGAAGACCACTTCTGATGCAATAAGCAAGCAGAAAAAGATACAATCAAAGCGAAACAAACGTAAGCACGCACCAAGTAAAAAATGCAACCGGTCGCTTTTAGCAGTTTCCAACGAATCGTCTTTATTATCTCAAAATGGTGTCGTCGTGAAAAACAAACAGTGCTTAATGTTATACTTGACATATCATTTTGTACTGTTGGCAATGCCAACGTTAATCTATTACATCTTTATATTACATTAACCCTATTCGTAGTACTACAGTTTCATGTCTCCGTGATTATCGCGCACCCTATCTTCCATATATTTCTTCTTTTTATATTTGATGGTTTTTTTATATGTTCTTTTAGCTGTATTATAATCATCCCAGTATCCTGTGTTTTTAGCAAAATTATAGGAGTCGAGTTTTATCTTGTGCAATATTAGCAGCTCGCGGTCATACCACTTATTTCTTAGCTGTATTTTTAATCTCTTCTCATACGTCAATGCTTGCATGGCTTCAGCTAGGATACCGTTTAGTTGTATAACTCTATACTCTACTCCAGTATTATACAAAGAGCTTAAATCGCTTGCTCGCAGCAGACTTATCAGATTTTCCGCACTATAGAACTCCCAGCTAGTTACGGTGTCGAATTTCCTCATTTTGACAAATTTTGTTGTTGGTATCTTGAAATGTATTGTCTCGTGATCTGAAATTCTATGATCACTCAAATTTTCAGTTAGTATTTGGTCGTTATTACTAAACAATAAATCAATTTTTGTAGCTGAGTAGTCAGTTATTCTCGTATTGGTTGATGTGATGCATGATGTTGTACATGTTTCCGCGCACAGCACTATGCTTGGTTTATTTATTTCAATAAGATATTCTAATTCTTGTTTATTTGCTGTAATACTATTAATATTAAGATATATACATTTCAAGTTGTGTACTTTGTTATCGAAATTTGTGTGAGTTTTTGACTTAGTGTTTAAAATTGCCTTCGTTGGTTGCTAATATCCAATTTTCCTCTTCTTTGCCGTTAGCTTTTGTTGATAAACAGGACACATTCTATCCAGAGAGTCATGATTTTCATCTAGTCCCAAATTTAATTCTTTATTTGCTCTGATACAATTAATACATTTATTTATTGCTTCTTTAATGCATAAAGCATATTTGTGTTCGCCCAAGCATTTTGTGCATACTTCCTTTTCTTTGCACTCGCTTGCTTTATGATTAAAGCCTTTGCATTTGAAGCATCACAGAACTTGCACTGAATCATAGATTTTACAACGTTCTCATCCTACATTGAGCCCTTTTCCGGCCAGTAAGACATCAGGCTCGACTTCCATTACTGCGTTATAGTAAGTTTTATCTTTTTTCTTTACTTCGAATTGCTTCACGATTTTAAAATTTGCTACGGGAAGACAATTATTTTGTTGTTTGAGTCTCTGGGTAAGTTCTTCATCATCATATTTGAAGTTTATGCCAGTCACCATAATTGTTGGCTTCAATTTTGTAGGAATTCTCACCTCGTAATTATTTCCGATATTGTTTTCGATAGCATTTTTTTTTTTCTCCCTTTCTTGAATATTTGCACCCTCAACAATTACAACTCCGCTTTGTCTTGCTATTATATTTTTAATTTGTAGCTCCTAAGGGTCAACTTTCGAATTGAGATCACTTTTAGTTATTTTAACATCTTGCTTAGTATTTGGCCTAACTATTAAGGGGACTTCCTTTCGGATTTCTGGCAACGCTTCTTTTCTTGGAATTCCACCTTTTATTGCTGCTGCATATGATTACTTCGCTTCAACACTGACGTTTCTCTTTAGTTCGGTACACATTTTTTTATTCTCCTTACTAATTGTTTCTATCATTTTTTTATTGTCATCTTTACTGTTGTTCAACTCATCGCATACCTGATCGCTGCTGCCTGAACCCTTTCTCCCACGCTTAGTTGACGCACGCCTGGAATAGGGTTAGTTGATTTGTTTTCCGTGTTTGGTTTTAACGCATCCAACCGGATTCGAATTCGTCGATTGAGATAAAATTCTGCTGGACTTTTTCCGCAATTAAGTGGTGTTGCGCGGTATCTTTGCATAATTTCGTAAATTTTGTGGTGTACAGAGCCTGGCTCTGCTGACATCGCCTTCAATTTTCGTTTGAGGGTTTGGACATTGCGTTCCGCTAATCCATTTGTGCTAGGATACCCTGGTGCTATAAGTTTTTGAAAAATTCCGTTGGTACTGCAATATGTTTTGAATTGATCGCTTGTGAAGATGGTTGCATTGTCGGATACCATTATCGAAGGAAAGCTGTGAGACGCAAATATATTTGAAAGTAGATTTGTTATTGTTGTGGTCGTAGGAGCATCGCGTAACACTCGTACTTCTGCCCATCTGGATTTCGCATCCATGACAAGTAGGAAAAAGTTATCTTGAAATGGGCCTACATATTGTATGTGTATTCGGTCCCAGTTTGAATTTGGCTCCTCCCATGATGGAGTGGTGCCTTTGCGGGTTTAGACTGGACTTTCATGCAAGCTTCGCAAGCCTTGACTGTTGTATCAATGTCACGATCGATGCCTTTCCAAAGGCTATATCTTCTAACAAGCTGTATCATCCTAGTTATTCCCGGATGGGTATGGTGAAGTTCTTGTAGTATTTGCGGTTGTAGCTTTTTTGGAATCAACACTCTTTAACCTTTAAAGATAATTCCATTATTAAGTGTGTATACATCTTCATTTTCATAATTGTTAAGTAAACTTGACTTAAGTTTAGATAGGTCTCGATCTCTATCAGCTTCTGACGCTAGAATTTCCGCATTTATGAACTCACTTGAAATTTCAAAAATTGATACTGAACATAATTCATTTACTTCTTCATTGATAATTTTGTCTGTAGATGGCTTTGTTAGAGTTGGCGCTGCGCGGAATAAAAAATCGGCATTAGTGTGTTCTGAACCCTTTTTGTACATTATTTCATAGTTGAAACTTGATAGAAATTCAGCATAACATAAGCTATCATCCGGTGGCAAAATCCTGAGCCAGATAAATAATTTTGCATGTAAATGCAACAACAACGATTTGAGCCAGATAAATCCAGATAGAAGTCTGGTTCAATTTGTGAGCCAGATAATTTGTTAATTACTTATTTTTAGGTTGGCAACGCGGCCTGTAATATACCTACTTTTTCAAAAATAGATGTCGCTGTTTAGCCTTTCGCCGAATGAGTTAAATTAAAAACAGCGGCGACATCTGCCTATCACATTTCACGTGAGCGAAAATTTCACGACATCTGCTTCTCAAGTCTCTCAAATTCAGAGCATTCCCGTGAGAATTGAGCGTGAACCGGAGCTGTAAAACTAACTGAAAGACGGCAATAGTAATCGTGATGCTGTTATTGCGGGCATTTTACTGTGCTGATGTAAAATTCGCGTAAGTGGTCGATTATAGGTAATGAGTTTAAACTTCCTACCGTATAGGTACATAAAAAAGTGATTGATGGTAAATACAATGGATAAAGCTTCTCGATATAACTGGCTGTAATTCCTTTCAGCGGCAGTCAATGATCTGGATGCAAAAGCGACGGGATGCTCTAGGCCATCCTTCATGTGCGAAAGTACACCTGCGATTCCCGTAGGACTTGCGTCGCATGCTAATATTACTGGCAGTTCGGGATTGAAAGGCATTAGCACTGTTTCAGTGGCGATAATTTCTTTAAGTTTTAAAAACGCTGCCTCGCAAACGGAAGACCAAAAAAACTTTGTGTGGGTTTGTAGTAGTTGTCGTAGTGGAAACCAGTGTTGCCAGGTTAGCCTTTTCGAGGCTAGATTTAGCCTTTTTTTTTTGCCTTTAGCCTCGAAATTTTGTGTTTAGCTTCGTGACTTTTTTCTAGCCTTTTTTACTCCGAATATATTTTTAAAAATTTCTAAAATAAAATAATTTCAATAGTTCCTGTGAACACCTAATACCTAATAATATGAGTTCTCTACAAAAGATTAATTCTTTTTCTGCTGAAAATTCGTTGAAAAGTTCAAAGCCAGAGATATTTTCTTACTTTGAAAAAGAGAAGTATAGTTATTCTTCAAGTCAAATAGCATTAATAGAGCTGCAGTGGCGAAAACTTATAACTATACAATGGAAAAATGTAGACTCCACCATGGAAATTTGGTCGGAAGTCCGAGAACATAAAAATGCATTAAACGAACCTCTTTTTTTAGAACTTGCGAATTCATATTTAGTTTTTTAGTATTACCACTCAGTAACGCGGAGGTTGAAAGAGTTTTAGTGGCATGAAAATTCTGAAAACTAAATTAAGGAACAAACTAAAAATTAAAATGCTTAATGCGCTGCTTAATATTAGATGCTCGTTAAAACGCTTATCTAAATGTTGTAATGACTTTGAAATTACCTATGATCTCATATCTATGGTAAATAGCCAAACTTTATACCCAGACATAAGCTCTTCTGATTCTTCAGACGGGGATATTTTATATAAATAATTAGTTTGTAATATTCTTTTTATGTATATACACATATGCAATCATTTAAAGTAATTCCATGTGCTAGTCAAAGAAAATGTGCCTGATATGTTTTGAAACAGGAAGTTATGCTTAAGTTATGTTTATAAGTTATAAAAAAAAAATTAATGAATTAACCAAAAAATGTCTGGCCTTTTTTAGCTTCTTTTTTTCTAAATTTAGCCTTTTCTAACCTTTTTTTCTTGCCAATCTAGCTTCTCTTTTTTGCATCACCTGGCAACACTGGTGGAAACGTGATTGTAGATAAGTTTCGAATAAATCTGGAGTAGTACGTAACCATTCCTAAAAATCGTCTAACATCGTCTTGCTTAGCGTGTCGTGGCATATTTATTATCGCTTGAATTTTTGATGGTGATTTCTATTCTATTGAACAACATTATATTGAACAACATGACCCAAATATTCGCTCTTAAAAAAATATATAAATGTAAGACGCGATAGCCTCCGAAGAGATCTAAGACCGAGCTTCTCTTCCAATTTGCGTCGTGCTCCTCTTGATTTTCCCTACAAATTGGCCGGACGGGACCTACATGTTTTATGCCGACTCCGAACGGCATCTGCAAGGCAGTTTTCACTGAGAGCTTTTCATGGCAGAAATACGCCCGGAGCACTTGCCAAACACTGCCGAGGGGCGACCCCGCTTAGAAAAATTTTCTTCTAATTTAAAAACCTTATTTCTAAAATTTTGATGTTGCTTTGCCCGGAGTGAGAACCCAGGGCATACGGTGTGGTAGGCGGAGCACGCTACCATCATACCACGGTGGCCGCCTGATCGATCTTAGTTTGAAAAAACGAGCATTTATTTTTATTTAAATGTAAATAATGTTCCTTAAGGCGTTGAAGGCATTCGATTAGATTGGTTGCGCACTCTTTTTTTGTGGCTCCATGTACGATGATATCGTCGAAATACGACATTGTGTTTTTAAGTCCAGCTAATATTTGCTCAAAAATGAGATTAAATTCAGCTGGTGCCGTTTTGATACCAAATGAAAGCCTATTTACCTTATACGTGCCTCTATGCGTATATATTGTTTGGGTAATGCTAGATTCTTCACTTACTCGAAGATGTAAATACGCCTTGTATAAATCAAGCCTACAAAAATAGTTGGAACCTTTGAGATTGTTCAAAATTTCGTCAATGCGACGTGTGGGGTAGTTTGCAAACGCGATCTGTGTGTTAACTCCGACTTTTTAGTCGACGCAGAGTCGCACTCCGCCGTCTGCTTTAGGGATAATTACCAAAGGTGACCCCCAGTCACTTCTTTCAACTTTTGATATGATCCCCGATTTTTCTAAATCATTTAGCTCCGTCTCAACATGGTCGCGTAGTGTATATGGAACTTCTCGCTCCTTGATAAAACTCGGTTTAGCGTCTTTTCGAAGTTGAAGTGTGACTTCAAGGTTTGGCACACACCCTACTTTTTGTATAAAAACTCGTTGAAATTTGTGAATGATGTCTTCTATTGAACAAATATTACGCATTTGGTAGTTGGATAACTTATTTGCACATTGATTGTCTACTTGCTGTAAGTTGATTTTTAGATGTCTAATCCAAATTCGACACAAAAGAGCATCATACCCATTTGGTACTACGTACATTTCTTCTACTGATCGGTGGTTATTGTATTCTACCTCTATATTTACTTTGCCATCTGGGACTACTACGTTTTTTGTGTATGAACGAAATGCTATTGAGGATGGTTGAAATTTTTTTTTGATATTGAGCTGTTCGAACTCATTTCGAGGAAATAATGTAAAGCCTACCCCCGAAACTACTTCAAATTTTTGTGGTTGACTATTAATTTTAACAGTAATGTATTATTTACCCACGTCTTCCTTCAATTCGCCATGATGACCTTTGTAAAGATCAACTATTCCGTATACCTGGTGAATTGCCTAATCGCTATCAACTGATTTGTGACTCGACTTTTCGCTTGAATTACTCATTAACGTTTTTATACATACTTGTTGAACGTGGCCTCTTTTGCCACATGAGTTGCATTTGAGGTTATGTCGATTTGTTCGACACTCTTTCGTTTTGTGATTGTCCTTACCGCAGCAAATACACAAGTTGTCGATGCCTAATTGCTTGTAATTTAATTTTGAATTTGCGCACTTCGACTGTCTTGATGATGAACGATTTATTGACGTCTGCCTACTGCGACTTGCACCTGCGAGCCTACCGTGCACCTTGTTTACTTCCTTCACGACAGTTTGTGGTTTTGAATTTAGCTCGCGGCTATCTTTTTTGACGCTTCTAAAGCAAGTGCCCTTTGTACAAGTTTCTCGAAATCTGACTCTTCTGATTGAAGAAGCTGCTCACGAATTATGTTAGCTCTCTCTGTGAATGCGCACGAAGAAAACTGTTAGAAATGGCAGCATGGCATTGACATGCCGATATGAACGCACAATCATTTATGTCCCGCCGGAGTAATGCTACAAAATCTGCCACGGATTGTTCTTCGTTTTGATATGTTGAAAGGAAACGGTGCTGTATGTTTTTCTTGGGACACAAATGTGTTTCTAGCTTCGCCACCACCTCCTCATACTTTAGATCTGTTATGCTTTTAGGCGCGATCAACGATACTAATAACCTAAAGTATGTAGAGCCAATGGAATTGACCAGCATTTGATGATATAAGGTTTTATTTGTAAATACTCCTTTCATTTGGAGGTAATTTTCGAATCTTTGTAAATAAAGTTTGAAGTTTTCTTTCTTTTCATCGAAAGTCTCGAATGGCGGCAGCATAATGTGCGACGTTGGCTGCGGTTAAGTTTGTTGCTGTTGAAGGTTAGTATCATAGTGTACAAGTACAAGTGTGTTGACTTATCTGTCAAGCATTCTGACAGGCACTCGCTGGATTCGGAATGACAGCGAATTCAAAATGGATACCATTACCGAATGCGTCGAATGATTGAAAAATTGAAAAAGTCGAGACGATTGGTAGTCAAAAATGTTGTCGTTGAGACCAAAAATGCGACTCTAGACCTGAGATTTCCATCAGGTGAGCGAGGCTGTTTGTAGTTTTGACGTTTATCGCTTAGTGAACACACTTGTATAGGTACACTATGGTTAGTATTTGCCTTTACTTGTCGAAGTAACTCACGTTGAGTTTTGGTAAATACTTGTAATAATTGCTCAAATTGGTCCTTGTCCATGATTAAGGATTGTATTGCAACTTGTATTTTCGAATTGTATTTGCTGTATTACTTATTTTCACTCGTCGCCACTTGTTGTGATGTAATATCACTTGAAATAAATTTGCACGCGTTATTCTTCAATCTTCTTTATTATACTATATAATTAACTCTAAGGAAGGTAAAGTACCGGATGTGAAGCAATATGCAAAAATCGCTAGTACTCTGGTGTTGTTGCCAGACTGTTTGAATAATAATTAAAGTGAGACATAACAACATGTGACGGAAATTAAAAATTTTGTTGCAGAGAACACCTTTTTGCGTTGGCGGCCTTCGCCCAAAATTACATTAAGGGTAACGTTTTACAAGACGGTGCACCGCCTAATTTAAAAATTATCAAAATTATGTTTTGACAGAAATAAAAATTTATATTTTCGGATAATTCGGATTCTAAAAACGGAGCTCGAGGCGCGTCTTTTGATTCCACAACCAACGTTTGATAATTTTTGATGAAAATTAGGTGGTGCACCGTCTTTTAAATCGTTACCATATTAAGTTGTATAGAATCGACGGGATGGCCTGGAAGGTTTCATATCATACTAAATCGCTCCCGAGATGGTCGGGCTAGTACCTTAATTGTTCCCGGAACGTACCCGATCTGCATCCTGCAAAGGACCAACAAAGCCGATAACGGGGAGTGACCTTATCGCTACAACAACAACAACAACATTATTTACTTTCTGATTTTCATCCATACGTATGTGCATTTGAAAATAATAAAAAAAATGTTATATTATTCTAATAGATAGCATCTCCGCCGGGGTGCGATTCAGCTCAGAATATGCCAAAACCAGAGGAAACCTACAATTAAATGCAGATTCAAGGTTCATTTGTCAATGACTTACCGCTAAACAAGGTACTTTGCACAACCAACATGCTTTGGAATACGGTACCAAACTGGTTGGATGTATTTCCCTAAAAAAGGGTGGATCTGCGCATCTTGGTTTTCCAGTATTTGCTTCGGTAATTTATATTGATTTGTATTGATTAAAAATTCCAATAGTAGATAATGTAATGTGAATTAAAATTGAGTAGGTAGCCGGAGTAAAAAAGGCAACTGATCCGCATGCAACGGTTATTTATGTGGCGACCGGGAGCTGCTGCTGCTATCCTAGAAGCATTAGAAGCAAACATTTCTTTGATTGTTTGCATCACCAAAGGTGTGCCATAACATGATATGGTTCGCGTTAAGCACGCTCTCTTAAGGCAAAAAAATCGTATCTAGTCAGGCCCGATTGTTCAGGAATCATCGCACCAGAAAGGGTAAGTAAATTGTCTACCATATTAAATAATATAAACATCATGTATGAATTTGTTAGTGATAATTTGTCATGCTTTTGTTGATAATCAACTGAAGAATGCAAATACGAAAGAGTTCCAAGTTCATGTAAATACCAATTTATTTTTTAATTAGCGTTTGAAGAGCAAAATACATATCGCTTCCCCGGTTCAATAATTACGCAATTGTAAAATATTAAGCTTTGGTGAAGCAAGTTTCAATATTTGCATCAACTAGAAAAATGTGCGAATGCAATAACGACGCAAGTGGTTTAGCGCGGAAACTATTTGTAATACAATTATAAAATTTATACACAGCAAAAATTAGTACTTTTAAAGCTTTTGTGTGCGTTATCTCGAAACTTTAAAATTGACATCTGCGTCATTATTGAGCCGGGGAAGCGATATGTATGTATGCATAGAACTGCATAGACGGGGAGGAATTAATTAATTATTATCAGTAGGTTTACAAGATTTTTGTTATTTTGCCTGCGTCGCAGTTGTCATTACATTGCGTTAATAGAGGACATCAACACCTTATTACCCACAGCCAGTTAAAATTTTAGTAAATTTTGCTCTTTTCATCACTGTTTCAAAACGTGGAAAGTTATATATCGAGCATTCCAAGGAGAATGCTACATTTTAGCAGACTTTCGCATTGCGTTCATTATTAATTTTCAATCCCTAGAAGGTTTAATGCAGTCATATCAATAGTTCCCGAGATGGTGGGGCTAGTACCTCAATGGTGCTTGTTTCCGGAACGTATATAGATAGATAATTTATTGAGGATTGCACAGTGACTTATACATCTCCTTCACAGCACCTCATCCTAGCCGACTTCCTTGATGAACCCTAGCAGTGTTCTTGGCTTGAGCGATAAAATGTGGGAATGCTATGGCCATGATGAGCCCATAAACTTAGCCCTACGTATTGAAATTGTGTCGCATTCTAGAAGGATATGGTCCGCCGTCTGCTGATCCATCACAAAATCGGCATGTGTTGTTCGATATTATACCCAGATTTTGCATGTGACTGTTCAGTCTACAGTGCCCTGTAAGAATAGCCGTTAGAATTCTTAGGTTATATTTCGAGAGGCCTATTAATGCCCTATATCGAGTTGTGCTGTGACCCCCTAACAGTAACTTAGATTGACTCAGGCCTGGCATATTGCGCCAGTGTTCTTCTCTCTTTTCCCTCCCTTCTACTAATAAATGCCCCTGTGAGTCAACTGGTAGGAACGGCTCGGGCCCGATGGGTCATGCAGTTGCTGCCTCTCTTTCCCGGTTGTCCGCCTGCTGTTGTTGTTGTAGCAGTGCTTCGCCCCATCCAATAGGTGCGACCGATCACAAATTGTCATCAATTTCCTCTAACGGGAGTCCTAGGAAACTTTCTGTTTCAACAGGTGTGGACCATAATGAAAGGAGTGTTAGAGGCGTTGGTTCCACAATACAGTTAAAGAGATGGTTGGTGTCATGTGGGGACACATTACAAGCAAGACAATGTTTTGTATGTCGGAGTTGATTCTGGATAGGTAAGAGTTTAACCTGTTACGGTATCCAGATCGAAGTTGAGCTAGAGTGACTACTCGCGTTTCCCTAGGGAGAGAGCGTTCCTCCTCTGCTAGTCTTGTTCTTTGAGTACAGGAATCACCGGCATAAAGGTCCGACGCCTGTTTGTGGAGTTCACTGAAGTAATGTGTGTGTTTTTAGCTTCATACGGCTTGTTCTCAGGTGCCGTATTTCCACATATTGTAATGAGGGCGTGAACAAAAAGAGCCGCAAAAGATTTATAAAAGTTACGAGGACGCTGGATTTTGGGATCTAGCCCAGAGCAACCTGTCCGATGCAACCATCCCTTGCACGTGAAACACTGACAAGAGTATTTATTTTTTTAATTTAATTTAAAACTTAAACTACTAAGTACAATTCATTGTTATAATCCCTTATTTCTGTTGAATATGCTATTGGAATGCCATGTGATTCCGATCAGCATAATTTACTAGCGTGACAAACGGACTAGTCTTAGAGGCACTCATTTAAGGAAGGTTGGAAAGGACGCGTTTCCAATCCTCCAGTGCTCCCAGCTTAAGGCTACAAAATTTGGATCTTATATTTTTCAATTATATTTGTATTTTAAGCTGTCGGAATGTACTAGTCTGCGATAAACACAGCTAAACATGTCTTTGGATGTTGGAAATTGAAAATAACGTGTATCCAATCTCCTCTCAATTTTTTTAGTAAAGACGCTGTCGGAATGAATGAAGATTCCGATCAGCACAGCTCAACATATAATGGGAGGTTGAAAAGGACGTGTTTCCAATCCCCCCTGCTCCAACTTTTGTTTGGCCTTATTTTCGTTACACACTATATAATTTTATTGTTATATTACTGCTGTCGGAATGCGAGTGATTCCGATCAGCAACACTGAAAATATCGAATTCCAGCGAAGTTAGTTGTTGGAACAGTCTGGAGTTACAGGTGGCGACCGATTTTCTTTTCCTTAGGGCCGGATGCATTGTAATTTGCTGCTTCCAATATTATCATTCCCTTTTCGCGCTCCAGTATCGGATATATCATGTAAAAAATAAGAGAAAAACCTTATCTTATTGGAAGGGTTTTACAATGCTCCAATAAACTTTTTTTAAAAGTATTGAAGTTATTACTACTTTTTATGTGATTAGGAAGTTCATTGAAATATTTCAGGCCCTTGTATTGACCGTCCTAAAAAGATTCTTTTCCGGCAAACGCAGCAAACCCATTTCTCAGGACCGGGTTCAGGAGAAGGACCCGGATTGGGGTCGATACCTTCCTGAAAGAGGAGAGTCTGGCGCAGACCCACTGCAAGGATCTGCTGGGAGGATGACAATCTGTGGGAAGGACGCAACAAATTAAACACTGAGTCCGCCTGCTCATTACCCTCTACTCCCCTGTGGCCTAGGTCCCTGGGCAACAGTACTACGTTGTGTGGTCCTAATTGATTCAGCTTTTCTACGCACTGAAGGACCAGTGCTGACTTTATTTCGAACGCCGCAAATGCTTTTAGTGGGGCCTGACTGTCTGACTGAGTATGGCAATTGTTTTATAGGGGTATCAGCGCTGAAGGTTCAGCTTAGCGCACTAACTTATGGCGAATACTTCCGCTGAAAAATGCTCGGATGTGCTTTTAGAGGTACTGATATCTTGACTCTGGGTCCGAAAACTCTGGCTCCAATCCCCTCTGGCGTCTTCGAGCCATCTATGTACCATACGATCTTGAGCAGACTAGTAATACATTGCACCCGCCCATACCTATACAGCCGTACCAAGAGACGGAGCAGCCCATTACATATTGGCACAACCGGAGCACTGCTGGACATCCAATCTATATGAAACCTATGCATTCAAAAGTGTTGTACCAGTGGCTGGTGCACACCGAACTGGACCAATGTATGCTATATTGATGCCTGCACAAATACCAAGCTATGTTTATGTAAATAATGTTACTGCTAATATCAATTTGCACGGTTGAGCACATACAGTACCACACTACCTACATGGCGATGTAGCCACCGAACAGGTTGTTGTAAGAGATTAATTAAAATAGGTTATTCATAAACACTGATTCTTATATTTTCATTATCATTAAACTGTAGACTCATGACGGGTATTCTTACTGGACACTGCCTTCTGGCGTCACATGCCTTTAAATTAGGCTTGGTCAGTGATAGCAGATGTAGGAATTGCGGGTTGGAGGAGGAAACGATCGATTACGTTCTGTGCTCGTGCCCTGCGCTTTCCAGGCTAAGACTCCAGCTGACGGCTGTCGGATCTAGAAGCAGCAAGTGGCTTAAGTTCTAGGAAGCTTCTAGTATTTGTCAAGAGGACGGAGGCCGCGAGCTTAGCGAGGGAACGCGACCTTGTAAGACAGCTTGATCCAGGCGACCCCCAAATAAGGGATATAAACCAACGCATCAGATTGCTTGTGGACGAACACAAGCGGGCGAAATGGGAAGAGCACCTAAGAGGTTGTAACCTCTCTACCGGTTTAGGTAAACTTTGGTCCACCGTAAAGTCCCTATCGAATCCGACTAAGCACAAAGACAAAGTGCTGTCGGATGCGGAAAAATGCGCGAGCGCTTTCTGCCGACAATATATAATGCATCCTACGGTCGACAAAGATAGACGGAGAGCCAATAGACACGCACATAAACACAAATTCAGCGCGTCACCAATTACCATCAGCGCCAGAACATGCCATTGGTCACGCTAAACCATCCAAGCCAGTGGGCCCAGACGGCATAGCCATGCCGATGCTTAAAAGCCTAGGGAAAGAGGGTTTCAAATATTTAGCGCATGTCTTCAACCTGTCTCTCTCCACCTTTGCCATACCCGAGAAATGGAAAATGGCCAAGGTGGTCCCGCTACTAAAGCCAGGGAAACCAGCTAACGTAGGTGAGTCATATCGTCCGATATCTCTCCTATCGCCAGTGGCAAAGACGCTTGAAGCCATTTTGCTCCCTTATTTCCAAGCACATTTGCAGCTAGCCCCTCATCAGCATGGCTTCAGAAAACTCTATAGCACTACCTCCGCGCTAAATGTCATTAGCACCCAGATAAATTGCGGTTTGAATCAATACCCCCACCATAGAACAGTACTCGTAGCGCTAGACCTATCAAAAGCCTTTGATACGGTCAACCATGGCTCATTACTGCAAGACCTGGAAGGGTCTACCCTTCCCCCATGTCTTAAAAGGTGGACCGCAAATTATCTGGGTGGTCGGCAGGCATCGGTGCAATTCAGAAACGAAACATCAAAACCAAGGAGAATTAAACAAGGGGCCACAGGGTGGTGTCCTATCCCCACTTTTGTTTAATTTCTACATATCTAAGCTACCTTCACCACCGGAAGGAGTCACAATCGTTTCCTACGCCGATGACTGCACAATAATGGTCACAGGCCCAGGCCCAGAGATCGATGAGCTATGCAATAAAATAAACGGCTATCTCCCTGATCTCTCCAGTTTTTTCGCCTCGCGAAACCTGGCATTGTCACCGACTAAATCTTCCGGGACCTTATTTACAACATGGACGCCCCAAATGTCGACCATATTGAACATCCACGTCGATGGCACTACGCTACCGACTGTCCTTTGGTGCGCACGCAACCGCAATTGTTCCGAGAATTCAGAGCCGTAATAAAATCCTCAAATCCCTTGCTGGCAGTACCTGGGGAAAAGATAAAGAAACGCTCATGACCACATACAAAGCAATTAGCCAGCCGATTACGTGCTACGCGTCACCCATATGGTCGCCAAGCCTAAAAACTACCCACTGGAAGAAACTACAGGCCTGCCAAAATACTGCTCTCAGAATCGCCATGGGCTGTCTTCTTATGTCCCCAGAACACCATCTGCATAATGAGGCGAGAATACTCCCCATCAGGAAGAGAAATGAGATGCTGACCAAACAGTTTCTGTTGAATACCCAGAAACCTGGGCATCCCAACAGACATCTGATTGACGAACCAGCACCGCCTAGGGGCCTAAGGAGTCATATCCGTAAGCATTTTGAGGAAATACGGCACCTGAGAACCCAGCCGTATGAAGCGAAAAAACACAAGCAGGTCCTTGGTGAACTCCATAGACAGGCGTCGGACCTTTATGTCGGGAATTGCCCGGTGAATCCAGTACTTGAAGGAAAATATCCAGGACTCGCGGAAGAGGAACGCATACTCCCCAGGGAAACGCGTGTCACTCTTGCTCAACTTCGTTCTGGATACTGTAACAGGTTAAACTCTTACCTTTCCAGAATCAACCCCGACATACAAAATGTATGCCCCGCTTGCAAGGTGTCCCCACATGACACCAACCATCTCTTTAATTGTAATGTGGAACCAACGCCTCTAACACCCCTTTCCTTATGGTCCACCCCTGTTGAAACGGCAAGTTTCCTTGGACTCCCGTTAGAGGATATTGATGACAATTTGTGATCGGTCGCGGCTATTAGGTGGGGCGAGCATTGCTACAACAACAACAACGGAGTTATTTTATAAAATAGGTCCTCGTTGTTGATAGGGTTTTCAGCTTGGTCGTTAAAACAAGCTTCTGGTAACACTACGGACTCATTCAGTCTATATGAGGTACTCATGAACCCGCCCGTTCAACCTGACCTATATTTCTTTTGGTTTTTACTTTAGAACCAACCGTTTAAGTAAGCGATGTCAGCTAACTAAGCTCCTTCAAATGTAGATCCATAAGGAACATGGGGTCACCAGAGCCTCAGCTGTTAAAGAAACAGGATTCGCCACGGGTTGGTGAGGTTGACAATTGGGTTCGAGAAGCTATATGTGACCCGGCCTATGAAAAGCTGGCTTATGACTCAAAAAAGAAACAGCTGCTAAAGATTAACAATGCTTTTTTCAGTTTCTTAATAGTTTTTCTTTTGCATTATTTTTTTGAGTCATAAGCCACCTTTTCATAGGCCGGGTCACATATATTGCTGGCAACCCATTGGAAGGGTTGCGCTACACAACCCCTTGAACTAATTTGGTATTTTAGTCGCCTCTTACTACAGGCATACCTACCGCGGGTATACTCTAAGCCCCCTAACCCGCTGGAGCCATGACGGGCATGAGTGCACTTTGGGTGTCCCAAGACAAGTTCCGTACCTGCTCCGAATAATTGGTAGCTATCTAAGCGACAGAGTACTTCTTTTTGATACGGATCTGTTCTAGGTCCAACTCCTTGGAATGCGATGTTTGACGGGATGCTACAAATCGACCTTCCCGGAGGCACGGAAATTGTCGGCTATGCAGATGATATTGTCGTAGTAGCAGTGGCCAAGAAACTTGGTCTGCTCCAAGCATTATCTAGTGACGCCGTGGGAAGAATAAAGGAATGCTTGACGAACATGGGGTCGAGATGGCTAGCAATAAGACAGAAGTGGTTCTGATGAGCTCAAAGCGGACTGTGGTTGAGTTGGTCCTAACCATAGGAGATTATCAAATAAATTCAAAGCCCTCCTTGAAATATCTAGGAGTAATCATTGACTCAAAAATAACTTTTAGGGAGCACTTCAGAGCGGTGGGGGAGAAAGTTTCTATATTTAGTGGAGCCCTAAGGCGAATAATGCCCAACATCGGCGGCCCAAGCGAAGCTACCCGTCAGCTATTATCCAACGTAACCAGGTCTATAATATTATATGCAGCAGCAGTATGGCACGGATCTAAAATGGTCCACCAAAAAGATATACTAGCAGCCTACCGCATTACTTCTATACGAATAGCATGTACTTATTGGACGATGTCCGACGACGCGATCCATGTTTTATCCAGGAAAATCCCAGTAGATCTACACTCAGGTGAAATGGCAGATCTATATGGCATTGGAATCAGCCGACCATCTGAAGATGCTAAGAAAAGGGCAAGGTCACGAACAAGAGTTAGGTGGCAAGAACGGTGGGAAGATTCGAGAAAAGGACGCTGGACCTTCATGCTAGTCCGGAATATAGCGGAATGGTACGAACAAAAACATGGCGAACTGAAGCACCACCTCACACAGATATTGAGCGGGCACGGTGGCTTCAAGGAATATCTACATAAGCGTGGGATAGAGGAGGATCCTTTCTGTCCAAGCTGTCCGTCCGAATTGGAAAGCGCAGAACATGTAATGTTTCACTGCCCTCGTTTTCAGGGTGAAAGACTGTCTGTAAACAGAGTTTTTGGAGAGGAGCCTTCCATTACGAATTTAGTTCCACGAATGTGCGGACAAATAGATTATTGGATTGCTGTGAGCAAGATGGCCTTTATAGTAATGACGAAATTGATGCATGCCGAAAGGGAGCGCAGAGAAATGCGCATACGAAGTAATGGCGACTAAATCGCCTTTCCCCCCGTGACGTTATGCCTAACGGCGGTCCCACTGGGTGCGGACACATGAAGAGGATTAGCCTGGTTTCATTGAGGGTAGTGCGCTACCACAACGTCCAATAAAAAAAGACAAGTTCCGTCGTGCCTGGTGTTGTTGGGTGAGCGGCCATACAGCAGGGTGCAACAAATGCACCTTTCAGTAGGATACCCTTGCTGAGCCGAGAAAATCGGGGAAAATTAGATGTAGCAAACGAGTATATTCTGTATCATATGATCAACTTGGAGACAACCAAACGTTTATTTTCTTGTCCAACACAGAACTGGTGCACGGCACTGCTACTAAAGAAGGATAGGCGTAGTCATATCATTTCGTTCCCGGGCTACTCGGGGAAAGCAATTTTAGCAGTACTTTGGCCTTTTCAATTTGCACATCAATTCAAGAACTTCGCATAATGGATTAAACAGTCATCTGCATTTATTTGTTTTTGTTTTTGTAGCGAGCCTAATTTATTTCGTATCATCAATTAACCCTTGTTATAACTTTATGCTTTCTAAAAATGCAACAGCGAAGTATCTTCGGATACCCCTGCCATCGGAAGATACCTTGGTACGGTTAAGGTTCACTTGAAGTTACTTTGCAAGGGCCTGATTCTGGTTATCTGAAATCTCATTGAGTCCCCTAAGCCTTTGCCCTCTCCGAAAAGAGCTAATCGTGGTGTCCTATTTATAGAGCACTTTTCCGGTTATATTAAAAACTTTTAATCTATCCTTACTGATATTAGTTTCTTTTTCATTCTAGGTAATTTAATTTTGACGATGTGCGCATAGCAATATTCCCAATATTTCAGCTGTGGCTGTAAGAAGAATAGACATTTGCTCAAATAACAGGAAAACTGCGACAAGTATCCCTCCGCCTTTTTATTACCACATATATGGCCCTGCCAAGCATATTATGGGAACGGGTCAAGGCCAAATGCTCAACATCACCTGTGAATCAACTTTGAAAGCACGAATTGGGTCTGCTTATATTCCGGTAATTTACCTACAAAACTCATACGGCTCTGCAAGCTGATGTTGAACAACACCAGCCGGGAAAAATTGGGCAGCATCACTCTGAGCTTCGAAACAAGGTTCAGAATGGGCACGACTATGAATGGACGTTAAAGTATTTATGTAGCTTGTACATATCAATATTTTATTTATTTATTTATATGTTAAGTTTATTAGGGTCATAAGGAAATTACTTAAATTGTAAAACCATTATAAATATGAATTATTTGTTAATTAAATATTATTTAAACAAAAAGGACACGTCTCATTCATGGAAAAAGCAAATTGACAGAAGGTAACCGATACGTGTAACCGGCAAGGCAGTTACCCGTGTTGTTGTTGTTGCATATGTTTTGGTTAGCGATAACGAAAACATACCTAAAGCTGCAGACATTGGTGCTTTATCGGTAACCGTATCGGTAACCTTATAACAGCTGTTTCGACCAACATTATGAGAATCAATGCAATCGATTATTGGTGCCGCTGAGGTAATAACCGTATCGTAGCCAATCAATTGATTTTTGGTTACCGTCGTAACGATAAACAGCTGATTACGTTAGGGATACGACTACAGCGATACGACATACGGCACCAATGACTCCGGCTTAAAGCCATTGGTGCCGTATGTCGTATCGCTGTAGTCGTATCCCTAACGTAATCAGCTGTTTATTGTTACGACGGTAACCAAAAATCAATTGATTGGCTACGATACGGTTATTACCTCAGCGGCACCAATAATCGATTGCATTGATTCTCATAATGTTGGTTGAATCAGCTGTTATAAGGTTACCGATACGGTTACCGATAAAGCACCAATGTCTCCAGCTTAAGGAATTAACTTCTAAATGTAAATAACATCGAGCGAGAAGGAAAGTCGAAAACACAATAGGTTAGAGCGAGAAAGCGAGTCACACGTACACTATTTTGAGAGAGCGCGTGCGTTACTTTTTTCACGACAGCAATGTAAAAGTCATTGAGACGATAATTAGTGACCAAGTTATCGGTGACAATTAAGTAATCGATTAGGTAACGACTACGTCTTGTAGGCACAATTCGCACACATAATTTTGAGCATTCACGAGTTCAAAATTGCTTCGTTCTGGGTATCTACGTCACTCTTGACTTCTTCAGCGAATGAAAGAGAGAGAGAAACCTAGAGCTAAAGGAACATGCCGTAAAAATTGCCTTTAAAATAATGCTTACATGCGCATTGCGCCACCTTCTATATTTCCATCATGGTCTTGTAGGGATGTACTCTTATGCAGCCATGCACATCTAGCGAAAGTTGTACGACACGACATGACCAAGTTGACCAATTAGGCAAAAATGACGCGAATATTTTGGCGGAACGTATCGCGTCGTATAATGTGCATGAACCTTAATTCAGATGACGTAAAAAATATCCAGGCAGAGTTAGATTCTATTGTGGCGTAAATCCAGCGTCAATCAGATTAGTTAGGTGCGGCCACTCGTAATGAAATAAGCTTTGAGGTTTTGAAAACGCGTCAAGACATCCTAAATAGGGCTTGGGATATTTTTAGGATAAATGTCGTAAATTGAAGCATACAACTTGGGAATAATCGAGCAGATGATAAGCCAGCAGTTTGTTGAGGATGTCTAGATCAGGTCGATTTTTGACATATCGTAACTACCATGGGCAAATCGGCTTCCAACATTTAACGGATATTATCGTGAGTGGGTGCAATTCCGCGACATGTTTACGGTGGAAGTTTTCCAAAGCCCACACCTCACAGATCTACAGAGGCTTCATCGGCTCCAAAGCTTTGTTAAGGGATGTCTCCACACATTAGGGTATTGGCCTGGCGAAACCACAGATTTTCTGATGCGTGGCGAACGTTTTGTTTGACATATGATAACGAATACTTATTGTATTGTATTGTATTGCATTTATTTCAATATATATCAGTACAATAAGATTCTTAAATATTTTATAGCACAACAGCATTCATAAACAAATTCACATTAAAATAAAGCTTCCGATTTATAAAAATTAAAAAGTAAGAGTTAGATCTAAAATAATGAATAGTAATAAGATAAAATTTTAAACTACAAGTGACGGTTTCGACAAAAAGAGATAGCTGGCCATTCTTCTATGTTCCTGGAGTAAGGCTACTGAAATATGCATAAAGCGTTTGTTTAAAGTTGCTTTTGTTTAACTTATTCCTTATACTTGGCGGAATGGAGTTCCAAAGACGAATAGTGTTGACGAAAAAAAGTCTTGCTGATGGTACCAAGTTAAATTGTGGTACAATTAGGTCACTTAGACGAGCTGACCTAGTAAAAACTAATTTTGTATGCAAATAGTTCGGCGTGGCCGACATCATGAGTTTCAATAAAAATATGCAATTCCTTGCCTTCAAATAATTTAAGATGCCACAACCAAGGAGACGGTATCTCCAGGGGGAAATATGATCGAACCTGGGCACACCATATACATAACGCGTGATGTTATTAAACAGGACTTCAACCTTATGCGCGAAGTGAGAATCCAGCTTACTATATATCAGCTCAGAAGACGTTATTATAGGCAAAAGGAGTTGCAAAGCAAGTTGACGCCTTGTGCTAGTAGGCGTATATAGACTAGACTGCGGCAGATTGCGGAAGGTTAGATACACCTTGCTTACAACCGAATTTATATGGTATTTGCACGAAAGCTTAGAATTTATTATAAATCCTAGGTTTTTGATTTTATCAACAACTTGGAGGTTCACATTATTTATATGTACTCGTATATCAAGTAACCCAAGATTTTTGCTGATAGGTAGCACAAAGGACTTATCACAATTTAGTAACAAACCATTTATAATATAATTAATTTTGAAAAACCAATTTCTATAAATAAATTACAAAAATTTTTAGGTATGATAAATTACTATCACAGATATATTAAAATGTTAGAAACAGAACTTAGTCCTCTGCATGAAATGTTAACACATGCAGTTAAAAACAAACTCAAACAATTAAATTGGACAAATGAAACCACAATAGCTTTCGAAAATGTTAAAAAACTTTTTGCTAAAAATACTTTACTTACACATTTCGACAAAAATGGTACTTTATCATTAGCAGTAGATGCATCAAATGTTGCTATTGGAGCAGTTCTTCAACAAACTAGCAATAATATACTAGAACCCTTAGCTTAGTTTTCAAGAAAATTAACTACAACAGAAACTAAATATTCAACATTTGATCGTGAACTTTTGGCAATTTATAATTCAATTAAACATTTTAAACATTTTGTTGAAGGTAGAACTTTTACAATTTATACTGATCATAAACCTTTAATTCATGTTCTAAATTCTAAAGTAGATAGATCTCCTCGTCAACTACGTCATCTTGAATATATTGCTCAATTTACAAATGATATTCAATATATACGTGGAAAAGACAACATAGTTGCTGACACACTTTCCCGTATTCCAGAAATAAAAGCAATTTCAACTCAAGCCATAAATTTAGAAACATTATATAAAGAACAACAAACTGATACACTTTTACAAAAAACCATTTCTGATCAAATTTCTAAAAATAATTTAAAAGAAATTCATATTCCAGTTATTAATTTAAACGTATGGTGTGATTTTTCTCTACAACCTTTTAGACCTTATGTTCCACATTCTATGAGAAGAATTATTTTTCACAAAATTCACTCATTATCTCATCCAAGTATAAGAACAACTAGAAAATTAATTCAAAATAAATATTATTGGCCTAACATGCGTAAAGAAATTAACGATTGGACTTCATCTTGCATCAATTGCCAAAAATCTAAAATTTTAAGAGATACTAAATCTCCTATTCAAAAAATTCAAATACGATCATGTCGTTTTGAACATATTCATATGGATATTGTTGGACCTCTTCCAGTTCCAAATGAAAATTGTTATATTTTAACAATTATTGATAGATTTTCACGTTGGCCTGAAGCTTATCCACTTAAAGACATTTCAACAAATACTATAATAAAAACTTTTATTCAAAATTATATACCACGATTTGGTATACCATTAAATATTACAGTAGATCAAGGTTCACAATCCACATCAAAATTTTTTTACGGAATTAACTAAACTTTTAGGTTCTCATAAAATTCATACATCTCCTTACCATCCCCAAGCAAATGGCATGATTTCATCGAACTTTAAAAGCAGCAATTATAGCATCAAACGACTCGGTTCATTAGTCTGATATTTTACCATTCATTCTACGTGGTTTACGAACTTCTATTAAAGAAGATTTAAAATGTTCATCTGCTGAACTTGTTTATGGCCAAACACTTAGCATACCTGGTGAATTAGTTATTTCAAATAGCAATAAAGAACATGATTTTTCTAATGACGCTCTTCAAAAAATAAGAGAATATTTTTCACTTTTTCGTTCTAAAGTTTTTCATCATAACAAAGAAAACTTTTTCGTTCCCAAAAAAATTAGAAAATTGTGAGTATGTTTTTGTTAAAGTTCTTCATAAATCTAATTTAGAATCACCTTATGAAGGACATTTTAAAGTTATTTTTATGAAACATAAAACATTTACAATTCAATACAAAAATACTATTAAAAATATTTCAATCGATTTACTTAAACCAGCAAAAATAATTATTAAAACTAATTTGGATGCAAATACAAATACATTAAACAAAAAAAAAGGTTACATTTAATATTATTTAATAATTTGTTTGTTTTAAATTTTCTTGGAGGGGGAGTAAATATAGTGTTAACTACTTTGTACTCTTTACTTTAATTTTTAAAATAATTTTTAATTGAGTTTTCGTGTTAACTTAAATTTTGAATAACTTCAAAAAAAGAAAATTCTAATTAGTGGGAAAATATCTAAACTCAAAAATAAGCAAAAATAAATTTTTATACTTAAAATCAAAATAAAAGATTTCTAAAATATCAACCTGAATGTTGATATAGGTGGTTCATATTTTACTACTCTATTTTCCGTTGATTCCGAGTTTTCCTTCCCTAATTCATAACCGGCTATCGCTATCATGATGCCTTGAGCTATCTTAGTCCACCAAGCCATTTTGAACCTTCTGTGGTTACCTTCCTGTTCCAGTGAAAATAGGGGGTAAATTGCAATTTTAATAAAATTTCTTTGATTTTATTCTTTATCTTAAATATTCCAGTTTATTTATAAACTTCGTATTATAGAATTGTAAGTCTAAAATTTTTAAATTAAAAATATTTCTATTTGGGTTAAAAGGATTTTAACATTTCAAACAAATTTTATAAGCTACAAGCTTAGTATAGTTTATTTTCTTTCATAGTCAAAAAAGTTTCAACGCTATTACAATTTAACTTTAAGCTCTCTCGGGGAATACCATTCGAATCATTCTCACGGTTTCTTCTTCCCTGGTTGTGGGATTTTTTACATCCTCAATTGTGGGTTCCCTATTCATGCCTATCTTTTTCCAAAATGGTTTTAAGCATTTTAATTCCTTTTCGTAATATACTGTTCCTGCGTCTAAAATTACTTTGTCTTCCCACTCAATGGGGTGTTTAAAATATTTTTCCGACATTCCAATTTACTTATTTAATTCAACAATCACTCTATAATTTAAATTTTGGATTTTAATTTATTTTTCTTTTACATTTAATTAATTCTGTTCATTCTAAAATCTCCTACTATTTAAAAAAAATCCTAAGCAAAAATGGAATTTTTGCTAATGGTTAAGCGTCGCAAGGCCGCTCAATTTATTCTAGAAATTTTAAAATATACTTATAAAAGATTAGTTGTTTCCGGTTGCTGCTGGTCCTTGTGCCATATAAAATGTTTCTTTATTTGTTGTTCCTCTACTGATGATCTTTATTTGCTAGCGTATCTCATTTTTATTCCACTTGAATTATGCCCGCTCGTTGCCAGTGGGTAATGTTGATCTTCTTCACCTTGAGATGTGTTAAAAATTCGCACGAAAAGGCTCCATTTTTTGAAATTACAATTTCTGCTGTTGCCAAATATTAGTACCATTTATATTGTTTAAATATCCTGGATTGTTGCGAAGGCTGACTTTGCACACCAGTATGAATACTCGCTCAAATTTGAGCGTTTATGTCAATAGAATTTTTCCTTTTTGCCTGGTAAGGAATCCTGGTAAGGAATCCTGAATTTTACTTTTTCACTTTTAGGCTTGGCGGAATTTCTAGTCAGTTAGATTATTTTGGCAGTTTTGCCGATATTAATCTAAACTGGCAGGATCGCCATGTAGAATAAAGTTGAACAAAAATGATTAAGAGCCGAACACGGATGAGTAGCGTTGGATCGCAATTGTTGCAATTGTTCTTTATTGACGAAATTCAGTACTATTTATACAGAAGTTATTAACCTATGCATATATACATATTTACATTAATATTTACATACTAAAGTTGCCTGACTCAATAGTGAGGAATGCTTGTCAGCTAATTATTGACCTACATATTGTCAATATGATTCCCGCTTGAACAGTTTGGTATGACGCATTAATGCATTAGGTGACTTAGTGAAAGCGAATGAACTTATGGTAGTTACCTGGGTCAATGAACGAGCGTTTGTAATGTTAAGCGTGTTTGAAATGGGGTGAATTCCACGCGATATTACAACATGTTTAGCTGTGTTGATCGGAGACTAATACATTCCGAAAACTTAAAATACAAATATAATTGAAAAATATAAGTTCCAAATTTTATTGCCTTAAGCTGGGAGCACTCGAGGATTGGAAACGCTTTCTTTTCAACCTTCCTTAAATGAGTGGCTCCCAGACTCGTCCCTTTTTCACGCTAGTAAATATGCTGATCGGAATCACATGGCATTTCAACAGCATATTCAATAGAAATAAGTGACTATAACAATGAATTGTACTTAGTAGTTTAAGTTTTAGGCCTAAACAGCCATAATAATAAATAAATTAAATTAAAAAAATAAAAACTCTTGTCAGTGTTTCACGCGCAAGGGATGATTGCATCGGATGGGTTGCTCTGGGCTAGATCCCAAAATCCAGCGTCCTCGTAACTTTTATAAATCTTTTGTGGCTCTTATTGTTCACGCCCTCATTACATTATGAGGAAATACGGCACCTGAAAACACAGCCGTATGAAGCTAAAAAACAGAAGCATGTCGTCAGTGAACTCCACAAACAGGCGTCGGACCTCTATGCCGATGATTCCTGTACTCAAAGAACAAAACTAGCAGAGGAGGAACGCAATCTGCCTAGGGAAACGCGAGTAGTGACTCTAGCTCAACTTCGATCTGGATACCGTAACAGGTTAAACTCTTACCCATCCAGATTCAACTCCGACATACAAAACATTGTCCTGCTTGTAATGTGTCCCCACATGACACCAACCATCTCTTTAACTGTATTGTGGAACCAAAGCCTCTAACACTCCTCTCATTATGGTCCACCCCTGTTGAAACAGAAAGTTTCCTTGGACTCCCGTTAGAGGATATTGATGACAATTTTGTGAAGGATCAGCTTTCGGCTGACCATATCCTTCTAGACTGCGACGCAATTTCAAGACGTAGGGCTAAAATTATGGGCTGACAATGGCCAGAGCATTCCCACATTTAATCCCTCAAGCCAAGAACACTACTAGGGTTCATCAAGGAAGAGATGTGCCAGTCACTGTACAATCCTCAATAAATTATCTATCTATCTACGTTCCGGTAACAAGCACCATTGAGGTACTAGCCCCACCATCTCGGGAACTATTTATATGACTACATTAAACCTTCTAGGGATTGAATATTAATAATGACCGCATTGCGAAAGTCTGCTAAAATGTACCATTCTCCATGGAATGCTCGATATATAAGTTTCCACATTTTGAAACAGTGATGAAAAGAGCAAAATTTACTAAAATTTTAACTGGCTGTGGGTAATAAGGTGTTGATGTCCTCTCTTAACGCAATGTAATGACAACTGCGACGCAGGGAAAATTACAAATATCTTTTAAATCTATTGATAATAATTAATTAATTCCTCCGCGTCTATGCAGTTCTATGCATACATACATATGTATTTTGCTCTCCAAACGCTAATTAAAGAAATCAATTGGTATTTACATGAACTTCGAACTCTGTCGTATTTGCATTCTTCGGTTGATTACCAACAAAAGCATGACAAATTATCATTAACAAATTCATACATGTTGTTAATATATTTAATATGGTAGACAATTTACTTACCCTTTCTGGTGCGATGATTCCTGGACAATCGGGCCTGACTAGACGCGATTTTTTTACCTTAAGAAAGCGTGCTTAACGCGAACCATTTCATGTTATGGCACACCTTTGGTGATGCAAACAATCAAAGAAATTTCTGCTTCTAATGCTTCTAGGACAGCAGCAGCAGCTCCCGGTGGCGCCACATAAATAATAGTTGCATGCGGATCAGTTGCCTTTTTTGCTCCGGCTACCTATTCAATTTTAATTCATATTACATTATCTACTATTGCAATTTTTAATCAATACAAATCAATATAAATTACCGAAGCAAATACTGGCAAACCAAGATGCGTAGTTCCACCATTTTTTAGGGAAATACATGCAACCAGTTTGGTACCGTATTCCAAAGCATGTTGGTTGTGTAAAGTACCTTGTCTAGCGGCAAATCCTTGGCAAATGACACGTGAATCTGCATTTAATTGTAGGTTTCCTCTGGTTTTGGCATATTCTGAGCTGAATCGCACCCCGGCGGAGATGCTATCTATTAGAATAATATAACATTTTTTTTATTATTTAAAAATGCACATACGTATGAATGAAAAACAGAAAGTAAATAATGTTTTTGTTGTTGTTGTAGCTATAAGGACACTCCCCGTTATCGACTTTGTCTTTTGTTTTGATAATTTTTAAATTAGGTGGTGCACCGTCTTGTAAAACCTTACCCTTAATATTATTTTGGGCGAACGCCGCCAACGCAAAAAGGTGTTCTCTGCAAAAAAAAATTTTAATTTCCGTCACAACAAACTAAAAGCACAAGAATTTTCACTTTTTGCACACCAGGTTAAGCGAGAGCTTGTAAGAGGGTGCAGTGTTATAAAGCCATAGGCAATAAAGCCGTATGGCCTTATCTCTCAATAGAGTGTAAAATAAGGCCATATGGTTTTATTTCCATGTAAGGAGTGAAATAAAGCCATTATGGTGTTAGGATAGGATAGGATAGGTTAGGTGGTAGCTGCCCTGATAAGGATAGCTCACTTGGACAACACGAAGGTCCGTTGTGATACCACATACACCAAAAATAACGGTGACTTAGATCTAGCTACTTAGGGAATCGTTGGTAAAGCTCCGAGTGATACCGATCTCAACTTTGGATATATCCTCGGGAGATCCAAGTGAGTCGCGACGAAGTACTTTCGCCTAATTCTGACAAAAGCTGGACAATCAAGCATAAAGTGATTTGGTGATTCCACCTCATCATCCTCCATACAGCTGCAGCAGGATGGAGTTTCCAGTATATTGAGACGTACCGCATGGATACCCATGGGACAGTGCCCTGTCAAAACCCCAATGACCATTGATAGGTGAGCCTTAGTGAACCCAATTATTTCAGCAGATCTCCTGCCATCCACTTTTGGCCAGACAGATCTTGCTACCCTGCAAGACGTGGTATCCGCCCAACGTTTGCTGAGCTGATTCGCGGCCCAGCTATGGAGGAGCAATCCACAGGTGGCCAGCGGGATCCCGAAATCCCTACAGCCATCTTCATCCGGTTCAGTTGTACCGATGCGGGCTAAGAGATCCGCTTGACAGTTACCCGGGATATCACTATGGCCCGGGACCCAGATAATCTTAATTGTAAAATAATTCGATGCAATCGCAAGCGAGGTCAGGCACTCCCAGACCACCCTCGATCGCACTGTAGTTGAGCTCAAGGCCTTGATAGCCGCTTGGCTATCAGAGTAGATGTTAAATTCCCTAACCGTGGTAGCACTGGATAACATTCCATCCACCGCATCCTTAATCGCAGCAATGTCCGCTTAGAATACGCTGCAGTGATCAGCCAACTTAAACTTTCGGCTTAAATTTAGCTCTTGACAAAAGACCCCCCCACCAACCTTTCCATCCAGCTTTGACCCATCCGGTCCCATGCCCCAGATAATTCCTCCACCCCAATCCTCTCTCTCTGGAATAACTGGGGTGAAGGTTGTATAGGGAGCAGTTATCGGCATACAGTAGTCCGTTCTGTTCGGGATGAAGTCGAAACTGGTAAGAAGGCTAGAGTGTCCGCGGTCAGAAAGTCTATATCCCATATCACGAAGCCTTACCAGCGACCTTGCCGCGGCCGCCTTTCCCGCAATATCTACTGGGTATATGTTCAGCATGACGTTCAGTGCCAAGGTGTTGTTCTGAGAGCGCCACTGATACCGAACAGCGCCGTGCGTTGCACTGACACTAACATTTTGGAGGTGCTCGCCGTGTCCAGTGCTTTCCACCAGACCAGCACCCCATATAGCAGAATCGGTTTGACCACCATCTCATAAAGCCAGTGTACTATTCTTGGCGAGAGTCCCCATCTCTTTCCGATAGCTCCTCTGCAGCAGTACAAGGCAATGGCGGCCTTCCTGGCCCGATCTTCCACATTGGGTCTCCAGGACAGTTTCTTGTCCAAAACAATCCCCAAATATTTAACCCTATCAGAAAGTACCAACGGTAACCCTCCAATCGAGGGAGTTCTGAAATCGGGCATCTTATATCTTCTTGTGAAAAGGACCAATTCCGTTTTTCCCGGGTTGACCGCCAATCCACATGATTCAGCCCACCTAGCCACAGTATCCAGGTAGCCCTGAAGAACATCGGGCAGGGCGCCCAGAAATTTGCCTCTGACTAGGATAGCGAGGTCATCTGCATAGGCAACCACGCGACAACCATTGGCTTCCAGCTCCACAAGAAGCTCGTTGACTACCACAACCCAGAGGAGAGGAGATAGAACACCACCCTGTGGCGTGCCCCTGCACACCTTCCTCTTAATTATGGCCCCTCCCCACTCCGCTGCGACAATTCTGCCGCATAGAAGTTTGCTAATAAATTCAACCAGAGCCGCCTCGACTCCTAAACCGACCAGAGCTCTTTCGATTGCCCCCGGTAAGACATTGTTAAAAGCTTCCTCGATGTCTAGAAAGGCACCCAGAGCATACTCTTTGTGTTCTAGGGACCCCTCTATTTGCTTTACAATCGAATGGAGAGCCGTTTCCGTCGATCTGCCCTTACAGTACGCATGCTGTGAAGCCGACAGTAACCCCCGAGGTATCCTTTCCCGTAGGTACAGGTCAATCAACCGCTCAAACGTCTTAAGAAGAAACGACGAGAGACTGATTGGCCTGAAATCCTTAGGTGATACATGAGAGCTTCTGCCGGCCTTCGGAATGAAAATAACCCTAACCGTGTGCCAAGACTTCGGGATATAGTTAAGCCTGAGGCAGTTAGTATATATGATGGTCAACCAGCGGCAAGAAATCCCCAAAGACCTTTGAAGCTGCGCAGGAATGATTCCATCCGGGCCCGGAGACTTATAGGGCTTGAACGACCCTATAGCCCAGGTTATTTGACTTTCCCGTATTGGAATGGCAGGCACTTCTGCATGGCCAACGACCGCCGACCATGCAGGCGAAGATCCCTGCGCAACTGGGACATCGGGAAAATGATTGTCCAGTAAAAGCCTTAGCGACTCCTCGATACTCATCGACCAGTCCCCACCATCATCTCTCAGATACCACAGAGGAGCGGGGTTCCTAGAGAGTATTTTTCTAAATCTCGCGAATTCATTGCAGCCTTCTACGTTTTCGCAGAAGCTTCGCCATGCATCTCGCTTGGATATCCTTATTTCATATTTATAAATCCCCAGACTCACCTTATAGAGCTCCCAGTCCGAGGGTAATTTACTCCTCCTGGCTCTGTTGAAGAGCCGCCGACTGGACGCTCTTAGGTCGTCAAGAGAATCCGACCACCAGGGCGGCTTGCCCTTCCCCCTGTAAGTTTTCAATGGGCAGGACAGCTGAAAGGCGCTATTGCTTGCCGAGGTGAAGTTTTCCACCAGAACGTCTATCTCAGATTCGGACAGGCCCGAACTAATGATAGGCTCTGCAGGCAGTAGCTCTCCCAGCTTCCTACAATACAAGTCCCAGTTAATACTTTTAGGGTTCCTAAAAGATATTTTACCGGGACGTTCTTCGTTCACTGAGAACTGAATATATCGGTGATCAGAGAAGGAGTGCTCGTTGAGAACCCTCCATCCAGATATCCGACCTTCCAGTTCTCTACTAACCAGGGTGAGGTCCAGGACCTCTTCCCTTACCGCAGTAATAAAAGTCGGGTCATTCCCCCTATTACATATACAAAGTCCCTCATCTACAATAAAAGTAAATAAAGACTCACCTCTAGTGTTGGTATCCGAGCTTCCCCAAATGCTATGATGGGCATTAGCATCGGCACCGATGATCACGCCAACACCTCTCCGCCTTGCTTCAGCGGTGATTTCACCCAGTATCGCAGGTGGTGGTCCCACTACGTCCCTGTGGGGCATGTATGCTGAGACCACCCACATTTCATTACTTCCTCGCTCGAGGCAGACCGTGGTTACGTCAGCATTGCTGAAATTAGAGAGAATAAAAGCTTTAATCTCTTTTTTAACAAGCACACAGGATCTAGGCCAACTTGCCTCCCCATGCACTAAGGTGTTGAATTTTCCAGTCCTTAATCCAGAAATCTTACTGCCGTTACTACTCAGCCACGGCTCCTGGACAAGGACTATATCCACTCCGCCTTTTTCAAGGCAGAGCAACAAATTTGCGGAAGCCGCCTTAGAGTGCTGAAGATTGATTTGACGGATTTCCATCAAAAGCGCTCTTCTTCCGCTTCTCTAGATCCGCCATTATCAGTAGAAGCAGGGGCACCTCGTGCAGGACGTGATACCTAATCACGCGTGACATTCGTCACTATGGCCGGTCTAAGACTGATATCAGTCCCTGATCCAGAGCCTGAAACCACTTATGATATCCAAGCCAAGTATCTTAGCCCCCAAACATTATGGTGTTATTTCACATAAAAATTTTTTTGATTTCTTTTATTTGCAATTTATAAAGTTTAGTTCAGTTTTAATAATTAACAATATATAAATGTGGCATTCTTGATAATGGCACGACAAATTGGGCACAAGGTGTTGTGTCATAAAGCCATAAGCCATTAAGCGATAATGGCTTTATGTCTCAATCCAAACGGACATAAAGCCATAATTTAAATATGGCCTTAAGTCTCATATCAATTTAAGTCCAACGGGACATAAATCCATTAAGGTTTTATGTCCCATTTGAGGTTTTGTGTATATATAGCTTTAACTTTTCTAGTCTTTATTTACCAAAAATTTGAAAAAGCTCATTACCATTACACCTTTCTGCATAGGTGGCCTTCGGCCGCGCTTATAAAAAATAACCCTGGGCTACGCCATGCCAAGTCCGGGTGTTGGTATAACCGTGGCGGTAGCCGAAGGCCGCCTATGCAGAAAGGTGTAATGGTAATGAGCTTTTTCAAATTTTTTGACCTGCATTGTCGGAATTTGATTGATTGTCAACAACATCTTGACAAAAAAATGCATTTTTGACATGAAACAGGGCGGCATGAAACAACAATGCTTCTTTGATATAAAACAGGGCGACACGAAATAACAATGCATTTTTTACATGAAATAGAGTGACATGCAATCATTAAAAAAAAACATGGCTTTATGTCTCATTTCGGGAAAAAAAACGTATGGCGTTAAGTCCCATTTTATTGAGACTTTATAGCATATGCTCATTTTTCTCAATGAGATGGGACTTGACGCCATATGACTTTACACCCCACCATATGCGCCACGTCGCGCTTCTTTTTTATATGTGTATATGTAATGTGTAAAGGAGTTATTTCATTTTTTGTGACTTATTTCACGTGGGAGTTATTTAATTTTTTTTGGGAGTTATTGTTTAATTGTGAAATAAGTCCCAAATATTGGGACTTGTATCATTTTCTTCTTTTGGCAGTTTGTAACCGTAACAATTACACTGTTATGGTGTTATTTCCACTTTGGTCCCTCAACGATTATGGTGATATTGCACTTGGGTGTATGCAACAAAGCCATATGGTTTAATTTCTCGTTTCATTGATCTATAAGGCCATATGGCTTTATTGCCTATGGCTTTATAACACTGCACCTTGTAAGAGTTTTATTCATAATGTAATAATAATAATAATTCCATCATAGTTTTATTAATCTCTCAACAATTATATTTTTTCTTCGTTTCAATGTTTTCCGGAATAATTAATGAACTGTCATTCGATGAGAGCATAAAACGTCGATGTTTTAGTGGAGAGCGAAAAAAGCTTTGAATGTGTGGGTGAACTAGTTACCTCCGTTTTGTAGGGCGGCGCTTGGTGAGAGAGTCGAATGACGAAGAGAATTCTGATTGGCTGAATCTCCCGTTATTCGACTCCATCACGCAGTTTTACCGGTATGCACAAGTGCATACCGACAAGGTTGCTGTGATAATTTTTCAGTTTGATTTGAGAGTTTAAATCGGCAGTTACTCACGAACGTACGTACAAAAAACGTGTCAGCTGATAGGACCTATCTTATGAGAGTGCAATGTAAACGAAAACTCACAGACGTTCAACGTATGTACGTACGTAGCCCGGAACGTAGAAATCAAACCAATTTTGATTTTTTCCGTAAGAACGTGTCAGCTGATCGCTCTCTCACAAGACAGAGTTGCCTATTAAATGTTTTGTGTGCTATGTTTGGACCAATTGCAGTTATTATACAAAAAGGCCTAATGATTGTTAAAAATTTTGTTGAAATATCCTAAAATTATTATATAAAATTGGAGGTTACAAATAAATGAACTAGAATTTCTTATTCAATATTTGTTTCTGCCATTTGCACCATGAAAAATTGTAATTCCAAAAGTTGATGTTTGCATAAGCATGCATGCAAACTGATCAATGGCCACAGTCCTTTGCTGTAAACAATACACACATAAATATGTTATGTACATATACACAGACGCACACATTGATTCCTACGGGCTTGAGGGTTCGGTCAAACGTGTTTGATACGACAAACGTCCGTACGTACGGCACACGTCGGTGGGTAACTTCCGCTTAAGTGTGCCGGCCGCAAAATTAAAATTGGTGACAAAGAAAAAACTAAGACTAAAAACCGAGCGGTGACTAAAAGTGTAAAGTAAAGTTAAGTAAAAATAAAAGACTAAAAGCTACGAATTTAAGATTACATTTTATCATGAAACTAAGTGAACGCAAACAAACTTAAATAAAGATAAACTTAAATTAAAAATAGTCCTTTCACTTGTGTGTGTGTGTGTGGGCGGGCTAAATGCCCAAAATATGTGGCTCTAAAATGCCAACTTCATAATATTGGGCACAGTGGAACAATTTAGAAGTGATATCCGGTTGTTTGCATCGAATATGGGAGAGTGAGGATGGTCAATGCAAGAAGAAACTGATAGTTGTTCCCTATAAAAGGACTCCTTACGTTCCCAGCGAGCTACATAAAGGTTCAAGTGGAGGTCATCTTGGAATCACGAAGACGCTCGATAAAATTAAGCAGATATTCTATTGGCTTGGTTGCCGTCAGTCGGTCACTGAGTGGACTGCCAATTGCGAGGTTTGCAGCAGAGCGAAAGGGCCAAAAACCGAAGTCATGGCCAGATGAAGCAATATAACTCAGGTGCGTCATTTGAATGGATCGCTATGGATGTCGCAGGTCCATTTCCTACTAGCAACCGCGGAAAGAAATATGTACTGGTGGTTATGGACTATTTCAGCAAATGGCCAATACCCAATCCCAAATCAAGAAGTGGAAACAGTAGCAGAAGTGTTTATAAACAATTGTGTTGCAAGGTATGGTGTACCAATGGACTTACATTCTGACCAAGGCAGGAATTTTGAATCAGCGGTGTTTCAAGACATTAGGCATTCGAAAAACCCGAACAACTGAATTGCATCCTCAGTCCTATGGTATGGTGGAACGATTCAATATAACCTTTGAGGAGCACTTAAGGAAGTTAGTAGATAAGTTCCATAAAGAGTGGAATACACACATATCATTATTCTTGATGACATACCGATCGGCAGTGCATTAGAAAACGGGCCAAACTCCCGCAAAGGTAATTTTTGGCAATGACCTTCGACTGCTAGCTGATTTGAAGTTTGGGATAAATGCCGATGCGGAAAGAAAAATGCCTAGAAATTCACTGGATTTTGAGTGACAAGTTGAAAGCCAGATACGATAAAGCAAAGTAATTCGGAAAGTTTTCGGGAAGATTTGGTGCTGTTATACAACCCACCACGAAAGAAAGGTTTGTCCCCGGAGTTTCAGTGTAACTGGAAAGGCCCATACAAATTTGTAAAACGGATCAACGATGTAGTTTTCTTTTAATTTTTTAAATCTACCCCAAATTCATTCAATGTTCTTAAAATTGAATCTACAAAAAACTCTTTATATAGACTTTATAAAATTTTGAAAAAAGCTAAAAAGAGCTAAAAAATTCTAAAAAAAGCTTAAAGCTAAATCGCAACTTTTCAAGCTAAACGGAGAAAAAAAGCTAAGTCTAGCTTGAAAAAGCTAAAATGGTAACACTGGTGCCCGTCTATTGGCACGACTTCTGGCCTTGCCTACTAAAGAATGCATTGTAAATTTTGGCAAAAGGTGCTCGTGCATTTCCTCGAATCCGATAAAGTTTTTGTTTTACCACCGAAGACTGTGAATACTTTATCATTCTGTTTTGTTTGATTGGACAAAGATTTGACGGTTGACCACAATTTAACTACACCAGCAGAGAGGTTGCAGTTCTTTAGAAGATCCACCCGTTTTTGTTCATTTACCAGCGGCTTAGTATGCAAGTTGAGACTTCTAGTACGGAGGTATCCAGGGTCGAGTTGTATCGCCAGGGGGAAGATTCAGGAACTGTGAGTTTTAAAATGTACACTTTTTATTCATATAAATTAAATAAATAAATGTAAGGCGCGATAACCTCCGAAGAGATCTAAGGCCGAGCTTCTCTTCCAATTTGCGTCGTGCTCCACTTGATTTTCCCTACAAATTGGCTGAACGGGACCTAAATGTTTTATGCCGACTCCGAGCGATGAGTTTCCACTGAGATCTTTTCATGGCAGAAATACACTCGGAGCGCTTTACATATCGAACTTGATACCTCGGTCGATTAAGAAGTCCACTCCAATTATGATTTCATCAGCAATCTACCATTATAAAATTGTGTTGTTCTCCACCTCCGCTTTCTTTACGAATAGATTGAGATGGTAAACAAGTAACAATACGAGGATAATCACGGGAGGAGTACAATCAACAAGAGGATAACAGGTGGTTAAATCACACAGGGGAATTCAGCGTAGACGCGCACGATGGGAAAGGTAACCTGGGTATATTACCTCAACCGCGACAAGCTGGTAAAATATACCACGGAGTTTAAAGTGGAGAGCACAGGGACGGTAGAAGAGCTACGGAAACGCTCGGCGAACTTTATCCAGGCACAGGGCAACGACTCAGCGTTTGAGACACGTTTTGAAGATCTAGCTCTTCAGCATACCCGGCCGGTCAGGTCACCAACACCAACGCCAAAGAACAACGAATTAATAGTGCCCGGCGGCAGCGGCCCAGCACCAAAAGTGATAAATCAGACGGCGGATCCAAGAGGAAGTTTGCAAACGCCGATATACGCCACGCACCAGCTGGTGTTGCACGCCAACGTAATGGACCGAGTACGTAAGTGGGGGTTGAAGTACGACGGCGGTAAGGAGCCACTTAGTTTCATTGAGCGAAGTTGGTCGCGATTCCATCCCACGAGCGTTACCTGAGTTGCTGAAGGACAAGGCCTTGGTGTGGTACCGGAACAACAACAGGCAGTGGCAAGAGTGGGAAGCCTTCAAGAAGGACTTTCCAAAATTTTTCCTGAGCTCGAGGTATTTCGAGCAGCTATAAGATGAGATCCGGCAGCGTATGCAACGAGCAGGTGAGCAGTTTAAAGATTACGTTTTATCGTTACAGGCACTCATACGTCACGCTGACTACAACGGCGAGCAGAAGTTGAACCGGATTTACAGAAATTGTCGAGGAGAGTACCAGATTTACATCAAACGGAGCGAGTAACCAGCCTAAGGGAACTGGTAAGCATGGGCGAGGACTACGAGAACACCATACCGGAGAAAGAACCGCTGAGGCCAGCGGCGAAACCTTTTGTGCCGCGACGGCCAGACGAGCATTTTCACTATATACACGAAGATGAGAGACAAGGAGATCGGAGACCGGAGGCGCAACGACAAGCGACCACGTCAGAGCATGCGACGATACCACACCAAAGGCCCATCGATCCACGGAACGCATGCAGGCAATGCGGGGAAAGCGGACACTACACACATGGGTGTCGCAACGAACGAAGAGATTTCTGCAGGCAGTGTGGTCGAGTAGGCTGCATTGTGGAAAACAGGGAAACGGGCAGAGACCCCATTGGTATCGGGGGGTGGCGTCTCAACAAACCCAACCTCGTACTCAGTAAGCACATTTAGGCAGACCCAAGGCGAATCTTGGCTGCAGTAACCCTGGATGGAGAAGAAGTCATGGCGTCAGTAGATACGGGGCTATACGTTTCATCAGCTTCTCGAAAATAGACGCACGGAGGTTCAAGAAGATAAAGACACGAGTGGTAATGGGCGATGGCAGCGCAACATAGATAGCTGAGGCAGTGGACGCAGAGGTAAAACTGGGGGATCAAGTGCATCAGAGTGAGTGGTTAGTTCTGCCTGGGTTAGTCGAAAGCGTGGTGATCGGGACAGACTATCTGGTAAAGGCAAAATTTGAGCTGAGGTGTGGCAACGAAACAATAACGCTACGAGCAGAAGAGAGAGCGCAGGAGATAGTAACGTGTACAACCATGATGGAGGACGAAGGTAGCGCAAGTATCGAGAAAGACGTGTGGAGTGACATAGTGGTGAGTACCTTTCTAAAGTGTGAATTACAGATTTTCGAAGAGATGACAGGAGTACCCAACGTTGCCATGCATAAGATAGTGATGCAAGATGACCGTCCAATCAAACAGCGGTATTTCCATAAGAACCCAAAGATGCAGGAGATCATAAACAAGGAGATAGGCGAGCTGATAGAGAAAGGTTGAATCGAACCATCTCACAGCCCGCACAGTGCACCAATAGTTCTAGCCCGGAAGAAGAACGGCAAATGGAGACTCTGCGTTGACTATCGGCAGCTCAACGCCCTCTCAGTGCCAGATGCGTACCCACTCCCAAGAATACAACAAATCTTGGATAGACTACGTAGCGCGCGTTTTATCAGCAGTCTGGAACTCAAAAATGGTTATTGGCAAAGCCCGATGGAAGAAGATAGCAATGAGTATACAGCATTCACCGTGCCCGGCCGAGGGTTGTATCAATGGAAAGTGATGCCGTTCGGTCTACATTCCGCTCCGTCTACGTTTCAGCGAGCACTCGACCGTGTTATTGGCCCAGAGTTGGAACCAAATGCGTATGCCTACCTGGATGATATCATCATCACCAGCACAACCTTGGAAGAGCACATAAAGCACCTAGGAGAAATATTTCGGCGGCTACAGAGGGCGAATCTGAAAATCAACCCAGGGAAATGTGAGTTTTTTAAGAAAAGTTTGAAATATCTAGGACACGTCGTTAGCGAGGAAGGAATACACACGGATCCCGACAAAGTTGCGGCTATCAAGGAGCTGACGCCACCACCCAACATACGAGAATTAAGGCGATTTCTGGGGATAGTTTCATGGTACCGGAAGTTCGTACCCGACTTTTCACAAGTTGCGCACAAGCTGACGTCATTGTTGAAGAAGGGAAGTAGGAGGAAATGGTCCGAAAAACAACAGGCGGCATTCGAAGCGTTGAGGAATGCACTAATAAAAGCACCGGCACTAGCTTGCACAGATTTTACTAAAAGATTTCGATTACAGACGGACGCGAGCGATTATGGTCTCGGAGCAGTTCTCACACAGGGGTTGGATCACGAGGAGCGAGTGATAGCAAATGCTAGCCGCCGGTTGAATAAAGCCGAGATGAACTAGTCACCAACTGAAAAGGAATGTTTAGCAGACGTGTGGGCAATAAGGAAAATGAGATCGTATTTAGAAGGGTAAAATTTCACGGTAATCACCGATCACCTGGCTTTGAAATGGTTGAACGCGATCGAAAGTCCGTCAGGCCGGATCGCTAGATGGGCGCTGGAGTCACAGCAGTATTCGTTCGACGTACAGTATAGGAAGAGTAAGATGAACGTGGTTCAGATGCACTTTCGAGGCAGCCACTGCAGGAACAGATGGGTAGCCTTACGACACGTGAAGACAGTCTGAGTTGCAAGTGGTACACGTCGAAGATGGCTGAGATAGCGAGGACACGAGAGAAGTTTCCCGAATACGTCACAGAAGAAGGAAGACTGCACGGACGAATTGCAAGTGAAATGGATGGTGAGGATGCGGTACCATGGAAGTTATGCGTGCCGACATTGGAGAGGCGAAGAGTGCTTAACGATATTCACGACACACCAAGCGCAGGACACATGGGATACGGAAATCCATCGCGCGTGCAGTGATAAGGTATTACTGGCCTGCGATGCTCAGGGACGTACGGAAGTACGTGCAACAGTGCCACGCATGCCAAGTCTACAAACCCAGCCAGCAACAAGCTGCAGGTAAGATGCTCACGCAGATTTCAAATGAACCTTTTGCTACCGTTTGTGCAGATTTCGTTGGACCACTCCCTCGTTCGAAGCATGGTAATACAATGGAATTGGTTTTCGTGGATCGATTCTCGAAATGGTTGGAGATCATAACAATACGGAACGCAACGACGGAGAATCTGATCAGGGGGATGAGAGAGAGGATTTTGGCACGATTTGGCGCACCAAAAGTTCTAATAACAGACAGTGGAGCACAGTTCACGAGAAGGCACTTTAAGAAATTTGTACAAGAGGCTGGCATAAACCACCAGCTAACGGCACCGTACACACCGTAAGAGAACCCGGCGGAGAGAGCGAATCGTAACATCAAGAGGATGATAGCGCAGTTCACTGGGAAGGAGCATAAGGCATGGGATGAGTTGTTGCCAGAGATGACACTTGCACTGAATACGAGCGTAGGCGAGTCAACAGGCTACAGTCCAGCATTCGTGGTACAGGGTAGGAAACCGAGGATCCCCAAAGCCCTCTACGATGAGCAAACATTGTTGCCCGGTGAATCCGGTACTTAAAGAAAATTATCCAAAACTCTTGGAAGAGAAACGCATACTCCCCAGGGAAACGCGTGTCACTCTTGCTCAACTTAGTTCTGGATACTGTAACAGGTTAAACTCTTACCTATCCAGAATCAACCCCGACATACAAAATGTATGCCCCGCTTGCAATGTGTCCCCACATGACACCAACCATCTCTTTAATTGTAATGTGGAACCAACGCCTCTAACACCCCTTTCCTTATGGTCCACCCCTGTTGAAACAGCAAATTTCCTTGGACTCCCGTTAGAGGATATTGATGACAATTTGTGATCGGTCGCGGCTATTAGGTGGGGCGAAGCATTGCTACAACAACAACAACAACATGAGCAAACATTTGGCACAGGCGAGGAGAAGGTGGCTCTCAGTGAAAGGATGGCGAAAATGAAAGAGGTATATCAGATGGCACGTCTTAGACAACAGCAAGCAGCAGCGGAGCAGGCAAGGCATTATAATTTACGTAGGAGACAGTGGCAACCGGCGGTGGGCGACTTGGTACTAGTAAAAGAGAATCAGCTGTCCAAGGCAGTGGACAACTTCGCAGCAAAGTTAGCACCAAGATACAGTGGGCCTCATCATGTAACGAACTTCGTATCGCCCGTAATCCGCGAGCTAGGCAAGGTACATAACGGCAAAAGGAGAACGGCACATAAAAGTGAGCTAAAAGCATACCATCAGGCGACAGTCGAAGAAGAAGCAAGTCCGGAAACAGAAAGAAGAATACGTTCACCCCGCGAGCGTGGAAAGTCAAAAGCGCCCCGCCAAGCCCCGAATGGGGGCTTCACCGAAGTTCCCATCGGGGTACAAACGAGACGGCCGACGACGATAGCAACAACACAACACGCACCATCATCGGCATCGTGTAGTAGAACCCCGAACCAACATTTCACCGAGATATCCACCGAGGAACACACAGAGCAACTGGCCGTAGTAAGAGCAAAGCCAGGCACGTCAACATCGCAAGCAGTCCAGGTCATGGAAGAGGATCAGACGGATTACAGCACGGCAGCGATATGTGGTTCACCAGCACTCGCCAATTCAGGTGCAAATGGTTCTAGAATCGAACGCGCAGACATAAGCAACAATCAACAGTTGGTAGATGGAGACCGGAGTGGGTGGCACACAGCACAAGCGCAAGCCCCAACCCTGGACAACGGGATCCAGACGGCGATGAACTACGCCAACAACATAGCTAGCCAATGCTATAACCTGATGACCGAATTCTGCATAACATTTCATTTTAGAACAAGGTCCACATCGCGAGAGATTACCCCATAAAGAACTCAAGCATTTACCGCTGCGAGAAATTTAATTTTACAATGGTGACAGTAAGTCACATTGCGGCAGGTGAGGGGAGAGTGTGAGGACCCAAATCCACCGGCTTTGGGGCCAACACATTCGAACCTAGATAATCTACAATTACAACTTATATATCTTTTTTCGAAACACCCCAATGTATATGACAATGAATTTATATCAGCGCATATAGGATGTAAAACATATAAACATGAATTATATAAATTGAATTTACACACATAAAATAATAAATTTTCTGAAACATCCTAATATACACTTATATATTTATTATTTCGCAAAAATATAATTTTCTCTGCCTGCATACAGCAAATATATTGGGTGGATATTATATTTTGCAAAGAGATCAAACGGTAAAAAACTTTGGCTTTCCACTGAAACCAACGAACCTGCCTCAATTCTAAACAACGATGGGAATACAGCAACACACATAAGCTCCCATTGCAAGAGCACCGAAAACGTACAAACATACGTATACAAAGAAATTGCAACAAAGCAAAAGAGGCATTGAAGCGATCCGTCAAGGCGGACATTGCACAAAGAGGAAACAAAAAAATTTAATGTACTAGAAAGATGTCACCTCGGCATACCAACAACACAGCGTGTATACTAGGCAGCCATAAACATTACACTTGCAAGTTACTTACGAAGGGCAACCAACTCGTTGACAACAACAAGGCACAATAAGCAGGCAACAGAGGGAAATTGAAAGTAATTATGTAACGACAGCTTGTCTCCATACTGGCTTGAATGGGTGACAGCGTGTATATGTGTCTATGTGTTTATGCGTTTTGTGTCCAGGTCCGTGCCGTGGCCGCAATGTTGCCATTAAAATAATATTAACATGATAACATTAACATTGACAACATTGTACCTGTAGTGAACACAATGTTGCAACGGAAATAAGATGTTGCGCTTGGCATCATGTTGTTATAATAAGAAAAATTTCACCATGTTGCTAACAACCTAGCAGCCTTGACGAATGATATGTAACTATGTGTTTGTTCTGTTCGGTATTATGTATGTGGATGTGTATTTGTGAAAGGCTATGAACATGTGAATGCATCAGTGTAAGCGGTCAAGGCACGAACCAAATGTATCTGTGTAGGTGTTCGTTTTGTGGAGCGGTAAGCGTATGAATGTATGAGTGCATGATTGTATAGATGGAAAATACGGGAAAGCCAAAGAGAAAGTTTGGTATGTATTGTTAAAAATTTTCCGTTTCTGGGTAACGTTTCTTACCACGGCGGTGGCTATAAGAAGGGGGAAAATCAGCCAAGGGGCCAAAGTATCATTTTATCAGTGTCAGTGCGTGTAAGTGCAAAGTGTGAAATACTTAAAATTATTGTAATTACACCAAGTTTTTAGTGCGCGCCTCAAATCGGAGTTAAAGCCTGTTTTCTAAATCGTTTGGCCAGCAAAATTTTTTTTTTTGAGTAGTGCGCGGCGAAAAGTGTATCGCGAACCTTAAAACCAAATAAATCTGGTTTTCCAGCTAGCACCCGATCCGGACCATTACAGCAGAAATAAACTAAACTACAACGTGTGTCACAACAGCTGAAAACCAGGGAACAATTGATTTTTCGTTGGGAAAGACCCACTGGGCGCTGATTTCGGCGACATAGCGCCCAACAACAACTGCCACGCACTACAATAACATTTTAATTGGTAGCGCACTCCACAACAAAAACCACTACAGCACCTTTTTTATTGGCAATATACCGCAACAACCACAACCGGTAGTTATTTTTATATTATTAAATAACGCTCAACAACTACTACATTCGTACCGGCGATATATTGACATCACAACAACAACGGCAACACCAAAATCTTCCAGCAAGAGATACAACTTCTTCTTTTTGGCGGCGCAACGCCAACAACAACAACTGCGATGCATGCTTTTGGTGATACTCGGTTCCAGCAGTAACGACAACTACAACTTCTGAGTTCGAGGATTTTTTTTCTATCAGCCATACTCACGATCACTGGTGATATCAGCTTTATGGTATCAAGCGCACAACATCTCCCTTGCGACCGCGATTGCAGAGGCCACCAACAACCACAACAACATCAACTTTTTGGACTTCTTTTAGTTATGGTACATATATATGTATATGACTTATATCTTAATTTTTTGTAAAAGAAAGAAAAGAAACTTAGTAATATCTGCTCAGCCTAGGGTCACAAAAACGAAGAAAAAGGTACTGCAACAGGGGTATAGGGGCATAAGGGCATTTCAACTTTTTTTGCTGCTTTAGTTTTCTCATAATTTTAATTTTTCGCTTTGAATCCCTTCGATTCGTTTTAGGGTTATAAATTTTTTATTCAATTCCGTAAATTTTTTTTCTCTTCTTCGGGTAAGTTTTTTTACCTACACAGTTTTATTCATGTCATTCGTTTTTGATTCTTTTATTCAATTTCCTATTTCCTTTGACATTTGCCTCCGACAGGCCACCTCTCCTAATTTTTCATATGTTTTAACTTTTTTCTTATGCGCTTGAATTTCTACTTGCTTTCAGAATTCTCTAAGCACATGCCTTTTTTTCTTTTTTACCTTTTTGTCGGCAAATTTTTTTCTTTTAATTTTAAACACATCGGTTGGCACTAAAAGTATAAAGCTTTGTTTTATACTTTTGGTATCACCTGCCTTCTTTGTTTCTTATAAGTTTTCTGTTCGTTATCTTTTTATTAAGCATCTTTGCATACACCAGTGTTTGTTTCATTTGGCCGCGTGCATTATCGTCCGGACATAAGCAACATACTAATTAACTTATAAAGCAAGATCGCAAGCGAGCGATATGGCTGAGTAATTGAGGGTAGCTTTATGTATGTATGTATATATGTATGTTTGAGTTTTTTTCAGCTACTCAACTGCAGCGGCGCCGTTGGATAAGAAGAGTAACTTGGTGAGTGTTTTGAGTGAAACATTAAAATTTATCAAAATACACCTGTTTAGTTGTGTGTACATGTGTTAGCACAGATTCCTGCTCTTGCAAAAATAGAACAGGAATTAGCAAATCAGAAAAATAAAAACAGATTGCAACGAACATATGTACATGCATGAAAAACGTCACAAACGTACATTTGCACGTACATACATACCATTTGTTTTCATAAACATATAAATTCTTTTGCTTTGATGACCTACTTTTGCGTTGTACATATTTGATCTTATGTTTACTTGAGCGGTTGCGGTAGGTCAGAGATTAGGGTACTTGGATTTTTTTTGTTCGCCCTCTTATTTTGTTTCATTTTAATTGAATTTGTAATTTTAGGATTTAGAATTAGCTCCTAGTAATAATATGGCATTAGGGTGGCCATAAAAGTTTAATTTATTTTATTTGAGTTCAGACACTTTGTCTATTAGCCATAAGTATCCTGTATTGTATGGAATTTGAAATTTATCTACTTCTTCATGCATTCCCATGAATTTGTACTGTTAGCTAGTAATAAGGTTCAGTATTATATTTGAGCATTTTTTGTTTACTTTGAGTAAATAGAAGCTTTATAAATTGATACTAGTTAAGCCTTTTGGAATTCTTGGCAAATTATTTTGTAGTAACTTTTGATTTTAAAGTTTTGTTGAAATTATTGAACTGGTAGTAGGGTATTAGTTGGTAATTTAGAAACCAAAAATTTTGTAAATAAATTATAAGAATTATGTTTGGATGAAATTTTAATACATTCATTATGCAGGGCTAAAGTTTTAAGTTGGTGTTGGTGCTGCGCTTGTGCGTGGCAAGGTAAGGTGAAGGTGAGTGGTAGAGAAAAATGACCAATTGACAGACGGAGAGACTAGTGTCAGGTTTGGGGGCACTGTAAGTAGATAGGAGTCAGCACAGTGCCCATGGTGCGGTGCAGGTTGCACTGCAGAAGGAGGGTAGACTCCACCTGACAGGACAGGCCTCCATCTTTTTCCCCTCTTAACCCTGCCCCTCACGTTTATTTCTATCTTTTTCAGCTTTTTCTCTCCTTTCTATACACATGCAGGTATGAACCTTTTTTTTGTTCATGTGGCTGTGGGTGAGGTCGGTGGTGCAATACCCCGCCCAAGACGACGAGCTAGCCTGGGCCCGCAAGCATACCTGCTTGCCGCCGCTCCTCGCCATCCAAACAGTCAGTCACGTAACAATGGCGCCCAACGTTAATAGCCCGATCACCTTTTTTATTTCCCACGTTTTTTTCAAGTAACTCTATTTGCCACTATTCTTTAATCTTCCCACTTTTATTCCAGATTTCCTTGTTTTTGTTTTTTATCCCATGTTCCTTTCAAACCCAATCCTTATTTCCGTCTTTTGACTGGACAGGGACCGTCATGATGGCAACGTCGTTTGGGTTTGCCTGGCCGACAAGTGTCATCATGACAATTACATAGGGATTAGCGACGTGCTCATACCAGGGTTCCTTCTTCGGGTTCCTGCAATTTGACTAAGTGGTACCTGGTATGACACTTAGCTAGAGACGGACTTAGGTAGGAGATCGTGGCGAGCTGTCCAGGCTACCTTACCGGGAGTCCAGCATTCCCGGTAAGTGAGGTTTACAGTCGTCGCCACGATAGTTAGGAGAGGAGGTGTGGCATCCCCTCTTAGGGATAAGTCCATGATCGTGATGTGCCCCACTTCCACGGACAGCATGACGGCGGACTTGACACTAGATGTTTAGATACGGACGGACATACTGCCTTCACCGAACCTTCGCCAAGGCAGCACCAAAAACACCAAGCCATATATATTCAAGTTCAGTTAACCTATTTTCAACCATTAAGTTCGATACTTTTAAATTTTCAGTTTTATTAATTTTATTTATATTTTTTTTTGGTTGTTGGTTATTTCATAATCATTAAGATTATTTTCAAAAAGTGCTCACGTTGATTTTAGAAATTTTGGAGCTTATCAATTTTTTATAGTGTTTTTGCTTTTAGTTTTTTTGTTGCATTATTTTATTTTCTACATTTATCCTATACATTCATACATTGTCAGATATTCCTTTTATTATTGCTTTTCTGGCAATTTTTACCGCAAATATAGGGGGAAATTAATTTTGGTTTTACTTAAATTCGATACTTGAATTTTTTTTAGTATATATACTAGAAAAATATTTTTTTTTTTTTTTTTTTTTTTTGGTTTCAAACTTGAATTTCCTTTATCCTTAAGATACACATATACACATTACCGGAATTTTTACACACACACATATATATACGCATTCATACTAAATTTAATCGTAATATTTTCATATTGAGTTTTTTTATATTAGTTGATATTATTTTTTTTTTTTGGTCAAATTTTTTTTTCACATACCGACAGTGTATGTCGGAGAAGGAAGTCGAAAATAGAGTTGTTGGGGGATTGGGTATCCTCGACTCCCAGAGGCGTCTAACTAGGAGCCGTGTGCGAGCCCTAGGAAACCAAATAGTTGGTTCAGTTTTTAACCAAATTGACACGGGTATACCGAGGCCCGTTGACTTTGTCCCTACGGACTATTTTAATAGGTGTACGTCGCGGATCTTCGGAACTTTTGGCCCTGAACGTCCAATTAGGGTCTCTTTCGCGAACGGGGTGTCGTTAAACGAGTCCGAAAATAGTCTAAACTTTTCCCAAAAAATTGATTTGGTGTGCCAAATGGTCGACAAGGAAAACCTAGGTGCCCAGGGGGGTGATGTTCCGGCGCAGAACGCACCATCAACGAATGTCGGCATTGGCCTTAATGCTCCTCAAAGCCACACCGCCCAAGATGCAAATAATGTCGAACAGCTGAGCAGAATGATGGCGATGATGGCGCAACAAAACGACTTGGTGGCGCAAATGGCAAATGAGGTGATGAGCATTAAGACCAGTGTCGATAACCTTGGTGGCCGCGTAGCAGACATAGAAACGACTGCGCAAGCGTCTGTACATCGGTCCGCCTTGGCATCTACGCCCGAGCCTCGGAGCCGGAGGGGGGGAAACGCAGAGCGCGTCAATGAGCCAACGGTCAGTTACAGTACCGGGCGAGATGCCAGCGATCCTCCCAGGTGGAAGAAGCTCGACCTTGAAAAGTGGCACATCAAATTCGATGGGACCAGTAAAGGTATAAGCGTCGAAAGCTTCATCTTTCGGGTGGAGAGGATGCGCGAGCAGCATAATATTTCCTACTTCCAACTCTTCACGGACTTTCACAGTCTGGTTTCCGGCGGTGCTTTGAAGTGGTATTGGCAGGTCCTTGAGGACCACGCAGACGAACCCGATTTCGGCTATTTCGGGCTGAAAGCCGAAATGCTAAGCCACTTCAAATCCGCCGAGTCCGACTATGAAATCATCCGTGAAATCATGGAAAGGAAACAGCTGCCCGCGGAAGCTTTTGATGACTTTTATGCCGTCATTCCGTTTGCGGAAGAGGAACCCTGAGAGGGAGTTGGTTGGCATCATCAGGGGCAACCTCAAACCGTACCTGGCCAACTTGACCTTCGCCATAAAAATGGACTCGTTGGCGGAGCTCAAGTCGGAATGCAAGAGAGCCGAAAAACTTATTAAAGAGAATAAGAGTAGGACTAGGGTAGTTAACGAGATCGATTTTGAGCAGTCAAGGTTAGGAGAGGCAACAAAAGTTGAAGCCTTTGATAGGAAACCCCAACACCAATCCCAATCCTTACCCCAACACCAAACCACAGCCAATCCCAATAGTGTTCGTCCTTCTGTTAGTCCTGCGTCTAAGTCGACTGTGAATTCCTTTTGTGCTTCTCCCTTCCACTTAATGTTGTGTTTTTCGTGTGGTATGCCGGTGGATCACTTTGTGAAAAACCCGGCAGAAGCACAAAACCCAAATAAATGTTCGTCCTCGTTCCACAATATGGTATGTTTTGCTTGTGGAAGTGATTCGTCCTTTTGTGTTTTTAAGCCCAAGCAGGAAACCCGAGGCTGGCGGAGTTGACCGGGGACTCCAGCCAGGAGACAGGCAACCCGGAAACACTCAAGTAAAAATTTTGAGGAGAAGGGATACGGAAAACAGGGAAGAAGTGAATCAACCAAGAATAACACCGGAAAAGAAGGAGATTAAGAGTTTACACCAAAGAAAGCTAGAGTACGAAGAAGCGAGAAAGAGAATATTTTGTGATACAATAAATGCAAGTAGGAAAAAGAGAAATTTTACGAAGATAGAGAAAATGAGGGAAAAGAGGAAATATTTTAAAAGGTTGAGGAATAAAATAGTTTCAACAATTGTTACAGTGAAAGGAGATAATAGGTTTTTCGCCAAAACAAATATAGGAGGTCACGAGGTCCTGGCTCTCTTGGACTCAGGGGCGAGTGCCAGCTGCTTAGGCAAAGACTCAGCTGCACTCCTTCGGGGAAAGGAAGCCTCGATTGTGCCAATCAGGGGCCAAAATATCCGAACCGCGAACGGGGAGGAAACCGCCGTAGTAGGAGTAATAAAGTTACCGGTTGTGTGGGATAATTCGATGGAAGAATTAGAATTTTTGATAGTGCCAGGTCTACAACAACAAGTATAGACTTTTGGCAGGCATTCCGTATGAGTGTTGTGAGTAAAGGTTTCAATGGGAGTGTAAATGCTGCCAGTGTGGCGGAGCTTGTGCCCGCCGAGGGTGACCTCTCTTTTGACGCAATCCAACACGTTTTGACGACGGAACAAAACCATATGTTAGAGCGTGTGAAGACCCAATTCCCGTCCTTCGCGGTACTGGGGTTAGGCCGGACAGACAAAGAGGAATACGTCATCGAGGTGGTGGACGAGAATCTGCCGGTCAAGCAACGCCATTATCCAATTTCGCCGGCCATACAAAAACTCATATACGCAGAGCTAGATCGAATGTTGGACATGGGAGTCATCGAGGAGTCCAACAGTAGTTGGAATTCCCCCGTATCACTGGTCATTAAAGGAACGAAGAACCGGCTGTGCCTAGATGCTCGCAAAGCGAATGAAAGAACTGTAAAGGACGCATACCCCTTACCACATATTGATGGAATTTTGAGCCGCCTACAAAACAAGAGATATATCTCTGCAATTGATCTCAAGGACGCTTTCTGACAGATTCCCCTCGAGAGAAAATCACGTGAGAAGACTGCCTTCACTGTCCCTGGCCGACCCCTTTACCAATTTACCGTCATGCCTTTCGGGTTGTGCAATGCAGCACAACGAATGTGTCGTCTCATGGACAAGGTCATTCCGGCCGCTTTACGTGAATGTGTTTTTGTTTATCTTGACGATTTGTTAGTTTGTTCTATAGATTTCGAGTCCCATATGTGTTTATTGGAAAAGGTCGCTCGGTGTCTTCGCGAGGCTAAGTTAACAATTAATGTCGAAAAGAGCAAGTTTTGTTTCAAAGAAGTTCGATATCTAGGGTACGTAGTCGGGGATGGATGTATCAGGACGGACGCCAACAAAGTGGTAGCTGTGAGGGACTTCCCAGTTCCGAAAACCCCGAAGCAACTACGACGGTTCCTGGGTATGTCGGGCTGGTACCGACGTTTTATACAGGACTATGCGACTATTGCAGCCCCGCTGCACGACTGCCTCAAGAAAGACAAAATCAAAAGGTTTGCAATGACGGAAGAAGCAATAAAATCATTTGAAATTTTAAAGCAGAGTTTGGTTTCGGCACCGGTGCTCACACATCCTGACTTTAAGCGTCGTTTTTATATTCAATGTGATGCATCAACGGACGGAGTGGGAGGGGTTTTGTTTCAGTTGGACGATGACCAGAACGAAAGACCGATTGCCTACGTTTCGGCAAAACGAAATAAAGCGCAGAAGAACTACAGCATAACAGAACTAGAATGCTATGCTGCAATCGTGAGTGTTAAAAGATTCCGACCTTATGTGGAAGGAATCCCGTTCACCATCATAACTGATCATGCCAGCCTCAAATGGCTCATGAATCAGAAAGATCTTGCTGGGAGGTTGGCAAGGTGGAGTTTGAAACTCCAGGGTTATGATTTCGACATCCAACATCGAAAAGGTGCGCAAAACGTGGTTCCCGACACACTCTCACGAATACACATGGACGAAATACTGACGAACGACAGAGCCATAGACGTGTGTCTCGAGTCACCGTGCTTCGAGTCGGAGGAGTATACGGAGTTAAAAAAGACGGTGACCGAGAACAAAGATAAGTTGCCAGACTTATGCATATCGGACGGTTACGTTTATAAACGGACGCAATTCGACAGGGGGGACGATCTTCTAGCGGACCAGACCTGGAAGCTCTGGGTTTCGTCGGAACTGCGACCGGGGCTGGTAGAGTCATCTCATGGCTCACCGTCCGCTGGTCATGGTGGCATCCACAAGACACTGTCACGACTACGTCAAAAATATTATTGGCCAGGAATGGTCACCGACGTATGCGCCCATGTAAAAGACTGCGAAACCTGCAAAACTAACAAAACTCAAATCGTGTTTAAACAACCCATGATGGGAAAGCAAAAGCTCACAGAGCGACCTTTCCAACGTTTATTCATTGATTTTATGGGTCCTTATCCTCGTTCTAGTGATGGTAACGTGTATGTATTTGTTTGTCTAGATCACTTTACTAAGTTTGTGTTCTTAAAACCTATGAGAAGGGCCACTTCAGCTGAGGTTATAAAATTTCTAGAGAAAGAAGTCTTTCACGTGTTTGGTGTGCCCGAATATGTCCATTCGGACAACGGCAAACAATTCGTCTCGGAAATATTCAAAGAGTTTTTGGAGAAATACGGCACGACACACGTGAGAACTGCATTTTATTCACCTCAGGGTAACGCTGCGGAAAGAGTCAACCGATCTGTGCTGCAGATAATTAGGTCCTTCATAAAGGGCAACCAAAAGAACTGGGACAAATGCGTCAGCGATGCCGCATTTGCACTACGCAGCGTTACTCACTCAGCCATCAACATGTCACCATACTATGCCACTTTCGGTATGCCTATGATACAGCATGCTGCATCATATGAGCTATATCGGAAGTTGGCGGCGTTGAAGGATGGTGACGTGGAGATAGATACGCCTGGTGATAAGATGCAGCTCATAAGAAAGAGAATTATGAAGGAGCTGAAGCTGGCCCACGATAGAAGTCAAAAGGTCTACGACACCAGGAGTAATGATATAAAGTTTCAGATTGGACAAGCGGTATATCGCCGCAACTTCAAACAAAGCTCCCAAGTTGATAATTACAACGCTAAATTAGCACCGAAACAAGTAAAGTGTATCGTACTTAATTCTATAGGTAATTCCATGTACGAGCTTGGCGATAGTAATGGGAAAAAGATCGGCGTATACCACGCTAAAGACATTTTTGCAAAATAGCTTAATATTTTTTGGTAGTGTTAGTACTCTTGTTCTATGTTATTTATTTATTTATCGACGTATTGTATTTATTAATTTATTGACGTATGTGATTATATTATTAAATTATTTTTATTAATTTTTTTTTTGGCCTTTTTATTTATTTGATTATTTTTGCATTTATTTATTTTTTAATTTTATTTATTTTACCTGCTTGACTATTTGATCTGTCATATTTTATTTTATAAAATTTTTTGTTCTGCTAACTGTGATATTTTAATTTTTTCTATTTTATTTTATTTTTTTATTTATTGGTTTTGTTATTTATTTTATCTGTGATACCTTATTTACTATTAGAGATGTATAGTAGTATCTGTGATATAGGTGTAAGTAGTAGCATTAGCCCAGTGATTTAGTTCGTAGTTAAGTAGTGTGAAAAGTTTAAAGGCGTGAAAAAAAATAGGCCCGGCATTGAGTCGTGGGTCGAGGCCACACGTTGGACGCAGGAAATAATACTTAGCAGGCTGCGTTTGGATTCTTTACGCACACGCTCCATAGTGCAGACACCATCGGCGGTTGCGAGCCTGTAACGACAGCCTGTCTCCATACTGGCTTGAATGAGTGGCAGAGTGTATATGCGTCTATGTGTTCATGTGTTTTGTGTCCAGGTCCGTGCCTTGGCCGCAATGTTGCCATTAAAATAATATTAACATGATAACATTAACATTGACAACATTGTACCTGTAGTGAACACAATGTTGCAACGGAAATTAGATGTTGCGCTTGGCATCATGTGGTTATAATAAGAAAAATTTCACCATGTTGCTAACCACCTAGCAGCCTTGACGAATGATATGTAACTATGTGTTTGTTCTGTTCGGTATTATGTAGGTGGATGTGTATTTCTGAAAGGCTATGAACGTGTGAATGCATCAGTGTAAGCGGTCAAGGCACGAATACCAAATGTATCTGTGTAGATGTTCGTTTTGTGGAGCGGTAAGCGTATGAATGTATGAGTGCATGATTGTATAGATGGAAAATACGGGAAAGCCGAAAAGAAAGTTTGGCATGTAATGGTAAAAATTTTCCGTTTTTGGGTAACGTTCCTTACCACGGCGGTGGCTATAAGAAGGGGAAAACTGAGTCAACGGGCCAAAGTCTTGTTTCAACAGTGCCCAGTGCAAGTGAGTAGTGAAAAATCACAAGTGAAGTGCGCGTTTACAACCGTAAAGTACAAAGTGCATAGTCCTTAGTAGTGCGCGAATTAAACCGCTTTGTAAATAAAATTGTGCGCGTCGAAAAGTTTCCGCGGTACGTGCAAAGAGCTGGAATCAGTTGTCAAAAAATTACAAGTTACAAGAGGTAAGATATTATACTCTTTTTTAGGCATGCTTGACGGGAGCTGGGGCTTCAACCTTGCCTATCTCCAGAGCAAGCCAAAAGAAAACTTGCATCGACATATACATCTCTGCATACAAATATATGTATGTAGATGAATATATGACCATGCAGACAAGAAATCCGTGGGCAATTATGTATATGCACATAGATACACATTTGCTTTTGAATTTCTAAATAGATTTTCTTTTGTATTTAATTTCAGCGCACAATTGATTTTCCTTTGGGAAAGACCCACTGGGCACGTATATGGGCGGCGTACCGCCAAAAAGCAAATACATTATACTTGGCGGTCAACACAACAACAACAACTACCACGCACTACACTAAAATTTTAATTTGTTAGCGCACTCCACAACAACAACCACTATAGCATTTTCATATTGGCGATATAGGGCCGCAACAACCACAACAGCATTTTTTTTGTGGCGGCATAACGTTCAGCAACAACTACACCATTTTTGCTATATTGGCGGCGCAACACCAACCACAACCGGTATTTATTTTTTTTCTTGGCGACATACCGCCCAACAATACTACAACAACGTTTTTATATTGGCGGCATAACGCTCAACAGCAACTACACCATATTGCATATTGGCGGCAGTCCGGCCAACAACAATTATCACGCATCCAAAAGCATAACATCACATTGTCATTTTTACCGGCGTGCACCACACCATCAACAAAAACAACAAATTATTCATATTGGCGACATACCGCCCAACAACAGAATCACCTACAAGGACTTGGAATTTACACATAATATCTTTCACTGGCGGAGGTGAGCCGCAACAACAACAGGCACTACACCATACACAACAAAGGAGGAGCTTTTCAAACAACACATTAGGTTATATGTTGAAATTTGTATGTTTGGGATATATTATTAAGTTTATTGAAATATTGGTATAAGGGTCATAATTTTTACAGAGAACGGGCAAAAAGGGGGCATTATATCTCCGGGGCCAAGCATTTTCCTTTTGCCTCCATAATTTTTTTTTCGTTTCGCCTCGTCATTTCTTTAATTTTTCCACTTCAGTTTGACATTTAAATCTTTCGTGTATTTTCATATCTCCGTCTTCTATCATATACACATTTTTCTTTTACACATGGTTTTTGCTACCTCTGGTAGCACCAAATTGGAACTTTAAAATTTTTGCCATTTTATATATATTTTTTTTTTAGATATTTTTGTTTTACACTTACTCTTTAGGGTTATTGGCAATATCATTCCCAATATAACTTCTTTTAACCTCAGAAACCCGAGATTAGTAATTTTAGCGTGCCTTCCGCACCAAAGGCTTTTTTTTTGGGTAGAAGACACATTTTTTTTTTTTATCTCGCACTTGATGTTCACGCTGGTAGATTTGATACTACTAAAGCACTCAGTACTAAAAGATTGCTAGCGAGTGATCTTGGCTGAGTGAGTACGGGTGGCCAACGTGGGCGTGGCCTGTAGAATTGTATGCATGATAGGAGTATCTCTTTTCAGCGTTTTCAGCAAAGCTACTCAACTGCAGCGGCGCCGTTGGATAAGGAGAGTAACTTGGTGAGTGTTTTGAGTGAAATATAAAAATTTATCAATATACACCTGTTTAGTTGTATGTACGTGTGTTAGCACAGATTCCTGCTCTTGCAAAAATAGAACAGGAATTAGCAAATCAGAAAAATAAAAACAGATTGCAACGAACATATGTGCATGCATGAAAAACGTCACAAACGTACATTTGCAATTACATACATACCATTTGTTTTCATATACACATAAATCCCTTTCCTTTGATGACCTACTTTTGCTGTATACATAATTGATCTTATGTTTACTTGAGCGGTTGCGGTAGATCAGGGATTAGGGTACTTGAATGTTTTTTTTTTTTTTCGCCCTCTTATTTTATTTTATTTGAATTTGTATATATAGAATTTAGAATTAGCTCCTATTAATAATATCGCATTAGGGTGGCCCTAAAAGTTAAAATTTTTTTTGTTTGAGGCCAGACACTGGGTCTATTAGTCGTAGGTATTTTTTTTTATAGAATTGAATTTGGAATGTATCTACTGGTTCTTGCACTCTTATGAATTTTTTATGTTCACCAGTAATAAAGTTTAGCATTAAGTTTGAGCAATTTTTCTATTGTTACTTTGAGTAAACTTTTGAAACCCTTGAAAATTATTTTGTAGTAAATTTTGATTATAAAGTTTTGTTGAAATTATTGAACTGGTAGTAGGGTATTAGTTGGTAATTTAGAAACCAAAAATTTTGTAAATAAATTATAAGAATTATGTTTGGATGAAATTTTAATACATTCATTATGCAGGGCTAAAGTTTTAAGTTGGTGTTGGTGCTGCGCTTGTACGTGGCAAGGTAAGGTGAAGGTGAGTGGTAGAGAAAAATGACCAATTGACAGACGGACAGACTAGTGTCAGGTTTGGGGGCACTGTAAGTAGATAGGAGTCAGCACAGTGCCCATGGTGCGGTGCAAGTTGCACTGCAGAGGGAGGGTAGACTCCACCTGACAGGACAGGCCTCCATCTTTTTCCCCTCTTAACCCTGCCCCTCACGTTTATTTCTATCTTTTTCAGCTTTTTCTCTCCTTTCTATACACATGCAGGTATGAAGCCTCTTTTTGTTCATGTGGCTGTGGGTGGTGCCATACCCCGCCCAAGACGACGAGCTAGCCTGGGCCCGCAAGCATACCTGCTTGGCGCCGCTCCTCGCCATCCAAACAGTCAGTCACGTAACAATTATGCTAACTAACTGGAGATGCGTACCAATGAACTCGCATGCTAGGGGGCAGTCCAAGGGGAATTACTACATATGCAATTTAGAAATAAATACTTATATACAAGTAGATAATCGAATATATGGGTAGAAAAATACCGTTTAACGAAGGATACCTTATGTAAATACATATAATAACTAAGATTTATTGTTGCAGGACAGCTGTCCACCTGCGCATGGACAAGAATAAAAGGGCGACAAATTTTGCGAATTTGGGCAGTAGCCAGCTAGGTATAGTAGCCTGCTAACGCCTTGTTTAGCGGTTAATAGGACTCCTGGGATTTTTTCATCTCATGAGTTCTTTATTTTAGTAACTTTGGGGGTTTTTCCAATCCCATCATTACAGGGATTGTGGTGGTTTTTCCACCTCCGCAACCTTCAGGAAGAGCAGGGCATCTTTAAGTTTAATGGCCGGTGGGGGTTTTACCAACTCCACCGACTGGGAGGAAGTGGTGGTTCTCCACCTCCGCTTTCTTTACGAATAGGTTGAGATTTTAGTTTAAGCGTAGTCCCAGTGGGGGTTTTCCCAACCCCATCGGCGTAGAACCGACGGTGGTTTCCCACCTCCGTCGCCGTAACTTTAAGGGTAGTTTTGCAATTGATTTGAATAAAGAGATTATAACGTTTAAACAACAAACAGGATCTTTCTCTTTAAAAGGAGACGATAGGGATTTTTTTCTCTTCCCACAGGGATCCTGGACGGACTGAGCATACCCCGGCGTAAGGAAAAGTCCGTCACAACATTAAACTCCATTTCACGTGGTACATACAGAGCACTCCTTCTTCTTGTATATTAACCCATGAACTAGATCGAAGCCGTCGATTTACTCATTTTCAAGCTTGTTTTTTAATGTTTTAATGTTGTGTGTGTGTCCCCACATGACACCAACCATCTCTTGAATTGTATTTTGGAACCAACTCCTTTAACACTCCTCTCATTATGGTCCACCTCTGTTGGAACAGCAAGTAACCTGTCCGCCATCCCAATGTTATTTGAAGCTATCGTTACCCATCAGCTTTCATTTTCTATATCTTCTTTAATTACAAGCTCTAAACATGTGTTCTGTAAGTGCAAATCTACCGTCACCAATTTACTGGAGTTCGCTACTCACGTTTCTACAGGTTTCAGACAAAATCTTCAGACTGACGTAATTTACACGGATTTCAGTAATTTGACAAATTATGCGCGGTGGTGATGCTATGCATTTTGCGGAAGTCAACAGCAGGTGGCTAGGCGAAGATTCGCTGTGAAATGAGAGAGCAGGATGGTTTCCGATGACCTCGCTACAAGCGAAAGGAGTAATATCGGTCGAAATGATTCGCCTTCGTTAGCTGATTTCCCAGCAATGAAATCTTAACATACAAACGATTAAGGATGGAAAACTTTTTTCACTCAATCAATAAGAAATAGGCTATCCAGCTATTTAAAGAAAAAAATAATATTACAGTTCACATATTTCATTAATCCGATGCACCATTTCGGAGCTATTGTGATTAAAAAAACGGCATTCGATCACGGATCGTATGTGAGCATTACCATTAGCAATGAATTTATCCTTGCCGTTTTCCATTATTCGGCAATGACAAAGGACGTCACCGACAGGATGAAAACGTGCGTTAGGTAGTTTTCACCCTCAGGGTCAAATTTTTTTTTTTTTAGCATTGGCATGGCTATTCCATCCGGACTCATTGTTTTAAAGGGTGGCACTTTGTGTTTATGCATTTGTGCCCATCTGTTTGCACGACGTCTGGGCTTGTCTACTGAAGGATTGGGCTGGTCTACTGAAGGATTGCGGGACGCGCGCATGCTCGCTTTGAAGGTTGTGTATCCTTCCCAGTTAGCTCTTTTGAAATTAATAAAAGTCCGATCTTCAGAAGTGTTGAAATTATTGAAAGGAATATATGCAGGTGGTCAGATGCCATTCAACACAGTTTATGGGCCCTCTTGATGCAAATGTCCGCCGAGCTGTCACAGTTTCTGCAATTTGAGAGGGGGTATCGCCGTTTATCGTGCAGAAAGTCGTATTGTCTATTTGCTGTGCTAGCTGCCTGCCTCTGGTGTCAACTGTCAAGCTGGAATACCAGAGGTCGTTGTGAGCGTTGTAATCGAGAAGAATAACACGTTTCATTGAGATGAAATAGACTATTGCACGGTTTGATGGGTGATAAAGGCAAGGCCACCCATATTGCCCATTGTGCGACCATTCCTGTAGATGTTGTTGCCATCGCAATTTCGGAGGTCCGATCTGACAGTTAGATTTTTTTCTTGAATTGCGGCTATACGGATATTATTTTTATTCATGTGGTCGGGTTGGTACCCCCAGAGTGACGTCGTCTTCCCCGTTGCACTTCAGAACACTGCAGTTAAACTGTAATGGGTTAACTGGGAAGATCACGGAGATAGTCAATTTTATGAAGCGGCACAACATCCGCATTAATAAATAAATAAATAAGTAAAATCACGGCAGGATCTGCTTTGAAGAACTGCTCTGGGTAAAACGTACACAGAAAAGATCGCGAGAGTGGATATGGAGGCGATCTCGCTTTTATCACCCACCACTCAGTGAAATATAATATATTTGATTCCGACATCGGCCGCAGTGACAGTGTCCTGGAACGTCAAGGCATATCTGTCCAGTGAGGCGATGCAAATTTAGAAATCATCAACATCTACTTCCCTCCTGTCACCTGTTGCCTCAGTGGATACTGCTCTAACATCAGCGTACTACTCACTGTCGAAAATCACATTATCTTTGGCTATTTCAATGCCCACCACGATCTGTGGCATTCTAATATATAGGCGGACAGCAGAGTCGAGATGTTGGCGGACTAGACGAAACGACGTTCTACACGATAAACGGGGACGCTCCCACGCGTATCAAGCCAACCTAATATAAACGCACGTAGGTCATTTTCTGTGAAAAATTTCTCATGCACATACAACTTGTAGGAGAGCAACCCAAATTGAATGTGCTGGGTGAAAACTAAACTCGATTTCCAAGTTTTATTCTGCGGAACATTTAGATTTGACGTTTGCACACATGAAGCACTCACAGTTCGCAAGACATTTCAATTGTGAGCGCAGGACTCGTTAACTCCGTCAAATTGCAGCCGATTGCGACATTGGCATCCAACCACATACTTTTCACTTCAATACTACTAAAAAACGCACTTTCATCAATTTCAAAAAAGGAAAGTGGGAATATTACAAAACTTATACAAAGAATCGTTTTGCTACCCTCCCTATTGCGCCTGATGCCCGTCAAGGGATCGTGCTTTCCGCAAGGGACCCATATATGTACACTTTACATTTTCATACTAAATTCGTTCAAAAAAATTTACCATCACAGCAACCCATACCTAATATTCCGCTCCTTCTTTGGTCGCTTTCGACGACAGCAACCCCGGTAATTTTGACACTTCGTTCAGTGTTAAACTCATGTTCCACGCAGGTTCCACTGGGTTCCACGCTAGTTTGACACTGACCGAAGTGTCAAACAGCAGTGTGTTAGAAAGATAAAGGAATTGTTTCCTTCTCAAATATATCCTACATTGTGAATGATAACTAAGTTTGATATCTTCTGCATAGACGTAAAATTCCAAAGTGATTGGATCACCTGATTTGTAATTGACTATCGCTGTCTCATTCTGTATCCCTTTCTATCACCCGCTGAAGATAGACGCCGACATATTGAACACCCTGCCAACGCTAAAAAGTAGCCATATTGAACATCCTGTCAGGCAGTTGATAGATAAGATATCACACTTAGTTATCATTCACAATGATATCCTACTTGTACACAAATCACCTTCCCAGATTGCGCATTCACGAGCTCAAAACTGCTTCATTCTGCGCGACTACGTCACAGTTGACTGGTTGAGCGAATGAAAGAAAGAGGGAAAAAACAAGATCTAAAGGAAAATGACGCATGAATTGCCCATAAAAAACAGCTGTTCTTTTGTTTACATGCGCAATGTGCAATCTTCTGTGTGTGATTTGTGCTACTTGTAAACCTGTACATTGAACGAAACAACTGACTATTTTTTTCAATAATTGTTTGAAAACAGACAAGTAAATTAGTGAAACTTGAATAATTTTTCTATACGACAGTATGACACTCTCAATACAAGTCCCAAACTATCGGCAGGCTCGACAAAAGACGCGTTTTGGACCCAGAATCGTGAATCCGGAAACGGAAAATTAATATTTTGCTTCTGTGGTGAGATACTTGCAAAAGAAATTGAGACTTTTCATGTGGTTGTTTTAATGTTATACACAGGAAAAATTTTTCTGTGAAAAGGGATTTTGCTTTGATTCCGTCTATTAGTGGATAAGCCACGATAATTTTTTATAAGCGCGGCCGAAGATCTTGTGCGTTAAAAATAATATGATCCCACCGCCGGTTTCGGAGCAGTCCTAGGTAATTTTTCGGTATTATAGGAATAAATCTATGTACCTTACCCGTAAAAAGGGTCTGTCAACGGAGATTGAAGGCAAAAGCCCCGCCAAATAAGATACGACGGGACACATTAGCATTTGCTGGCTAGATGTTTATATGTGTGCGTGTCGGATGACACACGTACCTGCTTCGTGTCACACGTACGCATGAACGTTTGCGGACCAGCGTAAAGCACCTGATACGCACACATAACAACTGCTGGCCAGCAGATGCTGGTGTGTCCCGCCGTAGTTATAAGCAGTTTTTCATATACTTAGATGCGTTTGACGCAATTTTGTGCAAAGTGAGTATATTGCACGTGTTCTCATGGGGAACGGCAGATCGAGCGACACTGGCGTTATCTGATATGAAAAAGTGGTAAACTCTAAACTTTTGTTCCAAGCAAGGCATATAAGAAAAATTCGACATTTGCTTTGGCAAAGGATGCTTTCATACTTTGCAAGTGAAATTATTTGTCTCATTCGTTGGTACTTTTCTAACATTTTTCCCAGCTTAACACTGCAATTTTACAAATGAATGTGACACAAGATATGTAAGCAAGAATTTTTCTTGTATAAAGAGAATGTTTATAACAGTAATTAGCGAAATTTTGTATGTAGGCGCAAAGCGAAATGAACTTCAGTGGCTACGCCTGCTCATTTTTTTTTATTTACAAAGGCAACATCTTTTATGCATTTAGCGATGTAACTAGAATGCAGAATGGTCGAGCCACAAAGAAGTTTTTCATACCAGTAACATCGCCACAACCACGCAAGATGTTGCGTTTGTAAATATAAAGGAATTTCAAACTTGGCATTTAAAATTAATTTCTCCTTGCCCATTCACATACAAATTTAGCGAAGCGATATTATAAACATTCTCAATATACAAGAAAAATACTTAAATAAATAAAAAAAAATATATATATAAGGCGCGATAACCTCCGAAGAGATCTAAAGCCGAGCTTCTCTTCCAATTTGCGTCGTGCTCCTCTTGATTTTCCCTACAAATTGGCCGAACGGCATCTGCAACGCAGATGAATTTTCACTGAGAGCTTTTCATGGCAGAAATACACCCGGAGCGCTTGCCAAACACTGCCGAGGGGCGACCCCGCTTAGAAAAATTTTCTTCTAATTTAAAAACATTATTTCTAAAATTTTGATGTTGCTTTGCCCGGGTAGGCGGAGCACGCTACCATCACACCACGGTACTTGGTAACATATTTTGTGTCGCATTAATTTGTTAAACAGTTATTTTTAACTGTGAAAAACGTAACAAAAGTACCAACGAATGGGGAAAAATAATTTCACTTGCAAAGTGTGAAAGCACCTTTAGCCAAAGCAAATGTCGAATTCTTCTTGGTAAAAGTCCAGCTGAGGGGTCGGCTGCTAATACGCTACAAGAAATATCGAGAGAGGTGTCAAAAGACGCGTATTAACCTCGAAAACAATAATCCGAAGGCGGAAAATGAAAATTTTATCTATGTCCGGAGATATTTGCAGTTGAAGTTGGCGATTTCCTGTGATTGTTGTTTTGGTGGTTAACCAAATATTTAAATATTTATTTTTTAAAAATATTATTTTATTTATTTTTGAGTTTTTATATTTTCCAACTAATTAGAATTTTCTTTTTTTAAATTTATTCAAACATTTTAAGTTAACACGAAAACTCAATTAAAAATTATTTTAAAAATTAAAGTAAAGAATACAAAGTAGTTAACACTATATTTACTCCCCCTCCAAGAAAATTTAAAACAAACAAATTATTAATTAATATTAAATGTAACCTTTTTTTGTTTTTTGTTTTTTAATGTATTTGTATTTGTATTTAAATTAGTGTTAATAAGTATGTTTGCTGGTTTAAATAAATCAATTGAAATATTTTTAATAGTATTTTTGTATTGAATTGTAAATGTTTTATATTTCTTAGAGATAACTTTAAAAGGTCCTTCATAAGGTGATTCTAAATTAGATTTACGAAGAACTTTAACAAAAACATAATCACAATTTTCTAATTTTTTAGGAACGAAAAAGTTTTCTTTGTTATGATGAAAAACTTTAGAACGAACAAGCGAAAAATATTCTCTTATTTTTTGAAGAGCGTCATTAGAAAAATCATATTCTAAGTGTTTGGCCATAAACAAGTTCAGCAGATGAACATTTTAAATCTTCTTTAATAGAAGTGCGTAAACCAAGAAGAATGAATGGTAAAATGTCAGACCAATGAACCGAGTCGTTTGATGCTATAATTGCTGCTTTTATGAAATCTGTCTATCATGCCATTTGCTTGGGGATAGTAAGGAGATGTGTGAATTTTATGAGAACCTAAAAGTTTAGTTAATTCCGTAAAAAATTTTGATGTGAATTGTGAACCTTGATCTACTGTAACATTTAATGGTATATCAAATTGTGGTATATAATTTTGAATAAAATTTTTCTATAGTATTTGTTGAAATGTCTTTAAGTGGATAAGCTTCGGGCCAACGTGAAAATCTATCAATAATTGTTAAAATATAATAATTTTCTAATTTATTTAATAATTTGAGAAAAATTTAAACAACGTGACACCAGGACGGACAAGGCGACAGCTGTTTCGATTATACCTTGTAAATCTCTTCAAAGCCTTTTCTCCCGGGAGTAAAAGTCGAACTCGCACTCCTACGATAGTTGAAATGTTTTTTGAAACTGGAAGAAGTCCAACAATATCCATATGAATATTTTCAAAACGACCTGATGGTATTTGAATTTTTTGAATAGGAGATTTGGTATGTCTGGAAATTTTGGACTTTTGACAATTGATGCAAGATGAAGTCCAATCGTTAATTTCTTTACGCATGTTAGGCCAATAATATTTATTTTGAATTAATTTTCTAGTTGTTCTTATACTTGGATGAGATAATGAGTGAATTTTGTCAAATATAATTCTTCTCATAGAATGTGGAACATAAGGTCGAAAAGGTTGTAGAGAAACACCGCACCATATATTTAAATTAATAACTGGAATATGGATTTTTTTTAAATTATTTTTAGAATTTTGATCAGAAATGGTTCTTTGTAAAAATGTATCAGGTTGTTGTTCTTTATATAAAGTTTCTAAAGTTATATCTTGAGTTGAAATTGCATTTATTTCTGGAATATGGGAAAGTGTGTCAGCAACTATGTTGTCTTTTCCACGTATTTATGAATATCATTTGTAAGTTGAGCAATATATTCAAGATGACGTAGTTGACGAGGAAATCTATCTACTTTAGAATTTAGAACATGAATTAAAGGTTTATGATCAGTATAAATTGTAAAATTTCTACCTTCAAGAAAATGTTTAAAATGTTTAATTGAATTATAAATTATTTAGTTTCTGTTGTAGTTAATTTTCTTGAAAAATAAGCTAAGGGTTCTAGTATATTATTGCTAGTTTGTTGAAGAACTGCTCCAATAGCAACATTTGATGCATCTACTGGTAATGATAAAGTACCATTTTTGTCGAAATGTGTAAGTAAAGTATTTTTAGCAAAAACTTGTTTAACATTTTCGAAAGCTGTTGTGGTGTCATTTGTCCAATTTAATTGTTTGAGTTTGTTTTTAATTGCATGTGTTAACATTTCATGCATAGGACTAAGTTCTGTTGCTAACATTTTAATTTTAATTTATCATACCTAAAAATTTTTGTAACTACAGAGAGTCACGATTTTCATCTAGTCCCAAATTTAATTCTTTATTTGCTCTGATACAATTAATACATTTATTTATTGCTTCTTTATTGCATAAAGCATATTTGTGTTCGCCCAATCATTTTGTGCATACTTCCTTTTCTTTGCACTCGCTTGCTTTATGATTAAAGCCTTTGCATTTGAAGCATCACAGAACTTGCACTGCATCATAGATTTTACAACGTTCCCATCCTACATTGAGCCCTTTTCCGGCCAGTATAGTCGCAAAGACATCAGCCTCGACTTCCATTACTGCGTTATAGTAAATTTTATCTTTTTTCTTTACTTCGAATTGCTTCACGATGTTAAAATTTGCTACGGCAATACAATTATTTTGTTGTTTGAATCTCTGGGTAAGTTCTTCATCATCATATTTGAAGTTTATGCAAGTCAACATAATTGTTGGCTTCGATTTTGTACGAATTTTCACCTCGTAATTATTTCCGATATTGTTTCCGATAGCATTTTTTATTTTCTCCCTTTCTTGAATATTTGCACCCTCAACAATTACAACTCCGCTTTGTCTTGCTACTATATTTGTAATTTGTAGCTTCTAAGGGTCAACTTTCGAATTTAGATCACTTTTAGTTATTTTAACATCTTGCTTAGTATTTGGCCTAACTATTAAGGGGACTTCTTTTCGGATTTCGGGCAACGCTTCTTTTCTTGGAATTCCACCTTTTATTGCTGCTATGATTGCTTCGCTTCAACACTGACGTTTCTCTTTAGTTCTGTACACATTTTTTTATTCTCCTTACTAATTGTTTCTATCATTTTTTTATTGTCATCTTTACTGTTGTTCAACTCATCGCATACCTGATCGCTGCTGCGCGTATTTTGTTTACTTCCTGTACACTTCTTTCACGCGAATCCTGAGCTTTGCATAGCCTGAATTCTTTCACTGAATGCAATTTCCACCACTTTCAGCACTTGTTTTATTTCAGCTCAATTTTTTAAGTGCGTTATCAAACTCACTTCTATACTCAGCTAGATGTCGACCATTTTGCTTTACCATCAATTGCATGCCTTTTAGGATGTCATCCACATTCTGCACGTATTGCACACAATCGATGCACATAAACCTCAGCCTCTCACATTTTCAAGCTTATTAACTCTGTATTGATCCAAACCAGAACATTTTGTTGTTAAGTGGTACTATTTACCACAAAAACTTCACATATAATTTTCGTTACTTCTACACGCATTGTGCTTTTGCACTTTTCGCATTTTTTTCCATTTTACTGTCACTATGAACGACAACGAATTTATAAAATGCGATTCTCAACTTTGTGTTTAACAAAACTGCTGAACTTTATTGTCCACTTGTTAAAGTCACTTTTTTGCGTTATATTAAATACTTTTCACATATGCGCCTATTTTACACCGCTTATCACCTTCTTTTCTTTTGTCAGTCTATAAGATGGCGTCAGTGTCGCTCGATCTTCATAAAAAATATTTGCAGTCTACTCATATTGCATAAGATTGCGTTAATCGCATTTATATGAAAAACTGTTTATCTGACGGGTCTTTAAGATAACGTTAACCGCTTCTGTACGAAAAACTTCAATTGGGCTTGCCCAGTACATTGTGGATTGTACCCATTAATGATGGACGATATGGCGATTTTGAGCCATCAGTGAAATAGATATGGCTATTTTTGAATCGCGGCTATTTATTATAGCTATAGCGATCGCTTTATTTTAACAAGCGATTCTATACAGAAGATATGATGGGCGATACAGCGATTTTGAGCTAACAGTGAATATAGATATGGCTATTTTTTACAGCTATGGCGATCGCTTTAATTTATCTTTAATAAGCGAATCTGCAATTATTTGAATACTTGGATATAAAAAATTAATGTTTAAGTTTGTATTATTTAATCGGGGATTGCCCGTATTGCTTTTTTTAAATGTTGTGCGTCCTGATGTCACGTTGTTTAAATTTTTCCCAAATTATTAAAATGCTTAAGTTTGTTTACCGGAGTAGAGTGAATGTTATATATTAATTTAATTTAGTATACAGAATATATAAACTAAAATTGGAATAAAAAGAAAAATGTGTACCTTTTATTGTAAACTGATGTAATGTGAAATTCTAATTTTCTGAGATGTTATGATACAATATTATTAACTGGCTGGCGACATTATGTTCAGTCTCGTATTACACTCAATGAGATAAAACTAGCCAAAATAGATGTCTATGCATCTTTGTTTTATAAATTTTGCTAATTGAAAATGCTTTGATTTTTAAATGTAAGATGAATCAATTCGAAATAAATCTGTATATGTAACACCATAAAAACATGATTTATTTACTATATTATACTACACCGATGTATTCAGAAATACTCCGTATGAATTTATTCTGAAAGTTGTATTTGGCTGCATATTTGTATTGTAAAGTGAATAAATTTTTAATGAAAAATACAGAGGAAAAACATAGCAAATTCTTCAAACTATTACAAAAATATTCTTTAGCAAAAAATTAGCCACCCACTTCAGAGCCCTAGAAATTAGCCAGAGAATTCAACCATATACAAACCATATGACAAAGCTTGAATTGCATTCTCCCAAAAAACTTAAATTTTGAGTTAATCTGTTTACAATAAGACGAGTGATATATGTTTCTACAATTCTTTTATTTTTCCATCAAAAACAAAAATTGTATAAAACTGTTAACGACTACAGCCTAGAAGTATTAACTTATGAATGACACATGCACTAGTTTCGGTAACTTTTTACAAGACGGAGCACCACCTAATTTGTATCGAAATTTATCAAAGGTCGTATCAAAAGACGCGTCTCGACCTCCGTTTTAATTTTTATTTCTGTCAAAAGATATAAGCAAAAAATCGGTTCAAATTTCCATGTGGTTGTTGTTTTTTGCCACATTTGATGTACACACACACACTCTAATGCAGAAAGGTGTTCTACGCGCATTTAGTTTTGATCCCCAAACCGGTGTCGGATCCACACAGGGTAATTTTTTATAAGCGCGGCCGAAGGCCGCCAACCCTGAAAGGTGTACTATGCAAAAAAATTGTGGATCGGGTCCCATATTTCGGACCCTCCCGTAGTGGGTTTACGGTTTTTTGTAAATAACTTTTGACCGAAATAAAATTTTTGATTTTCGCTTCCAGATACTTAAAACGGAGGTCAAGACGCGTCTTTTGATACCACCTTTGAGAAATTTTGATAAAAATTAGGTGGTGCACTCTCTTGTAAAACGTTACCTTAGTTTCATGTCCGAATCAGGGTAGTAGTGCAGTTTAGGGGCCCCACCGTAAATTGGGCCAGGATTTTCGAGTGAGGTATCAGAATACGCGTATTAATCTCGAGAACAATAATCCGAAGGCGGAAAAGAAAACTTTTATCTCTGTCCGGAGATATTTGCAGTTGAAGTTGGCGATGTTTATGTCGTTGTTGTTGTGTTGTACACACAAAAAAAATTGTGCAACGGTTATACCACACACTCGGACTTGGCATGGCGTAGCCCAGGGTTATTGTTTATAAGCGCGGCCAAAGGCCGCCAACGCAGAAAGGTGTTCTGCGCAAAAATACTATGGATCCCACCCCCGGTTTCGGAAGTACCCGCGGGTCTTTTTTCGGTTTTTCGTTAATATCTTTTGAACGGTTAAAAAACGTTTACTTCCGCTTTCGGATTCTTGATCTAGATGTGAATACGCGTCTTTTGATACCTCACTAAAAAAAAAAGGCCCAATTTAAGGGTGGGGCCCCTAAACTGCACAATTACCCGAATCAGTTTTAGCAAGCCTAAAATATGCTATTGTTTTTTTTTGTTTAAGCCAACGTCCCATCTTATTTCTATACACTCCTGCGTTTGCGATTCTTTTAAATTTGTATCATATTCTGTTTCTAGGCGCACAAGTGGACCAAAAACTCTCTCGTATTGATAAACATCTTCATAACGCAATAGCACTTGTGATGGTTCAGTATCTATACCTGGCTTCTCTAAATCCTGAAGTTTTGCATCAATATTTTCCTTCCATAATTCCTCCAATTTGTTTATTTGTGCTGCTATTTGTCGTGCGCGCAACTGCTCTCGCTCGGTAGGCACCTTAACCAACCACGGGAAAAACGAACAATCAGTATTACGTACGCCACACGAGTGACATTTTAGTACTGTTTCTCCAAGTGGACCTACAGAATGTAAGGCGACTTTACTATGTTTAGCCCTCACCACACACCCGGACTTGACATGGCGTAGCCCAGGGTTATTTTTTAAAAGCGCGGCCGAAGGCCGCCTATGCATATAGGTGTTCTATGCAGAATTACCGTTGGAATCAGCATAAAAATCTCTATAAAATCCAATTTTTTATTTTTTTTTTTTGACAAATGTATGTATTCTGCATTTGTTCCAATTAAATACATTTATTTCAAATTATTCAGAGAATTACACAACAAAATACATTGATAGTGTATGTTTGTTTGCATTTATGTCGACGTGCCACCACCTTATAATGTTCTACCAAGATAAAAAGATATTGTTGCGGAGCTGGCAATACTATTCGCCACCTTCATTTGTTTTCGTTTGTTTAATTGCAACAACGAAAAAAGCGACAATAGTACCGACGTGTTTTCCGCGAATAACTTTTAAACGAGATAAAAAAAATATAGTTTCTGCTTTCGGATTCTGAATCTTGACGCAAATACACGTCTTTTGATACCGCTATCGACATGTGCGACCCGAATTTTAAGTGCAGGACTTAAGTCCAAAATTTACTAGATTTAGAAATTTAAAAGCGTATATTTCATAAACTAAGAGTTTCCTAGAGTTCCGGATGATAATTTTGTGATTTTTAGGACCCCCTCTACCCGACAAATCAACAAAAGTTTGAAAATCGTGGCACTTTATATAAAATCCAACCCCATTGCGCATGTAAACATTATTTTAAGTGCTCTTGTTTTTTTCTCGCTTTCTTTCATTCGCTGAAACAGTCAAGTCTGACGTTGATGCACAGAACGAAGCAATTTTTAACTCATGAATGCAAAATCTTCTGTGTGCGATTTGTGAGGGTTGTACACAATGGCGGCCCAGTAGTTTATATATAAAAATTCGCTCTCGATAGTCGATAAGTCACTATGCGATAAGTTTATATTCTTCCCAGCCTGTGAGTTCGGCAGCGTCATCGTAGTGAAAATTTTGTTCATTTTGAAAATTGCAGGTTTTATATCGCACTGGTTTTCTGCCGTTTTGGCTATAAAACAGTAAAAGTAACTAATAACCTATTAATTTGAGTTTTTTAGTGAAGTATTTGAGTAAAGGTAAGCGTACAATGATGATAGTTTTATCTTAGAGTTTTCATTACCAAAAGCCGCCATCTTTGATGAATAAACATGCGGTGGTACTCGTACGTGAAATCTAAAGAGAATTTCGGGTAATATTTGTCTCGCAATACCGCCATATAACGAGAATATTAAATAACAAATTCGGTCTGTACATATACTTTTAACATTCATTTAATTTAATATGTAGAACTTGTGGAAAATTCGACGACACTACGGGTTCTTAATCTACCGTCGACGGCGTAATTGAGCTCTTCTACCGAAATCAGATCGCCTCTTTCGGGTGCTATCGCACGGTCGTTATTTACATAGATCGTTCTCGCGTGTCCTTTTTAGGATTTCATACAAGCAGTTAAAGCTAAAAGTAGAGACTCGCAATTGTTGAAATGCCTGGAGCAGGCACTTTCAAGCTTTTCATCGGAAATCTCGACGAAAAGACTCAGGCCACAGAGTTGAGGCCACTATTTGAAAAATACGGCACCGTTGTGGAATGTGACGTTGTTAAAAATTATGGCTTTGTTCATATGGAAACTGAGCAACAGGGGCGCGATGCCATTCAAAATTTGAACGGTTACGTGTTGAACGACAATGCAATTAAAGTAGAAGCAGCTAAAAGTCGCCGCGCACCTAATACGCCAACAACGAAAATCTTCGTGGGAAATTTAACGGATAAAACGCGAGCTCCCGAGGTACGTGAATTGTTTCAAAAATATGGAACCGTCGTCGAGTGTGACATCGTTCGTAACTACGGCTTTGTTCATTTGGATTGCGTCGGTGACGTTCAAGACGTCATCAAGGAATTAAATGGTCGCGTAGTCGACGGTCAACCGCTGAAAGTTCAAGTTTCTACTAGCCGTGTACGTCCAAAGCCTGGAATGGGTGACCCGGAGCAGTGTTATCGTTGCGGTCGTTCAGGCCATTGGTCCAAAGAATGTCCACGCTTATTCGGCGGTGAACGCGGTTTAAGTGCCGGCGGCTATAGAGATCGAATGTATGGTCGTGATCCGTATCCTCCACCACCACCACCACCGTTTTTACGTGACAGGATCATGGATGGCTTTAGGGTAAATTTTTGTTATCAATTTTTTTGAATTAGGATTAATAATCGATTGAAGAGATGCTTATTTTAATTGCCAATGATTGTGGTAATTCTTTTCTTTGTCTCACAACTTGTAAAACTTCTCCAAAAACATTGAGCGATGCGCTTTGGACCCACGAGCACGATCCGAAAGCGGAAACAATTTTATATCTTTTGTGGGTACAACGAACTTTCAAAAGTACAACAACCAAATAAAAAAATTTGATTTCTCTTGTAAATAGCTCTTGACTGAAATAAAATGGTAATTTTTTACGACAGCATGACACTCTTAATACCCGTCCAAAAATATCAAGAGAGGTATCAAAATACGCGTTTTGGATCCAGGATCGCGATAGCGGAGGTCAAAAGTTTTGGGTCTGCAAAAGAGATGTTTGCGAAATAAATTGGAAATTTTCATGTGGTTGTAATTTTGATGATTTTGTTTACCCACAAAAAAAATTGTGAACGTAAGTGTTTACCAGTTGTAAGTATAAGTATAGAATTACCTCGATTATTCTGATTTTTTTTTGATGTTCGGCCTAATCCGAACTGAAACCGAACATCCATAATGAATGTTTTAAGCTAAAAATGGTTTTAGCTAAAAATGTGTATTTCTGAGGTATAGAGTTAGAAAATGTTTAAATGTGACCAAGAACAAACCAAATATTTTTTCTTATAATTATCAAATACTGTAACTTTGAGAGTGCTCACTACTTTGCTTTAATATTTTCAACAGTACTTATTTTTTATTTTATTTTTTACTGTCTAAGGGCTACATACATATATATTTATTATTATGTACGTATATAAAAATTGATGCTATTTTTAAATGTAAAGGGTTTGCAGCGCGAACTGGTGAGCGGGTTTTAACCAAACTTACACACGTTATGTGCATGGACCTGTATTATTTTAGTTCCCTAATTTTTAGAATCAGACACCAAATGCGTGTGCGCGTGTAAGCAACCTCATATTTTCCCTTTTTCGCGCGTTACACATATATAAAAAAATTGAAAACGACTGAAAATTAAAATACTTCCTTTTGAGCATAATGTAATGATAGAATGTGGAGGATGTTTTGACAGCAGTCAAATCGACCACCCTTAGCTCCAGGATGTATTTTGGAAGCAAACGAGAATGGGGACTGTTAATGGAAAACGACTGAAAAAATAAAATGCTTCCTTTTGAGCATAATGTAATGATAGGATCAACTTGTGGCATACTTAGAGAAGCACAATGTGATTATCCCAGAACAATCGGGATTCAGGAAGAGCCATTCTTGTGAAACAGCGTTGAATATGGTAATTGCAGATTGGAAAGAAGACATGGCGGACAAAAAATTTACGGTGTCTGTCTTCTTGGATTTAAAACGGGCTTTTGAAACTGTCGATAGATCTGAGCTATTGGACGTTATGTTTAAAATTGGTATAAGAGGAAAGGCTTTGGAATGGTTCCGGAGTTATTTGGGTGACAGAAAACAGAGAACGATAATTGGAAAGGAGGTTTCATCAGTGGTGGATGTTAACATTGGTTTACCACAAGGCTCGGTCTTGGCGCCAATATTGTTTACATTGTATATCAATGATATCAAAAGATGCTTAAAATATTGTAAAATACGTCTATTTGCGGATGATGCATTGCTTATCATAAGTGAAAAATATGCAGAATGTGCCATGCTGAAAGTACAAGAAGACCTGGACTCGCTATACAAATGGTTATGCCTTAGAAAACTGAAATTAAATGTCGAAAAAACTAAGTTCATGATATTTTGTAAAAACACTAATATCATAAGTAACAATAGTTTAAATAATATTACGCTGAAGGTAAAAAACATGGAAATCCAAAGAGTAGACAAAATTAAGTATTTAGGAGTTTTGATTGATGATAATCTAAATTTTGGAGAGCATGTAACTTATCTGGAAAGGAAAATTGCACAGAAAATAGGCTTCATGTATAGAACATGTAAACATATCAGTCAAAGTCATAAAATATTGGTATATCGTTCAATTATTGAACCACACTTTATTTATTGTCCTACTATTCTGCTATTAAGTAATGATATATATATTAAGAAACTTCAAATACAGCAAAACAAGGCAATGCGATTTATTTTAAAATGTCCTCCAAGAACGCCAAAAATTGTAATGCTCAATAGATTAAACTGGCTTAGTATTAAACAGTCAGTTAGTTATTTCACATTGAAATTTATACACCAACTTAGGTTAGGAATGTTACCGAATTACCTGAGTAGTAAAATACATTATAATCATGAAATCCACAATTATGGAACAAGAAATTGCAATAATATAAGACTGCCTAGAATAAGAACTGAGTTCGCCAAAAGGTCTCTTGAATATTTAGGGTATAAAATGTATAATGAGTTACCTTCTGATTTGAAAGACTGTGAAAATATTAGTAAGTTCAAAGAAAAATTGTTTTTATATTGTACGTCACTAAATGTGACATAAGTATTTATGTTTAATCTCTTATTTTAACCTAAACTAGGTCTTAAAGACCGTAATAATAAATAAATAAAAAAAATAAAAAAAAAAAAATAGAATGTGGAGGATGTTTTGACGGCAGTCAAATCGACCACCCTTAGCTCCAGGATGTATTTTGGAAGCAAACGAGAATGAGGACGGACATAAAGGGGTCATCACTTTTTGAAATAGTACTTAAATTCATACTTTTTAAATAATCATAAAATACAGAAAGGAGTGTATGTAACTTGATTATTTGGCTTGTAGCTCGGCATTAATAACCTGAAAGTATATATTTTACTGATGCCAAAAGATATTTGAAAAATTTGCGTTGACAATTTTATACACAAAGGGGTTCTACCCCCCCTGTTTTAGAGCGGCCCGTGGTCATTGTCCGGATTACTGATACCGAGGTCAAAACGTGTCTTTTGAACTCTCGACATTTTTGGGCGTGTATTAACAGTCTACTGTCCTGAAGTATTAACGAAAGTAGTTTTTAATATATTACATTAGGGAAAAAAGTTATTCAACACAACAGGAGAACGGACAAAGCAGCAGGTAGATACATTTGTTGGTATATTAATTGAGGTTCTGGCTTAAGTCTTGATCCCGTAAACATGATATGTTTCGGCCACAAAAAGATCCGCCACCTATCATTGAATTTGACGCTGCGGCCAACTATAGGCGGGGGGTCCGAAGCCGAAGAGAGTGTGTACACATCTAGCCAAGCCTTCGCTGACAGACTGACTGATTCCCCAAATACTTTGATAGTCCTTAAATTCAGTCTGTACGTTAAGGTACTATCACACCATCTCGAGAACGATTTGATATGACCAAGCTGAACATTCTAGGTCATATCACCCTCTTCACACAGGTAGAAAAGCTACTGATAACCACTCTCCTGGAAATAAGACCATAATGGGCGGCTGACATAGATCAATGGTGTCACTATACAAAGGTGTAATATAACAATAATCCCCGCCCTGAGCTAGGAAACCCGCCACATAAACGAAATTAATACAACAATTAAAGCAGAGCTACTAGGTTTAGAGAAGGCGTGTATCTTCCCTGCTAGACAGAGCTGACGGAAACTCCAACACATTAACAGTATTTTTGACATCACTATTACACTCGCATAAATTTTTCCTTTTATTCCTATGGAAAACCATACAAAATGTTTACATCAAGTTTGTTATGTCGCTTCTAACAACCTGATAGAAACTTTGCTTGACGCTGTGATTAAAATTTCCATCAGCCATATCTGTCAATTGATGCCTCAAATGACTGATAGCTGTCTAGCAGGGTTCCTATAAGAGAATCATGCAAGCGGCGGTGAGATATTATTATTTATTTATTATTACGGCCTTTTTAAGCCTAAAACTTAGATTATTACAAATTATAAATACATTTTAATAATAATAGGATTTCTAGAACTTGGGGTGTCGGAATGCATGAGATTCCGATCAGCACGGGAACTGGTGGTCCCAACGGGCGAGTCTTGGACTCATCTCATTGGGAGGTTGGAAGGACGTGTTCTCAATCCTGCCCTACTCCAAGACGTATGATTACACAGTTTTATTAAATATGCTGTCGGAATGCATTTGATTCCGGTCAACCCAAAAGCTAGCAGCTCAGCAGAATGAGCCACTCTTATCGGACGGTTGGAAAGGACGTGTTTCGAATCCTCCCTGTGCCAGCTTTTATGAAAACATAATTATAATATATTATTTTTGTAGGAATATAGGTGATTCACATGAACACTCCAACTGTTTGTCTGGGACGATATTTTCAGGAACTCTTTCCCTATTTGATTGCGAGCGATATATGTATTTGACCTGACGCATAAGGTTCCTCTGTGTCTATTTGGATTGCCATGTACGTTCAAGGATCAAAAACATGAAATACAGATACAAATTTTTTTATATTATTGGAAGGGTTTTGCAATATTCTAATAAACTTTTTTTGAAGGTGTTTAAGTTTTCGCAATTTTTATCATGATTAGATTATTATTATTTTATTTATTACGGCCAAAAAAGCCGAATTCATTGTATAGTACAATTTCCAAAATTCATAGTTGTTTCTTAAAACTATTTCATTAAAAAGTAATGAGTAAATTCGTTGTTTAACTAGTATTACATATTTAAATTTTTACAATATAGAAATAGTTTTTCTTTAAACTTAACAACGTTTTCACAGTCTTTTATCTCTGCTGGTAAGTTCATTATACATTTTATAGCCTACGTATTCTAAGGTCTTTTTGCGAAATCGGTTCTTACTTTGGGCAGTCTTAAATTTCTGCTACTCCTAGTTCCATAGTTATGGATCTCATGATTGTACTGTATCCTATCACTCAGATAATTTGGTAACATTCTCTGTGTTATGTAATGTATAAACTTCAAAGAGCAATAACAGATTAATTGTTTAATACTAAGCCAATTTAACATAGGAAGCATAATACTTTTTGATGTTCTATAAGAGCATTTTAGTATCAAACGCATTGCTTTGTTTTGCTGTATTTGGAGCTTATTAATTAACGTATCATTTGTTAATAGTAGTATTGTTGGGCAGTAAATAAAATGTGGTAAATTGTGTTGATCTATATACTAATATTTTGTGATGTTGGCTAATATGCTTACATGTTCGCTACATAAATCCTTTTTTCTGTGCAATTTTCTTCTCTAAATGATTCGTATGTTCTGTGAAACTTAGTTTCTCATCAATTATTACACCTAGGTACTTCATTTGATCTACTCTTTCAATTAAAACATTTCAGGCCTTTGTAAAATATATTTTGCTTGCCCATTTCTGTTTTGAAAAGAGGTAATCTAAAATTATTATTTTCCCTGATTATGTAAGAGTGGGTTTCATTCACATAAACAAGTTGTTCACTTAGGTAGGCTGGTTGTTGTTGTTATTGTTGTTGTAGCGATAAGGTTGCTCCCCGAATACTGGGGAGTGTTATCGATGTGATGGTCCTTTACCGGATACAGATCCGGTACGCTCCGGTAACACAGCACCATTAAGGTGTTAGCCCGACAATCTCGGGAACGATTTATATGGCCACATTAAACCTTCAGGCCATCCCTCCCTCCCCACCCCCAAGTTCCATGAGGAGCTTGAAGTCGCCAGAGCCTCGTCTGTTAGTGAAACAGGATTCGCCGCGGATAGGTGAGGTTGACAATTGGGTTTGGAGAAGCTGTATATTGCGCTGGCAACCTGAAGGGTTGCGCTAGACAGCCCCTTGAATCTGGTATTTTAGTCGGCTCTTACGACAGGCATACCTACCGCGGGTGTATTGTGACCCCCTAATCCGCTGGGGTAAGGAGGTAGGCTGGTAATTTACCATGCTTGATATAAAATACGAATTTCATACTATGGTAAAATATCAACTGTTTTACATTCAACCAGTTTAGTGCATCAATCATACTCTTTATGGAAGTGTCGTACCTCGCTTTCAATATAAATCTCATAGCTTTGTTTTGCATAATTTGTTACCTGTCTACTTGTGTTTCGTTGGCAATAAAGAATATTGTAGAGCAAATATAGATATAGCAAAATAAGAATGGATCTATAAACTTTCAATTTATATATCTTACTAATAAGTTTACATGATCTCTTCCAAAATCCAATTTTTTTGCCCATTTTGGCAACAATATAATCAATATGATCCGTAAACCTCAGTTTATTGTCAATCAGGATCCCTAAGTACTTAAATATTTTGACATCCTCAATGCTCGTATTCATTATTTTTAGATCTAAATTAAGTGATTCTTTATTGGTCGTCCTAGATAAAACGATGAACTTAGTTTTGTTAACGCTAAGCTTGAGTTTATTAATGCAAAGCCATCTATACAATGAGTGCAAATCTTCTTGCATTTTGCTCCTTGCTATTGAAATGTCCGTTTCATTTACTTCAAGTTGCGCATCATCTGCAAACAACCTGATTTTACTATATTTCAGTGCTGATGATATATCGTTTATGTAAATGTTGAACAGGATTGGTGCTAATACCGACCCTTGTGGTAAACCTATGCCCACTTGTGCCTCGGATGAGACTGCAGACTCGATGGTTGTTCATTGTTTCCGGTCTGATAAGAAGCTTCTAAACCACTGCAATTCATTTTCCCTAATACCAATTTTTTGTAGTTTATCGAGCATTATATTCCTATCAGTTGTTTCGAACGCTCTTTTTAGGTCAATGAAAACTGCTACTATATGTTTTTTAGGCTCAGCTCTTCCTTCTAGCTAGATATAACGTAATTTAACGCCGTCTCGGAAACCAGATTGTTCCTTTATAAGGATTTTATTATTTTCTAAGTAATTAACCAGTTGATTTTTTATTACAATTTCCAGAATTTGGATTTGTTTATAGCGGTTGCATAGAAGAAACCCATGTACGATATCGAATCTTTAATTACGCCTTCTGAAAGTAAATTTTTCCCCGTTTTATTTTTGAACCTTTTTGCTATAAGTATAACATCCTCAACCGTAATTTCTTCGAATTTTAAACATGACCTAGCTGTAAATTGGACGTCGTTCTGACTCTGAACAACTTAAATTTCCCTGTTTATATCAACAATGCTATCTATAAAGAAGGAGTTCAATGCTTCAGCAATATCGCGAGATGTATCATATGTCACACCTTTTACGATCACCGTCAAGATCTTTTCTTGTGGCCCGTTAAGTTTACAGCATGCTTGAGATGCTTCCACATTAGCTTGCTATCTGAACTATTGATATCAATATTATTCTCCATGTATTTAACCATGTCGTTGACATTCATGCTTCTTATTAAACTGGGATCGCAATTCCTCAGTAGAGTCGTCAAGTTATCGGCAGAATAATTCCTCCCAGGATGTTGATGAAATGACTCTTCGTAACGGGTTTGAATTACTTACTTTAATAGCAAATGAAATAGTTTCGTGATCGGGTATTCGGTGGTCTTCAAGATGCATATAATAAATCTATTTTTGTTTGAGAAGTTTCCGCGACTCTTGTATTGAAATTTATTTTTTGTTTCATTGCGCTACGTGCACAAAGTTCATTCAGTTTGTAGCTACTCGAAGAATTAATATTTAAGTTTATATTGAAATCTCCAACTAGAAGGGAATTCGTACCTGATTCTAATACTTCTGATAAAATGCTCTCTACGTGATTTAAAAATTCACTGTCGCTAGAACTTGGGGAATGGTACAACACATCTATTTGCCATTTAATTTCCACTTGCTTTAATTTTACTATAGCACACCATACATTTCTATCAATTGATCGATTAAACCTGACTTTGTACTTGATTTCCTTTTTTAGTAATAAAACTACCCCTCTCGTATGTCTGATATGAGAGTCACAGCGAATTAATGTAAACGGTACAATATTAATTTCAGAATCAAGAATATTATTATTTATTTATTACGGCCAGAAGCCTAATTCGTAAATTAGAATATATTACAGTTTTTATCTTATAGCTAAGGTTCTACAATATTCATACAAATATCTGAAGTTATACGTGTTTCTGAGCAGAAAACAATATCCGGATCCACTTCTTCTATCATTTTGTCGAGCTCTGCTTTATTTGCTAACAAACTACAAATATTCAAGTAGACACATTTCAAATCAAAAACATTTATTTCTGTGCTTGTACGTCTTGGTTGCTAAAAACCAACTCGTTTTTCCAGTTTAAGCTTCCTTTGATAAACCGGGCTGTCGACGGCGACAGCAGTACTTTACATTAATGGCAAATAAAATTAGAAACTGATTTTAATTTATGGCATTTAATTTATTTGTTTAAATTATACAAGTCAAATTATTTCACTGCTTTGACATAGTGGCGTGTGTTCACTAATGTGTGTCCTTGTAGCCTCCAACGTTGCGAACGAATGTACGAGAATAATTTTCTGCCTCAAATTCTGCCTATATAATCAAAGTTGATTAGGTGATTTTTAAAGTCCCGCTATGCGATGTTGGAAAAGAACAGCACAGCTTATATTATACCTGCAGGTAGTACAATAAAAGAAACATAAAAACAGGCAAACATAAAAATAAAAAAAAAAAAACATAAAAAACATAAAAAGGCAGGCAAACCCAGTAGGCACATATATTGCAAATGTACCCAGTCATACTTTTGTAAGTCATTTTGTAACGACATCCCACCCCCCGGTGAATCCGCAGGAGGATTCACTAATCATTAAAGCGGCTAGCTTACTGGCTGGTCTACGTAGTGTCCCGGATGGTGTGCGAACTTTGGCAGTCCTAACCTGGCCATCTTTTGCGGTAAACACCTCGGTCACTAGGCCTCGTTCCCATTGATTTCGAGGTCTTGCAGGATCGCAGACAATAACCAGCTGTCCAGGTTTCAAAGGCGTTGCCTTTTCTCTCCATTTTGATCGTCGGAGGAGTTGAGGCAAATATTCATGTGTCCATCTTTTCCATAGTCGGTCTTTGAGGTTTTGCGATATACGCCATTGTTTCCTTAGGCATACTTTTCCTCCATTTATAGCCGGCGTCTGAGTGGAGTTAAGACAACCCAGTAAAAGGTGGTTCGGAGTCAAAGGCTCTTCGTCTTGCGGCGATACAGGCAGTTCTGTCAGTGGGCGGCTGTTAATAATGTTTTCGGCCTCTATTAAAACGCTGTTGAAGGTCTCTAAGCGCGGGGCTTCCTGTTTTAGTACTCGCTGTAACAATCGTTTGACACATTGTACGAGGCGCTCCCAACAACCTCCTGCTGATGGATTCGCAGGACAGTTGAAGACCCACTGGATATTTCGGCTGCACATCTCTTGGTTGATGAGGTCAAAGTCGAATAATCGGTTTTCCTTGTTAAGCTCCTTTTGCGCTCCACGACGATTGACGAAATTTCGAAAGCAGATGATAAAGGCGTCAGTTGATAAATCTGTGGCAATTTCTAAGTGAACTGCTCGAGTTGTCAGGCATGTGAACAGTGCTACCCACCGTTTCTCTCGTCTTCTACCGATAGCAACAAAAAATGGACCACAATAGTCAACCCCGGTATATGAAAATGGCCTGACATATGGCGTAAGGCGATCTTGTGGTAATTGACCCATTAGTGGCACTACAGGACGATGGTCCCTGCGACCACCTTGACAATAAAATATATTCAAATTTTGTACGAGCTCTCGTTGCTTGGTCTGCCACGTTCAGTGATGAGGGTATCCACCGCCATTGGTTCACGGTTGTTATGCTCAAAATCTCTGATATAAGACATGCGACGAATTGTTTAAAGTTTCTGTTAATCGAGCGAATCCAAGAAATTACAGTTTTTGAGTCGTTCCAAAATGTTGTGTTGTGTATGTGGAAATCGTGGCATCGTTCCATCGACTCCTTCAGACGGCAGCCCAGTACAGCAGCTTGCAGTTCCAAACGCGGTATTGTCATACCCTTAAGCGGTGTACATCTAGACTTGCACATATTAAAGTTACATCGATTTTACTCATCTTTTTAATTCGTAGATAGGCAACGGCAGCATATGCAGATTCGCTTGCGTCAACAAAAACATGCAATTGTATATCGTCAGCAACCGATAAAATCGTGGAATAACAACGTGGCACCGAAAAATCTTTTACGGACTGAAAACTACTCCACCACAATTTCCATTGTTCTGCCAAGTCATGTGGTACCGTTTCGTCCCATTGCACCTGTAAGCGCCATAATGGCTGCATTAATATTTTCAAATATATAGTGAACTTTGCTAAAAGACCAAATGGGTCATAAATTGACATGGATATACCCAATAACTCTCGCTTAGTTGGCATTCGTAAGCCGTTCAAAACATCACGGGCAATCTTGTGGAACTGAAAATGAAATTCGAGCACATCATTCGTAGTATTCCAAAACATACCGAGGACCTTTTCCGTTGTTGTTTGGCGATCCATTGTGACAATTTGCGAATTGGTTACTACATTTTTACCGTTCAGTTCATTTTGTACATCTTTGTTGTTACATAAAAAATTTCTTAGCTTGAATCCGGCAGCGGCATTGATCTTGATGGCTTCGCCAGTTACTATCAGTGCTTCGTCGGCGCTGTTAAAACTTACTACCAAGTCATCAACGTACGTACTGGCAATCACAGCATGACTACCCCTGGGCATTATGGGTTCATACTTACGGGCGTTAACATTTTTTATGTGCTCAGCGCAACACGGCGAACAAATTGCTCCGAATATCATCGAGGACATTAAGTACGTCTGGATCGGCTTATCTGGTTTACCGTCTCTCCACAAAAACCTTTGAGAATCTTGATCTGCCTCCCTGATTCTCACCTGTGAAAACATCTCTTCAATGTCTCCGGCTACTGCTACGATACCTTGACGAAATTTGTGGATAATGGCTATTAATGGCTGTGCTTGTTCAGGACCTTTAAGTAAAGAGGAATTTAAAGAACATGAGTTAGAAATGGCGGCTGCATCGAGCACGATGCGTAGTTTTTCTGGCTTCGAAGGGTTGACAACCCCAAAGTGCGGAAGGTACCATGTCGTTGGTCGTACATAGGCAGCCTGTTCTGGCGTTAGCAATTTTGCGTATCCCCGGTCAATGTACTTATCTATTTCCATTCTGTATTTTTTGGCATAAATAGGGTCTTTCTGCATACGCGTCTCGACGTTTAGTAGACGTTGCTTCGCCATGGCATAACTCGACGGAAGTACCATAGAATCCTGTCGCTAAAGCAACCCTACCTCATACCGCTGACCGAGATCCTTTGTAGTTTCCGTGAGTATTTTACGGGCGCGTTGATTCGCATCAGACTCTAAGATGACTTCTGCATTTCGTACTCCAAAACCTTCGATCGAAAAATACTCCTCCAGCAATTTGTTTAGACCTTTGCAAGATTCACCTCTACGTATATTTAGCACCCGAGGCATGTCAATACTTTCGTGACTGTGTGGCCCGTATACTACCCAGCCTAACTTTGTCTCTGCTGCTATTGGTTGCTCACCTCCAGCTTCGACGATTTTTCCTGGCAGATACAAGTGGGCATTATCAAGACCGAGTAGTAAAACAGGTTTGACGAAATTATAATTCTTTACTGGCAAATTCTTTAAATGATCAAATTGTTCTTTGTTTAATGACTGCGTCGGCAAATTGAGACCCTTGATGGTATGAACATTTTTCAGTGGATATACGTGACAGTTGTCGACAGTTTCAATTTCACATGATACTCGTTTAGAGTTTTCCGTTGTTTGGCTATCACCGTACCACTGTAGAGTGAGAGGCGTGACATGCCCCCGAAGCCCTAACTGTGCGGCGACATCGTCTTCGAGGAGCGTAACCGACGACCCTTCATCGATCATGGCATACGTGGTGATCTTACCTAAGGGTCCTGCCAAAATAACGGGAACAACTTTAAAGAGATTAGCTACCTGCTCTTCGCGACAATTTAAAAGGCGTTCTCGATCGGCCGGCAATGTGGACTGTGATGCAATTTCCTTATGTAACAATTGGTGATGCATACGCTTGCAATTGTTTAGCGCACATGGCTTACGGCGACGGCAATTCAGTAGGCTGTGACCTTTCACCAAACATCCGAAGCATAACCGCTGCTGCTTGACAAGTGACCATCTGGCGTCTATCTCCATTGATTGAAATTTACGGCAATCGGTTAATAAGTGAGTTTGGCTGCAACATAGACATTTTGGTTGTTCTTCACTTGTACGCAAAACTCGGCGAACTGAACCCCCACTTAGACCATGCTGACGATTAGCATTCGTACTGTAGCCGGGCGGTGGCACTATTTGCTGTCTGAAGGCGCATGAGATTCTGCCTATTATTGTATGAAAATTCAGCAGTGGTGTCCACGAAATTCGCCAGAAATAACGGCCAATCCTCCGGGTTTCCATCGAACGTAGGTAGCGGGTACAGTTTGGTGGCATGTCCTTCCATTAGTAGCATTGCATTTGCTGCTGACGATGGTCGTAGTTGTGCTGGTGGTGGCGCTGCTTGTGATGATGGAGCAGGAGCACCCACGATTGGTGCTAAACTAGTAGGCGCGGTAGTATTGGCATCTGTTTCAATCCGTTCTCGCAGTTGCTGCAGCTCAACTTGGCTACGGCTTGTTTCGTTACTAAGCTCTCGCACACAGTCTCGAAGCGATGCAATACTTGCTACTAACGAAGCCAGTGTTTCGCCGGTAGCACCCAATGCTTGCTGGGCTGCGTTACGCTCTCCTATATTTACCGCTGTGGTATCTCCGTCCATTTCTTCGTCACTACCATTACTTTGGGTGGTGGTATTTTTACCTTTTTGACGAGTATTCATATTGATGCTGCTGAAACTTATGGCTGGAAGGCGCTTGAAAATTGTCTCTCGAAGATTTGTTTTATATAATCGCTTGGCAATTTCACATTAAACGCATATGTGAACACACCAGAGGGATTTGTATTTGTATTTATTAGGCAATTCATCCCAGCACAACAATTCGACAAAAATTATTTTACAGTGCTAGTCGGTAAAAGGCATAAAATAGGAACAATCTAATCTTGAAACTTAAAGCTAATGACTATGGCTAAGAAAAGGTTACAACAAATAATATATTTATTAAATAGTAAATAGATAAATAAAGGAATGATAGAGTACATTTGCTTAGAAGGAATCAGTATTTTAATTGTCTAGGTTATTATAGAAACTTGTTAATTCTTTATTGAAGAGCAGAGCATTGCTTATAAGCCTAAGTCTAGAAGGGAGCGAGTTCCAAAGACGTATGGAATTAATGAAGAACTGGCGATCAGATATTAGCATACGATGTCTGAAGTGGGTAAGGAGAACAGATCTAGACGACTGGAGAAAATTTAGCCTCCGATACAGATAGTCAGGTTCCTTTATATATATTAATTTATGTAGCGTAGTGAGCGTTTTAAGTTTAATAAGGTTATCGAAAGAAATGTTTAGCAACCTGTAAGCATGTTGAGAGACGTGGTCAAGTCTTTTCAACCCATAGACGTATCTAGCAATGTTGTTATACACAACATTAAGTTTCCTATTACATACATAGTCACAATTGGAGTAAACCTCACAACCATAAAGGAGCGTAGGTATTAAGTACGCTTTTGCTATTAGTAGACGAATATGTAACGGAGTAAAATATTGTGTAAGCCAGAGTGTACGAAGCATCCCATACACTTTTCCCACTGTGCGGAAGATGTGATCTTTCCATGTCAGGGTTTTGTTAAAAACTATACCTAGATTTTTTGCCGTGTCAACGTATTCTATAATAGTGTTGTCTAAAATTAAATTTTCCATTCCACTTTTATCTAGTGACCTTCTATGAATGACTATACATTTCGACTTCTTAGGGTTAAGACATAAGCCGTTCATAGAAGCCCACGTACCAATTTGACACAAATCGTAATTTAAGTTATTAATACATGAACTGGTACGATCACTAGGACAGCACATATACAATTGTACGTCGTCAGCATAAATGTGAATATTACAATACTTGAGAACACCAGGCAAATCGTTTATATACAAAACAAATAACAGGAGACCAAGGATTGAGCCTTGTGGGACTCCTCTTAAAACACTGACGAAGTCAGACTTTCTGCTACCAACACTTACTGCCTGAGTTCGGTCGGCCAAATACGATCTGATTAGGGCTGTTGCACAGTTGGAGAAATTAAATAGGTTGTCCAGCTTCTTGCAGAGAACGGTGTGGTCGACCGAGTCAAACGCTTTTGAATGGTCGAGAAGAGTCAGGAAAGCAGTAAAATTTTTGTCAACTTGTTCTCGAATATCCTCTATCACCGATAGGAGCGCCGTTTTACAGCTACGATTTGACCTGAATCCAGACTGGGAATCTGTGAGAAGGTTATTATTCTGCACATAAGTATTTATCTGGCAGTGCAAAATTCGTTCGACGACCTTGGAAAGGAAAGGCAGAATAGCTATAGGCCTATACTCCTTGTTTTGCTTGGGGATTGGGATTACCTTAGCAACTTTCCAACATTTGGGAAATACACAGGACGTCAGCACAGAGTTAACCAAGTAGGTTAAGTGAGGAAGGATTTTAGGAAGAATTATTTTTAAAAATTTCGGACATATACCATCGAACCCCATAGCATTAGACTTTACTGAAAGAATGGCTTGAACGACATCACAATCATCGACACTAGCAAACTCAAGAGGACCAAAATCAACATTAGCGCGAATACAATAATTATCAGCACATATATTGTCAGTTGAGATTGGCAGATTTACAAAATTTATATTTATCTCATTAATGTCTACATCAGGGAGGACAGAAATATCACATTTGGATTTTCCGATACCAATATGTTTAATCGACTTCCAGGTTTCCTTCGAACTCAAAGCAGCACTAAACTTGTTATTATAAAATCTCTGCTTAGCTGACCTAATGGCTTTGTTTGCAGCGATCCTAGCCGTTTTGAAGCAGTTGTGAGCCTCCAGGGTTTTGTATCTTTTCCATCGTGAGTAAGCAAGGTTACGCTGGTGAATTAAGTGTTTTAGATTGGCACTAAACCAAGGGGTATTATTGTGTGTAGCAGCTTTGAGTTTCACTGGCACATAGTTGCCGAAAAGCCTAATAATATGGTTCTGTAGGAATGATGCCTGATCATCGACCGATGTCAGTGTACGAATCAAGCTCCACTCAACCGACTCCACCGCTGCATTAAGGGAACTGTAATCTATGCTTCTAAAATCACGATATGTAAAGGAACATTGTATGTGTGACGTTTGAAAGTTGTAACTAAGAAATATCAGATCGTGTTTTGAAAAGCAAGATACCGACAATTGATCGTAGTGGAGCAATTTCAGGGGATCATTCACAAAAAATAAATCCAGCAAAGAAGAATTTGAGTCAGTAAAGTGTGTAGGTGAAGTTAAATTGGTGGGAAAAAGTCCAAGAGACTCCATACTTAGCTTTAGAGTTGAGTCGACGAGAAGGTTGGAGTTGAAATCCCCAGCGATGATTATATTATCATAGCTTATAAGTAGAGGCTCGAGAAATTCAATAAAGCCAGAGAAGTCAACTCCACGATTAGGTCTGTATGCACAGCCTATAAGAAGCCTTTCATTATTTACAGAGAACACGTCTACGAACACATATTCGACAAAATCACTTGGACTAGCACTGCAGCAAAGTTTACAGGATAAACTACTTTTAACATATATAGCAACACCACCACCATGACCACGTCTATCAGCCCTGAAAAGTTGATATCCATTTAGTTGCACCAAATCATTTTTGTGACATGAAGAAAACCAGGTTTCGGAAATACATATAACATCTATATCAGAACCCTCAGATATGAATCTCAATTCATCCAGCTTTTTATATAGGCTTTGCGCATTAAGATGGATGACTTTGAGCCCTTTAGTACGTTTGTTGAATACGCGCAACAGTGTATGTAAGCAGTCTTTGGAACTAGACAACCTATAGTCTAGGACCATCACTATATATGGGATATAAAGAATGCTCTGCGATGCGCAACAATAAAGACAACATAAGTGATTGTTTTCAAGTATGATAGGGAGATATAAAGACAGAAACGAAGAGACTCAAGAACTTAAGTAATATACCATACATAGAAATTAATTTATTGATCATTATTCGTTGGCGCAGCATCAACTCGAAAGGAACTCGCGCTTTCTTCGCCGGTATTCTCAAGACGCTCTAGAAAATCCAAGCTATGTATTGCTTCAGGGCTGGCGTTGGCTGTTCGTCTGATATGTACCAGACCCTTCTTAGAAAAAACCGCCACTACCTTCCTTTTCTTCTTTAGACGGATCGCTGCCTTGAAGATCGCATAATTTTGCCTAGACAGCGAAGCATTTACATAAATCGGAGCATTTGAATTTATGCCCACATGAACTAATTGCAGACCCTTGATGTTTGGATTGTTTTGGCGCCTAAAGGTGCCTATACTTTTTAGCAATTTGTTTCTGTCTGTCGGCGACTGAAATTTGATTATTACGTCCGGATCTGTCACGCTGTTGTCTATTTTCCGTAGCCGAAAAATGCTCATTATAGGTATTGGTTGCAATCTAAGAGTGGAACAGAGGTGATGAAAGACACTTGCTAAGTTTTCTCCTTCCTTAAAGGGAATTCCGTGTACACGGACTTCACTTGCGGCAATATGGCTCTCTTGCTTTGACGCATTGTTTTTGAGTTTTTTTACTTCCTCTTCGAGATAACCAACGCGCTCGAACACATTCTCCAGCTGAGTAACTCTTGCATTAAGCTCACTGACCTCTTTCTTCAGCACCACAAATTTGTCTTCTAGTTTTTTGCATACGAATTCGATGAGCCTGACAAAAAAAACGGCCACAGTAACGATATAACAAAAAACAAATAGTTGGCGATACCGTATTAATAATGATGTGATGCTCTTAGACTTTGACGACGACAATTCTATGGTTGACGATGGCTGGAGCACAAGGACATTAGTGAAACTTTATGTCGACGGCGACAGCAGTACTTTACATTAATGGCAAATAAAATTAGAAACTGATTTTAATTTATGGCATTTAATTTATTTGTTTAAATTATACAAGTCAAATTATTTCACTGCTTTGACATAGTGGCGTGTGTTCACTAATGTGTGTCCTTGTAGCCCCCAACGTTGCGAACGAATGTACGAGAATAATTGTCTGCCTCAAATTCTGCCTATTTAAATCAAAGTTGATTAGGTGATTTTTAAAGTCCCGCTATGCGATGTTGGAAAAGAACAGCACAGCTTATATTATACCTGCAGGCAGTACAATAAAAAAAACATAAAAACAGGCAAACATAAAAAACATAAAAAGGCAGGCAAACCCAGTAGGCACATATATTGCAAATGTACCCAGTCATACTTTTGTAAGTCATTTTGTAACGACACGGGCAGTCATAACTCATTATGTTATGGTCTATATTGAGCTTAAAACCTAACTGATTATTGGCATCTACGCAATTACCACATTTATTAATGGGCATGCTCTCCTTGCAGTTTTCTACCCCATGTTCTCCCAAACATTTACTACATCTCTGTTTCAGAGTGCAATTGGCAGCTATGTGGTTAAACCCTAAATCTTTGTAGCACCTTTTTACAGTTTGACCGTCATAAAATGGGCAGCCATCCCATCCAACATTAATTTTCTTATGTCTCAGAATGGCCTCATAATATTTATGCTCTATTTCTATAACTGAATTAATATGTTGTCCTCTATTTTCTTTCTTAGCGCGTTGATTTGTAATAAATAAAATAAAATAAATGTAAGGCGCGATAACCTCCGAAGAGATCTAAGGCCGAGCTTCTCTTCCAATTTGCGTCGTGCTCCTCTTGATTTTCCCTACAAATTGGCCGGACGGGACCTACATGTTTTATGCCGACTCCGAACTGCACCTGCAAGGCAGATGAGTTTTCACTGAAAGCTTTTCATGGCAGAAATACACCCGGAGCGCTTGCCAAACACTGCCGAGGGGCGACCCCGCTTAGAAAAATTGTCTTCTAATTGAAAAACATTATCTCTAAAATTTTGATGTTGCTTTGCCCGGGAGTTGAACCCGAGGCATACGGTGTGATAGGCGGAGCACGCTACCATCACACCACGGTGGCCGCCACAATAATACATTTCATTTTAGCTTCCCTCAGTGTATCATTCTGCGCCAGGATCCGGCTAACTATTTCGCTCTCGGTTTGCTCTGCACTAATATTAGCTATCACAACTCTAGGAAAATACACTTTTGGTTCAATATTATACACTCACATCAAACTTTTCTGTGAGCGTATCTCTAATTTTGCCCTTTTCGCCTGCTGTATTAGCGCTTATAATTATTGTGCCATTATTTTGTTTTGTACCCTTCCTATATTTAAATGAGATGGATCTATTTTGTTTAAATCCGTTTTTATTTTCTCAATTGCTTGTTTCACTTTGGGCTTAATAACAATTGGAGGGATGCCTTATGTAACAGTGGCATATGTAGTAACATTTCCACCGTCAAAACCTTTATTCTGATTAGCAGCCTTCTTAACCTCGTTTAATAATTTCCTCTTTCTGTTTATTAAACGCCTCATTAGGGATATTAGCAACCTTTATTTCCTCTTTCTGTTTATTAAACGCCTAATTAGGGATATTAGCAACCTTTTTAACTTCATTAATAATTTCATCCTTTTGCTTAGTGAACACCTCATTCGGTATACTACCTTTACTTAGTTTATCCTTATTTTCCAAGCACAGGCATTCTATTTCTTTCATTAACTTTATTTTTTCTGAGTTCACCTTGTAGATTTTTTATACTATTATTTTCATCTCTCTTCGTTGTGAGTTATGGAAGCGCTTATTTCCCTTTTATGCTCACTCAACATTTTTTCAATTTCGCTTTTTTGCTCTTTCAAATTTACTCTGTTTACCTTTGAAATAGCCAAGATTTCCCTTGAAGCCTCATCAACATTGGAAACATGAGTAATGCAATCATCACAAATAAATCTTAAAAGTTTACAACCTTGCAAACAATTAAGGCCATAATCATCGATAGATGCACACGCAATGTTTTTAGGCACTTTATTAATGCTGGTACATCACCTGTCGCTACTTTGCTAGTTTCACCAATTTTTAGTGCTTATTAAAGCACACAGACTTAATAATGTTTATTCTGTTTACGAGCTCCAAATACACGGCCGTTCGCACGCAATTCGCAAATTGATATGCCTACACTCAGACAGCCTAGCGATAGGTTTACCTAACACGTTCATACTGGTGTATCGTTAGACATCTCTGCGGTAGTAACGGACTGTTTTCATCAAAAAATTTCAAGAAAACGTCAATTCGCAATTGGCTTTCTACGGGCATATGTAAAAACAGCAAGCAAACTTGCCTGATTACAACCAGAAAAGAACAGTATTTTTACTGAATAAGCTAGGAAAGATATATTCAGGATCACATTCACAAGAACAGAATATTGGTCAATTGGCCTACACTGGGAAAAAATGAGAAACCCCTTCAAAGGCAGGGGAGGGAGCTGTAGTGAGGAAAGTTGTATCGAAGCAGTCACTCACTTCGTCTGCGAGTGCCCAACCGTAGGGAACATTAGGACCCGAACGTCAGGCTGTTTTGTGCTATAGGATTTAATGTTGGTATCAAAATGCTCCATTATTCCATTTTGATTTAACCAAATGGTTGGAGTAAACATGCACAGGGTATATTACGTACAAATAGAATAGAAAAAGATTCACATACATTTTTGTAGGTTTGGCTAAGGTTTTCTCAATAGAACCGATAATTTCAGAAAGTTTTACCTGGGTCTTCCATTTCTCAGACATACCATGCAAAGATTTAAATATCTATCAAGCGACCTTAATAACAGATATTCAACAAAGAAGACAAAAGCCCACGAATCCGTTATGTATGAACCACACTTTGGTTAAATTTTTGTTTATTTGATCGACTATTGGATATTAAAATATGCAAAATTTACCGACATTTTCGATTTGAGTGAGAAAAATAAAAGTTAGCAAATAATTTCATATTTCGGTGACTCTTGGCTGCCATGAGAGATTTTTCGAAAAAGTTGTCGTCTTATATTTTTTGTGTGCCTTGGTTCCAGGAATACGTATGTGAAGCTAATGCCCCTATTACCGTTTACAACTCAACTCTCTATCAGTTGAAATTTTGCAATTTGGTATCACAGATTACAACTCAGCCTGTCAAAAAAATGTCGGTTGAAGTTTCCTAGTCTTACAACTTTTTGCGGCATTACCGTTTACAACCTTGTGTTGGTGTAGTTGTAAAAGACATCAAATTATGACAACTGATTACTAGCAGTTGTCTCAGAAAATTTTGAAGCTGTATTGAAAAAGGGTGACGTTATAAAAGACAGTGCACCACATAATTTTTATCAAAAATTATCAAAGGTGGTATTAAAAGGCGCGTTTCGACCTCCGTTTTTAGAATCTGAAAGCAAAAATTTAATTCTATTAAAAGATATAAGCAAAAAATCGGTTCAAATTTTCATGTGGTTGTATTTTGCCAAATTTGTTGTACACACACATACACTAATGCAGAAAGGTGCTGGGCCCACCCAAAGTTATTTTCGTAAATTGCTGCCGAAGGCCGCCTACGCAGAAAGGTGTTCTGTGCAAAATAAACTATGGATCGAGCTCCATATTTCGACCCTCTCGAGGCCATTTTGTGGGTTTTTGTAAATATTTTTCGACAGAAGTAAAATTTCTAATTTCCGCTTTCGGATCCTAAAAACGGAGGTCGAAACGCGTCTTTTGATACCACCTTTGATAAAGGTTAGATGGTGCACGGTCTCATAAAACGTTACAAAAACACATTTATAGAAAAAACAACGTTTTAACGAAGGATTACATTGAAAAACTTTTTGACTTTATGGAGCGACATCCCAAAGTTGGACGAGGCTGGCTGCAGTTCGGATACAGCCAAAATATGTGAAATTATGCGAACGTGAGTCCAATCGATACTACCCGCTACTCCTGGAAATCCTGTTTTAGAGTAAAACTCGCAGACCCGTCAGACGTTGTTCTGACCTAAATTTGATCTATCTGCATACATTTTAATAAGCTTTTTCCGTCTAACTCTGCCTCCCCTTCTTCACTTTTTCTTTATCCTTTTATTCACTCCTCCCACCGTCTTTATCGCTTCATCTCTATCTTCGTCTCACTCTGCCCTCCCCCCTCTTCACTTTTTCTTTATCCTTTTATTCACTCCTCCCTCCGTCTTTTTCGCTTCACCTCTATCTTCGTCTCACTCTATCTAGTCTCCTTCTCCTTCCCTCTTTTCCCTTCTCAAGTTTTTCCCACTCTTCTTAATCCCTTATTGCCAGTCCCAGAGGGTGGTATGCATTTTGTTCCAGTCCCATTCCGAGTCCCAGTCCCACTCCGAGTATCAGTCCCAGTCCTAGTCCTAATCCCATTCCCAGCCCGTCTCTGGTCTACTTCCCGGAAAAAGGATCATAAATACTAACATGTATAGGCAAATTTATATACCAAATTTCAGGAAAATCGAATAGGACGTATGTATGTAAATAGGTATGTGGGTATTGTTAATTCATGTCTTTATTTCGGCTTCGCATGCATATTTATCAGTTTTGCCAGGTTGATGCGACTAAATCGGATATCACAATGATAATTACTTTAAAGCTCTCGGCAACAGCTTTCATTTGATATCCATATTACACACACGTTCTATGGGTATCCGGGTCCACGTTTTGGCCTATATCTCGAGACCCTAGTCACCCAGCGGTATAAAACTTACACTGTATCAAAGCACACACCAACAGCTTCATTTCATATCCATAATGTAAAAACACATCCTAGTGTTACCCTGGTCCACGTTTTGGCCTATATCTCGAGACCCTAGTCACCCACGGGTACGAAAAATACCCCGTACTCATAAACAGCTTCCTTTTGATACGCATATTGTACAAGCATATCCCAAGATTACCCGGGTCCACGTATTGATCTCAATACCCTAGCCAGAACGGGATAAAAAGTATCCTATGTATGTCTCCTGGTTCTAAGCTACCCCTCCACCAATTCTCAGCCAAATCTGTTAATCAGTTCTTGATTTATAAAGAGTGTAACTAACACCACTTTTTTTATATTTATGCTTACATCACATTAGAAACTTCAAAAATAACAGTATATCTCCACTATCTAATGTATGTTGTTATACATACAAACCTTCCTCTTCAATCGCTCTATCTATTAAAAAAAGCGCATCAAAATCCGTTGCGTAGTTTTAAAGGTTTAAGCATTCAAAGGGACATAGGGACAGAAAAAGCGACTTTGTTTTATACTATGTACTGATAGTGATAGTGATACATGCAAAAATACCAAAAAATTAAACTTTTGTTTAAGAATTTTAAGAAAATGTGCAATATTTTTAACGAAAGGGTATTTTTCAAGAGATGTATGCATTCTAAACCATTTATGTTGCATTAACTTGGCAACAACGCATAAATATGTCAAGCTGATATGATATGAAAATACATACATACATCCATACATATAAATGTACTCCCGAAGTTAAATAACGCAGCGAATTCTACTATGTATGTACGTATGTGTCGCATCACGCCTCACTCAAAAGCAATTTGCTCGCACAGTTGACACCGAACAATCACACACACGAATCTTTTGGTGAAAATGTTACTTTTGTTTAAACAATTTGGCTGATATAAGAAAGGGATCAAGTTTTTTTGTTGATGCAGGTCGAATGCAAATATTTCAAAGTTTTACTGAAAAGTAGAATTTTTTAAATCCATCTATTCGTTAATGAGTTATAGCTGTGTAAACAAAAATTTTATGATTTTTTACTACATTTTGGCAATTTGCCACGCCCCTATAATATAAGTCTTCATTTTATATTAACTGTACCATCTCACGTAGCTAAGCTTTCAAATGCAAAAAACCGTTTTAAAATCGGAGCATTCTGTGTGAAGTTATGTGCATACATGGCATTTAGCAACTTTATTTTATAAGATTTATATATTATAGATACAATTTTTGGTGTTTGGGTTTTAATCCACTTCGCACAAATATTCTCCTCAATAATATCTAAAACCAGTCCAACACCAAAATCATTTTCACAGAATTTTTGATAGCTGCCGTCAACAAGGAATCGGAGTGTGGCGCATAATTTTAAAATAGGGGTACAGCCTTCCCTCGAACGCGTTTGCGGAAATGGTCCTTAATTTTGTTTAGTAATTAACAAAATGCTTCCTTTCAAATCTGCAAAATAACTTCATTAGAACCTCATCATTTGTCACTTCAACATTTTCTTACTTGGTGCTTGGTAGTTCCAAGGGATTGGAATGATCGCGCGAATGTTTTCCGTATGCGCGACATGTCAATCACCAACATTTTCGCCATTATAAAGTAGATTTCATATAATATCCGTTTTGCTTTTAATAACAAAATCACTTTTGCAAATGCTTAAATTTCCGCCACAAATTGGTCAGCTGTTCATTTATATGTCAAATCATCACTTTCTTAGGTTGGCAACATCAATTAAACTTCAACTGAAATAAGTTGTAATGCGTATTACCAAACAGGAGTTGAGTTGTTTTTAATTACAACCCAACTAAGTTGAGTTTTAAACCGTAATAGGGGCATAAGAAATAACATTAAGGGGATTCAAGGGGTTGTGTAGCGGAATATATAGCTTCTCCAACCCAATTGTCAACCTCACCTTCGAGCGGCGAATCCCGTTTCACTAACAGACGAGTCTCTGGCGACCCCAAGCTCCTCATGGAACTTGGGGGTGGGGAGGGAGGGATGGCCTGAAGGCTTAATGTGGCCATATAAATCGTTCCCGAGATGGTCGGGCCAGCACCTTAATGGTGCTGTGTTACCGGAGCGTATCGGATCTGTATCCGACAAAGGACCATCACATCGATAACACTCCCCAAAGCCTTCGGGGAGTAACCTAATCGCTACAACAACAACAACAAATAACATTAAGAGGAAAGAAACATTGAGAAGAAATGCTATCGTATTAAAAAAAAACTTCACTGTCGCCCCATGACATATCAAGTTTAGGGGCGCTTCCCAAGGCAGTCGGTTCTATGTACCGGAGCGACTCGGGATTTTTCCCGACCAAGGACTGTCATTTCAGTGTGACCCCATTTAATTTGTTTCGTCCCTCCCACAAATTGTCATCCTCCCAGCAGCTCCTTGCAGCAGGACTGCTACATATTCTCTTACTCCGGGAAGGTATCGAACCCAATCCGGGTCCGTCTCCTAACCCCGGTCATGAGAAATGGTTTTGCTGCATTTGCCAGAAAAGAATCTTTTTAGGACGGTCATACTCTGTTCAGTGTGTCTCGTGCAAGGGATGGTTGCATCGGACAGGTTGTTCTGGGCTTGATCCCAAAACCCGACGTCCACGTAACTTTTATAAATCTTTTGTGGCTCCTTGCTGCTCACGCCCAAGGGCGTCCCGTAGTCTACGCCTAAGCGTATCCCCACTACCTTCCAGCAGCTTCGCTGCTCAACAAGCCACAACAAGTACCCGCTGCTGCTCGCGCCCCACGGCGCCAACAACTCAAACAGCTGATACCACTCATAACTACTACCTTCGTAGTAGAGCTGGTTGCAATGCTGAGCATCAGCCCCTGCCCCCGTCTTCTTCTCCCCCCCTCTTTTCTGGCAGCAATCGTGCAGGTCAGGGAAACAGACTCTTAGTCCCTGCCTCCGTTTGCACCTTCTGCCAGCACAGAATATATAGGTTTGCGACATCCGCTCAATGCAGCTCCTGCCTTGGGTGGTGCCACTTTCCTAGATGTTCTGGTCTCCGCGACGGCAACCCCCGACGGGTTTCATCGCGCCATGTTGCCAGGTCGCAAACCCAAATCATCCGGGTACCCCAATGCTTGCCCAAGGGCGCCCAGTCCCAAGGCCACAACAGCAATTGCGTCCTGGCCTTCCACAACCTAGGCGTAGTCACCCCTCACTTACCCCTAGAGTGGCGGCGTCACCCCTCATGCACTTCAGAATTCTGCAGTTCAACTGTAATGGACTAACTGGGAAGATTACGGAGATAGTCGATTTCATGAAGCGGCACAACATCCGCATTGCTTCGATTCAAGAGACTAAACTCACGGCAAAATCTGCATTGCAGACCTGCTCTGGTTATAATGTCCACAGGAAAGACCGCGAGAGCGGAAATGGAGGCGGCCTCGCGTTTATTATACACCACTCTGTGCAATATCATATATTTGATCCTGGCATCGACCGCAGTGACAATGTCTTAGAACGTCAAGGCCTATCTGTCCGGTCAGGCGATGCAAATCTAGAAATCATCAACATCTACATCCCTCCTGTCACCTGTTGCCCCAGTGGATACCGCCCTAATATCGAGGCCTTACTCACTGGCAACAATCGCATTATCTTAGGCGATTTCAATGCCCATCACGACCTATGGCATTCAAAATTGCGGGCGGACAGGAGGGGTGAGATGTTGGCGGATCAAATAGACGAAACGACGTTCTGCACAATAAACGGAGACGCCCCCACACGTATGGTATGAAGCTGTCATAGCTCGCCAGATATCTCAATCGTGAGCGCAGAACTCGTAAACTGCGTCAACTGGCAGCCGATGGTAACATTGGCATCCGACCACCTGCCCATACTTATTTCGTTCGAGCGTACCGCCGACTTCATCGTCACCGAAAAACGCACTTTCATAAACTTCAAAAAAGGAAAGTGGGAAGAATATAAATCTGCAACAGACAGCAGCTTTGCTGCCCTCCCTATCCCGACTGATGCCCGCCAAGGGGAGCGTGCCTTCCGTAAGGTCATTGAATCCGCCTCGGCACATTTCATTCCCGCCGGGAGAATTCCCGAAATCCGGCCCACTTCCCGGCGGAGGCCGCGAGCTTAGCGAGGGAACGCGACCTTATAAGACAGCATGATCCAGGCGACCCCCAAATAAGGGATATAAACCAACGCATCAGATTGCTTGTGGACGAACACAAGCGGGCGAAATGGGAAGAGCACCTAAGAGGTTGTAACCTCTCTACCGGTGTAGGTAAACTTTGGTCCACCGTAAAGTCCCTATCGAATCCGACTAAGCACAAAGACAAAGTTTCCATCGCCTTTGGCGATAAGGTGCTGTCGGATGCGAAAAAATGCGCGAGCGCTTTCTGCCGACAATATATAATGCATCCTACGGTCGACAAAGATAGACGGAGAGCCAATAGGCACGCACATAAACACAAACTCAGCGCGTCACCAATTACCATCACCGCTAGAGAGGTTGAGGACGCCATTGGTCGCGCTAAACCATCCAAAGCAGTGGGCCCAGACGGCATAGCCATGCCGATGCTTAAAAACCTAGGGAAAGAGGTTTTCAAATATTTAGCGCATGTCTTCAACCTGTCTCTTTCCACCTTTGTCATACCCGAGAAATGGAAAATGGCCAAGGTGGTCCCGCTACTAAAGCCTGGGAAACCAGCTAACGTAGGTGAGTCATATCGTCCGATATCTCTCCTATCGCCAGTGGCAAAGACGCTTGAAGCCATTTTGCTCCCTTATTTCCAAGCACATTTGCAGCTAGCCCCTCATCAGCATGGCTTCAGAAAACTCCATAGCACTACCTCCGCGCTAAATGTCATTAGCACCCAGATAAATTGCGGTTTGAATCAATATCCCCACCATAGAACAGTACTCGTAGCGTTAGACCTATCAAAAGCTTTTGATACGGTCAACCATGGCTCGTTACTGCAAGACCTGGAAGGGTCCACCCTTCCCCCATGTCTTAAAAGGTGGACCGCAAATTATCTGGGTGGTCGGCAGGCATCGGTGCAATTCAGAAACGAAACATAAAAACAAAGGAGAATTAAACAAGGGGTGCCACAGGGTGGTGTCCTATCCCCGCTTTTGTTTAATTTCTACATATCTAAGCTACCTTCACCACCGGAAGGACTCACAATCGTTTCCTACGCCGATGACTGCACAATAATGGCCACAGGCCCAGGCCCAAAGATCGATGAGCTATGCAATAAAATAAACGGCTATCTCCCTGATCTCTCCAGTTTTTTCGCCTCGCGAAACCTGGCATTGTCACCGACTAAATCTTCCGCGACCTTATTTACAACATGGACGCCCCAAATGTCGACCATATTGAACATCCACGTCGATGGCACTACGCTACCGACTGTCCTACACCCCAAAATCTTGGGTGTGACGTTTGATCAGGATCTACATTTTGGTGCGCACGCAACCGCAATTGTTCCAAGAAGTCAGAGCCTTAATAAAATCCTCAAATCCCTTGCTGGCAGTACCTGGGGAAAAGATAAAGAAACGCTCTTGACCACATACAAAGAATTAGCCAGCCGATTACGTGCTACGCGTCACCCATATGGTCGCCAAGCCTAAAAACCACCCACTGGAAGAAACTACAGGCCTGCCAAAATACTGCTCTCAGAATCGCCACGGGCTGTCTTCTTATGTCCCCAGAACACCATCTGCATAATGAGGCGAGAATACTCCCCATCAGGGAGAGAAATGAGATGCTGACCAAACAGTTTCTGTTGAATACCCAGAAACCTGGGCATCCCAACAGACATCTGATTGACGAACCAGCACCGCCTAGGGGCCTAAGGATTCATCTCCGTAAGCATTTTGAGGAAATACGGCACCTGAGAACCCAGCCGTATGAAGCGGAAAAACACAAGCAGGTCTTTGGTGAACTCCATAGACAGGCGTCGGACCTTTATGTCGGGAATTGCCCGGTGAATCCAGTACTTGAAGAAAAATATCCAGAACTCGCAGAAGAGGAACGCATACTCCCCAGGGAAACGCGTGTCACTCTTGCTCAACTTCGTTCTGGATACTGTAACAGGTTAAACTCTTACCTATCCAGAATCAACCCCGACATACAAAATGTATGCCCTGCTTGCAATGTGTCCCCACATGACACCAACCATCTCTTTAATTGTAATGTGGAACCAACGCCTCTAACACCCCTTTCCTTATGGTCCACCCCTGTTGAAACGGCAAGTTTCCTTGGACTCCCGTTAGAGGATATTGATGACAATTTGTGATCGGTCGCGGCTATTAGGTGGGGCGAGCATTGCTACAACAACAACAACAGGGGCGGCGAAATGCCCACTTTTTCAAATATACATATGCCCAAGTCGTAGAAACGTCTTACCAAATTTGAATATGATGTGATTTATAAGTCCAAGGATGTGATTGTTTAAAAGCGTTGCTCTCCCTTTCTCCAAAACTTTTTGTATACACACTACCAGAATGACAAAATTGCTTTCTAAAAATATTTAGTATATAACTTAGAAATTTTCCTTTTTTTAAAGTAGCACATACATATTTACCTAAGTTAATTATTCATTACAGGATTACGATTATTATGACCGTAGATTCGATGATACACGCGATTTATTTGAAAGGAGGTATCAGAGCTCTAGGATGCGAGATTTCCCACCTCCACCGCTTTCACGTCGGGAGCCCATGCCCCTTCCACCACCTTTAAGTGGCAGCATCAGAGGAAGCAGCCTCACACGCGGGTACGATTCAATGTTCAGTCGCCGTTCACCGCCTCCGAGGAGCAGCAATGGACTTGGTCGTTATGGGTATTTACAATGCTGATGTTTAAACATAAATACATATATCTAATGGTTATTTGGATTTTTTTAATTACAGTTATGAAGATTTTAGTCGCGATTCATTTGATGATAGGATGATATCTTCCAGAGGAATGCGAGGCCCTTCGCCACCTGGTCGTAGATATGCACCGTACTGAGATGAACTTTACTTTGAGCAGTAGTTATGTAAAAGACGTGAAAATATAGCTATTGAACGAGCGGATATCAATTTTTTGTTCTATAATTAAACACTTTCTTTCGGTGTATTGCGTTGGACATTTTCACAATAATTTTCCACTTGTATATTTGCCAGTAACGTATAATTAATTTCATGAAAATTAAAATAGCAATTCAAAAGGTTTTTTTTAAGTCATATTCAGTCACAATATTTGTTCTATTCTTTTTAAAAAACATATACATATGTACAATGTACGTTGTCGTATTTATTGTTATTCATTCATTGTAAAAAATAAAAAAGGCACATCAGCTTAACAATGTCTATATAAACCCATATATGACTCCAAAAATAAAGATTATAAATATTACATAAATACGTTCTATACATCTAAATAACTACTATACAATATCTTGTATACCCATGAAGGTGCAAATACCCTGCTTGCAATTGATATAAAATACATCCAATTCGGTACCTTTTGCAGATATACAGACTTACGGAATTTCGTCCTCCTAGCAGATATGTATTGTAATGCATAACTAACGTTTTGATTTCTCTTAATTTCGATAATTATTAAAAGCACTTTTTCAATTTACTTTGCTTCATTTACAGAACTTGAATAAAAACTGTGACGCATGGTCCAAAGATCGGTTTCTAAACTTAAAATTTTACACATTAAAAACGTTAAGCAAAAATTAATATGTTTTTTTACAGTATTATTTAGCGAATAAATTCTGCTCAACTTTTTATATGCGAACCACAATTTATTCCCACAGTAGTAGCGCCTTCTACCTGCGTCACAAATGGTTTTGTAGTTTTTTTTCCTCGATATCAATTTAATATTCCTTGACACTTCGCAAAATATGCTATCGAATTAGTTCCTAACTGCTATTTCGCCTTCATATTACAAAGGCGCCAAGCTTTAAGGGAACAGTTTTTCATGAAAGCTGATAAAGTTGGAAAAAATGACGATATCTACGGTGTGATATCTGCAGAAATGTAGTTTGGAATTAGTGTTTTGGGCGACAGAAAAAGATTGCAGGGTAATTGTACATTTCAACATTTTATGAAAGTCTGAAAAGTAAAAAAACAAATATTATGTATATCCCTTCAAAATTTATTAATATAATTCAATTCAAAATATATTCAACTACTCCACTTTTGAATGATTCTAATAAACTATACATGCATGCATGTAACGTGCACCAAATTCTATTTTCTTTTAATTTTAATACAAATACATGCTAAGGTCGGATTACAGAACAGTACTCGTAGCGCTAGACCCATCAAAAGCCGTTGATAGAGTCAATAGGGCTGATTACAATCAACACAACCACAATAAACCAAAGCTTAACGACAACCGTAGGATTTTAGGGGATTCACCCCATAAGTGCAATACAAATTTTTATAGCTTCAGAGCTTCTGCAACCCAATTGTCAACCTCACCCAGGCGAGGGGAATCCTGTTACAAATATAATGTATCATACATATATTTGGCAGGCGGGGCTCTGGCGACCCTAAGTTCCTCATGGAAGTAGGGGGGGGGGGGGGGGGGGGGAGGGGGGGGGGGCGGGGGCAGAGACCTAGAATGTTTAATGTGGCCATATAAATCGTTCCCGAGATAGTCGGGCTAGTATCTTAATGGTGCTTGACCATCAACATCCAAAACCTTCGGAGAGCCTTTATCGTTAATACAACAACAAGTATTGGTTACTTGATTATTTGAACGCAGTAGCCAAAAATATAAATTATAGCAAAATGCGAATAATTTAGCAACAAATATCAAAAAGACTAAAATCCAAAAGAAATGATTGTTGTTGTAGCAGTGCTTCGCCCCATCCAATAGGTGTGACCGATCACAAATTGTCATCAATATCCTCTAACGGGAGTCCAAGGAAACTTGCTGTTTCAACAGGGATGGACCATAATGAGAGGGGTGTTAGAGGCGTTGGTTCTACATTACAATTGAAGAGATGGTTGGTGTCATGTGGGGACACATTGCAAGCAGGGCATACATTTTGTATGTCGGAGTTGATTCTGGATAGGTAAGAGTTTAACCTGTTACAGTATCCAGATCGAAGTTGACATAGAGTGACTCGCGTTTTCCTAGGGAGTGTGCGTTCCTCTTCTGCATGTTTACGGTATTGTTCTTTGAGTACAGGATTCACCGGGCAATTCCTGACATATAGGTCCGACGCCTGTTTGTGGAGTTCACTGAGGACCTGCTTGTGTTTTTCGGCTTGTTGTTGTTGTTGTTGTAGCAGTGCTTCGCCCCATCCAATAGGTGCGACCGATCACAAATTGTCATCAATATCCTCTAAGGGGAGTCCAAGGAAACTTGCTGTTTCAACAGGGGTGGTCCATAATGAAAGGGGTGTTAGAGGCGTTGGTTCCACATTACAATTAAAGAGACGGTTGGTGTCATGTGGGGACACATTGCAAGCGGACTGGAGAGATCGAGGAGGTAGCCGTTTATTCTGTTGCAAAGCTCATCGATATGTGGGCCTAGGCCTGTGGCCATTATTGTGCATTCATCGGCGTAGGAAACGATAGTAACTCCTTCTGGTGGCGAAGGTAGTTCAGATATGTAGAAATTAAACAAAAGTGGGGATAGGACGCCACCCTGTGGCACCCCTTGTTTAACTCTCGTTTCGTTTCGAAATTGCACCGATGCCTGCCGACCACCCAGTCCTCCTTTTAAGACATGGGGGAAGGGTAGACCCTTCCAAGTCTTGCAGTAACGTGCCATTGTTGACCGTATCAAAAGCTTTTGATAGGTCTAGCGCTACGAGTACTGTTCTATGGTGGGGCTTCTGATTTAAACCACAATTTATCTGGGTGCTAATGGCATTTAGCACGGTGGTGGTGCTATGGAGTTTTCTAAAGCCATGCTGATGACAGGCTAGCTGCAAATTTGCTTTGAAGTAGGGGAGCAAAATGGCTTCAAGCGTCTTGGCTACTGGCGATAGGAGAGATATCGGGCGATATGACTCTCCTATGTTAGCTGGTTTCCCAGGCTTTAGCAGCAGGACCACCTTGGCCATTTTCCATTTTTCGGTTGTGACAAAGGTGGAAAGAGGCAGGTTGAAGACATGTGCTAAATATTTGAAACCCTCTTTCCCTATGCTTTCAAGCATCGGCATGGCTATGCCGTTTGTTGGCCCTCCGTCTATCTTTGTCGACCGTAGAATGTATTATATATTGTCGGCAAAAAGCGCTCGCGCATTTTTTTTCGCATACGACAGCACTTTATCGCCAAAGGCGATGAAAACTTTGTCATTGTGCCTAGTCGGATTCGATAGGGACTTTACGGTGGACCAAAGTTTACCCACACCGGCAGAGAGGTTACAACCGCTCAGGTGCTCCTCCCATTTCGCCCGCTTGTGTTCATCCACTAACAATCTGATGCGTTGGTTTATATCCGTTATTTGGGGGTCGCCGGGATCGAGCTGTCTTATAAGGTCACGTTCTCTCGCTAAACTTGCGGCCTCCGCCGGGAATTCTACCGGCGGGAATGAAACGAGCTATGGGGCATTCAATGACCTTGCGGAAAGCACGCTCCCCTTGGCGGGCATCAGTCGGGATAGGGAGGGCAGCAAAGCGGTTGTCTGTAAAGGATTTGTATTCGTCCCAATTTCCTTTTTTAAAGTTTATAAAAGTGCATTTTTCTGTGACGATGAAGTCGGCGGTACGCTCGAGCGAAATAAGTATAGGCAGGTGGTCGGCTGCCAGTTGACGCAGTTTACGAGTTCTGCGCTCACGATTGAAATATCCGGCGAACTGTGACAGCTTCCTACCATACGTATGGGGGCGTCTCCGTTTATTGTGCAGAACGTCATTTCTTCTATTTGATCCGCAAACATCTCACCCCTACTGTCCGCCCCCAAGCTTGAATGCCATAGATCGTGATGGGCATTGAAATCGCCTAAGATAATGCGATTGTTGCCAGTGAGTAAGGCGCTTATATTAGGGCGGTATCCACTGGGGCAACAGGTGGCAGGAGGGATGTAGATGTTGATGATTTCTAGGTTTGCATCGCCTGACCGGACAGATAAGCCTTGACGTTCTAAGACACTGTCCCTGCGGCCGATTTCGGGATCAAATATATGATATTGCACAGAGTGGTGTATGATAAACGCGAGGCTACCCCAGCGGGTTAGGGGGTCAGAATATTCCCGCGGTAGGTATGCCTGTCGTAAGATGCGACTAAAATACCAGATTCAAGGGGCTGTGTAGCGCAACCCTTCAGGTTGCCAGCGCAATATATAGCTTCTCCAAACCCAATTGTCAACCTCACCTATCCGCGGCGAATCCTGTTTCACTAACAGACGAGGCTCTGGCGACCCCAAGCTCCTCATGGAACTTGGGGGTGGGGAGGGAGGGGATGGCCTGAAGGTTTAATGTGGCCACATAAATCGTTTCCGAGATGGTCGGGCTAGCACCTTAATGGTGCTGTGGTACCGGAGCGTACCGGATCTGTATCCGGCAAAGGACCATTACATCGATAACTCTCCCCAAAGCCTTCGGGGAGCAACCTTATCGCTACAACAAAAACAACAACATAAACGCGAGGCCGCCTCCATTTCTGCTCTCGCGATCTTTTCTGTGGACATTATACCCAGAACAGGTCTGCAGAGCAGATCTTGCTGTAAATTTAGTCTCTTGAATCGCAGCAATGCGGATGTTGTGCCGCTTCATAAAATCGACTATCTCCGTGATCTTCCCAGTTAATCCATTACAGTTTAACTGCAGAATTCTGAAGTGCATAGGGGGAGACGTCGTCACTCTGGGAGTAAGTGACGGGTGACTACGCCTGGGTTGTGGAAGGCTAGGCCCCAACTGCTGTCTGCTAACTGCTAAGCATTGGGGTACCCGGTGTATTTGGGTATGCGGCCTGGCAACATGGCACAATGAAACCCGTCGGGAGGTTGCCGTCGCGGAGACCAGAACATCTAGGAAAGTAGCACCGTCCATGGCAGGAGCTGCATTGGGCGGATGTCGCAATCATATAAATTAAACAATTTTGGTTTCTTTATAAAAGTTAATATTTAATTCAATATTAATTATATACATTTTTTTTCCGGTTTTGGGAATTGAATCTTCCAATTGGCAAGAGGACCCTTAAATTGCCACTTAAATCGCCAGGTTAACAAACGTATAAGGGTATACTTGCAACATTTAGTCGTGCCTAAGCAGCTAACACATGTCGCAAAGTAAAAACCCGTAGCACAAATTTTTTCCTTGTAATTGTTAAATATATAGCTTGTTGCCATGTGCTTTTTCAAGATTTGTAATTCTTCATGAATTATATTTTTATGACGGTATTGTAATTTCACTCCCATCCAAGAGTACTGCAATGCGCTTGTTATAGTTGTTATGTTATCCTTTTCTGCCAATATTTACATAATTTTATTTTTGTGAATGAATTTTCGTCGTATCAGATGTCATATTTTAATGAATTTATATTTATTCTGGTTATGTGTTTCGTCGTATTAGGTTTATATAGCGTAGCAATTGTATGTAAAATGTGAATATATGCACATAACCGTACATTTAATTATGTTTTATGTGAATTTCTATCCAGTGTTCATGACTGTACATTAATATATAATAAGGGTATTTTCAATCCCGTTACTTGTACTTTTTGTCCTTTGTGGAGTTATATGTATGTTATCACAATTTATATGTAAGGTATAATCTCTACCCCGTTATATGTTCCGTTTATCATATATGTATGAATTTATTTAAAACACAATTTTTACTTATAGTTTTACATTTCACATAATTTCCAAATTAAAGCTGACAATATTTTTTAATTTATTTGATTTTAATTGTTCATCCGTGGCCACTCATGTGTCAAGTTAATTTGTTAAAAAAAATCCAGCTGTGATACAAAATGCACATTCTACTTCACATAATTTTTAGATTAAAGTTGACAATATTTTTTAATTCATTTCATTTTAATTGTTCATTTGTGGCTACTCATGATTCAAGTCAATTTATTAAAAAATCCAGTTTTTACATAAAACGGCTATATAATAATTACGCGACCATCAATACAAAAAAAAAACGATGTATATGACTACATAAAAACGACTATGTAATAATTACGCGGACATCACTACAAAAAACGATGTTTCTGCTTCGACGGTATACTTGGGAGTGAATTATATTAATGTTCACAATGCAATGTCGCGAAAAACGTCTTGTTGGTCCAATTGCCACAAAGTAAGGAAACAACATACTTCTCATAAGAATATGTGAAGCTACCGCTGCTTACTCATCGCTACCATCCATTTACCTTCCCACCAACAATGAATCCAATAAGAATGCTCTCTTATACTTTATTCCAATTAGAACCACTGCAGTAGGGCCAGCGTTCGCACCATCTCCACTGCCAGCAACACATATCGCTCTCCCAGCATTCATCATACTCTTGCATTGCAAGTGTTTGCGAACCCGTTAAGTATTTTACTTATTATGATAGCGAAAATATATCTGTTACGAGGGTGGGCATCAATGGTTTCTCATCTTAACTCCTCCCCTTCTAAGTGAGGAGCGTCCTCGATCCTTTACATTTAACGTACGTAACGTTTTGTTCAGTTTGGTGGAATTAAATTATACGCAAAGGCTTTGCCAATTTGCAAATTGAAAATACGTATAATCTTGCTGACTGGACATGATGAATTATAGTTTGATGTATTGGCAATTTATTAGTGGTGGTGCAAAAGAACTTCCGTGGGCCTTTTATCAATTTTAAAATGTCGAAGATAAATTGTTGCCGAGGTGTTATTTTCTTGTAGTGGAATGTAAAAGTTCTCTCGAGCCCACTCATACCATTTGGGTGAAAATTTTGATTTGGTTTCTAAGCGAGCGGTAACTTATGGTCTTAAATGTAAGATATTAAAATTAATTTCCTAATACTACTGAATTATTTCAAAAACTATAATTTAAGCAATTATCTAGATTGAGTATTTAGTTTAAACTTAAATAACTACCTGTGAAATGCTCAGTAAAAAGTTCCAAAATTACGATGTAGTAGTTCAGACTAAATATTGACCTTCCGTTAAATGCAAGTAGCGCATGCGAACTCCATGTTAAAGGTATAATAAATACTTCCTCAAAAGGTTGCTTATTTTAGATTGTCCTTATGGACTACCCTCCCCTTAATAAGAACTGTAGTTCCTAAGTCCTTTTCTACAATTTGTTCTTCGTAAAGGGGGGTTAATTTATTTCCTAGCCTTCTGTTTCTTTTTACCATGACCTTATCACCTGCATTAAATGTACGTTGTATCCGATTTTTGTTGTGATTTTTAATTCGGATTGCTGCGCTTGCCTTATACGTGCCGATACTTCATTATTTGTATTTTCTGTAGCAGGCCGAAATATGTCGATTGGCCTTTTATTGGTTACAGAATGTATTGTTTTATTGTACTCTATAGTCGAAAGCAATATCAAAACTTTTGTGTCAACAATGCATTTCTTTAGCTTCATGCATCTAGCTATTTCTACCAATGTACTGTGAAATCTCTCTACTTGGCCATTAGAAGTGCTGAGGAGAGGTGGAGCATTTACGATTTCAATACCAAAACTATTGGCAAGAAGATATCTGACGGTATTTGAGTTCAATGTTTTCTCATTATCGCAGTAAATGACTGGCCTTAGGAAATACATTCAGAAGTTGTAGGATTTTCGGTTTTATATCTACGATCGTATTGTTTGAACAACTGCGAATTTGGAAAACTTATCCAAACATGTTAAAAAATAATTCGAGTCTGTAGAAAAAATATCAATATGCAGGGTTTCGCCTACATATGATGGGATTGGTGTTTCCGATATTCTATGTTTCTGGTGATGTCTACTATACTTTGCCCTTGAACAAATTTTGCAGTGACCAACTGCTTCTTTTGCCTTTTTCTCTAGTTTTGGAAAAAAATAATCCTTTAAAATTTGTTTGACGTTTTCTTGTGCAGCGCGGTGAGCGCGATTATGTTCTGCAACTATAATCTCTAGCTGGTCGTTTGGGTCAAATATGTCTGTTACAAACGTTTTTGCATATTTGAATTTCGTATTTGGAAATATACGTACTAAGTCATGTTGAATGTGTGCTAAAGTAGGAAACTACAATGAATTGCATTCACCACTTTGGTGTTAACAAGGTCTTGAATGATTCCTAAAAGCGTGTTTTATCACGAAATCTGATAATATGCCTTGTTCTGTTTCCAAAAATAATAAAAGTTCGTTTCGACGGTATTTCAGCCTCTTCAATAATGATTTGGTTTTTAAAACAACTTACTGGCTTTTCAACTGCCTCTATCGTATAAGTTGGGGACAGTTCGCTTTTAATCGTTGCTGAGTTTGAATTTGAATCTTCTTCTATTACGCTGACGCGACAGGGCGTCGACAACATAGTTTTCTTTTCCTGGCTTATAGTATAATTTTGCATTGTGCTCATCGATGAACGCTTTCCAACGTTTGAGCTTAGCATTCGTATTTCTATCCGATACTGCAAACGTTAGAGGCTGGTGATCTGTAAAAATGAGTAAATTTTTTATACCGTAAAGGTAGTTTCTCACGCTCTTTAAAGCCCACACAATGGCTAGAAGCTCCCTTTCGTTTGTAGCAAAGTTAAGCTCATTATCTTTTAATGTTCTAGAAATCATGGTTATGGGCCTGCCATCCTGAGACAAAACAGCACCCAGGCCATGCTTAAAAGCGTCTGTTATCAAATCGAAAGGTTTTTTATAATCAGGGTAATAAAGCATAACATTTTCTGATACCAAAATATGTTTTAGGGAATCAAATGCTTGAAGCTGTTCTAAGTTTAAAACTATTTTGACTCTTTTGGATTGAGTAGCGCTAACTCTGCCGTTTTCCCCTTTTAGAATATCTGTCAGAGGTTTAGCTATGCGGGCAAAATCTTTAATGAACCATCTGTAGTAGCTGGCTAATCCTAGAAACGATCTGAGTCTATACAAATTTTCTGGAACCGGGAAATTTAGCATTGCATTAACCTTGTCGGGACATGTTTTTATGCCCTTCCTTGACACGACAAACCAGAGGTACTCAATTTCAGTCTTGAAAAAATACGATTTTTCCACCGAAACGTTCATGTTTGCATCACATAAACTTTTTAAAACCCAGTCTATATCTTGAACGTGTTGCTCTTTTGTAGAATATTATTACGTCATCAACGTAAACGTAACAGCTTCTACCTATTTGCTCCCTAAGTAAAATCGATAGCCCTTTGGAATATACTTGGCGCGTTCTTTAATCCAAATGGTAGTCTACAAAATTCATATTTGCCATTGTTCACAGAAAATGCGGTTTTCTCCCTATCTCGCTCTGCGAGCTCAATTTGATGAAATCCTGATTTCAGATCAAGGGTTGAAAAGTACTGGGACTGGCCCATGCTTGAAAGAATGGACATAACGTTTGGTATGGGGTACTTATCGTCGATAGTAATTTCGTTTAACTTTCGAAAATCTACTACCAGACGTTTCTTTTTATTGCCTAGCTCATTGAGTCCTTTTTTATCTATTACCCATATTGGGTTGTTGTAAGGAGACCTAGATGGTCTAATAATACCGTCTTTCAGGAGTGCCCTTACCTCCTTATTGACAAAATCTATTACGCCCATTAGGTATGGATATAATTTGGAATAAATTGGTTCCTCATGCTTTGTTCGAATTGTGGCAGCTACATTCGTATTGTATGGTAGAGCCGTATTTGGATCGGCACAAGCCTTTGTTCTTTTATCGATCATATTTAAAAAAAAATTTTTTATAGCAAGGGGTACATTATCTTGTTGAATTTTGATGATATTTATGCTTTCGTATTTAATAAATAATAGCTTTTCGGTCCCATAATCATGAATAATTTCGCCTTTTTTAAGGTCTACTATAGCGCTAACCTGCTTAAGCAGGTCAAGCCCAACTATCGCATCAAAGCTTAGCAAATTAGGTAAAATAATGAAGTCGGAGTTCACACCAAATAGGTGTATAGTGCATTTTCTATTTACTTTCGTCTCTCCATGTATTGATCTGGCTAAAATTGGTTTATTTGGGGGTACGATCCCTTTTAGCTCGGCAAACGGTTTAATATAACTTTTTGAAGCGCCAGTATCAATTATCATCTTTATAATCCTTCCCTCATATCTTATTGATCTTCCAATCCAAGGGAGTAGGGTACTATCCCTAAACAATTAATATGTTCTTCAATATTTTCGACTTCATTATCCACTATGCTATCGTATAAATTTTCGTCAGCTGTTTCCTGTGAGATGTGATTAATTCTCTGAATTTTCGGCCCGGTACTTCTATCGGACTCAAGGCGTCGTTTAAACTGTTGCCCTTGATTACCGGTATTAATGGGGAGATGTCTTTGCTTAGAGCTTTGGAAGTTATTGGTCCTATTTTCTTGTAAAAAATCATTGGACGGATTTTGAGGTACGTAGTTCGTTGAACGACGAAAACGGGATAGTGATGGATCTATATCCAACGGCTCAGATCTTTCTTGCCTACCATTATAAGTAAAATTCCGTTTTTGGTGCCTATTGGGATTGGTTTGAAAATGTGGGTTTTTGTGGCCACTTAAATTATCCAATTGATTATTGCTGCTTTCGCTTAGTTTCTTGTCTATAGTTTGACTTTTGCTGTTTTCATCGAAACGGTTTGAAAAGTTTGTCGCAAATACGTAACGCGCATGGTTTGCCTCTACCTCCTGTGCAAGTGCCAAAGCAGATGATAAATTTGCCGGCCGAACAGAAAACAAAATATCGCAAAGGGGTTTCTTTAGACCCGAAATAAAAACGCCTAGAGCATCCATTCTGTACTTCTCATTAATAGAAGTCGCTATCTGACTTTCGTAAGTCATTATAGTCTTATTGGTAAGAAGGGTGAGTTTTCTCTCAACCTCATCATAAAACTTCAATGCCTCCTCAATGTCGTCAGATTTCCTTGTCGCAAAGTACTCATCTCCTGCTCGATCAAATAAATCGGCCTCTTATCGGCATAAGTAAAATATAACCTCGCTATTATGACTTTAAAATTCAACACGATATTGAGTGAAGCTAAAACACCATCAGCGGCGCCTCTTATCTTATTTCTGATGATTGCGACCGCCTGGTAATGTTTTGCGCTTCCATCGTACCTTTCTTACAGTTTGTAGGCCGTGTGCGCCGCTTGCCTCCATGATACATAGTTTTCTTGTTTACCGTCAAACTCAAGCAAGGATTTGACGAGGTCGAGGGCTAAGTCAATATCGCTCATTAACTTGAGGTACTATGCGCTATTTAGATTAAATAGAGCGAATACCGAAAGGCTAATTTAATGGCAGAAATAGCCCATAAATTCCCTGAATATTCTTATTAAATTTTATACTAATATTTTTCCCTAAATATTTTTATTACATAAATTTTACTGAAGTTGATTAAAGAAGTAGGTAACATTAATGGAAGGTACCATACGCAGTTTATAAAAAATGGTGAACTACAATAGGCTAATTAAATGGCAGAAATAGCCCACAAATTACCACAACATCTTTTTATTTTATTAAATATTTATTTAATAATAATAACCGAAATAGACTGAGCAAATCACTTACATGGATTTTTCTAAAACCGTTGCTTTATTTGTCTCCGTTGTCTTTCCTTTGTGAATGTCATCCAAAGTCGATGCAATATGGGTTATTTTTCTTCAAGTTTCTGTTATTTTGTAGGTACTGTTTTTCCTCATCAGCAATAACATTACAGAATAATATTAATTAATTAATTACGATTTTCCCGGCCCCACATTTGGGCGCCAATTAAACAATTTTGGTTTCTTTATAAAAGTTAACATTTAATTCAATATTAATTATATTAATGTTCACAATGCAATGCGCGCAAAACATCTTGTTGGTCCAATTGCCACAAAGTAAGGGGACAACATACTTCTCATAAGAATATGTGAAGCTACCGCTGCTTACTCATCGCTACCATCCATTTACCTTCCCACCAACAATGAATCCAATAAGAATGCTCTATTATACTTTATTCCAATTAGAACCACTGCAGTAGGGCCAGCGTTCGCACCATCTCCACTGCCAGCAACACAGATCGCTCTCCCAGCATTCATCGTATTCTTGCATTGCAAGTGTTTGCGAACCCGTAAAGTATTTTACTTATTATGATAGCGAAAATATATCTGTTACTAGGGTGGGCATCAATAGTTTCTCGTCTTAACTTATATATTTGTTGGCAAACGGTGCAAAAGGAGGTAGGGACTAAGAGTCTATTTCCCTGAACTACGCAATTGCTGCCGGAAAAGAGGGGGGGGGGGGGGAGAAGACGGGGGCAGGGGCTGTAGGTATGAGTGGGAGAAGCTGTATGAGTTGTTGGCGCCGTGGGGCGCGAGCAGCAGCGGGTACTTGTTGTGGCTTGCTGAGCACCGGGGCTGCTGGAACGTAGTGGGGGCGCTAAGGCGCAGACTACGGGACGTCCTAGGGCGTGAACAGCAAGGAGCCACAAAAGATTTATAGAAGTTACGTGGACGTCTGGTTTTGGGATCTAGCCCAGAACAACCTGTCCGATGCAACCATCCCTTACACGAGACACACTGACAAGAGTATGACCGTCCTAAAAAAATTCTTTCCCGGCAGATGCAGCAAAACTATTTCTCAGGACCGGGGTCAGGAGACGGACCCGGATTGGGTTCGATACCTTCCCGGAGCAAGAGAATATGGAGCAGTCCCGCTGCAAGGAGCTGCTGGGAGAATGAAAATTTGTGGGAGGGACGGAACAAATTAAATGGGGTTACACTGAAATGCAGTCCTTGGTCGGGAAAAATCCCAAGTCGCTCCGGTACATAGAACCGACTGCCTTGGCTTTGGCTTCATACGGCTGTGTTCTCAGGTGCCGTATTTCCTCATAATGCTTACGGCGATAACTCATTTAGCCCCTGGGCGGTATTGGCTCATCAATCTGTTGGGATGCCCAGGTTTCTGGGTATTCAACAGGAACTGTTTGGTTAGCATTTCATTTCTCTCCCTGGTGTTCTGGAGACATAAGAAGACAACCCGTGGCGGTTCTGAGGGCAGTATTTTGGCAGACCTGTAGCTCCTTCCAGTGAGTAGTCTTTAGGCTTGGCGGCCATATCGGGGACGCGTAGCATACAATCGGCTGGCCAATTGCAAGTGGTAATGAGCGTTTCTTTATCTTTTCCCAAAGAACTGCCAGCCAGAAATTTGAGGATTTTATTGCGGTTCTGCATTTTCGGCACCAAAATGTAGATCCTGATCGAACGTCACACCCAAGATTTTGGGGTGTAAGACAGTCGGTAGCGTAGTGCCATTGACGTGGATGTTCAAAATGGTCGACATGTCGGACGTCCATGTTCTAAATAAGGTCACCGATGATTTAGCCTGTGATCTCAGGTTTCGCGAGAGGAAAAAACTGGAGATCAGAGAGGTAGCCGTTTATTTTGTTGCAAAGCTCATCGATCTATGGGCCTGGGCCTGTGGCCATTATTGTGCAGTCATCGGCATAGGAAACGATAGTAACTCGTTCTGGTGGCGAAGGTAGCTTTGTTATGTAGAAGTCAAACAAAAGTGGGGATAGGACACCACCCTGTGGCACCCGTTGTTTAATTCTTCTTGGTTTTGATGTTGCGTTTCTAAATTGCACCGATGCCTGCCGGCCGGCCACCCAGATAATTTGCGGTCCACCTTTTAATACTTGGGGGAAGGTAAACCCTTCCAGGTCTTGCAGTAACGTGCCATGGTTGACCGTATCAAAAGCTTTTGATAGGTCTAACGTAACGAGTACTGTTCAATGGTGGGGGTTTTGATTTAAACCGCAATTTTCCTGCGTGATAATGGCATTTAGGGATTGGCGGAACTGAAATTTTTCGAAATAGTTTCAAAATTGTTAGAATTAATATCAAAGAAAAAATCATTAATAATGTCGAACATGTCTGGTATGTAATACCAAAAAGTCTAAAAAATACCCCGTAATATCCCCGAAATTATCGAGAAAGACTCGAAACGTAATCATGAAAGTAGGGGTAGCATATCTCTGAAACTAAATGCATTGGTAGTATTTTATTGGCTCTTAAAACTGTCACTCCCTATGGCATATTTAGTTTCTTGTCACTCAAGCATGTATGGATTTAATCCAATGTGCTATGAAGAGTGATTAAAAATGGCATTTTAATACTTTTTTCACGTATTCCTGGAGCCAAGACGTATAAAACTATGGTATGACACGTTGGAAAAGTACAGACGTCTCCTTTATTAACACGCTTTTATTAGCTTGGCCTGTATGTAACGGGATCTTTGGGCTCAATTTTCACCGGTTTATAGAAGTCTGATGAATTTGAAACTTTGCATACGTATCAGGGACCGATGACAATGTATTAATGCGGCGGTGTGGTGACATAAGGTCAACGGACATAAGGTCAATTCACCTTATTACCACTTTGAATGGCTATAAGTTTGATTGAAACTTTGCACACGTATCAAGGCTCAATGACAATGCATTAATGTGATGGTGCGGTGACCTAAAGTCAACGGCCATAAGGTCAATTGGCCTTATTACCACTTTGAATGGCCATAAGTTTGATTGAAACTTTGCACACGCATCAAGGCTCGATGACAATGCATTAATGTGATGGTGTGGTGACATAAGGTCAACGGCCATAAGGTCAATTGGCGTTATTACCACTTTAAAAGGCCATAAGTTTGATTGAGACTTTGCACACGTATCAAGGCTCGATGACAATGCATTAATGTGATGGTGCGGTGACATAAGGTCAACGGCCATGAGGTCAATTGGCCTTATTACCATTTTGAATGGCCATAAGTATGATTGAAACTTTGCACACGTATCAAGGCTCGATGACAATGCATTAATGTGATGGTGTGGTGACATAAGGTCAACGGCCATAAGGTCAATTGGCCTTATTACCACTTTGAATGTCCATTAGTTTGATTGAAACTTTGCACACGTATCAAGGCTCGATGACAATGCAATAATGTGATGGTGGGGTGACATAAGGTTAACGGACATAAGGTCAATTGAACTTATGACCACCCTAAATGACCATAGATTTGAAACCTTGCACATAATGCGAAAAACGCATTCCTTTATTAATGATAGAAGTGGATGCATGGCACATCTACGAAAGAGCATACTGGAGCCCTTTTTAACACACTTTTATTAGCTTGGCCTGTATCTACTTATGTATGTATGTAACGGAATCTGGAGTGGAGCCGAGAGCCCCGGTAATGCAGAGCTCCCAACTCCGTTGCACCTTTTGAAGCATTTTAAGATAGGTACTTTTAGCTAGTGCAGGCCACCAGACCAAGGCACCATAAAGAAGTATCGGGCGCACAATGCCTGTGTAAATCCAGTAGGTCACCTTAGGGGAGCCAGGAGGTGCCAATTGCCCTCTTGCAGGTGAACAGCTCTGCTGCTGCCTTCTTGCATCGCTCCACTATATGGCCACTCCATAATAGCTTCCTATCCAGAATGACTCCCAAATACTTGACTTGATCGCTAAACGCTAAGAACGTACCCCCAATTCTTGGCGGTGTAAGATTTGGTACTTTGTACCTCCTCGTGAAGAGGACAAGCTCGGTTTTATCCGGGTTGACTTCCAAACCTGTGGCGGGTTGTACTCCTGGAGCAGCTCCAGGATGTCAGCTGGGTCCGTTGGCGTTACTGGAACCCAGGCTCTAGCCCTTGATCGTGAGGGGATATCACGCGCCTCCACTACCTTGAGGCGCGCGCCCGGATATACCACCCATATCAGCGTGACGGCGGCCCTATAGAGGTTTACCGACCTGGCGTCGTCACAGGAAATTAGCTTGACATTGCCCTGATCGGTGACCACCCTGCATCGGTGTAAGATTGCGGTGGGCCAGGGTTGTCTTTCTTAACCTTAACGGCCACCGTAGCGAGCGCGGCCTCGATCCACTTCCACTATTGTTTCGGGATCCTGCCATCTTCGCTGCTCTCGTCTATAATGCCAATGATCTGCCGACCCTTGGCAATTTCGGCGAAAGACCGTGTCCAGCCTCCTTGCGTCTTCGCCCTTTTCGGTGCCGTGGGGTTGGATTCATCCATGGACCGCTGGCGTTTCAAGGTTTCATCACTCTCGACTAAAACGTTTAAAATTACTTGAACTAAAAAATTTAAAATAAATAATAGTATAAAGAACCTAAAAAAACACGCTTTTATAGCAAACCGAACTAAAAAATAGAAAATAATTTTCAATTAAAATGAGTTTATATAACAGTAGTAGAAGGTCAAACAATCGTTTATAGTTAATCACCTCAAAATAAAATTATAATAAAATTTAAGTTATTAACAGAATAATTTAATTCACAGTAAAAATCGTGGGGTGCTTGATATTGAATTTACAATCATTCTATTGGCAACTATCTGAGAGGAAAGATATGAAATGTAGTCAAAAACACCCCACGCTTTTTAATCTGAATTAAATTATTCTGTTAATAACTTAAATTTTATTATAATTTTATTTTGAGGTGATTAACTATAGACGATTGTTTGACCTTCTACTACTGTTATATAAACTCTTTTTATTTGAAAATTATTTTCTATTTTTTAGTTCGGTTTGCCATAAAAGCGTGTTTTTTAGTTTTTTTAAACTATTATTTATTTTTAAAGCTATAGATATTTGCGATGGCCACAAATAGGTTCCCAAAAATTGTAAAAAACGTAGATATTTGCTTACTTATGTTTTCCTTACCGGAATCGGAAAGTTCGGAAAATTTTACTTGAGGACACCAATTTCGATACATACCACTCCAAGATTTCAGTATCTACTAACCGATCAAATTAACAAAGATTCAACAAAGAACATATATTTGGTACATACATGGCATATAAGTAATTTTTTTGTAATACAGTTTCATACAAAATCGAGGTCCAATTTTGAAAATCGAATAATCGTTGGGTTGCGGGTTCCGATACTTTCTGAGCTGGAGCGTCATATTTCATTCGCATAACATGGCCTAGCCAGCGAAGCCCCTGCGTTTTAAATCGCTGGACTATGTTGATGTTTGCGTAAAGCTCGTACAGCTCATCATTAACCCTAGAATATCATACTTATTTTTAATACGTAAACGTCATACTTCGTCGAATCGACTACGGTAATATTTGAAAGGGTACAAAGGATGTCTCCTGTTTAAAAAAGATGTTTAAATTTGTATTAATAAATTCTTTTTAATGTATTTTAATGAAATGAGGCAAAAACAGTTTAGCTTATTATCTATGCAAAAAATCAGCAAAAAAACATATAATTTAAGGAGAAAAACCAAAAACAAAAACAGGCGACGTAGTTTCGACGAAGTATGATATTCTAGGGTTAAATCTTCGTCGGTACTCGCCATCGCCAACGCGTAGAGGTCCATAAATCTTTCGAAGAACTTTTCTCTCGAGCAATGCCAGAGCCGCTTCATCTGATGTTGTCATGGTCCATACTTCTACACCATATAGGAGGATGGGTATGATAAGTGAATTGTAAAGCATGATTTTCGTTTGCCGAGAGATGACTTTACTTTTCAATTGCCTACCTTGTCCAAAATACCATTTATTGGCAAGAGTGATTATTCGCTGGATTTCAGAGCTGATGTTGTTAGTGTTGATGCTGGTTCCCAAATAAACGAAGTCTTTTAATATTTCGAAGTTATGGCTGCCAACAGTAGCGTGGTTGCCAAGGCGCATATGCGCTGATTCTTTGCTCGATGACAGCAAGCACTTCGTTTTGTCTTCATTCACCATCAAACCCATCCCTACCGCTTCTTTTTCCAGTTTGAAGTAAGCAGAACTTACGGCGCGGGTGTTCAGGCCGATGATATCAATGTCGTCAGTATACGCCAGTAATTGCTTTCTAGAATATTGTCCACGAGAGGCTAAGTTCTGGAGGTGGTATAATTTTCGCCACCATCAAATTAAAGAAATCTCACGGGGGGTCACCCTGTCTGAAACCTCGTTTAGTTTCGAACGGCTCGGAGAGGTTGTTGTTGTTGTTGTTGCAGTGCTTCGCCCCACCTAACAGCCGTGACCGATCACAAATTGTCATCAATATCCTCTAACGGGAGTCCAAGGAAACTTGCTGTTTCAACAGGGGTGGACCATAATGAAAGGGGTGTTAGAGGCGTTGGTTCCACATTACAATTAAAGAGATGGTTGGTGTCATGTGGGGCACATTGCAAGCGGGGCATACATTTTGTATGTCGGGGTTGATTCTGGATAGGTAAGAGTTTAACCTGTTACAGTATCCAGAACCAAGTTGAGCAAGAGTGACACGCGTTTCCCTGGGGAGTATGCGTTCCTCTTCCACAAGTTTTGGGTACTTTTCTTTGAGTAATGGATTCACCGGGCAATTCCTGACATAAAGGTCCGACGCCTGTTTATGGAGTTTACCAAGGACCTGCTTGTGTTTTTTTTGCTTCATACGGCTGGGTTCCCAGGTGCCGTATTTCCTCAAAATGCTTACGGAGATGACTCCTTAAGCCCTTAGGCGGTATCGGCTCATCAATCAGATGTCTGTTTGGATGCCCAGGTTTCTGGGTATTCAACAGGAACTGTTTGGTTAGCATCTCATTTCTCTCCCTGATGGGGAGTATTCTCGTCTCATTATGTAGATGGTGTTCTGGGGACATAAGAAGGCAGCCCGTGGCGATTCTGAGAGCAGTATTTTGGCAGGCCTGTATCTTCTTCCAGTGGGTAATTTTTGGGCTTGGCGACCATATGGGTGATGCGTTGCATGTAAACGGCTGGCCAATTGCTTTGTATGTAGTAATGAGCGTTTCTTTATCTTTTCCCCAGGTACTGCCAGCAAGGGATTTGAGGATTTTATTACAGCTCTGGATTTCGGAACAATTGCGGCTGCGTGCTCACCAAAATGTAGATCCTGATCAAACGTCACACCCAAGATTTTGGGATGTAGGACAGTCGGTAGCGTAGTGCCATCGACGTGGATGTTCAAAATGGTCGACATTTGGGACGTCCATGTTGTAAATAAGGTCGCGGAAGATTTAGTCGGTGATAATGCCAGGTTTCGCGAGGCGAAAAAACTGGAGGGATCAGGGAGGTAGCCGTTTATTATGTTGCGGAGCTCATCGATCTGTGGGCCTGAACCTGTGGCCATTATTGTGCAGTCATCGGCGTATGAAACGATAGTGACTCCTTCTGGTGGCGAAGTTAGCTTAGATATGTAGAAATTAAACAAAAGTGGGGATAGGACACCACGCTGTGGCTCCCCTTTTTTAATTCTTCTTGGTTTTGATGTTTCGTTTCTAAATTGCACCGATGCCTGCCGACCACCCAGATAATTTGCGGTCCACCTTTTAAGACATGGGGGAAGAGTAGACCCTTCCAGGTCTTGCAGTAAAGTGCCATGGTTGACCGTATCAAAAGCTTTTGATAGGTCTAGCGGCACGAGTAGTGTTCTATGGTGGGGGTTTTGATTTAAACCGCAATTTATCTGGGTGCTGATGGCATTTAGCGCGGTGGTGGTGCTATGCAGTTTTCTGAAGCCATGCTGATGAGAGGCTAGCTGCAAATTTGCTTGGAAGTAGGGGAGCAAAATGGCTTCAAGCGTCTTTGCTACTGGTGATAGGAGAGATATCGAACGATACGACTCTCCCATGTTAGCTGGTTTCCCAGGCTTTAGTAGCGGGACCACCTTGGCCATTTTCCATTTTTCGGGTATGACAAAGGTGGAAAGAGACAGGTTGAAGACATGTGCTAAGTATTTGAAACCCTCTTTCCCTAGGCTTTTAAGCATCGGCATGGCTATGCCGTCTGGGCCCACTGGCTTGGATGGTTTAGCGTGACCAATGGCATGTTCTGGCGCTGATGGTAATTGGTGACGCGCTGAATTTATGTTTATGTGGGTGTCTATTGGCCCTGCGTCTATCTTTGTCGACCGTAGAATGCATTACATATTGACGGCAGAAAGCTCTCGCGCATTTTTTCGAATCCGACAGCACTTTATCGCCGAAGGCGATGGAAATTTTGTCATTGTGCTTAGACGGATTCGATAGGGACTTTACGGTGGACCAAAGTTTACCCAAACCGGCAAAGAGGTTACAACCTCTTAGGTGCTCCTCCCATTTCGCCCGCTTGTGTTCATCCACAAGCAATCTGATGCGTTGGTTTATATCCCTTATTTGGGGGTCGCCTGGGTCGAGCTGTCTTATAAGGTCACGTTCTCTCGCTAAATTTGCGGCCTCCGCCGGGAAGTGGGGCCGAATTTCGGGAATTCTCCCGGCGGGAATGAAACGTGCCGAGGCGGATTCAATGACCATGCGGAAAGCACGCTCCTCTTGGCGGGCATCAGTGGGAAGAGGGAGGGCAGCAAAGAGGCTGTCTGTAAAAGATTTGTATTCCTCCCACTTTCCTTTTTTAAAGTTTATGAAAGTGCATTCTTCTGTAACGATGTAGTCGGCGGTACGCTCGAACGAAATAAGTATAGGCAGGTGGTTGGATGCCAATGTTACCATCGGCTGCCAGTTGACGCAGTTTACGAGTTCTGCGCTCACGATTGAGATATCCGGCGAACTGTGACAGTGTGACCTATGCGGCTCACTAGCCGTATATATGTTCTTAGAAATTACACCTCCTGTTACCTGCCCTGTTACGTAGAATGTGGTGCCCCGGTGTTTCTGTCTCCTGTACTCACGTATGCCTTGTGTCTCGATTATCCGATGCCATTGACTTACAGGTGGCCGGCGCCACACCATCCCAAATATCCAGAAAAACAAATTTTAAATAAAAGGCGCAAAAACTTTACTTGGACACATCCGTCCGACTTGAGTGAAAATTTATTGTCTATTCATTTTTCCTGTCAGTGACGTGAGCCGCAGCCGCATTTGACATTCGCGTTGCCAACTGCCCGCGCCTGTCAAATGCAACTAAAGCTGCATGCACATAGTTTATATTATTTTAAACGGATGTGAAGGTTAGTTTATCCTTACATCATCCTTCCTTAAAAAAAAGAATGAATTTGGCAAATGGATCGATCACATTTCATTTGTCACATTCATCTTTTTATGTTATCAATTGCTTCGAACGAACGCATATTAGGGTGCACCTTCCTTTTTTGTAATTCGTTAGTTCGGACCAATTTTATGGCTAAGTAAACTTACTTTTAGTATCTAACATTACATTGTTGCTTGTGGTTTTTTTGTTTTATGTCTGTTTTCTTTATATATAATACAGTTTGTTTATGAATTTTCATTTTCTTAAATTTATATTGAAAAAATAAAGTACATGTTAAAAAATGGTTTTAAATATAGATTTTTGTTCTGCCTTATTTGCTGTATGCATGTTTCCTTCTTTTTTTTTTTTATTTTGTACATAAATCAATTTACTGGAATACATAGGGATTATTCTATACATTTATTGTCGTTAACATTACATTGCATTAGTGTTTGTGGTTTTTTTTTTTTAATAGTTTTTATGCCTTCTTGGCTATTTAACAATTCTTGCTATTTATGTTAGCAATAAAAATATTAGAAAATTTTGGATTTTTCTACGTTGGTATAAAATGTTACTCTACTTTTATAAGTCGATTTTTGTGTACTTCTTTTTCTTTTTTTGTAACTTCATCGAAAATAGTTACGTTAGGTTCGTTAATTTTCGTTATAATAAACGGACCTAGATAAATATTTTCGTGTTTATGATGTGGTTCTTTCTGTAGAAGTACTTTATCTCCGGTTTTTACAATTAAAGGTTTGCCGTTTTATCGTACAGATTTTTACTTTGTAACTTATTTTTATTTATTAGATTTTGTGCCATTTTGTGCGTTTTCTGCATCCTAAACTTAACTTCTTTGGCATAGTTTTCGGCATTATAGATCGGGTCAATTTTTTCTTTACTCAATTCATTAGGCAAAGTTGCCTTTTTCCCAAAGACTAACTCGTAAGGCGAAAATTGGTTGTCGAAAACTGTGCTACTCGTAGTGTTGTGTAGGAAGGTAAAATATTTTAAATAAATATCCCAATCAGAAAAATTGTCTTTTAAATATGCACGTAAGTATTCATTAAAAATTCTATGATTACGTTCAATCGTGCCAACAGTTTCATGATGGTATGCAGTTGAAAAATTATGTTGAATATTTAAAAGTTTAGTTAATTCTTCAAATAATTCATTTTTAAATTCAGTACCTAAATCTGATTTTATGGCATTCATTGTGCCGTAAGTTAAAATGAATCCTTCAAAAATTGCTGAAGCGATTGTTTTTGCCGATTTGTCTGGTACAGCGACTGTTACCAGATATTTATTCATGTCGCAAATCATGGTAAGTGCGAACTTGTTACCATATTTGAACTCAGGTAGGGGTCCTATTGTGTCAATTACTAATATATCAAATGGTTTACAAGGAGTTGGTGTTAAAACAAGTTTTTCTTTTGTTTTAGGTTTAACCTTGTTTAAAAGACAATCTTTAAAATTTTTGATATATTTCGATATATCACGAGTCATGTTCTTCCAATAAAATTTTGTTCGCAATTTTGCGTAAAGTCTTTTCATTCCGCAATGTCCACCAGAAATGGGATCATTATGGTAAATTTTCATAAGTTTTAATTTTGTATCTTCGTCTGTTACTGTCTCCACTGGATCTGTTAATATAATTTCTAATGATTTTAAAATTTTATTTCCAGTATTTTTGAAATTTGTAATAGTATAATGTTCGAACATAATATCGTTTTTAGGGCATTCAATTTTCTTAGTTTTGTGTTTGCCGGCTTCTGATTCAAGCCTCGAAAATAATTTCTCTAAAGTCATTATTTCGTTAACAAGCTCAAAACTAAGTAACTCGAGTTTCTTATGTTTAATATGCGCAAAAATTCTTAAATTTGTTGTTTTATTATTTTTATCGTACGTAATTGCAGATCTTATTCGTGGAACTTTTTTCGAAAAATTAAATGAAAATTTGTCGTAGACATGTAAAGTAATTTGTTTTTCGTCGTTTTTGTCTGTTTTCCTGGGAAGGTTATTGTCGTTTTGCCGTTTTGTCATTGATCTTGTCTGTACTGCTAAAATTTGTTTGTTAGCTTCTTTAATCTCATCCATTGTGATACGCGATAATGCATCAGCACAAACGTTTGATTTACCTTTTATATATACAATAGTAAAGTTATATTCAGATAGTTCCAGTCTTATTCTTGAAAGTTTTGAAGAGGGGTCTTTCATGTTGAATAAGTATACTAGAGGTCTATGGTCTGACTTTACAACAAAATGGGTGCCATAAACGTATGGTCGAAATTGCTTTATTGCAAAGTAAATAGCTAAAAGCTCTAATTCTATAATGGGTTTTTTCTGTTCGCCTTTATTAAATGCTTTAGAAGCGAAACAAATTGGTAAATCGCTACCTTGTTGTTCTTGACTCAAAATAACGCCACATCCAGTTGTGGAAGCATCAACTGTAATAATGAATTGTTTAGTAAAATCTGGATATTGGAGTAATTTTGGTGAAAGTAACGCTGTTTTCAAAGATAAAAATGCTCTTTCGCACTCTACATCCCATACAAATTCAACTCTTTTTCTGCTTAATCGATTTAGAGGCGCTGCCAGAGACGCAAAGTTAGGTATAAACCGTCTGTAATAGTTTGCAAACGCGACGAATCGTCGTACCGCGTCTTTGTCAGTCGGTTTTGTATACTTTTTAATTGCGTTTTAGAGTCGTCTGGCAACAAACCATTGGCTGAACACTTGTGACCTAAAAATGTAACTTCTGGTCGTAAAAAGTTGCATTTATTTGGGTTAAGTTTGAGGTTAAAAGACCTACAAGTATAGAAAACTTTTGAAAGATTTTTAATATGGTGTGCTTCGCTACAACCTATGACGATAATATCGTCGACGTATAAAAATGCGACGTTGGGTGGTATACCCGAAAAAGCTATTGTCATCATTCGTGAGAATGAATTTGGTGCTATATTTAAACCAAATGGAAGCACTTTCCATCTAAATGCGCCACGGTCAGTGCTGAAAGACGTAATGTCACGAGAGTCAGGATGCAAGGGGATTTGATGAAATCCTGAAAAAAGATCTAATGTGGAAAAATACTTTGTTCTACCGAGATTGTCTAAAATATCGTCAACTCTAGCTAGTGGGAATTTATCAGCAATGAGTTTTTTGTTTACCGCGCGAAAATCTACGCACATACGATATGCTTTTTGACCATTGGTATCTTTCTTTGGGACTACAATCAAAGGACTATTGTAATTCGAATAACTGGGTTCAATCAAATCGTTAGAAATAAATCGCCAAGTATTTCTTCGCGTTGAGAGTATGGCAATCTATAATTTTTAACATATACCGGATCGTTGTCTGTCAATCTTAGTTTTTGCTCGTAAAAGTTATTTAAAGTCATTTTGTCCATGTCAAGAGCGAAAATGTCGGGTGAATTTCCTAAATCAAAAAGTCTGAATATTTCGCATCTTGGCGGAATGATACAACTGTCGCTTTCTGTTCCGTGCAGGATTGGTATCGCGACTTTTTCATTACCTACCCAAAAGGAAATACTATTTCTTTCATAATTAATAATGCATTTGTTAATTTTCAGGAAATCTTTACCCAGTATGCCATCGGATGGGATATTAAAGTCTTCATTTACTACATGTAAAGTATGTTTAATAGAAAAGTTTGAAAAATTTAAATTTGCTGTAATTTTACCTAAAGTGGAAACTGAATTTTAAGTGACGCCGGTAATGTTAATAATGTCGTTCGTATTTAAGGCAATATTTCTGTCTAGACATGATATTTTTATTAAAGAAATGTCGGCTTGAGTGTCTACTAGGAAAGAACAAAGTTTTTGTGACTCGTTTAGTTGTAATTCTATGAAATCTGAGTTATTTAAATTTAAACAATAGATGGCTATTGGTGAGGGAAGTTCGCTTACTCGCTTAATTCGTCCTCCCTCAGTGTTCGCTCCTGAGGGGCGCTGGCGTTTAAAGCGCGAACGTTTGCGTTTCGACCTCTACCATTGGCTGATTTCGAATTGTTACCTCTATTGTTACCATTATTTGTATTTGAATTGGAATTTGTAATTGGACGCGTATTATTACTGTTGTTATTCTGGTATCTATTTCCGTTATAATTTCTATATCTTTGATTGTTGTTACCGATATAGTTACTATTATATGAAAATGAACTATTATTTCTATAACCAGTATAGCCGCGGTTTGGGTAAAAGCCTCGATAACTACCACGTGAATTTCTGAATGTGTTGCTACCACGTGATCGAAAAGCTAAAACCTGACGTTCAGTTACTTCATTGTTTTGTTCTACAATTAATTTTGCTACTACGTCTTTCGGATCAGTAAATGCCGTTGAGGCTAAAATGGTTTTTACTAAATTGGATTTTGCGTTTAAACGACACACGTTAACAGTTTGTTCGACTGCCATTTCATGAGCTTTCGTTTGAGTGATCCCTTCAATAATAAGAGACCGCTCAAGTGAGTCAGCTAAATCTTCAACTTTTTTGGCAAAATCTGTATAATTGTTACCGTTAACGTGCAACGCTGCAATTCTCCCTGCTACAACTTTCGAGTTGTCTGGTTTGATCCTATTACGTAGAGCTGATTTAATATCATTGACTGAAGTTACTTGTGTTGGTAGTGCTTCACGAGCTTTACCCTCTAATTTTGATTTCAAGAACGCTATAAAAGTATCGGTTAAATCTGCAGTAGCGAATTGTTATAGTAATGCAATTTTGTCTATAAAAGAATCAAGTGCTAGTGGATCACCACTGTAGTTTTCTCTAATAGAATTAGCACATGTGCTAATAAAAATTCTCTTTTCCTCAAGTGTTGCCATGATTTGATCGTTAAGATCTGAAGCTGGATTAGAAGGTGAGGCAACGTTTGTACTAATTGGATCGTTAAGATCTGATTCTAAATTAGAAGAAGTTGAAGTTAATTTTTCGCTATTTGAATCGTTAAGATTTGAATGTAAATTAGGAGTTAAATTTTTAATGGAAGAATTTTCGTAGCCTGGAAAATCTGTTGACAAAGAAAATCTATTTTCCTGTTTGGTGACTTTATCGGTCGAAGATGAAGTTAAACTTTCTTAGCTTGAGGCTGATTTATCGGAATCGGATTCTGAATCTGAAGTTTTTTGCACTTGCTTACCACTTCTAAGGTTGTACATATGAAATTATCAGAATAGCACAGATAATTCAGTTCAAACTATGAAATAATGAAGTATTTATTTGAATGTCTGAATTTATATTTAAGCTGAAAAGAAAAAAAATTTGTAAAATTGAACTGATTTATAGGTGAATAGTCGCTAAAGAAATATTTAACAATTTATTTGAAGAATTAGTGAAAACTGCATTATACTTGTATAGAATAATCTTTAAGAAGTAATTGAATTTAAACTTTGCACAAAAGTATATAGGTATTAGTTGGTAAAAATCTCAAAATTGTTGTAACTTGTTCAAAATACCCATTTATATTCACGCTTTGTTAAAAAAAAGTTGCATATTTTCACGGACGCACCGCTTTATAAAAAAAATCTCACTTGGCTTTTCACGGGACCACCGTTTATATCAAAAAAAATTTTAATTGGTTTTTAGCGGAACCACCGCATGTATTAAAAAAAATTAATTGGTTTTTAACGGAACCACCGCATATTTAAAAAAATTATTTGGTTTTTTCGAAAACCACCTTATTATCAAAAATCCAAAATTTACACGTTACAACAGTCTTATATGGTGAAAATTAATATTATGTTGGAAAATGGGCGTATCTATAAAAAATTTTCCTTTTACATGTAGTAAATAAAAGTCTAAAAAGATGGAAAATCCGAAATTTGAAATTTTAAATAGGTTTGTGAAATGAACTGCAAGTTTGAAGAATGGAAGCTTGAAAATATGTGAATTTGTAAAATAGATTGATGAATTTTTAATTTAGAATTTTGAAAACATGAAAAATTTGAGGAAATTGGTGAAAATGTTGGAATTTATAAAATGCTTCCAAAAAATATAAAAATTGTTGGAAACTGAAATAGTTAAATTTAGAACGCACCGTATCGCATCACTTTATCGTTTTAGTAAAAAATCCAAAATGTATATATATTGTAACGCACCGCATAAAAGAAATTTTCTGTTTTCTATACATACATATATGTGTAATGAAAAAAAAACCCGTAGGCAAAAATTTATTAATACACATATATATTAAACTTATGACTGCTGCTGCTCCAACCGTAAATGCCTTCGCTGCCGACGGTGGTTGCTGCTGCTGGGATTTGCTGTTGATGTTCGCCGCTGCTGGTGTTCGCTGCCGCTGGCGGTGGTACAGTTTATGATGCCGTTATTGGAGTGGCGTGGGTTTTCGCATGCCGTTATTATATATGTTGTTTAAATAATTGGAAATTTTGCAGAAAGTATAATTTATGTAGTTATTTTTATTAACTCCGTAGTTTTAGATAATTTGTTGTATTAGAAAATAGCATTTTGTAGACTTTTTGTTATTTCCGAATTTTAAAATTGTAAAATTGTATATTTTTATTATTTCCGCATTTTTAGTTTTTAGAAAATTGTTGTATTAAGTTTGGATTATTTTAATTTTAAAACTGTCTTTAGTAATTTTTCACACCGCACGCACTTAACTCACTGCACCACCACCAAAGACCATCACGGTCGCCATGTGACCTATGCGGCTCACTAGCCGTATATATGTTCTTAGAAATGACACCTCCTGTTACCTGCCCTGTTACGTAGAATGTGGTGCCCCGGTGTTTCTGTCTCCTGTACTCACGTATGCCTTGTGTCTCGATTATCCGATGCCATTGACTTACAGGTGGCCGGCGCCACACCATCCCAAGTATAAAGAAAAACAAATTTTAAATAAAAGGCGCAAAAACTTTACTTGGACACGTCCGTCCGACTTGAGTGAAAATTTATTGTGTATTCATTTTTCCTGTCAGTGACGTGAGCCGCAGCCGCATTTGACATTCGCGTTGCCAACTGCCCGCGCCTGCCAAATGCAACTAAAGCTGCATGCACATAGTTTATATTATTTTAAACGGATGTGAAGGTTAGTTTATCCTTACAACAGCTTCCTACCATACGTGTGGGGGCGTCTCCGTTTATTATGCACAACGTCGTTTCTTCTATTTGATCCGCTAACATCTCACCCCTACTGTCCGCCCGCAAGTTTGAATGCCATAGATCGTGATGGGCATTAAAGTTGCCTAAGGTAATGCGATTGTTGCCAGTGATTAAGGCGCTAATATTAGGGCGGTATCCACTGGGGCAACAGGTGGCAGGAGGGATGTAGATGTTGATGATTTCTAGGTTTACATCGCCTGAATGGACAGATAGGCCTTGACGTTCTAAGACATTGTCCCTGCGGTCGATGCCAGGATCAAATATATGATATTGCACAGAGTGGTGTATGATAAACGCGACGCCGCCTCCATTTCCGCTAATGTGATCTTTTCTATGGACATTATACCCAGAACAGGTTTGCAGTGCAGATCTTGCTATGAGTTTAGTCTCTTGAATCGCAGCAATGCGGATGTTGTGCCGCTTCATGAAATCGACTATCTCCGTGATCTTCCCAGTTAATGCATTACAGTTTAACTGCAGAATTCTGAAGTGCATAGGGGGAGACGTCGCCACTCTGGGAGTAAGTGACGGGTGACTACGCCTGGGTTGAGGAAGGCCAGGACGCAACTGCTGTTGTGACCCTGGGACTGGGCGTCCTTGGGGCAAGCATTGGGGTACCCAGTAGACTGGGTTTTGCGACCTGGCAACATGGCGCAATGAAATCCGTCGGGGGGGTTGCCGTCGCGGAGACCAGAACATCTAGAAAAGTGGCACCGCCCAAGGCAGGAGCTGCATTGGGCGGATGTCGCGAACATATATATTCTGTGCTGGCAAACGATGCAAACGGGGTTAGGAACTAAGAGTCTGTTTCCCTGAACTACACGTTTGCTGCCGGAAAAGAGGGGGGAGAAGACGGGGCAGGGGCTGATGCTCAGCATTGCTACCGACTCTACTACGAAGATAGTAGTTATGAGTGGTAGCAGCTGTTTGAGTTGTTGGCGCCGCGGGGCGCGAGCAGCAGCAGGTACTAGTTGTGGCTTGCTGATCAGCTGGGCTGCTGGAAGGTAGGGGGGGGGGGGCTAAGGCGTATACTACGGGACGCCCTTGAACGTGAACAGCAAGGAGCCACAAAAGATTTATAAAAGTTACGTGGACGTCGGGTTTTGGGATCAAGCCCAGAACAACCTGTCCGATGCAACCATCCCTTACACGAGACACACTGAACAGAGTATGACCGTCCTAAAAAGATTCTTTTCCGGCAGATGCAGCAAAACCATTTCTCAGGACCGGGGTCAGGAGACGGACCCGGATGGGATTCGATACCTTCCCGGAGCAAGAGAATATGGAGCAGTCCCGCTGCTGGGAGGATGACAATTTGTGGGAGGGACGGAATAAATTAAATGGGGTTACACTGAAATGACAGTCCTTGGTCGGGAAAAATTCCGAGTCGCTCCGGTACATAGAACCGACTGCCTTGGGAAGCGGCTCGGAGAGGTCCTCCCCAATTCTGACTGAGCTGAAGGTGTTGCACAACATTTTGAACACCCGTATAAGTTTTGCGGGGAAACCAAAGGCGGCTTTAAAATTGGCGAAGAGGTGATGTGTGTCGATTCTTTTTTCACAGTTGTTTTTTTTTTTTCAAGATTTGGCACATTGTGAAAATGTCGTCCATGGTAGATTTACCAGGTATGAAGCCGCACTGATAAGGTCCAATAAGCCAATTCACGGTGGGCTTCAATATTTCGCACAATACACTTGACAGGACCTTATATGCGATATTAAGAAGGCTGATATTATATATATACTTGAACTAAATATACAAAAATCATTAAAATTAATCGACTTAAAAGAAAACTGTATCGTAATAAACAAATTTCGTTGGTCAAAATAATAGGTGTATGAAAATTTTCTTAGAAATCGAAGTACACTATTCAATTATAATTCCTTACCGCACTATTTTCTTAATCACCGGTACCTCCTCCAAGTTTTGCATACCTATTGGGATGGCTTTAATTAATTTTGGCAGGTTTCCAATGGAGTGCTATCCCATCCCAATCCTTCGTGTTCTGCCAAAATTCTTCCTTGTTTTGAAATCCTAAGATCACTCCACAAGTTCTAAGTCGGGTTAAGGTCAGGGGATTGATTTGGCAATTGCATACATGTTACGATTCTATTTCTAAACCACTCAAATAACAACCTTAAAAATATGTTTTGTATTGTAATCTTGGTGATAACTCAATCTGAGTAGGATGTTTTTTCTCCGCATATGGTAGCTTAACATTTCGCAGAATATCCCTGTACTCCAGGGTCCACAAAGAAAAGAGACGAGCTTTAGCTACTGTACATCAGCATTGGTGCGACCGCATTGAAAAAAATAAATGGGGAGATATTTTATTTAGTCGCTAAGTGAAGATTAGTTTGTGTGGAAATTATTCCAAATGTACAGTAAATATCCCGAAGGGCAAAGCTTTTTTGCCTTGATACACCAAAAGGACAATTGGGCATGGAGGAGAACGCATAATGATCGAGAGATGTTTTTCTTGGTATTGGATTAAGGACACAATGACCTCTGAAGAGTACAGGGATATGTTAAGCTTCTATATATGCGGAAAAAACCAAATCTGTGTATACATACCTATTATTTTGTCCATGAGTGTACATAAAATCCAAGCTAATACCTATATGGCACTACTTTATTTTCTCTCTATTTTTCTTGTATATTCTCCTACGAGCCGGACCCGTGCGCATGTTGCGCAACAAATATAAAAGCCTCTTATCAAATATCAAGAGAAATCAGCTGTTCTATCAATCAATTAAAACTTACAGATTGCGCTGCCATCTAGCGTATGGTAGCAACTGCCGGTAATGCAGTGCAAATATTCACAATAGTGCCATATTACAAATATATTCATTTGTGTGCTCACAATCGTTTATTTTTAACAAATTATTTTAATAAAATATAGCTAAACAAAAGCACTACGACTAAAATTGCCCAAAGCTACCTGATAGCTCGAATCTCCATCTTTACAACCAAAACTTTATTTATAGATTTTGATTCCAAATAATAGCGAAAAAGAGACCCGTACATAAAAACAGCAATTAGAAATAATATATATGATACTTTTTGTCGCCCATCCTCCTAATACGGTTTCAGTACTGGTGAAAGTGTGTAAACTATATTTCAAAAACTAACGAAATACAAGAATAAAATAATTTTAAAAAATTTTTAAGTTAAACGGTTTTATTGAAAACAATACTTAGGGCTTCATTCTGTATTGCAAACGATAGCTCAGACGAACGATTTGCTTCCAAACGATTTCGTCTAGCAATGGTGTTCTCTAGCATTTTCGTTCGACCTTTACGTTTTTTACTTTATGTCAAACAGGAAAGCGAAAGCAAGTGTCAAATGATATGTTGCCATTGGCCCTTGAGGCCCTTACATTAAGTACTAATAATACTAAAAGATAGAAAATAATTAGGTAGGTCCAGGTGGGTCTAGGGCGTTGATCAGAAAAATAAATAAAAGTGGTGTGCGTTTAAATTCCTAAAAATGTGAGGCGTAGCATAACCTAATTAAGGTTCAGTTGGTCGTTATGCATATATGAAAATATTTATAGAGATATAAGCGGTTGACCATCAATAGAAATTTTACGCGCCCAACGCTTTTATTTATTTTTATGATCAACGCCCTAGATTGATGAGGAGTGTGATGACTAGTACCTAGGACCTACCTAATTGTTTTCCAGCTTTTAGTATTATTATAACTTCCCACATAGCATATGGAAGATTGATTAAAGTATAAATCACCACAATAAGACATTTTCGACTCCTTTTGACGACTAAAAACTGTTTAATCAATTCTGCCATCAAAAGAAGACTCGAAATCGACTCCCTCTTATGAGTGAAATATGACTTATTGAAAAAGCAACAACAAAATGTAAAGCGATCACAAAAAATAATTAAAATAAGATTCCAAATAGACTCTTAAATGTCTCGAGAAAGAATCGCAAAAGATTTAAAACACACTTAAAAATTATTCCCACAAGACTCATAAATAATGGTAAATATGACTCGAAAAATACTGATTAGGAATATAGGTTAAAAGAGGCTCACCAAGTGTAGTCGCGCGTAGGGTACCATTTTCTCCCGACGAGGGGGTCTTTTCTGATCAGAAAATGAGCGCATATATGCTTATTTTTATCATGCTGGAGACTCGAAAAAGACTCTAATATGATTAATAATTTCAAAAAATGCTGGGTGGGTTAATGTAAGTTTTGTTTTCAATAAAACCGTTTAACTTGTAGTAGATTAAGAAAATAGAGAAGTATGTGTCTCCTTTAAGTATTTTATACAAAATGTACTAAATAATCTGGCAGCTCCACACAAAGTGGACGAGCGTATGTATAACTTCCCTACAAGAATACTGACTATCATATGACTATCATCTGATTGTCAGCAATGTCAACCTAACGATCAGCGCCTCATACAAACTTTCTATCACAAACTTAAGGGGACTTGCGCAAATGTGATGTAAACAACTGTGTACGTGTGAGTTTTTGTCTCCTTCTTATACACCAACATCGCCTACTGATTAAGTATATAGCCGTACTGCTCACTCTCATTCCTTTTCCTGGATCAGTGCTGACACTCTAACTATCAAAAAGTGTCATAAATGATAGTTTACTGTAGATATCAGGTTTGACTGTTATACTATCATAAATGACCATTGTTATATTCCGCCAAAAATGAAACAATGCTTTTTGCTTTTTATTTACTTTATTTCATTACGCTTTTAATTTTGTACATGATAAAAGCATACGTGTTTCTTATTTGTTTAAAATAAATAGTTTTATAAGAATTCGAGTTCAGAATGTTCAATTTAAATTCAGAAAATAACAAAACAACAGAAGAGCGCTTTCCTCATGCGGAAACACACATTTAAAAATGAATCACCACTAACCACTATTATTTTTCGCGTATCAATTTTTTTAGTGCGCCCCATACATTCAGACAGCTTTTGGTATTTTTTAATATTATTTTCTTTTAGCATGAAGCTTTGAAATGCTCTCTTTTTAATTTTTTTAACTTATTTTTTATATGGTTTTCGTCGGTTGAAAATGGCGGAATTTAAAAAATAACAAAACAACCGTGATAATCATTTGATTGTCATATGACAGTCAGTAGTGACAACATGATTAAATCGGATAAACTGTTCTCGCATACATAAAATTCCGTTGAGAATTATGTATCTGTCTCACATGCATAATGGTATCTGCTGTATGTTCTTTTGTTCTGTACTAGGTGTCCGAAGCTTTCCCAGTTTGAGTCCTTTTTCATGATTATAGGCTGTCGTTGGGAACATGCGGACATGCGTGAGCGATCAAAGGAACATACATAAATTTGAGTATCAATGTTTACGTCATCGCAGGATCAGCATTGTCAATTACAAGTGTGAGTGTATTAGTAAAACTATCAGCGTTTCTTGTAGGGTTGGCAGCACAAAAGTCTCGTAACGAGCGACGATTTTACCGAAAGGGCAAATCAATTTAAAAAAAGCAGCCGAGTAATACTATGTTCAAACAGAAAAATCACCCCTATTCTGCATTTCGATTACGTTCCCGTTCTACGCTCCGCTTTAATCGAAGTTTGGTATTCTGCATTACGACGGAATCGTAAAGAGAAGAGGAAGAGCAAATGATTTTTCGAAATCAGCTGTTGGTACGGAATGTGTGAACATTGGAACAAAATAAATTAATGAAAATTTGTAAAAAACACTGAAAAACGTTTATATTTTATTATCCACGCCATTTTGTACAAAAAAAAGCAATAGAATATATTGCCGCAGTGTTATATTTTTTTGAGTGAAGTGCTTTCATAATTGTAAGTGCGTTTTTGTCGTTATTTTGGCCAATTCCCTGCCGTGGCCACCAAGTTTTGTTAAAACGGATTCCTGCACGAATATAGTTGCCATTTTTGAATTTTAAGGATGCTAATTTCATTGCACTGGCCTAAAATACTTTATAAAGGTTTATTTATTCTTTCCGCAAGGATTGTTTACGTTTTCGCTTCACCTTCCTCTACGCCGGCAGCTTGCTTTGGCATATAATTGGACTCAACGAACAGACACAGATTATAGCTGTCTATTATAATAGAATCAATAGCCGCGGCATTATTTTTGGAGTTGGAAAGCAACGCATACGAAAATTGCCAGGCGAGAATGGAAAGGCAAATATTGCGAAATTTGTGTAATCCATTTGAGATGAGTGACGAATTGTAAGAAATTGAACTTAAAAGTGGTAAAGTTTAATGACTTATTTTCTTATTTAGGTTCAAAAAAAACTTTCGACTTAACAAGGATGCTTTCAAGTATGTGCTAGATACTTTTGCGGGGCAAAACGTCCAAGGACTTCGACATCGACATGTTGTTTTTGACCTGGAAACATATAAAAACAATCATCATCAAGCCTTCTACGTTTCTTAACAAGTTTTACTTACATTTTTGTTAAAATTCTGTTATAAATTAATAAAAAAATAAAAAGAAAATATTTTTCCGCCAACTAATTTGCAACTTAGAAAAACGGAACTACGATCGAAATGCAGAATACAAAAAATCGAACGATTCGAAGTTGGATCGAAATAGATAGGAACACAGAATACCAAAATTACCAAATCGAAAAAATTCCAATCCAAGTCGAAATGCAGAATAGGGCTGAATAAATTGAGGAAATTTCGATTTGAATTGAGTGCTGTTCATACAACTCGATTTAGCTTACACAATAGTAATTTGATAGCTGGTTGGCTCATCTCTACAGCAAGAACATACCTTTGTTCATACTGTCAAAATGTGCGTGTTGGTATAGGGCGAATGAAATGGAATGAAAACATAAAACTTTGAAATTTTTGTGTGTTGTAAGAAAACGTGTTCAATGTTTTGGTTTCATTTTGAGTTTGCCATCTTCCTTTGACAATCTCTACTCCAGTGAAATGAAGGACATAAAATCAGCTGATGAGATGAGCCAACCATATAGTTCAGCCATGCGTAATTGACGTTTAAATATACTCAATAAACACACTTTGCATTGTTGGATTTGCAGTTTGAAACAATTTATTACGCAATTTTTTTTAAATTGGCAATTTATTATTACAATTTATTATATGACAAATTGCGTAATAAATTGCCCAAATAGTATAAATTGCCAATTTGGTGTGTGTTTGAACCTAGTATAATACACACGCGTTTTAAAATACGAGGTCAACCAAAAGCTAAATAAAAAGTACTTAAAAATTGGTACCGCCACTCATTTCGTAGCTATAAAGCTGAATTCCATACATCAGGTGTGCAACGAACCCTTTGCGCAGAAAGAAAAAAAATAGATCGATAACTTTGCAAGACGGCTGAAGCAAAGCAGAAGAGGCAAATTGAAGCTGACCTGGCAGAAATGAATGTGGAGTTCCCAAAAATAGCAACACTATCGCAATTACGTGGCGTATTAGCAGCAACAATTGGCGGGGCCAAACAAGCAACTCGCGCATCATCACGTAATGAGAACATGGACGAAGAAGTTCCACTTGAGGTAACACCATCCACCTCGAGTAACGGCGTACAAAATAACGGCGATTCAGCAGGTGCAACAGCACCGACAGGCGACAACGCTGGCGCCGCAGCACGCAGCGACGTAGAACATGAACTGCGCAACCAAGGAAGCGCTCCGACTTATGGAAATAACCTCAAATCGCGATGTTAACAGTATTCGCCACACAGCGGCTGCAAGCAATGCAAATAACGTGGCGAAAAATAACTCTGCTACTGCAAACGATGATTTGGAGCAACTTGAAGAACAATTGCAAAGGCGCCTAAGAATATTACAGCTGGAATCCGAAATCGCTAGATTAGAAGCTGGAAGAACAAGCACCGCTTGTCGTTTTCCAATCAACTTCAGTGAGATAGAAAAAACTCCTTCAAGTTTTATCGGCGATGATAAATTAGAAATCTAAAAGTGGTTGGCAGAGTTTGAAATCGCTATGAGTACATACACGTGTGAAATTGTAGCAAAAATGCTGGTAGCTAAACGACTACTTAAGGGTAGTGCGCAAATTTTTGTACGCATTACAAATACAAATTCGTGGCTCGAACTTAAAAATAAATTGATAAGCGAATTCAAAAAACGCCTAAGTATCAAAGATATTTTCCATCAACTGGAAAATCGCGCTTGGCGAAAAACTGAAAACTTGATGCATTACGTTTTATCTATGCAAGAGCTTGCACAATCAGCCCCTATCGAAGAGCACGAGCTAGTGGAACTTATCATCGACGGCTTGAAAGACAAAACTACAAGCATTTTGGTATTCAGTGGCGTGGCAACTTTAGACAAACTCAAGAAGCTATTGCCTCAATACGAAAGACTCATAAGCAACAGCGGAAGAAATCGGGATACTTTAACACCAACCGAATTCCCAATAAGGTGCTATAAATGTTCCCGAAATGGGCATTTTTCAAAGGACTGCAAAGAGAAAAAACGGTCTCCAGGCTCCTGCTTCAAGTGTGGTGAAACAGCACACCAATACAAAGATTGCCCTTTAAGGACGGTGGCAGCAGGGGAGGAAGATGACAATCAGAGTGCTGTTCACTTTAGAGAAATGGTAAGTGTCGCTTTTAGTCTTAACCAAAAGAAACCCCCTAAATTTTTGAGATTTTTCTCTTTGCTCGATACTGGCAGCCCATGTAGTTTCATACAACACTCATGCATTCCGGGTTCCGTAACTCTTAATATAGCTCAGCCAAGAGCTTCACAATTTAGAAGTATTGGACGATCCATGATAAAGCCGCGAGGACGCATTTTTGTTTTAATTAATAATTTTGTTAATTTGTAATATTGAAAATGAGACAAAAGAAAGCGATTCAATAAATATGAACCCACAGTTACCTTCAGTTTGGGCAGAAAACTTCAGGCTTATGATAAAAAATTCTTACGTTCAAAAACAAAGTGATCATCTTCCGAATATAGACTATGAGGCCCAAATCATACTTACGACAAATACTCCAACCTTCTGTTCTCCGAGACGACTTTCGTTTGCCGAAAAAAATGAGGTGAATTGTATTATAGAGGAATTACTTCAGAAACAGATTATAAGGCCCAGTGACTCTCCTTACGCATCCCCTATTGTACTCACAAAGAAAAAGTCAGGTGAAACAAGAATTTGCATTGACTATAGAAGTTTGAAAAAATCTATTGTTAGAGATAATTATCCACTCCCATTAATAGAAGATTGCTTAGAGTACCTCGGTGATAACCGAAAATTTTAAAAGACTTCATTGAAATAAATGAAATTATGGTGTATATGGATGATATTATTATTGGAAACAAAACTTTAGATACCACTATAACTTAGTTAGAAAAGTGTTAAACACTTTAGCAAACTATGGCCTTCAGATAAAATTGAGCAAATGCAAATTTGCATACCACTAAATAGAATACTTAGGCTATCAGGTATCAAAAAGTGGTATACGACCATCTGAATCGCACATTAAAGCAGTAACGAGCTATCCGACTCCAAAAAATTACCGGGAACTACAATCATTTGTTCGATTATGCTCATATTTTAGAAAGTTTGTTAAATCGTTCTCAATTACAGCACGTCCCTTATACGATTTACTTAAGAAAAACAGAAAATACAATTTTACTAACGAATGTATAGCAGCCTTTCAAACTCTAAAAGAAAAGCTAGTATCAAGTCCAGTTTTAGCACTATATAGCCACGGGAGAGAAACAGAGCTATACTGTGATGCAAGCGCACATGGTTTTGGTGCAATTCTTTTGCAAAAACAGGAGGACGGAAAATTACATCCCATAGCATACTTTTCAAAAAGAACATCTGAAGCGGAAAGTAGATACCACAGTTTTTAGTTAGAAACACTAGCTTTAATTTATGCGTTACGCCGATTTAGAGTATACCTTGAGGGAATACAATTCAAAATATTAACCGATTGTAACTCCTTAACACTCACTCTCAACAAAAAATCAATAAATAGTCGAATAGCAAGATGGGCGTTGGAATTGGAAAATTTTAATTACTCAATATCCCATAGGGCAGGCACAAAAATGCCACACGTTGACGCGCTAAGCAGAAACGATCTCGACTGCGAGAACTTAATGATAGACAGTGAAAACCTAACCTAAAACAACCAAACTAGAAAATGAAGGCTTGGAAAACTTTGTCATGGAAAATGGTGTAGTGTACAGGAAGAGTAATGATATTTTGCAACTATATTTCCCAAGTGAGCTTGAAAGCGAAATTATTAGAAATGCCCATGAGCAGCTAGGACACCAGGGTGTAGAAAAGTGTTACAAAAAATTAAAAGCGAATTATTGGTTTCCAGATATGAGAAACAAAATCAACAAATTTAAGCAAAATTGCATTAAATGCATTATGTACTCCACGCTCAATAGGCCGAATGCCAAAAGATTACACAACATTCCAAAAAACCCTAACTAAGCCTTTCCACACAATACACCTAGATCACTTAGGCCCACTTCCATCCTTACAGTCGAAGCGAAAACATATCCTAGTTATAATTGATGCTTTTACGAAATACGTCAAATTATACCCAGTATTGACTACTAGCACTAAAGAAGTTACTTCCGCGCTTATGTAGGCCCCTCAGGTGCATTACAGACAGAGGTAGCTGTTTTACGTCGAAAGATTTTGAAGAATACATTGAAAACAAAAACATTACGCATATAAAGGTAGCCACCCATTCCCCTCAAGCAAATGGACAGGTAGAGAGAGTAAACCGAAGTCTTATAAGCATGCTAGCAAAGCTGAGTGACCCTGTTTCGCACGCTGACTGGGTTAAATAACTAGTCAAAATAGAATTCGCACTAAATAATTCCGTAAATAGATCTACTGGCATAACACCAAGCGAAGCGTTATTTGGTGTCACTCAAAGAGGTGAAATTGTTGATAAACTTACAGAATACCTAGACGAATACAATTCAGACCCGGAGGGGAGGGATTTGGACGCGTTACGTGATATTGCCAAAAAGAATATAGAAAAACTTCAGGATTACAACTTAAGCCGCAGTGAACAAAAAAAGCCAGGAGTGAGCTCCTTCAGAAAAGGGGACTTTGTAGTGATAAAAAATATCGACACCACAGTTGGTGTCAACAAGAAACTTTTGCCCAAATTTAAGGGACCATATGTGGTTCATAAAAAACTCCCGAATGACCGTTACGTGATAAGGGATATTGAAAATGGTCAAATTCCCCAAATACCCTATGATGGTATTATAGAAGCATGTAACATAAAAAATTGGAAGAGCAAAGAGAAAAAGGCGGTACAGAAAATGAGACTAAAGACGGCACAACCTAGTAGCTAGTAGCAAGCATTTATTTTGTATTATATGATCGGGTCGATCATGAAAGTCAGATTGAGATAAGTATGTGTCTCCTTTAAGTATTTTATACAAAATTTACTAAATAATCTGGCAGCACAAACGTCTCGTAACGAAAAGGGCAAATCAATTTAAAAAAAGCAGCCGAGTAATACACACGCGGTTTAAAATACGAGGTGAACCAAAAGCTAAATAAAAAGTACTTAAAAATTGTAACCGCCACTCATTTCGTAGCTATAAAGCTGAATTCGATACACCAGGTAATAAGTTAATTACTACAAACTTGAACATTTTTTTTAATTATTTCAATTACTTAAATACCGCTTACAAAGTTGAACTTATGTGCTCCAAAGTATTTTGAATTTTTTACTTAAATTTCACTTCCAAAATTTGAACTTATGTGCTCCAAAGCATTTTGATGTCACTTCTACCGGACTGTATGTTTGTTCAATGAGCCAAAACTAATTTTATCCTTGCGCCCCCTGGCGGCGATTTTTTCCATAGTTCTCTTTCTATTCACGTATGTAATATGTGTTCCAAATATGATACGAATCGGATCACAAATACGATTTCTTTGAATATCTCAATCCTTGCGCCACCTCACGGAATTTTTTTCTTATTATTGTATTGTCATCGGGTTCTGAACTATATTCCAAGTTTCAAGCTTGGACTTCAGTTCCTGTAGGTACTTTTCCTCCAGATTTTACATGAACACTTCCATAAGAATGGCTGATGTGGGGCTTCCCACTCCAAGACCGTTTGTTTGTCTATATATTTTATTGTCGAATTGAAAATAGTTTTGACGTAAAGTAGTTCTTAGCGTGTTTGTGATTTGCGTACTTTTCAATTTGTTTTTTGTCTTATCTCCGATAGTGGTATTGATGGGTATACATCTTTAATGTCAAAAGATACCAATATCCTGTTTTTTGTCAGCTCTTCGGTCTCAAGTTTCTCTATTAGTTCTGTTGTGTTAGCTATTGCATATTCGTTGCTTAGCTTGAGAGTATCTTTCAATATCGTTTTTAAATATTTGGACAGTTTGTAACATGGTGCCGATTTAAAATTAATGATGGCCTCACTGGAGTGTCCGGCTTGTAGATTTTTGGTAGCGCCATCAGTGTATGAGCCTAAGGGTTCATTAAGACCAATCTATGTGCCATGTTGGAATCTACAATTTTTCTACCTAGGTTTTACTATCATGGTATACAACCATCTTAGTACATGTGGGCTACAGCCCCATGATTTGCCTACTAGACATTTGCATACCATGATGGACTTCGTGGCCCTAGTTTTCATGGAGTCGAAGTGTTGCTTCCAGAGGAGCTTGGTGTCAAGTATTTCACAACGGTTCCATATTCAAATGCTACGCCATATATTTTTATTTCTCTTTGGGCTGGTAGGACCCTTCTTCTGCTTGTAATCTTCAATGCTCCCTGTATTATATCACAGAGCGTACTCTCGAATTTACCCCTTGCAATTATGACTATGTCGTCAGCATATCCCTGGCATCTTATGCCACTGTTTGATAGCTTTTGCAGGAGTTCATCCACTACTAGGCTCCACAGAAGGGGTGTCAGAAAACCTCCTTGGGCGCACCCCCTCGTGGTATTGACCTCAACTGCGCTGTAACCTACATGAGCTTCAGCGATTCTCGTACGGAGTAGATTGTCAATCCATCTCTGGATAGGCATCTGAATTCCTCTTCTCAGCAGTGCTATATTTACGCTTTCGTGAGATGTGTTGTCAAAGGCACCCTCGATATCAAGGAAAGCGCAAAGCACTGTTTCCACTGCTTCGGACGCCCTCTGTATTTCGGATGATAATTGGTACAGAGCTGTGACCGCGGACCTACCCACTCTGTAGCCGTGCTGGCTATGATGTAGGGACCAGCTCTTGAGGGCGTTCGACCTGATTTCTTGGTCTATTATCTTTTCCATTGCCTTTAAGACAAAGAAGATTAGACTTATTGGTATGAAGGACTTATCTTGTGAGTAGTACTTTTTACCTAATTTTGGTATGAAAACCACTTTTGCTCTTCTCCACACCATGGGTATGTATCCCAGTGCCAGGCAATCTCCATGATCCTGCCAAAATGTGGGATAATCTGTGGCGCCTGCTGAGATATCACAGGTTAGATGCCATCCACCTCTGTAGATTTGTATTTCTCAAAGGATTCCACTGCCCGTCTGCTTCTGGCCTTACAGTAGAGGGAATATGCTAAGTGCCAGTCTGATGGAGTTGATCTCACTCTCGGGAATACAGGTTCCGGTACTTGCGGAGAAGCATCAGGAAAATGGGCTTGTAGCAGGGCTCGCTCCTCCACCGTTCCGGTATAGGTACCGTCTGGGAGCTTGATTGCTGTGGGGCCTTGCCACTGCAGGTGTGCTTGGAATTCCCTCAAAGAATGTCCTAAAACTTTCCCTTTTCGCTTTCCTTATCTCTTTATTGTACTTTGTTAGATTTTGGGTGTATTCCTCCCAGTTCCCGGTTGTCCCTGCCACGTTAAAGAGTTTACGAAGATTTCTCCTTAGTAATGTTAGGTAATGCGACCACCAGGGGGTTGTCTTCTTACCCTTTACCAAGGAGATTCGGCAACTGGAGTTGAAGGCATCTATCATTATTTGATTGGCCCTATCCACTCTGCTCTCTAACTCGGTACAAATAGTGCTTCTACACTTATTCTTGAGACTATCTACGTTTGCCTCTATAATACTCTTGTAGCTGCCCCAGTCTGTTTTCCTGGGATTTCTTTTAGGGTTGGCTTGTCCTGATACAGCACCCAGCTGAAACCTTATGATCCTGTGGCCCGAAAGGGAGGGTTCTGCTGAGACCCTCCATTTCGAGATCATATTCTCAGTTATAAATTCTGCATTTTTTATAGCAACTTTGATTTCTTTCCTCTATTTCGTTTCCTCTATGAGTTATATAATTGTAGATTGTAGATGCGTAGATGGCAATATCATAGATACAATAGGAGGAACGTCAGAACGCAAGACAGATGTGCAGAAAAATAATAAAAAAGGAAGTGAAAGCATAGGAAGAGCAAAAAGGAAATGCAGAAGAGAAAGCAATAAAGAATCTAAGCCTAAACTTAGGAAAAACAATATTGTCACAACGAAAGCGGAAAAAGGAAACACCACTGTGCTAATCGAAAAAGAGGAATATATAACCAAAACCAAAGAACTCATAGAGGAAATGAAATGTCGTAGACAACGAGAGGAACGGATGTGTCCATAAAGAAATCAAAGTTGCTATACAAAATGCACCAAATATAGTAGATTCTAACATGGCATATAGATTAGTCCATGTGAACCCCTCGGCTCCTCCACTGATTGCGCTACCAAAAATCCATGTTACAAGCTGGCCAAAAATTTAAAAGCGATATTGAAAGATATTCTGTAGCTAAGAAACGAATATAAAATAGCTAACACAACAGAACTTGTAGAGAAACTTGACACCATTGAGCTGACAAAAAACAGGATATTGGTATCTTTTGGCATTAAAGATTTATACCCATCAATGACACTATCAGAGACATTGGACATAGTTAATATATCCCAAATCAGCTATAATTATGGAAATATTCATGCAAAATCTGGAAGAAAAGTACATAAACGAACTGAAGTCCATATTAGACGTGTAATTTTACGCTAGATACGTGTATGAAATAATATGCTAATAACGAAGAGCTAGTACTGGAGTACATCAACAAGCAGCACGAGAACATAAATTTCACAATGGAAACCGAAAAAGACGGAGGAATGAACTATCTAGACCGCACGGTACATATTGATTAAAGTTGGCAAAAGATTGAACTACGACACATATAGAAAGTCAACGGTCACCGACACAATAATACATAATACCTCAAATCGCCCCCAACAGCATAAAAATGCAGCATTAAGGAATTTTGTACATAGACTTGAAAGAACACCTCTTATACGAGAAGCATATAAGAGAGAGCTTGAGGTAATATATGTATAACATTGCTGCAAACAGCGGATATAAAAAAACGTTAGTAGATAAGCTCAGAAAGACGCATGGAGAACCAAAAGGAAAATAATAACACCTGACGACTATGAAATATACTGGAAAAGCAACAACAGCAAAAAAACAACATTAACACAGCGTTCAAAACATCGTACAATCTAGGGCGAAAATTAAATACTAACACTAACTCAGATGATCCGTTAAGCAGCCGCTTACCTGCACAAGCTTACCGCGGATGCCAACACAATTACATAGGACAAACGGGACGGCAAATAAGAACGAGGTTCAGAGAACACATTAGACAATTCATAAAGAAGTTCAAACGACTAGAATTACTGAATTTCACCTGTCTCAGTCAGCCATACAAATCGATCAGTAAAAACCACCCTCGGTTCTGAATGAACACACAGCACATACACAAACATCCATTTTGACAATACTTGCTCAGGTACCTACGAGCTACAAATACTAGACAAACGACAAGAACAGATCGGAACGAAAATCGACACTGACGATGGTACAACGCCATTTAATTCGTTATGTCCTTCCCACAAATTGTCATCCCTCCAGCAGCTCCTCGTAGCGGGACTGCTCCATACTCTCCTGATCCGGGCAGGTATCGAACCCAATCCGGGTCCGTTTCCTGACCCCGGACCTGAGAAATGGTTTTCCTGCGTTTGCCGGAAAATAATCTTTTTAGGACGGTCATACTCTTGTCAGTGTCTCGTACAAGGGATGGTTGCATCGGACGGGTTGCTCAGGGCTACACCCTAAAACCAGACGTCCCCGTAATTTCTATAAATCTTTTGCCTGCTGTTCACGCCCAAGGGCTAGCCACTACTAGTTCCCCCAGCCGCTCGCGCCCTATGGTGCCTCCAGCTCATACGGCCGCTCCCACTCATACCTACAATCTCCGTAGTAGAGTGGGCAGCAATACCGTATATCAGCCCCCGCTCCCGTCTACCTTCCCCTTTCTTTTCCGGCAACAATCGTGTGTAGTGTCATGTAGTGCCAGCCAACTAAAAACTAAAATAGCTGGCATCACCCCCACATGCAATCATGCATGTATGAACTTGGCGTTACTGTGTGAAAGAGTCGAATGACGGAGAGAATTCTGATTGGCTGAATCTCCCGTTACTCGAATCTATCACGCCAACGCATCATACGATTTTCCCGTTATGCACAAAAATGCATACCGAGATGGTTGCTTCTGAAAGCGCAGTTAAGTTTTTAGTTTTCAGTTTGAAGTGAACCGGCACCTAGTCAACAACGCGATATTGTGTTAAAGTGCGCTCGGTTATTGTAACCGCAACTAATAAAAACTCTACATACGTTCATTAAAGAAAACTTAAAAGACTAAGTGACATTTAAAATACAAATAAAGAAATTTAAATAAAACTAAATAAATCGAAATAAAATAAAATTAGTTTTTATTGTTTGTGAGTGTGCGTACGCTGGGGGCTGCAAGCCCAAAAATAAGTGGCATCGAAATGCCACTTTACATGGCGACCGTGGCATTCGTCCTTGCGCTAAAAATTATAGAAATAAAATGGCGATTTCTTAATTATGATTAAAACATTTTCATATATTATTTGTCATAAAGCCGACGCATTTTCATTCTAATTTGTGTGAAAAATTACAATTACAAAATGGTGCAAATATCGATGCTATTGTTAGACTATGGGTGCGTCAAACTACGCCCATTATGAATAATTTAGCCTGAGAACAATATAAAATAAAATACGTATTGTGGCATGGAAATTAAAGGCAGTATTATCATCGCGCTGCCAACAGCGTGGACACAATGCAACAGCTAAGTTATCTCCCGTCTCGTTGGAGCTGTAAAAAAATTAAAGGTGCAGAGGAACTCACTGTCCTCCGATACTTGTGAAATGAAACAAGGAACGATTTCAGATTAACGTCACAACTTCTTTATTCGTGCTACTTGCACGCTAATTAACTACTGCTCTGAACATACGTTGCAACTTACTTAAATAGTTTCTTAGCCTAACTAAAATGTTTACATTGCAGTTCCCACATTTCGCAAGTCGAAACTTGGGCGTGTAGACAAGAATTGCTGATATTGCAATTCCATGATTTCAATAATTTCGATACCTGATCCTATCGTTGGTTGTGCGTGTGCCGCGTCAGCGAATTTATGCAATGAACTGTAAGTAGATCAATACGGTCACATGCCTGGCAACGTGAGTAAAGGGTGCGCCATTAGTCAGTATTGGGACTACAGGTGGGATAACTCCTCCCCCTTTAAAGATCAGCGTCTCGTAGATCAAAAGTTGAAAATCGTGAAGGGATAAAATTTTGAAGCGAGTGATTTCGGTTTTCTGATGTTATGTTGGTCCTGATCGCTGTAGCTGGTAGGCTATTATCTAGGCAATATAGTTCGGGTGCGGATTTTCCTTTACTGATTTTGTTGCCGGTGACGTTTCCTGTCCATTGTGTAGGAATTTGAACCGGTGGAAGGTCTAGTTTCTTTGTGTGACATCTCCACAGCGTTCCAGCAATAAGGGCTATTGCGCAAATCGAGATAGCCTCTGTAACGATAGAAAAATTGATTTTTTCATTGACGTAGCCTAGATACTTAACATTCTCCATTGTGATGTCGTGGATGTACTCCAAGTTGACTTTCATGGTATGGTTTTTTATGTTAGAAAGTACGGCTGGGAGGGCGTGTGCGGTAGCAGCTTCATTGCTGGAAAATTCCTGATCGCCAATCTTGATTGTCTTGTTGTTGAATTGAATTATGTATGTGCCATTAATAGTATTTGTGGCATTGTTGCTCCTTATTATGCCCTGGTAGTTTGAAATGAAAATGGTGTTTTCGTTTACCAGCTCTATATGGGATCCGTTTCGTCTAATAAATTGACAACTAGCAGCCCCACCTTTTAAGAGTCGTGGCAGACAGCTGTTTTCTTCCAGCGCAATCAAGGACTCGGAGCTGCATACTGTGGATGAGCCGATAACCATGCAATCCTTCGTCAACCCGTATGTCTCCTCTTGATTGACCAGCATTCTGTCGAACGGTATGTCCACTTGTTTACCAGCGTAGATCCCAGCGCGGGTAATCAGAAGATTGTATTTACTGGCCGTCACTATCGGCATCGATAGGACGTAGAGTAGAAGTGTCCCGTTTGTGAGGACCGATGGTTGGCCATATTCGATTGCCTCAATTACATTCTGGTATGGGAGGGTTTCTGTTTCGGATAGGATTTGGTTCACCTCGTCTATGTCTAACAAGTTGGTATTAACAATTTCCCGCTTTGCCAATTGACATGCCCGCACAAATTCATTGACCACTTCGCGAACGAGGACGATGTTGCGAAGTGCGCTTTGCTCGAATTCGATTCCTTCTGTTTCCTTTACTACGTAGTTGGTGCGGTTCACCACTTCTTCAATTCGTTTAAATACTTCTTCAGTGGTTGTGAATAGCTTTCTATTGACCTTATATTGGTGGTTGTTGTTCGTTATTATCCGGTTTTTGCTATGGAGGATGTTATTCCAATCTGTTGCGTCAGGCGATCCTGCCAGCCATTTCCGTGCTGACCCAATCCAGTCAATGGATCGGGTGACTCTAGTCTTGCTTGTGCTTCCCATCAACTCTCCGAGTCGCTCCAGTGGTTGGTTCTACATCATGCTGGGCTAAGAGTTGCTCGTCGGCTCGTTTGATTAGATGACTTGCTAATTTATTCATTTGAGTCACCATCGTGGTAAATTTTTGTAGGTCGATGACGTGTATGAGTTTGAATGATCCCCCTATGATCCACCCATCTACTCTCTGGATGGTTATTATTGGGGCCTTGTAGTTAAATATGTGTAGTGCGCTGATGGCTGATGCGAGCAGTGGGAATCTGCAACGAAGATGTTAATTCTAATTTAATGTAGTTAGTATTTGTTATATTCTAAGTTACGGTTATATATTTAATAAAAAAGGAAAAATGTTATTGATAGTAGGAAGGTATTATTAGTAAGCGGAATTCTTAAGATTAGATTGATTATCATTAAACTAGCGTTACTGTTTTAGTTTAGGATTTTCGCCTTTCTAGCGATGTTAATTTGTTAATGTGTCAGTGGCTTACAAATTATGATTAGTGGGGAAGATTAAAATGAAATTTAAAAATTTTACTTTATACTGTTATTACAAAAGGTTTCAAAAATAAAAAAAGGAACAAAAAATTAGGAAAATTAAAAAGGTGAAAAATTTTGGTTTTCTTTAGTTTTTTTTTTTTTCATTGTTAACAATTTTTTCTTTTTTCTTCTTTTCTTTTGATTAATATTTTAATTTTTATTTGTTTATTTGTTTTAGTTAAAAAAATTTTTGTTTTATTTAAAAAAAAAAAATAAATGTAAGGCGCGATAACCTCCGAAGAGATCTAAGGCCGAGCTTCTCTTCCAATTTGCGTCGTGCTCCTCTTGATTTGTCCCTACAAATTGGCCGGACGGGACCTACATGTTTTATGCCGACTCCGAACGGCATCTGCAAGGCAGATGAGTTTTCACTGAGAGCTTTTCATGGCAGAAATACAATCGGAGCGCTTGCCAGACACTGCCGAGGGGCGACCCCGCTTAGAAAAATTTCTTCTAATTGAAAAATCTTATTTCTAAAATATTGATGTTGCTTTGCCCGGGAGTTGAACCCAGGGCATACGGTGTGATAGGCGGAGCACGCTACCATCACACCACGGTGGTCGCATGGTTGTTTTATTTTTGCTTAGCGGATTCGGCGCATAAGGTTAAGTTTGTTTTTCTTTTTTTCTTTTTCATCTACGGATTAGGCGCAGAGAATGAAATAAATATTTGCTTAGCGGATTGGGCGCATAAGCTCAAATTTTTCTTTTTTTCTTTTTCATCTACGGATTAGGCGCAGAGAATTAAATAAATATTTACTTAGCGGATTAGGCGCATAAGCTCAAATTTTTCTTTTTTTTTCTTTTTCATCTACGGATTAGGCGCAGAGAATTAAATAAATATTTGCTTAGCGGATTAGGCGCATAAGTTCAAATTTTTTTTCTTTTTCATCTACGGATTAAACGCAGAGAATTAAATAAATATTTGCTTAGCGGATTAGGCGCATAAGCTCAAATTTTCCTTTTTTCTCCTGGACCAGAGGTGTTAACATTTTTCGAACCAGCTATGGGGAGATCGCCAGAATCCCGTTTGGAAGTAGTGTAGCCATTTGTCAAATTCGTTGGCACTACGAGCCTACGATAAGGCACGATTTGTCCCATTGTTAGATAAACTCCCTCTTGGTGCCAGATCTTTTATAATTTCTTTTCATGTTTTTTGTATGTTTGTTTGTTTTATTGTGTGGGGGTAGTTTGTCCCCTTCTTTTTATATTTTTAATGTGGAGATTATGAATTTTTTCCCCACTAAGTGTGGTGACTGAAACGTTATTGTCTTTTGAAACGATTTCTTTCTTGTATAGAGGTTTTTGCTTCCCCTTTATTTGCTTATCCTTCACGTATATGACGTCATTTTTGTCCTAACGCTCTGGTAGCATCCTTTTTTATTGTGTCTTTTTATATGAGTCATTTGCTTTTCCCTCAATAGTGCTTTAATTTGGAAATTCATTTTTCTGCTCTGGTCAGGGAGTTCTTGGAAGTTAGAGGCTGTGAGCGATTAAAAAAAATGTCTGTTGGTCTTTTGTTCGTTACCGAGTGGACTGAATTATTATAGCGATCTACAGCTATGATGACAAGTTCCTTGGTCCAGAGGGCTTCATTCTCCGCCTTTAGGCATCTAAAAATTTCAAGTAACGTAGAGTGAAATCTCTCGATTTGGCCGTTCACCTCACTCCTCTGAGTTGGGGTGCGGTAAAGCTGAATTCCTAGAGATTCTAACAAGCTTTGTATAACAGGGCTAATCAATCCGCGTTTGCTATCAGTGACTAAATTTCTAGGGGTGGGGTAATAGTGCAGAAGTTTCACTATTTTTTGCCCAAGGTGCAGGGTTCCTTTGTGTCTGATGTGAAAAAGCTTTGCGAATTTAGAAAATTTATCGATGCAACTCAATAATTGTTCCCCCTGAATTTCGAATATATCTAAGTGAGGGATCTCGCATGGTCGCGATGGGATTGGTGTAGCCTGTAATTCTGGCCTATGGGGGTGCCTGTCGTACTTACTGAGTTTACACGTCTCACAAACCAGTACATATTTCCTAATTTGACTGCTCATCTTGGGAAAATAACAACGCTCAAAAAGTTGTTTCCTATTCTCCGTGGCATTACGGTGAGCCTTCTTGTGCTCCTTTGTTATTGCCTCACACATACTATCTGGATTTCTTAAGTCCTCCACAAGGGTTTGCGCTATTCGTACCTTATAGTTGGTAATATGGTCTAAATAAACTCTCTGTAATAGGCCTAACTGATCTTCCGGTATTTTGATACCATTGATGATATTTGGGCTCAGTTTTCTTTCAAAATGCTAATTAGTTCGTTTTCACTAATGTTTTCTATCCCTACGTAGTGGCGTGAGTGTCCAGGGTGCGGTTCTTCGTTGATTTGAAGTCTGCCCCCGAACACAATTTGGTTTCTGAAAACATTTAGTGGTACTTCCACGAAGGGGATCAGGTCTGTGTTATCCTGTTCTGCGCTATGGGCTGTATCGGAATCTGATCCCATGGTTGCATTCTGACTACCGACCTCGGATATGGGCGGCATTGAATCCGTCAGTTGGTTTACTTGGGTTTTTATACGAGAAAGGGCATCAGCCACGACGTTAGATTTTCCGGGTTTGTAGATGAGTTCATAATTATACTCTTCGATCTTCGGGCTTTCTATCGCTCCAGCTTAGCATTGTAGTTGCGATTGCTGAGGGAGAAAGTTAGTGGTGGTTGGTGAATATACGTATTTTCTTGGCACCATGCAAGTAATTTCGCAGATTGTCTAACGCCCAAACGATGGCGAGCATCTCTTTTTCGTTTGTAGCGTACCCTTCCTCTGTGGTTGTTAAGCTTCTCGATATAAACGTAATTGGCTTGTCTTTACCATCATTGTCCTGCGACAATACCGCGCCAATAGCGTAGTCTGAGGCGTCTGTTTTTAAGTTAAAGGTTTTTTCGATGTTGGGAAGTGTTAAGACTTCTGAGGTTGTCAACATTTCCTTAAGGTCATCGAATGCCCTAAGGGCGTCCCTATTTAGTGATATTGGCACTTTTTTGGACTGCGTAGCCTTAACTTGTGCGTGTTCGACCCCTTGTGAGGTTAGTGAGCGGTTTCGCAATTTTGGCGTGGTCCCGAATAAATTTCCTATAGTAAGAAGTTAAACCTAAAAAACTTTTGAGCTCTTTTAGATTTGAGGGTGGCAACAGATTTCTTATCGAATTTATTTTCTTAGGATCTGGCAGGATTCCTTTGGAGGTTATAATATAACCCAGAAATTCAACGCTTCTTTTTAAAAACTGTGTTTTTTTACTGAGGTTAACTTTGAGTCCCGCGTCTAGTAGTCTAATAAGAATTGTTTCGATGTCCTCCAAATGGGTGGCCTCGTCCTTGCTGAAGATAATTATATCGTCGATATATACAAAACAAATTCGACCTATAAATTCTTTGAGCACATCGTCTTTCATTCTTTGGAAGATGGAGGGCGCATTCTTTAGCCCGAAAAGAAGTCGCAGGAATTCATATTTTCCATTCATGGTGGAAAATGCCGTTTTAGGGATGTCACACTTTTTCATTGGGGTTTGGTGGAATCCTAAGGTTAAGTCCAGTGTGGTAAAATATTTGGCTTCGCCAAGGCTGGCAATAGTCCCGTTGATGTCCGGGATGGGATATGTATCGGGAATCTTTACGGCGTTTAACCTTTTAAAATCAATGACCATCCGGTATTTCTTTTCTTGATCCGAGCCGGATTTCTTTGGGACAATCCATAGGGGGGAGTTATAGGGACTCTTTGAAGGACGGATGATGCCTTGTGAAAGCAGTTCTTGAATTTGTCTTTCGATCTCTCCACGCATATTGACGGGGTAGCGATAGCTTTTGGTGTAAATGGGGTTTTCGGTTACTGATTTTATCTCAGCCTGGAGGTTGGTTTGGATTTCCGTGGATTGGTCGACTGGACCGAATAAAGTTTCGTACTTTTCTAGTATCCCATATAGCTTGCTTTTCGTATGTTCGGTGACATATTTGTCAAGGGGGATGTCTATATTAATGGAGTTAACTTGTTGCGCAGTCTTTCGCTTAAGAGGCAGAAGGATGTCTGGTTTAAGGATGAGGGTAGTGAGCTCCCTATCTAACACCGCTTTAATTTCTGAGAGAGTATCATCCCCTATTATCCCGTCAAATGATTCTAGATCGGGAAGGACAAAGGATGTAGTCGTCAGATCCCTACCAACAAACTGAAAAAAGTTTCCGCAAACTTTCTTGTCGATTTTGATTCTGGTCACTGTTGTTGCGCCAGCTTTGCGCAGATTGGTGGCTATTCCTGGTTTGCCCTGACCTAGCGTATGGGTAGTTGAATTCCCTCTGATTTTGATGTCGGTCTGCAAAGCTCCCATTGGAGTGGGTTGCATTATTGTACCTTGAATGGTTCAGGGCTGGATTCTGCAGTGTGCTAGAGTAGTGTGTGCTGCCGCGAGGAAAATATCGCTGTGATGGAGTTTGGTACGAATCGCCGAACATTCGGCCACTTCTGTTTAATGCCTGTGGGGGCGGTAAATAGCGTTCATGAACGTGAGGCATGACGAATATGCCTCAGGTAAGGATTTTGGCTTCTGCATAAGAAGCATGGTCGGCAAGTCGCCGTTTAGCCCCCTGATGAAGACATCCAAGGCTCTTCGTCTATGTGCCTCGGCCAATGCCTTCACCGTTTCTGTGTGCATATATTTATCAGTGCTTATCGTATTTATCATGAGTGACAATTGCTTGTTTATTTGGGCATAGAATTCGGACAACTTTTGTCGCCCCTGGGTCATGAGGGTAAGTTGCTGATCAAGGGTTTCGATATCCCTAACGTCCGCATAATGCAAGGAGATAATCTCCTTGATTTTCTTCCAATCCGAAACTAAAATATTGTGAGACACCAAGGCAGCATCTGCCGCTCCCCTAATCTTGCATCTTATGTGCCTCAAAATTGCCCTATATATTGGCTTTTGCCGAACGGGCTTATAATCACTTAAGACTTGTTCTACACTATGGATCCGAGATCCATCAAACACTTGAAGTTTTTTCACACAATCTGGTAACCTCGCTATTTCTTCGAGATCCTCCCCCCTTCTGAGGAGTCACGAGAGGCTCTTCTACTGGTGTTGCCTCGCTATCGACAGATTGCCGACGAGCCTCTTCTACCCTACTTTCTAGTCTCTCTAGGATTTGGCTAAGTCCTTGTATGAACTCGTCAGCGTTTGTCGATTCTACGCTTTTGAGGCGTTCCTCGAATCTCCTTAGCTGAGCAAGGATGGCGTTCACGGTGCCATTCATTTCAGTCAGCGACTTCTTCATTTCGTCGGCGTTCATGATGAGGTATGCTGAAAAGATAAGAACTGTAAGAAAATATACGTGTGACATACACAATCCAATGTCTCATTTGAGGATTTTTTTTGCGTTTAGATTGGAGAATTTTCAATTTTCTCTCTTTCTCTTTCACTCTTCCCTGTTAGATTGGGGAATTTTCAATTTTCTCTATTTTTCTTGCACTTTTCACTTAACACACGCGACGCGAACCCTGCACTCCGAAGCTCGGGCGCCAGTTATCTCCCGTCTCGTGGGAGATGTAAAAAAATTAAAGGTGCGGAGGAACTCACTGTCCTCCGATACTTGTGAAATGAAACAAGGAACGATTTCAGATTAACGTCACAACTTCTTTATTCGTGCCACTTCCACGCTAATTAACTACTGCTCTAAACATACGTTGCAACTTACTTATATAACTTCTTAGCCTAACTAAAATGTTTACATTGTAGTTCCCACATTTCGCAAGTCGAAAGCTTGCGCGTGTAGACAGGAATTGCTGCTATTGTAATTCCCATGATTTCAATAATTTCGATACCTGATCCGATCGTTGGTTGCGCGTGTGCCGCGTCAGCGAATTTATGCAATGAACTGTAAGTAGATCAATACGGTCACATGCCTGGCAACGTGAGTAAAGTGTGCGCCATTAGTCAGTATTGGGACTACAGGTGGGATAACTGCTATGTTACAATCAAAGACAAGGTAATGGTGAACATATGAATTGGGAGATGAACCACGAGGAACTAGGAGAAGAAGCTTTCCAGACCAAATCTATCAACGGAATTTTTAACCAGCACTCAGCACATCTTATACCAACACAACTGGCGAAGTGAAGTTAATGCAAAGTATGTATTCTATTTTAAAAACATATCTTATTTTAATCGTAAGCGAATTTTTTTTTGCTAAAATAAAGATTTTTTTATACATATTTTTCGCATGCTTTTCAAAGCGATAAACTTTTCTATTTGTACATTTACCCTCAATACAAAATGCTTTGGAAAAAATCAAAATATATTAAAAATTTAATATTGAACTTCTCGTTCTCTTGAAAAAATTTTTTTTTCCTAAAATAAAGCTTTTCCTACAGTTTTCTGCAAATATTTTTCAAATGCTTTTAAATAATGAATTTTTGTATTTAATTCAATTATTGCCATTTCCAAGTTTTGAAATTTCCAAGTCAGAAAAAGTTGGAAAATAGTTTTCGTAATTTTTGTAAACATTTACAATTTACATTGTACAGCTTAAATACATATAAACATTTAAATTAAATTTAAATTAAAATGTATTAAAATTGAATTTGCTGAATTTATCGTTTATCACAGCGAATTACTGCAGGAATATAACATATTTTGTAAACACGAAAAAACAAATAAATAAAAATTTAAGTAATTAAAATTACACTAGGGCAGTTCTGAGTTTTGTGCAGTTGCGGTTTTGATGTTGCTAATGCATAGCCATATAAATTTTTCGCGTTTCGTGTAACAGTACTACACCACTTTGTAACCACAATGACCATTTGCACAAAATCCTGAGCTCCCCCAATTTTCTGATATGCCATTAAATGAAATTTTTGCCTTTATGTATAAAATAAGTGAATTTGATATGGAAAATTAAAATATTTTCTCGGTTGCTATAGAAATTAGAAAAACAGTTTTGAAATTTTATTAAAAGTCCGTGATATAATAGAAGATTTTTTTTGATATAAAGCGGTGCGTCCATGAGAAAAAATACCTTTTCTGTGATTCCGATATAAAGCGGTGTGGCCGTAAACAGTACCGTATATTCAAAAAAAAAACGCTACAAACCGGATCTACAAATAATACTCGCATTTACAAAATATATACCTGATTTACAAAATTTTTTCTTTTAAAATAATAATTGTTTTTGTTTTTATCGGCCTATTGATAAATGATTCAAGGTTCGATTCGAGCTCAAGGCCAGAACAATAATTTTTGTCTAATGATAATTATTGTTATTTTTTAATTTTTCTAAATTTGAAAAATTGTATTTTGTTTTTGGAATAGTAAGTAGACAATTTTTCAGACAACCTGCCATAGCTGCGCAGATAGATCCATTTCGAAGGGTGCTAAGCCTTCATCCTCAGTACGCTTTAGGCATGCTGCGCTAACCATTTAGCAATACAGCGGTGATTTGTTTGACTGGCAAATTTGCTACTTCTATTCATTTTATCAACGTACGCTTTAGGCATTGTGCGCTAACCATTTAGCTATACAGCGGTGGTTTGTTTGACTGGCAAATTTGCTACTTCTATTCCTTTTTACCAACTATATTTATTCAGTGTTGCGCCATCTGGTCTGGCCTTGAGCTCGAATCGAACCTTGAATCTTTTAAAATAATAATTTTCAATAAAATTACCCTGTTTCAAACACATGTCCGATTCTGAGGGCAATTCCAGCGATAAATCAAGCTCTAAAGGAAGGTGTTCACTAGACTGGGTTGGTCCCCATAAAAAAAAGTTGCTAATGTCCGCCCCTAAATTTGAAGATTATGTTGAGAGGGTTTCGGAAATTTTTTTTTTTATTTTTTTTGATCCTTCGAAATACAGCCAAAGAGGGTTTTTCGTTGTAACTTGGTTATTTGACATCCGATTTTTAAAATTGATATGCCATTATTTTGGCCTTGAGAAGCTTCACATTTCCGTTTAATGTCCTTTTAAGCTATGAAGTCGTTTTCACATGATTAGGTCAGCTAACAAAATTTTACTACTTTATTTTACTTTACTTTATAGCACTTTCAATATTTATTGCAACTGTTATTTTACCTGATTCTTATTATAATTAGACCTGAAACTTATTATATTTTTGGAGGAAAAGTTGCAGGGTTTGCATGGAAAAGTTAGTAAATATATGCCAAATATCATGAATAGGTGAAGTCAAAGTAAATAAGTGAGTCAAACCTGTTGTTTCGTATTTATAATAATAACACTATCCGACAAAATCAATTTTTTTTCTGGGTATTGAACAAACCCACTTTTTCGTAGAGATTGAGGCTTAAGTAAACAAAGTACTATCTCCGTTTTTCGAACTTAACCTCCAAAAAATAGATATCTGCTTACGAAGTTTGAAGTTCGAAAACCTACAATTCGAAATTTTATTTTATTCTTTTGTTAACGCGTTCAGCAAATTGGGCAAGTAAAAATGTGGGCGTGGTCCGCCCTTTTCCCTTATTCGAAGGGCTGGATTCTTTGTTTGAGAAATTTAGTATAACAGCTGTTATACGAGGTGAAAAGTCAGACTCTGACTTCTGAATACAGTCAGACTCTGTTAGCTGAACTAATCATGTGAAAACGACTTCATAGCTTAAAAGAACATTAAACGGAAATGTGAAGCTTCTCAAGGCCAAAATAATGGCATATCAATTTTAAAAATCGGACGTCAAATAACCAAGTTGTAACGAAAAAACCTTTTTGGCTGTATTTCGAAGGATCAAAAAAAATTTAAAAAAATTTTCCGAAACCCTCTCAACATAATCTTCAAACTCTTTTTTTCGACCCAGTCTAGTGTTCACTAGGTCGTCAAGAAGATTTTTTAGGATTTAATGACTCAGATATCGCAGAAAATAATAATTCAAATTTTCAGACAGTAACTAATATTATTTTTTTTTTCTTTTTTTTTTAACTAATATTATAAACACTCAGCCTTCAGCAAATTCGTCTAATAATTCAGACAACCTACCAACTAGCACTTCCAATTTTCAGTCAGAAGCTAACTTTTCCAATTCTCGTTCTACTTCAAATTCTTCTAATTTTCCTTCGACAAATAATTCTTCAGATTTACAATCTTACTTACTTACTTAATTGGCGCTTAACCGTCTAAACGGTTATGGCCGTCCAACAAGGCGCGCCAGTCGCTCCTTCGCTCCGCCAACCGGCGCCAATTGGTCACACGAAGGGAGTTTAAATCGTTTTCCACCTGGTTCTTCCAACGGAGTGGGGGCCGCCCTCTACCTCTGCTTCCATAGGCGGGTTCCGATAGAAACACTTTCTTGGCCGGAGCATCATCTTTCATTCGCATAACATGGCCTAGCCAGCGCAGCCGCTGCGTTTTAATTCGCTGGACTATGTTGACGTCTGCGTATAGCTCGTATAGCTCGTACAGCTCATCATTAAATATTCTTCCGTACTCGCCATCGCCAACGCGTAGAGGTCCATAAATCTTTCGAAGAACTTTTCTCTCGAGCACTCCCAAAGCCGCTTCATCTGCTGTTGTCATGAACCATGCTTCTGCCCCATATAGCAGGACGGGTACGATAAGTGACTTGTAGAGTATGATTTTCGTTCGCCGAGAGAGGACTTTACTTTTCAATTGCCTACCTAGTCCAAAGTAGCATTTATTGGCAAGATTGATTCTTCGCTGGATTTCAGTGCTGATGTTGTTGCTAGTGTTGATGCTGGTTCCCAAATAAACGAAGTCTTTTACTATTTCGAAATTATGGCTGCCAACAGTAGCGTGGTTGCCAAGGCGCATATGCGCTGACTCTTTGCTCGATGACAGCAGGTACTTCGTTTTGTCCTCATTCACCATCAAACCCATCTTTACCCCTTCTTTTTCCATTTTGGAGTAAGCAGAACTAACAGCGCGGGTGTTTAGGCCGATGATATCAATGTCATCAGCATATGCCAGTAATTGCACGATTTTATAGTATATTGTTCCAGTGCGGTTAAGTTCTGCAGCTAGTATAATTTTCTCCAGGATCAAATTAAAGAAATCGCACGATAGGGGGTCACCCTGTCTGAAACCTCGTTTAGTTTCGAACGGCTTGGAGAGGTCCTTCCCAATTCTGACTGAGCTGATGGTGTTGCTCAACGTCATTTTGCACAGCCGTATAAGTTTTGCGGGGAAACCAAATTCAGACATAGCGGCATATAGGCAGCTCCTTTTCGTGCTGTCGAAGGCGGCTTTAAAGTCGACGAAGAGGTGATGTGTGTCGATTCTCTTTTCACGGGTTTTTTCCAAGATTTGGCGCATTGTGAAAATCTGGTGGATGGTAGATTTACCAGGTCTGAAGCCGCACTGATAAGGTCCAATCAGCCGGTTCACGGTGGGCTTCAATCTTTCGCACAATACACTTGAAAGGACCTTATATGCGATATTAAGAAGGCTGATTCCACGATAGATGGTGCATTTTGCAGTATCCCCCTTCTTGTGGACCGGGCAAAGAACACTTAGATTCCAACCGTCGGGCATGCTTTCGTCCGCCCATATTTTGCTAAGCTGCTGCATGCGCCTTACCAACTCCTCGCCGCCGAACTTGAATAGCTCCGCAGGCAATCCATCAGCGCCCACGGCCTTGTTGTTTTTCAATCTGGTTATTGCTATTCTAACTTCGTCATAATCGGGCGGGGGGACATATATTCCATCATCATCGATTGCGGGATCGGGTTCTTCATCTCTGCGCGGTGAATTGCTGCCTCCATTTAGGAGAGCAGAGAAGTATTCCCTCCATAATCTAAGCACTCTCTGGACATCAGTTACAAGGTCGCCGTTTTCATTCCTACAGGAGTTTGCCCCGGTCTTAAAACCTTCCGTTTGTCGCCGTATTTTTTGGTAGAATTTTCGGGCGTTATTCCTGGTGGCTAGCAGCTGAAGCTCCTCGCACTCACGCCTTTCTGCTTCTGCTTTTTTCTTCCTGAAAAGGCGTCTCGCTTCCCTTTTCAACTCACGATAGCGTTCACACACTCCTCTTGTCGCGCTCGCTTTTAACGTAGCCCTGTAGGCAGCGTTGTTGTTGTTGTTGTTGTTGTTGTTGTAGCGATTAGGTTACTCCCCGAAGGCTTTGGGGAGTATTATCGATGTGATGGTCCTTTGTCGGATACAGATCCGATACGCTCCGGTAACACAGCACCAATAAGGTGCTGGCCCGACCATCTCGGGAACGATTTATATGGCCACATTGAACCTTCAGGCCATCCCTCCCTCCCCACCCCCAAGTTCCATGAGGAGCTTGGGGTCGCCAGAGCCTCGTCTGTTAGTGAAACGGGATTCGCCGCTCGAAGGTGAGGTTGACAATTGGGTTGGAGAAGCTATATATTGAGCTACACAACCCCTTGAATCCCCTGTAGGCAGCGTCTTTTCTTTCGGTTGCAACGCGGCATTCTTCATCATACCAGTTGTTTTTTCGTGGCCGCCGGTAACCAATTTTTTCCTCGGCGGCAGTACGAAGTATTCCTGTATTCCTTCAGGATGAGTTGTGCCCTCAGAGAGCAGGTCTGAGAGTTGAGTTGCGAAATCATTGGCAGTCTGTTGTGATTGAAGCTTTTCGACGTCTAGCTTTCCTTATGTTTTTTGTTCCTTGTTTTTAGCCGCGTTGAGGCGGGTGCGTATTTTGGCTGCAACGAGATAATGGTCCGAATCGATGTTAGGTCCTCGGATCGTGCGCACATCTAAAACACTGGAGGCATGCCGTCCGTCTATCACAACGTGATCGATCTGATTGCGAGTATTTCGATCAGGAGACAGCCATGTAGCTTGATGTATCTTTTTATGCATGAACCTCGTGCTGGATATGACCACGTTTCGAGCACCGGCAAAGTAAATCAGCCTCAGTCCGTTAGGTTAAGTTTCATTGTGTAGGCTGAACTTTCCGACTGTAGGGCCTAAAACACCTTCTTTGCCCACCCTGGCGTTAAAGTCGCCAAGCACGACTTTTATATCATGACGGGGGCAGCGCTCGTATGTGTGTTCTAATTGTTCATAAAAAGTGTCTTTCACCTCATCGTCTCTCTCCTCTGTCGGCGCATGGGCGCAGATGAATGATATATTAAAAAATTTTGCTTTTATTCGGATAGCGGCGAGACGCTCGTCCACAGGCGTGAACGCCAGCACTTGGCGACAAAGTCTCTCTCCCACCACGAATCCGACGCCGAAACTGCGCTTATTCGCATGACCACTCCAATATATGTCACAATTTTTGATCTTCTTTCTTCCTTGCTTCGTCCAACGCATTTCTTGGATGGCGGTGATGTCAGATTTTGCTTTGACGAGGACATCAACCAGGACATCATTCAGGGAGCGGACGTTCCAGGTGCATGCCCTCAATTCATTGTCCTTCAAACGTTTGCCATGGTCGTCATCAATAGAGAGTGTATTTATCCGAGGCTTGTTGTTATATTTCATTGGAGTATGGTTTTACGTGGCGGGTCCCAAGCCCAGCGCACATCCCGCTCAGCGGGGGTGAAAATATTACTTGGCACGTTTATATAGCGAGCCGCTTGCTCCAAGACAGACGCCCGCTTACAGCCGCACCTAGAGGTGTACAGACGCTGCCGATGAGATCTCCCCCGGCCCTTAAACCGATTATGTCAGAGTGGCCTAGCCAGGTTGTCGCCTTCTCACATTAGCTCACCGCTAAACGGGTGTTTAGCGGCTACCCAGAGTATACTTGGCCGCAAGCGACCGGCAGTAATGAGCTGCTTGAACCGCATGCAAAAGAATCGCTCTGGCCATTCCCAGGTGAATGGCGGTCAGAAGCTTTCCCCACTTTCGTGGACTTCTACACACGGCCCCACCCTCCTTTACAATCGGATAACAATATTTCAATCATGGCAACCTCAGAACAGAAAAAGTTGTTCATTACCAGTTGCGCCTCAATTATTAGGGACAACTACAGCGGCGATCCGCTGGCATTAGAATCTTTTATCGACAAAATAAAATTAATTGAAGTCTTCTCGGATGAAAATTTAAATAGCACTTTTATTGCATTTTTGAAATCCAAACTTGAGGGAAAAGCACGCGAAGCATTGCCAACCGTGATAAACTCAGTTGATGAAATAAAGACTGCCTTGAGAAATAGAATAAAACCGGACAACTCGAAAGTTGTTTCTGGTAAAATCGCGTCCTTAGATGTCATCAATAATAACTACTCTGACTTTGCTAAGCGCGTTCAAGAACTATCCGACGCATTGGAACGTTCTTTGATTATTGAAGGTATGACACAAGCCAAGGCACATGAAATGGCCGTAGAGCAAACAGTGAATGTGTGCAAGTTGAACACTCGTTCAGAATTGGTCAAATCCATCCTGGCTTCAACTACCTTCAGTGATTCAAAAGACGTAGTTGCAAAAATGATAGTTGAACGTAATAATGAGGTAAAAGAGAGACAAGTACTAGCATTTCGTTCTCGTGGTAATTGGCAAACTAGTTTTCGAGGAAATTAGAGAGGTAATAATTTCAATAATAGGTACAACAATCCAAATGCAAGATTCAACAATAACAATAGAAATAACTACAACAATAATAATTACAGGTATAATAATTCTAATAGAAGTAATAATGACAGATATAGCACTAATAGAAACAATCAGCCTAGTAGTAGTAACAATAACGCTACTAATAATAATAATAGACGTTCAAATTCGCGAAGTAATGCCAATGTACGCTCTTTAAACGTGAACGACCCTCAGGAACGAACACTGGGGGATCGGGATCATGATTTAGACAATTAAACGAATCTTCTTCAAAAATATTAAAATCCATCTACTGCTTGAACCTTAATTATTCAGATTTTATTGAACTTCAATGTAGCGATTCCTACAAACCATGTACTTTTCTAGTAGCTTCTCAAGCAGATATTTCTTTAATCAAAATTTCAATTTATCTCAAAATTGTAACTTTAATAGTAATGAAATTATTAATATAACAGGCGTAACAACAGAAACAATTTCAACTTTAGGAACCCTAAAAACCAACTTAATTGCATATAAATTTTTAATACCGCATACTTTACATGTAGTTAACGACGATTTCAATATACCTTCAGACGGAATACTCGGCAAAGACTTTTTAAAATTAAATAAATGCATTATTAATTATGCAAGCGATAGCATAACTATTAATACCGGCTTAAAAACTCTAAATATTCCAATTTTGCACAGCACAAGTACAGATTCTTTAGTTATTCCTCCGAGATGTGAAGTTTATCGGTTATTTAAATTACCAATATGCGACAATCCTGTTTTTGTAGACTCACAAGAGATCTGTAGTGGTGTTTTTACGGCAAAGTGCATTGTTGACACAAATAATCTAGTTCTATAAATTTTAAATGTTACTGACGAAGTAAAACATGTCAACAATTGCAATATCGTAACGGAAGATATCACCAACTACAATGTCTACAAAATCAATGAAACTTCAAAAGATCAAAAACGCTTAGAGGAATTAACGAATTGAAAAATCAAATGCCACGTTATGCTCAAAAACAATTGCTAGATTTATGCTTAAAATATGCCGATGTGTTTGCTTTAAAAACTGATCGTATGACTTTAAATAACTTTTACGAACAAAAACTACGTTTAATTTTGGTACCGCAAAAAAGATCCTACAGGCTAAACGTCTTATCGTATGTGCAAAGAGTATATATTGTCAAGAGGCGTCACTCGATACTTTTGTTGTTGCCAAAGCAAATTACTCGATGTTTTCTCAAGGTAGTCGTTGTTTTTTTTTATCAGATGTATTTATAAAAACGCCTTCTATACATTTTCGTGGGGTATTTGTGTTTATTTTACTGATTGTATTAAATTAATTAATTAATTCTCTTTCCAAAAATCGTAATTATGCAAAGTCACTTTACCGCATAACTATATAGGATTCAATTAAAAAAAACTAAACAAAACTTCCTTGAGAATCACATTCGACATGACAGGGTTGCTTTGGCAAGAACAAAGTATCGAGTGACGCCTCTTAACAAATATATACTCTTTGGTATGTGCGTTGATTTCAGAGCAGTCAACAAAAAGCTTATCGCAGACAAATTTCCGTTGGTACGCATAGGCGACATACTCGACAATCTTGGCAGAGCCAAATACTTTTCAACTTTAGATCTTTTTTCTGGTTTTCACCAAATACCACTTCATTTCAATTCTAGAGACTTCACATCTTTCAGTACAGATCGAGGAGCTTTTCGTTGGAAAGTTTTACCTTTCGGTATAAATATAGCACCAAACTCTTTTTCACGTATGATGTCATTAGCATTTTTAGGCATTTCGCCAAATCAAGCTTTTGTGTACATTGACGATGTTATCGTCATCGGTTGTAGCGAGACACATCACCTCAAAAATTTAGAAAAATTTTTCGAAACTTGTAGAAAATTCAATCTAAAGTTAAATCCCAACAAATGCAATTTGCTTCGTTCTGAAGTAACTTTTTTAGGCCATAAATGCACCTCAAAAAGCCTGCTGCCAGATGTCTCAAAAATAGACGCAATTAAAAAATACACTAAGCCTTAAGACAAGGACGCTGTTAGGCGATTCGTTGCATTTGCAAATTATTATAGGCGTTTTATACCTAACTTTGCGTCACTGGCAGCCCCTTTAAATCGTCTAAATCGGAAAAAAAAGTTGAATTTGTTTGGGATGATGCTTGCGAAAATGCTTATCATTAATGTCTCCTCAACTATTACAATACCCTGATTTTTCTAAAGAATTTATTATCACTGTAAATGCATCTAAGAGTGGTGGTGGCGCTATATTAAGCCAAAAGCATGGAGATAATTATTTACCGATTTGCTTTGCATCAAAATCTTTAAATAAAGCCGAACAGAAAAAGTCAATCATAGAATTAGAACTTTTAGCAATACATTTTGCTATCAAACATTTTCGGCCGTATGTTTACGGTACACATTTTACGATAAAATCAGACCATAGACAATTAGTTTATCTATTTAATATGAAAGATCCTTCCTCGAAACTCTCTAGAATCAGATTAGATTTATCAGAATACAACTTTAAAATTTAATATATTAAAGGAAAATCGAATGTTGTGGCTGATGCACTTTCGCGTATAAGTATAGACGAAATTAAAGATTCGACAAAACACGTTTTAGCAGTTAAAACGCAATCACAAACTAAACAGCAAGAATTACAATACGAAAATATTACTTTAAATGACACGACTTCTAACGATAATAAAGTACAAGTTTATGATAAATTTTCATACGATTTTTCAAAAAAGATACCGCGAGTAAAATCAAATAAACAATATAATAAAAATAAGGAGATCTCCAATTTTATGCGCATTTAAAACATAAAAAATATAATTTACTTAATCTCGTGACTGTTAACGAAATAACGAATTTAGATGAGTTACTTTCGAGGCTGGAAAAAGCAGCCGACAATCACAATATTAAACAATTAGAATGACCAAAAAATGATATATTTTTCAATAATTATACATTTACAAATTTTAAAATCCGCGGAAATGAAATTTTAAAATCATTACAAATAATATTGACGGACCCTGTAGAGACCGTAATAGACAATGAACAGAAACAAAAACTTATTACAATTTATCACAAATATACAGTTTTAAGAGGTCATTGCGGAACAAAAAGGTTATATGCCAAATTAAGAAATAAATATTACTGGAAAAACATGACACGTGATATAGCGAAATTTGTGAAAAATTGCAATAAATGTCTTTAAAATAAGGTGAGACCCAAAACAAAAGAAAACCTTGTCCTTACGCCAACACCCTGTAAACCATTTGATATAGTAATTGTCGATACAATAGGTCCACTTCCAGAATCAAACTATGGTAACAAGTTCGCTGTTACTATGATTTGTGACTTTTCCAAATACCTGGTAACGGTAGCCGTACCAGATAAATCAGCAAAAACTATAGCATGTGCTATATTTGAAGGCTTCATATTAACATATGTTACAATAAAAGCCATTAGATCCGATTTAGGGACGGAATACAAATATGAATTATTCTCGGAATTAACAAAACTTTTAAAAATTAATCATGATTTCTCAACAGCTTATCACCACGAAACTGTTGGTACTGTTGAAAGAAATAATAGTCTTTAACGAATATTTACGTGCATATCTAGATGAAACGTATTCAGATTGGGATACATATTTGAAATACTTTACATTTTTACATAATACTACAAGTAGTTCGTTTTTTGATAATAAATTTACTCCTTTCCAATTAATATTTGGCAGGAAATCTTCAATGCCACATGAATTACAAAAGGAACAAATCGATCCGATTTATATTGTAGAAAATTATACAAAAGAGCTAAAATATAGAATGCAAAAATCTCATAAAATGGCCACAAATTTGATTAATAAACATAAAATTAGATATAAAGAATTATAAGATAAAACGGCTAAGCCTTTGGAAATTAAAATTATTGATAGGGTTTTAGTATAAACAGAACCAAGAAATAAGCATAGAAATATATATCAAGGTCCCTACATTATAAAGAATATCGATGGACCAAATGTAAAAATTGTTGATGAAATTAATCACCCCTATTCTACATTTCTATTTGGATCGAATTTTTTCCAATCTGGCAACTTTAGGTATTCTGCGTTTCAATCCCATTCGATCAATGTTCGAATCTTTCGATTCTGCTTATTCTACATTTCGATCGTACCTCCGTTTTTCTCCGTTGCAAATTTGTTGACGTAGAAAATTTAAATTTGTGTTTTGCGCGCTTTTAAAAGATACAAATTTATAAAAAATGTAAGTTAAATGTTTGTTAATCACTGTAAATAAATTTTAAATAAAAATTTTCAATTGGTTTGATTTTCTGGTAGTTTTTTTTTTTTGATTGTTTGTAGGTCAAAAACAACAACATGCGGGCAATATGAGAAACTCGCCGAAATGTTGGAAACTAAGAGGGACATCGCCCAAGGATTTCAAAAGCGCCCAAAAGAGGTAGAAGCGTTTTGGGAGGAGGTCGCGCGTACACTAAATGCACTTGGTCCGCCAAGGAGGGATTCTACTGCCTGGAAAAAGGTAAGAGATTACCGAGAATTTAATTGAAAATAAATGCAATGATTTATTGCAGGTGTGGATCGATTGGAAGTGCTACATCAAACGCAAGCTTTCTAGCAACAAAAAGGAAATGATGGGCACCGGTGGCGGTCAGTGTAGAATCCAACGCATAAGTCCACTTGAGGAGAAAGTGATAGGGCTAACTGGGCTGGAAACATGCACAAGCGGTGTTCGAGGTGCGCAAGATTTCGGTGGAAGCTGTCTGAAATGGACATTTCCAACCGTTCCTTTGATGATAATCTACCTTCCACTAGCAGAGCAAGTAGCCAGCCCAGGAAAGGAAGAGCAGTAAAGGAGACCACTTCGTCCTAGCTGCAAGAACAATTATCCATTCAGAGTGAATTTTATACAAATGCCACGAAGTACCATGAAAATTCTTTGAATAAAATGGACAAAATGTGTACATATTTGCGGCGAATGAATCAAGCTGGAGACATTGGTGCTTTATCGGTAACCGTATCGGTAACCTTTTAACAGCTGATTCGACCAACCTTATGAGAATCAATGCAATCGATCATTGGTGCCGCTAAGGTCGTAACCGTATCGAAGCCAACCAATTGGTTTTTGGTTTACCGTCGTAACGATAAACAGCTGATTACGTTAGGGATACGACTACAGCGATACGACATACGGCACCAATGATGTCCTCCTCTTCCATCAATAAAGCTGCTGCGATCGACTCCATTGGCTCTATTTTATAATTTTTTCAAAATTTTTAGCAATTTTTCACAATTTTTCATAGATATTTTTTTATTTTTGTGTTCTTGTTTCACACATTCCACGCAAAACAGCTAATTTCGAAAATTTGATCACTCTTCCTCTTGTTCTTTCGATTACGCCGTAGTGTAGAATACCTATCTTCGACTTGAACGTAACGGAGAACGGGGACGTAATCGAAATGCAGAATAGGGCTGAATAAAATTGAAAAAACTGTACACAAAAATCGTATACAAAAAATTAATTAAATTGATAGCCGAAAATAATCTTTAAATATAAACCTACTTTAAGAACATGCCAATGAAGGCCAAACTAAACAAACTATTAATGTTAATTTTTAATACGGCCTAATATACAAAATTTATATGTTAAATTGAAATACTTAATAAATATATATTTACTCAATTTAATAATAAACATACATTAAAAAAAATAGTAACGGCTCACTTCAAACTAAAACATTATCTTTTACATATTTCATTTTCTTATAAATTTAAATCTTAATCCTAGTAAAGCCTAAAGAATGTGGCAAGACTGATCACCTTGCCAAATTCTTCTTTTCTAAAGGGGGATGATGTACCCTACAAGAAACGCTGATAGTTTTACTAATACACTCACACTTGTAATTGACAATGCTGATCCTGCTATGACGTAAACATTGACACTCAAATTTATGTATGTTCCTTTGTTCGCTCACGCATGTCCGCATGTTCCCAACGACAGCCTATAATCATGAAAAAGGACTCAAACTGGGAAAGCTTCGGACACCTGGTACAGAACAAAAGAATACAGCAGATACCATTATGCATGTGAGACAGATACATAATTCTCAACGGAATTTTATGTATGCGAGAACAGTTTATCCGATTTAATCATGTTGTCACTACTGACTGTCATATGACAATCAAATGATTATCACGGTTGTTTTGTTATTTTTTAAATTCCGCCATTTTCAACCGACGAAAACCATATAAAAAATAAGTTTAAAAAATGAAAAAGAGAGCAAGAGAGAAAAAAAATCGAAAATAATATTAAAAAATACCAAAAGCTGTCGGAATGTATGGGGCGCACTCAAAAAATTGATACGCGAAAAATAATAGTGGTTAGTGGTGATTCATTTCTAAATGTGTTTCCGCATGAGGAAAGCGCTCTTCTGTTGTTTTGTTATTTTCTGAATTTAAATTGAACATTCTGAACTCGAATTATTATATATAGTTATATATATAACTATTTATTTTAAACAAATAAGAAACACGTATGCTTTTATCACGTACAAACTTAAAAACGTAATGAAGTAAAGTAAATAAAAAGCAAAAAGCATTTTTTCATTTTTGGCGGAATATAACAATGATCATTTATGATAGTATAACAGTCAAACCTTATATCTACAGTAAACTATCATTTATGACACCTTTTGATAGTTAGAGTGTCAGCACTGATCCAGGAAAAGGAATGAGAGTGAGCAGTACGGCTATATACTTAATCAGTAGGCCATGTTGGTGTATAAGAAAGAGACAAAAGCTCACACGTACACAGTTGTTTACATCACATTTGCGCAAGTCCCCTTAAGTTTGTGATAGAAAGTTTGTATGAGGCGCTGATCGTTGGGTTGACATTGCCGACAATCAGATGATAGTCAGTATTCTTGCAGGGTAGTGTCATGTAGTGCCAGTCAAATAAAAACTAAAAATAGCTGGCATCACCCCCACATGCAACCATGCATGTATTACTGGGTGAAAGAGTCGAATGACGGAGACAATTCTGATTGGCTGAATCTCCCGTTACTCGAATCTATCACGCCATCGCATCATACGATTTTTTTGCGCAAAAATGCATACCGAGATGGTTGCTGCTGAAAGCGCAGTTAAGTTTTCAGTTTGAAGTGAACCGGCACCTATTCAACAACGCGATATTGTGTTAAAAGTCCGTTCGGTTATTGTAACCGCAACTAATAAAAACGCTACATACGTTCTTAAAGAAAACTTAAAAGACTAAGTGGCATTTAAAATACAAATAAAGAAATTTAAATAAAACTAACTACATCGAAAGAAAATAAAATTAGTTTTTATTGTTTGTGTGTGCGTGCGTTGGGGGCTGCAAGCCCAAAAATAAGTGGCATCGAAATGCCACTATACACGTATAGGTCAGGGAAACAGACTCTTAGTCCCTACCACCTTTTGCACTGTCTGCAAGCACAGACTATATATGTTTGCGACATCTGCCCAATGCAGCTCCTGCCTCGGTCGGTGCCATTTTCCTAGATGTTCTGGTCTCCGCGACAAAAACCCCCCGACGGGCTTCATTCCGCCGTGTTGCCAGGCCGCAAACCCAAATACACCGGACACCCCAATGCTTACCCAGGAACGACCAGTCCCAGGGCCACAACAGCAATTGCGTCCTAGCCTCTCACAGCCCAGGCGTAGTCATCCGTCACTTATTCCCAGAGTGACGACGTCTCCCCCGTTGCACTTCAGAATACTGCAGTTAAACTGCAATGGATTAACTGGTAAGATCACGGAGATAGTCCGCATTGCTGCGATTTAAGAGACTAAACTCACAGCAAGATCTGTTCTGCAGACCTGTTCTGGGTACAATGTCCACAGAAAAGATCGCGATAGTGGGAATGGAGGCGGTCTCGCGTTTATCATACACCACTCAGTGCAATATCATATATTTGATCCCGACATCGGCCGCAGGGACAACGTCCTGGAACGTCATGGCTTATCTGTCCGGTTAGGCGATGTAAACCTAGAAATCATCTACATCCCTCCTGCCACCTGCTGCCCCAGTGGATACCGCCCTAATATTAGTGCGTTACTCAATGGCGACAATCGCATTATCTTAGGCGCCAAGGGTATGACGAGGATCACAATGATATTAGCCTCTCAACGTAATATGCGAACATCACACGGCGATATCATTATCACAACATCAATCATAATTGAGTGTTGCAGATCAACATGTTTGTTGTGTTGTATCGAACATTGGTTCGAATAGTTCGACACGACCAATGCCCAGTGCAACAACATAAAAATATACTTAGCGTCGATGTGCTCTGACGAACCAACAGAGCTATATGCTTGTAGCGGGCGAGCGTAACTTAAAAGCCCAGGAAAGGCAATCACCAACACACCCACTTGATATTGTTCAATTGTAGGTGCACATATAGGTATATATATGTACATTGGAATTAGTGAGCATGCACTAATCCTTAGGAAACCCGCACATGCGCATAACGAAGGTGGCGCTCAACTAGTGGCACATAGAACTACTAAATGATGTTAAGGCACAAATCATACATACGTACCATGCAGAAAATCCAATGTTGCAAACTATCGCACAACCAGTATGAATGCTATCCCAAACTAGTATTCATCTGTCCCTTTTTTCTTTGTTCTTTCTTTTTTTTTTACAAGAAACTGGTAGTTTTTTTTTTGCTGTATTCGAGGTATAGTAGATTTCGATCATATAAAAACAGTCCCAAACCGGATCGGATTACCAAGATCAGTCTCCGTCCTTATTTAAGGTGAAATAGCCTAGCTACGCCAGGGAAAGAGGGCGAAGCACCCGACAGAAAAAGTACCAAGTTCGAACCCTAAGAGGAGGAAATGGGGAAATATAAAATTGTAGAGTTGGTTGTTTGCTATTCAACGAACGACAGTTACTTAGATGATTTATTTAGAGTTGACGCAATTTTCACTACATTTTTTTGGACTAGTACGAATTTATGCTGGTATATTCCTGCTTTTTTTTTTGTTAAGCAAATTTGGATGGCGTGATCTATGACGTTATTTCTCATCTCTCGATACGAGTAAAGAAGTCATTGTCTGATCTGACTGTACAAATGTATATCAAGAAGAAAAGAAAAAAGCAGTGTCTAACGGGAAGATCAGGCGATTATTCCGTTTGACCTATATTGAAGGAGAGAAGACATGGAAAACTGCAAAACTCCCGGTAGAAGCAAAGGCTTTGAATGCGTAGGCCAGAAATTAAGAAAGTCAGTTTATGAGACATCGGAAAGACCCCCACGGCTGGCAAAAAAATTAAATCGTCGGAACCAAACCCGCGTGCGTTGGGACTAAAATCCCCGGCTGTTCTAGATAATTTCGAAATTTTAATTGCTTAAAGTTGTAAAACATGGTTTTTGGCTTAAGTTGACCACGTGGAGACTTTGGAAGGAGCCTCTAAAAAGTAACATTTAGTTAGAACCAGGTTCATACTTTACCATTTCGCCCTTAAACCATATTTTGCTGCATACGTTCAATTTAGAATGTTAACAAATATACTTAATTCTTTTATAGTATATTAACTGTGACCACATATTTTTTGTATCTATATTTTTTTACTAAACAATATCGAACGTAATGATCATTATTTCAATATTTATTCATTTATTTTATAAAAATCAAAATCAAAAAGTAAAGGAAACAATATAAATGGTATTTGATAAAAAACTTCAATTTGTAACATATTAACAAAATATTACTAGACAAGTTAAAAAAAATCTGCAAAATTCAATTATCCCAGCTAACAATCGGGGTCATAAGAGTCAGAAACGAGTCCTAAATGGGAATATTTTAAAGTCTTTATAAGCTAATTCAGGAGTCTCAAATGAACATATTTCCCTTCTTGTGATGGTCGTCCGATATCAGCCTTATTTCATTTATCATTTACATATGTACCTTTTGGCCAGTTAACACAGGATGCTTTATATACAATGATTTCATTGCATTTAATTACAAAAAAAAAAAATAAAATAAACTATAAATATTTGGTAATTCTTTCCTTTAGCTCACAACTGCTAATACTCGTCCAAAAATATCGGAAAAGGTATCAAAAGACGCGTTTTGAAACCAATGCCAACGAATCTGAAAGCGGAAATCAAAAACTTTATTTTTGTCAAAAGCTATTTCCTGGAAACCCAAAAATGGCACCGGAGCGCTCCGAAACCGAGGGTGATTTTCATAATATATTTGCATAGAGGCCGTGCTAATAATGTTTTATACCCTGGATGGGTTCAACACCGGTTTGGAGAACAAAAGTAGCGCCCGCAAAACACTTATACTCACAGTTTTCTTTGTGGGTACGCCATAATTATCAACATAATAACAACCACATGAACATTTTCAATTTTGTTTGCAAATATCTCAGGAAAGAAATAAAATTTTCAATTTCGGATTTGTGGCCCTGGGTCCAAAGAGTGTCTTTTGACACCTCTCCCTATATTTTTGGACGAGTTTTAGCAGCTGTTGAGTCCCAGCTAAAGTAAAGAATTACCAAATATTTCTTTCGAAGTTGCTTATACAACAAACGAATAGTTTGGTTGCTAATTATCGGCAATTTCTCTTTTGTGGTTGCACATTCCATTTACAAACGGCATCTCTATTTATGCAACTATCTAAAAAAATAAAGAAGAGATCTAAGGCCGAGCTTCTCTTCCAATTTGCGTCGTGCTCCTCTTGATTTTACCTACAAATTGGCCGAACGGGACCTACATGTTTTATGCCGGCTCCGAACGGCATCTTCAAGGCAGATGAGTTTTCACTGAGGGCTTTTCATGGCAGAAATACACCCGGAGCGCTTGCCAAACACTGCCGAGGAGCGACTCCGCTTGGACAAATTTTCTTCTAATTGAAACAAGCACAAGCGACTCGGTTCCCGTCCGCATTCCTCCCTCGCCCTCTTCATCTAGTTACATTCCAGCTGCAAAAGTATTTGTGAACAGCTACTTAAGATATGACTCATAACTTTCATCATTTCGGAGAAAAAAGGCTTCTAAATTATCCCATTTCTAAAGCTCAAATTTTTCACATATTTCGGACTCATTTCTGACTCTTAATTTTTGAGGACTCCAAAAATGTTTGCTGGGACTCAACAATAGGGAGTATTAATGTACTTTCACTGGTATACCAAGAAATCCTCTAATTGTGTAACTTTCTGGGCAAACTTTATTCCATTTTCAGTTGGAGCACTAAATGCTATTTTGTTCACAGGAATCTCTTCACCGAATATGGTATTCTGTTGCACTGCATGAATGAGTTTGGATGCAATATGTAGACGTCTATGTAATGGGGCGACCCATATACGTGATATACCGCATCTGCAATAATAAAAAAAAATATTTCAAAATTTTATCATTTGGTTGGACGATAAAAACACACTCAGAAGGTGGCCCGGAACCATTAAGATACAAGGCAACCAACTCTGAAACGACTTGATATGACCACTAGGGTGGAGTGAATTTATTTTTTTTTGAAATCGCTTTTGCTGACCTCCAGAAAGTTGCCTTTCTAGACCAGAAACAAGAAACTAAACTTTGAAAAAGACGTAGGTACAATTTTTTATTTTTTTTGTCATTGATTTACTTTCGCCTGTTGTTATTGTGCATGATTCAATTACTAGAGGTTTGTTCTTCAATGACGGCAGAGCTTTCACACTCCCAAATTGAAAAATCTGGACGGGTTGCTTTTACGAAGTAAGGAAAGCAGGGAATAATTCAATCCCCTTTAGCGAAAATTGTAGTAGAAAAGTACCTTTAGTAGTATATTCGTAGTGTTAATAAATATATAAATGCCAACAGGTTTTGGAGGAAATAATTCATTTTCTACTAAATATTTCGTGAATTTATAAAGAGCTATTTTGGTTTAGAATTTTATTCAAAAATACACTATCAAAATTTTTTTTCAAAAACTCCTTATATGAGCATAAGTTCAATGCATTTTGACATAAGAGGGAGTTAATGAAAAGCATTCTGAGGCGTTCTTCAATCTAATTCTAATATAGGGCGTTTTTGTGACAAATCATGAAATGGGAAGTTTTTGAAAAATATTTTGAGATAGGACGATATTGAAAAGGCAGCCGACATGGTCATCCAAAAAAATGGCTTATTGTCTTAGAACTTTATATTCCGGTCTTGACTTTGACAGAAGAGTTCAGCTTTTATGCGGTCCTGCTACACAGGGAGTATTCACCTTTTTATTCTGAAATTTCGGAAAGCTAATTTACGTTGAGTATTCATGGAAGTCTTCCGTTAATTTAGAATATTCGGAACACGTTCGTTTCATACTACCTCACGAGGTTCGAATATATCAAATAAGTATATACTACATAATATTCCAAATATAAACCGGTTCCCCAAATAATTAAATGGGGACGAATTTTCCGAACTTACGGAATGAATAAGTTAACATGCTCAATGAGTACATTTCGTTATGGTATCTCCGATATTTACTATTACATTTTTACATAAATCGATTTACTAGTCGAGTTTTTGACGTATGTTCATAGGTTTACGAAAGTGCACGATTCCTTGGTGTCCGTACTTTTCAAAAAATTACCTATGTTCCACACTAATAGATCATGGCATAGTTAATAAATTCGTCAATTCAGTATTTATCGGGGATTTGTAAGCTGATTGCTTCCTATTTCTACTACTAATATTTTTCGAAAAATTGCAAAGAAACAACACAGTTAACGGATGTCAATTCGATTTGGGAGCAAAATGGCTGCAATTGTCAAAAAAGTCGCCTGTTGAGCAAACCTCTTGTGATTGAATCATGGTTATTGTGCTCATTGATTTCATGACCTAGTATGTGCCAGTAAAACTTTTACTTATACGCTTAATTAGTGTTTAAACCGCCTACATCCCTAATTAGACGGCGGCGCGCGCCATCCTTACACGCGGCCGTGCGCAGCGAATTGGAAGGTGCCAACACCCACGAAGGGCCATCGCCATCAACAAAATGGCAACCGACCAACAGTCTAGCACTATCAATCGGCAATCGCGGACGCGCTCCTACTACAAAGTCGTGTATATATATGAACATATTTAAATACTTTGAATTTTACCAAGTTTGAAGAAAGTGAATTGTAAAGAAATTTAAGCAAGTGACTTGAAGTTGGAAATTAACTTCTACTCAGTAAAGAAATAAAAATATCTATTGAATAATAAAATAAAATTGTGAATTTGTAACGTTTATAAAAAAAACTATAAATCTTTTTATTTCGGATTTGAGTGTAGCGAAGAGAGACCAAGTGAGTTTTGTTCATTGTTCTTCGCAGCCATCCTTGGCCCACCTTTAAAGTGATAATAAAATTATATAAATCGAATTTTTCGTTCGTTTAAAAAATAGATAAAAATATAAAACCAATAATATAAAATCAAAGTGCAAAAACCTCATAGTGTCAAATTTAAAAGCTGCTTATACATATACTTATTACATATATACATATATACAAAAACTCAAATTAAAAAAAATTGCAAAAAGGGAAAAATTTGTCTTTAAAACACAAAAGAAATCATCATAAGTGCCGTTTTGATACAAACATATATTAATACAAACACTTATATGCACACAAAAATTGTTTAAAAAAAGGAGATTTTTGAAAATCAAAAAATAAAAAAAATTAAAATTAAAAACAATTTTTAATCAGCAACAGCCAGCTAAGCAGCAACATCAACCAGCTAAAAGCATCGCCAAGTGAGCAACGATAAGCAGACCAGGCAACACAACAACATACATAAATAAGAATCGGTGAGTAGGCAGTTTTTTATTTTCCATAAAAAAAAAGATAGAAAATAATACAACTTTTTTCCACAAAAGTTAGATTATTTTTGTAAACTGCAAAAGCATATATATATATATCCACATATATACATGAATATTGCGGAAATTTTCTTACCGTTGGTTTTACTGCAACCCTTTTGCAACCAAAAATTGGTAGAAAATATTCCGCTATACCAATAGGCAAAATCCGCCAATTATATATATATATATATGTATACATATTTCTAGTGGTATTTAACCAACAAAAAAATTGCAGTTTACTTGCCTACTCAAACCCACTGTGCAAGAATAACATCAGCAAAAATTTCTTCTACAGCTGAGTTTACCCCGTTGCACAGTGTTTCGTGTAGAACAAGCTAGCTGGACAAAAACAAAGATCTTATTCCAAGAAAAGTGTAATGAGAAATGAAAGAAAACAAACAAAATAACGGGATTTTTGCTTTTTTTTTTTTTTGATATTTTTGCTCATATATATTGAGTAATTGAAGTAAGAAGGCAGGAGTGGCCGTAAAATGCATTGATTAATTTGCAAAATTCTTGTTGAATATTAAGCTTCATATTTCTTTTAAGTGAACACTTTTATATAATTTTTTTGATGGATTCTAAGCTCTAAGGTAAGTAAATTTTTTTTAAAGTAATTATTTCGCAATTAGAGTATTTTAAATATATTTAACATTCCGTTATTAAGAAGAAAAGGTATTTTTTCTGTATATTTTTAACTTTAGGGACAAAAAAGTTACATACATCCGCGGAAATCCGGGCTAAATTTTACATATGTTATAGTCGCAAGTATTCTCTAATAGTCGAAAGAAAAAACCATTGCGAATTCTTTGCACATCTATTTTTAATGTTTTTTTGTAGATTTAGTTATCTCTAAATATAAAATAGGATGTATGTACGTACCAGCTCCGACGAGATATTTGAACCTTTAAAGCTGATCTACAAACGGCAAAACCAGTTCCCAGGTACAGGGTACAAACACGTAGCCGTAAAACACACAAAAATAAACGCGCAAGGTCAACAAGGGCACACCAAAAGCAAAAAGGCGAAGATCACTGACTTCAACCTGCCACAACCTACCGCACCAGTCACCAAGGCATAAAAACAGGTACATACAAAGCAATCCTAATGCAGGTATAACCACACAGGAACGCTACACAAAACAACCCCATTTGGTAGCATCTACGCCAACCTGAATGTAATATAAATACTGCAAAACTTGGATTGCTAGTAGATAAACCAAAACCAGGTTTCGGCAATACTAATGACGGCAACACTGCTCGTAGGTTTTTCGAAAATTCTGCGGCTGGTGCTGAGATTACGGGACTGGATGTTACGCTCATAAAAAGATTCGACACTCTCCTTCGCGCATTAGCATCTGGGTACAATATAAATATTCAAAGATTTGAAAAATTTGCGGTCGAGACTAAAAAACTATACATAGATCTCTATCCATGGTTTAATATACCTGTTACAGTTCATAAAATCTTAGTGCATAGTACTGATATTATAAAATCAGCGATTTTACCTATTGGTCAACTTTCTGAGGAAGCACAGGAAGCCCGTAACAAAGATTTGAGACGATTCAGGGATGATAACATACAAAAGCAGTTGCGTGAAGCCACGAATAGAGATCTTATGAATATGTTGCTTATAACATCGGATCCTTTAGTTAACAATTTTAGGGAGATACCTAAGAAAAAATTTAAAAGTCTGACTTCAGAAGTCTTAAACTTACTGTCCCCCGATAATGTTGAGGAGTCAATAAATACCCCAGTTGTTTCAAGCTTTCACAGTAGTGTTGCTGATGCTCATGACTATTCCACAAGTGACTCATCGAATGAAAGTGATGATAGCGAATAATAACATAATTATAAAAGATAACCTACTCTATAACTTTTTGTTGGATCAGGTTTTATTTAATTTAAATCTATTTTTTTTTTACTTTGTATGATACTTTACTTTTAAGTTTTTTAATAAGTAATTTTCACATAATTAATTTAATTATTTACATTGTTATTATTATTATTGTAATTCACTTTTACATTCCTGACTGGTACTATAAAATAATTTTGTAAAAATTGTAGTGCCAGGATAAATACTCAAATAAATACAAAATATGTATGTACATATGTACAGTCACTCACATAAATAAGTAGACACTCTTTTTGCACAATTCTTACAATTTTCGCTTTCGCAAATTTATTTTAACTAATTCCCATAAGAAAATTTGTCACGATCTATAACAAAAACTAAATTATATTTAAAAAATGCTTGAGAAATTCGACGAATTCTCATAAAAAGTTTTAATTTTTTTTTCGAATTTTTAGAATTTTTTAGAGTATTGAGATTTGTAGTCCATTCAATTTAAGTACAATAAAGTAATATTCTTAAGTCCTTTAAATTTTTTTGGATCTATGTCACTTATTCACATGAGTTACTGTATATGAAATAAGCAAATGTATGCATGTGAAGTAAAATTTTGAAAAAAAAATAAAAAAAAGAACATATGGCTGAAAAAAATGACGTAGTTGTAATAAATGACTGCATATGAAACGGAAAATCTCATAAAATAATTTTGTCTAGCTAGCTTGTTCTACACGAAACACTGTGCGTTGTTCGCACAGAGCGTTGAACTTGTCGATACAGTTCAACTTCTTCCAAGTCATTTTTTCTTGCTTATCAGCATATATAAAAATCATAATATTCATACGTACATACTTACATAGATGTACAAATAATTTCAAGTTGCTTTTCCAGCATTCATACTTCTCCACTCAGAGAACATCATACGTGTTTACTCACACGTTCAAGTCGCTCTTCCAGCGACATTCTCCCAGCACATAGAGCTACATTAGCAACGAGAGTTGTGTACTGCTGATAAAATTTCTCAACCTCTCTCATATTTGCAATTTTTTCATCTTTCTTTGCTGCGCTCTCCCAACAGTGCAATCAAGCGCACTCAACTTCACAAAAGAAACGCGACATTAAAGCGACGAAGAAGCGAATCAAAACAAACTCTTCTGTTTGTAAATATAAACAGAGAAGCTCATCTGATTCACGTGCATACGTTCGCACAAACAAACATATATACATACGTTTGTATATTGCGCACGTACATTTGTACTTATTCTGGCGTACAAAACCAAGTTTGAGATATTTTCGTCCCTATAGGAACTTTTCAAAAAATATCCCTACAAACCTCGAAGTATTATTATTTTCTAATATATACATACCTATATATATCAGTAATTTACAAATACACGTTTATTTCCACACGTATATTTACACGTATATATTAGTGAAAAGTGTTTGTGATTTTTTTTAAATTTTATACTTTTTGTTTTTACAAAACAATATACATCCTATTAAATTCCGAATTTCGCAGATTTAAATCATTTAAGGAACGTCCCGTTGTCCGTGCTTGACCCTATTTTTCAAAAAAAAAAAAAAAAAAAAACACAAACACAAACACCAATTTAAATTCCCTTTTTTAAATTTCTGTGGCACGAAGAGTTTTCCATCTTCCAATTTTGCGAACGTTATCTGAGCGGACAAATATTTTATTCGGTTTTTTTGGTGAAAACCCAAAAGTTTGCATAAAATGCTTCTCAGTCCCCTAAAAACGTCCGAAACTGGGACAAAACCAAAAGGTGGCCCAAAAGAAGAAACGGCCAAGGAAAGGTCAACATCCCCCCGCCGGAAATCCAAATCAGTTGACCCATCCGCGCAAAAGTTCATCGCGGAAAGTGAAAATCTGATGAGATACTGTGCAAAATTTAACGAAGCACCGATTCAGGATCACACTGAATCGTATATCATGATAAAGGACAAATCACTAGATGATTATTGCGCACGACTTCAATCGGCTTACGATCTGGTATTTTCGAAACCAGACGAAAGTTTCCCTGAAGACTTCAAAGTTCAGTACAAGGCAAACAATGCGCCTGCCTTGATACTATGAAGTGACAAAAGCAAAGATTGCCGATCAACTTTCGTTGATCAAAATGATGGCAACGCCGAGTCCACCACCCCGCATGGAACAACCACCGGCTGAGGCAAATATTTACCTCAAAGTCCCAGCATGCGACACGGAGACCTTTTATGGTGGCTATGAAGAATAGCCCACTTTTCGTGACAGCGGTGTACATTAACCACCCAAGGCTCTCCCGTGCTCAGAAATTGTACCATCTCCGGTACAAAACGCAAGGCAAAGCCGGCTCCATCGTCAAACAATATGCGTTGAGCGATGATAACTTTGACCTTGCCTGGGAAGCTTTACGGTCACGATACGAAAACAAGCGTATCTTGGTTGACAACCAGATAAAATCCTTACTGACTCTTGCCACTATTCCATCCGAAAGCAGTGAGCAAATTCAGAAATTGCAAAATACAATCAACAATTGCCTATCCGTCCTTCACTCCCAAGGAGTTACGACAGACAGTTGGGATCCGATTTTGGTGTACATTTGTTCATCAAAGCTCCCAGAAACAACCCTGTCACTTTGGGAACAATCTCCATCTTCTCGAAGAGATCTACCCTCATGGTCACAAATGAACGACTTACTCACCTCGAGATATGAAGTCGTTGAAAGGGTTAATAGGCTTCAACCAAGCAAACAAAAACCAGTCGCTCATCAAAATTCTGCGCAAAACAGGTCCTTCAACAGGACGCAAACCTTTGTGGCAGAATCTAAAAAGGAAACTTGCCAATGTTGCAACTCCCCGCACCTTATTAGATTCTGTCCACGATTCAAACGAATGTCTGTGCAAAACCGGACACAATTCGTAAAACAAGCTAAGCTGTGTACAAACTGCCTTAGCAGCACTAATATCATCAATGAGTGAACGAGCAAGTGGTCATGTTCGACATGTCATCAACGACATCACACGCTGTTGCATGCGAGCCCACAAGCTCAAAGGAAAGAACTTTCATTTCCTCGAAAGTTCAAAAACGGTTGAAACTTCCATTCGAACGTTCAAAGTTCGAAATCTCTGGCATGGGTGGACAAGTCGTACAAAAGTCCTCTAAGCTTTGTTCTTTGACACTGGTTGCATCCAAGGCCATGAAAAGGATAAAGGCTCATGCCATTGTATTGCCGCAACTGACAAAAAATCTGCCAACATCCACCATTAGTCGCAAAATATGGCAGCAGTTCAAACTCCTTGAGCTCGCTCATCCCAGTTGCCACATACCGGGTCAGACTGACATGGTCATTGGCAGCGACATAATTCCACAAATTCTGCTGGAAGGTATAAAAAAGGTGGGCGGTAGCATACTTGCGCAACAAACCATTTTTGGTTGGATTCTCAGTGGTCCAATAACTGAAAATGTTGTGTCATTCTCGACGCAAGTCCAAGCGTCAAACGAGACACTCAGTTCTCAACTGAGAAAATTTTGAGAAGAGGAGGAAATTCCACAACCTCCACAGATATCCCCCGAGGATCAAGCGTGTGAGCAGATACATGCAACAACCACGACACGTGCACCAAACGGTCGATACATTGTGGGACTTCCATTCAAGGAAGAGTTTCCTGAAAAACTCTCCCTCGGCAAATCCCGCCCGGCTGCTCTGCAGCAGTTTTTCAGCATGGAGCGATCGCTTCTGAAAAAGGGGGAGTTAGGTACAATGTACACCAATGTGTTGCAAGAATATCTCGACCTTGATCACATGGAATCTATCGACCCATGCGAAATAACTTCGAATGGCAAGGTCTTCTCATTTTACTTGCCACATCATGCGGTAGTCAAACCAGATAAAGTCACCACCAAAGTTCGTGTGGTTTTCAACGCCTCAAAAAAAATCTGGGTCAGGCAAATCCCTGAATGACGTTTTATACACTGGTCCAACTCTCCAACCAGATCTCATGCTACTAATTCTACAGTGGCGCATGCATAAGTATGTGTTCAATGGAGACATTGAAAAAATGTACCGTCAGATCCTTATACACGAGGACGACAAAGATTTTCAGCGAATCCTATTTCGCAAATCGGCCAACTGCATTGTTATCGATTTCAATCTGAAAACGGTTACATTCGGCGTCAATTGTGCACCATATCTCGCTATTCGTACGCCAAAGCGACATTCCCGTTGGCTGCAACAATTCTCAAGACGCAAACGTATGTCGACGACATCCTATCCGGAAGTCATACCATCGATAACGCCACTGAATCACTCCTTCAAGTGATAAACGCCCTAAAATCAGCTGGTTTCATACTAAAGAAACTAACGGCTAATCACACGGCCATATTAGAACAGTTTCCGAAGGAGGATCTTCTAGACTCCAACTTCTTAAAATTTGAGAGCACTTCCAATACCAAAACTCTTGGTATTCGATGGAACGCGCTCACGGATAAATTTTCATACACCATTCTTCTTCTCCAAGAAATCTGGCTGGATGGCAGCGATTGGGATGAAAGCGCCAAACCCGCAACATTATCAAAATGGCAACATTTCGCGATGGGTTAATGTCGTACCAGGGCAAGACACCCAAATGCACGGGTTCTGTGATCCTTCGGAAAAAGCATATTGCGCAGCGATTTACATCCGCACACATGTGGGCAACCAAATAAAATCTTCTCTTTTGGTTGCGAAAGGCAAAGTTGCCCCCATAAAAACTGTAAGCTTACCCCGCTTAGAGCTATGTGGTGCAGTCCTACTCGCAAAACTGGCTTCAACTGTTCTAAAACAGCTCGACTTACAAGCATGCAACACATTCTTATGGTCAGATTCTGAGATTGTACTAGCCTGGCTAGAAAAATCTCCATCGACCTGGAAGACTTATGTGGCCAACCGTACCTCTCAAATTCGAGAATATCTTCCCAGCGGCACCTGGCGCCATGTATCTAGCCAAGACAACCCTGCTGATCTTGGCACCCGTGGTTGCAAGCCGCATGATTTGATAGGCTCTTCTCTTTGGTGGCACGGACCACAATGGCTTTCTTGCCACATTTCGGCATGGCCAAAGCCGAAAGCAGGTAGCGCTTCTCCGCCCGAGAAATGCAAGGTCGAAGCATATCACGCACTCGAGGAAGAGGACGATATTCTTCAACGTTTCTCCTCATACTCTCGATCTCTTCGTGTGATTGCATACGTGTTCCGCTTTGCGAACAATGCCTGAAACAAATCCAAATCGGTGGCAACAACACATAATCCCCATCTGACGTACAAAGAGTTGCAACATGTGAAAACGCGGCTTGTGGCAATGGCACAATCTCGTCATTTCGGGGCGGAAAAGAGCTCCTTACAAAACAATATGCCAATAAGCAAAAAGAGTTCTCTTCTGGCTCTTGACCCATTTCTGGATGGATACGGGCTCCTACGTATCGGTGGAAGATTGGAACATTCTACAATGCAGTACAACGAGAAGCATCCAGTAATCCTTCCTCCGGATTCAAGGCTCTGCCAGTTGTATCTGGAGTTTTTACACCGCCTGCTTCTTCATGTAGAAATGCGGTTAATGCTCCAAATGGTGAGGCAAGAGTACTACGTACCAAAACTAAAGCCTCTTATAAAGAAATGCATTTTTCAATGCAAATCTTGCACGCTTTTCAAACAGAAAACGCGCACGCAAATAATGGCAGCTCTACCACCTGAGCGCTGCAATTTCTCACTCCCCTTTTCCACAACAGGAGTAGACTTTGCAGGTCCATTCCAAATAAAAACATCGGTTCTGAGGTCGACCACTATCATAAAAGGGTACGTGGCTGTATTCGTCTGTTTTTCCACAAAGGCAGTACACCTCGAGCTATGCTCGGACCTTACTACTGAAGCCTTTCGAGCAGCATTCGCCCGATTCGTTGGCAGATGAGGTTATCCCTCAAAAATGATGAGCGACAATGGTAAAATGTTCATTGGCGCTCAGCGCGCACTCGAACTCGACTTCGTTAAATTTCTTAACGAATGCTCTGCGGACATTGTGCAGAAATATGGCCCCCAGGGAATAAACTGGCAGTATATTCCACCCAGCGCCCCTCATATAGGCGGCTTGTGGATATCCGCAGTAAAAAGTTTTATAACCCACTTCAAAAAAACCACTGCATCCTACAAGTTTACATTCGAAGAATTCACGACGCTGTTGGTGCGTATTGAAGCAGTTCCCAATTCGAGGCCTCTAACCTCACTATCCCAGGACCCAGCTGACTTCACAGCGCTCACTCCGGGTCACTTCCTTCGAGGTGCACCGCTATTAGCCATTCCTGAACCAAACGCGGAAGATCTCTCCTGGATAAATTGATGGGAAAAACTCAAATCGCCTCATCACCAATTCAGTCGACGCTGGAAAGAGGATTATCTGAAGGACCTTCAGAAGCGCTATAAATGGCAAACGCCACAGCGAAATCCTCAACCAGGCGACCTCGTCGCAATTAAAGAAGAATCGCTCCCACCCACCGAGTGGCGTCTGGGACGAATCGAGAACGTTCGCCTCGGCCCTGACAACCATGCTTGGGTTGTAGAGGTTCGCACCCAAAATGGGCTTGTCATGCGCCCCTTAGTAAAACTGTGCTTTCTTCCAATGGAGCATTCTTCGCACCCGGCGCTATAGCTTATATACGCTTTCCTTGTATATCAAAATTTCCGTATTAAATGTCCGCTTATCATCCGCTGTATCAAAATACTTCACGTTTCTCTGTCTGCTCTTGTACTTTCAGGACGACACCATCATGGCATCTCGACCAGCATGCCCACTGGCTCCCACAGCAGAGACCGATAACTGCCTCCAGTGTCGGCTCTGCCACCGCTGCACAGAACGTGCTCGATCGTTTCCTCCTCCAACCCGAACTTCCTACATCTGCTATCACTGACCAAGCCTAATTTAAAGGCATGTGACGCCAGAAGGCAGTGTCCAGTCAGAATACCCGTCATGAGTCTACAGTCCTCTCTTTTTAATGATAGAAGCAACTGTGTTAGTCTAAGGTTGTACGACCTACACATAATCTTCGACACTTTACAGCCCCGCGCTTGAACCCACGCCTTTCCCGCTTGGTCGATCATGTGCACCTCTCGCCTTCGTTTAATCTCGCCCAATCTAATTGGGACATCTACGGAGCAAGCTTCAAAGGATGCGCCCTTTTTAACTAGTTCGTCGGCTTTTTCATTCCCATCTATTACCATATGCCCTGGGACCCAATATAGATGTATACTTCTCCCTGTCCCGATTCTCTCCAGAGACTGCTTACACTCTAACACGCATTTAGATGCTGTGCTATGCGAGATTATTGCCTTAATTGCTGCTTGACTGTCAATATAAAAGTTAACACGGTTGCAGCTTAAGCTATTCTCTTCCAGGGTTTCTACTGCTTTGGTTACGGCTAATATTTCCGCTTGGAAAACGCTACAGTAATTCGGCAGCCTGTGGGATCTGCTTATTTCCGGATCAACGCAGTATACCACAGACCCTACTCCTTCCACTACTTTGGAACCATCGGTGTACACATGTATCGCCTCGTCCGCCATTTGCGACCCTTGCGCCAAGCGTCCACCTCTACTGTGGCCTTAAGATCTCCCTCGAAGCGCAGATAGGGAATCATGTAGTATGTTCGTCTTGTGATTGATGACGCTATACTACTATGGCCATATGGTTGGCGCTCAGGCTGCCCCGAAGCACCGAGCCTGGTTGCGGTTGTTAACGCTTTGTTCTTTGCTACCAGGTCTACAGGTGGGATCTGCAGAATGGCATACAGTGCAGCCGTCGGGGTTGTTTTCAGGGCTCCCGTAATGCTAAGCATCGATAGTCTGCATACTCCCTCTAATTTTTTGAGGTATGTTGTTTTTTGTGTGGCTTTCCACCAAACAGGAACTCCATAGTATAGAATAGGGCTTACAATCGCTGTAAAAACCCAATGAGAAAGAGGGGGCGATAGGCCCCACGTACACCCCAGCATTCTTTTACATGCATAGAGTGCCGTTGAGGCCTTCTTGACCCTCTCCTCCACGTTGAGCTTCCATGACAGCTTACTGTCTAGGATGATTCCTAGATATTTTGTGCAAGGTTTCTCCTGTAAGGTCACCCCTCCTAACTTAGGCCTGGTCCAATTTGGGACCTTGTACCTCTTTGTAAACAAGACCATATCCGTCTTCTCCGCATTGACTTTCAACCCGACATTAGATGCCCAGGTATGAATATCCCGAAGCGCCCGATCCATCATAGAACTAATCGTTGGAAGGCACTTTCCACTTATGACAATTGCAACGTCATCTGTGTAAGCCGTAAGTTTCACGGGTCCCTCATCGAATTGCCTGAGCAGTTGGTTGATGAGCAGCGTCCACAGCAGAGGTGATAGCACCCCTCCCTTCGGCGTGCCGCTAATCGCCCATTTTGCAACATTATTGAAGCCCCGGCAATGTCCAAGAAGACTCCAAGAGCATACTCCTTATATTCCAGGGATTTCTCTATGCTTATTACCATCCTATGCAATGCGGTGTCTACCGACTTGCCTTTGGTGTACGCATGCTGTGTTGTGGAGAGCAGCTTTTCATCCACGTTGGACTTTATGTACACATCTATCAGCCTCTCAAAGGTTTTGAGCAGAAATGATGTTAAGCTAATGGGTCAATAGTCTTTGGGATACACGTGACCGATCTTCCCCGCCTTTGGTAGAAAAGCTACACGAACAGTTCTCCAAGAGTGTGGCACATGATTCAGTCTTATGAACGCATCGAATATTATTTTAAGCCATTCCACGACCGCCCTACTTGATACTTTTAGCATGGCCGGGAATATAGCATCTGGGCCCGGCGATTTAAACTTAGAAAACGTCTTCACTGCCCACTCGATCTTGGTATCGGTCACCAAGCCCGACACTACTAGCTCCGTGATCGAAGTATGAGTGATGTCTGCTGGCTCTTCTAAACCGTCTCCCGATGGGAAATGTGTATCGAGAAGCACCTCAAGGGATTCCTCACTATTACGTGACCATTCCCCGTTCTTTTTCTTTATTAGTCCCTGGACTATGTTTCCCTTTGCTAGGACTTTTTTCAACCGTGCTGTTTCGCTGGAGCACTCTATGTCCGTACAGAAACTTTTCGATGAGCTTCTCTTCGCCCTGGTAATTTCACACTTGTACGCAGTCATAAGCGTCCTTGTCAGGAATTCATCCGACTCATCCAGTTCCTCTACATTAGCAACCTCTTTGCGTTGTCCCAGTTTTTTTTTCTACATGTTTCTGGAATTTAGTCAGGTCGTTGACCTAGGGTTTCTAAAGGTTCCTCCCTTCTCTACCCTCTTTAGGGAGATGCTAAAGCTGATATACGCATGGTCGGAGAAGGATGGTCTATCAAGAACCATCCAATCATACCTTGATATATCACGCTCGGAGCTCAATGTAATATCCACAACATTGCTGGATGTTGGACCAATGTATGTAGGAACATTTCCCCTGTTGGCTATCTGCAAATTGGTTTGCAGGATGTAACAAAACAGAGATTCGCCTCTCTCGTTCGTATCTGCTCCTCCCCACGCATTGTGGTGCGCATTTGCATCTGCGCCTATGACCAACTAGCCTTTTGCACTCCATCGGTGGAACCTCCGCAGCATGGGCCATGTAGCAGGACGCCAGGATAAATGCCTGCTTATTCTTTTGCTCAACCGCCACCGCTACGAGATCCTCAGTGGTGTAATTAGGTAGCATATACGAATGCAGCTGTTTCCTTACCATTACTACAGCTCGCACCCGCCCTTCCGTTTGCGCGTAGAAAACGCCAAACCCAGATACCTTTCCTCCCGATGAGAGCCACGGCTCCTGGATCAGCGCCACGTCAAACGAACCCCCCTCAATGGTTAGGAGTTCGCTCGACGCCACTTTACTGTGTTGGAGGTTTATCTGTAGGACTCGCAGCACCATTGGGCTGTTTGTCCCCCTCCAGCACCTTCGTCTTGACGTCGTCGTCCTCCCCTTGCCCTTTTGGTTTAGAGTATTCGAGGCCCCCTTCAGCCCCTTGTGACTGTTGTGCCGGGTGTTCCTCTGTGCGAGTCATAGCACCATTTAGCGGTTGGTCCTCTTCTAGCACGTTCGTGGTGACGTCGGGGACCTCCACCTGTCTTTTTTCCCTTAGGCTTTTGAGGTCCTTTTCGACTTCGCCCACCTCTAGCGTGTTAAGGTTTTTATCCTCGGGACTTCTTTTCCTGAGTCGCATGTAGATTTTGCCAGTGCCAAGGGACATTTTGCCAAGCTGCGTGTACAAAATATCCTCCGCCTGCTTGTTTATTTGGAAGATGTAGAACTGACCATCCTCGGTAGGCCGAGATACAGTAAGTACCTTCCAATCCTATGTCGGTATGTTCGGATTCTGATTCTGCAGAAGTCGCAGTGTATCCTCCGACCTCATCACGCATGGTATCCATACCTTAACTTTTGGTACCGTGGGGATTTGCGCTTTATTCACCACCTCAAACCGCGCGTTCGTGCCTTGCCTTTGCACGCTATCATCTTCACACCATTATACCATCCCCCCGAATCAAAGGTTGGAAGAGGCTTACTTGGTTGCTCCCGCATCATCTTAGGCATTAAGCTAATAAGCTCCCTTTCCACAGATCTCCACCTTTCAGTAGTCATTTGTCCGAAATGACTGCTACGATCAACCAGCGCCACAGTCAGTGACAGCTTTGCCACATCACTCATCTTCTCGGGAAAAGCAGGAGTCTTAGTGTTATCTCCCTTTGGCACCTCCGAGAAAGCCGGAGTCTTAGCGTTAACTCCCCTTAGCGCCTCCGAGAAAGCCGGAGTCTTAGCGTTATTTCCTTTGGCTTATCTCCTACTTCCGTAATTGGAACTTCCCTCTGACTCGCAGCTTTCGAGGTAGTTGCTACCTCGCCATTGGAGCCCATCTGTCTTGCAGCTTTGGGCCTACTTGTCTTGTCTATGCGACTGCCCTGCCTCGCGGCTCTAGGACTAGGTCCTTTCTACCTCTTGAAAGCAGGCTTGTTGCCTTCCGCCAAACGTTGCCTCTTCATTCTGTCATCCGACGCTTCTTCCTCCTCGTACCGGTTGCAGAACCGAGGGTTTCTCGCAGCAAACCTTTTGAACTGCCTTCGACCTACTTCTATCGCTTCATGGGCCCATTCTAAGCGCTCGATCTCCACTTCTGTTGGGTCGACCACTGCTCCCAAGCGTTGTACAATTCTTAGTGCTGCACAGTACTGCGAGAGAGCTCTTTTACTTCCTCTGCTCCGTACCTTTCTCCACTCTTCTACTCCGTTTTCATTTGTGTGCTTCTCCAACACGGAGTTAATTGAATCAGCACTACTCTCGCTCCCCGAGTACGACGCATCGCTTAATTCGTATTTGTCGTCCTTGGATTGCGACTCAGTTCTCCTCTTTACATCGTCCTTATTACAATCAGGTAATGAGTCGTTCATCTTGGTCGTACGACCACCTTCCCGACAAGGCGGGCTCAGCGGTCCAGTATTATATACGGGGAAAGAACCGTCCGCCACAGCAGCGCCCCTTACTGTGGTAAGGCCATTAATACTTCCCGAGGTGGCCCGGTATCGGGAAGGCTCCGTTCGAATGCAGCCGAATTTATCCCGTCTGCAAATCGTCCAATAGGCACGGTCCGCATAACACCCTGGATTAGGGGGTTGGCAGTTCTTGGTCACCGACATCCCGCCGCCCTCCTATGAGGCGAAACAGCGTAGATGTCAGTCCTAAACAGCTCCGCCTCATAGTCGGGCGCTGTGGAGTTCGGCTAAGCCCTCACACCAACGACAAGGTGCCTATCCTAGTGAGGGCTCTGCTGTGAAGATACTGATAGAATTTTTAACATTTAAATAGTTTCGCACGTAAACACACTATTTATTTTCCTTACATTTTCTTCAAGTTGTTTACTCTTTCCGTGTTTTTGCTTTTAAATATGGCCAAATCTTTTATGCATACACATATGTACACATATTTATTTCAGTGCTGCCATGGCTCAACTTATGGTTGGCTCATCTCACCAGCTGATTTTATTTTTTTCATTTCACTGGAATAGGATTGTCAGAAGGAGATGGCAAATTCAAAATGAAATCAACACATTGACAACATTTTCTTACTACACACAAAAGCTGCTAAGTTTTACGTTTTCATTCCATTACATTCGTCTAACACCAACACGCTGACTTTGACAATCTGAACAAAGGTATGTTGTTGCTGTAGAGATGAGCCAACCTGTTACGGTCTGCTGCTACGGTCTACGGCTACGATCCACTTGGGAGCGTGTTCACGCGAACACACCTAGTGATGTGGCGAAAGTTGCGATAAAAAGTATCGAAAAACAAGGAAAAAGACAGACGGGCGATCGCTAACGAAAAAAAACCACGAGTTCCGGAGGAAGAAAAAAGATCTTTTCCTTTTTCGAGCTGAGTTGGTTAAACGTGGTGATTTTGTGCTCTTAAATTTTCCAATTAAGGGCTAAGCGTACTTTAAATTGAATTGTTTTTAAGCCGATAAGCATTGTACATATGAAAACAATCCTATACTACTTTTCGAACATAAAACTGAATTAATTTTCTGCAAGCAACATTTGATATTAAAATCGCAATCGTGACGCGTCTGGAAGAAATGCAGCGACAGTCAGCTCCGCAGCTACAAAGGAAACGAGTTTAAGGCACCATAGAATCAAAAGACTTATCAAAGGCAGTGTAAATAATCCTCCACTAATAACCAACATTTGTTCATCGTACACCAAATCTTACCTGCATTTCAAAGTGGTTAATTTACCTACATTTGCCACTCCGACTGTTTTACTACTAGCCGCAATTTCACTTTTTCGTTATGGCAACATACAACGGCCACCTATTATTGTGACGTGGTCTGCGCGGTTACCCCAGCGGGTAAGGGGGTCAGAATATACCCGCGGTAGGTATGCCTGTCGTAAGAGGCGACTAAAATACCAGATTCAAGGGGTGTGTAGCGCAACCCTTCAGGTTGCCAGCGCAATATATAGCTTCTCCAAACCCAATTGTCAACCTCACCTATCCGCGGCGAATCCTGTTTCAGTAACAGACGAGGCTCTGGCGACCCCAAGCTCCTCATGGAACTTGGGGTGGGGAGGGAGGGGATGGCCTGAAGGTTTAATGTGGCCACATAAATCGTTCCCGAGATGGTCGGGCTAGCACCTTAATGGTGCTGTGGTACCGGAGCGTACCGGATCTGTATCCGGCAAAGGACCATCACATCGATAACACTCCCCAAAGCCTTCGGGGAGCAACCTTATCGCTACAACAACAACAACAACGTGGTCTGCGCTGACTGCATGGTACCCCAAAACCACCACAAACTCCATACGCAGTAGCATATGATAAAGCGCCAACCACCACCAACGGCGCCCACTATTATCACGAGCATCACCATCGGTAGTACCTTCCCCAACCCTTTTATTAGCGCCAACCACGAGCGCAACAACCACCAGACGTACCGCCACCACCAGTTGCAACGCACACAACGGGGCCGCGAACATAGGTCCGAGGCCACTAATATTAACACCTACAACAGGCGGTACCACCGACACCAATACTAGCCGCATCTTTATCAGCTGCGTCCATACCGGCGATAATAATACTAGCGCATCCTTATTAGCTGCGTCCATACCGGCGATAACAATACTACCACATCTTTATCAGCTACGACCATACGGGCTACAATAAACCAGCTACAATGACAACCACAGGGCAGCGAACATAGGCCTGCGGCCAGGCCAATTGCGACAACGAATATCAGCGGGTAAAGCGGTGAGTTCGTTCCATTACTGAACCAAATATACGTATTTGTAGCCTCAACCTTGTCTTTTAAAATTTTTTTTGACTTCAACATTATATAATGTTAAAATACAAACATATTCAAATTTAAGGCTATCACCATAGTATAGAATTAAAACGAATATGAATACGAATGCAATATGCATAATGAGCGAAGAAAATGAAAAGTTAAGAAAGCAATTCTTGTTATACGTTCGAAATTGTTGCATACTGAAAAATTAACAAAAAAAAAAACAAAGCATATCTAATGGTCATAGGTAGGCAATTTGTACTGCCTGTGAAACAAAAAAAAAGTGTTACAGGTATTAAAATTTGCTTTGCGTTACGGTAAAATTTTACTATTACTTTTTTAATTAATGCAATTGTTGCGGATATGATTTTGGGATGAGCAAAAGTATTGATATTGTTTCGGTAAGGAATAAAGTTTTATTGGTAATTGAAGTTCAATTGCATTATCAGTTAAAACGCATTAAATTTATATTAAGGGACGCAAATAATGAGTAATGCGGATTAGCTTACATTATCAACAAAAAAAAAATTGTATACATTTTTTTGACTGAGTTGAACTAAACCCAAAACACTAACAGCACTGACTGATACATGCAAAACAGTCTACGTTTCACCTGAACAAGTAAAACGATTTCATTAATTTTACTATAAGTTTAAAAAGTTCACGTTTTACCTGAACCTGTAAAACGATTTCGTTAATTTTACCATAAATTTAAAAATTCACGTTCTACCTGAACAGGTAAATGACTCCGGTAATTTGTCTATGAATTTAAAAGCTTACGTTATACTTGAACATGTGAAACAATTTTTTTGAAGAGTATGATTTACCCCAAATTTAGTTTTAGTTGCGTTTATAACAAATTTCTTAGTACATAGTACATATTAGTGTCATTATACTATGTGTTATACCAAATTGATGTTTTGTTAAACTCAAAGTAAGTCTAATACAACAACATATTAATTTTGTAAGGGGCCCCAATTATCGGAAGTTGTATCCAAACTGTACAGCCCTAAGATAGGTTTGTGAATGAAAAGGGAAAGGGCATTTAACCAAATTTCTACTTTGTATGTAATCTATCTACTATTCATAAGCACATTTACTTACAATTTTTTTTGCACCAAGCGCTTATAACCCTTGTCAAAAAAAAAAGGAGGTGACATAAATATAGGTATAGCTTTAAATATTTCTTTCATAGCATACATACTTTAGTAATAATGATATCTGAATAAACTTGTAATTAGAATGGGAATGCTGGCGTCTACATTCTTTTAGAAGGCACTTAGGTAAACCAGGTAAGGGGCCACCGAAAATTTAGGTGCGTCGGTGGCCATGGATTTTGAGGGTGGGTTAAGCACCGGGCGTCGCAACAACACCCGCGGCGCCCCAAGCTATATTCGGTCTTTCTTCTTTTTCATTGCTTTTCAGCAATTTTTTTTTATTTCGATTTTCAGCGTTGGTAACCGGCCATGTCCGGTTCGGTAATTTTTTTTTTTGCGTTTTTTTTTTGAATTTAAATTTTGAATGTTTTAACGGTCTGTCCGTGACATCCGGTTCGACCGGATGTTGTTGATGCATCTGTTATGGATTCGCATTTACGATGGAAGCAGTAAGGAAGGCGGTCGGCATGATGTGGTGGTGCACAGTGGCTAGTCATTGTCGGCTGGGGCGGGTCCTTGCCAACCTTACTGTTCCTGCGCCATAAACAGAAAAAAAAGTCATATCATGCCTTTAAAAAAACTGACAAAAGCGCAGAACTAATTCAAAACGCTCAAATGGACGCAGTCAGCGCATACACGTGGCCGTTGTATGTTGCCATAACGAAAAAGTGAAATTGCGGCTAGTAGTAAAACAGTCGGAATGGCAAATGTAGGTAAATTAACCACTTTGAAATGCAGGTAAGATTTGGTGTACGTTGAACAAATGTTGGTTATTAGTGGAGGATTATTTACACTGCCTTTGATAAGTCTTTTGATTCCAAGGTGCCTTTAACTCGTTTCCTTTGTAGCTGCGGAGCTGACTGTCGCTGCATTTCTTCCAGACGCGTCACGATTGCGATTTTAATAATATCAAATGTTGCTTGCAGAAAATTAATTCAGTTTTATGTTCGAAAAGTAGTATAGGATTGTTTTCATATGTACAATGCTTATCGGCTTAAAAACAATTCAATTTTAAGTACGCTTAGCCCTTAATTGGAAAATTTAAGAGCACAAAATCACCACGATTAACCAACTCAGCTCGAAAAAGGAAAAGATCTTTTTTCTTCCTCCGGAACTCGTGGTTTTTTTTTCGTTAGCGATCGCCCGTCTGTCTTTTTCCTTGTTTTTCGATACTTTTTATCGCAACTTTCGCCACATCACTAGGTGTGTTCGCGTGAACACGCTCCCAAGTGGATCGTAGCCGTAGACCGTAGCAGCAGACCGTAACAAACCTGCTTCGCTTTGAAGACCTGACGATGAAGCGAACAGGAAACCGGATCATCTGTGGGAAGCCACTGCCAGGGATCTCCGACGACAAGCAACATGGGGCACGACTCACCCCTGAGATAAGAGTCTCAAAGTCCTACTAGGAAGCTAGCCGGGCAACATAGGTCTATCAAAAAAAAAGTTAAGTCAAGTTGGGAATAATTTCTGTTTCCTAGTTAAAAGGGCTTTGCGGCAATTAGACATTTGTTATGGAGAACTCGTCAAAACTCCGAAAGATGATTACTAGTGGGTATCGCTCCCACAGGAAGGCAAAATAAAAAAAAAGGTGTAGACATTTTGATCTGGAGAACTCGTCCAAACTCCGAAAGGCTAGTCCGACCTAAGCGTGGACTGCCAGGGTGTTCACGGTCCTCGGTGAGTACGCGTGTGAACATCCTATGAGGTCAGTGCTCGGGGAGAATACTGGGCGAGATGTCCCCGACCGCCAAAACGCCCAGACAAAAAAAAATCCAATTGGTAGGTATATAAAAAAAATTCAAATTGTAATTTGGCAAGGAAACGTTTTCTGGTTCATTGCGGACGAATGTCCGAAGCGTGAAAGCGACCTATCAATTTCCCGTTTAGGTCTTCGAGATCGTACAGTGCATTGCCTATTTTTCGAAGCACACGACACTTTAGGTATTTTGGTAGGAATTTGGCGTTAATGCCCTTTTTGAAGTTACTTAAGGCAAAGTTTTTCCGAAAAACTTCCTGACCTTCCTTATAGTTGACTTGCCTGGAGCGCTTGTTATAGGTGGTTACTCCCCTATCCTTGGCCTGATCTAAATTTCTACGGATCTGCTCACGGATATTAGTCAACTTGTCAGCTCTGCTTACTACCGTAACCTGGTCCTCCTGAAGGCTGCCGAGTTTCTCTAAAATGTTGTACGTTGACGCATGTTGGACCATATCTTGGCCATATAATGCAAATTATGGAGAACACTGAATCGCCGTATGAAAATCACTTCTCAAAACTGATAAAATCTCGGGTATATGCTTATCCCAATCGGTATGGTCAGGTTTATCTTTCAGGAAAATCCTAATCTTCGAAACAATCTCTCTATTAACGCGCTCGGGGAGAATATAACCCACGTCCGTCACGTGCGTCACCCCGTAATTTGCAAAAAATTGGTTCATTTCCTTCGAGATAAACTGTTTACCATTGTCACTGTGAATAAACTCAGGGACCCCTACAGACGGAAAAATTTCTGAAGCGAAGTAATTTATAACGTTTACAGTGGTGGCTCTCTGCATGGGCTTTAGCCAAACGTATTTTGAAAAATGGTCTAGTACTATGAAAAGAAATTAATTTCGCCGCTTAGATCTCGGATACGGCCCTAGGAAATCGCAATATAATCGCTGAAATGGCCTCTCGGATGCAAAGGTATTATCTATAGGCGGTCTCGACTGCTGATTAGTGGGTTTTACAGCTTTGCAGGTGTCACAACGTTGGACGTAGTCCCTGACGTCCTTAGCCTGCTGCGGCCAGAAGTACTTCTGCCTAACACGTTCTAAGGTTTTCTGCCACCCGCCATGGTAACTCCGGTTAGCGTCGTGTGCTAATCTCACTGCTTCCTCAGTCAGCCCTTTCGGCAACCATAATCGCCACAGCCAGTCTTCTTCCCCTTCCACTCCCTTACGAAATTTAACTCGTTTGAAAATTACTCCGTCCACCACTCGCAAATCCGGAAGCGATTCCTCATTTTCGGTGACGGTCCGAATTAAGTCTAAATATTCGTTGCTGCTAAATTCGGGAGAGACTAAGTCTATTTCCCCGGGTGTGGTAGTGAAAGACAACTCATCGGCATCAAACCGCGATAGCGCATCTGGTACTACATTCAGGGTGCCCTTACGATGTTCCATTTTGAAGTCGTATCTTTGTAGTAAGAGCGACCACCTCGCCAACCTCCCGCTCAAGTCCTTTTGTGTCATTAACCACTTGAGACTGGAGTGGTCCGTGATAATACGAAACGGTAATCCCTCCACATAGGGTCGGAAACGCTTCACGCTGATTATGGCGGCGAGACATTCCAGCTCGGTTACCGTGTAATTGCGTTGAGCATTATTCAGTTTTTTCGACACAAACGCGATCAGATGCTCAGCGCCCTCGTCATCGACCTGGAACAACACTCCGCCAACACCTATTTTGGAAGCGTCGCATTGTATCACGAATTCCCTTGAAAAGTCTGGTTGGGCCAAAACAGGGGCGGAACTCAAAGCTATTTTTAGCTTTTCGAAGGCCTCTATAGCTTCAGAGGTAAGCTTGAATAGGCCTGCTGACTTACGGAGACAGTCGGTCAAGGGACCTGCCAAGTCAGCAAAATTGGTAATAAACGCCCTGTACCAATTCGCCATGCCCGGATCCACTTTCAGACACCCGCTGTCTATCAAGTACCCTAAGTAGCGTATTTCCTTCTGACAAAATTTACTTTTTTCCACGTTTATTGTCAGCCCTGCGTCTCTCAAACATTGGGCCACTTCCGCTAGCAATCTTAGGTGATCCTCAAAATTAGTGCTACATACCATCAGATCGTCCAGGTAGACAAAGACGTTCTCTCGCAGACCGAAGGGATTGCCTTGTCCATCAGCCTACTCATAGTCTGCGGTCCATTGCACAGACCAAATGGCATTACTTTGAAGTGGTACAGAGGCCTCCCCGGAACCGCGAATGCTGTTTTTACCTTAGAGGACTCTGTCAATTTGATCTGGAAGAACGCGTCCTTCAGATCAATGCCACTAATAAAATGCGTATCTTTCAGTCTGCTCAATAAGCCGTTGATATGAGGCAGGGGGTACGAGTCTTTCTTAGTCACCGCGTTGACCTTCCTGGAATCTATGCACAGCCTAACTTTACCTGGTTTCCGGACCAGTACTACAGGACTACACCACGGGGGGTTCGATTCTTCTATAACTCCTAATTCGAGTAACCTGTCTAGTTCGCTAAAAGCTTCGGCTTGCCTCGGTGGCGAAAGAGGGAAATGTTTGCTTTTTATGGGAACGGCATCACCGGTGTCGATGTGATGCTCCACTAATTTAGTTTGCCCTAGGCCTAACTTCTCGTACGAAGGAAACGTCTCGATGACCTTTTGCAATTCTGATTTTCGTTCTGGTGACAATTCATGGAGGTTAAGTTCCTCTTCCTTTTCAAGTCTAATCTCTATGCACTCTACGCTTGGGAATATTTCGGGAGCTAACGCAAATGCTCTCCAAAAATCTACCCCGAAGTACGCTTCTTGGAGCAATGAGGGAACTAGGTAAAAACGAATGACCTTTGTGATATTTTTGAAGGTGACTGGTAGGGATACTGAGCCTAAAATTTTTTGCTTGTTGCCGCCCGCGGTATATACGAACGCGTGTAAGGGCTGATATTCAAAGCCGTTATCCTCTAGGAATTCTAATCCATTTTTCCCTAAGATGGAGACGTTGGCTCCCGAGTTCAACAGCCCTACAAGAAAGTTATCTCTAATTTTAGCCTTTACTAGAGGCCTTTCATCCTCTGTAAGCGTTAACGTGGTGGCTTGCAGCAGTCTACGCTCCTGTACTCTCCTGTGGCATCTCTTCCTACACATCCCTATGCTGGCGTCATCCCTATGCTGGCGTCGCAGAATCTTGATACGCTCGCCCATCGCGGATGAGGACGTTTGACTCTCGGATTCGGAACTATTCGAATTGTCCGTACTGTCAGGGTAAGTTATTATCACGGTTGAGGGATCTTCTGCCAGGGTACCACTGCACCTCGGAAGCGTATCACCTCCATGCAGAGATTCACCCTCTGGTTCAGCGCACAGGACGACGCCTCGAGCACTGGCTGATGTGGGAGCTATGAAGCCGAACGAGGTTCCCCCGCCTTCTCTCTCGGGTACTGGTTTCCCTGCCTGCGATGGTCCCTAGGGCATTTAGGAGTAAATACACCCTTATACCCACATTTAAAACAAAAAGGATTTTTATGGGTTCCTCACAATATGTATAGGAGTGCCCCATTGCCTGGCAATTCCAGCATTGTATTCCCAAATAGTCCGGTCTTCTGTTGCGTCGATATTCCAGCGCCTCTATTTGTGAATCCATTTCGCCGTCCTCGCTTTCCCTCCTCATGTCTGGGGTTGTCGCGCGTGCTTCGTTTACATGCCGTCCTGGGTAAGTGGCTCCCAACAGCTTGCTTTCTTTCAGCACTTGTTCACCTCTGCGTGCTACATCGCGTAGATCATGAAGGGTCCTTACATCTGCGTTGAAAAGCACCAGCTTAAGGCTACTGTTGACGTTTCTTTTTATTATGTCAATCAGTAGAAGCTCCGACATTGGCTCTCTTAAGCGCGCGTTCAAGGAGATTATGTCCGTGTGAAACACTTCATAGCACTCACTTGCTTTCTGCTTCCGCATGGAGATCTCCATCATGACCTCCTGGTCAGTTTTCAAAGTGCCAAACTCTCTTTTCAATGAGTAGCACAAAAAAGCATAAGTCGCGTTTGGGTTTTGTTTCGTGAAAAGCCAGTACCATTCTTCGGCCCGCCCGGAAAGAAACAGGTGGAAACTAGCCATTATTTGTTCGTCCGTGCATTGTGTGTGCTCACACAAGGTGCTCAGTTTAAAAAGGAAATCGGCCACGCTCCCAGTGCCGTCGAACGAGATTTTCCACTCCTGCGGCTTCACTACTATGTTGCTCGGAGCAGGGTATATTGGCGGTACTACCGTTGGAAATGGGTTACGGTCCATCCTACTTGCGTTCCTGTTTTGCTGATTTGATTGCTGCGCGGATTCGAGAGCGGCGTTGAGCTGGGCCGTATTGGCTCTAATTGAGCCCATCTCTCTCCGCATTTCCTCCTGCGAAGCCTGCAACAGTTGGTGTAGCACGTCCACCCACGAGCATCCACGAGTGGCTTCGTCCTGCATTCCTAGGGTATTCGCCCGATCACTTGTAGCGTCCCCAATATTTCCCATCTCCTGATTTGGTGGTAAAGCACCAGCTCCTTCGGGTGCATAGGTCGACACATTGGTCATTAGCCCCGAGATATCGTGCGTGTTCACGTGACTGGTGCTTCCCGGTCGGTCCAGTTTCTCGCGAGGGTCATTCAGGTCCGAGCCCATGTTTATTAACGCGGGATCTCCGTATCGTCCCCCTACTGGGGTGTGCACCACCAAGGGACGCCTGGCCTGAGAGAAGGCCCCTCTATTTTTATTACCCCGTTGCTGGTTTCTCTGGGGATTCCCCGCACTCCCGAACGGAGTGTTCCGGTCCGGTTGCCCGAATGACTGGTCGCGCGACATGTTCAAGGGAAAAAAATTTGGCCCTAGTGCTCCCAACCGCAGTGCGAGGGGGTCTTAAGGCCCCCTCCGAGACTGGTTGGGGCCACCAGGGTCGGTTCCAGACACACAAGGGTAGGTCTCAACACGCCCAGCCGCAACGCAGGGGCAGTCTCGGTTTCGAAACCGCTCCCCAGCCTGGTGGGACAGGAAGGAGTGCCACTTTGAATCCCAGCTCAACCCGCCACAATCCAGGTGGTATTCTATGGTACCACCTGAGACGTGGGATGAGCTGGGGTCCTTATAATACGCAGACACACTCTCACACCGGACAACACAAAACAAAACAAATTCGGCAAAAGAGAAAACAAAAAATAATTATTTCACATTGTAAAAAAAACCCAATTATCGGACATATTCAACCAGGGCCGACTAACGGACAAAACATCCGGAAACATAAAAACCCACTTACAAAAAAAATCAAGTGCGTGCAGCACTGCCTCATCGGGTGAAAATAAAAAAAAATTCCGGAGACTGACGTGAAGTCTCGTGGATCCCTCAGCTACCGGAGACGATGAGCATTCCGGACACCCTGATCCGTCCAACCATCCCACCGCAACGCAGGTGGCTGCTCCTGCGGCTGCTCACCCCGGACTGGTGGGATGGTCAACTTCACAGTTTGACCAGGAGTGACCCTCGTACCCGGCGCCTCAGGAACCACGTTGGGCGCCATCTGTTATGGATTCGCATTTACGATGGAAGCAGTAAGGAAGGCGGTCGGCATGATGTGGTGGTGCACAGTGGCTAGTCATTGTCGGCTGGGGCGGGTCCTTGCCAACCTTACTGTTCCTGCGCCAAAAACTGACAAAAGCGCAGAACTAATTCAAAACGCTCAAATGGACTAAAACAACATCCGGTCGAACCGGATGTCACGGACAGACCGTCAAAACATTCAAAATTTAAATTCAAAAAAAAAACCGAAAAAAAAAATTACCGAACCGGCCATGTCCGGTTCGGTAAATTTTCTTGCGTCAGTCTTTTTTTTTTGAATTTGAATTTTTAAATGTTGGAATGTTAACGGTTTGTCCGTGGCATCCGGTTCGACCGGATGTCGTTTTAATTTGAATTATAAGCGTTTTGAGTCGGTCTCTGCGCTTCTGTCAGTTTGTTTTGAATTTGACAGCTGCTCGTTTTGATAGGCATGATAGGAACTTTTTTCTGTATATGGCGCAGGAACAGTAAGGTTGGCAAGGACCCGCCCCAGCCGACAATGACTAGCCACTGTGCACCACAACATCATGCCGATCGCCTTCCTTACTGCTTCCATTGAAAATGCGCGTCCATAATAAACCATATAGTTGAGCCATGAGTGCTACCAACTCAAAAGTGGTTAGCTGTCATAAAATCTACTACAGAAAACGAAACGAACAGAACTGCTATACGGATCAGAAATTGAACCAGATAAATATCAGGATCACAACGTTGTTGTTGCATTTGTATGTTAAATTTCTATCCGTATCTGGTTCACGCGTCATTGGAATGTAACTATTAACAGTTAAACAGCTATGGGTACTACCACAAACAAATGATGAGCAAGCCTGTGCATGTGCATATATGTGTGCTTACCAAAGCACGGTGGGCAAATTACACGTTTGGTAGGTTTCTATTTGTTATTGCAGTAGCATATTAAGTTCGACGTTCAGCCCAATATATTGTTGGGTTAATATATTAATATTGTGACGAATGTTAACATCACTAAGAGATATTATCATCACTAAGCCGATACTAAGCAGCCACTCGTATGTACGTAAACAAATCAATCATCATTTACACACATGCATAAAAGGCAGCGGAGAGATACAAACGCATGTCATTACCAGCGGACGTAGTACTCACATATACACACGCACATAGCTACAAACTACAAATATACATGTATATGGTTTGTAACTGAGCATGAAGTTCACGAAATTACTAGACCGTAGGAGAAGTGGGTGAACGAGGAAACATAGTATAAAAGCAGCGCAAGCTGAGGCATGACTTATCAGTTTTGATTTAAGGACGCTATTGGTTGCAAAGTAATCTAATAAATACCATTTTGCATTATTGAATACTGGAGTTATTTATTCAACAGTTTAGCGATTCGAACGTTAGCAGAAGGTTTGGAATAAGCGGAATTTCCCAAAATTTGTTAAAATATTATTTTGAATAATTGGCTTAAGCTTTGCTTTGCATTTTTAATTTATATTCAATTCACTTTCCTATAAAAAAAATGATCTAGCCAAATACAACTTTTATAGAAAATTCAAAGGAGTATTTCTGAGGTGTGTGAGAACTTTTCGATGGTTTTTTTTTTTTTTTTTACATTTTTGACATAAAAAATACTGTTTTGATAGTTTCTCGAAGTACGAACAAGTTAAACTTTTCTTCATAACTTGTGATGGCAATATTTCTTATTAATGTTATGTTTGGTTTTGCTGGTCTGTAAATAGTTAATTATTATATTAATTTGTTGTCTTCAAGACCAAGTTTGTTATTTTTGTAAAATGTACATTTTACAAGTTATATTATATTAAATTATTGTACATAGAAAACGAGTAAATTAGAAAAAAAAACAAAGTTCATAGATCGTACAGCCGACTATTTCAAAACCCATGACGGTTTTTCATCAGCGATCCACACATTGAAGACTTGACGTTTAGCACATCAGGCAATCAATGCACTTTGCAAGTTCCTATTTATAACTGGTTTGCTGCTGTGTTTAAACTGGCTGGCTGGCACGACTTTTGTAATTGAAATTTAAGTAACTTCCCGATAAGCTACAAGCTGGAAACTTGGAATATAGTTCAGAACCCGACAGCTTCCTACCATGCGAGTGGGGGAGTCTCCGTTTATTGTGTAGAACGTCGCTTCTTCTATTTGATCCGCCAACAAGTCATCCCTACTGTCCGACCGCAAGTTTGAATGCCATAGGTCGTGATGGGCATTGAAATCGCCTAAGATAATGCGATTATCGCCAGTGAGTAAGGCGCTTATATTAGGGCGGTATCCACTGGGGCAACAGGTGGCAGGAGGGATGTAGATATTGATGATTTCTAGGATTGCATCGTCTGATCGGACAGATAAGCCGTGACATTATAGGACGTTGTCCCTGCGTGTCTATTGGCTCTCCATCTATCTTTGTCGACCGTAGGATGCATTATATATTGTCGGCAGAAAGCGCTCGCACATTTTTTCGCATCCGACAGCACTTTGTCGCCAAAGGCGATGGAAACTTTGTCTTTGTGCTTAGTCGGATTCGATAGGGACTTTACGGATCTAGGGGGTGGGAGGGCGCTATGGCCAAGTAGGTCGCATGTGGCCATAACAAATCGTTCCCGAGATGGTCGGGCTTGGTGCCGGAACGTACCGGATCTGCATCCGGCGAAGGACCATCAACATCGATAACACTCCCCAAGGCTTTCGGGGAGTGTGTTTATCGCTATAACAACAACAAGCCTCACTATGTAGGGGGTGTTCACGCTTTCCAAGGCAGTCGGTTCTATGTACAAGAGCGACTCGGGATTTTCCCGACCAAGGACTGTCAATTCAGTGTAACCCCATTTAATTTGTTGCGTCCCTCCCACAAATTGACATCCTCCCAGCAGCTCCTTGCAGCGGGACTGCTCCATCCGGGTCCGTCTCCTGACCCGGTCCTGAGAAATGGTTTTGCTGCATCTGCCGGAAAAGCACCTTTTTAGGACGGTCATACTCTTTTCAGTGTGTCTCGTGTAAGGGATGGTTGCATCGGACAGGTTGTTCTGAGCTCGATCCCAAAACCAGACGTCCACGTAACTTCTATAAATCTTTTGTGACTCCTTGCTGTTCACGCCCTAGGGCCTCCCGTAGTCTAGGCCTTAGCGCGCCCCCCCCCCCCCCCTCCCTTCCTTCTAGGAACCCCGCTGCTCAGCAAGCCACAATAAGTACCCACTGCTGCTCGCGCCCACGGCGCCACCAACTCATACCTAAAATCTCCGTAGTAGAGTCGGGAGCAATGCCGAGCCTCAGCTCCTTCCCCCGTCTTCTCCCCCTCTTTTCCGGCAACAATTGTAGGTCAGGGAAACAGACTCTTAGCCCCTACCTCCCATTGCACCGTGTGCCAGCACAGAATATATATGCATGCGACATCCGCCCAATGCAGCTCCTGCCATGGACGGTGCCACTTTCCTAGATGTTCTGGTCTCCGCGACGGCAACCCCCGACGGGTTTCATTGCGCCATGTTGCCAGGCCGCACCCCAAAATACACCGGGTACCCAAGTGCTTACCCAAGGAGTCCATTCCCAGAGCCACAACAGCAGTTGCGTCCTAGCCTTCCACAACCCAGGCGTAGTCACCCGTCACTTATTTCCAGAGTGACGACGTCTCCCCGTATGCACTTCAGAATTCTGCAGTTAAACTGTAATGGATTAACTGGGAAGATCACGGAGATAGTCGATTTCATGAAGCGGCACAACATCCGAATTGCTGCGATTCAAGAGACTAAACTCACAGCAAGATCTGCTCTGCACACCTGTTCTGGGTATAATGTCCACAGCAAAGATCGCGAGAGCGGAAATGGAGGCGGCCTTTCGTTTATCCTGCACCACTCTGTGCAATATCATATATTTGATCCCGACATCGACCGTAGGGACAGTGTCTTAGAACGTCAAGGCTTAGCTGTCCGGTCAGGCGATGCAAACCTAGAAATCATCAACATCTACATCCCTCCTGCCACCTGTTGCCCCAGTGGATACCGCCCTAATATCAGCGCCTTACTTACTGGCAGCAATCGCATTATCTTATGCGATTTCAATGCCAACCGCGATCTATGACATTCAAACGTGCGGGGAGGAGAGTAGGGGTGAGATGTTGGCGGATCAAATAGAAGAAACGGCGTTCTGCACAATAAACGGAGACGCCCCCACACGTATGGTAGGAAGCTGTCACAGTTCGCCGGATATTTCAATCGTGAGCGCAGAACTCGTAAACTGCGTCAACTGGCAGCCGATGGTAACATTGGCATCCGACCACCTGCCTATACTTATTTCGCTCGAGCGTTCCGCCGACTTCATCGTCACAGAAAAACGCACTTTCATTAACTTTAAAAAGGGAAAGTGGGACGAATACAAATCCTTTACAGACAACCGCTTTGCTGCCCTCCCTAACCCGACTGATGCCCGCCAAGGGGAGCGTGCTTTCCGCAAGGTCATTGAATCCGCCTCGGCTCGTTTCATTCCCGCCGGTAGATTTCCCGAAATTCGGCCCCACTTTCCGGCGGAGGCCGCAAATTTAGCGAGAAAGTGACCTTATAAGACAACTCGATCCCGGCAACCCCAAACAAGGGATATAAACCAACGCATCAGATTGCTTGTGGATCAACACAAGCGGGCGTAATGGGAGGAGCACCTAAGCGGTTGTAACCTCTCTGCCGGTGTAGGTAAACTTTGGTCCACCGTAAATTCCCTATATAATCCGTGTAGGCACAATGACAAAGTTTCCATCGCCTTTGGCGATAAAGTGCTGTCGGATGCGAAAAAATTCGAGAGCGCTTTCTGCCGACAATATATAATGCATTCTACGGTCGACAAAGATAGACGGAGGGCTGGCATTCAAGGGGTTGTGTAGCGCAATATATAGCTTCTCCAACCCAATTGTCAACCTCACCTTCGAGCGGCGAATCCCGTTTCACTAACAGACGAGGCTCTGGCGACCCCAAGCTCTTCATGGAACTTGGGGGTGGGGAGGGAGGGATGGCCTGAAGGTTTCAATGTGGCCATATAAATCGTTCCCGAGATGGTCGGGCCAGCACCTTAATGGTGCTGTGTTACCGGAGCGTATCGGATCTGTATCCGACAAAGGACCATCACATCGATAACATTCCCCAAAGCCTTCGGGGAGTAACCTAATCGCTACAACAACAACAACAACAACATAGACGGAGGGCCAACAGATACGTACATAAACATAAATTCAGCGCGTCACCAATTGCCATCACCGCCAAAGAGGTTGAGGATGCCATCGGTAATGCTAAACCATCCAAAGCAGTGGGCCCAGACGGCATAGCCATGCCGATGCTCAAAAGCCTAGGGAAAGAGGGTTTGAACTATTTAGCACATGTGTTCAACCTGTCTCTTTCCACCTTTGTCATTCCCGAAAAATGGAAAATGGCCAAGGTGGTCCCGAAGCCTGGTCCAAAGCCTGGGCAACCAGCTAACATAGGAGAGTCATATCGACCGATACTCTCCTATCGCCAGTAGCCAAGACGCTTGAAGCCATTTTGCTCCCCTACTTCAAAGCACATTTACAGCTAGGCTGTCATCAGCATGGCTTCAGAAAACTCCATAGCACCACCACCGTGCTAAATGCCATTATCACCCAGATAAATTGCGGTTTAAATCAAAACTCCCACCATAGAACAGTACTCGTTGCGCTAGACCTATCAAAAGCTTTTGATACGGTCAACCATGACACGCTACTGCAAGACCTGGAAGGGTCTACCCTTCCCCCATGTCTTGAAAGGTGGACCGCAAATTATCTGGGTGGTCGGCAAGCATCGGTGCAATTTAGAAACGAAACATCAAAACCAAGAAGAATTAAACAAGGGGTGCCACAGGGTGGTGTCCCATCCCCACTTTTGTTTAATTTCTAAGCTACTTTCGCCAACAGAAGGAGTTACTATCGTTTCCTACGCCGATGACTGCACAATAATGGCCACAGGCCCAGGCCCAAAGATCGATGAACTTTGCAACAGAATAAACGGCTACCTCACTGATTTCTCCAGTTTCTTCGCCCCGCGAAACATGGCATTATCACCCAATAAATCCTCCGCGACCTTATTTACAACATGAACGTCCCAAATGTCGACCATTTTGAACACCCACGTCGATGGCACTACGCTACCGACTGTCCTACACCCCAAAATCTTGGGTGTAACCTTTGATCAGGATCTACATTTTGGTGAACATGCAGCCGCATTGTACCGAAAATCCAGAGCTGTAATAAAATCCTCAAATCCCTTCCCGGCAGTACTTGGGGAAAAGACAAAGAAACGCTCACTACCACATACAAAGCAATTGGCCAGCCGATAGCATGCTACGCGTCCCCTATATGGTCGCCAAGCCTAAACACTACTCACTGAAAGAAGCTACAGGCTGCCAAAATACTGCTCTCAGAACCGCCACGGGCTGTCTTCTTATATCCCCAGAACACTTTCTACATAATGAGGCGAGAGAATACTCCCCATCAGGGAGAGAAATGAGATGCTAACCAAACAGTTCCTGTTGAATACCCAGAAACCTGGGCATCCCAACAGACATCTGATTGATGAGCCAACACCGCCTAGGGGCTTAAGGAGTCATCTCCGTAAGAATTTGGAGGAAATACGGCACCTGAGAACTCAGCCTTATGAAGCAAAAAAACACAGCAGGTCCTCAGTGAACTCCACAAACAGGCGTCGGACATTTATGCCAGGAATTGTCCGGTGAATCCAGTGCTCAAAGAACAGTACCCAAAACTTGCGGAAGAGGAAGGCATACTCCCCATGGAAACGCGAGTCACTCTAGCTCAACTTCGTTCTGGATACTGCAACAGGCTAAAATCTTACCTATCCAGAATCAACTCCGACATACAAAATGTACCCCAGCGGATTAGGGGATCAGAATATACCCGCGGTAGGTATGCCTGTCGTAAGAGGCGACTAAAATACCAGATTCAAGGGGCTGTGTAGCGCAACCCTTGAGGTTGCCAGCGCAATATATAGCTTCTCCAAACCCAATTGTCAACTTCACCTATCCGCGGCGAATCCTGTTTCACTAACAGACGAGGCTCTGGCGAACCCAAGCTCCTCATGAACTTGGGGGTGGAGAGTGGGAAATTGCCTGAAGGTTTAATGTGGCCACATAAATCGTTCCCGAGATTGTCGGGCTAGTACCTTAATGGTGCTGTGGTACCGGAGCGTACCGGATCTGTATCCGGCAAAGGACCATCACATCGATAACACTCCAAAAAAGCCTTCGGGGAGCAACCTTATCGCTACAGCAACAACAACAACATACAAAATGTATGCCCCGCTTGCAATGTGTCCCACATGACACCAACCATCTCTTTAATTGTAATGTGAAACCAACGCCTCTAACACCCCTTTCATTATGGTCGGCCCCTGTTGAAACAGCAAGTTTCCTCGGGCTCCCGTTAGAGGATATTGATGACAATTTGTGATCGGTCGCATCTTTAGGTGGTGCGAAGTACTGCTACAACAACAACATCAATCCGGCACTTCCCAACACAGCCGTTATATCGAGACAAGCATAAGAAGACCCTAAGCAAAATCCACACATAATCGGTAAAAGCCTTTGCCAGGACGCACCGGGGAACCAATTTATTAATATACAATATCCGAATCTCGCCGAAGAGCAAAAACGCGTTGCTTCCCAAGGCATCCGGTTCAATGTACCGGAGCGACTCGGGATTCTTCCCCACCGAGGGCAGTCATTTCAATGTAACCCCATTTAATTTGTTACGTCCCTCCCACAAATTGTCATCCTCCCAGCATATCCTTGCAGCGGAACTGCGCCATATTCTCCTGCTCCGGAAAGGTATCGAACCCAATTCGGGACTTGTACCTGATCCCGGTCCAGAGAAATGGTTTTGCTGCGTAAAAGAATGTTTTTAGAACAGTCAAACTCTTGTCAGTGTGTCACGTGTAAGGGATGGTTGCACCGGACGGAATGTTCTGGGCTAGTCCCCAAAACCTGCCGACCTCGTAACTTTCACAAAGATTTCGTAGCTCCTTGCTGTTCACGCCCAAGGGCGTCCCGTAGTCTTTGCCTTAGTCTTCTGGTCTCAGCGACGGCACCCCCCACGGGTTTCATAGTGCCATGTTGCCAGGCCGCAAACCCAAACACACCGGGTACCCCAATGCTTACCCAAGGACGTCCAGCCCCAGGCCCACGTCCTAGCCTTTCACAACTCAGGCGTAGTCACCAGTCACTCACTATCTCAATCGTGAGCGCAGAACTCGTAAACTGCGCCAATTGGCAGCCGATGGTAACATTGGGATCCGACCACCTGCCTACACTTATTTCGCTCGAGCGTACCGCCGACTTCATCGGCACCGAAAAACGCACTTTCATAAACAAAAAATGAAACTGGGATGAATACAAATTCTTTACAGACAGCCGATTTGCGGCCATCCCTATCCCGACTGATGCCCGCCAAGGGGAGCGTGCTTTTCACAGTCATTGAATCCGCCTCGGCTCGTTTCATTCCCGCCGGTAGAATTCCCCAAATTCGGCCCCACTTCCCGGCGGAGGCCGCAAATTTAGCGAGAGAACGTGACCTTATAAGACAGCTCGATCCCGGCGACCCCCAAATAAGGGATATAAACCAACGCATCAGATTGCTTGTGTATGAACACAAGCGGGCGAAATGGGAAGCACCTAAGCGGTTGTACCCTCACTGCCGGTGTAGGTAAGCTTTGGTCCACCGTAAAGTCCCTATCGAATCCGTCTAAGCACAATGACAAAATTTCCATCGCCTTGGCGATAAAGTGCTGTCGGATGCGAAAAAATGCGCGAGCGCTTTCTGCCGACAATTCTACGGTCGACAAAGATAGACGGAGGGCCAACAGACACGCACATAAACATAAATTCAGCGCGTCTCCAATTACCATCACCGCCAAAGAGGTTGAGGATGCCATCGGTCATGTTAAACCATCCAATGCAGTGGGCCCAGACGGCATACCCATTCCGATGCTTAAAAGCCTAGGGAAAGAGGGTTTCAAATATTTATCGCATGTCTTCAACCTGTCTCTTTCCACCTTCGTCATTCCCCAAAAATGGAAAATGGCCAATATGGTCCCGCTACTAAAGCCTGGGAAACCAGCTAACATAGGAGTTGTTGTTGTTGTTGTAGTGATAAGGTTGCTCCCCGAAGGCTTTGGGGAGTGTTATCGATGTGATGGTCCTTTGCCGGATACAGATCCGGTACGCTCCGGTACCACAGCACCATTAAGGTGCTAGCCCGACCATCTCGGGAACGATTTATGTGGCCACATTTAACCTTCAGGCCATTCCCTTCCTCCTCACCCCAATTCCATGAGGAGCTTGGGGTCGCCAGAGCCTCGTCTGTTAGTGAAACAGGATTCGCCGCGGATAGGTGAGGTTGACAATTGGGTTTGGTGAAGCTATATATTGCGCTGGCAACCTGAAGGGTTGCCCTTCACAGCCCCTTGAATCTGGTATTTTAGTCGCCTCTTACGTAACGATTATCTACCGCGGGTATATTCTGATCCCCTAACCAGCTGGGGGTTATCGACCGATATCTCTCCTATCGCCAGTAGCCAAGACGCTTGAAGCCATTTTTCTCCCCTATTTCAAAACAAATTTGCAACTAGCCTGTTATCAGCATGGCTTCAGAAAACTCCATAGCACCACCACCACGCTAAATGCCATTAACATGCAAATAAATTGCGGATTACATCAAAAAGCCCACCCCAGGACAGTACTCGCTGCGCTAGACCTATCAAAAGCATTGGATACGGTCAGCAATGGCTCTTCCTCCAAGTCTCATGGACTGAGCGATGAGCTTTGCAACAAAATAAACGGCTACCTCCCTGAGCTCCAGTTTTTTCGCCTCGCGAAACCTGGCATTATCACAGACTAAATCCTCCGCGACCTTATTTACAACATGGTCGTCCCAAATGTCGACCATTTTGAACATCCACGTCGATGGCCCTACGCTGCCGACTGTCCTACACCCCAAAATCATGGATGTGACGTGCCCCAGCGGGTTAGGGGATCAGAATATACCCGCAGTAGGTATGCCTGTCGTAAGAGGCGACTAAAATACCAGATTCAAGGGGTTGTGTAACGCAACCCTTCAGGTTGCCAGCGCAATATATAGCTTCTCCGAACCCAATTGTCAACCTCGCCTATCCGCGGCGAATCCTGTTTCACTAACAGACGAGGCTCTGGCGAACACAAGCTCCTCATGGAACTTGGGGGTGGGGAGGGGGGAATGCCCGAAGGTGGCCACAGAAATCGTTCCCGAGATGGTCGGTCTAGCACCTTAATGGTGCAGTGGTACCGGAGCGTACCGGATCTTTATCCGGCAAAGGACCATCACATCGATAACACTCCCCAAAGCCTTCGGGGAGCAACCTTACCGCTACAACAACAACAACAACAACAACAGCAACATGGATGTGACGTTTGATCAGGATCTACATTTTGGTGAGCATGCAGCCGCAATTGTACCGAAAATCCAGAGCCGTAATAAAATGCTCAAATGTCTTGCTGATAGTACTTGGGGGAAAGACAAAGAAACGCTCATTACCACTTACAAAGCAATTGGCCAGCCGATTGCATGCGACGCGTCCCCTATATGGTCGCCAAGCCTAAATACTACTCACTGGAAGAACCTACAGGCCTGCCAAAATACTGCTCTCAGAACCGCCACGGGCTGTCTTCTTATGTCCCCGGAACACCATCTACATAAGGGGCGAGAATACTCCCCATCAGGGAGAGAAATGAGATGCTAACCAAACAGTTCCTGTGGAATATCCAGAAACCTGGGTATCCCAACAGACATCTGATTGATGAGCCAACACCGCCCAGGGGCTTAAGGAGTCATCTCCGTAAGCATTATGAGGAAATACGGCACCTGAGAACTCAGCCGTATGAAGCAAAAAAAAACACAAGCAGGTCCTCAGTGAACTCCACAAACAGGCGCCGGACCTTTATGCCAGGAATTGCCCGGTGAATCCAGTACTCAAAGAACAGTACCCAAAACTCGCGGAAAAGGAAAGCACACTCCCCAGGGACCCGCGAGTCACTCTAGCTCAACTTCGATCTGGATACTGTAACAGGTTAAACTCTTACCTATCCAGAATCAACCCCGACATACAAAATGTATGCCCTCCTTGCAATGTGTCCACACATGAAACCAATCATCTCTTCAATTGTAATGTGGAATCAATGCCTCTAACAACCCTCTCACTATGGTCAGGAGTGGACCTTTAACCTATTGTATAGGGCGAAGCACAACAACAACAGCAAAAACACGTAAATAATGCCAGATATTTTTTTGAAAAAAAGTGTTCTACGCAGAAATACGAAGGTGGCTTGTTTACAAACAGTACGGAAACGTGCTATATAGACCAGTAAATTAATAACACGTATTTATACGGACCAGCATATGTATGGAATCATAAACTAATATTCACCATATTTGTACTGATCCGTATAAGACGACATGTGGAAACAGCCAAAGCCATTTTGATATGCTTACTTTGCAGGAAATTCTTCTTCGGTACAGCAGTCAACTCCATCGACAGTTATATATTTGTTGGCTTTTTCAAGGGGCACAACTAAGCACAGTCCCACAATTTGATATTTACGTACCGCCAAATATGCCTATATTAAAAATAGAATAAATTTATATTAATAAATAATTGGAGATATTTAAAAAAAAAATAGTACATACAACAAATGTTTGCGGAATAACGTATGAGGACGAAAATCCCAACTCCTTATCTACAATGGTGAATATATCTGATAAACGTTCGTGTCGTCGCGCATGCGATGCTTCCGTTATACGCAGTATGCGACCATCCGCGCCCCATTCTTGATAAATAGCCACAATATCCTCATCGATCCATCCCTTGAACCGAAGTAAATTTAATGAAGCGTGAAAATCACGGTGTAACACCTCTTCTTCTGGCTCATGTACGCTGTAAACAAGTCCACACTGTTTACACTGACGTGCACCAAAATTTTTTTGGCCGGCGTCAATTTGGTATTGATTGGATCCTCGACCCATAATCCATGTTCGTGGTATGTTTCTTTTGGATTGCTGTTGTAATGGTTTCCATCGATTAGTGTAGAATATAGGAAAAAGTTTATCCTTGGAGTCCTGTTCAGCGCCATGCAATGGCAAAGGAGTTAAAATTATGTGACTATTAATCTGTGTAGACTCAGTTGTTTTATCTACCAATTGCCCATTTTCTAAACTATTGGAAGTATTTAATTTATTGTTATTTTCACAGTGGTTTCTAGAAGCGTCGTTTATGACATCGTGCAACCCAGATGGCATTGAGATGTTTTTGTTATTATTTCTGATGGCAGTTATTATCTCATCTGCTTCCTTGCATCTTTGACTGTGGTTTGCTATAAAAATGTCGAAATTTTCATCTGTACATATATTGTTTGTAATGAGAAAGTCGAGCATTCGATGTTGTTGCGCTTCTACTTTAGGATCGGTGGTATTACATGGTATACGTTGTCGAAAATAGTCTTGTTCGTTTACCAATACAAAAACTTGATCAACAATTCGTGCAGCTTCCTCTTTGTGATTGTCTGGATCTGCTATAAATATTGTGAAATTATCCTCTGTGCACATATTATTATTGATTAGGAAATCCAGTAATATATGCTGTTGTTCTATAACGGAAGGGTCAGTTGTATTATGAGGTAATCGGTTTCGAAATGATGAATAATCTAAATCAGAGCTGAGGTTATTTAAAGTTGGTTCAATTAAATGACTTCCTTTGTTTTCTTCTCTTTTCTCTTCGAAATTATCTGATATTGCGATATCTCCATAAGTCGTGTCGTCCAAATTTTTTAAAATCGTCTCAACAGTAGCTTGTTCATCTGTGATATCGTAAGTAGCTGAAATTAAAAATCAAATTTCTTTTATTTGTATTATAATTTAGGGGTAATGCTTTAAATTTCGAAATCATCGTCATTACAATCTATTGAAGAAATTTTAGAGCGCACTATTTTTTTACTAAAGGAAAAAACATCAACCAAATCCTCGGTAACTTCGCTAACGTAGTTAATACTAACTTGGGTAAAAAATTTTCATAATCTCGTTCTTTTTATAAATTTTAGTAAAGCTTTTGACACTTTGTCACACTCGAAAATGATTGAAGCACTTGAAAATGCGGGAATAAGAGAGAACCTGCAGAAATGGTTCGAAAGTTATCTAGAACTAAGGCAATATAGAGTCAAAATAGATAGAGAATATAGCACAGAGAAATATTTATCTTACGGAGTCCCGCAAGGATCAAAACTAGGACCGCTCTTGTACATAATATATGCCCATAGTATGATAGAGTGTTTGAAAAACTGCGAAGTATACGCATATGCGGATGATACGGCGGTCCTAGTTCCACACAGAACCTTCGACATTGCCATTGAGATAATGCAAAGGAAGCTCAATCAAATAGCTAAGTCTGCTACAATCAACCTCAAGTTTCATAGCTATGAGTGTTTACACGAACAACATAAAAATTACCAGTGCGTAACAATAATAGAATCCGTAGATTCATACAAATACCTTGGAGTAGTCCTTGATAGGCATTTTAGATGCAGCGACCACATCTCCTATCTGCAGATAGAATTACGAAGCGTATCTTATTTTTTAAAGCATTTGAGTTACTGCAACTATGAGGTCCTCCGAAGCGTATATACTGGTTTAATAGAATCGTACATTAGACACGGTATCAGGGTCACGTCGACAGGTTGTAGACAACTTCAAGAAAGTCAAATGTACAACTTAAAAATCCTTGCAAAAAAAAAAAACAAAATAAATATATACGAGGAGCGTATATCGCTTACCAAAGAGCTACAACTCTTAGACGTTAAATATAAGTATATTTAAGTTTACAGTCTTACACGAATTTTAGGATAGAACAGACTATAAAATCACGATTTCTCATTCCCACGCCACACAAATTCGTTCAGAAACCAGGCTAAGAGTGCCAAAATATCTGAACAACTACTTAAAACATACGCTCTCAGTTATTTTACCAGCATTTCTAAACGAACTGCCACTCAATCCCATAATTTAACAGTCGCGTTACCGCTTAGTCTTTTAGATATTTGGATACAATGAATTAAGCTATCACTTTAACCAAGAAAATATGTAATAATTAATCGATCTACCCGCAGACAAGCTCATCAGCTTCGCGGGTTATGAACTTATGATACTTGTTAACCTCTAAGTCTTTGAATAATAAATGAATAATGAATGAATGAATAATAACAATGAATAAAAGTAAAACCACTGGAAGAATTATTCGCTTCCCAAGGCAGCCGGTTCTATGTACCGGAGCGACTCGGGATTTTTCCCGACCAAGGGCTGTCCTTTCAGTGTAACCCAATTTAATTTGTTTAGAGAATTATTGAAATATTTACTATAACTAGGGAAGTTATCTATGTATATTCCACCCGAATAGTGGAAAGTTTGAATAATCATCAATAAAATGTAGGTGACCTAGAATAAATGCTTAACACTATCTTGCAAATGCACCCGTCAATGAATAAGCAGAAGTTACCAAGGAGCCTACTTTTTGAAAGTAAACTTCGTACTTCCCAGATATCCGAAAAGTATTGACGTGGGTGTAGTGGAAGATGGAGAGTGGAGCCGTCCGTAGAAGTCCACGCAAGTCGGGAAAGCTTCTGACCGTCATTCACCAGGGAAGGGCCAGAGCGATTCCTCTGCGTCGGGTTCAAGCACCTCACTACTGCCGGGTGCCTGACGTCAAGTATCCTCGAGGTAGCCAATGAATCCGTTAGGTAATGAGCTAATGTGAGAAGGCGACAACTTGGCTAGGCCACTGCGACATAATCGGTTTAAGGGCTTGCTGGGGATTTCTTCGGTAGCGTCTGACTACCATAAGGTGCGGCTGCCAACAGGCGTCTGCCTTGGAGCGGGATGTGCGTTGGGCTTAGGAACCGCAACATAAAACAAAACACAGGACAAGGCTCGGATAAAAAGACAACCCTTTACTGATGCATGCACTTGGCATCTCCCTTAATGGGATTGGTGCAGATGCCCTGCTGGTTGATGTCCTCGTAAACGACAAAATACGGCAAGAAAAGCATCAACAAACGTAACATTTACTTGAGTGGACAAGAAAATAAGCGCAGTTTCGATGTCTGATTCGTTGTAGGAGAGATCCTTTTCGGGACGGAGCAGAAAGACAATGAGGTCAAAGACGCATTCTATAAACGCTGATCCGAGCGATGCTCCGCTATGATTTATAAGTCATGCTTGGCGAATTTAACGCCAAGGTGGGCAAAGAAGGCTATTTTGGCCACACGGTCGGACTGAGGCTGATCGTCTTCGCCGGCGCAAGAAGTAACATAAGGAAAGCTAGACATCGCAACTCGACTCCCACGCCTGCTTTCTGAGAACACAAGTCAACCCGACTGAATTCAGGAGCATGTAACTAAATTACTTCGTACCAGCGCTGAGGAAAAAATTGGTTACCAACGATTACGGAAAAACAACTGGTGCGATGAAGAATTTCACGTTGCAACTGAAAGAAAATACCTTGCCAACACTGCTACAACAACAACAACAAGAACCTTGCCAACAGACATTTGATTGAAGAGGCGCCGCATCCCAGGACTTAAGAAGCCATCTCCGCAAACATTATGAGGAAATACGTCATCTGAGAACTCAGACGTATGTAGAAGAAAAGAACAAGGGTCCGGCGAACCCCGTTCTTAAAGTCAAATACCATGAACTCGTAGTAGAAGAAAGCAAAGGGATACGCGCGTCACTCTAGCTCAACTTCGCTCTGGATACTGTAATAGGTTAAAAACTTACCTATCCAGAATCAACGACGACATACATAATGTGCATATGTCCTGCTTGTAAAGTGTTTCCACATGACACCAACCATCTCTTCAATTGTAAAGTGGAACCAACGCCTCTAACACCTCTCCATTATGGTCCACCCCTGTTGAAACAGCAAGTTTCCTTGGACTCCCGTTAGAGGACAATTGATGACAATTTGTGATTGGTCGCACCTATTGGATGGGGCGAAGCACTGCTACAACAACAACAAGCGACTCTGGGAGTGTTCGAGAGAAAAGTTCTTCGAAAGATTTATGGATCTCTACGCGTTGGCGATGCTGAGTACCGCAGAAGATTTAATGATGAGCTGTACGAGCTTTACGCAGGCATCAACATAGTCCAGTGAATTAAAACACAGCGGTTACGCTGGCTAGACCATGGTATCTGGCGTAGGTTTATAGGCATGTATGAATGTACATATGTATGTATTTTCATATCATATCAGCTTGACATAGGTATGTACATACATATTTATGCAACATAAATGGTTAATTGTTAATTCTGCAACATAAATGGTATCTATTGAAAAATAATCTTTCGTTAAAAATATTAAACATTTCCTTAAAATTCTTAAACAAAAGTTTTATTTTTTGGTATTTTTGCATGTATCACTACATAGTATAAAACAAAGTCGCTTTTTCTGTCCCTATGTCCCTTTGAATGATTAAACGTGTAAAACTACGCAAGGGATTTTCATGCGCTTTGTTTAATAGATAGAGCGATTGAAGTTTGTAGATTGTATAATAACATCCATTAAATAGTGGAGAAATACTGTTATTTTTGAAATTTCTAATGTGATGTATATATATAAAAGAAAGTGGTATTAGTTACACTATTTATAACTCAGGGACGGATGAACAGATTTGGCTGAAAATTTGTGGAGGGGTAGCTTAGAACCAGGAGACAGACATAGGATACTTTTTATCCCGTTCTGGATAGGGTCTTGAGATCAAAACGTGGACCTGGGTAATCCAGGGATATGTTTGCACAATGTGGGCACCAAATGGAAGCTGTTTATGAATACTTTGATACGGGGTATTTTTCGTGCCCGTGGGTGACTAGGGGCTCGAGATATAGGCCAAAATGTGAACCCGGGTACCCTTAGAATGTGTTTATAGAATATGGATAACAAATGAAAGCTGTTGATGAGTGCTTTAGTACAGGGTAGTATTCATACCTATGGTGACTAAGGTCTCGAGATTGAGGTCAAAACGTAGACCCGGATACCCCTAGAAAGTGTTTATACAAGAAGGATAACAAATGAAAGCTGTTGATGAGTGCTTTAGTACGGGGTAATTTTCATATCTATTTGTGACTAGGGTCTTGAGATATAGGCCAAAACGTGGATCAGGGTAACACTAGGTTGTGTTTTTACATTATGAGTATCAAATTGAAGCTGTCATGTGTGCTTTAGTACAGAGTAATTTATACCGCTGGTGACTAGGGTCTCGAGATATAGGCCAAAACGTGGACCCGGATACCTCTAGAATGTGTGTGTAATATGGATATCAAATGAAAGCTGTTGCTCAGAGCTTTAAAGTAATTTTCATTGTGATATTCGATTTAGTCGCATCAACCTGGCAACTGATAAATATACATGCGAAGCCGAAAAAAAGCATGAACTGATAATACCCACATACATATTTACATACGTCCATCGATTTGCCTGAAATTTGGTATATAAATTTGCCTATATTAGTATATACGATCCTACGGGCTGGGAATGAGATTAGGACTAGGATAGGGACTGAGACTCGGAGTGGGACTGGAACTCGGAATGGGACTGGAACAAAATACATACCACCCTCTGGGACTGACAATAAGGGATGAAGAAGAATGGGAAAAACTTGAGAGAAGAGAAAAGAGGGAAGGATAAGGAGACTGAGAAAGAGATATAGTGAGACGAAAATAGAGATAGATTAAGCGAAAAAGACGGAGGGAGGAGTGAGTAAAATGATTAAGAAGAAGTGAAGAGGGGAGGGCAGAAATAGAGAGAAAAAGCTTATTAAAATGTATGCAGATAGACCAAATTTAGGGCAGAACAACGTCTGACGGGTCTGCTAGTATTGATATAATAGTAACAGCGGAAGTATTAAAAAACAAATACTGTACAAATCCGAACAAATGTGACTAAGCTTTCAAAAAGCGCGCCTAAAAATCATATCCACACCATTAGGAATAAACTACATACAGAGTGTATGTGCCTACATGGTGATCAAAAGGAATATAAACAAAAAGGCAACTCTTATAGACCAATTGTACAGCGAACAACGGGACATTCATATGGCTTAGCAGCTAAAGGCATCTACCTTTGCACTGATATGAATGTTGGATATTCGAGTTCAACGCTCAGCTCCCGAAAAGCTAGCTGATGAAGAAGTGAAATTCAGAAACATGTCCTAGTAACCATCGCCGTTTGTAAACTTACAATTTTTCTCTAATATCAATTACAAAAACCATTGTATAAAGCAATATGAGCAAAGCTCGCTAATTAAATACATATGATCATATTGATATAATAGTAACAGCGGAAGTATTAAAAAACAAATACTGTAAAAATCCGAACAAATGTTACTATGCTTTCAAAAAGCGCGCCTAAAAATTATATCCACACCATTAGGAAAAAACTACATACAGAGTGTATGTGCCTACATGGTGATCAAAAGGAATATAAACAAAAAGGCAACTCTTAGAGACCAATTGTACAGCGAACAACGGGACATTCATATGGCTTAGCAGCTAAAGGCATCTACCTTTGCACTGATATGAATGTTGGAGATTCGAGTTCAACTTCCGAAAAGCTAGCTGATTAAGAAGTGAAATTCAGAAACATGTCCTAGTAACCATCGCCGTTTGTAAACTTACAATTTTTCTCTAATATCAATTACAAAAACCATTGTATAAAGCAATATGAGCAAAGCTCGCTATTTAAATACATGTTACCCGAGTAATTTGACCAAAAACTCCCTAAGTGGTTTGATATTTCTGTCGGGGAATATATTGACTCTTCTTCTGTCGCTAGCACTTTTATTTTGAGTAGAGTATATGTGCCCGTCAGCATTCTTATTCCTGCCCAGACCTTTTGTCCGTCCGACGCTGGGGTTATTCCCTCTGTTAGCTTTTCCAGACTCTATCTTGGCTCCTTTTAATTCTATTTTAACGCATTTTTTTCTTGTAAAAGCTTTTGTGAGGATTTACATCTTTTATAATTGGACCATTTGTGTTCTCTTAGCGCCTCAAGGTGAGGCGTTCAGTAGGGGACTACAGACTTTGGTTTGTTTTTTTGTGTGTATCTGGGGTACCGAAATAAGTGCTGCTGTTAGAATTGTTTTTTCCAGAGCATGGGTTTCGTTATTTATATCAGAGGAATGTGTCTAGGCTTGTATTGGCCCAGCATTGAAATTTCTCCCAGTTGGACTTTTCAATAATGAACTTCGGTATACGGGTGCCTGGGATTGACCCAGGTAATATTTTTGTGACCAGCGGGAGGTGGTTAGCAAATTAGTTTTGGACTCATGCTATCGGAGCATATGAATAAATGCTATCGGAGCATATGAATACGTCAGAGTAAATGTCTGGTGTGTTGTGAAATCGGTCGTGCCATGTCGTCTAGAAAAGCCTGAATAAGTACTTTAGATACATTAACAGCTTCCACATACAAAATATCATGCACAATAGGTCTACACAATCTACACAAAGGTCGCAGGCCTAATAATAATGTCGTCTAGCACTATTAAGCTCTTGGATAGAAGAGAGTCTTCAACTATTTTACCTCTTTGGCTGGTGGTTTCTTTACTCAATGCAATCAGATCTACCACTAACAGGTCTGAGTTTGCACAACCTGTTGCTGAGGAGTGATATAAGTCGAAATGATGGTGAACTTAAAGTTCATGTTTACCTCGATAACAATAGTTGCTGGAGGAGATTGCACATCTATGCGTTTGTGAGGTATATTATTTCTTACTATGAAGGCTCCACGGTTTTGTTGTATGCGAATTGTGTTTTTTGTAACGAAGTTACCAAATGTGTGTTCTTTTATCAGAACGTGTAGTTCGTTCATGTGTAACGACAGCCTGTCTCCATACTGGCTTGAATGAGTGGCAGAGTGTATATGCGTCTATGTGTTCATGTGTTTTGTGTCCAGGTCCGTGCCTTGGCCGCAATGTTGCCATTAAAATAATATTAACATGATAACATTAACATTGACAACATTGTACCTGTAGTGAACACCATGTTGCAACGGAAATTAGATGTTGCGCTTGGCATCATGTGGTTATAATAAGAAAAATTTCACCATGTTGCTAACAACCTAGCAGCCTTGACGAATGATATGTAACTATGTGTTTGTTCTGTTCGGTATTATGTAGGTGGATGTGTATTTCTGAAAGGCTATGAACGTGTGAATGCATCAGTGTAAGCGGTCAAGGTGTAGGTGTTCGTTTTGTGGAGCGGTAAGCGTATGAATGTATGAGTGCATGATTGTATAGATGGAAAATACGGGAAATCCGAAAAGAAAGTTTGGCATGTAATGGTAAAAATTTTCCGTTTTTGGGTAACGTTCCTTACCACGGCGGTGGCTATAAGAAGGGGAAAACTGAGTCAACGGGCCAAAGTCTTGTTTCAACAGTGCCCAGTGCAAGTGAGTAGTGAAAAATCACAAGTGAAGTGCGCGTTTACAACCGTAAAGTACAAAGTGCATAGTCCTTAGTAGTGCGCGAATTAAACCGCTTTGTAAATAAAATTGTGCGCGTCGAAAAGTTTCCGCGGTACGTGCAAAGAGCTGGAATCAGTTGTCAAAAAATTACAAGTTACAAGAGGTAAGATATTATACTCTTTTTTAGGCATGCTTGACGGGAGCTGGGGCTTCAACCTTGCCTATCTCCAGAGCAAGCCAAAAGAAAACTTGCATCGACATATACATCTCTGCATACAAATATATGTATGTAGATGAATATATGACCATGCAGACAAGAAATCCGTGGGCAATTATGTATATGCACATAGATACACATTTGCTTTTGAATTTCTAAATAGATTTTCTTTTGTATTTAATTTCAGCGCACAATTGATTTTCCTTTGGGAAAGACCCACTGGGCACGTATATGGGCGGCGTACCGCCAAAAAGCAAATACATTATACTTGGCGGTCAACACAACAACAACAACTACCACGCACTACACTAAAATTTTAATTTGTTAGCGCACTCCACAACAACAACCACTATAGCATTTTCATATTGGCGATATAGGGCCGCAACAACCACAACAGCATTTTTTTTGTGGCGGCATAACGTCCAGCAACAACTACACCATTTTTGCTATATTGGCGGCGCAACACCAACCACAACCGGTATTTATTTTTTTTCTTGGCGACATACCGCCCAACAATACTACAACAACGTTTTTATATTGGCGGCATAACGCTCAACAGCAACTACACCATATGGCATATTGGCGGCAGTCCGGCCAACAACAATTATCACGCATCCAAAAGCATAACATCACATTGTCATTTTTACCGGCGTGCACCACACCATCAACAAAAACAACAAATTATTCATATTGGCGACATACCGCCCAACAACAGAATCACCTACAAGGACTTGGAATTTACACATAACATCTTTCACTGGCGGAGGTGAGCCGCAACAACAACAGCCACTACACCATACACAACAAAGGAGGAGCTTTTCAAACAACACATTAGGTTATATGTTGAAATTTGTATGTTTGGGATATATTATTAAGTTTATTGAAATATTGGTATAAGGGTCATAATTTTTACAGAGAACGGGCAAAAAGGGGGCATTATATCTCCGGGGCCAAGCATTTTCCTTTTGCCTCCATAATTTTTTTTTCGTTTCGCCTCGTCATTTCTTTAATTTTTCCACTTCAGTTTGACATTTAAATCTTTCGTGTATTTTCATATCTCCGTCTTCTATCATATACACATTTTTCTTTTACACATGGTTTTTGCTACCTCTGGTAGCACCAAATTGGAACTTTAAAATTTTTGCCATTTTATATATATTTTTTTTTAGATATTTTTGTTTTACACTTACTCTTTAGGGTTATTGGCAATATCATTCCCAATATAACTTCTTTTAACCTCAGAAACCCGAGATTAGTAATTTTAGCGTGCCTTCCGCACCAAAGGCTTTTTTTTTGGGTAGAAGACACATTTTTTTTTTGTATCTCGCACTTGATGTTCACGCTGGTAGATTTGATACTACTAAAGCACTCAGTACTAAAAGATTGCTAGCGAGTGATCTTGGCTGAGTGAGTACGGGTGGCCAACGTGGGCGTGGCCTGTAGAATTGTATGCATGATAGGAGTATCTCTTTTCAGCGTTTTCAGCAAAGCTACTCAACTGCAGCGGCGCCGTTGGATAAGGAGAGTAACTTGGTGAGTGTTTTGAGTGAAATATAAAAATTTATCAATATACACCTGTTTAGTTGTATGTACATGTGTTAGCACAGATTCCTGCTCTTGCAAAAATAGAACAGGAATTAGCAAATCAGAAAAATAAAAACAGATTGCAACGAACATATGTGCATGCATGAAAAACGTCACAAACGTACATTTGCAATTACATACATACCATTTGTTTTCATATACACATAAATCCCTTTCCTTTGATGACCTACTTTTGCTGTATACATAATTGATCTTATGTTTACTTGAGCGGTTGCGGTAGATCAGGGATTAGGGTACTTGAATGTTATTTTTTTTTCGCCCTCTTATTTTATTTTATTTGAATTTGTATATATAGAATTTAGAATTAGCTCCTATTAATAATATCGCATTAGGGTGGCCCTAAAAGTTAAAATTTTTTTTGTTTGAGGCCAGACACTGGGTCTATTAGTCGTAGGTATTTTTTTTATAGAATAGAATTTGGAATGTATCTACTGGTTCTTGCACTCTTATGAATTTTTTATGTTCACCAGTAATAAAATTTAGCATTAAGTTTGAGCAATTTTTCTATTGTTACTTTGAGTAAACTTTTGAAACCCTTGAAAATTATTTTGTAGTAAATTTTGATTATAAAGTTTTGTTGAAATTATTGAACTGGTAGTAGGGTATTAGTTGGTAATTTGGAAACCAAAAATTTTGTAAATAAATCATAAGAATTATGTTTGGATGAAATTTTAATATTTTTAATAATGCAGGGCTAAGTCGAATTTTGGTGTTGGTGCTGCGCTTGTGCGTGGCAAGGTAAGGTGAAGGTGAGTGGTAGAGAAAAATGACCAATTGACAGACGGACAGACTAGTGTCAGGTTTGGGGGCACTGTAAGGTAAATAGGAGTCAGCACAGTGCCCACGGTGCAGTGCAAGTTGCACTGCAGAGGGAGGGTAGACTCCACCTGACAGGACAGGCCTCCATCTTTTTCCCCTCTTAACTCTGCCCCTCACGTTTATTTCTATCTTTTTCAGCTTTTCTCTCCTTTCTATACACATGCAGGTATGAACCCTCTTTTTGTTCATGTGGCTGCGGGTGAGGTCGGTGGTGCAATACCCCGCCCAAGACGACGAGCTAGCCTGGGCCCGCAAGCATACCTGCTTGCCGCCGCTCCTCACCACCCAAACAGTCAGCCACGTAACAATGGCGCCCAACGCCAATAGCCCGATCACCTTTTTCACTCTTCCATTTCCCTTTTTATCAATTTTAAATTTGTATTTTGTTTTGCAGTTTTTTTTCTCGATCCCGATTAATCCTTCAAGTTCCGCTTACATTTTTTTTTTTAGTTTCCAAAATTTTCTATCAGTTTTTAGCGTTGGTATTACGAACGTTAATAGCTCGACCAATTTTTCATTTACACGTTGATTAATGATCTCTTCTTTTAAATTTCCCATTTTTACTTTAATTAATTATTTCCTATTTGTCATTTTTGAAATTCTTAATTTTTTCCCAACCTTTCCTTTCTTAGATTTTCCATTTTTTTTCTTTTACCCTTCCAAACCCAATCCTTATTTCCGTCTTTTGACAGGACAGGGACAGTCATGATGGCAACGCCGGTTGGGTTCACCTGATCGACAAGTGTCATCATGACCAGAGGATAGGGATTAGCTGAGTGCCCATGTCAGGGTTCCTTTGTTGAACTTTAACAGCTCGACAAAGTGGTAACTGGTATGGCACTTAGCTAGCGACGGACTTAGGTAGGAGATCGTGGCGAGCTGTTCAAGCTACCTTACCGGGAGTCCAGCACTGCCGGTAAGTGAGGTTTACAGTCGTCGCCACGATATTTAGGAGTAGGAGGTGTGGCATCCACGCTTAGGAACAAGTTCTTGAACGTGAAGTGCCACACTTCCACGGACAGCACGAAAACTGACTACACAGGATATAGATACGAACGAACACACTGCCTTCACCGAACCTTCGCCAAGGCAGCACCGCACACACCAATACACACTCAATTTCAGTAGTGACTTTTTTTTACTGGCTAATTTCCAATTTAGTCTTTTTATATTTTCTTATTGGAATTATTTCCAAACAAATTTGTTCAAACTGCGTTATAAAATTTTTGGTTTCTGCTATTATATCGTTCTTAGGGTTGTTTCATATTGCTTTCCATTTTTAGTTTTAGGGACCTGAAAAAAAAAAAAAATTTTTTTTACACATACATATGTATATTGAAAGTCGTATACATTTTGTAGGTGTTTAGCATATTCCATAAATTACAGAGTATCTTGGAATTTTTTTGTAATAATTAGAACTAAGTTTTTATTTTTCTATTTTTATTTTTGAGCTTGGGTTTTGGGTGAACTTTATTAATTCCTTTCTAGGCGTTTAAGATATACAATTTCAGTTTGTTTTGTCATATCCACACCATTACTTGAATTACCATACACATATATATATACACACAAACATATTACCTATTAATTGATTGAATTTTTATATACCTACATTGTAATTTTTATATCTATTAGTTAATATCCATTATTTATATATATTTTTTATTGGGTTTTGGGTGAATTTGAACCTGTTATCTTATAGTGTTTACGCTTTTATTATTTAGATCTGCAAATACAAACAGTTTGCTTTTATTGGAATATTTTCTTTGCATCTTATCTTTTTTTTTTTCCTTTTTCGCATAATTTGTTTGTCTTTTTGTTTTTTCCCATTTGAGTTGAACGTCGGTGGGTACTCGCAGTTTGGGATATCGTGCCCGTTGATACATTAGGGCGTCCGGAGCAAAATTTTTATTCCATTCGTTTTTATTTTTCCAATTTTACTTGGGTTTACTTTTGTTTCTGGGTTTCCTTCAGACAGTGAATGTCTGACAAGGACGAGGAGGCCGAGAATCGTGTTGCAGGGGGATTAGGTATACTGAGCACTGCTAGACCAGTCACTAGGAGCGTTACGAGGGCCGCACTAGAAAACCAGATCGCTGGTTCGGTGTTCAATCAAATCGACACTGGTATTCCCAGGGCCGTCGACTTTGTGCCCCCAGACTATTTCAATAGGTGCGCGTCGCGGATTTTCGGATCGTTTGGCCCTGAACGTCCGCTGGGGGTGTCTTTCGTGAACGGGGTGTCGTTCAACGACTCGGAAAATAGTTTAAATTTCTCGCAGAAAATCGATTTGGTGTGCCAAATGTCCGACAGCGAGAACGTGGGTGCACAGGGGGGCGATGTTCATTCGCGAAACGCACCAGCAGTAGTTCACGGTGGCCTAAATGCTCCTCGCACCGACGCCAGTGATCACGCAACCAATGTTGAACAGCTGAGCCGCATGATGGCGATGATGGCGCAACAACAAGATTTGGTGGTGCAAATGGCGGGTGAAGTGCGGAGCATCAAGACCAACGTCGATCATCTTGGTGGTCGCGTGGCAGAGATGGAGGCATCCAGTCACGCGGTGGGACATCGGTCCGCTGTGGCATCCACGCCCGAGCCTCAGAACCGTAGGGGGGAGCCTGCTACCCGCAATGGTATTCCGAGTGGCAGTCGGTTGACTGAGCGAGATGGTAGTGACCCTCCAAGGTGGAAAAAGTTAGATTTAGAAAAGTGGCACATCAAATTTGATGGGACCGATAAGAGTATAAGCGTCGAAAGCTTCATCTTTCGTGTTGAACGCATGCGGGAGCAACACAATATTTCCTACTTTCAGCTTTTCACAGACTTTCAGTCTGGTTTCCGGCGGTGCCTTGAAGTGGTATTGGCAGGTCCTAGAGGACCATGCAGATGAGCCCGATTTCGGCTATTTCGAGCTGAAGGCCGAGATGCTAAGCCACTTCAAGTCTGCTGAGTCCGACTATGAAATAATCCGTGAAATAATGGAACGGAAACAGCAGCTTTCGACGACTTTTATAGCGAAGTCCACAACTTGACGTTCCGTTTGCGGAAGAGGATCCCTGAGAGGGAGTTGGTTGGCATCATCAGGGGCAACCTCAAACCGTATCTGGCCAACTTGACCTTCGCCATAAAAATGGACTCGTTGGCGGAGCTCAAGTCGGAATGCAAGAGAGCCGAAAAACTAATTAAAGAGAATAAGAGTAGGACTAGGGTAGTTAACGAGGTAGATTTTGAGCAGTCAAGGTTAGGAGAGGCAACAAAAGTCGAAGCCTTTGATAGGAAACCCCAACACCAATCCCAATCCTTACCCCAACACCAAACCGCAGCCAATCCCAATAGTGTTCGTCCTTCTGTTAGTCCTTCCATGTCCAACTGTACCGTCAATTCATTTTGTGCATCACCCTTCCACTTGATGTTGTGTTTTTCGTGCGGTATGCCGGTAGATCACTTTGTGAAAAACCCGGCAGAAGCACAAAAACCAAATAACTGTTCGTCCTCGTTCCACAATATGGTCTGTTTTGCATGTGGTAGTGATTCGTCCTTTTGTGTTTTTAAGCCCAAGCAGAGAAACCCGAGGCTGGCGGAGTTGACCGGGGACTCCAGCCAGGAGACAGGCAACCCGGAAACACTCAAGTAAAAATTTTGAGGAGAAGGGATACGGAAAACAGGGAAGAAGTGAATCAACCAAGAATAACACCGGAAAAGAAGGAGATTAAGAGTTTACACGAAAGAAAGCTAGAGTACGAAGAAGCGAGAAAGAGAATATTTTGTGATACAATAAATGCAAGTAGGAAAAACAGAAATTTTACGAAGATAGAGAAAATGAGGGAAAAGAGGAAATATTTTAAAAGGTTGAGGAATAAAATAGTTTCAACAATTGTTACAGTGAAAGGAGATAATAGGTTTTTCGCCAAAACAAATATAGGAGGTCACGAGGTCCTGGCTCTCTTGGACTCAGGGGCGAGTGCCAGCTGCTTAGGCAAAGACTCAGCTGCACTCCTTCGGGGAAAGGAAGCCTTGATTGTGCCAATCAGGGGCCAACATATCCGGACCGCGAACGGGGAGGAAACCGCCGTGGTAGGGGTCATAAAGTTACCAGTCGTGTGGGATAATACGACCAGGGAATTAGAATTTTTGATAGTTCCTGATCTGCAACAGGAAGTATATTTTGGGATAGATTTTTGGCAGGCCTTTGGTATGAGTGTTGTGAGTAAGGGTGTGAGTGGTAGTGTGAATGGTGCCAGTGTGGCGGAGCTCGTGCCTGCCGAGGGTGACTTGTCTTTTGACGCTGTGCAGCACGTTTTATCGCCGGAGCAAGATGATATGTTGGAGCGCGTGAAGACCCAATTCCCGTCCTTCGCGGTACTGGGGTTAGGCCGGACAGACAAAGAGGAACACGTCATCGAGGTGGTGGACGAGAATCTGCCGGTCAAGCAACGCCATTATCCAATTTCGCCGGCCATACAAAAACTCATATACGCAGAGTTAGATCGAATGTTGGACATGGGAGTGATCGAGGAGTCCAACAGTAGTTGGAATTCCCCCGTATCACTGGTCATTAAAGGAACGAAGAACCGGCTGTGCCTAGATGCTCGCAGAGTGAATGAAAGAACTATAAAGGACGCATATCCCTTACCACATATTGATGGAATTTTGAGCCGCCTACAAAACACGAGATATATCTCTGCAATTGATCTCAAGGACGCTTTCTGGCAGATTCCCCTCGAGAGAAAATCACGTGAGAAGACTGCCTTCACTGTCCCTGGCCGACCCCTTTACCAATTCACCGTCATGCCTTTCGGGTTGTGCAATGCAGCACAACGAATGTGTCGTCTCATGGACAAGGTCATTCCGGCCGCTTTACGTGAATGTGTTTTTGTTTATCTTGACGATTTGTTAGGTTGTTCTGTAGATTTCGAGTCCCATATGTGTTTATTGGAAAAGGTCGCTCGGTGTCTTCGCGAGGCTAAGTTAACAATTAATGTCGAAAAGAGCAAGTTCTGTTTTAAAGAAGTTCGCTATTTAGGATACGTAGTCGGGGATGGTTGTATTAGGACAGACGCCAATAAAGTGGTGGCTGTGAGGGACTTTCCAGTTCCGAAAACCCCGAAGCAACTACGACGGTTCCTGGGTATGTCGGGCTGGTACCGACGTTTCATACAGGACTATGCGACTATTGCAGCCCCGCTGCACGACTGCCTCAAGAAAGACAAAATCAAAAAGTTTGCAATGACGGAAGAAGCAATAAAATCATTTTAAATTTTAAAGCAGAGTTTGGTTTCTGCACCGGTGCTCACACATCCTGACTTTAAGCGTCGTTTCTATATTCAATGTGATGCATCAACGGACGGAGTGGGAGGGGTTTTGTTTCAACTGGACGATGACCAGAACGAAAGACCGATTGCCTACGTTTCGGCAAAACTTAATAAGGCGCAGAAAAACTATAGCATTACTGAACTTGAATGCTACGCCGCGATCGTGAGTGTGAAAAGATTCCGACCTTATGTGGAAGGAACCCCGTTCACCATCATAACTGATCATGCCAGCCTCAAATGGCTCATGAATCAGAAAGATCTTTCTGGGAGGTTGGCAAGGTGGAGTTTGAAACTCCAGGGTTATGATTTCGATATCCAACATCGAAAAGGTGCGCAAAACGTGGTTCCCGACACACTCTCACGAATGCACATGGACGAAATACTGACGAACGACAGAGCCATAGACGTGTGTCTCGAGTCACCATGCTTCGAGTCAGAGGAGTATACGGAGTTAAAAAAGACGGTGACCGAGAACAAAGATAAGTTGCCAGACTTATGCATATCGGACGGTTACGTTTATAAACGGACGCAATTCGACAGGGGGGATGATCTTCTAGCGGACCAGACCTGGAAGCTCTGGGTTCCGTCGGAACTGCGACCGGGGCTGGTAGAGTCGTCTCATAGCTCACCTTCCGCTGGTCATGGTGGCATCCACAAGACACTGTCACGACTACGTCAAAAATACTACTGGCCAGGAATGGTCACTGACGTATGCGCCCATGTAAAAGACTGCGAAACCTGCAAAACTAACAAAACTCAAAACGTGTTTAAACAACCCATGATGGGAAAGCAAAAGCTCACAGAGCGACCTTTCCAACGTTTATTCATTGATTTTATGGGTCCTTATCCTCGTTCTAGTGATGGTAACGTGTATGTCTTTGTTTGTCTAGATCACTTTACTAAGTTTGTGTTCTTAAAACCTATGAGAAGGGCCACTTCAGCTGAGGTTATACAATTTCTAGAGAAAGAAGTCTTTCACGTGTTTGGTGTGCCCGAATATGTCCATTCGGACAACGGCAAACAATTCGTCTCGGAAATATTCAAAGAGTTTTTGGAGAAATACGGCACGACACACGTGAGAACTGCATTTTATTCACCTCAGGGTAACGCTGCGGAAAGAGTAAACCGATCTGTGCTGCAGATAATTAGGTCCTTCATAAATGGCAACCAAAAGAACTGGGACAAATGCGTCAGCGATGCCGCATTTGCACTACGCAGCGTTACTCACTCAGCCATCAACATGACACCATACTATGCCACTTTCGGTATGCCTATGATACAGCATGCTGCATCATATGAGCTATATCGGAAGTTGGCGGCGTTGAAGGATGGTGACGTGGAGATAGATACGCCTGGTGATAAGATGCAGCTCATAAGAAAGAGAATTATGAAGGAGCTGAAGCTGGCCCACGATAGAAGTCAAAAGGTCTACGACACCAGGAGTAAGGATATAAAGTTTCAGATTGGACAAGCGGTATATCGCCGCAACTTCAAACAAAGCTCCCAAGTTGATAATTACAACGCTAAATTAGCACCGAAACAAGTAAAGTGTATCGTACTTAATTCTATAGGTAATTCCATGTACGAGCTTGGCGATAGTAGTGGGAAAAAGATCGGCGTATACCACGCTAAAGACATTTTTGCAAAATAGCTTAATATTTTTTGGTAGTGTTAGTACTCTTGTTCTATGTTATTTATTTATTTATCGACGTATTGTATTTATTAATTTATTGACGTATGTGACTATATTATTAAATTATTTTTATTAATTTTTTTTTTTGGCCTTTTTATTTATTTGATTATTTTTGCATTTATTTATTTTTTAATTTTATTTATTTTACCTACTTGACTATTTGATCTGTGATATTTTATTTTATAACATTTTTTGTTCTGCTAACTGTGATATTTTAATTTTTTCTATTTTATTTTATTTTTTTATTTAGTGGTTTTGTTATTTATTTTATCTGTGATACCTTATTTACTATTAGAGATGTATAGTAGTATCTGTGATATAGGTGTAAGTAGTAGCATTAGCCCAGTGATTTAGTTCGTAGTTAAGTAGTGTGAAAAGTTTAAAGGCGTGAAAAAAAATAGGCCCGGCATTGAGTCGTGGGTCGAGGCCACACGTTGGACGCAGGAAATAATACTTAGCAGGCTGCGTTTCGATCCTTTACGCACACGCTCCATAGTGCAGACACCATCGGCGGTTGCGAGCCTGTAACGACAGCCTGTCTCCATACTGGCTTGAATGAGTGGCAGAGTGTATATGCGTCTATGTGTTCATGTGTTTTGTGTCCAGGTCCGTGCCTTGGCCGCAATGTTGCCATTAAAATAATATTAACATGATAACATTAACATTGACAACATTGTACCTGTAGTGAACACAATGTTGCAACGGAAATTAGATGTTGCGCTTGGCATCATGTGGTTATAATAAGAAAAATTTCACCATGTTGCTAACAACCTAGCAGCCTTGACGAATGATATGTAACTATGTGTTTGTTCTGTTCGGTATTATGTAGGTGGATGTGTATTTCTGAAAGGCTATGAACGTGTGAATGCATCAGTGTAAGCGGTCAAGGCACGAACCAAATGTATCTGTGTAGGTGTTCGTTTTGTGGAGCGGTAAGCGTATGAATGTATGAGTGCGTGATTGTATAGATGGAAAATACGGGAAAGCCGAAAAGAAAGTTTGGCATGTAATGGTAAAAATTTTCCGTTTTTGGGTAACGTTCCTTACCACGGCGGTGGCTATAAGAAGGGGAAAACTGAGTCAACGGGCCAAAGTCTTGTTTCAACAGTGCCCAGTGCAAGTGAGTAGTGAAAAATCACAAGTGAAGCTGGGGCTTCAACCTTGCCTATCTCCAGAGCAAGCCAAAAGAAAACTTGCATCGACATATACATCTCTGCATACAAATATATGTATGTAGATGAATATATGACCATGCAGACAAGAAATCCGTGGGCAATTATGTATATGCACATAGATACACATTTGCTTTTGAATTTCTAAATAGATTTTCTTTTGTATTTAATTTCAGCGCACAATTGATTTTCCTTTGGGAAAGACCCACTGGGCACGTATATGGGCGGCGTACCGCCAAAAAGCAAATACATTATACTTGGCGGTCAACACAACAACAACAACTACCACGCACTACACAAAAATTTTAATTTGTTAGCGCACTCCACAACAACAACCACTATAGCATTTTCATATTGGCGATATAGGGCCGCAACAACCACAACAGCATTTTTTTTGTGGCGGCATAACGTTCAGCAACAACTACACCATTTTTGCTATATTGGCGGCGCAACACCAACCACAACCGGTATTTATTTTTTTTCTTGGCGACATACCGCCCAACAATACTACAACAACGTTTTTATATTGGCGGCATAACGCTCAACAGCAACTACACCATATTGCATATTGGCGGCAGTCCGGCCAACAACAATTATCACGCATCCAAAAGCATAACATCACATTGTCATTTTTACCGGCGTGCACCACACCATCAACAAAAACAACAAATTATTCATATTGGCGACATACCGCCCAACAACAGAATCACCTACAAGGACTTGGAATTTACACATAACATCTTTCACTGGCGGAGGTGAGCCGCAACAACAACAGCCACTACACCATACACAACAAAGGAGGAGCTTTTCAAACAACACATTAGGTTATATGTTGAAATTTGTATGTTTGGGATATATTATTAAGTTTATTGAAATATTGGTATAAGGGTCATAATTTTTACAGAGAACGGGCAAAAAGGGGGCATTATATCTCCGGGGCCAAGCATTTTCCTTTTGCCTCCATAATTTTTTTTTCGTTTCGCCTCGTCATTTCTTTAATTTTTCCACTTCAGTTTGACATTTAAATCTTTCGTGTATTTTCATATCTCCGTCTTCTATCATATACACATTTTTCTTTTACACATGGTTTTTGCTACCTCTGGTAGCACCAAATTGGAACTTTAAAATTTTTGCCATTTTATATATATTTTTTTTTAGATATTTTTGTTTTACACTTACTCTTTAGGGTTATTGGCAATATCATTCCCAATATAACTTCTTTTAACCTCAGAAACCCGAGATTAGTAATTTTAGCGTGCCTTCCGCACCAAAGGCTTTTTTTTTGGGTAGAAGACACATTTTTTTTTTTTATCTCGCACTTGATGTTCACGCTGGTAGATTTGATACTACTAAAGCACTCAGTACTAAAAGATTGCTAGCGAGTGATCTTGGCTGAGTGAGTACGGGTGGCCAACGTGGGCGTGGCCTGTAGAATTGTATGCATGATAGGAGTATCTCTTTTCAGCGTTTTCAGCAAAGCTACTCAACTGCAGCGGCGCCGTTGGATAAGGAGAGTAACTTGGTGAGTGTTTTGAGTGAAATATAAAAATTTATCAATATACACCTGTTTAGTTGTATGTACATGTGTTAGCACAGATTCCTGCTCTTGCAAAAATAGAACAGGAATTAGCAAATCAGAAAAATAAAAACAGATTGCAACGAACATATGTGCATGCATGAAAAACGTCACAAACGTACATTTGCAATTACATACATACCATTTGTTTTCATATACACATAAATCCCTTTCCTTTGATGACCTACTTTTGCTGTATACATAATTGATCTTATGTTTACTTGAGCGGTTGCGGTAGATCAGGGATTAGGGTACTTGAATGTTTTTTTTTTTTTTTCGCCCTCTTATTTTATTTTATTTGAATTTGTATATATAGAATTTAGAATTAGCTCCTATTAATAATATCGCATTAGGGTGGCCCTAAAAGTTAAAATTTTTTTTGTTTGAGGCCAGACACTGGGTCTATTAGTCGTAGGTATTTTTTTTTATAGAATTGAATTTGGAATGTATCTACTGGTTCTTGCACTCTTATGAATTTTTTATGTTCACCAGTAATAAAATTTAGCATTAAGTTTGAGCAATTTTTCTATTGTTACTTTGAGTAAACTTTTGAAACCCTTGAAAATTATTTTGTAGTAAATTTTGATTATAGAGTTTTGTTGAAATTATTGAACTGGTAGTAGGGTATTAGTTGGTAATTTGGAAACCAAAAATTTTGTAAATAAATCATAAGAATTATGTTTGGATGAAATTTTAATATTTTTAATAATGCAGGGCTAAGTCGAATTTTGGTGTTGGTGCTGCGCTTGTGCGTGGCAAGGTAAGGTGAAGGTGAGTGGTAGAGAAAAATGACCAATTGACAGACGGACAGACTAGTGTCAGGTTTGGGGGCACTGTAAGGTAAATAGGAGTCAGCACAGTGCCCACGGTGCAGTGCAAGTTGCACTGCAGAGGGAGGGTAGACTCCACCTGACAGGACAGGCCTCCATCTTTTTCCCCTCTTAACTCTGCCCCTCACGTTTATTTCTATCTTTTTCAGCTTTTCTCTCCTTTCTATACACATGCAGGTATGAACCCCCTTTTTGTTCATGTGGCTGCGGGTGAGGTCGGTGGTGCAATACCCCGCCCAAGACGACGAGCTAGCCTGGGCCCGCAAGCATACCTGCTTGCCGCCGCTCCTCACCACCCAAACAGTCAGCCACGTAACACATGTTATTTTATATTCCTTTTATGTGTTATTGTAGAACTTTAAAGGTCATGGTCACAGACAAATCTGTTGTTGCTGTTGTAGCAGTGCTTCGCCCCACCTAATAGTTGCGACCGATCACAAGTTGTCATCAATATTCTCTAACGGGAGTCCAAGGAAACTTGCTGTTTCAACAGGGGTGGACCGTAATAAAAGGGGTGTTAGAGGCGTTGGTTCCACATTACAATTAAAGAGATAGTTGATGTCATGTCGGAACACGTTGCAAGCGGGGCATACATTTTGTATGTCGGGGTTGCTTCTGGATAGGTAAGAGTTTAACCTGTTACAGTATCCAGAACGAAGTTGAGCTGGAGTGACTCCCGTTTCCCTGGGGAGAATGCGTTCCTCTTCCGCAAGTTTTGGGTACTGTTCTTTGAGTACTGGATTCACCGGGCAATTCCTGGCATAAAGGTCCGACGCCTGTTTGTGGAGTTCACCAAGGACCTGCTTATGTTTTTTTGCTTCATACGGCTGAGTTCTCAGGTGCCGTATTTCCTAAAAATGCTTATGGAGATGACTCCTTAAGCCCCTAGGCGGTGTTGGCTCATCAATAAGATGTCTGTTGATGCCCAGGTTTCTGGGTATTCAACAGGAACTGTTTGGTTAGCATCTCGTTTCCCTCCCTGATGGGGAGTATTCTCGCCTCATTTTGTAGATAGTGTTCTGGGGATATAAGAAGACAGCCCGTGGCGGTTCTGAGATCAGTATTTTGGCAGGCCTGTAGCTTCTTCCAGTGGGTAGTTTTTAGGCTTGGCGACCTTATAGGGGACGCGTAGCATGGAATCGGCTGGCCAATTGCTTTGTATGTGGTAATGAGCGTTTCTTTCTCTTTTCCCCAAGTACTGCCAGCAAGGGATTTGCCTGGGCCTGTGGCCATTATTGTGCAGTCATCGACGTAGGAAACGATAGTAACTCCTTCTGGTGGCGAACGTAGCTTAGATATGTAGAAATTAAACAGAAGTGGGGATAGGACACCACCCTGTGGCACCCCTTGTTTAATTCTTCTTGGTTTTGATGTTTAATTTTTAAATAATTTGCAGTCCACCTTTTAAGACATGGGGAAGGGTAGACCCTTCCAGGTCTTGCAGTAACGTGCCAGGTTGACCGTATCAAAAGCTTTTGATAGGTCTAGCGCAACAGTACTGTTCTATGGTGGGTTTTGATTTAAACCGCAATTTATCTGGGTGCTGGTGGCATTTAGTGCGGTGGTGGTGCTATGGAGTTTTCTGAAGCCATGCCGATGACAGGCTAGCTGCAAATTTGCTTTGAAGTAGGGGAGCAAAATGGCTTCAATGGCTCTTGGCTACTGGCGATAGGAGAGATATCGGGCGATATGAGTCTCCTATGTTAGCTGGTTTCCCAGGCTTTAGTAGCGGGACCACCTTGGCCATTTTCCATTTTTCGGGAATGACAAAGGTGGAAAGAGACAGGTTGAAGAAATGTGCTAAATATTTGAAACCCTCTTTCCCTAGGCTTTTAAGCATTGGCATGGCTATGCCGTCTGGCCCACTGCTTTGGATGGTTTAGCATGACCGATGGCATCCTCAAACTCTTTGGCGGTGATGGTAATTGCTGACGCGCTGAATTTATGTTTATGTGCGTGTCTGTTGGCCCTCCGTCTATCTTTGTCGACCGTAGAATGCATTATATATTGTCGGCAGAAAGCGCTCGCGCATTTCTTCGCATCCGACAGCGCTTTGTCGCCAAAGGCGATGGAAACTTTGTCATTGTGCCTAGACGGATTCAATAGGGACTTTACGGTGGACTAAAGTTTACCTACACAGGCAGAGAAGTTACAACCGCTTAGGTGCTCCTCCAATTTCGCCCGCTTGTGTTCATCCACAAGCAATCTGATGCGTTGGTTTATATCCCTTATTTGGGGGTCGCCGGGATCGAGCTGTCCTATAAGGTCACGTTCTCTCGCTAAATTTGCGGCCTCCGCCGGGAAGTGGGGCCGAATTTGTGGAATTCTACCGGCGGGAATGAAACGAGTCGAGGCGGATTCAATGACTTTGTGGAAAGCACGCTCCCCTTGGCGGGCATCAGTCGGGATAGGGAGGGCAGCAAAGCGGTTGTCTGTAAAGGATTTGTATTCGTCCCACTTTCCTTTTTTAAAGTTTATGAAAGTGCGTTTTTCTGTGACGATGAAGGTACGCTCAAGCGAAATAAATATAGGCAGGTGGTCGGATGCCAATGTTACTGTCGGCTGCCAGTTGACGCAGTTTACGAGTTCTGCGCTGACGATTGAAATATCCGGCGAGCTGTGACCGCTTCCTACCATACGTGTGAAGCGTCTCTGTTTATTGTACAGAACGTCGTTTCTTCTATTTGATCCGCCAACATCTCACCCTACTGTCCGCCCGCAAGCTTGAATGACATAGATCGTGATGGGCATTGAAATTGCCTAAGATAATGCGATTGTTGCCAGTAAGGCGCTCATATTAGGGCGGTATCTACTGGGTCAACAGGTGGCAGGAGGGATGTAGATGTTGATGATTTCTAGGTTTGCATCGCCTGACCGGACAGATAAGCCTTGACGTTCTGTTCTACTGTCCCTGCGGCCGATGTCGGGATCAAATATATGATATTGCACAGTGGTGTATGATAAACGCGAGGCCGCCTCCATTTCAGCTCTCGCGATCTTTTCTCTGGACATTATACCCTAACAGGCCTGCAGAGCAGATCTTGCTGTGAGTTTAGTCTCTTGAATCGCAACAATGCGGATGTTGTGCCGCTTCATGAAATCGACTATCTCCGTGATTTTCCCAGTTAATCCATTACAGTTTAACTGCAGAATTCTGAAGTGAATAGGGGGAGACGTCGTCACTCTGGGAGTAAGTGACGGGTGACTACGCCTGGGTTGTGGAAGGCTAGGACGCAACTGCTGTTGTGGCCCTGGGAATGGACGTCCTTGGGTTAGCATTGGGGAGCCCGGTGTATTTTGGGTATGCGGCCTGGCAACATGGCGCAATGAAACCCGTCGGGGGTTGCCGTCGCGGAGACCAGAACATCTAGGAAAGTGGCACCGTCCATGGCGGGAGCTGCGATTTTTTTCCCTTCTCCCATTCCTCGTATTCTAAATAAAAATTCCTTGTGAGTTTTTTCACTACTCCCTTTCCTCGTATTCTGAACAATGTTCTAAAAAGCGGAAACCGGTTATGGGAGAAAAGTAGGTATTATGAATGTGAGGGAGCGGGAGATTTCTCTGCCATTTCATAGGAGTTTTTTCACTAGTTAAATTAAAGGGAATGCATCAAAATAGTTAAAAGAAATTGGCTATTTTAAGAAAGAACACTTATTTGTACAAATTTGTGCTAAAATATGTATTTAAATTCTACCACAATAGTCTCACTGTTAATACAACAACAACAACAACCACATTATTCTTTATTTTATGTCGAAAAATATATCATAAGCAACGGAAGAGCTCTTCGAATATTTGATGCAGCCATCCATAAATTGCACAAGGATTTTTTATGAAGGCTTAAATAGATTTTGGCATATGGCGAAAGGCGAACTCAACTCGACTTGGCCGCCAGAAAATTGCTTTGCAGAATGATTGCAGGCAACTCCGGCGGATTTGTGTTATCCCGCCGGTCTTCTTCTTATGCTCCTCTGTTGATGTTGCTGTGGCACCAATTCATTACTCATTTCAGTGAATACCACATGAAATGCAATAATGTGCATTGTTTATACCTTATTTCTTAATTTAAAACAAATTGGCAGCAATAATTAAACTTTACAATTTTTTAAACAAAATAAGAAATGCGCAACGAAATTTCAATTGACAAAACAGCTAACTTCGAAAATTCGAAATTCCTATTCCCCAATTATTCATCTCCCTAGCAGAAAAGAATTGGAGCAATTTTTCCGCGGGAATAAAAAAAAACCGTGAGAACAAAATTCCGCGAGAATATTTAGAATTGGTCTGTATGTAACCGAATATCGTTACCAGTTCTTTTATCCGCAACTCTGGCCAAAGTGGTAACGCTGTCATCACCGAAAAACTCACCAGTGTCTGTGGAGAAATTTGAAAGGTAGTTTTTTTCGCTTTCACGGTTGCCACTTTGGTCCATTTGGAACAAATTTTCTTCAATTTTTGTCCTTTTTAGACAGTAGCCACGATTGGTACTTTTCTTTTTTTCACTCAGGTAAAAATTCACAATATTGCCCAAAAATTTGCCACACTTTCGTTAGCCCCCATAAAAAATTGCTCAGTCAATAAAATGTACCAGAACAATAACATTTCACCTAGGATATAATTTATGCTAGGCATTAAAAAGAAAAGTGTTGGCAAAGACATTGTCGCTAATTCTTGATGAAATAACCGACTAATCAAAAAAAAATCTTGTTTTATAATAATATTAATAATGGCTATATATTTCGATCGGTTATACAACACTATGTAAAATATATTGTAACGAATTTACTGCAATTCCGCTTATTTCAAATCTTCTACTAAGGTTCGAATCACTAAACTGTTGAATAAATAACTCCAATAGTTAATAATGCAAAATGACCTTTATTAAAGTACTTCACAATAACTAACTCCACTATTTTCAAATAATACTGCTATTGCTCGCTAGATAGCGTCTTAATCGAAACTGACTCTAGCGCCTCTACCTTTGGTGCATTTATACTTTGTAATTTCCTCGTTGCATCTTCTAGGCGCTTCCAGAATTTACTTAGTTACTGCCATATAATTATAACTACAGATGCACGTGTATAGCTTCTCTTATGCGCGCGTATTTGTGAGCGTCACTTCCACAATTACAATTGCATACTTTCGGGAGCATCTCGGATAAGATATATGCATGTGTTTGTGCACTGTTTCTCCCTGCGTGTACGTACATATGTGTAGACATAATTTATTGATTCGTTTGTGTAGATACATAATGATTGATTTATGGATGTGCATGCAAGTCATTGTTTAGCATCGGCTTAGGGATTGCAGTACCCCTTAGTGTTGCTAATATTCGTAACAATATGAAAATAAAAATGGCTTCTCGCCTAGCATAGCTTATAGCGAGCACTCTGCCGTGAGCCTAACACTTTCAAAACTTATACAAAGAAATTTTATGCATGACTTCTCGTTTGGCACGTTGATATTTAAATCTTTCTCACCAGCTCAATGAGTTCAAGGAATTCCAGGACTATTGTGGTGCTAAGCCACGCAACGGAATTGAAAACTAAGTATCTTGGCACAAGAAATATTTTAACTCGAAGACAGAAGGAAGAGATTTGATTTCGGAAGAAATGTTTTGTTTAAAATAATTCCCGTAGGTGCTAGCAGAATCCCTGAGGCCTGGGATCAAAACTCACACTCAATCTAGGCTCTGATATGAAATTTAAACGTTAAGGGAAAAAGTAAGCATCTATATAAATAGCACTAACAAAATTGCCTGGCCACCGTGGTGTGATGGTAGCGTGCTCCGCCTACCACACCGTATGCCCTGGGTTCACACCCTGGAAAAGGCAACATCAAAATTTTAAAAACAAGTTTTTTCAATTAGAAGAAAAATGTTCTAAGCGGGGTCGCGCTTCGGCAGTGTTTGGCAAGCGCTCCGAGTGCCATGAAAAACTCTCAGTGAAAACTCATCTGCCTTGCAGATGCCGTTCGGAGTCGGCATAAAACATGTAGGTTTCGTCCGGCCAATTTGTAGGGAAAACAAGAGGAGCACGTCGCAAATTGGAAGAGAAGCTCGGCCTTAGATCTCTTCGGAGTTTATCGCGCCTTACATTTATTTACTTTATTAACAAAATTGCCTAGCTTCATTTATGATTTACTGAGTTTTCCACATACATAGTTCGGCAACACCAGAACGCAAATTTTGAACCATTTCTTACTAAAACCTAACTGCACTATACATTTTATTTCATGGCAATCAACAACATAATAATAGAACCAAGAGCTTTGTTGTTGTTGTTCACAACGCTTGGTTGGTGAAAGACATAGACTTATCCTATGTCAAAATATAGTACCATTTTTGATTGCATGCACATATATTTGTTTGTTCAACTAATTAAAGGAAAGTCTTCACTATGTTTAGTTAAATTTTATATGGAAACATCCTAAAATTTTGTATTTTATACTAATAAAATAAAACAAAAATTTGGTCCTTCTTTTTGATGAATTTTGTCCCAAATGAAAACATGGTGTGGCAACCGTGTTCGCTTTACCGAAAATGTCTCACTTTTAGTAACAGGGTAACGAATAAACGTGACGATGTGTATATGCATATTATGCATGATATGTTTCTACATAGGTATATTGTAATTTATTCTGTGAAAGTACGTAATGTAAACATATATGTATAGCAAGAGGCAACACTTTTTAACTATTATCTTTACTTATTTGCGCTTACAATTCTTAATTTTTCAGTTTTGCCGTTTTCTAAACAACAGCTGTTGTGTGGTTATTTCGATCTAACCACCTACTTTTGTGGGTAAAAGGGTGTAGAAGTTGCCACATGATTTCGTTACCGCGGTGAAGGATGTTGTTAGCACACTAGAATTTGGGCGTAAGAGTCTGTTTCCCTGACCTACACAATTGCTGCCGCAAAAGAGGGGGGAGAAAACGGGGGCAGGGGCTGATGCTCGGCATTACTTCCGACTCTACTACGACCATTGTAGGTATGAGTGGGAGCAGCCCTATGAGTTGGTGGCGCCGTGGGTCGCTAACAGCAGCGGGTACTTGTTGTGGCTTGCTGAGCAGCGGGGCTGCTGGATAATAGGTTGGGGGGGGCTAAGGCGCAGACTACGGGTCGTCCTAGGGCGTGAACAGCAAGGAGCCACAAAAGATTTATAGAAGTTACGTGGACGTCTGGTTTTGGGATCTAGCCCAGAACAACCTGTCCGATGCAACCATCCCTTACACGAGACACACTGACAAGAGTATGAACGTCCTAAAAAAAGTCTTTTCCGGCAGATGCAGGAAAACCATTTCTCAGGAGACGGACCCGGATTGGGTTCGATACCTTCCCGGAGCAAGAGAATATGGAGCAGTCCCGCTGCAAGGAGCTGCTGGGAGGATGACAGTTTGTGGGAGGGACGCAACAAATTAAATGGGGTTACACTTAAATGGCAGCCTTTGGTCGGGAAAAATTCCGAGTCGCTCCGGTACATAGAACCGACTGCCTTGGGAAACGAGACAAATCTGTCGTCCAGTTTGTCTCTTAAACTGGCATTTGAATTATGTATGTACGAGATGGGCGATATAAAGTTATTGCCGTTTTGAATTAATTGCTGACTAAGCAGAGTTATCGGCGAATTGATTGTTGCATGTTGTGTTTTGGGTGGGGTTGAGGCTTCTTGGGCTGCTGATACTGTTTTTGCAACAGTTTTAGAGTTGTAGTTGTTTCCTTTGAGGGTTTATCATAAACATAACTTTTGAAACTATTCTTAAAGAGTACAGATCGAATACAACAAAAACAAATATACCTTGTAAAAGGCTGTTCTAATAAGAGATACTAACGACACATTTTATGGAACCGACCATTGTGGGATGTGTCAATTCTTTTATCGCGTTTTTTTTTTCAATTCTAAAGTCAAACTGATAAGTTTCAATCAGCTGATTCACTGTGGGCTTCAATATTTCGCAAATAGAAGCGGATGCCGCAGTTTGCACCATCCCCCTTCTTGTGGACTGGGCAAAGAACACTTTTATACCAGTCGTCAGGCATGCACTCGTCCGAACATATTTTGCAAAGAAACTGATGCATATGCCTTACCGACTCCTCGCTGAGGAGTCACACACGGGACCTCCACAGGCATTCCATCAGGGCACGCGGCTTTGTTGTTTTTTAATCTTGTAATTGCTAATCTGACTTCTTCATAATCGGTGGGGTCAATAATTCCATCATCATCGATTGCGGGCCGGGGTTCATAATCCATATGCTGTACATCACTGTCTTGTTTAAGGAGAGCATAGATGTGTTCCCTCTCTGATCTAAATTTTCCCTGGTCATCAGTTACTTTTTGCTGACGTTATTTCAGCTGGCTAGCAGCTCAAGCTCCGCGCACTCATTTCTTTTTGCCTCTGGTCTTTCCAACTCACGGTATCGTTCACACACTCTTGTTTAGTTCGCTTTTAACGTAGCCCTGATGGCAGTGTTGTCGCTGTTGTAGCAGTGTTTCGCCCCTTCCAATACTTAGGTGCGGCCATCCACAAATTGTCATCAAAATCCTCTAACGGGGCTCCGAGGAAACTTGTAGTATCAAAAGGGGTGGAACAGAGAGAAATTGGAGTCAGAGGCGTTGGTTCCACATTGCAATTGAAAAGATGGTTGGTGTCATATGGGCACACTTTACAAGCAGGACATATGTGCATTATGTATGTCGTCGTTGATTCTGGATAGGTAAGTTTTTTTTTAATTTAATTTAATTTATTTATTATTACGGCTGTTTAGGCCTAAAACTTAAACTACTAAGTACAATTCATTATTATAATCACTTATTTCTATTGAATATGGTGTTGGAATGCCATGTGATTCCGATCAGCATATTTACTATCGTGACAAATGGACGAGTCTGGGAGCCACCCATTTAAGGGAGGTTGGAAAGGACGCGTTTCCAATCCTCCAGTGCGCCCAGCTTAAGGCAACAAAATTTGGAACTTATATTTTTCCATTATATTTGTATTTTAAGCTGTCGGAATGTATTAATCTCCGATCAACACAGCTAAACATGTCTTTGAATGTTGGAAATTGAAAATAACGTGTATCCAATCACCCCTCAACTTTGTTTAGTAAAGACGCTGTCGGAATGCATGAAGATTCCGATCAGCACAGCTCAACATATAATGGCAGGTTGAAAAGGGCATGTTTCCAATCCCCCTCCTCCAACTTTTGTTTGGCCTTATTTTCGTTGCACATCATATAATTTTATTGTTATATTAATGCTGCCGGAATGCGAGTGATTCCGATCAGCAACAGTAAATATCGGCTGATAATACCGAATTCCAGCGAAATTAGTTGTTGGAACTGTCTGGAGTTACAGGTGGCGACCGATTTTCTTTTCCTTAGGGCCGGATGCATTGTATTTTCCTGCTTCCGATATCCAGTATCGGATATATCATGTAAAACATAAAAGGAGAAAAACTTTATCTTATTGGAAGGGTTTTACAATGCTCCAATAAACTTTTTTTTAAAGTGTTGAAGTTATTACTACTTTTTATGTGATTAGGAAGTTCATTGAAATATTTCAGGCCCTTATAAAATATATTTTGCTTGTCCACTTCTGTTTTGAAAAGAGGTAATCTAAAATTATTGTTTTCTCTGATTACGTATGAATGTGCATTATTTGCATATTGTAACGAATTTAGAGCAATTCCTCTTATTTGCAACCTTCTACTAACGTTCGAATCACTAAACTGTTGAATAAATAATTCCACTATTCAATAATGCAAAATAGCCTTTATTAAAGTACTTCACAATAGCACTTCTACTTCTCGACAGATAGCGTGTTTAAATCAAAACTCATTCTGATTCTCAGCTTTACCTCCTTTTATACTCTGTGATTTCCTCGTTCGCATATTTCTAGGCGTTTCTATTTCTAGAATTGACTACTCATTTACCAGCTATAAATTTCTCAGCTATAACTACAGATGCACGATTGTTATAGCTTCTCGCATAGCCCATGCGCGTGTATATGTGAGTGATACTTCCACAGATAATTGCCTACTTTTGGGAGTATCTGAGATATAGATATATGCATGTGTTTGTGTTTTTCTCCCTCCTGCGTGTACGTACATATGTGTAGATATAATGATTGATTCGTTAATATACAACATAGATATAGATACAAGTGACTGCTTGTTTTATTGTTGTTGTGGCTTTATTTGCTTAGTATCAGATTAGTGATGTGAGTGTCACTAATATTCGTCACAATATATAAGCTTTTCGCTGAGGTATGTTGGTAATCTACCGTGCTTGATATTAAATACACATTTCATACTGTGGTAGAATATAAGCTGTTTTATACTCACCAGTTTAGTGCTTCTATAATGTTATTAATGGGAGTATCGTACCTCATGTTTAATATAAATCTCATAGCTTTATTTTTCATAACTTGTAGCTTATCTACCTGAGTTTCATTGGCCATAAAGAATATTTTGGTGCAATATATGAAATGCGGCTCTATGATGGATTTATACACTTTCAGTTTGTATTTTCTACTGATAAATTTGCATGACCTCTTCTTCTTTCTTGCCTATTTTGGCAACTATATAATCAATATGATCATTAAATTTTTAAATGTTATCAATCTGAACCCCTAAGTACTTGAAAGTTTTAACTTCGTTAATGTTTGAGTTCATTATTTTTAGCTAGATATTACAAGATTCCTTGTTCATTGCTCTGGATATGACCATAAAATGGTTTTATTAACATTAAGTTTCAGCTTATTGTTACAAAGCCACCTTATAGGGAGTTCAAATCTTCCTGCATTTTGCTCCTAGCTAATATGATATCAATTTCACTTAATTCGAGCAATGCGTCATCCGTAAACAGCCTTATTTTACTATGTTTTAGCGCCGAAGATATATCATTTATATATATGTTAAATAGGACCGGTGCCAAAACCGATCCTTGTGGCAATCCAATTCCTCTCAATACCTCATCCGAGACAAGCGACCAATGGCTGTTTTTTGTCTTCGGTTAGCTAAAAAGCTCTGAAACCACTGCAGCTCGTTGCCCATAATTCCAATTTTTTCTAATTTTTTAATCATTATATTTGTATATAGTTTCAAATGCTCTCTTTAAGTGGATAAAAGCCGCAAGTATACTTTTCTTTTCATTTAGTTCTTCTTTCCAACTCAATATTACGTAATTTAAAGCCGTTTCACAAGAGGGCCCTTCTCTGAAACCGGATTGTTCTTAAATTAGTATTTTATTTATTTCCAAGTAACTCACGAGCTGATTTTTTACTACTGTTTCTAGAATTTTTTCGATATTCGGCAACGTATTGGTCTAAGATCTTCTGCCTTAATGAATTTTTTACCTTCTTTATTGGTACTATTGTTGATATTTTCCATGCGTCGGGCACTATTCCCTCTAATAATGATTTATTTATGATATCCGCATAGAAATGCGTCATGTGTGACACCGAATCTTTAATTACTCCTTCTGATAGTAAGTTTGTCCCTCCGATTTTATTTTTTAACCTTTTAGCTACCAATATGACATCATAAACCGTAACTTCTTGGAATTTCAGACATGTGCTCACTGTCGCCACTATCAAAAGTTTCGATTTCTCGATTTATATCAACAATACTATCAACAAAGAAGGAATTCAATGATTTAGCTATATCTTCTGGTGTTTCATATGTTATACCATTTACAATGACTGTCAGGATATTGTCTCGCACCTCAGTCAAGTTTACTGCTTGTTTAAGGTGTTACTGCGGTAAGGGAGGAGGTCCTGGACCTCACCCTGGTTAGTAGAGAACTGGAAGGTCGGATATCTGGATGGAGGGTTCTCAACGGGCACTCCTTCTCTGATCACCGATATATTCAGTTCTCAGTGAACGAAGAACGTCCCGGTAAAATATCTTTTAGGAACCCTAAAAGTACTAACTGGGACTTGTATTGTAGGAAGCTGGGAGAGCTACTGCCTGCGGTGCCTATAATTAGTTCGGGCCTGTCCGAATCTGAGATAGACGTTCTGGTGGAAAACTTCACCTCGGCAAGCAATAGCGCCTTTCAGCTGTCCTGCCCATTGAAAACTTACAGGGGGAAGGGCAAGCCGCCCTGGTGGTCGGATTTTCTTGACGACCTAAGAGCGTCCAGTCGGCGGCTCTTCAACAGAGCCAGGAGGAGTAAATTACCCTCGGACTGGGAGCTCTATAAGGTGAGTCTGGGGATTTATAAATATGAAATAAGGATAGCCAAGCGAGATGCATGGCGAAGCTTCTGCGAAAACGTAGAAGGCTGCAATGAATCCGCGAGATTTAGCAAAAAACTTTCTAGGAACCCCGCTCCTCTGGGGTATCTGAGAGATGATGGTGGGGACTGGTCGATGAGTAGCGAGGAGTCCCTAAGGCTTTTACTGGACAATCATTTTCCCGATGTCCCAGTTGCGCAGGGATCTTCGCCTGCATGGTCGGCGGTCGTTGGCCATGCAGAAGTGCCTGCCATTCCAATACGGGAAAGTCAAATAACCTGGGCTATAGGGTCGTTCAAGCCCTATAAGTCTCCGGGCCCGGATGGAATCATTCCTGCGCAGCTTCAAAGGTCTTTGGGGATTCCCTGCCGCTGGTTGGCCATCATATATACTAACTGCCTCAGGCTTAACTATATCCCGAAGTCTTGGCACACGGTTAGGGTTATTTTCATTCCGAAGGCCGGCAGAAGGTCTCATGTATCACCTAAGGATTTCAGGCCAATCAGTCTCTCGTCGTTTCTTCTTAAGACGTTTGAGCGGTTGATTGACCTGTACCTACGGGAAAGAATACCTCGGGGGTTACTGTCGGCTTCACAGCATGCGTACTGCAAGGGCAGATCGACGGAAACGGCTCTCCATTCGATTGTAAAGCAAATAGAGGGGTCCCTAGAACACAAAGAGTATGCTCTGGGTGCCTTTCTAGACATCGAGGAAGCTTTTAATAATGTCTTACCGGGGGCAATCGAAAGAGCTCTGGTGGGTTTGGGAGTCGAGGCGGCTCTGGTTGAATTTATTAGCAAACTTCTATGCGGCAGAATTGTCGCAGCGGAGTGAGGAGGGGCCATAATTAAGAGGAAGGTGTGCAGGGACACGCCACAGGGGGGTGTCCTATCTCCTCTCCTCTGGGTTGTGGTAGTCAACGAGCTTCTTGTGGAGCTGGAAGCCAATGGTTGTCGGGTGGTTGCCTATGCAGATGACCTCGCTATCCTAGTCAGAGGCAAATTTCTGGGCACCCTGCGCGATGTTCTGCAGGGCTACCTGGATACTGTGGCTAGGTGGGCTGAATCATGTGGATTGGCGGTCAACCCGGGAAAAACGGAATTGGTCCTTTTCACAAGGAGATATAAGATGCCCGATTTCAGAACTCCCTCGATTGGAGGGGTACCGTTGGTACTTTCTGATAGGGTTAAATATTTGGGGATTGTTTTGGACAAGAAACTGTCGTGGAGACCCAATGTGGAAGATCGGGCCAGGAAGGCCGCCATTGCCTTGTACTGCTGCAGAGGAGCTATCGGAAAAGATGGGGACTCTCACCAAGAATAGTACACTGGCTTTATGAGATGGTGGTCAAACCGATTCTGCTATATGGGGTGCTGGTCTGGTGGAAAGCACTGGACACGGCGAGCACCTCCAAAATGTTAGTGTCAGTGCAACGCACGGCGCTGATCGGTATCAGTCGCGCTCTCAGAACAACACCTACCTTGGCACTGAACGTCATGCTGAACATATACCCAGTAGATATTGCGGGAAAGGCGGCCGCGGCAAGGTCGTTGGTCAGGCCTCGTGATATGGGATATAGGCTTTCTGACCGCGGACACTCTAGCCTTCTTACCAGTTTCGACTTCATCCCGGACAGAACGGACTACTGTATGCCGATAACTGCTCCCTATACAACCTTCACCCCAGTTATTCCAGAGAGAGAGGATTGGGGAAGAGGAATTATCTGGGGCATGGGACCGGTTAACTTGTTCACGGATGGGTCAAGGCTGGATGGAAAGGTTGGTGGGGGGTCTTTTGTCAAGAGCTAAATTTAAGCCGCAAGCTTAAGTTGGCTGATCACTGCAGTGTATTCCAAGCGGAAATTGCTGCGATTAAGGATGCGGTGGATGGAATGCTATCCAGTGCTACCACGGTTAGGGAATTTAACATCTACTCTGATAGCCAAGCGGCTATCAAGGCCTTGAGCTCAACTACAGTGCGATCGAGGGTGGTCTGGGGGTGCCTGACCTCGCTTGCGATTGCATCGAATTATTTTACAATTAAGATTATCTGGGTCCCGGGCCATAGTGATATCCCGGGTAACTGTCAAGCGGATCTCTTAGCCCGCATCGGTACAACTGAACCGGATGAAGATGGCTGTAGGGATTTCGGGATCCCGCTGGCCACCTGTGGATTGCTCCTCCATAGCTGGGCCTCGAATCAGCTCAGCAAACGTTGGGCGGATACCACGTCTGGCAGGGTAGCAAGATCTTTCTGGCCAAAAGTGGATGGCAGGTCTGCTGAAATAATTGGGTTCACTAAGGCTCACCTATCAATGGTCATTGGGGTTTTGACAGGGCACTATCCCATGGGTATCCATGCGGTACGTCTCAATATACTGGAAACTCCATCCTGCTGCAGCTGTATGGAGGATGATGAGGTGGAATCACCAAATCACTTTATGCTTGATTGTCCAGCTTTTGCCAGAACTAGGCGAAAGTACTTCGGTCGCGACTCACTTGGATCTCCCGAGGATATATCCAAAGTTGAGATCGGTATCATTCGGAGCTTTATTGTTGCTACCCAACGATTCTCTAAGTATCTAGATCTAAGTCACCGTTATTTTTGGTGTATGTGGTATCACAACGGACCTTCGTGCTGTCCAAGTGAGCTATCCTTATCAGGGCAGCTACCACCTAACCTATCCTATCCTAAGGTGTTTCCACATTAATTTGCAATCAGAGGAATTTAAGGCGATGTTTTTCTCCATATACTTAATCTTTTTAATTTTGATTACTTTCTTATCAAACTTCGCAACCGTATTATATTCCGAAAATTCACCAGAGGATCTGGCTTGTGAGTGCAATTGGATTTTTAATTTGTTAATTTCGGTCAGTTCATGATCGTACCACTTATTTCTCAACCTCACTATTCTGTCTTGTTTTGATGTTAATAAACCCATGCAGTGTGATAAGCAGGTATTTATATATTCAACCGAGTCATTGACATGCATCTTTTTTAATACGCTGAAATCATAGTTTCTTAATAAGTAAGCAGAATAATTCTTCCAACACATTATGGGTATCATTCTCCGCAGAGGATTTGATTTACACACTTTGAAATCAAATGAAATGGTTTCGTGATCAGAAATTCTGCGATTTTCAAGATTAGTACCGGGCAGTACATCAGCATTTGCATATAATAGATCTATTCTCGTTTGGGACCTCTCAGCAATCCTTGTATTGAAATTTACCATTGCCTCATCGCGCTACGTGAAAATATCCCATTGAGCTTAGAACTCGTTGCAGTATTAATGTTAATGTTACAATCCCCAATTAACAAGGAGTTTGTACCACACTCCAGTTCCTCAGAAAGTATAGCTTCTAAGTGATTTAAAAATTCGATATCACTAGAGCTTGCCAATCCCCAAGCACACCTATTTGCCATTTAATGTCGAACTTTTTTAATTTAATTATAGCACACCAAACATTTAAATCAATAGGTCTATTATACCTGACTTTGTACTCGATACCTTTTTTAATAGTAAGACAACACCACCTGTGTGTCTGCTATGAGAATCGCAACGAACCATTGTATAATAAGGAATGTTTATTTCCGCATCACTAACTGCCGGTGCTATACATGCTTCTGAACATAGAACGATGTCCGGATCTAACTCTTCTATAATTCTTTCGAGTTTAGCTTTGTTGGCTAGAAAACTAGTTAAAAGCTTTTATGCCCCGATCAGCTAGTTTTGGTGGCTAAAAGCACACGCGTTGTCTTTCCAGCTTAAGTTTCCTTAAATTAACTGGACATTCATGACTCATGATGTTGTGCTCTGTACTAATATCTAAACCTTACCGATTATTGGTATCTATGCAATTACCACATTTATCTAGGGGTACAATCTCTGTACAGTCTTCGACTTTATGTTCCCCGCTGTATTTACTTCACCTCTGTTTAAGTGTACAAGTAGCCGCTATATGGTTAAACCCTACGCATTTATAACATCTTTTTACCGTTTGAGTGTCGTAAACTGGACAGCGGTCCCAACCAATATTGATTTTCTTGCATTTCAACACGTCTTCATAGTATTTGTGTTCAATCTCCTCCCTAGATTTAATAACTCTTACACATTACATTTTAGCATCTCGCAAAAATTCATTTTGGTTGGTGATCTTACCAACAATTTCCTCTTCAGGATGATCAGTACTAATGTTAGTCACCATGATTTTAGGAAAATAATTTTTTCGGTTCAGCTATGTTGTATTTACTTTTATTGGAATCACAGGAGGCACGTATTTCAGAAATGACGTCGCAAGTGTCATCTCAACTGGAAGACCAAAAGACATATATGGCATCTCAATTGGAAGCGCAAGAGGCACGTATATCTAAAAATGTCGGCAGAAATTTTGGAACAGATATCATCAAAACTGGAAGCGCAGGATGCAAAAATGGCTCAATTTCAGGCAGAAGTAGATGATTTAAAAGGTCGTATGGAGCAGTTACAACTAAATCGCCCAGCTGTTTCAGCAAGCAATCCAAAGGTAAAAACACCATCCTTTGACGGTTCTGTTCCTTTCCAGGTGTTTAAGATTCAGTTTGAGAAGACTGCAGGAGTGAACAACTGGAATACTGAAGATAAAGTTGCTGCACTGTTCATGGCATTGAAAGGGCCTGCAGCTGAGATTTTACAAACCATTCCGGAGGGCGAACAGAACTGTTATGAAGCATTGATGGGTGCTCTAGAGAGTCGATACGTAAGTGAGCATAGGAGACAGATATACCAAATGGAGTTACTGAACCGCTTCCAGAGGCCTGGTGAGACATTGCAAGAGTTTGCGTCGGATGTTGAAAGGCTGGCACATTTAGCGAATGCGGACGCACCCGTGGAATACACTGAAAGGGTAAAGATTCAGAGCTTTATAAATGGCATACGGGACGTTGAAACAAAGCGAGCTACATACGCAAACCCAAAGCCAACATTCGCAGAAATGGTGTGACAAGCTCTGATTCAGGAAACAGCGTCGCTTCTGTGTAAGCCAGTTTTCGAAGCACGCCGTGTGGAAGTAGAAAGGCCAGAGTGGGTAGACGCAATATTGGAGGCGCTGAAAGGATCGCAAAAGCGGAGTGAAAAATTTATCAAATGCTTCAATTGCGGGAAGCCCGGTCACATTGCCCGTCATTGCGATCTTGGTCCTGGTAGTTCCAACTTGGGTGGCCGTAAACGCAAAGCTGGAGGAGATGAGCAAGAGCGTGCCAGATGGAAAAATCGAGAGCTAGCTCCAGCTATTGAATGTCCTGTGATATCTGTGTCGCAAATTGGAAGGAAATCAAGCAGTCTTACCGTCAGAGGGAATGTGGATGGCAAGGAGCTTGTACTGACTGTAGATACGGGCGCATCTCATTCCTTGATTCGATCTGATTTAGTCAACAGGAGAGTAAAACCGTTACCTGGAGCAAGGTTGCGTACGGTCACAGGCGAGTATAACCAAGTCCAGGGAGAATTGATATGGGAAGTCCTAATTGGGAAGGTCATGGTTCTACGCAAATACCTTGTGGCGGATGAAGTCATATTGGGAGTGGACTTCTTAGTTGACCATGACATCAGGATCGATATGCCAAGAAAGATTATGCGCTGAGAACAAGGATGTGCCACTTAACTTCAGTTTGGAAGAAGGGTTCAACAGTAATCGAGTGCTGGTGAAAGAGATTCGACAAAAACCGCAAAAGTCAAAGGCAGCAGATCGGGCAAGGGTTGAGGAACGAATGGGCCAAACAAATCAAAACCGAAGGTACCTGCGAGAGAAACTCTGGCATTGACAAAACCTAATGGACGCACAAAACCGAAGCAACGAATTTCCCAGAAAGAATGCGGGGGTAGTTTGAAGCCAGAGCGCACTACTGTTGTGAAACGTGGGAACGATACTGATTATGCGAAGCCAATCCGTCAAGCGCAAGCTCTACGAAGTAGTTCTTTGGCCCAGCAACAGAGTGCGAGGGAACGATCCAGGATAATGAGTAGTAAGATGAAACACAGGTACGACAAGGAAAATAATTCGGAAGGTTTTCGAGAGGGAGATTTGGTACTGCTATACAACCCTCACCGGCGGAAAGGTGTTCCATCCAAATATCGGTGCAGTTGGGAGGGCCCGTGCAGAGTTGTGAAGACGATCAGTGATGTCATCTACCGAATACAAGAAATTGGGAAACCACGAAATAGAAGAGCGGTACATTTGGCGATGCTAGCAGCGTTTAGATCGAGAGATTTGTCTGATCGGGCCGATCAGACTTAGGTGGAGGGCAGTGTGACGATTATGAGTGACACTAAGTGATACTCATCCCTAGTCTGATGCTAAGTAAATGAAGTCACAACAACAATAAAGCAGTCACTTGTATCTACATAAACGAATCAATCATTATGTATACACATATGTAGGTACACGCAGCTGAGAAGCAAGGCACAACTACATGCATAATATCTGAGATACTCCTGAAAGTATGCAATGAGAGAAGCTATAAAATCGTGCAATTTTAGTTACAGCTGAGAAATTTGAGAGCTCATGGACAACTAGTAGATTCTGGAAATAGAAGCGCCTAGAAGATGCGAACGTTGAAATCAGAGAGTATAAAAGGCAGCAAATGTAAAGGCGCTGGAATTCAGTTTGATTTGAGCTATCAATCAGTTTGGTTGTTCAGCAAGCTAGTTGCAAAGTATAAGTGTTATTGTGAAGTACTTTAATAAAGGTCATTTTTCCATTATTCAATATTGGAGTTATTTATTCAACAGTTTGGTGATTCGAACGTTGGCAGAAGATTGCAAATAAGAGTATTTGCAAGTAAATTCGTTACAATATGATTGATTGTAAAACAGCAGATAATCCAACTGAGAGTAAATTATCTTTAAATCAGGAAAAATGTTGTGAAACTAATTTTCCGTATCAACAATTAATAGGACGTCTTATGTATCTAGCTGCGTTGACAAGGCCAGACTTTGCTTACGCAGTAGGATTCCTTAACCAATTTAATCAGTCATTCACAAAAGAGCATTGTACATATGCTAAGAGAACTTTAAGATAGTTAAATCGAACCAAAACTTATGGTATAAAATATGCATATCAAAAAGACTTCAAAATTGAAGGGTTTGTTGACGCCGACTGGGCAAGTAATACTGTAGGCAGGAGATCGTATAGTGGGATATGCTTCACATTGTCCAAAGGTATAATTTCTTGGGAGACGAAGAAACAAAAAACCGTAGCTTTATCAAGTTCTGAAGCCGAATATAAGGCAATATCAGATGTCTACAAAGAGGCTAAGTATTTAAGATATTTACAATATGAAATTACAAAGAATATGTACACGATTAGTTTATACAATGATAATCAGAGCGCACAGAAGCTAGCAGAAAATCCTACACTTCATAAAAGGAGCAAGCACATCGATATTCGATACCATTTCAATCGAGAATGTGTAAACAAATAATAGTTAAAATAAAGTATTTGCCTACAGCTGAAATGCCCGCTGATCTATTCACAAAAGGCTTAGTTATGTAAAATTAAACATTAAAAATTTTTAAGTAAGGTGAGAGTTCAGCAAATCGAAACATTATAAATATATATTGTTTGCTATAGTGGGGGTGTGGAAATATACCCAGCAATACAACCCTGTTACGTCTACACTCACCCCAGCGGGTTAGGGGGTCAGAATACACCCGCGGTAGGTATGCCTGTCACAAGAGGCGACTAAAATACCAGATTCAAGGGGCTGTGTAGCGCAACCCTTCAGGTTGCCAGCGCAATATATAGCTTCTCCAAACCCAATTGCCAACCTCACCTATCCGCGGCGAAACCTGTTTCACTAACAGACGAGGCTCTGGGGAGGGAGGGACGGCCTGAAGGTTTAATGTGGCCATATAAATCGTTCCGGAGATGGTCGGGCTAGCACCTTAATGGTGCTGTCTTACCGAAGCGTACCGGGGGGCAACCTTATCGCTACAACAACAACTAACCCGCTGGGGGGAAAGTCTTGCAGTAACGTGCCAAGGTTGACTGTATCAAAAGCTTTTGATAGCTCTAACGCAACCAATACTGTTCTGTGGGGGTTTTGATTTAAACCACAATTTATCTGGGTGCTAATGGCATTTAGCGCGGTGGTTGTGCTGTGAAGTTTTCTAAAGTCATGCTGATGGCAGGCTAGTTGCAAATTTGCTTTGAAGTAGGGGAGCAAAATGGCTTCAAGCGTCTTGGCTACTGGCGATAGGAGAGATATCGGGCGATATGACTCTCCTATGTCAGCTGGTTTCCCAAGCTTTAGTAGCGGGACCACCTTGGCCATTTTCCATTTTTCGGGGATGACAAAGGTGGACAGAGACAGGTTGAAGACATGTGCTAAATATTTGAAACCCTCTTTTCCTAGGCTTTAAAGCATCGGCATGGCTATTCCGTCTGGGCCCATGCTTTAAATGGTTTAGCTTGACCGATGGCATCCTCAACCTCTTTGGCGGTAATGGTAATTGGGGACGCGCTGGATTTATGTGCGTGTCTGTTGGCCCTCCGTCTAACTTTGTCAACCGTAGAATGCATTATATCGTCGCCCGCTTGCCAGAAGCATGAATGTGCCAAAATGAATATGTTGGGAAATCGAGTTTCAAAGTTTATTGCTCTCTCAAAATTAGAAGAATTAGTTTCTAGTTTAAAAATGTACTCATATAAGTTAACATAACAAACATTTTGGAACCAGAAATTCATTCTCTCACGCTGATACAAAGTATCCAGATACAAATATTGCAATCCTACACACGCAATCGCCAAAAGTGCTGACTGCATGTCTGGATACCAGATATCTTGAATCAAGGCCATATTTTCTGAGCTGCGGCGCAACAACAAATATTCACCAAGCAGTAACGAGACAGCGACGATCAGGGTATTTAAATAAGTATCTTTTCAAATTGTTATTTAGTTCTATTTTTGACATTAAATAAAAATCACACGGCTTCCTGCCGTAGAAAAAATATTTTTTTTTAATAATTTAGTTCGTTCTAAATTAACTTATATTATACTGTAACGAATTTTACTTGACAATACTCACATTTTGCTCCTTTAACTGAGATAATTTTTTTGCTCCCATCCCTTCTATTCTCCGAGATTTAGCATATCGTTAGCTTAATGTGAAAATGTGCTAAGTCAAATTTTACGAATTTTACAGGAGACGAAAAAAATGAATAACTTTTGAAATAACCTTCTTTTTTGAAAACTGTGAATGAGGTAACCTTAATTGCAATGCTTTTGAGTGTAGAAGCTTTGAAAAATATAAATAAAAATCATATATGCCAACCCAGCAGCTATTTTATGACTTAGCACAATTTCCGCACTCATAACAAATTTTTTCTCCTGACTTAGCACTTTTTACACAATATGTTTTCCCATCACTCCTCACCTTTAGTGATTGAAATAAAACACTAAAACTATATATTTCACAAAAAATACTATTTATTTGTCAAACTATTTCTAACGGTTCTCATCTGGACTCTTTTGCTGGATGGTGCGCAGACAATAACTTATATTTAAATTGAAACAAATGCTGAGTTGTGTCTTATTCCAAAACGACAACTGCCACATACTTTATCTACAAACTAAATACTTGTAACTTCTACCTTCGATGGGTTATAAAACAGCAGAAACGTCCGGATTAATTATCTTAATACTTTATTCTTCAGTCAATCAGTTGTGTTCAGAGTTTCCGCTCGGCCAATCTGACATTGTAATCGACCTCGATACAGTATAACTTAATTTCTAACAAATATTAGTCTGGTTATACTGTGAAATATTTTCTTTGAAAACGGCTCACTAATACCTTCAACTCATCAAGTGTTTTGGCCGGTAACAGTAGATGTGCATTTGGCACTCCGTTGCCTATGCCGTCTATTATGAAATCGATGATTTCTGTTTCGCATATGTTTGCCCGTTTTCCTATTGCCTGCATCAATAGAACGTATCAATGTAATGACCCGCTCTTTTTGTCCCACTTGTGTCTTGCCAACATCTTATAAACTTCGTTCCTCTATATCGGCACGTCAAATTTCGTCTTAAGGGCCTTTTTTAACTCGGCATAGCTTAACGCTTTGGTGGTGGTAAGGAAAACTTTGGCTGTTCCCACCAGGCAGCGACGAAAAGCCAGCAATTTAAATCGTTCGTCTACTCCTGACGACTCCATTACTTCTTCGAAATCTTGAAGAAAATGTCCCACCGTCGCTGATATATCATCACCACTGAACTTGGGCATAGCATGCTCTATATCGGCAAAATTCAGTCTACGTTGCTGTTGTACCCCAGTATTAGCTCTTAGCTGGTCGATTTCCTTCATTAATTTTAACATTTCCATGCGTTTTCGTAGCGCCACCAGTTCGTCATCCACACTTATGGTCGTGGCTCTTGCTTCAATTGGGGCAGAGTTTGATGGAGCGGCAGCAAAAACATCGTGAACAGCAGGTGTTGAATTCAATTCAACCAAAACATCGGTAATAAAGGCAGTTGGAACGGCAGTGGCGGCAGTATGAACGGTGGTGACGGCAGTGGCGGCAGAGCAGACGGTAGCGGGGGAAGCAAAAACATCGTGAACGGCAGGTGTTGAATTGAATTCAACCAAAACATCGGTAGTAAAGTCAGTTGGAGCGGCAGTGGCGGCAGTATGAACGGCGGTGACTGCGCTTCCCAAGGCAGTCGGTTCTATGTACCGGAGCGACTCGGGATTTTTCCCGACGAAGGACTGTCATTTCACTGTGACCCCATCTAATTTGTTTCGTCCCTCCCACAAATTGTCATCCTCCCAGCAGCTCCTTGCAGCAGGACTGCTCCATATTATCTTACTCCGGGAAGGCATCGAATCCAATCCGGGTCCGTCTCCTGACCCCGGTCCTGAGAAATGGTTTTGCTGCATCTGCCGGAAAAGAATCTTTTTAGGGCGGTCATACTCTGTTCAGTGTGTCTCGTGCAAGGGATGGTTGCATCGGACAGGTTGTTCTGGGCTTGATCCCAAAACCCGACGTCCACGTAACTTTTATAAATCTTTTGTGGCTCCTTGCTGTTCACGCCAAGGGCGTCCCGTAGTCTACGCCTTAGCGCCCCCCCCCCCCACTACCTTCCAGCAGCCCCGCTGCTCAGCAAGCCACAACAAGTACCCGCTGCTGCTCGCGCCCCTAGGCGCCAACAACTCAAACAGCTGATACCACTCATAACTACTGCCTTCGTAGTAGAGTTGGTAGCAATGCTGAGCATCAGCCCCTGACCCCGTCTTCTCCCCCCTCTTTTCCGGCAGCAATCGTGCAGGTCAGGAAAACAGACTCTTAGTCCCTACCTCCGTTTGCTCCGTCTGCCAGCACAGAATATATAGGTTTGCGACATCCGCCCAATGCAGCTCCTGCCTTGGGTGGTGCCACTTTCCCAGATGTTCTGGTCTCCGCCACGGCAACCCCCCGACGGGTTTCATCGCGCCATGTTGCCAGGTCGCAAACCCCAATCATCCGGGTACCCCAATGCTTGCCCAAGGACGCCCAGTCCCAGGGCCACAACAGCAATTGCGTCCTGGCCTTCCACAACCCAGGCATAGTCACCCGTTTCTTACCCCCAGAGTAGCGACGTCTCCCCTTATGCACTTCAGAATCCTGCAGTTAAACTGTAATGGACTAACTGGGAAGATTACGGAGATAGTCGATTTCATGAAGCGGCACAACATCCGCATTGCTGCGAATCAAGAGACGAAACTCACAGCAAGATCTGCATTGCAGACCTGCTCTGGGTATAACGTCCACAGGAAAGACCGCGAGAGCGGAAATGGAGGCGGTCTCGCGTTTATCATACACCACTCTGTGCAATATTATATATTTGATCCATCGACCGCAGGGACAATGTCTTAGAACGTCAAGGCCTATCTGTCCGGTTAGGCGATGCAAACCTAGAAATCATCAACATCTACATCCCTCCTGCCACCTGTTGCCCCAGTGGATACCGCCCTAATATCAGGGCCTTTCTCACTGGCAACAATCGCATTATCTTACGTGATTTCAATGCCCATCATGATCTATGGCATTCAAACTTGCGGGCGGACAGTAGGGGTGAGATGTTGGCGGATCAAATAGAAGAAACGACGTTCTGCACAATAAACGGAGACGCCCCCACAATCGTGAGCGCAGAACTCGTAAACTGCGTCAACTGGCAGCCGATGGTAACATTGGCATCCGACCACCTGCCCATACTTATTTCGCTTGAGCGTACCGCCGACTTCATCGTCACTGAAAAACGCACTTTCATAAACTTCAAAAAAGGAAAGTGGGAAGAATATAAATCCTTTACAGACAGCCGTTTTGCTGCCCTCCCTATCCCGACTGATGCCCGCCAAGGGGAGCGTGCCTTCCGTAAAGTCATTAAATCCGCCTCGGCACATTTCATTCCCGCCGGGAGAATTCCCGAAATCCGGCCCACTTCCCGGCGGAGGCCGCAAACTTAGCAAGAGAACGTGACCTTATAAGGCAGCTTGATCCAGGCGACCCTCAAATAAGGGATATAAACCAACGCATCAGATTGCTTGTGGATGAACACAAGCGGGCGAAATGGGAGGAGCACCTAAGAGGTTGTAACCTCTCTACCGGTGTGGGTAAACTTTGGTCCACCGTAAAGTCCCTATCGAATCCGACTAAGCACAAAGACAAAGTCTCCATCGCCTTTGGCGACAAAGTGCTGTCGGACGCGAAAAAATGCGCGAGCGCTTTCTGCCGAAAATATATAATGCATCCTACGGTCGACAAAGGTAGACGGAGAGCCAATAGACACGCACATAAACACAAATTCAGCGCGTCACTAATCAGCATCACCGCTAAAGAGGTTGAGGACGCCATTGGTCGTGCTAAACCATCCAAAGCAGTGGGCCAAGACGGCATAGCCATGCCGATGCTTAACAGCCTAGGGAAAGAGGGTTTCAAATATTTGGCGCATGTCTTCAATCTGTCTCTTTCCACCTTTGTCATACCTGAGAAATGGAAAATGGCCAAGGTGGTCCCGCTACTAAAGCCTGGGAAACCAGCTAACATAGGTGAGTCGTATCGTCCGATATCTCTCCTATCGACAGTGGCAAAGACGCTTGAAGCCATTTTCCTCCCTTATTTCCAAGCAAATTTGCAGCTAGCCCCTCATCAGCATGGCTTCAGAAAACTCCACAGCACTACCACCGCGATAAATGCCATTAGCACCCAGATAAATTGCGGTTTAAATCAATACCCCCACCATAGAACAGTACTCGTAGCGCTAGACCTATCAAAAGCTTTCGATACGGTCAACCATGGCTCGTTACTGCAGGACCTGGAAGGGTCTACCCTTCCCCATGTCTTAAAAGGTGGACCGCAAATTATCTGGGTGGTCGGCAGGCATCGGTGCAATTTAGAAACGAAGCATCAAAACCAAGGAGAATTAAACAAGGGGTGCCACAGGGTGGTGTCCTATCCCCACTTTTGTTTAATTTCTACATATCTAAGCTACCTTCACCACCGGAAGGAGTCACAATCGTTTCCTACGCCGATGACTGCACAATAATGGCCACAGGCCCAGGCCCAAAGATCGATGCGCTATGCAGTAAAATAAACGGCTACCTCCCTGATCTCTCCAGTTTTTTCGCCTCGCGAAACCTGGCATTATCACCAACTAAATCTTCCGCGACCTTATCTACAACAAGGACGCCCCAAATGGGACGCCCCTTGTGGAAAAGATAAAGAAACGCTCATGACTACATACAAAGCAATTAGCCAGCCGATTACGTGCTACGCGTCACCCATATGGTCGCCAAGCCTAAAAATCACCCACTGGAAGAAACTACAGGCCTGCCAAAATACTGCTCTCAGAATCGCCACGGGCTGTCTTCTTATGTCCCCAGAACACCATCTGCATAATGAGGCGAGAATACTCCCCATCAGAGAGAGAAATGAGATGCTGAACAAACAGTTCCTGTTGAATACCCAGAAACCTGGGCATCCCAACAGACATCTGATTGATGAACCAGCACCGCCTAGGGGCTTAAGGAGTTATCTCCGTAAGCATTTTGAGGAATTACGGCACCTGAGAACCCAGCCGTATGAAGTGAAAAAACACAAGCAGGTCCTTGGTGAACTCCATAAACAGGCGTCGGACCTTTATGCCGGGAATTGCCCGGTGAATCCAGTGCTTAACGAAAATTATCCAAAACTTGCGGAAGAGGAACGCATACTCCCCAGGGAAACGCGTGTCACTCTTGCTCAACTTCGTTCTGGATACTGTAACAGGTTAAACTCTTACCTATCCAGAATCAACCCCGACATACAAAATGTATGCCCGCTTGCAACGTGTCCCACATGACACCAACCATCTCTTCAATTGTAATGTGGAACCAACGCCTCTAACACTCCTTTCCTTATGGTCCACCCCTGTTGAAACGGCAAGTTTCCTTGGACTCCCGTTAGAGGATATTGATGACAATTTGTGATCGGTCGCGGCTATTAGGTGGGGCGAGCATTTCTACAACAACAACAACGGCAGTGGCGGCAGTATGAACGGCAGTGGCGGCAGTATGAACGGCGGTAACGGCAATGGCGGCAGAGGACTCAATAGAAACGGCAGCGTTTATCTCAATCATTTCTTCCGGAATGTTCTCCAATATATTTGTGTTCGGAGTGGTATTCATCTTATTTGCGGAGCTATTATCTCCCACGCCAACTATATTTTGAAGTAATCTGCGTAACTGTATAATGTTGGCAGTAGGAGGGAAATCCACATTATTTTCAGTTAAAACCTTGACAATGGTCTCGAGCATCCATTTTACAAAATAGTTGTTTATAATAGTGCGCGAGGTTCGTTAACACACCTGAGATGTAACTTCTACCTTCGATGGTTAATAAAACAGCAGAAACGTCCGGATTAATTATCTTAATACTTTATTCTTCAGTCATCAATCCAATAACACTGGTCGACGGCCAAAATTTACCAGAGACGCCGTTATGAAATTCGTATGTAAAACCACCCCCTGATTTCGAAAATCGAGCTCATTTTTGATTCTATGGTACCGTTTTTGAGATATTTGCAATTTACCGTTATTCGAAAAAACCAAAAAGATGGCTCCCTTTAATTACGTATATCTCACGAGCAATTGCAAATAAGTTTACAGAATCGGAAAGACGATAAAATTTGCTATAAATGCATCATACATTGTTTTTTGCTCAACCATATAGTTTTCGAGATATTAGCTCATCATTTCAGATTTTTGTTTTTTTTTTATGAAAAAATATGAAAAAAATTACTTTTTGCGAGGGCAGCTTTCCAAAACCACATTTTTTTTCCAAATATTTTTTATTTACGTAAAGCTCTGTTTATTTAGAAAAAAGATAAGCTATCATCGAAGAAAATCGATGCAAAACTACGTAAGTTATAAGCGATCAAATAAAAATATCCAGGTTGCGCAACTTCAATGTATGTATACATAGATATATTAAAGGTATAAAGTGCAAATGGGATATTATCCGGATAAACGAATAACAGCATAACAATGATAATACTTTTTCTTTAAATAAATCAAATAGTACTTTTAATACTCGAATTGTTTTATAGTAGGTAGAGTGGTTGCATCGAAAGGAAGAGTGGTTGGGTTCGAAAGCTGCTGTAGGCATGTAGTTATAAACATGTATTTCCGTCATTTATGGGTAAGTATGCAGATAGATTTTCAAAATTATAAGACACAGAAAATTTTTAAAGCCTACATCTAAAGCAGGTAGTATTTTCTTTTCCCGGCTTCGTATAAAAAGAAACCTTTCTGTCTAGGTAAGTTTTGATTTTTTAAATTTTATTCTTGTTCCGAGTATAAATATGAGTTAATGCGCCTTGAAACTTCATAACATCTGCAAGGCTCGCCGGAGATAGTTCAGTTCATAAGTCAAATTTCAAAACCGTGATTTAGTAAAAAAATAAAATGAGTAAAAGGACGCGAGAATTTGAGTGTAATAACGATCCAGATATGTTCTGTTTCATGTGTGGCCAATATACTGTCACGGATATTACCACCCCTAAGTTATCCCATCACTAAGGCGATGCTAAGGCCATGCCAAGCAGTATTTACGTTAATAATCAAATCAAGTATACACATATATAAGGCAGCCCAGAGAGATGTCACACACAGATGCATTTACTTATACGGCTATGTGCGCGCGAGAGACTGTAAACTACAAACATTCACATCAATAATTCAATCTTTATGTGTTTACATAAACGAATAAATAATTGCGTCTACACATATGTACGTATACGAGCAGCGGAGCGGCAATGCACAAACACATGCATATATCTAATCTCAGTGGTCACAAGAGAGGGCAATAATTTGTGCACGTAGTTGTGGCTGGCGATTTTGTAGCCGAAACAACTAGTAACTTCTGGAAATCGAAGAGCCTAGAAGTATGCAGCGTAAACTATAAAAGCGGTGCAGGCGAGTAAGAAGTAATTCAGTTTGATTTGAGTTGTCAAACAGTTTGATTAACACGATATCTAGCGAGCAATAGCAGTATTATTTTGAATAGTGGAGTTTCATTTGAGCTATCAGTTTGGTTATTAAGCTATTCGTTGCACAGTTTGAGTGTTATTATTGTGAAGCATTTTAATAAAGGCCATTTTTTGCATTATTCAATATTGGAGTTATTTATTCAACAGTTTAGCGATACGAACCTAGCAAAAGGGGCAAATAAGAGGATTTGCAGCAAATTCGTTACAATTGGTGTCAGAAGAGGAATTGTTGAATAAATTCCGGAGGACAACAAGGACATGGCAAAGTTCAGTGAATTGAAGATCCAGCAACTAAAGAAGGAGTTGGAGAGCCGTGGATTGAATACAAGCGGCGTTAAACTTGAACTTCAGGCACGGCTACGAGAGGCAATGGAAGCGGAAGGAATTGATGTGGAAGAGTATGACTTTCATCTTGATGGTACCGTTTTTGAGATATTTGCAATTTACCGTTATTCGAAAAAACCAAAAAGATGGCTCCCTTTAATTACGTATATCTCACGAACGGGTCAAGCAATTGCAAATAAGTTTACAGAATCGGAAAGACGATAAAATTTGCTATAAATGCATCATACATTGTTTTTTGCTCAACCATATAGTTTTCGAGATATTAGCTCATCATTTCAGATTTTTGTTTTTTTTTTATGAAAAAATATGAAAAAAATTACTTTTTGTGAGGGCAGCTTTCCAAAACCACATTTTTTTTCCAAATATTTTTTATTTACGTAAAGCTCTGTTTATTTAGAAAAAAGATAAGCTATCATCGAAGAAAATCGATGCAAAACTACGTAAGTTATAAGCGATCAAATAAAAATATCCAGGTTGCGCAACTTCAATGTATGTATACATAGATATATTAAAGGTATAAAGTGCAAATGGGATATTATCCGGATAAACGAATAACAGCATAACAATGATAATACTTTTTCTTTAAATAAATCAAATAGTACTTTTAATACTCGAATTGTTTTATAGTAGGTAGAGTGGTTGCATCGAAAGGAAGAGTGGTTGGGTTCGAAAGCTGCTGTAGGCATGTAGTTATAAACATGTATTTCCGTCATTTATGGGTAAGTATGCAGATAGATTTTCAAAATTATAAGACACAGAAAATTTTTAAAGCCTACATCTAAAGCAGGTAGTATTTTCTTTTCCCGGCTTCGTATAAAAAGAAACCTTTCTGTCTAGGTAAGTTTTGATTTTTTAAATTTTATTCTTGTTCCGAGTATAAATATGAGTTAATGCGCCTTGAAACTTCATAACATCTGCAAGGCTCGCCGGAGATAGTTCAGTTCATAAGTCAAATTTCAAAACCGTGATTTAGTAAAAAAATAAAATGAGTAAAAGGACGCGAGAATTTGAGTGTAATAACGATCCAGATATGTTCTGTTTCATGTGTGGCCAATATACTGTCACGGATATTACCACCCCTAAGTTATCCCATCACTAAGGCGATGCTAAGGCCATGCCAAGCAGTATTTACGTTAATAATCAAATCAAGTATACACATATATAAGGCAGCCCAGAGAGATGTCACACACAGATGCATTTACTTATACGGCTATGTGCGCGCGAGAGACTGTAAACTACAAACATTCACATCAATAATTCAATCTTTATGTGTTTACATAAACGAATAAATAATTGCGTCTACACATATGTACGTATACGAGCAGCGGAGCGGCAATGCACAAACACATGCATATATCTAATCTCAGTGGTCACAAGAGAGGGCAATAATTTGTGCACGTAGTTGTGGCTGGCGATTTTGTAGCCGAAACAACTAGTAACTTCTGGAAATCGAAGAGCCTAGAAGTATGCAGCGTAAACTATAAAAGCGGTGCAGGCGAGTAAGAAGTAATTCAGTTTGATTTGAGTTGTCAAACAGTTTGATTAACACGATATCTAGCGAGCAATAGCAGTATTATTTTGAATAGTGGAGTTTCATTTGAGCTATCAGTTTGGTTATTAAGCTATTCGTTGCACAGTTTGAGTGTTATTATTGTGAAGCATTTTAATAAAGGCCATTTTTTGCATTATTCAATATTGGAGTTATTTATTCAACAGTTTAGCGATACGAACCTAGCAAAAGGGGCAAATAAGAGGATTTGCAGCAAATTCGTTACAATTGGTGTCAGAAGAGGAATTGTTGAATAAATTCCGGAGGACAACAAGGACATGGCAAAGTTCAGTGAATTGAAGATCCAGCAACTAAAGAAGGAGTTGGAGAGCCGTGGATTGAATACAAGCGGCGTTAAACTTGAACTTCAGGCACGGCTACGAGAGGCAATGGAAGCGGAAGGAATTGATGTGGAAGAGTATGACTTTCATCTTGATGGCGAGGAAGTAACAAAAATTGAAGAGAAAAACGAAACATCGCAGACAGTTACGAGCACAGACTTGAACATGATTTTGGCTGCAATATCTGCTCAAACATCGACAGTGGCTTCTCAACTGGAATCGCAAAAGACAGATATAACACCTCAACTGGCATCTCAACTGGAAGAACAAAAGATAAATATGGCATCTCAACTAGAATCCCAGGAGAACCGTATAACATCCAAGATGGAAGAACAGAAGACACGTATTGCAGAAATGTCGTCAGAAATAACATCGAAAATTGAAGCACAAGAAACGCGTATTTCACAAATTTCAGCACAGATATCATCTCAGATCTCCACACAACTAGAAGAGCAGGAAGTCCGTATATCATCTAAACTGGAAGCGCATATGGAAGAAAAACTAACCCAGTTTCATGAAGGCTTCAGTGGTCGACAGGATAAAATCGAGGCCGAGGTGGATGCTTTGAGAGGTCGTATCGAGCAGTTGCAAGTAAATCGCCCAGCAGTTTCAACGAGTAATCCAAAGGTAAAGACACCATCCTTTGACGGTTCTGTTCCTTTTCAGGTCTTTAAGCTACAGTTTGAGAAGACCGCAGCAGTGAACCAATGGAATGCTGAAGATAAAGTTGCAGCTCTGTTCGTGGCACTGAAAGGGCCTGCCGCGGAAATCTTACAGACTATTCCAGAGTACGAACGGAACAGTTATGACGCATTGATGGCTGCTGTAGAACGGCGATACGGAAGCGAACACAGGAAACAGATATTTCAAATAGAATTGCAAAACCGCTACCAAAAAGCTAACGAGACTTTGCAGGAGTTTGCTTCGGACATTGAAAGATTGGCTCATCTTGCAAATGCGGATGCACCCGTGGAATACACGGAAAGAGTGAAGATTCAGAGCTTTATAAATGGCATACGGGACGTCGAAACGAAGCGAGCCACATACGCGAACCCAAAGCAAACATTTTCTGAAACGGTATCCCATGCATTGACCCAGGAAACGGCGTCATTATTGAGTAAACCAGCATACAAAGCTCATCGTGTGGAAGTAGAAAGGCCGGAGTGGGTAGATACAATTTTGGAAGCTCTGAAGGGATCACAACAGAAAAATGCCGGAGTTATGAAATGTTTCAAGTGCGGTAACCCAGGTCACATTGCACGTCATTGCAGTAGCAATTCCAATAGTTCCAACAATGTGGGTGGCCGTAAACGCAGAGCTGAAGGAGACGAGCAAATCTCCAAATCCACTCAATCGTTAAACTAAAGCGAGTCAGCCGCAAGGGGCGACAGCTGGCTCCCTCAATTGAATGCCCCATAATCTCTATCCAGCAATTTGGAAGAAGGTCAAGCAATCTTACTGTTGGAGGACATGTGGACGGAAAGGAACGGTTACTGACTGTAGATACGGGTGCATCTCATTCCATCATTCGAGCGGATTTAGTCAACAAGAAGATAAGACCATTGCTTGGAGCAAGATTACGTACAGCCACGGGAGAGGACACCCAGGTAATTGGAGAAGTAGAATGTGAAGTAGCAATTGGGAACGTCACGGTACTTCACAATTTTATAGTGGCAGGTATTGTTGATGAAATCATAATTGGAGTGAACTTCTTAATCAACCAAGGCATCAAGATCGATATGCAAAGCAAGACGATGCGATATAAGAACATGGATGTGCCACTTAATTTCGGCTACGAGAGAGGCTACAGCAGTAAACGAGTGCTGGTGGAAGAGAGTCAGCAAATACCACCAAAATCAGAAGCAATCATCTGGGCAAAGGTAGATGGAGATTGTGGGACAAACAAATTGTGGGTTGTCGAAGCAGCACATAAATCAGCACTGAACATACTTGTAGGAAAAACCCTGGCTATGACAAAACAAGATGGACGTATTCCGGTAAGAGTACTCAATGAGTTCAAGTCACCATTCAATTTGACCAAAGGAGCTATTTTGGGAAGATGCCAAGAGGCCGAAGTAGTTATTAACTGTGAACAGCTCCAGGAATACGTTTCATCTAGTAATACTGATCTTTCAAATGATATCACGGCATGGACGCATGGGCTGGAGGAAGCCTATCAGAGTAAGGCAAAACAACTGCTCCTAAAGTACGCGAACATATTTGACCAGGATGATTCTAAACCAGGCCGCACCAACGTTGTGAAACACCAAATTGACACTGGAGATGCGAGGCCGATCCGTCAAGCTCCACGTAGTGTTCCACTGGCGAAGCGGGAAGTTGTGAGTCAAATCATTCAAGAAATGAGCGACAGCGGCGTCATCGAACCATCAGCTAGTCCATGGAGCTCACCGGTAGTACTTGTAAAAAAGAAGGATGGAAAAATGAGGTTTTGCGTGGACTACCGGAAGTTGAATGACGTAACGAAAAAGGATAGCTACCCATTGCCAAGAATTGACGGCACTCTGGACTCGCTATCTGGTACGAAATGGTTTTCCACGCTGGACTTGAAAAGCGGCTACTGGCAAGTGGAGGTGAAGGAGGAAGATAAAGAGAAAACAGCCTTCAGTGTCGGTGATGGTCTTTGGCAATTTACAGTGATGCCTTTTGGACTTTGTAATGCACCAGCTACTTTTGAGAGACTCATGGACCAGGTACTGAAAGGACTACATTGGAAAACATGCTTGGTGTACCTGGACGACATCATCGTATTGGGCAAGAACTTTGATGAACATCTTAAGAACTTGGAGGAAGATTTCCAGAGAATAGCTGGCGCTGGTCTGAAGTTAAGTCCCAAAAAGTGTGCGCTGTTTAAAAAGGAAGTCAATTATTTGGGTCACAAGGTAACGACAGAGGGCATCTGCACTGCGAACGAAAAAATAGAGGCTGTAAAGGATTGGCCAAGACCACAGAACCTACATGAATTGAGAAGTTTTCTTGGGCTGTGCACATATTACCGCCGATTTGTACCAAATTTTTCCAGCGTAGCCCATAGCCTCCATGAGCTTACAAGAAAAAACAAAGCTTTTGAATGGAAGGAGGAGCAAGAAGTGGCTTTCCAAACATTGAAGGAGCGTTTGTGCACTGCCCCAATGTTAGCATATCCGATTCCAGGAGCAACATTTATTCTGGATACAGATGCGAGTGGATATGCTATAGGAGGCGTTTTATCACAACTGGTCGATGGACAGGAGAAGGTAGTTGCATATTACAGCCGTTCGATTGGAAAACCAGAGAGGAACTACTGTGTTACGCGGAGAGAGCTGTTGGCATTGGTAGACTGCATTAAACATTTTCACAAATACCTCTACGGCCAGCGATTCCGTGTCAGGACAGATCACGCAGCGTTGAAATGGCTTCTGCAGTTCCGTAATCCGGAAGGACAATTGGCACGGTGGATCGAGCGACTACAAAGCTACGACTTTTCCATTGAGCATCGAAAAGGTAGTACCCATGGAAATGCTGATGCAATGTCACGAAGACCATGTAGTTTGGAATGCAAGCACTGTTCAAAAGCCGAGGCTAAAGAAGACATTATAGATGTCCGGCTAATGAATATAACATGTACAGATGAATGGGACAAGGAACAGCTAAGAAAGTGCCAGCTAGAAGATGCAGATCTGTCACGTGTTATGCAAGGGCTCGAACGAAATGAAAGACCAAACAGAGAAGAGATGTCAGCAGAGAGTCCCATTGCGAAGTCATATTGGGCACAGTGGAACAGTTTAGAATTGATATCCGGTTGCCTTCATCGAGTATGGGAGAGTGAGGATGGTAAATACAAGAATAAACTGATAGTTGTTCCCAGAAAGAGGATTCCTGACGTGCTCAGCGAGCTGCATAATGGTCCAAGCGGAGGTCATCTTGGAATCACGAAGACGATCGAGAAGATTAAACAGAGATTCTATTGGGTTGGTTGCCGTCAGTCGGTCACTGAGTGGATTGCGAACTGCGAGGTTTGCAGCAGAGCGAAAGGGCCCAGAACACGAAGTCATGGCCAGATGAAGCAATATAACTCAGGTGCGCCATTTGAAAGGATCGCCATGGATGTCGCAGGTCCATTTCCTACTAGTAACCCCGGAAACAAATACGTACTGGTGGTTATGGATTATTTCAGTAAATGGCCAGAGGTATACCCAATTCCAAACCAAGAAGCAGAAACAGTAGCAGAAGTGGTTAAAAACGAATGGGTTGCAAGGTATGGTGTACCAATGGAGTTACATTCTGACCAAGGCAGGAATTTCGAATCAGCTGTGTTCCAGGAAATGTGTAAGTCATTGGGCATTCGAAAAACACGGACAACTGCATTGCATCCTCAATCCGATGGTATGGTAGAACGATTCAATAGAACATTGGAGGAGCACTTAAGGAAAGTAGTAGACAAGTACCATAAAGAATGGGATACCCGCATACCATTATTCTTGATGGCTTACCGATCAGCAGTGCATGAGACAACGGGCCAAACCCCTGCAAAAGTAATTTTTGGCAATGACCTTAGACTGCCAGCTGATTTGAAGTTTGGGATAGATGCCAATGCAGAGAGAAATGTCAGGAAATCCACTAGTGATTTGGAAGAAGAGCTAAGAGAAATACATGATCTGATAAGGCAACGAACAAAGATTATGAGTGACAAGATGAAAGCCAGATACGATAAAGCAATTAATTCAGAAGGTTTTCAGGAAGGAGATTTGGTGCTGTTATACAACCCACAACGTAAAAAAGTTTTGTCCCCGAAATTGCAGTGTAATTGGGAAGGCCCATACAAAGTTGTAAAACGGATCAACGATGTAGTGTACCGCATACAAACCATCGGTAAACCACGAACCAAAATGAAAGTGGTCCATTTGGAAAGGCTGGCAACGTTTAGATCGAGAGATTTGTCTGATCGGGACGATCAGACTTAGGTGGAGGGCAGTGTCACGGATATTACCACCCCTAAGTTATCCCATCACTAAGGCGATGCTAAGGCCATGCCAAGCAGTATTTACGTTAATAATCAAATCAAGTATACACATATATAAGGCAGCCCAGAGAGATGTCACACACAGATGCATTTACTTATACGGCTATGTGCGCGCGAGTGACTGTAAACTACAAACATTCACATCAATAATTCAATCTTTATGTGTTTACATAAACGAATAAATAATTGCGTCTACACATATGTACGTATACGAGCAGCGGAGCGGCAATGCACAAACACATGCATATATCTTATCTCAGTGGTCACAAGAGGGCAATAATTTGTGCACGTAGTTGTGGCTGGCGATTTTGTAGCCGAAACAACTAGTAACTTCTGGAAATCGAAGAGCCTAGAAGTATGCAGCGTAAACTATAAAACCGGTGCAGGCGAGTAAGAAGTAATTCAGTTTGATTTGAGTTGTCAAGCAGTTTGATTAACACGATATCTAGCGAGCAATAGCAGTATTATTTTGAATATGGAGTTTCATTTGAGCTATCAGTTTGGTTATTAAGCTATTCGTTGCACAGTTTGAGTGTTATTGTGAAGCATTTTAATAAAGGCCATTTTTTGCATTATTCAATATTGGAGTTATTTATTCAACAGTTTAGCGATACGAACCTAGCAAAAGGGGCAAATAAGAGGATTTGCAGCAAATTCGTTACAATACTATCATAAGGCGACGACGAGTGTTCTCAGATCATATCAAAACTTTATACTCCAAGTATTTTGGCATTGAGCCTAAAAATGCTGAAAAACCATAGACACCGAACACTTTGTGTACATCGTGTCGAGTAGAATTGATTCAGTCGAAATCCGGACAACAAATAAAATTTGATACACCAATGATATGGAGAGAACCTACTTGCCATTCAATAGAGTGTTATATTTGTCAAACAAAAGTACTTGGCGTTGGAAGATCAAGAAGAGTAACCTATGCCAGCGTACCTACAGTGACATTACCAGTACTACATTCAACGGCAGTTGCGGATCCAGTTCCATTGTCAACAGTAACATCTGAGTGCGGGGAATCAAGTTGTACTGAATTTCGCATGGGAAAGGAGAGAAACGTTTTATCACAAGAACAACTTAATGATTGGATAAGAGATTTGGAACTATCCAAGGAAAAGGCCGAGATCCACACTTCTCGTATGCAACAATTTAAATTTGTATCATCCGATGTTAAGGTGATATATTGTAGAACTCGTCACGAACCATTTTCCAAACACTATACCAAAAAAGACAGTATATGCTACTGCAACGAATTTCCTGGTTTATTCAGAGAGTTTGGTCAAACATATGATTCAAAAGAGTGGCGATTGTTCATAGACAGCAATAAACTGAGTTTAAAGGCTGTATTATTGCATATTGGTAACAAAAAGCCTTCTATCCCGCTAGCACATGCAGTAAATACAAAGGAAACCTACGAGGAAATGCAAAAACTACTCAAATTTATCAAATATGAAGAGCATGATTGGAAAATATGTTCTGATCTCAAAGTCGTTGCAATGCTATGCGGTCTACAAAGTGGCTACACCAAGCACTGCTGCTTCCTCTGCAAGTGGGATAGCCGAGCTCGTAAGGACCACTACGTCAGAAAGGATTGGCCCGAAAGAACAGTTTGAGTGTTATTATTGTGAAGCATTTTAATAAAGGCCATTTTTTGCATTATTCAATATTGGAGTTATTTATTCAACAGTTTAGCGATACGAACCTAGCAAAAGGGGCAAATAAGAGGATTTGCAGCAAATTCGTTACAATTGGTGTCAGAAGAGGAATTGTTGAATAAATTCCGGAGGACAACAAGGACATGGCAAAGTTCAGTGAATTGAAGATCCAGCAACTAAAGAAGGAGTTGGAGAGCAGTGGATTGAATACAAGCGGCGTTAAACTTGAACTTCAGGCACGGCTACGAGAGGCAATGGAAGCGGAAGGAATTGATGTGGAACAGTATGACTTTCATCTTGATGGCGAGGAAGTAACAAAAATTGAAGAGAAAAACGAAACATCGCAGACAGTTACGAGCACAGACTTGAACATGATTTTGGCTGCAATATCTGCTCAAACATCGACAGTGGCTTCTCAACTGGAATCGCAAAAGACAGATATAACATCTCAACTGGAAGAACAAAAGATAAATATGGCATCTCAACTAGAATCCCAGGAGAACCGTATAACATCCAAGATGGAAGAACAGAAGACACGTATTGCAGAAATGTCGTCAGAAATAACATCGAAAATTGAAGCACAAGAAACGCGTATTTCACAAATTTCAGCACAGATATCATCTCAGATCTCCACACAACTAGAAGAGCAGGAAGTCCGTATATCATCTAAACTGGAAGCGCATATGGAAGAAAAACTAACCCAGTTTCATGAAGGCTTCAGTGGTCGACAGGATAAAATCGAGGCCGAGGTGGATGCTTTGAGAGGTCGTATCGAGCAGTTACAACTAAATCGCCCAGCAGTTTCTACGAGTAATCCAAAGGTAAAGACACCATCCTTTGACGGTTCTGTTCCTTTTCAGGTCTTTAAGCTACAGTTTGAGAAGACCGCAGCAGTGAACCAATGGAATGCTGAAGATAAAGTTGCAGCTCTGTTCGTGGCACTGAAAGGGCCTGCCGCGGAAATCTTACAGACTATTCCAGAGTACGAACGGAACAGTTATGACGCATTGATGGCTGCTGTAGAACGGCGATACGGAAGCGAACACAGGAAACAGATATTTCAAATAGAATTGCAAAACCGCTACCAAAAAGCTAACGAGACTTTGCAGGAGTTTGCTTCGGACATTGAAAGATTGGCTCATCTTGCAAATGCGGATGCACCCGTGGAATACACGGAAAGAGTGAAGATTCAGAGCTTTATAAATGGCATACGGGACGTCGAAACGAAGCGAGCCACATACGCGAACCCAAAGCAAACATTTTCTGAAACGGTATCCCATGCATTGACCCAGGAAACGGCGTCATTATTGAGTAAACCAGCATACAAAGCTCATCGTGTGGAAGTAGAAAGGCCGGAGTGGGTAGATACAATTTTGGAAGCTCTGAAGGGATCACAACAGAAAAATGCCGGAGTTATGAAATGTTTCAAGTGCGGTAACCCAGGTCACATTGCACGTCATTGCAGTAGCAATTCCAATAGTTCCAACAATGTGGGTGGCCGTAAACGCAGAGCTGAAGGAGACGAGCAAATCTCCAAATCCACTCAATCGTTAAACTAAAGCGAGTCAGCCGCAAGGGGCGACAGCTGGCTCCCTCAATTGAATGCCCCATAATCTCTATCTCGCAAATTGGAAGAAGGTCAAGCAATCTTACTGTTGGAGGACATGTGGACGGAAAGGAACGGTTACTGACTGTAGATACGGGTGCATCTCATTCCATCATTCGAGCGGATTTAGTCAACAAGAAGATAAGACCATTGCTTGGAGCAAGATTACGTACAGCCACGGGAGAGGACACCCAGGTAATTGGAGAAGTAGAATGTGAAGTAGCAATTGGGAACGTCACGGTACTTCACAATTTTATAGTGGCAGGTATTGTTGATGAAATCATAATTGGAGTGGACTTCTTAATCAACCAAGGCATCAAGATCGATATGCAAAGCAAGACGATGCGATATAAGAACATGGATGTGCCACTTAATTTCGGCTACGAGAGAGGCTACAGCAGTAAACGAGTGCTGGTGGAAGAGAGTCAGCAAATACCACCAAAATCAGAAGCAATCATCTGGGCAAAGGTAGATGGAGATTGTGGGACAAACAAATTGTGGGTTGTCGAAGCAGCACATAAATCAGCACTGAACATACTTGTAGAAAAACCCTGTCTATGACAAAACAAGATGGACGTATTCCGGTAAGAGTACTCAATGAGTTCAAGTCACCATTCAATTTGACCAAAGGAGCTATTTTGGGAAGATGCCAAGAGGCCGAAGTAGTTATTAACTGTGAACAGCTCCAGGAATACGTTTCATCTAGTAATACTGATCTTTCAAATGATATCACGGCATGGACGCATGGGCTAGAGGAAGCCTATCAGAGTAAGGCAAAACAACTGCTCCTAAAGTACGCGAACATATTTGACCAGGATGATTCTAAACCAGGCCGCACCAACGTTGTGAAACACCAAATTGACACTGGAGATGCGAGGCCGATCCGTCAAGCTCCACGTAGTGTTCCACTGGCGAAGCGGAAAGTTGTGAGTCAAATCATTCAAGAAATGAGCGACAGCGGCGTCATCGAACCATCAGCTAGTCCATGGAGCTCACCGGTAGTACTTGTAAAAAAGAAGGATGGAAAAATGAGGTTTTGCGTGGACTACCGGAAGTTTAATGACGTAACGAAAAAGGATAGCTACCCATTGCCAAGAATTGACGACACTCTGGACTCGCTATCTGGTACGAAATGGTTTTCCACCCTGGACTTGAAAAGCGGCTACTGGCAAGTGGAGGTGAAGGAGGAAGATAAAGAGAAAACAGCCTTCAGTGTCGGTGATGGTCTTTGGCAATTTACAGTGATGCCTTTTGGACTTTGTAATGCACCAGCTACTTTTGAGAGACTCATGGACCAGGTACTGAAAGGACTACATTGGAAAACATGCTTGGTGTACCTGGACGACATCATCGTATTGGGCAAGAACTTTGATGAACATCTTAAGAACTTGGAGGAAGTTTTCCAGAGAATAGCTGGCGCTGGTCTGAAGTTAAGTCCCAAAAAGTGTGCGCTGTTTAAAAAGGAAGTCAATTATTTGGGTCACAAGGTAACGACAGAGGGCATCTGCACTGCGAACGAAAAAATAGAGGCTGTAAAGGATTGGCCAAGACCACAGAACCTACATGAATTGAGAAGTTTTCTTGGGCTGTGCACATATTACCGCCGATTTGTACCAAATTTTTCCAGCGTAGCCCATAGCCTCCATGAGCTTACAAGAAAAAACAAAGCTTTTGAATGGAAGGAGGAGCAAGAAGTGGCTTTCCAAACATTGAAGGAGCGTTTGTGCACTGCCCCAATGTTAGCATATCCGATTCCAGGAGCAACATTTATTCTGGATACAGATGCGAGTGGATATGCTATAGGAGGCGTTTTATCACAACTGGTCGATGGACAGGAGAAGGTAGTTGCATATTACAGCCGTTCGATTGGAAAACCAGAGAGGAACTACTGTGTTACGCGGAGAGAGCTGTTGGCATTGGTAGACTGCATTAAACATTTTCACAAATACCTCTACGGCCAGCGATTCCGTGTCAGGACAGATCACGCAGCGTTGAAATGGCTTCTGCAGTTCCGTAATCCGGAAGGACAATTGGCACGGTGGATCGAGCGACTACAAAGCTACGACTTTTCCATTGAGCATCGAAAAGGTAGTACCCATGGAAATGCTGATGCAATGTCACGAAGACCATGTAGTTTGGAATGCAAGCACTGTTCAAAAGCCGAGGCTAAAGAAGACATTATAGATGTCCGGCTAATGAATATAACATGTACAGATGAATGGGACAAGGAACAGCTAAGAAAGTGCCAGCTAGAAGATGCAGATCTGTCACGTGTTATGCAAGGGCTCGAACGAAATGAAAGACCAAACAGAGAAGAGATGTCAGCAGAGAGTCCCATTGCGAAGTCATATTGGGCACAGTGGAACAGTTTAGAATTGATATCCGGTTGCCTTCATCGAGTATGGGAGAGTGAGGATGGTAAATACAAGAATAAACTGATAGTTGTTCCCAGAAAGAGGATTCCTGACGTGCTCAGCGAGCTGCATAATGGTCCAAGCGGAGGTCATCTTGGAATCACGAAGACGCTCGAGAAGATTAAACAGAGATTCTATTGGGTTGGTTGCCGTCAGTCGGTCACTGCGAGGTTTGCAGCAGAGCGAAAGGGCCCAGAACACGAAGTCATGGCCAGATGAAGCAATATAACTCAGGTGCGCCATTTGAAAGGATCGCCATGGATGTCGCAGGTCCATTTCCTACTAGTACCGCGGAAACAAATACGTACTGGTGGTTATGGATTATTTCAGTAAATGGCCAGAGGTATACCCAATTCCAAACCAAGAAGCAGAAACAGTAGCAGAAGTGGTTAAAAACGAATGGGTTGCAAGGTATGGTGTACCAATGGAGTTACATTCTGACCAAGGCAGGAATTTCGAATCAGCTGTGTTCCAGGAAATGTGTAAGTCATTGGGCATTCGAAAAACACGGACAACTGCATTGCATCCTCAATCCGATGGTATGGTAGAACGATTCAATAGAACATTGGAGGAGCACTTAAGGAAAGTAGTAGACAAGTACCATAAAGAATGGGATACCCGCATACCATTATTCTTGATGGCTTACCGATCAGCAGTGCATGAGACAACGGGCCAAACCCCTGCAAAAGTAATTTTTGGCAATGACCTTAGACTTCCAGCTGATTTGAAGTTTGGGATAGATGCCAATGCGGAGAGAAATGTCAGGAAATCCACTAGTGATTTGAAAGAAGAGCTAAGAGAAATACATGATCTGATAAGGCAACGAACAGAGATTATGAGTGACAAGATGAAAGCCAGATACGATAAAGCAATTAATTCAGAAGGTTTTCAGGAAGGAGATTTGGTGCTGTTATACAACCCACAACGTAAAAAAGTTTTGTCCCCGAAATTGCAGTGTAATTGGGAAGGCCCATACAAAGTTGTAAAACGGATCAACGATGTAGTGTACCGCATACAAACCATCGGTAAACCACGAACCAAAATGAAAGTGGTCCATTTGGAAAGGCTGGCAACGTTTAGATCGAGAGATTTGTCTGATCGGGACGATCAGACTTAGGTGGAGGGCAGTGTCACGGATATTACCACCCCTAAGTTATCCCATCACTAAGGCGATGCTAAGGCCATGCCAAGCAGTATTTACGTTAATAATCAAATCAAGTATACACATATATAAGGCAGCCCAGAGAGATGTCACACACAGATGCATTTACTTATACGGCTATGTGCGCGCGAGAGACTGTAAACTACAAACATTCACATCAATAATTCAATCTTTATGTGTTTACATAAACGAATAAATAATTGCGTCTACACATATGTACGTATACGAGCAGCGGAGCGGCAATGCACAAACACATGCATATATCTTATCTCAGTGGTCACAAGAGGGCAATAATTTGTGCACGTAGTTGTGGCTGGCGATTTTGTAGCCGAAACAACTAGTAACTTCTGGAAATCGAAGAGCCTAGAAGTATGCAGCGTAAACTATAAAAGCGGTGCAGGCGAGTAAGAAGTAATTCAGTTTGATTTGAGTTGTCAAGCCGTTTGATTAACACGATATCTAGCGAGCAATAGCAGTATTATTTTGAATAGTGGAGTTTCATTTGAGCTATCAGTTTGGTTATTAAGCTATTCGTTGCACAGTTTGAGTGTTATTGTGAAGCATTTTAATAAAGGCCATTTTTTGCATTATTCAATATTGGAGTTATTTATTCAACAGTTTAGCGATACGAACCTAGCAAAAGGGGCAAATAAGAGGATTTGCAGCAAATTCGTTACAATACTATCATAAGGCGACGACGAGTGTTCTCAGATCATATCAAAACTTTATACTCCAAGTATTTTGGCATTGAGCCTAAAAATGCTGAAAAACCATAGACACCGAACACTTTGTGTACATCGTGTCGAGTAGAATTGATTCAGTCGAAATCCGGACAACAAATAAAATTTGATACACCAATGATATGGAGAGAACCTACTTGCCATTCAATAGAGTGTTATATTTGTCAAACAAAAGTACTTGGCGTTGGAAGATCAAGAATAGTAACCTATGCCAGCGTACCTACAGTGACATTACCAGTACTACATTCGACGGCAGTTGCGGATCCAGTTCCATTGTCAACAGTAACATCTGAGTGCGGGGAATCAAGTTGTACTGAATTTCGCATGGGAAAGGAGAGAAACGTTTTATCACAAGAACAACTTAATGATTGGATAAGAGATTTGGAACTATCCAAGGAAAAGGCCGAGATCCACACTTCTCGTATGCAACAATTTAAATTTGTATCATCCGATGTTAAGGTGATATATTGTAGAACTCGTCACGAACCATTTTCCAAACACTATACCATATGCTACTGCAACGAATTTCCTGGTTTATTCAGAGAGTTTGGTCAAACATATGATTCAAAAGAGTGGCGATTGTTCATAGACAGCAATAAACTGAGTTTAAAGGCTGTATTATTGCATATTGGTAACAAAAAGCCTTCTATCCCGCTAGCACATGCAGTAAATACAAAGGAAACCTACGAGGAAATGCAAAAACTACTCAAATTTATCAAATATGAAGAGCATGATTGGAAAATATGTTCTGATCTCAAAGTCGTTGCAATGCTATGCGGTCTACAAAGTGGCTACACCAAGCACTGCTGCTTCCTGTGCAAGTGGGATAGCCGAGCTCGTAAGGACCACTACGTCAGAAAGGATTGGCCCGAAAGAGTCGAGTTTACCGTTGGTGTGGATAACATCAAATACACCCCTCTTGTCAAGAAAGAGAAAATCATACTTCCACCCTTACACATCAAGCTCGGTCTCATTAAAAACTTTGTTAAGGCTTTGGACAAGAAGGCGAAGCATTCGACTATTTGAAAACAATTTTTCCAGATATTTCTCAAGCCAAGATAAAGGAAGGTATTTTTGTCGGACCACAAATAAAAAAGTTGATCAACAATTATCAATTCAAAGGACTACTCTTATCAGTTGAGGCAGCAGCGTGGGAATCCTTTGAAAACGTCGTTGCTTCTTTTCTCGGTAGACACAAAAGCCCTAACTACGAGGAGATAGTGAACGACTTAATCAATAATTTTGCGAAAATGGGTAAATATTAAAGGCTTATTAAAATTAATTTCCCAAAATTCTATAACTTGTTTACCTAACTAATATTTTCTTTCCAGGCGTAAATATGTCGTTAAAAATTCACTTTCTGCACTCACATTTGAGCTTTTTTCCGGCAAATCTTGGCGACGAAAGTGACGAACATGGCGAAAGGTTTCATCAGCAAATGAAATTAATTGAAAATCGATATCAAGGATTCTGGGACGTCGCAATGATGGGTGATTACTGCTGGTTTCTCATAAGAGAAACCGATCCTAAACTGAATAAGCGTCAAAGTTGAACACATAATTATTTCGACTACATAGTAAAATAAAATTAAGACAAAGATTGTTAGAATATAGTACAAACATAAATAAATTTAAAAAAAAAAGTTAAAAATATGGGTAATTTCATTCATAAATTGAACTTTTAACTAAATAGAAATAGAGCATAGCTAGATATTTCACTCTTCTTTATACCATACATACGTTTTGAGGTATACGTTGAAATTGCGCAACCTGGGTATTTTTATTTGATCGCTTATAACTTACGTAGTTTTGCATCGATTTTCTTCAATGATAGCTTACCTTTTTTCTAATTAAACAGAGCTTTACGTAAATAAAAAATATTTGGAAAAAAAGTTGTGGTTTTGGAATGCTGCCCTCGCAAAATGTAATTTTTTTCATATTTTTTCATAAAAAAAAAACAAAAATCTGAAATGATGAGCTAATATCTCGAAAACTATATGGTTGCGCAAAAAACAATGTATGATGCATTTATAGCAAATTTTATCGTCTTTCCGATTCTGTAAATTTATTTGCAATTGCTCGACGTAATATACGAGATATACGTAATTAAAGGGAGCCATCTTTTTGGTTTTTTCGAATAACGGTAAATTGCAAATATCTCAAAAACGGTACCATAGAATCAAAAATGAACTCAATTTTCGAAATCAGGGGGTGATTTTACATACGAATTTCATAACGGCGTTTCTGGTAAAGAAAAAAAGTTGAAATTCGTGGTCCAGTGTAATTAACCGGAAATCCACCATCTTCTCCTTTTCTTCGTTTACAGTGATATATTTTTGATCTTACATACTAATAGCGTTTTCTTTTCTGGCTAAAGTGTTACGCTTTTTATACGCCGCGCAAGGGTTGTTGTTCTATTCTAAAAAACAGGCAACGCCTTTACGGGGTATTTCGTTCTTTTGTGAAAATTGTTGCCTGCTCGCAACGCAAAAGCGTTACACTTTTACCTGGTGTGGCAGTGCAACTCTGTGAAACTCTCAATTTGTTCTTCAGTTCCACATATACTCTATTAATAAGAGTGAATATGGTGAGTTAAAATGTTCCTTGTATGCACTATAAATGTTGAAAATTTTCTGGGGTAGGAGTAACTCTATTAAGACTTTACCATTTACTTAGGCAACAATTTATTTCAGAAAAGAATACGCTATAAATCTCGTAATCGTTGTCAAGAGAGTAAAGACTTGAGTGTAATTTTTAACTCCAAACTCTCTTTTTCTAGCACCATTGACTTCGCTGTTTCAATATTTGTTGCAATGGTTGGGTTCAGTAGACGTAACACCAGTGCTTGGTCTTCAGGCTTTGCATGACAGAACAACTTGATTCTCACTCATGCTTGCCTATAATGTAATAAACGTTAGCACGAATTGTTCTGATTTCTCTAATTTGTTCATTCCATATATTCCAATGCGTAATTTTTGGCATAATAGATTATTTATCTATTTATTAATTGTTTTCTCTTTTTAACTAGTCTGTAACAAAGCATGTAGTTATCGTCATGTAAGAATTGAAGTGGATTATGGTCAGCGCAAAGCATTTATCAAACACCAAAGGTATGTCTCAATTGGGTGAATCCAATTTCAAGGGGGTGTGTAGGCAACCATCTCAAGGGGTTCCCAGCGCAATATAATAGCTTCTCCACCCCAATTGCCAAGCTCACCTACCTGTGGCGAGTTCTGTTTCATCGACAGTCGAGGCTCTGGCGACCCCAAGTTCCTCATGGAACTAGGAGATGGGGAGGACGGTATGGCCTAGAAGGCTTAATGTGGTCATATAAATCGTTCCCGAGATGGTCGGACTAGTACCTTAATAGTGCTTTGTTACCGGAACGTAACGGATCTTTATGTGGCAAAGGACCATCAACATCGACCCAAAGCCTTCGGGGAGTGTTGTTGTTGTTGTAGCAATGCTTCGCCCCACCTAACAGCCGCGACCGATCACAAATTGTCATCAATATCCTCTAACGGGAGTCCAAGGAAACTTGCCGTTTCAACAGGGGTGGACCATAAGGAAAGGGGTGTTAGAGGCGTTCGTTCCACATTACAATTAAAGAGATGGTTGGTGTCATGTGGCGGTTCATCAATCAGATGTCTGTTGGGATGCTCAGGTTTCTGGGTATTCAACAGGAACTGTTTGGTCAGCATCTCATTTCTCTCCCTGATGGGGAGTATTCTCGCCTCATTATGCAGATGGTGTTCTGGGGACATAAGAAGACGGCCCGTGGCGATTCTGAGAGCAGTATTTTGGCAGGCCTGTAGTTTCTACCAGTGGGTAATTCTTAGGCTTGGCGACCATATGGGTGACGCGTAGCACGTAATCGGCTGGCTAATTGCTTTGTATGTAGTCATGAGCGTTTCTTTATCTTTTCCCAGGTACTGCCAGTGCGGGATTTGGGGATTTTGTTACGGCTCTGAATTCTCGGAACAATTGCGGCTGCGTGCTCACCAAAATGTAGATCCTGATCAAACGTCACACCCAAGATTTTGGGGTGTAGGACAGTCGGTAGCGTAGTGCCATCGACGTGGATGTTCAAAATGGTCGACATTTGGGACGTCCATGTTGTAAATAAGGTCGCGGAAGATTTAGTCGGTGATAATGCCAGGTTTCGCGAGGCGAAAAAACTGGAGAGATCAGGGAGGTAGCCGTTTATTTTATTGCATAGCGCATCGATCTTTGGGCCTGGGCCTGTGGCCATTATTGTGCAGTCATCGGCGTAGGAAACGATTGTGACTCCTTCCGGTGGTGAAGGTAGCTTAAATATGTAGAAATTAAACAAAAGTGGGGATAGGACACCACCCTGTGGCACCCATTGTTTAATTCTCCTTGGTTTTGATGTTTCGTTTCTAAATTGCACCGATGCCTGCCGACCACCCAGATAATTTGCGGTCCACCTTTTAAGACATGGGGGAAGGGTAGACCCTTCCAGGTCTTGCAGTAACGAGCCATGGTTGACCGTATCAAAAGCCTTTGATAGGTCTAGCGCTACGAGTACTGTTCTATGGTGGGGGTATTGATTTAAACCGCAATTTATCTGGGTGCTAATGGCATTAAGCGCGGTGGTAGTGCTATGGAGTTTTCTGAAGCCATGCTGATGAGGGGCTAGCTGCAAATTTTCTTGGAAATAAGGGAGCAAAATGGCTGCAAGCGTCTTTGCTACTGGCGATAGGAGAGATATCGGACGATACGACTCACCTATGTTAGCTGGTTTCCCAGGCTTTAGTAGCGGGACCACCTTGGCCATTTTCCATTTCTCGGGTATGACAAAGGTGGAAAGAGACAGGTTGAAGACATGCGCTTAATATTTGAAACCCTCTTTCCCTAGGCTTTTAAGCATCGGCATGGCTATGCCGTCTGGGCCCACTGCTTTGGATGGTTTAGCGCGACCAATGGCGTCCTCAACCTCTTTAGCGGTGATGGTGATTGGTGACGCGCTGACTTTGTGTTTATGTGCGTGTCTATTGGCTCTCCGTCTATCTTTGTCGACCGTAGGATGCATTATATATTGTCGGCAGAAAGCGCTCGCGCATTTTTTCGCATCCGACAGCACTTTGTCGCCAAAGGCGATGGAGACTTTGTCTTTGTGCTTAGTCGGATTCGCTAGGGACTTTACGGTGGACCAAAGTTTACCCACACCGGTAGAGAGGTTACAACCTCTTAGGTGCTCCTCCCATTTCGCCCGCTTGTGTTCGTCCACAAGCAATCTGATGCGTTGGTGTATATCCCTTATTTGGGGGTCGCCTGGATCGAGCTGTCTTATAAGGTCACGTTCTCTCGCTAAGTTTGCGGCCTCCGCCGGGAAGTGGGGCCGGATTTCGGGAATTCTCCCGGCGGGAATGAAACGTGCCGAGGCGGATTCAATGACCTTACGGAAGGCACGCTCCCCTTGGCGGGCATCAGTCGGGATAGGAATGGCAGCAAAGCGGTTGTCTGTAAAAGATTTATATTCTTCCCACTTTCCTTTTTTGAAGTTTATGAAAATGCGTTTTTCGGTAACGATGAAGTCGGCCGTACGCTCGAGCGAAATAAGTATGGGCAGGTGGTCGGATGCCAATGTTACCATCGGCTGCCAGTTGACGCAGTTTACGAGCTCTGCGCTCACGATTGAGATATCTGGTGAACACCTACCATACGTGTGGGGGCGTCTCCGTTTATTGTTAAGAACGTCGTTTCTTCTATTTGATCCGCCAACATCTCACACCTAGTGCCCGCCCGCAAGTTTGAATGCCATAGATCGTGCTGGGCATTGAAATCGCCTAAGATAATGCGATTGTCGCCAGTGAGTAAGGCTCTGATATTAGGGCGTTATCCACTGGGGCAACAGGTGGCAGGAGGGATGTTGATGATTTCTAGGTTTGCATCGCCTGACCGGACAGATAGGCCATGACGTTCTAAGACATTGTCCCTGCGGTCGATGCCAGGATCAAATATATAATATTGCACAGAGTGGTGTCTGATAAACGCGAGGCCGCCTCCATTTCCGCTCTCGCGGTCTTTCCTGTGGACATTATATGCAGAGCAGGTCTGCAATGCAGATCTTGCTGTGAGTTTAGTCTCTTGAATCGCAGCAATGCGGATGTTGTGCCGCTTCATGAAATCGACTATCTCCGTAATCTTCCCAGTTAGTCCATTACAGTTTAACTGCAGAATTCTGAAGTGCATAAGGGCAGACGCCTCCACTCTGGGGGTAAGTGACGGGTGACTACGCCTGGGTTGTGGAAGGCCACGACGCAATTGCTGTTGTGGCCCTGGGTCTGGGCGTCCTTGGGCAAGCATTGGGGTACCCGGATGATTTGGGTTTGCGACCTGGCAACATGGCGCGATGAAACCCGTCGGGGGGTTGCCGTCGCGGAGACCAGAATATCTAGGAAAGTGGCACCACCCAAGGCAGGAGCTGCCGGGAGGTAGTGGGAGGGCGCTTAGGCGTAGACTAGGGGACGCCCTTGGACGTGAACAGCAAGGAGCCACAAAAGATTTATAAAAGTTACGTAGACATCGGGTTTTGGGATCAAGCCCAGAACAACCTGTCCGATGCAACCATCCCTTGCACGAGACACACTGAACAGAGTCTGACCGTCCTAAAAAGATTCTCTTCCGGCAGATGCAGCAAAACCATTTCTCAGGACCGGGGTCAGGAGACGGACCCGGATTGGATTCGATGCCTTCCCGGAGTAAGAGAATATGGAGTAGTCCTGCTGTAAGGAGCTGCTGGGAGGATGACAATTTGTGGGAGGGACGCAACAAATTAAATGGGGTCACACTGAAATGACAGTCCTTGGTCGGTAAAATCCCGAGTCGCTCCGGTACATAGAACCGACTGCCTTGGGAAGCGTTCGGGGAGTGTCTTTATGGTTTTTTTTTTTTTTGTTTATCGGTAATACAAAAACAACAACAACGCATGTACTTTTAGACTGAATGAATTAAATAAGTAAATAAAATGCGCACACAAAGAAATTACTAGTAATTCAGACTGATATTACTGACTGGTGGACTTAGCACATTTTTTTTTTGAACAGTTGACGACTTAGCACATTTACACATCATTGCAAACAGCACATAAAAATTAAAAATTAAAATATTTTTTCTTGTGATCGATGTATTTTGTGTTCAGTTTTAAAACTGCATGAAAATATAATTTTTCAAAAAAAGTGACTTAGCACATTTTCACATTAAGCTAACGATATTAATTTTTTGGGCACAACAAAAATTTAAAAAGGTGATACGTTTTTTGTTAACACATCTATACAAAAAAAAATAAAAGTAGTCGGATCAGGTTAATCTGCTCATGATTTCTATGCTTTTTGATGCGCTGAATCCGAATAAGCTATAAGAATTGGCCGAAGTGGTCATGGTATGTATGGCGTTAACCTCAAAAGACGTAAAAAAGTCCCTACAGATTGATTTTTAAATAACGTCAGGACCAAGCCAAGACCTGCTAGGCCAATTCCGTTGGCGGATTTGGTTTCGGAGCATCACAGTACTTGGGAAAACATCTGCGGCTTTGACTTGTCGAAAGTATGTATGTATGTAAATGAAAAAAGTTACACATTCAATTCAATTTCATACACAGAAATGTGTTTTTATTTAAGATATTATTGCAAACATAGAACTAGTTCTTATTCTCATCAGAATCAGAATCTTCTGAAATGTTGGATTCGGGAAAAGCGTCGCCCTCAAGATTTTTATAAAAAGAATGATATAATTTTGGTATAACCAGTGTTTCACACAAATTTTCCAAGTATTTTAGTTTTTATTCGGGAAGAGGCAACGGCTCGAATAAACCGGTTTACCTTCAATTAAACAACTTTTTTTTCCGGATATTGAGCTATTAAAAATTCTTCATCGGGGTATTTTTTTTTTTTTTTTTGAAGAATACTAGACACGTATACCCGAACATTCGAATATACAAATGTGTGCTGTTCTTATTTTTTTCAAAAATTGTTTAGCCATATCAACGAATGTGTCATACAATGTGCCACATTCATTTTTCTGGCTCAACTTTGTGTGATTGAATTATACTTTCGTGAATATGGCATTGCAAATTATTGGGGTTTCGACGTACGTAGGAAGCTCTAGATTTTCATTGAGAAGAAATTGTTAAAGAAAGCGGTGAAAAATATGCGCATATTCTAAAATCTTTTTAAATTATTTATACGCACTAAATAATTGTGAAAAATATACATAAAAACTCTAAAATTCAACTACAATTAGCGGACATAAATGTTCTGCCGTTATTTGATGCAAAAACATTGTAAACTTTTATATATATAAACTTTTATAATAAATTTTGTATATGTGGAAAGAAGAATGGAGAAAAAATGTGACAAATGCAAAAGTAATATACGAGGAGAAGCGACAAAAATTCGGTGTGAAGGGGTGTGTGGTAAATATTACCACTTAACAACAAAATGCTCAGGCTTGGATCAATACAGCGTCACCAAACTTTAAGAATATGAGATGCTTAGGTTTATGTGTGCTGATTGTGTGCAGTATGCACATAACGTTGATGACATCCTTAAAGATATGCAAATGGTGGTAAAGCAGAATGGACAACAATTAGCAGAGTATAGAAGTGAGTTTGATAATTCACTAAAGAAAGAATCAAAGCAATGCAAACAGCTCAAGAGTCTTGCGAAAGAAGTGTGAAAGAAGTAAACAAAATCCGCGAAATAGCAGAAGGGTTCAAGGGAAGCAGTGAGCAAGTATGCGAAGAGTTAAAAAGCAATAAAAATGACAATAAAATGATTGAAACAATTAGTAATGAAAATAAAAAAATATGCACAGAAATAAAGAGAAACGGCAATGTTGAAGCCAAGGCATGTTGTTGTTGTTGTTGTAGCAATGCTCGCCCCACCTAATAGCAGCAACCGATCACAAATTGTCATCAATATCCTCTAACGGGAGTCCAAGGAAACTTGCCGTTTCAACAGGGGTGGACCATAAGGAAAGGGGTGTTAGAGGCGTTGGTTCCACATTACAATTAAAGAGATGGTTGGTGTCATGTGGGGACACATTGCAAGCGGGGCATACATTTTGTATGTCGGGGTTGATTCTGGATAGGTAAGAGTTTAACCTGTTACAGTATCCAGAACGAAGTTGAGCCAGAGTGACACGCGTTTCCCTGGGGAGTATGCGTTCCTCTTCCGCAAGTTTTGGATACTTTACTTTGAGTACTGGGTTCACCGGGCAATTCCCGGCATAAAGGTCCGACGCCTGTTTGTGGAGTTCACCAAGGACCTGCTTGTGTTTTTTCGCTTCATACGGCTGTGTTCTCAGATGCCGTATTTCCTCAAAATGCTTACGGAGATGACTCCTTAAGCCCCTAGGCGGTGCTGGCTCCTCAATCAGATGTCTGTTGGGATGCCCAGGTTTCTGGGTATTCAACAGGAACTGTTTGGTCAGCATCTCGTTTCTTTCCCTGATGGGGAGTATTCTCGCCTCATTATGTAGATGGTGGCAATTCTGAGAGCAGTATTTTGGCAGGCCTGTAGCTTCTTCCAGTGGGTAATTTTTAGGCTTTGCGACCATATGGGTGACGCGTAGCACGTAATCGGCTGGCTAATTGCTTTGTATGTAGTCATGAGCGTTTCTTTATATTTTCCCCAGGAACTGCCAGCAAGGGATTTCAGGATTTTGTTACGGCTCTGAATTCTCGGAACAATTGCGGCTGCGAGCTCACCAAAATGTAGATCCTGATCAAACGTCACACCCAAGATTTTGGGGTGTAGGACAGTCGGTAGCGTAGAGCCATCGACGTGGATGTTCAAAATGGTCGACATTTGGGACGTCCACGTTGTAAATAAGGTCGCGGAAGATTTAGTCGGTGATAATGCCAGGTTTCGCGAGGCGAAAAAACTGGAGAGATCAGGGAGGTAGCCGTTTATTTTATTGCATAGCTCATCGATCTGTGGGCCTGGGCCTGTGGCCATTACTGTGCAGTCATCGGCGTAGGAAACGATTGTGACTCCTTCCGGTGGTGAAGGTAGCTTAGATATGTAGAAATTAAACAAAAGTGGGGATAGGACACCACCCTGTGGCACCCCTTGTTTAATTCTCCTTGGCTTTGATGTTTCGTTTCTAAATAGCACCGATGCCTGCCGACCACCCAGATAATTTGCGGTCCACCTTTTAAGACATGGGGGAAGGGTAGACCCTTCCAGGTCTTGCAGTAACGAGCCATGGTTGACCGTATCAAAAGCTTTTGATAGGTCTAGCGCTACGAGTACTGTTCTATGGTGGGGGTTTTGATTTAAACCGCAATTTATCTGGGTGCTAATGGCATTTAGCGCGGAGGTAGTGCTATGGAGTTTTCTGAAGCCATGCTGATGGGAGGCTAGTTGCAAATTTGCTTGGAAATAAGGGAGCAAAATGGCTTCGAGCGTCTTTGCTACTGGCGATAGGAGAGATATCGGACGATACGACTCTCCTATGTTAGCTGGTTTACCAGGCTTTAGTAGCGGGACCACCTTGGCCATTCTACATTTCTCGGGTATGACAAAGGTGGAAAGAGACAGGTTGAAGACCTGCGCTAAATATTTGAAACCCTTATTTGGGGGTCGCCTGGATCAAGCTGCCTTATAAGGTCACGTTCTCTCGCTAAGTTTGCGGCCTCCGCCGGGAAGTGGGGCCGGATTTCGGGAATTCTCCCGGCGGGAATGAAACGTGCCGAGGCGGATTCAATGACCTTGCGGAAGGCACGCTCCCCTTGGCGGGCATCAGTCGGGATAGGGAGGGCAGCAAAGAGGTTGTCTGTAAAGGATTTATATTCTTCCCACTTTCCTTTTTTAAAGTTTATGAAAGTGCGTTTTTCGGTGACGATGAAGTCGGCGGTGCGCTCGAGCGAAACAAGTATGGGCAGGTGGTCGGATGGCAATGATACCATCGGCTGCCAGTTGACGCAGTTTACGAGTTCTGCGCTCACGATTGAGATATCTGGCGAACTGTGACAGCTTCCTACCATACGTGTGGGGGCGTCTCCGTTTATTGTGCAGAACGTCGTTTCTTCTATTTGATCCGCCAACATCTCGCCCCTACTGTCCGCCCGCAAATTTGAATGCCATAGATCATGATGGGCATTGAAGTCGCCTAAAATAATGCGATTGTTTCCAGTGAGTAAGGCTCTGATATTAGGGCGGTATCCACCGGGGCAACAGGTGGCAAGGGGGATGTAGATGTTGATGATTTCTAGGTTTGCATCGCCTGACCGGACAGATAGGCCTTGACGTTCTAAGACGTTGTCCCTGCGGTCGATGCCAGGATCAAATATGTGATATTGCACAGAGTGGTGTATTATAAACGCGAGGCCGCCTCCATTTCCGCTCTCGCGATCTTTTCTGTGGACATTATACCCAGAGCAGGTCTGCAATGCAGATCGTGCTGTGAGTTTAGTCTCTTGAATCGCAGCAATGCGGATGTTGTGCCGCTTCATGAAATTGACTATCTCCGTAATCTTCCCAGTTAGTCCATTACAGTTTAACTGCAGAATTCTGAAGTGCATGAGGGGAGACGTCGCCACTCTGGGGGTAAGTGACGGGTGACTACGCCTGGGTTGAGGAAGGCCAGGACGCAATTGCTGTTGTGGCCCTGAGACTGGGCGTCCTTGGGCAAGCATTGGGGTACCCGGATGATTTGGGTTTGCGACCTGGCAACATGGCGCGATGAAACCCGTCGAAGGGTTGCCGTCGCGGAGACCAGAACATCTAGGAAAGTGGCACCACCCAAGGCAGGAGCTGCATTGGGCGGATGTCGCAAACATATATATTCTGTGCTGGCAAACGGTGCAAACGGAGGTAGGGACTAAGAGTCTGTTTCCCTGACCTACACGATTGCTGCCGGAAAAGAGGGGGGGGGGGGGGGGGGGGGGGGGAGAAGACGGGGGCAGGGGCTGTTGCTCAGCATTGCTTCCGACTCTACTACGAAGATTGTAGTTATGAGTGGTAGCAGCTGTTTGAGTTGTTGGCGCCGTAAGGCGCGAGCAGCAGCGGGTACTTGTTGTGGCTTGCTGAGCAGCGGGGCTGCTGGAAGGAAAGGGGGGGGGGGGGGGGGGGGGGGGCGCTTAGACGTAGACTACGGGGCGCCCTTGGGCGTGAACAGCAAGGAGCCACAAAAGATTTATAAAAGTTACGTGGACGTCGGGTTTTGGGATCAAGCCCAGAACAACCTGTCCGATGCAACCATCCCTTACACGAGACACACTGAACAGAGTATGACCGTCCTAAAAAGATTCTTTTCCGGCAGATGCAGCAAAACCATTTCTCAGGACCGGGGTCAGGAGACGGACCCGGATTGGATTCGATACCTTCCCGGAGCAAGAGAATATGGAGCAGTCCTGCTGCAAGGAGCTGCTGGGAGGATGACAATTTGTGGGAGGGACGAAACAAATTAAATGGGGTTACACTGAAATGACAGTCCTTGGTCGGGAAAAATCCCGAGTCGCTCCGGTACATAGAACCGACTGCCTTGGGAAGCGACATTTTGTATGTCGGGGTTGATTCTGGATAGGTAAGAGTTTAACCTGTTACAGTATCCAGAACGAAGTTGAGCAAGAGTGACACGCGTTTCCCTGGGGAGTATGCGTTCCTCTTCCGCGAGTTCTGGATATTTTTCTTCAAGTACTGGATTCACCGGGCAATTCCCGACATAACGGTCCAACGCCTGTCTATGGAGTTCACCAAGGACCTGCTTGTGTTTTTTCGCTTCATACGGCTGGGTTCTCAGGTGCCGTATTTCCTCAAAATGCTTACGGAGATGACTCCTTAGGCGCCTAGGCGGTGCTGGTTCGTCAATCAGATGTCTGTTGGGATGCCCAGGTTTCTGGGTATTCAACAGAAACTGTTTGGTCAGCATCTCATTTCTCTCCCTGATGTTGTTGTTGTTGTTGTAGCAATGCTCGCCCCACCTAATAGCCGCGACCGATCACAAATTGTCATCAATATCCTCTAACGGGAGTCCAAGGAAACTTGCCGTTTCAACAGGGGTGGACCATAAGGAAAGGGGTGTTAGAGGCGTTGGTTCCACATTACAATTAAAGAGATGGTTGGTGTCATGTGGGGACACATTGCAAGCAGGGCATACATTTTGTATGTCGGGGTTGATTCTGGATAGGTAAGAGTTTAACCTGTTACAGTATCCGGAACGAAGTTGAGCAAGAGTGACACGCGTTTCCCTGGGGAGTATGCGTTCCTCTTCTGCGAGTTCTGGATATTCTTCTTCAAGTACTGGATTCACCGGGCAATTCCCGACATAAAGGTCCGACGCCTGTCTATGGAGTTCACCAAGGACCTGCTTGTGTTTTTCCGCTTCATACGGCTGGGTTCTCAGGTGCCGTATTTCCTCAAAATGCTTACGGAGATGACTCCTTAGGCCCCTAGGCGGTGCTGGTTCGTCAATCAGATGTCTGTTGGGATGCCCAGGTTTCTGGGTATTCAACAGAAACTGTTTGGTCAGCATCTCATTTCTCTCCCTGATGGGGAGTATTCTCGCCTCATTATGCAGATGGTGTTCTGGGGACATAAGAAGACAGCCCGTGGCGATTCTGAGAGCAGTATTTTGGCAGGCCTGTAGTTTCTTCCAGTGGGTGGTTTTTAGGCTTGGCGACCATATGGGTGACGCGTAGCACGTAATCGGCTGGCTAATTGCTTTGTATGTGGTCAAGAGCGTTTCTTTATCTTTTCCCCAGGTACTGCCAGCAAGGGATTTGAGGATTTTATTACGGCTCTGAATTCTTGGAACAATTGCGGTTGCGTGCGCACCAAAATGTAGATCCTGATCAAACGTCACACCCAAGATTTTGGGGTGTAGGACAGTCGGTAGCGTAGTGCCATCGACGTGGATGTTCAATATGGTCGACATTTGGGGCGTCCATGTTGTAAATAAGGTCGCGGAAGATTTAGTCGGTGACAATGCCAGGTTTCGCGAGGCGAAAAAACTGGAGAGATCTCTCCCTGATGGGGAGTATTCTCGCCTCATTATGCAGATGGTGTTCTGGGGACATAAGAAGACAGCCCGTGGCGATTCTGAGAGCAGTATTTTGGCAGGCCTGTAGTTTCTTCCAGTGGGTAGTTTTTAGGCTTGGCGACCATATGGGTGACGCGTAGCACGTAATCGCCTGGCTAATTGCTTTGTATGTGTTCATGAGCGTTTCTTTATCTTTTCCCCAGGTACTGCCAGCAAGGGATTTGAGGATTTTATTACGGCTCTGAATTCTCGGAACAATTGCGGTTGCGTGCGCACCAAAATGTAGATCGTGATCAAACGTCACACCCAAGATTTTGGGGTGTAGGACAGTCGGTAGCGTAGTGCCGTCGACGTGGATGTTCAATATGGTCGACATTTGGGGCGTCCATGTTGTAAATAAGGTCGCGGAAGATTTAGTCGGTGACAATGCCAGGTTTCGCGAGGCGAAAAAAATGGAGAGATCAGGGAGATAGCCGTTTATTTTATTGCATAGCTCATCGATCTCTGGGCCTGGGCCTGTGGCCATTATTGTGCAGTCATCGGCGTAGGAAACGATTGTGACTCCTTCCGGTGGTGAAGGTAGCTTAGATATGTAGAAATTAAACAAAAGTGGGGATAGGACACCACCCTGTGGCACCCCTTGTTTAATTCTCCTTGGTTTTGATGTTTCGTTTCTGAATTGCACCGATGCCTGCCGACCACCCAGATAATTTGCGGTCCACCTTTTAAGACAGGTCTTGCAGTAATGAGCCATGGTTGACCGTATCAAAGGCTTTTGATAGGTCTAGCGCTACGAGTACTGTTCTATGGTGGGGGTATTGATTCAAACCGCAGTTTATCTGGGTGCTAATGACATTTAGCGCGGAGGTAGTGCTATAGAGTTTTCTGAAGCCATGCTGATGAGGGGCTAGCTGCAAATGTGCTTGGAAATAAGGGAGCAAAATGGCTTCAAGCGTCTTTGCCACTGGCGATAGGAGAGATATCGGACGATATGACTCACCTACGTTAGCTGGTTTCCCAGGGCTTTAGTAGCGGGACCACCTTGGCCATTTTCCATTTCTCGGGTATGGCAAAGGTGGAGAGAGACAGGTTGAAGACATGCGCTAAATATTTGAAACCCTCTTTCCCTAGGTTTTTAAGCATCGGCATGGCTATGCCGTCTGGGCCCACTGCTTTGGATGGTTTAGCGCGACCAATGGCGTCCTCAACCTCTCTAGCGGTGATGGTGATTGGTGACGCGCTGAATGTGTGTTTATGTGCGTGTCTATTGGCTCTCCGTCTATCTTTGTCCACCGTAGGATGCATTATATATTGTCGGCAGAAAGCGCTCGCGCATTTTTCCGCATCCGACAGCACCTTATCGCCAAAGGCGATGGAAACTTTGTCTTTGTGCTTAGTCGGATTCGATAGGGACTTTACGGTGGACCAAAGTTTACCTACACCGGTAGAGAGGTTACAACCTCTTAGGTGCTCTTCCCATTTCGCCCGCTTGTGTTCGCCCACAAGCAATCTGATGCGCTGGTTTATATCCCTTATTTGGGGGTCGCCTGGATCAAGCCAAGGCATCGTATGCAGCTGTAACAAAAGCGTTGCCAGAGATCAGAAAAGCTGTTCCCTTAATAGTTAAGCCAAATACAAAGCAAGGTGCTGAAAAACTCAAAAATGATCTAAACTTAAAAGTCGATCCAAAGGAGCTACAAATTACAAATATAGTAGCAAGACAAAGCGGTGTAGTGATTGTAGAAAGTGCAAATGACCATGATCGTGAGAAAATAAAAAATGCTATTGAGAACAGCCTCGGAAATAATTACAATGTGAAGATTCCTATGAAAGTGAAACCAACCGTTATTGTAGCTGGTATAAATTTCAAGTATGATAATGATGAGCTTACCCAGAGAATTAAACGTCAAAATAATTGTCTATCCGAAACAGATATAAAAATTGTCAAGCAGTATGAAGTTAAAAAAAATGAGAAAATTTACTATAATGCCGTACTTGAAGTGGAAGTTGAAGTTTTTATGAATATACTAGCTGGAGAAAGGCTCAATGTAGGAGTATATGTCAGAGTATATGATGCAGTGCAAGTATTGTGTTGTTTCAAATGCAAAGGCTTCAATCACAAAGCCAGTGACTGCAAAGAAAAAGAAGTATGCAAGTTAAGGAACATGACTCCACTCAAATCAGGTGGCAAATATAAACAAATTGTTTAAACATTGCTATTTGATTTATTTACGGAATCTGTTGTAACATTCCATTCCCACATACTGACATTGCGTTAGCCAGCTGATGCAATGCCAGGAGTAAAATTACTAAGGTATCGTATTAAGATAAACATCCTATTCAATATTCCTATTGTAAACTATTTGTAAGTTATAAATAAGAGTAAAATGTAAAGCTTAGTCAGTTTTTGAGCAGCATTGAAATAAAATGCAAGAGTTTTTTAAAAACTCAATTAACCCAACATAAACTTTAATTGGCGATCCTGCCAGGAGCAGGCATGCTTAACCAACGAACCGATATCATTTCGTTACGATAATTAACGCTAATAAACGAAACAAAATCATTTCGTTTCGTTTATTAACGTTAAGAACGTCAAATTAACGAAATGATTTCGTTTCGTTTTCTGCCATATCAAAACGAAATCAAATTGTTTATGTTGATTATTAATTTCAAACTATGCTGGCAAAGCTGATTGATGGCGGAGTCATTAAAGGTGAAAGCATTAGCCTAGCTGATTGCAACTTTTCTTATGAATTTTGACAGTACGAACATTTCTCACAGTATTTTTGACATTACCGCCGACGAATTACACAAACAAACTACATGGAGTTTGTGTGTGTATGTCCGCTCGCTGTTACCACCTTACGGCTTCACCATGGCTATAGCATTGCCAGCACACTTCAAACATAAAGTATCACGTTTTTGTTAACGTTTTTAACGTTAACAAACGCTTTTCGTTTCTGTTAAAAACGAGATATAATTTATCATGATAATTTCTTTATCGATAATATTTCGAAGTGTTTCAATGGAAACGGTGGAAATTTTTTGATAAACGATTAGCTTAACGTTAAGGTGCATCCCTGGCCAGGAGCCACGCAGTGATAAAAAAGGTTGCGTGTCCTCCGGAGTGAAAAAAAACACTGTAAAAATTAAAATAAAAAAAGTATCTCTAAAAAGGAGAGAAAAGGAAAAAAACACTGTAAAAATAAAAGAAAACAAGTATCTCTAAAAAGGAGAGAAAAGAAAAAAAACACTGTGAAAATTAAAATAAAACAAGTATCTCTAAAAAAGAGAGAAAAGGAAAAAAAAACACTCTAAAATTAAAGCAAACAAAAAATTTGTCAGCTTACAAGAAACCTAAAAACGCGAAGTACGTAACTCCAGAAAGTGAAAGGACCACCAACATATGAACAGCAGCATTCATCCACAAAGCGCAGGCCATCAACACCAGTGATGCTGTGACCGAGTTTGTACCCGAACAAATAGATTCAAATATAAATTGTGACGAACCTTTAGACGTTATCAAATCTTTGCCTGAGTTTGGGGGTAAGATAAATAATTATGTAAGTTGGCGCGAAGCAGCCAATAATTCCATGTCCTTGTACACAAGGGGAAGTAGGAAATATTTCGCGGCGTTAACAATTTTAAGGAATAAAATTACCCGTGAGGCCAATGATATACTGACCAATCACGGAACAGTTTTGAATTTCGACGTAATTTTAAGTCGTCTGGACTTTGCCTTTGCTGACAAAAGGCCAAGTCATATAATCGAACAGGAGATGAGTGTCCTGAGACAGGGATCGAAATCCCTGATAGGCTTCTATAATGAGGTTAACGAGAAGTTGACGCTTCTCATAAATAAGACCATAATGACTCATGGGACAAGCTCACCCATAACTAAAGAGCTAAACTCTAAAAACAGAGCCACTGCTCTGCGGACCTTTATAACTGGGCTTAATCACCCATTAGATCAAATATTGTTTACCTTGGCACCGAAGGATTTGCGAAATGCGCTTGCCAAGGCTCAAGAGTTAAATGCCAATCAAATGAGGTCACAATTTGCTTTGCAATATTCGCAAAGCCACCCGCAGAAAAGTTTTAATTCATCTCCCCACAGACTTCCTTATAATAATCGGAGAAGTCAGGAGTTTCAGAATAATTTGAGGTACCCGCAGAAAAATAGTCCAATATTCGGCGACGATAAAAAAACCCGTCCAGAGCCAATGGATGTAGATCCATCCCTGCAAATTGAGAATAGGCCTAGTAATAGATATATGCCACAGGGAGTTAGAAACAATTTGCAAAACAACAATTTTAATAAAAGAGTTGGAGGTGCGCAAGTCAGTGCGCAACCACAGGAAAAAGTACAACGAGTAAATAATATTAATGAAGGCCATTTTTTAGGCCAAGAGTAAGCTTGCCATATATATATCTGTATGACCAAGCTATAAAAAAAGATTTTGAAATTTTAGTGGATACAGGTGCAACATCCTGTTACATCAGGAAGGGAATTTATAGGAATCCAAAAGAATTGGATATTTATAAGAGGATAAAAACCATTAATGGTTATACAATAATAAGATTTTACTATGAAATTCATCTGTTTGGTGTTAAGGAGATTTTTTACGAAATTGATAGCTTGGAGTCAGATCTCCATTATAATTTATTGCGGAAAGTCAACGCTTTAGTGGATCTGGAAAACCAGAAGTTAATTGTTAATAGAATTAGGAAAATTTATGAATTTGGGGAAAGGAGTGCTATGAAGCACAGTTGTGAAAAAGAAAGTGAGGTTGATAAAGTGAACTTTGTGGAACAAAAATGTTCCACAGCGCCAGCCGATGGTAATACCGGCAATAGTACAGATAATATAAAAAATAGAACAAATGTGGAACAAGAACGTTCCACAGCGCCAGCTGAAGAATGTACCAGCAAAATTCCAAATAATAAAATAAGCCCAAAAGAGGGCAATATAAAAAATCTTCGTCAGAAGATAATTGATGTTATAAAAAAAGAACATGAAGATGTTGATTTGGATTTACCATTCAACACAGATGTCAGAGCAGAAATTCGCATGGATGAGGAAAGACCCATTTGGTCCAAACAATATCCATATCCAATGTCGGTTAATGGTTTTGTTAATGAAGAAGTCCAAAGTCTATTGCGGAAGGGGATTATAAGGGAAAGTAAGAGTCCATATAACTCTCCATGTTGGGTAGTTCCAAAAAAGGGAATTAATACGGATGGAAGTCCTAAGCTACGCTTAGTGATTGATTTTAAAAAAATAAACGAAAAAACCATTCCGGATAGATATCCGATGCCGAATCCAGAGATCATACTTTCAAATTTAGGGGAATCAAAATATTTTTCAACGATAGATCTCGAATCTGGATTTCATCAAATATTAATGAGAGAAGAGGATATTGAAAAAACGGCTTTCTCTGTTAATAACGGGAAGTATGAGTATGTGCGGATGCCCTTTGGCCTTCGCAACGCGCCCAGCATATTCCAGCGGACTATGAATAATATTTTGCATGAATATATCGGGAAGTTTTGTCATGTCTATATTGATGACATTATAGTATATTCACGTAATTTGGAGGATCATTTGAAACATTTAGAATTGGTAATAGAAGTACTAAAAAAGGCCCATATGAAAATATCTCTAGAAAAGTCTGGGTTTATTGAGCAAGAAGTTGAGTTTCTGGGATACATTGTATCTCATAAGGTCATTAAAACCGATCCAAAGGAAGTAGAAGCAATAAAAAATTATCCAATGCCAAGAACTCTACGTCAGGTTAGAGGATTTTTAGGTTTAACGGGATATTATAGGAAATTTATAGAAGGTTACGCTAAAATAGCAAAACCAATTACAAAATATTTACAAGGGGAAAATGGTAAAATCTCCCAATTTAAATCAAAAAAAACTATTGTCAATCTAGACCAAGAGGCAATAGCTGCTTGCGAAAAACTAAAGGGATTGTTGTGTCGGCAGATAGAATTGATACAACCAGATTTTACAAAAAAATTTGTTCTAACAACAGATGCATCAAATGTAGCCGTAGGAGCTGTGTTATCTCAAGAGGGGAGACCAGTGACTTTTATTTCAAAAACATTAACCACGACTGAAAAAAACTATGCGACAAATGAAAAGGAATTATTTTCCATTGTGTGGGCATTGAAGAATTTACGAAATTACCTTTATTCGGTGAGAGATTTGGAGATTCACACCGACCATCAACCATTATCATTTACAATTTCTGAAAGAAATCCAAATATCAAAATGAAAAGATGAAGGGCATTTATTGAGGAGTTTTCCCCAAAAATTATTTATAAACCAGGTGCAATAAATGTGGTTGCAGATGCTTTATCCCGGCAAATTTTAAATAATGTAACAGAGTCGGAAAATGATGAAAGTAACACAGGCGACTCTTTAACTAATACACAACATTCTGCAGAAAGTAGTGATGAATGTCAAATTGCTGCAACAAAAAAACCATTAAATCATTTCAAACAGCAAATCCTTATTGATAAGGGTGCTAGAATTACAGCCTTAGAAGCCATATTTCCATTTAATAACAAACGCTTTTTGATCGAATATGATCAACCTGAAAATATTCCTTCGGTTTTGACAGAATATTTGAACCCAAAATTGGTTACCGCAATTTACTGCACACCAGAGGTGCTTTATGGAATTAAACATGTCTTAAGAGAAACTTACCCATCGACAAAATTTATGCATTCTAGATCTTTCCCTAATGATATTACTAATAGGGAGGACCAAGCGGCTATTATAGAACAAACTCATAATCGCGCACACCGCAATTATAGAGAAAACTTAAAACAAATCAAAGATCAGTACTATTGGCCCGAAATGTATAAGCAATTTAAACAATATTCAAGAAATTGCGAAGTATGTAACAGGAATAAATACGACAGGCATCCGAAAAAGATTACAATTGGGGAAGCTCCAATACCGGAAAGAGAGGGAGAACAAGTTCATATTGATATTTTTTATGCTCAACATTTGAAATTTATTACTTGCATTGATGCATATTCTAAATATTTGTTAGTAAAGCAAATTGAAGATAAAATTAATTTGGAGGAAAAAGTAATGGAAGTTATCCAAAGTTTTCCTGAGTTAAAGGAAATAACGGTTGATAATGAACCTGGGCTTATTACAATGCAGTTTAAATCTTTAATGCAAAGATTAGGAATAAGAATTATTTTTTGTAGTCCAGGTCATAGCACAACTAATGGACAAGTTGAAAGAGTGCATTCGACCGTAATAGAAATCGCGCGTTGCATTAAACACGAATATAATTTAATAAGTTTTGCTGAGTCGATATATCGTGCTGTGCATCAATACAATAAAACGATTCACTCAGTAATAGAAGAAAAACCATTTCAAATACTTTTTAATAAAGTGCCACTTGATGCAGTTCGGTCAAAGCTTTTGACTGCGCAAAATAAAATGTTAGATAGGGAAAATAGAAACAGGGTTAGTAAAACATACCAACGTGGCGATGTTATATATGAAAAGATTATAGGGGAGAGAAATAAGCTAAAACCTAGATTTAAAAAGCAAGTGGTAAAGGAAGATTTAGGAAATAAAGTTAGAATCAATTATAGGAATAGAATAGTACATAAAGATAACATTAAATCTTAACTTTAATTACAGGAAATGGAGTTAATCATATTTCTGGCATTAATTACTATAGTAGGGACGGATATAATCGATTATACAAGAGAAGATTATGTATTAATAGAAGATGGAGACGTAGCATTATACAACGACTTTGGTGACCTTTTCCATGTTACAAATTTAACTTATTTTTCCGAAATATTACTACTAGATCAGGAGGATTACAACAAAAATTTAGGTTATGATAATGTTAGGGAAATTGACATACGTGACGAGTTTCATATCAATATGGACCCAGAAATAGAGCTAATACAGACGTTGTTAGGGCAATTAAAAAAAACGGAGAGACAGAGGAATTAATGAATTAGGGACTTTATGGAAGTGGATAGCCGGTACCCCGGATCACGACGATTTAGTTTTGGTAAATAATAAATTAAACGAGTTAATTTTAAATAACAATAAACAATTTATGACAAATTCAGAAGTATTTAAAGTTATTTCTCAATTATCAGAGACAATAAAAAACGCAAATAAAAATGATCATGCTACACAACTAAGGAAACGTAGGAATAAATTTTTACTAAATGAATTACAGAATATTATTCATACAATAACTTTAGGAAAATTAGGAATTTTGAATCCAGCAATTTTACATTTAGATGAAATTAGAGACATTATTGCAAACGAACATGGACGATTGAGTGTGACAGATTTAATAGATATTTCTAATTTTAAAATATTACAGAATAAAGATTTAATAGTTATTTATATTAGGTATCCAAAAATTTTTTAAGATTGTAAATTTTACGAAGTAAGAGCAATAGCTAAGCAAGATGGTAAGTTATTTATCGAAAAAGAGATTGCAAAATGTGAGAATCAATATGTTAATGTTAAAAATTGTAAGAAAGAAATAGTGAATGTATATTGTGAAATAAAATCTTCAAATTCTTGTTTAGTGGATATTTTGTTAGGAAAATCGACTAGATGTATAAAAATTAAAGAGAGGAATAAAGAAATTGATGTAATAAAAGATGGTGTTATTTTAGTTTCAGGAAATCATACTGTTGACAATCATAATGTAAATGGAATTTATCTCGTAACTTTTAAAAATCAGTCAAAAATTGACAATGTAACTTATGAGAACACAGATGCAAAAATATGGAAATATGTAAAAAATAATAAATTCAGTAACTTTGAAATTGTTAAATATATAGATTCTGAAGACTTAAATTTAAAATTTGAAAATATAAGCTTTATTGATGTCATAAAAGGTGAAATAAAATCAAAACCCATATTTTGGATAGGTTTAATAATAGTAACAGTTTTATTTATGATAATAGTATTAGTCAAAGCTGTTAATCAATACAAAATATTTAAGCAAAGAAAACAAACTGAAATTAATGAAAAGATATTTAAAAACTTGAGTTCTCAAATTGAAATATTAACTAATTCACTGAATGAAACAGGGACGTTTCATCTGAAGAAAGGGGGGAGTTAAGGAACATGACTCCACTCAAATCAGGAGGCAAATATAAACAAATTGTTTAAACATTGCTATTTGATTTATTTACGGAATCTGTTGTAACATTCCATTCCCACATACTGACATTGCGTTAGCCAGCTGATGCAATGCCAGGAGTAAAATTACTAAGGTATCGTATTAAGATAAACATCCTATTCAATATTCCTATTGTAAACTATTTGTAAGTTATAAATAAGAGTAAAATGTAAAGCTTAGTCAGTTTTTGAGCAGCATTGAAATAAAATGCAAGAGTTTTTTAAAAACTCAATTAACCCAACATAAACTTTAATTTGCACAAAATGCTTGGGTGAGCATAAATATGTGGTATGCAATAAAGAAGCAATAAATAAATGCATCAACTGCATCAGGGCAAATAAAGAATTAAATTTGGGACCAGACGAAAATAACGATTCCATGGACAGAATGTGTCCTGTGTATCAACAAAAGCTCATGGCTAGGAAGAGGAAGATTGGCTATTAGCAACCAATGAGGGATTTTGTCACTACAAAACACAAGTCAAAAACTAATACAAACCTGCGTAACAAAGTGCTCAACTTGGATATATCTTAATATTAGTTGTATTACAGCAAATAAGCTAGAGCTGGAACATCTTATTGAAATAAAAAAAACCAGCATTGTTTTATGCGCGGAAACATGTACAACAGATATAATCATGGATTCTGAGCTATGCATTTCCACATATAAATTCATCCGCTGCGATTCCCACAGTAGACATACAGGTGGTGTTCTAATGTATGTACATGAAAATTTGCAATATAGCATCGTGTGTAATAAAGCTATTCACAGGAATATGTGGTGCATTATCGTAAAAATTAAAAAAATGTGCGTTAAAATGGCAAATTGGTGTACTCTATCACTCACCAGATAGCAGTGATGCTGACTTCATGACATACTTAAACAATGTCATCAGTGAACACCTCGGAATTTGACAACATTATAATAGCTGGAGATTTTAATATTAATATGAATATATCATCAACATACTCAAACCAGCTTATAAGTTTATTTGCACAAACGGCTATGGTACAAAGGATAAATTTCAACACAAGAATAACTGAGCACTCTTCTACGAAAATAGACTTATTGTTCAGCAATAATGAGCAAGTTAAAACTGAACATGTAAGTGAATATAGAATTTCCGATCATGAAACAATTCATTTCAAAGTACCAACAGCAAAATATTGCAAAATGAGAAAAGTTGCTACTGTCACCAACTGGGAGTACTATAGTGCAGAAAATCTTTTAAATCTGCTGCGAACATGCGACTTTAGTTCTGTGTCTCGTGCAGGAGTAGAAAGTAGAACTGAGATCCTGAACAATATTTTAACTGGAGCTATGCAGGCACTGACGTATGAGAAGAGGATCCAAATACAACTGAGGAATAAGTGGTATGACCGTGAGCTAAGGGAACTGCACAAAAGAAAACTTGAATCCTATAATACTGCTAGAAATACTGGCAACTGGGAGGATTATAATGGCGTTAAAAAAATATATAAAAAAACTATTATGCATAAAAAGAAGAAATACATGGAAGATAAAGTTGTGAACTGGCTCGATGGGTACTTCAATGCCGGCACGTCGATCCACATACAGATGTCCGCGTGGAGGGCGCCGCCTCCACAGCGTGGCTGGTTTGCCCTTAATATAAACTATGTTGGGGGTCTTAGCGTGGCGGTCTTCCTCGCCACGATATCGTTTTTTATAATAAAAACACCACAACCGATTACTACTACGAATTAATGCTTTTTTTATTAAATCTAATTGGACGATCAAACGTCCTGAGTCTTAAGTGCACAAAATTATAATGATGGCGGTGAAACATGAAAGTGCCGATGTCACTCTTGCCACTCGTCATTTTCATGTTTCACGCCACATATATTGTATTTTCTCTTACATGCTATATTTCAATGCTCATGACGTATTATGGTCTATTTGGCTCTTTATGTTTGCAGCATTCACAATTAAATACGTCATTGTGAGCGACACTATTGCGATGTTACCAGATAGTTTATGAAAAGTTAATTTGGGGGATTTTACAGTTTTGTCACATTCTTCTTTGGCCATAAACTTATAAAAATTGTTGCGAACAAACGAATATATATTTATATTAGGGTGTACCTCCCTTTTTTAATTCGTTGGTTCGGAACCATTTTTATTACTAATTGAAAAAGATTTTATACATTGAATACTCAAATTGTAGTTACATTTTGTAGTTTATTGTAACTTAAATGAAAGCTATAAATATTAATAATATTTTAATTTACGACAAAATATGTTGGATGTTTCTTTTTTTTTTTAAATATTCGTGTTTTATATATTCAATTTAAAGTTTTACATTTACATTTTTTTTTTGTTTTAACAGTTTTTAAGCCTTCGTGGCTGCTTAAATGGTAGTAAGTAAATTTTGGATTTGTTTTTCAATCAAATTTAAAGTAAAAGTATTGAAGTAATGTTAGTTTACTTTACTTAGGCGGTTTTTATGTACTACTTTTTCTTTGTTTTTAACTTCATCGAAAATAGTTACGTTGGGTTCGTTAATTTTGGTTATAATAAACGGACCTTGATCATTATTTTCGTGTTTATGATGTGGTTCTTTTTGTAAAAGTACTTTATCTCCGATTTTTAAAAATTAAAGGTCGTGCCGTTTTATCGTACAGATTTTTACTTTGTAATTTATTTTTATTAATTAGGTTTTGTGCCATTTTGTGTGTTTTCTGCATCCTAAACTTAAATTCTTTGGCATAGTTTTCGACATTATAGATTGGGTCAATTTTTTCTTTTGTCAATTCATTAGGCAAAGTTGCCTTTTTCCCAAAGACTAACTCGAAAGGCGAAAATTGGTTGTCGAAAAATGTGCTACTCGTAGTATTGTGTAGGAAGGTAAAGTATTTTAAATAAACATCCCAATCAGAAAAAGTGTCTTTTAAATATGCACGTAAGTATTCATTAAAAACTCTATGATTACGTTCAATCGTGCCAACAGTTTCATGATGGTATGCAGTTGAAAAATTATGTTGAATATTTAAAAATTTAGTTAATTCTTCAAATAATTCATTTTTAAATTCAGTACCTAAATCTGATTTTATGGCATTCATTGTGCCGTAAGTTAAAATGAATCCTTCAAAAATTGCTGAAGCGATTGTTTTTGCCGATTTGTCTGGTACAGCTACTGTTACCAGATATTTAGTCATGTCGCAAATCATGGTAAGTGCGAACTTGTTACCATATTTGGACTCAGGTAGGGGTCCTATTGTGTCAATTAATAGTATATCAAATGGTTTACAAGGAGTTGGTTTTAAAATAGGTTTTTCTTTTGTTTTAGGTTTAACCTTGTTTAAGAGACAATCTTTACAATTTTTGATATATTTCGATATATCACGAGTCATGTCTTTCCAATAAAACTTTGTTCGTAGTTTTGCGTAAAGTCTTTTCATTCCGCAGTGTCCACCAGAAATGGGATCATTATGGTAAATTTTCATAAGTTTTAATTTTGTATCCTCATCTGTTACTGTCTCCACTGGATCTGTTAGTATAATTTCTAATGATTTTAAAATTTTATTTCCAATATTTTTGAAATTTGTAATAGTATAATTTTCGAACAAAATATCGTTTTTAGGCCATTCAATTTGCTTAATTTTGCGTTTGCCGGCTTCTAATTCAAGCCTCGAAAGTAATTTCTGTAGTCATTATTTCGTTAACGAGCTCAAAACTAAGTAACTCGAGTTTCTTATGTTTAATATGCGCAAAAATTCTTAAATTTGTTGTTTTGTTATTTTTATCGTACGTAATTTCAGATCTTATTCGTGGAATCTTTTTTGAAAAAATAAATGAAAATTTGTCGTAGACATGTAAAATAAGTTGTTTTTCGCGTTTTTGTCTGTTTTCCTATGTAAATTTTTGTCGTTTGCCTTTTTTGTCATTGACCTTGTCTGCACTGCCAAAACTTGTTTGTTAGCTTCTTTAATCTCATCCATTGTGATACGCGATAGTGCATCAGCACAAACGTTTGATTTACCCTTTTTATGTACAATAGTAAAGTTATATTCTGCTAATTCTAACCTAATTCTCGAAAGTTTTGAAGATGGGTCTTTCATATTGAATAGGTATACTAGAGGTCTATGGTCTGATTTTACAATGAAATGGGTGCCATAAACGTATGGTCGAAATTGCTTGATTGCAAAGTAAATAGCTAAAAGCTCTAATTCTATAATGGGTTTTACTGTTCGGCTTTATTAAATGCTCTAGAAGCGAAACAAATTGGTAAATCACTACCTTGCTGTTCTTGACTTAAAATAGCGCCACATCCAGTTGTGGAAGCATCAACGGTAATAATGAATTGTTTAGTAAAATCTGGATATTGAAGTAATTTTGGTGAAAGCAACGCTGCTTTCAAAGATAAAAATGCTCTTTCGCACTCAACATCCCATACGAAATCAACTCCTTTTCTGCCTAATCGATTCAGAGGCGCTGCCAGAGACGCAAAATTAGGTATAAACCGTCTGTAATAGTTTGCAAACGCGACAAATCGTCGTACCGCGTCTTTGTCAGTTGGTTTTGTATACTTTTTAATTGCGTTTATTTGAGAGTCGTCTGGCAACAAACCTTTGGCTGAACATTTGTGACTTAAAAATGTAACTTCTGGTCGTAAAAAGTTGCATTTATTTGGGTTAAGTTTGAAATTGAAAGACCTACAGGTATCGAAAAGTATTGAAAGATTTTTAATATGGTGTGCTTCACTGCAACCTATGACGTTAATATCGTCGACGTACAAAAATGCGACGTTGGGTGGTATACCCGAAAAAGTTATTGTCATCATTCGTGAGAATGAATTTGGTGCTATATTTAAACCAAATGGAAGCACTTTCCATCTAAATGCGCCACGGTCAGTGCTGAAAGACGTAATGTCACGAGAGTCAGGATGCAAGGGGATTTGATGAAATCCTGAAAAAAGATCTAATGTGGAAAAATACTTTGCTCTACCGAGATTGTCTAAAATATCGTCAACTCTAGTGGGAATTTATCAGCAATGAGTTTTTTGTTTACCGCGCGAAAATCTACGCACATACGATATGCTTTTTGACCATTGGTATCTTTCTTTGGGACTACAATCAAAGGACTATTGTAATTCGAATAACTGGGTTCAATCAAATCGTTGTCTAACAATTTATTTACTTGGCGATTTATTTCTTCGCGTTGAGAGTATGGCATTCTATAGTTTTTAATATATACCGGCTCGTTGTCTGTTAGTCTTAATTTTTGCTCGTAGAAGTTGTTTAAAGTCATTTTGTCCGTGTCAAGAGCGAAAATGTCGGCATAATCAATGCAAAGGTCAAGTAATTTACTTGGAGCATGTTGAGGTATTTGAATTTTTAAAATCGAAATTAGTTTTTTCGTACGTTTGTCTTCAGTTTCTGTCTTGTTAATTGTATAAACATTATATTTTGAAAGTTTTTCTGTCCTAATACTTTTTCTTTTCACATACTTTATATCATCCGTGGTATTTATGACTTTAATTATTGGGTTACTGGAATTAACAATGCACCTAGCTGTGAAAACACCTTTTTCAATTTCCTGCGAGTCCACGAAAAGTGGTTCGGTTGAATCTCCTAAATCAAAAAGTCTGAATATTTCACATCTTGGAGGAATGATCAACTGTCACTTTCTGTTCCGTGTAGGGTTGGTATCGCGACTTTTTCATTACCTTCCCAAAAGGAAATACTATTTCTTTCATAATTAATAATGCATTTGTTAATTTTCAGAAAATCAATACCCAATATGCCATCGGATGGATTATTAAAGTCTTCATTTACTACATGTAAAGTATGTTTAATAGAAAAGTTAGAAAAATTAAAATTTGCTGTAATTTTACCTAAAGTCGAAACTGAATTTGAAGTGACACCGGTAATGTTAATGTCGTTCGTATTTAAGGAAATATTTCTGTCTAAACATGATATCTTTATTAAAGAAATGCCCGCTTGAATGTATACTAGGAAAGAACAAAATTTTTGTGACTCGTTAAGTTGTAATTCAATGAAATCAGAGTAATTTAAATTTAAACAATAGATGCCTATTGGTGAGGGATGTTCGCTTACTGGCTTATTTCGTCCTCCCCAGTGTTCGCTCCTGAGGGGCGCTGGCGTTTAAAGCACGAACGTTTGCGTTGCGACCTCTACCGTTTGACGATCTTGAATTGTTGCTTCTATTTGTACTATTATTTGTATTTGAATTGGAATTTGGTATCTATTTCCGTTATAACTCCTATATCTTTGATTATTATTGCTGTTATAGTTGCTGTTGTATGCAAATGAATTATTGCTTCTATAACAAGTATAGCCGCGGTTTGGGTAAAAACCTCGATAACTACAGCGTGAATTTCTGAATGCATTGTTACCACGCGATCGAAAAACTAAAACCTGACGCTCAGTTACTTCGTTATTTTGTTCTACAATTAATTTTGCTACCACGTCTTTCGGATCTGTAAATGCTGTTGAGGCTAAAATAGTTTTCACTAAATTGGATTTTGCATTTAATCGACACACGTTAACAGGTTGTTCGACTGCCATTTCATGAGCTTTCGCTTGAGTGATCACTTCAATTACAAGAGACCGCTCAAGTGAGTCAGCTAAATCTTCAACTTTTTTGGCAAAATCTGTATAATTTTCCGTTAACGTGCAACGCTGCAATTCTCCCTGCTACAACTTTCGAGTTGTCTGGTTTGATCCTATTACGTAGAGCTGTTTTAATTTCATTGACTGAAGTTACTTGTGTGTCTATTGCTTCACGGGCTTTACCCTCTGATTTTGATTTTAAGAACGCTATAAAAGTATCAGTTAAATATGCAGTAGCGAATTGTTCAAGTAATGCAATTTTGTCTATAAAACAATCAAGTGCAAGAGGATCACCACTGTAGTTTTCTCTAATAGAATTAGCACATGTGTTAATAAAAATTCTCTTTTCCTCAGGTGTTGCCATGATTTGATCGTTAAGGGTCTGGAGCTGAATTAGCAGAAGGTGAGGCCACGTTTGTACTATTTGGATCGTTAAGATCTGATTTTAAAGTAGAAAAGTTGAAGTTAATATTTCACTATTTGAATCGTTAAGATTTGAAACTAAATTAGAAGTTAAATTTTTACTGGAAGAATCTTCGAAGCCTGGGAAATCTGCTGACAACGATAATTTATTTTCCTGTTTGGTGACTTTATCGTTCGAAGATGAAGTTAAACTTTCGTAGCTTGAGGCTGATTTATCGGAATCGGATTCTGAATCTGAAGTTTTTTGCACTTGCTTACCACTTCTAAGGTTGTACATATGAAATTATCAGAATAGCACAGATAATTCAGTTCAAACTATGAAATTAATGAAGTACTTATTTGAATGTCTGAATTTATATTTAAGCTGAAATATTGAGGAAAAAGAAAAAAAATTTGTAAATATGAACTGATTTACAGGTGACTAGTCGCTAAAGAAATATTTAACAATTTATTTGAAGAATTAATGAAAACTGCATTATACTTGTATAGAAAAATCTTTAAGAAGTAATTGAATTTAAACTTTGCACAAAAGTATATAGGTATTAGTTGGTAAAAATTTCAAAATTGTTGTAACTTGTTCAAAAACATCCATTTATATTCACAGACGCACCGCTTAGTAAAAAAAAAAAATCGTATATTTACACGGACGCACCGCTTTATATAAAAATCTGACTTGGTTTTTAACGGAACCACCATTGTTTTTCTAACAAACCATTGGTTTTCTAACAAACCACCGTTTATCAAAATCCAAAATTTATATGAAATGCAAAATTAATTTTTCCTTTAATTTTGAAATTTTTAATTTTTGATTGAAATGCGCAGGCAATGAATTTTATAAAGTTTTAATGTTTTAATATACATACATAGATGCGTAAGAAAAAAACGTAAGCAAAAAAAATTTTAGATACATACATATATATATATACTTAATTGTCGCTGCTGCTATAAGATGGCTGCTGCTGATGTCACCAATATTACTGCTGCCGGAGTTGTTTCTGCTGCCGAAGTCGCTGCTGCTGATGTTGTTGCTGCTGGCGGTGGTGGTGGTGTTTAAAAATGGCGAAGTTTTACAGTTTTCTAGTGGCGTGGGTTATATGCCGTTACTTAAAAGCGTTATGTTTTTTAAAATTTTCGTCGTTTTTGCTTTTATATTATCTCCGTTATATTTATTGTAGTTTTTAGTTGGTTTTATTATTTTAAAGATTTTGTTTTATCTCTGTTGAATTTAGTCCTTGTATTAGTTGTATTTCTATTAAAAATTGTCTTTCCTCCTATTGGATATTTATTTTTGTATTTCCTCTGTGTTATTTAGTTGCAATTTTTAGTACATTATATTATTTAAAAGATTTTTATATTATTTCTGTTGAATTAGTCGTAGAATTAGTTAATTTGTTAAAAATTTCCTTTTTATTAAAGTATTAAATTTCGTATTACCTCCGAATAATTTATTTGTATTTTTTCTTTAGGTATTTTATTATTTAAAACGATTTTTCCTTTGTATTATTTCTGTTTCCTTTAAACGTTCGATTTTAATCGAACATTTTCATTTCTACAGTTAGCTCTGTATTACTTATGTTTTATTTATTTGTAATTTTACTATTTAACCGATTTATATATTATTTCTGTTTTATATCGTTGTATTTTTAGTTTTAGTTTATTATGCAATATTAATTGTTTCCCAAGAATTTATATCACCCACTGCCACTTTTTTTTAACACCACTCTACTCACCACTCGCCCAAATTGAAAAATGAACGAGGCTCCAGCCTCACGGTCGCCATGTGAACTCCCTCGATGGGTACTTCAATGCCGGCACGTCGATTCACATACAGATGTCCGCGTGGAGGGCGCCGCCTCCACAGAGTGGCTGGTTTGCCCTTAATATAAACTATGTTCGGGGTCTTAGCGTGGCGGTCTTCCTCGCCACGATATCGTTTTTTATAATAAAAACACCACAACCGATTACTACTACGAATTAATGCTTCTTTATTAAATTTAAATGGACGATCAAACGTCCTGAGTCTTATGTGCACAAAATTATAATGATGGCGGTGAAACCAAAGAGGATAAATATAATAAGAGCCGTCACTCGTTAATATTTGGCATTTACTCGATGTGACAGTGAGGTAGTTATGAGTGGGAGCGGCCGTATGAGCTGGTGGCGCCGTAGGGCGCGAGCAGCAGCGGGTACTTGTTGTGGCTTGCTGAGAAGAAGAGCTGATGGAAGGTAGTGGAGGGCGCTGAGGCGTAGACTACGAAACGCCTTTGGGCGTGAACAGCAAGGAGCCACAAGATTTATAAAAGTTACGAGGACGTAGGGTTTTGGGATCTATCACAGAGCAACTTGTCCGATGCAACCATCCCTTGCACGTGAAACACTGAGAAGTGTATGACCGTCTTAAAAACGTTCTTTTCCGGCAAACGCAGCAAAACCATTTCTCAGAACCGCGGTCGGAAGGACGCGGATTGGGTTCGATACCTTCCCGTAGCAGGAGAGTATGGCGCAGACCCGCTGTAAGGATCTGCTGGGAGGATGACAATTTGTGGGAGGGATGCAACAAATTAAATGGGGTTACACTGAAATGACAGCCCTTGGTCGGGAAAAATCCCGAGCCGCTCTGGAACATATAACCGGCTGCTTGGGAATCGTTAACACGCAAGAGTAGGATAGTGTATATTGATAGCGTAGTTCACTGGGCGCATCTGGTGAAGGCGTTTACCATTTTCGAAAGATCTGCAAATGTTATTTTCAACACTTTGCAGCCACGCGCTTGGTTCCACATATTTCCTGCTTCGTGGATAATGTGCAACTCTCGCGGTCTTTTAATTTCGCGCAATCTAATTGGGACGTCTACAGCACAAGCATCGCGGGATGCGTCCTTTCTAGTTAGTTTGTCCGCTTTTTCATTTCCATCTATTCTCAGACCCAATTTGAATCCTTCTTTAGCACCTTGGCAATTCCTTCCGGAACCTCATTTTAAACAACGATTTATATATCCTCTTAAGTTAAAGTAATTCTCTGTCACTGAACTTTTAAAAATATACAAAATATACTCACTTGATGTTCTGCGTTTTGCTTTCTTTTTTACCCTCTTGTCTTCTTGTATCAATGATAGTTTCCCTTTGCAAATTGATGCTTTTATATTATCTGTTATACGAACTTCTTTTGGAGTATGGTACGAACGTCCAGTTTTGAAAAATTTTCTTTTAGCAGGAGATGTATCATCATGTCGTGTGTCATATTCACTTTGAGTTATTGCTGCTTCTATTACAGCCGGTTGATGGGATATCAACGGAATTATTTCGTCAGCATTAGATACTTCTTCATATTGGTCAGATAGGCTATCTATGTCAGAAAAATCTCTATCATCATCTTCAGCTATATCTGATTTAGTTTTATTTACATCGTTTTTTTCGCATAAATTATTGTTGGTGTCTTCTATTACTGATAAAACCGTGAGCGGTCGGGCCATTTCTATTGGGTTTGGGCATCGGCGGAAAATATTATGTATCTTTTCTATATTCAGACGCTCTTCTCGCTTCGAAGCGATTAAGTTTCTGAGTTTTTCGTTATGTACATTTTTTAATATAAAGTCTATGTCTATAGAAGAAAAGGGTGTGGTACCAATGTGCCCTCTTCCTGGCACATTTGAACGTGCCGGTCTTCGTATTTTATGTCTTACACCTTTATTTATACTTAATTTTCCAGGTATCCGACGACTAAGCCGAACACGGCTTCTTGGAGATATGTGAGCTTTATTAGAACGTGGTGATGAAGCAAATTTCGAATTTTCAGAAGTATGTTGTATATTAGAATATGATTTGGTTTGAGAAGTAGAGTAAAACTTTTTTGTTGAAATTGTAGATGGTTCATCATCATTGGATGTACATTTTCGGTTTTTTCTTAAAGGACTCCAGTCAGCAATTTCATTTACATCTTGATGATGCCTTTTTTGAGTTTCTTTGAGATGCTTTGGATCGATGCTGTTTGAGTGTTGGCTATGAGAGCTGATTCGCATCGACGTGTTGAAAAAGTTAGTAAGCTGCTCGTCGGCTACTTCTTCCGCATCTATAGCTTTTAATGTATTTTCCTTACCATTTGTTGATTTGATCATGTGTTGCGAATTTTTAGCTTTAGGCTTTGTACGGGGACTTCTACGTAATAGTGCCGCGTCGACATCTGGGGCATCGCCAAAAAAACGTATGACATTTTTAGAACTCCTCGCTTCCAAAAGCCTTTCAATATCACGTCCACCACTTTTCATAACTGAAACATTTTCTGAACTATCACATAATGGTTCTATGAACTCGATTCCATCTAGTATATCATTTCCCGCCTCTTTATGTGCATCAAGGAATAAACTTTTTTTTCTGGCAGATAACCTTGGTGTCGGGTTCCGCGTTGGACGTAGTTTTCTGGCGCTCTTAGGCGTGTCCATTTCTTTACTTAATTGCTAAAACATGTGAATAAACAGCTTCTGGTTTTACAAATATCACAATATCTAAAGACCCCGCCAATTGAGGTTTCGTGTTGAGTGACGTTGACAGTCATAACAAAAACTATAGTTACCACACGTTAAAACCTAATGTTTACCATATTGGATATAAAATTAAGGAATTATCGATCAATTGTCGAGTTTTCTTATCGGTTCGCGTCACCGTTTAGTCATTGTCATCATCCAGTTATAGCTACGACACATAAGCAGTTTTTCATATAGATGAGTTTAACACAAGCTTATGCAATATGAGTAGATTGCACGCATTTTTATGGAGAACGGTAGAATGAGAGACACTGGCACCATCTGATATTGAAAAGTAGCCATCTCCCAAATTTTATTACAAGCAAAGCATAAGAAAAATAATGTGATATTTGTTTTGGTTAAGGGTGTTGATACCATTTGCAAGTGGTTGGCAAATTTTCTAACATATTTCGCAAGTAAAAACTGTAAAACAAATGAATACGCCACAAAATGTGTTAGCAAGTGTCTTTGTTGTATAGGGATAATGTTTACACCAGTGCTTTACGAACTTTTTTATATACCATTCACATACAAAATTTCGCGAGCACTGTTATAAACACTCTCCCTATACAAAAAAAATACTTGCTAACCTATTTTGTGTCGTATTCGATTGTTATATTGCAGTTTTTAATTGCGAAAAATGTTAGAAAATTTACCAACCAGTGGGAAAAATAATTTCACTTGCAAAGTGTGCAAACTCCCTTAGCCAAAACAAATGTCAAAATCTTCTTCTTATGATTTGCTTGAAACAAAATTGGGGAGTTGGCTACTTTTCAATATCAGATGGCGCAGTGTCGCTAATTCTACCGTTCTCCATAAAAATACATGCTATCTACTCATAATGAATAAGCATGTATTAAACTCATCTATATGAAAAACTGCTTATGTGTCGGACCTATTAAGGCCGCGGTACAATTATATTTTTCATATAGATGCGTTTACCACAAGCTTATGCATTCCAATAACATCGCCACAATCAACCAAGATGTTGGGTTTGTAAATATGAAGGAACTTCAGACTTGGCAATTGAAGTTTATTACGCCTTGCCCATTCACATACAAAATTTCGCGAAGCACTGTTATAAACATTATCCCTATACAACAAGGATACTTGCTAACATATTTTGTGTCGTATTCATTTGTTATATTACAGTTTTTATTTGCAAAAAATGTTAGAAATTTTACCAAGTAGTGGGAAAAATAATTTCACTTGCAAAGTGTGCCAAAGCAAATGTCAAATTCTTCTTCTTATGATTTGCTTGAAACAAAATTGGGGAGATGTCTACTTTTCAATATCAGATGGCGCCAGTGTCGCTCATTCTACCGTTCTCCATAAAAATATGTGCAATCTACTCATAATGCATAAGCATGTGTTAAACTCATCTATATGAAAAACTGTTTATGTGTCGCACTTATAACACAAGCTTATGCATTCTAATAACATCACCACAATCAACCAAGATGTTGCGTTTGTAAATATGAAGGAACTTCAGACTTGGCAATTGAAGTTTATTACGCCTTGCCCATTCACATACAAAATTTCGCGAAGCACTGTTATAAACATTCTCCCTATACAACAAAAATACTTGCTAACATATTTTGTGTCGTATTCGATTGTTATATTGCAGTTTTTAATTGTGAAAAATTTTAGAAAATTTACCAGCCAATGGGAAAAACAATTTCACTTGCAAAGGTTGCCAACACCCTTAGCCGAAGCAAATGTCAAATTCTTCTTCTTATGATTTGCTTGGAACAAAATTGGGGAGTTGGCTACTTTTCAATCTCAATATCGCTCATTCTACCGTTCCCTATAAAAATACGTCCAATCTACTTATAATGCATAAGTATGTGTTAAACTCATCTATATGAAAAACTCCTTATGTGTCGGACCTATTAGATAGTGATCAACACCTCTTTTGAAGTTACCCAGCAAAAATCTACTGACTGAAAATGGCGACCAACAAAAAATATCCCACATTGTTCCACAATTGTTAGTATGACAGAATGACATGGCCTAATTGAAATGTCCGATCCATATATGCTTGCCTTTTCTTACATGCAATGTACCCTCAAATACGTCTCAAAAATTTTCTGCGAATCCGCCATTTGTTGTTTTCAGTTTGAAACCACAAGCGCAGCAACAGCAGAGTAATAAAAATTGATTTACAAATAAACTCGGATATAATAAAAACTAAATTTAAATTAAGTGTTGTGTGTGCTACGGTATTTGCATTTTATATTAATAATACATTTAGCAGCTCTTTATCGATCTTTACCGTGTACGGACGTGTTTATTTCAGCTCTGTGCTTTTCTTTCTTTCTGCTATTATACAAAATTGTGAAATACAAATATTTTCACGAATAATATAAACAATTTGACTAGACACTGTTGGCTCCTCACAAAAATAAAAAAATAAAACGGTTTTAAAAATTATCAATTTGTGTTGGAGACTGTTAGTTACTCTAATAACTTTATTTATTATTTTATCCATTTCTCGTTGCTTCGTTCGATATGCCTTGTTTTTGTGGTCATCGAATTGAGCGCGCTCAAAGCAGTGTGCAATGTGATAAGTGCAAAAAAGTTTACCACATACAGTGCGTTGTTGGTACATTGGCTGGTGATTTGGATTATTTTAAAAATCCAGATCAAGTTTATATTTGTCGTGATTGTGCTGTCGTTCATCATGAAGAATGTATTTCCTTGAATAATTCTGTCGCAGAGCAGCTACAACAACAGTATGCACCGCATTACAATAATGTTACTGATAAAGGGCAAAATAATGTTTTATCATATATCCTTGCTGAACTCAAAAGTTTACGAGCAGAGCAAGCAAGTACAGTTGCTGGTATTCACTCTCTGCAAGCTGACAAAAACAAATTACTTGACGAGTTAGAAATTGTGCGCTCTGAACTTATTAATCTCCATAAGCTCTATGATGAATGTGTTGCTGGTTCGCTTGCTTCGCTCACATCTGAGGCCAAAGAACTGCGCCGCAGTGGTAACAAAAATGCAAAAAAAGGTAAAGCTAAAAACAACAAGCAAATCATATATGCTGATCAGCCAAACTCTGGAAAGTTAAGCGAACAGAATAACAACACCTTGCATGCGCATAAGATTCCAAGCCCTATTAATGACACACCAATTGACGAGTCGAACAAAAACAATGCTGAGAGCACTGAAGTTCTTGTTGATAAAGTTATTCCAGCAAAAAGTGTTGTTTGTGCAATTAACACTACATCTGGTGCTACTCTCGCTAGTGCACACACTTATGCTGGTGCTGCTAGTTTGTCTTGCGCTCATTCGCTTTTGGCGCCTTATTCTTCACAAAGGGCGTCGACGTTGGCCGCCGCTGTTACCGCTTCTGTGACAAATGCCTCTGCCGAGAATGAAGTAAATGCACCCAGTGTTAATGCTGGCGAAAAGGAAGTAAATGCACCCTGTGGGAATGCTGTCGTAAATTCACTCAGAAATCTGAGCAAGCCTATTGTGGTTGGATCGTGTGATAACCTAGAACTTCAGGTTGCTCCTAAAATGATGTGGCTGCATCTGTCGTCTTTTTCTTCAAACGTGACGAATGCTGATATTATTGCCTATGTATCGAAGAACGCTGAAATCAACCCAAAGTTTTTGGTTTGTTATGCCCTCGTTAAGCGGGATGTTGATATTCATAAATTGGTTAAAGTTAGTTTTAAACTTGGCGTGCCGCTCTGCTACTACGATAAGGTAGTTAACGCCAGCATCTGGCCTACAAATGTTCAAATACGGCCGTTTCGTTCTTTTCGCAAGGACGGGCCACCTCAAAAGGTTTTAGTAAATACACATTCTCACAAAGATATTGTGACACCAGGTGATACTCACATCCCTAGTCTGATGCTAAGTAAATGAAGTCACAACAACAATAAAGCAGACAGTCACTTGTATCTTTTTTTTTTTTTGCGGGGAGGCTGAAAAATGCCTAATGCACCATAATTGCTGCCGTCGCAGCAACCGTGTGTCCGTAGACTAAAAAACAGCCCCGTTCTGGAACCGTCGCCCACCCCGGCACCACTTTCGCATTACTTCAGGGTGGCGTTCCATATTTCTCATTTTTTAAGAGCCTACTGTTGCCCCTGCGTCCAGGTTCCCGCTATTTGCTCTGGGTGTCCATTTAATCGCCACTGCTTCGCATGCGCATTTCTCTGCGCTCCCTCTCAGCATCCATCAGGCGTGTCATTACTATAAATGCCATTTTGCTCACTGCAGTCCAGCACTCTTCCCTCTTGCACATATGTGAAACTAAATTTCTCGTGGTAGGTTCCTCCCCAAAGACTCCATGCAAAGTGAGTCTTTCTTCGTGGAAACGGGGGCAGTAGAACATGACGTGTTTTGCGTTTTCTAACTCTGTGATACACATTGGGCAATGAGGATCTTCCTCTATCCTACGCTTCCATAAATACTCTTTGAAACCGCCATGTCACTCATTATCTGCGTGAGATGGTAGTTCAGTTCGCCTTGCTTCCGCTTATTCCATTGAGCTACGTTCCTAACTAGTGTGAAAGTCCAACGCCATTTACTCGAGGCCTCCCACCGTTCTTGCCACTTAGCTATTGTTTGTGTCCTTACTCTTTTCTTGTCTTCTTCAGATGGTCGCTCGATATTAGTGTTATACAGATCGGCCATTTCGCTTGCCAGTAAGTCCACTGGGATTTTCCGGGTTAGAACCAGGATCGCGTCGTCGGACACCGTCCGATAAGCACTTGCTATATTTTTGATGGATCTGTTTAGATCCATACCACACTGGTGCTGCGTGTAGTATTATTGAGCTGGTTACTGTGGACAATAGCTGACGTATAGCTTCGCTCGGACCACCAATGTTAGGCATTATTCGCATAAGTGATCCATTAACTTTGGTAATTTTCTCCCCCACCGCTCTGAAGTGCTCTTTGAAAGTTAACTTAGAGTCAATGTGCACTCCTAAGTATTTTAAGGAATCCTTTGAGGTGATTTGATGATCCCCGACAGTTAAGACTAACTCGTTCGCCGACCGTTTGGAGCTTACTAATACCACTTCCGTCTTTTGGCTAGCCAACTCCAGTCCTGTATTGGTCAGCCATTCCTTTATTCTTGCTACGGCGTCATTACATAATGCTTGAAGCAGGTCCAGTTTCTTGGCCACTACTACCACTGCAATATCATCAGCATATCCCACAATTTGCGTGTTTTCTGGTAGATCAATCTTTAGCACCCCGTCATACATTACATTCCAGAGCGTTGGACCGAGAACAGATCCCTGTGGGACGCCTCCTGTGATTTTGTACTCTTTTGCTCCTTGATCCGTGTCAAAAAGAAGTACTCTGTCTTTAAGATAGCTACCTATAATTCTGCGTAAGTAAGCTGGAGTGCCGAAGCTTTGCAGCGCTGCCATTATCTGCATCCAGTTCGCAGTGTTAAAAGCATTCTTGATGTCCAACATAATCAGTGCACAGAACTTCCTTTTATTTTGGCCTCCAGATATAGCTTCTCTAGCTATATTGACGACTGTTTGTATTGCATCTACGGTGGATCTTGATTTGCGAAATCCATATTGACTATTCGATAAGCCACCTGGTCTTTCTAGAGTCAGCTGTAGGCGCTCACTAATTATACGCTCGAAAATCTTCCCTAGGGAAACCAGCATACAAAGTGGCCTATATGAGGATGGTTGGTCCGGCTGTTTACCACGTTTCAGCAATAGGACAATTCTTTGTCGTTTCCACGGACGAGGGAACACGCCTTCTTGCATACAGGCATTAAAAAGATCAGTAAATAATGTAGCCCTAGTTGTAATCGCGGCTTTAAGGGCTATGTTTGGTACTTCGTCGGGTCCTGGGGATTTGTTATCAGCAACTCTTTTTGCAGCGTCCAGCACCTCTTGCTCTGTAATTTGCCGAATTTCCGTACTTTCTAGATCCTCGCTTGGACAAGTCCAGCGATCTTGCGCCGGGAAAAGTGTTTCAACAATAATATTCATCAGTATTCCCCACACAGATGACCATGCATTGAAGTCTCCACACACTAAAAGCGGGTGTTTACCTCGTGCTTCAATGGTGATCCCGTATATCATGTCTTCGAACTCAGCGATGGTCATGCTCGGAGGGGCATAGCAACTGAAGACGTATATACCGTTGATTTTTGCCCACGTCACTTGTATCTACATAAACAAATAAAACATTATGTCTACACATATGTACTTACACGCAGCAGAGAAGAGATGCTCCCAAAAGTATGCAATTGTAATTGTTGAAGTGTCGCTCACAAATACACGCATATGAGAAGCTATATACGTGCATCTGTAGTTTTAATTATATGGCGGCAACTAAGTAAATTCTGGAAGCGCCTAGAAGATACCACGAGGAAATCAAAGAGTATAAAAGCACCAGCGGTAGAGGCGCTATAATCAGTTTCGATTCAGACGATATCTAGCGAGCAATAGCAGTACGAAAATCGACACTGATGATGGCACAACGCCGAAACCGGTTTGTCTCAAAACAAAATTTGACAAGGGATGACGGAAAATCGTTCCAATATACATCATTTATCCACCCTGTCGGAAAATCAACCAAACAAGATAAGTCAATAGCAGTATTATTTTGAAAGTCAGTTTCATTTGAGCTATCAATCAGTTTGGTTATTAAGCCAGCTAGTTTCAAAGTATAAGTGTTATTGTGAAGTACTTTAATAAAGGCCATTTTTCCATTATTCAATATTGGAGTTATTTATTCAACAGTTTAGTGATTCGAACTTAGCAGAAGGGCAAATAAGAGGATTTGCAAGTAAATTCGTTACAATATTAAAATTTACTTTCAAAATGTATTTGGCCTAAGAACCAAATCCGACTCACTCTTTACGATGAGTTCAAACCTGGGTTATGATTTATTTTTAATAGTTGAGGCTTGGCTTAATGATACTTTTATGGATGGTGAATTCTTCGATGAAAATTTATACTGCGTTTTTCGTAAAGATCGCGATGCATCAAAAACTGGTTTATCAAGAGGAGAAGGCGTTTTAATTGCGGTTCGACGAAAATTTCGTGCGACTTTGGTGCCTTTGCCGAATGCTGATTCACTATTGGATATTCTCTGCATTTCTGTTCATGGAGTTTCTACACTTTTAATTTGTGCTTCGTATATACCCCCTTCTAGTAGCGATTTACTTTATAAAGAGCATGTTGATAATATTTCAGCCTTAGCATCTAGCCATGAAAATGTTTGCGAAATTGGGGACTTCAACCTCAGTAAATTAGAATGGTCTACTTTTGACAATAGTAGGGGGCTTCTTCCAAAGTCTTCAAATGCGTCTGCTGAAACATATGTGATTGACGGTTTTTCAAGATGTGACCTTAGTCAGATTAACCGTTTTAATAACAGTTTTCATAGAATATTGGATCTCATATTTTTAAGTGATAACATGAACTTTTGCCTCCAGGAATGTCTTGACCCTTTGTCCAATCCTGCTCCACATCATGTTCCACTGGTTCTTCATTTGGAATTTTATGAGTTTAATACTTACGTAGAGGTAGAGGGTAGAATTTCCAAATTTTGTTTTAAAAATTATGATGTTGATGTGGTTAATGCGGCAATTGACTTTATTGATTGGGATACACTATTTACTGAGGTTGATGCGACCGGTTGTTTCAATATCTTTAAGAATAATCTAAATTGTATTTGTAGTGAGCAAATTCCTAAGGTAAAGAAAAAAGTTTACAAAATTCCATGGTTCACGCAGGAGTTGAAAAAACTTAAGACTTTGAGAAACAAGTTTTTCAAAAAATTTAAAAATTCAAGGCTTCCTTTTTACAAAGAAATGTATATAAAATATTTGAACGAGTTTAAATCATTGAGCAAAGTCTTGAATCTAACTATATAAGAAAATTCGAAGAGGATACTAAACTGAATCCGAAAGCTTTTTGGCGTTTTGTGAAGTCTAAAAAATCGCGTTCGAGTATTCCCTCTGTTGTATTTTACAAGGATACACAAGCTGACTCAGCATCAGTTGCTGCAAATCTTTTTGCGGATTTTTTCAGCTCGAATTTTGAGGCCGACTCTAATTTGAGTAGTATTGATTCCGCGCTAAACTTTGGAGCTCTTGAAATCTCTTTAGACGATGTTGAACTGGGGATTCGTGAAATCAAGTTGTCGTCCCAGACTGATGTTGATGGTTTGTCTTCTCGCCTTTTTAAGAATTGTTCAGCTCTCGCCTACCTAATATGGCTGCTTTTTAATAAATCTCTTGGGCAAGGTGTTTTCATTGATTGATTACGTGAAAGATTCGAATCTCTCACGTAATCGCCAATGGAAAATTGAACCCAGTGAAAAGAAAAATTAAAAGATATGAAAAATGTTAATAAATATATTCGAGTGGATTTTATTGAATTCAAGAATAATGAGGTAACAATTAAATTGTGTTTCGAATTAAGATATTCAAATAGTGGTTTAAATGATTTAAATTATAGGCATTTAACAATAAAATTGTGTTTCGAATAAATGTTCTCTTACCTTGACGCTGGATGGCCAGAATTGCTCCCGTTGACGGTCGTGAAAAAAAAAAAGCCAAGCAATTGCAAAAACGCGCTGAACCCTCAGTACGAGAGCCTTCGTTAAGTTTCCCCTTAACAAGGCTCCGGTGCTAAAAGCTCCTAGCGGCAAACACAAATTCGTGTTTGTGTTAGTGCATATATATTAAAGCGAAACTATTGGTCTACAGGCAGAAACCGGTATGCGGATTGATTTACGAGGGTGGGCCGAAATATTTAGGTCTCGGACCTAAACATGCCGGCCCCCTTGCCGCGCGCAATGATAAGGAAATAGACTATAGATTAAAGTATTAAGAAAAATCGAGATCAATGGACCCAGGGAGTCAACCTAGCCCTCCTTCGCCCAGGCAAGGTGGCGAGCGGATGAGCAGTTGCGGACTGCGGACACTGCACCTCGCTATACTATGCGTGTTGTTGATGTTTTCTACGGAGAAAAGAGAAGAAAAAAGGTTAGAAGAAATGTACGTGGTTTAAATTCGATGGCACTTAGTTACGTTTAGATGTGTGGATGTATGTGCATGGGAACCTATTGTTGGCATACCCCGGATACGACCACGCCGGAGACCGTCGGCTGGGCTAAAATTCCGCCTATGGTGGTAGTCGCTGTATCACTCACCATCAGTTCGGCATAGATGTCAGCGCCGAGTGTAAGCCGAATAGGTGATGGGTGATAGAATCGGGGGTCTGCCAGACGCATAAACTGGAAGGGCACCGCAATTTGGGGATCTATGCTGTATGGCGGGCTCACCCTTTGATGCCGTGCAAAGACGACGGCCTGTGTATGAATGCGCTTGGCTGCGCCGTACTTCCCTCGCAGTATTATAGTGCACCGTTTGGGTCCCTGCTGCTCGAGACGTAGATCTCGGACCAGCTCACTGTCGGCGATGGTGGTGGGCGCGCAAGGATCGATAATTGCTCTTACTAGGTGGAGCTGCCCGTGCGATTCTATACGCACAATGGCCGTGGGGGATATTGGCACGAACGGCCGCATGGTTGGCAGTGGAGCCGCATTTGGTTGTAGTCGGCCCGTTCTGAAACCGGCGGTTGTGGCGCTCTCTATAGCTCGGTTACCGATTTTATGGCGCACGTCCTTAACGTATGGCGCTGCCCTTTTTTGTTGTCGGGTCTTCGCGCATCTCCTGGTAATTTCATCTCTTTGGCTATTCACTCGACCTCGATTCGGGACGCTGAGGCTTTGCTTGTCTTGACGCCAGTCGTTTACCTGTGGGCTCTCCATCTTCCTTTCTCTTTGCTTCTCGTGGCGCAGTAAAGGCCGAAACATGCTCTGCACTGGGTTGCGACTATTCGAAGCTGATGCTGCTTTCGGTCGTTCCTCCTGTAGTTCTTCCTCTTCCTCCACCTGCTGCGCCCACGATTTTGTTTGCTCTGTTAAATGAATCGACAGCGTGTCGTCCAAATTATCTTCCTCACCCTGGTGGTCGCCCTCCCTTAACTCATCTAAGTGGAGCGTCGTGTGGTGTTTCTCTTGGCACCTTTTGCACCTGTACTTGCTGGTGCAATTTCCTACGCGATGGAAGGAGACAGACAGTTCGGACAATACTTATGAAGCAGGACCGCTCGTAACTTCTCCTCGGGAGTCATAGCGCGGAACTCCGGACAAACCCTAATGGAGTGCTGCCTCTTACACAATTGGCAGTCAACGTGGTACGTAAGTTTATGGTCTTTCGAAACGTGGCTCATGATCTGTAAAGAGGGTGAACCTGGGGTCATGACCGTTACTCTACCATACACTCTTAGTGTTGTTTTGCATGGGATGCGGGAAAACCCCCAAAAAAAATGAAATAATGACTCATATACATAGTAGGAATAAATAGTTCTCAAAATTTGAGTAGGTCATGGCTTGCTAGAAAAGGTATGTAAATAAAATCAGAGGGTGCTAAACGCATTGATTTCGCTTTTTTTTTTAATTACTAGGCTTTGAGACGCGTGAATACGCGGTGCTAGTGCCCATGGAACACACCCATTGAAGTGATTATCATTCTATGTGCTGGCAATGCCGTCGTCTGACATTTGACAATAATGCATTTCCTGAATGAAAATTCTTTCATTCATTTCCCGCACATGGCGTACGACGTATTTTGGAAAATTTGAAACATTTATTTGCGATCAACGAGACAAAACCAAGTGGTATTTGTTCTGTTAATAAAGTGAAGATGTTGATTTTTAGTAACTTTTGCTTCTTCACATAGACCGCTAAACAAACTGGTCCTGTCTCAAAATATGCGCCACCGATTGCCCACTCTGCCTAGACAAAGCTTCGAATTGGACGTGGCCGAGGAATTTGATAGAGAGCTACCCAATCATTTAAGACAAACCACGCAAGTAGATAACATACATACCCCACTGGGGAATCTGCGAATAAATATTTAAAGGACGAGCGGAGGCGAATGGAAAGGGAGCATGATCCAAATGCAAACACATCACAACAACATATTCCTTCGGTTGCAACTAACATTTGCCAATTAATACAAATGATGAAGAGTCGTCATGGAAAATTGGTTGGGCAAAAATCAGATCATGTACCCACACTCAATCTTGCGGCTTACGTCAACAAATCGATAACGCTGCAACAATTTGTAAGACTTGGTGGTAATTTACATAGCGTTGAGAGTAAAGGCTTGGCCCAATTTGTATTAGGCGTAGAATTTGAAAAGGATGTGAAACCATATTTTTACTTTTTGAAAGGTCAAGGCGGATCACCAGATGTATTCGGCGAATTCATTACAAAGATCCTTTCATTTTCAAGATTGACATGGATGAATTGCATACCCATGTAAACCTTTGAATCGAAAACTTTACAGCTGAACAGCGTCAGTGCACATTTTCAAAAGAATTTAAATTGAGTGGCGATGACATACGTTTTCCCACAACAAAACAGCCACATCTTATTACATACAATTTGGAACATATACCCAAATCACATTTTGCGTACGAAAAACAAATGGGAACCTAGTTTCAATACGAAAACCACGGAATCTAACGTTCCATTCAGTGCTTGTTGCTTTGCAGTCAGTACCTACTAGTGGCTTTGTACCAAAACCGACTTCAAAAAATGGTATCTAATTGATCCTCAACAGAGTTGAGTCGTTTCGCAGTTTTATATATCTGAACGTTTTTGCGATGTTATAACTACAAATATATAATTGATAGAGTTGTAAAAAAGTGTACAAAGTGCAGTGCCGACTTTTGTGAGCAAGCATTGCAGGCAGCCAGGTCAGAGAATGGAGCCTGTGTAGCGTGTATGGGATTTGCTCATAACACATTTAATGGAGTACGTGGTGCACCCAATGATCGCATATTGGATATCAAAAAATACCAATTTTGTTTGTCATTGGGCATCATTCGGCCCAAATCAAGCAAGGAGGTAATTGAATCATTGCGTGAAAAAATGCAATCTGAAACGTCGCTGGTAGTAGTGAGCAGTGCTGATGACGTTTTACGTGTGCCTAAAGGCCGCACAAGATTTGAAAATGTACGCAGTCAATGGTAGACAAGATGGTTGTGGAGGAAGTTTATGAATTTGTCAAAAGGATCCTTGCTAATCCACCTGGGCCACGTATTCCTACAACTATTGCTAGCATGGTACCCATTAAATAAGGCAAGTAGTGCGGTTTGCGCTAGCAACAACATTGGTAGTGGTATTAAGAACATTATGTTCAACGCAAAAGGTGACGCTGTGAATTCCGACCACGGACAAACTCCGCTAAAAAGCAAGTGCATTCCACCAATGGGACGTCCCCGTACAGGGACACTAACTATAACCACAACAGCATCAACCAAAGCGGCAAGTGCGACACAGGCCAGAATGTTCAACAACAACAAAAGCCAAATTTTCAATCACTATTAGGTGACTCCACTGACCAAGATAGTTTGATGCTCAACTCGAGTGCAGAATCCTCACCGAGCCTACCAAAGATTGTTGCAAATTAGAAAATTGTTGCATAATCAACAACGACACCAATAAAACCTTATGGAATCCAATGCAAAAGAGGGGGTTTGCTGGCCGGTGCCAAAATAAAATATGATACCGTTACATCGATTTGTGCAATTAAAGCCACCCCTCTACCTATGCATCTGCCACATTTTACGATTTACGGAAATGCTTACTTCACGGGATTCCGTTTACGTCAGCGTCATTGTGTTCTGGTTACACAAAGAGGTATGTGGTACTCTGTTTTCTTTAACCTTCTTAAACCGTAGAATAAACTTTAATTATAATTTTATAATGGCAGGACTTCATCCCTTTTATGCTGCTTTGATGAATGTGCCCGACGATAAGGATCGTTATACATTGGCTTTGGATCATCGTCAGTAAGCCCATAAAATGCATGTGTTAGTAGTAATCGAATTCACGTGAGTTATCTTGTATTTATTTTAAACATAATGTCGGCAAGGATTATGTGCGTTTGTTAAATACATGGGGATTCTTTATATCGTTGTTGTCGTGGTAACTGTTGTTATGGTACGCTGTACTTGCTTTTGTTCTTTGCTAAAACGATTTCCTAAGCCTGATAATACGTGTGCAAGTAAATTTTGAGCCATTGGTTGTTTAAAACTGGGACTGTATTTAAAAAAAGACTTTGATCTACTGTACGAGGTTTTTCAGCCGTTCCGCAGGTATACAACCCAAGCTTCAGGGACATATTTATGAAAATATAATTATGTGGCGGTGTACAACTCTGAGTCCCAAATGGTGGCACAGCGGTAGGGGCTGGTAAGACTTATATTTATAATTTGACACATTCAGTCTTAGTAACCTGTTTGTAAGAAAGCTCTCCTTATCTTCATTAAAGAAGCAAAGATTTGAGTTTAGTATATATGAAGAATACGGGTTTGTAACTCATTGGTACGAACACCAAGTTTTTGCACAGAATAATATTATATGAAATGGAAGTGAGTTTTCTAAGTAGAATGTGGGTCCCTGAAGGGTTAAGCGGGAGTAGTCTCTGTTTCGTAGCTTGGCGCCGGTAACAGCACCAACTTAGCGATGGGGCGTGTTGTTTGTCCTTTAGTGGTATCCAGGTCAACTACACGCACGCGGTCATCGCGGCCAGGGTGCAATTTTACGACCCTTCCCATTCTCCACTCGTTCGGTTGTAGGTTGTCTTCCCGAATGACTACTAAGTCCCCTAGGTTGAGGTTGGGTTGCGATCGTTGCCACTTAACCCGCTTTTGCATCTCAGTGAGATATTCGGCCTTCCACCTTTTGCAGAAGGTTTGGTGTAGGGCTTTGAGTTTCTGCCATCGATTTACGATGGAGGCCGGGGTCTCTGTCGTGTCTAGTTCGGGAGGAGCTAACAGATACCCCCCCACGAGGAAATGGCCGGGGGTAAGCGGTTCCAGGTCAGAAGAGTCGTTAGACGCAGGACTGAGGGGCCTTGAATTGAGGCACGCCTCTACTCGGCACAATAAGGTGCCAAACTCTTCAAAGGTATATTTGTGATCCAGAGCGATCTTTTTGAAATGGGTTTTAAAACTTTTGACCCCAGCTTACCACAGGCCCCCCATGTGAGGAGCGCCCGGTGGTATGAAATGCCATGCCAGGTTTTGGTGGCTATATCTCGAGATGGTACGATCTTTGGTTTCTCGCAGAAATGCTTTGAATTCTGATCTTAACGATCGCGAAGCCCCTACGAAGTTAGTACCGTTATCAGAATATATGTTTTTCGGACAGCCTCGTCTGGCGGCAAACCTGGAGAAAGCGGCTAGGAAGGATCCGGTGGAAAGATCGCTCGTCGGTTCAAGGTGGATGGCCTTGGTGGAGAAGCAGACGAATAGGCAGGCATAACCCTTTGAAGTCCGACATCCTCTACCGCTGTATGACTTAATGTCGAACGGTCCGCAGAAGTCCACCCCGGTATTGGTAAACGCCCTCGAAAACGTGGTACGTTCCTTAGGAAGTATTCCCATGAGTTGCGTTTGCGAACGCTTTTTGTAGATTGTGCAGACCTTGCAATTGTGGATGACAGACCTAATCATATTTTTGACGCGGGGAATCCAGTACTGAGTGCGGATGAGGCGTAACATCAGCTGATTTTCCCCGTGCAATGAGATGGAATGGATAAATTGAACCAATAGACGAGAGAACCTGCAGGCGTAAGGGAGAATAATAGGATGGCGTTCGTTGTAGGGGAGGTCACTGGAGGAGCCGAGTCGCCCCCCCGTTCGGATGCTGCCATTTCCATCTATGAAGGGGTTGATTCTGAGAGATAATTATTAAACGCTGAGTTGTTTCATTTATTTCGAGTGGAGAAAGTGACTTTGACTTCGGTTTTCCGGAAGATTTAGTATTCGGGTGGGTTGCTTTAAAAAATCGGAAAATATAGGAAATTACTCGTAAAGCTCGAGACAGATCGGAGAACCTATCAAGAATGTTAGGATTAGTTTGTTGGGTCGTTGCGTGAATTCGTACCCTTTTTTCCTCGATGTTCGTATTATAATCGCCTTCTTGCGCTGGCCAGTTTTCGTGGTCTTCTTGCAGCCAGGAAGGGCCCTGCCACCACAGAGAGTTGTTTATTAAATCCGACGCTGGCAGTCCTCTGCTTGCTAAGTCTGCCGGGTTTGACGCTGAGTCGACGTGCCGCCAAACCTTGGTTCCTACCTTTTCTATGATTTTGGTTATTCTATGGGCGACGAAGGTAGACCACGAGCATGGTGGCTTCCGGATCCATGCGAGAACTATCGTTGAGTCTGTCCAGAGGATCACTTCTCGATTTGACAGGTTTAGGTTGTCAATAACCGATTCTGTTATTTCGGCAAGCAGAACGGCACCGCAGAGCTCTAGTCGTGGCAACGAAATAGTTTTAACTGGGGCTACTCTGGTTTTCGCCATAAGCAGGTTGGTGTGGGTTCGGCCTTTTTCATGAACTTTAAGAAAAACCGTAGCTGCGTATGCTTTTTCCGAGGCATCGCTAAATCCATGTATTTCGACCTTGTCTCTCTCCGTAAAATGAACCCACCTCGGGATACGCAGATCGTTGATCCGCATGTATTCCTGCGTGAATGCTTGCCAGCGATCAAATGTGGTTGGTGACACGCCTTCATCCCATCCTGTACCCTCTAACCAGATCTTTTGCATAACGATTTTGGCGACTATTATCACTGGGGCCAACCAGCCAAGAGGGTCGAAAAGCTTAGCAATCTCTGAGAGTATGCTTCGCTTTGTAGTGGCGCTGTAATCTTCTATTGGTTTCGCCGCAAAATAGAAATAATCAGCGTGCGCGTTCCACCTTATGCCCAGTGCTTTCACCATGCTGGTATCTTCAAATTCTAAAAAGTTCTCTGTTAGCAAATATGATTTCGGTATGCCTTGTAGAATTTTCTTGTAGTTCGACGTCCATTTTCTTAATGGAAATCCTGCTGATTTTAGTGCCTCGGTTATTTCATCTCTTGCCTTTATTGTGGTATCAATACTGTGGCCGCCGGCGAGTACGTCGTCTACGTACATATAATTCTTCAGAATGTCTGCTGCCATTGGGTGCGTGTGCTCCACGTCATCGGCGAGTTGATGCAATGTCCGTATTGCTAAGTATGGAGCACAGTTCACCCCAAAAGTTACTGTTTTAAGTTCGTACAGACTTATTGTATCCTTTGGATCCTTTCGGAATACGATCCGCTGATATCTTGTTTGATCATGATTAACCCATATTTGACGATACATCTTCTCAATATCGCTGTTGAAGACGTATTTAAACAATCTCCACCGGAGTATTAATACAGTAAGATCGGCTTGGAGAATGGGACCTGGATAGAGGGCATCGTTCAAACTTTTGCCATTTGTCGTGGGGCAAGATGCGTTGAATACAACTCGTACTTTGGTTGTGGTACTGTCCTCCTTAATTACGGCATGGTGCGGAAGGAAGTAGCACTCTGTCGATTCTGGCGCTATGTTTCTTACTTGTTTCATATGCCCCAATATTTCATACTCGGATACGACTCTGTTATATTCTGTTTGTAAGGCTGGGTTTTTTCCAAGACGTGTTTCGTTTCGATAAAATTGAGCACATGCGCTTTTTAATGATGGCCCTAAACATACATCTTTTCTAAATGGTAGAGAAACTACGTATTTCCCGTCGCTGTTTCTTACTGTGGTGGATTTGAAGAGTTCTTCACAGTATTTATCATCCTCGTGCTCACTCCTCTTTTTTGGGATTTCCTCTAGTTCCCAGAACGCAGACAATTTTTTGGACAGTGTAACCTCATTGAAATATGATACTATATTCTGGGTGTTGTTTATCGAGTCTGATCGACCTGTCAGGATCCACCCGAATACGGTTTCCTGCGCTATCAAATTATTTAACACATCCCTTTTCAATCCGCCTAACATAATTTGAGGATATATGTCTCCTCCCAATACCAAGTCGACTGGTTCGTTCACGAAGAATCTTTTGTCGGCAAGAACAAGATCAGGGAACGCTTGTCTTGTCATTGGATCTACATGGCAGCTGGGGAGATTTCCTGTTAGTTGGGGTAAGACTAACACGATTGTGTTTATTGTAACTAGAGGGTTTATTAATGAACCCAATTGTATGGGACACGCTTCCTTTACCTGTGCCGAAATCGTGTTGTTAATGCCCGATACTTGGGCACTCACTCTTTTGGAAGGCAACTTAATTCGCCGTTTGAGTCGCTCGGTTATGAATGAGCACTCTGACCCCGAATCTATTAACGCTCTTGCTGAGAAGCTAACACCATTGTGTTGTATATTGACTCTCGCTGTGCCTAGTAGTATTCCCTTGCTTGAATTTGCGAAACATGAATTTACGTTATTAACCCTAGTGTTTTCTGTTTCAGTTTCGCGCCTAGCTTGGGCCTGTCTGGATGTAGATGGACCGTTGTCAGATGAATCCCGTGGCTCGTTTGCTTGGGGTTGAATTGGAAGGTGGAGTAGTGAGTGGTGTTTTGACTGACACGTCCTACAACGATATGTGCTGGAACATTTAGAAACCGTATGTCCAGCGGATAGGCAATTCAAGCACCCTCGTATGCTCTTCACATGTTCAATGCGACTGCTTGGGGTCAGGCGTAAGAATTTCTCACACTTTGCGATTCTGTGTGCCGCACTTTTGCACATCTTGCATGTTGGTTTGGCTACACTAGTCTGAAAGGTCAGCTTTTTCGATGGTGCTTCAGCGCTTGATCGAGAGGATGGATTTTTAGGGGGCTTTCCTTTCAGCCCTGTGACGGTTTCCAATGTTTGGAATCTATTCGTCAGGAATTTGTCCATATCAACCCATTTCGAGATTTCAGTTTTGTTTTCTATTGTTTGTTCCCACAAAGCCAAAGTAGTTTCAGGCAGTTTAGTGGAGCATAAATATGTTAAGATTGCATCCCAGTTGGATATGTCAATTTGATGACACTGAAGCGCTGAGATGCAATTGTTTATATCTCGTTGCAGTTTTTTGATCGAGCTACCGCATTCGCTGTCAATTGCATTTAAATTAAACAAAATTTTCAATTGTGCATTTACCAAGATACGCTTGTTTTCATAGCGATCGCATAGATTCTTCCAAGCTGTTTGGAACCCATCATTAGTTAGTGGACATCGTCGCACTATTTCTTTCGCTTCCCCTTGTGTCTTTTGGTTGAGGTGATACAACTTTTCGACTGGGGTAAGGCGTTTATTAAGTATGTAAATGGCGCTGAACATGTCCCTGAAGGACGGCTATGAAATATAATCCCCTTTAAAGACATCTGTGTCACAAGGAGGCAGGCGTACGCTGTATTCGCGACCCACGGAATCTGTTTCTTTCTCTAACTTTTCTATTTTTTCAGCTAGCTCATTTATTGTTGCTTGGCATTTTAAGAAACTAAAATAAGTGGCTTTATGTTTCTTTTTAACTGCTGCTATGTCCTTTGTTTCGAGGCCTGATGAACTGAGAAGATCGTCGTATGCCCGTTTTGTTTTTTCCCACAAGGCTTTTAGTTCCTCCGTTTGAAGTTTTAAGGAGTGTTTACTGTGCTCAGTTGTGGGCATGGCATTATAATCTACCTCAAATTCTGCCACTGCATCTGCCTGGCGGATATAGCTCTCCATTTTCTTATTAAATAGAAAACGAACTTGTTAAACACAAAGTATTTAATGAAATTTGCCTTTGCAGAGAGTCGTGTATGAGGTGACTGATCAATATCCTAGGGATTGAGAGTTGCTACACTCGCTGTGTCGCGGAAGTGTTATTACAATCGTGCCACCCTACGTAACTAAATGGGTGTGTGCACGAACCCAAGTGATATTTGTGTAATGTGTTAAAAGTGATTAAAGTGCAACACCCTCCTATGGACTGTGGCACAACTACTACTTAGTTTGAAAGAACCGACCAGTTAATTATGACGGAAAATGTACAGAGTGTTTTTCCACTTGTGCGTAAAGTTTAATAAAAACCGTGTGAAAAGTAAAAAAGAACTGGCCAACCAGTGGATAATGTGTGAAGAAAGTGTGGTTGACAAAATGCCGAAAATGAGTCCTTCAAGGGTTTTGGCAACTGTAGTGTCGTTGCACGTTACGTTTCACTTCGTGTATCTGTGGTTGTTGTACGTCAGCGCTAGTACTTTTTAAGGTATTCCTTGAGTTGCAAGTACACTCGCCGCTGCGTACGGATTTGTGGACTGTGCCGGAATTACGACGTATATTCCGGCAATATGAGTAGCGAGTTTATATTAAAAATATTCCGAACTTTCCCGCCCAAAACAACAATAAGTGTAAAGTGTATATATGTGTATATATGTGGATAGCTAGAAGAACTTTCAACTATTACGCTGTTAAGTGACTTTTGTTTGCTTCGCTGTGTGACCGTGTGATGTCAAATAAAGTTTCAGTTTTGAATTAATGCCAATAAGATGGGTTTCCACTAACTAAAATTTATTTCCTCAAATGTGTTGCAGCTGCGGTGAAATGATATTCGATTTTTGGGGCTATGTTAACCCGTACCAATACTGTGACTGGAGGATCTTCTCACTTGTGAGGATTTTAAGAAAATTGTTTTGAGTAGATGTGTGTGTGTGTGCACGCAATGCACAATATGTGATCACCGCTGTCAAGGGAAGTGTACAAAAGTCACTGTACGCGTTAAATAATAACTTGCCACTTTATTATATCTAATTTTTTAATCAAAAAAGGAATCACACACGTGCCCGAATTTAAGAAACCACGTACCTTATAAGTTCGTTGTAAATTTTTTTTTTTTTTTTGGAAAAAAGTCCGGTTTGCTTTGTTGTGATTTCTCGCAATTGCCGTGTGGTTGTGTTCTACGGTGCTAATAGCCTTGGGGTTACGTTTTCACTTTCTTCTCACCAAGATGACTCAAGATGTTTCTACCAATGTATTTTTTTTTTCTTCGGTCGCTTTGAGTGCTTTCCAAATTGGGCTATTGTTGAATTGCTGTTGTTTGTTGTGGACTGTAATTCGATTTGTTGTTAAATTCTCGGTTCGGAAGGACCAAATGATTACGTGAAAGATTCGAATCTCTCACGTAATCGCCATTGGAAAATTGAACCCAGTGAAAAGAAAAATTAAAAGATATGAAAAATGTTAATAAATATATTCGAGTGGATTTTATTGAATTCAAGAATAATGAGGTAACAATTAAATTGTGTTTCGAATTAAGATATTCAAATAGTGGTTTAAATGATTTAAATTATAGGCATTTAACAATAAAATTGTGTTTCGAATAAATGTTCTCTTACCTTGACGCTGGATGGCCAGAATTGCTCCCGTTGACGGTCGTGAAAAAAAAAAAAAGCCAAGCAATTGCAAAAACGCGCTGAACCCTCAGTACGAGAGCCTTCGTTAAGTTTCCCCTTAACAAGGCTCCGGTGCTAAAAGCTCCTAGCGGCAAACACAAATTCGTGTTTGTGTTAGTGCATATATATTAAAGCGAAACTATTGGTCTACAGGCAGAAACCGGTATGCGGATTGATTTACGAGGGTGGGCCGAAATATTTAGGTCTCGGACCTAAACATTGATGCATGGAAAATCTCCTTTATTACGCCAATTTTTAAATCTGGCAATACAAATGATATCACCAATTATCGTCCTATTTCTAAATCTTCGACTATCTCAAAACTTTTTGAATGTATAATAAAAAATTAAATTTTCTTTGCCATTAGTCGTCTCATCTCGGTAGACCAGCATGGTTTCATGTCGGGGAGATCAACTACCTCTAATTTAGCAGTTTTCTCCGAATACTGCATTGAAGCTTTTAGTAACCGGGCCAAAGTTGACACCGTGTATACTGATTTTTCGAAAGCGTTTGATAAAGTTAATCATCGTATCTTATTATCGAAGTTACGATGGCTTGGCTTCCACTCAAGTTTTTTAAGCGGGATCAAATCGTATCTCACAAATCGATCTTGTTCAGTTGTAGTTGACGGGGTGTCGTCGTACTCTTTCATTGCTTCTTCAGGCGTTCCTCAGGGAAGCATTTTAGGTCCAATTCTTTTGATTATTTTCATCAACGATATTACTAATTGTTTTAAATTTCAAAAATTTCTCTTGTATGCTGATGACATGAAGATTTTTAGTAATATTACGTGTCCCTCTGACTCGTTGAAACTTCAGAGTGATCTAGACAATGTTGTAGCTTGGTGCCAGAAAAATATGCTTCCTTTAAATATTAAAAAATGCTCCCATTTCTCCTATTCCAAATCCCGCTCCCCTATCCCTACTTCATATTATATTGCAGGCTCACAACTAAGCATTGTTTCCAAAATCACTGATCTTGGGGTGGTCTTTGACTCGAAGTTCTCGTTTCAAAGCCATCTTAATTATATTATAGCTAAGTCTTACTCTATGCTGGCTTTTGTCAGACGTTTCAGCTCAGATTTCTCGGATCCGTATACCTTAAAAACTCTCTTTACCTCACTGGTGCGCTCGAGACTTGAATATGCTGTTATTATTTGGCGTCCGTATTATTCCTGTCATATAAGTCGTTTGGAGAGAGTTCAGAAAGTCTTTATAAAGAACGCTCTGCGCCCCCTTCATTTTGATCTTCCGGTTGCGGCTTTTGAATCTGGATGTATGCTTATTGATCTCAAGACATTAAATTGTAGGAGAACCTTCCTATCTCTCACTTTCATTTTTAATTTAATATCTGGGGTGGTTGACTGCCCCTTTTTACTTGAACGTATATTCTTTCTTATTCCTAATATTTGTTTAAGGAATCATGTCACATTTTACGTTGGGCTGGCGAGGACCAATTATGCGGACAATGCTCCTGTTGTTAGTGCTCTAAAAGAGTTTAACTTGCTCCAAAATTCTTCAGTTTTGGACTTCTCCTACTGTGAAAAAAGATTTAAAATGCTACTAAATAAGCTGTTAAATTAGTTGGTAGTCTATCTTTACCTGTAACTAGTCTGTAAGAAATGTATTAATTTCAAGACTAAATAAATATTATTATTATATTTTCCACAAAGGAACCAAAATCAAGTAAGTTTTAATGCGATATGGGAAAAGCCATTTTCTAGGAGATCTAACATCATTTTCCCATATTGCTACACATCCATTCATTCATTTTCATTACTGGTGCTACAAAATCTGCATCGTTCAATCTGTTATATTCTAGGATTTGCTTTAATATAATTTGAATTAATAAAAATCTATTATTTACAGAATATCGAAAATTTGGCCCCATTATCGCCAGAGGTAATTTCGCGTCAGGCAACAATCAATATTGGCAGGATTGGACACGGTAAGTCCACTTTTGTGAAAGCTATTTCCGGATTTCAAACGAAAAGCCATTTTTTATGCAATGCCACGACAGCAGCAGCAACAACCTATCTGCCAATGCCACAACAGTCGGCCTATCGACCACATCCTGGTCCACCTGGTTGCCCTCCACAACCTCAACATCCAGGCTATCCTCTACAGCAACCAAGTGCACCAGGTGGTTACATGGGTCAAATGATGCCACCAACAAAACCTGGACAGGCGCCAATGCCCAGTCAGCCACCCATGCCCGGTCAACCCCCAACACCCGGACGTCATGGTTATAATGTATGCTAATACAACTAATATTTTGTTTGGCAATTACACTGATCTTTCTCGTTTGCAGGCTTTTTTATTGCATACCTGCAACAGCTGATTTATTAAAAACAACAGCTTTGTCCTTTACACTTACCATCTCACCCATTGTAAACTTTACCAAGTAGCGCAACTAACAGCTGATCGCTCAAAATTTGGACACACACACAAACATCACTAAGGGTCATATTACGGAAATCTTAGGGAAATTGAAGTTAAATTTTTAAACAGACATAAAATGTTATAATTTTGGAATATATAGCATCTAGGACACCTTAATTGCAGTAATTGAAAGAAAATGTTTGCTTATACTCAAGTATGTAATTATTTTTTCTAAATTTATCTTTAATATCGATGCAATGATTGATCCAATGCAACTCTGGTCTTCCTACTGTTCTTGATTCCACTCCATTCGAGTGCCTATTTTCACGGCCTGTGAGTGCCTTCCAATCTATTCGCAACATAACCTCGAATTGAGCTGCCAAACTATATAGTAAACAATGATCTCACCAATGGCACGCGCGGTTGAAGGTGAATATGAGCCACCCATTGTAAATTTTGGTGAAATGGGTCCAATTAGATGTAATCGTTGCAAGGCTAATATGCAATTCGTAGATGGTGGTCGTCGTTTCCAATGTCTAATGTGTAAAGTAACAACAGATGGTAAAAAACTCTTTCACTTTTACTTGTGTTCATTGATCCATATTTTTTCTCAACAGTACCAACTGAATATTTCCAACATTTGGGCCACACCGGACAGCGTGTCGATAAATATGAACGTCCTGAACTTGTATTGGGTAGATGAGGTTTTGTGTAAAAAATATTTGGGTACCGATAGCTCTCAAGGTAGAACCTCAACTCATATCCAACATCAATGCCTCGCATTCAATTGTGGACGCTTTACGCACTACATTGGATTCAAACAGTATGGACAAACATATTGTTGATTCCAGTGGTAGGGCCACAATTTCAAATGACGGGGCAACCATTATGAAACTATTGGATATTGTGCATCCAGAAGTAAAACTCTAGTCGACATCGCCAAATCTCAAAATGCTGAGGTAAGTTTTTTGTTATATTAGAATGTGTAGAATAAAAATGCTGCTGCCACAGCAATGTCCTCCAAACTTATTCATCAACAAAAAGATTTATTTTCTAAAATGGTTGTGGACGCTGTACTTTTCCTTGGAGGATCCAACGTCATACAAAAAATATAAAATCGCAATTTTAAATATAGAATTGGAATTCAAGGCTGAGCGTGAGAATGCTGAAGTACGTATTGATAATGTTCAAGAGTGTCAGAAAATTGTTGATGCTGAATGGCGTATTCTGTACAATAAACTAGCCAAGTACTACGCCAATGTTGTGTTATCCAAACTACCAGTTGGTGATGTTGGTACACAGTATTTTACAGATCGTGAAATGTTAGTGTACCAGAAGAAGATTTGACACGTACTACAGCTAATGATATTAATTCAAGTGTTTTGGGTCAATGTGATTACTTTGAAGAACGTCAAGTTGGTGGTGAACATTTCAACAATTTCCAAGGTTTGATAGTGCGTTTGACATTCATTTTATTTTTGTAGTTTATAATTATTTAAAGGTTGTGTTAATGCTAGAACATGTACATTGATTTTACGTGGCAGTGCCGAACAATTCTTAGAAGCGTACAATTAAACATGATTCTATTGTTGCTGGTAAGTCAAAATACAACTTGAAAAAAATGTCTAATCTTAAATTGTTAAGTAATATTATGAAAAGATTGTGTCCAACTACGGAAGAAAAAACTATAAAATTTATGTCAGTGAAATGATAATTATTGCTTTTGGTTGTTAGTTTTGAGGCATCGTCTTCGAGTACCTTCTGATGTTGTTGTTGTAGCAGTGCTTAGCCCCATCCAATAGGTCTGACCAATCACAAATTGTCCTCCAACTGGAGTCCGAGGAAACTTGCTGTTTCAACAGGGGTGGACCGTAAAGAGAGGGGTGTTAGAGGAGTTGGTTCCACATTACAATTGAAGAGATGGTTGGTATCACGTGGGGACACATTGCAAGCAGGGACATTTTGTATGTTGTGGTTGCTTCTGGATAGGTAAGAGTTTAACCTGTTACAGTATCCAGATCGAAGTTGGACTAGGGTGACTCGCGTTTTCCTAGGGAGCGTGCATCCCTGTTCTGCAATTTTAGGGCATTGTTCTTCTGAATTCACCGGGCAATTCCTGACATAGAGGTCCGACGCCTGTTTATGGAGTTCACCAAGGACCTGCTTATGTTTTTTGGCTTCATACGGCTGTGTTCTCAGGTGCCGTATTTCCTCATAGTGCTTACGGGGGTGACTCCTTAAGACCCTGGGCGGTGTGGGCTCATAAATCAGATGTCTGTTGGGATGCCCAGGTTCCTGGGTATTCAACAGAAACTTTTCGGTTAGCATTTCATTTCTTTCACTTATTGGGAGTATTATCGCCTCATTATGTAGATGGTGTTCTGGGGACATAAGGAGACAACCCGTGGCGGTTCTGAGGGAAGTATTTTGGCAGGCCTGTAGCTTCTTCCAGTGGGTAATCCTTAGGCCTGGCGACCATATGGTGTAGGAAACAATAGTGACTCTTTCTGGTGGTGAAGATAGCTATTAATATGTACAATTTAAACAGAAGTAGGGATATGACACCGGTTTGAATGTGAGTTTTTTTTGAAGTTATTGCAAAAAGCATTGAGGATTTTTAATATCTTACGAGGTACCTTTGTAAATGTTTCTGAGAATGAAGAATGAGACCTATTCAAACTCAATTTTCACCAGGACATTGCCGCTGAGACTTTGCTATACTTTAACATACAATACTTTACCCCTTTTTAGCACAACTATCATTTTTGATTTTATTAAATTTTAAAAATGTTTCTTTCTCTACAGTTCAGCATATCTTTTGCCAACACAGGTTGGCGATGTGTTTGCGCAGGACCGTGCCTTCGCTACTTTATAATGAATTTCAATTCCCATCACTGGATATTGCGGCGCGCGATTGACCAACAAGACGATGCCACGAGACCTTTGAGTATTCTTGATCTGAAAATTAATATGCAACGAATTTGTACAACAAACGAGCAACACACACTGAAATAATCTTGGTTAAAAAGTATCTAAGAATCTAATAATTCTAAGTTTTTTTCTTACGTTACTAATCTAAGCTTTTTATGCTCTAATTAAAATAATATTCAACAATCTCGTAAAATTTGCAAAGAATTTTAAAGCAATTTAATTGCAACGAATTTGTCAATCATTTTTAACCAAGGTTTATAAACTAGATGTATAACAAAAAAGTATTTTGAATATAAATATTTGTGACGAACTTAACTGAAATAATTCTCAGTTTTTTCCTACGTTACTATTCTAAGCTTTTTATGCTCTAATTAAAATAATATTCAACAATCTCGTAAAGTTTTCAAAGATTTTTAAAGCAATTTAATTGCAACGAATTTGTCAATAATTTTTAACCAAAATTTATAAAAGAGATGTATAACAAAAAAATATTTTGAATATAAGTAAATGCTGATGAATTAAACTGACAGTACCAATACCATCAACTAAATGGTCCTTATAAATATTGTACTCACATAATTCAAAACAAAAACTTACTATGAGTACCTACGTTTATTATTGCAAAATCACGAAGAAAGAAAATTGCATGAAGTACCCTCAATCTAAAATTATTGCACTGAATGTATATATCGCATTTTAAACGAAAAAATGTTGAAAACTTAAAAAAAATTAAATCGGTATTTAAGTGTAAATCGATCCATGAAAGCATCGTAAAATAACTTATGTTTTTCTGGTAGTTAATGTTATCGTTTAGCCTGGTTTTGTTAAGAATTTTGTTATTTTTGTGGTATAAATCAACATTCAACACAAAGCTTCTCTGATTATGAGTTGCAATACTTTTTGGTTTAGGTTGCGATATGTAAAATTACATATTTTTGTAAAGGAAAAAATTTAATTTTTGATTTTTGATGGCCTTGTTTATTTAAAAAATGTGTGGTTTTGTGAGCTCGAGGCCTTGCTTTGAATAAAACACTGTGTTAGTATTCATACATTTATTTGGTCGATATTTCGACTTCAATCTGAAGTCATTTTCAAGAATTTTTAAAAACACAACATGAAAAGAAAATAAACAGAAATATATAATTTATATTACATACACACATACATTATAACACATTTTCCACGTCAATTCCTTCTAATTCCATTGCCTGTTGTAGTCTTGCCTGAAGTTCGAGTTTATTGCCGGTTGTATTCAATCCACGGGCTTCCAACTCCTTTTTCAGTTGCTGGATCCTTAATTCACTTAACTTCGCCATGTCCTTGTTGTTCTCTCTAACTCTGGAATTTATTCAACAATTCCTCTTCTGACACCAATTGTAACGAATTTACTCGCAAATCCTCTTATTTGCCCTTCTGCTGAGTTCGAATCACTAAACTGTTGAATAAATAACTCCAATATGTAATAATGCAAAATGGCCTTTATTAAAGTACTTCACAATAACACTCAAACTGTGCAACGAATAGCTTGCTTAATAACCACACTGATTGATAGCTAAAATGAAACTCTACTATTGCCCGCCAGATTGCGTGCTTAATCAATAACTGCTTGATACCTCAACTCAAACTGAATTCCAGCGCCTCTACATCTGCTGCCTTTTATACTCTCTGATATCAAAGTTCGCATCTTCTAGGCTCTTCCAGAATCTACTAGTCCATCAAAATTCTCAGCTGCAACTACAATTGCTCGATTTACAGCTTCTCTTATTGCATACTTTTAGGAGTATCTCAGATATATGCATGTGTTTGTGTATTGATTCTCCGCTGGTCGTATACGTACATGGTACATATATGTAGACGCAATTATTGTTTCGTTTATGTAGATACATAATTATTGAATTATTGATGTGAATTCGCGTCACTGCTTAGCATCGGCTTAGAGATAGCAGCACCCCTTAGTTTTGCTAATATTCGTAACAATACCATGCTTATTATACTATGCATTTCTGACAGATGGTAAATGCCACTTGCTGGCGGAAATGCAGCCAACTTCGCTTTTGCTCTGGTTCCAGGGGGCCTTCTGTATTGCGATGCGAAAGGCAGTGCGATTCGAAAATAAATTGCGATGCGAAAGGTAATTGAAACTGTGTAGCGCTATCGCATTGCTAAAAATGTAGCTTTTTTATTATTCGCTTATTTTTTGCTTGAGTATGCATCACTGAACCAGTGTTGCCAGAACTTTTTCAGAAAAGAAGCTAAATGGGCAAAAAAAAAAGCTAAAAAAATCTTTTAGCTAAAAAAGTTAAAAATTTAAGGCAACTTTTCAAGTATTTAATGCATTTTTCATAAGCATCTTAGCATTTTCAACAATTTATACATCTAGAAAAAAATGCAAATTAATTCTTATTCCAAATATAATTTACAGATGCAATCTGTGTTTTATACAAATATTTTAAAGTCAATCATTTGACCACTCTTCTACTACTGCTACAACTATTTCACTGCTTGCAACAGGATATACATATAAACGGTAGTAGGTGTGAGATAAAAATATACATAATGTCTTAAAATATTTCGATATCACAGGATTCTGTATCATCTGATGAATTGCAATAAATATTTGATTTGTTCATTAGTTCAATGAGATCGTTTGTAAATCATGGCAGCACTTATTTTCCTTCCTTAGTCTGTACCTTACATATAAAATTGAATTTAATATTTTTAAATGTAACCTGTTACACTGCTTTGTTTTAACATTGTTCATGGTGCTGAAAATTCGCTGCCCTTTGGCTTCAACACAGTTGCATTATGGTCCAACAAAAGTGGTGTAATGCTTATTGTTTGTTGTGCTCTGCACAATATTTGTATAATGTTCACTGTTGAAAATCCTCCCAGTTCAGAAATTGAACCGGAAGAAGTGACCGTTAATTTTATTCTTAAATTATCACGGTCCATTCTTTGATTACGGACAAATTGTTCTTTGGCAAAATTTAGCTTTTTCCTATTTTGAATGTAATTCCCATGGTTTTGGAAATGTTCTTCAAATTGTTATTCTTCTCGTTTAGGACTTTTATTGAGTTGCTTTGGTTGGGTTCCATTTAGTCTTCCATAAATTATTGGCCGTTGTCTTTGCGTTGGGCGTTTTAAGTAACCCTTTGGCCAAATCTGGGTGTGTTGCCATGAAGTCCACTAGGATTTCAAATTGTTGCTTTTGTGTTTGTTTAGTCTTTGGAGCTGCCCTATATATTTTTAAAAGAATGTGCAATGAATATAAAGATATCAATTTATAAAATCATCAATTAATACTTACAAATTTGAACAATGCGAATGCCTATTAGTTGTAGCAATAAAATGCGAAAATCAATGCTGTTTGACGTTCGTTTTCGCTATACAGAGTGCTGGCAATGCGAAAAGGGAGAAAAATTGCGAATGGGCAAAATGTGAATGCGAATGTCAAAATATTCATGCGAATGTCAACATACAGAGTACCGATTTTGCGATTTCGCTTATGTTTTCTTTCGCATCGCAATACAGAGTAGGCCCCCTGCTTCTTCCGGTGAACATCAAAGAGAAAAGTCGAAAAATAATCGACAGCGACAATAAAATCTTAAAATAAATTATCAATCGTATTATTTTAAAAGACAAGATTTTAGCCTCAGGTGTGGGGTGTTTCCCTACTGCTCCCACATTAATATTTCGCCATTTGAAGATTTTGGAAAAAAAGAAAACTTAACCTATGAAAGAAATGCATAATACACGTTCCAATATGAAATCATCAGTCAGCGGTAGTGCTGTTCAAAGCAATAAAGCTAGCCAAAAACCTGCAGATGTGAAAAATGTAACTGCTGCCTCCGTTTACAGTGTTACTAGTGCACCAAGTGCTTCAGCCGCCACCGATGCCACTTCTGTTCATACCGCTGCCACTACCAATTCTGGCGCAGTCGCTACAACCACCACCGCTGCCAATATTATCAATTTTGCCGCTGTTACTACAATCACCGGTGTTAGTACAACCACCACCGCTACCACTACAAATTCCGCTGCTGTCAGTACGATCACCACCAATGCTATTCCAAATGCCATTACTTTCGCTACTGCCGTTGCTGCAACCAATAGAGCTATCGTAGCTGCTAGCCCTGAAATCGACGTTGGTGTTGGCTCATTTATGTTAAACGTCGACCGTGTCACTCCTGGCGTTTCAGTGCCCGCTGTTAGCTACAATGCAACCCAAATGGTCCCGTCCGATGACGTAAACCACCTTCAGGAGCAGCTAAAAATTTTGAAATTAAAACGCGAATTAGCAGAGCTGTAATCTCTAGTGCCACAACCAGACATTCATTCTGACATACGCCTCCGTAAATTTATTCATTTTGATGGGCTCGATGCAGCGGTCCCTAAATTCAGTGGTGACAAACATTACGACATATATAAGTGGTTTTTGCTATTTGAGGACTACGACGACGCTAATAATTTTAACGAACGACATAAGTGCTTAGCTCTGAGGCGATGTATGTCTGGCACAGCTAAAGAGTTCGTATTGAATCAAGGGCTTGCAGATTATCTAACACTAAAAACGTTACTAGGTGCTATGTTCAAACACAATTGCTCCCGGCAAGAGGTTTACCGCCAGCTACGAGCCCGTAAATTAAAATCGTCAGAATCTTGCGTAAGTTACGTCGTTCCAATGCAGTCAATCGCCGCACAATCCGACAAAGCAGAGCAGGAGTTAGTCGATTATATCATTGACGGGATCCCGGACCATAGGAACAGTATAAGCATTTTATATGGCGCCAACACGGTTAGTGACTTAATCCGACGTATGAAGTGGTATGAACAACGGCGTCAGAATGCTACTTTTAGGCCATCGAATACTTCTTCGGTACCTACCGAAACAAAAGTTTTAGCTGTTTACGTTTCGGCCACTACCAAAGCGGCTGCCCGAAACCACAGCGGCCAGTCGGACCGTGCTTTACCTGTCACCAGCTTGGACATATGCACCGCGATTTCCCGAAGAAAAAAAGCCAGACGACCAGTGTTGCAGCTATTTCAAGTGATGAATATGATTATCTAGAATCTAAGCAAGAGGTAAGTGTGGCCTTTTATGAAAAAAATCGAGGAAGATGGTCAGGGTTTACAAATACTATTTCTCTTTTTGATTCCGGCAGATCAATTTGTATTGTACGGAAATCGATTGCTGAACGATTTCTGTAGCTATAAAATATTGCAACACCAACGAAGTTCGTTGGAGTCGCTAGAAGCAGAATTCATTCTTTTGCACTATACTGTGTGCAGTAAAATTTCAAGAAACTATTGAACATATCAACATACTTGCAGTTCCAGATGAAACTTTAACTATACCTTCAATTCTTGGTCGAAACTTTTTGACACAATTGTTGTAGACGGCAAGACTTTGGAATAAAATGCACGAGAATATTTGTAACAACACTATTTGTAATGTTTTTATATCTGATAAAAACGGATTCATTAATTACATTCAATTGGTTATATCGAATTAATTCAGGACTTACTTGTTCGTGCTCTTCCAATGTTTCTTTTCAAAAGAAAGAACCAGATACGCACAAACAAGATGGCTATTAATACAGAGTTGCTTTGTTAACAGAGTTGCTTATATAGTACGTATTTTAAGGAATATAAGAAAAGGTTTAAAGTACTCGGTACATAACTATTTGATATTAATTTCTATCTGTAACATCCTCCTCTCCGTGATTCGATTCACTGCCGGGAGAATCACCCTTTACGTCGAGTACGGCAATCTTTGAAGCCGGCCTACGTAAATTTCCAGCAGCAGTCTTCACCAAGACTGTCCTAACTTGACCATCGGCTGCCGCCTTTGCTTCCAGGACGATGCCTTTCTTCCATTGCCCACGGCTTTCGTTGTCGTCGCATACAATCACCACGTCGCCAACACATATCGGCTTTACTTGTTTGAACCATTTTACGCATCTGGTCAAAGTCGGAAGATACTCGAGAACCCATCTTTTCCAGAACGTTTGCTTTAACTGCTGTGATATATGCCACTGCTTTCTTAGACATCCCACTTCTGGTACCTCAGCTGCTTGGACGAAGTTGGGAGACCCCAACAGAAAGTGGTATTGCATATTGCGCAGCGATTTACATCCGCACACGTATGGGCAACCAAATAAAATCTTCTCTTTTGGTTGCGAAAGGCAAAGTTGCCCCCATAAAAGCTGTAAGCTTACCCCGCTTAGAGCTATGTGGTGCAGTCCTACTCGCAAAACTGGCTTCAACTGTTCGAAAACAGCTCGACTTACAAGCATGCAACACATTCTTATGGTCAGATTCTGAGATTGTACTAGCCTGGCTAGAAAAACTTCCATCGACCTGGAAAACTTATGTGGCCAACCGTACCTCTCAAATTCGAGAATATCTTCCTAGCGGCACCTGGCGCCACGTATCTAGCCAAGACAACCCTGCTGATCTTGGCACACGTGGTTGCAAGCCGCATGATTTGATAGGCTGTTCACTTTGGGGGCACGGACCACAATGGCTTTCTTGCCACATTTCGTATTGGCCAAAGCCGAAAGCAGAAACGCAAGGTCGAAGCATATCACGCACTCGAGGAAGAGGACGATATTCTTCAATGTTTCTCCTCATACTCTCGAGCTCTTCGTGTGATTGCATACGTGTTCCGCTTTGCGAACAATGCCTGTAACAAATCCAAATCGGTGGCAACAACACATAATCCCCATCTGACGTACAAAGAGTTGCAACATGTAAAAACGCGGCTTGTGGCAATGGCATAATCTCGCCATTTCGGGGCGGAAAAGAGCGCCTTACAAAACAAAATGCCAATAAGAAAAAATAGTTCCCTTCTAGCTCTTGATCCATTTCCATGGCCGATTGGAAAATTCTACAATGCAATACAGCGAGAAGCATCCAGTAATCATGCTCTGGTTGTAGAGGTTCGAACCCAAAATGGGCTTGTCATGCGCCCCTTAGTTAAACTGTGCTTCCTTCCAATGGAGCACTCTTCGAGCACAGCGCTCTAAACTGATATACGTTTCCCCTGTATAATTAAATTTCCGTTTATCATCCGCTGTATCCAACTACTTCTCGTTTCTCTGCCTTCAGTGTCGGCTCTGCCTCCACTACCACGCGCAGCGGACCGATTGAAGAAACCAGCGGCAACCCCCAAACCGGAACATATGGCCAAGCGCACCCCACGAGGCCTGCCAACGACGTAATATTGCCAGTCTCGCCTCAAATATCACCATCCGCGCCTTGCAGGAACTGCAGAAGGTCCTTACAAGCACCTCCCTGCAGGGTGGGCAGGATGTTTAAGCCGCCTCCAATAAGAACAAGATGGCGGCAAAATTCTTATGCGCAGCCGTGCGCGGCGAGTGGAAAGGCGCAAATTCACAAGCACTGCCATCGTCAGCAACGGTCCTTTTTTCAACGAATTAGTCAAGCATTATCACTCGGCAACCGCGGACGCGATTCTTTTTTGCATATGTACATTTATTTTAACCATCTACTTGAGTTTACCTTTATATATATTTTATATACGTAGCTTGTTAAAGTCAAAAGCTAAAGGTTTAAGAAAATTATCTTCTTTCCATATCCATAATTATTAGATAAATAAAAACTAAATTATAACGTTTTATGAAAAAAACTTTGAACCCTTTTATTTAGTGCAGAGTGAAGCGAAGAAAGACCAGGTGAGATTCGTTCATTCTAGTCCGACCATTTCGGAAACGATTTGGTATGCCCACATAAAACATTCTAGGCCATACCGCCCTCCCACTCCCTAGATCCATGAATAACTTGGGGTCGCCAGAGACTCGGCTGTTAAAGAAACAGGACTCGGCAAGCGTAGGTGAAGTTGACAATTGGGTTGGTGAAGCTATATATTGCGCTGGCAGCCTCTTGAATCAATTTGAATTTTTGACGGCTGCATACCTGCCGCGGGTATATTCTAAGCCCCTGTTATGGTCCACTTGTGGGATTGTCATTTTTGAATGTTCAACTGACTGATATTAGTTGGTTAGCTCAAAGTCCGTGCACACTAGGCGACGCGAAATGTACCGACAAAATATTCTTTTGATGTATTCTTATGGAACCATGCACATTTAGCCCCAGTCGAGCGACACGACACGACCAAGTTGGCCACTAACGGCCCGATTATTAGCGTTACCGGTAAAATAGTACCCAGAACATTATGTAACCGAAAATCGTTACCAGTTGTTTTATTCGCGATTCTGGCCAAGGTGGTAACGCTGCCATCACCGAAAAACTCACCAGTGTCTGTGGTGAAATTTAAAAGTTGGTTTTCTTCGCTTTACCCATGACGGAACTATACAAGGTGGCAGCATGGGACAGCTGAATATAAACTTTTTTTATTTGTTTTGATACATCAACTTCCGCGCAGTACGATATTGACATTTGTCCATCGAATTTACAAAAACGAAGTACATGGAATTTTTATTTATGTTTGTAGGTATGTCACCATGTTGCTACCGTGTATGGTTCCGACATGGCTTTACCGACGATGTGTCACTCGTAGATACGATGTTAACGAATAAACGGGACGATGTGTATATACATATGTTCATACATGCATACGTTTTTACATAGCTATATTGTAATATATATGTGAAAGAGGCAACACTTTTTTACTATTATGTTTACTTATTTGCGCTCATAGTTCTTTATTTTTCAGTATTGCCTTTTTCTAAACAACAGCTTGTGAGGACCAAATAAATTCTAATTAATTTGGCCCACAGAAAACGACCCCACAACATATTTGACACGACATTAACACAACAAGTGGCCACAAAAGGCTCTAGCAACACGATCAACCAACAAGTCTCAGCAACACAACGAGCGGTCGCAACATTTAACAGCAACACGGCCAACCAACATATCTCAGCAACACAACGAGCGCACGCAACCATTTGAGTTAGCAACACCAAACACAACAGCCATAAAAGGAGCGACACAGCAGCACAGCAGTCAGTCAGCACGGAGCTGTGGTCGTGACCAGAGCTACTAGCGAAGTATATCCCTATTGCAGTTGACCTTCTCTATGCAATAGGAATCCACTTCATAGGAGCGAGTCATGGAATGGTGATTGCGGTTGACCTTCTCTACGCATCACCCCCAGAGACCAAAGGCCCCGCCACAGTAACGCGCAACCGCGACAGGTGACACCCGCTCACCTCCGTCAGTAGGAGTACGCCGGCAGAGGCCGCAACAGAGCGGCAACGCACGTAAACCAGCAGTCAGTCAGCACGGAGCTGTGGTCGTGACCAGAGTTACTAGCGAAGTATATCCCTATTGCGGTTGATCTTCTCTATGCAATAGGGATCCACTTCATAGGAGCGAATCGTGGAATGGTGATTGCGGTTGATCTTCTCTACGCATCACGCCCAGAGACCAAAGGCGCCGCCACAGTAACGCGCAACCGCGACAGGTGACACCCGCTCACCTCCGTCAGTAGAAGGACGCCGGCAGAGGCCGCAACTGAGCGGCAACACACGTAAACCAGCGCAGAGCGCGGGAGCAAAGCGCAGCAGAGGTAGGCGACGCACAACGTAACCAGGGTAAGCCAGCGCGAACCGCGGCAGCAGAGGTACGCCGACAGAGGTCGCGGCGACGCATAGCGCAGCCAGGGTAAGCCAGCACCAAGCGCGGCGGCAGAGCGCAGCAGAGGTACACCAGCAGAGTAATACAAGTAAACGCCGACGTAAGGCGCGTCAAGGCACCGACGCCACATACTAACGGGATCCGTCTAACGGAACACGGCGACAGAGCATCGCCTCAGCAATACAAGTAAACGCCGACGTAGGGCGGCTAGAGATCGCCCAGCAAATACGAGTAGACGCCGACGCAAGACGTGGCAGAGAATCACCCAGTAACCAGCAATACAAATAGACGCCGACGCAAGGCGTGGCAGAGTAATACATTAAACGCCGACGTAAGGCGCGTCAAGGCACCGACGCCACATACTAACGGGATCCGTCTAACGGAACACGGCGACAGAGCATCGCCTCAGCAATACAAGTAGACTCCGACGTAAGGCGCGACAGAGCACCACAGCAGAGAGGGACGCCGTCATAAGGCGCGTCAAAGCACTGACGCCACATACTAACGGGACCCAGCTAACGGAATACGGCCGGACCGCTAAGGCCCGCCACCGTAATCAAGGATACCGCAAGATAATCGAAGTGAAATTGAAAATGAAGTATACAAACACGTTTTATTCTATATTATAGAATTTAGAACCAATAAAGAAAGTGAAGTTTTTAATATTAAATCGATTTTCAAGGTGCCCCTTTAATACAAATTTATTGTAAACGAACCCTGGGCACGGCGAGTATACCCCAGCAAATATCAAAGAAGCAACGGGGCACGAAAAAGCTTCGTTACAATTGGCGCCCGAGCAGGGAGCCTGCAAATCGTACAACGTCAGAAGGAACATTCCCGACTAGAAACCTAACCGTAAAATGGCCGACCAGATTGATACCCCGTGGTTAGACAACATTTCAAAGGAGCAGCTGATATCCATCGCACAGGAATTGGGTATTGAACACACAGGCACCACCCGGGAGATCCGAAAGCGCATATCAGCTCTGGCTTCGAAGGCAAATACGGACTCGGAAATCCACGAACAATTTTTATCCCTACAAGCCACCTACAAGGAAACTACGCACATGAGCGACGTAAATGAGGTTAAGACACCGACTCCGTCGAACGGAGGAGGCACACCGAAGGTCGCCGTTACAACAGTAGAACAAACTCAATTCGCGTTTCCTCCCAGGAATACAGTACCCACACAACAGTACTTACCATCAGGAATAGCGGTACCACCCAACGGTACATCTCAGGCACCTTCCAGGAGTACAGTACCCACACAACAGCACGTACCATCAGAAATTACGGCACCATCAACCGGCACATATCAACCCACGCAACCGTACTTACCAGCGGGACCAGCCATGAACTATACATGCCAGGAAACTCAAGCACCGACCGTGGTGTTCGCGCCCATCATCGACCAGGTAAGAAAGTGGTCCGTAAAGTATGAAGGGGGACGGGACCCGTTAGCGTTCATCGAACGGTTGGAGGAGTTAGCCGAAGTATACGCGCTAAACGTGGACCTCCTGCCAAAAACCATGCCCGAGCTACTAGGGGGCGCCGCGCTACAATGGTACCGCAATAACAATGCGCACTGGGGAGAGTGGACAAGCTTCAAAAAGGATTTTTTACGTTTCTTCCTACCAGCCAGGTACTTCGAGCGGCTCGACGATGACATACACCAACGAAGGCAGCACAACAAGGAGAGGTATAAGGACTACGCACTAGGAATCCAGAGCTTGATGAGACACGCAGGGTACAACAGCGAACAACGGCTGGAACGAATCTTCCGTAACAGCCACCCCGATTAGCTACTTTATATCCGTCGGAGGGATTTCACCAACCTTCGGGAACTCTTAACCCTTGCCGAAGAATACGAGAACATACGCGAGGACTATCGCAGATCATCAGGCGGACATCACCGCGAAGTTACGCGACACATCGCCAGTGACACAACCCGGGTGTCACCATCAAAACCTGAAACACAACCACCGAACCTAACGAACCGTACGCCTCCAAGCAATCAGAGATACGACCCCAACGGCGTATGCAGGAGATGCGGCGAACGAGGAGATGACACCAATAGGTGCCGAAACCCACTGACAATTTTTTGCTGGGAATGTGGCCGCAACGACATACGAACCATCGAATGCTGCCGCCGACGTCAGGGAAACGACAGAGGGCTCCACGAAGAAGAAGGCGCCGTGAGCCCAAGGGACCTAGCGCCGAAACGACAGTAACGATACCCAAGGAACCCAGCGCTGAAACGGCAGTAACAATGTACCAAGAGCATGGTCGCCTCTACCCCGTAGCCAAGCTCGGCACGAAATCAGCCGAGGCAGTCATCGACACAGGGGCATCAAGAAGTTTCGTCTCGAGCAGCTTAGCAGAACGTGTGGTGAACTCGGGAAGCGGAGAAAGGGTGAGAGTGGCCACCTAAATAACGATGGCAGACGGGACTAGCACTACCATCTTCGACGCCATAAGGACTGAGGTACGCCTCGGAGAAGCGTCACTCCACACAGTTTTACACGTCATGCCCGGAGCGATCGACGACATCATACTGGGCCTAGATACGCTAGGAAACATGGGAGCCACCATATCATGTGGAGAAGGCCACCTCGTGCTAACCAGACCCCTTGCCCAACACACCCCGAATCCGGGAGCCGCGCCAGAAACTATTCAGAGAACAACACCAGCAAGAACGAATGTCGCCAGGTACGACAGCCCTGGGACTATTCCAAGTTCAATATCATCAAGAAAGGATATCGCCAGGTACGACAGCCCTGGGACTATTCAAAGTACACCATCAGCCAGAACGGATATCGCCAGGTACGACAGCCCTGGGACTATTCAAAATTCAACATCATCAAGAACGGATATCGCCAGGTACGACAGCCCTGGGACTATTCAAAGTAAACCATCAGACAGAACGGATATCGCCAGGTACGACAGCCCTGGGACTATTCAAAATTCAACATCATCAAGAACGGATAACGCCGGGTACGACACCCCTGGAGCCTCATCTGGAACCATTCAGGGTATAACAGCACCGAGCAGCAGTAACTTCAAGCACGAGAGCATGAGTGGAGTGACGACAATAGCCGAGCACAAGATTGTCCTGACGGACGAACGCCCCATCAAGCAACGTTACTTCCCACACAACCCAGCCATGCAGACAATCATCAACAGCAAAGTTGACGAATTGCTCCAGAAAGGATGCATCGAGCCATCCTGTAGCCCACACAGCGCACCGATCGTACTGGCCAAGAAGAAAAACGGGATGTGGAGGTTATGCGTGGACTATCGGCAGCTCAACGCCCGATCCGTACCCGACGCATACCCCTTACCTGGAATACAACACATCCTGGACAAACTACGACGAGCGAAATACATCAGCAGCTTGGATTTGAAGAACGGCTACTGGCAAATACCACTGGAGCCCAAGAGCCGGCCCTACACAGCTTTCACAGTACCGGGACGCGGATTATTCCAGTGGCGCGTTATGCCTTTCGGCCTACACTCTGCACCCGCAACGTTTCAAAGAGCACTAGATCAGGTTATTGGGCCCGAAATGGAACCCCACGCCTTCGCATACCTCGATGACATAATCGTCATAGGATCCACTGTGGAGGAGCACAATCGTAATCTGAGAGAAGTAATGCTACGACTACAGAGCGCCAACCTCAGAACAAATCCGGAGAAATGCGAATTCTTCAAGAAGGAAATCCGATACCTAGGACACCTAGTAAGCGACAAGGGAATTCACACCGACCCCGAGAAAGTCGCAGCCATCAAAGACTTGAAGCCACCAACGAACGTGAAAGAGGTACGCCAATATCTCGGTATAGCATCCTGGTACCGACGTTTCGTACCCGACTTCGCCACGATCAGCCAACCACTCACAACCCTGCTGAAAAAGGGCAAACATTGGAAGTGGGGGGCCGAACAACAGGAGGCCTTCGAGGTCTTAAAGCAAAAGCTCACGGAAGCACCGATACTTGCCTGCCCGGACTTCACCAAGACCTTCACCTTACAAACGGACGCCAGCAATTTCGGGCTGGGTGCCGTATTGACACAGGGCCTGGAAGGCGGAGAACGCGTGATCACCTACGCCAGCAGGAAACTCAACAAGGCGGAAACCAACTACTCGCCCACCGAGAAGGAGTGCCTCGCGATAGTCTGGGGAATACGCAAGATGAGGCCATACTTGGAAGGATACCGATTCAAGGTAATCACGGACCATATTTCTCTAAAGTGGTTAAACTCCATCGAAAGCCCTTCAGGCCGTATAGCACGATGGGCCTTGGAGCTTCAACAACACACTTTCGACATCGAGTACAGGAAAGGGAAGCTGAACCTGGTAGCGGACGCACTATCACGGCAGCCACTGGAGACCCTACGCCTAGCAACGACAACAGAGCGACCATGCAAGTGGTGGCACAAGCGCGTGAATGAAGTGCGCACTAACCCCGAGAAATATTCTGACTACATGATACAAGATGAACAACTGTACCGCCATATTCCCTGCCGGTCACACGATGAGGAAACGGTCCCTTGGAAACTTTGTGTACCAACACCACTGCGACAACGAGTGTTAGAAGAAAACCACAACATCCCAAGCGCTGGACACATGGGCATCCACCGGACGGTAGCACGGATTGCCAATCGGTATTACTGGCCCGGCATGTTTCGGGACATCAGTCGATACGTACGACAGTGCGAGTCTTGCCAGAAGTACAAGGAAATACAGCAAAAGCCGGCCGGAAAGATGCTCACACAAGTGGCCGAAGAACCATTCGCCACGGTATGCGTCGATTTTGTTGGACCACTCCCACGATCCACACACGGGAACACGATGCTACTAGTATTTTTCGACCGCTTCAGCAAATGGGTGGAACTGGTCCCCATGAGGCGTGCGACAGCAGAAGGCCTACGCCGTGCGTTCAGAGAACGCATCCTCGCAAGATTTGGTGCTCCCAAGATACTGATATCGGACAACGGCGTCCAGTTCACCAGCACCGACGGAACGGGCGAACAGAACGGTAAAGAGGATCATAGCGCAACTCACCAAATCACAACACAACAAATGGGACGACTTTCTCCCGGAGATCGAGCTGGCCATCAACACCAGTGTACCCGCGACCACAGGGTACAGTCCAGCCTTCCTCGTACAAGGATGGGAACCGCGATTACCAGGGGATTGTTTGACGAGATTAACCTGGGGACGGGCACAGCTACCACAACACCAGAAGAGAAATCTGACAGAATGCAAGAGGCATTCAGAATAGTGAGGCAGAACATGGAACGAGCGGCGGCAGATCAAGCACGACACTACAATTTACGGCGGAGAAAATGGACCCCCGTAGTCGGCGAACTAGTGCTCGCAAAGGAACACCATCTCTCCAAGGCCGGCGAAAATTTCGCGGCAAAGTTGGCCCCCAAATATGACGGATCCTACCAGATCCTAGGATATGTATCACCAGTGATACTCAAAGTACGAAAAACCAACGGCGGGAAGGAGAAAACGGTCAATATTGGGGAGCTAAAGCCATATCATGCAGCAGAGACCATCGCGGGAAATTAAAATAAATTCAGGGAAAATAATCTAATTAATATCAAGGATGGGAGGATAAGCAAGCACTGGTCATTCTATCGCAAACCACCGGGGTGACAACACGTTCTTTTGCTACGAATTTCTTTTCCAAAAAAAAAAAAAAAAAAAACCAACAACCCAAGATGGAGAGCCATAACGCCAAACTAAACATCAGCGTCAAGCGTATGCGCCAGCATTACGAGGAGGAGGAAGCAAAGCGCCCCAGGGTAGTACTGCTGGAAGGAGCTACCGGCGCCGATGTCAGCAAAACGCGTGGAACCACACGCACAAACACGTACGCTGACGTCGCACGCAACGTTACACCACCAAGCGCTACTGGCGCCGATGTCAGCAACACGCGTGCAACTAAGCGCGAAAACACGTACGCTGACGTCGCACGTATCATCACACCACCGAACACCACAGGCGGCGACGTCAACAACATGTGTGCAACTAAACACGCAAACACGTACGCTGACGTCGCATGCCCCATTACATCGATTCTGGGGGGGGGTAGTAGACGCCGACGTAAGGCGCGACAGAGCACCGCAGCAGAGAGAGACGCCGTCATAAAGCGCGTCAAGGCACTGACGCCACATACTAACGGGACCCAGCTAACGGAATACGGCCGGACCGCTAAGGCCCGCCACCGCAATCAAGGATACCGCAAGATAATCCAAGTGAAATTGAAAATGAAGTATACAAACACGTTTTATTCTATATTATAGAATTTAGAACCAATAAAGAAAGTGAAGTTTTTAATATTAAATCGATTTGCAAGGTGCCCCTTTAATACAAATTTATTGTAAACGAACCCTGGGCACGGCGATTATACCCCAGCAAATATCAAAGAAGCAAAGGGCACGAAAAAGCTTCGTTACAAGCTTTTGTGTTGTTACATCGATGTGACCACCTATTTTAGTGGGTAAACAATTATCCGGCTACTTTCGTGGGCAGAATACCAAAAGGGTACAAAAGTTACCACATGAAAGTTGCCGTGGTGGAGAAAGTTGTTACCACATTAGAATCAGGCTGTTAGGCAAAAATGCCGCGAAATTTTGTGGAACGTGTCGGTATGTGTCGCGTCGCTTAGTGTGCACGGATTTTAATGGTTAAAAGGGTTAGGATCACCTCACTCATCGTCTACCCAATAGTAAAATATTTTTTTTTTTTGTAGTTCGTGAGGGTGTAATCGCCAAAGATTCCAATGGCGTTGGAAAATTCCCAGCAACGGCACTTTTTTATTTCGAGCCAAACAAGTATTCGGGGTGTTCCTGCGGTGACCCGAGTAACCCGCAGTAGCCCAAAGTTTCCCGAGTGGAACAAAACGGAATAAGTTAAGGACGTCATCCTTTAAGGACCAATTAATGGTGAATTATAACCATAACCAGATAAAACAGCTGATCGAACCCAACTTATGGAAATCAATGTAATCGATTAATGGTGCCATACCATAACGCTAACGCTATAACCATATCCTAGCCAACCAATTGGTTTTTGGTTTCTCGTCATATCCATAACCTAAAAATATTTGAGTTGGTGAATTTAATAACTATTTGTAGATTTTATTCATTGTTATGGATATGTTACGTCTAAGAGACTTAGTTTTTGTGGAATATTTTTGTAATTTTTTGCGTTTTCTTCATTTTTATGAAATTTTCACGATTTTTAGGTTAAGGCACCATTAATCGATGACATTGGAGATGGTTATGGATATGGGTATGATTACGACTATGGCGTTAGGGTTAAGGAAGTTTAATTGGCCCTATAGCGTTAAGTTTCGCATATTTCATTAGTGATTAGTACAAAAGGTGTTACACCAGTTTTAAATATTCGTAGCTTGTACTAAATTGTAAACTATCGTAGGGATTGTGAGTAATCACAAATCATAGTAAAACATGTAAATTAGATATGTATATCTGGTTATCAACGAACAGCTGATTATGGTTACCAATATTTGCATTGGTTTCAATTATTTGTTCTTCATGTAACTGGTCGCAAATTTTTGGCGAAAATATACTATTTACATCAAAACCATGACCATATATTACATTAATTACAAGTAAAGAAAAAAAACGTCGTGACATATGCAGGAACAGCTTGGCATGTTGAGAAAACAAAACCCTATCTCGACTGGGATTATTCGGGCTACACAGGAACGCACCGAACCAGTTTTCCATTTGAATAACGGGCCGCCAAAAGGGAAGCGTGGCCGCCAGTGATGGGCGTGCTACCAAAAGTACGCACGAAACAGAATACCCTAATTAGTACCTAAATTGTGAAATAGTAGCTTTTCGAATGCCTTCCGTATTAAATATTTCCATTTGACCCGAATATTCATTTCCTGACGCCTATGCGAGCGGATGTCATTATATTTTTTCTTTCGAGAATAATATGCAGCTCCCAAGAAATTTCTACTCCTATTTACAAATAATTACTGGAGAATACTACACACGGGGACTTTAGCTGGGAAGAGCAGACAGAGTGCGCATTGACGAAGGAAGATGACATTCGAGCCTTAATGGAATTATAAAACTATTAAAGTCCAGAAAAGGTCAGCGTATTCTTTTAATGAGCAGAAACGGCCATACTACTATTACCACACACAAAACAAAATTGTGCTAAAAATAGCACTAAAATATAATCGACCGGTACCGGTAATGTACCATCACTGACGGCAGCCATAGTTAAATCAGGCCATATAATTGCGTTTTTGCATTGCGCAGTCGCTATGATGCCGTGGAATTTTTTTTAACGCCATGACGGCGTTGAGCGCAGGCCGGAACTGAAAAGAAGGAATTTCGATAGCGCGGTGTTGCGAGTTATTTTTTATTTTTCTTTATTTATCGGTCTACAAATTAAACAATTATACAGACAATTAATTTAAAAATATAATGTACGATATAAATAGCATATCCAGCCATCAATTTTAAAATAATTTTTAAAGAGTATTTAATTAAAGGCTTGACAATTTGAATTCAAAACTTAGAAGTAAGCAGAAGTTAAAATGTTGTGAATGAATTCTTATAAGAATCCCAAAAAGACCTCACACAACGTACTCATGAAGGTGCTATTTATTTAGTAGAGGGCACACGTGAATTTGTGAAATTGACAACAATAGACAAAATTAATAGTAGACAAAATACAGAATAAATTTGAGTACATACATATAAAAATAATGATCACAAAGCAATTTTTCAAATAAGTTCAACTAACTGGTACTTTCATATTTGAAACAGAGGGTTGAACAGTATTATCACGGGTTGGCGTTCTTTGCTTCATTTCAAATTACAAATTTAATGTAGTTAAAAGGTATTTTTTATTACCAAGAAACGAGTCGCAGACGTCTAGGTTTTTACAGTGTTTGTTAAAATCATGACATAAACAGCGAAGTGGTTCGTGCATTTCATAATTCGATCTGCATGCAGCTGCAAAAATTTAATGAAAATTTTTAGATGGCCTAATAGGAACGTTAACTATTTATCGACCCTGCGGCTCTGTAACGTGGACAACTGTAATAGTTTTAACCGGCTGCAATAGGGCGGAAGATTTTTAGAAGGATCCTATGGTAAGTGTTTTAAAGCGAAAAGCAAAAATTGTTTCTGGACCGATTCCAGTTTGTCAGAATGAACCTGATAACGCGGATTCCAAATTATTGAAGCGTATTCAAAAGTAGGCCTGACCAATGATATAAAAATAGTTTTTGTAACGTATGTGTCATTGAATTCCTTAGACCAACTGTTATATAACTGACTGTTGGGGTAAGGCGGAGGTGGCATGTGGTATGATGGCAAGCCCTTGCTAGCTCATCGGGTGGGGTGTTTTTGCTCACCATTCTTACCTACAGTTATATAAACAAAAAAGAGTTTCATGTCTGAAATCTACGTAGCAAACATACAAAAAAAAAAGGAAAGCTGAAACTGAAGGTCTGTCCGTGTCGGGTGGAATCATCCCTCCCCTTCTGCGTAAAACCTCGACGCAGCCTTGGGCGTTGCACTGACTCCTACATTGCAACAACGCCCCCTTTGCCTGACATTTTTCTGTCCGTCACGGTCCCAGGTTCCTAGCGGATCTAGCCTTTCACAGTCGCCTCACATTCACGTCCCCCATATTGCACTCGCGCAACACCCACACCAATCTAATGTTTTCAGCCGATCACAGTGAGCTAGACTCAACCCATTAAACTAATAAGGTTATTTTGAATTTCTTTATAAGACGTTATAAAAACTCTTTATTAAATATTTATCCTAAAATAAAGATAAAAAATTAAAAAAAAAACTTCAATTATATTGATTTTCCTTAAGGCTAAAACTAAAAGATAACTAATACTAGTGTTTCCAAGCTTATGCTGAGTTCATATATAGATAGATATATAGAAGGTACTGTGAGAAACTTAGGAAGCGTAAAGAAAGCTTGTTATTTATTGGCAAAAAGGATTGACGCAAAAACTTTAAAACAAGAGGAAAATCAAAAATAAAGAGAACAGAAAAAAAAATGGATCAAATTTGAATCGAAATTTATTTAATATTACAGAAAGCTTCATCATAAAAAAGGAGCTCAAAATGATTAAAAGGTTCAACTGAAAATTACTGAGAACGTAGTGTACCTGATTATAGGGCTGCCACTGTAGCCCAATCGATTATCACCCACAAATCACACACAGAAGATTGTGCATTCACGAGTTCAAAATTGCTTCGTTTGTGCATCTACGTCACACTTGACTGCTTCAGCGAATGAAAGAGAGAAAAAACAAGAAGTAAAGGAAAATGACGTAAGAATTGTATAATCAAAGAGGATAGATAATAAGAGGCGTCATATCGCTATTTCAGAAAACGACTGCTTTTTGCAGGCATGCTTAACCAACGAACCGGTATCATTTCGTTACGGTAATTGACGTTAATAAACGAAACAAAGTCATTTCATTTCGTTTATTAACGTTGAGAACGTCAAATTAACGAAATAATTTTGTTTCGTTTTCTGCCATATCAAAACGAAATCAAATCGTTTATGTTGATTATTAATTTCAAACTATGCTGGCAAAGCTGATTGATGGCGGAGTCATTAAAGGTGAAAGCATTAGCCAAGCTGATTGCAACTTTTCTCATGAATTTTGACAGTACGAACGTTTCTCAGAGTATTTTTCACATTACCACCAACGAATTACGCAAACAAATTACATGGAGTTTGTGTGTATATCCGCTCGGTGTTACCACCTTACGGCTTCACCATGGCTATAGCATTGCCAGCACAATTCAAGCATAAAGTATCACGTTTTTGTTAACGTTTTTAACGTTAACGAAAGCTTTTCGTTTCGGTTAAAAACGAGATACAATTTTTCTTGATAATTTCTTTGTCGATAATATTTCGAGGTGTTTCAACGGAAACGGTTGACATTTTAGGATAAACGATTACCTTAACGTTAAGGTGCATCCCTGGCTTTTTGTATGAAATTTGCCAATGTACCAATTCTTGGGCTCGGCCTCTTTGTACCTGTCCGCGAAGATTTGGTAAAAAGCAGGAAAAATAAACTCAGTGAGTGAATTGTAAATATTGTGTTATTGTGTCGAAATTGTGCAAAAAGTGAAGAAAATCGTTAATAAATTGTGTCAAAGGTGAATGTAATTGTGTAAAAACCTATAAAAAAGTGAAGTGAAATATTGGCATACAAATAAAAAATCGTGCATAAAGTATGTGTTTGAGCTTAAAGCATATAAATTAAGTGCGAATGTGAAATGTCAGTGTAAATGAAAATGTAAAAAAACAAAGTGAAGCAATAAAAACACGTAAATATTGTGTGCAAATTAGTAAAAAAGTGATGAAAATTGTGTAAAAAGTTTATTTAATTCTGCAAGAATTAATAAAAGTTTGAAGTGAAATTGGTAATTTTATACGACAGCATGACACTGCTAATACGCGTCCTAAAATATCGAAAGAGGTGTCAAAAGACGCGTATTAATCTCGAAAACAATAATCCGAAACCGGAAAATAAAAATTTTATCTCTGTTCAGAGATATTTTCAGTTGAAGTTGGCGCTTTTCATGTGGTTGTTGTAATCGTACCCACAAAAAAAATTGTGAACGCAGAAAGACATCACCGTGGCGGTAGCCACGGTTATACCATACCACACACCCGGACTTGGCATGGCGTAGCCCAGGGTTATTCTTTATAAGCGCGGCCGAAGGCCGCCAATGCAGAAAGGTGTTCTGTGCAAAAATACTATGGATTTCACCCCCCGGTTTCGGGGGGACCCACGGATCATTTTTTCGATTTTTCTTCGGTTTCGGATTATTAATACTGATGTCAAGGCGCGTCGTTTGACACCTCTCTCGATATTTTTGACGCGTATTAGCAGTGTCATGCTGTCGTATAGAATATCCAATTAAACAAAATAATGTCATAAAAGTGAGAAATGGTCAAAAAAGAAGTTGATTGTTTGAGCTTGAATGAGTGAAAACGAGATTGAAAACAGTGTGTGTTGTTTATGCTCAAAAGGCAAATAAGTGGAAATATAAACAAAAATTTTCTAAAAATTGTGCAGAAAGTGAAGAAAATTGTGAAAAAATTTTTAAAGTATTATGTGAAGTTTAAAATCCTGGCATATAAGTTCAAAAAGAAATGGTGAAAAGAAGTTGTGTGTGATTAAAGAAACCAAAAAGGAATTATGTAGGTGTATACATTTTTCCAAAATTTATATATGTATTATATAATGGGGTATTCCATCCCATTTCGACCAATTTTAAACCCGACCCCTTTAGAATTGGCTGAAAGTTTTTCTTCTTTTTCTAGCTTACGAAAGACGTTTTTCAGAATTTTTTAAAATTTTTTCATCCAACTCAAAAAAAGTTATGAATTTTTAAAAAAACACCGTTTTTGTTTTCAAAATGCTATAACTTTTTCAAAAATTGACCGTTTGGGATCTTTTTTTTTTTAAATTTGTTTTTAAATGTACTTTTCGGAAAAAATACAAAAAAATGTTTAAAGTTTTTTTTTAATTTTTCAGTTTTTGGAGATTTTTCGAATTTCGCCATTTTTTTTCTCATAAAAACCTTCAATCAATTCTGCAATCATCTCCACTAATCCCGGAGTGGGGCCGATTTTTTTTTTATATATTTTTTTATTTAATTAAAAAAAAAATTTTCAAAAATAAAAAAATTTTTTATAAATTTTATTTTTATAACAAAAAATGTAAGAAAATGATTTTTAAGTATTCTTTGCTTTATATATTATAGTAATCTACGATTAAAATAACCAGGATTAATGACTGACACACTAAACAGTCATTTTAATCGTAGATTAACATAATATATAAAGAAAAGAATACTTAAAAATCATTTTCTTACATTTTTTTGTTATATAAATAAAATTGATAAAAAAAATTTTTATTTTTAAAAATTTTTTTTTTCAATTAAATAAAAAAACTATAAAAAAAATCGGCCCACTCCTGATTGCAGAATTGATTGAAGTTTTTTATGAGGAAAAAAAATGGCGAAATTCGAAAAATCTCGAAAAACTGAAAAATTAAAAAAAACTTTAAAAATTTTTTTGTATCAATTTTTTTTGGTCAATTTTTGAAAAGGGTATAGCATTTTGAAAACAAAAACGGTATTTTTTTAAAAATTCATAACTTTTTTTGAGTTGGATGAAAAAATTTGAAAAAATTCTGAAAAACATATTTCGTAAGCTAGAAAAAGAAGAAACACTTTCAGCCAATTCTAAAGGTGTCGGGTTCAAAATTGGTCGAAATGGGATGGAATACCCCTTTTATATTGTATATGTGTTCTTAAAATCTATACAATATTATATAAATGTATATGTATTTGGATTCCAACAAAAAAGTTAATAACCTCTGATTTAAGGAAATTCTCCGAAGGAAATTGCGCCAAAATTGATAAAATTCCAGTGAACATTTAATATACAGAAAACTAGTAGTAGCGAAAATAAAAATCTTGTTGAAGTATGCCGTCATTACGAAAGTGGTCCGCGCCTTGGTGCTGCAGGATTGCACGGGCAGACCCAGGACTAACCTTTTTTTCGTTTCCGGCCGATCACTATTCCGATCTGTAAATTCAGCAAATTTATCGACAGGCAAATGCAATTGATCATTATTTTTCTTCGCTTTGGCAACTAAATCATTAACAATCTTCGCACCTTCTTTATCGAATAGTGATGCGCAAATTTTCATGTTATTAATTACTTTTAAGAAAGTCAATGCCATACCACCGCCAATCACCATCTCATGCACCTTATCCAATAAATTAGAAATCAATTGTATTTTATCTGCTACTTTAACATCACCCAAAATAGCTAAGAATGGTTTAGTCGGGTTATCTAGTGCTTGAACAAAATATTTGAATTCTTTGTTTAGTAGTAAACCGGCCGCACGTTTTTCAAATGTGTGTATGTGAAAAAAATAAGATCTTCAATGAAAAGTAAATGCAGTGAACAAAGATAGTCAGAAAAGATTCAAAAATCTGAATGAAAAATTATTAAAATTTGTTTACTAAATATATTTGATTTAAATATGATTCCAAAATGTGATTGAAAAACTATATCATCATCAAAATTATTATTGTTGTTGTTGTAGCAGTGCTTCGCCCCACCTAACAGCTGCGACCGATCACAAACTGTCATCAATATCCTCTAACGGGAGTCCAAGGAAACTTGCTGTTTCAACAGGGGTGTACCATAATGAAATGCATTTAGGGCGGTGGTGGTGCTTTGAAGTTTTCTGAAGCCAAAGAAAAATATGTATGAGAAAAAACAAAAATATGTAGGTTTGTTACAACTGAATACAATTTTTTCGAGACCTCTTGGCATAAGCTTCAAATTTAGAGGCGAACTTTTGCAACTTTTTTCGACCCAGTCTAATGTACACATATATATGTTGGCAAAAGTCACAATCTCCTAAGTTCACAATATTAATGATTTTAAATTGTAATAATGTATATCCATATTTGGACTAATGATTTTGAGAAAGTTATTTGGGTATATTTGACTTTTATATTCGAGATTTGAAGCGTTTTCTACTTTGATTCTACATGATTTTAAACTTTGGCTGTTATGACTTGTGATTACAGATATATGTATTTGCAGCACATACCTACCACATAATTACACAAAATTACATTAGGTTGACCCAAATTATTTATATTTTTGGTTCGAGTTGGTTGTTTTGAAATCAATCAATATACTTGCATATCTTTGCACCCAATAAAACACACAGAGAGAATTTTTTTTTAATTTTGATAAAAAAAATAGTTAAATATCATCATACCCCTAGATGATTAAAAACGTTCAAATTTAAAAATATACTTATATTCGAAAGTATTAATGTATGTACATATTATGATTCATATTTTTTAACATATTTTATTCATTTTTTCATCATATCTGATATTTTTGGAAAACTGTACTTTACAGATTTTGGAACAAAATTTGATTACTTTTCACTGTAATTATCTGATCATATTTAATAACCACAGGTACCTAATAAGCAATAACTAACATCATGTATGATCATCAATATCCAACATCATGTAGGTATGATCATCAACATTATAACGAAGTTACTTTAAGAAACACAAACACAAATAACAATTTTAATAAATATATCATTCTTAAATTCAAGCCATAAAAAACGTTCTTTTAATTCAATGGTTACCTATAAGTTTTGTAGTAAGTATACAATTTCCCCAACTATAGCAAAATGCAACCTAAATTACAAATGAAAACACACTCATATACTTACACAGTGTGTAGTACACACATACATACATCAGTTTGACTTTCTTTATCAAAAAATATCCAAACTCCAAAATAGTTAACAAAGACAAAACTAACAAACATTCGCACATACATAAGTATTTGTACAAATGTCGTTTAATATACCTCCACAGCACTAACCCCTCTGCTACCCTGCAACATACATACATACATTCCTTCAACAACCACTAATCCAGCAAAATTTTTGCTTACCTAGAATCGGATTTGTAATCCAATGAATGTTGTGGAACACATTACCAACCTCATGAAACCACCGATTATATTAACACAGGCATGTCATTAGGCGAAAGCACTTGCCTTTACATTACTAAGAAGGCCTTTTGTAATGCATGATTAGAGCCTATGTTATAACGCCTTCCTACTTTGTAGCTAAAAGCGCTTCCTGAACGTATTCCAGATAAAGATTTAAAAGCGCTGATTAAATGCATTACTTGAAAGCGGGTTTGTAATGCGTTGCTAAATCACATTACGTAAACCATTTTTATTTGTTTAATTTCATTTATTTTGTATTGGTTTAAAATAAATAAAATAGATAAAAAGTTATTACATAAGAAACTGTTTTTAAAGTGTGATATTAAAACTCTTACCATTGCAGCTCTGTTGTCTTCTGTTATGTCCTTCTCAAACTGGATGAGTTCCTCCTCGGACTTTAAAGGAAACCTTTGAGAATATGTTGGTTGATCTGCTGCAGTGACCGCCTTTATTCGAATTATGTATACAAAATATGTAGAAAATGATGAAGCCAGAAAAGAAAAATAACTGTAATTTTTAAAAAGACGCAAATGAGAATATTTTTTGCTTGTTCACATCTTTTCCGCATTACTTGGAAACATTTAAAGAAAAATAACTGTTTTTTTAAATAAAAAAAGGCATATGAAATTTTTTTAGTTTGTTCGCTTCATTTGTGCTTTACTCAGAAGCGCCTTTGTAATGCAATGCGGCAGTTATAGCTGGTAATGTAAACGGTCATCGGAAACTATGTCTTGCATACGTTGGAACCCGTTACGTAATCTATGCTAGGAGAAGTGGTTGCTGAAAATTTTGCTGGGAAAATCTGTATCATTTTTACTTATTTGCAACTGAAATAGATTCGTGAGGAAGAAAGAAATGTTGCAACTTAGCTTCTTGCAAAAGTCCAAACAGTTCATTCATAAAGATGCTTCCTCTTGAATGTTGATTAATAAAAATGCTTCTTCTTCAATTCCAAAACTTCGTGATGAAACTTTGCAACACAGCATTCATGAAAAGTCCAATTATCTGATATTTATTATTTCCAACTTGACTTCATATTAGGGGCTTTCACTATAACGAGCTTATGAAGCTACGTTACTATATTTCACATATATTTTTAGAAATATGCACGAAAGGTTTAACTTAGATCTTCACTTTGGCAAGTGATTTCAATGTATGGTTTTCCAATGTAAAACGAAGCAAAAAGGTCAATTATTTTAATATAAAATGTCAATTATTTAATATCAAATACAAAGTTATCTGTCAAAATCAGAGCTTTTTGCAAAGCATTAATGATTATATAGTCTACGGCTGCGTGGAAGTATTTTGGAAAAAATATATCACAAAAAGAAGCATATCTATCGCATAGCAAATCTATATAAAAAATAATTAATAAACTTCCCCATATTATGCGAATAAATTTAAATAAAATGTTTGAAATATTTCTCTAAAGTGTATAATTTCGCGGGTTCACCGCTTCAAAATTTTCAGCTTTTAAATGGATACGCTCATTTTATTCTTGCCATGATTTTATGCGGCAATGTTGCTGTTGCGGCTCAAGAGTCTCAAGTTTGCCCTGTTATGGCGCAAATTCTCACTGACACGTCCATGTCAAAATTTGCATTTGTCGCTTTTTTTACCGCATATTTGTCCTAATTTTATATCTAAAATGCAAAAGAAGGTCGCGAGCAGTCTTTCCAGAATAGTATGTGTTGATTCTCTGGAGACTAAGAATTATAACTGCTACAATGTATTTGTATTTTGATTGTATCGACGTTTATTCCTATGAAATGAATACATTGTACATTTTAAATGAGAATTAAATTTAATTTCACGAGTTTTATTTAGCGCGGTTCCGTCTCCATCGGCTTTGAATCAACGAATGCCGATGAAAGGAGAACCGAGGTTTATTGAGTTGCCACTCTAAGAAGTGTGTACAATATTTGAAGCTCAACCGTCGAAATATGATTGACGCCGTGCTGTATTTAAGAGTCATTCCCCGACACCCCATTCCCCGTGAATCGTTCTGATTCACTACTTTCCAAGTGCAGAACGGCTAACTTAGATGAAGCACGTCGTATGATGCCTCCTCCAGCCACGCGTACATCAGCTTGTCGGACCACTCCATCTGTACCAGGGTACGTACGTTCCACCACGCCTCGACACCATTGCCTTCTTGGTACGTTTGCGTCACACAAGAAGACTACGTCACCTTCCCTTAGTGGTTCAGTGAGGTTGCACCATTTAGTACGACGAGTATGTGTAGGCAAATATTCAGCAATCCACCTCTTCCAAAAATGGTCACGAAGTTGGCGGGCAATTCGCCACCATTTACACAGACTACAAATCTTTTCTGGTTCGGCGTAAGCGCTCGGCGTCTGTGCGGTGTTGGCGGTTCCAAGTAAGAAATGGTTTGGTGTAAGAGGCTCGTCTTGGTCGGCGGTGATAGGTAAATGGGTCAACGGCCTTGAATTCACAACATTTTCTGCTTCAATAAGGAAGCACTGAAGTGTGTGCTCCCTTGGTTCGACTTCCTTAGGCGTTTGGCGTAACACACGTTTGACGCTTTGAACCATACGTTCCCATATGCCCCCTTCTGACGGGTTGATAGGGCAATTGAAATGCCATTCTACGCCTCTTGTTCCCAGCTCGTCCTGAACTCGGCCACAATCAAATACTTCTGAGAATCGTTTTGCTTCTTGGTTTGCGCCAACGAAATTTTTACCATTGTCAGTTCTTAGTCTAACTGGTACATCGCGCCTGTTAATAAAGTTCCGTATGGCCGTGATACATGCGTCTGTACTTAAATCAAATGCAATCTCCAGATGGACTGCTCTCACCGTGAGACATGTGAAGAGAGCCACCCAACGTTTCTCCTGGCGACAACCGATAGTGACATTAACAAGGCCAAAATAATCCAAACCAGTATATGTGAATGGCCTGATGAAAGGTGTGAGGCGATACTCTGGCAACGGGCCCGTGATTGGCGTAATGGGCATCGTTTTTCTTAGGCGACACACGAACAATTGGCAATGACGCTTCGTAATGTTTGTCGTAAACGTGGAATCCAGAAACGACGGCGAATTTCACATATGGCGGCTTCGGTGTTTTGGTGCTTCATTTCGCAGTGATAATGAGCGACAAGTAGTTTTGTCAATGTATGATTTGGTGGGAGGATCACAGGCCGTCCTGCATCCAGGGGAAGCCAGCTAGCGTTGTCGATTCGATCCTTCACACGCAGGATTCCTTCATCATCTACGTATGGTGTCAGCTGAATTAGGCTGCTGTTGCGAGGCACCGCCTCACCGATCTCTAAATGTTTTAGTTCTACTGCGAATGATTCTTGCTGGGCGCGACGGAAAAGAAGACGTCTTGCAGCGTCAAGCTCTGTCGATGTTAGACCATATGCGGATACGTTACCATATTGACGGCGGCACTTATTGACAAACCGTAGCATCCAACCAGTGGCTCTGACGAGTCTATTTAAAGAAGAAAACCGATTAAAATCCAAAAATGTGTTACTTACAATGACCATAGCCAATTTCGGATGCAGCTCTTCCACTTCTGGGATACGGTCACCATCGATAGCTTGACTTGGCCATGTCGACTATTCGGCACGAAAAAATTGAGGCCCACAAAACCAGCGTTGAGTAGAACAATATTCAAGTTTACCACATGCACGAGTTGCTTCATCCGCGACGTTTTCTATGGTTGGGACCCACTTCCAGCTTGATGTTTCAGTGGCGGCCAAGATTTCGACCACACGGTGGGCTAAAAATGGTTTATAACGCCGATATTCGCTGTTAATCCAGTTTAGTACGGTTTTAGAATCGGTCCATAGCGTGAAATTACAACAGCTGACAGAGTGTTCATCTCTGATGGTCTGTAGCAAACGTGTGCCAAGGACAGCAGCCTGAAGTTCCAAGCGTGGGATTTTTAATGGTTTCAGTGGTGCGGTCCTTGCCTTTGAGCAGATAAAGGCAACCTCGACTTCTTCATGGGAATTTGTGGGGCGCCAGTATGCTACGGCTGCGAAGGCGTCCTCGCTGGCGTCCACGAAAACATGAAGTTGGAATTACTGTGGCACACGATTTCGGAAATAACGCCTTGGAATCTTTATTTCCATCACGTCTGGAATAATTTGACGCCAGCGTTCCCATGCAGCAGCTATATCATCAGGCAACGGGCAATCCCAGTGTAACTGGTGTCTCCACACTTCGCGCATGATCAGTTTAGCAGTGATTGGGATATGGCTCAGGAACCCAAGGGGATCAAATATAGACATAATTATACTCAATAATTCCCTTTTTGAAGGGCGTCGCTCGCCGCATACTACTCTTTCGTATACGTTGTTGAACTTTAATTGAAATAAGAAATCATCAGTTGAGGGTCGCCAAGCCATCCCTAAGACCTTTTATGTGGACGTTCCATTCTTATTAACAATTGGGATTGTGGCTTCCACGCCATCAAGGGCTGCGAGTACTTCTGGCGAATTTGATGTGAAGTTTCGTAGTTCAAACCCAGCACCACGTTGAATGTCTCTTACCCTTCGTGACACGGAAATGGCTTCTTCTACGTTGCCGAAGCTGTCGAAAAAGTCGTCTACGTAATGGTACTCTAGGATTGCTTTCACAGCTCGAGCGGAATTGTTGGGATGCTCCAAAGCATTTAGCGTTTTGATGTACTGTACATCGCAAGGCGAACATGCTGCTCCAAATGTCATCGCTTTCATCTCATAGACGTCTGGATTTCTTGAGGCATCGCCATCGCGCCATAGAAACCTTTGGGCGTATCTGTCCTCCTGTCGAATCATAATCTGATGGAACATTTCCTTGATGTCCCCACACACGGCTATGGCTCCTTCGCGGAAATGAAATAGAACGGTTGGTAGCGCTTGATAACATTGAGGCCCCTTCAGAAGCTGCGAGTTAACGGACATGCCCAGTATTTCTGCGGCGGCGTCGAAGACGAGACGAAGTTTAGCTGTTTTATTTGGATTGACCACTCCAAAGTGTGGCAAGTACCACGTCTTATTATTTGTTCTTGTGGCTTCGTCGGACGTCAACTTTCGCGCGTAATCTTTCGCGACATATGAGGCAATGATATTTTTGTATGCGTCGGCGAAAGTGTCATCACGCTGCATTTTTTTTCTATGCTTATCAATCGTTTCTTAGCCAAATCGTAGCTATCCGGAATTTTAATGAAATCTTGCTTCCACAACAAACCCGTTTCAAACCGCCCATTCACTCGGCGCGTTGTTGCATCTAGAATAGTTCTAGCGCACAAGTCAGCTGCAATTTCAATTACTGGTGCAGCCTTCACTCCAAAGTTCTCTGTTTCAAAATATTCTGCAATCATGTCGTGCGTCGTTTGATCTGATATAGTTGTCGTAAGTAAACATAGCTGCGCTCTCGCAGCAATCTCCGCGCTTGGTCCAAAGACTGTCCGACCAAGTTCAGTATTAGCGGCATACGGCCCAGTGCAATTTACTTTTATTATTTCGGAAGGTAAACCCAAGTGGCAGTGGTCAAGTCCTATCAAGAGCTCTGGCACTGTTCCATTATATTGTTCCAGTGGTAATTTCCTCGTACCACTAGCAGAGTACAATAAGTCGGCCTCCTTCAGAGTTTGCGCAGGAAGGTTTAAATTAAACACGCTGTAAACGTTAGACAATTTGTGTTTCTTTTTCTTACCAATTTCACTGACGAAAAGGTCTACCACTACACTTGTCTCCTGAGCCATCTTCCCACCGAACAATTGTACGTTTAGGTTGTGCTTCTCACCTTGCAAACCTAGTTCCTTACAGAGGTCGTTATCAATTCGCGTGACGGCTGACCCTTCATCCAACAATGCGAAGGTATCGTTGGATTTTCTTTGACCATGCAATGTTACGGGTAATATGCGAAACAATAGCTTTCGTTCACCTTTAGTGTCAGAACAGCTCAAAATAGGTTTGTTTTGAGTAACCGCTTGCTCCCCGGTTTGCACAGTGGAGGGGTTCTTCGGTGGCGTTTGAGTTTGATCGTTATCGTGCAGCATTCTATGGTGCATCCTTTGGCATCCATCAATATGACATGGTTTACGGCGACGACACTCCCGAGTTGTGTGCCCTTGACTAAGGCACGAGAAACACAGCCGACAACGCTTGACTTCTTTCCATCTATCGGCCGTAGTTGACTCACGAAGACGTTGACATTCCGCTGTTTTATGCGCATTATAGCATACAGCGCATTTCAGTTGTAGCGGTTGTGACTCATCCGGTACATGAGCCTGCTGCTGTTCGTTAAAGCTTTCGTTTTGCTTTCCTGAAACACGTAAGACTGGTCGACGTTTTGATGGCTCATATTTTTCATAGTCCTGCACTGTACGCATCAAGTTCGCTGTTTGTGTCAACCATTCACTAAAGTGTACCACGGTTGCATACGGTTGGATTGCAAGTGAATATTTGGCCCACTCAATCTTTTTTATCATTGGCAACTTGCCAACCAATTCCTCTATCAGTGTCGGATTGGCAAGGTGAAGTTGTCTGTTCGCTGACTGCAAAAATGCCACGAGGTTCTTAACTTTTGTAGCGAATGGCACCAGCTTTACAATACTGTTTTCTGATATAGGTGGTATTTCTCTAATTTGGTACAGCTGATTTCGAATCAGTTGCTCGGGGCGTCCAAATTGAAAACGCAGCTGTTCGATAATCGCTACAACATTATCTGGGTATATTAATAGTGATTTGACGGATTCTCGAGCTTCTCCCTTTAAAGATTTTTGCAATCGCTGGTTGTTGTCGAGGTTACTGTAGCCATATGCTGCGGTGGTTTGTTGAAATGCTTTGAAAAACATTGGTCAGTCCTCCGCGTGACCACTAAACTCAGGTAGGTCTTGTAACTTACGTAGAACCATTAATCCCCCTATCTGGTGGCCATAGGGTTTGCATGTGAAGGGCTGACTGCACCCAAAGGATTGTGAACTGACGAATATGCGAGTGGTGTTGCTGCTACGTTCGCTGGTGGTGCTTCAGGAATTCCCATGGATGACTGACGAACATTAATTCCTTGACCAGTTGAGACGTTAGTAGGATAACATGGTGACTGTGTGAGGACCGCACTCATAGAAATGGCGGCATTATGGCTGGTTCCACCATTATACACTGTAGAAGTTGTAGCAGCGGTTGATTTATTATTTTGATGCCCAAATGTGGCATACTGGCATGAGGTGTTAGGTGAGGCGGCGACAAAGCTAGAAGCAGCAATAGGAGCAGGCGATACTATGACAGGGCCAGCTGTAGACTGGAGAGCTGTGAAGGGATGACGAACGGCGTTAGGCGAGATAGCCGGTGGCATGTAACTCATCCCGACTTGCGTTTGGGTGAGATATACATCAGGTGCAATGCCTGTACTAGTGCGATCTAAGCCAACGGCTGATGTGTTGGTATAAATTACGGCAGAACTTGAATGCATATCCGTAGGGGCGGCAGATGCTGTCACTGTATTTCTTGCGGCTGAGGCGTACTGAAGCGCTACTTTGAGTGCTTCTTGTTGAAATTCGCTTTCGATATATCTTAGCTGAACATTTTCGAGTTTATTCTCCAATGCAATAATTTGTTCCTAAAAGGCTTTAATTGTACGCTCTTCGTCATTATCTGTGTCTACGATGCAAGTTGAACTTGCTGTGCCGGCGCTAGCTGCGCCGTTGACTGCAACATTTTCTTGGTCTTTTTCTGCTTCAGCGCTGGCTGCGCTGTTAGCATTTGAGGTATCGTGGAAATTTCCAGAATCATCTGTAAATTAGTGCTTTGTTTGTTGGTGTGTGTTAATTCATAACACGAATACAAATGGCTGATACGATATTATATTGCATACAAATGGACGCGAAATAAAATTGTTGATTCCCTGGAGACTACGAATTATAACTGCTACGATATATTTGTATTTTGATTGTATCGACGTTTATTTCTATGAAATGAATACATTGTACATTTTAAATGAGAATTAAATTAAATTTCTCGAGGTTTACTTACTGCGGTTCCGTCTCCATCGGCTTTGAAACAACGAATGCCGATGGAAAGAGAACCGAGGTTTATGGAGTTGCCACTCTAAGAAGTGTGTACAATATTTGAAGCTCAAACGTCGAAATATGATTGACGCCGTGCTGTATTTAAGAGTCATTCCCCGACAGTATGGATGTCTTAAATAGCCTTATTGATGAAAACAGCTAGAATTTAGTTAATTCTAGCAATTATTAAATTCCCTTTTTTGTTTCTCACTTTCTGAAATTTATAAGCGGCAACACTTTTGATAGCCGACAACTTCGCCAGCCCTTCGTATTCGCCATTCTCATGGCGGAACTATACAAGGTGGCAGCACGGGACAGCTGATTTGTCCTTTTTTTTAATTGATTTGATACATCAACTTCCGGCGCAGTACGATTTTGACATTAGTTCCTCGATTTACAAAAACAAAGTACATGGAACTTTTATTTATGCTTGTATGTCACCATGCTGCCACCTTGTATGGCTCCGCCATGGCCATTCGTGTACGTAAATTTTTATTTATGTTTTCGTACATACATATATGTTCAATGGCAGCTGACACATATCCATATTTATATTTAAATGCATCCATGCTACCACCCCAAATCTCAATCAAAAGGCTTAATTCGTATTATTTACATCCGACCATCGTCGTGAACGAACGTGTTTGCTTTGTGCTGTGGGGTGCGCGCTTAGTATACACGACTAAAAAGCTCTTGTTTGCAACAAGGATTAATAAAATATTGTTTTTAAGTGTTTCATACACATCTCCACAAAAATTTAACTATTTAAAAAATGAACTGTGTAGTGTGCAGAGAAAAGGTTGATCGCTTTGATTTAAAAAAAATTAAATGCAGAGATTGCAATAGTTATTTCCGTGGCCTGTGTGTCAAAATGAACGCCGCGGAAATAGAGTTCATGAAGACACAGAATGTGAAATATCGCTGCAACCAGTGCTCGTCTGAGCGCCGAAACTCTTTGAGTCGAGATACATTGGCACCAAATCAACCTTTGAAACAACTAACTAAAACCAGTTCTTCAGCTGAGCAGCTACAACAAAATACCACACAAAATTCCAATAACACAACAAACCAAATGCCAATTAGCGGCACTACGGTAAATGCAGAGAAAAGTGATAAAAACATAACACTTGAACTCTTGTATAACGAGATAATGAGTCTCAAAGCAATAAACATTGATTTTTTGGAGACAATCAATAGACTGAAGGGGGAGAATATCGCGCTGAAAGAAAAAGTCGCAAAGCTGGAACGTCAAGTGAATTGGAGTGAGCAGAAGCGACTGGAGTGAGACGTTGAAATTGTTGGGATTCCTAACATAGCCACCGACAAAATAGACGAGTGCATTGGAAAAATAATTGTAAACGCTTTGGGTGTTTCTGTGTCGCCTGGTCAAATTGAGAGAAGTTACATCAAGCAATACAATGACTCTTCCTCTTCACCGCGCAAAATTCTTTGTTTGCGATTCTCTTCGCTTGAGTTTAAGAAAAAAGTAATGAGTGCAAAAAATGTGCCGAAAAAGAAACTAACAACCGAGATTTTTACGGGCGCCAGCAGTAAGCACAAGATATACATTAATAACAGCCTCACACCCTCTAACAGAGCTCTGTATAATGCTGTTAATAAAATTAAAAAGGAAAAAAAATATAAATATGCGTGGTTTAGTAATACTAAGTTTATGTTGAGAAAAGCTGATAATGATGCAGTTGTTGTTGTACGATCGTTTGATGATCTGTCTGGTATTCCGGACTAACTTTATATTTTTATCGTTTTTATTATTTTGTTTTGAGTTCTTTAACTTATAATGGATTTTAATGATCTCTAAATCGACAACCCTATCAATAACAGCCCTTTAAATAATGTTAACCAGCTTTCTTATATTGAAAATTGGTTTTATATATTGCATCAAAACATACGTAGTCTGCGGCAAAACTTCGATTCTCTACTGTGTAATGCAGAAACGTTTCCAGTCTACCCAGACATAATAGTTGTGTCGGAGATATGGATATATTCTCATGAGAATAGCTTTTATGATATTCCTAATTATAACTTTTTTGCAAATAATAATGACGGTTATTCTGCTGGAGGTGTGGGAGCTTTTGTGCGAAACACGTTTGATTGTACTATTGCTAAATACAACGTGCAAAGTGCTGATATTTTGAAAGTTTTGCTAAAAAATGGTGAAAAAACTTTAGCCTTAATATGTGTATATAGGTTACATTCTGAAACTATTCAGGCCTTTCTGGAAGAGTTCTCAGATTTTTTAAATGGTTTAAAAGAGAGCACTATTGGCCAGTCACGGTTTTACATCGTACTTAAATGAGCCGACAAGGAACTGTTCTGGCACTTGTCTGGATCATATTTTTTTGCCGTCTTAGCAGCTTGTGTGCATGCATTGGCATTAATTTGGAACTAGGTATTACAGATCACAGTATGACTGGTGTCAAACTTGACTTCCATATGAAAAGAAAGATTTAACGAGCAATACAAAAACGAATATGATAAACTATTCCATGCTTAATGAAAAGCTGCTTTATGAGGATTGGGTTGTTGTCTACGCTGAGAAAGATATTTCAAAAGCATACTCTCTGTTTATAAATATATTGCATGGTCACATAGAATTCTCTAGTTTCACTTGTGCTCGACGTAAATTCAAAACCAAGCTTAAACCCTGGATGCATTCTTCCCTTTTAAAAAGTATTAAATTGAAAAATAAGTTAGGTGTTAAGTGTAGAAAGCATCCAAAAAATCTTGCGCTTCGATTTCGTTACAAAAAGTTGTGCAAAAAATTAAATAAAGACATAAAATGGCACCGAGATACTTATTTCCGGAGTAGACTATTGAGCTGCCATGGGAACACTAAAAAAGAATGGGAAGTTGTAAATAGCATTATCAACCGAAATAGCTCTGGTAGTGAACGGGTTATTGCTCTGAATAATTGTGGCAATATGATTGACGACCCCTCTGTTGTTGCTGATATTTTTAATGATTTTTTGTGTCTGTAGGTCAATGCAATACTTCTTCCTGCAACTGCATCATGTCCAGTGGTGACGCATCTATTTCTAGGTGCTGTTTTATGTTTGAACCCTTCACAGGCACTGAGCTCCTTGCAATAATAAAAAGTCTAAGCAACTCTGGCTCTAGCGGATACGACGGTATTTCAAATAAACTTCTTAAAAACATAGCCCTTAATTTGCTGGACGTACTAAAGCATCTATTTAATACTAGTGTTTTTACAGGAATTTTCCCCGATGCCTTGAAGTGTGCAATTATTATACCCGTGTTTAAAAAGGGTAACAGGGAAGATAAAAATAACTATAGGCCTATTTCACTTCTATCCTCTATATCTAAGGTCTTTGAAAAAGCTCTTAAAAATCGAATTATGCAGTTTCTAGAAAGCAGAAGCTTTTTTAGTCCAAGGCAGTTTGGTTTTAGAGCAAACCGCTCTACTGAAGATGCTCTCCTAGAATTCTGCTCTTTTATTTATCAAGAGTAGGACAATAAAAAAAAATTGTGCTGGTGTTTTCGTAGACATAACCAAAGCTTTTGACACGGTAGGTCATGCTATTTTAATAAATAAATTATATGATGCCGGTTTTCGAGGATTTGTACATACATAAGAGGTTTCAATCATACCCTTCTGAAAGGGTACAATGCGTCAGAGTTTGCGGAAAGCTGGGGAAAACTAATCCAATCACGAGAGGGTTTCCGCAAGGCTCCGTGCTCGGTCCCATCTTATTTTTAATTTATGTTAATTCAATTTTTGATATGACCTTCTTGGGGAAAGTCACTGCATTCGCAGATGATCTTGCGATGGCCTATAGTTCTCCTAACACCCTTGATTTGATAAGTAGTATAAACCATGATGTACATCTACTGAGAACTTGGTTTGCAAAACATAAGCTCGTCGCTAGCAATAAGATCAAACTCATGAGTTTTAGTCTAAATATAAAAAAACACCGGATGTAAGTATTGTTTTTCATTCTGCAATTTGCGAGCGATTTGCTTTACATGACAATATGTGCCAAGATTTTCAATCCGGTACCTTCGCCTCGCTTGTGACCTGTAGTAAGGACTGCTTCACGATAGACTATGTTGATGAATTTCAGTATCTGGGTGTAACGGTTGATACGAATATGAGCTGGGGTAACCATATATCCCGTCTAAAAAAATATCTTCAATTCTCATCTAAGAACTTCCGGTTCCAACAATCTTCTCAAAATAGTTTATTATGCGGTCTTTCATTCTAAATTAAAATACGGAATCAGCTGTTGGGGTGGCGCCACCCTTAACAAAACCCAACCCTTACTAGTATTGCAAAAGTATGCTGTTCGAAAAATATCTAATGTTAACCGGCTGCATCCATCGAGAGAACTTTTTAGAAGTCTAGGGATTCTCCCAGTCAAGGACCTGTATTATTTCAAAGTTTTAAAAATTTTTTTCATTAGATGTGGCTACCTGCAAAGTATGAGGTCGGAAACATATAACCTGAGGACAAACTCACAAACTAGAGTCGTTTTACCTTCGACCATAACCACACATTCAAGCAAGTTTTTCACAATTGTTTCACGAAAACTCTTTAATATACTTCCCACCGAAATACGTACTTTACGGAATCTTCGGCAATTTACAGAAAGTGTTAAGTCCTTGAGCTGCTAGCCACCAGGAATAACGCCCGAAAATTCTACCAAAAAATACGGCGACAGACGGAAAGTTTTAAGGCCGGGGCAAACTCCTGTAGGAATGAAAACGGCGACCTTGTAACTGATGTCCAGAGAGTGCTTAGATTATGGAGGGAACACTTCTCTGCTCTCCTAAATGGAGGCAGCAATTCACCGCGCAGAGATGAAGAACCCGATCCCGCAATCGATGATGATGGAATATACGTCCCCCCGCCCGATTATGACGAAGTTAGAATAGCAATAACCAGATTGAAAAACAACAAGGCCGTGGGCGCTGATGGATTGCCTGCGGAGTTATTCAAGTTCGGCGGCGAGGAGTTGGTAAGGCGCATGCAGCAGCTTCTTAGCAAAATATGGGCGGACGAAAGCATGCCCGACGGTTGGAATCTAAGTGTTCTTTGCCCAGTCCACAAGAAGGGGGATACTGCAAAATGCACCAACTATCGTGGAATCAGCCTTCTTAATATCGCATATAAGGTCCTTTCAAGTGTATTGTGCGAAAGATTGAAGCCCACCGTGAACCGGCTGATTGGACCTTATCAGTGCGGCTTCAGACCTGGTAAATCTACCATCGACCAGGTTTTCACAATGCGCCAAATCTTGGAAAAAACCCGTGAAAAGAGAATCGACACACATCACCTCTTCGTCGACTTTAAAGTCGCCTTCGACAGCACGAAAAGGAGCTGCCTATATGCCGCTATGTCTGAATTTGGTTTCCCCGTAAAACTTATACGGCTGTGCAAAATGACGTTGAGCAACACCATCAGCTCAGTTAGAATTGGGAAGGACCTCTCCGAGCCGTTCGAAACTAAACGAGGTTTCAGACAGGGTGACCCCCTATCGTGCGATTTCTTTAATTTGATGCTGGAGAAAATTATACTAGCTGCAGAACTTAACCGCACTGGAACAATATACTATAAAAGCGTGCAATTACTGGCATATGCTGATGACATTGATATCATCGGCCTAAACACCCGCGCTGTTAGTTCTGCTTACTCCAAGCTGGAAAAAGAAGCGGTAAAGATGGGTTTGATGGTGAATGTGGACAAAACGAAGTACCTGCTGTCATCGAGCAAAGAGTCAGCGCATATGCGCCTTGGCAACCACGCTACTGTTGGCAGCCATAATTTCGAAATAGTAAAAGACTTCGTTTATTTGGGAACCAGCATCAACACTAGCAACAACATCAGCACTGAAATCCAGCGAAGAATCAATCTTGCCAATAAATGCTACTTTGGACTAGGTAGGCAACTGAAAAGTAAAGTCCTCTCTCGGCGAACGAAAATCATACTCTACAAGTCACTTATCGTACCCGTCCTGCTATATGGGGCAGAAGCATGGACCATGACAACAGCAGATGAAGCGGCTTTGGGAGTGTTCGAGAGAAAAGTTCTTCGAAAGATTTATGGACCTCTACGCGTTGGCGTTGGCGAGTACCGAAGAAGATTTAATGATGAGCTGTACGAGCTATACGCAGACATCAACATAGTCCAGCGAATTAAAACGCAGCGGCTGCGCTGGCTAGGCCATGTTATGCGAATGAAAGATGATGCTCCGGCCAAGAAAGTGTTTCTATCGGAACCCGCCTATGGAAGCAGAGGTAGAGGGCGGCCCCCACTCCGTTGGAAGGACCAGGTGGAAAACGATTTAAACTCCCTTGGTGTGACCAATTGGCGCCGGTTGGCGGAGCGAAGGAGCGACTGGCGCGCCTTGTTGGACGGCCATAACCGTTTAGACGGTTAAGCGCCAATTAAGTAAGTAAGTTAAGTCCTTCCTCTTACGCCTCGCACACAATGAAATCGAAGTTTTGTTTCAGCCAACTACATAAACCGTTTATAATAACAAATACTTCATAATTTTAATTGCTTTTCCTTTCATTTACTCATGGGTTTGTTGGAAATTTAGCTGAATCTTTTTATATACTATAATTAAATTAAACAAATATTTATAATTTAATCACTTTATTTAACAGTCCACCCCACTGTATTTTTTATATTTGCTATAATTGACATTTTTCACTATGCTGAATTGGCATAAAAATGTCTTAACTTTTCCTATATCTACTTGTACTTGTTGGCGGCCACCGTGGTGTGATGGTAGCGTGCTCCGCCTATCACACCGTATGCCCTGGGTTCAACTCCCGGACAAAGCAACATCAAAATTTTAGAAATAAGATTTTTCAATTAGAAGAAAATTTTTCTAAGCGGGGTCGCCCCTCGGCAGTGTTTGGCAAGCACTCCGGGTGTATTTCTGCCATGAAAAGCTCTCAGTGAAAACTCATCTGCTTTGCAGATGCCGTTCGGAGTCGGCATAAAACATGTAGGTCCCGTCCGGCCAATTTGTAGGGAAAATCAAGAGGAGCACGACGCAAATTGGAAGAGAAGCTCGGCCTTAGATCTCTTCGGAGGTTATCGCGCCTTACATTTATTTTTTTTTTACTTGTACATATATCCCATATATATAAGATTAAATTGTTTGCATTTACGATGTTATTTTAATATGTACATACATAGATATAAGGAAAATGCCTAATAAATGAATGAATGAATATGAATGAATAAAATAATTGCATTTTTATTTATTATAAGTAATATGTACTTTATGTAATGGTATGTAAATTTTGGTTTCCATTATTATGATTGCCGTCGGCAAAACGCAACAGCTTCCCCTGATTAATGAAATTGACCTATTATATAATTTATTTATTTAAGGTCACCGTGGTGTGATTTTTTTAAGGTCAAAAAACCATTCATTATTGCATAAATACATACATAAATTGTGCATAATTATTCTAAGCATTTGTAGGCGTGGTCATAGTCGGATTTCGGTCATTTTTTAGACCAAGTGAGTTCACATAAGTACGTGAACTAAGTTTAGTAAAGATATATCGACTTTTGCTCAAGTTGTCATGTTAACGGCCAAGCGGAAGGACAGGCGGTCGACTGTGTACAAAAACTGGGCGTGGCTTCAACCGATTTCGCCCAGTTATCGTCATAGAATCTATGCCCCTACCAAATTCATAAGGATTGGTAAATTTTTGTTCGACTTATGGCATTAAAAGTATTCTAGACGAATTAAATGAAAAAGGGCGGAGCCACGCCCATTTTGAAATTTTCTTTTATTTTTGTATTTTATTGCACCATGTCATTACTAGAGTTGACTGTTGACATAATTTACTTATATACTGTAAAGATATTAAATTTTTTGTTAAAATTTTACTTTAAAAACATTTTTTTTAAAGTGGGCGTGTTCGTCATCCGATTTTGCTAATTTTTATTTTGCACACATATAGTAATTGGAGTAACGTTCCTGCCAAATTTCATCATGATATCTTCAACGACTGCGAAATTACAGCTTGCAAAACTTTTAAGTTACCTTATTTTAAAAGTGGGCGGTGCTACGCCCATTGTCCAAAATTTTACTAATTTTCTATTCTGCGTCATAAGGTGAACCCACCTACCAGGTTTCACCGCTTTATTCGTCTTTGGTAATGAATTATCGCACTATTTCTGTTTTTCGAAATTTTCGATATAGAAAAAGTGGACGTGGGCTGTCCGATTTCGTTCATTTTAAATAGCGATCTGAGATGAGCACCCAGGAACCTACATACCAAATTTCATCATGATACCTCAAAATTTACTCAAGTTATCGTGTTTACGGACGGACGGTCATGGCTTAATAAATTTCTTTTTTCGCCCAGATCATTTTGATATATAGAAGTCTATATCTATCTCGATTAGTTTATGCCGTTACGGATTGCCGTTATGCGAACAAAGTTAGTATACTCTGTGAGCTCTGCTCAACTGCGGCTGTTGTCATCCAGGGATGGAATCCCGGTTCCTTTTTCTCCAGTTGCGGGGGGTTAACGGGTAAATCAAACAACCGCAAACCGAAACTTTTTTTCCAAAAGAAACGATTCGCACTTTAAAAAGTATGTACTCTAGAAGCTCCTGCACTCACTTGCATGTACTTTACATCTGATATATGCCCTGTAATCGTTTGGCGATCGTACCTCATAGTTCGACACCCTTGAACATCATTACCATGCATTAACCCACAGGCTGCCCCTACACAAAGTTTAACGAAAGCCAAAGTATCTTTAGCGCTATTCACGCAAGATTCTATATGAAGTTTAAAATCCAGTTTTGGATACATTGTAACGCCTAAATCAATAAAATTAGTGACTTGCTTGATTACATAGTCGCCAATAGCATAATCATGGGAGTGTAAGGACTTCCTTGTAAACACATGAATTTACATTTAGGCAGGTTTAGTGACATGGCGTTTACATTACACCAGTCAACTAGACTATTCAGATCAGCCTGAAGACATGCCCTATCCACGGGTGAGCGGATAGGCATTATAAGTTTGACATCATTAGCGTACATCAACAGCTTGCAGCGCTTCGAAACACTAGGAAAGTCATTAATGAACAACAGGAACAAAACCGGAGCAAGGTGGCTGCCTTAACGAACACCAGAAGTTACATTTATGAACCGAGACCAGCTATTATTAAATATAGCTGTTTGTTTTCTTTCCTTCACATAACAAGAAACCCAAGAGAGGAGCAATGGAGGAAATCCTAACCGATCAAGTTTGAATAAAAGTATAGAATGAGAAACTTTATCAAATGCCTTACTAAAATCAGTGTAAATAACAGCGACTTCACAATTAGTCTTAAAACTGTTGGATACAAAGTTTGTAAACTCAAGCAAGTTAGACACCATTGACTTACCCTTGCAAAAGCCATGTTGTGAAAAGTCAATTAATGAAGATACTCTAAAAGCAAGTCATTTTGTTATTATCGATTCAAGTAGCTCAGGAATAGTGTCAAGTTTGGCTATTCCTCTATAATTTATAACACACGTTCTGCTTCCATTTTTATGCAGTGGTATTATGGATGATTCTTTCCACTTCGTGGGAAATATCCCTTGCTTCAGGACGCATTGAAGAAACAGGTTAGAGGTCGATATAAGTATCGAGCACACGATTTCAGCACAACCGACAGAATTTGATCCGGACTTCTAGAGTAAGAAATTTTTAGATTTTCCAGATGAGTTAAAACATCATCAGTACATATATATGGGACTGCCTGGGAATTTAGAGGAGACAATCTGAAAGGATAATTCGATGGCGGGTAATCATAGTTATTTGAATAAATAGATTCGAAGAAATCCGCAAACATATTAGCAATCATTTGATCATTTAGCTTTATTGTAGAAGGAAACCCTTTTATCTTACTTTTCGAATTAACGAAGCTGTAAAACGACTTAGGATTGTAAAAAATGTTGCTCTTAATCCTACTGATATAGTTTTTGTAACAAATTCTGTTTAACGTGTTATACTTGTGGCGTAAAATTGAGTAGGCGACATAGGCTACCATTGATCCAGAAAGTTTGTATCGTTTGAATGAACGCGTCTTTTGTTTTTTCAGGAGTTTCAATTCTTTAGTGTTCCACGCCGATGACGATATTGCAGTGGTTTCGGACATAGGCATGCATTTTTGGAATATTCCCTATAATACATTATTAAAATGGGATATACTCTCATCAATATCCACATCGTACTCAGGCAAATTTATTCTCGACACTTCGAGTATTACTTTAGACCAGAGCTTTTCAGAGCTCTGTCGTCGTTAATTGAGTTAAGCGGGAGTCATTGGTGCCGTATGTCGTATCGCTGTAGTCGTATCCCTAACGTAATCAGCTGTTTATCGTTACGACGGCAAACCAAAAACCAATTGGTTGGCTACGACCTTAAGCGCCAAATACACGACACGAACATTTCCGCGAACATTCCCGTTATGTCATGTTTCTGCGACCTTTTCTGTCGTGTATGGTGGTGTTTGCCAGTTCGCGCCAATGTTCGCCAAAAATCTAGATATTTGAAATTTTGGCGAACATTTGCGCGAACTGTTCGTGCGTGTATGGCGAAATAGCTCATAATCGTAGTAATTTCTGAACGGAGCAGACGTGTGCGGAAAAGTAAAATGGACAATAAAAAATTTCTGAGTGAATTTATTGAATTGTATAAATCTTTGCCATCATTGTGGCAAGTAAAAAGCAAAGATTATTGTAATAGAATTAAAAAGAATAATGATTATGCGACTTTAATCGAAAAATTAAAGAAGTAGATCCTGATGCCACAAAGGATACAGTTATAAAAAAAATAAGTAGTCTCTCATTATTGTATCCCGTTTCGTTATGAGTGGCAAAATTTTTTGTAAAAGTTGGTCAAATGTTGCCTTGCTCATACGAACGTAATTTTTAAAATCATTTTGTGACGTGAATTCCAGTTCTTTAATAAGCTCACTTTGTCCAAGAACTGCTCGTTTTTTAAACCATTCTTTGCACCAAATTCTTTTTTTGCGATCTTCTCTCTTTTTTTACGCTTAATTGCCACAGCGAGCAATATTTCTGCAGCACAATTGTTGTCCGTATTCGTCGCTGTCTGTAAGAGAACTAATGTTCGGCCAAAAGTTCGTATGGTGTATGGCCAAAGCTGGAGACATTGGTGCTTTATCGGTAACCGTATCGGTAACCTTTTAACAGCTGATTCGACCAACCTTATGAGAATAAATGCAATCGATTATTGGTGCCGCTAAGGTCGTAACCGTATCGTAGCCAACCAATTGCGTTTTGGTTTACCGTCGTAACGATAAACAGCTGATTACGCTAGGGATACGGATACAGCGATACGACATACGGCACCAATGACTCCGACTCAAAGCTGCGAACAAGATTGCGGAATGTTTGCGGAAATGTTCGTGTCTTGTATTTGGCGCTTTAGCGGCACCAATAATCGATTGCATTGATTCTCATAAGGTTGGTCGAATCAAATGTTATAAGGTTACGGATACGGTTACCGATAACGCACCAATGTCTGCAGCTTTAGTCGCCGCTTGGACCTTGGCGTAGCAACATCGGTGATGGGTATCGGCTTATCGGTATCAAAATATGTATGAATAATTATGCGCGATACATATGCTTGTTGTTAGCTCGTTGCTTGCTAGTAAGCGAATAAATGAAACATCAATTCACCCGCACGATCATCGCGACGATTGTGCTCTCACTAATGCAGGTGCACTTTCAATTTTGAAAAGCCCTGCTTTAGACCGGTGGTCGGCAACTCATAGCATAGCGTACAAGTACAAGTGTGTTGACTTCTTTCTGACAGGCACTCGCTTAAGTAAGCATAACGGGAAAATCTGGGTTGCCATTATTGTTTCGGTTGAAAACGGTCAATTAGGGTTCTGTGCAGAGACATAAAAGATTGAAACAGGGTTTATGTAGTCACAAAAGTGTTGCTCCTGTTCCAAAGCATTTTAATTTTATATCATGGCGAGAAGTGTTCAGTTCAGAGTTATAGATCTTCATTAAATGCTTAATTTATTACGGAGGGTTACTCCTTTAAGGGCTATTTTCACAGTGGCAATTTAACTTACATTCCACAGTTGACTATCGATTCTCAATTTCACTGTAGCGAGTCAACTAAAAGTTTACTGCCCAGTGTTGGCGAGTTAAACTCTAGTTAGAAATCAGCTGATTGACTTTGAAATACATATTTATTTATTTATTAATTTGACGTTGACTTTGAAATACAAATTTTAAATGCAAATTTTATTTTACGTTGCCCGGAATAAAATGGACCTTTTTGACTCTCAGGAATTGCAGGATATGAACGATGCACTATTTGCATGAACAGATTTAATTACCAGCTCATCCTATAGAATATTTAGTATGCTTACCATCTTCCATAGTGTGGTCGCCATCGTAATGCGATCCCCTACCGCTTGTTTGCGTATCGTGCACTATACGAATTAAATGCTCAATTGATGGAGAATATGTATGGCTTGATGATGGGCCTCCACCAGTAGTATATAAAGCTTTCCGCACTTCCGATTTTGTTTTTTAATGCTTTATTCAAATTATTGTATTTATCCTTCAATACTTTCTTGGAACGTCCCGTACAAAATTCGGCATTGAATTTGAATGGATATTTCATCTCATCCTTCATATCAACACTAACGCGGTCGGTTTTTTGCATTCTATAATGCTTTTTTTTGTTTCGAACATGAATAATAAATTTTCAATTTCTGCTGATGAAAAATTTGATGCGCGCTTCTGGTCAGACATTTTGCAATTTTGTTTTAATTATTATTCTTCTTTCTCAACTAATAAACAAAGTTGCCATACTTTATTACTAAAATAAGCTGATTTTATTTGGCTTCATTGGAAAATTAACTCTTCACTGTGAAATTGAAATTTATTGAAGTGTTGGTTAACTCTTGCAACTGAGTTAAAGTAAAACTTGATTTAACTCACCAGTGTGAAAACGGTTCTAATTGTAAAAAGCAGAGAAAAGAGTTTTTCAAATTATTGTGACAAACTTTTTAATTTGAATTTCTGTACCCAAGTTCACTATATTTGTGTAACACAAGAATTCTTTAACTATGAAAAACTGAAAAATGTACACTTATTGAAAACTCGCATACACAATTTACACTTGGAATTTAGTTGTGTTTTTATGCACAAAATTTTGAAACTAAAAACAAAATTCTCATTTGTCAGAAAAAATAAAGAAAAAACGGCCTAATGTCAAAAAACCCTATCGAAATACAAATTGGCTTGTTTGTTTTTAATGAACTACGTTTTATTTTTCTTGTATTTCGTTAGTTTTTTTAAATATAGTTCACACACTTACACCTGTACTGAAATCTTATTGGCTCCCTCGACAAAAAATATAAGAGAAAATGCAAGAAAAATACATAGAAAATAAAGTAGTGTCATATAGGAGTTTGATTTGTTTGCACTTACAGCACCATTTTATTTGCAGGAGACTTTCACAGCTACAAAAATTAAGGCGGATTTACACAGACGCTTTGGTTATGTTGCATTCATTAATTCATCTGTCCAGCGAAGTATCGAACAATTTCCATAAATGCTTTGGTTGCGTGCCTACCCTTTGACAACGCCATACGAAAAACAATGAAACGCCGTACGTTATCTTTGCTTTAAAGCGACCAAAGCGTTTATATAATTTTGCTCTGTGTAAACAGCCTTAGAAGTGGAATTCTTCCATGTTACACGTGTGGCGCTTTATATTTTGACTCTAATTTAAATAAATTTTGCTTTCCGTATGTTTCCGCATTGTTGCTTCTAGTATTCTTATTTCCGCGGAAACATATGCAACTATTTCATCTGTAAATACTACAAAGTTTTATTAAAATATCAAATGCAACTCAGCTTGAAGTACCCTTACGTACCAAAAATGCAACTCTAGACCTGGGATTTGCATCAGGTGAGCGAGGCTGTTTGTAGTTTTGACGTTTATCGCTTAGTTGACACACTTGTATAGGTACACTATGACCCATAGCTCATTGAGCTGGCTGAGAGAATCACACCGACACGGGAGAATAATATGACAAACTCAAACGAACGCTCAGTTGTTACATTGTTTACTATATAGTTTGGCAGCTTAAATAGAGCTTATGTTGCGAATAGAGTGGAAGGCAGTGGACTAGGCAGTCGAATGTCATATAATGAAGGAATTGATGTTCGGAGTTTTTTCAAAATTTGCCCGAAATCCTGAATCACAAAAGGGAGTGTAGTTAAGTACGAAAATGAAAAAATGAATAGGTTTTTTTTAGCAGGAGATTTTAATTTTAAAAATGTATGTACAAACCACTGTTTATTCTATTACTTTTTTAGCAGGAGATTTTCATTTTAAAAATGTAATATATAAACCAATGTTCCTTCGATTACTCATTTTATCTATGGAGCTTCACATGCACTTTATACTTTTTATTTTTACGAACTTATTCCTCAATGAAAATAAATGAAACACGTATTAATGTAAGCAATAATTATGTTTTTTACTTCTTAAATGTTCTTCTTAAATATTATAAATGTGTAAAAATTAGCAGAACTAAAAAAATATTGACAAATCTGATATGTCAAACTAATTTTATATAGTAAAAATGATTTCATAAATTGCATGCATTTTATAAATATGCATTATATTTAAATTTTCTCTATTCGTTTTGTGCTGACTAAATTTTGCTTATGCATAACTTTCTTTGGCTATATAAGCTAACAATTCCAGGAGCCGTTTTCACCATCTTCGGTGAACGCTAACAAACACTTTATTTGAAAGAAATCGTTCAGTGATTCGTCAAATAAGGGTTACTTTAAAATAACGTACGTTAAAAGTTCCCCTGTCACATGAGGAAAAATGAAATACAACTATTTTTATAACATGAAGATAGATAGAAAATTTATTGGGGATTGCACTGTGACCGTTGATCTATTGTGCCCGCATCAGATTGCGTCGCGTTCCAGGAGGATATGTTTCACCGTCTCTCCTGATCGATCACGAAATCGACATGAATACAAAATTATGTTTTTTATTTAGTTGAACGGCGATAGAAATTAGTTTTTTTTTTTTTTCTAAAATGCAAGAAACTTCAGGAATAAGGTAAGTTTTTAATTATTTGTGTGTTGCTTTGACGTTGGCGTCGCGTTGCTTATGGATTTAAGCAATTAAAGCACGTGTGTTCAAAGTCAGATGTAGACGCAACGCAAGTGCCTAAACGACGCAAGTCACCTTAAGCGTATTTGCTTTAGGTGTTATTTATCAATATTAATTAAAAACGTTAGATCTCCTAAAAAGTTGAACTTAGGCAAGATACACAAGAGCGTAGCTTCGTAGACGCCTGCAAAATATGGCATGCACCTAAGATCTCTATACACCTCAAGATTGCTTATGCTGTGCCTAATACACGTTTATGAAGCTACGCCTCGTGTCCATCTTCTCTTAGATTATATTTCAAAGAAATTTTTTTTAGCTTTAAACTTTGTTCATAATATTCATGTACATGTCTACTACTATGGCAGTCGCTTGCATACTACTATTTCATTATTTAAAAAAAATTTAGTTCGGAAAAATGCAACCTTATCACGTGCATTCTCAAACACGGTTGCCACACCATGTTGTCATTTGGGACCAAAATTTATCGAAAAAAGGACCAGACCTCAAAAAAAAGGACCAAATTTTAGTTTTATTTTATTGGTATACAAACAATTCGGCAAGTTACTAGAGTATCGTATTTGTTGTAAAAAGCGAAAACTTTAGGATGTTTTAGGGGTGTCCTATATAAAATTTTAATAAAGGAGACACTTGGCTTTAGTTCAAACTGCACAAACAAAAATAAAGTGTACCTCTAGGTATCACATTTTCAAGTTTTTAGAATAAGACTATGTATTTCCAATCTAAAGTTGTGAACCTAGTTTTGCTTGATTGCAATGAAATAAAATGTATAGCGCAGTTAGGTTTTAATAAGGAACGGTTAAAAAATTTGCGTTATGGCAAACTCAATAAATCGTAAATGAAACTAAGCAATTGTGTTATTGCTATTTTTATAGATGCTTTCATTTTCATTCCCAGTTTAAACTTCATACCAGAGCCTAGATTCAGTAAGTGTGAATTTTGAACTCACACTAAAAATGAAGCGTCTTAAAACTTTCAACTGTATAATAATTGAATACCGATCGAAATATCTAAACACTAAAACATTTATTTTTCTGATAAGTGCGTTGTTTCATCAAAAATTAATGACAATGTGTTTGTCCGAACATTCATTTTTAATGCCTCGATAAATTATCTCCCAAGTGAAATGTCATTGTTCTGCTACATTTTATTGATAAAGAAATTTTCGTGGTAAGAATTCCAATGGAGTAAATTGAAAATTATATGTGGGTAATAGATTTGCGGCAATTTTTTAGCAGTATTTGAATTTTCGTTTCAGTGAAAAAGAAATAAAAGTACCAAAACCGTGCCGAAAAAGAACCAAAATTGTGAAAAAGGGACCGAGAACCATATAGGGGAGGGAGGGAACGGACTTAAGTGGCAACCGTGTTCTCAAATGCAAGCTTCCACATCAAATACATATACATTAGGGGTGGGACTATCCGAATAAAAATTATTCGAATAATAAACTCTTTTATTCGCCAGGTATTCGTAATCCGAATAATATTTATTCGGATTTTTTATTCGTTTATTCGGATAGTACTATCCGGATAGTGCGCACTTCGAATAGTAAAATAAAAGACGTTTATGTTACGCTCATCGCTTGTGCAGATGAGCATGCACATATATTTATACGTACTTATATTTATGTGTGTATAGATGCATATATGCATATATTTTTGTTTGTTTGGGGTTGCTTTGTTAATATTCATTTATTTAGTTACATATATTTACGTAACCAAAGTTGTGCTTGAGGCTTAAGCTAGAAATAGTTATCGGGGTCGTTTACAACTGTACTGATTATAGAACTTTGTTTATTAGTAAACAGGTGTGGAAATGGTAATATGGTAGGGATTTTTGTTTCCCATATACATACATATAAACATATTAGGGTGGTCCTTATCTTTGAACTTTAAAAAAATGGTCGGGGCACCCTGTCATATGATTCTCCTCAGAAAAAAAATTAATACGTATTTTTTTATTTTAGTTTTAGAAGCATTTTAGAGGTCGCTACCATGCATCAAATTTTTGGAAAACGACTTTTGAAGAGACAAAATACCTATGAATCCGTAATATTATCTAATGGCATGCTTTTATTAGTATATGTATTAGAGTGATTCAAAAAAATTGCCACCCCTTAGGGTTAAGTTAGAGCACTAATTTTTTCCAAGGCTAATATTTTCCAAGGCCTAAAGTTTCAGGGGGTAAGACCGAAAAAACAAATTTTTTTTAATTTGAATCATCCTAATGTATATATTCAGTTGATATTGAAATCAAAAAGTAAGAACTCATGTTATTATTGAAAACATCGAATCTGAACTTCTAAATAGTAGCATGCTTTGATTTGTTTATAAGTGAAAATAAGTTTTTAGATTCAAAAACTAGGTGGCGTTGCATGGCCGTGAACTACATTTTTTTTAAATTGTAACCCGAGTTGGCTTTGCACACACCTTTCTATACATTGGTTTGTGTTTTATAAGTGAAGTCAGCTGTTGAAACATTTTTCAAATTGGGAACCCAGTAGGCGCTGCATGGCCGTAAGCTAAAATTTTGTTTAAATAGTAACACGAGTTGGCCTTGAATCTTTGCATTTAGTTGTAACTTTTCTGTATTTTAAAGTGTACGGGTTGCCTGTTATAAGTTATCATGGCATCTACAAGTAAAAAAGCTAGTCTATCAACTAGAAACAAAACCAATATTTGGCTTCTCGGACAATCAATACCAAATCTCAATCAGTCAAAGTTGCCTTCTTTTGGCGAAGTGTTACGTTTATACTTTATTACAAAAATGAAGAAAAAAAAGTTCGGGATTCTGCGAATCTTGCCGCATGTGAAGTCATAAAGTTATGGGAAAAGGCCAGTATACCAACAAGATTGAAAAAGCATGTGATCAATAAAATAGAAAAGAATAAAGAAAACAAAAAAATCCGTTCGAAGATGTTACAACAAAAGGAACAATCCTGGCATCGTAACTTAGAAGATCTGTTTGATATCGCGCATTCTAAAGCTTTGATTATTATGACAATAGAAGAGGATAAACAGTTCTTACTAGCACAGCGACAGCAAAACCGACCGGGTTTAATTGGCTCTGTAGATAAAAAAAAATAAGGAAATGTGATCAGATAAAAAAGAAAGCCGAACACATGCAACAATTGCGTGAAAAGGAAAATAAAAGCATCTCGGCTATGACAGAAAAGGTCCTACTTTCTTTATCGACCACAAGCGAAGAATCGTCTGGATCTGATTTCGAAATTGAAGTCAAGACGTTGAAGCCAAAACCCCCCAAAAAACGAGCTCGTCAAAATTTAATCAGTAGCGACCTATCTGCTAGCCTCGATGTTGCTAAATTAAGTGATAGAAAAGCCACTATGGTCGTGTCATCTACCTTAAAGAGTGTTGGTGTCAATCTCTCAGAGTTTAATGTGAATAGGTCTTCAATACGTCGAAATCGTATAAAAAATTGGAAAACACTGGTGGAATCCCTTAAAAGAGAATTTAAACCTGACGTACCACTTGCAATTCATTGGGATGGCAAAATTATTGAAGATATAAGTGGACATGAAACTGTAGATGGGTTACCAATTTTGGTATCTGGGGTTGGTATTGATCAGCTTCTGGGGGTTCCAAAACTTGAACATGGAACAGGCGCAGCATATGCCACAGCTGTGCACGAAACAATAAAGTCATGGAATTTAACAGATAAAATTAAATGTGTTTGTTTTGACACTACATCTGTTAATACGGGCCTAAAAAATGGTGCTTGTATTCTTTTGGAGCAAAAAATGGAGAAAGATATGCTTTGGCTGGCTTTTCGTCATCACATAATGGAGATTTTATTGGAAGCGGTAGTGGTACAATCCTTGGGCCCCTCTAGCGGACCTGATATTCAGTTATTTAAAAGATTTAAGAAGAACTGGCATAGAATCAACCAAAACGAATATACCACAGTAATTAATTACGCAAATTCATCACACATCATTAATAATTTTGCGGCAGACATGCTTTCTTTTGCCCAAAAAGATCTCCTAGCATATCAACCCCGAGATGATTATAAAGAGTTGCTGAACCTTATTATAATTTATTTGGGAGGAGTCCCTGCTGGGCTACACCGTGCTAGATGGATGGCAAAATCTATCTATTGTTTAAAGATTTTTCTATTTAAAGACCAGTTTAAGCTAACGAAACAGGAAGAAACAGCAGTGAAAGATATATGCCTTTTTACAGTTAGTATTTATATTAAATACTGGTATGAGGCTCCTGTAGGATCCTCCGCACCAAGAAAAGATCTACAGTTATTAAAAGACCTTGCATCGTATGAAGTTGTAAATGAAGCAGTAGCCAAAGTAGCCATGAAAAAAATAGTTGGGCAGTTGTGGTATTTGTCGGAAGAGTTAGTGTCTTTTGCTTTTTTTGACGATCAAATTTCAATACAAGAAAAGAAAAAAATGGTGGAGGCGCTGGGAGTCGAAGTCTTAGAGGACTGACAAATCAACATCAAATACATCTCTGACATGGGTATAGAAGATTTTGTAACCAGCAACTCTTTACGATTTTTCAACATAATGGGCGTATCGTGTCAGTTTTTGAGAAAAGATGTGCAAACTTGGGAGGATGATCCAGAATTTGAAGCTGCGAAGAAAATCGTTCATTCCATGCGGGTAATAAATGATATAGCTGAACGTGGTGTCGCTTTAATGGAAGAATATAATAAGTTATTAACAAATGATGAAGAGCAAAAGCAATATCTAATTTTGTTGGTGAAAGAGTACAGAAAGAAATATCCAGATACAAAAAAATCAACTCTTCTTAATAATAGGTTATCTGCTTAATTATTAAAAGTATTTTTATTTTGAAATTGTTACTTTTGCGAATCCTTTATAATCCTAAATAAAAGTTTATACTTAACATTTTTATAAAAGTTCAAACGCTGGTAGCGACCCCTAAATATTTTAGAATTTTTTTTTGTTTTACTGAAAAATTTGTTTCTCGGGATAGAGAATCGAATGAAAGGGTGCCCCGAAAGAAATAAAAAAAAGTTTTTTTTACCCATATAAGGACCACTCTAATACATATATATGTATGTAAGTTGTATGGAAAATTTTTCTTTTCATATCTTTTGGTTTGTATAAACATCTAATTGGTCACCATTAAGAAAAACATTTTTACATGTCATTGTCAACATTTTTTGCGAAGTCTGATGAATCAAAAGTTATTTAAGGTCAATGTTAATGAAACCTTTGGAAAAAAATTTCCTAAAATAAAGTTTGAAGTAATCCATTTTAAACGTAACAAAATTCTAGTGGAATTAGTGACTAGTTTCAAAAACGGCTGTCTGTCTGTTTTTGCCGCTCCTTAAAATTTTGATTGTCCTTGAACGCGTTAAACGCTGTAATATAAATACCCAAATGTGCATATAAGCATATTCTAACATATGTACATGTTGTATTCTTGCTGATTCCTTTGAATCTAATTTAAATAACTTTTAATCCATCAGACTTCGCAAAAAATGTTGAAAATGACATGTAAACTTATTTTTTTAATGGTGACCAATTTGAAGTTTATACAAACCAAAAGATATCAAAACAAAAATTTTCCATACAACTTACATACATACATATGTATATATGTATATATGTATGTATATAGGAAACAAAAATCCCTACCATATTACCATTTCCACACCTGTTTACTAATAAACAAAGTTCTATAATCAGTACAGTTGTAAACGACCCCGATAACTATTTCTAGCTTAAGCCTCAAGCACAACTTTGGTTACGTAAATATGTATATGTAACTAAATAAATGAATATTAACAAAGCAACCCCAAACAAACAAAAATATATGCATATATGCATCTATACACACATAAATATATGTACGTATAAATATATGTGCATGCTCATCTACACAAGCGATGAGCGTAACATAAACGCAATGTCTTTTACTTTACTATTCGAAGTATCCGGATAGTGCGCACTATCCGGATAGTACTATCCGAATAAACGAATAAAAAATCCGAATAAATATTATTCGGATTATTTGAAACGAATAAATTTATTCGTTTATTCGAATAACGTTTATTCGAATATAATTCGAAAATAATCCCACTACTAATATACATATAAGTACTTCGACATTACGAAATACCACCCTTCAAAAAACGCAAGTACTCCATAAATAATGTAAGGAATACTCCTTTGGGAGTATAGGAGTGTGCCAAACCTATTCTGTATTCATACAAAAAATGTGCTCCAATTAACATTGCGATGTCCTAGGAGAGGAGTAGGTGATCCCACTCTCGCTTTTTTGTAAGTATTCCATAGAGTACATACGTTAGAGTATTTTCCAAAGTACTTTCACTGTAGTACTCCATGGACCATCCACAGAGGATCATATACCAAAGTACTAAAGAGGAATTGTGTCGGAAAGAATTATCGGAGTGAATTTAATTTAAAATGAAAGTAAATGAAGAGGGGCAATACAACTTTTATATTTTATTCTACGAATATTCTTAAGTTATTTAGCATTTGCGTGAATAAAGAAACTAATATTTCTCTATACTATAGTATGTATACATAAAACCAGTGCGCAGTTGCATTTTATCATAGTACCCATAGTAAAATTTTATTATCAGTTATTTGTATGCAATATTTTACTTTTGGCAACTCTGTTCGATCGTCATCGTTTCGTGATCATGGTCGTTAAAAAACGAGCAATGATCGGCTGATGGTGGTCCGCAAACGCATTTCAAAGTAGTATTGTTAGAGTACTCCAACATGAAGAAAATGGAACACGTAATCCAACAATTTTTGCAGGGTATACATAAAACCAGTGCGCAGTTGCATTTTATCAGAGTACCCATAGTAAAATTTTATTATCAGTTATTTGTATGCAATATTTTAATTTTGGCAACTCTGTTCGATCGTCATCGTGTCGTGATCACGGTTCAGCACGAAAGGAGAATCGGTTATAAATAGAAAAAAAAGTAAAAAAAAAAATTCGGGTAGAATCATGGTTCAACTATATCGTTGGCTCATCTGTACAATAACAAAATATGTCTGTTCAAATTGTCAAAATCTGTGTATTGGTGTTGGTGCGAATGGTATGGAATGGAAACATAAAACTTGCAGTTTTTTATGTGTAAGAACTTGTTGCCATTGTGTTGGTTTCATTTTGAGTTTGCCATCTCCTTTTGACAATGCCATCGACCATGCAATGAAAAAATAATAATAAATGCAAAGCGCGATAACCTCCGAAGAGATCTAAGGCCGAGCTTCTCTTCCAATTTGCGTCGTGCTCCCATTGATTTTCCCTACAAATCGGCCGGACGGGACCTACATGTTTTATGCCGACTCCGAACGGCATCTGCAAGGCAGATGAGTTTTCACTGAGAGATTTTGATGGCAGAAATACACCCGGAGCGCTTGCCAACACTGCCGAGGGGCGACCCCGCTTAGAAAAACTTTCTTCTAATTGAAAAACCTTATTTCTAAAATTTTCATATTGCTTTGCCCGGGGTGTGAACCCAGGGCATACGGTGTGGTAGGCGGAGCACGCTACCATCACACCACGGTGGCCGACCATGCAATGAAATAAATAAAATCAGCTGATGAGATGAGCCAACCATATAATTGAGCCATGGGTAGAATTATCGCTAAAGAAAACTATACTTTCAATTTAATTCCAATAAGAAAATTAGCTTCAAATAAGTGTCTAATGTACTAAAATCTATCAAAGTGCAAAGTGCAGAATACAACCGAAGCGAGAATATACTATATAAATTTGGAAAAATGAAAAAATTAGGTATGAGTTTTTAAGCGGGGATTACCCTTATTTCTTTAAATGTATGAAAATATTTATTTGAAGCAATTTTTAATCTAAAATAAATTTTTAATTCAAATTCCACTCCCGGGAGAAAAGGCTTTGAACAGATTTACAAGGTATAATCGAAACAGCTATCGCCTTGGCCGTCCTGATGTCACGTTGTTTAAATTTTTCCCAAATTATTAAATAAATTATAAATAAAAAATTGCTTCAAATAAATGTTTTCATACATTTAAAGCAATAAGGGTAATCCCCCCTTAAAAACTTATGCAAATAGACAACATTGGTTACTTCGTTCTAGTTCTATAAATAGAACAAAGGCAACACCAAGTTCCTTTGAAACCGCCTTACCAACGCATTACTTTACCATATGATGCCATACGAAATATGGACTAGGAAGAAAGAAAATATGCAAAGAAGGCAATTGGGATAAGGTTTTAGAGCAACTAAGGCATAACGTGGCTGAATGCGCTTGTAACACTTGTATCACAATGGTATCAAAAAGTTTCATAAATTTGGTTTTATTTTTATAAAATCGGTATTCATGTATAAAGCCGTAGTCATTGGTGCCGTATGTCGTATCGCTGTATCCGTATCCCTAACGTAATCAGCTGTTTATCGTTACGACGGTAAACCAAAACCCAATTGGTTGGCTACGATACGGTTACGACCTTAGCGGCACCAATAATCGATTGCATTGATTCTCATAAGATTGGTCGAATCAGCTGTTAAAAGGTTACCGATACGGTTACCGATAAAGCACCAATGTCTTCAGCTTAAATTGCTACCCTTCAAATAACGCGAGTACTCTATAAATAATGCAAGGAATACTCCTTTGGGAGTATAGGACTGCTCCAAATCTAATCTGTATTCATACAAAAAATGTGCTCCAATTAACGTTGCGATGTCCTAGGAGAGGAGTAGGTGATCCCACTCTCGCTTTGTTTGTGAGTATTCCATAGAGTACATACGTGAGAGTACTTTCCTAAGTACTTTCACTGTAGTACTCCATGGAGCACCCGCAGAGGATCATATGTCAAAGTACTAAAGAGGAATTGTGTCGGAAAGAATTATCGAAGTGAATTTAATTTAAAACGAAAGTAAATGAAGAGGGGCAATACTACGAATATTCTTATGTTATTTAGCATTTGCGTGAATAAAGAAACTAATATTTTTCTATACATACTATAGTATGTATACATAAAACCAGTGCGCTGTTGCATTTTATCAGAGTTGCCAAAGTAAAATTTTATTATTAGTTATTTGCATGCAATATTTTACTTTTGGCAGCTCTGTTCGATCGTCATCGTGTCGTGATCACTGTCGTTAAAAAACGAGCTATGATCGGCTATCGGAGTATTGTTAGAGTACTCTAACATGAAGAAAATGGAACACGTAATCCAACAAATTTTGCAGGGTATGCATCGTGAAATGCCAAAATTTTGTGCCTACCATTATTTTCATGCTCAACCTTTCGATTTCAAAGTATTTTCGAAAGCATGTATGTATTATGATTTTAAATACTTTTTGTATTTTTTTATTTGGTACTTTTGTCATCACTGGGTGTGTACATTTCATACTTATATAAGTTTAATAAAGCAATGTAATAATAACAATGTAAATAAATGGTATTTTTAAAAACACAGAGTGAAAATTTCTGAAAGTGATCACCGAAAACCTCATAATTTATTTTTCAGCAACAAATATATTATTTGATAGCTATCGATAATACAACCAAATGCTCGTCTTCGATTTATCCAAAAGATACTTGCCGTCTTTCAGTAACTTTTACAGCTCCGGCTCACGCTCAATTCTCACGGGAATGCTCTGGATCATTGAGAGACTTGAGAAGCAGGTGTCGTGAAATTTTCGCACACGTGAAATGTGATAGGCAGATGTCGCCGCTGTTTTTCATTTAACTCATACGGCGAAAGGCTAAGCAGCGACATGCCACCCGATGATAGCTACTGTATCCTTAATTATCGCCATTTGATTTTTCTTTCTCCTTTTCCTTTTAAACAGGGTGCGCAAAAATTCGATTGCAATTGCTCAAAAACATGATTTTCTCGTATTATCTCATTTTACGTTCGCGATTTCTCGCGATAAATACTTATAAGGACGAACGATTGCAAAACAATATATGTATACCTTTTTCGTTTTTGAGAGACTAGATAAACAACTTTTCACAGCAGCCTTTCCGCCGCGATCGATCGATTTGTACGCTCCTTCGTTTTCGATGTGTATACACAAAATTATTGCCTGCGGTCTCTCAACTACGAAAAATATTTTAGCGAACGTTCGTTGAACTTAGCATTTATCGTGAGAGATCGAATTTTTGAGCAATCGCGATTGTTCTTCCTACGGTGCGGATGCAAAAAGTTGAGTTTAATCAGTCGAAAAAAAATTATATATACGTGGTAGATTGTTTTTAATCTTATTAGTATTATATTAATAAAAAAAAAAATGGGAAAACGTCGAATATTGACAAGGCAAAACTTGTGCCCTTTAATAAAGATACCAATTTGTCAAAATGCCTTTTATGCGAAAAAGAGCTTAAAGGGCATATATTAGGAAACATTAAAAGACACTACGAGACCATACATAAACATAGCTTTGGTGAAGTGGAACCATCCACAAGTGCAAGTAAGAACCCAAATCGTGTAAAATTGAATAAAACCGAGTTTATAAAATGGTGTGTTGGACTGGTAACTGTAAAAAACATACCATTTCGAATTTTCGACGACGAACTATATTTTAAGCAAATGATTGGACCCTTCGAAAAAAAGTTTAACTTGAATTCTAAAAATATCGTTGAGCACGTGAACCTTAAAGATTAATATTGCTACAAGAATGGGAAAAAGTATATTGGGTATAAATATTCCATACATCAAAAATTTTAAAATTGTGATAAACACTATTGGTATGATACAACTGAAAAAGAGGCATACGGCACATTTCTTAAAAGAGGAAATATCAAAATGCCTGCGGGAATATCAAATTGAACTGACACAAATTTATTAAACTACATCAGACAATGGGAGAAACATGATAAAAGCCTCCCAACTACTCCAGCAGGAAATGTCAGACTTGCAAAATGATGATTTGGAGGTTCTTTCAGAAAACGAGGATGACGACTGCGAATCAGTACACGATCGCTTAAATTCAGTGCTGGCCATAGTTAGATATGCTGCGCATACAATTCAACTTGCAGCTCATGATTCTTTAAAGCATATGCAAGGAAAATTAGAAGATTGCAGAAAAATTGTGAAACTCCTAAGGGCGAGCATTAGGCGTGGTCGTAAAACTGTGGAAATACGTATGCCACCTCTGGACAACATCACCCGCTGGAACTCAACATTTGAAATGATGGAGTCCCTGTTGAGTTTAAAAGATCACATAAATAGGAACGAGATCGAGTTTCCTGTTGACACTGAAATTGATTGGAGCTTTGTAGAAAGCTTTGTCGATGCATTCAAACCAATGGCGCAATGTACAAAGCAACTTCAAACTGGTGATTTCTACAGAGATTTGCTAATATGTGAAGTCAAATTAAAAACAATGACTGGAATCCTTTAGCTGCCAAACTGTTAGAATCTATGGAAAAGAGAAAGGAAGTATTGATGAACAACGTCGCATTCCTTGCTGGTATATACCTCGATCCAAGATTTAACTTCTTAGATTCACCGTATATGACTGATGAGCAGAAGAAAAGTGCAGTGGTATGTGTAAAATATCCAACTTCGTGCTTTTGTTTGAAAAATTGTCATTTCCTAAGGTGCATATATTACGAACAAACGCAAGCCTTAATTCCTTGAATGGAGAATGCAATTCGCCTAATGAAAGAAATGAATCAGAAGATACTGCGCTAGGATTACTTAATGATCCCTACAGTATTTTAGGAGAGGAGTTCAACATCATGACCAGGTGTACATTGACAACTGAAAGCAATGCTAGTATCCGCCAAAAGCTCGATAATTTAGCATACGGCGAAAGGAAGCATTTTGAGGCTGATGTACTTGATTATTGGAAAAATCTATCCACAAAAGAAAAGGATTTATATAAGCTGGCGGAAGTCATTTTAGCTGTTCCGTCAAGTCAAGTTTCCGTTGAGAGAGTCACTAAGCAGCGCTCCAGATTAAGCAGTACCACAATAAATGATTTACTTATGATTAAGCTCAATAATATTTTACTGGAAAAAGTAAATTTCTAAAAGTTCAATTCAAGTTTTACTAAATTGTCGCATGAATATCTTTTAAATATTTTATATTTTCTTTGAATTCATATTTTTAAGTTTATTTTGTACCTACTTGAAATTTTTCATTTACTGAATTTGGTGTTGAATTGCATATGTATGTATGTACGTATGTATATGAAGTGAATTGATATCTTAATAAATGGAAATATTTATAAAGATGTAGTTCCCTTTCTTGTACTTTGTTCATTTCAAAAAGAATAAAAGAAAACTTTGTTTTTCATGTCAATGTATCTACCTACTATTTTTACATTTGATGTCATCATAATTGAAATACGCTGTATCCATACTTACTTATGTATGTATGTATGTACATGCATAATACATAACTACCTGCTACTATTGAGAAGTTTTTTAAATCGGATACCCTGCAAAAATTGTAACTAGTGAAAAAACTCCTATGAAATGGCAGAGAAATCTTCCTCTCCCTCACATTCATAATACCTCCTTTTCTCCCATAACCGGTTTCCGCTTTTTCGAACATTGTTCAGAATAGGAGGAAAGGGAGAAGTGAAAAACTCACAAGGAATTTTTATTTAGAATACGAGGAATGGGAGAAGGGAAAAAAACTCGCACGGAATTTTCGTTTAGAATTGGGCTGATTGATTTTCAAGCGAACGATCGCGCGATCGATCTTTTTAAAGCGAGAAAATATTTGAGTTTTGCAGTGGATGCTCGCAAATAACGATCGATACCAAAAAATCTAGTCACCATGCTTGAAAAGAAGTTTTGTCGCTCGTATTAGTTTGTGAAAATTGTTGTAGCTTGTGAGAGATTGTTTATTCATTCGTAGGCAAATTCGATTTTTCACTCGCGAGAAATGCCAAGCAGTCAATTTTAATTGAGCGATAAGTTATTTGAGAGATCGTATTTTGAGCGTTCTCCGCACCCTGCTTTTAAAGTTGAAGTCTAGTTGAGGGGTCGACTGCTAATACGCTACCCAAAATATCGAGAGAGGTGTCAAACGACGCGTATTGACCTCAGTATTTATAATCCGAAAAATTTTAACTCGTTCAAAAGATATTAAACAAAAACCGAAAAATTACCCGCGGGTCCCTCCGAAACCGGGGGTGGTATCCACAGAACACCTCTCTGCATTGGCCGCGCTTATAAAAAATTATCCTGGTTGGGTCCAACACCGGTTGGGAGATCAAAACTATATCCGCGCAAAACACTTATGTTTACATTTTTTTTGTGGGTACAACAACATTACAACAATCACATGAAAATAGCCAACTTCAACTGCAAATATCCCGGCAGAGATACAATTTTTTTCCGCCTTCGGATTATTGTCGTCGGGGTCAATACGCGTCTTTTGACACCTCTCTCGATACTTTTGGTAGCGTATTAGCACGATGGAATTATAGAAGCTGGCGCATTGCGCATGTACATATTATTTTATGGGCAATTTTTACGACATTTTCCTTTAGCTCTTGTTTTTTCTCTCTTTCTTTCATTCGCTGAAGCAGTCAAGTGTGACGTAGATGCGCAGAACGAAGCAATTTTGAACTATTCACGAGTTCTACACAATCTACTGTGTGTGATTTGTGGCGTATTAGCAGTCGACCCCTCAACTAGACTTTTATCGACAATTCAAACAGCTATTTGCTTGTACATAATTAAAAACTTGTAAAATGCCACCTAATAAAAACCGCACTGCGTTTCTTTAGCGCACGCAAACAACTGGCGTTTTTTGCCCGAACCGAAATAAGTATGCGTTACGATAATGTAAAACATGTATGTAAACGTCAAATCTAAATGTCACGCAGAACAAAAATTGGAAATCGAGTTGGCTTTTCACGCAGCAAATTTAATTTCGGTTGCTGTCATACAAATTGCATGTGCATGAGCGATTTTTGACAGAAAATTACTTGCTTCCCTGCAAAAATCGTGTGACCAAAAACGCACACAGACACACGAATTTTTGACAGGGGTGACGATTTGGAATGAAAAATTCTCCAAATGAAATAGCATGTTGACAAATTTAGCTTTCCCACAATGTATCGTGCTCTCTCGCACCTATTATTTTTATAGGGATGGCAAAATACCTCATTTTTGCGTGCAAAAAAATCCGCCATTTCTTATTCAGCAGAGACAGCAAAACATTGGTGGTCGAAAATTTTTTCAATTTTGAGAGTTTTAAATGGAATATATCCGGAAAGATTTAAAATTAAGAGGGAGTTCTCCAGATCACATATATATATATTTTAAAGTGCGCAAACTTATAATTTAAAAGTTATTTGGTGTTAAAGTTTGCAAATTTCTATACAAATTTTATATGTGTATACGTATATATATGTGGCAGCACAGCTTTGTAATGTCATCAATAAAATATATATATATATATATATATATATATATATATATATATATATGTGCATGTTGCTACAAAAGCGCGATTGATTTAATAAAAACATTTATAATAAGTGAAAACAATGCAAAAATGAAATGTGAAATATACAAAAATGCAGTTTAAGTTTATCGTTGCCAATTTATATAGATATGTATGTGGATTAAGGTTTTGAAAGATGTGTAAATTGTAATTTAAAGTGCTATAGAAATTTGCTAAATTTGCAAACTTTAACAACAAATAACTTTTAAATTATAAGTTTGCGCATTTTAAAATATATATATTTGTGATCAGGAGAACTCCCTCTTTCATTTGATACCAAGTTTTACCCCGAAGTCGGGGGGTGCTATTCTAAAAATTTTCCAAAGTCTTTAATATACAATGATTTTTGCTGTTTATTTCGACAAAAATTTTTGATTTGAGTTTTGTGCTCATCGAAAGAATTCACAATTATATAGCACCATGCCGCGAATTATGATAAAAGGTGGTGTGTGGAGAAACACTGAGGTAAGCATTTGACGCGACTGGTTACTCTTGGCCGTTTATTAACTAAATTGATAACTTTCAGGATGAAATCCTCAAAGCAGCTGTAATGAAATATGGCAAAAACCAGTGGTCACGTATTGCATCACTGCTGCACCGCAAATCTGCCAAGCAATGTAAGGCACGCTGGTACGAATGGCTTAATCCTAGCATAAAGAAGACAGAATGGTCACGGGAGGAGGATGAAGAGTTTTTGCATTTTGTTGGTGGTGAACGTTTCAACATTTTCCAAGGTTTGGCATTAATTTCATTTTTATAGTTTATAATTATTTAAAGGTTGCGTTAATGCTAGAACAATTACATTGATTTTACGTAGCAGTGTTGAAAAATTTTTGGAAGAAACTGAGCTTCGTTACATGATGCTATAATGCTTGTGCGGCGTACAATTAAACATGATTTTGTTGTTGCTGGTAAGTCAAAATACAAATTGAAAAAAAATCTTAGGGCCTCATTCTCTATTAGGAAACGAACATACGATCAGAGGCGAATCGCTAGTGTATTTGCACTATGTTAAACAATTGCAACTTATCACTTGACAATTACTTTTGCCTTCCTGTTTGTTAGAAAGGTAAAGACCGAACGAAAATGATAGAGAATACCATTGCTAGACGAAATCGTTTGGAGGCGAATCGTTCGCAATACAGAATGAAGCCTTTAAATTGTTAAGTAATATATTGAAAAGATTGTGTCCAAATACCCCCCAGCGGGTTAGGGGTCAAAATTTACCCGCGGTAGGTATGCCTGTCGTAAGAGGCGACTAAAATACCAAATTCAAGGGGCTGTGTAGCGCAACCCTTCAGGTTGCCAGCGCAATATATAGCTTCTGCAAACCCAATTGTCAACCTCACCTATCCGCGGCGAATCCTGTTTCACTAACAGACGAGGATCTGGGGGGGGGGGTAGGTGGGTGGGTAGGGAGGGATGGCCTGAAGGTTTATTGTGGCCACATAAATCGTTGCCGAGAAGGTCGGGCTGGCACTTTAATGGTGCTGTGTTACCGGAGCGTACCGGATCTGTATCCGGCTAAAGGACCATCACATCGATAACACTCCCCAAAGCCTTCGGGAGCAACCTTATCGCTACAAAAACAACAACAACATTGTGTCCAAATCCCAAAAAAAAAACTATAAAATTTGTGTCAGTGAAATGATAATTATTGCTTTTGGTTGTTAGTTTTGAGGCATCGTCATCGAGTTCCTTCTGACCGTATATGCCGGTTCTTTTGCATTCTTTTACATGCATAAAGTGCCGTTAAAGCCTTCCTCACCCTCTCCTCCACGTTGAGCTTCCATGACAGCTACCTGTCTAGGATCATTCCTAGATATTTTGTGCAAGGTTTCTCCCGTAGGGTCGCCCCTCCTAACTTAGGCCTCGTCCAATTAGGGACCTTGTACCTCTTTGTAAACAAGACCATATGCAACGTCATCTGCGTAAACCGTAAGTTTTTCTGGTCCCTCGTAGAATCCCCTAAGCAGTTGGTTAATGACCAGCGTCCACAGCAGAGGTGATAGCACCCCTCCCTGCGGAGTGCCTCTGTCCACTAATTTCGTGGCTGCGTACAATCCCCATTGCGATGTAATCTTACTGCAGTTTAACATGCAGTCGATCCATATGGGTAAGGCTGGATGTACTTTAACGTAATTAAGACCATCAATAATCGCCCATTTAGAAAGCCCCGACAATGCTTAAGAAGACTTCTAGAGCATATTCCTTATATTCCAGGGCTTTTTCTATGCTTATTACCACCCTATGCAATGCGGTGTCTACTGACTTGCCTTTGGTGTACGCCTGTTGTGTTGTGGAGAGCAGCTTTTCATCCACGTTGGACTTTATGTACACATCTATCAGCCTCTCAAAGGTTTGAGCAGAAATGATGTTAAGCTATTGGGTCTATAATCTGGGATACACGTGACCGATCTTCCCCGCCTTTGGTAGGAAAGCTACACTAGCAGTTCTCCAAGAGTGCGGTACATGATTCAGTTTATTATTTTAAGCCATCCCACGACCGCCCTACTTGAAACTTGTAGCATGGCCGAACATGTACCATCTGAGCCCGGCGATTTCACCACCACTACGAGGTCCTCAGTAGTGTAATTAGGCAGCATATATGAATGCTGCTGTTTCCTTACCATTACTACAGCTCGCACCCGTCCTTCCGTTTGCGCATAGTAAACGCCAAATCCGCGCGCGCTAAGTCCAGAACCCTTTCCTCCCGATGGAAACCACGTCTCCTGGATCAGCGCGTTAGGAGGAGGAGTTCGCTCGACGCCACTTTACTGTGTTGGAGGTTTATCTGTATGACTCGCAGTACCAATGGGCTGCTTGTCCCCCTCCAGCACCTTCATCGTGACGTCGTCGTCCTCCTCTAGCTCTTTTGGTTTAGAATGTTCGAAGCCCCCTTTAGCCTCTTATACCTGTTGTGCCGGGTGTTCCTCTGTGCGACTCACAGCACCATCTGGCTGTTGGTCCCCTTCTAACACATTCGGGGTGACGTGGGCTACCTCCACCTGTCTTTTTTCCCTTAGGCTTTTGAGGTCCTTTTCGACGTCCACCGCGTTAGGACTTTAATACCCGCGACTTCTTTTCCTGAGTCGCATATTCATTTTGCCTGTACCTAAGGACATTTTTCCAAGCTGCGCGTACAATATATCCTCCGCCTGCTTGTTTATTTGGAAGATGTATAACTAACCTTCGTCCGTAGGCCGAGATACAGTAAGGACCTTCGAATCCTGTGTCGGTATGTTCGGATTCTGATTCTGCAAAAGTCGCAGTGTATCCTCCGACTTCATCACGCATGGTATCCATACCTTAACTTTTGTTACCTTGGGGATTTGCGCTTTATCCACCATCTCAAACCGAGCGTTCGTGCCCTGCCTTTGGAGGTTTGGAACCACTTCCTCCAGCCATCGCAAGCTCGCGATGTTGTCGCACGCTATCATCTTCATACCATTATACCATCCCCCGAATCAAAGGTTGGAAGGAGCTTACTTGGTTATTCCCGCATCATCTTAAGCATTAAGCTAATAAGCTCCTTTTCTACAGATCTGGAGATCGGCTAAGACCTCACACCAACGACGATTTTCGTTACAATTGCTAGTGCATGCTCTCCAAGATGTAGATCCTGATCGAAAGTCACACCCAAAATTTTAGGGTGTAAGACAGTCGGTAGGGTAATGCCATATGGTCGACATTTGGCGCGGTCATGTTTTAAATAAGGTCACCGATGATTTGGTTGGTGACAATATCACGTTTCGCGAGGCGACAAAACTGGAGAGATTGGGGAGATAACTGTTTATTTTATTACAAAGCTCATCGATGTAGGAAACAATAGCATAGGCGTAGAAGCAATAGTGACTCCTGGTGGTAAAGGTAGCTATTGATATGTAGAAGTTAAGCAGAAGTTTGAATATGAGTTTTTTAAGTTAAAAAAAAGCAAAAAAAAGCGTTGAGGATTTTTAATATCTTACCAGGTATCTTCGTACATGTTTCTAAGAATGAAGAATAAAACGTATTCAAACTCAATTTTCACCAGGACAAAGCCGCTGAGACTTCGCTACACTTTAACATACAATACGTTACCCCATTTTAGCACAACTATCATTTTTTGATTTTATTAAATTTTATAAAATGTTTCTTCCTCTACAGTTCTATTTCGGTATGGGATGGTAAATATGGCTTTCGCATTTTCTCCATCAATAACTGTGAAAAGGTGGAAGAAATCTATGCGTGTAAATCTCACGTATTATCTTGGTCGAGCGTTTCTTCAATAGCTCTCTAGTGGTGATGGTGACAGCACCATTCATGTTTACAAATGTTACACTTCAAAAAGAATCAAAATATCTGCCATTGCGTCTACGGCTCAAATACCCACAGTATATGAATGAATCGATTGCACCTAATTGTCCGCCTAACGGATAGTATACATATTCATCAAATCGAAAATATTGCACCAAACGAACTGGGTCTGAATACTGAAACAGTACACATATTCAAAATCGATGAGGAGGCTGTGATGATGGTATAGGGTGAGTTGTTGAATAACATACGAAAACCACTTTAACCCATCTATATATTTGCATTACAGCTAAAGCGTTACAAACAGCAAAAATTGCTGGCGCCAAGCAATTGGAAAAGGCAGTGAAGCTTTCATCACACCGTACGGATGGTGTAAAGTTAGAAACTGCTGTTGTAACAGCTGCCACCGACACAACGGTCATCTCTACTTCGCCGAGTAGCGGCTCGTCCGACTATCTATCGAAGACAGTATAATCATATCTTTTGCCAACAGAGGTTAGCGATGTGCATGCACAGGAAATGATTTCAATTGGAAAACAAAAATCAATTAAGAGAGTTGATTTATTATTAAAGTATTTACTTTTCTTTATATCAACAGTATTAATTTAAGTTGCAATATCACGTACATATATAATAAGGGATGTGATACGATTGCTGTCGGAATTAGATTTGAAACCAATCAATACTCCTGCTATGGGTTGTAGAATTATTGTTTGAATAATTAGATTTAGAACAATAATAAGGCTGACTTAATTACAAGTCGTACATTTTTAAGTTCATCAATTATGACAGCAATCGGATTCCACGACACCTTTGAATATTATTGATCTGAAAAAAGAGTAAACCTAATCTGAATTTCTACTAAGCTTTAAGTTGTAGATTATTCAAATAATTGGAGTTTTTTCTAAAGCTTAAAATTATTTTCTGCTCGCTTAGAAAATATTTCAATTGGAAAACAAAAACCAATTAAGAGAGTTCATGTTATTATTAAAGTACTTACTTTTCTTTATATCAATTGTATTAATTTAAGTTGCAATATCACGTACATATATAATAAGAGATGTGATACGATTGCTGTCGGAATTAGATTTGAAACCAATCAATACTCCTGCTATGGGTTGCAGAATTATTGCTTGAATGATTAGATTTAGAACAATAATAAGTCTGACTCAATTACTAGTCGCACATTTTTAAGTTCATCAATTACGACAGCAATCGGATTCCACGACACCTTTGAATATTCTTGATCTGAAAAAAAAAGAGTAAATCTAATCTGAATTTCTAATTAGCTTTAAGTTGTAGATTTAAATTGATTCAAATAATTGCAGTTTTTTCTAAAGCTTAAAATTATTTTCTGTTCGCTTGGAAAAGATTTCAATTGGAAAACGAAAACCAATTAAGCGAGTTTATTTGTTATTAAAATATTATGAACTGTATTAATTTAAGTTACAATTTCATGTGCATATATAATAAGGGATGTCGTGATACGATTGCTGTCGGAATTAGATTTGAAACCAATCAATACTCCTGCTAAGGGTTGCAGAATTATTGCTTGAATGTTAGATTTAGAACAATAATAAGTCTGACTCAATTAATAGTCGTACATTTTTAAGTTCTTCAATTACGACAGCAATCGGATCCACGACACCTTTGAATATACTTGATCTGAATTTCTACTAAGCTTTAAGTTGTAGATTATTCAAATAATTGGAGTTTTTTCTAAAGCTTAATATTATTTTTTTGCTCGCTTAGAAGAGATTTCAATTGGAAAACAAAAACCAATTAAGCGAGTTTATTTATTATTAAAGTTCTTCTGTTTTATATGAACTGGATTAATATAAGTTCCAATTCCTGTACATATATAATAATATTGAAAATAATAAATATTGAAAATTCAATTTTTTTGGTTCATATTTTATTCATATGGCTGCTCCAGGTAAAGTAAATCTGCAGGTAAAATTCACGTTATATGGCGGTTATATAAATGGTAAAACCGCAGTAAAATTGATTGTCAAATGACTCGAAAATGTAGAGTGAAATGACGGAAAAATGACCGCCATTTGACGAGCATTGTGACGTGTGTGAGCAGCACAGTACTATGCTCATATCCTATAGGTGGGAGCGGAATGCACGATCACATTAATAGGAACGAAACGGAAAATTTGGTCACAAAACCTAATCCGCCCATGCAAAAATGACTATGAATATAACCGCTGCAGAAAGTCACAATGACCGTAAAATGACTAGTAAAATGACGTGGAGCGTTTTTGCAGGGTTGCGTTTATATTAGGTTGACATGTAAGAGCACATTTTTTATTTCTGTGAAATAAATTTCTATTTCTAAAATTGTTGCAAAAACCGTTAAAAAATGTTTCTGGAGAACATTTTTGCACGCAAGGAGAACCACATAGGCAAAGTTTTACTCTCTATTATATTCCGTTGAGAAAAAAATGGCGCGCAGTATTGATGCTAGATATTTTCATTTCCACACCTTGGACTTGAAGATTTTCCATACAAAATTTTATTTTTAAAATACCTCAAGTATTGAACATTTGAATACTTTTTTCTTTGGATATTTAATTTTTGTTCTGTAAAGTATTTCAAAAATTTGTCAGCTTACATATAAATGTCTCAGCTTACATATAGTTTTGTGTATGTTTGCTATTTGCACTTCAATATAAAAATTTTGTTTGAAAAGAAGTGTACATTTTGATTGTCATTCCATAACTCGAGAACGGCTCGATAGATTGCCATGAACTTTTTAGGAACGATACAGGAATGAGAGATGATGGTTAGTTGATTTTGTAATCCCAAATCGGTTTAGCCATATATATATATAAAAATCAAATTCTGTGTGTGTTCGCTATGGAAACGCATTTCCCATACAACAATCATCACCAAATTTTGGTTATGGGTTCCTTCGATCAACGGGAAGGTTTTAGGCTAAAAATAATTTCGATATATAAAAGGGGCGTGGCACCTCCCATACAAATGGAATCTTTGGTACTGCATACCTTTGAAGGTATACATGCCAGAACATTGAAATTCAATGAGGAGTTATATGAGGTCAATCCCTAACACCATCAAGAAAATGCGGAATTTGGAGAAAGGGGGCGTGGCACCTTTCATACAAATGGAATATTTAGTAATGCATAACTTTGAAGTTATACATGACAGAACATTGAAATTCAGTAAGGAGTTATATGAGGTCAATCCCTAACACCACCAAGAAAAGGCGGAATTGGGAAAAAGGGAGCGTGGAACCTCCCATTCAAATGGAATCTTTGGTACTGGTAACACCACCAAGAAGATGCGGAATTGGGAAAAAGGGGGCGTGGAACCTCCCATTCAAATGGAATCTTTGGTACTGCATAACTTTGAAGGTATACATGCCAGAACATTGAAATTCAGTAAGGAGTTATTTGAGGTCAATCGTTAACACCACCAAGAAAATATGGAATTGGGAAAAAGGGGGCGTGGCACCTCCCATACAAATGGAATATATTATACTGCATATATCTGGATGTCGTAATGCTAGGATAATTAAAATTGGTAAGGAGCTATGTGACGTTAAGTCCTAAAACCTCCAGTAAAATGTGGAATGTGGAAAAACTATGGCTGCTGTACAAACTAAAGTTATTTTAACACCTAAAGTTTGACTGCATTGTTGAGTTTAGCTGTTATGCCTTTTGGACGTTTAGTAATCTGCCGCTGTTAAAAAAATTGTTTAGCTTCAGTCCATCTACATCTTCTATAAAAATCAAATTCTGTGTGTGTGTGTTCCCTATGAAAACGTGTTAGCTATACTTTGATCATCACCAAATTTTGGCTCGAGGTTCCTTCGATCAAGACGAAAGTTTTTCATATTTCAGAATTAAGAATTTTAAATTTAAATGTTTTTGTTTTTTTGCCTATGTAAAAGAAATATCTTAGCTCCCAAAAATGATCATGTTAACAAAATCAATGATCGCTTTCAAAATCAATTTCCTGGTGAAGTGACGAAATATAAATCGATCGACACAGTTACAGATGAAAATAAAATTGTGAATTATCCAAATGAATTTCTATACTCCTTAGAACCAAAAGGAAAGCCTGCGCATATATCAACTTTGAAAATTGGCTCACCAGTCATGCTTCTTCGGAATGTAATCAAAGCAACAATCATCAGCGGTAAAAGCAATACAATAATATAAAATAAGATACAATAAGATACAAGAATAAAATGTTTTAACAGAAAATTTCACCAAATATGCGTACAAAATTCAATTCAATTTACAGAACAATAAATTAAATTATCAACAAACAAAACAGAAAAAATAACGCAACATCCATTCGATCTCGGGCGTTACAACGTGCGCCTAGTAAAAAGCTATTATTATATAATAATGGTAATGCTGACTTTCTTATTCATTTAGAAGGCAACTAGGGATTTCAGGTAAGGCGCCACCGAGATCCAGGTTCGTCGGTGGCCATGGATGAGGTTGGGCCAAACACCAAGCGTCGCAACAACACCAGCGGCGGCCCGTTGTACATTCGGTTTATTTTTCTTTTTTGTGATCTTTGTTTCAGCGTTGGTAACCGGTTGTTTCCGGTTCGGAAATTTTTTTCTTTTTTTAAATTTGAATTTAACAATCTGTCCATGACATCCGGTTCTACCGGATTTATTGATTTATAGCGTTTTGAATAGGCTCAGCGCTTTTGACAGTTGGGTTTAAATAGGCATGATAGGACCTTTTTCTGTTAATTTTGCATGACGGCGAGGTTGGCAAGAACCCCGCCCAGCTGACATGGCTGGCCACAGTGCACGGCGAGATCATGCCGACTGCCTTCCATCGAAGATGCAATTCCATAACACCCCATAACCCTTTGGGGTTACGTCAAAGAGAGTAAATCTAAACAAAAGACGTCAGTCTGCTACTCATAGCCGAGCAGTTGTTTTCTATGAGGAAGCCGCTGTTTTTTTTCGCGAGATGTACATACAATGTCTTCTTTACATTTTTGTAGCGTATTTGGGTTATTTCGCGACTGTTTTTAACTAATTATTTAATTTCCGAAAATCACAATTGCGCAAGGTGACTACATCGCGTGAATAAATGGGAGGCTATACTAAAAACTCACTCATAGAAAACAGTCGGCATAAGATTTGTGATTTCTAGCAAGTTACTCACCATTCGCAGCAATCTGGTGGCTCTTACTTTAATTTATCCTCATTGGTTACGTGTGATGTGAACATACGGTGACTTTCTGTTACAAAACGAACATCTTTAACCGGGTGAATTTCATTTATCGTTTTTTACCGTCTGCTCATCGCTCTTTGCTACATTGTAAAGGTTTACAACCCTGCAAAAATCGTGTGACCAAAAACGCACACAGCCACACGATTTTTTGACAGCGGTGACGATTTGGAATGAAAAATTCTCCAAATGAAATAGCATGTTGACAAACTTAGCTTTGCCACAATGTATCGTGCTCTCTCGCACCTACTATATTCATAGGTATTGTGAAATATGTATATAAATAAGTGAATTTAATATGTAATTATGTTTGTAGTTGTACTATATTACAAATTCTAAAATTTTTCCAGAAAATTGTTGCACTTCGTGCACGTCTCCAACAAATGGAATCAACAACACAATACGCTTCTTTGCCTGGAAGTTGAGCACAAATGGAAAACCTCAACAGCCAGGTTATCGTCTACAACAACCAGGTGCACCACGTGGTTACATGGGTCAAATGATGCCACCAACACAACCTGGACAGGCGCCGATGCCCAGTCAGCCACCCAAGCCGGGTTAACCCCCAATACCCGGACACGTCCGGACGTCCTGGTTATAATGTATGCTAATACAAATAATATATTTAAAAATTTGCTGATGATTATTTTTGTTTTATTTTCTTTAGCAACCACCCGCACCTGTTACTGGTAAATATCAACAGCCGCAACAGTATGATCAAGCCCAAGGCCGTTTAGATCGCGATCAGATGCCAAATCCGATAATAAAATAGCGCTGGTGATGTTTTTATTACTAATGAACAGGGTTTATTACCACCATTGGTGACCACAAAATATGAGGTAGAAGATCAGGGTAACTCGCCACGTTACGTTAGGTATCGCTATTCGAAATTAATGTTTTGTTTGGCAATTACATTGATCTTTCTTCTTTGCAGGTCCTCTTTGTATTGCATACCTGCAACAGCTGATTTATTAAAAACGACAGCTTTGTCCATTACACTTACCGTCTAACCAATAGCACGAACGGTTGAGGGTGAATATGAGCCACCCATTGTAAATTTTGGTGAACTGGGTCCAATTAGATGTAATCGTTGCAAGGCTCATATGCAATTTGTAGATGCTGGTCGTCGTTACCAATGTCTTATGTGTAAAGTAACAACAGATGGTAAAAAAAATCTTTCACTTTTCACTACTTTTTTCATTGATCCATATTTTTTCTCAGCAGTGCCAACATTTGGGCCACACCGGACGGCGTGTCGATAAATATGAACATCCTGAACTTGTATTGGGTACATATGAGTTTTAGTGTAAAAAATGTGTGGTACAAATACAAATACAAGTACCGATAGCTCTCAAGGTAAACCTCAACTCATATCCAACATCAATGCCTCGCAGTATGGACAAGCATATTGTTGATTCCAGTGGTAAGGCCACAATTTCAAATTATAATTATAGAGAATGTGTAGAATAAAAATGTTTCTCTTATGAGGTCGGCGATGGCACCACTTCAGTAGTACTTTAAGCAGGTGAAATCTTAAAACAAGTTAAACCATATATTAAGGAAGGCGTGCATGCACGTATCATCATTAAAGCTATACGTAAAGCATTATAATTATGCATGACCAAAATATGACATGGCTGTACATGTCGAAGCGCCAATCAAAGGAACAACAACGTGCTTTATTGGAAAACACGCTGCCACAGCAATGTCCTCCAAACTTATTCATCAACAAAAATATTTATTTTCTAAAATTGTTGTGGACGCTGTACTTTCCTTTGATGGACCCAACGTCATACAAAAGATGTAAAATCGTATTATTAAATATAGTTTTGGAATTCAAGGCTGAGCGTGATAATTCTGAAAAGTACGTGTTGGTAATGTTCAAGAGTATCAGAAAATTGTTGATGCTGAATGGCGTATTCTGTACAATGAACTAGCTAAGTAAGGCGTCAATGTTGTGTTATCTAAACTACCAATTGGTGATGTTGGTACATACTATTTTGCAGATTGTGATATGTTCTGTGCTGTTCGTGTACCAGAAGAAGATTTAAAACGTACAACGAAAGCTTGTGGTGGTGCTGTTATGACTACAGCTAATGATATTAATTCAAGTGTTTTGGGTCAATGTGATTACTTTGAAGAACGTCAGGTTGGTGGTGAACGTTTCAACGTTTTCCAAGGTTTGATAGTGGGTTTGACATTGATTTTATTTTCATAGTTTATAATTATTTAAAAGTTGCGTTAATGCTAGAACATGTACATTGATTTTACGTGGCGGTGCCGAACAATTTTTGGAAGAAACTGAGCTTCGTTACATGATGCTATAATGATTGTGCGGCGTACAATTAAACATGATTCTGTTGTTGCAGGTAAGTCAAAATAATTTTTTTCGTCCCTCCCGCAAATTGTCATCCTCCCAGCAGCTCCTTGCAGCAGGACTGCTCCATATTCTCTTACTCCGAGAAGGCACCGAATCCAATCCGGGTCCGTCTCCTGACCCCGGTCCTGAGAAATGGTTTTGCTGCGTCTGCCGGAAAAGAATCTTTTTAGGACGGTCATACTCTGTTCAGTGTGTCTCGTGCAAGGGATGGTTGCATCGGACAGGTTGTTCTGGGCTTGATCCCAAAACCCGACGTCCACGTAACTTTTATAAATCTTTTGTGGCTCCTTGCTGTTCACGCCCAAGGGCGTCCCGTAGTCTACGCCTTAGCGCCCCTCCAATAACTTCCAGCAGCCCCGCTGCTCAGCAAGCCACAACAAGTAACCGCTGCTGCTCGCGCCCCACGGCGCCAACAACTCAAACAGCTGATACCACTCATAACTACTACCTTCGTAGTAGAGTTGGTACCAATGATGAGCCTCAGCCCCTGCCCCCGTCTTTTCCCCCCTTCTTTTCCGGCAGCAATCTTGCAGGTCAGGGAAACATACTCTTAGTCCCAACCTCCGTTTGCACCGTCTGCCAGCACAGAATATATAGGTTTGCGACATCCGCCCAATGTAGCTCCTGCCTTGGGTGGTGCCACTTTCCTAGATGTTCTGGTCTCCGCGACGGCAACCCCCGACGGGTTTCATCGCGCCATGTTGCCAGGTCGCAAACCCAAATCATCCGGGTACCCCAATGCTTGCCCAAGGACGCCCAGTCCCAGGGCCACAACAGCAATTGCGTCCTGTGGCCTTCCACAACCCAGGCGTAGTCACCCGTCACTTACCCCCAGAGTGGCGACGTCTACCCTTATGCACTTCAGAATCCTGCAGTTCAACTGTAATGGACTAACTGGGAAGATTACGGAGATAGTCGATTTCATGAAGCGGCACAACATCCGCAAGATCTGCATTGCAGACATGCTCTGGGTATAACGTCCACAGGAAAGACCGCGAGAGCGGAAATGGAGGCGGTCTCGCGTTTATCATACACCACTCTGTGCAATATTATATATTTGATCCTGGCATCGACCGCAGGGACAATGTCTTAGAACGTCAAGGCCTATCTGTCCGGTCAGGCGATGCAAACCTAGAAATCATCAACATCTACATCCCTCCTGCCACCTCTTGCCCCAGTGGATACCGCCCTAATATCAGGGCCTTGCTCACTGGCAACAATCGCATTATCTTAGGTGATTTCAATGCCCATCATGATCTATGGCATTCAAACTTGCGGGCGGACAGTAGGGGTGAGATGTTGGCGGATGAAATAGAAGAAACGACGTTCTGCACAATAAACGGAGACGCACCCACACGTATGGTAGGAAGCTGTCACAGCTCGCCAGATATCTCAATCGTGAGCGCAGAACTCGTAAACTGCGTCAACTGGCAGCCGATGGTAACATTGGCATCCGACCACCTGCCCATACTTATTTCGCTCGAGCGTGCCGCCGACTTCATCGTCACTGAAAAACGCACTTTCATAAACTTCAAAAAAGGAAAGTGGGAAGAATATAAATCCTTTACAGACAGCCACTTTGCTGCCCTCCCTATCCCGACTTATGCCCGCCAAGGGGAGCGTGCCTTCCGTAAGGTCATTAAATCCGCCTCGGCACATTTCATTCCTGCCGGGAGAATTCCCGAAATCCGGCCCACTTCCCGGCGGAGGCCGCAAACTTAGCGAGAGAACGTGACCTTATAAGACAGCTTGATGCAAGCGACCCCCAAATAAGGGATATAAACCAACGCATCAGATTGCTTGTGGATGAACACAAGCGGGCGAAATGGGAGGAGCACCTAATAGGTTGTAACCTCTCTACCGGTGTGGGTAAACTTTGGTCCACCGTAAAGTCCCTATCGAATCCGACTAAGCACAAAGACAAAGTTTCCATCGCCTTTGGCGACAAAGTGCTGTTGGACGCGAAAAAATGCGCGAGCGCTTTCTGCCGACAATATATAATGCATCCTACGGTCGACAAAGATAGACGGAGAGCCAATAGACACGCACATAAACACAAATTCAGCGCGTAACCAATCACCATCACCGCTAAAGAGGTTGAGGACGACATTGGTCGTGCTAAACCATCCAAAGCAGTGGGCCCAGATGGCATAGCCTTGCCGATGCTTAAAAGCCTAGGGAAAGAGGGTTTCAAATATTTAGCGCATGTCTTCAATCTGTCTCTTTCCACCTTGGTCATACATGAGAAATGGAAAATGGCCAAGTGTAGCATTATACGTCACACACTGTATTGTATCATTATATGCCACACCTACTGTAACATACTTGCGGCTTTACGCATAACAAATTCAAATATATTTTAGTAATAATCATATTACAATTATTGAACTAACCCAGACGGCACGGAATGCCGAATATGAGACACATATCACAGTTAATAAATTATACATATAAACACACAACCCATTGTAATATACATACAAACATTCAACTAATTGTGGGAAAACACCAAAATATTCAAACTGATCTGCTGACGCTGCAAATTGTACAAAACTACATGTATGGAGTTATGCATACAAAACTACATGTATACAAAGACTGTATACAAGCGTACATTTATGCATAACCCATTTCCTATGTACTTATTTTTAGTTATTAGTATTAAGATATTTATGAATGTATAGGTTAAGTAAATTAGTATAAAAGACAATAATTTATTCAATAAAGAGGAGACTTAATGTCGCACAATCAAACGTGCAACGTCTTTCAATTACGAATATTTCACAAGGTGGTCCCGCTACTAAAGCCTGGGAAACCAGCTAACATAGGTGAGTCGTATCGTCCGATATCTCTCCTATCGCCAGTGGCAAAGACGCTTGAAGCCATTTTGCTCCTTTATTTCCAAGCAAATTTGCAGCTAGCCCCTCATCAGCATGGCTTCAGAAACTCCATAGCACTACCACCGCGCTAAATGCCATTAGCACCCAGATAAATTGCGGTTTAAATCAATAACACTACCATAGAACAGTACTCGTAGCGCTAGACCTATCAAAAGCCTTCGATACGGTCAACCATGGCTCGTTACTGCAGGACCTGGAAGGGTCTACCCTTCCGCCATGTCTTAAAAGGTGGACCGCAAATTATCTTGGTGGTCGGAAGGCATCGGTGCAATTTAGAAACGAAACATCAAAACCAAGGAGAATTAAACAAGGGGTGCCACAGGGTGGTGTCCTATCCCCACTTTTGTTTAATTTCTACATATCTAAGCTACCTTCACCACCGGAAGGAGTCACAATCGTTTCCTACGCCGATGACTGCACAATAATGGCCACAGGCCCAGGCCCAAAGATCGATGCGCTATGCAATAAAATAAACGGCTACCTCCCTGATCTCTCCAGTTTTTTCGCCTCGCGAAACCTGGCATTATCACCGACTAAATCTTCCGTGACCTTATTTACAACATGGACGCCCCAAATGTCGACCATTTTGAACATCCACGTCGATGGCACTACGCTACCGACTGTCCTACACCCCAAAATCTTGGGTGTGCCGTTTGATCAGGATCTACATTTTGGTGAGCACGCAGCCGCAATTGTTCCGAGAATTCAGAGCCGTAACAAAATCCTCAAATCCCTCGCTGGCAGTACTTGGGGAAAAGATAAAGAAACGCTCATGACTACATACAAAGCAATTAGCCAGCCGATTACGTGCTACGCGTCACCCATATGGTCGCCAAGCCTAAAAATCACCCACTGGAAGAAACTACAGGCCTGCCAAAATACTGCTCTCAGAATCGCCACGGGCTGACTTCTTATGTCCCCAGAACACCATCTGCATAATGAGGCGAGAATACTCCCCATCAGGGAGAGAAATGAGATGCTGACCAAACAGTTCCTGTTGAATACCCAGAAACCTGGGCATCCCAACAGACATCTGATTGATGAACCAGCACCGCCTAGGGGCTTAAGGAGTCATCTCCGTAAGCATTTTGAGGAAATACGGCACCTGAGAACCCAGCCGTATGAAGTGAAAAAACACAAGCAGGTCCTTGGTGAACTCCATAAACAGGCGTCGGACCTTTATGCCGGGAATTGCCCGGTGAATCCAGTGCTTAACGAAAATTATCCAAAACTTGCAGAAGAGGAACGCATACTCCCCAGGGAAACGCGTGTCACTCTTGCTTAACTTCGTTCTGGATACTGTAACAGGTTAAACTCTTACCTATCCAGAATCAACCCCGACATACAAAATGTATGCCCCGCTTGCAACGTGTCCCCACATGACACCAACCATCTCTTCAATTGTAATATGGAACCAACGCCTCTAACACCCCTTTCCTTATGGTCCACCCCTGTTGAAACGGCAAGTTTCCTTGGACTCCCGTTAGAGAATATTGATGACAATTTGTGATCGGTCGCGGCTATTAGGTGGGGCGAGCATTGCTACAACAACAACAACAACATGGCAACTTATCACTTGAAAATTACTTTTGCTTTCCTGTTAGTTAGAAACGTAAAGACCGAACAAAAATGATAGAGAATACCATTGCTAGACGAAATCGTTTGGAGGCGAATCGTTCGTCTGAGCTATTGTCCGCAATACGGAATGAAGCCTTTTAAGTAATATAATGAAAAGATTGTGTCCAACTCCCGAAGAAAAAAACTATAAAATTTGTGTCAGTGAAATGATAATTATTGCTTTTGGTTGTTAGTTTTGAGGCATCGTCTTCGAGTGCCTTCTGATCGTACATGCCGGTTTTTTTGCATTCTTTTACATGCATAAAGTGCCGATGAAGCCTTCCTCACCCTCTCCTCCACGTTGAGCTTCCATAACAGCTTACCGTGTAGGATGATTCCTAGATATTTTGTGCATGGTTTCTCCCGTAGGGTCGCCCCTCCTAACTTAGGGACTTTGTACCTCTTTGTAAGCAAGACCATATGCAACGTCATCTGCGTAAACCGTAAGTTTTGCTGGTCCCTCGTAGAATCCCCTGAGCAGTTGGTTAATGATCAGCGTCCACAGCAGGGGTGATAGCACCCCTTCCTGCGGAGTGCCCCTGTCCTCTAATTTCGTGGCCGCGTACAATCCCCATTGCGATGTAATCTTACTGCAGTTTAACATGTAGTCGATCCATCTGGGTAAGGCTGGATGTACTTTAACGTAATTAAGACCATCCATAATCGCCCATTTGTAAACACTGTTGAAAGCCCCGGCAATGTTGAAGAAGACTTCTAGAGCATATTCCTTATATTCCAGGGCTTTATCTATGCTTATTACCACCCTATGCAATGCAGACACCGCACTGACTTGCCTTTGGTGTACGCCTGTTCCACTCCCAATATGACTTCATCAACAATCTCTGCCACAACGAATTTGTGTAGAATCATGACCTTCCCGATTAAGACTTCACATATCACTTCTCCCTGGACTTGGTTATACTCGCCAGTAACCGTACGCAACCTTGCTCCAGGTAATGGATTTACTCTCCTGTTGGCCAAATCAGATCGGATTAAGGAGTGAGATGCGCCCGTATTTACAGTCAGTACACGCTCCTTCCCATCCACATTTCCTTTCACGGTAATACTGCTCGAGTTTCTTCCAATTTGCGAGATAGATATCGGAGGAAATTCAATAGCTGGGGCAAGTTTTCGATCTTACATCTGACTCGCTATTGCTTATCTCCTCCAGCTTTACGTTTACGACCAGCCAAGTTGGAATTACCAGGACCGGTGCTACAATGACGAGCAATGTGACCTGGGTTAAGGCACTTGAAACACTTCATAACTCCGTCATTTTTTTGTTGTGATCCCTTCAGCGCCTCCAATATTGTGTTCACCCAGTCTGGGCTTTCCAGTTCCACACGGCGTGCTTTGAAAACTGGCTTACACAGAAGCGACGCTGTTTTCTGAATCAGAGCATGTGATACCGTTTCTGCGAATGTCGGTTTTGGGTTTGCGTATGTCGCTCGCTTCGTTTCGATATCCCGTATTCCATTAATAAAGCTCTGGATTTTAACCCTCTAGGCGTATTCCACGGGTGTGTCTGCATTTGCGAGATGAGCCAATCTTTCAACATCCGACGCAAACTCCTGCAAAGTCTCATTCGCTTTTTGGTAACGGTTTTGCAACTCAATTTGGTATATCTGTTTTCTATGCTCGCTTCCATAACGTCCCTCGACAGCGGCCATCAATGCTTTTCAAAGCATCCACCTCGGCTTTTTCTTCAAACTGCGTTATTTTCTTGTCCATACGCGCTTCGAGTTTTGATGATATACGCGCCTCTTGCGCTTCAACTTGTACTGTTATGCGTGCCTCTTGCTCTTTCAGTTGTGCTTCCATTTTTGATGTAATCTGTGTCGACATTTCTGAAATACGCGTTTCTTGTGCTTCAATCTTTGATGTTATGCGTGTCTCCTGCGATTCCAGTTGGGATGACATTTGTCTTTCCTGGGCTTCAATCTTGGATGTTATACGGTTATCCTGGGATTCTAGTTGTGATGCTACTGTCGATGTTTGAGCAGATATTGCAGCCAAAATCATGTCTGCGAGGTTTCATTTATCTCTTCAATTTTTGTTGTTGTCTCGTCCCCATCAGGATGACAGACATCATCATCCACATTAATTCCTTCCGACTTCATAGCGTCTCGTAGTCGTGCGAGTTTATTGCCGGGTGTATTCAATCCACTGCTCTCCAACTCCTTCTTCAGTTGCTGGATCCTTAATTCTCTCAACTTTGCCATGTCCGAATTGTGTTCGCAATCTTCGGAATTTATTCAACAATCTCACTTCTGACACCAATCGTAACGAATTTTGTGAAATTGTTTGAAATTATTTGCAACCTTCTACTAACGTTCGTATCGCTAAACTGTTGAATAAATAACTCCAATATTCAATAATGCAAAATGGCCTTAATTAAAGTACTCCACAATAACACAGATACTTCACAACCAATAGCTTGCTTAAATCAAACTGATTCCATGATTGCCCAGCTTACGCTCTTTTATACTCTTCGATTTCCTCGTTCGCATACTTCTAGGCGTTTCTAGAATTTACTACTCAGTTACCAGCTATAAAATTACCCGCTATAAACTACGTTTATAGCTTCTCATATGCGCGTGTATTTGTGAGTCATACTTTCACAAATGATTGCCTACTTTTGTGAGCATCTCAGACAAGATATATGCATGTGTTTGTATGTTTCTCTCCGCCGCGTGTACGTACATATGTGTAGACATAATGATTGATTTGTCCATGTAGATAAAAGTGACTGCTTAGTATCGGCTTAGAGATGATGGTATCACTTAGTGTACTATTCGTCACAATACTTTCTAACATATTTTGTGTCCTATTCATCTTTTAAATTGCAGTTTTTAATTATGAAAAATGATGGAAAAATTACCAACGAATGGGAAAAATAATTTCACTTGCAAAGTGTGCAAGTACCGCGCATAGGTAGATTTTAGACATTTAGGCGGCTATAATTGAATTTATGAAAGTTGCCACAATTACAAAAGAAAGACCTTCCAGCAGCTAAAGAATAGACAGGGGAACAATAATTCAACCCATTCCCATCCATCACATACCTGGTATTAGCTGTCAAGTAATCGGAATTTAGCTATTTCTGAAACGCGTGTAATAGTTTTTTTTAACCTATGTGAAAACGCATGTTTTAACGTGAATATTTTAAGTTTTAAGACAATTGAATTGAGTAATTGTGGTGGACTCTGATATTTCAGGTAAATACTAACATTATTAATGATGTTTGTGATCTTTAAAAGTTATAAATTGATAAAGAACTTATTTTATTTAGGATGTTAAAAATTTATTTTTTTTTTGATTTTTGGTGTTCAAAACCAGTTTTGTTATGTTTCCAAGTTCGTCCAAGTGAAAATTAATTTTGAACAGGGTACTTGGCACAATCAGCTTGCCAACTGCATTAAATTTAGCTGCAGAGACTTGCAGATAGGGGTTAGATAGAGGGTTTGATACACCCTTGTTGCTGTACAAAAAGAAAAATAGCCTCACTGTGCAGGTATTTTTTAGTGTTACACAATGTAATATCTATTCTAATATAACCGATTAGTTACACAAGTTATTATAATTTTTCATAAAACCAATTAAAAATTTACCCTAGATAAAGACTGAACTAAGTTATTACACTTCTTGCTGTACAAGAAAAATAGCTTCACTGCGCAGGTATTTTTTAGTGTTACACAGTGTAATATCTATTTTTTTTTTAATATAACCGATTAATTACACATATTATTATAATTTTTCATTTATCAAACAGTTTTAAGAAGATATAGGCAATAAAATATTTTCTTCTTCTTATGCTTTGCTTGCAGTGTTGGTCAATATACCGTTCTCCATAAAAATACATGTAATCTACTCATAATGCATAAGATTGTGTTAAGCGGATCTATAAGAAAAACTGCTTATGTGACGGAGCTTTAAGATATCAGGATCAGAAACTGAAAACATTTCCATTTCTTCAGAGCAGGTGAGTATTTTATTTAATAAAATACAGTGGTTAGAGAACCAGCTTCGAGAAAAACAAACGCAAGTGCACAACTACAACCAATGTAGGTCCCCCGATGACGCCCGTGTAAGGTCAACCAGTCAAGCCCACGGCTAGCAGTATTTATAATATGGTGCCGTATGTACAGCAAAATCGTACCAGTAGTGGGCAACCGTCAAATGTATCAGGTGCTTCGCCAAAGCATGTATGCACAGCTACTACCGATCCAGCTGCTACCATGTCTAACCTTAATAGCGGGTACCAATCTAACGACGTGTTCAGTGCACTGCCTTGTCATCCTCCTGCCGATGGGGAACCAGGAACAGGTGACCGCCGGAGATCAGCTGATTTGTACTTTTTTAATATGATTTAACACTTCAACTTCCGGCGCAGTACGATTTTGACATTAGTCCACATTTTATAAAAACAAAATACAGGGAATGTTTATTGATGTTTGTATGTATGTCACCATGCTGCTACCTTGTATGGTTCCGCCATGCTCCCGAAACAACGAATGTAGATTTTAAATGGTTTTCACACACCGCAATCGTTAGTTTCTGGTAGAAATAATCATGTTTTGCGTAAGCTTCAGCACTTGACCTGTGGACAACCTGAAGACTGGCCACTGTCTTCAAATGCTTTCAACCAGTCAACCGCCGCCTACGGTTACACCAACCTTGAAAACAATCAACGCCTTTTAAAATATTTGAAAGGCGAATCTAGGGAAATTGCTAAATCGTTGCTTATACACCCGATAATGTAGTTGTAGTTATGGAACAATTACAATTCCGATCCGGCCGGTCGGATTGGTTAATACGAAGCCAGCTTCAACAACTTAAGGAAATTAGTCCCATATCCGAGTCTGCCATTGAAAAGATTATTCCTTTTGCAACGAAAGCAAATTTTAACAAAATCAATGATCGCTTTCAAAATCAATTTCCTGGTGAAGTGACGAAATATAAATCGATCGACACAGTTACAGATGAAAATAAAATTGTGAATTATCCAAATGAATTTCTATACTCCTTAGAACCAAAAGGAATGCCTGCGCATATATCAACTTTGAAAATTGGCTCACCAGTCATGCTTCTTCGGAATGTAATCAAAGCAACAATCATCAGCGGTAAAAGCAATACAATAATATAAAATAAGATACAATAAGATACAAGAATAAAATGTTTTAACAGAAAATTTCACCAAATATGCGTACAAAATTCAATTCAATTTACAGAACAATAAATTAAATTATCAACAAACAAAACAGAAAAAATAACGCAACATCCATTCGATCTCGGGCGTTACAACGTGCGCCTAGTAAAGCTATTATTATATAATAATGGTAATGCTGACTTTCTTATTCATTTAGAAGGCAACTAGGGATTTCAGGTAAGGCGCCACCGAGATCCAGGTTCGTCGGTGGCCATGGATGAGGTTGGGCCAAACACCAAGCGTCGCAACAACACCAGCGGCGGCCCGTTGTACATTCGGTTTATTTTTCTTTTTTGTGATCTTTGTTTCAGCGTTGGTAACCGGTTGTTTCCGGTTCGGAAATTTTTTTCTTTTTTTAAATTTGAATTTAACAATCTGTCCATGACATCCGGTTCTACCGGATTTATTGATTTATAGCGTTTTGAATAGGCTCAGCGCTTTTGACAGTTGGGTTTAAATAGGCATGATAGGACCTTTTTCTGTTAATTTTGCAGGACGGCGAGGTTGGCAAGAACCCCGCCCAGCTGACATGGCTGGCCACAGTGCACGGCGAGATCATGCCGACTGCCTTCCATCGAAGATGCAATTCCATAACACCCCATAACCCTTTGGGGTTACGTCAAAGAGAGTAAATCTAAACAAAAGACGTCAGTCTGCTACTCATAGCCGAGCAGTTGTTTTCTATGAGGAAGCCGCTGTTTTTTTTCGCGAGATGTACATACAATGTCTTCTTTACATTTTTGTAGCGTATTTGGGTTATTTCGCGACTGTTTTTAACTAATTATTTAATTTCCGAAAATCACAATTGCGCAAGGTGACTACATCGCGTGAATAAATGGGAGGCTATACTAAAAACTCACTCATAGAAAACAGTCGGCATAAGATTTGTGATTTCTAGCAAGTTACTCACCATTCGCAGCAATCTGGTGGCTCTTACTTTAATTTATCCTCATTGGTTACGTGTGATGTGAACATACGGTGACTTTCTGTTACAAAACGAACATCTTTAACCGGGTGAATTTCATTTATCGTTTTTTACCGTCTGCTCATCGCTCTTTGCTACATTGTAAAGGTTTACAACCCTGCAAAAATCGTGTGACCAAAAACGCACACAGCCACACGATTTTTTGACAGCGGTGACGATTTGGAATGAAAAATTCTCCAAATGAAATAGCATGTTGACAAACTTAGCTTTGCCACAATGTATCGTGCTCTCTCGCACCTACTATATTCATAGGTATTGTGAAATATGTATATAAATAAGTGAATTTAATATGTAATTATGTTTGTAGTTGTACTATATTACAAATTCTAAAATTTTTCCAGAAAATTGTTGCACTTCGTGCACGTCTCCAACAAATGGAATCAACAACACAATACGCTTCTTTGCCTGGAAGTTGAGCACAAATGGAAAACCTCAACAGCCAGGTTATCGTCTACAACAACCAGGTGCACCACGTGGTTACATGGGTCAAATGATGCCACCAACACAACCTGGACAGGCGCCGATGCCCAGTCAGCCACCCAAGCCGGGTTAACCCCCAATACCCGGACACGTCCGGACGTCCTGGTTATAATGTATGCTAATACAAATAATATATTTAAAAATTTGCTGATGATTATTTTTGTTTTATTTTCTTTAGCAACCACCCGCACCTGTTACTGGTAAATATCAACAGCCGCAACAGTATGATCAAGCCCAAGGCCGTTTAGATCGCGATCAGATGCCAAATCCGATAATAAAATAGCGCTGGTGATGTTTTTATTACTAATGAACAGGGTTTATTACCACCATTGGTGACCACAAAATATGAGGTAGAAGATCAGGGTAACTCGCCACGTTACGTTAGGTATCGCTATTCGAAATTAATGTTTTGTTTGGCAATTACATTGATCTTTCTTCTTTGCAGGTCCTCTTTGTATTGCATACCTGCAACAGCTGATTTATTAAAAACGACAGCTTTGTCCATTACACTTACCGTCTAACCAATAGCACGAACGGTTGAGGGTGAATATGAGCCACCCATTGTAAATTTTGGTGAACTGGGTCCAATTAGATGTAATCGTTGCAAGGCTCATATGCAATTTGTAGATGCTGGTCGTCGTTACCAATGTCTTATGTGTAAAGTAACAACAGATGGTAAAAAAAATCTTTCACTTTTCACTACTTTTTTCATTGATCCATATTTTTTCTCAGCAGTGCCAACATTTGGGCCACACCGGACGGCGTGTCGATAAATATGAACATCCTGAACTTGTATTGGGTACATATGAGTTTTAGTGTAAAAAATGTGTGGTACAAATACAAATACAAGTACCGATAGCTCTCAAGGTAAACCTCAACTCATATCCAACATCAATGCCTCGCAGTATGGACAAGCATATTGTTGATTCCAGTGGTAAGGCCACAATTTCAAATTATAATTATAGAGAATGTGTAGAATAAAAATGTTTCTCTTATGAGGTCGGCGATGGCACCACTTCAGTAGTACTTTAAGCAGGTGAAATCTTAAAACAAGTTAAACCATATATTAAGGAAGGCGTGCATGCACGTATCATCATTAAAGCTATACGTAAAGCATTATAATTATGCATGACCAAAATATGACATGGCTGTACATGTCGAAGCGCCAATCAAAGGAACAACAACGTGCTTTATTGGAAAACACGCTGCCACAGCAATGTCCTCCAAACTTATTCATCAACAAAAATATTTATTTTCTAAAATTGTTGTGGACGCTGTACTTTCCTTTGATGGACCCAACGTCATACAAAAGATGTAAAATCGTATTATTAAATATAGTTTTGGAATTCAAGGCTGAGCGTGATAATTCTGAAAAGTACGTGTTGGTAATGTTCAAGAGTATCAGAAAATTGTTGATGCTGAATGGCGTATTCTGTACAATGAACTAGCTAAGTAAGGCGTCAATGTTGTGTTATCTAAACTACCAATTGGTGATGTTGGTACATACTATTTTGCAGATTGTGATATGTTCTGTGCTGTTCGTGTACCAGAAGAAGATTTAAAACGTACAACGAAAGCTTGTGGTGGTGCTGTTATGACTACAGCTAATGATATTAATTCAAGTGTTTTGGGTCAATGTGATTACTTTGAAGAACGTCAGGTTGGTGGTGAACGTTTCAACGTTTTCCAAGGTTTGATAGTGGGTTTGACATTGATTTTATTTTCATAGTTTATAATTATTTAAAAGTTGCGTTAATGCTAGAACATGTACATTGATTTTACGTGGCGGTGCCGAACAATTTTTGGAAGAAACTGAGCTTCGTTACATGATGCTATAATGATTGTGCGGCGTACAATTAAACATGATTCTGTTGTTGCAGGTAAGTCAAAATAATTTTTTTCGTCCCTCCCGCAAATTGTCATCCTCCCAGCAGCTCCTTGCAGCAGGACTGCTCCATATTCTCTTACTCCGAGAAGGCACCGAATCCAATCCGGGTCCGTCTCCTGACCCCGGTCCTGAGAAATGGTTTTGCTGCATCTGCCGGAAAAGAATCTTTTTAGGACGGTCATACTCTGTTCAGTGTGTCTCGTGCAAGGGATGGTTGCATCGGACAGGTTGTTCTGGGCTTGATCCCAAAACCCGACGTCCACGTAACTTTTATAAATCTTTTGTGGCTCCTTGCTGTTCACGCCCAAGGGCGTCCCGTAGTCTACGCCTTAGCGCCCCTCCACTAACTTCCAGCAGCCCCGCTGCTCAGCAAGCCACAACAAGTAACCGCTGCTGCTCGCGCCCCACGGCGCCAACAACTCAAACAGCTGATACCACTCATAACTGCTACCTTCGTAGTAGAGTTGGTACCAATGATGAGCCTCAGCCCCTGGCCCCGTCTTTTCCCCCCTTCTTTTCCGGCAGCAATCTTGCAGGTCAGGGAAACATACTCTTAGTCCCAACCTCCGTTTGCACCGTCTGCCAGCACAGAATATATAGGTTTGCGACATCCGCCCAATGTAGCTCCTGCCTTGGGTGGTGCCACTTTCCTAGATGTTCTGGTCTCCGCGACGGCAACCCCCGACGGGTTTCATCGCGCCATGTTGCCAGGTCGCAAACCCAAATCATCCGGGTACCCCAATGCTTGCCCAAGGACGCCCAGTCCCAGGGCCACAACAGCAATTGCGTCCTGTGGCCTTCCACAACCCAGGCGTAGTCACCCGTCACTTACCCCCAGAGTGGCGACGTCTACCCTTATGCACTTCAGAATCCTGCAGTTCAACTGTAATGGACTAACTGGGAAGATTACGGAGATAGTCGATTTCATGAAGCGGCACAACATCCGCAAGATCTGCATTGCAGACATGCTCTGGGTATAACGTCCACAGGAAAGACCGCGAGAGCGGAAATGGAGGCGGTCTCGCGTTTATCATACACCACTCTGTGCAATATTATATATTTGATCCTGGCATCGACCGCAGGGACAATGTCTTAGAACGTCAAGGCCTATCTGTCCGGTCAGGCGATGCAAACCTAGAAATCATCAACATCTACATCCCTCCTGCCACCTGTTGCCCCAGTGGATACCGCCCTAATATCAGGGCCTTACTCACTGGCAACAATCGCATTATCTTAGGTGATTTCAATGCCCATCATGATCTATGGCATTCAAACTTGCGGGCGGACAGTAGGGGTGAGATGTTGGCGGATGAAATAGAAGAAACGACGTTCTGCACAATAAACGGAGACGCACCCACACGTATGGTAGGAAGCTGTCACAGCTCGCCAGATATCTCAATCGTGAGCGCAGAACTCGTAAACTGCGTCAACTGGCAGCCGATGGTAACATTGGCATCCGACCACCTGCCCATACTTATTTCGCTCGAGCGTGCCGCCGACTTCATCGTCACTGAAAAACGCACTTTCATAAACTTCAAAAAAGGAAAGTGGGAAGAATATAAATCCTTTACAGACAGCCACTTTGCTGCCCTCCCTATCCCGACTGATGCCCGCCAAGGGGAGCGTGCCTTCCGTAAGGTCATTAAATCCGCCTCGGCACATTTCATTCCTGCCGGGAGAATTCCCGAAATCCGGCCCACTTCCCGGCGGAGGCCGCAAACTTAGCGAGAGAACGTGACCTTATAAGACAGCTTGATGCAAGCGACCCCCAAATAAGGGATATAAACCAACGCATCAGATTGCTTGTGGATGAACACAAGCGGGCGAAATGGGAGGAGCACCTAATAGGTTGTAACCTCTCTACCGGTGTGGGTAAACTTTGGTCCACCGTAAAGTCCCTATCGAATCCGACTAAGCACAAAGACAAAGTTTCCATCGCCTTTGGCGACAAAGTGCTGTTGGACGCGAAAAAATGCGCGAGCGCTTTCTGCCGACAATATATAATGCATCCTACGGTCGACAAAGATAGACGGAGAGCCAATAGACACGCACATAAACACAAATTCAGCGCGTAACCAATCACCATCACCGCTAAAGAGGTTGAGGACGACATTGGTCGTGCTAAACCATCCAAAGCAGTGGGCCCAGATGGCATAGCCTTGCCGATGCTTAAAAGCCTAGGGAAAGAGGGTTTCAAATATTTAGCGCATGTCTTCAATCTGTCTCTTTCCACCTTGGTCATACATGAGAAATGGAAAATGGCCAAGTGTAGCATTATACGTCACACACTGTATTGTATCATTATATGCCACACCTACTGTAACATACTTGCGGCTTTACGCATAACAAATTCAAATATATTTTAGTAATAATCATATTACAATTATTGAACTAACCCAGACGGCACGGAATGCCGAATATGAGACACATATCACAGTTAATAAATTATACATATAAACACACAACCCATTGTAATATACATACAAACATTCAACTAATTGTGGGAAAACACCAAAATATTCAAACTGATCTGCTGACGCTGCAAATTGTACAAAACTACATGTATGGAGTTATGCATACAAAACTACATGTATACAAAGACTGTATACAAACGTACATTTATGCATAACCCATTTCCTATGTACTTATTTTTAGTTATTAGTATTAAGATATTTATGAATGTATAGGTTAAGTAAATTAGTATAAAAGACAATAATTTATTCAATAAAGAGGAGACTTAATGTCGCACAATCAAACGTGCAACGTCTTTCAATTACGAATATTTCACAAGGTGGTCCCGCTACTAAAGCCTGGGAAACCAGCTAACATAGGTGAGTCGTATCGTCCGATATCTCTCCTATCGCCAGTGGCAAAGACGCTTGAAGCCATTTTGCTCCCTTATTTCCAAGCAAATTTGCAGCTAACCCCTCATCAGCATGGCTTCAGAAACTCCATAGCACTACCACCGCGCTAAATGCCATTAGCACCCAGATAAATTGCGGTTTAAATCAATAACACTACCATAGAACAGTACTCGTAGCGCTAGACCTATCAAAAGCCTTCGATACGGTCAACCATGGCTCGTTACTGCAGGACCTGGAAGGGTCTACCCTTCCCCCATGTCTTAAAAGGTGGACCGCAAATTATCTGGGTGGTCGGAAGGCATCGGTGCAATTTAGAAACGAAACATCAAAACCAAGGAGAATTAAACAAGGGGTGCCACAGGGTGGTGTCCTATCCCCACTTTTGTTTAATTTCTACATATCTAAGCTACCTTCACCACCGGAAGGAGTCACAATCGTTTCCTACGCCGATGACTGCACAATAATGGCCACAGGACCAGGCCCAAAGATCGATGCGCTATGCAATAAAATAAACGGCTACCTCCCTGATCTCTCCAGTTTTTTCGCCTCGCGAAACCTGGCATTATCACCGACTAAATCTTCCGTGACCTTATTTACAACATGGACGCCCCAAATGTCGACCATTTTGAACATCCACGTCGATGGCACTACGCTACCGACTGTCCTACACCCCAAAATCTTGGGTGTGCCGTTTGATCAGGATCTACATTTTGGTGAGCACGCAGCCGCAATTGTTCCGAGAATTCAGAGCCGTAACAAAATCCTCAAATACCTCGCTGGCAGTACTTGGGGAAAAGATAAAGAAACGCTCATGACTACATACAAAGCAATTAGCCAGCCGATTACGTGCTACGCGTCACCCATATGGTCGCCAAGCCTAAAAATCACCCACTGGAAGAAACTACAGGCCTGCCAAAATACTGCTCTCAGAATCGCCACGGGCTGACTTCTTATGTCCCCAGAACACCATCTGCATAATGAGGCGAGAATACTCCCCATCAGGGAGAGAAATGAGATGCTGACCAAACAGTTCCTGTTGAATACCCAGAAACCTGGGCATTCCAACAGACATCTGATTGATGAACCAGCACCGCCTAGGGGCTTAAGGAGTCATCTCCGTAAGCATTTTGAGGAAATACGGCACCTGAGAACCCAGCCGTATGAAGTGAAAAAACACAAGCAGGTCCTTGGTGAACTCCATAAACAGGCGTCGGACCTTTATGCCGGGAATTGCCCGGTGAATCCAGTGCTTAACGAAAATTATCCAAAACTTGCAGAAGAGGAACGCATACTCCCCAGGGAAACGCGTGTCACTCTTGCTTAACTTCGTTCTGGATACTGTAACAGGTTAAACTCTTACCTATCCAGAATCAACCCCGACATACAAAATGTATGCCCCGCTTGCAACGTGTCCCCACATGACACCAACCATCTCTTCAATTGTAATATGGAACCAACGCCTCTAACACCCCTTTCCTTATGGTCCACCCCTGTTGAAACGGCAAGTTTCCTTGGACTCCCGTTAGAGAATATTGATGACAATTTGTTTTCGGTCGCGGCTATTAGGTGGGGCGAGCATTGCTACAACAACAACAACAACATGGCAACTTATCACTTGAAAATTACTTTTGCTTTCCTGTTAGTTAGAAACGTAAAGACCGAACAAAAATGATAGAGAATACCATTGCTAGACGAAATCGTTTGGAGGCGAATCGTTCGTCTGAGCTATTGTCCGCAATACGGAATGAAGCCTTTTAAGTAATATAATGAAAAGATTGTGTCCAACTCCCGAAGAAAAAAACTATAAAATTTGTGTCAGTGAAATGATAATTATTGCTTTTGGTTGTTAGTTTTGAGGCATCGTCTTCGAGTGCCTTCTGATCGTACATGCCGGTTTTTTTGCATTCTTTTACATGCATAAAGTGCCGATGAAGCCTTCCTCACCCTCTCCTCCACGTTGAGCTTCCATGACAGCTTACCGTGTAGGATGATTCCTAGATATTTTGTGCATGGTTTCTCCCGTAGGGTCGCCCCTCCTAACTTAGGGACTTTGTACCTCTTTGTAAGCAAGACCATATGCAACGTCATCTGCGTAAACCGTAAGTTTTGCTGGTCCCTCGTAGAATCCCCTGAGCAGTTGGTTAATGATCAGCGTCCACAGCAGGGGTGATAGCACCCCTTCCTGCGGAGTGCCCCTGTCCTCTAATTTCGTGGCCGCGTACAATCCCCATTGCGATGTAATCTTACTGCAGTTTAACATGTAGTCGATCCATCTGGGTAAGGCTGGATGTACTTTAACGTAATTAAGACCATCCATAATCGCCCATTTGTAAACACTGTTGAAAGCCCCGGCAATGTTGAAGAAGACTTCTAGAGCATATTCCTTATATTCCAGGGCTTTATCTATGCTTATTACCACCCTATGCAATGCAGACACCGCACTGACTTGCCTTTGGTGTACGCCTGTTCCACTCCCAATATGACTTCATCAACAATCTCTGCCACAACGAATTTGTGTAGAATCATGACCTTCCCGATTAAGACTTCACATATCACTTCTCCCTGGACTTGGTTATACTCGCCAGTAACCGTACGCAACCTTGCTCCAGGTAATGGATTTACTCTCCTGTTGGCCAAATCAGATCGGATTAAGGAGTGAGATGCGCCCGTATTTACAGTCAGTACACGCTCCTTCCCATCCACATTTCCTTTCACGGTAATACTGCTCGAGTTTCTTCCAATTTGCGAGATAGATATCGGAGGAAATTCAATAGCTGGGGCAAGTTTTCGATCTTACATCTGACTCGCTATTGCTTATTTCCTCCAGCTTTACGTTTACGACCAGCCAAGTTGGAATTACCAGGACCGGTGCTACAATGACGAGCAATGTGACCTGGGTTAAGGCACTTGAAACACTTCATAACTCCGTCATTATTTGTTGTGATCCCTTCAGCGCCTCCAATATTGTGTTCACCCAGTCTGGCCTTTCCAGTTCCACACGGCGTGCTTTGAAAACTGGCTTACACAGAAGCGACGCTGTTTTCTGAATCAGAGCATGTGATACCGTTTCTGCGAATGTCGGTTTTGGGTTTGCGTATGTCGCTCGCTTCGTTTCGATATCCCGTATTCCATTAATAAAGCTCTGGATTTTAACCCTCTAGGCGTATTCCACGGGTGTGTCTGCATTTGCGAGATGAGCCAATCTTTCAACATCCGACGCAAACTCCTGCAAAGTCTCATTCGCTTTTTGGTAACGGTTTTGCAACTCAATTTGGTATATCTGTTTTCTATGCTCGCTTCCATAACGTCCCTCGACAGCGGCCATCAATGCTTTTCAAAGCATCCACCTCGGCTTTTTCCTCAAACTGCGTTATTTTCTTGTCCATACGCGCTTCGAGTTTTGATGATATACGCGCCTCTTGCGCTTCAACTTGTACTGTTATGCGTGCCTCTTGCTCTTTCAGTTGTGCTTCCATTTTTGATGTAATCTGTGTCGACATTTCTGAAATACGCGTTTCTTGTGCTTCAATCTTTGATGTTATGCGTGTCTCCTGCGATTCCAGTTGGGATGACATTTGTCTTTCCTGGGCTTCAATCTTGGATGTTATACGGTTATCCTGGGATTCTAGTTGTGATGCTACTGTCCATGTTTGAGCAGATATTGCAGCCAAAATCATGTCTGCGAGGTTTCATTTATCTCTTCAATTTTTGTTGTTGTCTCGTCCCCATCAGGATGACAGACATCATCATCCACATTAATTCCTTCCGACTTCATAGCGTCTCGTAGTCGTGCGAGTTTATTGCCGGGTGTATTCAATCCACTGCTCTCCAACTCCTTCTTCAGTTGCTGGATCCTTAATTCTCTCAACTTTGCCATGTCCGAATTGTGTTCGCAATCTTCGGAATTTATTCAACAATCTCACTTCTGACACCAATCGTAACGAATTTTGTGAAATTGTTTGAAATTATTTGCAACCTTCTACTAACGTTCGTATCGCTAAACTGTTGAATAAATAACTCCAATATTCAATAATGCAAAATGGCCTTAATTAAAGTACTCCACAATAACACAGATACTTCACAACCAATAGCTTGCTTAAATCAAACTGATTCCATGATTGCCCAGCTTACGCTCTTTTATACTCTTCGATTTCCTCGTTCGCATACTTCTAGGCGTTTCTAGAATTTACTACTCAGTTACCAGCTATAAAATTACCCGCTATAAACTACGTTTATAGCTTCTCATATGCGCGTGTATTTGTGAGTCATACTTTCACAAATGATTGCCTACTTTTGTGAGCATCTCAGACAAGATATATGCATGTGTTTGTATGTTTCTCTCCGCCGCGTGTACGTACATATGTGTAGACATAATGATTGATTTGTCCATGTAGATAAAAGTGACTGCTTAGTATCGGCTTAGAGATGATGGTATCACTTAGTGTACTATTCGTCACAATACTTTCTAACATATTTTGTGTCCTATTCATCTTTTAAATTGCAGTTTTTAATTATGAAAAATGATGGAAAAATTACCAACGAATGGGAAAAATAATTTCACTTGCAAAGTGTGCAAGTACCGCGCATAGGTAGATTTTAGACATTTAGGCGGCTATAATTGAATTTATGAAAGTTGCCACAATTACAAAAGAAAGACCTTCCAGCAGCTAAAGAATAGACAGGGGAACAATAATTCAACCCATTCCCATCCATCACATACCTGGTATTAGCTGTCAAGTAATCGGAATTTAGCTATTTCTGAAACGCGTGTAATAGTTTTTTTTAACCTATGTGAAAACGCATGTTTTAGCGTGAATATTTTAAGTTTTAAGACAATTGAATTGAGTAATTGTGGTGGACTCTGATATTTCAGGTAAATACTAACATTATTAATGATGTTTGTGATCTTTAAAAGTTATAAATTGATAAAGAACTTATTTTATTTAGGATGTTAAAAATTTATTTTTTTTTTGATTTTTGGTGTTCAAAACCAGTTTTGTTATGTTTCCAAGTTCGTCCAAGTGAAAATTAATTTTGAACAGGGTACTTGGCACAATCAGCTTGCCAACTGCATTAAATTTAGCTGCAGAGACTTGCAGATAGGGGTTAGATAGAGGGTTTGATACACCCTTGTTGCTGTACAAAAAGAAAAATAGCCTCACTGTGCAGGTATTTTTTAGTGTTACACAATGTAATATCTATTCTAATATAACCGATTAGTTACACAAGTTATTATAATTTTTCATAAAACCAATTAAAAATTTACCCTAGATAAAGACTGAACTAAGTTATTACACTTCTTGCTGTACAAGAAAAATAGCTTCACTGCGCAGGTATTTTTTAGTGTTACACAGTGTAATATCTATTTTTTTTTAATATAACCGATTAATTACACATATTATTATAATTTTTCATTTATCAAACAGTTTTAAGAAGATATAGGCAATAAAATATTTTCTTCTTCTTATGCTTTGCTTGCAGTGTTGGTCAATATACCGTTCTCCATAAAAATACATGTAATCTACTCATAATGCATAAGATTGTGTTAAGCGGATCTATAAGAAAAACTGCTTATGTGACGGAGCTTTAAGATATCAGGATCAGAAACTGAAAACATTTCCATTTCTTCAGAGCAGGTGAGTATTTTATTTAATAAAATACAGTGGTTAGAGAACCAGCTTCGAGAAAAACAAACGCAAGTGCACAACTACAACCAATGTAGGTCCCCCGATGACGCCCGTGTAAGGTCAACCAGTCAAGCCCACGGCTAGCAGTATTTATAATATGGTGCCGTATGTACAGCAAAATCGTACCAGTAGTGGGCAACCGTCAAATGTATCAGGTGCTTCGCCAAAGCATGTATGCACAGCTACTACCGATCCAGCTGCTACCATGTCTAACCTTAATAGCGGGTACCAATCTAACGACGTGTTCAGTGCACTGCCTTGTCATCCTCCTGCCGATGGGGAACCAGGAACAGGTGACCGCCGGAGATCAGCTGATTTGTACTTTTTTAATATGATTTAACACTTCAACTTCCGGCGCAGTACGATTTTGACATTAGTCCACATTTTATAAAAACAAAATACAGGGAATGTTTATTGATGTTTGTATGTATGTCACCATGCTGCTACCTTGTATGGTTCCGCCATGCTCCCGAAACAACGAATGTAGATTTTAAATGGTTTTCACACACCGCAATCGTTAGTTTCTGGTAGAAATAATCATGTTTTGCGTAAGCTTCAGCACTTGACCTGTGGACAACCTGAAGACTGGCCACTGTCTTCAAATGCTTTCAACCAGTCAACCGCCGCCTACGGTTACACCAACCTTGAAAACAATCAACGCCTTTTAAAATATTTGAAAGGCGAATCTAGGGAAATTGCTAAATCGTTGCTTATACACCCGATAATGTAGTTGTAGTTATGGAACAATTACAATTCCGATCCGGCCGGTCGGATTGGTTAATACGAAGCCAGCTTCAACAACTTAAGGAAATTAGTCCCATATCCGAGTCTGCCATTGAAAAGATTATTCCTTTTGCAACGAAAGCAAAAAATGTATCTATTATTTTAGTCAGTAAATGGTACACAGCCTTTGTCAAATCCAACGTTATTGGAGGGTCTGGTTAGTAAGCTTCCAATCAGCAACCGAATGGACTGGGCAAAATAGGCCACTGTCATTAAGCCGTACCTAACCATTGTCGACTTCAGCAACTTGGTGTGCACCCTACAAGAAAGTGATAGTCGACGTCGAGTCGTAGAGAATAGATCGAATGATTCCCAAACCGCTACCCAATATGTGAGAGGCCACATAGAGCTAGAACGTGCAAAAAGTTTATTGACTCCAGTATTTCCGCTAAATGTTCTAAGACAAAGCAGAACCGTTTATGTTTGTCGTGCTCGAGGAGTGGTCATTTGTCGCGCGATTGCCGTAGTCGCACATTATGCATGGTCGTGGGTTTTCAACGAAAGCACAATAAATTTTTGCACGAGCCAAATCGTGAAGCTAGTACGACGGTCACATCACAGCCCGGAAAACATTTGGTAAGTACCGCATACGTAGTGGTAGAGCCAATGCTGAGCTGCTCGTCTCGTACATCCAAACAAGGGCTATTGGTCCGCGTTTTGCCATTAACGCTGTATTGATATTGGAACGAATTTAGTGAAACTCCGCTTATTTTACACTTTCTACTAACGTTCGTATCGCTAAACTGTTGAATAAATAACTCTAATATTCAAAAATCAAAATGGCCTTTATTAAGGTACTTCACAATAACACTCATACTTCACAACCAATAGCTTGCTTAAATCAAACTGAACTGTTTACTCAGCTTTCGCTCTTTTTATAGTCTCTGCTGTCTCGTTCGCATACTTATAGGCGTTTCTTCTTCTAGATTTTACTGTTTCTGTACCAGCTATAAATTTATAAGCTATAAATTTATCAGCTATAACTACAGATGCACGATTATAGCTTCTCGCATAGCCATATGTGCGTGTATATGTGAGTACTTCCACCGATGATTGTCTACTTTTGGGAGTATCTCATATATATGCATGTGTTTGTGCATTTCTCTCCGCTGCTTGTATAGACATATGTGTAGACATAATGATTGATTTGTTTATGTGCATACAAGTCACTGCTTAGTATCGGCTTAGAGATGATAGTATCCCTTAGTGTTGCTAATATTTGTCACACTGCCCTCCACCTAAGTCTGATCGTCTCGATCAGACAAATCTCTCGATCTAAACGCTGCCAGCCTTTCCAAATGAACCACTTTCATTTTGGTTCGTGGTTTGCCAATGGTTTGCATGCGGTACACTACATCGTTGATCCGTTTACAACTTTGTATGGGCCTTCCCAATTACACTGTAATATCTGGGGCAAACCTTTTTTCCGTTGTGGGTTGTATAACAGCACCAAATCTCCTTCCTGAAAACCTTCCGAATTAATTGCTTTATCGTATCTGGCTTTCATATTGTCACTCATAATATTTGTTCGTTTCCTTACAAGATCGTGTATCTCTCCCAGCTCTTCTTCCAACACACCAGTGAATTTCTTGACATTTCTCTCCGCATCGGCATCTATCTCAAACTTCAAATCAGCTGGCAGGTCATTGTCCAAAATTACCTTTGCGGGAGTTTGGCCCGTTGTCTCATGCACTGCCGATCGGTAAGCCATCAAAAATAATGATATGTGTGTATCCCACTCCTTATGGTACTTGTCTACTACTTTCCTTAAATGCTCCTCCAAGGTTCTATTGAAACGTTCTGCCATACCATCGGACTGAGGATGCAATGCAGTTGTCCGTGTTTTTCGAATGCCCAACTTCTTACACAGTTCTTGGAACACAGCTGATTCCAAATTCCTGCCTTGGTCAGAATGTAACTCCATTGGTACACCATACCTTGCAACCCAATTGTTTATAAACACTTCTGCTACTGCTTCCGCTTCTTGGTTTGGGATTGGGTATACCTCTGGCCGTTTACGCCCCGATTCTAGTGTGGTAACAACATTCTTAACCACGGTAACGAAATCATGTGGAAACTTTTACACCCTTTTGGTATTCTATCCACGAAAGTAGCCTGATAATTTTTTACCCACAAAAGTAGGTGGTTACATCGAAATAATCACCCAACAGCTGTTGTTTAGAAAAAGGCAAAACTGAAAAATAAAGAATTGTAAGCGCAAATAAGTAAAGATAATAGTAAAAAGTGTTGCCTCTTGCTATATATTATATATTTGTTTACATTATGTACTTTCACAGAATAAATTAAAATATAGCTATGTAAAATCTTATGCATGCATGTATGTACATACATATATACACATCGTCTCGTTTATTCGTTAACCTCATATCAACGAGTGACACATTTTCGGTAAAGCCATGGCGGAACCATACAAGGTGGCAGCATGGTGACATACCTATAAACATAAATAAAAATTCGATGTACTTTGTGTTTGTAAAATCGATGGACGAATGTCAAAATCGTACTGCGCCGGAAGTTGATGTATCAAATCAAATAAAAAAGTTTATATTCAGCTGTCGCATACTGCCACTTTGTATCGTTCCGCCATGGGTAAAGCGAAGAAAACCAACTTTTAAATTTCACCACAGACATTGGTGAGTTTTTCGGTGATGACAGCGTTACCACTTTGGCCAGAATCGCGAATAAAATAACTGGTAACGATTTTCGGTTACATAATGTTCTGGGTACTATTTTACCGGTAACGCTCCGAATCGGCCCGTTACTGAAATAATCCATAACCACCAGTACGTATTTGTTTCCGCGGTTGCTAGTAGGAAGTGGACCTGCGACATCCATGGCGATCCTTTCAAATGGTGCACCTGAAATATACTGCTTCATCAGGCCATGACTTCGTGTGTTGGGCCCTTTCGCTCTGTTGCAAACCTCGCAGTTTGCAATCCACTCGGTGACCAACTGACGTCAACCAACCCAATAGTATCTCTGCTTAATTTTCTCGAGCGTCTTCGTGATTCCAAGATGACCTCCACTAGGACCATTATGTAGTTCACTCAGAACGTCGGGAATCCTTTTCCTTGGAACAACTATCAGTTTCCTCTTACTTTGACCATCCTCACTCTCCCATACTCGATGCAAGCAACCGGATATCAACTCTAAGCTGTTCCACTGTGCCCAATATGTCTTCGCAATTGGACTCTCTGCTGACATCTCCTCTCTATTTGGTCTTTCGTTTCTTTCGAGCCCTTGCATAACATGTGACAGATCCGTATCTTCTAGCTGGAACTTCCTAAGTTGTTCCTTGTCCCATTCATCTCTACATGTTATAGTCAATAGCCGGACATCTATAATGTCTTCTTTTACCTCGGCCTTTGAACAGTGCTTGCATTCCAAACTACACGGTCTTCGTGACATTGCATCAGCATTTCCATGGGTACCACCTTTTCGATGCTCTGCATTACGGAACTGCAGGAGCTATTTCAATGCTGCGTGGCCTGTCCTGACGCGGAATCGCTGGCCGTAGAGGTACTTGTGAAAATGTTTAATGCACTCTACCAATGCCAACATCTCTCTCCGTGTAACGCAATAGTTCCTCTCTGGTTTTCCAATCTAACGGCTGTAATATGAAACTACCTTCTCCTGTCCACCGACCAGTTGTGATAAAACGCCTCCTATAGCATATCCATTCGCTTCTGTATCTAGAATAAATGTTGCTCCTGGAATCGGATATGCCAACATTGGGGCAGTGAACAAACGCTCCTTCAATGTTTGGAAAGCCACTTCTTGCTCCTTCTTCCATTCAAAAGCATTATTTTTTCTTGTAAGCTCATGGAGGCTATGGGCTACGCTGGCAAAGTTTGGTACAAACCGGCGGTAATATGTGCATAGCCCAAGGAGACTTCTTAGTTATATTTATATTTATGTAAGAAAGTATTTAATTATATTTTATTTTATTTATAAAAATTGGAAATGAATATTATGAAAGTATATTGTTAATTTTAAAGTGCAACTGGATATTCAGCGATATTTCGATCTCGACTTCACGATTGAACTTCTTGACGACTACTGAAAATGCCAAAAACTGTGAACAAACGCTCCTTCAATGTTTGGAAAGCCACTTCTTGCTCCTTCTTCCATTCAAAAGCATTATTTTTCTTGTAAGCTCATGGAGGCTATGGGCTACGCTGGCAAAGTTTGGTACAAACCGGCGGTAATATGTGCATAGCCCAAGGAGACTTCTTAGTTATATTTATGTAAGAAATTATTTAATTATATTTTATTTTATTTATAAAAAATGGAAATGAATATTATGAAAGTATATTATTAATTTTAAAGTGCAACTGGATATTCAGCGATATTTCGATCTCGACTTCACGATTGAACTTCTTGACGACTACTGAAAATGCCAAAAACTGTCCTCTATCTGTCGCCGTCTCTCTCCTCTCGCATTCAGCAATCATGCATGCACACCAAAAAAACTCCTCCGCCTTACATTCCGCCTTCTTGACCTTCGTCATCTGACCCAGATGACAACAGCTCTTCATTTTCCTCGAAAAATCGCCATAACTTCATGTTATCACAACTAGTCATGGTAATTTTTGGTCCTTCGACGTTTGCTGCCTTCTTCACATCATAACGACCATTGTCTTTGACCTTGGTGACTTCATATGGACCCAAGTATTTACTGGCTAACTTTTGACCAGCCACAAACTGGGTTCTCTTTATTGCGACGAGATCGCCCATTTTGTAGCCATGTTCTTTTTGACGCTTTTTGTCAAAATTACGTTTATACATCTGCTGTGCTTGCATGATATTGCGCCGTGCTTCCTCACGCAACTTCTGACGATCTTCATTGTAACGTGATACGATCTCCTCCTCTAATAATTCAAGTAGACGACCATCAGCTTGACTAAACATTTTTGTGCTAAACAAAACTTCAAAAGGCGATGTTTTCGTAGACGCATGCACGTGTGCGTTAATATCTTTCTGGACTTAGGGCATATATTTGAACCATAATGCCGGCTGATCTGCTGATAGCTTAGAAATAATCGATAAAATCGAACGATTTCCGCGCTCAATTTGACCATTGCTTCTGGCCACTCCTGTTGTTGTCCAAATCTGTTCAACTTTGTTTTTGTCCAAAAACTCAACCAACCCTTTTGCAGTGAATGCTGTACCGCGACCACTTACTATTCGTCTCGGAAAACCAAACGTATTAGACCACTTGCTCAACCTTTGAATTACTTCTTCGTGGCCCGTAGATTTTGTTGGAAACAGCCACACGAACTTCGAAAAGCCATCGACTATCGACAATATATATTTGTACCGTTTAGATGTAGCATCCATCGGCCCCATGTGATCAATATGTAGTGTGTGCAGCGGTGTGTCATCCTTATAGATGTAATTCAGATAACCTTCTTGCTTGCCTAACTTTTTGTTGTGGACAATACATATAATACAGTTCGCGATAAATCTACCCACTTTGTTTTCCAAATGTGGAATCCAGTATTGCTGCTGTACTGAATGCATAGTTTTTACCACTGAAAAATGACCCATATCATGCGCTTCTCGAATAATGTCACGCTCCATCAGCTTTGGTATCACCAACAAATCGTTACCCACGACCGATTTGAACAGCATACCACCTTTTAACATATAATCTTCATATGGACGCTCTTTCACTATTTCTACGATTGCCTTTATGTGGTCATCATTCTGTTGTGCCTTCTTAACTCTGGCTGATATTTCTGTAGTAACAACCATAACCGATTGCGGATAGCGACTTAAATAGTCAACGTGCTTCATTTTGCAACCTGCGCGATGTTCTACTTCGAAGTTAAAATCTTGTAGGTAGAGCACCCACTGAGCAACTTCTCTTGGTATATCTTGTTTCGAAGTGGTCTGCTTGAACGCTATACAATCTGTAACCAACTTAAACCTGATACCCAAGAGGTAATGTCGAAATTTCTTAATTGCCAAATACCCTGCTTTCACCTCTAAAATGTAGCTGTGCTTCTTAGTTTCCCCTTCAGAAGTTTTCTTGCTCCAAAAATATACGGGATGCAACTCATTGTCAAATATCTGAAGCAGCACAGCCCCGAAACCTTCTTTCGATGCATCCGTGTGCAGCTCACTGATTGCCCCCCTTTCGAATATGTGAAGCACAGGCTCACTTGTTAGCTGCTGTTTAAATTTTTGTACTGCTTTTACTTCTTCTGAGCCCATGTTAAAATTGACTCCTTTTTTTAAAAGATTTGTCAACAGACGCGCTATTTGTGCATAGCCTGGGATAAATTTTCTAAAAAATCCTGTTAGACCAAGAAATGCCTGTACTGCCCTAATGTTTGATGGTAACGCAAAACGACTAACAGCCGCTGTTTTTTCTTTGCCAGGCCACACCTTATTATCCTCGACGATATTTCCGAGAAAATTTATACGTGACTGAAGAAAACTACATTTACTCCATTTAACCCTTAGGCCATACTGCGCGGCCCTTTCAAGAACTTTCCCCGTCTTCTGCATGCACTCTTCAGGCGTAGCGGCGTAAACAATAATATCGTCCATATATAACTGCATAATATTATTGTTAATAAAATCTTGATATATGTGATTAACAAATCTAATAAACGCAGCAGGTGAATTTTTAAAACCGAATTGTGCTCTGTTGAATTCGAACAAACCTTCTCTGGTGATAAATGCCGTAAATGCTTTACTTGTCTCCTCCACTGGCACGTAAAAAACCAGTTTTCAAGGTCCATTACTGTAAAAACTTTAGCACCCTGAAGTTTTTCTAATACCTCTTCCATCAGCGGAACCGGAAAACAATCATCAAGCACCATGCTATTAAGTTTCCTATAATCGATACAAACTCTATATGTTTTACCTTTCTTGCTAACGACCACCAGTCGAATTGATACGTTTGAAGTGGATTTGCGTACGACACCTTTGTTAATCCACTCATCTTCTTGGTTCCTAACTGCTGTGGCTTCATCTGGTGAAAGGCGACTTGGCGACTGACTAAATGCTTTGATTGATCCATCAGGTATAATTTTTAATGTTATGGGACATTGCTCTGTAGGTGCTGTAGCCAACTGACAATTTTCTTCTATCATTTTTTCTATTCTTGCGCGAAAATTTGGCGGTGCCGTTACAGTTGGCGCTTCAAACATATTAAAAACGCCAGCAGCGTACACAGCTAAAACAGCTGGTTCTACCTTTAATATTACGAACTTATAACCCTCTGAGTCAGCAACCATGCGAAATTGTTTAATAAAATCATGCCCTAAAAGAACATTACACCCCATTTTGCCATCTGGAGCAACAACAAACTGCTGTTCAGTATGTAGTCCATCAATTATCACTTCTGCTGTAAACCCTCCAACAGGTTTTGTTGTTGTATTACCCAGCCCACGTAACTCTGTCTTACTACAATTTATCTTTATATTATTGATTAGCTTCGCAACGCTTTCTTTGATTATTGTGACATCTGAACCAGTGTCCACTAACCCATTAATTGATACACAATTTACTGAAGCTTGTTTTAAACGGCTCTCACTAACCACTACATTAACTTTTTCTGTCTTATTTGAAAATTTTTTCGAAATGCAAATTTATACTCATTTTTTATGTTCAGATCGTCAACAATATATCGTAACACAGCTGCTTCTTCAATATTGCCTATGCTTGCAATTTTTTTCATTACTAACATATACTCATGTAATATTTCGCTCTGCTTCTTTTTGCGCTCACGTAGCTGCTGATGGATATCTGCACTATTCCAATTATATTGAAATTCATCGATGAGCGCCGTTTTCAAGACGGTGTAATCGGATACTGTTTCTGCTTCCAAAAACAACTTCGCAGTACCACACATTTTCCTCTCGCTTGTACATACTTCTGTTTATCAGTCAAACCATATGCGTCGGCATTTGCTTCGAACACTTCAAACCGCTTAGCAATTGGAATAGAACGGCCATCACACTCGCTGATTACCTTCCCAAAATTCTCTGTTGATATTTTTACTTTGCTGTCTCTTTGTTCGTCAACTTGTATTTTAAGAGTAAGAAGTTGTAGCAGTTGCTGAATCTTCTCTTCCATTCCCCCGCCACTGTTATCTTCTGTAATATTCGTTAACTCACCCCCTGTTGCCATTGTTTCTTTTGTTTCAACTTTTTTCTCAATTTCTTCTTGATTATTATTATTGTTTTTTCCTGGTGTTTTCTTCGGTGTATGTTTTACTTTGCCCATTACAACTTATCGACGTTTCAACTTCACGAACGACGACTTTTTTAGCAACTGCGTAGCTACAACTATTTTAATGCGTTGATCTCGACAGCGTCACCACAAACAACTGCTCTCACTGTGACCAACTACGTATGTATATTGACTGTACTGATACAACGCGTCACTGTATGCATCGTTCAACACTACACAGTTTTTGTACGGCTCAGGCAAATATGCGACACTTTTTGTTCTTTTTGTAGGCTAAAAGCGGTTGAGCCCCCAAATGTAAGAAAGTATTTAATTATATTTTATTTAATTATAAAAAATGGAAATGAATATTACGAAAGTATATTATTAATTTTAAAGTGCAACTGGATATTCAGCGATATTTCGATCTCGACTTCAAGATTCAACTTCTTGACGACTACCGAAAATGCCAAAAACTGTCGTCTATCTGTCGCCCGTCTCTCTCCTCTCGCATTCAGCAATCATGCATGCACACCAAAAAAACTCCTCCGCCTTACATTTATATTTATTTATTTATTACGACTCTAAGAGCCTAGTTCAAAACTTAAAAATATGATTGCATTAATTAACAATGTGTACTTAGACTAAATTTTTAAATAAAAAAAAAATTTTAATTATGACACTTGTATCACTAATGCATTTAAATCTCAACGACTATATCATTTAATCGGCCTAGATTTGGTGTAGTCATACAACCGGCTGCTAAATAAGTTTCTATCACATTTTTTTATATATTCAGGTAGTTCGTTGAAGTATTTCAACCCTTTGTAAAAAAGACTATTTTGTTCCGATTCTGTTTTATAATTTGGCAATTTAAAATTATTTCTCTGCCTTGTATTTATATCATGGACCTCGTAATTAAATGTAATACCTGTTCTGAGATACTTTGGCAAAATTTCGTGCTTTATATTATAAATAAATTTCATTGTGTTAAAGAATATTTGTTGTTTAACGATCATCCAATTTAAACTTAGAAGCATGTCTTTTATAGGAGATCATAACGTTTGCTTAAAATAAAGCGCATTGCTTTATTTTGCATTTTTTGCAACTTATCAATTTGGCGAATCTTTCATAATAAAAAATATTGTTGAGCAATAAATAAAGCAAGGCTCAACTATGGATCTATAAACCTTTACTTTGTAATAATTACTTAAGTTTTTACAAGTTCTTTGTGTAAACCATAATTTTTTTGCTATTTTACTTACTGAATAGTTTACTTACTGATTAATTTGCAATCAATCTGAACACCCAAATATTTAATCGTATTTACTTTTTCTATTTCAATATTATTTATTGTAATAGTTTCAAAATTAGCAATGTTTTTTCTTGAAATAAGCATGTATTTAGTTTTTTCTATATTAATTTAAAGTCTGTTTGTACACAGCCAGATATAAAGTGCGTTTAAGTTGCTTGAAGCACTTGATTCTTATATCATTTTTATTTTTACCATTTATAGAAATTAGAGCATCATCAGCGAAAAGTTTTATGGAGCTGAATTTCAAAACAGAATTTATATCATTAATATAAATGTTGAATAAAATTGGTGCAAGAACAGAGCCTTTGGGTAGGCCAATCTTAACATCCACTTCCTCTGATATTATCGAACCAATTACTATTCTTTGTTTGCGATTTGTTAATAAATCTTTAAACCAATCCAGTTCAATATCTCTAATACCAATTCCTTCCAATTTTCCTAATAATATTTTTTATCTATAGTTTCGAAGGCTCTTTTAAGATCAATGAAAACTGCTATTATCGCCTTTTTATTATTAAGTTCTTCTTTCCATTCAGCTAAAACCATATTCAAAGCTGTTTCACAGGAATGTTTTTTTCTAAATCCTGATTGTTGAGGTATGAGTATATTTTTTTCTTCCAAGTATTGAACCAACTGGTTTTTTACCACAAGTTCTAAAATCTTTTCATCACTGGCCAGTGTATTTATCGGACGTAACTCCTCTGTTTTTATTGTGTTATTAACTTTTTCGATTGGCACAATGGTAGAAGTTTTCCAAATACCCGGAACTATGCCACTACTTAAACTTTCATTTATGATTTGCGCATAGAAGTACCCCAGATATGATATCATGTCTTTAAGAACACCATCTGATAACAGCTTTTTACCACCTCGCTTAGATTTAAACGTCATGACAATTTTGATGACGTCATCTGTACTAACTTTTACAAATTTGAAAATCCCATTTAACTGAATAGGAAAATTTACTTCTGTATAAAATTCTTCTATATTATTGCAAATATCCTCAATGCTATCAACAAAATATTTATTTAGATTGTTAGCAGTTTCAGATTCATTCATATATGCTGTACCGTTTATCAAAATTTTCTTGAAAGAAGAGTCTTCATTAACCCTACTTATTGCCAATTTCAAATATTTCCACATCGCTTTACTATCTTTGCTATTCATCTGTATGTTATGCTCCATATGCTTTATTTTTTTTTATTTTTACCAGCTTCTTATATTCTTTTTTTATGTTTCTATACTCATCCCATTCTCCGGATATTTGAGCTAGTTTATAAAGTTCTAATTTATATTTATTCATGTTGGCTAACTCATTGTCATACCATTTATTAATTAACTTTAAGTGTACTACCTTTTCATACGTTAAGTTTCGCATGGCATTTAAAACATTGCTATTAACCAGCCCTACTTTGGACTCTAAATCAATTCTATTAAAGTTGCTAAAATCGCACAAGAGCAATTGATTAATCAGTGCTTACGTATTATAATACTCCCAAGAAGTGATTTTTTTAAGGCTTCTCATTTTTGACCTAGGTCTGCTTTTAATTTTAAATTGGATGGTTTCATGATATGATATTTGGTGTTCATCTAACTTTTCACATACAATATCGTCAGTATTCGAAAAGAGTAAATCAATTTTAGTTTTTGATGTCTCAGTTATACGGGTATCAAAATCAACTTTTTGATTCATTGAATATGATTTAAATAGATCAATTAGTTGAATGCTATAAGTTGAGCTATTATTCAAATTGATATTAAAATCACCTACAAGAATATTGCTATCTGACAGTTCGCAAGTACTACCTAGGACGTTGCGCAAATAGTTAATAAAATCGGCATCACTTGTGCTAGGAGAGTGATAAATCACTCCAATTTGGGTTGAAATGCTTCAATTTAATAAAAATACACCAAAGATTTTTATCTATTGCTTTGTTGAATTTAATGTTATATTCAATTGAATTATGTACATACGTAAATCAGCACACCGCCAGTATGTCTACTATGTGAATCGCATCGCACTAGTTTGTAAGTATGTATATTTAACTCTGAATTTGAAATTTCATTAGTGGTACATGTCTCAGCACATAATATTATAGCTGGATTTTTTATTTCAATAAGTCTTTCGAGTTCCTCTTTATTGCATAAAATACAATTATTATTAAGGTAAAGACAAATAGGATATTGATTTCTTGATTGCTACTTTCTAGTTCTTGATTTACTTTCAATATATCTTTTATATGCGGGGCATTCCTGACTAAAGGCAGTATGGTGTATATCCGCTTCTAATATTTTTTATGTACAAGCTCACAACAATTTACACATGTAAAAATACTTGATGAGCAATCTTTTAAGTCATGATTTCCTGCACATTTACTACATGCTTTTTTGTTAATGCATTCAACAAGCCTTATGATTAAAACCTAAACATTTAAAGCATCTAAATACTCTTACGTACTCAATGCAAGAGTCCCACTATATTTATTCTCTTTTGGTGCAAAATATTTTCAAACGTCTCTGCATCTGTTTCAACAAGTGCATTAAAATATTCTTCTCTACTATAGTTCTCAAAAATCTTTACAACTTTGAACCCTTTACCCTCACATATACTATTATCTTTCGTAATGCATTCTACTAAGCGCTCACTGCTTAGTCTCTCTGTTAAACCAATCACTTTAAATATTTTCTTCATTTCTCTCTTGTCTTTAGTTTTCTCTGCCTCGAACCCTTTTCCAATTTGTTCCGCTATTTTCTTCTGCAGTAGTTCGCATGACTCTTTATTCTTGCATTGAACTACAATCCCTTCGTTGTTTATTTCTTTCACTCCCGTCACATGACATTCGGTTGGCTCTATCACTGTTTTTAATGCTTCTTTTGTATTTTTAATTTTCTTTGCTTTATCTTTTGGTTTAATAACAATTCTATTTTCCTTTTGTGCTACAGCTTCAGCATATGTAACTTTATTGTTATTGTTTTTGCTATTGGCATTTTGTATAGTGGTGTTTATTTTTTCGTTATTATTTTCTAATGTTTTCGATAGCTCTGTTAATATATCTTCATTTGGCAAATTTTAATTTCCATATTATGCTCAAGCAGTGAGTTGAAATCTGTAATCAGACTAGTTTTCAGCTGTTGAATCTTATTAAACAAGGCTTCTTCAATTATGTCTTTCATTTTTCTCTTTCCGGTTTTGTTTTGATCGCAATTTTGTATCTAATGTTTGATTTCTATAAATTTCGTATTTGTATCACATAATGTGCACTGATTACAAAACCACTTAATATTTGCGTTTTCACTCAGCAATTTGATTTCCTGTCTTTTCATATTACTACATTTAATGCAGAAAAAGCTGCCACAGCCTCCTGAACATGGAATAGAATCGTCTATTTGTAACATTTTCACCATGCATTCTTTACGCTCAGAGGACGGCATTTTTCCTTCCCTCCCGCCACTTGTAAAAAATTTAATAAAGTCACTATCTTTCCTTTTATTATGTTTTGTTTGATGTGGTTTATTAACACAAGATTAATTTGTTAAATTAAAACCAATAGGAAAAACTTTTTTGTGCATCAATATAAATATTTATATGGAGCTAACAAAATACGTCCAAACACGTCAACGTCACGTGATAATTAATTGTTGTTCATGCAAGTTCTGTGGTCTTCGCCAATCCTTTACAGCTTCTATCTTTTCATTCGCAGTGCAGATGTCCTCTGTCGTTACCCTGTGACCCAAATAATATACTTACTTTTTAAGCAGCGAACACTTTTTGGGACTCAGTTTAAGGCCAGCGCCAGCTATCCTCTGGAAAACTTCCTCTAAGTTTTTAAGATGTTCATCAAAGTTCTTGCCTAATGCGATAATGTCGTCCAGGTACACCAAGCATGTTTTCCAATGTAGTCCTTTCAATACCCGATCCATAAGTCTCTCGAAAGTAGCTGGTGCATTACATAGTCCAAAGGGCATTATTGTAAATTGCCAAAGACTATCACCAACACTGAAGGCTGGTTTCTCTTTGTCTTCCTCTTTTACTTCCACTTGCCATTAGCTGCTTTTTAAGTCCAGTGTGGAAAACCATTTCGTACCAGATAGCGAGTCCAGAGTATCGTCAATTCTTGCTATCTAGCTATCCTTTTTAGTAACGTCGTTCAACTTTCGATAGTCCACGCAAAACCTCATTTTTCCATCCTTCTTCACAAGTACCACAGGTGAGCTCCATGGACTAGCTGATGGTTCGATGACGCCGCTGTCGCTCATTTCTTGTACGATTTGACACACAACTTCCCGCTTCGCCAGTGGAACACTATAAGGAGCTTGACGGATCGGCCTTGCATCTCCAGTGTCAATTTGATGTTTCACAACGTTGGTGCGGCCTGGTTTGAAGCCATCTTGATCAAATATGTTGGCGTAATTTAGGAGCAGTTGTTTTGTCTTATTCTGATACGCTTCCTCTAGTCCCTCCGTCCATGCCGTGATGTCATTTGAAAGATCAGTATTACTAGATGAAACGTGTTCCTGGAGCTAATTAATAACTACTTCAGCCTCTTGGCATCTTCCCAAAATAGCTCCTTTAGTCAGTTTGAGTGGTGACTTGAACACATTGAGTACTCTTACCGTCCATCTTGTTTTGTCATAGCCAGGGTTTTTCCTACAAGAATGTTCGGTGTTGATTTGTTTGCTGCCTCGACAACCCAAAATTTGTTTGTCCCACAATCTCCATCAACCTTTGCCCAGATGACTGCTTCGGATTTTGGTGGTATTTGCTGACTCTCTTCCACCAGCACTCGTTTACTGCTGTAGTCGAAATTAAGTGGCACATCCATGTTCTTATATCGCATCGTCTTGCTTTGCATATCGATCTTGATGCCTTGGTCTATTAAGAAGTCTAGTCCAATTATAATTTCATCAACAATCTCTGCCACTATAAAATTGTGGAGTACTGTGACGTTCCCAATTGCTACTTCACATGCTACTTCTCCAATTACTTGGGTGTCCTCTCCCGTGGCTGTACGTAATCTTGCTCCAAGCAATGGTCTTATCTTCTTGTTGACTAAATTTTATCGAATGATGGAATGAGCTTCATTCGTATCTACAATCAGTAAACGTTCCTTTCCATCCATATATCCTCCGACAATAAGATTGCTTGGCCTTCTTCCAATTTGCGAGATAGAGATTATGGGGCATTCAATTGAGGGAGCCAGCTGTCGCCCCTTGCGGCTGACTGGCTTTAGTGTAACGATTGAGTGGATTTGGAGATTTGATCATCTCCTTCAGCTCTGCGTTTACAGCCACCCACATTGTTGAACTATTGGGATTGTTACAATGTGCCCTGGCTTTCCACACTTAAAGCATTTGACGGCACCATCGTGTTTCTGCTGCGTTCCTTTTAATGCTTCTAAAATTGTGTTTACCCACTCTGGCCTTTCCACTTCCACGCGTTGAGCTTTGTATGCGGGCTTACTCAAAAGTCAGGCAGTTTCCTGAGTTAGTGCATGGGATACTGTTTCAGCAAATGTTTGCTTTGGGCTTGCGTATGTAGCTCGCTTTGTTTCGACGTCCCGTATGCCATTTATAAAACTCTGAGTCTTTACCCTTTCAGTGTATTCCACAGGTGCGTCCGCATTTGCAAGATGAGCCAATCTTTCAATGTCTGAAGCAAACTCCTTCAAAGTCTCGTTAGATTTATGGTAGTGGTTTTGCAATCCTATTTGGTAGATTTGTTTCCTATGTTTGCTTCGGTATCGCCTTTCTAGAGCGCCCATCAATGTTTCGTAATTGTTTCGTTCTCCCTCTGAAATGGTCTGTAATATTTCCGCTGAAGGTCCTTTCAATGCGACGAACAGCTTAATTGAAGCTTAAATACCTGGAAAGGAACAGAGCCGTCAAAAGATGGAGTCTTTACCTTCGTATTGCTTGGTGAAACAGCTGGGCGATTTAATTGCAACTCCTGTATACGACCTCTCAATGCATCCACCTCGGTTTCGATTTTTTCCTCAAACTGCGTTATTTTCTCGTCCATATGCGCTTCGAGTTTTGATGATATACTCGTCTCTTCGACGCGCGCTTCGAGTTGTACGTGCCTCTTGCTCTTTCAGTTGTGTTTCCATCTTTGATGTAATCTGTGTCGACATTTCTGAAATACGCGTTTCTTGTGCTTCAATCTTTGATGTTATGCGTGTCTCCTGCGATTCCAGTTGGGATGACATTTGTCTTTCCTGGGTTTCAATCTTGGATGTTATACGGTTCTCCTGGGATTCTAGTTCTGATGCCATTGTCGATGATTGAGCAGATATTGCAGCCAAAATCATGTTCAAGTCTGTGCTCGTAACTGTCTGCGATGTTTCGTTTTTCTCTTAAATTTTTGTTGTTGTCTCGTCCCCATCAGGATGAAAGGCATCATCATCCACATTAATTCCTTCAGACGCCATAGCGTCTCGTAGTAATCCACGGCTCTCCAACTCCTTCTTCAATTGCTGGGTCCTCCATTCACTCAACTTTGCCATGTCAAAGTTGTATTCGCAATCTTCGGAATTTATTCAACAATTCCTCTTCTGACACCAATTGTAACGAATTTACACCTTCTACTAACGTTCGTATCGCTAAACTGTTGAATAAATAACTCTAATATTCAATAATGTAAAATGGCCTTTATTAAAGTACCTCACAATAACACTTATAATTCGCAACCAATAGCGTGCTTAAATCAAACTGAACTGTTTACTCAGCTTTCGCTCCTTTTATAGTCTCTACTGTCTCGTTTGCATATTTCTAGGCGTTTCTTCTTCTAGAATTTACTACTTGTTTACCAGCTACAATTTTTTCAGCTATAACTACAGATGCACGAATTTAGCTTCTCGCATAGCCATATGCGCGTGTATATGTGAGTGATATTTCCACCGATGATTGCCAACTTTTGGGACTATCTCAGATATATGCATGTGTTTGTGCGTTTCTCTCCGCTGCTTGTATGGACATATGTGTAAACATAATGATTGATTTGTTTATGTTGGAGACATGAACTCCAATTTGATTGAATTTTAAAAAATTTCCCTAATTATTCAATTATAATATAATAATGAATTTAATATGAAAAACGAATTTACAATGAATTTACACTTATATATGTATATGCTTACCTTAGAATAACTTACCTTGTAAAATTTAACTAAAACATTCACTTCTTAAAACCACATATGTACTTACCTTAAATTCCTTAAATTTACTTATCATTTTTTCTAAAATACCTACCTGTGCTAAGATACATACCCTTTGTTAAAATACCTAAATTTACTTAAATTAACTTACTTAACTCACCTTTTTCAAGCACCCTCAAAGATAAGAATTTACTTACTGTTTTCTGCATTTTTTATACTCTTTGTACATTTTCATATTAACATACATACATACATACATACATACATACTTACAGTTTCCCTGCTGCGCAGGAGACTTAGGAAATTTGCCAAATCAGTTCGTCTGTAACTATCGTCCGCTAACGTTCATTATTCTTCTCGAGTTAAAGAGTTTTTTTTGAGTGCCGCTAAGAAAGTTTAACTATAGTTATTAAATAGTTTAAATTAAAATATATATAAAAATATATTAAACATTTTATATTTAAAAGGTGCATTTTTCTTTACGTGACGGTGTGTGAAGTGAAGTGCTAGTGCACCTTAGACCCCCCACAAAAGTGTGCTTTACCCCCAGAAAAATATACAGTTTATGTACATACAAGTCACTGCTTAGTTTCGGCTTAGAGATGATAGTATCCCTTAGTGTTGCTAATATTCGTCACAATGTGTTTGCAATGCTAGATGAAGGTTCCACCATTACGATAAGGGACAAGAGTAATTTTGGTGAGCTTTGTATCCGGGGAGAAGAATGCGATTTGAGTATGCAATGGTTTGGAAGAAGAACCGCCAAGGAAACTGCCACAGTAGTCAATCTTGAAATAAGCGGAAAGGGAATGAGTAAGAGTCAAAGGTTACACCGTGTATATGTACTGCCGAACCTTTATCTTCCAGTGTAAAGCTTGAATGCAAACCTTCTACGTGAGTTTTACCACCAGCAATTCCAACGTGACTCTAAATCTCTGCCATTTGGGTTTGCCATCCATCACTATGGCACTGGAGGGTCGGGGTCCGACCGAACTTGGCAGGGTACCCTTCGGGTCGACTGGACACAGAGCCACGCCAAGCGTGACGTGTTTACATGCTAGTAAGATGAGTGTTTTGCATACTCTGTTGGAAGAATATTTTGAAATTGACAGCTTTGGGGTACGTCCTGTGCCGGCACTAAAATTAATGCTGAAACTACGATTCGGGCCAATGGGAACTTTCAGACAAGGCTACTCTGTAAGAGTGATTATGTAAAGCTGCCTGATAGTTATCAGATGGTCGAACGAACGTAAATTTAAAAAAGACCAAATTTTTGGCGCGGAATACAAAGAAATTATGCATCGTTACATTGAGGAAGGGTATGCCCGAAATTTGGGATCCTATGATAAGGAAAAAGTAGGTAAACTCAAAGTAATGGTATTTGCCCCATCTCTTGGTGATGAATCCCAATAAGCCAGGGAAGCTATGTCTTGTATTCGACGCCGCTGCATCTGTAGAGGACGTGTCACTAAATTCATGTTTACTTAAAGGGCCACAGGAGTATCATCCTATGCCTCCCGTGCTATTTAACTTTCGTCTTGGGTCAGTCGGGGTATGCGGAGACATAGCGGATATGTTTCATAAAACTTCGTTCGTCCTGAAGATAGATGTTCGCAGTGGTTCCTGTGCAGAGACGACGAAAAGGGCCCACCAGACGTCTAGGAAATGCTGGTTATGAGTTTCGGTGGCACCTGTTCCAACACATCCGCCTCTACGCCTATACCCTTGTCTTTTTCTGCTACTTCCAGGTCCTCGAGGTCCTCTTTTTCCTCTACTGATTTAAGCATATTGTGGGTTTCTTAAAGCTCTTAGCACCATGGATTTGCTTGTGACTTCTGCCACTGCGCCTTTGCCGCTACTTGCAGGTGCTCCAGATCCCTGCTGTCAACGTATTGGGGTTATTTTCCTGAAGACTCCTATTTTTAAGGCGCATAAAAGTACTACCTGATCCCCAGGACATTTTCCCAAGCCAAGAGTGCAATAGAGCTTCCGATTCCTTATTAATTTGAGGAAGTAGTACTGGCCCCCTCCACGGGTCGGGATACATGTAGCACCCTCCGTCCGGCGCGCAGTGGAACGATATTGAAAATTTGGGAATTAGGACTTTAAATGTACATTTTCGTATTTTGTGATAATTTTCCATAATTTATTGTTATATAACATTTTTTCGTAAAACCTAATTTAAAAAAGTTATGACACTTTTAGTAACCGGGTTTCATATCGACATACCCTAACGAGCATATGTGTACATCTAGGTATTTTTTCCAATTTTCAGCAATTTTGGTTTCACTAAAATAATTTTTACTATTCAGACTGCTTTATTGGTAGACGTGGTAAAGCAAGGGCACGGTACAACGAATGTTGGAAATACCGCTAGACCATTTTTCGTTGACATTAAAACTACCGCCTCTATAACTGGTGTTAGTGAAAATCTAATTCATTCTGTATAATATTAGGGGCACTTTCATGTGGGTGTCCAATAAATGTACAAAAGTTCAACCTGTACGCCAGAGAAACCATTCGAGTTTACGTCGAACTATATGAATGGTATTACATACCTTCAAGTGTACATAAAATTTGAGTATACGGAACTTCAATAATAGAGCATTTTGGTTCCATTCCTATCGGAAAGTTGTCCGAGGAAGCCGCTGAATCCAGAAATAAAGATTTTAGAGCATATCGTCGAGACCATGCAAGAAAAATTAGCCGAAAATCCAGAAATGAGGACATTTTAAATAATTGTTAGTTACTTTTGACCCATTTATTACATCAAGGAGATAGAAATTACCTAGTAAGCATGAGGAAATATCCGAAGAAGTGAAATCTCTACTACTCCTACCGCAAAATTTCGACTACGATACAGAAAACTAAATATTTTAGTTCCTCAATTTTAATTGGGTACGAATATACATACTATATATGAAACGCAACATTTACTTAAAATAATAAAGTCATATGACAAGACTACCACACAAGGTGGTACATATAAGTATATGTTAATACTGTCCGATATTGTTGTAAGTGTAGAATTTTTATTTACTTTAAAACTACTGTGTTAATTTATATGTATGTGCTTTTCAACATAAAATATTTATTGTTTGTTTATTTAATTTGAAAATAAACAGTGTTGCCCCTGAGGATGCTGAAATATTCAGCGAAACGTCGGGCGTAAGGTGAATTAATCGTTTTATTTGCACCAGCATAAATTAGATCAGACTAGCCTACAAATCATAAAAAATAAAAATTATTGAACTGATCGCAAAAAAAAACCCAACAACAAAAAAAAAATATTTTTGGTTTTAAATTCTACCCAAAATTAAAGTGATTCGCAATACTAAAAAAAAATAAAAAAAAAAAAACGCGAACCTTTTCGAACCATGACACAGAGTACATTGTCATAGTATATGACCCTAATTATATAAATAAATTAATGAAGTTTTGAGGAAAATGAGTTAACGGTAAAAATTTGATTTTTCCCATACATAAAATTTTTTTATTTGCTATAACTTTTTTGTTTAAGACTTTATGAAAAAATACTCATATATAAAAACGTCGTGTAATGAGACTTAAAATCGACCCTTATCAAAGTTTTTGTGTTATTAACTAATATTTTTTTCATTTCCCTAAGCTCCCTGAAAGCCAAATCCTGCCCACTGTGTGGCGGTCTGTTTGATTCATTATGCATCACTTTGATTATGATACTAATCAGCTGCCCTTCTATGGATCTCCACCTTTCGATTGACATCTTCCCACTGGGGACGCTGCAAAGTGGTATGCCACAATCAGGAACTGCTTCGCAACTTCGTTCATCTTTTTCTCGGCGAAAGGCGAAGTCTCAGCGTTAGCTTCCATTAGTATCATCGAGTAAGCTGAAATCTGATCGTTATTTCCTTTTAGCTTATTAGCATTAGTGATTCTGTTCCTCAAGCCATTATTGTCTTCTTCTTCCTGTATTAGAGCTTTTGAGGTATATGGCTTTCCAACAGTTATATTTCCCTCTTCGATTCGCTTGGCTGATTTTAAGGTTTGGTTAATGTCATTCCGGCTATCTTGCCTACAGGTTCTGGGAATGGGGCAATATGCAATAATGCAAAATGGCCTTTATTAAAGTACTTCACAATAACACTCACACTGTGCAACGAATAGCTTGCTTAATAACCACACTGATTGATAGCTCAAATGAAACTCTACTATTGTTCGCCAGATTGCGTGCTTAATCAATAACTGCTTGATAGCTCAACTCAAACTGAATTCCAGCGCCTCTACATTTGCTGCCTTTTATACTCTCTGATTTCAACGTTGCATCTTCTAGGCGCTTCCATTTCCAGAATCTTCTAGTCCATCAGCTCTCAAACTTCTCAGCTGTAACTACAATTGCACGATTTTATAGCTTCTCTCATTGCATACTTTCAGGAGTATCTCAGATGTATGCATGTGTTTGTGCATTGATCCTCCGCTGCTCGTATGGTACATATGTGTAGACGCAATTATTGTTTCGTTTATGTAGATAAATAATGATTGAATTATTGATGTGAATTCACGTCACTGCTTAGCATCGGCTTAGAGATAGCAGCTATATCAACATTCAAGTTGATATTTAAAAAAAATCTTTTATTTTGATTTTAAGTATAAAAATTTATTTTTGTTTATTTTTGAGTTTAGATATTTTCCAACTAATTAGAATTTTCTTTTTTTGAAGTTATTCAAAATTTTAAGTTAACACGAAAACTCAATTAAAATTATTTTAAAAATTAAAGAGTACAAAGTAGTTAACACTATATTTACTCCCCCTCCAAGAAAATTTGAAACAAACAAATTATTAATTAATATTAAATGTAACCTTTTTTTGTTTTTTGTTGTTTAATGTATTTGTATTTAAATTAGTGTTAATAAGTATGTTTGCTGGTTTAAATAAATCAATTGAAATATTTTTAATAGTATTTTTGTATTGAATTGTAAATGTTTTATGTTTCTTAGAGATAACTTTAAAAGGTCCTTCATAAGGTGATTCTAAATTAGATTTACGAAGAACTTTAACAAAGACATACTCACAATTTTCTAATTGTTTAGGAACGAAAAAATTTTCTTTGTTATGATGAAAAACTTTAGAACGAACAAGCGAAAAATATTCTCTTATTTTATGAAGAGCGTCATTAGAAAAATCATGTTCTTTATTACTATTTGAAATAATTAATTCACCAGGTATTCTGAGTGTTTGGCCATAAACAAGTTCAGCAGATGAACATTTTAAATCTTCTTTAATAGAAGTTCGTAAACCAAGTAGAATGAAAGGTAAAATGTCAGACCAATGAACCGAGTCGTTTGATGCTATAATTGCTGCTTTTAAAGTTCGATGAAATATCTCTATCATGCCATTTGCTTGGGGATGGTAAGGAGATGTATGAATTTTATGAGAACCTAAAATTTAGTTAATTCCGTAAAAAATTTTGAAGTGAATTGTGAACCTTGATCTACTGTAATATTTAATGGTATACCAAATCGTGGTATATAATTTTGAATAAAAGTTTTTACTATAGTATTTGTTGAAATATCTTTAAGCGGATAAGCTTCAGGCCAACGTGAAAATCTGTCAATAATTGTTAAAATATAACAATTTCCATTTGAAACTGGAAGAGGTCCAACAAAATCCATATGAATATGTTCAAAACGGCCTGATGGTATTTGAATTTTTTGGATAGGAGATTTAGTATGTCTTGAAATTTTGGATTTTTGACAATTGATGCAAGATGAAGTCCAATCGTTAATCTCTTTACGCATGTTAGGCCAATAATATTTATTTTGAATTAATTTTCTAGTTGTTCTTATACTTGGATGAGATAATGAGTGAATTTTGTCAAATATAATTCTTCTCATAGAATGTGGAACATAAGGTCGAAAAGGTTGTAGAGAAACATCACACCATATATTTAAATTAATAACTGGAATATGAATTTCTTTTAAATTATTTTTAGAATTTTGATCAGAAATGGTTTTTTGTAAAAATGTATCAGTTTGTTGTTCTTTATATAAAGTTTCTAAATTTATATCTTGAGTTGAAATTGCATTTATTTCTGGAATACGGGAAAGTGTGTCGGCAACTATGTTGTCTTTTCCACGTATATATTGAATATCATTTGTAAATTGAGCAATATATTCAAGATGACGTAGTTGACGAGGGGATCTATCTACTTTAGAATTTAGAACATGAATTAAAGGTTTATGATCAGTATAAATTGTAAAAGTTCTACCTTCAAGAAAATGTTTAAAATGTTTAATTGAATTATAAATAGCCACAAGTTCACGATCAAATGTTGAATATTTAGTTTCTGTTGTAGTTAATTTTCTTGAAAAATAAGCTAAAGGTTCTAGTATATTATTGCTAGTTTGTTGAAGAACTGCTCCAATAGCAACATTTGATGCATCTACTGCTAATGATAAAGTACCATTTTTGTCGAAATGTGTAAGTAAAGTATTTTTAGCAAAAAGTTTTTTAACATTTTCGAAAGCTGTTGTGGTTTCATTTGTCCAATTTAATTGTTTGAGTTTGTTTTTAATTGCATGTGTTAACATTTCATGAAGAGGACTAAGTTCTGTTGCTAACATTTTAATATATCTGTGACAGTAATTTATCATACCTAAAAATTTTTGTAATTTATTTATAGAAATTGGTTTTTCAAAATTTGTTATGATTTCAATTCTATCTAAAGATGGTTTAATACCTTCGCCTGAAATTTCGTAACTTAAGAAATTTAATTTATTTACACCGAGATTACATTTTGAAGGTTTAATATTTAAATTATATTCTTCAAGTCTTTTGAAAACTGATTTTAAATGATTTATATGTTGATCTTCATTATCACTGGCAATAAGATTGTCATCAATGTATGTAAATACAAAATCGAAATCAGAAAATACTTCATTAATAAAGCGTTGGAAAGTTTGAGCACTGTTTCGTAAACCGAAGGGCATTCTTACGAATTCAAACATTCCAAAAGGGGTAGTTATTTCAGTTTTATGAATTTCTTCTTCTGCCATTGGAATTTGGTGGTAAGCACGCACAAGATCAATTTTGGAAAAATATTGTTTGTTTTTTAAATCAATTGTTAAATCGTGAATATGTGGTAAAGGATACCGATCTGGTGTAGTAATAAAATTAAGTCTTCGATAGTCTCCGCAAGGTCTCCAATCATTTGGTTCTTTTTTAGGAACGAGATGAAGTGGAGATGCAATAGGAGAATTTGATGGTCTGCATATACCCGTTTTAACTAAAAATTCAAATTAGCTTTAGCAATTTTAAGTTTGATTGGATCAAGACGTCTGGGTTTCGAAAATGATAAAATACCGTTTGTTTCTATCCTGTGACCCGTATGGTATTTAACTTTTTTAGTATAATCTGGTTCACAGGTAATAGATGGAAATTCATTAAGTAATTTTGAAAACTTATTTTCGACAATAGGAATTTTGAGTGAGAAAATATCAGAAAATTCAGAAGATCCAGCAACTTTAATTTTTGTAGTAGAATCCATTATTTCTTTATTCATGGAAATTCAAAATCTCTTCTTAAACCTAAATCAATTTTAAGTAGTTTTGTACCGAAAGTTTCAATTGAAGAACCGTTTGCTGCGGTCAAGGTAAGATGCGAATTTCTTTTATAAATTTTAAATTTAGAAAAAGGAATAACTGATACAACTGCGCCGGTATCGATAAGAAAATTAAGTTTATTGAATTTATCAAATATGAATAGGCGACGAGTAGGTTTAATAATAGTTCCATTATCCGTCACCGTCATAATGGATCGTTTCAGTTTAAATTTTGTTCGCAATTTGAATTATGATTTTGATTAAAATTGCATGGGGGTATACATTTAAGAGCGTCATTCTTAAATTTTTTGTGATACCAACAAATAGTTGTTTGTGAATTAAATTTACGATTGTTTGAAAAATTTCTTGATCTTGAAAAATTTCGAGATTTAGATCTATTTCTATCTTTAGATCTTGAACGAATATATAATTGATTAATATCATTAGAAATTTTATTTAAATTTTGATAAATAGCCGTAGTTAATTCAGTTAAATTTTTACCGCATTGTTCTAAAATATTATTATTTATACTTGAGACTACAGGAGATTTGGAAGAATGAGGTTTATTGATTAAATCAAAAAGTTTGTCAGCTAAAATAATAATTTCATCTCTGTTTTGATTATTATTGGAAGTCAAATGAATTTGTATTTCTTGTGGTAATTTACGAATCCACAATTTAAAGAGTAATTCTTGGCTAACTATGGAGTTAGAACCTATAAGTGATTTCATAAATCTGAATAATTCAGATGGTGAACGATCACCAAGTTCAGTTTTTGAAAATAATTGTTCTAATCGTTTTTCTTCGCTAAGAGAAAATCTTTCACATAGAATTTTTTTGATTGTATCATATTTATTAAAAAGAGGAGGAGGGTTAATAACATCTAAAATTTTAGATATAGTATCTCGTTGAAGAGTAATTAGAACATTTTGAAATTTTAAATTATCATCATTGATATTGTTAATTTCAAATTGTCCTTCAACAAACAAAAACCAGGCATCGGGAGATTCTTGCCAAAATTATGGTAATTTAATAGATTTAGTAGAAGAAATATTTGTAAAGTTATCTTGTGTTGAAGTATCTTGTGTTATATTAGAGATGTTGTTTTGTGTTGTATTAATGTTAGAATTTTGAGTTGTATTGTGAGTCATTGTGTTATTTGAATAGTTGTTGTTTTGATTTTCCGAATTTGTAAACTTACGGGTTCGTATTTGTGAACGTAGAACCATATGGAAAAAAAAAAAAAATTAATGAAAAATTTGAAAATTAGAAAATATTTAAGATTTTTTTTGGAAAGGGAGTTAACAATTTAGATAAAATATTTAATTTTATATAAAAAATAAGTAAATTTAAATAATTTATATAGAATTTTTAAAATATAAAAATAATCTTAAAATAAATTTGAAAATTTGAAAGGTTTAAAATTTTAATTTTAATTATAATTGAAAAATTTTTAATTTAATATTAAAATAAAAATTATACTTACATAAAATTAATTTTAATAAAAAATGTTAAAAATAATTAGTTGATTGATGATTGTAGAGATTTTAAGGGAATCAATTGCGATTTTTGGACGTGATAACAATTAAATACATCGCTGTTGTTGTTTATGCAATGGCTTTGTTGTTTTCTTTATAAATCTTATCATTTTCATCATGATGTCTTATACTTTAAATCCGTTCTTGTGTGTATTGTGCATAAAATTGTTGTAATAGCTCTTGTTGTAGTGAAGCGGAAATTCAACCATTGTTTTTAAGCGTAGTATGTTGTTTTTTAAGAGTTCTTTATTAATTAACAAATCGTAGAAAAATTTAATTTTTATTTATGTTGCATAAAATTCATAGCATGTCTACTAGTAAATTTCTGTTATAAGTACTTTGTTTTTATTTAATTGTTGTTATTTGTTATTGTTGCTCTTTTCTTTAATGGACATTGATGTTATGGTAAAAAGGTCGAAAAAAAAAAATCTGTTGTTGATGCTATAAAGTTGTTATAATTGATGGTTGATATTCTGTTGAATTGTCGCTACATTATGTTGATATACTTTAAATTTCTTGTAGTTGAATATTTGTTGTTGCATTTCAAAATCTTCGAATAAGGCGTAAATATCAATGATAATATAGTTTGTTTAATTCACTCGAAAAATTTAGCACAATGTATAATGTATGTGCACGATATATAATGTATATTCATTTAAAGTAATTTGCACGATGCAGGTTATTTTAACTCAAAATGTTTATTTTAAAATTGAGTCGCTAAAATATGTCGTGGTACACAAATTATCGTAGCACAGGAATATTAATTTAAAATATAATGTTGCAGTTTAAAAGTCAATCAAATAACCACACATAAAAAAAAAAAAATTGCAATTGTAGGATCGCAGGATAAAATTGCATTAGTCTCGCCACTTTTCTAGTTTGCTACAACACTGTTAAAGCAATTCATCTGTTTGCAGATTTTAATTTCTTCGTATTTATTTTTCTTTTGCTTTAAATATGCAAACTACCATTTAGGTTCGTAGGATCGCCAATATATCAACATTCAAGTTGATATTTTAAAAAAATCTTTTATTTTGATTTTAAGTATAAAAATTTATTTTTGTTTATTTTTGAGTTTAGATATTTTCCAACTAATTAGAATTTTCTTTTTTTGAAGTTATTCAAAATTTTAAGTTAACACGAAAACTCAATTAAAATTATTTTAAAAATTAAAGTAAAGAGTACAAAGTAGTTAACACTATAGCATCACCCCTTAGTTTTGCTAATATTCGTAACACTGCCCTCCACCTAAGTCTGATCGGCCCGATCAGACAAATCTCCCGATCTAAACGCCGCTACCATCTCCAGATGTATCACTCTTCTACTCCGTGGTTTCCCAGTGGTTTGTATGCGGTAGATGGTATCCCTGATCTTCTTCACAACTTTGTACGGGCCTTCCCAACTGCACCGAAATTTGGCTGGAACACCTTTCCGCCGGTGAGGGTTGTTTAACAGTACCAAATCTCCCTCCAAGAAACCTTCCGAATTTTTATTCTCATTGTACCTGCGTTTCATCTTACTACTCATTATTCTTGATCGTTCTCTGCTGTTGTTATTGTAGCATGCTTCGCCCCACCTAACAGCCGCGACCGATCACAAATTGTCATCAATATCCTCCAACGGGAGTCCAAGGAAACTTGCCGTTTCAACAGGAGTGGACCATAAGGAAAGGGGTGTTAAAGGCGTTGGTTCCACATTACAATTAAAGAGATGGTTGGTGTCATGTGGGGACACATTGCAAGCGGGGCATACATTTTGTATGTCGGGGTTGATTCTGGATAGGTAAGAGTTTAACCTGTTACAGTATCCAGAACGAAGTTGACCAAGAGTGACACGCGTTTCACTAGGGAGTATGCGTTCCTCTTCCGCGAGTTTTGGATACTTTTCTTTAAGTACTGGATTCGCCGGGAAATTCCTGGCATAAAGGTCCGACGCCTGTTTATGGAGTTCACCAAGGACCTGCTTGTGTTTTTTCGCTTCATACGGCTGGGTTCTCAGGTGCCGTATTTCCTCAAAATGCTTACGGAAATGACTCCTTAAGCCCCTAGGCGGTGCTGGTTCATCAATCAGATGTCTGTTGGGATGCTCAGGTTTCTGGGTATTCAACAGGAACTGTTTGGTCAGCGTCTCATTTATCTCCCTGATGGGGAGTATTCTCGCCTCATTATGCAGATGGTGTTCTGAGGACATAAGAAGACAGCCCGTGGCGATTCTGAGAGCAGTATTTTGTAGTTTCTTCCAGTGGGTAATTTTTAGGCTTGGCGACCATATGGGTGACGCGTAGCACGTAATCGGCTGGCTAATTGCTTTGTATGTAGTCATGAGCGTTTCTTTATCTTTTCCCCAGGTACTGCCAGCGAGGGATTTGAGGATTTTGTTACGGCTCTGAATTCGCGGAACAATTGCGGCTGCGTGCTCACCAAAATGTAGATCCTGATCAAACGTCACACCCAAGATTTTGGGGTGTAGGACAGTCGGTAGCGTAGTGCCATCGACGTGGATGTTCAAAATGGTCGACATTTGGGGCGTCCATGTTGTAAATAAGGTCACGGAAGATTTAGACGGTGATAATGCCAGGTTTCGCGAGGCGAAAAAACTGGATAAATCAGGGAGGTAGCCGTTTATTTTATTGCATAGCGCATCGATCTTTGGGCCTGGGCCTGTGGCCATTATTGTGCAGTCATCGGCGTAGGAAACGATTGTGACTCTTTCCGGTGGTGAAGGTAGCTTAGATATGTAGAAATTAAACAAAAGTGGGGATAGGACACCACCCTGTGGCACCCCATGTTTAATTCTCCTTGGTTTTGAAGTTTCGTTTCTAAATTGCACCGATGCCTTCCGACCACCCAGATAATTTGCGGTCCACCTTTTAAGACATGGGGGAAGGGTAGACCCTTCCAGGTCCTGCAGTAACGAGCCATGGTTGACCGTATCGAAGGCTTTTGATAGGTCTAGCGCTACGAGTACTGTTCTATGGTGGTGGTATTGATTTAAACCGCAATTTATCTGGGTGCTAATGGCATTTAGCGCGGTGGTAGTGCTATGGAGTTTTCTGAAGCCATGCTGATGAGGGACTAGCTGCAAATTTGCTTGGAAATAAGGAAGCTAAATGGCTTCAAGCGTCTTTGCCACTGGCGATAGGAGAGATATCGGACGATACGACTCACCTATGTTAGCTGGTTTCCCAGGCTTTAGTAGCGGGACCACCTTGGCCAATTTCCATTTCTCTGGTATGACAAAGGTGGAAAGAGACAGGTTGAAGACATGCGCTAAATATTTGAAACCCTCTTTCCCTAGGCTTTTAAGCATCGGCATGGCTATGCCGTCTGGGCCCACTGCTTTGGATGGTTTAGCGCGACCAATGGCGTTCTCAACCTCTTTAGCGGTGATGGTGATTGGTGACGCGCTGAATTTGTGTTTATGTGCGTGTCTATTGGCTCTCCGTCTATCTTTGTCGACCGTAGGATGCATTATATATTGTCGGCAGAAAGCGCTCGCGCATTTTTTCGCATCCGACAGCACTTTGTCGCCAAAGGCGATGGAAACTTTGTCTTTGTGCTTAGTCGGATTCGATAGGGACTTTACGGTGGATCAAAGTTTACCCACACCGGTAGAGAGGTTACAACCTATTAGGTGCTCCTCCCATTTCGCCCGCTTGTGTTCGTCCACAAGCAATCTGATGCGTTGGTTTATATCCCTTGTTTGGGGGTCGCCTGGATCAAGCTGTCTTATAAGGTCACGTTCTCTCGCTAAGTTTGCGGCCTCCACCGGGAAGTGGGGCCGGATTTCGGGAATTCTCCCGGAGGGAATGAAACGTGCCGAGGCGGATTCAATGACCTTACGGAAGGCACGCTCCCCTTGGCGGGCATTAGTCGGGATAGGGAGGGCAGCAAAGCGGTTGTCTGTAAAAGATTTATATTCTTCCCCCTTTCCTTTTTTGAAGTTTATGAAAGTGCGTTTTTCGGTGACGATGAAGTCGGCGGTACGCTCGAGCGAAATAAGTATGGGCAGGTGGTCGGATGCCAATGTTACCATCGGCTGCCAGTTGATGCAGTTTATGAGTTCTGCGCTCACGATTGAGATATCTGGCGAACTGTGACAGCTTCCTACCATACATGTGGGGGCGTCTCCGTTTATTGTGCAGAACGTCGATTCTTCTATTTGATCCGCCAACATCTCACCCCTACAGTCCGCCCGCAAGTTTGAATGCCATAGATCGTGATGGGCATTGAAACCGCCTAAGATAATGCGATTGTTGCCAGCGAGTAAGGCTCTGACATTAGGGCGGTATCCACTGGGGCAACAGGTGGCAGGAGGGATGTAGATGTTGATGATTTCTAGGTTTGCATCGCCTGACCGCACAGATACGCCTTGACGTTCTAAGACATTGTCCCTGCGGTCGAAGCCAGGATCAAATATATAATATTGCACAGAGTGGTGTATGATAAACGCGAGGCCGCCTCCATTTCCGCTCTCGCGGTCTTTCCTGTGGACATTATACCCAGAGCAGGTCTGCAATGCAGATCTTGCTGTGAGTATTAGTCTTTTGAATCGCAGCAAATCATGAAATCGACTATCTCCGTAATCTTGCCAGTTGGTCCATTACAGTTTAACTGCAGAATTCTGAAGTGCATAACGGGAGACACCGCCACTCTGGGGGTAAGTAACGGGTGACTACGCCTGGGTTGTGGAAGGCCAGGACGCAATTGCTGTTGTGTCCCTGGGACTGGGCGTCTTTGGGCAAGCATTGGGGTACCTGGTTGATTTGGGTTTGCGTCCTGGAAACATGGCGCTATGAAAACCGTCGGGGGGTTGCCGTCGCGGAGACCAGAACATCTAGGAAAGTGGCACCACCCAAGGCAGGAGCTGCAATGGGCGGATGTCGCAAACCTATATATTCTGTGCTGGCAAACGGTGCACAAGGAGGTAGGGACTAAGAGTCTGTTTCCCTGACCTGCACGATTGCTGGCGGAAAATAGGGGGGGGGGGGAAGACGGGGGCAAGGGCTGATGCTCAGCATTGCTACCGACTCTACTACGAAGGTAGTAGTTATGAGTGGTAGCAGCTGTTTGAGATGTTGGCGCCGTGGGGCGCGAGCAGCAGCGGGTACTTGTTGTGCCTTGCTGAGCAGCGGGGCTGCTGGAAGATAGTGGGGGCGCTTAGGCGTAGACTACGGGACGCCCTTGGGCGTGAACAGCAAGGAGCCAAAAAAGATTTATAAAAGTTACGTGGACGTCGGGTTTTGGGATCAAGCCAAAACAACCTGTCCGATGCAACCATCCCTTGCACGAGACACACTGAACTGAGTATGACCGTCCTAAAAATATTCTTTTCCGGCAGATGCAGCAAAACCATTTCTCAGGACCGGGGTCAGGAGACGGACCCGGATTGGATTCGATGCCTTCCCGAAGTAAGAGAATATGGAGCAGTCCTGTTGCAAGGAGCTGCTGGGAGGATGACAATTTGTGGGAGGGACGCAACAAATTAAATGGGATCATACTGAAATGACAGTCTTTGGTCGGGAAAAATCCCGAGTCGCTCCGGTAAATAGAACCGACTGCCTTGGGAAGCGTTGACCTTTCCCTCGCACTCTGTTGTTTGGCCAATGAACTTGTTCGCAGAGCTTGCACTTGATGGATAGACTTTGCATTATCATTATCGTCTGGACGTTTCACAACGGTAGTGCGCGCTGGCTTGAAACCACCCTTGCATTCTTTCTGAAAAATTCTTTCAGCCATTTTAGTGCGTCCATTAGGGTTTGTCGATGCCGATCTTTTTTTAGCAGGTACTTTTAATTTCGCTTTATTTGGCCCATTCGATCCATCGACCTTTTCTTTTGACTTTCGTGGCCTTTGTCGAGTCTTCTCCACCATTACTCGATTACTACTGAACCCTTTCTTCAACTTGAAGTTAAGTGGTACATCTTGGTTCTCATAACGCATCACCCTTTTCTGCATATCGATCTTAATGTCATGGTCAGCCAAGAAGTCCACTCCCAATATGACTTCTTCAGCGATCTTCGTCACAACGAATTTGTGTAGAACCGTGACCTTTCCAATCAAGACTTCACATATCACTTCTCCCTGAACTTGGTTATACTCGCCAGTGACCGTACGCAACCTTGCTCCAGGTAACGGCTTTATTCTCCTGTTGCCAAGTCAGATCGGATCAAGGAATGAGATTCGCCCTTATCTACAGTCAGTACAGGTTCTTTACGATCCACATTCCCTCTGACGGTAAGACTGCTCGATTTTCTACCAATTTGCAACACAGATATCACAGGGCATTCAATAGCTGGATCTAGCTCTCGATCTCTACCTCTTACTCGCTCTTGCTCATCTCCTCCAACTTTGCTTTTACGGCCACCCACATTGTTGGAAATATTAGGACCAAGATCGCAATGACGTGCAATGTGACCGGACTTCCCGCATTTGAAGCATTTGATAACTTTTTCACTCTGCTTTTGCGATCCTTTCAGCACCTCCAATATTGCGTCTACCCAGTCTGGCCTTTCTACTTCCACACGGCGTGCTTTGAATGCGGGATTACTCAAAAGTGACGCTGTTTCCTGAGTCAGTGCGTGGGATACCGTTTCAGCAAATGTTAGTTTTGGATTCGCATATGTAGCCCGCTTCGTTTCCACATCTCGTATGCCATTTATGAAGCTCTGGATTTTTACCCTTTCAGTGTATTCCACGGGTGCGTCCGCATTTGCCAAATGAGCCAACCTTTCAACATCCGAAGCAAACTCTCATTAGCTTTTTGGTAACGGTTTTGCAATTCTATTTGAAATATCTGTTTCCTGTGTTCGCTTCCATATCGCCGTTCTACAGCAGCCCTCAATGCGTCGTAACTGTTCCGTTCGTACTCTGGAATAGTCTGTAAGATTTCGGCAGCTGGTCTTTTTAATGCTACGAAGAGTGCGGCAACTTTATCTTCCACATTCCAGTTGTTCACTGCTGCGGTCTTCTCAAACTGTAGCTTAGAGACCTGGAAAGGAACAGAACCGTCACAGGATGGTGTCTTTACCTTCGGATTGCTTGCTGAAACAGTTGGGCGATTTATTTGCAACTCCTGTATACGACCTCTCAAAGCTTCTATCTCGGCATCAATTTTGTCCTCGAGCTGTACAATAACACTCAAACTGTGCAACGAATAGCTTGCTTAATAACCACACTGATTGATAGCTCAAATGAAACTCTACTATTGCCCGCCAGATTGCGTGCTTAATCAATAACTGCTTCATAGCTCAACTCAAACTGAATTCCAGGGCCTCTACATTTGCTGCCTTTTATACTCTCTGATTTCAACGTTGCATCTTCTAGGCGCTTCCATTTCCAGAATCTTCTAGTCCATCAGCTCTCAAACTTCTCAGCTGTAACTACAATTGCACGATTTTATAGCTTCTCTCATTGCATACTTTCAGGAGTATCTCAGATGTATGCATGTGTTTGTGCATTGATTCTCCGCTGCTCGTATGGTACATATGTGTAGACGCAATTATTGTTTCGTTTATGTAGATAAATAATGATTGAATTATTGATGTGAATTCACGTCACTGCTTAACATCGGCTTAGAGATAGCAGCACCCCTTAGTTTTGCTAATATTCGTAACACTGCCCTCCACCTAAGTCTGATCGGCCCGATAAGACAAATCTCCCGATCTAAACGCCGCTACCATCCCCACATGTATCACTTTTCTACTCCGTGGTTTCCCAGTGGTTTGTATGCGGTAGATGGTATCCCTGATCTTCTTCACAACTTTGTACGGGCCTTCCCAACTGCACTGAAATTTGGCTGGAACACCTTTCCGCCGGTGAGGGTTGTTTAACAGTACCAAATCTCCCTCCAAGAAACCTTCCGAATTTTTATTCTCATTGTACCTGCGTTTCATCTTACTACTCATTATTCTTGATCGTTCCCTGTTGTTGTTATTGTAGCAATGCTTCGCCCCACCTAACAGCCGCGACCGATCACAAATTGTCATCAATATCCTGCAACGGGAGTCCAAGGAAACTTGCCGTTTCAACAGGGGTGGACCATTAGGAAAGGGGTGTTAAAGGCGTTGGTTCCACATTACAATTAAAGAGATGGTTGGTGTCATGTGGGGACACATTGCAAGCGGGGCATACATTTTGTATGTCGGGGTTGATTCTGGATAGGTAAGAGTTTAACCTGTTACAGTATCCAGAACGAAGTTGAGCAAGAGTGACACGCGTTTCCCTAGGGAGTATGCGTTCCTCTTCCGCGAGTTTTGGATACTTTTCTTTAAGTACTGGATTCACCGGGCAATTCCCGGCATAAAGGTCCGACGCCTGTTTATGGAGTTCACCAAGGACCTGCTTGTGTGTTTTCGCTTCATACCGCTGGGTTCTCAGGTGCCGTATTTCCTCAAAATGCTTACGGAAATGACTCCTTAAGCCCCTAGGCGGTGCTGGTTCATCAATCAGATGTCTGTTGGGATGCTCAGGTTTCTGGGTATTCAACAGGAACTGTTTGGTCAGCATCTCATTTATCTCCCCGATGGGGAGTATTCTCGCCTCATTATGCAGATGGTGTTCTGAGGACATAAGAAGACAGCCCGTGGCGATTCTGAGAGCAGTATTTTGTAGTTTCTTCCAGTGGGTAATTTTTAGGCTTGGCGACCATATGGGTGACGCGTAGCACGTAATCGGCTGGCTAATTGCTTTGTATGTAGTCATGAGCGTTTCTTTATCTTTTCCCCAGGTACTGCCAGCGAGGGATTTGAGGATTTTCTTACGGCTCTGAATTCGCGGAACAATTGCGGCTGCGTGCTCACCAAAATGTAGATCCTGATCAAACGTCACACCCAAGATTTTGGGATTTTAGCGTAGTGCCATCGACGTGGATGTTCAAAATGGTCGACATTTGGGACGTCCATGTTGTAAATAAGGTCGCGGAAGATTTAGTCGGTGATAATGCCAGGCTTCGCGAGGCGAAAAAACTGGAGAGATCAGGGAGGTAGCCGTTTATTTTATTGCATAGCGCATCGATCTTTGGGCCTGGGCCTGTGGCCATTATTGTGCAGTCATCGGCGTAGGAAACGAGTGTGACTCCTTCCGGTGGTGAAGGTAGCTTAGATATGTAGAAATTAAACAAAAGTGGGGATAGGATACCACCCTGTGGCACCCCTTGTTTAATTCTCCTTGGTTTTGATGTTTCGTTTCTAAAGTGCACCGATGCCTGCCGACCACCCAGATAATTTTCGGTCCACCTTTTAAGACATGGGGGAAGGGTAGACCCTTCCAGGTCTTGCAGTAACGAGCCATGGTTGACCGTATCAAAAGCTTTTGATAGGTCTAGCGCTACGAGTACTGTTCTATGGTGGGGGTATTGATTTAAACCATAATTTATCTGGGTGCTAATGGCATTTAGCGCGGTGGTAGTGCTATGGAGTTTTCTAAAGTCAAAGCTAGCTGCAAATTTGCTTGGAAATAAGGGAGCAAAATGGCTTCAAGCGTCTTTGCTACTGGCGATAGGAGAGATATCGGACGATACGACTCACCTATGTTAGCTGGTTTCCCAGGCTTTAGTAGCGGGACCACCTTGGCCATTTTCCATTTCCCTGGTATGACAAAGGTGGAAAGAGACAGGTTGAAGACATGCGCTAAATATTTGAAACCCTCTTTCCCTAGGCTTTTAAGCATCGGCATGGCTATGCCGTCTGGGCCCACTGTTTTCGATGGTTTAGCGCGACCAATGGCGTCCTCAACCTCTTTAGCGGTGATGGTGATTGGTGACGCGCTGAATTTGTGTTTATGTGCGTGTCTATTGGCTCTCCGTCTATCTTTGTCGACCGTAGGATGCATTATATATTGTCGGCAGAAAGCGCTCGCGCATTTTTTCGCATCCGACAGCACTTTGTCGCCAAAGGCGATGGAAACTTTGTCTTTGTGCTTAGTCGGATTCGATAGGGACTTTACGGTGGACCAAAGTTTACCCACACCGGTAGAGAGGTTACAACCTATTTGGTGCTCCTCCCATTTCGCCCGCTTGTGTTCGTCCACAAGCAATCTGATGCGTTGGTTTATATCCCTTATTTGGGGGTCGCCTGGATCAAGCTGTCTTATAAGGTCACGTTCTCTCGCTAAGTTTGCGGCATCCACCGGGAAGTGGGGCCGGATTTCGGGAATTCTCCCGGAGGGAATGAAACGTGCCGGGGCGGATTCAATGACCTTACGGAAGCCACGCTCCCCTTGGCGAGCATTAGTCGGGATAGGGAGGGCAGCAAAGCGGTTGTCTGTAAAAGATTTATATTCTTCCCCCTTTCCTTTTTTGAAGTTTATGAAAGTGCGTTTTTCGGTGACGATGAAGTCGGCGGTACGCTCGAGCGAAATAAGTATGGGCAGGTGGTCGGATGCCAATGTTACCATCGGCTGCCAGTTGACGCAGTTTACGAGTTCTGCGCTCACGATTGAGATATCTGGCGAACTGTGACAGCTTCCTACCATACATGTGGGGGCGTCTCCGTTTATTGTGCAGAACGTCGTTTCTTCTATTTGATCCGCCAACATCTCACCCCTACTGTCCGCCCGCAAGTTTGAATGCCATAGATCGTGATGGGCATTGAAATCGCCTAAGATAATGCGGTTGTTGCCAGTGAGTAAGGCTCTGACATTAGGGCGGTATCCACTGGGGCAACAGGTGGCAGGAGGGATGTAGATGTTGATGATTTCTAGGTTTGCATCGCCTGACCGGACAGATAGGCCTTGACGTTCTAAGACATTGTCCCTGCGGTCGAAGCCGGGATCAAATATATAATATTGCACAGAGTGGTGTATGATAAACGAGAGGCCGCCTCCATTTCCGATCTCGCGGTCTTTCCTGTGGACATTATACCCAGAGCAGGTCTGCAATGCAGATCTTGCTGTGAGTTTAGTCTTTTGAATCGCAGCAAATCATGAAATCGACTATCTCCGTAATCTTGCCAGTTGGTCCATTACAGTTTAACTGCAGAATTCTAAAGTGCATAACGGGAGACACCGCCACTCTGGGGGTAAGTAATGGGTGACTACGCCTGGGTTGTGGAAGGCCAGGACGCAATTGCTGTTGTGTCCCTGGGACTGGGCGTCTTTGGGCAAGCATTGGGGTACCCGGTTGATTTGGGTTTGCGTCCTGGAAACATGGCGCTATGAAAACCGTCGGGGGGTTGCCGTCGCGGAGACCAGAACATCTAGGAAAGTGGCACCACCCAAGGCAGGAGCTGCAATGGGCGGATGTCGCAAACCTATATATTCTGTGCTGGCAAACGGTGCACAAGGAGGTAGGGACTAAGAGTCTGTTTCCCTGACCTGCACGATTGCTGGCGGAAAATAGGGGGGGGGGGGGGAAGACGGGGGCAAGGGCTGATGCTCAGCATTGCTACCGACTCTACTACGAAGGTAGTAGTTATGAGTGGTAGCAGCTGTTTGAGATGTTGGCGCCGTGGGGCGCGAGCAGCAGCGGGTACTTGTTGTGCCTTGCTGAGCAGCGGGGCTGCTGGAAGATAGTGGGGGCGCTTAGGCGTAGACTACGGGACGCCCTTGGGCGTGAACAGCAAGGAGCCAAAAAAGATTTATAAAAGTTACGTGGACGTCGGGTTTTGGGATCAAGCCAAAACAACCTGTCCGATGCAACCATCCCTTGCACGAGACACACTGAACTGAGTATGACCGTCCTAAAAATATTCTTTTCCGGCAGATGCAGCAAAACCATTTCTCAGGACCGGGGTCAGGAGACGGACCCGGATTGGATTCGATGCCTTCCCGGAGTAAGAGAATATGGAGCAGTCCTGCTGCAAGGAGCTGCTGGGAGGATGACAATTTGTGGGAGGGACGCAACAAATTAAATGGGATCACACTGAAATGACAGTCCTTGGTCGGGAAAAATCCCGAGTCGCTCCGGTACATAGAACCGACTCCCTTGGGAAGCGTTGATCGTTCCCTCGCACTCTGTTGTTTGGCCAATGAACTTGTTCGCAGAGCTTGCACTTGATGGATGGACTTTGCATTATCATTATCGTCTGGACGTTTCACAACGGTAGTGCGCGCTGGCTTGAAACCACCCTTGCATTCCTTCTGAAAAATTCTTTCAGTCATTTTAGTGCATCCATTAGGGTTTGTCGATGCCGATCTTTTTCTAGCAGGTACTTTTAATTTCGCTTTATTTGGCCCATTCGATCCATCGACCTTTTCTTTTGACTTTCGTGGCCTTTGTCGAGTCTTCTCCACCATTACTCGATTACTACTGAACCCTTTCTTCAACTTGAAGTTAAGTGGTACATCCTGGTTCTCATAACGCATCACCCTTTTCTGCATATCGATCTTAATGTCATGGTCAGCCAAGAGGTCCACTCCCAATATGACTTCTTCAACGATCTTCGTCACAACGAATTTGTGTAGAACCGTGACCTTTCCAATCAAGACTTCACATATCACTTCTCCCTGAACTTGGTTATACTCGCCAGTGACCGTACGCAACCTTGCTCCAGGTAACGGTTTTATTCTCCTTTTAGTCAGATCGGATCAAGGAATGAGATGCGCCCGTATCTACAGTCAGTACACGTTCTTTACCATCCACATTCCCTCTGACGGTAAGACTGCTCGATTTTCTACCAATTTGCAACACAGATATCACAGGGCATTCAATAGCTGGATCTAGCTCTCGATCTCTACCTCTTACTCGCTCTTGCTCATCTCCTCCAGCTTTGCGTTTACGGCCACCCACATTGTTGGAACTATTAGGACCAAGATCGCAATGACGTGCAATGTGACCGGACTTCCCGCATTTGAAGCATTTGATAACTTTTTCACTCTGCTTTTGGGTTCCTTTCAGCACCTCCAATATTGCGTCTACCCACTCTGGCCTTTCTACTTCCACACGGCGTGCTTTGAATGCGGGCTTACTCAAAAGTGATGCTGTTTCCTGAGTTAGTGCGTGGGATACCGTTTCAGCAAATGTTAGTTTTGGATTCGCATATGTAGCCCGCTTCGTTTCCACATCTCGTATGCCATTTATGAAGCTCTGGATTTTTACCTTTTCAGTGTATTCCACGGGTGCGTCCACATTTGCCAAATGAGCCAACCTTTCAACATCCGAAGCAAACTCTCATTAGCTTTTTGGTAATGGTTTTGCTATTCTATTTGAAATATCTGTTTCCTGTGTTCGTTTCCATATCGCCGTTCTACAGCAGCCATCAGTGCGTCATAACTGTTCCGTTCGTACTCTGGAATAGCCTGTAAGATTTAGGCAGGTGGTCCTTTTAATGCTACGAAGAGTGCGGCAACTTTATCTTCCACATTCCAGTTGTTCACTGCTGCGGTCTTCTCAAACTGTAGCTTAAAGACCTGGAAAGGAACAGAACCGTCACAGGATGGTGTCTTAACCTTCGGATTGCTTGCTGAAACAGTTGGGCGATTTATTTGGAACTCCTGTATACGACCTCTCAAAGCTTCTATCTCGGCATCCATTTTGTCCTCGAGCTGTACAATTTTTGTATTCTGTGCTTCTAACTGCGAAAACATTTGTGCCACCTGCAATGATAAGCGCTCCTCTTGTGCTTCCATCTTAGATGTAATCTGTGTCGACATTTCTGAAATACGCGTTTCTTGTGCTTCAATCTTCGATGTTATTTCTGACGACGTTTCTGCAATACGTGTCTTCTGTTCTTCCATCTTGGATGTCATACGTGTCTCCTGCGATTCCAGTTGAGATGACATTTACGATGACATACGTGCCTCCTGTGCTCCCATCTTGGATGTTAAACGTATCTCTTGCGATTCCAGTTGAGAAGCCACTGTCGATGTTTGAGCAGATATTGCAGCCAAAATCATGTTCAAGTCTGTGCTCGTAACTGTCTGCGTAACTGTCTCTTCCATTTTTGTTGTTTCCTCGCCATTAAGATGAAAAACATACTCTTCCACGTGAATTCCTTCTAATTCCATTGCCTGTCGTAGTCTTGCCTGAAGTTCGAGTTTATTGCCGGTTGTATTCAATCCACGGGCTTCCAACTCCTTTTTCAGTTGCTGGATCCTTACTTCACTTAACTTCGCCATGTCCTTGTTGTGCTCTGTAACTCTGGAATTTATTCAACAATTCCTCTTCTGACACCAATTGTAACGAATTTACTTGCAAATCCTCTTATTTGCCCTTCTGCTAAGTTCGAATCACTAAACTGTTGAATAAATAACTCCAATATGTAATAATGCAAAATGGCCTTTATTAAAGTACTTCACAATAACTCTCAAGCTGTGCAACGAATAGCTTGCTTAATAACCACACTGATTGATAGCTCAAATGAAACTCTACTATTGCCCGCCAGATTGCGTGCTTAATCAATAACTGCTTGATACCTCAACTCAAACTGGGGGCCTACTCTGTATTGCGATGCGAAAGGCAGTGCGATGCGAAAATAAGTTGCGATGCGAAAGGTAATTGGAACTCTGTAGCGCTATCGCATCGCTAACAATGTCTCTTTTTTATTTTTCGCTAATTTTTTGCTTGAGTATGCATCACTGACCAAACTCAAAGAAAGAGAACAAAAGAAACAAGGCGATTACAATTTCGGCAAACGATTAGTTTTTGTTCAACAAAATAAAAAAAGGATTCTGTAGCATTATGGAACGATTTAAATGAAGAAAGGATTGATTTAAATGAAGAAATCCTCTCAGTTCAGAAATTGAACTGGAAGAAGTGAACGTGATAAATACAGAAAACGTGGAAAATCATAGAATGGGAAATATTGCTAGTTGTATCAGAGAACAAATAAAAAATGACATGATTTCAAATAGAAATGCTTTATAAAAAAGTGGTTTCGATTTAATTGTTATTTATTTATGTATTTTAAGTCCACTAGGATTACAAATTGTTGCTTTTGTGTTTGTTTTGTTTTTTGAGTTGTCCTATATATTTTTAAATGAATATAAAGATATCAATTTATAAAATCATCAATTAATACTTATGTACATATTTGAACAATGAATGCGAATGCCTATTACTTGTAGCAAGAAAAATGGGAAAATGAATGCTGTTTGACATTCGCTTTCGCTTTACAGAGTGCCGGCAATGCGAAAAGGGAGAAAAATTGCGAATGGGCAAAATGTGAATGCGAAAGTCAAAATATACATGCGAATGTCAAGATACAGAGTACCGATTTTGTGATTTCGCGTATTTTTTCTTTCGCATCGCAATACAGAGTAGGCCCCCTGAATTCCAGCGCCTCTATATTTGCTGCCTTTTATACTCTCTGATTTCAACGTGGCATCTTCTAGGCGCTTCCATTTCCAGAATCTTCTAGTCCATCATCTCTCAAACTTCTCAGCTGTAACTACAATTGCACGATTTTATAGCTTCTCTCATTGCATACTTGCAGGAGTATCTCAGATGTATGCATGTGTTTGTGCATTGATTCTCCACTGCTCGTATACGTACATGGTACATATGTGTAGACGCAATTATTGTTTCGTTTATGTAGATACATAATAATTGAATTATTGATGTGAATTCACGTCACTGCTGAACATCGGCTTAGAGATAGCAACACCCCTTAGTTTTGCTAATATTCGTAACAATATCTAATAATTTGGGTGCTACATTAAATAGCGCACAATCGGTCGGGTATATTCTATAGGCCAACAGCTGACACGAGTTTTGCAACATGTATAGAAGTCAAATGTTTCTTTCCACTTAGTACTCCTCGTACTGGGCTTGTAACGGGTCTACTAATAAAGCGACATAAGCAGCTCTTTTGTGCAAGCTAGTGGAAATAAATTGTAACAACAACAAGTAAACTTGTTGAGTTTGCTAGCCGGTTTGAGATGAAATCGCTTAAGGAATAGTCGACCAAAAAAGGGCAGTATTGTGAACGATCGAATGAAATGGACATACGAATGTGCAGATAAACTGAAATAACAAAATAACAGCAGGATGATATACACACAGCCAAACAAACACATTAAATTTATTTTATTTTCGTAATTGTCTGGATTAGTGTCAAAAACGTACTGCGCCAGCAGTAGAAATGTCAAGCCAGCTAAAAAAAGAACCAATTAGCTAATTTCTCGTACCACCTGCATGGTTTCTGAAGATGAAACTGTTTAGCCAGTTGAAGCGTTTTTATATTAGCCGTGTTTTTTTTACACGCGTATACGTTTCGTTTGCGCGTGAAAAAAAAACGCCTATCCTTGCTTAGATAATGCTTAGGAGACCCATCTAGCGGCAGTGGTTAAACAACTAGCTACAGCTACAGGGTGTACCGAAAAGCGGAGACACAATCCCTGTTGTATTTCTGTGTAAAAAGAGAGTCGATTAATAAGAGCAAAGACTCTCTAAATATAAGATGGTACATTGTAGAGTTCTAAAGCTTTGTGGAAATTGTGGGACGGCTGTACGAGGAATTCACCATACCTTTTGCTATGCTGTCCGCCTCAATATAGCTGACTTTTTAAGGCTGTATAACTCTGTAATTTATTTTGCCTTTGGAAAAATTACCTATTTGAAAATAAGCTGGCTGAAAAATATTGGCATAACAGCTTAAGTTAAATCAACAAATGAAAATCTCAGCCAAGCGATTTGTAAAAAAAAGCTAAGTTGTCTATTTGTTACTTTCTCGATATAGGGTGTGTTCGAGCTGCAGCAGTGTTACTTTTTATGACAGCGGATAACGTTCTTCAGCAACATTTGAGCAGATGTGGCAATTTCGCGCGTTCGTTGAACGAAATGTTGACAATCTATTGATCATCTCTAGGAAATTGGCGACATTCCATCAACTAAGCAGCACTTTAGCAGTACTACTGTTATTATTTGGCTGCTCAAACAAACCCATATTAATTGTGCATTAAATCTAAAATATAAAACTCAAAAATGACTTTGCTTGTTATGTCCGCAACATTAATTTAGTTCCAAGTCACATCCATTAATAGCCAAAGCCATAATAATTTACACGGGTCATCAATTCTTTCTCTGATTCAAAAGCTGAACTACCAGCGCTACCGTCATCAGCTCAGTGTCATCATTGCCAGTAGCGCCAATAAACCAAACTCGTGCCTGACACACAAAAGTCGTTTCACTCAATAGCGCAAGTGAAATTTACTACGCACTCACTACTAAGTAGCGTCAAAAATTCGCTTGGAGTCATTGCGTCAATGAGTTACCATTGAGCTGGCACCGCATTGTCGCTGGCGCCATGCAAATTACATCACTAAAATTTCGCGAATGCCCAGGCTCATTATTTTTTAATCCAGATGGTGAAAACGAAGCAGGAGCAAAACGTATGGTGTATTCCTGGTGCAGCCGTCCCACTTTGTGGAGAATGAACGACTCTACAATGCTCCCTCTTATTAATCTACTCTCTTTGGTCTACACTAATTCTATGTATTCTATGTGTGTCCACAATTCATCACAACCGATTTAGCTATATGTTATACACAGGCATACAACAGAGGGTTGTGTCTCGGCTTTTCGGTGCACCCTGTTGCTGTAGTTAGTTCTTTAACCACTGCCGCTAGATGGGTCTCCTAAGCATTATCTAAGCGAGGATAGGCGTTTTTTTCACGCGTATACGTTTACGTTTGCGGCTATTAACATAGGGGCATTGCAGGGACGAAAAATAGTGTGAAGCAAGCTTCACAAAACCTCTAGTAGGTCACATTCACCACTTACCACAGCAGAATTTGTTAAACTACCACTGTCTGTATTTATTATTTAACAATTATTTGTACACTTTTTATTCAGCTAATGTGTTCAGATTCACATTTTTACACTCCAAACTACAATCGGTGTATTTTGTTTGCTTAAATTAAGTTAAAAATCGTGTTAAAATTTGTGGTGTGGTGGAAGTGACCTACTAGAATTTTGTGAAGCTCCGTTGCTTTCCACTGAAATTCGTGCATGCAACATCTTTATCTTCAAAAATTGTTGTACAAAGTTACAACACCCTTTGTCATCCACTATGGGAAAAGGTCGAACGTCTGCGGTGACTAAACCCTAGTAGGGTGCTCTCAAAAGTATTTTTACGTGATGGTGGATCTTCATATATTTTTTTCATATAAAAATCAATCTTTTTGGTGAGCTATGTGAACCTAAATTTGCAGTTGTATGCGATCGTTCCAGATGGTGAAACAAATTGAACGTATTACCACTAGTTTTATAACATTTTTTGCAATAGTGGCATACTGCAAAAGTATTACTGATTCTGTCTTCATCAAAATCAAAGAGTGGTTTGTTTACACAATTTTAAAAAAACTGAGCGTGTTCTTTTAACCTCCGTTTTCTTCCCAATCTCTAACATTTTTTAAACAACCACCAAGTGTTCTAAACGTACCGCACGTATTTAAATCGTCACTAGATACTGTACACCAAGTGCAAGGATATTTACTGGCATGACTCATAATGCCTATTAAAATATTCGCTAATTTCAAGTCTGTTGCGATTTTACACTTAAATTTATCAAGCTTTAATAACGTCCATAATAATGAAACATTTTCATAATTTTCCTGAGTTGATTCAACTATATCAATGATAAATAGTTTTTTGACACTAGAACTTAAAAAATGCGCTTCTACACCATTTCGATAAGATTGTCGGGATCTTTTTCTTCAATTTCCACCACCGTCAATGCCTACTTTGTTATACGTATTAGCAACATATCTCTCTTTTTCTACAAATTGGCATAATTAATTAATTAGGTTAAGTACAGTGTTAAAATATCTCATCCAGAATACTCTAGTCGTTTATTAAGAGCAGTTTGCGAAAACAATAGTTGCCATTTGTGATTCAAATAAATTGGAGAAGCTCATTAACGAACTTTTGTGGTTTCAAACAAAAATATGCATTATTTTGTAAATTTTGTTTAAAATAACTGTTTGAATTGTATGTAAAGTTACATAAAATAGATTTTTACATTATTTTTTGCAAAGAAATATGATTATTTTTGCGTTAAAATATATTTCCCTATCAATAACGCGTATGAAAGCTTTAATTGCAAAAATTAAAAAGTTCAAATTACTCTAAAAAAAAAAAAACGCCGAATATGCGATTTCGTGGTTGGCTTTTTTTGACACTAGGCACCTCCTAGAATAAGCTCGCAGAAAAATTTCCCGGGTGGTCGGCAGAAAAATTAAAATTTTTTAAAACCTACCGTGTATAATATGAAAAAAAAAAAATAGCGTACTTTGCACATTGAACTTTTGTAAGAATTTTTCGATATTCAGAGCCACCAACTTGTTAGGTATTCATCTAAAATAAACACAAATCTGACATAATGTATGTAATTTTATTTATTCATGTTTTATTTGTCTTACCAAAGTTTTAGACGCTGGTAATTCTCCCGCTAGAAAAAGGAATAAGAAAACATCGATAATCGCACCATTAACCTAGTACTCGATGTATCGATATTTATATCGATACTTTTGCAGCTCTATTTAGTAGTACCTTGAAAGAGCAGTGGATGCACCAAAAAATGTTTTAACGGGATGGGAATGTGCGGGAGCAATACCGCAGATACCTACATTTTAAACAGATGATTTATTTTAGTTGATATACAAGTAGAGACTTGAATGTACAGTGAAGTTTTGCGTTCAACGCAATCTTATGCATTCCAATAACACCGCCACCCAAAACTCTGCACCATATAATTTCCGTATTTCACCTCAAGCTTTTAAAATGCTTCCGAGTGCTATATTTTAGTTGTCTTTATACTGTATCTCCGAAATGTTGCAGAATTGGCTCACCGAATCCAGATCAGATTAATTGCAACTTTTCATTCTTACAATTTAATATTTTCTCATTATTAAATTTTCCTTTCTCATTATCAATTCATATTTCTCATTATAAATTTATGTATTCTCAATATGAAGTAACATTTTTCACTATTTAAGTTAAAAAAAAAACTTTTTTAAAAATAAGCTTTTATTATTGGTTAATAAAATTAACTAAAAAGTAAAAACTAAATTGACTGTAAAGAAATATAACACTTTATAAGTTCATTGTAACCTTTAACGATAATTAGGCTTTTTCGTCTGTGACAAAAAAATTCTATATTGTACATAATTATATATTTTTAACATTAAAACTTTACACCTAAATTATTAAATCTTACAGTTTATATCACAGTCCTAATTGTTCTAATAAAAGCGTGTTACATTGTGATAGCAAGAAAAGGAGGTTCTAAATGTTCTTAATTATACTATCAAAATTTAGCACGTTTTTTATTAGAACAATTAGGACTGTGATATAAACTATAAGATTTAATAATTTAGGTGTAAAGTTTTAAGGTTAAAAATATATAATTATGTACAATATAGATTTTTTTTGTCGCAGACGAAAAATCCTAATTATTGTTAAAGGTTACAATGAACTTATAAAGTGTTATATTTCTTTACAGTCAATTTATTTTTTACTTTTTAGTTAATTTTATTAACCAATAATAAAAGCTTATTTTCAAAAAAGTTTTTGTTTTTTTAATTTTATTTTCAAGCTTGCTTCCAAAAAAGCAACTATTGAAATGATAACATAACAAAGCCTGGGATAATGCCACTGTTTTTTGCTGATCACGGAAAACGTTTTAGGGCCTATGATAAGGTCAAACACCTGGTTGGTAAATGTTTCAATCGAAAAGCACAGACTGCCTGATATTCACGCTTGTGGGGCGAAAGTTTCGTCCAGATTTTAACAAGTTAATGAACCGTTCATAATTCATTTTTCAGCGCCCTAGTGCTGATGGAGCCTGATGTGGAAAGGACGTGGGAGTGCACAAGCATTGCCCACGCCATAATATACATAAGTAAAATGCCAAATTGTCAAATATACGTATTTTGAACATAGGGACACCCAGCCACCAAGAAGAGGCTTCACATGCTTGGCGAAGTGAGGCGGGGGGAGGAGGCATCTTGCCCCGGGCGCTACTCACAGGGGGCGCCAAATGGTCCGCAAAGCATAACTTCCTGGATAATTTGTATTTTTATTATAACTGATTATTATTACAATTATAACTGTTAGAAAATATTACGTCGCAGTAGAAAAGAAATTGAACCTAAAACTCCGTTAGAATTACTTACTTTTATAATCTCGTATGGATCTTTTTCCAAACTTGCGAGTGGGACTTCAAATACTCTTGACTATCTCAGTATCAATTGTAGCTGCGAACGTTCATTCAGCAAATTAAAATTGATTTGGACATATTTATGATCAACAATGAGGTCGCTTAAGTGACCTAACATTTTTAAGTGTGGAAAAAGAAAAATTTGAAATGATAAATTTTGATTATAAGTATCATTGATATATTGCTTCCTCAAAGGCAAGGAAAATTTGCACATAGATATTAGTTTTACTTTAATGTATTATAATTCTATTATTATTGTATATGTATTTGAGTCTACTTATAGATGATATCTTCAACCTACGACTTTATTGGTTTATTATGTTTTGAAAATATCAAATTATATTATTTTGGCAATTTAGATGGGGGCGCCAAAAAATGTTTGCTCCGGGCGCAAGAAAACCTCACTACGCCACAACATTTTGGCTGTTTGTCTTTCCCTAAACATGGTTGTTGTTGTTGTGTTAACAGTGCTCAGCCATTCAATTGGTGCGATCACTCACAAATTGTCATCAAAGTCCTCTAACGTGAGTCCAAGGGAAGTAGCAGTTTCAACAGGGGTGGACAATAGGGAAGTTGCTGCATAGGTTCCACATTACAATTGAATTTTATCAGTTTTATTTATATAACAAAAAATGTAAGAAAATGTTTTTTAAGTATTCTTTTCTTTATATATTATGGTAATCTACGATTAAAATAACCAGGATTAATGACTGACACAGTAAACATGTAAGTTTTCTAAAAATAATGTAACAAATTATGAATTATGAATACTTAAAAATCATTTTCTTACATTTTTATTATTTTAAAAAATTAAATTTTTTTTCAATTAAATAAAAAAAAAAAATATAAAAAAAATCGGCCCAATCCGGGATGATTACAGAATTGATTGAGATTATGAGAAAAAAAAATGGCGAAATTCGAAAAATCTCGAAAAACTGAAAAATTAAAAAAAAACTTTAAACATTTTTTTGTATTTTTTCCGAAAAGTACATTTAAAAACAAATTAAAAAAAAAAAGATCCCAAACGGTCAATTTATAGTATTTTGAAAACAAAAACGGTGTTTTTTTTTAAATTTATAACTTTTTTTGAGTCGGATGAAAAAATTTGAAAAAATTCTGAAAAACTTTTAAATGTCCCCTCATATTTCCAATGAGTCCTAGATTTCACCCGAGCGTTTTTAAAGAGTCCCATAGATTTATAATCGAGCGACTGCTCCCCAATCCCCCCACCCCCCCCCCTCTTTTTTCTCGTCTACAAAAAGTAGCAGCTGGACACCTGTAGTACCGCCCAATCCCCAATCCCCAACCCCAACCCCCTTTTTTCTCGTCTACAAAAAGGAGTCGATGGGCACTTGTAGTACCGCCCCCTTTTTTTCTCGTCTGCAAAAGGGGCCTGTCGGGCACCCGATCAGGGGCAGATTGAACATTTTGTTTAGCATTTTATTTGATTGTAAGTTTGTGTGTGTGTGTGTGTGTACGTGCTGATGCTGATCCATATATATATGCATGTGAGAATTTCATAATTAACTAAAGGTTATCTTAATATTGAACCCATTATTTTCCATTATTGAACATTTTATTTATCTTTTTATTAGGGTATAAGTTTGTATGTACATACTTACACATAAGTTTGTACATGGGAATATCAATAAACTACAGAATACATGCCGATGGCCACATCCATCCATAGGAAACTTGTTCCAATGTAAATAATTACTTTTTTTTGTCAAATAAACCGTTTTCAAATAAATAAAAACAATTTTTATTTAACATTTTTTTTAATATTTTTCTCCATATTTTGGCGTGGTTAGCAATGCGTAATTAACTTGTGTCTGTGTGTGTGTAGTTTCATAAAATTACTACTATTTTTCTAAATAATCTTTTTGACAACATTTGTAAATGGAATATATTCATACATTTTATCATAGATGAGTATACAATAAGCAGCGGTGTTGGCAGATACGGCCTTGTGAAATTTTATCCCAATCCGAATATCGATGGGACCGCTTTTTATAGATTCATTCTGATGTGTAACATCTAAAATTATTATTGGAGCATGTTGAACAAATTGATCAGGCGATAAAAGTGGTTGGGGAGTGCGTCCATAGTAACTTTGTTGAAATTTCAAATACATGTCCTATAATAGAGCATACCGATTTCGATCAAATTTAATATTAAGATCATCATTAATATTAAGATCATCATGGATATGTAGTGGAGTTGAGGTTTCTTTATCACACAGTTTTGCAGTTTTTTGCTTTGTATTTTAATAAAACGTGGTCTCACACTGATTACAACCATCTGGGCTCTTTAAATATGACATCAAAAAATTTTTATTAGACGATACTTTACGAGTTTTCATCTTTTTCCGTTTTTCACATTTAGATGTATTTCTTTTCTTATTTTTTAAACCCATTCCCAATTTGAGTTTTGCTTTCATTGCATTTTTAACGAACCAAGCATTTGCTCGTTCTTTGAAATCACTATCCTTAGATGTTACATGTTGCCAGGCTTTCTCAGATAAAAGTTTATCAGCTTAGTGTCTGTTATTTATATATTTCGATTGGGAATATGCAATATCATGTTCTCTATAGGCTTCATCTAAAGGATTTATACTCTTATCTCATCTTTCTATCCGTTGTCGGAGTTTCGTTCCAGGATCACAAAATTGATATCCAGGTAAATGAAGCTCAATAGGTAAATAATTAGTCAAACTATTTACAAAACCCTGGCCAGCCTTTTTACGTATTCGTCCCATTAAGTGTTTGTTTTCTTCTTCTTCTTAATAATAATGAGAGTAATTGTGGGTGAGTTATAATTAAATGTTGATTTTATTATAAAAGCGGTTGTTTATATTGCTATAAATCTAGTAAACAAAATGAAAGTTGTTAAACAACATCTCCAACTTAAGGTTAATAATGCCGACAATTGAATAAATGTTAAAAATGTTACCAGACATAGTCTATCTAAAAAGGCTTATTGAGCCGATAAAAGGAATAAATCTTTATACATTTAGTGAAAATGTTGATGTCATCAAACCTGCTGAAGCTAAACCAGACTCAATTTTTATATTCGATGATGTAATATGTGGAAAACAAAGTACAATACGAGATAATTTTTTATGGGTCGCCATAAGAGCATTGATTCTTTCTATTTATGTCAAACTTATACAAAAATTCCTAAACACTTAATTCGTGGTAATGCAAACATGATTATTGTGTTCAAGCAAGATGAAATGACTCTTAAGCATATCTATAATGATCATTTTATGGAAGATATGTCATACAAAACATTTTTAAAAATTTGTATAGAGTCTTGGAGAAATGAATACGGTTTTCTTGTTATAAGTAAAGATGATCCTATAAATAAAGGTCGATATCGAAAGGCTTTCGATAATTTTATACAACTATAAAACATCTATAAAAGACATATCCCACACAAGATTCTTATCAGATACATAGCTGATAGGTAACAGATTTACCAAAATCATGTCAAATAATCATATGACTGTATTAGCAAATCTTGTTAAGATCAGGAAAGTATTAAAAGAAAAACTTAAAAGAATGAAATTGGGAGAATTGGATATAATCAACTTGTTGGAGGATACATTTAAACCCATTTCGAAACCATTAAATGAATTAGTTGATAATTTGAAAAACGCTAATAATAAAATAATGTTACCAATTATAATGGTGATGATGATGATGAAATTTGGCAGGCGGACAGTGCAAAAGAAAGTAAAGACATGGAAGTTGATACATTGCCAACCGCTGAAAATTATGTGAATGATAATGATCTTGATAGTAAAACAAACATTTATTCGAACGATACAGATTTAGGATATTCTACAGATAGTTCTCGGAAAGAAAATGTTGAGAGGCAAGCGATGAAGAAACCTAAAAAAAGGGGCGAACGTCTATTGATCATATTAATCAGAATTATTTTAATAAAAAACAAAAACCAGATAATTTTGTTAGCGTTAGACGAAAACTAAATTTTATGAATGACTGTGAAAGGCCAGTCTCCTATATTCCAACTAAACCTCATGATGATGAATTAATAAAAAGAGCTGTACAAAGCAATGTAATGAAAACTGAATCAGATATTGATAAAAAACCTGAAAAGCGAAAATCTGGTGATATCATTAATGAGCAATATTTTGATAAAACCCAAAAATTAGATAAAGTTATTGGTGTTAAAGAAAAAATAAATTATATGAATAATTGTGAACGACCAGCCGCGCATATTCCCAGTAAACTAAATGATGAACAATTACTAAACAAGGTTGTAGAAAGTCAAAATCAAGCTGAAACTTTAAATGATAATACTACTCCATCTGATCATGACATTTTGAGAAGAATCGAAGAAGATCCTGATATGCGGGAAAGACATAAACCTGTAAAACGTCAGAGTAAAAATAAACTAAATGAAGATTATAAACGGGTTAAGCTTACTCACCCCCCAATGTACTATTACAAAACATAAAAAGTAAACCAAATGATGAACAATTACTAAACAAGGCTGTAGAAAGTCAAAATCAAGCTGAAATTTTAAATGATAATACTACTCTAACTGAACATGACATTTTGACAAGAATCGAAGAAGATCATGATATGCGGGAAAAACATAAACCTGTAAAACGTCAGAGTAAAAATCAATTAATGAATATTATAAACGGGTTAAGCTTACTCCCCCCCCCCCCCCCCCCACATTTTCTATTACACAATATAAAATTACTTAAAGATATTAAAATACATTGATACATTGTATGGTCTGAATAGAGATTCAAATGGACAATGGCGATTTGGACTCAAACCATTCAAATTTAGTTCTAAAAATGTTTAACAGATTGGTATATATAAATGGAAAATGACACCAGGTCTGTTCGAGTTAATATGTCATAGAAACCACAACATTATAAAAAGGGTGATTTGCACACTTATCGTCAGATTTTATTAGATACAAATGCTCACAAGCGTAACTATAACCCAGATAGTCAAATTAAGGGGACAAAATCGTATAAATATCTACATATTATCAGGAAATTATTCAATTATGATCCACAATCGTTCATAAGGGGTAGAGGTTTATTGAAATCAATCGATTGCCGTGAAAATATTTATCAAAATTGGGATAATCCTAATGAGTTGGTGGATAGATTGAGGTTGCTTATATCTTCAACAAGTGCTGGTCATAACAACTATCAAAACGAGATTATATCAATTATTGAAGAGTCGCGAGAAGCAAAGATTATTAAGCAATATGAGTATAAATAAATTTGGACATTCCTCATTTGGCAATACTCGATCGAAAACGAAAACAATGCTAGACTGAAATAAAAACCTTAATTTAAACAAGCAAAGAATAATTAACCTAGCTGCTCCTATAGAAGACGATGAGACCATTTCGAAATTATTCTTTTTCGAAGAGTTAAATAAGATAACAATTAATTAGAATATCAAATCAGAGAAATAAATATAATCCTGAATAATAGTATTAAAAAGGATGTATCGATTTTTGAGGATTTAATAGATCGGCGAATAAAAGGTGAATGTGGGGAGGAATTAAGTAATATAAACAACTTTTTTTCTATTATTGAGGATTATTTGAGGCGTTTCGTTGTGTTGAAACAACATCCTACGGAAAAAGATGTTGAAGTGCTAAAAATAAAGTTCCCTACTATAAAAAATTTAACAAAATGAATAACAAAAGAGCTATTGTAGAAGAATTACATAAACAAACTAGAAAAAATTTTAAACCAAGACGTGTTACTGTTAAAGGAATCGATGATTCATGGCAAGCTGACTTGGTGGTAATGACTAAGTACTCAAATAGTAATAATCGTTATCAGTATCTATTAACTGTAATCGATACATTTTCCAAAAAAGCATGGGCTGAAGCAGTTAAAGATAAAACTAAAGAAAATGTAACAAATGCAATGGCTAAGATTTTAAATTCAAGTAACCGAATACCGAAAAACCAGCAAACAGATGATGGAAAGGAATTTTACAATGCTAACTTAAAGAGATTATTACAAACAAAAAATATAAATCATTATTCAACATTTTCATCATTAAAAACACCTATAATAGAGCGATTCAATAGAACATTAAAAGGAATGATGCGGAAAGAATTTAGTTTTCGGGGAACTTATAAATGGATTGATATCTATAAAAATTTAGTCAATGATTATAATAATACTATTCACAGGACCATCAAAATGACTCCAAATGAGGTAAATTCCTCGAATGAACAACATTTATTGGGCACTGCATACAACCATTTAAAAGTTTTTCATAGACCAAAATTTAAAATTAATGATGAGGTTAGGAGGAAGTTTTTAAAATAAAGTCAATTAAAAACACAAACCCTACAACATATATACTTGAAGACTATCATGGTAATGCTATTAAGGGAGGTTTTACGCATACAAACTTTTGAAAACTAAACTCCCTCATGTATATTTAATTGAAAAAGTTTTAAGACGTAGAAACAATAGAGTTTATGTTAAATGGTTAGGATTCTCTTCTGAACACAATTCCTGGGTGGATGTTAATGATTTAAATTAATAAAATAAATAAACAAATAAATAGAAAAGTGTTTTAATAATTATTTATATTTAATGATAGCCTATCAACATGTCAATTACATTAACAATAAGTGGTAATTCATCTATACTGGTTGCAAATTATTTCCCTCCCATAGAACTCAAACAAGATTATGTCTGTGGGTTAATCAGTTTTGACTCATATCATACAATTCCAAATGTGGACAAAGAAAACAATTTGTTCCACATTGAATCGAATGTTATTGAGATACCTGTTGGAACATATGAAATGGATGATATAGTTGAGACAATTACTAACATATATAACCCTTCAAATCAAGGGTATATTGATATAAGCGCTAACCCTAATAAATTTCGAACTGAAATTATGAGCTTTAAGGAAGAAGTAAATTTTGGTAAAGAATGCTCAATTGGCCCATTACTAGGTTTCAGTAAAAGAGTATTGAAGCCAGGGATTGTTCATTACTCCGACAATCCAGTGGATATAACAAAAATAAACACGATATCTGTTGAATGTAATATCATCAAGTCCAGGATATAAAATCTCAGAAATAACTGTTAATGTTGTATATTTACCGGTTAATACACGTCAAATAAGCACTCTAGTTCTTAGAATTGTTGATCAAGCTGGTAGCTTGGTTAATTTTCGTGGAGAGAACATATCAATAAGACTGCATTTAATGCTTTCCAAGGCCTTCGGTTCTATGTACCGGCGCGAATCGGGATTTTCCCGACCAAGGACTGCCATTTCAGTGTAACCCCATTTAATTTGTTGCGTCCCTCCCACAAATTGTCATCCTCCCAGCAGCTCCTTGCAGCGGGACTGCTCCATATTCTCTTGCTCCGGGAAGGTATCGAACCCAATCCGGGTCCGTCTCCTGACCCCGGTCCTGAGAAATGGTTTTGCTGCATCTGCCGGAAAAGAATATTTTTGGGACGGTCATACTCTTGTCAGTGTGTCTCGTGTAAGGGATGGTTGCATCGGACAGGTTGTTCTGGGCTAGACCCCCAAACCAGACGTCCACGTAACTTCTATAAATCTTTTGTGGCTCCTTGCTGTTCACGTCCTAGGACTTTCCGTAGTCTGCGCCTTAGCAATTTCAATGCCCATCACGATCTAGCTGTTACAGTTCGCCGGATATTTCAATCGTGAGCGCAGAACTTGTAAACTGTGTCAACTGGCAGCCGATGGTAATATTGGCATCCGACCACCTGCCTATACTTATTTCGTTCGAGCGTCCCGCCGACTTCATCGTCGTAGAAAAACGCACTTTCATTAACTTTAAAAAAGGAACGTGGGACGAATACAAATCCTATACAGACAACCACTTTGCTGCTCTCCCTATCCCAACTGATGCCCGCCAAAGGGAGCGTGCTTTCCGCAAGGTCATTGAATCCGCCTCGGCTCGTTTCATTCCCGCCGGTAGAATTCCCGAAATTCGGCCCCACTTCCCGGCAGAGGCCGCAAGTTTAGCGAGAGAACGTGACCTTATAAGACAGCTCGATCCCGGCGACCCCCAAATAACGGACATAAACCAACGCATCAGATTGCTTGTGGATGAGCACAAGCGGGCGAAATGGGAGGAGCACCTAAGCGGTTGTAACCTCTCTGCCGGTGTAGGTAAACTTTGGTCCACTGTAAAGTCCCTATCGAATCCGTCTAGGCACATTGACAAAGTTTCCATCGTCTTTGCCAACAAAGTGCTGTCGGATGAGAAAAAATGCGCGAGCGTTTTCTGCCGACAATACATAATGCATTCTACGGTCGACCAAAATAGACGGAGGGCCAACAGACGCGCACGTAAACATAAGTTCAGCGCCTCACCAATTACCATCACCGCCAGAGGTTGAGGATGCCATCGGTCATGCTAAACCATCCAAAGCAGTGGGCTCAGACGGCATAGCCATGCCGATGCTTAAAAGCCTAGGGAAAGAAGGTTTCAAATATTTAGCACATGTCTTCAACCTGTCTCTTTCCACCTTTGTCATACCCGAAAAATGGAAAATGGCCAAGGTGGTCCAGCTACTAAAGCCTGGGAAACCAGCTAACATAGGAGAGACATATCGCCCGATATCTCTCCTATCGCCAGTAGCCAAGACGCTTGAAGCCATTTTTCTCTCCCCACTTCAAAGCAAATTTACAGCTAGCCTGTCATCAGCATGGCTTTAGAAAACTCCATAGCACCACCACCGCGCTAAATGCCATTAGCACCCAGATAAATTGTGGTCTAAATCAGAAGCCCCACCATAGAAGAGTACTCGTAGCGCTAGACCTATCAAAAGCTTTTGATACGGTCAACCATGGCACGTTACTGCAAGACTTGGAATGGTCTACCCTTCCCCCATGTCTTAAAAGGTGGACCGAAAATTATCTGGGTGGTCGGCAGGCATCGGTGCAATTCAGAAACGAAATATCAAAGGCAAGAAGAATTTAAAAAGGGGTGCCTCAGGCTCGTGTCCTATCCATACTTTTGTTTAATTTTTACATATCAAAACTACCTTCGCCACCAGAAGGAGTTACTATCGTTTCTTACACCGATTACTGCACAATAATGGCCACAGCCCGGGCCCAAAGATCGATGAGCTTTGCAACAGAATAAATGGCTACCTCCCTGATCTCTCCAGTTTTTTCGCCTCGCGAAACCTGGCATTGTCACCGACTAAATCATCGGCGACCCTATTTACAACTTGGACGTCCCAAATGTCGACCATTTTGAACATCCACGTCGATGGCACTACGCTACCGACTGTCCTACACCCCAAAATCTTGGGTGTGACGTTTGATTAGGATCTACATTTCGGTGAGCACGCAGCCGCAATTGTTCCGAAAATCCAGATCCGTAAAAAAACCTCAAATCCCTTGCTGGCAGTACTTGGGGAAAAGACGAAGAAACGCTCATTACCACATACAAAGCAATTGGCTAGCCGTTTGCATGTTACGCGTCCCCTATATGGTCGCCAAGGCCAAAAACTACCCACTGGAAGAAGCTACAGGCCTGCCAAAATACTGCGCTCAGAACTGCCACGGGCTGTCTTCTTATGTCCCCAGAACACCATCTACATAATGAGGCGAGAATACAGCCCATCAGGGAGAGAAATGAGATGCTAACCAAACAGTTCCTGTTGAATACCCAGAAACCTGGGCATCCCAACAGACATCTGATTGATGAGCCAGCACCGCCTAGGGACTTAAGCAGTTATCTCCGTAAGCATTTTGAGGGAATGCGGCACCTGAGAACTCAGCCGTATGAAGCAAAAAAACACAAGCAGGTCCTTGGTGAACTCCACAAACAGGCGTCGGACCTTTATGCCGGGAATTGCCCGGTGAATCCAGTACTCGGGGAACAGTACCCAAAACTGGCTCAACTTCGTTCTGGATACTGTAACAGGTTAAACTCTTACATATCCAGAATCAACCCCGACATACAAAATATATGCCCCGCTTACAATGTGTCCCCACATGACACCAACCATCTCTTCTTGTAATGTAATGTGGAACCAACGCCTCTAACACCCCTTTCATTATGGTCCACCCCTGTCGAAACAGCAAGTTTCCTTGGACTCCCGTTAGAGGATATTGATGACAATTTGTGATCGGTCGCAGCTGTTAGGTGGGGCGAAACATTGCTACAACAACAACAACAACTGCATTTAAAACCTATCTAAAAATGATAATTTTTAATAAAAGGCCACCACATACAGATTTTTTGAATAGTTTTCAATCAACCTCAAAAGTTACAAAAACAAAAAATGTACACTCTAAAGAAGTAAAATCTCCTGTTCAACAACAATAACAACAACTCCCGCGAATAAGGAGTTCCTAATAAGTCTAGGATTTAGTTTAAAAAATGAGTGATATAATAAACGTTTTGTCCAAACCCATGTTTGATAATAGTATAATAAAAAAGGATTACCATAGCTACACATCATATCTGCAATCGTTTCAAAACGATGATGAAATTCGGATCCCTATACAAAATCAAGACCTATATGTGCTACCTAGTGAGAGTATTTTTTATACATTGAGGGATTCATATCAAATAGTAATTCGCAAGTTTCATAAACTGTGCAGCTGCTTAATAATTGTATGGCGTATTTATTCGAGGAGATACGATATGAAATTAATGGAATAGAAATTGATCGCACTAGAAAGTTGGGTATTGCAACAGCAATGAAAAATTATGTGTCACTTAACGAATTTGAGAGTAAAAATCTAAAAAATGCCGGAAGGTGTCCATTTGAAAATATTAACCTAAAGACTGGGCATTTTAATTTTTATATACCGTTGGAAAACCTGCTTGGATTCGCTGAAGATTTTGATAAAATTATTGTTAATTGTAAACATGAATTAATTTTAATACGAGCCAAAGAAGATGATGGTGTTATGACGTCAACTACACCATCAGAAAAGCTTTTATTAAAACTTTTAAATATTACATGGAAAGTGCCACATGTTCACTTTCAGACTCATCGGTTAACTATGTTGAGAACAATTAATAGCAAACAACCACTAAACATTTCGTTTAGAAGTTGGGATGTTTACCATAACCCGTCTCTACAGGAAAGGGTGCAGTGAAATAACTCCCAAATGCAATAACTCCCAACAAAAAAATGAAATAACTCCCAAATATTTTCCATACAAATTGGGACTTATTTCATTATGAAATTGCTCCCAATTCATTGGGACTTATTTCATAATTTTTTGAGATTGGGAGTTATTTCATTTTTATTGGGACTTACTTCATTGTTTGTAATTCAGGCATTGGGCGTTATTTCATTTTTGTTGGGAGTTATTTAATTTTCTTGAAAATACAATTTTATCAAACTCTGACGTTCTTCTAACAGTTTCTATAACTGGTGTAAAGAAATCTGTATCAAAACAATGAGTTATTTTTCAATTATCAATCTGTACGCCATCAGTTCTGCGTATAACACCATTCTGCATAGGCGGCCTTCGGCCGCGCTTTTAGAAAATAACCTTGGGCTACGCCATGCCAAGTCCGGGTGTGTGGTATAACCGTGGCCGTAGCCACGTGTTCTACGCAGAATTGCTGTGCATTGCGCGATTTTTTATTCCAAATTTTCTATTTTTCAAATCTCATTGTAACTGATTATATAGTATAAAGATACCATTTCAAATTTTGATTTGGGATATATTTCATTTTTTTTGGGACTTATTTCATTTGGGATTTATTCCATTTTTTTTGGGACTTGTGGTTTCATTATGAAATAACTGGCAAATATTGGGAGTTATTTCATTTCCTTCTTTGGGAGTTATTTCATTTATTAAAGTTGGGAGTTATTTGATTTTTATTGGGACTTATTTCATGGGAGTTATTTCATTTGGGAGTTATTTCACTGCACCACAGGAAAGCACTAATATCTTATGGAATGTCAAACTGGTTGGTGGAAATCAAAGACCTCGCTATATTATTTTAGGATTTCAAAATGAAAATAAATTTACACATTGTGACTTATTGGATGTTAAAGTTCACCTCAACTCCACTACATATCCATATGATGATTTTAATATTAAATTTGATCGAAATCGGTATGCTCTATTATATGACATGTATTTGAAATTTCAACAAAGTTACTATGGACGCACTCCCCAACCACTTTTATCGCCTGATCAATTTGTTCAACATGCTCCAATAATTGTTTTAGATGTTACACATCAGAATGAATCTATAAAAAGCGGTCCAATCGATATTCGGATTGAGCTAAAACTTCACAAGACCGTATCTGCCAACACCGCTGCTTATTGTATACTCGTCCATGATAAAATGTATGAATATATTCCATTTACAAATGTTGTCAAAAAGATTATTTAGAAAAATAGTAATAATTTTATGAAACTACACACACACACACACACACACACACACAAGTATATTACGCATTGCTAACCACGCCAAAATATGGAGAAAAATATGAATTAAAAATTTAAAAATTTTAAATAAAAATTGTTTTTATTTATTTGAAAAGGTTTATTTAACAAAAAAAGTAAATATTTTCATCGGAACAAGTTTCCCATGGATGGATGTGGCCATGGGCATATATTTTGTAGTTTGTTGATATTCCCATGTACAAACATATGTGTAAGTATGTACATACAAACTTATACCCTAATAAAAAGACAAATAAAATGTTCAATAATGGAAAATCATGAGTTCAATATTAAGATAACCTTTAGTTAATTATGAAATTCTCACATGCATATATGGACCAGCATCAGCATATCCACACACACACAAACAAACTTACAATCAAATAAAATGCTAAACAAGATGTTCAATCTGCCCCTGATCGGGTGCCCGAAAGGCCCGTTTTGCAGACGAGAAAAAAAGGGGGCGGTACTACAGGTGCCCATCGACTCCTTTTTGTTGACGAGAAAAAATGGGGTTGGGGTTGGGGGGTTGGGGATTGGGCGGTAACACAGGTGTCCAACTACTACTTTTTGTAAACGAGAAAAAAGGGGTGGGAGGGAGATTAGGGAGCAGTCACTCAATTAGAAATCTCTTGGGACTCTTTAAAAACGCTCGGCTGAAGTCTGGGACTCATTAGAAATATGAGGGGACATTTAAAAATTTGCGGCCCTTTAAAAATGTAGGGCCCCCCATTTAACGATCCTCTCCTGAACGGCTAAGCTCTGCTAATGGCAAAAAGCTCTAAGCTTTTTCTTATACATCAGCCAGAACACAAACCGGAAGAACGGATGCGCCATCTATCGGAATTGTTTTGCTGTATATATATGTGTGTCGGTGTGTATATACTTTTCCTTTCTCATTATTCTTTTCTCCATTTGGTTTAGAACCGGCATTTACCCAGCAAAGACGTTTACCGATTCTAAGGCGAATTTTGCCTCCTTATGCTTGTCTGCATCAAACGGCTGTATAGCCAGGTGCTAGATGTCGCCGTAGTGCTTTCGGGGATGTTCCCTTATTCCTCTTCGAGGCGGGGCTAGGTCAAGCAGTTGTTTACAAGGGTGCCTAGGCTTGTGACTGTTAAGAAAAACTGTCTGTTATTTAGCCCCACTATGTAGATGGTGTTCAGGGGTCATAAAAAGTCACTTTTTCACGACATAACCTAACTCAGGATTTTCTCAATTTTTTTTTAGAATATTTCAAAGTTTGCAATGCAGACAATAATATGATACAAAAAGTCAATAAAGTTTGCTACTTTTGGCAAACATTTCAAAAAATTTTAAGGATGGTTTTTCCGAAAACAGCTGTAAGTAAATTTTCAGTTATGCCTGAAAGCCACAGATCTTAATTCACAACAAATAAAGGTTTTGCTTGTATGTATTTAAGGAAATCAACGTTTTGGCCATTTTGGAAAGATCCGGGGTTTTGTCTCAAAATCTCGCAGATCGTTGAAAAATTTTCAGGAGTAGCTCCTTGCGGAGGGATTGTCCCTCGTTCACTTACTCCAGAGAGGCTTCGAACCTAACGCCGATCTTTGGAACTGGTACTGCTGCGTCTGCTGAAACGAAATATCTGTATATCTCGTGCAAAGTTTAGTTTCATCTGGTGTGAACTCCTAATAATCGTCGCGGACACAATTTCTTTAAATCATTTGTGTCCTTGACGGTCACGCACAAAGGCGACTTACGGTTGCTATTAATGGTCTATTAATACTCATGACTCTCGTGGCACAGGGCGCATCTAGTTTTTTCGAGCTACAATCCCCGATGATTAAGAGCTACAATTCCCGATGTACGGAAGGTTGCAATCCCGACCACCAGTCGCTACCACGCCTCCTGACCATCACACCATATGCCAGCACAGAAGCTATAGGACTGCGACTTCGAACTCATATGTACTTTGGTCGACGTCAGTTTCCCAGAAGCTCTAGGTGTAGCTGCGAGGACTTTATAACGGAGGTTTTTGTCGCGCTATGCTGCCGAGCTACACCAGAGAAATACCTTGAAACGTTAGGGAGTGACTATTCGGCCAAGGATATCGCCCTCGATATCATAAGCATAAGTGGATGTCATTGCGTAACTCATGAGTGAAAATCGTATAATCCTCGGCGCATCTACATAATTAAAATTTTACAAGGACCCTGGATAAAATTTTTAAAATGTAGACCAAAGTTTGCAGGCGTTTGTGTTCACAACATTGATTTCATTAGTCCTCTTAAATCAAAACGAAAGTTTAAAATGAAAGTCGACCGATTTTAAGTTGAAAGATGTTAACTGCTGTTTTCCGGTATGATATAAGAGCTCATTATGTATGACCGCGCAGCTTCAGTTTTCAGACTAGTTCGACTGTCAACTACGTTAGGGTAGTAGCACACACAGTCATTAGTTCGACTGTCTTGGAAAAGCTTTTGAGTGTTCTTGTGAAGGACAAAGCCTCACCTGGTTAAAATATGTGCCCACGTTCTCCCATTTGTAAAAGGAGCCGTAACGTGTAGGTGATACTTAAACTTGCTTGATAGGCTATAATCAATGTGATTCACTCCAATGGACTAGTTTTGGATAGGGCCGCCAACTTCAGGAAATGTCAGACCGGGAGACTTGGGTGTTGAAGGATGAAATGTGAAAATCAAAATTGACATATCAGACGCTATTGTATAGTTTCACAAATAAACAACAGATGTTTGAATGTAAGACCAAGTGATTTTTCAAACCCTTCTCATACGTGAAGGAGGATATATGCTCAACTTAAGTATGAGGTAAGAATCATTTCAAAGGAGTGTTTATGCCCCTAGAACTTAAAGGATTTTGCATCACTGATTTCGCTTATTATTTCAGCCAATGGCAATATAAAATTTAAAAAAAAATCGGCTTTGGGTATTTTGCTTTTTTTTAACAACTTGAGGGCGATTTGAAAACATGTTCGCCTTGGGTCATTTTATTTGAATGCATTGTTAATGTTATTTTTAATATGCAAAGTGAGTACATACATTTATTAGCCGTGTTTTTTTTTTTCACACGCGTATACGTTTACGTTTGCGCGTGAAAAAAACGCCTATCCTCGCTTAGATAATGCTTAGGAGACCCATCTAGCGGCAGTGGTTGAATAACTACTGCTACAGCACAGGGTGTACCGAAAAGCGGAGACACAACCCTCTGATGGCCATAGGGTATAACATACAGCTGAATCAGTTGCGATGAATTGTGGACACACATAGAGTACATAGAATTAGTGTAGAGGGTGAAATAAAGACATATATTTCAGTTACATCTGAGTATAATGCGTATTGATATTTAGTAGGACAAATTTTATGCGCAGCAATTTCAGAGGTGTATTTAAAGTTTGTCGTTTAGCAGTCCATATAAAGTTTAAGCGTAAACGTATATAGAAGCAAAAAAAAAAAAAACACAGCTATTATAAACTTTTTTAGTGTTTTGTTTTAATAACTTGGTGAATTGGGTAATGAAAGGTCCGTATTAAGCTGACATCAAAAGCGCCTGTTTTTTTAAATAAATTTTTAACAGTTAGAAAGAGTTAAATTTCGCAATTAGTTTCTTATAACTGGCAGTACTGCGCATCCGTTGATGCCACTTTCGACCATATGCGACATATTTTTGACATTCGACGGCGGCATCCGAAAAACGACCAAAATCGGCGGCGGTGGCGGCGTTTATCGGCGGCGTATATCTCTACTTGGGATGTAACTCAAAAACAGAATTCAGCTGTAAGTGCAGTTTATACTCTCACCATAAACGTGTTTTTAGCATTACTTAAGATTTATTTTTTTTACAAATATCACAGTTTTTAATTAAGTATTGTTTTTACGTAAAACCGATTCAATCCAATTGACATATTTGCCGACACGTGTATATATTCCTGGAAGTCCCGGTCTCGCACATCCGATTCCTGTTGAAACAACACCAATTAATATTTGATCTTTCATAACAAGTGGACCACCGGAATCAGCCTAAATTGATGTTTTGTCTCAAATTAATACGTTTGATATTTAAATATTAGTTAATCGGTTATTTCAAAAACAACATAAGTCGCAAAGTAAGGATTTTATAGGATGTAATAAAAACTTTTTATTTGTCAAATAAAGGGGGTTGTAATAATTGTTTGTTGCTGTACAACAACAACAGCGAGGCAAGCAGATGAAAAAGAAAACAGCCACTCATGAGTGATGCCAAAACGTGGGTTTTTCATAAGTTTTTTCAACAAAAAATTAGCTGAATGGGTAAAAGGGACTTCCGCAAGCCAGCAGAACAGAATGTGGGTAGTTTCGAAATGAATAATTTTTAATTGCTCAGTTGCGCAGTTGTGCCATGCGAACACACCCTTATTGCTTATAAAATCATATTGTTACGAATTTAGGGAAATTCCGCTTATTTGCAACCTTCTGCTTACGTTCGTATCCCTAAACTGTTGAATAAAACACTCCAATATTCTGTATTAAAAAATGGTCTTTATAAGACTACTTTGAGAGAACTTCGCAATTAAACTTCACTTCGCAACTGATAGCGTGCTTAAATCAAACTGATTACTGATTACTCAGCTTGCTCTGCTTTTATACTCTCTGTTGTCTTGTCCAAATGTCTAGACGTTTCCTCTTCTAGAATCCTCCACCTGGTCACCAGCCATACGCGTGTGTGTAACAATATGCGTGTGTATATGTGAGTACTACTTCGGCTGATGATGACATGCGTTTGTGAGTATCTCTCTGCTGCTTGTATGTATGTGTGTACATGATGATTAATGTGTTTATGTAGGTTGCTTTAAGATTTTTTTTGTTGTGAATTTATTTAGTGATGTGAATATTCGTCAAAATATGAATGTTTTACTCAACTTGGCTACTCTGTTGCGAACCGTTATTTGTGCTTTTAAAATACAAAGTACATTTATCTTTTAACACATAGTTTTACATCTACATATCTGTTGGTTGAATGTTATGAAAATTCTTTCAAAGTTAGTCAGTTTCATGGCGGAATCGTATAAGGTGGCGGCAGCGCGACATACGTAAATAGAAACAAACAAACACAGTGGATTTTGCTTTTGTAATTCTCTGGCTTGATGTCAAAATCGAACTGCATTAAACGATTTAATGTTAAATCAAATGAGAAAACTAACAATAAGCTGCTCCTTTAACACCACCTGTATTGTTAACATTAAACAGCATAGTAAAGATAACAACTTCTTTTGTCTCAAGAAATATCAATTGTATAAATTTTGAGGTAACGAAAAAACATGTACAACTCTATAAAGCCAAATACAAAAAATCTCAGTTTATGTGAAAAAATTTGTTCTAAGTTACTAATAAATAAAAATTTGCGTATTCACTAAATTTTCCATTTTTATTGCAATTATTTTTTTACATATCCATATATAATAAGGATCATTTATCTTGGTGGGTAAAAGTGAGGGTTTTCTCACTTGAATAAGAGGAAAAATGGATAAATGAATCCAATTTCGTGGGTTTTTTTTTCTCGATTCGATGGCATCACTGCCACTCATACACGTACACCACAATAAAGAGCGCATATTTCTCAACATATACACACGTATACATAGGAGGCAACAGTGAATATGAGATGCAGAGATGTATGGTGCATATTACTCAGCCTTTCATACATATACATAGAAGACAACAGTAAAAATGAGGTATAAAAGAAGTAAATAAGTAACTTATCAAGAAGGATGTTCGCGAAAAATCTAGACCCTGGAAGAAATAAGCGAACGGGGCAACTGAGAGCATAACAGCAGCGCAAGCTAAGGCGAAGTCAATCAGTTTGATTTTAACACGCTAGAAGTGAAGTACGCGAATACATATTACAATAGTAGTGCTGTTAATAAAGAGCATTTTATATACAGAACATTTGATTTTATTCTTCGACAGTTCAGTGGTTCGAACGATAAAAGGAGTAGAATTACCGTGGATTTCCTTGTAATTCGCTACAAATATGTACATATATGAATGTTTTCATTATAACGGGTGTGACTATTTTGTACAAAGTTGTATAGTTTTATAGGCAATAATTAAAACATCTGCTCATTTAGACAATTCACAAGGTTCACTGCATCTGTGAAACCTACAATGAGTTGTACGTTGTATTTAATTTTATCCTAAAAAGGAGCCATCAAAAAAATTACGAAATTCATGCAACAGCTAATACATTAATTTATATCTGTCCCTTTTTGGTTGTTTTTTACACTTTGTTACGAAAACTCTTTGAAATTTCAAAAAATGTGTAAAGGAGTATGTGTATTTGATGTTGGAAACATTGCTATAGAAAATAAAAGCTACGAATCGTGAACAACTTTTTTAAATTTATAATTTATTTTTTGCATAATTTGTGTTGTTTTGGCAGTTGCTGATTTGTTATTCAAAATTTAAAAAACTATATTTTGTAAGTATATTGTAAAAAAATATGCTATACAAGTTTGCAATGCAGTGATGCTAGAGCACAAGATCTTGAACTCCCTCCACTAATGAACCAGCCTACACTCACAGTTGAGAGGTAATGCAAAAACTATTAGCCTCACTCAGATATAGAATAGTGAAAAATTTGCCACTAAAATTTAAAAGCTGATATTGAAAATTTTAGGTCAGCATAAACCTATATGACATTACTTTATTACTGACGAAACTTTATCGGAAAGTCAAATTACAAAAACAATTTCCGACATACGAAAGTGAAAGCATGGTATAAAAAAGAAGATACTTACACTAAAATTTTTTTGACGTATTTGGGGATTTTTGAAGTTTATTAATTTTTTTTTGTTTTGCTAGAATCATTGCCATACCGTTACTGTTTAAGACGCAATTGCAGGTTTTCGGGATGGAAATTTCCCTCAGGATGAAAACGGAATGTTCATCTGAGACTATAATAATATGCTTTAGCACGATTTATGTGCATAAATATCGATTGAGAATACAGTAAAACATGGAATTTTATTGAAAAACAGTGGATAATAACTCGTACATGTGTTAATGACTTTTATCTATCTGACAGAAAAAAAATACATGAAAAATCCTGTTGTTCGGGCATGGCCCTATTATCGTGCCTCTGCTGTGGATAGTTTTCAAGGCATGTTGAGAAAAAGTGTACCTCCAAAGTCTGCAGTGAGTGGTAGGTGTTTAATTTGTTACGTTTGTGGGACGCCACATCCATGTCAATGCTAAAAGGGCACAGAATGAAAATAGGAGAGGCCTGCCCCAAGGTGACCCCCGGTACAATGGGCAAAAGAACTCTTATAACTAGTGGCTAACCTGCAGAGCTACAGGGCAATGTTCTCCATATAAAATGGTTTAACAATTCCCTCCTCAAGAGCAACGCTTGAATTATACAATAAATAAAAAATGTGGACTTGTAGCCAATCTATCAAAATTCAATTTCATAAAAATTGCGTTTAAGTATGCTAAACTCTGTAGAAATTGCGGTGTCGGTTTATAAGAACCTCTTTTGGGCAATCAATTGACAAACATGTATGTTTTGTCAACATGTTCCCTTGTTTTGTATACTTCCATCTACGTTTTTTCCACCAAAGCAATTTTCGGGAGCTCGAAAAACTTGTTAAAAACCTTCTTTTCTAGGCTGATATTTCGTATTAAAATATTTCCAATGCATACGGTAATTTTTTCTTTTTTATTTAACATAACTATAAAAGTAATTTAGTCTTATCCGTTAATATGAAATCCATCAAAATTAGAAAAATTCGTAACATTCTTCAATCTGGTAGCTTATTTTTGGTGAAATTGTCATTGTCCCCGAAAAAGTCAATTGGCTAACGCCACACTGAATGGAACTACCATGATTCAATCACAAGAGGTTTGCTCGACAGACACATTTTTTGACAATTGCAGCCATTTTGCTCGCAAATCGAATTGACATCCGTTAACTGTGTTGTTTCTTTGTGAATTTTTGAAAAATATTAGTAGTAGAAATAGGAAGCATTTAGTTTACAAATACCCGATAAGTACTTAACTGCATAATTGCTTAGAACATTTATTTTAATTTTATGATGAATTTATTAACTATGCCATGATCTATTAGTGTGGCTGAACATAGGTTTTATGAAAAGTACGGACACCAAGGAATCGTGCACTTTCGTAAACCTATGAATATACGAAACCTAAACTAATTCAAAATTCATCGTTCAACGTCAAAACCTCGACTATTAAATCGATTCACGTAAAAATGTTATTAGTAAATAATGGAGATGCCATAACGAAATGTACTCATTGGCCATGTTAACTTATTCAGGTAAAAGTATAGAACAGGAGTCTACTTCTAATACGCGTCCAAAAATATGGAGAGAGGTGACCTCGACAACAATAATCCTAAGGCGGAAGAGAAAAATTGTATCTCAGTCCGGAGATATTTGCAGTTGAAGTTGGCAATTTTCATGTGGTTTTTGTAATGTTTTCGTGCACTGAAAACGATTTTGTGTACAAAGGGATTTTGCACGCATTTAATTTTGATCCGACCTCATTGGTGGACCGGCCAGGGTAATTTTTTATAAGCTCGGCTGGAGGCCGCCAAAGCAACCCGGGGTCATTTTTCGGTTTTTCGTCAATATATTTTGAACGAGCTAAAATTTTGATTTCCGCCTTAGAATTATTGTTATCGAGGTCTATATGCGTCTTTTGACACTCCTCCCGATATTTATGGGCGCGTATTAAAAGTCGACCTACTGTTCTATTAATTCCGTATGTTCGGTTTATATTTGGAATATAATGCATATTCGGGCCTCGTGAGGTAGTATCAAATGAACGTATTCCGAATATTCTAAATTAACGGTTTATCCGGAACGCTTCCATGAATACTTAACGGAAAAGAGCTTTCCGAAATTTCAGAATAAAAAGATGAATACTCCCTGTGTAGCAGGACCGAACAAAAGCTTAACTCTTCTGTCAAAGACAAGGTAGGTGTAAAGTTCTAAGACAATAAGCCATTTTCTTTTATTTTTGTTTTTGTCAGTTCATTGCGGCTGCTGAGTATCGTATCACCCAATGTCGGCTGCCTGTTCAAAATCATGCTATCTCAAAATATTTTTCAAAACTTTCCCAATTCAGGATTTGTCACAAAACCGCCCTATATTAGAGTTAGATTGTAGAACGATTCATCTCAGAATACTTTTCATTAACTACCTCCTATGACAAAATGCATTGAACTTATGCTCATGTAGGGAGTTTTGGAAACAAATTTTGAAATAGTGCATTTTTAAATAAAATTCTAATGTACGGCATTCTTCCAACAACTTCTGAAAGAAGGACCAACCCATCATAACACGAAATATTTAGAAGAAAATGAATTATTTCCCCAAAAACTTTTCGCATTTACAAATTTATTATCACTACTAATATACTACCAAAGATACGTGTGTACTACAATTTCATTGAAGTGGATTGAATTATTCCCCGTTTGCCTTACTTCGTAAATGCAACCCGTCCAGATTTTTCAATTTGGGAGTGTCAAAGCTCTGTCATCATTGAAGAACAAACCTCTAGTAATTGAATCATGGGAACTACCTCAATTTTCATGAGCGAAACAACTAACCCCCCAAAAATAAATGAGTTTGATATGTTATTGTTTATTTTTTAATTTTTAAACAATGCAAATGACACCGAAAAGTAATTTCGACCCCTCTAGTTTCACTTATTTCACAAAAATATAGAATTTAGTTGAGTATTTGTGCAAAAAATTTTCAAACTAAAAACAAAATTTTCTTTCTTTTCTCTTTAACAAACAGCAAACTACGTTTTTTCTTGTATTTTGCGTTTTTTTTATTGAAATATAAAAAATTTAGCCGCGAGTAACCTTCGACGCGATTTTAAGTCGATTTTTTCTTCCAAGTTGCGTCGTGCTCCTTTTTTATGCCGACTTCGAATGGCATCTGCAAGGCAGATGAACTTTCACTGAGCAGCTTTTCATGACAGATATACACCCGGGGCGATACGGATTAGGGGAACTTTTTATACCTTTCATGAACATGAAATGGTATATCAACTTTGGTCCGATGTTCGTAACGTTGAGAAATATAGAAGATAGACTCACCATTAAGTATACCGAATTGATCAGGGCGACGAACTGAGTTGATATAGCCATGTCCGTCTGTCCGTCCGTCTGTCTGTTTGAACGCAAACTAGTCCCTCAAATTTTGAGATATCTCAGTGAAATTTGGCACAAGGATGTATTTTTATATTAGACATTTGTTGGATCCGGTAGGATCGGACCACTATAACATATATCTCCCATACAGCCGTTCGTTCAGATAAGACGATTTTGGTCATTCCTGCCGCAATTAAAAAGTATAAACGTGAATCTCGGTGATATATATTCTAATATATCATAGAAGATATCCTGAAAAAATCACTTTGATCGGAGCTATATACAGTTATATCCCATACAACCGATCGTTCAGATAGAAAGATTTTTGGTCATTTCTCCCTTAATTTAGAAAGTATAAACGTGAAACTCGGTGAAGTATATTTTAATATATCATAGAAGATTTTCTGAAAAATCACTTTGACCGGAGCTATATATAGCATATATCCCATACAACCGATCGCTCAGATTGAAATATTTTTGGCAATTTCTCCCTTAATTTCCAATATAATAAAAACTTTAAACTTGGTGACTTTTATTCTAATATATCATAGAAGATTTCCTGAAATAATCACTTTGATCGGAGCTATATGTTTATAGTATATACATATACCATACAACCGATCGTTCAGATAGAAAGATTTTTGGCCATTTCTCCGTTAATTTCCAATATAACAACGTGAAACTTCGTGATATATATTCTAATATTTCATAGAAGATTTCCTGTAAAAATCATTTCGATCGGAGCTATATATAATATATATCCCATACAACCGATGGTTCAGATAAGGGGGTTTTTTGCCATTTTTTATTTTATATTTATCTTAAAAATCGTTTAGGTATGTACATCTGTTCACTATATATTTCTTAACTTATACATCCGATTATTTGGAGATTACGAACGGGATAAGATTATTGTTCAGCCCCATTCATTCCTTACTTGTTTCTAATTGAAAAAACAGTTTTCTAAATTTGAATATTACTTTGCCCAGGAGTAGATCGCAGGTCCTTAGGTTTGGTAGGCGGAGCACGCTACCATCACACCACGGAGGCCGTCGGCCTACTGGGGAAGCCACGTTAAAAAAACAAACGTTACCACATAGGTGGCGTGGAAACGTGTGCATATTATGACGACCGGAACTTTTACAACTTTTTGGATCGTAATATCTCAGAAATAGTGGCTCCTATGAAAAAAATTATTGAGATGTTTTTTGTTGAGAAATTTATTACCTACAATTTTTGTATACAATTTGTTTTGATAGAACATACCGCTTTGCTGAGAGTCGCGAAAATCTAATACTAACAATAGACGCGCGATATAATTTTTTTTCCACACACTGGAATGGTGAAGAGCTTCTAAATTTTATTTATAATTATATTTTAAACAATTTTACTGATTTTCAGCTTATTGGAACTTTTTGCACCACCGAATATCTAGATTGACCGGACTATGCGGTGTATAATAACAATGTTATGTGAGCCACAGAATTGCGTAAAAATTAGTACTCTCAGTGGAAAGCAATTGCTATTCTAAGATGTGCGGAGAGTAATTACTGTACATCACTGCTCAATCATGCTTTTCCACCATGTACCTTGTGGCGTGTATGGAAAGAATAATTCACAATGTACCCTTAATAATGCATTTGTCAGTAGTCTACTGTCCTGACTGAGCTCAGGCCAAGGGGGTGACTGCCGGCAGGCAAACAGTGAATGGCCTATTAATTTAGGTTAGCTGCGAATATTCAAATAAGCAGCCCACACAAGAGCGTCTGGCGAGGAGGGTTTGGCTTAAAAGGCCTCATGCACCCTGTGAACCCCCAGTGACGGGGCGAATAGATGCCGCCCGTAATTTAAGCATCCACAACCCACATCGAGGCTGCACCGAGGGAATACCTACACAAGATAGGAAGGCAACTGCGCGGCGAGGGATACAGATTCAGGAGGGAAAAAGCTTAATTCTTAAATACTAAGAAACTTATATTTGATAGTATATTAAGACTGAGCCCAGTAAGGTCTTAATTAAGGTATACTGGAATAACGATTTGGATATGTTTGCACGGCTTGACACCCCATCAAAACGACTTTCCGGCTAATGTGACATTCGTCTCCGTCCCGTTACAACCTTGGCAGGCCTTGGGGTACGTTCGAAGTCCGTCACCATTAAGTTGGTGGGGCAGGTTCGGTTGAGATCCTCCCGATTAACGCTGATCTGGTTCTGAACGCAGTTTTCATAAGGGACTGCGTCAACCTTCACGTGACCTCCCTGCCTTCGCATAGATAATCACGGGACAACTCAAGGTGACTGTACATCCGGACTAAAATAGCGGCCCCAAGTGGGGACCCAATCATATAAATGAGTAACCAAAACAAAAATAAAAACCAAGATAGGGAAGGTACGTTCAACCCATTTATGGGACGAAAGCTACCTCGTTCCCCAGAAGGACCTGGACTATCGGCCGTAGGTCAAAATTTTTCGTCGCACACGGGGACAAAACCAAAAGTAGCGAAAGCCAACGGCAGGCAAGAAGCTTCTCCGGCTGTTACTCCAAGTGCAAGACAGGAGAAGGATAAAACAGGCACTCCTTTATTGAGCGACCTGCAGAAGATCTTCAAAATCCTCAGGCCTCAGGAAGGATCGGAAACAAGATGACCAAGCTAGGGAGATCAATTGATGAACTCTTTGAGTTTTTTAAAGGGCTTAATAATATACACGCTGAAATTAAACTCTTAGCCTCGACAATCAAGGCATTGTACCTAGAATCCGTGCTGGAGGTAAAGGACCTAAAGAAGGAAATAATTTGCAATGATACGGCTAAGGATGGAAGCTCGTCAACCCCAGGAAAGAGACCGAGGAAGAATTCGGCAAGGGAAAATCAAGAAGCCAATCCCACGATCTCAGCCAAGGACATTACGCCAAGACATGAGGAGAATCACAAGCGAGTAAAATGGCAAGCGCCACTGAACCAGAAAAAGGTCGAAAGGAAAGAAGACGCCACAGCTCAAAAGTCGTGCGAGTGGCGGGTAGCCAAACCCAAAAAGGCGAATAGGAAGAAAATGATTAAAGCCAGGCCGGGTGCAACCATAATTTCGAAGGCTGGAGATGCTACGTATGCTGAAATACTGCGAAAAGTGAGGAGTTGCGATGAACTAAAATCCCTAGGGAGTGATGTCAAAACTGTTAGAAGAACGGCAAAAGGAGATTTGTTGCTGCAACTTAAAAGAGCTCAAGCTCGTACCGAGCAGAGATTGAAGCAGGGCTAAATGAGTCAGCGAAGGTCACAGCAAAGTCTCAAATAATCACGCTACAGCTCAGAGACCTCGATGAGATTACTACGCCCGTTGGGATTTGTGATTCGATCCATCAGCAATGTAGGATAGAACGGCCTGATTCAACTGCCATACAAAGTATACGTACAGGGAACAGCGGTACAAAATCGGCACTTGTAAGCCTTACAGCGGATGATGCTAAAGTTGTTCTAAAGGTGCAAAGAATAAGAGTAGGATGGAGCATCTTGTCGAATCAGAGAGGTGAAACAAGAGTGATACTGTTATAGGTGCTGGGCCTATGGACATATAGCCCAGAAGTACAAAAAGACTATATATAGGTCAAAACTTTGCAGGAAATGCGGCCAGGAGGGACATAATGCCGCGAACTGTTCCAACGTACCGAAATGTGCGTTATGTGGGGGGACAACATTCGGCAGGCGGTTTTAGATGCCCACAACGGGAAGAAAACAACCAGATTGCCCTACGAGATTGTTGCAACTCAATTTAAACCACTGTGAAGTGGCCCAAGAACTCTTATCCCAAACAATGTTTATTTGTTTATATTTATTTATTTTTATTTTGAAGGAGAATTTGACATAGTAGTACTCTCTGAGCCGTACAGAAATAAGTAGAAGCAAGGCTGGCTCACGGATTCGGCTGGGAAAGTCTCAATTTGGATACCAGGAAAACTTCTTCCGCAGGAAAAGATGGCACCGACAGTCGCAGGATTCGCGTGGGCAAAAATCAAAGGAATATACATTTTTAGTTGCTATGCACCTCCGCGCATGACTAGCACAGAGTTTGAGAACATGATTCTTGGTATGACCATAGAAGCACAGGGTAAACACCCGCTTGTAATATGTGGAGACTTCAATGCATGGTCAACTGTAAGGGGTAGTAGTAGAACTACCGATAGAAGTAGAGTTCTTCTCGAAAGCCTTACACCCCTGAGGCTAGAACTTCTAAATGAGGCAGGGAAATATACATTCGACACTGGCAATAGATGCTCCATTATAGATCTCACTTTTGCTAGTAGCTAGCGAGACGAGCATATTGGTGGAACGAGGAAATGCCGGAGGAGCCACAAGGCACGGCGAAGGGCACAGAGGGCACGCTCGTTGCCACGATATGATGAGCTACACAATACCTACATAGCCCAAAGAACGGCGTTTAAAAATACTTTAAAAAAGAACAAGAGAGCGTGCTTCAAGGAACTGATAGTGCCGATCTTGATCCTTGGGGATTGGCTTACAGAACGGCGATGGCGAAAATTAAAGGGCGGAATTCAGAGCAGCCTAAATGCCCGATACTAATGAGAAGATCGTAGAAACTGTTATTCCGACAAAAAATTACTGGACCTATCAAAGTGAGGACTTCGAAGGTATGGAAATCCCAGAAATAACAGAGCAGGAGGTATTAGATGCAACACAAAGAGTTGCGGACAGTAAGTCTCCAGGACCAGACGGAGTGCCAAATATAGCATCTTCCCCCGCTCATGGAAATCTTAAAGACTGGTCCTTTTGCCAAACCTGGTAAGATGCCCGACCAGACATCTTCATACAGGCCACTTTGTATGTTGGATTCAATAGGAAAGATTTTCGAGTATATTATTAGTGAGCGTCTGCGGCAGACCCTGGAAAGCCCAGCTGGCTTGTCAAATGGTCAGTTTGGATTTCGGAAATCAAGATCCACGATATATGCAATACAAACAGTTCTCAATATACCCCGCGGAGCCATAACCGGAGGCCAAAATAAAAGGAAGGTCTGTGCACTGATAACTTTGGATATTAGAAATGCTTTTAACACCGCGAAATGGATGCAGATAATGACAGCGCTACAAAACTTTGAGACACCTGCTTACCTGCTCCGAATAATTGGTAGCTATCTAAGCCACAGATTACTCCTTTTTGATACGGATGAGGCACCAAGAAAGCAGAACATCACGGGCGGTGTTCCTCAGGGATCTGTTCTAGGTTCAACTCTTTGGAATGCGATGTATGACGGTGTGCTACAAATCGACCTTTCCGGAGGCACGGAAATTGTCGGCTATGCAGATGATATTGTCGTAGTAGCAGTGACCAAGAAACTTGATTTGCTCCAAGGACTATGTAATGACGCCGTGGGAAGAATAAAGGAATGTCTGACGAATATGGGGCTGGAGATGGCTAGCAATAAGGCAGAAGTCGTTTTGGTGAGCTCAAAGCGGAATGTGGATGAGTTAGTCCTAACCATAGGAGATTACCAAATAAATTCGAAGCCTTCTTTGAAATATCTAGGAGTAATCATTGACTTAAAACTAACTGTTCAGGTGTACTTCAGGGCGGTGGGGAGGAAGTTTCTAGAGTTAGTAGAGCCCTAACGCGAATAATGCCCAATATCAGCGGCCTAGGCGAAGCTACCCGGCAGCTATTATCCAACGTAACCAGCTCCATAATATTATATGCAGCACCAGTATGGCACGGATCTAAAATGGTTCACCAAAAAGATATACTAGCAGCCTACCACATTACTGCTATACGAATAGCATGTGCTTATCGGACGGTGTCCGGCGATCCATGTTTTATCCAAGAAAATGGTGTCAAAGATTGATTTAATACCTAGGAATACTGCCGATTTCTTTGACCCACTCACTCTCAAATCGCTATACATATCCTTAGTACTTTTGGAAGCCTTTATTCTTGGCGAAACGATCGCTCTTCCGTCCTCTATTTCTAAAAAGTCTTTAGAAAAAGGTAGCAGAACGCATATGAAATTTTTTCTTGAGCCATTTTTTATATTTAGACTCTTATCTTAATACCTAGGAATACTGCCGACTTCTTTGACCCACTCACTCTCAAATCGCTATACATATCCTTAGTACTTTTGGAAGCCTTTATTCTTGGCGAAACGATCGCTCTTCCGTCCTCTATTTCTAAAAAGTCTTTAGAAAAAGGTAGCAGAACGCATATGAAATTTTTCTTGAGCCATTTTTTTATATTTAGACTCTTAACTTTTACCCCCTCACTAGGGTAGGCACCTTGTCGTTGGTGTGAGGGCTTAGCCGAACTCCATAGCGCCCGACTATGAGGCGGAGCTGTTTAGGACTGACATCTACGCCGTTTCGCCTCATAGGAGGGCGGCGGGATGTCGGTGACCAAGAACTGCCAACCCCCTAATCCAGGGTGTTATGCGGACCGTGCCTATTGGACGATTTGCAGCCAGGGGATAAATTCGGCTGTATTCGAACGGAGCCTTCCCGATACCGGGCCATCTCGGGAAGTATTTATGGCCTTACCGCAGTAAGGGGCGCTGCTGTGGCGGACGGTTCTTTCCCCGTATATAATACTGGACCGCTGAGCCCGCCTTGTCGGGCAGGTGGTCGTACGACCAAGATGAACAACTCATTACCTGAATGTAATAAGGAGGATGTAAAGAGGAGGACTGAGTCGCAATCCAAGGACGACAAATACGAATTAAGCGATGCGTCGGACTCGGGGAGCGAGAGTAGTGCTGATTCAATGAACTCCGTGTTGGAGAAGCACACAAATGAAAACGGAGTAGAAGAGTGGAGAAGGGTACGGAGCAGAGGAAGTAAAAGAGCTCTCTCGCAGTACCGTGCAGCACTAAGAATTGTACAACGCTTGGGAGCAGTGGTCGACCCAACAGAAGTGGAGATCGAGCGCTTGGAATGGGCCCATGAAGCGGTAGAAGTAGGTCGAAGGCAGTTCAAAAGGTTTGCTGCGAGAAACCCTCGGTTCTGCAACCGGTACGAGGAGGAAGAAGCGTCGAATGGCAGAATGAAGAGGCAACGTTCGGCAGAAGGCGACAAGCCTGCTTTCAAGAGGCAGAAAGGACCCAGTCCTTGAGCCGCGAGGCAGGGCAGTCGCATAGACAAGACAAGTAGGCCCAAAGCTGTAAGACAGATGGGTTCCAATAGCGAGGTAGCAACTACCTCGAAAGCTGCCAGTCAGAGGGAAGTTCCAACTACGAAAGTAGGAGATAAGCCAAAGGGAGATAACGCTAAGACTCCGGCTTTCTCGGAGGCGCTAAAGGGAGTTAACGCGAAGACTCCGGTGTTCTCGGAGGTTCTAAAGGGAGATAACACTAAGACTCCTGTTTTTCCCGAGAAGATGAGTGATGTGGCAAAGCAGTCACTGACTGTGGCGCTAGTTGATCGTAGCAGTCCGTTCGGACAAATGACTACTGAAAGGTGGAGATCTGTGGAAAGGGAGCTTATTAGCTTAATGCTTAAGACGATGCGGGAACAACCAAGTAAGCCCCTTCCAACCTTTGATTCGGGGGGATGGTATAATGGTGTGAAGATGATAGCGTGCGACAACATCGCGAGCTTGCGGTGGCTGGAGGAAGTCGTTCCAAACCTCCAAAGGCAAGGCACGAACGCGCGGTTTGAGGTGGTGGATAAAGCGCAAATCCCCACGGTACCAAAAGTTAAGGTATGGATACCATGCGTGATGAAGTCGGAGGATACACTGCGACTTCTGCAGAATCAGAATCCGAACATACCGACACAGGATTGGAAGGTACTTACTGTATCTCGGCCTACCGAGGATGGTCAGTTCTACATCTTCCAAATAAACAAGTGCCTTTGGCACTGGCAAAATTTACATGCGACTCAGGAAAAGAAGTCCCGAGGATAAAAATCCTAATACGCTGGAAGTGGGCGAAGTCGAAAAGGACCTCAGAAGCCTAAGGGAAAAAAGACAGGTGGAGGTCCCCGACGTCACCACGAACGTGCTAGAAGAGGACCAACCGCTAAATGGTGCTGTGACTCGCATAGAGGAACACACGGCACAACATTCACGAGGGGCTGAAGGGGGCCTCGAATACTCTAAACCAAAAGGGCAAGAGGAGGACGACGACGTCAAGACGAAGGTGCTGGAGGGGGACAAACAGCCCAATGGTGCTGCGAGTCCTACAGATAAACCTCCAACACAGTAAAGTGGCGTCGAGCGAACTCCTCCTAACCCTTGAGGAGGGTTCGTTTGACGTGGCGCTGATCCAGGAGCCGTGGCTCTCATCGGGAGGAAAGGTTTCTGGACTTAGCGCGCGCGGGTTTGGCGTTTACTACGCACAAACGGAAGGACGGGTGCGAGCTGTAGTAATGGTAAGGAAACAGCTGCATTCATATATGCTGCCTAATTACACCACCGAGGATCTCGTAGCGGTGGCCGTTGAGCAAAAGAATAAGCAGGCATTTATCCTGGCGTCCTGCTACATGGCCCATGCTGCGGAGGTTCCACCGATGGAGTGCAAAAGGCTAGCACAGGAGGAAGGGCGCAAAGGGCGGTTGGTCATAGGCGCAGATGCAAATGCCCACCACAATGCGTGGGGAGGAGCAGATACGAACGAGAGAGGCGAATCTCTATTTTGTTACATCCTGCAAACCAATTTGCAGATAGCCAACAGGGGAAATGTTCCTACATACATTGGTCCAACATCCAGCAATGTTCTGGATATTACATTGAGCTCCGAGCGTGATATATCAAGGTATGATTGGGTGGTTCTCGATAGACCATCCTTCTCCGACCATGCGTATATAAGCTTCAGCATCCCACTAAAGAGGGTAGAGAAGGGAGGAACCTTTAGAAACCCTAGGGCAACGAATTGGACTAAATTCCAGAAACATGTAGAAACGAAACTGGGACAACCCAAAGAGGTTGCTAATGTAGAGGAACTGGAGGAGTCGAATGAATTCCTAACAAGGACGCTTATGACTGCGTATAACAAAGCTTGCCCTCTAAGAAGATTCAGAGGAAAAGCAAAGCCGCCATGGTGGAGCAATGAGCTGAGTCTTCTAAGAAGACAGGTAAAAGAAATGTTTAAACTCGCAAAGACCGCGGAAAGCGAAGCGTGTCGGGACGAGTACAGGGATCTACTGAGGATCTACAAGCGTGAAATTACCAGGGCGAAGAGAAACTCATGGAAAAGTTTCTGTACGGACATAGAGTGCTCCAGTGAAACAGCACGGTTGAAAAAAGTCCTAGCAAAGGGAAACATAGTCCAAGGACTAATAAAGAAAGAGAACGGGGAATGGTCACGTGATAGTGAGGAATCCCTTGAGGTGCTTCTCGATACACATTTCCCATCGGGAGACGGTTTAGAAGAACCAGCAGACATCACTCACACTTCGATCACGGAGCTAGTGGTGCCGGGCTTGGTGACCGATACCAAGATCGAGTGGGCAGTGAAGACGTTTTCTAAATTTAAATCGCCGGGCCCAGATGGTATATTCCCGGCCATGCTACAATTCTCAAGCAGGGCGGTCGTGGAATGGCTTAAAATAATATTCGATGGGTGCATAAGACTGAATCATGTTCCGCACTCTTGGAGAACTGCTCGTGTAGCTTTTCTACCATAGGCGGGGAAGATCGGTCACGTGTATCCCAAAGACTATAGACCCATTAGCTTAACATCATTTCTGCTCAAAACCTTTGAGAGGCTGATAGATGTGTACATAAAGTCCAACGTGGATGGAAAGCTGCTCTCCACAACACAGCATGCGTACACCAAAGGCAAGTCGGTAGACACCGCATTGCATAGGGTGGTAATAAGCATAGAGAAATCCCTGGAATATAAGGAGTATGCTCTAGGAGTCTTCTTGGACATTGCCGGGGCTTTCAATAATGTTGCAAAATGGGCGATTATGGATGGTCTTAATTACATTAAAGTACATCCTGCCTTAATCAGATGGATCGGCTGCATGTTAAATTGCAGAAAGATTACATCACAATGGGGATTGTACGAGGCCACGAAATCAGTGGACAGGGGCACGCCGCAGGGAGGGGTGCTATCACCTCTGCTGTGGACACTGGTCATCAACCAACTGCTCAGGCAATTCGATGAGGGACCCGTAAAACTTACGGCTTACGCAGATGACGTTGCAATTGTCATAAGTGGAAAATGCCTTCCAACGATTAGTTCTTTGATGGATCGGGCGCTTCGGGATATTCATACCTGGGCATCTAATGTCGGGCTGAAAGTCAATGCGGAGAAGACGGATATGGTCTTGTTTACAAAGAGGTACAAGGTCCCAAATTGGACCAGGCCTAAGTTAGGAGCGGTGACCTTACAGGAGAAACCTTGCACAAAATATCTAGGAATCAGCCTAGACAGTAAGCTGTCATGGAAGCTCAACGTGGAGGAGAGGGTCAAGAAGGCCTCAACGGCACTCTATGCATGTAAAAGAATGCTGGGGTGTACGTGGGGCCTATCGCCCTCTCTTTCTCATTGGGTTTTTACAGCGATTGTAAGCCCTATTCTATACTATGGAGTTCTTGTTTGGTGGAAAGCCACACAAAAAACAACATACCTCAAAAAATTAGAGGGGGTATGCAGACTATCGATGCTTTGCATTACGGGAGCCCTGAAAACAACCCCGACGGCTGCACTGTATGCCATTCTGCATATTCCACCTGTAGACCTGGTAGCAAAGAACAAAGCATTAACGACCGCAACCAGGCTCGGTGCTTCGGGGCAGCTTGAGCGCCGACCATATGGCCATAGTAGTATAGCGTCCTCAGTCACAAGACGAACAGACTACATGATTCCCTACCTGCACTTTGAGGGAGATCTTAAGGCCACAATAGAGGTGGACGGTTGGCGCAAGGGTGCGCAAATGGCGGACGAGGCGATACATGTGTACACCGATGGTTCCAAAGTAGTGGAAGGAGTAGGGTCTGCGGTATACTGCGCTGATCCGGAATTAAGCAGATCCTACAGGCTGCCGGATTACTGTAGCGTTTTCCAAGCGGAAATATTAGCCGTAACCAAAGCAGTAGAAACCCTGGAAGAGAATAGCTTAAGCTGCAACCGTGTTAACTTTTATATTGACAGTCAAGCAGCAATTAAGGCAATAATCTCGCATAGCACAGCATCTAAATGCGTGTTAGAGTGTAAGCAGTCTCTGGAGAGAATCGGGACAGGGAGAAGCATACATCTATATTGGGTCCCAGGGCATATGGGAATAGATGGGAATGAAAAAGCGGACGAATTAGCTAAAAAGGGCGCATCCCTTGAAGCTTGCTCCGTAGACGTCCCAATTAGATTGGGCGAGATTAAGCGAAGGCGAGAGGTGGACATGATCGACCAAGCAGAAAAGGCGTGGGTTCAAGCGCGGGGCTGTAAAGTGTCGAAGATTATGTGTAGGTCTTACAACCTTAGACTAACACAGTTGCTTCTATCATTAAAAAGAGAGGACTGTAGGCTCATGACGGGTATTCTGACTGGACACTGCCTTCTGGCGTCACATGCCTTTAAATTAGGCTTGGTCAGTGATAGCAGGTGTAGGAAGTGCGGGTTGGAGGAGGAAACGATCGAGCACGTTCTGTGCTCGTGCCCTGCACTTGCCAGGCTAAGACTCCAGCTATTAGGAGTGATACAGCTGTCAGATCTAGAAGCAGCAAGTGGCTTAAGTCCTAGGAAGCTTCTAGTATTTGCCAAGAGGACGGAGTTATTTTATAACATAGGTCCTGGTTTTTGATAGGGTTTTTCAGTTTGGTCGTTAAAACAAACTTCTGGTAACACTACGGACTCAATCAGTCTATGTGAGGTCCTCATGGGCCGGCCAGTTCAACCTACCTTAACTTTTACCGCGGACTTATGTTGTTGTTGTAACAGATTCAATTTTTTTTGTGGCGTTTAGCTTAGTGCAAAAGACTTACCCAGCACGAGTCTGCTCCACCGTTTTTGAATCCTGCACACAATTGCGTTTCTGAGATCAAACTGCTAGGCCTTCCATATATTTTATAAGATTTTTCACAAATTTTGTTGTTCCATATTTTGACAACTACTTTTTTCAATATATCCGCTCTATGTCCTTCTGCTTGACTTTCATTTGTCCATCCCCAACCGGACACAATTGCTAATTGATCTTCATATTCTGTATGCGGATTTTCAGCACTTACACAAATGGGTTTTACTCGATCCGTAAATGCCAAAGGTGTGTCTAATTGAAGTAAAGCTGTAGTTGTGGAATGCATTAATTAGGTTAAATACAAATATATAATAAAGACCAATTGTGACATACCAATATCGTTTTTTACGTTACTGCATTCGTAGTTTGGATGCGGTATTATGGTTTTAAAGTTAATGGCAACTGATTGTTCTGCTGAATTTCCGTTAAGATATTGCGAAATACTATGAAGACCAATAACCCCTTGAATTTGTGTTGTATGAAAAAACTTATTCAATCCGTTGCACACGCAATGTCCTGCCGTCAAAAGCCATCGCTCATTTATAATACTAGCTCCACAAAAATGTCCTCCACGTCTCATTAGGCTCACCATGTACGGTAGTTCATTTTTCTTTACATCTGAGCCTCCGACAATTTTCGGTCTTCGTTCGTTACATGGGATTGAGGAAACTTTTAAAATAAAAATACAAGTGTAGGTAATTGAAAAGAAAACACAAGTAGGGAAGTCTAAGTTCAGGCGAAACCGAACATTATAAAGCCAGCTGTGTGCTCTCATAATATTTAAAGCATACATTTAAACAGAAATGTCACGATCGCAAGTTTTTTTTTGGTTTTGGGAATCGATTCTTTTTATTCTAGTTGGTGTTAGTTGGACTTAGTAGCCTCTAGTTTAAGCGCCAGGTTAAAAAAAATCATTTATAAATTATAATACTAGGTTAGGTTAGGTTGAACTGGCCGGTCAATAAAGAACTCACTTAGACTGAATGTGTCCATAGTGTTACCAGATATTGTATGACAACCAAACGGAAGAACCCCAAACAGGTACCAGGTCTAATGTTATAGAATAAATACGCCCTCTTGGCAAATACTTGAAGTTTTCTAGGGCCTAGCTTAATTACTTCCTCGAGATCTGGCAACTCTGCCGCCCTGGAGCCTTGACCTGGCGAGTGCAGGAAACGAACACAGAACGTTCTGAAACGTTTATCCCTGCGCCTCACACTTCCTATACCTGCTGTTACTGACGAGACCTAACTTATAAGCATGTGACGCCAGAAGGCAGAGTCCAGTTATAATGCCCATCGTGAGCCTTAAGTCTTCTCTTTTCAGAGATATGAACCAGTTTGTGAGTCTAATATCATAGGCTTTGGACATGATCTCAAAAATTTTGCAGTCCCGCGTTTTTGTCCACGCCTTTCCTTCTTGATGGATTATATGCTCCTCCTGTCATCTTTTAATTTCTTCCAAAGGTATGGGGTCGTGAATTGTCGTTTCAGCGAGTGGTGCACCCGCCTTTGCCAACTCATCGGCCTTTTCGTTACCTTCTATCCTTTTATGACCGGAAACCACTTATAGATAATGTATGGTTCGGCCTGAGCGAAGTTTTTCCAATGCATCTTTGAATTCCAGAACACTTTTTGATAAAGTACTGTGTTAGACTATTGCATTAATCGCCGCCTGACTATCAGTATATGTATTGACGCGACTGCAGCTTAAGCACGCTTCCTCCAGGATTTCTGTTGCTTTCTTCATGGCTATAACTTCCGGTTGAAAGACGCTGCAGTTATCTGGCAGCCTGTAGGATCTTCTTATTTCTGTACCGACGCAATTAACAGCAGACCACCCCTTCAATTAATTTGGAATTAATCTCTTTCGAAACTCAGGCACGGGACCATATATTCCGTTTGCCCGATATTAGATGACATTATACTGCTTTGGTCATATGTCACTCAAGCTGCGTCGAGGCCTTAAGCCTGGTTGCAGTTGCTAACGTGATATTTTTGGTCTTTAGGTCTGCAGGCGGGATGTGTAGAATGGCGTGCAATGCTACTGTCGTGGTAGTTTTTAGGGCGAATAATCAATCGGCTGTACAAGATGTGCTATATAATATATATTGTGAACAGATGTACATACTTAAGCGACATTTTCGATAAATAAAAAATAAAAAATAGATCGGTTCTTTGTATGGCGATAAAAGTTTCACGTTTCTTGTGGTCTGCATGAGATAGCTATGACCATTAATCACTTATCTGCACAATCTATGACGTCTACGTATGTAATTAACAAAATTTGAAAATGGGAAAGAAATTACGAGAAGGTCCTTATCTGAATAATTTACTATATATACTACCGATCTCTAAGATTTTTCAGACAACAATATGTGGCATATATGTACGAAAGCATTTGATGAAATTTGAAGCCTCTATCTAATAAATTTAGGAAGATATTACAAAAAAAACTTTGAAATGAGAAATCAGTTGTATGGGGGATACATATATGCTGTAGTGGGCCGATCCGGCCAATTCCGACAAATGTTTTTTGTTTTCTCGGACGTTGTGGCAACGGACTGCCCTCAAGTGGCCCGATGAACCCAGGCTAATCCTGTGGATAGCTATCCATTGCCAAGAGTTGACGACGATCTCCCCTCGCTATCTGGTGCGAAATGGTTTTCCACACTGTTCTTAAAAGTGGCTACTGGTGGGTGGAGGTGAAGGAGGAAGACAAAGAGAAAACAGCCTCCAGTGTTGTATATGGCCTTTGGCAATTAACAGTATTGCCTTTTGTACTATGTAATGCACCAGCTATTTTTGAGAGACTCGTGGATCAGGTACTGAAAGGACTACATTGAAAAACATGCTTGGTGTACCTAAACGTCATCAGTGGATTGGGAAAAAACTTTAAGGAACATCTAAATAATTTGGAGAAGGTTTTCCGTAGAATAGCTGGTGCTGGTCTGAAAATAAATCGCTGAAAGTGTTCACTGTTTAAAAAGGAAGTAAGTTACTTAGGCCATGAAGTAACGACGAAAGGCATCTGCACAGCGAAAAAAAGATCGAAGCAGTAAAGGATTGGCCAAAACCAAAGAACCTGCACGGTGCACTGTCCCAATGTTGGCATATCCGATTCCAGGACCAACGTTTATTCTAGGTACAGATGCGAGTGGATATGCTATAGGAGGCGTTTTGACATAGCTGATCGATGGACAGGAGAAGGTATAACAGCGTATCCAATGGAAAACCAAAGAGGAACTATTTCGTTACACGGAGAGAGCTGTTGCCTTGGTAGAGTGCATTAAACATTTTCACAAGTACCTCTCCGGGCAGCAACTCCGGGCAGTAGATCACGTAGAGGAAAGGGAGAATGAAAAAACTCACAAAGATTTTTTACTTAGAATACGAGAAATGGGAGAAGGTAATAAACTCGCAAGGAATTTTTGTTTAGAATTGGGCTGTTTATGTTTACAAAAGAGACTGCCAAATCAATGATAAGCGCCATCATTGTAAACCTTAACATATCGCACACTAACTACAAAAGAGTCACAACTTAAAATTTTTCAAAATCGGTTTTTTTCCAAAAATCCATTCACAGTACACATCTCTAACTGCCCCTTAAATTCCGTTGTCATTATTTTCTTCTTTAACTGGAAAATTACCGTTATGCCAGTTTTGGTGTTATTGCATCGCTTGCGCTCTATCAACTAAAGAGTACTATTTTTAGTTGTGTCAATGTGCTTAAGAACAAGTGAACAGGTTTTTTACGCATAAAGTGTATTATTTTAAATTCTGACTATCTTGTTGCAAAAAACTTCTAATTTTGTTGTGTATTAATTAAATTTGTGTCTTTTTATACGTAAATAGTGAGTAAAGTTTCTTGTATTATTGTGAAATATGCCTTTTTTGATGAAATAATTGTGAATGTACGAGTAGTAAATTTTCTTAGAAATAGTCATAATTCAAAATTGCTATATATTTTGCCCGTAAACAAATAATAACAACAAAATTTCGTCAATTCATTTTATAATGAAGGTATCCTTCTTTTTAAAACTGTATTTCAGCATAACATTACAGACGTATTCACATAACCTTTTTTTCTTCTCTCCTTAACATTTGCATTTTTTCAAAGTTGTGACTCTTTTGTAGTTAGTGTGCGATATATTAAACAATGACCGCCATCATGACGAAAAATTGAAAACTGTGAAGCATCAAATCGCGGTTAGGTAAATCACGAGTGTAGAAATACCTTTTTTTCACAATATTTATAACAAAGCTATTGTGCTTACATACATACATAGGTAATATTTATATCATATTCTGGCGAATGTTAGCAATTTCGATGCGTCACTGTGCTGCTAGTAAATAAACAGCAAAGTAAGCAACCACACACATGTAGAGTTGGGATTGTACCGGGTATTTACCATTTTTATGGGTAAATACCAGGAAAATACCCGGAATATTCCTTTTTTGTATCTTTTTTTTGGGTATTTAAAAATCATTTGAATCGAGGCTGCTTGGAATTACAATTCAGCAATTAAATTTATAAGTCATTTGAAATTAAAAAAATTTCGTTTTGATTTTAAACAAACAACCCAGCAAACACTCGGAGTCAACAATTAATCAGAAAGGAGTCCAAACTTTGGATCGTTTGCACTCGTTATGAAGGAGCCTGAAGGGAATGCTATATGACTTTCAGCACGTTCATATTTTGCCTCTAACATAAGTCTTATACAGGCCTCCTTCCGATATCATATATGAGCCTTATTGGGCTGAAATACTACTAATTTTGAGTTCTCATGACTCTACTTCAGGGCTTTTAGGATCAATTTTTGACACATATCCGAAGCGAAAACATAGGTGATAAAACTCCCATGAGGATAAGATAGAAATGAAATAAGTATTAGTTAGATTAATTATTTATTTAGAATAAACTGTCGCAGAAAAATTTCTGAGTTTTTATTCCGGAGCTGCCTAGTTTACCGATTTTTGTATTTTTCGTTTGTTCATAATTTGATCAAATTGGAGTAATAAAAGACTCTTAGGTGGTAGCATTTTTGAGGCTGATATTTTTCACGTATTTCGGACCCATATTGAACTCCAGAACTGTAAGCGCTTCGAGATTGTTTTTTAGGGTACACATATTTACACAAACAAAGCTACCCCTCAAACATGCTAACGACGCTCATAATTTAAGAATCCGAAACGAGTCCAAAATAAGTGGGCAATGTAGGAATCAGAAAAGCGTCGAAACGCGTGGGAGGGTAAAGAAAATTTAATTTTTGCCTTTTATTTAATGGCATAAAAGCTTCCAACCTAGCATGCAAAACTTATCATTTATCAAATATTTATGTTCCTACAGACACTGGAAAATAAAGAAAAGCAGGAAGAAGCACGTACCAAATTCTCTCTCTTAATAAAAGTTCACACAGCAACAAACCGAAAAACGACATTAGACTGTGCCATAATTGATACAGTGAAGCAAACTCCAAAGTTCCTTAAAGAAAATGACCACAATAAAACTCTAACATCGGATAAAGGAAGTAAAACTGTGGCAATGGAGACCAAGGAACACAAGGAAAAAATGGGAGATATTTTAAAGGACTTAAGCACGTACAGAATCCAAAGGCAAGATCCTACTTGCAGACTACAAACCAAAAACAATAATTTAGTAGATAAACTTTTTAAATTGGATATAATTACGAAAGCTGAAAGAAATAAACTCGTGACAACCACTGCGCTAGCCCCAAGGATCTATGGGCACCCAAAAGTACATACCTGGAATGCCACTCAGACCCATATGTTCCGCCGTTGGGTCCCCATCTCACGGTCTATGCAAGTATATTGTGAATATCCTAAAGAACGTAACAGCCAACTCAGTATATAATGTGAAAAATACTATCGATTTCAAGGAAAAAATTAACAATACACCCATTTGCGCAGACGAAAAACTCATTTCTTTTGACGTGGTGTCACTCTTCCCAAGCGTACCAATACAACTGGCGCTGGACGTTATACGAGAAAAATGGGCAATAATAAAGGAACATACGAAAATACCGAAACAAATATTTATGGAGATAGTGACGTTTTGCATCCAAGATAACAGGTATTTTAAATTCAACGACAAAATATATACACAACTTAAAGGATTACCAATGGGATCACCAACCTCGCCTGTGATCGCAGATATTATAAGGGAACAGCTGTTGGATACTACTATTAAAAAGCTAGGTCAAAAACCCAGACTTTTCACCAAATACGTTGACGACTTATTTACGATAGTAAACAAAAACGAGGTACAAAATACATTGGACGCGCTTAACTCGTTTGATAGACATATAAAATTTACAATGGAGCTTGAAGAGGACGGAAAATTGGCATACCTTGACTCGATCATAATCAGAAGGGAAAACGAACGGATTCTACTATCAAAAATTTACTAAAACGGCCTTTAATTCAACATCAGAAACAAAATTCAGAAGACACACAAAAAACAATGTTTAAGACGGTATCATATGTACCTCAGCTATCGGAACGTTTAGCGAAGTCGGATTGCTATAATACAGAAAAAGTAAAAATAGCACACAAACCGACTAACACATTAAAAACAATATTCAACAGAACAAAAACAAAAATACTAACAACCGAAAAAAGTAATTTAGTATATAAAATACCTTGTAATGGAAACTCGAACGAAGCTTGTGAAAGTAGATACGTAGGCACAACAAAAGCAAAACTAAAAACGAGACTGTCCCAGCACAAAACAGACTATAAACAATGTCATCACGTTAATTTTCAAAAAACTGCACTCATGAAACACTGTGCAGCTAGTGGGCACTCACCAAACTTCGATGCAGCAGAGATTCTCGCACAAGAACAAAACTACAACAAACGATACACATTGGAAATGCTACACATAATTAACACGCCCACAAAAATACGAATGAACTATAAAACGGACTGTAAAGGATGTGCTCATTCGTATCGTCATCTACTAAACAATAATAGAACAGTAGCAAACACCTGATTAGACGGTGCAGACGTAAACACCAAATAATGTATTTTAATGTCAAATGATGTAATTGTGAATTTTTGTTAAAACTTTTGTTTGTAAACATTTTGTTAATTTGTAATTTTTATTAGTGAAATACGAGATATTAATTGTTTGTTTTCTATGTTTTTATGTTGTCTTTAGTGGACCTGAGGAAGGTTACCGCAGTGTAGCCGAAGTATATTGACATTAAAAAAACCGAAAACTGTGTTTTTTAATTGGGTTTTTAGACCTTGAGCCGGCAAAAAATCAATATTATCAGGTCGCTAAAATCATCAATATACTTATGTTCCTCAAAGCGAGTTTGGACCATATATTGATACTTTTTTACAATTTTTCATTTTAATACAAAAAGAATTGCATTTGTACATTATTGTTACCCTTGCTATTCTTTTTTTGTATAAGCATCGACGTTTTTCCTCATGGACGCTTCTCGACATTTTTAATGTGACCGCAAAGCTGCCACGCTCTGTCCTAGTGTGTAGAACTATATATGACCCAATAAGCGCTGACGATGCCTAATAAATAGGCCATATAGGTGTCAGATAATCAGAGTTTATTAGAGTTAAAAATGACGCCGGAGTGTTCCAGTAGAGTATAATATGAGCTGTTTAAAAGCCTTTTAAGGCACATCTCGGACTTTTATTTATTTATTTATTTATTTAAAATACACATATAAGACATAGTCTTTTACAGTGCAATATTTGTTATTATTCTTATTACTAGAACAAAATAAGTTTAAAAACTAGAAACAAAAATAGAAGTAACATTCAAACCATACAGCATATGTTCCATGGTGGTAAGTAAAAAAGAAAAAGAACAAGTAAGGAAGGCTAAGTTCGGGTGTAACCGAACATTACATACTCAGTTGAGAGCTGTGGAGACAAAGTAAGGGAAAATCACCATGTTGTAAAAAGAACCTAGGGTAACCCTGGAATGTGTTTGTATGACATGTGTATCAAATGGATGGTATTAAAGAGTATTTTAAGAGGAAGTGGGCCATAGTTCTATAGATGGACGCCATTTAGGGATATCGCCATAAAGGTGGAGCAGGCCTGACTCTAGAATTAGTTTGTACGATATGGGTATCAAATGAAATGTGTTAATGATAATTTTAAAAGGGAGTGGACCTGAGTTCTATAGGTGGACGCCTTTTCGAGATATCGCCATAGAGGTGGACCAGGGGTGACTCTAGAATTTATTTTGTACGATATGGGTATCAAATGAAAGGTATTAATGAGTATTTTAAAAGGGCGTGGGCCTAAGTTCTATAGATGGACGCCGTTTCGAGATATCGCCATAAAGATGGACCAGGGTGACTCTAGAATTTGTTTGTACGATATGGGTATCAAACGAAAGGTGTTAATAAGTGTTTTAAAGGGGTGTTGGCCTTAGTTCTATAGGTGGACGCCTTTTCGGAATATCGTTATAAAAGTGGACCAGGGGTGACTCTAGAATGCGTTTGTACAATATGGGTATCAAATGAAAGGTGTTAATGAGTATTTTAAAAGGGTGTTGGCCTAGGTTCTATAGGTGGACGCCTTTTCGAGATATCGCCATAAAGGTGGACCAGGGGTGACTCTAGAATTTGTTTGTACGATATGGGTATCAAATGAAAGGTGTTAATGAGTATTTTAAAAGGGCGTAGGCCTTAGTTATATAGGTGGACGCCTTTTCGAAATATCGCCATAAAGGTGGACCAGGGGTGACTCTAGAATTTGTTTGTACGATATGGGTATCAAATGAAAGGTGTTAATGAGTATTTTAAAAGTACGTGGGCCTTAGTTCTATAGGTGGACGCCTTTTCGAAATATCGCCACAAAGGTGGACCAGGGCGACTCTAGAATTTGTTTGTACGATATGGGTATCAAATGAAAGGTGTTAATGAGTATTTTAGAAAGGAGTGGGCCTTAGTTCTATGTGTGGACGCCTTTTCGAGATATCGCCATAAACGTGGACCAGGGGTGACTCTAGAATTTGTTTGTACTATATGGGTATCAAATGAAAGGTGTTAATGAGTATTTTAAAAGAGAGTGGGCCTTAGTTCTATAGGTGGACGCCTTTTCGGAATATCGTTATAAAAGTGGACCAGGGTTGACTCTAGAATGCGTTTGTACAATATGGGTATCAAACGAAAGATTTAAAGAAGTGTTTTAAAAGGGAGTGGGCCTTAGTTCTTTAGGTGGACGCCTTTTCGGAATATCGTTATAAAAGTGGACCAGGGGTGACTCTAGAATGCGTTTGTACAATATGGGTATCAAATGAAAGGTGTTAATGGGTATTTTAAAAGCACGTGGGCCTTAGTTCTATAGGTGGACGCCTTTTCGAGATATCGCCATAAACGTGGACCAGGGGTGACTCTAGAATTTGTTTGTACTATATGGGTATCAAATGAAAGGTGTTAATGAATATTTTAAAAGGGCGTGGGCCTTAGTTCTATAGGTGGACGCCTTTTCGAAATATCGCCATAAAGGTGGACCAGGGGTGACTCTAGAATTTGTTTGTACGATATGGGTATCAAATGAAAGGTGTTAATGAGTATTTTAAAAGGGCGTGTGCCTTAGTTCTATAGGTGGACGCCTTTTCGAAATAACGCCATAAAGGTGGGCCAGGGGTGACTCTAGAATTTTTTTGTACGATATGGGTATCACATGAAAGGTGTTAATGAGTATTTTAAAAAGGAGTGGGCCTTAGTTCTACATGTGGATGCCTTTTCGAGATATCGCCATAAACGTGGACCAGGGGTGACTCTAGAATGTGTTTGTACGATATGGGTATCAAATTAAAGGTATTCATGAGGGTTTTAAAAGGGAGTGGCCCTTAGTTGTATATGTGAAGGCGTTTTCGCGATATCGACCAAAATGGGGACCAGGGTTATTCCGAACATCATCTGTCGGGTACCGCTAATTTATTTATATATGTAATACCACGTACAGTATTCCTTCCAAGATTCCAAGGGCTTTTGATTCCGCCCTGCAAAACTTTTTCATTTTCTTCTACTTAATATGGTAGGTGTCACACCCATTTTACCAAGTTTATTTCTAAAGTTATATTTTGCGTCAATAGACCAACACAATTACCATGTTTCACCCCTTTTTTCGTATTTGGTATATAATTATGGCATTTTTTCATTTTTCGTAATTTTCGATATCGAAAAAGTGGGCGTGGTCATAGTTGGATTTCGGCCATTTTTTACACCAATACAAAGTGAGTTCAGATAAGTACGTGAACTGAGTTTAGTAAAGATATATCGATTTTTGCTCAAGTTATCGTGTTAACGGCCGAGCGGAAGGACAGACGGCCGACTGTGTATAAAAAATGGACGTGGCTTCAACCGATTTCGCCCTTTTTCACAAAAAATAGTTATCGTCCTAGAATCTAAGACTCTACCAAATTTCACAAGGATTGGTTAATTTTTGTTCGACTTATGGCATTAAAAGTATCCTAGACAAATTAAATGAAAAAGGGCGGAGCCACGCCCATTTTGAAATTTTCTTTTATTTTTGCAGTTTGTTGCACCATATCATTACTGGAGTTGAATGTTGACATAATTTACTTATATACTGTAAAGATATTAACTTTTCTTTTAAAATTTGAATTAAAAAAAAATTTTTTTTAAAAAGTGGGCGTGGTCGTTCTCCGATTTTGCTAATTTTTATTAAGCAGACATATAGTAATAAGAGTAACGTTCCTGCCAAATTTCATCATGATATCTTCAACTACTGCCAAATTACAGCTTGCAAAACTTCTAAATTACCTTCTTTTAAAAGTGGGCGGTGCCACGCCCACTGTCCAAAATTTTACTAGTTTTCTATTCTGCGTCATAAGTTCAACTCACCTACCAAGTTTCATCGCTTAATCCATATTTCGTAATGAATTATCGCACTTTTTCGATTTTTCGAAATTTTCGATATCGAAAAAGTGGGCGTGGTTATTGTACGATATCGTTCATTTTAAATAGATATCTGAGATGAGTGCCCAGGAACCTACATACCAAATTTCATCAAGATACCTCAAAATTTACTCAAGTTATCGTGTTAACGGACAGACGGACGGATGGACGGACATGGCTCAATCGAATTTTTTTTCGATACTGATGATTTTGATATATGGAAGTCTATATCTATCTCGATTCCTTTATACCTGTACAACCAACCGTTATCCAATCAAAGTTAATATACTCTGTGAGCTCTGCTCAACTGAGTATAAAAAGTAAAACACATAAGAATGTTCAAGAACAAAGGGTGCGATGTACAGCTAATTTGAACGCTTAGAATTTGATTCTAACTTTACTTTATTAGGCAAAGCATTCCACAACTGCACAGCCCTAACGAAAAACATTCTCGATGTTACTGAATACTTAAAATGCGGTACAATTAGATTGCAAGTACGGGATGATTGTGCGAAAGTAAGTTTAACAAAAAGGCATTCCGGCGTACGAGAAAAGATAATCTTATGTATAAATATTAGTAAACGACGGTCAAAGAACGCTGATAAACTGCATTCAAGAATAGTTTTTGAGAAGTTCGAAATATGATCATATTTCCATTTAAGATAGATATATCTGGCACAATTATTAATCAGTAGTTGATTTTTTGTTCATTGAAGCTTTATCCAGGCAACCATATATCAATTCATGGTAAGATATTATTGGTATTAATAGACTTTTGACAAGTTTAAGTTTTATATCTTCTCGAATAAAATAAGCCGTTTTCCATAAATGCCTTAACATATAATAAAACCTACTAATTGAGGAATTCACATGATCAACACAAGTAAGATGCTTATTTAAGATAAATCTAAGAATTTGCACATTCTTCTCATATTTCACAACACTTCCATTTATAACTATCGGAGAAATGCCATTCAGATTGTAGGAAAAATGTGAAATAGCGATCGCCTGTGTTTTGGATGCATTAAGGTGTAGCTTGTTCTTTTTAGACCATTTGAAATATAGCTTCAAAATCTTCATTTAATTGGCAAATTAAATCCTCCATTAAGCCAAGAGGTGCAGAAAGGTTTATCTGAACATCATCCGCGTAGAGATGAATGGATACTTAACAACAGCATTTTTCTATGTCATTAATGTACAAACTAAATAAAATTGGATCAAGAATAGAACCCTGTGGTACCCCAGATTTTACTGGTAATAACCCGGATCCACTATCCCCACATATTACCCGTTGGTACCTGTTTGTCAAATAGCTCTCAAGTAGCTTCACAGCATCGCTAATGAATCCAAAATATTTTTTTAGCTTATGCAGGAGAATTCTGTGGCAGACCGTGTCGAATGCCTTAGAGAAGTCCAACAACGTAAGAATTGTGAGTTCGCCATTGTCAAAGTTTGGTCGTATGTCTTCTAAAACCTTGAGCATAGCGGTTGAGCAACTATGTCCAATGCGATAACCTGATTGATTTTCCGAAAGCAGATTTTCTTCAGTCAGATATTTCCTAATCTGGTTCGATAATAGCTTTTCCAAAACTTTTGATAAACAGGGAAGAATACTTATTGACCGAAAATCACATGGTTGGGAAGCATTACCCTTTTTTGGAATAGGTATAATATTAGCCACCTTCCAAGCATCAGGAAAATTTAGAGATGTTAAAGCAAATATTAAAATATGCGTCAATGGCGCAATCACATATGGTAATATAAGTTTAATAAATCTTATACTTATTTTATCTTCCCCTGTTGCATTTGATTTTATTGAAAATATGGATTGTATTGTTTCAGATTCAGTAATATTAGAAAAGTTAAATTTACTGCACCAATCAAACAAAGAATCGTCGCTGGAAATATTTGACTCACTCTCATTCGGTAACTTGGTAGCAAAGAAATCGTTCATTACATCAGCCTCAATCGAGCATTCCGATTTTAAATCATTCTTAACCAAGTTGTTTTAGATTATTCCAGAGAATCTTTGGTACATCAAGTTTGCTTTGGAAATAACCCCTTTTGACATCCCTAGTAATTTTCGCAGCTCTGTTTCGCAATATCTTATAAGCCTGCCAGTTTTCTTCGCAAGAGGATTTCCTCCAAAGTGAATAGCTTTTATTTCTTGCTTTTATTGCCTGAAGTACATCTCGATTGAACCATGGTTGCTTATTTTTGTTCACTCTAATTTTCTTAAGTGGGACATATTTATTAAATAGGTAGTTAACCAAATTGGAAAAATTTTCAACTTTTTTATTTATGTCTGCTTCAAACCAACTGTCATTCCAAGAAAGTGAAGATGCATCAGCAGCTAAAGCTCTGACATTGATTCTATTGAAATCACAAACGTACAGGTTGCCAATGGAGATAGTATTCGTAGATTGCAAAACTACATTATAACTAAAAAAAATTATGTCATGGTCGCTAACACCTCCCAGAGAAAGCTGATCAAAATGTAAGACATTGCCCATGTCAGCCACACAAAATACATCTAGTAAACTAGGTTTGCAATGGGGTCCGAAACGAGTAGCAAGTTTATTTACAACTTCCAATCCTACGCCTGATATGCTATCAACAAAATGTTTGGACCGATCGTTTTCCACAAGCAGATCAATATTTAAGTCTCCACACAAGAGTTCATAATTGCACTATATTTAATAAATTGCACTATATTTATCGAAACTCTTAAAAAAGTTACCCAAATCATATAAATTTTTCGGATTATATACACATACCACAAGGCAATGCTCAGAATTATTGAAGAACTCAAACATCAAAAACTCCACAGGATCAAGTTGATCTGACCTGTCAATTACTCCTCCCTGCAATGCCTTTTTATAATAGATCGCGATACCACCACCGCGTTTGTCTTGCTGTTTGTCATTCCTAACAATACAGTGTCGCAGGATGGCATTTAATTTATACGTTCACAGAGTATTTTACCGTCGCTCTATTACTATGAGCGTTATTACTTACGTGAGGATGTCCAAGTAACTTTAAATACACCGGATTTATATATATATAGAGATTATTATAATTAGAAAAGTAATATTGAAAATATAAGATTAAGTTAGTACAGAGTTTATTTGTAAAGTTCAAGTAATGTTCTTTCTCGCGCCGCTCGTGTTCAACTATTGTCGTTGTTCGTATAACTTCGTTCGAATACCCACGCCAACAGGTTAGAGTGTTGTAGATATATGGAAAACGCAGGGACGTAATTATGTGGCGTGACAACTCGGCCTTTCCTGACCTAAATCGCCTCGATTTCGTCGTCGGTTTCAAGATCAGGACTATTTCTGCACCATGGCTTCATTTTGTCGGAAGAATATACTGAACAAAATTTCTTACTAGTTATTTGAGCGCCTGGAATGTCTTCCAGTAAATAGCGATCGTTACTTAACACTTTGCGTACGATATATGGCCCACGAAATTTAGGCTCAAGTTTACGTGATTCACCCGTAGAAACTGGTTCATTTTCAATAACTACGAGATCGTCTTCGGCGTATATTTTTGGTTTCTGATGACGTTGGTCAAATCTTTGTTTCCACTTTTCACGTTCATTAGAGATATTTTCGATGGCTTGATTTCTTTTCTCAGCAGAAGATAATGAGGATGTTTCGCCCCCTAAATCGTCATGAACAGCAGCAATCAATTGGTTAGTGACTACGTCACGGAGTTTAAAATCGAAAACAAGTTCATTTGGACTAAAACCTGTCGTTGCGTTTCGACGGGAGTTGATCGACCACTGGAGATCTCTTAGCTTAAGATCCCAATCCTTTGGCTGTTCGGTAGAAGTTCGCAAATAATTTAGGATGCTTTGGTTTGCGCGTTCCACTTGGCCATTTGCTCGTGGAGTTCGGACCGCTGTTTTCGTATGATGAATATTGTTATTAATGCAAAATTCTTCGAATAATTTTGAGGTAAACGACGTTCCTCTATCAGTAACTATTTGAGAAGGTAGACCAAAATACGTAGTTATTTCGTTTAGGGTTTTGATAACGTGTATGGTTTTCGTGTCGCGAACTGCCTTAACGATAAGGAATTTGCTAAAGGCATCTGAGATTGCTAATACGTAACAATTTCCGCGTTTGCTGCGCACAAAAGGTCCCATGTGATCCAAATGGATACGATAAAACGGTAGTGGTTTAATTGATTCGGTGTGAAGTTCACCTTCACTTTTCCCAGATCGGTGTTTTTGATAACAGCATTGAATACAAGCTGCAATAAAGCTCTTAACATACCTTCTCATTTGCGGAAACCAAAACGATTCTTTAATTCGGTCAAGAGTTTTTTCTAACGCAGTATGTCCTGCTTGATCATGGCAGAATTGGACAATCCGCCATCGAACACCTTTTGGTATAACAAATTTTAAACCATCGGGTTGTTTTTTGTATAAACGGTGGTTACGTAACTGGTATTCTGTTTTAATAGTATTTGTATCTGGTGATGTAATCGTACCTTTCAAAATATTTATGTATTGTCGCAGTTTTTCATCTTGTAGCTGCATTGTAAGCAGCCAATCGTCGATATTGGTCGTTACGTTGAAAACTATACCGGCAGGTTCAACCTCTCTCGCGGGTTGGTCCGGCATTCGGCTTAGGGCATCGACATGTTGTAATCGACTGCCTTGACGGTGTATGGTTGAAAAGTCGTATTCGAGGAGTTTGAGCCACCAACGGGCAATTTTGGGTTTCATTTCTTTATTATCTTTAACATGTGCTATCGCAGAGCAATCTGTTACTAACCTGAATGGTTTTCCCAGGATGTAGATACGGAAACGTTCTAAAGATTCTACTACGGCGAGAACCTCAAGTTCGTAGCTGTGATATCGGCTTTCGGTGTCAGTGCAATGGCGACTGTAATAGCAAACCGGATGCCATTCACCTCCATTTACTGATTGCAAAAGTACGCCTGCCAACCCAACGCTACTTGCGTCGGTATGGACCTCATGTTGAGCGTTAAAATCATATAGAACTAGGACTGGTTCTTGCGTAAGGACGTTGACAAGAGTTTTAAAAGCGCTCTCTTGCCGTGGTCCCCATGTAAAACAGTCTTGATTCGCTTTTGTTAGTAAAACGGTTAAAGGTTTCGAAATAATAGAGTAGTCACGTACAAATTTTCTAAAGAAGCCTGTGAGGCCTAAAAATCTTCTTACCTCAGATACGTTTTTGGGTGGTTCAAAGTTTTTAATAGCCGTTACCTTATTCGTTCCAGGTGTAATGCCATTTTCGGTTACTATATGCCCGAGATATTCGATTTTCGTTGCAAGAAACTTACACTTGTCCGCGCGAAGTGTAAGTCCTGCTTCTTTAATAAGATTTAAGAAACGTTCTAACCGCAAAAGTCCTTCACATATAGTTTTGCTTGGAATTACAATATCATCCAAGTAGATTAGCACTTCACCTGCATTCATTTTGGATGCGAGTTTATTCATAATACACTGAAAAGTTGCTGGTGCGTTAACGAGCCCGAAAGGCATACGATTAAATTCGAAATGTCCATCAGATGTCACGAACGCGGTATATTTCTTCGACGTTTCTTCGATTTCGATCTGATGATAACCCATACGGAGATCGAGCGTTGTGAAAAACCGATTTCCCGCGAGTTTGGCAAACTGCTCTTCCATGTTCGGCATTGGAAAAGGTTGCTTTAACGTGATTTTATTTAGACAGCGATAGTCAATACACAACCGATGTTCGTTGTTCTTTTTTTCGACTAGTACTACCGGCGACGCGTATTGTGATTCACTTGGTCGAATTATATTGTTCTCTAAAAGTTCCGTAATTATATGTGTTATGATCGGTCGTTTCGAAAAAGGCACGCGATACGGTTTCAGCTGAATTGGCTGATCACTATTCAATTGAATTTTCATTTTCGATAGCCCGCACTTTCCAAGATTTTTAATGTTATTGGCAAAAAGTCCACGAAATTCACACATTAACGATTCGAATCGATTTCTTTGGTTTCCGGTTAAATCTTGTGGTTCACTTATATTTCGAATTTGTTCGACACGGCAATCTACATTTTCTATTATAAATCGTTTGTTAGAACTACAAATAACATCCTTTCCAAGGAGTACGTTTTCAGATATTAGCTCGTCGTTAACAACAACCATATCGGTTTCAAATTTTTCATTATCAATCAAAAGTATTGCGTTAATTTTACGGGTCGAAACGTATTCCGCACCACCAAAACCTCTTAGCACTGTTATTTCTGGTTTATACGTTGCTATTTGTTCGGAAAATGTTTTGCGCACAAGAGTACGGGTACTACCCGGGTCAACGAACGCATTTGTAGCATTTCCGTTTACATAGATTTTCTTAATAATACCGTCATCGCGATTTGCGTAATTTTTGACCTCATTTAATTGGCGAATTTTATTAACACTCATTTTTTTTAGAGTAGGGCATTCGTCACTTTTATGTGTGGTACGCTGGCAATTCGTGCACCTCGACTTCCTCTGTGGCTCGGGACATTTAATAGCGAAATGCCCTAGTTTACCACAGTTAAAACACTTTGAGTTGCTAATTGTACGTGGTTGGTTGGACTTTGGAGGAGCTTGTGATGTTTTGACATTTGTTATTACCGGCTTTGTCACGTTTGGTACGAATTTTGATTTTTGAGCACTATGGCTGATATCATTATATACGTTATAATTCATTATATCTCTTAACAATTCTTGACAATTTTTGTATTCGTTTGAGATTTTCCGTTTAAGGTCATTATCATTTATTCCGTTTATTATATGTCGGGCGATACTGGTTTCCGATAAACCGCCTTTGTTACCGAGCGCCAGCATTTTATAAAAATATTCGACCGGTGATTCGTTTTGTTCGCGTTTCGAACGAGAGAGTTTAATATGAATATCCGCTTCATTAGTTAAACACGGAAAGTCATGCAAAAATGTGTTTACAAATTGTGCCCAATTAACGAAAGCACATTGTTGTGAATCAATCCACAATTTTGCTGATCCACGCATCTTTTGTTGTACTGCGAAAATTATTGTACTTTCATGCCATTCGTAGGCATTTTTCAACATTTCAACACGCTTTATAAATTGAACCGAATTTAATGACGTTTCGCTCGTTGGGTTATACTCCGGCAATAATTCTACTATGTCTTTAATATTATAATACGGCGAATTCGAATAACCATTGCTTAATGGGAATGGTGCGTTTGTTTGATTTACAACATTTCTAATTGGAATTTGATGCAGTGGCGCAGTAGCGAACCGCTCTGCGCTCTGCCACTGTGGCATCAAATTCGCTCGTGTAGGCGATGTTGTTGCAAAATGTTGAACGTTCGAGGTAGACGTTGTTGTTGCAGCGAACTGTTGAAGGTTAGCAGCAGACGTATATATTGTTGGCATCGGCGACGACGACAACGTTGGTTGAAAATTGTGTGCACTCGTACTATATCTTGTATCACTATTTTGGTTTGGATTTGTGTGCGCACTTATTAACTGTTGTATTGTTTTTTCGAGGGCAGATAAACGTTGCACCATCGTAGTTTGCTCATCTCCTCCACTATCACTCGCGGTATCGACATTATTTTGCAACCGTTGAAGAAGTTGGATTTTCGTGCCAGACGTAGGCAACCCAGCATTCTTACATCGCTTTTTTAACTCTTTTAACGTGAGATTCGTTTGCGACATTTTATTAGTTTTGTTTTGATCGTTTTTCTTGTTCTAATTGGAACACGCCGATACTTGGATATTAACGTGCGAAAGAGGTGGCTTTTGTGTTATCGTAGAATAGTGATTTCGTTTGTTTTCGTTTTTTCTTTGATCGATTTTTCGTTTTGGATTTACCGACAATTCAACACGAGCACGATTATAAGTTTTACGCGAGAAAGAGATACATAAAACTTCTCTTCGATCGAATTTGTACGGCAATGATTTGTTTCGTTTGTTGCAATTGAAATTCAAAAACGTATACATATATTGCGTGTCCGTGTGACGTCACAAATAAGATGTAAAACTACAAAGCTGCCATTTCAAATTTCAGCCGTTTAGCTTAGCGACAAATCGTATGTCGCTGGAGCCCTAATTTTCACAGAAGTCTCACCGAATGTGAGGTTATATTGAATCTCAATCGTATTCGTAGAATATTAGATTTTACATTTAATACAGCAACGTTTTTCTTTGCTGTTTTTCGTCAATGCACGCACTTTTTAATATACAAATTTTAGCTTTTAGTTTTTCCGATTTATTTCACGCAACATTTATGTAGGCGTTTAATTACTCTCACTTCTGAACTGTCGCAGGATGGCATTTAATTTATACGTTCACAGAGTATTTTACCGTCGCTCTATTACTATGAGCGTTATTACTTACGTGAGGATGTCCAAGTAACTTTAAATACACCGGATTTATATATATATAGAGATTATTATAATTAGAAAAGTAATATTGAAAATATAAGATTAAGTTAGTACAGAGTTTATTTGTAAAGTTCAAGTAATGTTCTTTCTCGCGCCGCTCGTGTTCAACTATTGTCGTTGTTCGTATAACTTCGTTCGAATACCCACGCCAACAGGTTAGAGTGTTGTAGATATATGGAAAACGCAGGGACGTAATTATGTGGCGTGACAACAGTAATAAAGAAATTGGTAATTATAATCAGCCATATCATTCTGAAACCAAGTTTCAGTAATACACAAGACGTCAATACACGCCGGGCTAAAAACGTGATTTAAGTAATCAAGTTTTGTTTGATTCAAAATTCTCGAGTTAAAATGACAAACCTGAAATCCAGGATGACAATCACTCAAAATCTTCAGTACTATCTTATTTGCCGTTTTTCAGTGAGCTTTACAGCTCCGGCTCACGCTCAATTCTCACGGGAATGCTCTGGATCAATGCGAGACTTGAGAAGCAGATGTCGTGAAATTTTCGCACACGTGAAATGTGATAGGCAGATGTCGCGCTGTTTTTCATTTAACTCATACGGCGAAAGGCTAAGCAGCGACATCTATTTTTGAAAAAGTAGGTATATTAAAGGCCGCGTTGCCAACCTAAAAAGAAGTAATTAACAAATTATCTGGCTCACAAATTGAACCAGACTTCTATCTGGATTTATCTGGCTCAAATCGTTGTTGTTGCATTTATATGCAAATTTATTTATCTGTCTCAGGATTTTGCCACCGGATGATAGCTATTGTTACATTCGTTAGAGCCAACAGCTGAGCTATTTACCTTCATAAATAAATCCACAAGTGTGCGTTTCAAATTGCCAACATACTAGAGTGCATAACAGAGAAGGGTTACAGGAGAGTACATATGAAAAGTGGTTAAAGAATAAAATAAAAACTTATACATATTAATAAATATTCCTAATGCAAAAAAACAAAGAAATATAACTAAAAGCATGGTCATATTAATCAGCTGCTCTTCTTCCATCTCCGGTGCTCAAAAGAGAATCCACTTCCTCTTTGCTGGCTATCAATTTAGGCTCTTCATTGGGCTTTAAGCCGGAGTCATTGGTGCCGTATGTGGTATCGCTGTATCCGTATCCCTAACGTAATCAGCTGTTTATCGTTACGACGGTAAACCAAAACCCAATTGGTTGGCTACGATACGGTTACGACCTTAGCGGCACCAATAATCGATTGCATTGATTCTCATAAGGTTGGTCGAATCAGCTGTTATCAGGTTACCGATACGGTTACCGATAAAGCACCAATGTCTCCAGCTTAAAGCCGTATCCCTAACGTAATCAGCTGTTTATCGTTACGACGGTAAACCAAAACCCAATTGGTTGGCTACGATATGGTTACGACCTTAGCGGCACCAATAATCGATTGCATTGATTCTCATAAGGTTGGTCGAATCAGCTGTTAAAAGGTTACCGATACGGTTACCGATAAAGCACCAATGTCTCCAGCTTTTTTTCCATTGTTGTGATGATTTGCCTGAGGTTTGCTGTCTCAGCAGCCAACTCACCTATTTTCTGCATCACCCTGCCTTCGGAATCGGCTTTTGTCTTTTTCATTACTGCTATCAACTCATCAACAATTGCCATTCTCTGCAATTTGTCTTCTACGCCTACAAGTGGGGTGTTTGGTGTTTTTGGCGGGGTAGAAAGTTTGCGCGGAGGATTTCTTCGGCATTTTTCGATAGACATTGTGTAAAAATTTCGCACGTATCAGATGAAACCGCTCAAAACAAAACACGCGATCAGTGTTGCCAGGTTAGCCTTTTCGAGGCTAGATTTAGCCTTTTGTTTTTGTCTTTAGCCTCGAAATTTTGGGTTTAGCTTCGTGACTTTTTTCTAGCCTTTTTTACTCCGAATGTATTTTTAATAATTTCTAAAATAAAATAATTTCAATAGTTCCTGTGAACACCTAATACCTAATAATATGTGTTCTCTACAAAAGATTAATTATTTTTCTGCTGAAAATTCGTTGAAAGTTTCAAAGCCAGATGTATTTTCATACTTTGAAAAAGAGAAGTGTAGTTATTGTTCAAGTCAAATAGCATTAATAGAGCTGCAGTGGAGAAAACTTATAACTATACTATGGAAAAATGTACACTCCACCATGGAATTTTGGTCGGAAGTCCGAGAACATAAAAATGCATTAAACGAACCTCCTTTTTCAGAAGTTGTCGAATTCATATTTAGTGTTTTCGTATTACCACTCAGTAACGCGGAGGTTGAAAGAATTTTTAGTGGCATGAAAATTCTGAAAACTAAATTAAGGAACAAACTAAAAATTAAAATGTTTAATGCGCTGCTTAATATTAGATGCTCATTAAAACGCTTATCTAAATGTTCTAATGATTTTGAAATTACCGTTGATCTCATATCTATGGTAAATAACCAAACTTTATACGCAGACCTAAGCTCTTCTGATTCTTCATACGGGGAATATTTTATATAAATAATTAGTTTGTAATATTTTTTTTTGTATATACACATAAGCAATCATTCAAAGTAATTCCATGTGCTAGTCAAGGAAAATGTGCCTGATATGTTTTGAAACAAGAAGTTATGTCTATAAGTTTTTATTTTCAAATGTGTAAACTAAAATATAAAAAAAAATTTAATGAATTAACCAAAAAAATGTCTGGCCCTTTTTTAGCTGCTTTTTTTTCTAAATTTAGCTTTTTCTAACCTTTTTTTTTTTGCCAATCTAGCTTCTTTTTTTCATCACCTGGCAACACTGCACGGATTTAAACAAACATACAAATATGCAATTGCAGCACCAATTTGAGGAAATTCAGATGTTGGTTTTAGGCAAAATTAGATAAAACTTAAGAGCACCGCACAAACACGTCTTACTCACTCAAACTCATCACAATTATTTAGGCTCAAATGATATAAGTTAAGAGGCTCATATAGGACGACCATTGCAAGAAGGGAAATACATTGGTTTCGGCCTCACAAATAAACTCATACCGACTGTAAACGCTCAAATTTAAATATTTATTCCGACTATTTTTATACTCAGTTGAGCAGAGCTCACAGAGTATATTAACTTTGATTGCATAACGGTTGGTTGTACAGGTATAAAGGAATCGAGATAGATATAGACTTCCATATATCAAAATCATCAGTATCGAAAAAAAATTCGATTGAGCCATGTCCGTCCGTCCGTCCGTCCGTCTGTCCGTTAACACGATAACTTGAGTAAATTTTGAGGTATCTTGATGAAATTTGGTACGTAGGTTCCTGGGCACTCATCTCAGATCGCTATTTAAAATGAACGATATCGGAAAATAACCACGCCCACTTTTTCGATATCGAAAAATCGAAAAAGTGCGATAATTCATTACCAAATACGCATTAAGCGATGAAACTTGGTAGGTGAGTTGAGCTTATGACGCAGAATAGAAAACTAGTAAAATTTTGGACAATGGGCGTGGCACCGCCCACTTTTAAATGAAGGTAATTTAGAAGTTTTGCACGCTGTAATTTGGCAGTCGTTGAAGATATCATGATGAAATTTGGCAGGAACGTTACTCTTATTACTTTATGTCTGCTTAATAAAAATTAGCAAAATCAGAGAACGACCACGCCCACTTTTTAAAAATTTTTTTTTTTAAATTCAAATTTTAAAAGAAAAGTTAATATCTTTACAGCATATAAGTAAATTATACCAACATTTAACTCCAGTAATGATACAGTGCAACAAAATACAAAAATAAAAGAAAATTTCAAAATGGGCGTGGCTCCGCCCTTTTTCATTTAATTTGTCTAGGATGCTTTTAATGCCATAAGTCGAACAAAAACTAACCAATCCTTGTGAAATTTGGTAGAGGCTTAGCTCCTAGGATGATAACTGTTTTCTGTGAAAAAGGGCGAAATCGGTTGAAGCCACGCCCAGTTTTTATACACAGTCGACCGTCTGTCCTTCCGCTCGGCCGTTAACACGATAACTTGAGCAAAAATCGATATATCTTTACTAAACTCAGTTCACGTACTTACCTGAACTCACTTTGTATTGGTATAAAAAATGGCCGAAATCCGACTCTGACCACGCCCACTTTTTCGATATCGAAAATTACGAAAAATGAAAAAAATGCCATAATTATATACCAAATACGAAAAAATGGATGAAACATGGTAATTGTGTTGGTCTATTGACGCAAAATATAACTTTAGAAAAAAACTTGGTAAAATGGGTGTGACACCTACCATATTAAGTAGAAGAAAATGAAAAAGTTTTGCAGGGCGAAATCAAAAGCCCTTGGAATCTTGGAAGGAATACTGTACGTGGTATTACATATATAAATAAACTAGCGGTACCCGACAGATGATGTTCTGGATCACCCTGGTCCACATTTTGGTAGATATCTCGAAAACGCCTTCACATATACAACTAAGGACCACTCCCGTCTAAAACCCTCATTAATACCTTTAATTTGATACCCATATCGTACAAACAAATTCTAGAGTCACCCCTGGTCCACGTTTATGGCGATATATCGAAAAGGCGTTCACATATAGAACTAAGGCCCATTCCTTTATAAAATACTCATTAACACCTTTCATTTGATACCCATATCGTACAAACAAATTCTAGAGTCACCCTGGTCCACCTTTATGTCGATATCTCGAAAAGGCGTCCACCTATAGAACTAAGGCCCACGCCTTTTTAAAATACTCATTAACACCTTTCATTTGATACCCATATCGTACAAAAAAATTCTAGAGTCACGCCTGGCCCACCTTTATGGCGATATCTCGAAAAGGCATCCACCTATAGAACTAAGGCCCACTCCCTTTTAAAATACTCATTAACACCTTCCATTTGATACCCGTATCGTATAAACAAATTCTAGAGTCACCCCTGGTCCACCTTTATGTCGATATCTCGAAAAGGCATCCACCTATAGAACTAAGGCCCACGCCCTTTTAAAATACTCATTAACACCTTTCATTTGATACCCATATCGTACAAACAAATTCTAGAGTCACCCCTGGTCCACCTTTATGGCGATATCTCGAAAAGGCGTCCACCTATAGAACTAAGGCCCACACCCTTTTAAAATACTCATTAACACCTTTCATTTGATACCCATATCGTACACAAAAGTTCTAGAGTCACCCCTGGCCCACCTTTATGGCGATATCTCGAAAAGGCATCCACCTATAGAACTAAGGCCCACTCCCTTTTAAAATACTAATTAACACTTTTCATTTGATACCCATATCGTACAAACAAATTCTAGAGTCACCCCTGGTCTACCTTTATGGAGATATCTCGAAAAGGCGTCCACCTATAGAAATAAGACCCAAGCCCTTTTAAAATACTCATTAACACCTTTCATTTGATACCCATATCGTACAAACAAATTCTAGAGTCACCCCTGGTCCACCTTTATGGCGATATCTCGAAAAGGCGTCCACCTATAGAACTAAGGCCCACACCCCTTTAAAATACTCATTAGCACCATTCATTTGATACCCATATTGTACAAACGCATTCTAGAGTCACCCCTGGTCCACGTTTATGGCGATATCCCGAAAAGGCGTCCACCCATAGAACAAAGGCCCACTCCCTTTTAAAAAACTTATTACACTTTTCGTTTGACACCCATATTGTACAAACGCATTCTAGAGTTAACCCAGGTCCACTTTTATAACGATATTCCGAAGAGGCGTCCACCTATAGAACTAAGGCCCACTCCCTTTTAAAATACTCATTAACACCTTTGATTTGATACCCATATAGTACAAACAAATTCTCAAGTCAGGCCTGGTCCACCTTTATGGCGATATCACTAAATGGCGTCCATCTATAGATCTATGACCCACTTCCTCTTAAAATACTCTTTAATACCTTCCATTTGATACACATGTCATACAAACACATTCCAGGGTTACCCTAGGTTCCTTTTACAACATGGTGATTTCCCTTACTTTGTCTCCACAGCTCTCAACTGAGTATGTAATGTTCGGTTACACCCGAACTTAGCCTTCCTTACTTGTTTTGACTTAAAATGTTTACTGGGTAAACTTAAGTTTTTGCAAGGGCATGCATTATTGGCTAAATATTTTTGAAAAACGCTGGATTACAGATTAAATCTAATTCAAGCGATAGCGTAATGGATAACTACCCACTAATATAGGACAAATTGGGTACATTTTGGATTGAATTTGTGTGTTTGTTTCCCATATTTTCCAAAAGATTATTTTTACCCTTCTTTTGGGTAAATATTTGGGTATTTACCCATTGAATAAAAATTCCAAAACCAAATATTTTACTAATACTTAACTAAGAAAAATTATTAAAAGTTGTTCAATATTATTGTATTTGAGCCAAAGATGAACAACTAATAAATTTTAGAGCACTGCCCAATTATGATAAACAGTTTTATCTTAATAACCGCTTTACCAATTTTATTGATTTCTGTAAAAATTTATTACTCTTCTGATAGCCAAAGCCTAATCTTTAAAATAAATATACATTAAGCCCCCTTAAAAAAACTCACCTTAAAATTTGATAAATTTAAAAAATTAAAAATTTAAAGTTTTGTAGTATTGTTTTTGATATGCTTGTTTTCTAGCATCTTTTATTTATTTATTTAAATGAATTATATGAATTATGTTTGTTGTACTACAAAAGACAATTTGTCTTATTGTACTAATGTATTTTTTTCCGAATAAATGAAATGAAAAGAAATGAAATGTAAAAACGAAAATTATATGATTATAATTACTAATAAAATAACTGTATTATTTATACTAAATAATAAACTTGTATTTATGGATTTCTTTTTTTCCAATAAAATAACAAAACTAAGTAATAAATAATTTTTTTGTTGTGATAGAAAAAGTGGATGATTTATTTAATCTTAACGTAGCCTTCGTCACTTGAAAATATATCTAACAAGGAAACCATTTCTGAGCTATAGGTGTCTGTAAGATCTTTTTGTGATCTTAGATGCCTCATGGATGACATCACTGGATCAGAAGAGATGGCTAACATATTGAAAAGGCCTCGTTTTGCCTAACTCGTGAGCTTTTGCAAGCGTTAGTACTTCTATATCTTTTGTAGTCCATGTTTTTAGATTATTGAGCTTCATCAGACAATTCTCCTAATGGTAAACACTGGTATTCTATTAAATCTTTTCCATGGGCCAAAATTTTATGTACTGTTGGAGTGAGATTTTTCTTAGGATACTTTTGAAGCAGCAGGTCTGCAGTTTTCGATGCATATTCTCCAAAGTTAGGTCCATTAACTTTTTCATGGCAATTTAAAATATTTAAAATTACTCCCAATCATTTGACAATATCTTTATCAACTCCAGTAATGCGAACAGTCATTTCATCGTGTTCAAAAAATGTTATTGAGGAGTTTGTGTTGCCGTATCCATACTTTGGGCAGTCAACTCTCAGGCCAAACTCTTTATAAAATGCATCTAGAATTATTTTTTTTCTAATTTTTTGTTTTTCCTTAGATGTTGCATTGTCGTCGAAAACTTCTCCTTGTTGTGGTAGTGTATAAGCCAGTTTCAAAACGAATTCCATGCACCTTATCTTCGAATGCAAAGGAGATATTCCATACTCATAATTTAGTTCGTCAATAATTGAATCATCAAGATTTTCAAAGTCTTTTTGACTCTTCTTACAGATTGGACATTTAAATGTGGATGATGTATTTGTTAGTAAGTTTACAACTTTTCCATCGACCATCGTTAGAAGAAAATCATGCTTCGATTCCCGTCTTCGATTTCAATTATTGTTGGTTCTAATTTTGTGATTTGATTTTTTATATCACCCAGCTTTTATGAGTTCCGAAGACTCCTTCTCATATTTAAAAATTATATCGGGCGGCACAATTTAACTGATGACGGCCGTGAATTTTTCCAATATTCTAAAGCTTCAACTTTTAAACGGAGGGGAACAATAGAAGCCATAAACATATTACCATTTGTAATTGTTCCATCGTCTACATTTATTCTTTTTTTATATGCGCTTTGTCCTGATGATCCATCACAGCCCTATTTATTTATCAATGTTAGCCTTTTTGGCAGTGATTACAACTTTTCTTCAGAAAAACTTTTCAAGAGTCGCATAGACGTATGATCCATTAAGATTTGGAGCTCAACTTCAGCTGATACTTCGGTTATTTGGCTCTTGGAGGAACTGCTTCTTTCTTGGCTTGAGTTATTTGTTTGTATTCTGGGAAAAGATCGGCATTATGTTGCAGTAATGACTCGCGCAGTATATTATATTTATGCTTCGATAACCCGAGATCTATAAACAGCGCCAAAGACTCTTCAGAAGTGTGTATCCTAGGTAGCGCATCTGGGGGTGTGGGAATGCTGTTTTTTATCCTTCCCAGTCGCACTGGACTTGCTAACGCAACTGCTCCTATGATATGAGACTTGGTGTTTTCTTCGTCCTTTTTATTATTAATAGCTAATGCTTCTCAAAGGTGAGTCGTGGTGATAGTTCTTGTATAATCTGACAGCTTTCTTTTCCTTGTGTAGGTCGAACATTCTTCTATGGGGTTTGTTGGTCTTCCTCTAGTTCGATTGGTTGATTTGCTAGGCATTTTTTATTCGTAAAAAAACTTTTACCAGCTAGCCAGCTTTCATGCTTACTTATAAACCTTGAAGTAGAACGACCGGCTGCTTGCCATTTTCTTTGTATTGGAATGTAGAGGAAGCCATTTTTTCTTTCAAGTCTTCGTCTTCTTTATTGCATGCGTCATTTAGTAATTCTGTCATAATAGCCTCAACGAACTTCGCGTTTGTCCTTGAAGCTTTGAACACCTCAAATAGTTTGGAGTTTCTAGAGACATATTAAAATTTGCCATCGAGAATATCTTAATAAAAAAATGTGTGAGCTATATTTATGTTTATTTAAATAAACAGAATACTTTATTCTATAGACTCCAAAAAACGACTGATTTTGGGCGTTGCATTAACCATTGCTTTATATATTCAAATTATGGAAATGATTTCCAGGTATATTATGCAGCTTGTAACCGAAAAATTTGGGTTTATTAACAAATTCCAACAACAAAATTGACCGTACTAAATTCGCCTCCTTCTTACCTATATCTGCTCGGGCGCGTATTTATACTCAAGGTTTATTCACTTTATTTGATGTAAAAAGTGAAATCGCAGCTGGACGGAGGTAGACCTTATGAATTCAGGTAACTGAATATTTAGCAAATACCTACTGTAAATTTCACGGAGACCATTTTTGTCCTTTTTTTTATTTTCCATCAAAGTTCGAAAAATGTTCTAAAAATAGGCTTTTCGAAAAATAGGTAGATCTGACAACTTTTATAAAAAAAAACTAATTTTATGTTTTGCTTCAACCTAGAATTAAATATCCTTTCGTTATAATCCAAGAAAGTAGTAGCAGGCCGTTTTGTTTAGAGACAAAACAATTTTTAATACAACAAAAAAGAACAATAAATACAAATTTTTCTAAGTGTTAAAAATTAATCAACTTTGAGCGGCTCTACCTCCTAAAATATCGTTTTCTGTTTCATATGGAAAATTCTCTATTAAATACATGTATTAGGTTTATCGAACGCTTTCATGATTTTTTTGATTTTTGCCAGGCTTTTCGGGCAGAGGCGCCATAGTGCGTCGTAGCAAATACACTGTATTTGCCTTTGCAAATAAGAATCTCAACAGCCAAAGTAGAGTGCGTTTGCATATATTGGAAAAAAAACATCATTTCAACAAAGTCGCCAGTTTATTACAAGCGAAGGTGACTGCGCGCAGCGGGGGAAAAAAGTCTCTGCTTATACGAAGAAGCCGACGTACAAGTTTAAAAACGAATACATATATATGCCAGTTGATCAGCGTGTGACCTGGAAGGTGAAGAGAAGTTGCAAAACGAATTTGAAACAATAATGAGCAACAAAATAAAGGAAAACAAATCACAGTGGAGCCTCTGAATAAAAGGACGGTGAAATATTTTTTTCTACTAATAAAATATTTTTTTTTTTCACCATGATAAAGTTAAAGACTTTAAAGGTCACTCGAATGGTCGGCTGGCACCAAAACAGTTGCAGTAGAAAAATTGCAAGATGTTTTGGGTACTGATGAAATAGATGGTTCAGCTGGAAGATGATAGTGCGATATCCAAAAATGATTTACAAATACAATAATATAGTTTGAGAGAGGCAATGGCAGGTTTAACAGCTGCTATAAGTACCATTATTTGTGACCCAGAAGCTATATCAGGTAACAACGTAATTCAACAAGCGTCAAACAACAACGATGGTGTTAGGCCAGGTTCAAGTGTTGCGAGTTGGGAATCTGCGGATGATCGAAGAACGCCATCATGTGCAACGATGAGGATTCAAGATATGAATGGGGGTAATGCCTGAATTTGACCTGTTCAAAGGTACTACGACAGCAATACAATTCATAAATCGAACTTAACAACTACAACAATGCTACGGCTGCAAGGAAGATATGATTTTGATTGCAGTTCAGCACAAACTGAGAGGCATGCCCAAGCAGTGGCAGAATGCACAAAATGTTTTTGGTTCCTGGTCACAATTTGTGCAGGCATTTGAGGTGAACTTTCCGACAACGCATAATGCGGCTGAAACTCATAAAACGCTTATGAAACGCAAACGCAAGCCCAACGAAGACTATTTAGAGTATTATTATTCCATGTTGACTATAGGACGACAAGGTTTGGTGGATGATGTTTCCATCAAAACACATATCATCGGCGGACTTAACGACAGTGTATTAACTAAAACATTGGCAACGATGAATTTTACTTCTTGCAGTCAACTAATGGTAGCACTCAAGAATTTAACAACGGTCAGCAATGTATCGGTGATTCCAACGACGTCGACGGCCAAACGATGAAATCAGAAGCAAAATCAAATGCGAAGCCGACAAGGATTAAATGCTATAACTGCAACGAGTATGGTCACATTGCAATCAAGTGCCCTCAACTTCAGCGCAAGCCACGGTGCACGATATGTATAAAAACAGACCACGAAGCCAAGAATTGCAACAAAAAGACGTCTGTTGCAAAGATTTGTGACCACCACGATCACTACGAAGTTTCCCCTGTTATAATAACTGTGCTCGAGGCTTTCATCGACACTGGTAGCGTGTGGTCGTTGGTACGCGCATCAGCAGTATGTGATATGCAAACGAAGGAAACTAGAAAATGTTTTGTAGGATTCGACGGATCCAAGGTGCAGGTCTCGAAACAGGTTAACGTTAAGATGACCATGGACAGTTCTCAACGAGAGGCGACATTATATATAGTTTCTGATGAATTGCTACCCTACGATGTTTTATTGGGTCGTGATATTTTACAACAGGACGGGTATCACATGGTGATTGACAACGGGGTATTACGTCTGGAAGAAGATAAAAGGGCAGAGTTTAATATATCTAGCTCCTTATTGGAAGAAGATAAAAGCAAGACAATAAATCTTTTATTAAATTTTAAACAATGTTTCGCAGAAAATACTAATAAAACTGGGAGATGCAAGAATGTACCAATGACCATAGACGTAAAGACGTCAGAGCCAATAATAGGTAAGCGGTACCAGGTTTCATTTTCCCAATGACCTATCTTATGGAAAATTTTAAAGCAACTGCTGGACAATGACATTATTCGTCCAAGCAATTCCCCTCACGCTGCGTCTGTACTTTTGGTAAAGAAGTCCAACGGAGAGAGTCGAATGTGTATCGACTTCCGAACATTAAACGAAGTCACGGTCAAAAAGAATTACGTAATGCCAATCGTGGAAGAACAGCTTTCACGCCTTGCTAGCAATAAATATTTTACGACACTGGACATGACCTCCGGCTACTATCAAATTCCCATGAATGAAGAATCGAAGAAGTACACCGCATTTTTAACATACGAAGGACTATTTGAGCACAACTTTATGCCTTTTGGTCTGGTGAATCCTCCAATGGCTTTTCAGGAGGTTATTGTAAATTTGATTAAAACGCTTAAATACTGCGACACAGTGGTCAACTACGTGGATGAGGTAATTATAGCCACACCGTCAGTGAGAAAGGCATCGATGTACTAAATTAATTTTTAGAAGCTGTGAACACAGCAGGGCTTACGCTTAGACCCTCAAAGATCACATTTTTGGCTACGCAGGTACAGTTCTTATGTCATGATATTGATTCCGACGGCACACGTCCGGGAGAAAACAAAACAAAGGTGATTGAAGAATTTCCTAAACCAACAACACTTAAAGAAGTACGACAATTTTTGGAAGTAACCGGCTATTTCCGAAAATTTGTCAAAGAATATACGATTTTAGCAAGGCCATTAACATTGTTGTTGAAAAAGAACTCAGAGTTTATCTGGAACAATGAGCAGAACTACGCATTTGAGACATTGAAATCAATCATAATTACGAAACCGGTCCTAACGATATTTGATACGACGAAACCACATGAAGTGTACACAGATGAGAGCTCTCTGGGGCTATCTGGTATTTTGATGAAAAACGACTACGAAAATGAATGGAAACGGGTGTTCTATTTTAGCAGGCAATGCAACGATGCAGAACGTAACTATACGAGTTACGAATTAGAAGTTCTAGCAATTGTGGAAACTTTGCAGAGATATCGGATGTATTTTATTGGGCATAACTTTAAGGTAGTTACTGATTGCAATGCTGTAGCGTCCACAAAAGCAACGACGCCATTGTTACCACGGGTAGCGAGATGGTGGCTCAAATTACAAGAGCTTGATTTCCAGTGCGTTTATCGCGCAGGGGCGAAGAATATGTTAGCGGATGGGTTAAGTAGATGTCCATCACTTCTCTCAAGGGAACTGACAACAGTTGCTGATTCCATATACCGCGTGGTAGATATCGACAACGACTGGGTATCAGCAATGCAAAGACAAGACGATGTGTTGAAAGACATAATTGCTGTACTCAATGGAAAGGCAGCACCAAACGAATGTCAACTTAAAGAGGACTATGAATTGCAAGGCCAACGATTGTATCGCAAAGTTAAGGGAAAGAAAAGGCTAGTTGTCCCACGAGGTGTTAGGTGGCGTCTCGTAAGATCGTGTCACGATGAAGCTGGTCATTTTGGGCTGGATAAGACATGCGAGCGTTTATCGAAAGATTTCTGGTTTTCACGGATGCGATCATATATGAAATCATATATCGCGTCATGCCCAGAATGTTGTATTAATAAGGTGACAGGGGGTAAAAAGGAAGCACAATTGCACATCAGCGAAGTTGTACCGATACCTTTCAGATGCGTGCATATAGACCATCTACGAACATTCGTACGAAGCAAAAGAGGCAACTTTTATATATTGGTAATTGTATGTGCCTTTACCAAATATGTAGTTCTACGGGCATTACGGAACACAAACACGACACCAGTACTTACTATGCCCGCGATTTAGAGGTACTAAGACATTTTTGTTTAATTCAGGAGAGTCTTTAGTTGTTCCATGTGCAAATTTTAAGCCAAGTTTCATAAGCAACGAATATTGATAATGATTTTTTGCCTGGGCCTGAGGAAACAATAAAAACATCAATCAAAAATGTATGTTTACATGGAAGCCCAAGGCAGATCATATCCGACAGGGGATCGGCTTTCACGTCGAAGGAGTTCCAGAACTTCATTCAAAAGTACGACATACAACATGTTCAGGTGGCTGTGCGCACGCCACGCGCAAATGGCCAGGCCGAGCGTGTAAAGAAGAAAATTTTTGCATCACTCAAGTGAAGTATCAAAAGTGACAAAGATTGGGATGAGGCATTACCGCAACTTCAATGGTGTCTGAACTCCCAAAGCAACGCAACAACTAGGCAACGCCCGAATAGTTTAGTTTTTAACTTCAAACTACGTGACGTTACGGCAAATCGCTTAATTCAAGTTTTACAAGACTACGATGACGACAACAAGAGCGGACACGAAGATGTTCGAATGGAATTAGCGGCGAAACGCATCAATTTAGAGCAGGGCTATTCATTTCATAGCACAATTGTGCCCTCTCAATTCACACGCATATGATTCGCTCTGCCGTCGTTAATTGAGTTAAGGCTGCATTACTGATACTTAGCATAGACTTGGCTTGCGAACTGTCACTTACAGTTATGTTAAATGAACATTGCATGTTACTGATTACTCAAAACTTAGCAACACTTAACTTAACTTAGAAGCCTGTTGAATTTTGATTTTCTATGTAAGTTCTAAGTGACGTTTACATTTTGAGATGCCATTTGTTTTTTTTCCATTTCATTTTGACATTTTGTCATACAAATTGACATTTATTTAAAAATAAATTTCAACGCTGATTATGATGCCAGATTTTATGCGCCAAGTGGAGTATAATCGTGGCTAAGTTGCCAAGTTTACGCCATGTCAAGTCAAGTCTGTGATAAGTATCAGTAATGGGGGCTTTAGTCCACAGATGACATGATATGAAACTTCTCGCTCTCTGAGAGCGCGTGAAAATGTGCATTTTTTATAACATTGGCCATAGATACCATCTTGCTCAAAATCAAATTTGGGCATTTCAGAATAACTTTGGGGTATTTTACATGGTAAAGGTTTAATTTATAATTTTCACCGAAAACTTACTCAAGATTGTAAAATGGGATATCAAAAAACTCGAATTTTTGTCAGGATTACAAATCCGAAGAATAAATAACTATTTTTGACCCGTGGAAAATTTATCAGTGACAACACCTTTCATCGAAGGGCTGCACACGAAACGGGTTTTGATAGCAGCTTTCGATTGGAGAAAAAGTCAGCTTCTTAGTCTTCGCATTGATGTAAATGGATGCATAAAGGCCAGCTGAGATAAATTGTAGGTATACGTATAGGTTAACGCAACATGTATAATTAACAGCCTTTTGCGGCGACAACGCAGATACTTCACCAAGTGATCTAATTTCGTAATTTCTTATAAATTTTTTGCGTTTTTTATTGTATGTGGATATACATATGTATGTACATAACCATTTTGGTCGCATCAAAGTGAAAAAGTGGCTAGCCGTTCATTGTTATCTTATGGCGGTGCCAGCGCAACAAAGCAAAGCAACGCAATCGAAATATATTATTTCATATTTTTTCACTTATCTACCACAAAATATTTCTACAAAACTTTGCTTTTTTTATAAATTTTAATAAGTTTTTATCACCTTGTTGATTTTTTTGAAAATAATGAAACCGAACGGATTTCTTGGAGTTTTTTTTTTGGTTAGTTTAGCCAACTCTATAGCCATCTGACGTTCTTGGAAACGAATGAACTTTTGTTTACAATCGAATGTACTTCAAGACCCATTCTTGGAAACGAATGAACTTTTGTTTACAATCAAAAGAACTTCAAGACCCATTCCTGGAAACGAATTGAGAGAGAATAAAAGTTTCATATCATGTCATCAGTGCTTTAGTCGTCGCTTGTAGTGATGGACGATATGGCGATTTTGAGCTATCAGCGAAAATAGATATGGCTATTTTTGAATATCGGCTATTTTTTATAGCTATAGCGATCGATTTATTTCAACAAGCGATTCCATACAGAAGAGCGATTTTGAGCTATCAGTGAATATAGGTATGGCTATTTTTTACAGCTATGGCTATTTTTTACAGCTATGGCGATCGCTTTAATTTATCTTTAATAAGCGAATCTGCAATTATTTGTATACTTGTATAAAAAAAATTAATGTTTAACTCTTTTTACCAGAGTAGATTGAATGTTATACATTAATTTATACTAAATTAAATTTTATTAGAATATATGAACCAAAATTGGAATAAAAAGAAAAAAGTATGTACCTTTAATTGTAAACTAATGTAATGTGAAATTCTAATTTTCTGAGATGTTATGATATATATTATTAACTGGCTGACGACAATATGTTCAGACTCGTATTACACTCAATGAGATGAAACTAGCTGAAATAAATGTATATGCATCTTTGTTTTATAATTTTGTTAATTGAAAATGTTTTGATTTTTAAATGTAAGATGAATCAACCCGAAATAAATCTGTATATGTAACACCATAAAAACATGATTTATTTACTATATTATACTACACCGATATATTCAGAAATACTCCGTATGAATTTATTCTGAAAGTTGTATTTGGCTGCATAAATTTGTACAGTAAAGTGAATCAATTTTTAATTAAAAATACAGAGGAAAAATATAGCAAATTCTTCAAACTATTATAAAAATATTCTTTAGCAGAAAATTAGCCACCCACTGCAGTGCCCTAGAAATTAGCCGGAGAATTCAACCATATACAAACCATATGACAAATCTTGAATTGCATTCTCCCAAAAACCTTAAATTTTGAGTTAATCTGTTTACAATAAGACGAGTGATATATGTTTCTATAATTCTTTTATTTTACCATCAAAAACACAAATTTTATAAAACTGTTAACGGCTACTGCCTAGAAGTATGAACTTGTGAATAACACAGGCAATCAATCTTAGGCCAAGTCTAAAGACCCATGTCTATTTGGCGTCACATAGTGTAATTAAAAACAAAAAAATTCAGTAATTCCATTTCTTTTATACATTTCATGAAATTAAAGTTTAAACTTATATTGCTTGTTTAATATTTTGACAAATATTAATTATTTTATTATAAATACTTAAATATAAAATCAAAATATAACGAATTTTATATTTTATGATTGGCGTTTAAAAAGATAAGGATTTTAGCCTTTTCATCATCTAAGCGCATTCTTCTCTCGCTTAAAATAAGGCCGGCTTGAGAAAAAAGTCTTTCACAGGGAACCGATGTTCCTAAACACCCCAACTTTTCGCGAGCTATAGGAGATAGATTGGGATACTTGTAATTGTTTTTCTGCCACCATAAAAAAGGATCAACTTTTCGTGCAATTACAGTTTCTTCTATATACCTCTGCACTTCGATAATTGTTTTTGAATGAGTTGTGCCTTGCGGTCTCTTTGATCTTTGCGTTGATTATTTTTGAGTTCGATCTTTCGCTTGTCTGTAAAAATTACCCAAACCACGTGGCTGCTTTTCTAGCCGACTTCACAATGTCGTCGTTCTAGTTGTTGCACAAGTTTGCTTTGTTCTGTTCGCTGTTTCGGAAAGTAAAGCACACAGATGAGCAATGATGAACGATATCTCCCTATCGATGATTGCATCGCTGCTATTAGTATTAGAATTCCATGCTGAAGGAAAATCGCCAATCGCTATAATCGCTATTGGCGATATTCTGCCAGAGGTGATTGTCATTCAAAAGAATCGAATGAAGGAAAATAGCCAATCACTGATATATTTGGATTGCAATAGCTATAGCTATTAGCGATTTGTCAATAGCGGCGATGCAATCACCAATAGCGAAATATCGAGCCATCAATAGTCGCTTGGCACTTGGCGTAGCAACATCGCTGATGGGTATTGGCTGATCGGTATCAAAATATGTATGAAAAATTATGCGCGGTACATATACTTGTTGTTAGCTCGTTGCTTGTTAGTAAGCGACTAAATGAAAAATCAATTCACCCGCACGATCGTCGCGGCGATTGCGCTCTCACTAATACAGGTGCACTTTCAGTTTTGAATAGCCCTGATTTAGAGCCAACCAAATGGAAACAGAGGTTCGATGCAAAACATCGAACACCAAGGCAATACAATGAAGGGGATCTGGTGGTTATTGACTACGTACCTCCAGCCACTGGCACTTCCCGTAAACTCTAACCATCATAAAAAGGACCATATGTAGTGACAAAGGTTTTACCCAACGATCGCTACGTGGTAGAGGACCTTCCCGATGTACCTAAACATCGAAAGCGGTAGGCAGGAGTGTTTACGAATGACCACATGAAATCTTGGGTAAACAGTACTTTAGTCGAAGATGACTACGATGCAACTGATAAAGGTGGAAACGACGAATCGTCAGGGGAGACGATCAATCAGGAGTGGCCGAGCTGTTAACGATAGATGACAAGCCTATTCAACACCATACAGATGGCAAGGCGATGAACATGAAAACATGGGAGAAGGGAGAAGATTGAAAAAGTATGGAGTAACAGGTAAAACGAACTAGACGTGGCATTTTTAATTTCTGACAATTTACATTTAACCTTTCATGAATTTATTATTTGATTAAACTTTAAATATTAGTAATTAAATCCATTAATCACTACGTGTTTCATTTTGGATCGATACTTTAACAGTACTAAGACATTTTTTTTTAATTCAGGAAAGTCAAACAAAATGTGTTTCTCAGGAGGCCCGCGATTTAGAGGTACTAAGACATTTTTGCTTAATTCAGGAGAGTCTTTAGTTGTTCCATGTGCAAATTTTAAGCCGAATTTTTTGCCTGGGCCTGTGGAGACAATAAAAACATCAATCAAAAATGTATGTTTACATGAATCCAAAATCGTAAAGTTTTCGTGATGACACTTGTAGTATTAGAAACCGTATTCACAAATTCAATGAATTGGTTGAAACCAGTATTATATTTTTATAGCAAAAACTTTTATTGACAAACGCCTAAAAGTATCTTTTATATCACTGACGAAGGTTCATCTTCAAAAAGTCTTCCAACAATACCATCAACTCTGTATCAAAGTCCAAATTATTTAAACGACTTCGATATCGGTACCGTGAATAATGAGGTTTTGCGAGGCATTCCGTATGAAAAGATAGGTCGACCTCTCCGATTTTCTTCAAATTCGGAAGACATGTAATATTTGACGTCTAGAATAGTGTGTGAAAATATTTTTTTTGGAATTTTTTGGATTTTATTGACAGTTGAAAATTTTTGAAAGCTTTTCTTTGAGTTAAAATATCTTTTAAACTATTAATTTTAGAAAAAAAATCTTTTGCTACAAAAAGTCTTTAAAATTATTGAAGTTTATAAAAAAAATTTTATGTTCTTAAAATTTTTAAAAATAATATGATTGAAAGTAATGAAGGATAGCACCGATTCTCTTTAAAACAATCTGAAAGAAACTTGAATATGTTCTTAACCTACCCTTCAAATTTAAAAGAATGTTCTTTTTTGTTTTCGAGAAAAACAAAATTTGAAAATTTTATGTTGAATAAATCTATGAACTTTACGCACAGTAAGTTTGTGATACAGAAATTTTTACACTATACTAGCAGACCTGGCAGACGTTGTTCTGCCCTAAATTTGGCCTATCTGCATTTTTTAATAAGCTTTTTCCGTCTATTCTTCCCTCCCCCACCCTCTTCACTTTTTCCTGATCCTTTTATTCGCTCCTCCTTCCGTCTTTTTCGCTTCATCTATCTCCAAATTCGCCTCATTCTATTTCTTTCTCAGTATCCTTCTACTTCTCTCTTTTCTCTTCTCTCACCTTCTTCTCCTTCTTCTTCTCCCCTGATTGCCTGTCCCAGAGGGTGGTATGTATTTTGTTCCAGTCCCAGTCCCAGTCCCACTCCGAGTCTCAGTCCCGGTCCTAGTTCTAATCCCAGTCCCAGTCCGTCTCTGGTTAACTTCCCGGAAAAAAGGATCGTAAATACTAATATAGGCAAATTTATATACCAAATTTTAAAATTTTGAATTTTTTCCAAAAAAAAATCGTAACTCAAGAATGGCTAAACCGATTTGGGATTTCAAAATCAACTAACCATCATCTATCCTTCCTGTATCTTTCCTAAAAATTTCATGGCAATCTTTCTATCCGTTCTCGAGTTATGGAGTGACAATCAAAATGTACACTTCCACTTTATATATATAGTAACACTTCGAAATGGCATAAATATTATGAAAATGTAGTTTTATATTTTAAATTAGGTCAGTTTTTGTATTACTTTAAAAATTTTACAATCGCTCTCATTACAAGTCGATACAACTTTACATTTAATTTCGTTGCTTGAAAAGGGTATAAAGCTGTGGAATGATCATGTGCCATTGATTCGAACAGCTGTAGCGAAACGATCCTTTAGGAAATCTTTTTCTTTTTGGTAATCAGCTTTGGAACAGACACCAAATTGCATTGTTTTAAACTCATTTTTGGCAGTATTAATTGGTGTGGAGTCAGGACGCCGGAAACTTTCTCGTCGAACAAATCTTTTAACAGTACCACCGATTCCATCACAAACGTTTTTACCATGCGATGTGGCAAAAAAGTGCCATTCCGCTTTTATATTAAAATCCTGAAAATGATACATTAAGTTAATAAAATTGTATTTAGTTTTATATTGCGAAACTGCGCCATCTGAAAAGTAGTAAATTTTTTTAGCATTGCAGTTATTATATTTTGATACAAGCCAATTAACCATTTTCTTTTGAAATAAATAAACAGCAGTGGTATCATGGATATTACACTCTGAGATGAGTACAAATCTCTCAAATGTGAAGCTCTTATTCTTATCCATTTCTGCGCGATAAACAACAAAGGGTGAACTGTAACCTGATTGCTATTCCAGTGATAATCCTGAATGGCATTCTGTACCAGAAAAGTGAAATTTTTAGAGAAGTCACCAACTACTTTAAGTTCGCCTTCCTTTAATTGAAGTTTCAGTGCTTTGAAAAACTTGTTTTGGCTCTTGGCTATAAAATTGTGTGTTAAAAGTACTGATGCATCGGCTTTCAGCATTTCAATAAACGTATGAGTATCTTTATTCACTGTTTTATAGAAGAACGGTCTGTATTGGTCCATTGTAAAACATCCAAATTTTTATATTATTTACTTCAAATGCTTTTCCAAGTTCAATACTTATTCCTTCAAAACCTGGACAAGAATTACACTTTCTAAGTTGACAATTATGTTCGAATTTCTCACAAGTCATCTAACGTAAGACATCTTCGTATGTTTGAATAGAAATTTTGTTGGAGATATCTTTTAAAGCATCCATCATTAATTTGAAATTTTGATGAATTTTACAAACACATACTGTGTGAGTTCCAGCAGCATCGGCCAAAATACATTCCCTAGGACGTAGTTCGGCAAATTTACTGAATCCAACTTTTAAATCAGGATACATATTATTAAATTCGACATAAGCTTCTTTCAGATTGCACAAGAACAATCGTTTCTGAATTTTTGACTTTTTTCATCCGTTTGTCTTACAGATACGCAATCGTTCTGCCCAGGCACAAGTCGACTAATATTATCTGACCTATAAAAATTTTGGACTACGGAAATATCATTTTCGGAAATCTTCCTTCCTGATATTTTTTGATTTGGGTGGGAACCAAATCCAAACATATTTTGGGTTTTTTTCGCATGAGAAGCTAACTTATTAGTTGTATTCCTAGATAGAACTTATAAGTTGTATTAAATTCTTTTTGGAGTTTGTATGCTGTCCAACTTGATGGAGAAATTGTCAACCAAAAAATCTTTTACTGAATAATTCGAAATGGTTTGAAACTTTTTCTTTACAGATAAAAGCATTTCCAAGCCGCCATCTCCTCCTGTATACAATTCACTATCTTCATCAGAACTTATATTTGGTGATGAATTTACTTCGGAACCTGTTTTTACATTGGAAAATTTAGTTTCATTCAATGGACTTTTAATATTACTAGTGCTAACCTCTTTAGATGGTACAGCATCTTTTAGAATTTTAATCCTGCAGCAAAAGCAGACATATTCCCCCAAATTGGGTAGTATTTTTTAATAGTTCTGGCGTGGATTTACCTACATTTTTTTTAACCCAGTTGTGATTAGGCAAATCAAATGGATTACAACAAAATTTTTTATTTGGCATATTTGGGAATCAGAATATGTATATATGTACGATAGTTCGTAAGAATTACAGCGAACAGCTTTGGAGAAGAACCTTTTCTTGTATGAATCTAATAGCAAATGACTATGAAATGCAAACAATTTTCATAAGGTAATAAATAAAAGAAGTTCACAAAATCAATGACTACTGCGATAGAATAAACAAAAAACAAGTAAGGAAGGTTACGATCGGGTGTAACCGAACATTACATACTCAGTTGAGAGCTATGGTGACAACATAAGGGAAAATAACCATGTAGGAAAATGAACCGAGGGAACCCTGGAATGTGTTTGTATGACATGTGTATCAAATGAAAGGCATTAAAGAGTATTTTATGAGGGAGTGGGCCATAGTTCTATAGGTGGACGCCATTTAGGGATATCGCCATAAAGGTGGATCAGGGTTGACTCTAGAATTTGTTTGTACGATATGGGTATCAAATGAAAGGTGCTAATGAGTATTTTAAAAGGGAGTAATCCCTAGTTCCATAGGTGGACGCCGTTTCGAGATATCTCCATAAAGGTGGACCAGGGGTGACCCTAGAATTTGTTTGTACAATATGGGTATCAAAAAAAAAGGTGCTAATGAGTATTTTAAAAGGGAATGATCCTTAGTTCCATAGGTGGACGCCGTTTCGAGATATCGCCATAGTGTGTGGAGTGTGTTAGGAGTGACCCTAGAATTTGTTTGTACGATATGGGTATCAAATTAAAGGTATTAATGAGGGTTTTAAAAGGGAGTGGTGGTAGTTGTATAGGTGGTCGCTTTTTCGAGATATCGCCATAAAAGTGGACCAGGGGTGACTATAGAATGCTTTTGTACAATATGGGTATCAAACGAAAGGTGTTAATGAGTATTTTAAAAGGGAGTGGGCCTTAGTTCTATAGGTGGACGCCGTTTCGAAATATCGACATAAAGGTGGACCAGGGGTGCCTCTAGAATGTGTTTGTACGATATGGGTATTAATGAGGGTTTTAAAAGGGAGTGGTGGTAGTTGTATAGGTGGTCGCCTTTTCGAGATATCGCCATAAAGGTGGACTAGGGGTGACTCTAGAATACGTTTGTATAATATGGGTATCAAACGAAAGGTGTTAATGAGTATTTTAAAAGGGAGTGGGCCTTATTTCTATAGGTGGACGCCTTTTCGAGGTATCGCAATAAAGGTGGACCAGGGTTGACTCTAGACTTTGTTTTTACGATATGGGTATCAAATGAAAGGGTTTAATGAGTATTTTTAAAAGGGAGTGGGCCTTCGTTCTATAGGTGGTCGCCTTTTCGAGATATCGCCATAAAGGTGGACCAGGGGTGACTCTAGAATATGTTTGTACGATATGGGTATCAAATGAAAGGTGTTAATGAGTATTTTAAAAGGGCGTGGGGCTTAGTTTTATAGGTGGACGCCTTTTCGAGATATCGCCATAAAGGTGGACCAGGGGTGACTCTAGAATGTGTTTGTACGATATTGGTATCAAATTAAAGGTATTAATGAGAGTTTTAAAAGGGAGTGGTGGTAGTTGTATATGTGAAGGCGTTTTCCAGATATCGACTAAAATGTGGACCAGGGTGACCCAGAACATCATTTGTTGGATACCGCTAATTTATTTATATATGTAATACCTGCCAAGATTTCAAGGGTTTTTTATTTCGCCCTGCAGAACTTTTTCATTTTCTTCTACTTAATATGGTAGGTGTCACAACATTTTACAAAGTTTTTTCTAAAGTTATATTTCGCGTCAATAAACCAATCCAATTACCATGTTTCATCCCTTTTTTCGTATTTGGTATAGAATTATGGCTTTTTTTTTCATTTTTCGTAATTTTCGATATCGAAAAAGTGAGCGTGCTCATAGTCGGATTTCGTTCATTTTTTATACCAAGATAAAGTGCATTCAGATAAGTACGTGAACTAAGTTCAGTAAAGATATGTCGATTTTTGCTGTAGTTATCGTGTTAACGGCCATGCGGAAGGATAGGCGGACGACTGTGTATAAAAACTGGGCGTGGCTTCAACCGATTTCGCCCATTTTCACAGAAAACAGTTAACGTCATAAAATCTATGCCCCTACCAAATTTCAAAAGGATTGGTAAATTTTTGTTCGACTTATGGCATTAAAAGTATCCTAGACAAATTAAATGAAAAAGGGCGGAGCCACGCCCATTTTGAAATTTTCTTTTATTTTTGTATTTTGCTTCACGATATCATTACTGGAGTTGAATGTTGACATAATTTACTTATATACTGTAAAGATATTAAATTTTTTGTTAAAATTTTACTTAAACAAAATTTGTTTTTAAAGTGGGCGTGGTACTTCTCCGATTTTGCTAATTTTTATTAAGCGTACATATAGTAATAGGAGTAACGTTTCTGCCAAATTTCATCATGATATCTTCAACGACTGCCATATTACAGCTTGCAAAGTTTTAAATTACCTTCTTTTAAAAGTGGGCGGTGCAACGCCCATTGTCCAAAATTTTACTAATTTTCTATTCTGCGTCATAAGTTCAACTCACCTACCAAATTGCATCGCCTTATCTGTCTTTGGTAATGAATTATTGCAATTTTTCGGTTTTTCGAAATTTTCAATATCGAAAAAGTGGGCGTGGTTATAATCCGATATCGTTCATTTTAAATAGCGATCTGAGATGAGTGCTCAGGAACCCACATACCAAATTTCATAAAGATACCTCAAAATTTACTCAAGTTATCGTGCTAGCGGACGGACGGACGGACATGGCTCAATCAAATTTTTTTTCGATCCTGTTGATTTTGATATATGGAAGTCTATATCTATCTCGATTCCTTTATACCTGTACAACCAACCGTTATCCAATCAAACTTAATATACTCTGTGAGCTCTGCTCAACTGAGTATAATAACTGAAGTGCATGTTACCTTTATTAATAAGTGGAATACATTACAGATAGCTTTATTTAACAGCTGATTTGTTCATTTTTTTATTTACATTAGTTATAAAGTGTGATGTTTGTCAAACTGCGGAGAATTTTAAACGCGTTGTATGCATGTGTGTCGTAATTTTGAAAGAATTACCCCGACTTCGCATTATATATGACGCACTTTCTAGACGTCAAATACTACATGTCTTCCGAATTTGAAGAAAATCGGTGAGGTCGACCTATCTTTTCATATGGAATGCCTCACGTGATTGTCAGGACGAGGCATTTCCTACCTCGTTGTTAAACAGAATCTTGCCAAATGGAGAGAAAGTGGAGCGTGACTGTTTAGTGTAGAGTGCCAGTAGCAATACTTTTTATTGCCTACCGGGTCGTCTATTAAGCACCAACACTTTAAATCGACCTAAAATTTGTTCTGCGGATATTCGAAATTCCAGGTATGGAAACTGCCATCACACGAAAATACTCAAGATCACATTAACGTCCGGATTCTAGTGTGGTAACAACATTCTTCACCACGGTAACGAAATGATGTGGCAACTTTTACACCCTTTTGGTATTCTACCAGCGAAAATAGCCGGATAATTTTCTACCCACAAAAGTAGGTGGTTACATCGAAATAACCACACAACAGTTGTTGTTTATAAAAAGGCAAAACTGAAAAATAAAGAATTGTAAGCGCAAATAAGTAAAGATAATAGTAACAAGTAAGGAAGGTTAAGTTCGGGTGTAACCGAACATTACATACTCAGTTGAGAGCTATGGTGGCAACATAAGGGAAAATAACCATGTAGGAAAATGAACCGAGGGTAACCCTGGAATGTGTTTGTATGACATGTGTATCAAATGAAAGGTATTAAAGAGTGTTTTAAGAGGGAGTGGGGCATAGTTCTATAGGTGGCCGCCATTTAGGGATATCGCCATAAAGGTGGATCAGGGTTGACTCTAGAATTTGTTTGTATGATATGGGTATCAAATGAAAGGGGTTAATGAACATTTTAAAAGGGAGTGGGCCTTAGTTTTATAGGTGGATGCCTTTTCGAGATATCGCCATAAAGGTGGACCAGGGGTGACTCTAGAATACGTTTGTACAATATGGGTATCAAACGAAAGGTGTTAATGAGTATTTCAAAAGGGCGTGGGGTTTAGTTCTACAGGTGGACGCCTTTTCGAGTTAGCGCCATAAAGGTTGACCAGGGGTGACTCTAGAATGTGTTTGTACGATATGGGTATAAAATTAAAGGTATTAATGAAGGTTTTAAAAGGGAGTGGTGGTAGTTGTATAGGTGGTCGCCTTTTCGAGATAAGGTGGATCAGGGGTGACTCTAGAATGCGTTTGTACAATATGGGTATCAAACGAAAGGTGTTAATGAGTATTTTAAAAGGGCGTGGGGCTTAGTTCTATAGGTGGTCGCCTTTTCGAGATATCGCCATAAAGGTGGACCAGGGGTGACTCTAGAATGTGTTTGTACGATATGGGTATCAAATTAAAGATATTAATGAGTATTTTAAAAGGGAGTGGACCTTAGTCCTATAGGTGGTCGCCTTTTCGAAATATCGCCATAAAGGTGGACCAGGGGTGACTCTAGAATGTGTTTGTACAATATGGGTATCAAACGAAAGGTGTTAATGAGTATTTTAAAAGGGCGTGGGGCTTAGTTCTATAGGTGGACGCCTTTTCGAGATATCGCCATAAAGGTGGACCAGGGGTGACTCTAGAATATGTTTGTACGATATTGGTATCAAATGAAAGGTGTTAATGAGTATTTTGAAACGGCGTGGGGCTTAGTTCTATAGGTGGACGCCTTTTCGACATATCGCCATAAAGGTGGACCAGGGGTGACTCTAGAATGTGTTTGTACGATATGGGTATCAAATTAAAGGTATTAATGAGGCTTTTAAAAGGAATTGGTGGTAGTTGTATATGTGAAGGCGTTTTCCAGATATCGACCAAAATGTGGACCAGGGTGACCCAGAACATCATCTGTTGGATACCGCTAATTTATTTATATATGTAATACCTGCCAAGATTTCAAGGGTTTTTTATTTCGCACTGCAGAACTTTTCATTTTCTTCTACTTAATATGGTAGGTGTCACAACCATTTTACAAAGTTTTTTCTAAAGTTATATTTCGCGTCAATAAACCAATCCAATTACCATGTTTCATCCATTTTTTCGTATTTGGTATAGAATTATGGCATTTTTTTAATTTTTCGTAAAGTGGCCGTGGTCATAGTCGGATTTCGTTCGTTTTTTGCACCAAGATAAAGTGAGTTCAGATAAGTACGTGAAGTAAGATCAGTAAAGATTGTCGATGTCGATTTTTGCTCAAGTTATCATGTTAAGGGCCATGCGGAAGGACAGACGGACGACTGTGTATAAAAACTGGGCGTGGCTTCAACCGATTTCGCCCATTTTCACAGAAAACAGTTAACGTCACAAAATCTATGCCCCTGCCAAATTTTAAAAGGATTGGTAAATTTTTGTTCGACTTATGGCATTAAAAGTATCCTAGACAAATTAAATGAAAAAGGGCGGAGCCACGCCCATTTTGAAATTTTCTTTTATTTTTGTATTTTGTTGCACCATATTACTACTGGAGTTGAATGTTGACATAATTTACTTATATACTGTAAAGATATTAAATTTTTTGTTAAAATTTTACTTTAAAAAAATTGTTTTTTTAAAAGTGGGCGTGGTCCTTCTCCGATTTTGTTAATTTTTATTAAGCGTACATATAGTAATAGGAGTAACGTTCCTGCCAATTTCATCATGATATCTTCAACGACTGCCAAATTACAGCTTGGAAAACTTTTAAATTAACTTCTTTTAAAAGTGGGCGGTGCCACGCCTATTGTCCAAAATTTTACTAGTTTTCTATTCTGCGTCATAAGTTCAACCCACCTACCAAGTTTAATCGCTTTATCTGTCTTTGGTAATGAATTATCGCACTTTTTCGTTTTTTCGATATCGAAAAAGTGGGCGTGGTTATAGTCCGATATCGTTCATTTTAAATACTGAACTGAGATGAGTGCTCAGGAACCCACATACCAAATTTCATCAAGATACCTCAAAATTTACTCAAGTTATCGTGTTAACGGACGGACGGACGGACGGACATGTCTCAATCAAATTTTTTGTCGATCCTGATGATTTTGATATATGGAAGTCTATATCTATCTCGATTCCTTTATACCTGTACAACCAACCGTTATCCAATCAAACTTAATATACTCTGTGAGCTCTGCTCAACTGAGTATAAACAAGTAAGGAAGGCTAAGTTCGGGTGTAACCGAACATTACATACTCAGTTGAGAGCTATGGAGACAAAATAAGGGAAAATCACCATGTAGGAAAATGAACCTCGGGTAACCCTGGAATGTGTTTGTATGACATGCGTAAAGGTATTAAAAAGTATTTTAAGAGGGAGTGGGCCATAGTTTTATAGGTGGACACCTTTTCGCGATATCGTTATAAAGGTGGACCAGGGGTGACTCTAGAATATGTTTGTACGATATGGGTACCAAATAAAAGGTGTTAATGCGTATTTTAAAAGGGAGTGGACCTTAGTTCTATGGGTGGACGCCTTTTCGAGATATTGCCATAAAGGTGAACCAGGGGTGACTCTAGAATTTGTTTGTACGATATGGGTATCAAATGACAGGTGTTAATGAGTATTTTAAAAGTGGGTGCGCCTTAGTTCTATGGGTGGACGCCTTTTCGAGATATCGCCATAAAGGTGGACCAGGGATGACTCTAGAATGCGTTTGTACAATATGGGTATCAAACGAAAGATGTTAATGAGTATTTCTAAAGGGAGTGGGCCTTAGTTCTATAGGTGGACGCCTTTTCGAGATATCGCCATAAAGGTGGACCAGGGGTGACTCTAGAATTAATTTGTACGATATGGGTATCAAATGAAAGGTGTTAATGAGTATTTTAAAAGTGGGTGGGCCTTAGTTCTATGGGTGGACGCCTTTTCGAGATATTGCCATAAAGGTAGACCAGGGATGACTCTAGAATATGTTTGTACGATATGGGTACCAAATAAAAGGTGATAATGAGTATTTTAAAAGGGAGTGGGCCTTAGTTCTATAGGTGGACGCTTTTTCGGGATATCGTTATAAAGGTGGACCAGGGGTGACTCTAGAATATGTTTGTACGATATGGGTACCAAATAAAAGGAGTTAATGAGTATTTTAAAAGGGAGTGGGCCTAAGTTCTATGGCTGGACGCCTTTTCGAGATATTGCCATAAAGGTGGACCAGGGGTGACTCTAGAATTTGTTTGTACGATATGGGTATCAAATGACAGGTGTTAATGAGTATTTTAAAAGTGGGTGCGCCTTAGTTGTATGGGTGGACGCCTTTTCGAGATATCGCCATAAAGGTGGACCAGGGATGACTCTAGAATGCGTTTGTACAATATGGGTAGCAAACGAAAGATGTTAATGAGTATTTTTAAAGGGAGTGGGCCTTAGTTCTATAAGTGGAGGCCTTTTCGAGATATCGCCATAAAGGTGGACCAGGGGTGACTCTAGAATTAATTTGTACGATATGGATATCAAATGAAACGTGTTAATGAGTATTTTAAAAGTGGGTGGGCCTTAGTTCTATGGGTGGACGCCTTTTCGAGATATTGCCATAAAGGTAGACCAGGGATGACTCTAGAATATGTTTGTACGATATGGGTACCAAATAAAAGGTGATAATGAGTATTTTAAAAGGGAGTGGGCCTTAGTTCTATAGGTGGACGCCTATTCGATATATCGCCATAAAGGTGGACCAGGGGTGGCTCTATAATGTGTTTGTACAATATGGGTGTCAAATTAAAGGTATTAATAAGAGTTTTAAAAGGGAGTGGCGGTAGTTGTATATGTGAAGGCGTTTTCGAGATATCGACCAAAATGTGGACCAGGGTGACCCAGAACATCATCTGTCGGGTACCGCTAATTTATTTATATATTTAATACCACGAACAGTATTCCTGCCATGATTCCAAGGACTTTTGATTTCGTCCTGCAGAACTTTTTCAATTTCTTTTACTTAATAAGGTAGGTGTGACACCTATTTTACAAAGTTTTTTTCTAAAGTTATATTTTGCGTCAATAAACCAATCCAATTACCATGTTTCAACCCTTTTTTCGTATTTGGTATAGAATTATGGCACTTTTTCCATTTTTCGTAATTTTCGATATCGAAAAAGTGGGCGTGGTCATAGTCAGATTTCGGCCGTTTTTTATGCCAATAGAAAGTGAGTTCAGATAATTATGTGAACTGAGTTTAGTAAAGATATATCGATTTTTGCTCAAGTTATCGTGTTAATGACCGAGCGGAAGGACAGACGGTTGACTGTGTATAAAAACTGGGCGTGGCTTCAACCGATTTCGCCCTTATTCACAGAAAACAGTTATCGTCCTAGGATCTAAGCCGCTACCAAATTTCACAAGGATTGGTAAATTTTTGTTCGACTTATGGCATTAAATGTATCCTAGACAAATCAAATGGAAAAAGGCGGAGCCACGCACATTTTGAAATTTTCTTTTAGTTTTGTATTTTGTTGCACCATATCATTACTGGAGTTGAATGTTGACATAATTTACTTATATACTGTAAAGATATTAAATTTTTTGTAAAAATTTTACTTTAAAAAAAATTTTTTTTTAAAAGTGGGCGTGGTCGTTCTCCGATTTTGCTAATTTTTGTTTAGCATACATATAATAATAGGAGTAACGTTCCTGCCAAATTTCATCATGATATCTTCAACGACTGCCAAATTACAGCTTGCAAAACTTCTAAATTACCTTCTTTTAAAAGTGGGCGGTGCCACGCCCATTGTATAAAATTTTACTTATTTTCTATTCTGCGTCATAAGTTCAAAGCACCTACCAAGTTTCATCGCTTTATCCCTCTTTGGTAATGACATATCGCAATTTTTTGATTTTTCGAAATTTTCGATATCGAAAAAGTGGGCGTGGTTATAGTCCGATATCGTTCATTTTAAATAGCGATCTGAGATGAGCGCTCAGGAATCTACATACCAAATTTCGTCAAGATATCTCAAAATTTACTCAAATTATCGTGTTAACGGACAGACGGACGGACGGACATGGCTTGATCAAATTTTTTTTCGATACTGATGATTTTGAGTCTATATCTATCTCCATTCCTTTATACCTGTACAATCAACCGTTATCCAATCAAAGTTAATATACTCTGTGCGCTCTGCTCAACTGAGTATAAAAAGTGTTGCCACTTGCTATACATATTTGTTTACATTAGCCATCATCCGGTGGCCAAATCCTGAGATAGATAAATAATTTTGCATTTAAATGCAACAACAACGATTTGAGCCAGACAAATCCAGATAGAAGTCTGGTTCAATTTGTGAGCAGCTTTGTTTAATAGGTTTTTCGATGTTCACTTGGCAGCACTAGCTGTTTTGAGAGGTAGAACTGTCAGTTTGATGTATACATAAACAATTTGTTAGCCATATTTAAAAGCGATTTGTTCAACTAGAAAGGTGAAAATGGACAACTTTAATAAAATGTATGTATAAAAAAATGAAATCTATAAAATTTTAACATATATTAACTATGTAAACTGTTTTAGTGAAAGAAGAATTTGGTCTAGAGAGGAGACAAGATCTTTTTTAAATGCGTACCTTGCTAGGAAGGAAGAGTTTGCCAGCATTAGGAGAAAAAAATATGCCATGGAGAATGTGCTGATGGATTTGGAGAGCCAAGGTGTATTGGTGAGTTCGATGTTAGCCCACGATAGACGTTTACAAAGTTTATTAATAATTTTTTCTTGCTATATTTGTATCTTAACACAGAGTCAACCAACGACGATGGAGATGCTTTCGGCAAAACTAAAAAATTTAATAAGGGCATATAAACAGAGTGTGGACAATAATGGCCGGACAGGAGCAACGCCATGCAATGCTCCGTTTGCTGATTTGATGGAGGAAATATTTGGTGATAATCCAGTTATATCAAATAACCACTCCATAAATTTATTCGGCCAACCTCTAAATCTTCCACCAGAGGATGGCACACCTAGCTCTTCCAACGAAGGCGGAAACGAAAAAAAAATTGCCAAAATGTTATAGAAAACAAAGAAGCTATAGACCTCCATTGAAAGAAAAAATAATGGAAATGAAAATTAAGTGCAGAAAGGAGCTTGCTGCCAACAAAATAAAGGTCTTCGAAGAGTATGCTGCAAAAAAATTGAAAAGATGGAGCAGGCGCAGCAATTAAAGCAAAAGCGGCATGAAGAAAAATGGCCATGCTCATAGCGTTTATGGATGCAAAAAAAAAACAATGTGATATATTTATTATTAGTATTTGTTATGAATTACCTTTTGTTCAACATGTGCTATTTTAAGCATGTATGTATAGTTATAGTTAGGAATATGAGTAAAGTCTGTATATATTTATAAACCTAGATAAGTTGTAAGTAGGAATGAACTTTGGAGCATTTTCGCGACACTTTTTAGTTTGAAAAATGTGAAGTCAACTTCTTTGTGATATTTTATGAGTACTTTTAACAATGGAGTGTTTTTTGTTTTTGAATATATAATGATGTAGCCTAGATTTTAGAAATATAATAGACGAATTTTCCTTACACCTGTACCTGGATTGGATGTTAGTGTTTTTTACTTTACCTGAAGCAGCAAATAATAAATAAATGAATTTATATGAATATAGGAACTTCAATCCAAATAAAATTTTTATTTCGAAGAAAATTTCAGTTCGACAAGTATTTTAGAACTAGAAACCTAAGCGTGTAAGTAAGTATAACCAACGACGGCGTGCTAATAACATTTGTATCAATTAGGTTTTGTAGAACAATACTACGCATACTTCCAGAAGCCGCTTCGTTCTCCTGCAGATGCATATTGCTTACATGTTCTTCATCCTCTGTCAAATTCTCGTCTTCAATGCTGTCGTGTTCCAAACAACAAATGTTATAAAGAATGCATCCACATATAATAATCCGAACGATCGATTGCAGGTCTGTATTTTCAGTGAAATGAAGCAGTCGTCTGAATCTCATTTTCAATAATCCAAAAGCATTTTCAACGACAATTCTGGTTGAAGAATGTAAATAATTGAATTGCCTCTGGGCTGATGTCATAAATCCATTATCTCGAAATGGACTTATCAACAATTCCATATTTGCGTAAGCTGAGTCTCCAAGCAAACATGAGTTGAATGGAAAAGTGTATGTCATATCATCTAACGCTCGTTGGTATAAACTTGATCGTCTCAAAACTCGACTGTCATGTAACGAGCCCGGTTCACCAGCGAATATGTCTATAAACATTTTATCTGCGTCTACACAGCTTGCAACTGCAGGCTATAAAAATGCTTCCGATTGAAATACGCTTCATTGTTTGATACTGGGGCTTTAATTTTTATGTGCGAGCAGTCGATACAACCAATCATATTTGGAATGCTCTTCATGGCATAAAACTTGCGTATATTGTCCCTTGCTTTGGACAGAGAAGGCCACTGAACATATTCACGGCCAATTGACAATAGCCATTCAATCACTGCCCTTATTACTCTCCATGCAGGTGACTCAGCCATGTTGAAACGATTCGCTATTTCACGAAACGTATTGGTATTTGCCATGTACCACAAAAGCATATATATCTCTTTTGCAGCTCCAACTTTGCAAAATCCTCCATGTTCTTGTTTAGAATAAAGTTCGCTTGTATTATACCGTTCTACAAAATGGTAAAAGACATATTTTTATAAATGACTAAGAAGGGTTAATTGATATGAAATTCTTACCAATTAAAATATGCGCAGTGGACCGATTCATTCTAAAATGTTTTCTGAAGTCCTGATCTGTATAACTATCAATTGTGTCTAAAAAATTTTTATTTGGAACATGTTCCTCTTCATTTTCCGAAGTGCTTCCTGATAAATTCATGAATTCTTCAGTCAAGCCGCTTGTATTTGCCGATTCCGATGACGATTCATACATAAACTGCAATATATTTAAATGATGGACATGAAGGAAAACACTTACTAAAAACAGCAATGAGTTTAAAAAACTTACTTCAAACAAATGTTCATCCATGTTTTTCGTTTAATTTTTCACAACGCTTTAATTATATCGGTTTGTTTACTTTTCTTCTTCTTACAACGAAAACGAGTTTTTGGTAGTGCTACCAACTCTCACAACAATGATCCGGACCATTCCCGTGAGAATTGAGCGTGATCCAGAGCTGTAAAACTCACTGGATGACCAAAATTATGTACTTTCACAGAATAAATTACAATATACCTATGTAGAAACTTATCATGCATAATATGCATATACACATCGTCCCGTTTATTCGTTAACCTCGTATCTACAAGTGAGACATTTTCGGTAAAGCTAACACGGTTGCCACACCATGTTTTCATTAGGGACCAAAATTCATCGAAAAGAAGGACCAAATTTTTGTTTTATTTTATTAGTATAAAATAAAAAATTTTAGGATGTTTAAAAAATAAAAAATGTAAGGCGCGATAACCTCCGAAGAGATCTAAGGCCGAGCTTCTCTTCCAATTTGCGTCGTGCTCCTCTTGATTTTTCCCTACAAATTGGACGGACAGGACCTACATGTTTTATGCCGACTCCGTACGGCATCTGCAAGGCAGATGAGTTTTCACTGAGAGCTTTTCATGGCAGAAATACAATCGGAGCGCTTGCCAGACACTGCCGAGGGGCGACCCCGCTTAGAAAAATTTTCTTCTAATTGAAAAATCTTATTTATAAAATTTTGATGTTGCTTTGCCCGGGAGTTGAACCCAGGGCATACGGTGTAGTAGGCGGAGCACGCTACCATCACACCACGGTGGCCGCCAATGTTTCCATATAAAATTTTACTAAACATAGTGAAGGCTTTCCTTTAATTCAAGCTGAACAAAACAAATAAATGTGCATGCGATCAAAAATGGTACCATATTTTGACATAGGATAAGTCTTTGCCTTACACCAACCAAACGTTGTGAACCTAGTGTAACGAATTTTACTTGCAAATCCTCTTATTTGCAATCCTCTGTCGAATCACTAAACTGTTGAATAAATAACTCCAATTTGTAATAATGCAAAATGGCGTTTATTAAAGTACTTCACAAAACACTCAAACTGTGCAACGAATAGCTTGCTTAATAACCAAACTGATTGATAGCTCAAATGAAACTCTACTATTCAAAATAATACTGCTCTTGCTCGCTAGATAGCGTCTTAGTCGAAACTGCTTGACAACTCAAATCAAACTGAATTCCAGCGCCTCTACATCTGCTGCCTTTTATACTCTCTGATATCAAAGTTCGCATCTTCTAGGCGCTTCCAGAATCTACTAGTCCATCAGCTCTCAAACTTCTCAGCTGCAACTACAATTGCTCGATTTACAGCTTCTCTTATTGCATACTTTTAGGAGTATCTCAGATATATGCATGTGTTTGTGTATTGATTCTCCGCTGCTCGTATACGTACATGGTACATATATGTAGACGCAATTATTGTTTCGTTTATGTAGATACATAATGATTGAATTATTGATGTGAATTCACGTCACTGCTTAGCATCGGCTTAGAGATAGCAGCATTCCTTAGTTTTGCTAATATTCGTAAAACTGCCCTCCACCTAAGTCTGATCGTCCCGATTAGACAAATCTCTCGATCTAAACGTTGCCAGCCTTTCCAAATGGACCACTTTCATTTTGGTTCGTGGTTTACCGATGGTTTGTATGCGGTACACTACATCGTTGATCCGTTTTACAGCTTTGTATGGGCCTTCCCAATGACACTGCAATTTCGGGGACAACCCTTTTTTACGTTGTGGGTTGTATAACAGCACCAAATCTCCTTCCTGAAAACCTTCTGAATTAATTGCTTTATCGTATCTGGCTTTCATCTTGTCACTCATAATCTTTGTTCGTTGCCTTATCAGATCATCTATTTCTCTTAGCTCTTCTTCCAAATCACTAGTGGATTTCTTGAGATTTCTCTCCGCATTGGCATCTATCCCAAACTTTAAATCAGCTGGCAGTCTAAGGTCATTGCGAAAAATTACTTTTTCAGGGGTTTGGCCTGTTGTCTCATGCACTGCTGATCGGTAAGCCATCAAGAATAATGGTATGCGGGTATCCCACTCTTTATGGTACTTGTCTACTACTTTCCTTAAGTGCTCCTCCAATGTTCTATTGAATCGTTCTACCATACCATCGGATTGAGGATGCAATGCAGTTGTCCGTGTTTTTCGAATGCCCAATGATTTACACATTTCCTGGAATACAGCTGATTCGAAATTCCTGCCTTGGTCAGAATGTAACTCTAATGGTACACCATACCTTGCAACCCAATTGTTTATAAACACTTCTGCTACCGTTTCCGCTTCTTGATTTGGGATTGGGTATACCTCTGGCCATTTGCTGAAATAATCCATAACTACCAGTACATATTTGTTTCCGCCGTTGCTAGTAGGAAATGGACCGGCGACATCCATAGCGATCCTTTCAAATGGCGCACCTGAGTTATATTGCTTCATCTCGCCATGACTTCGGGTTCTGGGCCCTTTCGCTCTGCTGCAAACCTCGCGTTCGCAATCCACTCATTGACCGACTGACGGCAACCAACCCAATAGAATCTCTGTTTAATCTTCTCGAGCGTCTTCGTGATTCCAAGATGACCTCCGGTTGGACCATTATGCAGCTCGCTGAGCACGTCAGGAATCCTCTTTCTGGGAACAACTATCAGTTTCTTCTTGCTTTTACCATCCTCACTCTCCCATACTCGATGAAGGCAACCGCATATCAACTGTTCCACTGTGCCCAATATGACTTCGCAATGGGAATCTCTGCTGACATCTCTTCTCTGTTTGGTCTTTTGTTTCGTTCGAGCCCTTGCATAACACGTGACAGATCTGTATCTTCTAGCTGACAATTTCTTAGCTGTTCCTTGTCCCATTAATATGTACATGTTATAGTCATTAGCCGGACATCTATAATGTCTTCATTAGCCTCGGCTTTTGAACAGTGCTTGCATTCCAAACTACATGGTCTTCGTGATATTGCATCGGCATTTCCATGGGTACTACCTTTCCGATGCTCAATGGAACAGTCATAGCTTTGTAGCCGCTCGATCCACCGTGCCAATTGTCCTTCTGGATTACGGAACTGCAGAAGCCATTTCAACGCCGCGTGATCTGTCCTGACGCGGAATCGCTGGCCGTAGAGGTATTTGTGAAAATGTTTAATGCACTCTACCAATGCCAACAGCTCTCTCCGTGTAACGCAATAGTTCCTCTCTGCTTTTCCAATCGAACGGCTGTAGTATGCAACTACCTTCTCATGTCCATCGACCAGTTGTGATAAAACTACTCCTATAGCATATCCACCTGTATATAGAATAAATGTTGCTCCTGGAATCGAATATGCTAACATTGGGGCAGAGCACAAACGCTCCTTCAATGTTTGGGAAGCCACTTCTTGCTCCTTCTTCCATTCAAAAGCTTTATTTTTCCTTGTAAGCTCATGGAGGCTATGGGCTACGCTGGAAAAATTTGGTACAAATCGGAGGTAATATGTGCACAGCCCAAGGAAACTTCTCAATTCATGTAGGTTCTGTGGCCTTGGCCAATCCTTTACAGCCTCTATCTTTTCGTTCGCAGTGCAGATGCCCTCTGCCGTTACCTTGTGACCAAAATAATTTACTTCCTTTTTAAACAGCGCACACTTTTTGGGACTTACCTTCAGACCAGCGCCAGCTATTCTCTGGAAAACTTCCTCCAAGTTCTTAAGATGTTCATAAAAGTTCTTGCCCAATACGATGATATCATGCAGGTACACCAAGCATGTTTTCCAATGTAGTCCTTTCAGTACCTGCCCCATGAGTCTCTCAAAAGTAGCTGGTGCATTACAAATTCCAAGAGGCATCACTGTAAATTGCCAAAGGCCATCACCGACACTGAATGCTGTTTTCTCTTTATCTTCCTCCTTCACCTCCACTTGCCAGTAGTCGCTTTTCAAGTCCAGCGTGGAAAACCATTTCGTACCAGATAGCGAGTCCAGAGTGTCGTCAATTCTTGGCAATGGGTAGCTATCCTTTTTCGTTACGTCATTCAACTTCCGGTAGTCCACGCAAAACTCATTTTTCCATCCTTCTTCTTTACAAGTACTACCGGTGAGCTCCATGGACTAGCTGATGGTTCGATGACGCCGCTGTCGCTCATTTCTTGTATGATTTGACTCACAACTTCCCGCTTCGCCAGTGGAACCCTACGTGGAGCTTGACGGATCGGCCTTGCATCTCCAGTGTCAATTTGATGTTTCACAACATTGGTGCGGCCTGGTTTGGAACCGTCCTGGTCAAATATGTTCGCGTACTTTAGGAGCAGTTGTTTTGCCTTACTCTGATAGGCTTCCTCTAGCCCCTGCGTCCATGCCGTGATGACATTTGAAAGATCAGTATTACTAGATGAAACGTGTTCCTGGAGCTGTTCACAGTTAATAACTACTTCAGCCTCTTGGCATCTTCCCAAAATAGCTCCTTTGGTCAGTTTGAGTGGTGACTTGAACTCATTGAGTACTCTTACCAGAATACGTCCATCTTGTTTTGTCATAGCCAGGGTTTTTTACAAGTATGTTCAGTGCTGATTTGTTTGCTGCTTCGACAACCCACAATTTGTTTGTCCCACAATCTCCATCAACCTTTGCCCAGATTACTGCTTCGGATTTTGGTGGTATTTGCTGACTCTCTTCCACCAGCACTCGTTTACTGCTGTAGCCTCTCTTGTAGCCGAAATTAAGTGGTGCATCCATGTTCTTATATCGCATCATCTTGCTTTGCATGTCGATCTTGATGCCCTGGTCGATTAAGAAGTCCACTCCAATTATGATTTCTTCAACAATATCTGCCACTATAAAATTGTGTAATACCGTGACGTTCCCAATTGCGACTTCACATGATACTTCTCCTAGAACCGTGCTGTCTTCTCCAGTGGCTGTACGCAATCTTGCTCCATGCAATGGTCTTATCTTCTTGTTGACTAAATCCGCTCAAATAATGGAATGGGATGCACCCGTATCTACAGTCAGTAAACGTTCCTTTCCATCCACATGGCCTCCGACAGTAAGATTGTTTGACCTTCTTCCAATTTGTGAGATAGAGATTATGAGGCATTCAATTGAGGGAGCCAGCTGTCGCCCCTTGCGGCTGACTCGCTTTAGTTTAACGATTGAGTGGACTTGGAGATTTGCTCATCTCCTTCAGCTCTGCGTTTACGGCCACCCGCATTGTTGGAGCTATTGACCCCGGTGCTGCAATGTCGTGGAATATGACCTGGGTTACCGCACTTGAAACATTTAATAACTCCGACATTTTTCTGTTGTGATCCCTTCAGTGCTTCCAAAATTGTGTCTACCCAATCTGGTCTTTCCACTTCCACACGGTGAGCTTTGTATGCTGGTTTACTCAATAGTGAGGCCGTTTCCTGAGTCAATGCATGTGATACCGTTTCAGCAAATGCCAGATTTGGGTTTGCGTATGTAGCTCGCTTCGTTTCCACGTCCCGTATGCCATTTATAAAACTCTGGATTTTTACCCTCTCGGTGTATTCCACGGGTGCGTTCGCATTTGCGAGATAAGCCAACCTTTCAACATCCGAGGCAAACTCGTGCAAAGTCTCATTCGCTCTTTGGTGACGGTTTTGCAACTCAATTTGGAATATCTGTTTCCTATGCTCGCTTCCATAACGTCTCTCGACAGCGGCCATCAATGCTTCATAGTTGTTCCGCTCTCCTTCGGGAATCGTCTGTAGGATTTCGGCTGCTGGCCCTTTCAATGCCACGAACAGAGCTGCAACTTTATCTTCAGCATTCCAGTTGTTCGCTGCCGACGTCTTCTCAAATTGGAGCTTAAATACCTGGAATAGAACAGAACCATCAAACGTTGGGGATTTTACCTTCAGAGTAGGCGTTGAAGTGATTGGACGGTTCAATTGTAACTCCTGAATACGATCTTTCAAAGCATCTATCTCGGCCTCCATTTTATCTTGTCGACCACTGAACCCTTCCTGAAACTGCGTTAGTTTCTCTTCCATACGCGATTCTAGTTGTGCAGAGATCTGCGATGATACCTGTGCTGAAATTTGTGTCGACATTTCTGATATACGTGTTTCTTGTGCTTCAATTTTAGATGTTATTTCTGACGACATTTCTGAGATACGTGTCTCCTGTGATTCAATCTTCGCTGTTATACGGTTCTCCTGTGATTCTAGTTTTTTTTCCATCTTGGATGTTATGCGTGTCTCTTGCGAAGCCAGTTGAGATGACATTTGTGACGACATTTCTGACATACGCGTTTCTTGTGCTTCAATCTTTGATGTTATACGTGTCTCTTGGGATTCCATCTGTGATGACAGTTGAGATGTTATTTCTGTCATTTGCGATTCCAGTTGGGATGCCAATTGTGACGACATGTTGGTAGATATTTGTGATGACATTTCGGACATTTGTGCCGATATTGCAGCCAACATCATGTTCAGGTCTGTGTTCGCCATTGTCTGCGGTATTTCATTTTTCTCTTCAATTTTTGCTGTTGTCTCGTCCCCATCAGGATAAAAGATATACTCGTCCACATCAATTCCTTCTGCTTCCATTGCCTCTCGTAGCCGTGCCTGAAGTTCGAGTTTAACGCCACTTGGATTCAATCCACGGCTCTCCAACTCCTTCTTTAGTTGCTGGATCTTCAATTCACTGAACTTTGCCATGTCTTTGTTGTCCTCTGGAATTTATTCAACAATTCCTCTTCTGACACCAATTGTAACGAATTTTACTTGCAAATCCTCTTATTTGCAATCCTCTGCTAAGTTCGAATCACTAAACTGTTGAATAAATAACTCCAATTTGTAATAATGCAAAATGGCGTTTATTAAAGTACTTCACAATAACACTCAAACTGTGCAACGAATAGCTTGCTTAATAACCAAGCTGATTGATAGCTCAAAATAATACTGCTCTTGCTCGCTAGATAGCGTCTTAGTTGAAACTGCTTGACAACTCAAATCAAACTGAATTCCAGCGCCTCTACATCTGCTGCCTTTTATACTCTCTGATATCAAAGTTCGCATCTTCTAGGCGCTTCCAGAATCTACTGGTACATCAGCTCTCAAACTTTTCAGCTGCAACTACAATTGCTCGATTTACAGCTTCTCTTATTGCATACTTTTAGGAGTATCTCAGATATATGCATGTGTTTGTGTATTGATTCTCCGCTGCTCGTATACGTACATGGTACATATACGTAGACGCAATTATTGTTTCGTTTATGTAGATACATAATGATTGAATTATTGATGTGAATTCACGTCACTGCTTAGCATCGGCTTAGAGATAGCAGCTCCCCTTAGTTTTGCTAATATTCGTAACACTAGTTTTGGCCAAAAAGCTCTTGGTTCTAGCATTATGTTGTTGATTGCAATGAAATAAAATGTATAGTGCAGTTAGGTTTTACGAAGAAACGGTTCAAAATTTGCGTTCTGGTGTTGCTGAACTATGTATGTGGAAAAATCAGTAAATCATAAATGAAACTAAGCAATTTTGTTAGTGCTATTTTTATAGATGCTTATTTTTTCCCTTAACGTTTAAATTTCATATCAGATTCTTATCTAGATTCAGTAAGTGTGAGTTTTGATCCCAGGCCTCAGGGATTCTGCTAGCACCTACGGGAATAATTTTATATAAAACATTTCTTCAGAAATCAAATCTCTTTTGCATTTGCTTCCTTCTGTCTTCGAGTTAAAATATTTCTTGTGCCAAGATACTTAGTTTTCAATTACCTTGCGTGGCTTAACACCACAATAGTCCTGGAATTCCTTGAACTCATTGAGCTGGGTGAGAAAGATTTAAATATCAACGTGCCAAACGAGAAGTAATGCATAGAATTTCTTTGTATAAGTTTTGAAAGTGTTAGACTCACGGCAGAGTGCTCGCTATAAGCTATGCTAGGCGAGAATCAATTTTTATTTTCATATATTTTACATAGTGTTGTATAGCCGATCGAAATATCTAGCCGTTATTAATATTATTATAAAACAATAGTTTTTGTGATTAGTGGGTTATTTCATCAACAATTAACGAGAATGTGTTTGCCAACACTTTTCTTTTTAATGCCTGGCATAAATTATATCCTAGGTGAAATGTTATTGTTCTGGTACATTTTATTGCCTGAGCAATTTTTTATGGTGAGAGTTCCATTGAAGTAAATTCAAAATTATATGGGGGCTAACGAAAGTGTGGCGAATTTTTGGGTAATATTGTGAATTTTTACCTGAGTGAAAAAGAAAGAAAAGTACTAATCGTGGCTACTGCCTAAAAAGAACCAAAATTGAAGAAAAGGGACCAGCGGACCAAGACCATTTCTGGTCCAAATGGACCAAAGTGGCAACCGTGAAAGCGAAGAAAACTACATTTCAAATTTCTCCACAGACACTGGTGAGTTTTTCGGTGATGACAGCGTTACCACTTGGGCCAGAATCGCGGATAAAAAAACTGGTAACGATATTCGGTTACATAATGTTCTGGGTACTATTTTACCTGTAACGCTCAGAATCGCGGCGTAAATGTTATATTCAGTAGCGATCTTTACAAAATCTAATTCAAAAGGAGGCTACAATTGATACACTTATCAATGACCAGCTAATCACTGAAATTCAAAAGTGGAAAGAAATTTATATAGAATTTTGGACACTATTTTATTTTTGGGTGAAAGAGGCCTAGCTTTTAAAGGCGAAAGTATATATCTTGGTGAGCGAAACGATGGACATTTTTTGGGCATCTAAGATCTCATAAGCCATTATGATACGATACTTAGAGATCATTTGGAGAAAGTTAGGATTTCACAACAGCAGCAAAAACGTTGACAAGTTCACTTTCTTTCCCCAGGCATTCAGAACGAGTTATATATATTTGTGCAAAACACGTGAGGGTACTATATTAGATCAAGGAAAGAAAGCCAAGTATTTTTCTATTATCGTTGATGCTATGCCTGATGCTAGTCACGTAGTCAACGTTCATTTGCGCTAACTCCATTTCAATTCGAAAGCAACCAGTTTTACAATTCAAAAACGGTTTTTGGCTTTCGTGAATTGTAACCAAAAAACTGGTCAGAAAATCGCTGACTACGTCACATTCTCGACAAAAACTCGAATGCTGATTACTCGCCTTGTGCAACCCACAGTCTCAATTTATGTGGTGTTGATGCTGCAGAATGTCGTACGGCTGCAATTACTTTCTTCGGAGTTGTACAAAAAATGTTTTAACTTTCAGCAGCACTCCACAACGATGGGATATCCTCAAAAAAAATGTACCGAGCTCTCTTCATAGTCTTTCACACAAAAGCCAAATTTGACTGCGCAAGCATACGGAGATGTTACCGGCATTCTCAAGTACATTAACAAGTTCGAATGTATCTTGCTGCCCTCAGTTTGGTTCAAAATACTGACTACCATTAATGAAAGAAACATGGTCCTCCAAGCTAGAAACGCCACCATAGATGTTGAGGTCCGACAACTAGATGCCTTATTATTATAGTTGCTATTCAATTGAACATCTCGCGAAAGTTTCCGGATATTCGAAAGAGAAAACCCAAAATACGTTCTGAAGATAATTTAAATGAGATGTTTACGGATGATTCAGAGTTTGATTTTAAAAGCAATACATTCCTGGTGAATGGTAATCACGGGCAATACTGAACGATTTGCAGCTATGAGAAATTTGAGCGAGACGTTTTCCCTTTTGTGGCAATTTGAAGAGATGGATGAAACAACGGTTCGGGCGAGCGCAGCAAAATTTGTCGAAAAATACAAGTCGGACATTTCTCAAAGCTTAGAATGTGATATAATTCACTTGAAACACATTTACGATAAAGGTCTGTCACCATAGGAATTGCTAAATGCCATCTATGTTCAAAATCTGTATACAATTTTCCCCAACATTTGTGTTGATTTACGTATCTTTTGCACTATACCTGTCACTGTAGCTAGTTGTTGTTGTAGCGATAACGTTGCTCCCCGAAGGTTTTGGGGAGTGTTATCCATGTGATGGTCCTTTGCCGGATACAGATCCGGTACGCTCCGGTAACACAGCACCATTAAGGTGTTAGCCCGAACATCTCGGGAACGATTTATATGGCCACATTAAACCTTCAGGCCATCCCTCCATCCCCACCACCAAGTTCCATGAGGAGCTTGGGGTCGCCAAAGCCTCGTCTGTTAGTGAGACAGGATTCGCCGCGGATAGGTGAGGTTGACAATTGGGTTTGGAGAAGCTGTATATTGCGCTGGCAACTTGAAGAGTTGCGCTACACAGCCCCTTGAATCTGGTATTTTAGTCGCCTCTTACGACAGGCATACCTACCGCGGGTTAGGGGGTCAGAATATACTGTGGCTAGTGCAGAACGTTCCTTCAGTTTCAAGAGCGAGTTTCAGAACTTGCCACGCTTTGTGTTGAATCAGTTTTGGCAAGACTGTTAAATTTTATATTATTATAATAATTTTGCAGCGAAAAATGTAAGTAAAGCCACTCTTTGATATCCGAGCTTTCTATATTGAATAATTAAAATATATAATCATCATTAAATTTATCAGAAATGTATTACAATGTTACCAAATAACTAGAAAAGATTATTTGAAACAATATATGGCTGTTAAAACAGAATTTTATTTCTACGTTACAATAAAATAGTATAAGTAAATATTCTGTGTTAATTGATTGTTTTGCCCAAAAATCATTTAGTTGATGTTGCAAACAATTTTTTTATGTAATCCATCAATAATGATTCATAAATGAGACGTCATTAATTCAAGTTAATCAAATTTATTAGTGGATTTTTTATAGGGGGCCCGTAAATTGTTTAGTCCCGGGCCCGGATTTTCTCTCTATGGCCCTGCCTACACGTGACGGCTGCTGTTACAAATGTACCAGGAGAGGCTAAGGAGACTCAAGGTGGTAAAGTAAAAGCTTTTCTAAGGTAGTCGAACAAATGACCGCTTCTACCCTAACGTAGTGGACAGTCGAACTAATCGGAAAACTGAAGCTACGCGGTCATCTATCTATCTATCTATTTATATAAAATTCAAATTATGTGTGTATGTATGTATGTAGGTATAGATCGAGTTGCGTCCTAAACGGATGGACCGATAACAACCAAATTTGCACAACCCACTGGAAACTTTCCAAGGATGGTCATAGGCTAAAAATAATATCGATATATAAAAAGGGCGTGGCACCTCCCATGCAAAATGAATATTTGGCACTACATAACTCTGAAGGTATTCATGCTAGAACATTGAAATTCAGTTAGGAGTTATATGCGGTCAATCCCTAACACCCCCAAAAATATTTGGGGTGGGGGAGAAGGGGCATGGCACCTCCCATATAAATGGAAGTTATCACACTGCATATCTCTGAATGTAGTAATGGTAGGATAATGAAAATTGGTAAGGTTAATTGGTGAGGTTAAGTCCTTCAAGTAAAATGTGGAATTGGGGAAAAAGGGGCGTGGCACCTTCCATACAAATGGGATTTTTAAGAACTATGGCTGCCGTACAAACTTAGGTTTTTATAAGAGCTAAAGTTGTATACAACGTTGTTTGGTTGTTATTCCTTTTGGATGTTTAGTAATCTTCCGTCGTTAAAATTTTTGTTAACTTCAGTCTATCCACATCTTCTATCTATATATATATAAAGTAAAAATTATGAATGTTTGTATGTTGGTATAAAGCGGGTTGCGCCCTAAACGGATCCGCCGATCACAACTAAATTTGAATCACCCACTAGAAAACTTCCAAAGATGGTCATAGGCTAAACATAACTTCAATATAAAACAAGTAACGAAGGCTAAGTTCGGGTGTAACCGAACATTACATACTCAGCTGAGAGCTATGGAGACAAAATAAGGGAAAATCACCATGTAGGAAAATGAACCTAGGGTAACCCTGGAATGTGTTTGTATGACATGTGTATCAAATGGAAGGTATTAAAGAGTATTTTAAGAGGGAGTAGGCCATAGATCTGTGGGTGCACGCCATTTAGGGATATCGCCATAAAGGTGGACCAGGGTGGAATCTAGAATTTGTTTGTACTATATGGGTATCAAATGAAGGGTGTTAATGAGTATTTTAAAAGAGCGTGGGCTTAGTTCAATAAGTGGACGCCTTTTCGAAATATCGCCATAAAGGTGGACCAGGGGTGACTCTAGAATTTGTTTGTATGATATGGGTATCAAATGAAAGGTGTTAATGAGTGTTTTAAAAGGGCGTGGGCCTTAGTTCTATAGGTGGGCGGTTTGTCGAGATATAGCCATAAAGGTGGACCAGGGGTGACTCTAGAATTTGTTTGTACGACATGGGTATAAAATGAAAGTTGTTAAGGTAGATATCGACCAAAATCTGGACCAGGGTGACCCAGAACGTCATCTGCCGAATACCGCTAATTTATTTTTATATGAAAAACCACGAACAGTATTCCTGCCAAGATTCCTAGGGCTTTTGATTTCGCCCTGCAGAACTTTTTAATTTTCTTCCACTTAATATGGTAGGTGTCACACCCATTTTGCAAAGTTTTTTTCTAAAGTTATATTTTGCGTCAATAAACCAATCCAATTACCATGTTTCATCCCTTTTATAATTATGGAATTTTTTCATTTTTCCTAACTTTCGATATCGAAAAAGTGGGCGTAGTCATAGTCGGATTTCGGCCATTTTTTACACCAATACAAAGTGAGTTCAGATGAGTTTAGTAAAGATTTTTGCTCAAGTTATCGTATTAACAGCCGGGCGGAAGGACAGACGGTCGACTGTGTATAAAAACTGGGCGTGGCTTCAACCGATTTCGCCCTTTTTCACAGAAAACAGTTATCGTCGCAGAATCTAGCCCCTACCAAATTTCACAAGGTTTGGTAAGTTTTTGTTCGACTTATGGCATTAAAAGTATCCTAGACAAATTAAATGAAAAAGGGCGGAGCCACGCCCATTTTGAAAATTTCTTTCATTTTTGTATTTTATTGCACAATATCATTACTGGAGTCGAATGTTGACATAATTTACTTATATTCTGTAAAGATATTGAATTTTTTGTTAAAATTAGACTTAAAAAAATTTTTTTTTTAAAGTGGACGTGGTCGTTCTGCGATTTTGCTAATTTTTATTAAGCATACATATAATAATAGGAGTAACGTTTCTGCCAAATTTCATCATGATATCTTCAACGACTGCCAAATTACAGCTTGCAAAACTTTTAAATTACCTTCTTTTAAAAGTGGGCGGTGCCACGCCCATTGTCCAAAAGTTTATTAATTTTCTATTCTGCGTCATAAGGTCAACCCACCTACCTAGTTTCATCGCCTTATCTGTCTTTGGCAATGAATTATCGCATTTTTCGGTTTTTCGAAATTTTCGATATCGAAAAAGTGGGCGTGGTTATAGTCTGAGATCTGAGATGAGAGCCCAGGAACCTACAAACCAAATTTCATCAAGATACCTCGAAATTTACTCAAGTTATCGTGTTAACGGACAGACGGACGGACGGACATCGCTCAATCAAATTTTTTTCGATACTGATGATTTTGATATATGGAAGTCTATATCTATCTCGATTCCTTTATAGCTGTACAACTAACCGTTATCCAATCAAAGTTAATATACTCTGTGAGCTCTGCTCAACTGAGTATAAAAAGGGGGTGGCACCTACCATACAAATGGAATGTTTGATACAGCATAACGCCCGTAATATATGGAATTGAAAAAAAAAAACAAGTCATATGGGACTTTCAGAACTATGGCTGCACTAAAAACTTAGATTATTTCAACACGTAAAGTTTGATTGCGGAGTTGGGTTTGGCTTGTATTCCTTTAGTATTCTTTTATGTTATCTTTAAGGTTGGTATTTTTGGATACGCCTGGAGGAACCGAAAAAACACATTTCTGTTTAATTTGATATTAATTAATGTAAGAGTAAAAAGAGAAATCACTATGGAAGTTGCTTTCTCAGATACCGCGCATACCCTTTGTGTGGTGGACGTACAACTCCGCATTTAAATAACCACTGCCTGCAAACATCTGATACGCCGATGTGCAACATAAGCAAACGGTCAGGCCAAAGTGAGGGTGTGCGATGTGTGCACCGTGACTCATAAACAGTCGCTGCCGAACCCTTAAGAATTTAAGGTGTAATAACGGAATTTTAAATATATTGAAAATACTCTAATTGCGAAAGAATTGCTATTAAAAAATTTTACTTACCTTCGAGCTTAGAATCCATCAAAAAAATTTTATATAAGTGTTTACTTAAAAGAAATATGAAGCTTAATATTCAATAAGAATTTTGCAAATTAATCAATGCATTTTACGGCCACTCCTGCCTTCTTACTTCAATTACTCAATATATATGAGCAAAAATATCAAAAAAAAAGCAAGCAAAAATCCCGTTATTTTGTTTGTTTTCTTTCATTTCTCATTACACTTTTCTTGGAATAAGAACTTTGTTTTTGTCCAGCTAGCTCGTTCTACACGAAACACTGTGCATTGTCGCGAAATATTATTGTGAAGTTTGAGTGATTTTAAAATATTAAATAATTTATATACCGATCTAACTAATCAAAATTATTAGTTTATATTAATAAGCATTGTACACAAAATAAAAGCCTACCTGTTTGTGAATTTTTAAAGGAAGTGTAGTGGTTTTATTTGTGAAAGGTGAAGAGGGAAACCCGCCCCATATACCCAAAGCGTATCCATGGTCCCTTGACCACATCGGAACAAGTGACCTAAAAAGTGAAAAAATTGGAAAAAGTAACAATATAAAGAAAAAAGAAGTTTGAAAGAAAACCTATCAAAGACCTAAAAAGTGGAAAAATTGGAAAAAATACCAATATAAAGAAAAAAGGAGTTTGAAAGAAAACCTATAAAAAACCTAAAAAGTAGGGAAAAATTTAAATCCAAAAAAAAAAAATAATAATAATACATACCTACCCGTGTTTCGTGCATACTTACCCAATAATTATTTACATAAAATAACAAAAATCAACGAATTAATGCAAATGCAAAATACTTACCCGGGCGCGCATGAAAAACAATAAAACTACAAAAAAAAAAGCTGCTATAGTGAAAAACAAAAATTATGTAAAAAGTGCTTAACAGAAAATACATACATACACATATACAAAATAAAGCGCTGGAAAATAAGAGTGAGAAAATCTGAAAAAAAGTTTAATTAAAAAGTGCAAAGAGATATACATAAAAAGAAATAAGAAAGCGAAAAAAAGTGATTTAGTGCCTTTTTGCCCGAAGAAGGAAATATCTCGTTTCAAGGTACCGGCTAATGTCAATACCTTTGTGCACAGACACACTTATAAACGCAACAGGAAAAATTGCACAGTGGGGCAAAATTGTGGAAGCAAGAAACAATTTTTTTTAATATAGCTTCTTGCCAAATATACATTTCAGTATAACCACGGGCAGTAGACCTGCACAAGTGGTACGCAACAACAACAATAATACAACACATACAGCAGCTTTCACATATTTTAGTATAACCACGAGCAGTATACCTGCACCAGTGGTACAACAACAACACCAACAACGACATCAACAACAAATACAAAACAGCAGTGCATCAGATCCCCAAAAAGGAAAAAAAAATCGAGATAAAAGGAAAACAGGTGACAAAGAATATTACCGGGGAAGCCAAAGTAAGTACACTTTTGCACAAAAGTAGGACACGTACATACACAAACATATTTCCAAGTACAGCAAAAATACTCTCCTCGCGATCGGTATTATAAACCGTTCGTTTACAAAAAAAAAAACCCCGCATACCCTGGTTATATAAACCACAAAGGTACAGTCCCACCTTAGTCCCATTTTTTTCGTGCATATACATATGTATATAGCATAAAATAAAACTCAAGCGGTAACGTTCTAAAGGAAATCCCATAGCGGTAACCCAAAAAGATGTACTTGTACCCACACATAAATACATACGTATATCTTAAGCATCCACATATATACTCTCCCATATATATTTTGTTACTCTCACCTTAATAGAACCCTTTCAACCAAAGTTAGTTGCTACCCTAGCAAAATAACCGTTGCCCGTGGCATATTTTCCGCAACGTCCCTCATAAGCCAAAGCGCTCATTATCCACTTGCTTAAGCAAATTCCGCTATACAATTTAGTACAGTGGGCCTGAGCTTATAAAAAAAATTAAATTCATTTACAGTGGGCTAAAACTGGTACAATATTAAGAATTTTTATACCCAAATTTTAAAATGACGGACAAGCAGGAAAACCCCAAAAACCTAGCGGCACCGGAGGGCAATACCCGGACAAACTCCCAGTCCGATGATGAGGAATACAGCAGGATCGAGAAAAAGGGCCCATAACATCATAATTTTTATGCTTCGTTATTTCGATTCCCTACGTTTATGTAGTGGGACAAGGCTACTTTTACGAATGTCATTGAAGCAATTCATTTTATCGGAAAATTTCGAAAACAAAAAAGTTTAAAACCAAGGATTCCATTGATACCGATAGATTTGTCTTTTCAATTTTAAATGCCTCAAATTTCCTATCCCTATCAATGAAGCTCAAGGACGATCATTAGCTGCGAATAAGGGATTGATGAGCGCAATACAAACCTTTATAGCTTCAGAGCTTCTTCAACTCAATTTACGCGGGGGGAATCCTGTTACAAATATGAATATATCATACAACAACATTCATTAGCTGTAGAAAAAGTCAATCTTACCTACTCTTGTTTTACCCATGGCCAGTTACGAGTAGCTTGCATATTTTTATAGAAACGTGGGGTAAAACCCACGGGCATAAGCTAGTAATCTATAATGAACTTTTATATCATAAGGCCGGAAAACAACAGTTTGGACTGAGCATATATATAACCTTAACATCTTTCAACTCAAAATCGGTCGACTTTGCCGATTGTTCGATTTTCACCCATGATGATATCCACTTAGACTGCAGTTGATTTCGAGGGCGGCATCTTTGGCCGGTGAAGCTCGGCAGCATAGCTCGGCAAAAATATCCGTCGGAAAGTCTTCGGAGCTACACCTTGAGCTTCTAGGAAAGTGACGTTGACGAAGGTATGAGTTCGAAGTCGCAGTCCTATAGCTTCGGTGCTGGTATATGGTGTGAGGGTCAGGAGGCTTGGTAGCGACTGGTAGTCGGGATTGCTACTGTTCGCACAGAGAATCATGACTTTTAATAGACCATTAATAGTGGCCGTAAGTCCCCTTTGTGTGTGACCAGCAAGGAGCCAAAAATGAGTTAAAGAAATCGTGTCGAAAACGAGTAAAAGGAGTTAGCCCAGAACATCTCTATTGTGCTTTACCCGGGACATACAGACAAAAATGTGACAATTTTAAGTATTTCCTTTTTTCCGGCAGACGTAGCAGTACCAGTCACTAAGACCGGGGTTAGGTTCAATGACTGTCTGGAGTAAGTGAATGAAGGACAGTCCCTCCGAAAGGAGCTACTTCTGAAATTTTTTTTCATTGACTAGAACTTTGTGGGGTTATTCTTACTAGTCACTTTTTAAACAGTTCATTGACTAGACTTTTTTCTTTGAGTTTTAAGCGGGGATTACCCTTATTGCTTCAATTGTATGAAAACATTTATTTGAAGAAATTTTAATTTATAATTTATTTCATAATTTGGGAAAAATTTAAACCACTCCCACTCCCGGGAGAAAAGGCTTTGAAGAGATTTACATGGTATAATCGAAACAGCTGTCGCCTTGTCCGTCCTGATGTCGCGTTGTTTAAATTTTTCCAAAATTATTAAATATAATTTTTTCTGTTGGACTTGATTAAATCGCGAACGCTTTCTGCCCACAATTTGCAATGCATACTTCAAGGGCGTAGTCAGGATTTGATTTTGGAACAATCAGGGGGGGGCGGCCATCAAATAAAATTTTATTTTTACGAGGAGGAAGCATCGAAAGACTCAAAGCCACACTAGCTTTAGACTTCAACCGCACTAAACCTCCTACTGTCTGAGTACCATATACCTCCGGTACCACCGTCAAGTATTCTGTATGGAGGTAGGTTGAATACTAAGCTCTACGTCTATCGGGGTCAGGTTGCTCAATTCCATCCAATTTAAATGTCAAGAAACAAGAAGCAATGAAGTGCCAAACGGCGTGGATCTTGTGCAAATCGTTCTAAAACTCTGAGTACCATATTCTTTCCTTTATCCTTGGCCATTTTCCTAAGGACACTCATCATGCATAATCCTAAAAAAAATCATTACAATCAGAGAATAACTTTTGGATTTTCATCACTTTTCTTACAATTCAAAGGATTTTCGGCCTTCGTTGAGCGAAGCCAAGTCTTTACTCTTCTCAACGTGCTAAAGGTCCGTTCTATGGAACTTCGTCGTTGGATAAAACATTTCCTTTTCTTGAACGACATCACACAGGTCTAACTTATGAAGATCTTCAGCTTTTAAGTTTTTGTCCTTCCAATGAAAATACCACAATTCGGCCTCCGCAGAAAAACTTGTAAGACCGTAAAACTGAATAAAATTTCCTGTTACTTTCTTGAAGTCTTGGAAATTCATTTTCAACATGTTAGCTGGGTGCAAGTGAGACAATGTATACGCTGGCAAGTTCTCTTCAGGAAATCTTTGCTCCAGTGAGGCGACAAGTGAATCTAAATATGGAATTAAAAGTGATCTCTTCCAAAATTGAGTGTCATCAGAAGCACCATGATTCGAGCGATGTTTTTTACGGTCCACGGTTCTGCGCGAAAGAATATCCAACTGCTTTGATTGTAAAATATTAACCACTGGCTCAAAGAAAGACATATGATGAAAGTTGATTGAGTGACAGCTGAGTGCAGCTGAAAGGCAGTTGTTTTTGTTGAAGTGTTTCCTTCGATGGACAGTTCTTTTAATCCATTACCGATGCTGACAAAGTGCTGTTGAAAGATCGAAATACTCCTGTATTTCTCTGACCATCGTGTTTCACAAAAAGCAGGAATATGTGGAACATATTTCCTTCTGGCAAGAGAACCGCGATAAAAATTGATGACGTTCTTGATTGTTGCAATAGTGTTGCGAATTTCGGGGACTTCATTTAAATCATTTACTACCAAATTCAATTTGTGACTTGCGCAATGAAAGTATGTATAAAGCTTGAGGATATTTCTCCCTCAAAATAGTTGCACACCATTTTCTTTTCCTGACATTGTTGAACAACAGTCATACCCTTTTCCTTTAAGTTTCATAGGATCAAGTCCTGTTTCAGTGATAAAATTATCTATCGCGCTGGTAATTGTTTTGCCATCCATAGCGTCTAGTTCAACAAAACCTACAAATTCTTCTCCAATAACTTGCTTGTTTGGAGGCCGAGTAGGTGATAAAATACACCTTAAAGCATAAAATAGTTTTCGAAGTTTGCTCCAAATCATGAGATATGAGGATAGAAGTAAACGTTTTGAAATGATAAGCAGTAACAAGGCAAATTAAACAAGGTAGAATTGACAAATGAAGCACTCGAAATCAAAAATCAGTACGGGTTGCTTTTACTTAGCATGGAAAAGGGGGAGAAATTATATCTTTCTCAGCAGAAATTGTAATAGAAAAGGACTTAAAGTAGTATGTAGTAGTAGCAGTGGTAGCAAATTCGTAAATACGAGTAGGTTTTCAGAAAATTGTAGATTTCAAACTAAATACTTCGTCACTTTGGCAACCAGGTTTCACAAAAAAATATAACCAGCTCTGTCGGAAATATGCGAAAACTTCCTTAACGTGAGCCCCTTGGAGTCGCTTTCATCTGAACTAGATGCCTTAAAGAATTGAACAACTGATATTCTGAGTAACTCCGTAAACAGCACAACTTATGAATGTCTTCCCACACTGATTTATTCCAGGATATCACTTATTATTTTTTTTCAACAAAATTATTCAAATTGAAAATTTTGTGTGTTCACAAAAAAAATTTAATTTTTCGGAAGTCAACGGGTTAAATATTTTTTTCATTTGAAACAACAATTCATACAGAGAAGGGAGAACTGTCAAGTTCACTATTGCTTTGTTTAATATACTTTGAGCAGTAATATTCAGATTTGTCTTATTTACAACACTTCTATTTTATCACAACTGAAAATGAAAAGTTATATTTAGCTGAAGTGAAGTTACACAATTCTATATAAATCTGTAATTTACGAAGCTTCACTGGATGAGTCTTGATATACATAATACAAATGCATTGCAAAGTGCGCATTACTGAACAGGATAATCAAAATGCGCTTAGCGACCAAGTCTCAATGATACTTATATTTTTATTTGCTTTCGAGAAGCGTGCTTATGAATATTGTCACAATCAAAATTTTAGATATGATTTTAAAACTGGTGCTAGTTTAATAATAAATACATCTACCTTATATATAAAATTCAAAATGTGAAGGTAATATCATCATTGTTCTTTCCTCTCAGTGGCAGATCATGGACGTCACAGAATATAACAGTTTCTATAATAGACGATATGAATTTTCTATTCTCCTCCACTATTTTCTCGTACCCAATTTGTAATGACAGGTTTATTGGTGTTATTTCCAAAATGTTCTTTGCTTCTCTGACTGCTCCCAGGTACCATTGTTTTGTAGAGTGCTTTTCGCAATATCCATACATATTTTTATAACGTTGGAAAGGTTTTTTTTTATCAATGATCCTAGAACACCATGAACCTTTATCGGCGGAAAAAGAACACAATAGAAAAACAATGCGCCCTTCAGCTTTTTCGAATACTGAAGCCAAGGAGAATATATTTTCAGCCATTTAAATTTTCGGCGTAAGTCTTCGACGCCGTCATTAAAATTGTAATTTTCATCTCTTTAGAAATTCTATCTTGTCAGTAGTTGATATCTGTGATGATCGTCCAACACGTGTGTGTATCGTGTGAGTGATATTCTTCCAAACTTTTTTCATTTAAACATGATGATGCTTAAGTGAAAGAACCTTTTTTAACACGATCGGAGGAATTTGTAGGTTGATGACTAGAGGTCATGAATCTATAATTTCTACCAATCACAAGCATGTATACGCAGGTAATGTTCTAGGACAGCGGCCGAATACTAAAACAATTGATACAAATCCGAAAGTGGTACCCAAAAACGCGTTTTGCACAGCATTTCTGCGCAGAACACTTTTACCCACTAATTTTTTTGTGTGTAAAACAAAAACACAACAACCACATGAAAACTTCAAATTGATTTTGCAAATATCTCGAGAATTATCAGAGATATCGGGTTTATGGTTTCGGATTCGCTAGTGCATATATGTATTATGGTGGATGTCAAACGCGGCTAAGTGCCAGGTCCCTGACAAAGTTCAGGAAGATTTTGTAGTATCACCGTAATATATATATTTGTACGCGTTATTGCATATATATATTATGGTGGATGTCGAACCCGGCTAAGTGCCAGGCCCCTGACAAAGTTCAGGAAGATTTTGTAGTATCATCGTAATATATATATTTTTACGCATTTGTGCATATATGTATTGTGGTGGATGTATTTTCTGGCGCCCGCTGGTAATTTGCATTTTTCTGGAGTTTTCGCTTTGCGCCATTGCGATTTTATGAAATAGAATAGATTTATTAATTAATACAATATCTCGAAACAAACAATAATACATCACAAAAGTGTGTAAAGTGCATTTCATTGGCGGGCGGCAGAAAATTCACCATCCAAAATTTCAGCAAACTCTGCCCCAATAAGGTGTTGGCGCCTCTTTTTGGAATTACCAAGGTTAATTGCAGACTGCAATTTTATAGAAATGTGATTAAATTTAACTAAATGGTAACCACTGTGGTTAAAAGTGCTAAGGTTATCAGTAGTAAATATCTTAAGTTAGGTTAGGTTGAACTGGCCGGTCCATGAGGACCTCACATAGACTGAATAAGTCCGTAGTGTTACCAGAATTTTGTTTTAACGACCAAACTGAAAACCCCTATCAAAAACCAGGACCTATGTTATAAAATAACTCCGTCCTCTTGGCAAATACTAGAAGCTTCCTAGGATTTAAGCCACTTGCTGCTTCTAGATCTGACAGCTGTATCACTCCTAACAGCTGGAGTCTTAGCCTGGCAAGCGCAGGGCAAGAGCGTGCTCGATCGTTTCCTCCTCCAGCCCGCACTTTCTACATCTGCTATCACTGACCAAGCCTAATTTAAAGGCATATGACGCCAGAAGGCAGTGTGCAATCAGAATACCCGTCATGAGTTTACATCCTCCTTTTAATGATAGAAGCAACTTTGTTAGTCTAAGGTTGTAAGACCTGCACATAATCTTCGACGCTTTACAGCCCCGCGCTTGAACCCACGCCTTTCCTGCTTGGTCGCCTTCGCTTAATTTCGCTCAGTATAATTGGTACGTCCACGGAGCAAGCTTCAAGGGATGCGCCCTTTTTAGCTAGTTCATCCACTTTTTCATTCCCATCTATTCCCAAGTATGCTTCTCCCTGTCCCGATTCTCTCCAGGGACTGCTTACATTCTAACCCGCATTTAGATGCTGTGTTATGCGAGATTGTTGCTTTAATTGCTGCTTGACTGTCAATATAAAAGTTAACACGATTGCAGGTTGGGCTATTTTCTTCCAGGGTTTCTACTGCTTTGGTTACGGCTACTATTTCCGCTTGGAAAATGCTACAGTAATCCGGCAGCCTGTAGGATCTGTTTATTTCCGGATCAGCACAACATACCACAGACCCTACTCCTTCCACTACTTAGTAAACATCTTACCTTTAAAAAATTTGCGTATGTCCATCTTTGTAATTTATTATTAAACAATCCAAATTTTTTTTTTGAACTTCAAATCAATGGCAGAGAAACTAAGTCTCCATAAACCAAATGTATTCCAAGAATGTTGTATTGAATTCCAAGTAATTGTAGGTAAACGAATCCTAGCATAAATGTATTCCAAGAATGTTGTATTCAAATCCAAGTAATTGTAATAATTACACACTTTCCACTTCAAGAATATTTGGACATGAAATACTACAGGGTGATCAGTTGCATTCAACTTCACCAAAATTTGGTACTCCAATTAAAAAGTTGAACCGATAAAAACATCTGTAAACTTTTCCCATTTTTTAAGCTATTGCATAGATTTTATCGCGGGCTTGGCGACTAAATCAATAAAAACCGTAACGGATATTTGTCAAAAAAGGTTCGAACAAGTTTCGGTGTTAGCAACAGGCTGATTACATAAAATTGGATCTATTTATGCGAATATTGGTTGTTGTCTTTGGTGTACATTTATCTTCAATACTTCGCTATAGATGGCACTGGTAACCGCCAGATGCCAGACGACCTGCATGCTAGATGATGCACACCAACAAACACACACGCGCTGTACATAATTGCCTTTGTTGCTGTTTAACTTAGTACATTAATTACGTACATAGTTGTTCCCTTTGATTTTAAGCTATTGCATAGATTTTATCGCGGGCTTTGAGCGTGGCGACTGAATCAAAAAAAACCGTAACTGACATATGTACATAAAATCATGGAATAACATCTTTCAATAACAGAAAAAGTTTCGGTGTTAGGAACAGGCTGATTACATAAAATTGGATATATTTATGCGAATATTGGTTGTTGTCTTTGGTGTACATTTATCTTCACTACTGCCCTGTAGATGGCACTGGTACCCGCCAGATGCCAGATGACCTGCACGCTAGATTTATTCAATAAAAGTAAAAAATTTGTTTTCTTATCGGTCACCACGCTTAAAAAGTGTAACTTGAATTAATATCAAAGACAAAACTTGAATTAATACCAAAGAAAACAAAATGTTGCATAAATATTATATATGCATAAGTTGATAATATGCAATAGCTTTACCGTGGCAGTCCCCGAGTGCCACACGTCCTTTTTTAACTTGTTTTCGGTAAATTGTTATCGGATTTAGGTAGGATTTATTTATAAATAAATAAAAATTATAAGACTTCATGAATTTAGGGGTGGGCACTTGCTCCCCCCTGCCTATGCCCTTGGCATACTTCAGTTAACAAGGTTAGATGTACCTGCCATCAGCATGACTTCCGCAATGTGCACACCACTACCTCTGATTCAAACAACCATAAAGAGAAGAAAATGGCAATGGATCGGCCATATACTAAGAAAAAGCATATCATGTATAGCAAAAAGGGCGCTTGACTGGAACTCACAAGGAACTCGGCGGAGAGCACGGCCCCGGATGACATGGATTAGAACTGTTCACGCTCGGAAGAGTCCTGCAGAGAGGTGAAGAGACTAGCCCATAAAACCTCTGCGCTAAATGCCACTAACACTCAGATAAATTTCGGACTGAACCACCAAAAAGTCCATCATAGGATGGTGCTCGTGGTACTTCGCCTGTCGAAAGCTTTTGACACCGTCACCCACCGCAAATTTCTGCGCGGTCGGCAAGCAACGGTTCATTTTAGGGACGAAACCCTATTAGAAGTGAACAAAAGTGGTGTCATATTCCAGATTCTGTTTAGCTTATAAATATCAAAGCTCCCTTCGCCAGCAGAACGAGCTACTAACATGGCAACAGGCCCTGGTCGCTCAATTGACGAATAAGTAGCCAAACTAAATAGTTATCTACCCTGTTTTTCTCTTTTTTCCTTTCAAGCGATCCACCAAGCTGAACTGCTACAAAGCGGGGCATTCCAGCAAACAAATGCTTGATCTAACCTCGCCTCCCAGAGGGATAAGGAAATAACTCCGTAAGCATGACAATTGGATACGCCACCTACTTACTCAGCCGTTCATGCAGACAAACATAAGGAGGTCCTAGGTCTAATCCACACTAATTTGGTAAGTACCGTCCATAAGTCGCGCCTGGTAAACGCTGTTATCAATATATCCCACAGTGGGGCATCCCAGCAAACAAATGCTTGATCTAGCCCCGCCTCAAAGAGAAATAATAAAATATAAACATACCCAAAAAAATAATTTTCGAGCCTGCAAAAAACAATGGCGAAAGGGTAAATTTTTCGACTAAAACACACTTGGAAAATATGGGAAACAAACACACCAATTCCATCCAAAATGTACCCAATTTGTCCAATATTAGTGGGTAGTTATCCATTACGCTATCGGTTGAATTAGGTTTAATCTGTAATCCGGCGTTTTTTAAAAATATTTAGTAAATAATGCATGCCCTTGCAAAAACTTAAGTTAACCCAGTAAACTTTTTAAGTCAAAAAAATAGTCGGAAAAAATATATAAATTTGAGCGTTTACAGTCGGTATGAGCTCATTTGGGAGGCCGAAACAAATGTATTTCCCTTCTTGCAATGGTCGTCCTATATGAGCCTCTTAACGTATATAATTTGAGCTTAAAAAAGAGTCCGACATGTGCCTTAAAAGGCTTTTAAACAGCTCATATTATACTCTGCTGGAACTCTCCGGCGTCATTTTTAACTCTAATAAACTCTGATTATCTGACACCTATATGGCCTATTTATTAGGCATCGTCAGCGCTTGTCGGGGCATATATATGTATTTCTACACACCAGGACAGAGCGTGGCAGCTTTGCGGCCACATTAAAAATGTCAAGAAGCGTCCATGAGGAAAAACGTCGATGCTTATTCAAAAAAAGAATAGCAAGGGTAACAATAACACTAGTCAACAAGAGAAATTACTTTGAAGTCTAACTATTTAATTTCGATGTACTATGGCCCCCTAAGTACAAAAACACCCAAAATTTTAACGCCTAAAGCGTACTGATGATGAAGGCTTAGCACCCTTCGAAATGGATCTATCTGCGCAGCTATGGCAGGTTGTCTGAAAAATTTTCTACTTACTATTCCAAAAACAAAATTCAATTTTTCAAATTTAGAAAAATTAAAAAATAACAATAATTATCATTAGAAAAAAATTATTGTTCTCTGGCCTTGAGCTCGATTCGAACCTTGAATGATTTATCAATAGGCCGATAAAAACAAAAACAATTGTTAATAAACCATGAGCACTTGGGAATGTCAAACAAAGTAATTGACAATAAACGAAAATCCAGCATTATCAGTGCTTTGCACCAGATGGCGCAACACTGAATAAATATAGTTGGTAAAAAGGAATAGAAGTAGCAAATTTGCCAGTCAAACAAACCACCGCTGTATAGCTAAATGGTTAGCGCAGCATGCCTAAAGCGTACTGATGATGAAGGCTTAGCACCTTTCGAAATGGACCTATCTGCGCAGCTATGGCAGGTTGTCTGAAAATTTTCTACTTACTATTCCAAAAACAAAATTAAATTTTTCAAATTTAGAAAAAATAAAAAATAACAATAATTATCATTAGAAAAAAATTATTGTTCTCTGGCCTTGAGCTCGATTCGAACCTTGAATGATTTATCAATAGGCCGATAAAAACAAAAACAATTGTTAATAAACCATGAGCACTTGGGAATGTCAAACAAAGTAATTGACAATAAACAAAAATCCAGCATTATCAGTGCTTTGCACCAGATGGCGCAACACTGAATAAATATAGTTGGTAAAAAGGAATAGAAGTAGCAAATTTGCCAGTCGAACAAACCACCGCTGTATAGCTAAATGGTTAGCGCAGCATGCCTAAAGCGTACTGATGATGAAGGCTTAGCACCCTTCGAAATGGATCTATCTGCGCAGCTATGGCAGGTTGTCTGAAAAATTTTCTACTTACTATTCCAAAAACAAAATTCAATTTTTCAAATTTAGAAAAATTAAAAAATAACAATAATTATCATTAGAAAAAAATTATTGTTCTCTGGCCTTGAGCTCGATTCGAACCTTGAATGATTTATCAATAGGCCGATAAAAACAAAAACAATTGTTTATAAACCATGAGCACTTGGGAATGTCAAACAAAGTAATTGACAATAAACAAAAATCCAGCATTATCAGTGCTTTGCACCAGATGGCGCAACACTGAATAAATATAGTTGGTAAAAAGGAATAGAAGTAGCAAATTTGCCAGTCAAACAAACCACCGCTGTATAGCTAAATGGTTAGCGCAGCATGCCTAAAGCGTACTGATGATGAAGGCTTAGCACCCTTCGAAATGGATCTATCTGCGCAGCTGTGGCAGGTTGTCTGAAAAATTTTCTACTTACTATTCCAAAAACAAAATTCAATTTTTCAAATTTAGAAAAATTAAAAAATAACAATAATTATCATTAGAAAAAAATTATTGTTCTCTGGCCTTGAGCTCGATTCGAACCTTGAATGATTCTATGGATACGATTTTTTATTAAGCTATTGCATAGATTTTATCGCGGGCTTAGCGACTAAATAAAAAAACCGTAACGGATATTTGTCGAAAAGGTTCGTAAAGGTTCGGTGTTAGCAACAGGCCAAATACATAAAATTGAATCTCTATCATAAACAGCGGTGGCCACCACTACATTTACACGGTTACCAAATTGAGAATGTGTAACGACGAACGCGCAGCGAGCACGAAAGCAAAATCAATTATTTATTTAGTTTGATTTCAATGCTTGAACGGTGAACATGTGTCACACGCACTCTTTGGTACTCTGTTTTAAGCGCGGGTGCGACATTTCCTCACCGTACGACCATCGAAATCAAACTAAAAGAGCTGTCGTTGATTTTCACGAAGTAGCCATTGTGCTATCGCTTATCGTATACATATATGCTCGCTTACAAGCCAGCCTAATAAAACCGCACTGCGTTTTTTTAGCGCACGCAAACAACCGGCGTTTTTTGCCCTAACCCAAATAAGCATGTGTTGCGACAATATAAAGCAGCAAATTCAATTTGAGTTGCTCTCATACAAGTTGTATGTGCATGAGACATTTTTGACAGTAAATGCCTTGCGTGCGTTTATATTAGGTTGGCTTGTTAGCAGGTGCTAAGCTCACGCCCACCCCGGATCATAAATTTAAAGTTAAAGTTAAAAATAAAGTTAAAGTTAAAGTTAAAATTAAAGTTAAGGTTAAAGTTAAAGTTAAAATTAAAGTTAAAGTTAAAGTGAATGTTAAAGTTAAAGCGAAAGTTAAAGTTAAAATTAAAAATAAAGTTAAAGTTAAAGTTAAAGTGAATGTTAAAGTTAAAGCGAAAGTTAAAGTTAAAAATAAAGTTAAGGTTAAAGTTAAAGTGAAAGTTAAAGTTAAAGTTAAGGTTAAAGTTAAAGTTAAAGTTAAAGTTGAAGTTAAAGTTAAAGTTAAAGTTAAACTTAAAGTTAAAGTGAATGTTAAAGTTAAAGCGAAAGTTAAAGTTAAAATTAAAAATAAATTTAAAGTTAAAGTTAAAGTTAAAGTGAATGTTAAAGTTAAAGCGAAAGTTAAAGTTAAAAATAAAGTTAAGGTTAAAGTTAAAGTGAAAGTTAAAGTTAAAGTTAAGGTTAAAGTTAAAGTTAAAGTTAAAGTTAAAGTTCAACTTTAAGTTAAAGTGAATGTTAAAGTTAAAGCGAAAGTTTTTTTTTTTTTTTTTGTTTCGTGGAAGGAGGAAATGCTTTATGCACTGACCGGGATATTTAAGCCTCACTGCGAGACTCTCCGAGTGTAGGACTCCCTTCTTCCATGAAGGCCTACCCACTAAAACCTAACCTCCCACGGCCCGCGCTAATCCCCGTACCTTGGACCGCGTTTAGCATTACTTCGGGTACGGGTGCGTGCTACGTGAGCTCTATGGCTACTCTCACGCTAATGGGCTAGGCATCCGTCTTCTCGTTTACTGGTAAGTATATGCCTCACATATATGCTGACCGTATCCCATCTTCTCTTCGACAGGTCACTGCCCGGGGATAGGTCGCCAAGTACATCTTCTACCTTCCTTCGCTGATGGGAGAAGTGCCTGCATTCGAAGAAGGTGTGGCGTACATCGTCTATTTCCCCACAATACAGGCAGCTCGGGCTATCAACCTTACCCATTCTGTGTAGGTATTTGCGGAAGTAACCATGTCCCGTTAGAAACTGGGTCAAGTAAAAGTCTACCTCTCCGTGCGGTCGCTTCAACCATGGATTCAGTTCAGGGATTACTTCCCTAGTCCACTTTCCTACGATGCTGTTGCTCCACTGATCTTGCCAACGTCGGATCGATTCTTCTCGCGCCTGCATGGCAACAGCAGCTCTACTTGCTTGCGATCCGTTGTCATATATTGTTTTTCTTTCCTCAACGAGAAGATATATCGGTATGGTTCCCGCAACGACCAGGACAGCTTCAGCTGATACCGTGCGGTAAGCCGAAGATATTCGCAGCGCCCCTGCGTTGGACCGAGGTGAGGGCTACTCGGTTCTTCCGGTATTTCATTGCGTTCGCCCAGATTTCTGCACCATATAAGAGTATAGAATCCGAGGCTGATGCAAGCAACTTCCTTTGCATGACTTTGGGCCACCTGTGTTTGCCATTAATCTACTCAACTGCGCTATTATGCGCGCAGCTCTTTCGCAGGCCCCTCGTATGTGATCCGAGAAGTTGAGTTTGCTGTCTAACCTCACTCCCAGATATTTCGTTGAAGCGAGTGTTTCTATTGGCTGGTCCCCAACCATCATGTTCCTGGTAGTGGGAATACGTCTCTTTGTGAGGATGACGATCTCCGTTTTGGCTGTTGTTAACTGGAAACCGTGCTCAGCCATCCACCTATTTACATTACGCATGACCTGGTTTAATTTTAGCTGTGCCAGCTCGCAGCTTGGTGCTGTTATCACAGCTGCCACGTCGTCTGCAAAGGCAACGAGGAAGGTGCTTTCTGGCATGTCCAATCGAAGAAGACTGTCGTAAGTTATATTCCAGAGATCGGGACCTAGTACCGAACCCTGGGCTGCTCCACCTGTTATTCTTACCTTTTTTTGACCGTGAGTACTTTCATATATTAGATACCTCTCTCTTAGGTAGTCCCTTAAAATTTCTAATAAATATTGCGGTACTTTGAAAGTGCTTTCTAGTGCCTCAAGCATGTCCTCCCACCTAGCTGAGTTAAAAGCGTTTTTGACGTCCAGCGTGGCCAGCAACACTATAGGTCTTGCTCTGTGGCACGCTGTCTCGGCTTTCTTGACTGCGTCTATAACTTCTGCTATGGCATCGATTGTGGAGTGCCCCCTCCGAAAACCATGCTGTCTGGGCGACAGTCCTCCGGCGTCCTGTAACGCTCTGGTGAGGCGTTGCTTCAGGAGACTCTCCATCAATTTCCCTGCTGTGTCCAACATACATAGGGGACGGTAGGATGATGGAGAGTTGGGACCTCCTTTCCCTTTTGGAACGAGAACCAGTCGTGCTGTCTTCCATATGGTGGGGAAAGTTCTTTCTTCGAGACATTTGTTGTACATGTGCAACATAAGTTCTGGGCAGTCGTTTGCAGCTAATCTAATTGCCTCCGCGGGTATTCCGTCGGGCCCAGATGCTTTCTTAGGTTTCATAGTTCGCACGGCAGTTTTAAGCTCTTCTTCTTGGAATGGTTCCACGTTGCGATCTTCATGGGTAACGTACCCGCCCTCCCTAGGCAGTTGGGTGGGAAACAGGCCATCCACAATGTTCCTTATTTGGTTCTCGTCCATCAGCTGGTTTGGCGGACGGAACTTCTTCATTACTATCTTATATCCCTGCCCCCATGGGTCTCGATCCACTTCCTCGAAAAGCGCTTTCCAGCACTTAAGCTTGCTTTGCTTAATGGCAGCACTAAGAGCTTTCTTCGCTCCTTTGTACGCTTCCGACTTTTCTAGAGCCTCAGGCCTGCCGCGCGCGCGAGTTGCTAGCCTTCGCATCCTGTGGCACATTTTCCGCAGCTCCGCGATTTCGCTATTCCACCAGTATACCTGCTTTTTACCCCTCCACACTCCCCTCCGTGGCATAGAGAGGTTGCAAGCGTGGCGAAGACAGCTCATTGTCTTTTCAACCGTCTCTTCCGTCGGACTGGAGTTGTTGATTATCCGTCGGGCAGCCCCCAGTACTGATTCGGAGAACGTGGCAGAGTCGACCTTGGATGCGTCCCATGCTTTTGTCCTGCGTGGCCCGTTCGGAATCTGCCTCTGACCGGGATCGTTTAGGTGGAAAGTGATGTAGTTGTGATCGCTGCCAGTCAGATCCTCTATGACTCTCCATCCAGCAGCGGTCAGCAGCAGGCTTTCGGTATGTAGGGGTCGTACCAGTGTCAAGCACGTTCAAACCGAGCCTGGCTGCCATCTCAAGGACTAACCTTCCACGGGTGTTAGTCTGCGGCATTCCCCATTCGACGGCTCTTGCGTTAAAGTCTCCCGCCACAACCAGGTTACTAGTTGAGTCCCTCAGGTCGTCTTCAATAAGTTCAAGCTTGTTCCTGAACGTTTGAATGGGATCATTCGGGGACAAGTAGCAGCTTACTATTGTGGTATTATTCGTAGTTAGGCGGACGTAGCCTTGTCCGGCAACACGGTTCACAATATTGGCGTTTGCATCTGTCATCCAGATTGCGGCGGTGCCGGTGTTGTCTATATGCCAATCATTTCGGGCTCTATAGGGTTCGCAGATGATAACGCTGTTAGCGAAAGTTAAAGTTAAAATTAAAAATAAATTTAAAGTTAAAGTTAAAGTAAAAGTTAAAGTTAAAGTTAAAGTGAAAGTTAAAGTTAAAGTTAAAGTTAAAGTTAAAGTTAAAGTTAAAGTTAAAGTTAAAGTTAAGGTTAAAGTTAAAGTTAAAGTTAAAGTTAAAGTTAAAGTTAAAGTTAAAGTTAAAGTTAAAGTTAAAGTTAAAGTTAAAGTTAAAGTTAAATTTAAAGTTAAAGTTAAATCTAAAGTTAAAGTTAAAGTTAAAGTGAAAGTTAAAGTCAAAGTTAAAGTTAGAGTTAAAGTTAAAGTTAAGGTTAAAGTTAAAGTTAAAGTTAAAGTTAAGGTTAAAGTCAAAGTTATAGTTAAAGTTAAAGTTAAAGTGAATGTTAAAGTTAAAGTTAAAAATAAAGTTAAAGTTAAAGTTAAGGTTAAAGTTAAATTTAAAGTTAAGGTTAAAGTTATAGTTAAAGTTAAATTTAAAGTTAAAGTTACGGTTAAAGTTAAAGTCAATGTTAAAGTTATAGTTAAAGTTAAAGTTAAAGTTATAGTGAATGTTAAGGTTAAAGTTAAAAATCAAGTTAAAGTTAAGGTTAAAGTTAAAGTTAAAGTGAAAGTTAAATTTAAAGTTAAAGTTAAAGTTAAAGTTAAAGTTAAATTTAAAGTTAAAGTGAAAGTTAAAGCTAAGGTTAAAGTTAAAGTTAAAGTTAAGGTTAAAGTCAAAGTTAAAGTTAAAGTTAATGTTAAATTTAAAGTTAAAGTTACAGTTAAAGTTAAAGTTAAAGTCAAAGTTAAAGTTAAAGTGAATGTTAAAGTTAAAGTTAAAGTTAAAAATAAAGTTAAAGTCAAGGTTAAAGTTAAAGTTAAAGTTAAAGTGAAAGTTAAAGTTAAAGTTAAAGATAAATTTAAAGGTAAAGTTAAAGTTAAAGTGAAAGTTAAAGTTAAAGCTAAAGTTAAAGCTAAAGTTAAAGTTAAATTTAAAGTTAAAGTTAAGGTTAAAGTTAAAGCTAAAGTTAAAGTTAAAGTTAAAGTTAAAGTTAAGGTTAAAGTTAAAGGTAAAGTTAAGGTTAAAGTTAAAGTTGAAGGTAAAATTAAAGTTAAAGCTAAAGTTAAAGTTAAAGTTAAAGTTGAAGTTAAATTTAAAGTTAAATTTAAAGTTAAAGTTAAAGTGAATGTAAAAGTTAAAGCGAAATTTAAAGTTAAAGTTAAATTTAAAATGAAAGTTAAAGATAAAGTCAAAGTTAAAGTTAAAGTTAAAGTTGAAGTTAAAGTTAAAGTTAAAGTTAAAGCGAAATTTAAAGTTAAGGTTAAATTTAAAATGAAAGTTAAAGATAAAGTCAAAGTTAAAGTTAAAGTTAAAGTTGAAGTTAAAGTTAAAGTTAAAGTTAAAGTTAATGTGAATGTTAAAGTTAAAGTTACAAATAAAGTTAAGGTTAAAGTTAAAGTTAAAGTTAAGGGCAAAGTTAAAGTTAAAGTTAAAATTAAGGTTAAAGTTAAAGTTAAGGTTAAAGTTAAAGTTAAAGTGAAATTTAAAGTTAAAGTTTTTTTTTTTTTTTTTTTTTTTTTTTTTTTTTGTGTTTCGTGGAAGGAGGAAATGCTTTATGCACTGACCGGGATATTTAAGCCTCACTGCGAGACTCTCCGAGTGTAGGACTCCCTTCTTCCATGAAGGCCTACCCACTAAAACCTAACCTCCCACGGCCCGCGCAAATCCCCGTACCTGGGACCGCGTTTAGCATTACTTCGGGTACGGGTGCGCGCTACGTGAGCTCTATGGCTACTCTCACGCTAATGGGCTAGGCATCCGTCTTCTCGTTTACTGGTAAGTATATGCCTCACATATGTGCTGACCGTATCCCATCTGTCTCTTCGACAGGTCATGTTATTAACGACACTGCCCGGGGATAGGTCGCCAAGTACCTCTTCTACCCTCCTTCGCTGATGGGAGAAGTGCCTGCATTCGAAGAAGGTGTGGCGTACATCGTCTATTTCCCCACAGTACAGACAGCTCGGGCTATCAACCTTACCCATTCTGTGTAGGTATTTGCGGAAGTAACCATGTCCCGTTAGAAACTGGGTCAGGTAAAAGTCTACCTCTCCGTGCGGTCGCTTCAACCATGGATCAAGTTCAGGGATTAGTTCCCTAGTCCACTTTCCTACGATGCTGTTGCTCCACTGGTCTTGCCAACGTCGGATCGATTCTTCTCGCGCCTGCATGGCAACAGCAGCTCTACTTGCTTGCGATCCGTTGTCATATATTGTTTTTCTTTCCTCAACGAGAAGATATATCGGTATGGTTCCCGCAACGACCAGGACAGCTTCAGCTGATACCGTGCGGTAAGCCGAAGATATTCGCAGCGCCCCTCTGCGTTGGACCGAGGTGAGGGCGACTCGGTTCTTCCGGTATTTCATTGCGTCCGCCCAGATTTCTGCACCATATAAGAGTATAGAATCCGAGGCTGATGCAAGCAACTTCCTTGTGCATGGCTTTGGGCCACCTGTGTTTGCCATTAATCTACTCAACTGCGCTATTATGCGCGCAGCTCTTTCGCAGGTCCCTCGTATGTGATCCGAGAAGTTGAGTTTGCTGTCTAACCTCACTCCCAGATATTTCGTTGAAGCGAGTGTTTCTATTGGCTGGTCCCCAACCATCATGTTCCTGGTAGTGGGAATACGTCTCTTTGTGAGGATGACGATCTCCGTTTTGGCTGTTGCTAACTGGAGACCGTGCTCAGCCATCCACCTATTTACATTACGCATGACCTGGTTTAATTTTAGCTGTGCCAGCTCGCAGCTTGGTGCTGTTATCACAGCTGCCACGTCGTCTGCAAATGCAACGAGGAAGGTGCTTTCTGGCATGTCTAATCGAAGAAGACTGTCGTAAGTTATATTCCAGAGATCGGGACCTAGTACCGAACCCTGGGCTGCTCCACCTGTTATTTTTACCCTTTTTTGACCGTGAGTACTTTCATATATTAGATACCTCTCTCTTAGGTAGTCCCTTAAAATTTCTAACAAATATTGCGGTACTTTGAAAGTGCTTTCTAGTGCCTCAAGCATGTCCTCCCACCTAGCTGAGTTAAAAGCGTTTTTGACGTCCAGCGTGACCAGCAACACTATAGGTCTTGCTCTGTGGCACGCTGTCTCGGCTTTCTTGACTGCGTCTATAACTTCTGCTATGGCATCTATTGTAGAGTGCCCCCTCCGAAAACCATGCTGTCTGGGCGACAGTCCTCCGGCGTCCTGTAACGCTCTGGTGAGGCGTTGCTTCAGGAGACTCTCCATCAATTTCCCTGCTGTGTCCAACATACATAGGGGACGGTAGGATGATGGAGAGTTGGGATCTCCTTTCCCTTTTGGAATGAGAACCAGTCGTGCTGTCTTCCATATGGTGGGGAAAATTCTTTCTTCGAGACATTTGTTGTACATGTGCAACATAAGTTCTGGGCAGTCGTTTGCAGCTAGTCTAATTGCCTCCGCGGGTATTCCGTCGGGCCCAGATGCTTTCCTAGGTTTCATAGTTCGCACGGCAGTTTTAAGCTCTTCTTCTTGGAATGGTTCCACGTTGCGATCTTCATGGGTAACGTACCCGCCCTCCCTAGGCAGTTGGGTGGGAAACAGGCCATCCACAATGTTCCTTATTTGGTTCTCGTCCATCAGCTGGTTTGGCGGACGGAACTTCTTCATTACTATCTTATATCCCTGCCCCCATGGGTCTCGATCCACTTCCTCGCAAAGCGCTTTCCAGCACTTAAGCTTGCTTTGCTTAATGGCAGCACTAAGAGCTTTCTTCGCTCCTTTGTACGCTTCCGACTTTTCTAGAGCCTCAGGCCTGCCGCGCGCGCGAGTTGCTAGCCTTCGCATCCTGTGGCATATTTTCCGCAGCTCCGCGATTTCGCTATTCCACCAGTATACCTGCTTTTTACCCCTCCACACTCCCCTCCGTGGCATAGAGAGGTTGCAAGCGTGGCGAAGACAGCTCATTGTCTTTTCAACCGTCTCTTCCGTCGGACTGGAGTTGTTGATTATCCGTCGGGCATCCCCCAGTACTGATGCGGAGAACGTGGCAGAGTCGACCTTGGATGCGTCCCATGCTTTTGTTCTGCGTGGCCCGTTCGGAATCTGCCTCTGACCGGGATCGTTTAGGTGGAAAGTGATGTAGTTGTGATCGCTGCCAGTCAGATCCTCTATGACTCTCCATCCAGCAGCGGTCAGCAGCAGGCTTTCTGACACTAGTGTTACATCGGGGATCGAGTATCCAAAGCCTGGCCGTCGGTATGTAGGGGTCGTACCAGTGTTAAGCACGTTCAAACCGAGCCTGGCTGCCATCTCAAGGACTAACCTTCCACGGGTGTTAGTCTGCGGCATTCCCCATTCGACGGCTCTTGCGTTAAAGTCTCCCGCCACAACCAGGTTACTAGTTAAGTCCCTCAGGTCGTCTTCAATAAGTTCAAGCTTCTCCCTGAACGTTTGAATGGGATCATTCGGGGACAAGTAGCAGCTTACTATTGTGGTATTATTCGTAGTTAGGCGGACGTAGCCTTGTCCGGCAACACGGTTCACAATATTGGCGTTTGCATCTGTCATCCAGATTGCGGCGGTGCCGGTGTTGTCTATATGCCAATCATTTCGGGCTCTATAGGGTTCGCTGATGATAACGCTGTTAGCTTTATGGTCTAAGACCAACTTAAAAAGTTAAATTTAAAGTTACAGTTAAAGTTAAAGTTAAAGTTACAGTTAAGGTTAAAGTTAAAGCTAAAGTGAATGTTAAAGTTAAAGTTAAAGTTAAAAATAAAGTTAAAGTTGAGGTGAATGTTAAAGTTAAAGTTAAAAATAAAGTTAAAGTTAAATATTAACTTCTCATATATTCAATAAAAGTAAAAAATTTGTTTTCTTATCGGTCAACACGCTTAAAAAGGTTAACTTGAATTAATATCAAAGACAAAACTTGAATTAATATCAAAGAAAACAAAATGTTGCATAAATATTATAATTGCATAAGTTGATAATATGCAATAGCTTTACCGCGGTAGTCCCCGAGTGCCACACGTCCTTTTTTTATTTTTCTAAAATCATGAATTTTCACAGAGGTCTTTCCATTTATTGTAGCATATCTTGGAAATTACTTATCTGAATTCGTTTAGAGAAACACCAGTGGATTCACCGCAAAATTTTCTTCAAGTCTTGATAAGAAAATTTTTTTATATGATCGATGGTTGTGGAGTTATTCACATGAAAATGTAAAAAAAAATTTTTTTTGCAAAATCGAAAATTTTTTTATTTCTCAAAAAAGTTGAAGGTTTTAAAAACTTACCATTTTTATTTTACGGTCTTAAAACTGTAAACATAAATAATTGAAACCTTATTTCGTGAAAATACATGAACAATTTTGGTTTTATTGACAATAAAGTGAAAATACCAAATTTAGCGAAAATTTTGCATATCAAGCCTATTATTGTTTTTGACAAATAAATTATTTAGGTATGACATTTTGCGCAACTTTTTCTTTTTAAAGCTTACTACGGGCATCGCCAGAAGTGAGAAAACTCCATAATGACACTCAAGAAATTTTTCCCCGTCAATTTTTCTGAAGGCAAAACGCAGATCATAAGAAAAAATGCCTCATACTGTGTGGAAAATTTAAGTTGCCAATGCGGCTTTTCGTAAGTATGGTCATATATATTTGTTATCAAATATATACAACTTTTTCCTTGAGGCATTTCTTGCTTAAATCATAAAAACAAAAAAATCAAATTATCACTCCGACATAGAAACTGTATAGAACTAAGACCTACTGAACATCCCAGCCTGCACAGGCCTTTTCCTATACCATATGAAGGTTTTTGGAAACACCTTTTTTTCAAACCCTTTCGCAGGTAGTGGTTAAAAAATTTACAGACTCATTAGATGCCTGCCCTGTATGGTATATTGGCGCCGATTGTGACAAACTTAACGAAAACAAGTAAGGAAGGCTAAGTTCGGGTGTAACCGAACTTTACATACTCAGTTGAGAGCTGTGGAGACAAAGTAAGGGAAATCACCATGTTGTAAAAGGAACCTAGGGTAACCCTGGAATGTGTTTGTATGACATGTCTATCAAATGAAAGGCACTAAAGAGTATTTTATGAGGGAGTGTGCCATAGATCTATAGATGGACGCCATTTAGGGATATCGCCATAAAGGTGGACCAGGCCTGACTCGAGAATTTGTTTGTACGATATGGGCATCAAATGAAATGTGTTAATGATAATTTTAAAAGGGAGTGGGCCTAAGTTCTATAGGTGGACGTCTTTTCGAGATATCACCATAAAGGTGGACAAGGGGTTACTCTAGAATTTATTTTGTACGATATGGGTATCAAATAAAAGGTATTAATGAGTATTTTAAGAGGGCGTGGGCCTTAGTTCTATATGTGGACGGACGCCTTTTCGAGATATCGCCATAAACGTGGACCAGGGGTGACTCTAGGATTTGTTTGTGCTATATGGGTATCAAATGAAAGGTGTTAATGAGTATTTTAAAAGGGAGTGGGCCTAAGTTCTATAGGTGGACGCATTTCGGAATATCGTTATAAAAGTGGACCTGGGTTGACTCTAGAATGCGTTTGTACAATATGGGTGTCAAACGAAAAGTACAATAAGTGTTTTAAAAGAGAGTGGGCCTTTGTTCTATGGGTGGACGCCTTTTCGGGATATCGTCATAAACGTGGACCAGGGGTGACTCTAGAATGCGTTTGTACAATATGGGTATCAAATGAAAGGTGTTAATAAGTATTTTAAAAGGGAGTGGGCCTTAGTTCTATAGGTGGATGCCCTTTCGAGATATCGCCATAAAGGTGGGCCAGGGGTGACTCTAGAATTTTTGTGTACGATATGGGTATCAAATGAAAGGTGTTAATGAGTATTTTAAAAGGGCGTGGGCCTTAGTTCTATAGGTGGACGCCTTTTCGAGATATCTCCATAATGGTGGACCAGGGGTGACTCTAGAATTTGTTTGTACGATATGGGTATCAAATGAAAGGTGTTAATGAGTATTTTAAAAGGGAGTGGGCCTTAGTTCTATAGGTGGATGCCCTTTCGAGATATCGCTATAAAGGTGGGCCAGGGGTGACTCTAGAATTTTTGTGTACGATATGGGTATCAAATGAAAGGTGTTAATGAGTATTTTAAAAGGGCGTGGGTCTTAGTTCTATAGGTGGACGTCTTTTCGAGATATCTCCATAAAGGTAGACCAGGGGTGACTCTAGAATTTGTTTGTACGATATGCGTATCAAATGAAAGGTGTTAATGAGTATTTTAAATGGGAGTGGGCCTTAGTTCCATAGGTGGATGCCCTTTCGAGATATCGCCATAAAGGTGGGCCAGGGGTGACTCTAGAATTTTTGTGTACGATATGGGTATCAAATGAAAGGTGCTAATGAGTATTTTAAAAGGGCGTGGGCCTTAGTTCTATAGGTGGACGCCTTTTCTAGATATCGCCATAAAGGTGGACCAGGGGTGACTCTAGAATTTGTTTGTACGATATGGGTATCAAACGAAAGGTGCTAATGAGTATTTTAAAAGGGTGTGGGCCTTAGTTCTATAGGTGGACGCCTTTTCGAGATATCGCCATAAAGGTGGACCAGGGGTGACTCTAGAATTTTTGTGTACGATATGGGTATCAAATGAAAGGTGTTAATGAGTATTTTAAAAGGGAGTGGGTCTTAGTTCTATAGGTGGACGCCTTTTCGAGATATCTCCATAAAGGTAGACCAGGGGTGACTCTAGAATGCGTTTGTACGATATGGGTATCAAAGTAAAGGTGTTAATGAGTATTTTAAAAGGGCGTGGGCCTTAGTTCTATAGGTGGACGCCTTTTCGAGATATCGCCATAAAGGTGGACCAGGGGTGACTCTAGAATTTGTTTGTACGATATGGGTATCAAATGAAAGGTGCTAATGAGTATTTTAAAAGGGTGTGGGCCTTAGTTCTATAGGTGGATGCCCTTTCGAGATATCGCCATAAAAGTGGGCCAGGGGTGACTCTAGAATTTTTGTGTACGATATGGGTATCAAATAAAAGGTGTTAATGAGTATTTTAAAAGGGAGTGGGTCGTAGTTCTATAGGTGGACGCCTTTTCGAGATATCTCCATAAAGGTAGACCAGGGGTGACTCTAGAATGCGTTTGTACAATATGGGTATCAAATGAAAGGTGCTAATGAGTATTTTAAAAGGGTGTGGGCCTTAGTTCTATAGGTGGACGCCTTTTCGAGATATCGCCATAAAGGTGGACCAGGGGTGACTCTAGAATTTGTTTGTACGATATGGGTATCAAATGAAAGGTGTTAAGGAGTATTTTAAAAGGGCGTGGGCCTTAGTTCTATAGGTGGACGCTTTTCGAGATATCGACATAAAGGCAGACCAGGGGTGACTCTAGAATTTGTTTGTGCGATATGGGTATCAAATGAAAGGTGTTAATGAGTATTTTAAAAGGGAGTGGGCCTTAGTTCTATAGGTGGATGCCCTTTCGAGATATCGCCATAAAGGTGGACCAGGGGTGACTCTAGAATTTTTGTGTACGATATGGGTATCAAATGAAAGGTGTTAATGAGTATTTTAAAAGGGAGTGGGCCTTAGTTCTATAGGTGGATGCCTTTTCGAGATATCGCCATAAAGGTGGGCCAGGGGTGACTCTAGAATTTTTTGTACGATATGGGTATCAAATGAAAGGTGTTAATGAGTATTTTAAAAAGGCGTGGGCCTTAGTTCTATAGGTGGACGCCTTTTCGAGATATCGACATGAAGGTGGACCAGGGGTGACTCTAGAATTTGTTTTTACGATATGGGTATCAAATGAAAGGTGTTAATGAGTATTTTTAAAAAGGAGTGGGCCTTAGTTCTATATGTGGACGCCTTTTCGAGATATCGCCATAAACGTGGACAAGGGGTGACTCTTGAATGTGTTTGTAGGATATGGGTATCAACTTAAAGGTATTAATGAGGGTTTTAAAAGGGAGTGGCCCTTAGTTGTATATATGAAGGCGTTTTCGAGATATCTACCAAAATGTGGACCAGGGTGATCCAGAACATCATCTGTCGGGTACCGCTAATTTATTTATATACGTAATACCACGTACAGTATTCCTTCCAAGATTCCAAGGGCTTTTGATTTCGCCCTGCAAAACTTTTTCATTTTCTTCTACTTAATATGGTAGGTGTCACACCCATTTTACAAAGTTTTTTTCTAAAGTTATATTTTGCGTCAATAGACCAATACAATTACCATGTTTCATTCCTTTTTTCGTATTTGGTATATAATTATGGCATTTTTTTCATTTTTCGTAATTTTCGATATCGAAAAAGTGGGCGTGGTCATAGTCGGATTTCGGCCATTTTTTTACACCAATACAACGTAAGTTCAGATAAGTACGTGAACTGAGTTTAGTAAAGATATATCGATTTTTGCTCAAGTTATCGTGTTAACGGCCGAGCGGAAGGACAGACGGTCGACTGTGTATAAAAACTGGGCGTGGCTTCAACCGATTTCGCCCTTTTTCACAGAAAACAGTTATCATCCTAGGAGCTAAGCCTCTACCAAATTTCACAAGGATTGGTTATTTTTGTTCGACTTATGGCATTAAAAGCATCCTAGACAAATTAAATGAAAAAGGGCGGAGCCACGCCCATTTTGAAATTTTCTTTTATTTTTGTATTTTGTTGCACCATATCATTACTGGAGTTGAATGTTGGCATAATTTACTTATATGCTGTAAAGATATTAACTATTCTTTTAAAATTTGAATTTAAAAAAAATTTTTTTTAAAAAGTGGGCGTGGTCGTTATCTGATTTTGCTAGTTTTTATTAAGCAGACATAAAGTAATAAGAGTAACGTTCCTGCCAAATTTCATCATGATATCTTCAACGACTGCCAAATTACAGCGTGCAAAACTTCTAAATTACCTTCATTTAAAGGTGGGCGGTGCCACGCCCATTGTCCAAAATTTTACTAGTTTTCTATTTTGCATCATAAGCTCAACTCACCTACCAAGTTTCATCGCTTAATGAGTATTTGGTAATGAATTATCGCACTTTTTCGATTTTTCGAAATTTTCGATATCGAAAAAGTGGGCGTGGTTATTGTCCGATATCGTTCATTTTAAATAGCGATCTGAGATGAGTGCCCAGGAATCCACGTACCAAATTTCATCAAGATACCTCAAAATTTACTCAAGTTATCGTGTTAACGGACAGACGGACGGACGGACGGACATGGCTCAATCGAATTTTTTTTTCGATACTGATGATTTTGATATATGGAAGTCTATATCTATCTCGATTCCTTTATACCTGTCAACCAACCGTTATGCAATCAAAGTTAATATACTCTGTGGGCTCTGCTCAACTGAGTATAAACAAGTAAGGAAGGTTAAGTTCGGGTGTAACCGAACATTACATACTCAGTTGAGAGCTATGGTGACAACATAAGGGAAAATAACCATGTAGGAAAATGAACCGAGGGAAACCCTGGAAGGTGTATCAAATGAAAGGCGTTAAAGAGTATTTTATGAGGGAGTGGGCCATAGTTCTATAGGTGGATGCCATTTAGGGATATAGCCATAAAGGTGGATCAGGGTTGACTCTAGAATGCGTTTGTACGATATGGGTTTCAAATGAAAGGTGTTAATGAGTATTTTAAAAGGGAGTAATCCTTAGTTCCATAGGTGGACGCCATTTCGAGATATCGCCACAAAGGTGGACCAGGGGTGACCCTAGAATTTGTTTGTACAATATGGGTATCAAAAAAAGGTGTTAATGAGTATTTTAAAAGGGAGTAATCCTTAGTTCCATAGGTGGACGCCGTTTCGAGATATCGCCATAAGGTGGACCAGGGGTGACCCTAGAATTTGTTTGTACAATATGGGCATCAAACGAAAGGTGTTAATGAGTATTTTAAAAGGGAGTGGGCTTTAGTTCTATAGGTGGACGCCGTTTCCAAATATCGCCCTAAAGGTGGACCAGGGGTGACTCTAGAATATGTTTGTACGATATGGGTATCAAATTAAAGGTATTAATAAGGGTTTTAAAAGGGAGTGGTGGTTGTTGTATAGGTGGTCGCCTTTTCGAGATATCGCCATAAAGGTGGACCAGGGGTGACTATAGAACGCGTTTGCACGATATGGGTATCAAATGAAAGGTGCTAATGAGTATTTTAAAAGGGAGTAATCCTTAGTTCCATAGGTGGACGCGGTTTCGATATATCGCCATAAAGGTGGACCAGGGGTAACCCTAGAATTTGTTTGTACAATATGGGGATCAAAAGAAAGGTGTTTATGAGTATTTTAAAAGGGAGTAATCCTTAGTTCCATATGTGGACGCCGTTTCGAGATATCGCCATAAAGGTGGAGCAGGGGTGACCCTAGAATTTGTTTGTACAATATGGGTATCAATAGAAAGGTGTTAATGAGTATTTTAAAAGGGAGTGGGCCTTCGTTCTATAGGTGTTCGCCTTTTCGAGATATCGCCATAAAGGTGGACCAGGGGTGACTTTAGAATATGTTTTTACGATATGGGTATCAAATGAAAGGTGTTAATGAGTATTTTAAAAGGGCGTGGGGCTTAGTTCTATATGTGGACGCCTTTTCGAGATATCGCCATAAAGGTGGACCAGGGGACTCTAGAATGAGTTTGTACGATATGGGTATCAAATTAAAGGTATTAATGAGAGTTTTAAAAGGGAGTGGTGTGAAGGCGTTTTCCAGATATCGACCAAAATGTGGACCAGGGTGACCCAGAACATCATCTGTTGGATACAGCTAATTTATTTATATATGTAATACCTGCCAAGATTTTAAAGGTTTTTTATTTCGCCCTGTAGAACTTTTTCATTTTCTTCTACTTAATATGGTAGGTGTCACAACCATTTTATAAAGTTTTTTCTAAAGTTATATTTCGCGTCAATAAAACAATCCAATTACCTTACCATGTTTCATGCTTTTTTTCGTATTTGGTATAGAATTATGGCATTTTTTCATTTTTCGTAATTTTCGATATCGAAAAAGTGGGCGTGGTCATAGTCGGATTTCGTTCATTTTTCATATCAAGATAAAGTGAGTTCAAGTAAGCACGTGAACTAAGTTCATTAAAGATATGTCGATTTTTGCCCAAGTTATCGTGTTAACGGCCATGCGGAAGGACAGACGGACGCCTGTGTATAAAAACTGGGCGTGGCATTAACCGATTTCGCCCATTTTCACAGAAAACAGTTAATGTCATAAAATCTATGCCCCTACCAAATTTCAAAAGGATTGGTTAATTTTTTTTCGACTTATGGCGTTAAAAGTATCCTAGACAAATTAAATGAAAAAGGGCGGAGCCACGCCCATTTTGAAATTTTCTTTTATTTTTGTATTTTGTTGCACCATATCATTACTGGAGTTGAATGTTGACATAATTTACTTATATACTGTAAAGATATTAAATTTTTTGTTAAAATTTTACTTAAAAAAAATTTTTTTTTTAAAAGTGGGCGTGGTCCTTCTCCGATTTTGCTAATTTTTATTAGGCGTACATATAGTAATAGAAGTAACGTTCCTGCCAAATTTCATCAAGATATCTTCAACGACTGCCAAATTACAGCTTGCAAAACTTTTAAATTACCTTCTTTTAAAAGTGGCCAATGCATGTGATACCATTTCTGCAAATGGTGACTTTGGGTTTATTTATAAAGCTCTGAATTTTACCCTTTCGGTATATTCCACGGGTGCGTCGGCATTCGCCAAATGTGCAAGCCTTTCGACATCTGACGCAAACACCTGCAAAGTCTCATTAGCTTTTTGGTAGCGGTTTTGCAACTCTATATGGTATATCTGCTTCCTGTGTTCGCTTCCGTATCGCCTCTCTAGAGCGCTCATCAATGTTTCGTAGTTGCTCCGCTCTCCCTCGGGAATAGTCGGTAGGATTTCAGCAGCAGATCCTTTCAATGTCCCCAATAGTGCAGTAGTTTTATCTTCAGCACTCCAGTTGTTCAGTGCTGCGGTCTTCTCAAACTGAATCTTAAACACTTGGAAAGGAACAGAGCCGTCAAAAAGATGGAGTTGGGTACCGCTAATTTATTTATATATGTAATACGACGAACAGTATTCCTGCCAAGATTCCAAGGGCTTTTGATTTCGCCCTGCATAACTTTTTCATTTTATTCTACTTAATATGGTAGGTGTCACACCCATTTTACAAAGTTTTTTCTTAAGTTATATTTTGCGTCAATAAACCAATCCAATTACCATGTTTCATTCCTTTTTTCGTATTTGTTATAGAATTATGGCATTTTTTTCATTTTGCGTAATTTTCGATATCGAAAAAGTGGGCGTGGTCATAGTCGGATTTCGGCCATTTTTTATACCAATTCAAAGTGAGTTCGGAATAGTACGTGAACTGAGTTTAGTAAAGATATATCGATTTTTGTACAAGTTATCGTGTTAACGGCCGAGCGGAAGGACAGACGGTCGACTGTGTATAAAAACTAGGCGTGGCTTCAACCGATTTCGCCCTAAGCCCCTACAAAATTTCACAAGGATTGGTAAATTTTTGTTCGACTTTTGGCATTAAAAGTATCCTAGACAAATTAAATGAAAAAGGGCGGAGCCACGCCCATTTTGAAATTTTCTTAAATTTTTGTATTTTGTTGCACCATATCATTACTGGAGTTGAATGTCAACATAATTTACTTATATACTGTAAAGATATTAAATTTTTTGTTAAAATTTTACTTAAAAAAAAATTTTTTTTAAGTGGGCGTGGTCGTGTTCCAATTTTGCTAATTTTTTTAGGCATACATATAGTAATAGGAGTAACGTTCCTGCTAAATTTCATTATGATATCTTCAACGACTGCCAAATTACAGCTTGCAAAACTTTTAAATTTCCGTCTTTTAAAAGTGGGCGGTGCCTCGCCCATTGTCCAAAACTTTACTAATTTTCTATTTTGCGTCAAGTTCAACTCATCTACCAAGTTTCATCGCTTTATCCGTCTTTGGTAATGAATTATCGCACTTTTTCGGTTTTTCGCAATTTCCGATATAAAAAAAGTGGGCCTGGTTATAGTCCGATATCGTTCATTTGAAATAGCGATCTGAGATGCGTGCTCAGGAACCAATATACCAAATTGCATCAAGATATCTCAAAATTTACTCAAGTTATCGTGTTAACGGACGGACGGACATGGCTCAATCAAATTTTTTTTCGATCCTGATGATTTTGATATATGGAAGTCTATATCTATCTCGATTCCTTTATACCTGTACAACCAACGGTTATCAAATCAAAGTTAATATACTCTGTGAGCTCTGCTCAACTGAGTATAAAATTTTTTTTTTTTAAAGTGGGCGTGTTCGCCATCCGATTTTGCTAATTTTTATTTGGCACACAAATAGTAATATGAGTAACGTTTCTGCCAAATTTCATCATGATATCTTCCACGACTGCCAAATTACAGTTTGCAAAACCTTTAAATTACCTTATTTTAAAAGTGGACGGTGCCACGCCCATTGTCCAAAATTTTACTATTTGTCTATTCTGCGTTATAAGGTCAACCCACCTACCAAGTTTCATCGCTTTATTCGTCTTTGGTAATGAATTATCTCACTTTTTCTGTTTTTCGAAATTTTCGATATCGAAAGTGGGCGTGGTTGCAGTCCGATTTCGTTCATTTTAAATAGCGATCTGAGATGAGCGCCCAGGAACCCACATACCAAATTTCATCAACATACCTCAAAATTTACTCAAGTTATCGTGTTTACGGACGGACGGACGGACATGACTAAATGAATTTCTTTTTTCGCCCAGTTCATTTTGATACATATATAAAAGTCTATATCTATCTCGATTAGTTTATGCCGTTACGGAACAACCAAACTTAATATACTCTGTGAGCTCTGCTCAGCTGAGTATAAAAATTACGATACTGCTGACGAGTTCTTTTTAGAGTTTGAAAAGTCTGTAAACGAATTCAAAGCAGCAGGCGGCAAGATGGAAGAACAAGAAAAAATGAGATATTTGTTGAAAGCATTACCACCAAGTCACAGCTATGTAGGAGATTTTTTGGATGTCATACCAGAAGAGCAGACAACTGCGGAATACGTAAAATCAAAAATCTTAGAGAAGAACTTGAACAGAAACCAAGCTGAAAAGAGGAACAACGTAAGTACGTTTTCAACAACAACAAGAGGTGTTTGCTTTACATGCAAAAAGCCGGGACATATTAAGAGGGATTGTTGGTATACAGAAGCGAACAAGAGCAATCGAGGAGAGAATAGAGATAAAGAGAGAAGTGCAAGAAAACATCAAGCAAGCTTCAACCGAGGGGTGGATACAGCAGTCGCGGACGAGGAAGAGGCTACCAGTCACCCCTATCAAGAGGCGAGAAGTAACGAAACCAGAGTACCAACAATTCTAAAGCCCCCATTACTGATACTTAGCATAGACTTGACTTGACTTGGCGTAAACTTGGCAACTTAGCTACGATTATACTCCACTTGGCGCATAAAATCTGGCATCATAATCAGCGTTGAAATTAATTTTTAAATAAATGTCAATTTGTACGACAAAATGTCAAAATGAAATGGAAACAAACAAATGGCATCTCAAAATGTAAACGTCACTTTGAACTTACATAGAAAATCAAAATTCAACAGCTTCTAAGTCAAGTTAAGTTTTGAGTAATCAGTAACATGCAATGTTCATTTAACAGAACTGTATGTGACAGTTCGCAAGCCAAGTCAAGTCTATGCTAAGTATCAGTAATGGAGCCTTAACTCTGCACATGTGTGGGTGGCCAAGTGTACAATTCAAAGGTAAAAAGGGATAGGGGAAATTCGGATAAACCGATAGTGGTTACCACATAGTTATGGATTATAAGTTTTTTGATAAATACGAGAATTTAAAAGAATATGTTAGTATTGAACTACCAGACGGAAAAATTTTGAAAGCTACGAAAATTGGTAATGTAAAAACAGTTTTTAAAACTTATAATAACAACGAAAACGAAATTGATATACAAAATGTTTACTACGTTAAAGATATTAATCAAAATTTACTAAGTTTATCTAGAATAACGCAAGCGAATTGTACTTTTGTCGCAAAGACTAGTAACACAAAGTTTTATGAAGAAAATGGAAAGCTATTAGCTGTTGCATATAAAGAAAACAACTTGTATAAAATTAATAGTTACGTTACAGAAGGAGAGAAGAGGGTATATACAAACTCAACAAAAATAACAAATAAAGAGAAATGAAATAGAGCGTTAGGATATCTTAGTAAAATAGCAAAGAACAAGTTCCTGGACGTATTACCAGAAGAACTTGAAAAAATATAGAAATGAATGTGCTAATTGTATTGAAAGCAAAATGTCAAATGAACCTTTTAATAATAATAGGTCAGAACAACAGAAGCATTAGAACTGATACATACTGATTTAAATGGTCCACACAGCATCACTGGTTATTGTGGTGAAACATATTTTTTAACGTTTATCGACGATTTTAGCAAATGTGCAAGAATATATTGCATAAGAAGCAAAGCTGAAACTGCAGGTTGTTTAATTGACTATGTTAATTTAGAAAATCAATTTAATAAGCGAGTAAAGAAACTGCAATGCGATAATGGAAAAGAATTAATTAACAAAGAAATATTCGACTTTATCAAGATAAAAGGTATACAATTACTACCATGTCCACTAGGGCGGGTCGATTTAAAAATCGCTCATTGCTCTATGAAAATCGTAATCTAGGGATCAAAATAAGAAACTTTGCCGAAGGAACTATACCTCTAAAACGAATTCTGATGTCCCCACCTTTGGGTCGAACTTTTGGGTAGGGCAATTTCAATTCTACCTGCTGTGTCTTGTGGTGGCTTAAAAAAAACAACACAAGCAATTTTACGATCTGCAATTGTGTCACAGTGATACCTTCATTTTTTAAAACGGTTGAATAAAAAACCCACACAACTATGTTTACGACATGCAAATGCATCACAGTGATGCCTTGGTTTTAAAAGGGGGTTGTAAAAACGCTAATTTCTAATAATTTTTTTTAATTTCTTTTCTATTACTAAGTTAAATGCATTTTTTCATATGTTCTGACTAAATAAATTTCTAAAGAGAAAAATAAACTCCAAAAAGAAAAAACATAGGCATTTCAAAGTGGGATTTTTCAAAATTTGCCCCCACGACCTAAAGGGGGGGGGGGGGGGCATCAGAATTCGTTTTAGAGGTATGGTTCCTTCGGCAAAGTTTCTTATTTTGATCCCTAGGATATGATTTTCACAGAGCAATGGGCGATTTTTTTGCCTCCCCACAAATCGAACCGGCCTAATGTCCACGCTATGTGCATGAGCTAAGTGGTGTAGCTAAAAGGTATAATAGATCTGCTATGGATATAGGTAGGTGTCTGATGAAAGAAGCCCGAATAAATAGAAAGTATTGGCCTGAAGTAATGAACATGGTAGCATATTTAAAAAACAGAACTATAGCAAATACAGCCAAGAGCAAAAGTCCCAATGAAATATTTTTTAATAAAAAACCCAATGTTGAGAATTTAAGAATTTATGGAAGCAGGGTTTTTGTAAGAGTTCCTGAGATGAAAAGAAAATCTAAATGGGACAGCAAGGCGGAAGTGGGTGTTTTAGTAGGGTACACAAATAATAGGTATAGAGTTTTAGTAAACAATAAAGTACGAACCAAAGGGTGACGAAACGGGGGAAAACAAAGTTTAGAAATTAAAAAAGGTTCTATATGGCTTAAGGGAGAGTCCCAGAGCATGGTACGAATGCTTTCAAAAATTTATTGAGAAATTGAACTTTGTAAGAAGCAATTATGATTACTGCCTGTATGTAAATAATTCAAGAGAAAATCCTATATACATATTAGTTTTTGTAGACGATCTTTTAATTTGCTGCAAAAATGAAAAAGAAATAAAAGAAGAAAAGTCAAATTTAATGGCAAGATTTTATATGAAAGACCTAGGTAAGATTCAGAGCTATATTAGCATTGAAATAGCTATAGTGAAGATAAGGAAATTATGACTATAAGCCAAACAAAGTACATTGAGTATTTAGCTGTAAAGTACAACTTAGAGAACGCAAAACTATACGATACTATTTAAAGTTAAAGTTAAATCTAAAGTTAAAGTTAAAGCTAAAGTGAAAGTTAAAGTTAAGGTTAAAGTCAAAGTTAAAGTTAAAGTTAAGGTTAAAGTTAAAGTTAAGGTTAAAGTCAAAGTTGAAGTTAAAATTAAAGTTAAAGTTAAGGTTAAAGTTAAAGTTAAATTTAAAGTTAAAGTTACAGTTAAAGTTAAAGTCAAAGTTAAAGTTAAAGTTATAGTTAAAGTTAAAGTTATAGTTGAAGTTAAAGTTAAAGTTAAAGTTAAAGTTAAAGTGAATGATAAAGTTAAAGTTAAAGTTAAAAATAAAGTTAAAGTTAAATTTAAAGTTAAAGTTAAAGTGAAAGTTAAAGTTAAAGATAAATTTAAAGTTAAAGTTAAAGTTAAAGTTAAATTTTAGTTAAAGTGAAAGTTAAAGTTAAAGCTAAAGTTAAAGTTAAAGTTAAGGTTAAAGTTAAAGTTAAAGTTAAAGTTAAAGTTAAAGTTAAAGTTAAAGTTAAAGTTAAAGTTAAAGTTAAAGTTATAGTTAAAGTTAAGGTTAAAGTTAATGTTAAAGGTAAAGTTAAGGTTAAAGTTAAAGGTAAAGTTAAAGTTAAAGCTAAAGTTAAAGTTAAAGTCAAAGTCAAAGTCAAAGTTAAAGTTAAAGTTAAAGTGAATGTTAAAGTTAAAGCGAAAGTTAAAGTTAAAGTTAAATTTAAAATGAAAGTTAAAGTTAAAGTCAAAGTTAAAGTTAAAGTTAAAGTCAAAGTTAAAGTTAAGGTTAAAGTTAAAGTTAAAGTTAAAGTTAAAGTTACAGTTAAAGTTAAAGTTAAAGTCAAAGTTAAAGTTAAAGTGAAAGTTAAAGTTAAAGTTAAAGTTAAAGTTAAAATTAAAGTTAAAGTTAAAGTTAAAGTTAAAGCTAAAGTGAATGTTAAAGTTAAAGTTAAAAATAAAGTTAAAGTTAAAGTTAAAGTGAAAGTTAAAATTAAAAATAAAGTTAAAGTTAAATATTAACTTCTCATATATTCAATAAAAGTAAAAAATTTGTTTTCTTATCGGTCACCACGCTTAAAAAGGTTAACTTGAATTAATATCAAAGACAAAACTTGAATTAATATCAAAGAAAACAAAATGTTGAATAAATATTATGATTGCATAAGTTGATAATATGCAATAGCTTTACCGCGGTAGTCCCCGAGTGCCACACGTCCTTTTTTTTATTTTTCTAAAATCATGAATTTTCACAGAGGTCTTTCCATTTATTGTATCATATCTTGGAAATTACTTATCTGAATTCGTTTAGAGAAACACCAGTGAATTCACCGCAAAATTTTCTTCAAGTCTTGATAAGAAAATTTTTTTATATGATCGATGGTTGTGGAGTTATTCACATGAAAATGTAAAAAAAAATTTTTTTTTTGCAAAATCGAACATTTTTTTATTTCTCAAAAATTCATAAAAAGTCGAAGGTTTTAAAAACTTACCATTTTTATTTTACGGTCTTAAAACTGTAAACATTATAAATAATTGAAACCTTATTTCGTGAAAATACATGAACAATTTTGGTTTTATTGACAATAAAGTGAAAATACCCAATTTAGCGAAAATTTTGCATATCAAGCCTATCATTGTTTTTGACAAATAAATTATTTAGGTATGACATTTTGCGCAACTTTTTCTTTTAAAAGCTTACTACGGGCATCGCCAGAAGTGAGAAAACTCCATAATGACACTCAAGAAATTTTTCCCCGTCAATTTTTCTGAAGGCAAAACGCAGATCATAAGAAAAAATGCCTCATACTGTATGGAAAATTTAAGTTGCCAATGCGGCTTTTCGTAAGTATGGTCATATATATTTGTTATCAAATATATACAACTTTTTCCTTGAGGCATTTCTTGCTTAAATCATAAAAACAAAAAATCAAATTATCACTCCGACATAGAAACTGTTTACCTACATACTGAATATCCCAGCCTGCACAGGCCTTTTCCTATACCATATGAAGGTTTTTGGAAACACCTGTTTTTCAAACCCTTTCGCAGGTAGTGGTTAAAAAATTTACAGACTCATTAGATGCCTGCCCTGTATGGTATATTGTCGCCGATTGTGACAAACTTAACGAAAAAAAATATACATACTTTTGAAAATCGAAGTGGCCTGCGACTATTTAAAGTAATTCATTTAGCTCATTCAATGTTATTTAACTAGCATTTCTGATCGCGAAAAGTCAAGTTGTCAACAACAGCAAAAAACTATTAATAGGTTAGTGAATTAAAAAAAAAAATGAATAATAACAGTAGAAAATTTGCCTGCAAAAATTACCCGAATATATTTTGTTATGTATGCAGTCCTTACACTACAGCAAAAGGGCGGAGAAATTTCACTATATCAGTGCGAAATTCATATAAGGATTATTTTAAAATAGATGTTGATTCAGAAAATTACAGTAGACAAGCAAAAAGTAGAAAGTATTTTTAAATATTTCAAGTACTAAATTTTATAGAATTTCTTTAATAAAGGTATATTAAATAGCTAAATAAACAAAAATATTAAAAATACGTATTTTCACTCATTCACTTAATTGTTAATAATATTACCGTTTATCCATGGATTTTCATGAAATAAGGCTTGCCTTATTGTTCACAGTTTTACGATCATCTTATAAAAGTTGTAAGTTTTTGTCTCTTTCGATTTTTTACGAATTAAAGAAGAAAAAATGGAAATTTTTAATACAAAAAATCGATTTTTTTATAATGCTATGCAAATAACTCTGAAACCAATAAGTATTTAAAAAATGGTATTTAAACAATTTTAAGGTAATTTCATTTGCTATTATGTGCTGATTTCTCCAACAAAATCGGACAACCCGTTCCAGAGATATGATAAAATAAATGGATCTCCCCTTTCAAAAAAGGCAAATTTTAGAAAACACAAAAAAAAAAAAAAAAACGTATCCATAGAATTTTAAATTTCGGCCATTTTTTTAATTAGGGGACTATAGCAAATAAAAAATAGTGGTGATCCAGGGTAATGCAAAAGTTTAATTTTGTAGAGCAGTGTAATATACAAATGCAATTCCTTTTGTATTAAAATGAAAAATTGTAACAAAGTATCAATATTTGGTCCAAACTCGCTTTGAGGAACATAAATATTTGATAAATGATAATTTTTGCATGCTAGGTTAGAATCTTTTATGCCATTAAATAAAAGGCAAAAATTTAATTTTCTTTACCCTCCTATGCGTCTCGACGCTTTTCCGATTCGTACATTGCCCACTTATTTTGGACTCGTTTCGTATTCTTAAATTATGAGCGTCGTTAGCATGTTTGAGGGGTAGCTTTGTTTGTGTAAATACGTGTACCCTAAAAAACATTCTCCAAGCGCTATCAGCCTCAAAAATGCTAACACCTAATAGTCTTTTATTACTCCAATTTGATCAAATTATCAACAAACGAAAAATAAAAAAATTGGTAAACTAGGCAGCTCCGGATTAAAAACTCAGAAATTTTTCTGCGAAAATTTATTCTAAATTAATAATTAATTTAACTAATACTTATTTCATTTCTATCTTATCCTCATGGGAGTTTTATCACCTATGTTTTCCGCTTCGGATATGTGTCAAAAATTGTTCCTAAAAGCCCTGAAGTAGAGTCATGAGAACCCAAATTAGTAGTATTTGAGGCCAATAAGGCTCATATATGATATCGGAAGGAGGCCTGTATAAGACTTATGTTAGAGGCAAAATATGAACGTGCTAGTAACTCGACGAAAAATTTGGTGTTTAACAGGAAATATTTTCATAACTGAAGGAAAACTGCATTATTACCCGCTCAAGGTCATTGATGTTAGCCTTTGTATCCCCTTTGCTTCTTTTAAACGAAAGTTTTGTTCAGAATAGAACCTAAGTTACTGAAATTCCTCTTATTTTCAACCTTCTGCTAAAGTTCGAATCACTAAACTGTTGAATAAATACCTCCAATATTCAATAATGCAAAATTGCCTTTATTAAAGTACTTCACAATAACACTTATACTTCGCAACTGATAGCTTCTTAAATCAAACTGATTGTCGTGCCTCAACTGTTGCTGCTTTTATACTGTTTCGTTTCCTCGTTGACATATTTCTAGGCGCTTCTATTTCTAGAATTTACTAGTTAGTTATCAGCTATAAAATTTCTCAGCTATGTATAACTACACATGCACGACTTTATAGCTTTTGGCATAGCCCATGCGCGTGTATATGTGAGTGATACTTGCACAAATGATTGCATACTTTCGGGAGTATCTCAGATATATGCATGTGTTTGTGTGCCACTCTCCGCTGCTTGTATGGACATATGGGTAGACATAGTGATTGATTTGTTGATGTGTATACACGTGACTACCTGCTTTATTGTGTTGTGGCTTCATTTACTTAGCATCAGACTAGTAATGTGAGTATCACCTAGTGTCACTAATATTCGTCACACTGCCCTCCATCTAAGTCTGATCGTCCCGATCAGACAAATCTCTCGATCTAAACGCTGCCAGCCTTTCCAAATGAACCACTTTCAGTTTGGTTCGTGGTTTGCCAATGGTTTGTATGCGGTACACTACATCATTGATCCGTTTTACAACTTTGTATGGGCCTTCCCAATTACACTGCAATTTCGGGGACAAACCTTGTTTTCGTTGTGGGTTGTATAACAGCACCAAATCTCCTTCCTGAAAACCTTCCGAATTAATTGCTTTATCGTATCTGGCTTTCATCTTGTCACACATAATCTTTGCTCGTTGCCTTACAATATCGTGTATCTCTCTCAGCTCTTCTTCCAAGATACCAGTGGATTTCTTGACATTTCTCTCCGCATCGGCATCTATCCCAAACTTCAAATCAGCAGGCAGTCGAAGGTCATTGCCAAAAATTACCTTTGTGTGAGTTTGGCCCGTTGTCTCATGCACTGCCGAGCGGTAAGCCTCAAGAATAATGATATGTGTGTATCCCACTCCTTATGGTACTTGTCTACTACTTTCCTTAAGTGCTCCTCCAAGGTTCTAGTGAAACGTTCCACCATACCATCGGACTGAGGATGCAATGCACTTGTACGTGTTTTTCGAATGCCCAACTTCTTACACATTTCTTGGAACACAGCTGATTCAAAATTCCTTCCTTGGGCAGAATGTAACTCCATTGGTACACCATACCTTGCAACCCAATCGTTTGTAACCACTTCTGCTACTGTTTCTGCTTCTTGGTTTGGGATTGGGTATACCTCTGGCCATTTACTGAAATAATCCATAACCACCAGTATGTATTTTTTTCATCCGCGTGGAACATTATGCAGTTCGCTGAACTCGTCAGGAATCCTCTTTCTGGGAACAACTATCAGTTTCTTCTTGCATTGGCCATCCTCACTCTCCCATACTCAATGCAAGCAACCGGATATAAATTCTAAACTGTTCCACTGTGCCCAATATGACTTCGCAATGGGACTCTCTGCTGACATCTCCTCTGTATTTGGCCTTTCGTTTCGTTCGAGTCCTTGCATAACATGTGACAGATCTGTATCTTCTAGCTGACACTCCCTTAGTTGTTCCTTGTCCCATTCATCTGTACATGTCATAGTCATTAGCCCGACATCGATAACGTCTTCTTTAGCCTCAGCCTTTGAACAGTGCTTGCATTCAAAACTACATGGTCTTCGTGACATTGCATCAGCATTTCCATGGGTACTACATTTCCGATGCTCAATGGAAAAGTCATAGCTTTGTAGTCGCTCGATCCACCGTGCCAATTGTCCTTCTAGATTACGGAACTGCAAGAGCCATTTCAACACTGCGTGATCTGTCCTGACGGGGAATCGCTGGCCGTAGAGGTATTTGTGAAAATGTTTAATGCACCCTACCAATGCCAACAGCTCTCTCCGTGTAACGCAATAGTTCCTCTCTAGTTTTCCAATCGAACGGCTGTAATATCCAACTACCTTCTCCTGCCCATCGAAAAGTTGTGATAAAACGCCTGCTATAGCATATCCACTCGCATCTGTATCTAGAATAAATGTTGCTCCTGGAATCAGATATGCCAACATTGGGGCAGTGCAAAAACGCTCCTTCAATGTTTGTTAAGTCACTTCTTGCTCCTTCTTCCATTCAAGTTTTTTTTTCTTGAAAGTTCATGGAGGCTATGGGCTACGCTGGAAAAGTTTGGTAAAAATCGGCGGTAATATGTGCACAGCCCAAGGAAACTTCTCAATTCATGTAAGTTCTGTGGTCTCGGCCAATCCTTTACAGCCCCTATCTTTTCGTTCGCAGTGCAGATACCCTCTGTCGTTACCTTGTGACCCCAATAATTTACTTCCTTTTTAAATAGCGCACACTTTTTGGGACTTAGTTACAGACCAGCGCCAGCTATTCTCAGGAAAACTTCCTCCAAGTTTTTAAGATGTTCATCATGTTCTTATATCTCATCGTCTTGCTTTCTTATCGATCTTGATGCCTTGGTCGTTTAAGAAGTCCACTCCAATTATGATTTCATCAACAATCTCTGCCACTATAAAATTGTGTAGTACTATGACATTCCCAATTGCTACTTCACATGCTACTTCTCCAATTACGTGGGTGCCCTCTCCCGTGGCTCTACGTAATCTTGCCCCAAGCAATGGTCTTATCTTCTTGTTGACTAAATCTGATCGAATGATGGAATGAGATGCACCCGTATCTACAGTCAGTAAACGTTCCTTTCCATCCATGTGTCCTCCGACAGTAAGATTGTTTGACCTTCTTCCAATTTGCGAGATAGAGATTATGGGGCATTCAACTGAGGGAGCCAGCTGTCGCCCCTTGCGGATGACTCGATTTAGTTTAACGATTGAGTGGACTTGGAGATTTCCTCATCTCCTTCAGCTCTGCGTTTACGGCCACACACATTGTTGGAACTATTGGGACCGGTGCTGCAACATCGTGCAATGTGACCTAGGTTGCCGCACTTGAAACATTTCATAATTCCGGCATTTTTCTGTTGTGATCCCTTCAGTGCTTCCAAAATTGTGTCTACGCAATCTGGTCTTTCCACTTCCACACGATGAGCTTTGTATGCTGGTTTACTCAATAGTGAGGCAATTTCCTGTGTCAATGCATGTGATACCATTTCTGCAAATGGTGGCTTTGGGTTTATTTATAAAGCTCTGAATTTTACCCTTTCGGTATATTCCACGGGTGCGTCGGCATTCGCCAAATGTGCAAGCCTTTCGACATCTGACGCAAACACCTGTAAAGTCTCATTAGCTTTTTGGTAGCCGGTATAGTCGGTAGGGTTTCAGCAGCAGATCCTTTCAATGCCCCCAATAGTGCAGTAATTTTATCTTCAGCACTACAGTTGTTCAGTGCTGCGGTCTTCTCAAACTGAATCTTAAACACTTGGAAAGGAACAGAGCCGTCAAAAAGATGGAGTTGGGTACCGCTAATTTATTTATATATGTAATACAACGAACAGTATTCCTGCCAAGATTCCAAGGGCTTTTGATTTCGCCCAGCATAACTTTTTCATTTTATTCTACTTAATATGGTAGGTGTCACACCCATTTTACAAAGTTTTTTCTTAAGTTATATTTTGCGTCAATAAACCAATCCAATTACCATGTTTCATTCCTTTTTTCGTATTTGTTATAGAATTATGGAATTATTTTCATTTTTCGTAATTTTCGATATCGAAAAAGTGGGCGTGGTCATAGTCGGATTTCGGCCATTTTCTATACCAATTCAAAGTGAGTTCGGATAAGTACGTGAACTGAGTTTAGTAAAGATATATCGATTTTTGTTGAAGTTATCGTGTTAACGGCCGAGCGGAAGGACAGACGGTCGACTGTGTATAAAAACTGGGCGTGGCTTCAACCGATTTCGCCCTTTTTCACAGAAATAAGTTATCGTCCTAGAATCTAAGCCCCTACCAAATTTCACAAGGATTGGTAAATTTTTGTTCGACTTTTGGCATTAAAAGTATCCCAGACAAATTAAATGAAAAAGGGCGGAGCCACGCCCATTTTGAAATTTTCTTAAATTTTTGTATTTTGTTGCACCATATCATTACTGGAGTTGAATGTTGACATAATTTACTTATATACTGTAAAGATATTAAATTTTTTGTTAAAATTTTACTTAAAAAAATTTTTTTTAAAGTGGGCGTGGTCGTTCTCCGATTTTGCTAATTTTTATTAGGCATACATGTAGGATTTTATTTAAATAGAGAGTGAAGTACATATATATTTTAGGTAATATATGGCAAGTAATTAAATGTACAAGTATATGAAAAGCGAATATATGTTATGAAAGCACGTATCAACAGCGTCCACGGTTAGCGTATTAACAGCGTCCACGGTTGACGTTCAATCTCCACGGCGGTCAAGCAACGACTGCTTCTTTCGTTGACCACTCCACACTCGGTCATCCATATTACTCGCCTGCCTCAGGCGAGTGACTATCGCCTGCCTCAGGCGAGTGACTATCGCCTTCATTTTCATTGCAGGTTTCATCGTCATCTTCGTAATGCGAAACTAGGTCTTCAATCCAAGGCTTCATTTTGTCTATGCTGCTGTTGGTGGTTTTTGGTCCTTCGTGCTCGCCTACTTTTTGCATTTCGTAGCGGTCAAATCCCTTTACTGACGTTACTCGATAGGGGCCAAAGAATTTTGGGCGTATTTTAAGACCAGTCCCGTATTGTACTCGCTCAATAGCTACCAGGTCCCCTACTTGGTATTTCCTTGCTTGTCGACGTCTTCGGTTAAACTGTTTCTCATTTTCAGCTTGCACTTGCGCTATTGCTTGCTTTGCTTCATTGCGCAATTCCAGCCTTGCGTTCTTATACTGCTGTTGCATTTCAGTTTCAATCAATTCTATCAAATTCGTATCATTTTTACAACGCATTTCTGTACCCACCAGCAAATGAAATGGCGTTGTCTTTATGGATCGTTGATAAGTTGAGTTGATAATTCTCTGAATTGATTTTACATTTTGATACCATTTATCTGGGTTGTCCAATGAAGCTTTGGTTAGCGCTGAAATAACGACTGCGTGTAGGCGTTCCACCTGCCCGTTACCCCTGGGCACTCCAGTTGTTGTTTGTGCAGTAACTTTTGAAATCGGTTGATATGAATGCACCACCCCTGTCAGATACGATAAAATGCGGATAGCCAAACGTTTCTGCAATAATCTCCATTTTTTGTATAACTGCTTCAGTACCTAGGGTTTTTGTTGGAAATAGCCAACAGAACTTCGTAAAACCGTCGATTAATGCTAAAATGTACCGATAGCCCTTTTTAGTGTCTTGCATCGGCCCCAAATGGTCAACATGTACAGTCGCAAGAGGAATTTCTCCCTTAGGAATAGGGTGTAACAAACCTTCTGATTTTCCCCGCTTGCGATCGGAAAGTATGCATTTGATACAGTTAGCTACACATCTGTCGATGCGTCGGTCTAAATCGGGTATGTAAAATTCCTTTTCCAAAACTTCCTTCATTTTTCGGGAACCAAAATGACCACGTTCATGTGCTCCGCGTATAACCGAAGCTCTCATTGCCTCTGGAACAACAAACAACATGTTATTATTAACAACTTTACATAATATACCGTTTTGGGTGGTGAAATCCTTGCAAGGTCCACTCTTTAACATCTCGAAAATTGCATTCAGACAATCATCTCGACGTTGAGCATCTAACAATTTAGCTAGAAAGCTGTTCTCCTCCTGCAGCACATTTACAGCTGGGTTGCGGCTTAAAGCATCTACGTGTCGCATACTTGTCCCGGCTCGGTGCTCTACCCAGTAGTTGAACTCTTCTAGCAAAAGGGCCCATCTTGCAACCCGTGTAGTTAAATCCTTCTTTTTCAACGTACACTCGAACGCCTTGCAATCAGATACAATTTTAAACCTCTGGCCGAGTAAGTATATACGGAACGTCTTCACAGCGTTTATAACTGCCAGAACCTCCAGCTCATAACTTGAATAATTTTTTTCAGCATCGGTTGTACACCTGCTCATATAAAATACGGGATGAAGTGCGTTGTCATCATCGCAAACTTGGAGAAGCACTGCACCATAGCCTTGCCTACTGGCATCGGTATGCAGCTCTGTCGTAGCACCATACTTGAAGATTCGCAAAACAGGATTAGACGATAATGCATTCTTCAGATCGTCGAGTGCAGCTAGTTCCAGCTGACCTAAATTGATACGTCCGTCGTTTTTAGTTAACTCCGTGAGTGGTTTCGCTCGTATAGCGAAGTTAGCGATATACTTTCTGAAATACCCGGCAAGCCCCAAAAAGCTCTGAAGCTGCTTCACTGTAGTCGGAACCGGGAAATTCAGCACAGCTTTCGTTTTTGATGACGAGGGAGCTACAGTTCCATTAGATATACGGTGACCAAGAAACTCGATTTCTGGCTTTAAAAATTGACACTTTTTCCACTTTATAATTAGGCCATTCGCGGCAGCCACATCGAGAGTTTTGTTCAAGTTAGTGACGCCATCTTCGATGTTTCGGGATGGTACTACGATGTCGTCAACGTATACGATCGTTATTCCATCACGTATCAAATCTCGAAATACGTAGTTGATAAACTTTTGAAAAACGCTTGGAGAATTACACAAGCCAAACGGTGCTTTAGTAAACTCGAATTGGCCGCTTTGCGTTACGAAGGATGTGTACTTACGACTTTTTTCTTCGATGTTCACGTGGAAAAACCCATTCTCAAGGTCCAACGTGGTAAAATAATGTGCATCTTGTAATCGATCAATTTGGTCTTCAATTACTGGCAGTGGGTACCTATCTTTATGGATCTTCTTGTTGACAGCCCTGTAATCGATACAAAGACGTAGTGTGCCGTCTTTCTTATTGACCAACACTACTTGGCTCGCATGATCAGACACACTCTCTGTAACAACTCCGGCTTTAAGCCATTCAGTGACCTGCTTGTCAATGGCGTCTCGTTCTATAGGTGGAAATCGTCGTGGAGGTCGGTAAACTGGCTCATCATCTATCGGTATTATCTTCATTGCCACTGGGGTACTCACTTGTTTGGCTGGGGTGTAGCCGGCAATCAAGTCGAAAACTGTTTTTTGGATAGCCTTGGTGGGCAAATTACTGGCCATGATGTCATGTTCGCTTGCACTAAATATATCAGTGTCCACTTTCGCCAGAAAACAGCTTACCTCCGCTTTGGATTCTCTCTTCGTTGCTGTATTATTCTCATGCTTCTTTATAGTGACTTGTCCTCGATCGATGCTCACTATGGCTTTATCGAGTAGGCTCATTCCTATTATTACATCAGCAGTAATACAACTATTTTCGACTGCCCAAAATTCTATATTATCAAAGGCAACACCATCCAAATTAACATTGACCCGACAAGACTCATTAGCTGTGATATTTGCACCTACACCGTTTAGCGACAGCTTTGTACCTTTGAATGTCACCTGAGGGCAAATTGTACGCAAGTGGCACTTTTTTAAAATACAAACATCACTACCTGTGTCTATTAAGCCAGACAAAACTACACCGTTTATTGTGACTGGACGAATCATGTTTGGCTTTTGTAGAATATTAGCCGATACCTTCTTTGCTGTTGGACAATCGACTCGTTTATGTCCATAGTTATTGCATCCGAAACATTTTGGACCCTTCGACTTTTCAGGACAAACGAAACATTCATGTTCTGACGAACCACAATTAAAGCAATACCGCGTTTTAGTCGTATTACCCTTTTTTACATTCTTTGTATCGCTATGAGGTCGTTCACCCGAGTTAGTTTTCACAAACTTGTCTTCCCCACCAATTGTTTTCATCTTTTCATATGCTTCTAACTTTTCTTTGAATTCCGCCACGGTTTTTGCTCCGAACGGAATCGTTTTGTTTACTATTGTATCGGTAATGCCATTGATTATGTACTGAAAGACAGACAATTTATCTACGTTTGCCTGACTACCCATATCAAGCATACGGTACAAAAATTCACGACAAGATTCGCTTTTACTCTTTTTCGACTCCCTCAACTTGTTATGTACGTCACAGCTTGTTAGTTTTGAACGAAATTCTTGAGTGAGCGCTGTTTTCAGTTGTTCATATGAAATTGGTTTTGCCTCGCATTCAATGTATAATTTTGCTGCACCCGTAAGTGATCTTCTAGCGAACACAAATTTTTGTAAAGGATTCCATCTAAATGCGTCTGCATAAGACTCAAATTCGTCAATCCATGCAGATACTAGAACCGTGTCTTCGCCAGAATATTTTTTAATAATATTCTCAACATCGTTCACAGAGAAGCGTACTGTACCATAATCAGTACTAGAATCTACCTCCACCGCACTGTCACTTCGTTGCGAACGCCGATTCTTTGTCATTATGCGACCTGAACACACTGAAATTACTGAACTTACTGCTATATCATAAAGTAAATTTTTTCTATTGCGTGAAATTACTGTCCACCACGCACGATATTTCTGCAGTTATGCCAACAACAAATTATATTTGTCATACAAATCAGGCCACCACCATGCACGATATTTCTTCCGTTATGCCAATAACAAATTATATTTGGCATACAAATCAGGTCACAACCATGCAGTTATATCAGCAGAGTTTTTTTTTTTTTCGTCACCTGATACTTGTTATTTTATTTTCCTCACGGTTCCACCTTCACACGTTAACATCATCCGATTGTCTCAGTAACAACTCTTCTTGTTGGTAGTTGTTGTCTTCTTTTGCTTTCATATACTCCCACATACGTTCGCTTTACAATAACAAGCGTAATGTTTTTTTGTTTTTAGCTTGCGCAAATCCCGGTTGAGCCCCCAAGTGTAGGATTTTATTTAAATAGAGAGTGAAGTACATATATATTTTAGGTAATATATGGCAAGTAATTAAAATAAAATTACACCAAAGACTCTCTAAATATAAGATGGTACATTGTAGAGTTCTAAAGCTTTGTGGAAATTGTGGGACGGCTGTACGAGGAATTCACCATACCTTTTGCTATGCTGTCCGCCTCAATATAGCTGACTTTTTAAGGCTGTATAAAGCCCCCATTACTGATACTTATCACAGACTTGACTTGACATGGCGTAAACTTGGCAACTTAGCCACGATTATACTCCACTTGGCGCATAAAATCTGGCATCATAATCAGCGTTGAAATTTATTTTTAAATAAATGTCAATTTGTATGACAAAATGTCAAAATGAAATGGAAACAAACAAATGGCATCTCAAAATGTAAACGTCACTTAGAACTTACATAGAAAATCAAAATTCAACAGACTTCTAAGTCAAGTTAAGTTTTGAGTAATCAGTAACATGCAATGTTAATTTAACAGAACTGTAAGTGACAGTTCGCAAGCCAAGTCAAGCCTATGCTAAGTATCAGTAATGGAGCCTTAACTCTGTAATTTATTTTGCCTTTGGAAAAATTACCTATTTGAAAATAAGCTGGCTGAAAAATATTGGCATAACAGCTTAAGTTAAATCAACAAATGAAAATCGCAGCCAAGCGATTTGTAAAAAAAAAGCTAAGTTGTCTATTTGTTACTTTCTCGATATAGGGTGTGTTCGAGCTGCAGCAGTGTTACTTTTTATGATAGCGGATAACGTTCTTCAGCAACATTTGAGCAGATGTGGCAATTTCGCGCGTTCGTTGAACGAAATGTTGACAATCTATTGATCATCTCTAGGAAATTGGCGACATTCCATCAACTAAGCAGAACTTTAGCAGTACTACTGTTATTATTTGGCTGCTCAAACAAACACATATTAATTGTGCATTAAATCTAAAATATAAAACTCAAAAATGACTTTGCTTGTTATGTCCGCAACATTAATTTAGTTCAAAGTCACATCCAATAATAACCAGAGAATTTAACGATATTACGAACAAAATACGATTTGCATACAAAAACAACGTTGGACAATTGTACAACAAAATGAAAGATAAAATACCACCAAAAAAAGAAAAAACGTTGTTTATAAAATAGATTGCATCGATTGTCACAAAAAGAGGTTTTTAGAGATCCATTTTACGGATCTGTAGAAATGTTCTGCACGCACGTGAACTGCACAAAACGCGCACGCACTTCCTATTATCTTTCTGTTCTTATCAGTGTTGCCAGGTGATGAAAAAAAAGAGGCTAGATTGAAAAAAAAAGGTTAGAAAAGGCTAAATTTAAAAAAAAAAGGAAGCTAAAAAAAGGCCAGACATTTTTTTGGTAAATTCATAAAATTTTTTTTATATTTTAGTTTAGACATTTGTAAATAAAAACTTATAAACACAACTTAAACATAACTTCTTGTTACAAAACATATCAGGCACATTTTTCTTGACTAGCACATGGAATTACTTTAAATTATTGCATATGTGTATATACATAAAAAAATATTACAAACTAATTATTTATATAATATATTCCTCGTCTGAAGAATCAGAAGAGCTTAAGTCTGCGTATAAAGTTTGGCTATTTACCATAGATATGAGATCATCGGTAATTTCAAAATCATTACAACATTTAGATAAGCGTTTTAACGAGCATCTACTATTAAGCAGCGCATTAAGCATTTTAATTTTTAGTTTGTTCCTTAATTTAGTTTTCAGAATTTTCATGCCACTAAAAATTCTTTCAACCTCCGCATTACTGAGTGGTAATACTAAAAAACTAAACATGAATTCGACAAGTTCTAAAAAAGGAGGTTCGTTTAATGCATTTTTATATTCTCGGACTTCCCACCAAAATTCAATGGTGGAGTGTATATTTTTCCATTGTATAGTTATAAGTTTTCGCCACTGCAGCGCTATTAATGCTATCTGACTTGAAGAATAACTATACTTCTCTTTTTCAAAGTAAGAAAATAAATCTGATTTTGAAACTTTCAACGAATTTTCAGCAGAAAAAGAATTTATCTTTTGTAGAGAACTCATATTGTTAGGTATGCGTTGTCGTAACTGGTTTATCAACTCAAGTAAAAATAGTTGACAGTTTTTACGAATATTTTTTTGTACTTCGTCATTAATACTACCTTCATTCAACTTGGATCTTATATATTCCTCGAAATCGTATGAAAAATACGGTGTTGCAATGATATACGGGGTAAGAGGCGACGACAGAGGATCAAAATCCTCGGAATATAGCAAAAATTGTTGACAGTAAGTAGAAATCAATGTTTTTAGATCAGAAAATAAATTCGTAGGGTCAGCCGAATTACTTTCAAATGATCTATTCACTTTTTGAACTTCATTCAGTATTGGCTTTAAAAATATAAGATATGCCATGTTTGCATCCGTGTATAAATCATATAAAATTTTGGCTTTATGACAGCTTTCTTTTAAAGACGTAATCCCAAAATGTGTTTTCAGTTCAATCCACTGATCGAAAATACGTTTAACTGCTGTTTCAATGGATAGCCACCGTGTATCGCAGGCCCTAACTAATTTGTACGGCTCATGGCCATCGTTAATTAAAGAAAAAATTTGCTTGTAACTATTTTGCCTAGAAGCAGATTTCGAAAACCAATTATAACTCTCGGAAATTAAAAATTTAATATCATTAGGGATGTACTTAGAAGCACTGGATACGGCTAGCTGAATCGAGTGACATATGCATGGCATTAAAATTATATTTTTATTATGTTTTTTTAGAGGCGCAATGACACCTTTGTTTATCCCCACCATTGTGCTGGCATTGTCTGTCCCTAGCCCTATTAGTTTGTTTATATCGAGATTACATTCTTGAAGCGTTTTTAGAATAGCATCTACTATACCCTCTGCAGTAGAATTCGACAATTCTACTAATCTAAGAAATGTGTTAATAAAACGCTTCGTACTTGCACTATAATATCGTATCACTATACCTAGTTGCTTGTTAGTTGCAATATCGGTGGATTCATCTATAATTAAACTAAACTGTGCACTTCCAATATCTTCGAGTAAATTTTTTGTGAAGTAGGGGGACAAGATATTGGTTATTAAGGCACTGCACTTTGTTCTTCCTAGTTGCAAGTTGCTCGCAATAGCGCTATCCAAAAATGTACTTTTCTGCATCATAGTTAAATGATCGACGGAAGTGTGAATTGCAATGTGAATTGCGTTGCGTAAATCGGCTCGTTTGGTATCGACGATTATTCTTGTCGGTTTGAAGGGGACCATTGGTTGGCATCCAGTTTTAAATGGCGCTAATGCGTCTATGTGCTTATTTCGGCTGTAATTTGCATAAGCAATACTTGCAACTTAAGGAGTTATCCCTTAAAATGAGCCACTGGTTGAACCTTTTGTCACTTAGCCCGCTTTGTCGTATTTTTTGTTTATAAAGCCTGACATTTTTTAAGAGCATAAATACATATACATAAATATATATTGAAAACAACGGCAATGTTTGATGTTACCAATTATTCACACACATTTTCTTTTTGTTACGAGGTTCTTCATCTTCCGATTTGAAACTATCGCTGTCACTTGATGTCTCACTTTGGTGACAGTAATCTCGTTTGGATTTGCTGTAATAATAATTATAATATAATAATAAAGTAAAATTTGAAAGAATTACATACATACTTACGTGCTAAATGGGCAGGATTCAGCTGTTTCATTGGCAGGCGCTCCATTACTGCTGGCTGCCCTTTGTAAAACCGAATTCGGCAGCCTTTTTAAATATCTATATTGAATTAATAAAAACGATAATTTGATTTCACTAAAATTAGTCAAATATAAGTATTTAACTTACCTTTCCATTTTTCTCCAGCAGCTTGACACAAATCGAAATAAACGAACGTATATATGTATATATATGTATGATTATATTTCGCCGAAAGCAAAACGTCAACCATTGTAAATTTTACCAAGTAGCGCAACTAACAGCTGATCGGTGAAAATTCGCACATTCACACGCACAGTTCTCGACTCAGTTTCAAAAAAAAAATTTTGATTATTTAACTCAAATTTTAAAGTGAGATAATCCTTACGAATTTATGTATATAGAATATATAAGGCGTTTTTGTTGTTATTAAAACAATAGTTTTATTTATATTAAAGCTTTTATCATTTTTTTTAACTTTGAAAAAACTTCGAACACCATTCCTTCATTATATGACATTCGACTGCCTAGTCCACTGCCTTCCACTCTATTCGCAACGTAACCTCTATTTAAGCTGCCAAACTATATAGTAAACAATGACGTCAACATTTTCACAGGGTTGCTACGAATAACTAAAGATTAGAACACATTCCAGGCGGTGCTTATGTACAAGGTGTTCACAGGAACTTTTGATATTATTTTATTTTAGAAATTATTAAAAATACATTCGGAGTAAAAAAGGCTAGAAAAAAGTCACGAAGCTAAATCCAAAATTTCGAGGCTAAAAGCAAAAAAAAGAGGCTAAATCTAGCCTCGAAAAGGCTAACCTGGCAACACTGGTTCTTCTCTCTAGTCCTTTGAATCTTTTAATTAATAAAAAAACTTATTTATTTTTTTTAAGTATATAAATGTATAGTCTTTTATTTAACCTTTTTATATTTGTGTTACACTAGGCACTTATATTTTAGTTTTTTATTTGTAGGACTACCGCGTGTAGATAATTTGCCGGTTCACTTTAAACCAAAACCTGCCGCTAACGCAACTCTGTAGCTAGGCACCTTTTTCCATACGTTACTTAGCAACGAAATTAATAATGGCATCGAGCAACGGCAGTTTCAACCAACGCGTTGCTCGACTCTAACATTTTTAATGATGCCAAGTGCATTTGATGCATGGTTGCATCTTGCACTTTTCCAAAGAGGGAGTTGCCAGCTACAATTTAATGCATGATTGCATCTTGCACTTTTCCAAAGAGGGAGTTGCCGGCTACAATTTAATTTAATGCAATTTACTATGGCACTACATCATCCCCCTTTAGGAAAGAAGAATTTGGTAAGATTAGTAATTAATCTTGCCACATCCTTCTTTGGGCTTTAGTAATTTGTTGTAATGTTTTGAATGAAAGGTGTTAACCCGGGATTCGTTCATTCAGAACAGTGCAACTTTTGGAAATATAATGAAAAATTTAAACTTCCAAGAAAATTGAATATGCAAAAAAAGTCAATTATTAGAGATTTATAATTAATAGAAATTTTGTTTGAAATGAACCGGTTTTTCTATTCTTATTGTAGGATCTACGTTAGTAAATTTATATTTACATTTTCATAAAATTTCTCTTCTTTAGCTTTCATTGGCGGATTCTTAAAATATACCTGTATATTTATGTCTAAAGATTATTTAGTAACTTTTATAGAAATAAGTACAGACTAAATTTAATTAATTTTTTGTACTCTATTTTTATGTAAAATTTTTTCATTCTGATTACTTCTATCACTAATCGTTGTATTTGGTCCATCAATATTTTGTACAATGTAGGGACCTTGATATATATTTTTATGTTTATTTCTAGGTTCTGTTTCTACTAAAACTCTATCATTAATTTTAATTTCTAAAGGCTTAGCCGTTTTATCGTATAAATCTTTATTTCTAATCTTATGCTTATTAATCAAATTTTTTGCCATTTTATGCGATTTTTGCATTCTAAACTTAAGCTCTTTTGTGTAGTTTTCTACATTGTAGATCGGATCAATTTGCTCTTTTTGCAATTCATGTGGCATTGTAGTTTTTCTGCCAAATATTAATTCAAACGGAGTAAATTTATTATCAAAAACCGAACTAATTGTAGTATTGTGTAAAAATGTAAAGTATTTTAAATATGTATCCCAATCTGAATACGTTTCGTTTAGATATGCACGTAAGTATTCGTTAAAGACTCTATGATTTCTTTCAATAGTACCAACAGTTTCGTGGTGGTAAGCTGTTGAGAAATCATGATCAATCTTTAAAAGTTTTGTCAATTCAGAGTATAATTCGTTTTTATATTCCGTTCCTAAATCGGATCTAATAGCTTTCATTGTGCCATATGTTAATATAAAGGTTTCAAAAATAGCACAAGCAATAATTTTTGCTGATTTTTCTGGTACAGCTACTGTTACCAGGTATTTAGAAAAATCACAAATCATAGTAACAGCGAACTTCTTACCATATTTTGATTCCGGAAGTGGACCTATTGTATCGATAATTACTATGTCAAAGGGTTTACAGGGTGTTGGAGTCAACACAAGATTTTCCTTTGTTTTTGGTTTTACTTTATTCAAAAGGCATTTATTGGAATATAATCGTTTTGTACTGCAACGACCGCCTAACAAAGGGTCCTCATGATAAATTGTCATAAGTTTTTGTTTTTGCTCTGTTTCTGTTACAGTTTCTACAGGGTCTGTTAGTATTATTTGTAATGATTTTAAAATTTTATTACCGCTGATTTTAAAATTTTTAATTGAAAATTCTTTGAAAAATATATAATTTTTTGGCCACTCCAACTGCTTAATATTGTGACTGCCGGCTGCTTTTTCAAGCCTCGAAAATAACTCATCTAAATTTATTTTTCCGTTAGCATTCACAAAATTAAGTAAATTTAGTTTTTTATGTTTTAAATGCGCATAAATTTGTATATTGGAGATCTCATTATTTTTATTAAATTGTATAGTGGACTTTATTCGCGGTATCTTTTTTGAAAAATCGTATGAAAATTTATCATAAACTTGTACTTTAGGCGTTTCGCAAAAAGTATCATTAAAAATTATGCTTTTGGCTCAATATAGCATCACACCCAGTCTTAGAAGCATCTACTGTAATTATAAATTCTTTTGTGAAGTCAGGGTATTGTAGTAGTTGAGAAGACTTTAATGCTAGTTTTAGTTTTTCGAAAGCGTTTTCGCACGCTTCATCCCAAAAAATTTAACTTTTTTCCGATTTAAACGATTTAAAGGCGCTACCAGTGACGCAAAATTCGGTATAAATCGCCTGTAGTAATTTGCAAACGCGACAAATCGCCTAACCGCATCTTTGTCTTTTGGGTTAGTATACCTTTTAATAGCGTCTATTTTCGAATCATCTGGCAGCAAACCTTTTGACGTGCATTTATGGCCTAGAAAATTTACTTCGGAACGAAGGAAATTGCATTTGTTTGGATTCAGCTTTTAATTAAACTTTCTACAGGTTTCGAAAACTGTTTCTAAAATTTTAAGGTGGTGTGTCTCACTACAACCAATAAAGATAACGTCGTCAATATACATAAAAGCCTTATTTGACGAAATGCCTGAAAATGCTATTGACATCATACGAGAAAAAGAGTTTGGTGCTATATTTAACCCGAAAGGTAAAACTTTCCAACGAAAAGCTCCTCGATCTGTACTGAAAGAAGTTACGTCTCTAGATTTAGGGTGTAGGGATATTTGGTGAAAACCAGAAAAAAGGTCTAAAGTTGAAAAGTATTTGGCTCTGCCAAGATTGTCGATTATGTCATCAACGCGTGCTAGTGGAAATTTGTCGGCTGTAAGCTTTTTATTGACTGCTCTGAAATCTACGCACATACGGTACGACTTTTTGCCTGTTGGATCTTTTTTCGGTACCAAAATTAAAGGACTGTTATAATTTGAAAAACTAGGTTCGATTAAGTCATTATGAAATAGGTTTTCGACTTGTTTATTTATTTCTTCGCGTTGTTTGTATGGCAAACGGTAATTTTTAATATAGACAGGAGTTTTGTCAGTTAATCTAAGTTTTTGTTCGCAGAAATTATTAAGCGTCATTAAATCGGTTTTTAATGCAAAAATATCAGGATATTTCAAACATAAATAAAGTAATTTCTTTTTAGTATAAGAATGCATTTGTTTTGCCAAAATTAATTTAAGCTCTTCTATTCGTTTTGAATCGATAGGTGTTTCATTTATGCGGTAGACATTGAAGTTTTTTATGTCTTCGGTTTGAATATTGAAATCTTTTACGTACTGGACCTCGTCGGTGGTGTTAATAACTTTTATTATTGGGTTTTTTGTATCAACGATACATTTGGCTGTGAAAACACTTTTACAAAGTTTATGAGAATCAACAAAAACTGGACTTGTCGAATTTTTCAAACATTTTTCAAAAAACACGAAAAACTTCGCATCTTGGTGGAATTACAAGATTATTTGTTGAAGTGCTATGCAAAATTGAAATATTTACCTTTTCTGTCCCTTGTCCGAATGTAATTGTGTCATTAGCATAATTGATTATGCATTTGTTCGTTTTTAGAAAGTCTTTCCCTATTATACCGTCCGAAGGAGTATTAAAGTTGTCATTGACAACGTGAATAGTCAGAGGAAAAAATGTATTCGATGCAATTATACTTGCATTAACTGTTCCTAGTGTTGTTACCGTGTCTGTTGTTACGCCTGTTATATTTATTACGTTACTATCGTCTACTTCTATATCGTTTGCCAAACTGGAAATTTTTATTAATGAAATGTCTGCCTGTGAATCTACTAGAAAAGAACATATTTTATGAGAATAGCTACAAGCGACTTCGACGAAATCAGAAAAATTTAAATTTAGACAATATATTGACTGAAAAGTATTTAGTCGAATTGCTCCTGCTCCCTCAGTGTTCGCGCCCGATGGGCTTCGGTATTTAAAGAACGAACATTGGCTGAATTTCTAGAATTTTAACCCTGATTATTGGAATTTCTGTTATTTACGGACCTATTATTGTTGCTGTTGTTAGAATTGTTATTGCCTCTATTATAATTGCGATTATTGCCTCTGTTATAATTGTTGTTCCGGGAATTTGTATTACTGTGTTGCCTATTTGCGTTATTGTTAAATCGAAAATTACTATTGTTGTTGTATCTGAAATTACTGTTGCTTTTTGAATTTCCACGGAAATTACTATATCTTATCGGACGTGACCGAAACGCTAACATTTGCCACTCTTTAACTTCCTGTTCTCGCTCTATAATCATTTTCGCTACTACGTCCTTTGAATCTTTGAAGGTTGTTGACGCAAGGATTGACTTAACCATATCTGACCTACTATTTAATCTACAAACGATAATGGTTTGTTCAACCGCCATCTCATGGGCTTTTGCCTGCGTCATACTTTCAATGATTAGACAGTGCTCTAACGAGTCAGAAAGCTCTTCTACCTGCTTTGAAAATTCTGAAAAATTGTTATTGGTTACTCTTAAGGCTACAATTTTTCCCGCGACAACTTTCAAGTTGTCGGGCCTAATATTACTACATGGCGCTTCTTTAATTTGGCTGACTGATTCTATTTGCGGTGGTAGGGCTTCGCGAGCTTTGCCTTCGAGCTTGGATTTTAAAAATGCAATGAAAGTAGGAGTTATGCGGCAGTTACCCACCGACGTGTGCCGTACGTACGGACGTTTGTCGTACGAAGCACGTTTGACCGAACTCTCAAGCCCGTAGAAATCAATGTGTGCGTCTGTGTACATGTACATAACATATTTGTGTGTGTATTGTTTACAACAAAGCACTGTTGCCATTGGCCAGTTTGAATGCATGCTTATGGAAACATCAACTTTTTCCAATTTAATTTTTGATATTGTAAAATGCCGGAATACATATTAAATAAGTATAAATAGATTACATATTTATAATCAGCACTTTTACATAATTATTTCGAATTATTTTCACAATTTTTCAAACTTTAAATAGGTGTTTTTGCATAAAATTGCAAACGGTCAAAAATTAGCGCACAAAAGTTTACTAGGCAACTCTGTCTAGTGAGAGAGCGATCAGCTGACACGTTCTTACGGAAAAAATCCAAATTGTTTTGATTTCTACGTTCCGGGCTACGTACGTACGGGCGTTGCACGCCGGTGAGTTTTCGTTTACATTGTACACTCATAAGATAGGTCGTGTCAGCTGACACGTTTTTGGTACGTACGTTCGTGAGTAACTGCCGCATTAAATTTTCGCTAGAGAATACTTCCATTAATTCAACTTTATTTATAAATGAGCCAAGTGCTAACGGGTCTCCACTGTAGTTTTCTCGCATAATCGAGGCACACGTACTAATAAACGATTTTTTCTCCTCGATTGTGGCCATGGTTGTAACGTTAACAATCGGAGTTAGAAAAGAAAAACTAGAATTTGGAATTACAAGTTGATCAGCAAATCCTAAAAAGTCTGCACTCAGAGATAATTTATTATGTTCACTTGTTAAGGTATCAGCTGAAGATGCAGTTGAATCGGAATCTAAATTATTGGAATCTAAATCTTGCTCTGAGTTTTTGAAATCTAAATTTTGCTCTGAATTTTTGGAAACTGAATCTGGATGTGAATTTTTAGAAACTACCTTCCCTTTTCTTAGGTCCATACGTGTTGAAACGAACAGACGAAATATTAAAATTTTATTGGAGCAATATATGTGGAAATTATTTTTGAAGATTGAATAGAAATTGAAATTAAAGGAAATTGAATTTGAACGAGAGATCTATTCGAAAATGGATTGTCCTTGATTAGAGAAGTTATGCAGAATTGCAAGATAAGTGGGATTTGGGAGAGTAAAACTGAAAGAATTATCCGATAGCTTAACGAAAACCTTAGTTTTGATTATAGAACTGATTTAAGTTGAGAATGTATGTATTTTTGAAAGCTTTTAGATTTTATAATTATACAATTGGTTAGCGAATACTTATTGCAAAAAAAACTTTAGTTAGTAAATTTTATTGAAATACTAAAGTTAGTGATTAGTTAATGAAAAGAAGGATTCAAAAATATTTACTTTACGCTTTTGCTGTCCGCAAATCCAATTCCAATGATTGGAATTAGCTGAAAATTTTTCATGCAAAACGGTTGCTACTTCCCTATATTCAATTGCAATTTAAAAGAAGTTGAATGTTGTTTATGAATATATTTATTGAAATGTAAGAATATTTATACCTATATGTATGTGAAAAATTATTGTTGTTTTTTGTAGTAAATAATTTAGTTTACTTTACTTTGAATGTAATGAAACAAATTTTGTAATTAGTTCAGGCATGTGGCTTTATTGTTCTACTTACTAACTTCGCTGACGCAGCACACGCATAGTTATAGTCTAAATAAAATGTGATTTTAAGTTAGTTGAAGCATTTTTGACAGATAGCGCTTATAAAATTGTGTCAAAAACGTTTATCTAACTTAAAATCACATTTTATTTTGACTATGTCTATGCCCCAGAGTATTTGATTGGATGCTTATGATTTTAGTTTAGTGATTTTCAATCTTAAAACAATTTTTTGTAGCAACAAAATATGTATGTATCTATGAAACCCTAGTTAGAGTACTGTCAATACTGCTTTGCCTTGCCGGGCCCCCAAAAACCTTCCGGGCCCCAGGGCAATTGCCCTGGCTGCCACCATACCTCTCGCCTCCAGCAGACAACAAAAAGAATTTTTAATCTTATGCGCCTAATCCGCTAAGCAAATATATGAAATTTGAATACTCTGCGCCTAATCTGTAGAATGAAAAAAAGGAAAAATAATTTTAAGCTTATGCGCCTAATCCGCTAAGCAAATATATGAAATTTGAATACTCTGCGCCTTATCGGTAGAATGGAAAAAGAAGAAAAAATAATTTTAAGCTTATGCGCCTAATCCGCTAAGCAAATATATGAAACTTGAATACACTTCACCTTATCCGTAGAATGAAAAAAGGAGAAAAATTTTAAGCTTATGCGCCTAATTCGCTACGCAAATATATGAAATTTGAATACTCTGCGCCTAATCCGTAGAATGAAAAAAAGAAAAAATTTTAAGCTTATGCGCCTAATCAGCTAAGCAAATATATAAAATTTGAATACTCTGTGCCTAATCCGTAGAATGAAAAAAAAAAATATTAAGCTTATGCGCCTAATCCGCTAAGCAAGTATACGAAATTTTAAAATTAATATATTTTGCGCCTAATCCGTAAAATGACTACAAGAAAAAATTATAACACTTGCGCCTAATCCGCAAAGAAAAAAAAACCAACAAAGTAAAAAGAAAAAAATGAATAATTTATTTTTTTGTGTCTTGTTGCGCTTGATCCGTAATTTAAACAGAAAACAGTAGCCTTTGCCTAATCCGCATGAAAGGACATACCTTTTTTAACACTCTAATATCCGGCTATCTTTTTTTCTTTTTCCTCTACTAACCATAATAAAAAATAAATCATCCTCAAAAAATCTTTTAAATAATAATTTAAATTTAGTTTGACAAACAAAAAATTCAAAATAAGAAACTTCTCTCTTTCTTACTCAAAAATTCTAAGAAAAAAAAAAAAACAAAAAAAATTAACGACATTACTTTTTTTCTACATTTCATGTTTTCCTAACTAAATAAACTAACGATTATAACTATTCTTGTAACAATGCCTCAATACCAACACACTAACAAAAATAAGAAAGCGACAAAATGAAAAGCTCTAAGAATTTCGCATGTTAACAAAAAATAAGAGCGAAACTAACTTTTGTAAACCTAAACATACTTAAATATTTAATAATTTAATAAAAAAATAATTTTTTTTAAGTTAAACGGTTTTATTGAGTGGAGTGTGATTGAGGAGGAGTGTGATGACTAGTACCTAGGACCTACCTAATTATTTTCTAGCTTTTAGTATTATTATTACTTCATGTAAGTATTGTTTTCAATAAAACCGTTTAACTTAAAATTTTTTTTAAATTTTTTTTTTATTTTCAAGTTTTTAGTCTTTATTTAATTGCCTATTATTTCTTATCCTATTTAGTTAATTTAGTGACTCATTATTCCAAGGACTCTTTCCTGACAATTTGTTACAATATAAGTCCTCAATACATAATCCGATTTTTTCATAGGTCGCTTTCTATTCTTGTATGTATTATGCTTTCCAAATATGAGCCAAATCGGACCACAAATACGATTTTTGTGAATATCTCGATCCTTGCGCCACCTAGCGGCGATTTTTTTCATAGGTAGCTTTCTATTATTGTATGTATTATGTGTTCCAAATATGAGCCAGATCGGATCACAAATACGATTTTTGTGAATATCTCGATCCTTGCGCCACCTAGCGGCGATTTTTTTCATAGGTCGCTTTCTATTCTTGTATGTATTATACTTTCCAAATATGAGCTAAATCGGACCACAAATACGATTTTTGTGAATATGTCGATCCTTGCGCCACCTAGCGGCGATTTTTTTCATAGGTCACTTTCTATTATTGTATGTATTATGTGTTCCAAATATGAGCCAGATCGGATCACAAATACGATTTTTGTGAATATCTCTATCCTTGCGCCACCTAGTGCGATTTTTTCATAGGTCGCTTGCTATTATTGTATGGATTATGTGTTCCAAATATGATCCAGATCGGATCACAAATACGATTTTTGTGAATATCTCGATCCTTGCGCCACCTAGCGGCGATTTTTTTCATAGGTCGCTTTCTATTATTGTACGTATTATGTGTTACAAATATGAGCCAAATCGGACATCTTAGGTCGCTTTCTCTTCATGTATGTATTATGTGTTCCATATATGGACCAAATCGGACCGCAAATAGGATTTTTGTGAATATCTCTATCCTTGCGCCACCTAGCGGCGATTTTTTTATAGGTCGCTTTCTATTCTTGTATGTATTACGCTCTCCAAATATGAGCCAAATCGGACCACAAATACGATTTTTGTGAATATCTCGATCCTTGCGCCAGCTAGCGGCGATTTTTTTCATAGGTCGCTTTCTATTATTGTATGTATTATGGGTTCCAAATATGAGCCAGATCGGATCACAAATACGATTTTTGTGAATATCTCGATCCTTGCGCCACCTAGCGGCGATTTTTTTCATAGGTCGCTTTCTGTTCTTGTATGTATTATGCTTTCCAAATATGAGCCAGAGCGGATCACAAATACGATTTTTATGAATATCTCGATCCTTGCGCCACCTAGCGGCGATTTTTTTCATAGGTCGCTTTCTATTATTGTATGTATTATGGGTTCCAAATATGAGCCAAATCGGACCACAAATACGATTTTTGTGAATATCTCGATCCTTGCGCCACCTAGCGGCGATTTTTTTCATAGGTCGCTTTCTATTATTGTATATATTATGTGTTCCAAATATGAGCCAGATCGGATCACAAATACGATTTTTGTGAATATCTCAATCCTTGAGCCACCTAGCGGCGATTTTTTTCATGGGTCGCTTTCTATTCTTGTATGTATTATATTTTCCAAATATGAGCCAAATCGGACCACAAATACGATTTTGGTGAATATCTCGATACTTGCGCCACCTAGCGGCGATTGTTTTCATAGGTCGCTTTCCATTATTGTATATATTATGTGTTCCAAATATGAGCCAGATCGGATCACAAATACGATTTTTGTGAATATCTCGATCCTTGCGCCACCTAGCGGCGATTTTTTTCATAGGTCGCTTTCTATTCTTGTATGTATTATGCTTTCCAAATATGAGCCAGATCGGATCACAAATACGATTTTTGTGAATATCTCGATCCTTGCGCCACCTAGCGGCGATTTTTTTCATAGGACGCTTTCTATTCTTGTATGTATTATGCTTTCCAAATATGAGCCAGATCGGATCACAAATACGATTTTTGTGAATATCTCGATCCTTGCGCCACCTAGCGGCGATTTTTTTCATAGGTCGCTTTCTACTATTGTATGTATTATGGGTTCCAAATATGAGCCAGATCGGATCACAAATACGGGTTTTGTGAATATCTCGATCCTTGCGCCACCTAGCGGCGATTTTTTTCATAGGTCGCTTTCTATTCTTGTATGTATTATGCTTTCCAAATATGAGCCAGATCGGATCACAAATACGATTTTTGTGAATATCTCGATCCTTGCGCCACCTAGCGGCGATTTTTTTCATAGGTCGCTTTCTATTCTTGTATGTATTATATTTTCCAAATATGAGCCAAATCGGACCACAAATACGATTTTTGTGAATATCACGATCCTTGCGCCACCTAGAGGCGATATTTTCATAGCTCGCTTTCTATTATTGTATATATTATGTGTTCCAAATATGAGCCAGATCGGATCACAAATACGATTTTTGTGAATATCTCAATCCTTGCGCCATCTAGCGGCGATTTTTTCATAGGCCGCTTTCTATTATTGTATGTATTATGGGTTCCAAATATGAGCCAGATCGGATCACAAATACGATTTTTGTGAATATCTCGATCCTTGCGCCACCTAGCGGCGATTTTTTTCATAGGTCGCTTTCTATTATTGTATGTATTATGGGTTCCAAATATGAGCCAGATCGGATCACAAATACGATTTTTGTGAATATCTCAATCCTTGCGCCACCTAGCGGCGATTTTTTTCATAGGTCGCTTTCTATTATTGTATGTATTATGTGTTCCAAATATGAGCCAAATCGGACCACAAATACGATTTTTGTGAATATCTCGATCCTTGCGCCACCTAGCGGCGATTTTGTCATAGGTCGCTTTCTATTCTCGTATGTATTATATTTTCCAAATATGAGGCAAATCGGACCACAAATACGATTTTCGTGAATATCTCGATCCTTGCGCCACCTAGCGGCGATTTTTTCTTATTATTGCATTGTCATCGGGTTCTGAACTATATTCCAAGTTTCAACCTTGTAGTTTATGTGAAGTTACTTAAATTTCAATTACAAAATTCGTGCCAGCCAGCCAACCAGCCACCCAACCAACCAGCCTGTCAAGTCAAGCTAAATAAAACCGTTTAAAAATTATCTATAAGTAGTAGAAACAATTTTTGCTAACTCAATAACCAAAACTTACATTCATAGAATCTAATGATTACTAACCCACTAACAACATTAAATTAGAAATAACGTTTTAAAGAAACAGAAATATACATATTTTGTAAACCTTCTACTAATACATTTAACCATCTAAAATTACGAGTAAAAAACTTAGCTTAACACACTTAAATAGTCAACAAGTAATAGGACAAATTTTTTTGTTAACCCAATAACAATAACCTAAATTCATAGAATCTAATGATTAATGATTACCCACTAACATATTACACTAACATTAACACATACATTAAATTAGATATAACATTTTGCTTTGCAAATTCCTACTGCTGGCATCGGTCATCAGCGGACTCCATATTTTCAATCACAAGGCATCAATCGTAACAATCCAGGACGGAAAAGGGTGGATCATCGGTGGGTCATTTAAGCTGGTACACGTATTCAACCTCCAACAATATGTCACAGTTCTGATGCAAATACAAAACCTTACAGGTCAACTAATGAAACGACCCAATGACCAACTCTTAGCGCAGCTGTATATTAACCAAACATTGGGGCGACTCGAGGAGTTGATGACAACCAGAAGCAAAACGAGAATAATCCGATCTACTGACTGGATATGCTCAGCCTGGAAATGGCTGGCAGTATCACCTGACGCAACTGACTGTAATAATATCCTCAACAGTCAAAATCAGGCCATCGAAAACCATAACCACCAATACAAAATCAAAAAGAAACATACGGATTGACGAAGGATTGTTTAATGATTAGCTCAGCCACAGTATGTAAATCAGAATTCTTGATCAATTGAAAAAAGAGACTGCTTGCCACGATTGCTAAAAGAAGGAGATGCTAGTTGCCAATTTAAGAGACGGAATGACACACATATAAAATTGATAAACGAAAACACCATTTTTATCTCCAACTACCAAGGTACAATCAGGAGTGGTTCAGAGATAATAAATGGTCCATATATCATCCAATTAAATATTGAAACATTTAAGGTTGGTGACCAAGAGCTTTCCAGCAGCGAGGCGGTTAAAATGCATGCCCTGCCATCTGTACTATCTAACGTAAAGAAGCGTACCACGAAGATAAACTTGGAATATGTTCACACTACGATGAAGAACGTAAAGTATCTAGGGTATGTTAACGAAAAGATCAATTTTTCCCTCATTACAGAAGCCATTTCAATCCTCGCAATACTATCCAATGCCGGCCTGCAATGGAGATGCTACACCAAAACACTAGATCTTCCACCGGCTCAAATTCCTACGCATTGGACAGGAAACGTCAGCGTTAACAAAATCGTTAAAGGAAAATCCGCACCGGAACTATATTGCCCAGATAATAGCCTACCAGTTACAGCGATCAGGACTAACATAACATCAGAAAGCCGAAATCACTCACTGCAAAATTTTACCCCTTCACGATTTTCGACTTTTGATCAACGAGACGCAGATCTTTAAAGGGGAAGGAGTTATCTCACCTGTAATCCCAATACTAACTTATGGCGCACCCTTTACTCATGTTGTGACTTACTAACTTCTCTGACGCATCACACGCGCAACCAACGAGCAGGTCAGGTATCGAAATTATTGAAATCATGGGAATTGCAATGTAAGCAATTTCCGCCTACACGCGCAAGACTTCGACTTGCGAAATGTGGGAATTGCAACCTCAGCATAAGTATTTAGTAGTAATAGGTTAGCTAATAAATTAATTCAGATGTTTAGTTCCGTTAATTTTGGGACGTGCAAGTGGCACGTAATAAATTGTTATTAGTGAAATTGAAGTTGTTCGTGTTTTTACTTATAAATAAATCAGTATCGGCGAACAGTAGGTTCGCCGCACCTTTAATTTTTTATATCTCTCAGGACACGGGAGATTAACTTGTATATTGAACTTGAAATCAAAAAGACGTAACGATCATTTTCGATATTCCGCTTTTTATGAGAAGAAAATTGCTTTGCTTAAAAAAGGATATTAAAGAACTTAAATTTCAAAATCGGGACTTACGTCACCGGTCTATATTTGTTGCCAAAGATGCCACTATAGATGCGGTCACATTCGCAAAAATTATTGTACAAACTGGCAGACGTGCATTTTATACAGACAACGAAAATACCGTTTCGCAAAATATGAATAGCATGTTAAGTAAAGAGATCAGTTTTATGCGCGAAGAGTTGGGTTTCGTTTTGCCATCTAAAACTTGTCTTTCGCGATGGTGGCTCATTCTGTTTGTTGTACCTGATGTTGACGATAGCGTCTGTTAAAATTTAAAAGACATTGTATAAAATATGTCCGACATCGAATGTCATTGCATGGTACTTTTTGAAGAGATGAGAATAAAATCAGATTTGTGCTAAAATAAGGCAAGAGACTTAATTGATTACTTTGAAGATATTGGAGAGGGCCATCGTACTTTGAAACTTGGAAGCAAATGCCTTTTTTATGATTAAAGATGTCACATCAAATTGGAAATACGCTCTATCGATGCCAAGACCTTAAATTTCTCCATTCGAGGCAATCCTTCCAATTTAAGTATATACTGTAATGAATTTACCGCAAATCCTCTTATTTGCAACCTTCTGCTAAATTCGAATCACTAAACTGTTGAATAAATAACTCCAATATTTAATAATGCAAAATAGCCCTTATTAAAGTACTTCACAATAAATAACTCTATAATGCAAAATTGCCTTTATTAAAGTACTTCACAATAAATAACTCTACTATTGCCCGACAGATAGCGTGCTTAATCGAAACCGATTGTAGCGCCTCTATCGGTGTCGCCTTTTATACTGTTCAGTTTAATCGTTGATATTTCCAGGCGGTTTCTGTTTTAGAATCTACTAGTTGGTTATCTGCTATACGTTTCTCAGCTATAACTACAGATGCACAATTCACAGCTCATGCGCGTGTGTTTGTGAGCGACACTTCCACAATTATATTGCATCCGCTGCGTGTTCGTACATATGTGTGGACACGATGATTGAATTATTTATGTAGATACATAATGATTGATTTATGGATGTGCATACAAGTTACTCCCAGCATCGGCTTAGAGATGGCAGTACCCCTTAGTGTTGCTAATATTCGTAACACTGCCCTCCACCTAAGTCTGATCGTCCCGATCCGACAAATCTCTCGATCTAAACGCTGCTAGCCTCTCCAAATAAACCACTTTCATTTTGGTTCGTGGTTTGCCAATCGTTTGTATGGGGTACACTACATCGTTGATTCGTTTTACAATTTTATATGGGCCTTTCCAATACACTGCAATTTCAGGGACAAACCTTTTTTTCGTTGTGGGTTGTATAACAGCACCAAATCTCCTTCCTGAAACCCTTCCAAATTAATTGCTTTATCGTACCTCACTTTCATCTTGTCACTCATAATCTTTGCTCCTTGCCTTACCAGATCGTGTATCTCCCTCAGCTCTTCTTCCAATACACCAGTGGATTTCTTGACATTTCTCACCGCATCGGCATCTATCCCAAGCTTCAAATCAGCTGGCAGTCGAAGGTCATTGCCAAAATTACTTTTGCAGGGGGTTGGCCCGTTGTTTCATGCACTGCTGATCGGCAAGCCATCAAGAATATTGGTATGCGGATATCCCACTCCTTATGGTACTTGTCTACTACTTTCCTTAAATGCTCCTCCAAGGTTCTATTGAAACGTTCCACCATACCATCGGACTGAGGATGCAATGCAAGCAACCGGATATCAATTCTAAACTGTTCCACTGTGCCCAATATGACTTCCCCATGGGACTCGCTGCTGACATATCCTCTCTATTTGGTATTTCGTTTCGTTCGAGCCCTTGCATAACATGTGACAGATCTGTATCTTCTAGCTGACACTTCCTTATGTCAAAGACGACTGAGTTACAAGTAAATGATTCGTATACACATATGTACTTATGTATTTATTTGAATTTAAAGAAATAAGAGTTTAATATGGAAATTGATGTATGAATTACTGAATACTATGTATGGGACCCGCACGTCCGCACATGACGAATGCTCAACGCACACTACTCTTTACATTCGGCCTCTCCTGACTCTTCGACCGGCCCGGTCGATTGGCTATCGTCATCATCGGTTGTATCCAACTCTGGGTTAAGTGCGCACCAAGGTTTAATGTGATCTACACTAACTACATTACTATATCGTCGTTGAGTGATCATTGTATCCGGTAAATCTTCGATTAGATACCTGTCATGATCCAGTACCTTAGATACAATGTATGGACCCCTATAGGCTAGATCAAGCTTGTGTGATTCGCCCGTAGCCACTGGTGCGTAATCGACAAATACCAAATCGCCGACTTCATACTGGTGAGGTTGTAAATGTTTTTTATCATACCTCTCCTTCCACTTTTGGCGTTCAGTTAAGATATTCGTGGCTGCTTCTTTACGCTTTGTTTCGATGTCTCCATCTTCATATTGATCATGCAATGCTTGGATGATTCGATTAGTAGATACGTCTCTTGGATTGAAATGAAACACCAGCTCATTTGGAGTGAATTTGGTAACACTGTTTTGCTGTGAGTTTAACGCCCATTGGATGCTTGGTAGGGAGCTATCCCAATTTTTTGCTTCTTTGGTACTGCACTTAATGCAACTGAGAATAGTTTTATTGACCCGCTCGGCCTGACCATTAGCTCTAGGAGTCCTGACAGCTGTTTTGACGTGTTGTATACAATTCTTTTGCATAAAGTCCTGGAAAGCTTTAGAGGTGAATGCTGTACCGCGGTCAGATATGAGACGGACTGGCTGGCCAAATATGAACATCATCTCTTCCAATGTTTTCGTGACAGGTTCGGTTTTTGTATTCCGCAGTGCCTTCAGTAGTACATACTTGCTGAATCCACATACAATGACCAAGACGTATGCATTACCCCTTTTGCTCTTTGGAAACGGTCCCAGGTGATCAATATTCACCGTTCGGAATGGTATCGGTAAGACTTCGATAACATGAAGCTGACTCTCAGATTTCCCTCCTTTCACCTTGAAAAGACAACACTCTTCGCATGAGTTAATGTACGATTTTACATACCTTCTTATTCTTGGAAACCAGAAGCGCTTCCCAATGCGTTCCACTGTCTTCTCTACTGCAAAGTGGCCCATATCATCATGACATGCTTTTGTTATTCGCCATCGTACTGCTTTCGGAATTACCAGCTTTGGTTGCCCTTTGACGTTACGATATAACCGACCTTGCTGCATCTGGTAATCACTCCGTATTTGCTTTTCGTCTACGTCAGGTGTGGAAGTATCGTTTTTTAAAATGTGAACGATCCGCCTTAACTGGTTATCTTGCATTTGCATAGCGTAAATCCAATCATCTTTGATAGCTGTCGGGTCACGTACTCTCATCACCTTTTCGGCTGCTGTCATCGTAGGGCTCGGTGGTTGCACTGGCGCTCTACTAAGACTGTCTGCATGTGCCATTCGTTCGCCAGGTCGATGAATGCATTCGAACTCGAACTCCTGAAGCTTAAGCCACCATCTAGCTACTCGAGGTTGAAGTAACGTTGTTGCCTTTGTAGTTGCTATGGCGTTGCAGTCGGTTACCACAAGAAAAGGCGTACCCAACAAGTACACTCTAAATCTTTCTAGTGTTTCTACGATTGCAAGCACCTCTAGTTCGTCGCTTGCGTACCTACTTTCAGCTGCACTGCACTGTCGACTGTAGTATTGTACTGGCTTCAGACCTTCGTCTTCCTTTTGTAATAATATACCTGAGATACCTAGAGCGCTGGCATCTGTGTGCACCTCATGTGGCTTTGACGGATCGAACAGTGCCAGAACCGGTTCAGATGAAAGTGCTAACTTCAGTGCATCGAAGGCTTCATCTTGTGCTTTCGTCCATTCGAAACATTCGTCCTTTCTGAGCAATTGAGTGAGGGGCTTCGTAATGACACCATAATGTGGAATGAACCTACGAAAGAAACCGATTAGTCCCAAAAACTGACGTACCTGTGTCGCTGAAGTCGGTAGTGGGAAATCTTTGACGCTTTGCACTTTCCCCTCGCCTGGCTGAATCCCATTTTGACCAATTATATTACCAAGAAAAGTAACTGTCTCCGCCAAAAAAACACATTTCGATGGTCGGAGCGTCAAGCCTGCTTCGCGTACTTTTGCTAAAAACTCTGCCAATACGTGAATACCCTCGTCCTTTGTTGATGAAGCAATGATAACTTCGTCGACATAACTCACAATCTTGTCCCGTTGCTTGAGCTTCTGAATAATCTTCAACACCATCTCCTGGAATACCATAGGTGCGTTCACCAGCCCGAAGGGCATAACATTGTGCTCAAACAGCCCATCCGGGGTAATAAACGCAGTGTATTGTTTGCTCTCTTCCTTCATTGGGATTTGATAATAACCCGCGGTCATATCCAGTGTGGTATAGAATCGGTTGTTCCCTAATCTCGCTAGCTGTTCCTCTACTATAGGCATTGGAAATGGTTTCTTGACAGTCACAGCGTTGAGTGCGCGGAAGTCGACACACATTCTGTCTTCACCATTGGACTTCTTAACTAAGACCACTGGAGCTGCATGTGGCGACGTACTTGGACGAATGATATTGTGATCCAATAGATTTTCCACTATCGTTGACAACACCGGACGTTGCGAAAATTGCAATTGATAGCGCTTTCCCACAATTGGCTTATCAGTGGTGACTTGAATCTCCATTTCAGTCATGTTGCATCTTCCTAAGGCTGACAACTCTTCTGAAAAGCAATCTTCGTACTGATCTAACAAGGTGCTCAACTGCTTGGAGTCACCCCCATTCACGATGTTTACTTTCATCTGTGGCCCTGGCTCTTCTATCCTCAACACTCCTGAGTCGATGACAAATTTTGCGTCTCCACTACATAGCACATCACGACCGATGAGTAACTCATATGGCATAAACTCGTCTGCCACTATGATTAACCAAACTTGCACTTCTTTACCATCCAGCTGCATGACGACATTTACCTTGTGCTCTGTTTCGACTATACCGCCTCCAAAACCTTCAAGTTTCTTATTGGCGGCCTCACGTTGTAAACTGATAGGAACTAGAGACTCCTTGACCATTGACACATCGCTGCCCGTGTCAATAAATGCTGAAATATCTCGCCCAAATAGATTTACATTTTTGGTTACTGGTGGTGGTACTGTATCCACTGCCTCTGCTATGTTTGCTACCGATGGTTTCGCTATGCCACAAGATTTGGCTTCGTGTCCAAATTTGTTGCATTTCGTGCACTTAATTTTGCGCTGTGGATGTGGACACTTAGCTGCTATGTGTCCCACCTCGTTGCAATTATAGCACCGTACTGACTTCCGAGCTTCTTGACTATTCGGAGCTTCTGTTCTACCCTGGCGCTCGTCTACTACACTCTTTTGCCACCCAGGCATCGCAGATAATCTTTCAATTGATAAAAGTAATTCGTGGCATGACCCCAAATTCATAGCATGTAAAGTTCTGGAAAGATTCATATCATTTAGACCATTAATAACATAAGAATTTATTGATACTTCATCTATATTTCCGCTGCGTCCCAAACTTAGCATTACGTAAAAGTATTCTTTCAAAGATTCACTGGGCCTTTTCCTGCGTCTCCCCATTTCGCGATGTATTTCAGCTGAGCTTGGTGCACTTGGGAAATCTTTTCTTAACATCTCAATGAATTGAAACCATGTTCTGAATGCTGGCTGGGAATCAGCCCAATCTTTTGCCACCCCTCTTAATTTTTGTTGCGCCGCGAATAGTACTTCTTCATCACTCCATAAATATATATCTCGCAATTGTTCGATCTTCGCTATGAACTGACTCGTTGCTCGGTGTCCCTTTAGTGGGTCAAACTCTGGCAAAATGCCGATAATCTCCCTCATTGAATACCTTGTACCTGCATGCGTCGTCGTTGATTGGACATCCGTCATTAAATCGCGAGGTACTTGTCCAAGCACAGGAGTCCTTAACTCTCTAACCGGCGTGTCTGTTGCTCCTGGAATTTCTGTAGATCGCCCTGGTACTGTTGCTACAATTTGCGTTGGAGCTTGTGCTGATGCTTGCGAACTCCCAGATGCTATTTGCTGTTGGCTTACCCCTTGTTCCAAATTCCTATCTCCAACCTGGATTGTTTCACTACGCCCTTGCGTTATAGCCTGTAATCCACTCACGGTTTTTGATAAGCTGCTCATAATTTCTTTGAGTTCACCAATTTGTTGCTGCCACGATGGATATTCACGCGATTCGACCTCCTCAATATCCACCTCATCCGACTCATATAGTTCCATTAGCGATGCAATCTTGTGGCTCTTATTGCCCGAAACTGCGAGACTACATTTTTGCAACAAAGCATTCAGTTGCTCCACTTTCAGCGATGAAAACTTAACCTTTCCTTGGCTTTCCTCCAATCCCATGATTGCAATGCCTTCTGTTACGTCCTTACCGCTTGTACAACTTTCAACTTCTGACTCTTAAATTCAACCACCAAAATGTTCGTCGAAATTCCAACTCTGCTAGCTTACAATTCCTCAGAATCTCCGTTTTCCAGTTAATTGCAGCAACTGTCGTGTTTACTAGGCAACTCTGTCTAGTGAGAGAGCGATCAGCTGACACGTTCTTACGGAAAAAATCCAAATTGTTTTGATTTCTACGTTCCGGGCTACGTACGTACGGGCGTTGCACGCCGGTGAGTTTTCGTTTACATTGTACACTCATAAGATAGGTCGTGTCAGCTGACACGTTTTTGGTACGTACGTTCGTGAGTAACTGCCGCATTAAATTTTCGCTAGAGAATACTTCCATTAATTCAACTTTATTTATAAATGAGCCAAGTGCTAACGGGTCTCCACTGTAGTTTTCTCGCATAATCGAGGCACACGTACTAATAAACGATTTTTTCTCCTCGATTGTGGCCATGGTTGTAACGTTAACAATCGGAGTTAGAAAAGAAAAACTAGAATTTGGAATTACAAGTTGATCAGCAAATCCTAAAAAGTCTGCACTCAGAGATAATTTATTATGTTCACTTGTTAAGGTATCAGCTGAAGATGCAGTTGAATCGGAATCTAAATTATTGGAATCTAAATCTTGCTCTGAGTTTTTGAAATCTAAATTTTGCTCTGAATTTTTGGAAACTGAATCTGGATGTGAATTTTTAGAAACTACCTTCCCTTTTCTTAGGTCCATACGTGTTGAAACGAACAGACGAAATATTAAAATTTTATTGGAGCAATATATGTGGAAATTATTTTTGAAGATTGAATAGAAATTGAAATTAAAGGAAATTGAATTTGAACGAGAGATCTATTCGAAAATGGATTGTCCTTGATTAGAGAAGTTATGCAGAATTGCAAGATAAGTGGGATTTGGGAGAGTAAAACTGAAAGAATTATCCGATAGCTTAACGAAAACCTTAGTTTTGATTATAGAACTGATTTAAGTTGAGAATGTATGTATTTTTGAAAGCTTTTAGATTTTATAATTATACAATTGGTTAGCGAATACTTATTGCAAAAAAAACTTTAGTTAGTAAATTTTATTGAAATACTAAAGTTAGTGATTAGTTAATGAAAAGAAGGATTCAAAAATATTTACTTTACGCTTTTGCTGTCCGCAAATCCAATTCCAATGATTGGAATTAGCTGAAAATTTTTCATGCAAAACGGTTGCTACTTCCCTATATTCAATTGCAATTTAAAAGAAGTTGAATGTTGTTTATGAATATATTTATTGAAATGTAAGAATATTTATACCTATATGTATGTGAAAAATTATTGTTGTTTTTTGTAGTAAATAATTTAGTTTACTTTACTTTGAATGTAATGAAACAAATTTTGTAATTAGTTCAGGCATGTGGCTTTATTGTTCTACTTACTAACTTCGCTGACGCAGCACACGCATAGTTATAGTCTAAATAAAATGTGATTTTAAGTTAGTTGAAGCATTTTTGACAGATAGCGCTTATAAAATTGTGTCAAAAACGTTTATCTAACTTAAAATCACATTTTATTTTGACTATGTCTATGCCCCAGAGTATTTGATTGGATGCTTATGATTTTAGTTTAGTGATTTTCAATCTTAAAACAATTTTTTGTAGCAACAAAATATGTATGTATCTATGAAACCCTAGTTAGAGTACTGTCAATACTGCTTTGCCTTGCCGGGCCCCCAAAAACCTTCCGGGCCCCAGGGCAATTGCCCTGGCTGCCACCATACCTCTCGCCTCCAGCAGACAACAAAAAGAATTTTTAATCTTATGCGCCTAATCCGCTAAGCAAATATATGAAATTTGAATACTCTGCGCCTAATCTGTAGAATGAAAAAAAGGAAAAATAATTTTAAGCTTATGCGCCTAATCCGCTAAGCAAATATATGAAATTTGAATACTCTGCGCCTTATCGGTAGAATGGAAAAAGAAGAAAAAATAATTTTAAGCTTATGCGCCTAATCCGCTAAGCAAATATATGAAACTTGAATACACTTCACCTTATCCGTAGAATGAAAAAAGGAGAAAAATTTTAAGCTTATGCGCCTAATTCGCTACGCAAATATATGAAATTTGAATACTCTGCGCCTAATCCGTAGAATGAAAAAAAGAAAAAATTTTAAGCTTATGCGCCTAATCAGCTAAGCAAATATATAAAATTTGAATACTCTGTGCCTAATCCGTAGAATGAAAAAAAAAAATATTAAGCTTATGCGCCTAATCCGCTAAGCAAGTATACGAAATTTTAAAATTAATATATTTTGCGCCTAATCCGTAAAATGACTACAAGAAAAAATTATAACACTTGCGCCTAATCCGCAAAGAAAAAAAAACCAACAAAGTAAAAAGAAAAAAATGAATAATTTATTTTTTTGTGTCATGTTGCGCTTGATCCGTAATTTAAACAGAAAACAGTAGCCTTTGCCTAATCCGCATGAAAGGACATACCTTTTTTAACACTCTAATATCCGGCTATCTTTTTTTCTTTTTCCTCTACTAACCATAATAAAAAATAAATCATCCTCAAAAAATCTTTTAAATAATAATTTAAATTTAGTTTGACAAACAAAAAATTCAAAATAAGAAACTTCTCTCTTTCTTACTCAAAAATTCTAAGAAAAAAAAAAAAACAAAAAAAATTAACGACATTACTTTTTTTCTACATTTCATGTTTTCCTAACTAAATAAACTAACGATTATAACTATTCTTGTAACAATGCCTCAATACCAACACACTAACAAAAATAAGAAAGCGACAAAATGAAAAGCTCTAAGAATTTCGCATGTTAACAAAAAATAAGAGCGAAACTAACTTTTGTAAACCTAAACATACTTAAATATTTAATAATTTAATAAAAAAATAATTTTTTTTAAGTTAAACGGTTTTATTGAGTGGAGTGTGATTGAGGAGGAGTGTGATGACTAGTACCTAGGACCTACCTAATTATTTTCTAGCTTTTAGTATTATTATTACTTCATGTAAGTATTGTTTTCAATAAAACCGTTTAACTTAAAATTTTTTTTAAATTTTTTTTTTATTTTCAAGTTTTTAGTCTTTATTTAATTGCCTATTATTTCTTATCCTATTTAGTTAATTTAGTGACTCATTATTCCAAGGACTCTTTCCTGACAATTTGTTACAATATAAGTCCTCAATACATAATCCGATTTTTTCATAGGTCGCTTTCTATTCTTGTATGTATTATGCTTTCCAAATATGAGCCAAATCGGACCACAAATACGATTTTTGTGAATATCTCGATCCTTGCGCCACCTAGCGGCGATTTTTTTCATAGGTAGCTTTCTATTATTGTATGTATTATGTGTTCCAAATATGAGCCAGATCGGATCACAAATACGATTTTTGTGAATATCTCGATCCTTGCGCCACCTAGCGGCGATTTTTTTCATAGGTCGCTTTCTATTCTTGTATGTATTATACTTTCCAAATATGAGCTAAATCGGACCACAAATACGATTTTTGTGAATATGTCGATCCTTGCGCCACCTAGCGGCGATTTTTTTCATAGGTCACTTTCTATTATTGTATGTATTATGTGTTCCAAATATGAGCCAGATCGGATCACAAATACGATTTTTGTGAATATCTCTATCCTTGCGCCACCTAGTGCGATTTTTTCATAGGTCGCTTGCTATTATTGTATGGATTATGTGTTCCAAATATGATCCAGATCGGATCACAAATACGATTTTTGTGAATATCTCGATCCTTGCGCCACCTAGCGGCGATTTTTTTCATAGGTCGCTTTCTATTATTGTACGTATTATGTGTTACAAATATGAGCCAAATCGGACATCTTAGGTCGCTTTCTCTTCATGTATGTATTATGTGTTCCATATATGGACCAAATCGGACCGCAAATAGGATTTTTGTGAATATCTCTATCCTTGCGCCACCTAGCGGCGATTTTTTTATAGGTCGCTTTCTATTCTTGTATGTATTACGCTCTCCAAATATGAGCCAAATCGGACCACAAATACGATTTTTGTGAATATCTCGATCCTTGCGCCAGCTAGCGGCGATTTTTTTCATAGGTCGCTTTCTATTATTGTATGTATTATGGGTTCCAAATATGAGCCAGATCGGATCACAAATACGATTTTTGTGAATATCTCGATCCTTGCGCCACCTAGCGGCGATTTTTTTCATAGGTCGCTTTCTGTTCTTGTATGTATTATGCTTTCCAAATATGAGCCAGAGCGGATCACAAATACGATTTTTATGAATATCTCGATCCTTGCGCCACCTAGCGGCGATTTTTTTCATAGGTCGCTTTCTATTATTGTATGTATTATGGGTTCCAAATATGAGCCAAATCGGACCACAAATACGATTTTTGTGAATATCTCGATCCTTGCGCCACCTAGCGGCGATTTTTTTCATAGGTCGCTTTCTATTATTGTATATATTATGTGTTCCAAATATGAGCCAGATCGGATCACAAATACGATTTTTGTGAATATCTCAATCCTTGAGCCACCTAGCGGCGATTTTTTTCATGGGTCGCTTTCTATTCTTGTATGTATTATATTTTCCAAATATGAGCCAAATCGGACCACAAATACGATTTTGGTGAATATCTCGATACTTGCGCCACCTAGCGGCGATTGTTTTCATAGGTCGCTTTCCATTATTGTATATATTATGTGTTCCAAATATGAGCCAGATCGGATCACAAATACGATTTTTGTGAATATCTCGATCCTTGCGCCACCTAGCGGCGATTTTTTTCATAGGTCGCTTTCTATTCTTGTATGTATTATGCTTTCCAAATATGAGCCAGATCGGATCACAAATACGATTTTTGTGAATATCTCGATCCTTGCGCCACCTAGCGGCGATTTTTTTCATAGGACGCTTTCTATTCTTGTATGTATTATGATTTCCAAATATGAGCCAGATCGGATCACAAATACGATTTTTGTGAATATCTCGATCCTTGCGCCACCTAGCGGCGATTTTTTTCATAGGTCGCTTTCTACTATTGTATGTATTATGGGTTCCAAATATGAGCCAGATCGGATCACAAATACGGGTTTTGTGAATATCTCGATCCTTGCGCCACCTAGCGGCGATTTTTTTCATAGGTCGCTTTCTATTCTTGTATGTATTATGCTTTCCAAATATGAGCCAGATCGGATCACAAATACGATTTTTGTGAATATCTCGATCCTTGCGCCACCTAGCGGCGATTTTTTTCATAGGTCGCTTTCTATTCTTGTATGTATTATATTTTCCAAATATGAGCCAAATCGGACCACAAATACGATTTTTGTGAATATCACGATCCTTGCGCCACCTAGAGGCGATATTTTCATAGCTCGCTTTCTATTATTGTATATATTATGTGTTCCAAATATGAGCCAGATCGGATCACAAATACGATTTTTGTGAATATCTCAATCCTTGCGCCATCTAGCGGCGATTTTTTCATAGGCCGCTTTCTATTATTGTATGTATTATGGGTTCCAAATATGAGCCAGATCGGATCACAAATACGATTTTTGTGAATATCTCGATCCTTGCGCCACCTAGCGGCGATTTTTTTCATAGGTCGCTTTCTATTATTGTATGTATTATGGGTTCCAAATATGAGCCAGATCGGATCACAAATACGATTTTTGTGAATATCTCAATCCTTGCGCCACCTAGCGGCGATTTTTTTCATAGGTCGCTTTCTATTATTGTATGTATTATGTGTTCCAAATATGAGCCAAATCGGACCACAAATACGATTTTTGTGAATATCTCGATCCTTGCGCCACCTAGCGGCGATTTTGTCATAGGTCGCTTTCTATTCTCGTATGTATTATATTTTCCAAATATGAGGCAAATCGGACCACAAATACGATTTTCGTGAATATCTCGATCCTTGCGCCACCTAGCGGCGATTTTTTCTTATTATTGCATTGTCATCGGGTTCTGAACTATATTCCAAGTTTCAACCTTGTAGTTTATGTGAAGTTACTTAAATTTCAATTACAAAATTCGTGCCAGCCAGCCAACCAGCCACCCAACCAACCAGCCTGTCAAGTCAAGCTAAATAAAACCGTTTAAAAATTATCTATAAGTAGTAGAAACAATTTTTGCTAACTCAATAACCAAAACTTACATTCATAGAATCTAATGATTACTAACCCACTAACAACATTAAATTAGAAATAACGTTTTAAAGAAACAGAAATATACATATTTTGTAAACCTTCTACTAATACATTTAACCATCTAAAATTACGAGTAAAAAACTTAGCTTAACACACTTAAATAGTCAACAAGTAATAGGACAAATTTTTTTGTTAACCCAATAACAATAACCTAAATTCATAGAATCTAATGATTAATGATTACCCACTAACATATTACACTAACATTAACACATACATTAAATTAGATATAACATTTTGCTTTGCAAATTCCTACTGCTGGCATCGGTCATCAGCGGACTCCATATTTTCAATCACAAGGCATCAATCGTAACAATCCAGGACGGAAAAGGGTGGATCATCGGTGGGTCATTTAAGCTGGTACACGTATTCAACCTCCAACAATATGTCACAGTTCTGATGCAAATACAAAACCTTACAGGTCAACTAATGAAACGACCCAATGACCAACTCTTAGCGCAGCTGTATATTAACCAAACATTGGGGCGACTCGAGGAGTTGATGACAACCAGAAGCAAAACGAGAATAATCCGATCTACTGACTGGATATGCTCAGCCTGGAAATGGCTGGCAGTATCACCTGACGCAACTGACTGTAATAATATCCTCAACAGTCAAAATCAGGCCATCGAAAACCATAACCACCAATACAAAATCAAAAAGAAACATACGGATTGACGAAGGATTGTTTAATGATTAGCTCAGCCACAGTATGTAAATCAGAATTCTTGATCAATTGGAAAAAAGAGACTGCTTGCCACGATTGCTAAAAGAAGGAGATGCTAGTTGCCAATTTAAGAGACGGAATGACACACATATAAAATTGATAAACGAAAACACCATTTTTATCTCCAACTACCAAGGTACAATCAGGAGTGGTTCAGAGATAATAAATGGTCCATATATCATCCAATTAAATATTGAAACATTTAAGGTTGGTGACCAAGAGCTTTCCAGCAGCGAGGCGGTTAAAATGCATGCCCTGCCATCTGTACTATCTAACGTAAAGAAGCGTACCACGAAGATAAACTTGGAATATGTTCACACTACGATGAAGAACGTAAAGTATCTAGGGTATGTTAACGAAAAGATCAATTTTTCCCTCATTACAGAAGCCATTTCAATCCTCGCAATACTATCCAATGCCGGCCTGCAATGGAGATGCTACACCAAAACACTAGATCTTCCACCGGCTCAAATTCCTACGCATTGGACAGGAAACGTCAGCGTTAACAAAATCGTTAAAGGAAAATCCGCACCGGAACTATATTGCCCAGATAATAGCCTACCAGTTACAGCGATCAGGACTAACATAACATCAGAAAGCCGAAATCACTCACTGCAAAATTTTACCCCTTCACGATTTTCGACTTTTGATCAACGAGACGCAGATCTTTAAAGGGGAAGGAGTTATCTCACCTGTAATCCCAATACTAACTTATGGCGCACCCTTTACTCATGTTGTGACTTACTAACTTCTCTGACGCATCACACGCGCAACCAACGAGCAGGTCAGGTATCGAAATTATTGAAATCATGGGAATTGCAATGTAAGCAATTTCCGCCTACACGCGCAAGACTTCGACTTGCGAAATGTGGGAATTGCAACCTCAGCATAAGTATTTAGTAGTAATAGGTTAGCTAATAAATTAATTCAGATGTTTAGTTCCGTTAATTTTGGGACGTGCAAGTGGCACGTAATAAATTGTTATTAGTGAAATTGAAGTTGTTCGTGTTTTTACTTATAAATAAATCAGTATCGGCGAACAGTAGGTTCGCCGCACCTTTAATTTTTTATATCTCTCAGGACACGGGAGATTAACTTGTATATTGAACTTGAAATCAAAAAGACGTAACGATCATTTTCGATATTCCGCTTTTTATGAGAAGAAAATTGCTTTGCTTAAAAAAGGATATTAAAGAACTTAAATTTCAAAATCGGGACTTACGTCACCGGTCTATATTTGTTGCCAAAGATGCCACTATAGATGCGGTCACATTCGCAAAAATTATTGTACAAACTGGCAGACGTGCATTTTATACAGACAACGAAAATACCGTTTCGCAAAATATGAATAGCATGTTAAGTAAAGAGATCAGTTTTATGCGCGAAGAGTTGGGTTTCGTTTTGCCATCTAAAACTTGTCTTTCGCGATGGTGGCTCATTCTGTTTGTTGTACCTGATGTTGACGATAGCGTCTGTTAAAATTTAAAAGACATTGTATAAAATATGTCCGACATCGAATGTCATTGCATGGTACTTTTTGAAGAGATGAGAATAAAATCAGATTTGTGCTAAAATAAGGCAAGAGACTTAATTGATTACTTTGAAGATATTGGAGAGGGCCATCGTACTTTGAAACTTGGAAGCAAATGCCTTTTTTATGATTAAAGATGTCACATCAAATTGGAAATACGCTCTATCGATGCCAAGACCTTAAATTTCTCCATTCGAGGCAATCCTTCCAATTTAAGTATATACTGTAATGAATTTACCGCAAATCCTCTTATTTGCAACCTTCTGCTAAATTCGAATCACTAAACTGTTGAATAAATAACTCCAATATTTAATAATGCAAAATAGCCCTTATTAAAGTACTTCACAATAAATAACTCTATAATGCAAAATTGCCTTTATTAAAGTACTTCACAATAAATAACTCTACTATTGCCCGACAGATAGCGTGCTTAATCGAAACCGATTGTAGCGCCTCTATCGGTGTCGCCTTTTATACTGTTCAGTTTAATCGTTGATATTTCCAGGCGGTTTCTGTTTTAGAATCTACTAGTTGGTTATCTGCTATACGTTTCTCAGCTATAACTACAGATGCACAATTCACAGCTCATGCGCGTGTGTTTGTGAGCGACACTTCCACAATTATATTGCATCCGCTGCGTGTTCGTACATATGTGTGGACACGATGATTGAATTATTTATGTAGATACATAATGATTGATTTATGGATGTGCATACAAGTTACTCCCAGCATCGGCTTAGAGATGGCAGTACCCCTTAGTGTTGCTAATATTCGTAACACTGCCCTCCACCTAAGTCTGATCGTCCCGATCCGACAAATCTCTCGATCTAAACGCTGCTAGCCTCTCCAAATAAACCACTTTCATTTTGGTTCGTGGTTTGCCAATCGTTTGTATGGGGTACACTACATCGTTGATTCGTTTTACAATTTTATATGGGCCTTTCCAATACACTGCAATTTCAGGGACAAACCTTTTTTTCGTTGTGGGTTGTATAACAGCACCAAATCTCCTTCCTGAAACCCTTCCAAATTAATTGCTTTATCGTACCTCACTTTCATCTTGTCACTCATAATCTTTGCTCCTTGCCTTACCAGATCGTGTATCTCCCTCAGCTCTTCTTCCAATACACCAGTGGATTTCTTGACATTTCTCACCGCATCGGCATCTATCCCAAGCTTCAAATCAGCTGGCAGTCGAAGGTCATTGCCAAAATTACTTTTGCAGGGGGTTGGCCCGTTGTTTCATGCACTGCTGATCGGCAAGCCATCAAGAATATTGGTATGCGGATATCCCACTCCTTATGGTACTTGTCTACTACTTTCCTTAAATGCTCCTCCAAGGTTCTATTGAAACGTTCCACCATACCATCGGACTGAGGATGCAATGCAAGCAACCGGATATCAATTCTAAACTGTTCCACTGTGCCCAATATGACTTCCCCATGGGACTCGCTGCTGACATATCCTCTCTATTTGGTATTTCGTTTCGTTCGAGCCCTTGCATAACATGTGACAGATCTGTATCTTCTAGCTGACACTTCCTTATGTCAAAGACGACTGAGTTACAAGTAAATGATTCGTATACACATATGTACTTATGTATTTATTTGAATTTAAAGAAATAAGAGTTTAATATGGAAATTGATGTATGAATTACTGAATACTATGTATGGGACCCGCACGTCCGCACATGACGAATGCTCAACGCACACTACTCTTTACATTCGGCCTCTCCTGACTCTTCGACCGGCCCGGTCGATTGGCTATCGTCATCATCGGTTGTATCCAACTCTGGGTTAAGTGCGCACCAAGGTTTAATGTGATCTACACTAACTACATTACTATATCGTCGTTGAGTGATCATTGTATCCGGTAAATCTTCGATTAGATACCTGTCATGATCCAGTACCTTAGATACAATGTATGGACCCCTATAGGCTAGATCAAGCTTGTGTGATTCGCCCGTAGCCACTGGTGCGTAATCGACAAATACCAAATCGCCGACTTCATACTGGTGAGGTTGTAAATGTTTTTTATCATACCTCTCCTTCCACTTTTGGCGTTCAGTTAAGATATTCGTGGCTGCTTCTTTACGCTTTGTTTCGATGTCTCCATCTTCATATTGATCATGCAATGCTTGGATGATTCGATTAGTAGATACGTCTCTTGGATTGAAATGAAACACCAGCTCATTTGGAGTGAATTTGGTAACACTGTTTTGCTGTGAGTTTAACGCCCATTGGATGCTTGGTAGGGAGCTATCCCAATTTTTTGCTTCTTTGGTACTGCACTTAATGCAACTGAGAATAGTTTTATTGACCCGCTCGGCCTGACCATTAGCTCTAGGAGTCCTGACAGCTGTTTTGACGTGTTGTATACAATTCTTTTGCATAAAGTCCTGGAAAGCTTTAGAGGTGAATGCTGTACCGCGGTCAGATATGAGACGGACTGGCTGGCCAAATATGAACATCATCTCTTCCAATGTTTTCGTGACAGGTTCGGTTTTTGTATTCCGCAGTGCCTTCAGTAGTACATACTTGCTGAATCCACATACAATGACCAAGACGTATGCATTACCCCTTTTGCTCTTTGGAAACGGTCCCAGGTGATCAATATTCACCGTTCGGAATGGTATCGGTAAGACTTCGATAACATGAAGCTGACTCTCAGATTTCCCTCCTTTCACCTTGAAAAGACGAGTGTTGTCGCATGAGTTAATGTACGATTTTACATACCTTCTTATTCTTGGAAACCAGAAGCGCTTCCCAATGCGTTCCACTGTCTTCTCTACTGCAAAGTGGCCCATATCATCATGACATGCTTTTGTTATTCGCCATCGTACTGCTTTCGGAATTACCAGCTTTGGTTGCCCTTTGACGTTACGATATAACCGACCTTGCTGCATCTGGTAATCACTCCGTATTTGCTTTTCGTCTACGTCAGGTGTGGAAGTATCGTTTTTTAAAATGTGAACGATCCGCCTTAACTGGTTATCTTGCATTTGCATAGCGTAAATCCAATCATCTTTGATAGCTGTCGGGTCACGTACTCTCATCACCTTTTCGGCTGCTGTCATCGTAGGGCTCGGTGGTTGCACTGGCGCTCTACTAAGACTGTCTGCATGTGCCATTCGTTCGCCAGGTCGATGAATGCATTCGAACTCGAACTCCTGAAGCTTAAGCCACCATCTAGCTACTCGAGGTTGAAGTAACGTTGTTGCCTTTGTAGTTGCTATGGCGTTGCAGTCGGTTACCACAAGAAAAGGCGTACCCAACAAGTACACTCTAAATCTTTCTAGTGTTTCTACGATTGCAAGCACCTCTAGTTCGTCGCTTGCGTACCTACTTTCAGCTGCACTGCACTGTCGACTGTAGTATTGTACTGGCTTCAGACCTTCGTCTTCCTTTTGTAATAATATACCTGAGATACCTAGAGCGCTGGCATCTGTGTGCACCTCATGTGGCTTTGACGGATCGAACAGTGCCAGAACCGGTTCAGATGAAAGTGCTAACTTCAGTGCATCGAAGGCTTCATCTTGTGCTTTCGTCCATTCGAAACATTCGTCCTTTCTGAGCAATTGAGTGAGGGGCTTCGTAATGACACCATAATGTGGAATGAACCTACGAAAGAAACCGATTAGTCCCAAAAACTGACGTACCTGTGTCGCTGAAGTCGGTAGTGGGAAATCTTTGACGCTTTGCACTTTCCCCTCGCCTGGCTGAATCCCATTTTGACCAATTATATTACCAAGAAAAGTAACTGTCTCCGCCAAAAAAACACATTTCGATGGTCGGAGCGTCAAGCCTGCTTCGCGTACTTTTGCTAAAAACTCTGCCAATACGTGAATACCCTCGTCCTTTGTTGATGAAGCAATGATAACTTCGTCGACATAACTCACAATCTTGTCCCGTTGCTTGAGCTTCTGAATAATCTTCAACACCATCTCCTGGAATACCATAGGTGCGTTCACCAGCCCGAAGGGCATAACATTGTGCTCAAACAGCCCATCCGGGGTAATAAACGCAGTGTATTGTTTGCTCTCTTCCTTCATTGGGATTTGATAATAACCCGCGGTCATATCCAGTGTGGTATAGAATCGGTTGTTCCCTAATCTCGCTAGCTGTTCCTCTACTATAGGCATTGGAAATGGTTTCTTGACAGTCACAGCGTTGAGTGCGCGGAAGTCGACACACATTCTGTCTTCACCATTGGACTTCTTAACTAAGACCACTGGAGCTGCATGTGGCGACGTACTTGGACGAATGATATTGTGATCCAATAGATTTTCCACTATCGTTGACAACACCGGACGTTGCGAAAATTGCAATTGATAGCGCTTTCCCACAATTGGCTTATCAGTGGTGACTTGAATCTCCATTTCAGTCATGTTGCATCTTCCTAAGGCTGACAACTCTTCTGAAAAGCAATCTTCGTACTGATCTAACAAGGTGCTCAACTGCTTGGAGTCACCCCCATTCACGATGTTTACTTTCATCTGTGGCCCTGGCTCTTCTATCCTCAACACTCCTGAGTCGATGACAAATTTTGCGTCTCCACTACATAGCACATCACGACCGATGAGTAACTCATATGGCATAAACTCGTCTGCCACTATGATTAACCAAACTTGCACTTCTTTACCATCCAGCTGCATGACGACATTTACCTTGTGCTCTGTTTCGACTATACCGCCTCCAAAACCTTCAAGTTTCTTATTGGCGGCCTCACGTTGTAAACTGATAGGAACTAGAGACTCCTTGACCATTGACACATCGCTGCCCGTGTCAATAAATGCTGAAATATCTCGCCCAAATAGATTTACATTTTTGGTTACTGGTGGTGGTACTGTATCCACTGCCTCTGCTATGTTTGCTACCGATGGTTTCGCTATGCCACAAGATTTGGCTTCGTGTCCAAATTTGTTGCATTTCGTGCACTTAATTTTGCGCTGTGGATGTGGACACTTAGCTGCTATGTGTCCCACCTCGTTGCAATTATAGCACCGTACTGACTTCCGAGCTTCTTGACTATTCGGAGCTTCTGTTCTACCCTGGCGCTCGTCTACTACACTCTTTTGCCACCCAGGCATCGCAGATAATCTTTCAATTGATAAAAGTAATTCGTGGCATGACCCCAAATTCATAGCATGTAAAGTTCTGGAAAGATTCATATCATTTAGACCATTAATAACATAAGAATTTATTGATACTTCATCTATATTTCCGCTGCGTCCCAAACTTAGCATTACGTAAAAGTATTCTTTCAAAGATTCACTGGGCCTTTTCCTGCGTCTCCCCATTTCGCGATGTATTTCAGCTGAGCTTGGTGCACTTGGGAAATCTTTTCTTAACATCTCAATGAATTGAAACCATGTTCTGAATGCTGGCTGGGAATCAGCCCAATCTTTTGCCACCCCTCTTAATTTTTGTTGCGCCGCGAATAGTACTTCTTCATCACTCCATAAATATATATCTCGCAATTGTTCGATCTTCGCTATGAACTGACTCGTTGCTCGGTGTCCCTTTAGTGGGTCAAACTCTGGCAAAATGCCGATAATCTCCCTCATTGAATACCTTGTACCTGCATGCGTCGTCGTTGATTGGACATCCGTCATTAAATCGCGAGGTACTTGTCCAAGCACAGGAGTCCTTAACTCTCTAACCGGCGTGTCTGTTGCTCCTGGAATTTCTGTAGATCGCCCTGGTACTGTTGCTACAATTTGCGTTGGAGCTTGTGCTGATGCTTGCGAACTCCCAGATGCTATTTGCTGTTGGCTTACCCCTTGTTCCAAATTCCTATCTCCAACCTGGATTGTTTCACTACGCCCTTGCGTTATAGCCTGTAATCCACTCACGGTTTTTGATAAGCTGCTCATAATTTCTTTGAGTTCACCAATTTGTTGCTGCCACGATGGATATTCACGCGATTCGACCTCCTCAATATCCACCTCATCCGACTCATATAGTTCCATTAGCGATGCAATCTTGTGGCTCTTATTGCCCGAAACTGCGAGACTACATTTTTGCAACAAAGCATTCAGTTGCTCCACTTTCAGCGATGAAAACTTAACCTTTCCTTGGCTTTCCTCCAATCCCATGATTGCAATGCCTTCTGTTACGTCCTTACCGCTTGTACAACTTTCAACTTCTGACTCTTAAATTCAACCACCAAAATGTTCGTCGAAATTCCAACTCTGCTAGCTTACAATTCCTCAGAATCTCCGTTTTCCAGTTAATTGCAGCAACTGTCGTGTTACTACATAAACAAAATCATCTTCACGTCTTTTCAATTACTCTGTTTGCGTCTATCGCTGCCTAAAATTTTTGTCTGCTAATGTTGATTTCCACGAACGACTATCGTTTCTCTGAATTTTTGAACGTCTATCGTTTCTCTGAATTTTATCGCGTCTATCGCTGATCTCTCCTGCCTTACCAGTTGCGTTCAATAACTTAATTCCGTGAAGCAAATACACACAAGTGTGTATATACTTTAGTTTAAAAAAAACTTATTTGCGTGATCAAAATTCCTTGAATCGAATCCTACTTCTGACGTTGTCAAAGACGACTGAGTTACAAGTAAATGATTCGTATACACATATGTACTTATGTATTTATTTGAATTTAAAGAAATAAGAGTTTAATATGGAAATTGATGTATGAATTACCGAATACTATGTATGGGACCCGCGCGTCCGCACATGACGAATGCTCAACGCACACTACTCTTTACACTTAGTTGTTCCTTGTCCCATTCATCCGCACACGTTATAGTCATTAGCCGGACATCTATAATGTCTTCTTTAGCCTCGGCCTTTGAACAGTGCTTGCATTCAAAACTACATGGTCTTTGTGACATTGCATCGGCATTCCCATAGATACTACCTTTCCGATGCTCAATGGAACAGTCATAGCTTTGTAGCCGCTCGATCCACCGTGCCAATTGTCCTTCTGGATTACGGAACTGCAGAAGCCATTTGTGGAAATGTTTAATGCACTCTACCAATGCCAACAGCTCTCTCCGTGTAACGCAATAGTTCCTCTCTGCTTTTCCAATCGAACGGCTGTAGTATGCAACTACCTTCTCCTGTCCATCGACCAGTTGTGATAAAACGCCTCCTATAGCATATCCACTCGCACCTGTATCTAGAATAAATGTTGCTCCTGGAATCGAATATGCTAACATTGGGGCAGAGCACAAACGCTCCTTCAATGTTTGGGAAGCCACTTCTTGCTCCTTCTTCCATTCAAAAGCTTTATTTTTCCTTGTAAGCTCATGGAGACTATGGGCTACGCTGGAAAAATTTGGTACAAATCGGAGGTAATATGTGCACAGCCCAAGGAAACTTCTCAATTCATGTAGGTTCTGTGGTCTTGGCCAATCCTTTACAGCCTCTATCTTTTTGTTCGCAGTGCAGATGCCCTCTGCCGTTACCTTGTGACCAAAATAATTTACTTCCTTTTTAAACAGCGCACAGTTTTTGGGACTTACCTTCAGACCAGCGCCAGCTATTCTCTGGAAAACTTCCTCCAAGTTCTTAAGATGTTCATCAAAGTTCTTGCCCAATACGATGATGTCGTCCAGGTACACCAAGCATGTTTTCCGATGTAGTCCTTTCAGTACCTGGTCCATGAGTCTCTCAAAAGTAGCTGGTGCATTACAAATTCCAAAAGGCATCACTGTAAATTGCCAGAGACCATCACCGACACTGAAGGCTGTTTTATCTTTATCTTCCTCCTTCACCTCAACTTGCCAGTAGCCGCTCTTCAAGTCCAGCGTGGAAAACCATTTCGTACCAGATAGCGAGTCGAGAGTGTCGTCAATTCTTGGCAATGGGTAGATATCCTTTTTCGTTACGTCATTCAACTTCCGGTAGTCCACGCAAAACCTCATTTTCCATCCTTCTTCTTTACAAGTACTACCGGTGAGCTCCATGGACTAGCTGATGGTTCGATGATGCCGCTGTCACTCATTTCTTGTATGATTTGACTCACAACTTCCCTCTTCGCCAGTGGAACACTACGTGGAGCTTGACGGATCGGCCTCGCATCTCCAGTGTCAATTTGATGTTTCACAACGTTGGTGCGGTCTGATTTGGAACCATCCTGGTCAAATATGTTCGCGTACTTTAGGAGCAATTGTTTTGCCTTACTCTGATAGGCTTCTTTTAGCCCCTGCGTCCATGCCGTGATGTCATTTGAAAGATCAGTATTAATAGCTGAAACGTGTTCCTAGATCTGTTCACAGTTAATAACTACTTCAGCCTCTTGGCATCTTCCCAAAATAGCTCCTTTGGTCAGTTTGAGTGGTGACTTGAACTCATTGAGTACTCTTACCGGAATATGTCCATCTGGTTTTGTCATAGCCAGGGTTTTTCATACAAGTATGTTCAGTGCTGATTTGTTTGCCGCTTCGACAACCCACAATTTGTTTGTCCCACAATCTCCATCAACCTTTGCCCAGATTACTGCTTCGGATTTTGGTGGTATTTGCTGACTCTCTTCCACCAGCACTCGTTTACTGCTGTAGCCTCTCTTGTAGCCGAAATTAAGTGGTACATCCATGTTCTTATATCGCATCATCTTGCTTTGCATGTCGTTCTTGATGCCCTGATCGATTAAGAAGTTCACTCCAATTATGATTTCTTCAACAATATCTGCCACTATAAAATTGTGTACTACCGTGACGTTCCCAATTGTGACTTCACATGATACTTCTCGTAGAACCGTACTGTCTTCTCCAGTGGCTGCACGCAATCTTGCTCCATGCAATGGCTTATCTTCTTGTTGACTAAATCCGCTCGAATGATGGAATGAGATGCACCCGTATCTACAGTCATTAATCGTTCCTTTCCATCCACATGTCCTCCGATAGTAAGATTGCTTGACCTTCTTCCAATTTGTGAGATAGAGATTATGGGGCAATCAATTGAGGGAGCCAGCTGTCGCCCCTTGCGGCTGACTCGCTTTAGTTTAAAGATTGATTGGCCTAGGAGATCTGCTCATCTCCTTCAGCTCTGCGTTTACGACCACCCACATTGTTGGAACTATTAGGGTTGGTGTTGCAATAACGCGCAATGTGCCCTGGCTTTCCACACTTAAAGCATTTGACTGCATCATTATTCTTCTGCTGCGTACCCTTCAATGCTTCCAAAATTGTGTCCACCCAGTCTGGCCTTTCGACTTCCACGCGATGAGTTTTGTATGCCGGCTTACTCAAAAGCGACGCTGTTTCTTGAGTCAGTGCATGGGATACCGTTTCTGTGAATGTGGGTTTTGGGTTTGCATATGTCACTCGCTTCACTTCTATCCCGTATGCCATTTATAAAACTCTGGATTTTTACCCTCTCAGTGTACTCCACGGGTGCGTCCGCATTTGCCAAATGTGCCAACCTTTAAACATCCGAGGCAAACTCCTGCAAAGTCTCATTCGCTCTTTGGGAACGGTTTTGCAACTCAATTTGGAATATCTCGTTTCTATGCTCGCTTCCATAACGTCTCTCGACAGCGGCCATCAATGCTTCATAGCTGTTCCGTTCGTACTCTGGAATAGTCTGTAAGATTTCGGCAGCTGGTCCTTTCAATGCTAAGAAGAGTGCAGCAGCATTATCTTCAGCATTCCAGTTGTTCACTGTTGCGGTCTTCTCAAATTGTAGCTTAAAGACCTGGAAAGGAACAGAACCGTCAAAGGATGGTGATTTTACCTTTGGATTACTCGTTGAAACTGCTGGGCGATTTAGTTGCAACTCCTGTATACGATCTTTCAAAGCATCCATTTCGGCCTCCATTTTATCTTGTCGTTCACTAAAAGCCTCCAGCTGCGATGAGACTTTTGTTTCCTGTGCTTCCAGCTTCGTTGAGATACGCTCTTCCTGTGCTTCGAGTTGTAATGTTATGCGTGCCTCTTGCTCTTTTAATTTTTCTGCAATTTGTGACGCCACACAGTACCGCGAAGGTGGACAAAAATACAAAAATCGACTGTCTTGAAACTTTGATGTTTTGATGTCAAGTTACAGCTAAAACTCCAACTATGAGAAGTTCATAAGTTGTTTTGTGATAAAAACAACTTTCTGCCTCACACACCCCCTCAAAATACACCTATTTTCTACATACTATTTCATTTTGGGGTTTCGTACATAAAAGTGGTCGCAGTTAAACAAATTTTTAAAATACATTTTTATTCCTAGCAAAATCAACTTTTGCACTTTGATGAAGATATATACGACAAACCAAAAAATGTATGGTTCATAAAAAAAAAAAACATTTATACAAATATTTTTTTTATTAATAAATAAATATATGATTAAACATACGAAAATCCGAAAATTGCTAAACTTTGGAGACAAAGAAAACCCAATTCGGTGAAAGTCGGTGAAATTTTTTTTTGTTTATGGTAGTTTGCACCTTCTACTAACAGAAACAATCGAAATCTATTCCGCCTTCTTCCGCCTCGCGAAAATCTTCAATTTTGAAAAAGTTACTAAATGCATTTTTTTGGTACTGCTTTAGCATTAGACGAAAGACGAACAAAAAGAAAATATAAATATGTGATATATTCATCTTCATCTGTATATTTAGCTTAAGCACAAACAAAAAGAGCTTTGCGAAAATGCACATTAGGGTGGTCCAATTGTTTTTTTCTTTTTTTATTGATCTCCTTTATAATTTTGTTAACCTAAGTAATCACTTTATCTGTGAAAAATTTCACAGTTTTACTATTAGTGGAAGATGGTGCTCAACGCGAGTTTAAAATTTCATGTATAACTTGTATTTGACATATTTTTTCTACCCATTTAACAAAAAAAAAAATCAGGATTAAAGAAATATAAAACAGCAATGAGCACCCTTTATATCTTAACCGATTTTTCTTAAATTTAAAATTGAAAGTAAATTATGAGTAACAATATACTGAAAAGGCCAACATTTTTTTAATAAAAACTTGAACCACCTTAATGCACATATGTACGTGTGAAAACAAGTGACCGTAGCAGGTAAATCAACACTGTTTATCTCACTTCAAAATAAAGTGTCGAAAGCCAAAACATAAAACTTTTTTGATAAATAAATAAAAATGTCAATTAAAATCAGAAATAGTGATTTGGTAGATTTATCGTTAGAAACACCCTTAAAGAAAGAATATCAGTCATTTTTTCTTTTGTTTGTGAAAAGTTAACTAATGTTGAATTTGATAGAAATAATGTGAGGAAAATTCTTTATAGATTCAATTATGACATGAACAACAAGTGAAAATAAGCTGCCTATAAAAATAGCGATTTATTAAATGGAACTCTTCTTGGCTTCAATGGGCAGTCTTTGAAACTGAAGATCCCGATAATGTATTTAATGTATGCTTTGTAGTGTGAAAGTTTGTAATTGAATATAAATTTCAGATACCAAGCACCAGTACGGGAAAAAGAGGCAGACCGCAAGTAGAGTTTTCAGTAGCTTCAGAAAAGTCAAAATCGCGAAAGATAAGTAAAATAATTGAAAAACATAGCTGCGCGGAAAGTAACGAAAAGTGAAAAAGAGCCTGATAACACTATAAATAAGTATCTTGAGCCCTTTAAAGCGCTGTTTAGATTTACCAGAAAAAAAATATAATAAACTACGCAAATTTGTTAATAATATGCATACGGATTGTTTCCCAAGCACGAATGAGTAAAACAAATTCACACAAAATTTAGTACAACATATAGAAGCGACGGAAACTTCAGCAGAAGTGAACTTAAAGGCTCTTCTGCAAATTACATCAAAACACATCTTAGAAGTTTGTTCAGACAAACACCCAGGGGGCAAACTTTCACTTATATGTAAATGGGGAATGGATGGTAGTTCTGGGCACAGTCGATAAAAGCAAAAATTCTCGGTGGAAGACCTCTCAGATGAATTTATTTTCGTAATTACTTTGTTACCAATAAAGTTCGTATAAAATCAATTAGTTTGCAATGTATATATTGTAAATTTTTTAATTTTTTTTTTCACAATTTAAGACTCGTCGATTCCTCATCAGGTAATGAAATATGGGTCAACCGAACTCCTTCTTCTACTCTCTTCTGTAGACCAGTGAAATTTATTTATAAGAAAGAAGGAAAAGAGGTAATTCTTTCTGATTATAATAAAATGGTTCAGATGATTGATGATTTGGAATGCGATATTTTCAAAAATAAGAGGGGAATAGCTGAAATTTCCTACGTCATGTACTGCACTATGATTAACGGTGCAGTAGCTAATGTTTTAACAAGCTCCAATTCTTCGAGCAGATGTTTTATATGTCATGCAAGCCCCACGGAAATGAACAATATTGAACAAAACAAAATACCAAATACAGTTCATTATAAATTTGGGATATCAACCCTCCATTTCTGGATTCGATTCTTTGAATGTTTACTGTACATAACTTTTTAAGAAATGGCAAGTCAGAATAGAAAATAAGGCTAAATTTATTGAAACTAAAACCCGTATACAAAAAGAATTCAAATATAAAACAGGTTTGATAATTGACCAAGTCAAGCAAGGGTTTGGCACAACTAATTATGGAAATACAGCTCGACGTTCTTTTGAAAATATTGACGTTGCCGCAGAAATTACTCGTCTGCATAAGTCTCTAATCCATAATTTTTCTCTGGTGCTTAGAGTCCTCTCCAGTGGAAAAGAAATAAAAACCCAAGAGTTTAGTGGTTTGTTGACCGAAACAAGAGAGAAATACCTAAAAAATTATGGTTGGTATAACATGCAAAGTTCTGTGCATAAAGTTTTAGTACATGGATGTGATGTAATTAAATACTTTGATTAACCAATAGGTAATGATTTTTAAGCTATGTTATGATTTATTTGTCTAAATCTGTACTTCCACGTTTTTTATCAGGTTCTTTATCAGAAGAAGCCTTAGAATGTTCACACAAAAACATAAGAAAATATCGGCTTAATTATACACGAAAAACTGGAAGAGTACAAAGCAATACGGATTTAATGACCCGTTTGATATTATCATCAGACCCATTAGTTGCATTTAAAAGAAATATAAAACAGAGAAACAAATATTCGAAGGGTTCTGACCTCAGCCCTAAAAAAGATATTGTTGAAAGTGATGAAGCAGACAACGACATGGAATCTTCTGAAGACCCTGAAACTGATTGATTATAAAAAATAATTCTGCTTTTACATAGTCAACAGCGATTATGCTTCATTTTAAATCCATATCAAAATCAAAAAAATTTTGTTTTTTTTACAGAACGGATAAAATGTAAAAAAAACCGACTTAATTTTTAAAATTACCGTAATGTATTAAATTACCCTAATGTAAAGGTGCGACAAATTATAACTAAAAATTATATTTTTCTGAACATTTACAAACAATTATATGTCACATTTCACTCTTATATAACCCGGTTTTTTTTCAATCAGTTCTGGCGAGTACTTCGCTTTTTATAAACATATGTCTACGATGATTATGGCTTATTCGACCTTTTTATCAAATTGTAAAAAAAAATTGTTTTAAATTAAGTGGTAACCGGGATTGAATAACAGATTTTTTTTCTGAAATTGGCGTGACTTAGGCCTTTGAGGTGTGAAGTTTCGGCCCATTCTGACGACTCATTCTACTTATATCAACACATGTCCGCAATAACTATTTTCATACAAAAATGCGAGAAAAACTCGGTTTTCTCGAAATGAGTAACTGGTACAGAAAACCCGATTTAATTTTTGAAATTATCGTGATATAATACTTTAAGGTGTGAAGTTCCAGCCAATTCGGACCACTCCTTCTATTTTTGTCCATCTGTTGTATGGAGTCGCGGCACTGTGCGCCATGTGTATTTTCTGTTCATCCAATTGTGCTTCAATCTGTGTCGACATTTCTGAAATACGCGTTTCTTGTGCTTCCATCTTCGATGTTATACGGTTCTCCTGCGATTCCAGCTGAGATGACATTTGCGACGACATTTCGGATACACGTGTCTCCTGTGCTTCTATCTTGGATGTTACTGTCGATGTTTGAGCAGTTATTCCAGCCATTATCATGTTCAAGTCTGTGCTCGTAACTGTCTGCGATGTTTCATTTTTCTTTTCAATTTTTGTTGTTGTCTCGTCGACATCAAGATGAAAGACATACTCTCCCACGTTAATTCCTTCCGCTTCCATTGCCTCTCGTAGTCGTGCCTGAAGTTCGAGTTTAATGCCGGTTGTATTCAATCCACGGCTCTCCAACTCCTTTTCAGTTGCTGGATCTTCAATTCACTGAGCTTTGCCATGTCCTTGTTGTCCTCTGGAATTTATTCAACAATTCCTCTTCTGACACCAATTGTAACGAATTTACTGCAAATCCTCTTATTTCCAACCTTCTGCTAAGTTCGAATCACTAAAAAAAAAAATAAATGTAAGGCGCGATAACCTCCGAAGAGATCTAAGGCCGAGCTTCTCTTCCAATTTGCGTCGTGCTCCTCTTCATTTTCCCTACAAATTGGCCGGACGGGACCTACATGATTTTATGCCGACTCCGAACGGCATCTGCAAGGCAGATGAGTTTTCACTGAGAGCTTTTCATGGCAGAAATACACCCGGAGCGCTTGCCAAACACTGCCGAGGGGCGACCCCGCTTAGAAAAATTTTCTTCTAATTTAAAAACCTTATTTCTAAATTTTGATGTTGCTTTGCCCGGGGTGCGAACCCAGGGCATACGGTGTGGTAGGCGGAGCACGCTACCATCACACCACGGTGGCCGCTGTCTGTTGAATAAAATCACTAAACTGTTGAATAAATAACTCCAATATTTAATAATGCAAAATAGGTTTTATTAAAGTACTTCACAATAAATAACTATACTATTGCCCGACAGATAGCGTGCTTAATCGAAACTGATTGTAGCGCCTCTACCGGTGTCGCCTTTTATTTTGTTCGGTTTACTCGTTGATATTTCCAGGCGGTTCTGTTCTAGAATCTACTAGTTGGTTATCTGCCATAAGTTTCTCAGCTATAACTACAGATGCACAATTCACAGCTCATGCGCGTGTGTTTGTGAGCGACACTTCCACAATTATATTGCAAATCTCAGATAAGATATCTGCATGTGGCTGTGCGCTGCTCCTCCCATGCGTGTTCGTACATATGTGTAGACACAATGATTGTATTATTTATGTAGATACATAATGATTGATTTATGGATGTGCATACAAGTCACTCCCAGCATCGGCTTAGAGATGGCAGTACACCTTAGTGTTGCGTTTACGTTTGCGCGTAAAAAAAACGCTTATTCTCGCTTAGATAATGCTTAGGAGACCCATCTAGCGGCAGTGGTTAAATAACTAGCTACATCACAGGGTATACCGAAAAGCGGAGACACAACCCTCTGATGGCCATATAGCTAAATCGGTTGCGATGAATTGTGGACACACATAGAATACATAGAATTGGTGTAGAGGGTGAAACAGAAACACATTTTTCAGTTACATCTGAGTATAATGCGTATTGAAATTTAGTAGGAAAAATTTTATGCGCAGGAGTTTCAAAGGTGTATTTAAAGTTGGTCGCTTAGCAGTCCATATAAAGTTTAAGCGCAAACGTATATAGAAGTAAAAAAAAAACACAGCTATTAATATGTATATATTAACGATCTTTATGTATATATACATATATACGATCCGAACTGTACGTATTATCATCATCATTAAAGGTGACTTGAACGATTGAGCGTTTTTGGTCGTTTAGTAACAAGTGACGCCAGTTACGACTGTTTCGCGAGTGGAAGTCTCCCTCTTCCTCTGCTTCCAAATATGGATTTCGACAAAAAATAATTTCTCGGCCGGAGCGACTTCGTTCATTTGCATAATCTGACTTATGCAGCTCTGAAGTTTAAGGGGCTTGGAATATACCCCCGGTATGTCTGCCAGAGACCCACCGTAGAGCAGGTAGGGAACTAGCTACTCTGCCCGTGTAATATTTGATAACGCTTACGAATATGGCCGTATGGTCTGCGTTCAAGCTGCCCCGAAGCAGTCCCGTTGCAGCTGTAAGCGTTATGTTTTCGCCACCAGGTCAGCCGTCGGAGTTGTTTTCATGGCTCATTCTATACTAACCATTGATAGCCTACATACCACCTCTAACTTCTTGAGGTAAGTTCTTTTTTGAGTGGATGTCCATAAAACAAGACCCCATAGTATACCATAGGCCAAGAAAATACCCGTCTTCTCCGCGTTGTTACTCAACCCGACATTAGAAGCCCAGGTATGTATATCCCGAAGCACTCGATCTATCAAAGAGCTAATTGTTGGAAGACACGCTTCTCTTATTACAACGGCAACATCATCTACGTACTGCGTGAATTTGAAGGGTCCCACGTTGAACCTGAGCGGTAAGTCCATAATCGCCTGTTTAGAGACAACTCTAATATGACTCCTCAGGAGTACTCTTTTTATTCGAAGGCTTTGTCCATGTTTACAATAACCCTATGCAGTGTAGTGTCTACCGAATTGCCTTTGGTGTAAGCATTACGTGTTTTGGAAAACAGTTTTTCATACAAGTTAACGCCACCATTCACCCATAGTACTTACCCGCCAAGTAAACAAATATAGCTTCATTGAAACACTTAGGCATATGAGTCAGATGTGTCTTTGCTACACTGCCATTTAGTAACCACACATTTTGATTTTAAACAGGAAGAGCTAATAAAGTAAACAATATCTCAAATATCCTAAGCTCTGCATTTTTAATCTAAACAGGAAAAGCTAAAGTAAATAATGACTCAAATATTCATTTGGCTATTTTTATTGATTTTTCAAGGGCAAGCCATTTCAAGGCTAAACCTTTTTCATCAGATGATGAAATTGGTTTTAAGTAAACATTTAAGCTTCTCATTACTTAGAACTTAAGCGCGAAGCAATTGTATGTAGTGGTAAGTAAGTAAGGTATAAATAAGAGAAGATCAATAAAAATTTTTAGATTTGATTTGAACCACCAAGCAAGACGGTTGATTATTTTAAAAACCTTTCGCGCTTCGTGTGAAAGTTAAGTGGCGATCCTGCCAGGAGCAATTTCAAAAAAAAAAAAAAAAATCTCCTAAAGGTAACAATAAAAAGAGACATAAATCTCTAGTTACCAAATCAAAATAAAAACAAGTATCGTAAAAAATACGAGAAAAGTTAAACAAAACCAGGAGCTGTTTTAAACCTCCTAAGGTAACAATTAAAAGAGACAGAAATCCCTAGTTACAAAAAAAAAGATAAATACAAACAAGTATCGTATAAAATACGAGAAAAGTTAAACAACATCAAGAGACTTTTTAACTCTATGAGTTTCGATTACGAAACAAAGTGAAGCAAAACTGTGGGACAAAGTGAAAACGAACATCTAATCGGCACTAACAAAATAAAATAGGAGATTGATAAAACAAATATCAAACAAAAGCCACGAAATTACAAGAGGACATCAGTGACAGCAACAAGAACACCAGTAGCAGCAACAAAGGATCAAGCTGATAGCGTAATAGAAGACAACTACAGTGAGTCGCTGGTTTTTTATAAGTTATTTACATTAAAAGTAAGAATATTTCCATAAAATTTTAAAAACAAATTAAACGTTTGTATGGGCAATAAACCGAGTCTGCGTCGTTACGAGAGACTTTACTATTGCAATTATTGTGGTAATAACCATGAAGTAAAAAAGTGTCCGTATTTAAAGAATAACCAAAAACTGAAGAGAAAGCCATTTTATTAATTTGAATTAAATTAAGGAAGAAATTATTTTATTGTTTTGTGTGACATTCTGGGCAGTTTGATAGAGAGTTTTTCTAAGATGGAAGTAAATGGAGATAATGAGGCAATTATAGCCAGATTAATAGCAGCTACTAATGCTTCTCTTAGATTGGAGGTCTCGGATTTGAAAAGACAAATCGAGAACCTTACAAGGACAGCAACAGTGACGGATTATAGGACAGAAGAAATAGATCCTCAGATTCATTGCGATGAATCTTTGGATGTCATAAAATCTTTACCGGAATTTAGTGGTAAACCAACCAAGTATGTTAGCTGGAGGGAGTCAGCTAACAATACAATGAGCTTATACATTAGGGGTAGCCATAAGTATTTCGCTGCCTTGACAATATTGAGGAACAAGGTAACTAATGAAGCAAATAATATGCTTTCGAATCACGGGACAGTATTAAACTTTGACGCCATATTGGCCCGTTCGCATATGCTGACAAGAGACCTGCTCACATTATTGAGCAGGAGATGAGTATATTGCGTCAGGGCAATAACACTATCATTGAGTATTATTATAAAGTGAATGAGAAGTTAACCTTACTTATAAATAAAACTATAATGACGTACGGATCAGATAGTGCAATTACCAAAGAATTAAATTCTAAAAATAGGCGCGATGCGTTACGAATATTTATTACGGGATTAAATGGCAATTTGTCCCAAGTATTGTTTTCACTTTCGCAAAGTGATTTGCCAAATGCTCTTGCGAAAGCTCAAGAGCTTGAATCAAATAATATGCGAGCGAATTTCGCATTACAGTTTGGAAAAACACCAACTTTTTCGGACATAGTTAAGGGTAGGCAACAAAATAATTTTAACAACAATTTTAATAATAATTTACGATTTGCACAAAGCCAACCTCGAAGAAATAACTTTGGCAATAATTTACGGTTGGGGCGAAGCCAACCACAAATTGATTACAACCAAAGGACGGTTCAAGAGTATGATCAACCTCGACCGACACCTATGGATGTCGATCGGAGTATCCAGATTCAAAACCGACCACAACAAATGCCAAATAATATTCAAAGTAATTATCGAAATAATTACTTTACAAATAATCAGAGCAATGTGGCTGATAAAAGACCACATGCTAGTGCACAGTTAAGTGTTCAACCACCAAACAAAGCACAACGAGTTAATAATATTGATGAGGACCATTTTTTAGATCAAAGCAAAGCTTGCCATATATCCTGCAATATGACAAAGCTATATGTAAAAATTTTAAAATTTTAATTGATACTGGAGCAACAAGTTGCTACATAAAAGCAGGAATTTATAAAAATAAAAATGAGCTTGTCATATATAAAAGAGTAAAAATGGTTTTACCATAATAAATTATTACCACCTAATACATTTGTTTGGTATAAAACAGATGTTTTATGAGATCGATAATTTGGAATCGGATCTCTTAATTGGATTCAATTTTTTAAGGAAAATTAATGCGGTGGTGGATTTTGAAAATAAAAAATTAATAATAATAGAGAAGAAACCATAATTATTTCGGATATTGAATCTGAAATGGCAGACAGTGAATATGCTGGCAACAATAATGCAATTTTAAACCCCTTGGGACACAGTAGTCCTAAGGCTCCCGCCGAAGCTTTTACCGGCAAAACCAAAAAAAATTAAAGCAAACAAATTTAAAGAGACAAAGAAAACGGTTAAGAGTAAACATTTAAACCCCTTGGGATATACAAGTCCTAAGGCGCCCGCCGACGTAACTACCGGCAACAAAAGAGAAGAATATGAACAAAAAAGTAAAAAATTTGAGAATTTAAACCCCTTGGGATACAAAAATCCTAAGGCTCCCGCCGAAGATTTTACCGGCAATATAGTATTAAAAAAATATTTTTCTTCCTTGAAACAGGAAGGTACTAAAGCGACTGCCGAAGATGATACCGGCAATATGGGAAACGAATATCCCACAAAAAATATTTCAGAAGATATAATTTTGAAAGCACCAACCGAAATAAATCCAAATAAATCCAAAATAAAGAGTGTTGAATTAAAAAACACACAGGGAAGAATTGGAAAACATTTTTTGAAATCCGGAAACATACTGAATAATCTGTGTTTGGAGGCTTCGGGGTTATCTATCGAAGGAAATAGAGACGAGGTTGTTAAAGAAGAGGAAGCTTCAATAAAGAATTTGCAGGAAAAAATAAGAAAAAAAGTTAGCACAGCACAGCAATTTAAATTTGCCCTTTCGCACTGACATCAAAGCGGAAATACGAACAATTGAGGAAAGACCAGTTTGGTCAAAGCAATACCCTTATCCTAGTCAGTGAACAAATTTTTTAATGAAGAAATTCAAAATTTGTTGCAAAACGGCATAATTAGGGAAAGCAAAAGTCCATATAACTCTCCAGTGTGGGTTGTTCCAAAAAAAGGGCATGAATGAAGATGGAAGTCCAAAATTAAGACTGGTAATTGATTTTAAAAAACTTAATGAAAAAACAGTATCAGATAGATATCCAATGCCTAATCCGGAAGTAACACTTGCAAATTTGGGAAGATCTAAATATTTTTCCACTATTGATTTGGAGTCTGGATTTCACCAGATATTGATGAATGAAAGTGACATAGAAAAAACGGCATTTTCAGTGAATAACGGGAAATATGAATTTTTACGAATGCCGTTTGGGTTGAAAAATGCACCGAGTATTTTTCAGCGAGCTATAGATAATGTGTTGAGGGAATTTGTGGGAAAGTTTTGCCATGTCTATGTCGACGATGTCATAGTTTTTTCAAAGGATTTGGAAGATCACAAAAAACATTTGAGGTCGGTAATTGAAATACTTAAAAAAGCAAATATGAAAATATCTTCAGAAAAGTCAAAGTTTTACCAAGAAGAGGTAGAATTTTTGGGTTATGTAGTGGCAAAAGATAACATTAAGACAGATCCAAGAAAAATTGAAACAATACAAAACTACCCAACACCAAAAACATTACGTCAGTTGAGAGGATTTTTGGGATTGACGAGTTATTATAGGAAGTTTGTGAAAACTACGCAGTAATAGCGAAACCATTAACCAAGCATTTACAGGGCGAAATGGAAGAATTTCGCAGCATTTGTCTAAAAAGAAAATTATTAACCTTGATGAAGAGGGCATCGCTGCTTGCGAAAAATTAAAAAGATTATTATCTCAACATATAGAATTGACACAGCCTGATTATAATAAAAAATTTGTGTTGACCACTGATGCTTCGAATGTGGCTTTAGGGGCCGTATTGTCACAGGAAGGAAACCATATTGTGTTTATTTCAAAGACATTGAACTCTACAGAATTGATTGTGGGCGTTAAAAGCTTTACGTAATTATCTTTATGGAGTGAATGATTTGGAAATTCATACCGATCATCAGCCATTGTCGTTTGCGATTTCCGAAAAAATTCAAACATTAAAATAAAAAGATGGAGAGCGTTTATTGAAGAATATTCGCCAAAGATTGTTTATAAGCCAGGGGCTGCAAATGTCGTTGCAGACGCATTATCAAGACAGATTTAAAATAATTTATCTACTTCAGAAGAATCAAGTAATTCGGGTGATTCATTAACGGGTACCCAACATTCCGCAGAGAGTAGTGATGAATATCAAATTCATGCAACAAAAAAGCCATTAAACCATTTTAAACAGCAAATTTTAATTGATAAAGGGGCAAGAATTACAACGTTGGAAACCATCTTCTCATTTGGTAACAAGCGTTTTTTGGTCGAATACGACTTGCCGGAAAATATAACTCCAGTTTTGACGGAATATTTAAATCCAAAAATAGTAACAGGAATATTTGCTTTATGTGCTGTGCTATGGTGCTTTATGAGATTAAAAATGTTTTAAGGGAGGCATACCCTACGATGAAATTTCCATATTCGAAGTCATTTCCGAATGACATAACCAATAGAGAGGATCAAGGAATAATTATTGAACAAACTCATAATAGGGCACATAGGAATTATAGAGAAAATATAGCTCAAATTAGACAGCAATACTATTGGACGTTAATGATAAAGCAATTTAAGCAATATGTAAAAAATTGTAATATATGTAATAATAATAAATATGAAAGACACCCAAAACTTATTCCGATAGGTGAGGCACCCATTCCAGAAAAAGAAGGGGAACAACTTCATGTTGATATTTTTTTTTCGCAGAAATTAAAATTTCTAACATGTGTGGATTCTTATTCTAAGTATCTGGTGGTGAAATACATTGAAGATAAGGTAAAATTAGAAGATAAGGTTTTAGAACTTCTACAGACATTCCCAGATGTTAGAAGTATAGTTTTAGATAATGAACCAGGGTTGAGTACGATACAATTCGAATCTCTAATGGAAAGGTTAAACATACAAATTTATTACTGTACGCCACGCCACAGCACTAGCAATGGCCAAATAGAGAGAGTTCATTCAACACTCATAGAAATTTCACGTTGTTTGAAACAAGAGCACAGTCTAGTAAGTGATTTCGAATCAGTAGTAACAGGTAAACGACCTTGTAATATTTTATTCAATAAAGAAACTCACGCTAATATAAGGGATAGACTAAAATCGGTGCAGAAAATATGTTAAAGCATCATAATAAAAAAAGGCTTCAGAAAAATTATCACAAGGGTGAGGTTATATATGAAAAAATATATGGAGAAATAAATAAATTAAAACCGAGGTACAAAACGCAGGTAGTAGTAGAAGATTTGGGGAATAAAGTTAAAATACAGAATAGAAACAGAATAATTAATAAGGATAATATTAAAGTTTAAATACGTTATTTTATAGGGATGAAGAAACTCATACAAATCTCATTGACATTTTTGAATCTCACTATTGTCGCGTCGGACATAATTGATTACACCAGAGAAAATTATATATTGGTGGAGGAGGAAGATGCAGCAATTTTTGAAAGTTATGGAACGATATATCACTTAACAAATTTATCATTGTTTCATGACGTTGTGGAAAAATATGAATCTGACGAGAAATTAATTGATGATTTGGGAATGGACTTTGAAATACAAATGATAAGAACTGATAATAATAGACAAAAAAGGGGGATTAACGAGTTGGGAACAGTGTGGAAGTGGATTACAGGTACACTTGACCATGACGATTTTATGCAAATAACAAATAAAGTAAAGGATTTAATAGATAATAATAATAAACAATTTACAACTAATTCTCAAATATTTAAAACAATAACGGAATTAACACAAATAGTAAAACAACTACAAGGTAGCTCTAATGAAGTGACCTTTTTAAGACAAAGAAACAGACTTATATTCACTGAACTTGAAAACACAATACAGACTATTACATTGTCAAAACCAGGAATGTTGGACCCTTTAATTTTGGATATGTCGGAAATTCAAGAAATAATAAGTAAAGAGCAGATTAATCTAACGATAACAGACGTCATAGATGTTTCAAAATTTAAGATCGCACAAAATAATAATTTAATAGTTGTTTATATTAAATATCCAAAAGTAAATAAGATGTGTAAATTATATAAAATAATAGATATAGCACAAAATGATGGAAAATTGCTAATTGAAAATGAAATAATAAAATTTTACAACGAATTTTATTCCGTTAAATTTTGTAAAAGAGAATTAAATAATGCTTTTTGTATGATAGGGAAAAATGTCACATGTTTATCAGATTTGTTGAATAATAAACCAGCAAACTATACAAAGCTAAATGAAGCGAATGAACCCATAAGAATAGTAAAAGATGGAGCTATAATAATTGCAGGGGAACATAAAGTTAATAATCATACTCTACAGGGCATTTATTTGATAACCTTTCAAGACTTGGTTATGATAGATAATGTAAGATATGAAAATCCATCAGGAAAAATTTTAAAATACCTAAAAGATGGACAATTTAAACCATATTTTGTGAAACAGTATGTTGAAACAAAAAATATAGATCTAAGATTGAACAATTTTAATGTACTAACGCCACTTAAGCAAGAAATAAAAAGGAATCCCGTTTGGTGGTAATTTACTACTCTTTTGTTCATTAGTATAATTATATATTTCATTTATAAATTAATCATATGTATTGATTTTAAAATTAAGTTGAAAAATTCTATAGAACAAGAAAAAATATTGATGAAATTGTCAAATCAAATAAATCACCTTACAACTATATATTCGAAGACGGGACGCTTCGATTTAGAAGAGGGGGAGTTAACGCCACCATTCACCCATAGTACTTACCCGCCAAGTAAACAAATATAGCTTCATTGAAACACTTAGGCATATGAGTCAGATGTGTCTTTGCTACACTGCCATTTAGTAACCACACATTTTGATTCTAAACAGGAAGAGCTAAAGTAAACAATATCTCAAATATCCTAATCTGCATTTTTAATCTAAACAAGAAAAGCTAAAGTAAATAATGACTCAAATATTCATTTGGCATTTTTTATTGATTTTTCAAGGGCAAGCCATTTCAAGGCTAAACCTATTTCATCAGATGATGAAATTGGTTTTAAGTAAACATTTAAGCTTCACATTACTTAGAACTTAAGCGCGAAGCAATTGTATGTAGTGGTAAGTAAGTAAGGTATAAATAAGAGAAGATCAATAAAGATTTTTAGATTTGATTTGAACCACCAAGCAAGACGGTTGATTTTTTTAAAAACCTTTCGCGCTTCGTTGAAAGTTAAGTTACATGCTGGACTTAACAAGCACATTTATAAGCCTCTCAACGGTTCTGAGCAAAAATGATGTTAAGTCAAAGGTTTCGTAGTCTTTGGGAGAAAAACGACAAGATCCAAGAGTTGGGGACATGATTCTTATGCACCCGTCGAACATTTTCTAAGCCATTCCACGATCACTATACTCGAGATTTGTAGCATTGCATCTGGGCATTGCGATTTAAGCTTAGAAAAATTCCTGGTATCAACCACCAAACCCGCATTATCCTCTCCGTAATCGAAGTTTAAGTGTTGTCTGCTGGCTCTTCTGCATCATCTTCCAATGTGGAGAATTGCTTAAAAGGACATTTCTTTACTATGTGGCTATTAGGTCCCTGGACTATATTGTTTTCTTAGCTAAGACTTTCTTAGACGGCGCTGTTTCGCTGGACAGCTCGATGTCCGCACAAGAAATTTTCCGAGAGGCTCTCTTCACCCTGGGCAGCGCTGGTAGATTTTCAACATATCCCCGTACTCTTCCCTGAAGACTTCGCTTTTCGCGATCCATGCCAGCTGGAACATTCCTCTTACCCATCCTCTTAGAAGACTTGGCTTTTTTCTCCACCATGGCGGCTTTGCTTTACCTCTGAATCTTCTAAGGGGACAAGCTCTATTGTACGCAGTCAAAAGCATCTTTGATAGGAAGTAATTGCATTCCCCCAGTTTTCTATAGTGGCAACTTCTTTGGGCTGTCCCTGTTTTGTATTTAAATGTTCCTGAAATTTGCTCCAATCCTTTGACCTAGGGGTTTCTCCCTTCTCTACCCCCTTTAGGGGGGTGCTGAAGCTGATATACGTATGGTAGGAGAAGGATGGCTTATCCTCCAAACATGCCATAATATATCACGTTTAGAACTCGACCTAATATCTAGAACATTGCGCAATACATGACGCGACACTACCCCTGTTGGCTATCTGCAAATCATTTCGCAGGATGTAACAAAATAAAAGCTCGCATCTGTCATTTGCATCCGCTCTTGGTGCGCATTTACATCCGCTCCTGTGACCAACCACCCTTGCGTCCTTTTAACCTCGCCCACTTCTGACGTGTTAGCATTTTTATCCTTGGGACCTCTTTTCATGAGTCGCAGATAAATTTTGCCTGTGCCTGATGACATTTTCCCTGTGTGTACAATATATCCTCCGCCTGCTTATTTAACCGGAAGATGTAGTGCTGCCCTCCTCCGTACGCCGAGACACTATAAGTACCATATAATCTTGTGTCGGTATATTCAGGTTTTGACTCTACAGAAGGCGCGGCATATCCTCCGACTCTATAACGCATGCCTTTTGATTGGTACCCTAGGGTAGTTCTTTGTCTATGAAAAAAATCGATATCTCTAAAATTTGTTAATAACAACCGATTATCAAAGGGAAACATTTGAATGGGAAATTTAGTAAATTAATTAACGATTAGGAGTTATGTATAAAAAACGATAATCTCGTTATATCATATCTAACTTACAATAAATGGACCTTCCTAAAAAGTATGAATTCTTTTGAATTAAAATAGGCAACTTACAGGGCTTAAAATAACAATTATCTGAAGTTGTGTAATTGTTGGCATTTAAGTTTGAAGCAGAAAAAAAGGCATAATTTCAACTAATAAACCAAATTTCTCTTAATAGAAGGAATAACTGAAACTACTGTACCAGTATCAATTGAAATCTTAAGTTTGGTTAACTTATCACTGATAAAAAGTTGATTAGAAAGTTTACAATGGTTTTTATTATTTCCATCGACAATATTGAACTTTCAAGATTAATTTTTTGTAAATTGTTTTAATTTAATTGCTTACATTAAATAGCTTATTTAGTTTTTGTGATACCAACAAATAAGTGAATACATATTTTGACATTGTGGACAAGACAAGTGTGATAACTTCTGCATAGATGTCAAAATTACAAATCGAATGGATCACCTCATTTTTAATTGACTATCGCTGTCTCATTCTGTATCTCTTTCTATCACCCGCTGAAGATAGCCGGCCCTATGCGCCGCCATATTGAACACCCTCTCAAAACGCTGTCAAATGCTAAAAAGAAGTTATATTGAAGACAATCACAATTGTTTTATCCACAATGTATTTTGATTCGAAGTATTTGTAAATTTTGGTTTAGTTTCATGATTTGATTTAAATAAAGTTTTTAATTTTTCAGAATTGACTTCATTTAATTTTTTGAAAAGTTATCAATCAAGTTTTGTATTTGTTGCACAAGTAAATTTTTCTCAGAACTTCTCACAGGATATAAAAAAAAATTTTCAGATACATTGTTGAATTGGGCCATTTTGGGATGTTCCCAATTTGAATTATAAAATAAATAAATTAATAGAAGATACGATAACCTCCGAAGATATTCCAGGCTTCCCTTTCAATTTGAGTGGGGTCCTTTAATTTTTCCTAAAACTAGGCGGGACTAGACCTACATGTTTTATGCCGACTCCCGGCATCTGAAAGGCAGATAAGTTTTCACTGAGAAGCTTTTCATGGCGGAAATACACCCGGAGTGTTTGCCAAAGGATTAATTTTTTGTAAATTGTTTTAATTTAATTGTTTACATTAAATAGCTTATTTATTTTTTGTGATACCAACAAATAAGTGAATACATATTTTGACATTGTGGACAAGACAAGAGTGATAACTTTTGCATAGACGTCAAACTTACAAATAGAATGGATAACCTCATTTTTAATTGACTATCGCTGTCTCATTCTGTATCTCTTTCTATCACCCGCTGAAGATAGCCGGCCCTATGCGCCGCCATATTGAACACCCTCTCAAAACGCTGTCAAATGCTAAAAAGAAGCTATATTGAAGATCCTGTCAGGCGGTTGACGGATAAGATATCACAATTGTTTTATCCACAATGTATTTTGATTCGAAATATTTGTAAATTTTGGTTTAGTTTCATGATTTGATTTAAATGAAGTTTTTAATTTTTCAGAATTGACTACATTTAATTTTTTGAAAAGTTATCAATTAAAAGAGGACTAAGTCCTATAATTTAAATTGATATTTATTGAAGAGCTTCTCTCTATGTAGTTTTTCACAAACTGAACTTTTAAACAATATATTTTTCACAAAAGTCACTTTCAAATTAGTTATTTTTCAAGTCAATATCGATTTTACATGCGTATATATAACAAGTAAGGAAGGTTAAGTTCGGGTGTAACCGAACATTACATACTCAATTGAGAGCTATAGTCAAAGAGTATATATTTGTCAAGAGGCGTCACTCGATACTTTTGTTGTTGCCAAAGCAAATTACTCGATGTTTTCTCAAGGTAGTCGTTGGTTTTTTTTATCAGATGTATTTATAAAAACGCTTTCTATACATTTTCGTGGGGTATTTGTGTTTACATATACAAATATATACTCTTTGCTATAGTGACAACACAAGGGAAAATAACCATGTAGGAAAATGAACCGAGGGTAACCCTGGAATGAGTTTGTATGACATGTGTATCAAACGAAAGGCATTAAAGAGTATTTTATGAGGGAGTGGGCCATAGTTCTATAGGTGGACGCCGTTTCCAGATATCGCCATAAAGGTGGACCAGGGGTGACCCTAGAATTTGTTTGTACGATATGGGTATCAAATGAAAGGTGTTAATGAGTATTTTAAATGGGAGTGATCTTTAGTTCTATAGGTGGACGCCTTTTCGAGATATCGCCATAAAGGTGGACCAGGGGTGATTCTAGAATGTGTTTGAACGATATCGGTTTCAAATTAAAGGTATTAATGAGAGTTTTAAAGGGATTGGTGGTACTTGTATATGTGAATGCGTTTTCCAGATATCGACCAAAATGTGGACCAGAGTGACCCAGGACTTCATCTGTTGGATACCGCTAATTTATTTATATCTGTAATACCACGAACAGTATTCCTTCCAAGATTTCAAGGGTTTTTTATCCCGCCCTGCAGAACTTTTTCATTTTCTTCTACTTAATATGGTAGGTGTCACACCCATTTTGCAAAGTTTTTTTCTAAAGTTATATTTTGCATCAATAAACCAATCCAATTACCATGTTACATTCCTTTTTTCGTATTTGGTATAGAATTATGGTATTTTTTTCATTTTTCATAATTTTCGATATCGAAAAAGTGGGAGTGGTCATAGTCGGATTTCGGCCATTTTTTATACCAATTCAAAGTTAGTTCGGATAAGTACGTGAACTGAGTTTAGTAAAGATATATCGATTTTCGCTCAAGTTATCGTGTTAACGGCCGAGCGGAAGGACAGACGGTCGACTGAGTATAAAAACTGGGCATGGCTTCAACCGATTTCGCCCTTTTTCACAGAAATAAGTTATCGTCCTAGAATCTAAGCCCCTACAAAATTTCACAAGGAATTGTAAATTTTTGTTCGTCTTATGGCATTAAAAATATCCTAGACAAATTAAATGAAAAAGGGCTGAGCCACGCCCATTTTGAAATTTTCTTTAATTTTTGTATTTTGTTGCACCATATCATTACTGGAGTTGAATGTTGACATAATTTACTTATATACTGTAAAGATATAAAATTTTTTTGTTAAAATTTTACTTTAAAAACAATTTTTTTTTAAAGTGGGCGTGTTCGTTCTCCTATTTTGCTAATTTTTATTAAGCATACATATAGTAATCGGAGTAACGTTCCAAATTTCATCATGATATCTTCAACGACTGCCAAATTTAAGCTTGCAAAACTTTTAAATTACCTTCTTTTAAAAGTGGGCTGTGCCACGCCCATTGCCTAAAATTTTACTAATTTTCTATTTTGGGTCATAAGTTCAACTCACCTGCCATGTTTCATCGCTTTATCCGTCTTTGGTAATGAATTATCGCACTTTTTCGGTTTTTCGAAAGTTTCGATATCGAAAAACTGGGCGTGGTTATAGTCCGAGATCGTTCATTTTAAATAGCGATCTGAGATGAGCGCTCAGGAACCTACATACCAAATTTCATCAAGATATCTCAAAATCTACTCAAGTTATCGTGTTAACGGAAGGACGGACGGACATGGCTCAATACAATTTTTTTCGATCCTGATGATTTTGATATATGGAAGTCTATATCTATCTCGATTCCTTTATACCTGTAAATATACAGAACTGGAGCCTCAGACAGGTCAGACTTTAGTTTTTTGAATGCATCTAAACATTCCTCATTAAAAGTGAAAGTTATATTTTTTTTTTTTAACAAACTCAACAGAGGCCTAGCAATTTTTGAAAAAGAACGTACGAATCGTCTAAAATAAGAAAATAGTCCTATACACGACTGCAGTTCTGATTTGTTGGAATAGGATACTTTTTAATAGCTTGGATATGTGACTCACTTAACGTAATTCTAGCGGCAGACACGAGATACCCCAAGTACTCAATTTGACTGTAGGCAAATTTACACTTAGCCATATTCAATTTTAAACCTCTTCGTTTTATACGATCTAGTATCGCTCGTAATAAATCTTTATGTTCTTCATAGTCATTGGTTGCTAATATTATATCATCCATGTATATTATAATTTTTCTAGGTTCAATAAAATCACTAAATATATTATTAATAAATCTCTGAAGCACAGCAGGAGCATTCTTTAACCCAAACGGCATTTTATGCAACTCATACTGCCCATTTGGAGTTACAAAGGATGTGTATTTAAAGAGAGCCGACGAGGTGCACAATGAAATAGTACATCTGAAGTAAGATGAATTGTCATCTTATAATCAAATGGTTCTATATCTACATTGTAATTAACGTACGACTCTAAAACAATTGATTTTATTTCTTCCCGTCGCGTTAATACTAATTTTTCATCTATGTTAAATTTTTCACTACTAATCTCAATGTTAAAAATATATTCAACTTCTAAGGATGATATCCATTGGGTATTTCTTCTGTGAACAAATCATTTCCATTTACACACAACTTACATTTTCTTAAAAAAATGAGTCCATTGATTACACGAGTTATATTATCCGGGAGTGAAGTGCAAAGTTTTATACATTCATTAACTGATTTCAATTCATTTATTGAATATTTCAAACTCAATTTTGTTAAATATAATTTGTATCTTTTTAGAAAATCGCGACCTAAAATTAATGGGGTAAACATTTCTTTGTCTTCTAAAACATGCAATTTGATATCATTTAATCGATTTTTAAATTTGACAAAACAAGTAATAACTCCTATTATATTAATCTTCCGACCCCCAATTCCAACATAATTGCACTCTGGTACAGAACATATATTTTGATATTTTGGTACACAAGATTTCCGAAAAAAAGTAATTGGACTGCCAGTGTCAAATAAAGAATGAAAATTGTTAAACTCTGCAGTTCCACCACGTCATTAAAAGAAACGACATCTTCACAGTATACAGCATTTACAGTTGGATATTGGCGCAACTTTAAAACCTTTTTGGGATCAGTACAAGAGCGGTGATTATGCCCCATCTTCCAACAACGGAAACAAGATCCATTCGGTCGTAAATCATAAGGACAATTTGCTTTAATGTGACCTCTTTGTGAACAGTTGAAGCAAAGATATGCGTTTCTGGCTGAATTTGACTCTTCTTTAGCTTTTGTTGTTGTAATCGGCTTATTCATAGCAGCAGTACTAACTCGCCTCCCTTCAACTATAGGAATTAAATATTTGTATTTGTACCTATTTACTAAACTTTTAAACTCTGCGAGATTACGAGCTCCCATTAAAAGATGAGTATTGGATACTTGTTGGTTAATTCCATCCAAAATAAAATATATTAACTTCCTTTCACTTATATTACCCTGCTTCGCCAGAGATTGCATTGAAAGGATATAAAAATGCAGTCTCTTGACGTCTATTCCAGCGTCTTTCTCCTAATTTCCGATAAATGTCATATTGCGTAGTAGTGATAGCAAACTCTGCGACAAGAGCTTTTTTCTTCCATGCATCATAACTTAATGCCGTAGTTGTTGACAAAAACAGTTTGGCAGTTCCCGCCAACGATCGACGAAGACTAATAAGTTTAAAACGATCATCAGCATTAATCGTTCTCATGATTTCTTCAAAATCTTCCAGATAATTTCTAATACTCTGAGCACTACTTTCCCCATCAAACTTCGGTAAAGCATGCTCAATTTCCGTAAAATCTGGTTTCGGATGTAGGTCTGCGAAAGGTTTTGAACCAAGTCCTACTTCCAGCTGCTGTATTTGACTCTTCAATTCTAGTATTGCCTTCTTCTTCTGAAGGTATTGGATTTCTTCCTCCAAAGAAGCCTTAACAGATACATTAGCAATAGGGGTGTCATTTGCAACACCATATTGTTCAACGCTTGGAGCGGCAGTTTTATTAGCAGAGGGAGCAGTTAATTCATCAGCAGCATTGGTAATGGAATGGTTCCTATCAGCAATTGGATCGGCAGCCTCCACAATACCATCATCATTTTGAACCGGAAGGATATTATCTTCAAAACCAGCAAAATTTTCTTCATTTAACGGATCTTCAACAATTTCTTCCTGATCACCAGTTTCGAGATTTTCAGCATATAAACGTTTTAATTGGATAAGGTTTGCTGGCTGACATTGGAAAAGAAATTCCTGCACGTGACAGGAGTTCAACCAACGTTTGTCTTGAAAGTCCTTTTGATATTTTAAATTATAAAATTCGCCTTTTAAAAAGGAATTCTTTCCACACCTGACGTTAAAAGAGGACTAAGTCCTATAATTTTTTTTTTTTTTTTTTTTGTTTAAGTTACTTCATTGCGCGTATATAAAATACCGGATGAAGATCGAATTAAATTCGAATTATTTGGCCAGCACAAAAGCGAAAACGCCAACGCCAATTCTTCAGATTACTTTGTTACTTATAGTTCCAATTTACATTGTTTGAGAAAACTAGTGATGGTATTGTACATTTTGTCACCATATTTCTTCTGTATATCAATTAATGTGGTGTGATTTTGTAATAATGGGTATTTACTTCTAATGTTTGCATATTTGTTACAGTGGAATAAAATGTGATTAGTATTTTCTATTGTGTTACATGTTTCACAGCTATTGTCATCATATATGTTCATTTTGTTTAATGTATCTTTGAAAAATGTGTGATTCGATAATATTCTGTTGATTACTTTTATATCTCTTGGTTCGAGTTTGGTATTTTTCTTTTGGAACCATGGTTTTTTTAATATTTCTGGGTAAATTTGTCCGTAATCTTTGCCTTTGTTTGTTATTTTTCCTTTATAATCTGTCTCCCATTCTTTCCTTATTTTGTTTTCAATTTCTTTTATGGCATCTTTGATGGTCCAGGGAATTGTAATTCTTTCTCCATTCTGGTTTGCATTTTTTGCAGCTTCATCTGCTTTCTCATTTTGATTAATGTTTTTGTGGGCTACATTCCTACATTTCTATTTTATCTAAATTTGATGCGTTAATTATTTCAATGATTTCTTGTACAATGTGGTTGTTACTTTCTTCATTTTTTATAGCAAAAATGCTGCTTAGGCTGTCTGTAAGAATTGCTATTTTATTAAAATTTTGTATTATGGCAAATTCCACCGCTTTTTGTATTGCTATTAATTCAGCTGTCATCGATGCCACTTTTTTATTGCTATAGAATGATTTAGTAGTATTAGATTTTTCATGAATAAACGCAGCTCCCATTATATTGTCTTTGATTGATCCATCCGTAAATATTAATTCAAATTGTTGTGATTCTAATAGATGTATTTTTCCTTGAAGATTGTATTTATAATATTCTTGTTACATTCTTTATTTTTTGCCGTATTTTTGAAAAAATTGTCGTCTGTTACTATTTTCCTTAATTAATTTTTTTGTCGGTTTTTGGCCTTTAGTTTGTAAAAATGTTTGTAAATTGTCGAGCTCGAGGCCATACAATATTAAATAACAAACAAAGAAAACTGTTTATTTGTATATGTTATATATTGTCGTTTTTTATTTATCGATATTTCGACTTCAATTAGAAGTCATCTTCAGGACTAGAAATACAAAAATACAAGTATTATAATAAAAAACATAAAAGTACATGCATACATTTGACTTACATCGTTGGATGTACCAGATCGACTAATTTAAAATTTGATATGACAAAAACGAAAATAAACATAAAAAGTAAACAAATAAAGAACCGTAATTATAAACAAAATTCTTAACTAACAACAATATAGCATAAAAAGTTAAGCTGTGAGCAACACCCATAGCATAAGTATGTATTAAATTCCCACCAGGTAAATGTTGTTGTATAACACTCTCAGCATTAATTTTTGCAATTTTGCTTTACCAATTGTCGGTATGCGTGAGCGCATTGGTCTGTGTCTGACTTAAAATTCATTCTTTTATCGTTGGGTGTGTCGATGATGTGAAGCATCTCCAAAATATAGCGTTTCGTATAATGTTTTTCTTGTTGTAGAATTTCTACCTCATCGAAATCCGGAGAGTGTCCAGTTGTTTTGCAATGCTGAGTGAGGGCCGTTTTGTTATCATTAGTGTGGTCCCTATTTTTTATGTTTGATTTGTGAGCGGAAATCCTTGTCTTTAGTTTGGATTTAGTTGTCCCCACATATACCTTATTGCATACGTGGGACCCGTCGCCGTTGAATTTAATTTTATATATAACGTCAGATTTCTCATATTTTCCTATTTTGCTTTTTGTATTTGTAAATATTTTTTGTAAAGTGTTGTTATATGTGAAGGCAATTTGAAATTTTTCCTTGTCGTACAAATTCGAATGCTTTATCCTATTCGACAAACCTGGTACAAAAGTGGTGGATATATATATTTTATCTGGTTTGGCTTTCTTGTCTCTAGTCGTCTTGAAATGGCTATGTATGAATTGTTTTATAAGTTGAGCAGGAAATTCATTATTTTCAAGAACTTTTTGAATTATTTCAATATTTTTCTTATGGTACATCGCGTCACTAATTGTGAAAACACGTCTTACGAAATTTTTGGCCGTATTTACAATTGCAGACTTGTCGTGTTTCGAATAAAAGTTTAATAATCTACCGGAGGCAGTAGGTTTTCTATACCAATCGAACGTGAGGTGGTTGTTGTTTTTTATTACCAGAGTGTCAAGAAATGGCAATTCTCCATCTTTCTCAACTTCTAACGTAAATTTTATAGATCTGTTGTATTCATTTAAGTTAGCCAGCATTTTCTCAATATGGTCCGTTCTTGCAATGGCAAACAGATCGTCTACATATTTAGTGAGGAGGCGTGGTTTATATGGTGTATCTTCCTCAAATTTAGTTAGCAGTTCTTCCATCACAATATCTGCTATGACCGGAGATGCCGGTGACCCCATAGGCATTCATGCACGTTGTTCATAAATCTTATTGGTGTAGTTGAAGTACCTGTTTTCTTTAATACAAAATCGTACTACCTCGAGGAAGAGATCTTTGGTTAGATTTGTATGCTTTTTAATTTGGTTCCATTTGGACGAAATGATTTCCAAAGCATGGTCTACTGGAATGCTAGGGAATAATGAGACAACATCGAACGAAACTAGGCTCTCATCATCAAAGACATATGTATCTTTAATTTTATTTTTAAACTCAACGGAATCTTTTACATTGTATTTTGATTCTTTGGTTACATTCATCAAAATATCTACAACGAATTTACATAGGTTGTACGAAGGCGAATTGATGGAAGAACATATAGGCCTCAATGGGTTACCTTCTTTATGAATCTTCGGTAGACCATACAGTCTTGGTGCATTAGCGGTCTTACTCAAGAGTCGGTATTTTTCTTTCAAGTCTATCATATTGTTTTTAAAGAGCTTTTCCACGATCGCATTGTTTCTGTCTTGGAGCTTGGTAGTTGGATCTCATTTTAATACTCGATATGTGGAAATATCATTGACGATGCGTTGTAGATTTGTTTCGTAATCGTCCCTTTGCATTAAAACTGTCGCACTTCCTTTGTCCGCGTTTAGAACCAACAATTCTTTATTATTTCTAAGAAATATTTTTGTCGACTGTAGGGTATCTAGAACAAACCTGTCCCTCGCGCTAATGTCTGCTTTGTTTTGGTGATCTCGTATAATTGTTGTAAAATTATTTCTCTCTATTTCTTGCTGTTCTTTGTCTTTGATTGTATGTATGCAGTCTTCGCCATCTGCTATAATTTGAAAAAGGGGGAGGCTATTCTTTGTTGTTGGTAAAGAGTATTTTGGGCCTAGTGAGAGAATCCACTGAACGTCTGGTGGTATGGTAGTACTTGTTGTATTATGAAACCACTGCGGCACGATTTTTATGTTAAGTAAATGTTTTTGTTTTTCCCTAAGCTTCTCATATTTGTTCGTTTGTGTTTTCTTTATTTTTGAGGTAATATTTTGAGCTAACACTTTTTCGCTCTCGAAAAACATGTTGGAATCATCCTCACTAAGTTTTTGTTGTAATTTATAATTTAATGTATTTACCTCTTTTATTTTTTGTTGTTGTAGTTCATGTTTTATTTGTATTATGAGATTCAGGAGCTTCTTATGCACATTTTCTAAATACCTCGATGTTGAGTTGGTGATTTTCTTTGATATTCTACTTTTGCCGATGTTGCAGTTGACAATATAAGAAATAGTCTTGGTAGCGTTGCTGATAAAACTTGGTATAATTCCACTCTTTCTACATCTCCCAAGGAATTTAATCGACTCAGTCAGCCTGCTTAGTTGTTGTGCGCTGCGCTGATAGCGTTTTGTACATTTGATAGTTTTATTATTATACTTATCTTTCTTATATCGATAAATAAAAAACGACAATATATAACATATACAAATAAACAGTTTTCTTTGTTTGTTATTTAATATTGTATGGCCTCGAGCTCGACAATTTACAAATATTTTCCTTAATGATTGTTTTTTAGTATTGATTGTTGCAATGTTGTAAAAAATTAGTTTATATTTTTGGTATATTTTGTAATAGCTGGTATTCTTACTTAATTTATCTGTAATTATTATCTTTTTCATTGGTAGGTTATATGCTATACATTTTATAATTTCTTTAGCTGTTGCCATTTCTAGCCTGTAACTCGTTGGCATCTCCGCAGCCATGTGGTATATAACATGTGTTGGTGTAGATCTTATTAGACCAAGGCAACGTCTTAGATTGGTATTACTACATATTGATAGTTTCTGTAAAGCCGATTTTGGGATATTAGCAAAAGTGGAAGCCGCATAATCCATTTTAGCTCTCGCGAAAGCTTTATATAGGTGTAAAGCCTTCGGAGGTGCTATACCGAATTTACAGCCGCTCAAAATATTTAAAAATTGGCATGTTCTATTAGTTTTGTCAACTATTTTGTTGATATGCTGCATACAAGCATTATTGGTACTAATATATCTTCCTAAATATTTGATGTTTGTTACCTGTTCAATCGACGTGCCATTCATTTGTATATTTATTTGTGATTTTTTCTGATTGAAGAATATAGTTTTGGTTTTATTAAGATTTATTTTTAATTTAATTGTATCACATTCGTTAATAAATTCTTGTATTTTTATTTCTAGTAATTGTTGTGTGGTGTCTTTCTTTTTGTTAAAGCATACTAAGAAGAAGTCATCTGCGAATTGGAATAGTTTACAGTTTTCATTAGTTATTTCATGAATGTGTGTTGTATAGAGATTAAACAGAGTTGGACTTAATCCACTTCCTTGAGCCAGTCCATTTGTTGTTTCAATTTTTTGTTTTGAGTATGTTTTCTAGAATTTCAATGTCTACCGAGTCGTATGCTTTCTCCACATCAATACAGGCCGCCATTACTTGGTATTTGTTTTCTTTGTAATATGTTACTGTATTTATAAGGTCATTTATACAGTGTGCTGTTGATCGATTCTTCCTAAATCCATATGATCTTTCCGGTAATAGTTTATGTTCTTCGATTTGATTGTCAATATGGATTTTTATTATGCCTTCCATTATTTTTGCCATCACTGACAGTAGACATATTGGTCTGTATTTGTAAATATCTGTTGAATTTCTTTCTTTAGGAATCGGTATGATTTTGATTTCTCTCCATGTTTGTGGTATCAACCCTTCATGCCAGATACTCTCTATTATATTGAATAACTTTTTCTTTTCTGTCTCTTGTAGTTCTAGTATCATACGATATGAAATTTGGTCATGACCATTAGCTGAATTAATATTTCTGCTGTGTAGGGATTTGAGGAAATTCTCCAAATTCATTTCCTTTAATGGTATGTCAGTTCTGTTTGTTATGTTATTGTCCATAACATTTCTGTCCGAATTTCTTGCAATAAATTGTAAGTATTTTTTTGAATCTTCATTATTCCAACAGTTGTTAATATTTTTTTCACATTTATACTTTTTGATGTTTTTTATCTTATCAGTTTTTGAAATTTGATCTATGAGTTCATTAAAATTTTTCCTCTTTTGTTCTTTAATATGTTCCATAAATTTTTTCCTCGCCACAATCAATGCTTCATTGTTTTGTAATGTTTTATATTGATTAAATTTTTTTTGAGTTGCGTTTCTTATTCTGAACAATTTTTCGGTTTCTTGCGTCCACCATTTTTTTGGTATATATTTGTTGTTATGGTTTATTTTTACTGTATTGTTTTTTATGGTGTTTTTAATCGCATTATTAAATTCTTCTAAACTGTTTCCTATTGACATTGTATTTATATCTTTTAGGACTTTGTTCATAATAATTTTTTTTTGGATTTTTGTGGTTTTAAAAATTCTTCGAATAGATTTATTATTATTGGTTTATGATGACTATTTGTGAGTTGATGTATTGTTTTCCAATTATTTCTAATATTTTGATTTAAAAATGTGACATCTATTGCTGATGATGTATTGTTTATTTCAAATGTATGTTCCCCGGTATTGAGTGTTTGAAACCCGTTGTCCATGACTAAGTTTTCCAGTATATTTCCTTTATTGTTTGTTGTTTCAGGGTCCCACATTGCCGCTCTGGCGTTGAGGTCACCTCCAATCAATGTTAAGTTGTTAAATTTTCTTGAAAAAATAAATATTTTTTCCATTTCAATTTTAAATTCTTGAGTTGAAACGCTAGGTGCAGAATATACGCTTATTATGTTTATATTTCTTTTAAGATTGATGGTTGTATCCCCGATGTTTTCAATTTTATTTGGTATCTTAAACAAAGTGAATTTAATATTTTTTTTAATGTAAATTCCTACTCCTCCATATCCATCTTGTCTATTTGTAAAAGCAAAGTTATAATTATTTATATTTGAATCAAAATTGTTTGTTAGCCATGTTTCGGCTAAAATGGCTATATCTATTTTATTAAAAGATAAATTTCAAGTATTTCTTTGTTCCCTTGTTTTTTCAAGCTTTGGATGTTAAATTGTAAGATCTTGATCTGATCAGCCATTAGGTTCATGGGTTATTAGTGTTGTGTCAAAAATATTGCTAATTTTATTAATTGCAATACGAATATTGCTCAGTAATTCCATAGTATTGTGGTTTAGTCTCTCATTTACATTTGATGCTAAATGTTTTGTTATTTCTACACTTAGTTTATTAAAGACTTCTTGTGTGTCTTTAATTTTATTTGTGTCTATAGAAATTTCCGTCGTTATTGGTTTTATGGCCGCCCGCCATTCATTCATTGTGTTGATTGCGTTTTGTTGTTCTCTCTGTCTGTTTTTGTTGATGTTTTTAACTACCTTCGCATATGGTACCATTTTGTGAATGTATTCTGTGGTATCGTTCCCAACACTTTGTTTGTTCGCATCCTTCTTCTGTAGTTGTGGGAAATTTTGTTCAAAGTTGTCTAGTAGTTCAAATCTGTTACCCAAAATGTTAGTTACTTTTTTATGTGCATCTTTGTATGAACTGTTGTCTAATGTCATTGTTCTTTTGATTATATATGCTTTTACTCGTGCAGGACAGTCTTTTGCAGTTGGCGGATGTTGAAAATTACAGTTAACACATATTATTGTTTTGCACTGTTCTTCTGAAAGATGTACCTGATAACATTTTTTGCATCGTTCGATCCTTTCTTTGCAATTCTGCGCAAAATGGTTGTACCTGAAGCATTTGTAGCATTGTGTTATGGTAATGAATGGTTTTACCATTATTTTTGTATGTGCATAAATTATTTCGCTCGGTAGTGTTTGTCCCTTGAAAAATATTTTTACACGTCTTGTTGGAATTCTTTTTTCTTTATCATCCTTATCTTTTCTTTCTATTCTTACAATTTTCATTATAGGTACTGTTGAAATAATGTCTTTTTGTAATTCCTCCATTGTCATTTCCGTTGGAATATCAAAAATGATACCCATTTTTGAAAGGCAGTGTTGTAGAATTTTAGGTTCGTAACCTTTGTTTTTTATTGTGTCATCATTACAAATTTTACTAGCTGTTTCTGCGTTTTTACAAATAGTTTTTGCTCTACCAAAACCTACTTTGCTTACCTCATCCACTTCTTCGTAATTAAGAATTTTTAGAAGGTTGGCTACGGCTATTACATTAATTGAATTTCTTTCTGGTGCAGTTTGTTTTTTGTCAATGTATACCACAAATGGTCCTTTGTGATCTTTGTCATAGTATAGATATGAATTTGTTGTCATATTTTCCACAGATTTATTGTTCGTCTTTATATCCTCATTTGTAATCATCTTTGGTGTACTTTGTTGAATAGTTGTTGCTTGAATGTTGTTTTTATCCACGATATTCTCTGGTGATGGTAGCGTGCTCCGCCTATCACACCGTATGCCCTGGGTTCAACTCCCGGGCAAAGCAACATCAAAATTTTAGAAATAAGATTTTTCAATTAGAAGAAAATTTTTCTAAGCGGGGTCGCCCCTCGGCAGTGTCTGGCAAGCGCTCCGATTGTATTTCTGCCATGAAAAGCTCTCAGTGAAAACTCATCTGCCTTGCAGATGCCGTTCGGAGTCGGCATAAAACATGTAGGACCCGTCCGGCCAATTTGTAGGGAAAAATCAAGAGGAGCACGACGCAAATTGGAAGAGAAGCTCGGCCTTAGATCTCTTCGGAGGTTATCGCGCCTTACATTTATTTTTTTTTTTTTTTATTCTCTGATGTATTTTGTTTCGCTTGTTTGTGAATGTTTGTTTGTTGAGTGAACAATATACTGTTTTCTTCATTTGTCAAATCCGGTGTAATTTTCTTATATATTTTCGGTTTTTTATTTCTGTCTCTATATTGTTGTACCCAGGAGCCCCCAGGCTCCTCGGCGTCCACCTCCATTTTGAGGTTAGGTTGACTTAGTAGTTAGTGTATTCTTATTTTGTTTTATTATCTTTTTATCTAGTAAGATTAACTTTTATTTAAGTCAAATTAATGTTTTTATCGTTTAAATTTTATTAAAACTCGTCTCCAATTAATATTAATTACTTTTGTAAAAAATTGCTCAAGACACGCGTCTTTATACTTTCAGGGTTGCCAATCCAATGAGTCCTATAATTTAAATTGATATTTATTGACGAGCTTCTCTCTATGTATTTTTTCACAAACTGAACCATTGTACAGGTTTACAAGTATGATATGTATGAGAGGGAAACAATTTCTTTCCCTTTCTAACACACGGCAGTTTGACATTTCGGTCAGTGTCAAACTAGCGTGGAACCCAGTGGAACCTGCGTGGAACATGAGTTTTGACACTGAACGAAGTGTCAAAATTACCGGGGTTGCTTCGTCGAAAGCGACACAGGGAAGCAAAAAAGGGATCGGAATATCAGATATGGGTTGCTGTAATGGTATTTTTTTTTGAACGAATTTAGTAGGAAATTTTAAGTGCACCCATATGGGTCCTTCACAAAATTATAAAAAAAGTCTTCAATTGGGGTATCTGAGGACGCGTAGTTATTCCAGTATTAAGAATACAAACACTGGAGTTAAGTTTTTCTACCCGTTCAAAAGGTCTCCGCGAAAAACAGTTTGAAACCGAGGTCGACTGCAATAACCCGTCCAAAAAAACGAAAAGAAAAATGAAAAGACGCGTTTTGTCCTGTTATCAATAGTCCAAAGGCGGAAAAGTATTCGAATTATTGGAAGCGAGGCAAAAACGCGTCTATTAATACCTCCTCCGACGGTTTTGGTCGTGTTTTGGCAATCGTCCCCGGTAATAAAGTATCACAATTTGTTAAAATTGTCCAAAACATATGGATTTTAAAGAGAGATGTAATTAAGTGCTTCTTTGAAAATAAATAAGGATATTTCTTTGTAATATTAAAATTGAGGAATGAGGGCTTCTTTTTCAATAGCTCAGCTATCTATACTTGCTGCATAAGTGAGTGTCTCGTGAACTTTAACAATAACAATTTTTTTAACATATACCACCATTTTTTTCAAGCTCCTTCAAGACTGCGTCTTTATTTGGAAATTTGTCGGTAGACTATAGAAATTTTAATGAAATAAAGGTCTGCCAATATATATTGTTTACTTACATTAAACGCTAACTTCTCTAAAAAGTACGAAGCACCGCTTGGATATGTAACTTCATAACAAGGGCCTGAGTCAATTACCAGCCGGACATTCTAAAATTTCCGAACCTTGTTGCATTTCTTGGTGCAACTCGCAAATTGCCATTGTTTTAATCTACAATCCACAGCAATCAATATCTATAAGACATTTTATTGTAAACAAGCAAGAACAAGAGAAATTGTTTTTCTTCGTACATGGTTGCTTTTTCCGTACTTCGCCAACTTAAAACAAATTTTGAAAACGCTAATACGCTTTTTTTGCACCTATAAAGTACAACAGTGCCAAATCATGCCAAATAGCATCCACAAAAAGACGAACAAGCACAAGCATTTTCATCAGTTGAGCGTGGCTGTGTATGTGCGTTCTGCTACATATCCTACTTGTACTTTTAAACAATATATTTTTCACAAAATTCATTTACAAATTAGTTATTTTTCAAGGCAATATCGATTTTACATGTGTATATATAAAAACACTTTACACAATCAAGTTTTGTATTTGTTGCACAAGTTAATTTTTCTCAGAACTTCTCACAGGATATCAAAAAAAAAAAAAAAAAATGTTCAGATACATTGTTGACTTGGGCCATTTTGGGATGTTCCCAATTGGAATTATAAAATAAATAAATTAATACAAGATACGATAACCTCCGAAGAGATTTCAGACCGGGCTTCCCATTCAATTTGAGTGGCGTCCTTTAATTTTTCCTAAAACTAGGCGGGACTGGACCTACATGTTTTATGCCGACTCTCGGCATCTGAAAGGCAGATAAGTTTTCACTGAGAAGCTTTTCATGGCGGAAATACACCCGGAGTGTTTGCGAAATCACTGCCGAAGGGCGACCCCGCTTGGAAGAAATTTTTTTCCAATTGAAAAAACTTGTTTCAAAATTTTGTTTTTATTGCTCGAAGAAGACTCAAGAAACAATTCGTTTTTGTTTGTTTGTCTATTTAAATAAAATATACGATTTAGTTTTGGAATGATATAAAAGTTTAAACAATGCAGCTCACCCAATGGTCAGGTTATAACACTATAATAACTATAATACTATAAAACCATTGATATTGAGGTTGATTGTTGTTAATTTCTTTATATGGAATAAATTTTGAATTCTTTGTTTTGTTCCTGAAGTATATGATTTTATTCTTCTTAAAGTGTGTTAAGGCTTTGTTGAAGATGATATCGTCGGTACAATGCCAAAGAAACGAATGTGCCATTTTTGTTTAAACGAAATATTATATATGTTAAATTTTGCAAAGCCAAAAACACCAAATGTGCATTTTTTTGAAAAAAAATTTAAAAATTATTTTTCAATTAACATTACTTAGTGGTTTACAAAAGTAAACCTTGCAATAGTGGTTGAAAAATACAAAATTAAATCTCTATTAATTAAATCTCTTTTTTAACAATGTCTTACGCGTTTTTCTCAACACATCAAATATGCACATTCGTGTCTTTGGCATTGGACCGACAATATAATAGGATTAAAGCATACACATGCAGTACCAGTATTTTAGTTTGTTAATTTGATTTTTATAAGTTGACCGATTAGAATAGAATGTTTCTGTTGTATTTAAAATTGTTTTTATAATTGATTTTCCGATGAAATAATTTGATTTTCTAACTTTATAACTTATTAAATTTGTTCGACTACATTTAGAATACATCTTTTTTTAAATTTTCTATTTGTTTGGTGATTGAACGGTATACGACTTAGGTTTCACATTAACATCGTATATGTATATTACAATTTTACTTTTATATTGAAGTTAATTAACTTACTTAAACATCCAATAAACATGCATGAAATGTTTGCATAATTTTGTCACTTTAGAATTTGCAAGACTAAAAAGATAATTGCAGAAGTGATTTTATGCGCTATAAATTAAACTTTTGATTACCTTCTCAATTTGATTACCAATCAATGGAATTGCATATCAAAACACATTTACGAAATTGTATGTACACTGAGGTTTTTTTTTTATTTAAAAAAGTACGAATTAAAATTTTAGATATTTAAAAAGTTTTGGTTTCAAGTTACAAAGTATCGTTCTCAAACAATAACCGTTAGCTATAGTTTATGTCAGAACAGACTTTTATAAGATTTAGTATCACAGACATATGTATATAGATACAAAGCTATGTTTTATTCAACACAATAAGTCCACTCTGTGAATTGTTACGAAGAAGCGAAAGCGATCAGAAATTACAAACTTTAATCATTTACCATCAAATTCGAAATAAGGTATCTTTTTCGAGAAATAACCAAGTGGAGGGTAATTGCGATAAACGTTGTAAGCGGCAGCGGCTAGCCCGACCATCTGGGGAACGATTAATCTGATCATATTAGACCTTCTAGGCAATACCGCCCCCGCACCATGAGGAACTTGGGGTTGCCAGAGCATCTCCCCTGCTAAATATGTGTTTGATACATTAACATTTGTAACAGAGGTTGACAATAGAGCTGGAATTCGATTCGATTCTTAATCGATTTAATCGATCTTTTTTTTTAGAAATGTAGAAGCGATTTTTTTTTTAATCGTTCGATTCTTTAGCAATCGAAGCTTGTGTTGTTGGCTTCGAGAGAAAGATGAAGAAATTTCTGCGCACTTCTGGTAAGCAATATATTGAAAATGTGTTTATCTATTTTTTGGTATGATCATATATGTATGTAATACTCCTATATTGCTAATACAGGCTGGGTACATTTATAAACATCAGAGTGCCGATATATTGCTGTTTAAGTTTTTGTTTTTGTAATAAAAAATCGAATGTGCCCAAATTTAAATTTTTTTCTTCTCACACTTATGCTTCTACCATCACAAAAACTTCGTAGGCTGTCTTTTTTTGATTTCGAAATCAAAACTCATTGCGAGCATATTGTATTAGCAATATAGGAGTATTACATACATATGTATATGGGTATTTTATTTATTTAATTATTTATTTAAATAAATGATTCTGTTTAGGCCAGGACCTAAATATATTTATACTGCAAACACGGCCACTCTAATACATAATTTATTTAGTACAAATACATTCATGCACACCCACATGCATACACATTCATGTATGTTCACATATATGCAACACTAACAGGGGTAACTGAGTTTTCCATCGGATAACAAATATCCCTTGTAAAACCCCTGCACGATCTCCGGTTCGACAACACGGAGATCACTTTCCATTTAGCTGTTCAATTTCAACCATGAAGGAAGAAGGTCAACTGCTGCGGCCCCCGACATAACAATTTATACCAAGGTAAATTAATTGTACCCACTTAACATAATAAATCAATTATTATCCCTTTCCGACCGTGTACGCACAATTGTGCGTGTAAGTTTAAATCCTATTATTTCCGAAAATATCTGCGGTAGTGCAAGTTAACCTGATATACACAATTGTGTGAGCTATTTTCTTAATAAAAACACAACGAACAGTTATTGGTGCCCGTTATTTTTCACGAAATTCGCTATTTTGATGTTGTATTTTAATCATTTGCAAAAATGAGTCGAAAGAGTAAGTTAGAAAAATTATTTAAAATGTGTAAACCGTGAAATTTATATAAAAAAGGTGTTATCATAATAATAATAAAAGAAGTTTTAATTAAAAAGTGAAATTAAGTGTATTTTTGTGACGTTAATTATTGTACAGCCAGTTTAGTTTGAAGTGACACAATTGTGCGTGTTAGGACTTGTTTAACGAAATATTTTTTATTTTTTGTTTATTTTCAATCAGAGCAATTGACTGAAGACGAAATATTGGGTGCACTATTGGAGTCGGATTTGGAGGACTTTAGTAGCGATGATGATCTTCTAGATGCTACTTGGGAATTACCTGGCGCGCACAGTGAATCTGTAAATGATGAAAGTGATGACAGTGAAGAAGGGAATGACGAAGGTACTGAGGAACCACCAAATGAGAGTGAAAACAGCAATCGCCGCGAAATTTGGAGGAAAAGACCATTTCATATACATCTGGAAGGGAGTGCTTCCATTTCCGTGGAAGCTAACATAGATGTAGATTCCCCTAAATACTATATATAAATATTTTAATGACAACTTTTTCAAAAACGTTGCGGAATACACAAACAGATACCATATGTTTTCGAAAGGAAAACCACTGGGAAAACCACTACAATCGGAGAAATAGAGAATTTCTTTGGAATAAATATTGCGATGGGCTGCATACGTTACCCAAGACTGCGCATGTACTGGGAGACCAAAACGAGACTTCCAATTGTTGCTGATACAATGAGCCGTGATCGCTTTTTTCTTTTGCGATTGTGCCTCCATGTTGTGGACGAAAATGAAGTGACAGAAGCAGAGAAACAATCAAATGTTCCATTAATTGAAGTAGTAAAATCGGCATGTCGGAACATTCCTAGAAAACCAAATGATAATTATTCCATAGATGAGCAAATGATCCCATTTACTGATTGTTGCCCCGTGAGACAAAGCCTTCCTAACAAACCTAGAGGAGTGGGATTAAAGAACGAAGTATTAACGACATCTGAAGGCCTGGTAGTCGATTTTGAAATCTACCATGGAAAGACGACACCACTTTCCAATACGGACTTAGGCGTAGGTCCAGCCTTCGTTTTACGTTTGGTTGAAACACTTCCAGATGGTTCAAAAGTGTTTTTTGACCGCTACTTTACGACAATACCACTCCTTCAGGCTTTACTAAACAGGCTTTACTATACCTGGGCGATAAATTACTTTATAGTTGTAGTTTTCTAATTCCAATGCCAATCTTGCTATGCGAGCATTAATTTGTTTTTCCTCAAGTTTTAGGGCTAGTGAGTTACAATCTGTTACAATTTTGAAAGGTACTCCTTCTAAATAGGGCCGAAAACGTCTAAGAGCATATATTATTGCTAAAGTTTCCAATTCAAAACTATGATATTTAGCTCCAACAGTCGATGTACCTTTTGAAAAATGTGATACCGGGTGCATATTCTTATCATCTTGCCGTTGTAAAAGAGCATACTGCCCATTTGGAGTTACAAAGGATGTGTATTTAATTGAATCAGGGGAAACTGCAACCTGATAAAAGCCATTCTTTAAATCCAAAACCGAAAACAATCTCTTTCCCTCTAAATAATCTATACAGTCATCTATAAGCGGCAGCGGATAGTTATCAAGTACTGTTATTTTATTTAAACCACGATAATCAACACAAAGCCGCATCTGCCCATTTTTCATGGCAGAAGCGTACGGCGACTTACTAGAACGTATAATACCCTGCGCCTCTAAATCCTTTATAGTACTCTGCACAGCTGTACGCTCAGCAAAAGAGGTGCACAATGAAATGGTACATCTGAAGTAAGATGAATTGTCATCTTATAATCAAATGGTTCTATATCTACATTGTAATTAATGTACGACTTTAAAACAATTGATTTTATTTCTTCCCGTCGCGTTAATACTAATTTTTCATCTATGTTAAATTTTTCACTACTAATCTCAATGTTAAAAATATCTGCAACTTCTAAGGATGATATCCATTGGGTATTTCTTCTGTGAACAAATCATTTCCATTTACACACAACTTACATTTTCTTAAAAAAATGAGTCCATTGATTACACGAGTTATATTATCCGGGAGTGAAGTGCAAAGTTTTATACATTCATTAACTGATTTCAATTCATTTATTGAATATTTCAAACTCAATTTTGTTAAATATAATTTGTATCTTTTTAGAAAATCGCGACCTAAAATTAATGGGGTAAACATTTCTTTGTCTTCTAAACATGAAATTTGATATCATTTAATCGATTTTTAAATTTGACAAAACAAGTAATAACTCCTATTATATTAATCTTCCGACCCCCAATTCCTACATAATTGCACTCTGGTACAGAACATATATTTTGATATTTTGGTACGCAAGATTTCCGAAAAAAAGTAATTGGACTGCCAGTGTCAAATAAAGAATGAAAATTGTTAAACTCTGCAGTTCCACCACGTCATTAAAAGAAACGACATCTTCACAGTATACAGCATTTACAGTTGGATATTGGCGCAACTTTAAAACCTTTTTGGGATCAGTACAAGAGCGGTGATTATGCCCCATCTTCCAACAACGGAAACAAGATCCATTCGGTCGTAAATCATAAGGACAATTTGCTTTAATGTGACCTCTTTGTGAACAGTTGAAGCAAAGATATGCGTTTCTGGCTGAATTTGACTCTTCTTTAGCTTTTGTTGTTGTAATCGGCTTATTCATAGCAGCAGTACTAACTCGCCTCCCTTCAACTATAGGAATTAAATATTTGTATTTGTACCTATTTACTAAACTTTTAAACTCTGCGAGATTACGAGCTCCCATTAAAAGATGAGTATTGGATACTTGTTGGTTAATTCCATCCAAAATAAAATATATTAACTTCCTTTCACTTATATTACCCTGCTTCGCCAGAGATTGCATTGAAAGGATATAAAAATGCAGTCTCTTGACGTCTATTCCAGCGTCTTTCTCCTAATTTCCGATAAATGTCATATTGCGTAGTAGTGATAGCAAACTCTGCGACAAGAGCTTTTTTCTTCCATGCATCATAACTTAATGCCGTAGTTGTTGACAAAAACAGTTTGGCAGTTCCCGCCAACGATCGACGAAGACTAATAAGTTTAAAACGATCATCAGCATTAATCGTTCTCATGATTTCTTCAAAATCTTCCAGATAATTTCTAATACTCTGAGCACTACTTTCCCCATCAAACTTCGGTAAAGCATGCTCAATTTCCGTAAAATCTGGTTTCGGATGTAGGTCTGCGAAAGGTTTTGAACCAAGTCCTACTTCCAGCTGCTGTATTTGACTCTTTAATTCTAGTATTGCCTTCTTCTTCTGAAGGTATTGGATTTCTTCCTCCAAAGAAGCTTTAACAGATACATTAGCAATAGGGGTGTCATTTGCAACACCATATTGTTCAACGCTTGGAGCGGCAGTTTTATTAGCAGAGGGAGCAGTTAATTCATCAGCAGCATTGGTAATGGAATGGTTCCTATCAGCAATTGGATCGGCAGCCTCCACAATACCATCATCATTTTGAACCGGAAGGATATTATCTTCAAAACCAGCAAAATTTTCTTCATTTAACGGATCTTCAACAATTTCTTCCTGATCACCAGTTTCGAGATTTTCAGCATATAAACGTTTTAATTGGATAAGGTTTGCTGACATTGGAAAAGAAATTCCTGCACGTGACAGGAGTTTAACCAACGTTTTTCTTGAAAGTCCTTTTGATATTTTAAATTATAAAACTCGCCTTTTAAAAAGGAATTCTTTCAACACCTGACGTTAAAAGAGGACTAAGTCCTATAATTTAAATTGATATTTATTGAAGAGCTTCTCTCTATGTATTTTTTCACAAACTGAACCATTGTACAGGTTTACAAGTATGATATGTATGAGAGGGAAACAATTTCTTTCCCTTTCTAACACACGGCAGTTTGACATTTCGGTCAGTGTCAAACTAGCGTGGAACCCAGTGGAACCTGCGTGGAACATGAGTTTTGACACTGAACGAAAGCGACACAGGGAAGCAAAAAAGGGATCGGAATATCAGATATGGGTTGCTGTAATGGTATTTTTTTTTGAACGAATTTAGTAGGAAATTTTAAGTGCACCCATATGGGTCCTTCACAAAATTATAAAAAAGTCTTCAATTGGGGTATCTGAGGACGCGTAGTTATTCCAGTATTAAGAATACAAACACTGGAGTTAAGTTTTTCTACCCGTTCAAAAGTTCTCCGTGAAAAACAGTTTGAAACCGAGGTCAAATGCAATAACCCGTCCAAAAAAAACGGAAAGAAAAATGAAAAGACGCGTTTTGTCCTGTTATCAATAGTCCAAAGGCGGAAAAGTATTCGAATTATTGGAAGCGAGGCAAAAACGCGTCTATTAATACCTCCCCCAACGGTTTTGGTCGTGTTTTGGCAATCGTCCCCGGTAATAAAGTATCACAATTTGTTAATTAAAATTGTCCAAAACATATGGATTTTAAAGAGAGATGTAATTAAGTGCTCCTTTGGAAATAAATAAGGATATTTCTTTGTAATATTAAAATTGAGGAATGAGGGCTTCTTTTTCAATAGCTCAGCTATCTATACTTGCTGCATAAGTGAGTGTCTCGTGAACTTTAACAATAACAATTTTTTTAACATATACCACCATTTTTTTCAAGCTCCTTCAAGACTGCATCTTTATTTGGAAATTTGTCGGTAGACTATACAAATTTTAATGAAATAAAGGTCTGCCAATATATATTGTTTACTTACATTAAACGCTAACTTCTCTAAAAAGTACGAAGCACCGCTTGGATATGTAACTTCATAACAAGGGCCTGAGTCAATTACCAGCCGGACATTCTAAAATTTCCGAACCTTGGTGCATTTCTTGGTGCAACTCGCAAATTACCATTGTTTTAATCTACAATCCACAGCAATCAATATCTATAAAACATTTTATTGTAAACAAGCAAGAACAAGAGAAATTGTTTTTCTTCGTACATGGTTGCTTTTTCCGTACTTCGCCAACTTAAAACAAATTTTAAAAACGCTAATACGCTTTTTTTGCACCTATGAAGTACAACAGTGCCAAATCATGCCAAATAGCATCCACAAAAAAACGAACAAGCACAAGCATTTTCATCAGGTGAGCGTGGCTGTGTATGTGCGTTCTGCTACATATCCTACTTGTAGACCTGTACAATGAACTGAACTTTTAAACAATATATTTTTCACAAAATTCATTTACAAATTAGTTATTTTTCAAGGCAATATCGATTTTACATGTGTATATGTATATAAAAACACTTTACACAATCAAGTTTTGTATTTGTTGCACAAGTAAATTTTTCTCAGAACTTCTCACAGGATATCAAAAAAAAAATGTTCAGATACATTGTTGACTTGGGCCATTTTGGGATGTTCCCAATTGGAATTATAAAATAAATAAATTAATACAAGATACGATAACCTCCGAAGAGATTTCAGACCGGGCTTCCCTTTCAATTTGAGTGGCGTCCTTTAATTTTTCCTAAAACTAGGCGGGACCGGACCTACATGTTTTATTCCGACTCTCGGCATCTGAAAGGCAGATAAGTTTTCACTGAGAAGCTTTTCATGGCGGAAATACACCCGGAGTGTTTGCCAAATCACTGCCGAAGGGCGACCCCGCTTGGAAGAAATTTTTTTCCAATTGAAAATACTTGTTTCAAATGTTTATTTTTATTGCTCAAAGAAGACTCAAGAAACAATTAGTTTTTGTTTGTGTGTCTATTTAAATAAAATATACGATTTAGTTTTGGAATGATATAAAAGTTTAAACAATGCAGCTCACCCAATGGTCAGGTTATAACACTATAATAACTATAATACTATAAAACCATTGATATTGAGGTTGATTGTTGTTAATTTCTTTATATGGAATAAATTTTGAATTCTTTGCTTTGTTCCTGAAGTATATGATTTTATTCTTCTTAAAGTGTGTTAAGGCTTTGTTGAAGATGATATCATCGGTACAATGCCAAAGAAACGAATGTGCCATTTTTGTTTAAACGAAATATTATATATGTTAAATTTTGCAAAGCCAAAACAACAAATGTGCATTTTTTTTGAAAAAAAATTTAAAAATTATTTTTCAATTAACATTACTTAGTGGTTTACAAAAGTAAACCTTCCAATAGTGGTTGAAAAATACAAAATTAAATCTCTATTAATTAAATCTCTTTTTTTAACAATGTCTTACGCGTTTTTCTCAACACATCAAATATGCACATTCGTGTCTTTGGCATTGGACCGACAATATAATAGGATTAAAGCATACACATGCAGTACCAGTATTTTAGTTTGTTAATTTGATTTTTATAAGTTGACCGATTAGAATAGAATGTTTCTGTTGTATTTAAAATTGTTTTTATAATTGATTTTCCGATGAAATAATTTGATTTTCTAACTTTATAACTTATTAAATTTGTTCGACTACATTTAGAATACATCTTTTTTTAAATTTTCTATTTGTTTGGTGATTGAACGGTATACGACTTTGGTTTCACATTAACATCGTATATGTATATTACAATTTTACTTTTATATTGAAGTTAATTAACTTACTTAAACATCCAATAAATATGCATGAAATGTTTGCATAATTTTGTCACTTTAGAATTTGCAAGACTAAAAAGATAATTGCAGAAGTGATTTTATGCGCTATAAATTAAACTTTTGATTACCTTCTCAATTTGATTACCAATCAATGGAATTGCATATCAAAACACATTTACGAAATTGTATGTACACTGAGGTTTTTTTTTTTATTTAAAAAAGTACGAATTAAAATTTTAGATATTTAAAAAGTTTTGGTTTCAAGTTACAAAGTATCGTTCTCAAACAATAACCGTTAGCTATAGTTTATGTCAGAACAGACTTTTATAAGATTTAGAATCACAGACATATGTATATAGATACAAAGCTATGTTTTATTCAACACAATAAGTCCACTCTGTGAATTGTTACGAAGAAGCGAAAGCGATCAGAAATTACAAACTTTAATCATTTACCATCAAATTCGAAATAAGGTATCTTTTTCGAGAAATAACCAAGTGAAGGGTAATTGCGATAAACGTTGTAAGCGGCAGCGGCTAGCCCGACCATCTGGGGAACGATTAATCTGATCATATTAGACCTTCTAGGCAATACCGCCCCCGCACCATGAGGAACTTGGGGTTGCCAGAGCATCCCCTGCTAAATATGTGTTTGATACATTAACATTTGTAACAGAGGTTGACAATAGAGCTGGATTTCGATTCGATTCTTAATCGATTTAATCGATCTTTTTTTTAGAAATGTAGAAGCGATTTTTTTTTTAATCGTTCGATTCTTTAGCAATCGAAGCTTGTGTTGTTGGCTTCGAGAGAAAGATGAAAAAATTTCTGCGCACTTCTGGTAAGCAATATATTGAAAATGTGTTTATCTATTTTTTGGTATGATCATATATGTATGTAATACTCCTATATTGCTAATACAGGCTGGGTACATTTATAAACATCAGAGTGCCGATATATTGCTGTTTAAGAGTTTTTGTTTTTGTAATAAAAAATCGAATGTGCACAAATTTAAATTTTTTTCTTCTCACACATATGCTTCTACCATCACAAAAACTTCGTAGGCTGTCTTTTTTTGATTTCGAAATCAAAACTCATTGCGAGCATATTGTATTAGCAATATAGGAGTATTACATACATATGTATATGGGTATGATACTGTGTTTGAAATAAATGATTCTGTTTAGGCCAAGACCTAAATATTTTTATACTGCAAACACGGCCACTCTAATACATAATTTATTTAGTGCAAATACATTCATACATACTTTCATATACTGCACACCCACATGCATACACATTCATGTATGTTCACATATATGCAACACTAACAGGGGTAACTGAGTTTTCCATCGGATAACAAATATCCCTTGGAAAACCCCCGCACGATCTCGGATTCTCCGGAGATCACTTTCCATTTTGCTGTTCAATTTCAACCATGAAGGAAGAAGGTCAACTGCTGCGGCCCCCGACATAACAATTTATACCAAGGTAAATTAATTGTACCCACTTAACATAATAAATCAATTATTATCCCTTTCCGACCGTGTACGCACAATTGTGCGTGTAAGTTTAAATCCTAATATTTCCGAAAATATCTGCGGTAGTGCAAGTTAACCTGATATACACAATTGTGTGAGCTATTTTCTTAATAAAAACACAACGAACAGTTATTGGTGACCGTTATTTTTCACGAAATTCGCTATTTTGATGTTGTATTTTAATCATTTGCAAAAATGAGTCGAAGGAGTAAGTTAGAAAAATTATTTAAAATGTGTAAACCGTGAAATTTATATAAAAAAAAGGTGTTATCATAATAATAATAAAAGAAGTTTTAATTAAAAAGTGAAATTAAGTGTATTTTTGTGACGTTAATTATTGTACAGCCAGTTTAGTTTGAAGTTACACAATTGTGCGTGTTAGGACTTGTTTAACGAAATATTTTTTATTTTTTTTTTTTATTTTCAATCAGAGCAATTGACTGAAGACGAAATATTGGGTGCACTATTGGAGTCGGATTTGGAGGACTTTAGTAGCGATGATGATCTTCTAGATGCTACTTGGGAATTACCTGGCGCGCACAGTGAATCTGTAAATGATGACAGTGACGAAGGGAATGACGAAGGTACTGAGGAACTACCAAATGAGAGTGAAAACAGCAATCGCCGCGAAATTTGGAGGAAAAGACCATTTCATATACATCTGGAAGGGAGTGCTTCCATTTCCGTGGAAGCTAACATAGATGTGGATTCCCCTAAATACTATTTCTATAAATATTTTAATGACAACTTTTTCAAAAACGTTGCGGAATACACAAACAGATACCATATGTTTTCGAAAGGAAAACCACTGGGAAAACCACTACAATCGGAGAAATAAAGAATTTCTTTGGAATAAATATTGCGATGGGCTGCATACGTTACCCAAGACTGCGCATGTACTGGGAGACCAAAACGAGACTTCCAATTGTTGCTGATACAATGAGCCGTGATCGCTTTTTTCTTTTGCGAAAATGAAGTGACAGAAGCAGAGAAACAATCAAATGTTCCATTAATTGAAGTTGTAAAATCGGCATGTCGGAACATTCCTAGAAAACCAAACGATAATTATTCCATAGATGAGCAAATGATCCCATTTACTGATTGTTGCCCCGTGAGACAAAGCCTTCCTAACAAACCTAGAGGAGTGGGATTAAAGAACGAAGTATTAACGACATCTGAAGGGCTGGTAGTCGATTTTGAAATCTACCATGGAAAGACGACACCACTTTCCAACACGGACTTAGGCGTAGGTCCAGCCTTCGTTTCACGTTTGGTTGAAACACTTCCAGATGGTTCAAAAGTGTTTTTTGACCGCTACTTTACGACAATACCACTCCTTCAGGCTTTACTAAACCGTGGTATTTATGCTACAGGGACTATAATGAGAAACAGAATAAAAAACATCCACCTTACCAATGAAAGGCAAATGAAAAGGGGTGCTATGGAAGAATTTTGTCATAGCGAGGATAATGTTGTCGTGGTCCAGTGGAAGGATTCCAAAGCAGTTGTTCTTGGCATCATCAGCTTATGGTGCGGGCCAGTTTCCAATGTAAAACGCTGGGAAAAAAAGGAAAAGAGGTATGCTGAAGTACCGGCTCGAAGGATAGTGCGAAAATACAACAAACCTATGGGAGGCGTAGATATATGTGATCAACTAATGGAGGCATACCGTTCGTTTTTCAAAACTCGTAAGTAGACTTTGTAAGTTTTCATTCATTTTATTTATCTTGCATGCTGCAACTCTTGGCTACAGTACAGAGATCATTGCAAAATAAATTCGAAATCTCGAGCAGATTCTCATGACTTACTCAGTTTTAGATTAGCATTAGCTGAGCAACTGATAGCTGTTGCAAAAAGGCCACGTGAAGAGTATCCCTCCTATTGCGAGTGTCGATCGGAATAGAATCGACAATTTGTCGATTTCATTTTTTGCATTTAAGATTATTACTATACAAATTAGTCGACAAATCTTTGGACCATTATAAACAGTTATTTTATACAAGACAGATTTTGCTATTTTATCAACTTTTCGATGTATATAACATAATTTGTCTACATTATAAAGATAATCGATTATCGCTCAGCGGCCGACTGTCTACTGCAATCGACACTCACAATAGGGGGGTATATCTCCGATACCGAAGAAGAACAAACTCCAAGTGTATCTAAAAAATATCGACCATCTGAACAGCCATGCATTGATAAGAGGCTTGATAGGTGCAATCACATACCAGAGGAGCATTATTTGTTATCAGCAAGATGTTGCAGGCGTGTTGGTTGTAAATCCCGCACACGTTTATTTCGTACCAAATGTAAAGTTTATTTGTGTTTAAATAAAAGACAAAATTGTTTTGCAAAATATCACACAGAAAAATAATAAAAGTACCTAATCAAAATAAAATAAATTAACATTTCTAACAACTTGCATTTGTATTTATTTATACATTGTTTTTTGTAATCAGACCGAAACGCAACAATTGTGCGTATCCTGGAAATAAAGGATACACTGAAAATTCGGTGAAATTAACTTTTTAGCTATTTTCTACACTGGCCAAAGTGATAGGTTCCAAAAATGCATACAAATTGGTTGGATAGATTTGCCATAGGTCGAAAAGGGTTATACAATTCTAATAATTCCGCGCACCGATCGTTCTGCGAGGCCACCATTTGGTCCTTCAGCCTTAACATTTGGTCCATCTCACCAAGTTACAAGCGACCTACCAATATACAGTCCACTCACTATAATTTTGGCACATTATACAATTTCGTAAATTCAACAGTAAGACCTTCGAGATTGAGCAGCATTTGAAATAAAAACAAACTCATCTTTGCAAACCAACTACCAAGCACAGATAGCCGCAACAACAAACAAGGTACGTGGTTATAATTAACAGCGCACAATTTTTTTTAAGTGAACATTTATTTTAAGTGAATTAAGTGTTAAAAAGGCCTTCTGTCTATCAGTATTATCCCCGCACACGCGGTAAGGTTCTGCTGACACAGCTTAAGGTAACACAGTGCAGAATTTTTAGTAGAAATAGGTAATTTTAATTTTAACTTAAACTGCACTATTTTCGGTTTCACATAACCATACATTCTTTTTAGTTTCGCTGTTTGTTAATTTTCAAGAACAACAACAGCACTTCACTTTGGTTCAACACCCAACAAAAAATTCACTAGTAATTTTAACTGCTTATTTGTTGCCTATTACTTTATACACTTTGCCTTACTTTTTGCGGCTTAACATATATTGGATTAACACAACGAAGTCCAGGGTTTTTGTTGTAAAAATAACCATTATATCTGTTTGGGTGGGGAATCGGCGTTAGATAGTGAAAATTGAAAAAATGCATTGCATTTTAGTCCGCTTTTGCTTTTGTTGCCCCCCTTTCTAGCTCTCTTTTCAATAGCTTAGCTAGTTGTATGAGTCGGTGGATTTTTAACACCCATTATTACGCAATTGAGGGTGTTCACCTTAATTGCGTTGACACTTAGCTAAGTATACGAGTCGGTGGGTTTCTACCACAGATCAATACGCAACTGAGGGTTTCTACCTTACTTGCGGTAGCACTTAGCTAGGTATACGAGTCGGTGGGTTTCTACTACCGATCAAAACGCAACTGAGGGTTTGTACCTTACTTGCGGTAGCACTTACCTAGGTATACGAGTCGGTTGGTTTCTACCACCGATCAAAACGCAATTGAGGGTTTCTACCTTACTTGCGGTAGCTTTTAGCTAGGTATACGAGTCGGTGGGTTTCTACCACCGATCAAAACGCAGCTGAGGCTTTCTACCTTATTTGCAGTACTTAATTACATAAGACTAGCTGAGCAGAGAGGGCAAAAAAAGATTTTTACCTCAAATGTATACATTAAATCTTCGGGATTTCTATCTCTATACATATCTTAAGTCAAAATGGATGCATATATACTTTTTGCTGAGGCAATTGTAGAATTCGAATCAGATATCGGTAACGTGACTGACCTCGATAAACACACTCTTTCCTTTCAACAAGAAGAGTTAAAAAATATGTGGGTAAAAACCAAAAACGCTTATGAAAGCTATAAGAAAGTAGCATAAGCTGTCTACGGCTAGTTATTTTAAGCCAAGGTGCACACGAGGCTACGCGTCATAGACGCGTACAAGATATTTCATATAGCTACACTTTCTCTACGTCTCGAGATCTGCACACGAAGCTACTTTCGAGCGTCGCTACAAAAAGCAAACAATTATTGAAAAAATAAATATTAAATTTCATCAGCTATATCCGTCCCCGAAACCAAAGAAAAATAGGTATTAAACGTTGTTTGCATCCCCATGCCTTTGTAAATTATGAAAGGCAATTTTAAACCACCGCGGACTAGAGAAAAGAGTGATTTCTAGTTTCCAACACTTTTTTGCCTTTTAAACGCTTCAACAATGTCTAACCAAGCTGTTGTGGTGTTTAATACCCTTTCTCGCTTTGGTAATATAACTTTCACGCACTTTTATTAACTAAAGTAACATTTTTTAACTAATTACACAAATTCGCATACAAAAATATTTAAACAAACATCTTGTTCTTCCTTTTTTTCAAGCGTACGTACGCTCAGCGACTAAAATTGCTGTACGCTTAGCTACACGAAAATTTCATGCTTTGTCGCTTTCATGCAGCTGACGTCTCGTATGCAGCTCTCCATTCAAATACATGTGTGCGGGATCAAAGCGTATAAATTTCGTCTGCAGCGTCTATGACGCGTAGCCTCGTGTGCACCTTGCCTAAATTTATGTCTGCTATGTCGGCTCAGACAGAGACCCCTTATAAAGCAGAAACAGAGAAAATTGACCCAGCTCGTCAAAAAACAGACTGATCGCAAACACCATCTTCATCTCCCTCCATGTGATACCGAAGTATTCAAGGGTGACTTAGCCAACATTCCGAGATATGTTTACAGCCATTTACATTTCGAACGACGATATTTACCCGATTGAGAAACTATATTACCTCAGTCAAACAAAGGGGGAGGCCAACGAAATTGTTAGCAACGCACCCGTCACAAATGAAGGGTTTGAAATAGCGTGGAAGAACCTCACTGAAAGGTATGAAAACAAGCGTAGTTTAGTCAAGGCTCAGCTCGACACTGTCTTCGGAATAAAACCTATTGAAACGGATTGCGGTAAATCTATTAAAGATTTACAATTAAAATTAAATAATTGCATGAATGCACTAAAATGGCATAAGATAGATTTATTGGATGCACTTTTGTATACTTGTGCGCAGAAAAATTGCCCGAAACCAACCTTTCACTTTGGGAACAGTTTTTAGGGAACAAAACGGATAGAGCAAAATCGGAGGACATGAATAAATTCCTATCCGTAAAAGATTTCTTGCGTTAGAAAACGTGTCTGAACCTCATAATAAAAAGGTTGGCAGCTTCTAAACAAGCATACAGAATTTTAATTGCAAAATGTGTCACTCGAATGACCACAAACTACGAACCTGCGCTAAATTCCTCAAACTTACACCTGCTCGTAGAATTGAATTTATTAAAAGTCATAATATCTGCCTGAATTGTTTGTCTTCTGGACATACTGTGTCGAAATGTACTAGTTCTTATAACTGTAGTACATGCCATTCTCGACACAACACGCTCCTACATATACAAAAAATTCAGCAAAAAACGGCAGTTCATGCAAGTAAGGAAGATGATACCCCTTCAACATCGCGACAAGCACGAGAGAGGCAAAATTCAAAGTACAATGACAAGCAAATCTCCAATGTGCAATCTTGCCATGCGCATAATACCACAGGTGTACTCTTAGGCACCGCTCGTTTAAACATACAATGTAACAATACCAATTTTTCAGGCAGAGCCCTAATTGATTCTGGTTGTGAATGTTCATTTATTACCGAACCTCTCAAACGTCGAATTAACCTGCAATCCAAGAAAATTCGCGCTCAAGTTTCCGGATAACTAACTCATTCTCTGCACAGGTGAAAGAGTCTTGTTCAATAGAGTTGCGGTCACTAATTGACCCATTATTTTCTTTGACCACAAAAGTTATTGTCCTGTCAAAGGGAATCTTCCAACATGCCAGATCAGTGCGAGGACCAGACAATCATTCCCTGATCTCGAGTTGGCAGATGAAAGATTGTTTGTCAACGTACCAGTGGATCTAGTTCTTGGAGGGGACATTTACCCTCAAATCATCTTGAACGGATTGCAGAAGAATGTACTTGGTACGCTCTTAGCACAAGAAACTGTTTTCGGATGGATACTTACAGACCGTGAAGATGTTCAAGAGCAACCAAAAGAAATCGTCTCCTATTACACTGACGTATCATTGGATAAGCAATTATCCGCCTTTTGGGAACTCGAAGAAATCCCTAAAAACAAACGCTTTAATGCGGACGAACAATACTGCGAGGGATTATACAGAAGTACCACCACTAGGGATAATACCGGGAAATGCACAGTCTCATTACTTTTTAAACGAGAATTTCCTTCCAATATATCCCTAGGGCCTTCTCTTAAAATAGCATGCTCTCAGTTCTTCCGGAACGAGACACGCCTTGCGAAAAATCTTACTTTACAAACGGAGTACAATCGAGTTGTGACCGAACGCGAGGACTTAGGACATATGTCAAGGATCAACAGCTGTGTGCCACCAGACTCCTCTGACCATTATTATCTACCTCATCATGCCGTCATCAAGGAAGAAAGTACCTCTACGAAAGTTCGCGTTGTTTTTAACGCATCTAGTCCGACCGCAAACGGAGTAAGTCTGAACGATGTTTTGTATACAAGTCCTACGCTACAAGCTGACCTAACTATTCTTATACTTCGCTGGAGTCTTTACAAATATGTCTTCAACAGCGATATCGAGAAAATGTAATGGTACAACCTAACTAAACCAAATACCAATGTATAGTATTCCGTGACTGTGACATTCGGGGTTAACTGTGCTCCTTATCTAGCAATAAGAACACTTTTACAATTGGCAAAGGACGTCGAAGACACCTTTTTCAATTGCATCCACAATACTAAAAGAATACATGTTTTTGGATGATATTCTTGCTGGTGGACACTGCATCCAATTAGCAGTTACTGCCAGAGATCAAATATCTCAAGCATTGCAATCAGCCGACTTTCCACTAAGAAAATGGACAGCCAATTCAGACCAAATACTAAAGGATATCCTCAAACAACATCTCTTTAACAAAAATTTCCTGGAATTCGGATACGCAAGTTCAGTGAAGGCACTAGGAGTCAGGTGGAATGCACATAAGGAAGAATTTTACTTCATCGCAAAGCCCATAGAAAATTATGAGATTTTGACCAAAAGAACGATTTTATCAGTAATTGCAAAACTTTTCGACCCGTTAGGGAACCCAAAAACCTATTTATGGACCGATTCTACGATTGTACTGGCTTGGATATGAAAGCCCCCTTGTTCGAGGGCAACTTTCGAATGCAACAGCGAAGTATCTTCGGGTACCCCTGATTCTAGTTATCTGAAATCTCCTTGAGTTCCTTGTGACTCTGGCCTCTCAGAAAAGAGCTAATTGTGGAGCCCTATTTATAGAAACACTTTTCGGGTTAAATATATTAAAAACTTTAATCTATCCTTACTAATATTAGTTTCTTTCTCATTCTAGGTAATTTGTTTTTGACGATGTGCGCATAGCAATATCCAAATATTCCAGCTGTTTGCTCAAATTATAATAAAACTGCGACAACTATCCCCCCGCCTTTTTAGTACCTCAGATAAGGCGCTAACAAGCATACTATGCGAAAGGGTCAATACCAAAGGATCAATATCACCTGTAAATCGAATTTATAGCACGAATTGGGGCTTCCGGTATTATCCCTACAAAAGTCATATGTCTCTGCAAACTGATGTTGAATAACACCACCAGCGCAGGAAAAATTGAGCATCATCACTGAGCTTCGAAAGTTACAGAAAGGGCACAGCTATTAATAGACGTTATTGTACTTAATTAACTTGTACATATCAATATACACATATGTAAAGTTCACTAGATTAATAAGGAAATAATTTAAATTGTAAAAAAAAACATTGTATATATGAATTATTTATAATTAAATATTATCTGAACATAAAGGACGCGTTTCATTCATGAAAAAGCGATTTGACAGAAGGTAACCGATACGGGTAACCGATAGGCCAGTTACCCGTGTTGTTGTTGTTGCATATGTTTTGGTTAGCGATAACGAAAACATAACTGATGAAGTAACTTAAAAATGTAAATGACATCGAGCGAAAAGGAATGTCGAAAACACAATAGGTAAGAACGAGAAAGCGGGTCACACGTACACTATTTTGAGAGAGCGCATGCGTTACCTTTTTCACGACAGCAATGTGAAAGTCATTAAGACGATAATTGGTGAACAAGTTATTTGTGACGATTAAGTAATCGATTAGGTAACGGGTAGCTGTCTTGTAGGGCAGTTGTGCGCATTGTTTACTATATAGTTTGGCAGCTTAAGTAGAGATTATCACGTGAATTCAGTAAGCCGTCTCTAGTCACTATTAGAGACTATTTGGGGTGAAAATCACTTTTGAGACAATTTGCCATTCTGTAAGCTGTCTCGCGTCTCCAGCCTCACAAAAGCAATCACTAATTTGTGAGCTGGGCCGGGGCAGATCACAAACGTGAAATTTTCAGAAAAAGTATGAAAATTATTTGCGAAAAACGCTTTAAATATATTTTTTTTATTCCTCAAATTAAAATAAGCATAGAAAAAATTAAAAAACAGGAAATACTTAAAAAACATCGAACTCTAATGTGGCGCCGCTGAGATTCGAACCGACACACTTTGGGATTTTGTATAAAAATTGTGAACGGCGTTTTAGCAAACTCAGCCACAATACCACCTAGCGTTATGTTGACAAAATGCATTGCTATATTATTTGTTCAATGTATGAGTAAATTGTCATTTTGGTGAATTTCGTTGATATGGTGAATTGTTTTTGTGACTTTCGTTTACTGAATACCGAAATCATCTCAAGTCACAAAGATTGTCTCTAAAGGAAAATCTCAAATTTAGAGACTTGAGATGAGACTGAATTACAGAATTCAGCCGTATGTTGCGAATAGAGTGGAAGGCAGTGGACTAGGCAGTCGAATGTCATATAATGAAGGAATGGTGTTCGGAGATTTTTCAAAGTTAAAAAAAAAGAAAAATGATAAAAGCTTTAATATAAATAAAACTATTGCTTTAATAACAACAAAAACGCCATATATATTCTGTATACATAAATTTGTAAGGATTATCTCACTTTAAAATTTGAATTAAATAATCTAAAGTTTTGTTTTGAAACTGAGTCGAGAACTGTGCGTGTGAATGTGCGAATTTTCACCGATCAGCTGTTAGTTGCGCTACTTGGTAAAATTTACAATGGTTGTGCGCTCACGCGGTTATTCTTTTTCGCTATTGCAAATGCATCACTGCACGAACTTTGGACAACCCATATGCACGTCCCTGCACATGGTCAATCTGCTATAAGCGCTCGTCAGAGGGTCAATACGAATATAAAAAATTTCATATACATATGCCATTCAGCGGTCGCCACCCAACCAAAATTCATTTTTGTTTAAATAAAACCAAAAATTAAAATTAAAATATAATATAACAAAATAAATCCAATCTGGCACGGAGACACGTCCTCTTCGTCTGGATATAAAATTTAACCTCATAAAGTTAAAATCTAGAACAGAGACTTGGCCTCTTTGTCCAGATGGAAAATTAATTTACATTCGTCGAAATCTGGAACGGAGACGTCCAGACTACGAAAAATCTCGGAACACAAAAGAGGTAAATACAAATAAATACAGTCCAAATATGTATACTGTATAATGTGCGTTGAATTATAACCCGTTCTTGTTTTCAGCTTTAATATGTTGCTTCTTTTTCCTACAGCGGCTACTATACGCAAACAAGTCCGGACGTGATCAGCCAACAAATTTTCATTCAATAATACAAACATATTGTATTTAGTTTAAGTAATACGTGCGCGTGGCCGCTTCAGCATGACCTTCCTTTATTTTAAGATGTTGCTTACCGCAAGGGGGCCGGCATGTTTAGGCCAGGACCTAAATATTTTTACACTGCAAACACGGCCACTCTAATACATAATTTACCCTGCAAAAAATCATGCGATTAATCCCTAAAGAGATTGAACCCCGATTGATCTCTTTTGTCTACAGTTGGGCATAACTGATCCCCTTTAGTCTCTTTTGGGTACAGTTGGGATTAGTCAGTTTGAAATCTATGTAGCCCTTTTTTTTAAGATATATTGAAAACAAATCAGCAACGAAATGCGTAAAATATAAAAAAAATTCAGGTGATGGAATCGAATTATTTAAGAAAAATTGTTGCGACCTATACCGAACTTAAATTACTAGTACTTACCGACTACGCCGAAGTAAGGGTTAAATTTTCGGAGAATGTTTTTTATCCTATTTGAAAAGTGGGCGAACAACTTACTTCAAACAGATTTGGTGGCTTGATTAACTCTTCGATTGTGTTTCTGGCATGAAAGTTTCTCAGCAAAAAAGTCATCCGCCTAAGCAGATGCGTTCGGAGTCGGCTAAAAACGTTTAGGATGACCAGTGGGAACAATTAAAAACAGCACACCAAATATTGGAAGAGAAGCGGATATTTACCGAGAAAAAACACTATTATTATTATTTTAGTAGAATATACAGGATCATACTCAACAGTAAACTTGGCTGCTTGCGGTTTAACATATAAATTGCATGTTCTTTTAAATTTGTACATAATTGTAGGGCTGGACTAATTTTTCCTTTGAGGAAAATAAAGTATTGTTGTTTTATTAAAGATCCTTTAACTAAAAAAAATAAACATCACCCTCTACTACTGTTAACTTAACGTACTTAATATTTATACAAACAAAATTTGGTTTTGAGTTTTATTAATAACTGTGGAACCTTTTAACCTCAATCATCCCAAATAGTACACAGCAACCAAGATGCCCAATATCCAATTCCCTTTCTGCACGTTTCTCTGCTTAAATTTTTTTTCAAGTCGTTTATTCATAGCCCCAAGGGATTCGAATAAATTATTTTGTATTTCACCGTACCTCTTCATAGGCAAGATAAGATTTTCTTCGATTAATTCCGCTTCTTGTGCAAATTTTGTATTATCTTCTGCATGTCGTATTAGCTTTTCAGTACGTTCACCCGGTATACTGCGAATTTATTCAGCACCGAGTATGGATTCAAGTTGTTTGATGCGTTCCAATTGATCAAACTCCATGTAAATCTGGAGCTGTATTATTGAGGTTTACCCCTTTAGAACGCACTTGCTGGGTTATCTCTAAAAAATTGTGATTGAAATATTTTTCCAGCACAGGAGCACGTGAAATAGTTTTAGTGATTTGTTCTCGGTTGACACTAACTCCATTTAACATACTATTGACTGCTAGAAAGGAGTCAACAATTATTTCTGATGGAGTACCTGCAGATTTATTGATCTCAGCATTGTCAGTTGCAGTGGCTGTATTGCCATCTTCGAAAAGTGGGCCCAATTCGCGATTGAGAGAATCTATTCTTTTTCAAGTATATTCAGAACGCGGGTTCGAATCGAGCTCAAGGCTAACAATAATTTTTTATCATTATTATTGTTATGATAAATTTTTTCTTAATTGAAAAAATTTTTAAATTAGAATAGAAGAAAGAAAAAATTTAGACAACTGCCAAAGCTCGTTGTATAGATCCATTTCGGGAACTGCTAAATTCCTTCATCGGCAACGTTTAGGCGCCGCTGCTATAACCATTCAGCCACAACAGCGGTTTTTTGTTTGTCTTCATTGATCCTACTTCTATTATGGTTCGTGTCAATTGATATTCACAACACTGCGACATCTGTTGCAGAATAGCTGTGAAAATTGGACTTGTTTGTTGGCAATGCTGCCATAGTGTCATATTTTATTGACACTTTTTTCCCCGTGCTCTGGGATGTATTAACATTTTTTGTTGTTATATCGGCCTACTGATTTTAAGATCGCGGGTTCGAATCGAGCTCAAGGCCTAACAATAATTTTTTATCATTATTATTGTTATGATAAATTTTTTCTTAATTGAAAAAATTTTTAAATTAGAATAGAAGAAAGAAAAAATTTAGACAACTGCCAAAGCTCGTTGTATAGATCCATTTCGGGAACTGCTAAATTCCTTCATCGGCAACGTTTAGGCGCCGCTGCTATAACCATTCAGCCACCACAGCGGTTTTTTGTTTGTCTTCATTGATCCTACTTCTATTCTGGTTCGTGAAGGAATTTAGCAGTTCCCGAAATGGATCTATACAACGAGCTTTGGCAGTTGTCTAAATTTTTTCTTTCTTCTATTCTAATTTAAAAATTTTTTCAATTAAGAAAAAATTTATCATAACAATAATAATGATAAAAAATTATTGTTAGGCCTTGAGCTCGATTCGAACCCGCGATCTTAAAATCAGTAGGCCGATATAACAACAAAAATTGTTAATACATCCCAGAGCACGGGGAAAAAAGTGTCAATAAAATATGACACTATGGCAGCATTGCCAACAAACAAGTCCAATTTTCACAGCTATTCTGCAACAGATGTCGCAGTGTTGTGAATATCAATTGGCACGAACCAGAATAGAAGTAGGATCAATGAAGACAAACAAAAAACCGCTGTGGTGGCTGAATGGTTATAGCAGCGGCGCCTAAACGTTGCCGATGAAGCAATTTAGCAGTTCCCGAAATGGATCTATACAACGAGCTTTGGCAGTTGTCTAAATTTTTTCTTTCTTCTATTCTAATTTAAAAATTTTTTCAATTAAGAAAAAATTTATCATAACAATAATAATGAAAAAAAAATTATTGTTAGGCCTTGAGCTCGATTCGAACCCGCGATCTTAAAATCAGTAGGCCGATATAACAACAAAAATTGTTAATACATCCCAGAGCACGGGGAAAAAGTGTCAATAAAATATGACACTATGGCAGCATTGCCAACAAACAAGTCCAATTTTCACAGCTATTCTGCAACAGATGTCGCAGTGTTGTGAATATCAATTGGCACGAACCAGAATAGAAGTAGGATCAATGAAGACAAACAAAAAACCGCTGTGGTGGCTGAATGGTTATAGCAGCGGCGCCTAAACGTTGCCGATGAAGCAATTTAGCAGTTCCCGAAATGGATCTATACAACGAGCTTTGGCAGTTGTCTAAATTTTTTCTTTCTTCTATTCTAATTTAAAAATTTTTTCAATTAAGAAAAAATTTATCATAACAATAATAATGATAAAAAATTATTGTTAGGCCTTGAGCTCGATTCGAACCCGCGATCTTAAAATCAGTAGGCCGATATAACAACAAAAATTGTTAATACATCCCAGAGCACGGGGAAAAAAGTGTCAATAAAATATGACACTATGGCAGCATTGCCAACAAACAAGTCCAATTTTCACAGCTATTCTGCAACAGATGTCGCAGTGTTGTGAATATCAATTGGCACGAACCAGAATAGAAGTAGGATCAATGAAGACAAACAAAAAACCGCTGTGGTGGCTGAATGGTTATAGCAGCGGCGCCTAAACGTTGCCGATGGAGGAATTTAGCAGTTCCTGAAATGGATCTATACAACGAGCTTTGGCAGTTGTCTAAATTTTTTCTTTCTTCTATTCTAATTTAAAAATTTTTTCAATTAAGAAACAATTTATCATAACAATAATAATGATAAAAAATTATTGTTAGGCCTTGAGCTCGATTCGAACCCGCGATCTTAAAATCAGTAGGCCGATATAACAACAAAAATTGTTAATACATCCCAGAGCACGGGGAAAAAAGTGTCAATAAAATATGACACTATGGCAGCATTGCCAACAAACAAGTCCAATTTTCACAGCTATTCTGCAACAGATGTCGCAGTGTTGTGAATATCAATTGGCACGAACCAGAATAGAAGTAGGATCAATGAAGACAAACAAAAAACCGCTGTGGTGGCTGAATGGTTATAGCAGCGGCGCCTAAACGTTGCCGATGAAGGAATTTAGCAGTTCCCGAAATGGATCTATACAACGAGCTTTGGCAGTTGTCTAAATTTTTTCTTTCTTCTATTCTAATTTAAAAATTTTTTCAATTAAGAAAAAATGTATCATAACAATAATAATGATAAAAAATTATTGTTAGGCCTTGAGCTCGATTCGAACCCACGATCTTAAAATCAGTAGGCCGATATAAAAACAAAAATTGTATATTCAGAACTTCCATTTTTCATGTTCTGTGTTGGTGAAGTAAACGAAGAGTACCTATATATCCTATATAATTTATCCTAAAGTGCTTACAATTTAGGAACTCATACTTGCCTTTTCCTTAGACTGAAGTATTTTAAAAGATATTTTTATAAAATTTATATTTCCGAAGTTATTTTTGTATGTTACATAGTATATAATTTTGTGTAGAAAATTAGTATATGAGAAAACTAAAACAAAGGCAGGTAATTCTATACGATAGCATGACACTGCTAATTGACATAAGTACTAATAATCCGAAACCGGAAAAGAAAAATTTTAAGTCGTTCAAAAGATATTAACGAAAAACCGAAAAATGATCCACGGGTCCCTCCGAAACCGGAGGTGGGATCCACAGTATTTTTGCGCAGAACACCTTTGCATTGGTGGCCTTCGGCGGCGCTTATAAAAAATTACCCTGAGTGGGTCCAACACCGGTTTGGAGACCAAAACTATATCCGCGCAAAACACTTATATTCACAATTTCTTTTGTGGGTACACCACCATTACAACAAGCACATGAACATCGCCAACTTCAACTGCAAATAACTCCGGACAGAGATAAGTTTTCTTTTCCGGTTTCGGATTATTAATACTGATGTCAATACGCGTCTTTTGACACCTCTCTCGATATTTTTAGACGCGTATTAGCAGTGTCATGCTGTCGTATTGATTACCCAAAGGCACTTTTTCGGTAAATAATGGTGTAATATCTCAACAATATAATTGAATTTCTCATGGCTCTTTAGTAGGTAGAATACACCTCCTCTTTAAATAATTAGATAATTTTCAGACACTAATAGTAGCTCAATCGGCACATTCGAAACATCGATTTTCGCTCATCCACAGTTCAAAATCCAAGGCGAAGCGGAGAATTTTTAGTGGATGGTCTATATCGACGTTTAGTATGTGTTGAATACGGTATTTTACTCAATTTCTATCCTAGAAGTCCATCCCGATATCTGCTTTTGGATTAGAATTTGAATAAAAAATAATTTAGTGTATACATTTTTCGGAGAAACTTTTGCGACTCGGGGGTTTGGGGGCCTCTCGGAGCTGAGGCCCTGGTGCACCGTACCGCTTGCACCAGTCTCGGTACGGCCCTGCCTGCTTTATTTATCGGGAAAAATCTAGTAAATGGTGGCGTACGTAAGTAAGTACATTGTTACAAAGAATAAGCAAAATTTAAATAAACTTCGTTCGTTTCGATTTAATCGATTAAAACGATTTTTTTCTAGAATCGAATTGAAAAATTTGATTCTTAAAACAATCGAATCGAATCCACCTCTAGTTGACAATTAGGTTGCGGAAGCTCTGAAGCTATAAAGCTTTGTATTGCGCTTAACAACTCCTTGAATCCTAAGAAGCTAAATTGCTTCTAATCAAATATTGTCTTGGCTATAACCATTATTTCTGCCCGCGTTCAAAAAATCTGTCTATCCATTCCATAGCAAAGATTTATTTTATGTTTTCCTGGAAAACTATGATTGGCGCTTACAACGTTTGTCGTTAATACCCTTCAAGTTATGTTAATAACCAGTTCGAGGAGTGAGTTAGTATACTTTTGGCAGCAGTCCATAAATTTTAGCAAACACTTATTTTTAAACTGTTAAATTTTACATTTATTTAAATTTATACCTTCGTTTTTAATGTCTAATAAGTGTTTTATCAATTGCGAATTCATAAAAGTGAAAAATCTTTCTATTCCTCCATTGCCATACCTACCTGTCAAATAAAAGCTGACAGGAAGAATGGCTATCGCGAATGGCCAAATAAAAGAAAAAAGGTAGTTTTTTTGCTCGCCGTTATTAAATAGAAGTGCCATGAATCGACCATTTTGTTTCAAATCAGCTTTTCTTTTAAACGTGTATACGAAAATCAGACTACATACCAGCCAGTTAAGCAAACATTTCAAAATATGCAAATAATGCAATATACCAATCGTTTACAAAAATTTTTGAAAATCATTAAAATGATTTAAGTAATCTAACAGAGATTGAACAGGCGATCGAGGCTGTTTACTATTTTGAACGTTTTTTTCAAACATTCGCCACCTGTAGACATAATTTCTGAGCGGGAAAAATATTCGGGCAACCTAACGGCTGCCTATTGACAAGCAAAAATTCAAATTTCTTCTGTAAAAAACTTTTTTTTTGCTAAATTTTGAGATATGTTCCAAGAAGAGGACATACAAAGTCAAAGCCAATTTGATCAAATTTTTGAAAGATTAGTTAAACTAAATCTGAAGTTCCAAGAAGGTGAAAACAAAACACCTGAAATATTCAAACAAGGCCCTAAGCCAATAACAGTCGAGGAATATAGACAGAGAAATAAGATTCAAAAAATTGAGGAACCTAAAGTTCCAAAACCGATAAAATTGAAAAGAAAAAGAGGAGGAAAGCAATTTGCCATTCGAAAAACAATAGCCAAGATTTATGAAAAAATTTGTTTAAGCACAAATCAGGCAGAAAAAATTAAATTAAAACAAGAAATCACGGAATTAAGGAAAAATAATTATCAAAATAAAAACCAAACCCAGCAATGTAAACATTAGGGTGTTGAAAAAAAAAATAAAAAAAAAATACAATTTTGTAAAACTATTGATTTTAAAATTATGGAAAGATCAAGAAAAATTAAAAGTTATATAAAAGGCCCACTTGAGGACCTCAAAAATGAAATTAAAATTGTAGATGAGGAAAAAACTCTAGTATGGTTGAAAAAATGGCGGAAACTTATTGATATGCCTGGGGAACCAACAACATGGAATGTAAGAAACCCACCAGCAACTACACCCGAAGAATTATATAGGTACGAAGTCAAATTTATGGGAAGAACCGAATAATATATTGAAAAAAAGAAACATTTTTTTAATAAAAGAAAAAAAAAAACAAAAAAAATTTTTTTTCTGCCTTCATATTTTTTTACGAGGGAAGCCAAGAAACAAAAATAAAAAACCAACGCAAACGTTGTAAACTCAGCCCAAGTAGTAGATCATACTGAGGCACTAGATACTATCAAAATCATGCTTCTAATAATCTGCGTAGTCAGTTGCATCAGTTTGTATCTGAAACTCTACTCAACCCATAATAAATTCTTAAAAAAGCGATATACCAGCCGCGTAGACGGTTTAGATAAGGTTTAACTAAATTTTAACTACCATCCCCAATGACCAAATGGGAAGATATCGTTAAACTACTTATAGAAGGAAAAACGATAGGAGAAAAATCTTACAAATGTATTAATAACAAGTAAGGAAGGCTAAGTTCGGGTGCAACCGAATATTACATACTCAGTTGAGAGCTATGGAGACAAAATAAGGGAAAATCACCTTGTAGGAAAATGAACCTAGGGTAACCCTGGAATATGGTTGTATGACATGTGTATCAAATGGAAGGTATTAAAGAGTATTTTAAGAGAGAGTAGACCATAGTTCTATGGATGGACGCCATTTAGGGATATTGCCATAAAGGTGGACCAGGGGTGACTCTAGGATGTGTTTGTACGATATGGGTATCAAATGAAAGGTGTTACTGAGCATTTTAAGAGGGAGTGGACCTTAGGTCTATAGGTGGACGCCTTTTCGAGATATCGCCATAAAGGTGGGCCAGGGGTGACTCTAGAATGTGCTTGTATGATATCGGTATCAAATGAAAGGTGTTAATGAGTATTTTAAAAGAGAATGGGCCTTAGTTCTATAGGAGAACGCCTTTTCGAGATATCGCCATAAAGGTGGAACAGGGGTGACTCTAGAATGTGCTTGTACGATATGGGCATCAAATGAAAGGTGTTAATGAGTATTTTAAAAGGGAATGGGCTTTAGTTCTATAGGTGAACGCCTTTTCGAGATATCGCCATAAAGGTGGACCAGGGGTGACTCTAGAATGTGTTTGTACGATATGGGAATCAAATGAAAGGTGTTAATGAGCATTATAAAAGCGAGTGGGCCTTCGGTGCATAGGTGGACGCCTTTTCGAGATATCGCCATAAAGGTCGACCAAGGGTGACTCTAGAATGTTTGTGCGATATGGGTATCAAACGAAAGGTGTTACTTAGCATTTTAAAAGGGAGTGGGCCTTAGTTCTATAGGTGGACGCCTTTTCGAGATATCGCCATAAACGTGGGCCAGGGGTGACTCTAGAATGTGTTTGTACGATATGGGTGTCAAATTAAAGGTATTAATGAGGGTTTTAAAAGCGAGTGGCCCTTAGATGTATATGTGAAGGCGTTTTCGCGATATCCAGATCCAGAAAATCATCTGTCGGGTATCGCTAATTTATTTATATATGCAATACCACGAACAGTATTCCTGCCAAGATTCCAAGGGCTGTTGATTTCGCCCTATAGAACTTTTTCATTTTATTCTACTTAATATGGTAGGTGTCACACGCATTTTACAAATTTTTTTCTAAAGTTATATTTTGCGTCAATAAACCAATCAAATTACCATGTTTCATCCCTTTTTTCGTCTTTGGTATAGAATTATGGCAATTTTCTCATTTTTCGTAATTTTCGATATCGAAAAAGTGGGCGTGGTTTTAGTCGGATTTCGGCCATTTTTTATACCAAGATAAAGTGAGTTCAGATAAGTACGTGGACTAAGTTTAGTAAAGATATATCAGTTTTTGCTCATGTTATCGTGTTAACGGCCGAGCGGAAGGACAGACGGTGGACTGTGTATAAAAACTGGGCGTGACCGATTTCGCCCATTTTCACAGAAAACAGTTACCGTCATAGAATCTATGCCCCTACCAAATTTAAGAAGGATTGGTAAATTTTTGTTCGACTTATGGCATTAAAATTATTCTAGACAAACTAAATGAAAATGGGCGGAGCCACGCCCATTTTGAAATTTTCTTTTATTTTTGTATTTTTTTGTACAGCAAAGATATTAAATTTTTTGTTAAAAGTTGACTTTTAAAAAAATTTTTTTTAAAAAGTGGGCGTGTTCTTCATCCGATTTTGCTAATTTTTATTTAGCACATATATAGTAATAGTAGCAACGTTCCTGCCAAATTTATTATGATATCTTCAACGACTGCCAAATTACAGCTTGCAAAACTTTTAAATTACCTTCTTTTAAAAGTGGGCGGTGCCACGCCCATTATCCAAAATCTTACTAATTTTCTATTTTGAATTATCGCATTTTTTCGGTTTTTCGAAATTTTCGATATCGAAAAAGTGGGCGTGGTTATAGTCCGATATCGTTCATTTTAAATAGCGATCTGAGATGAGTGCCCAGGAACCTACATACCAAATTTCTTCAAGATACCTCAAAATTTACTCAAGTTATCGTGTTAACGGACGGACGGACGGACGGACGGACATGGCTAAATCAAATGTTTTTTCGATACTGATGATTTTGATATATGGAAGTCTATATCTATCTCAATTCCTTTATACCTGTACAACCGTTATCCAATCAGAGTTAATATACTCTGTGAGCTCTGCTCAACTGAGTATAAAAAAACAAAAGTAAAGGCAGAAAAAGTAGTAAAGCATCTTAAAATAATAGTTGAAGTATTTAACAAAATAGGAAAAACACTTAAACAGTTGAATGGTAAACTAGACGGCAATCGAAAGGACCAAGCATATCAAATATTTTCCAGCGTTAGAGACAAACTGGTGTCCTCACTGGTAAGATATGATATAGAATTCAAAGTACCAACAAGTTTCAAGAAGGAACTAGAAATAGACTTTAGCACATTCCTTCTGGAGTCAGCCTCCGATTTAGAAGAGGAACCAGAAATAGAACAAAAAGTAGAAGAAGAAAAACAGAAAATTTTAACAGAGACATCAAACTCACAAACTGAAATTAACAAAATGTCACAAACAATAGTCGAATTTTTAAAGACTGCTTCATGAGTTTTGCCGGAATTCGATGGTAAAGCTGAAAACTTGAATAGCTTTCTGGATGCTTTAGATATCTTAGAACAAATTAAGGATACCCATGAAGCTATAGCGGTTTCAATGATAAAAACCAAGCTGAAAGGAACAGGCAGAAACCTAATAAACACTGAAAGCACAATCGAAGCAATAAGAGAAAAATTAAAAACAGCAATTAAAGGTGAATCAGTTGAAGTTTTGACAGCAAAACTCCTGAATATCCAACAGCGCAGTAAAACTGCAAATCAATACACTGCTGAAATTGAAAAGCACACAAAATCGTTGGAAGGAGCATACATATCCGATGGACTAACACCAGAGTTAGCAACCAAGTATGCTACACAATCAGCTGTGAAAGCTATGTGTAAAAACTGCTCCAACGATAAAGTAAAAACAATTATGTAAGCTGAAACGTTCACAACAATGAACGAAGCCATATCAAAATTTACTAACAGTTGCACAGAAGTAACTGGAAATACAAATTCACTACTACATATTCGCCAACAAAATTCCAATTTCCGAGGAAACTTCCGCAGGAGTTAGCAAAACAATAATTATAGAGGAAATTATAGACGTTCTTTCAATACGTATAATAATAATAATAATAATAATAACAATAATAATAATAATAACAGACAAAATAACCAAAGACCTGGTCGAAATTTCGGATCGCGAGGAAATACCCGCAATAACACCAGAAATGTTACACAACAGGAAAACCAACAAGCTCCACCTCAATAAATAACAAATTATATATTTTCAATTTACATCTTAATAGCTACATATTTTCCAGAACAACTCTGAATGATTCCATATCAACCCTCCTAATCGATACGGGAGCGGATATTTCAATAATAAAAAAGGGGCACATTGACAGTAATGTCACGATAAATAATTTTCAAAAAACAGATCTAAGAGGAATTGGTCAAGGAATAACAAGCACTATTGGCACGGTTAAAGTAGATTTAAAATATGATTACCTATTAATTAGACACAAATTTCACGTAGTAGAAGACACTTTCCCAATCCCATGTGATGGAATATTAGGATTAGTTTTCATTAAAAAATATAATTGCATTTTGGATTATCAAACAGAAGGTGACACTCTAATACTGACACCATATGACTACCCATAAAGCATAATAATTCAGATGACTAACAAACCAACAATCAATAGTATTTCAATTCCCACACGATCAGAAGTAGTTCGACAAATTCACATAGAAAATAAGAATTCAGATTTATTAATCCCACAACAAGAATTGTCTAAAGGTATTTTTATTGCAAATACACTAGCAAATTCACAACAAACACTTGTTAGAAATATAAATAAAACAAATAAAAATGCAACACTGCAAGATTTTAATATACGTACAGAAAACTTGAAGGATTATACAATAATTGAAAATAAAAAAGGACGTGTTGCACTCGGGGACTGCCGCGGTAAAGCTATTGCATATTATCAACTTATGCAATTATAATATTTATGCAACATTTTGTTTTCTTTGATATTAATTCAAGTTTTGTCTTTGATATTAATTAAAGTTAACCTTTTTAAGCGTGGTGACCGATAAGAAAACAAATTTTTTACTTTTATTGAATAAATGAGAAGTTAATATTTAACTTTAACTTTAACCTATCTTTAACTTTAACCTTAACTTTAACTTTAACTTTGACTTTAACTATAATTTTAACCTTAACTTTAACTTTAATTTTAACTTTCACTTTAACTTTATTTTTAACTTTAACTTTCGCTTTAACTTTAACATTCACTTTAACTTTAACTTTAACTTCAACTTTAACTATAACTTTATGATCCGGGGAGGGCGTGAGCTAGCACCTGCTAACAAGCCAATCTAATATAAACGCACGCAGTCATTTTCTGTCAAAAATGTCTCATGCACATACAACTTGTATGAGAGCAACACAAATTGAATTTGCTGCGTGAAAACCTAACTCGATTTCCAATTTTTGTTCTGCGTGACATTTATATTTGACGTTTGCACACATGCTTTACATTGTCGCAACGCATGCTTATTTGGGTTAGGGCAAAAAACGCCGGTTGTTTGCGTGCGCTAAAAAACCCAGTGCGGTTTTATTAGGCTGGCTTGTAAGCGACCATATATGTATACGATAAGCGATAGCACAATGGCTACTTCGTGAAAATCAACGACAGTTCTTTTAGTTTGATTTCGATGGTCGCACGGTGAGGAAGTGTCGCACGCGCGCGTAAAACAGAGTACCAAAGAGTGCGTGTGACACGTATTCACCGTTCAAGCATTGAAATCAAACTAAATAAATAATTGATTTTGCTTTCGTGCTCGCTACGCGTTCGTGTTTACTAACACATTCTCAATTTGGTAACCGTGTAAATGTAGTGGTGCCCACCGCTGTTTATGATAGAGATCCAATTTTATGTATTTGGCCTGTTGCTAACACCGAACCTTTACGAACCTTTTCGAGCCTTTTCGGATCTTTTTTGACAAATATCCGTTACGGTTTTTTTTGATTTAATCGCCAAGCCCGCGATAAAATCTATGCAATAGCTTAAAAACTCGAAAATGAGGCCAACAATAAGGAAAAATTAGAAAGATTAAATAAAAATTTTCAAAATTTGCAAATAAATCACTTAATGCATTAGGTGCAGAATTCATTGACATTTTTCATTGGAAACAGAACCAATTACTACTAATAATTTTTACATACAAAAACTTCATATGAAAGACAACAACCCAGTCTACGTAAAAAATTATAGAATACCAGAAGTTCATAAGAGTGAAATTAACAAACAAGTAAACAAATTAGTTAAAGATGACATAACAGAACCTTCAATTTCAGAATTCAATAGTCCAATTTTATTAGTACCGAATAACCGAGGAAAAAGGTGGAGAATGGTTGTAGATTACAGACAGGTAAATAAAAAATTTAACGCAGATAAATTCCCTCTACCAAGAATTGATGACATACTAGATCAATTAAGAAGAGCTAATTATTTTTCATGCTTAGATTTAATGTCTGGATTTCACCAGATTGAACTCAGCGAATAGTCAAGAGATATCACATCCTTTACAGCGGATAATGGTACTTATCGTTTTAAAGGACTACCGTATGGCCTTAAAGTAGCACCGAACTCATTCCAAAGAATGATGACATTGGAATTTGCAGGCTTAAAACCTTCACAAGCATTCCTATACATGGACGATTTAGTCGTATTAGGATGCTCCGAAAATCATATGATTAAAAATTTACGAGATGTTTTCGCAACTTGTAGAAAATATAATTTAAAATAACATCCGGATAAATGCTTATGTTTCAACCAAGAAGTAACTTACTTGGTCATAAATGCACAAGCAAAGGAATTTTGCCAGACCCCAATAAATTCGAAATTGTTAAAAATTTCCCAACACCTAAAAATGCGGATGAGGCGAAAAGATAAGCCCTAATATCCTACAATATCCCGATTTCAATAAACAATTTTGTAGAACAACTGACGCAAGTGGATATGCTTGCGGAGCAGTATTAAGCCAGAGGTATGAAGGAAAACAATTACCAATTGCCTATGCATCAAGATCATTTACTAAAGGAGAAATTAATAAAGCAACAATTGAGAAAGAATTAGCAGCCATTCATTGGGCCATAAAATATTTTAGACCATACGTTTACGGTAGAAAATTTTTGGTTAAAACAGACCACAGACCCCTAACATTCCTATTTTCGATGAAAAATCCGTCATCAAAATTAACTCGAATCAGATTAGACCTGGAAGAATATGATTTCGAAGTGGAGTATATCGCAGGTAAAGAAAATTATATAGCCGACACACGCATAGATATTAAAGACCTAAAACAAATATCGGTAGAAGCGTGTAAAATATTAAAAGCTACGACTAGATCGGAAACTAAGAAAAATTATAACAACAAAGATTCCAGTAGTAAAAATGAAGAAATATAAAGTCACAAAGAGAACCCAATAATATTTGAAGCGCTTAATAAATGTGAAGTAAAGAGACTAGTCCAGCTCTTTTTCGATCCTCCGAAATTACGTTTCAAAAAAGAAAGAAAATTTGTAGCGAAATTAATATAAAAAATCTAATTGTTGAGGCGAAGATTGATTTAGATCAATTCTTTGCCGGGCTTATAAAAGAAGCCGGCAATTTAGGAATTAGAAAAATACAGTTGTCCTTAAGAGACAAATTGTTTAAAGATAATTTGCCCGGGTAGACCCATTTAAAGAAATTGGTACCAAAGTTCTCAAAAACCTAATTATAGCATTAACTCCAGAAGTTATGCACGTGACAAATAATGAAAAAATTAAAGAAATTCTTCACAAATTTCATGACGATCCTGTTTTTGGTGGCCACCCAGGAATGAATCGCATGACAAATAAAATAAAACAAAAAACGACATCATGACGATCCTGTTTTTGGTGGCCACCCAGGAATAAATCGCATGGCAAATAAAATAAAACAAAAAACGACATCAGAAAATATATCAAAAAATGCACTCATTGCAATAAAAATAAAATAATAAAAAAGAACGTGTTGCACTCGGGGACTGCCGCGGTAAAGCTATTGCATATTATCAACTTATGCAATTATAATATTTATGCACCATTTTGTTTTCTTTGATATTAATTCAAATTTTGTCTTTGATATTAATTCAAGTTACACTTTTTAAGCGTGGTGACCGATAAGAAAACAAATTGTTTACTTTTATTGAATAAATGAGAAGTTAATACTGGTTAAAAAATTTTTATTATTATCTTACAAGATATGTACATATTATAGGTTTATGGTAACTGAAATAGGAAACATACCTTTGAGACTTGATATCCTCTGCAGGTAAATTTAACATTCATTTTCACTTTAACTTTAACTTCAACTTCAACTTTAAGTTTAACTTTAACTTTAACTTTAACTTTAACTTTAACTTTAATTTTAACTTTAACTTTAACTTTATCTTTAACTTTAACTTTAACTTTAACTTTAACTTTACCTTTAACTTTAACTTTAACTTAAACTTAAACTTTAGCTTTAGCTTTAACTTTAACTTTAACTTTAACTTTCACTTTAACTTTATGATAGAGATCCAGTTTTATGTATTTGGCCTGTTGCTAACACCGAACCTTTTTCGAACCTTTTCGAACCTTTTTTGACAAATATCCGTTACGGTTTTTTTTGATTTAGTCGCCAAGCCCGCGATAAAATCTATGCAATAGCTTAAAAACTTGAAAGAACCTATGATTATAACCGAAACGCCCACAAAAGCGTTCGAAACAGTACAAATAGATACGATAGGCCCTCTTCCCAGGTCGGAAAATGAAAACGAATATGCAGTTACTATAGTATGTGACTTAACTAAGTATTTAGTTGCAATACCAATACCCAGCAAACACGCAAAAACAATAGCCAAATCGATATTCGAAAATTTTATCCTAGTTTATGGTTGCATGAAGACAATTATAACAGATATGGCAAGCGAATATAAAAATAGCTTATTTGAAGAATTATGCAAACTTCTAAAAATAAACCATAAAACGTCAAATGTTACCATCATCAAACTTTAGGCACAGTTGAACGTAGTCACAGAACATTCAATGAACACGTACGTTCCTACATATCCATTGACAAAAATGATTGGGATGAATATCTTAAATATTTTGCGTATTGTTACAATACTACCCCATCTACGGTTCATAATTATTGTCCATACGAATTAGTATTTGCCAAAAAACCCCAGACTTACGAATTTTTAAGAGAAAACACAGTAAGCCCATTATACAATTATGAGGCTTACGACAAAGAAATTAAGCATAGGTTACAAATGGCGCAAGATAGAGCATATAAATAAGTAAAACAGGCTAAAGGAAAACAAAAGATTAGTTATGATAAAAATATTCACTATAAGGAAATAAATATAGGAGATGTAGTGTTAGTAAAAAATTAATCAGGACATAAGTTAGATAATAAATATAAAGGGCCCTTTAGAGTAGAAAAGATCGACAGAAACAATAATTTTACTCTAATTCCATATAAAGTAGAAAATATCGATAGTAAAAATAATGACACTTTAATCCAATCTAGAATAGGAAATGAGGATAAGCGAAAATTTCCCAGTAACATAGAGAATAGCAATATCATAAATAATAAGAAAATAATAATTCACAAAAATAGACTTAAGTTAATAGAATAAATAAATTTTCAACCTACAAACATAAAATACAAAATATAGAATTAATTTATAGTAGAATGCTCATGCGTTCTTCAAATGCATAAGCATTCTAAAAAAAAGGGAGTTGTAGTGTAAACATAACAAAAATAGTCTAAATGTTCATCAGCACATAAAAAAGCATTTATGTAAGAATATGTTAGAATAATTTTGTATAAATAAGCTGACAAGATTTGAATAAAAGAGCAATTAAGCATTGAGCTTTGATCACTCTCAACGCATTCTATTTTATTTCAAACCTTTTACAACATCCATCCTAGGATCTTTGGGCTGCATCCTAGGATCTTCCTGCAATACGTCGGCACACCAATGGCTGTCTTGTTAGGGTTGATACTTAGCTCCACCTCAGTACACCATTCTCTCGGTACCCTCAATGCACTTTGAATTATGTCGCAAAGGCTGCTTTAAAATCTGCCTCTTACAATTATAACAATATCATCAGCGTAACCCTGACACGGATTCCGTTCTCTGAGAGCTTCTGTTGAAGTTCATCTACTACCAGGCTCCACAGCAGGGGTGACAGGACGCCCTCTTGTGGACATCCCTTCGTTGTCTTGATATCTACAGTACTGTCCCCACTCAAGGGTTCGGCAATCTTCGTATGCAGTAGGGCCTTTATCCACATACGGGTTGGACGTTGTAAAAAAGTTCCGAAATGCAAACGACGCGATTGTAGGCTGATCCATAGAACCACACAGAACTGATTCCTGAAGGGTACCAAAATGATCCCGAAATAGTCTCGAGAAAGTTCCGAGATGACCCTGACGGGCTCCCGGATGGACCACGAGGACCTTCCGGGAAAGGTCCCTTAATTATCCCGAAATATCCCGAAATTACCCCGACGTGATCCCGAAAACCATCCAGAAATTATCCCGGAATGGTCCCATAATGATCTCGAAATGGTCCCGAAATTACCCTGACGGGATCCCAGAAGGGTTCCAAAATGATCTCGAAGTAGTCCCGAAAAAGTGCCGAAATGACCCTGATCGGATCCCGAAAACCATCCAGAAATGATGCCAGAAGGGTCCCCAAATGATCCCTAATTAGCCCGAAAATGTTCAGAAATTACCCTGAGGGGATCCCGGACGGATCATGAAAACTATCCAGAACTGATGCCTGAGGGATACCGAGAATGTCCCGAAATAACCCCGACGTGATCCCAGATAGATCCCGAAAACTATCCAGAAATGATGCCTGAAGGATACCGAGAATGTCACGAAATAACCCCGACAGGATCCCAGATGGATCCCGAAAACCATCCAAAAATGATCCAGGAGGATTCCCAAATAAACTTGACATAGTCCCGAAAAGGTCCCAAAATTACCCCGATGGGATCCCGGACGGATCCGGAAAACCATTCAGACGGAACAAAAAGTATCCTATGTCCGTCTCCTGGTTCTAAGCTACCTCTCACACCAATTTTCAGCCAAATCGGTTCATCCGTTCTTGAGTTATAATGTAACTAACACCACTTTCTTTTATATATATAGATTTTTCACGGGCAAATTCAACGGTGAAAAAATATTCGTTAAATGAAAAAAATTTGACTATAAATATCACTTTTTTTCAAACTGAATCGCATATCAGATGAAATGGTGAAAAATGGTTTCCTTCACAACTTCTTAGAACGTGAATTGACCCCTAGCTCTACTACATCAAACAAATAAAATGAAATAAAAACAAGTAAGGAAGGTTAAGTTGGGGTGTAACCGAACATTACATACTCAGTTGAGAGCTATGGAGACAAAATAAGGGAAAATCACCATGTAGGAAAATGAACCTAGGGTAACCCTGGAATGTCTTGTTTGTACGATATGGGTATCAAATGAAAGGTGCTAATGAGTATTTTAAAAGGGAGTCGACCTTAGTTCTATAGGTGGACGCCTTTTCGGGATATCGTTATAAAGGTGGACCAGGGGTCACTCTAGAATGCGTTTGTACAATATGGGTGTCAAACGAAAGTTGTTAATGAGTGTTTTAAAAGGGAGTGGGCCTTAGTTCTATGGGTGGACGCCTCTTCGAGATATTGCCATAAAGGTGGACCAGGGGTGATTCTAGAATTTGTTTGTACGATATGCGTATCAAATGAAAGGTGTTAATGAGTATTTTAAAAGGGAGTGGGCCTTAGTTCTATGGGTGGACGCCTTTTCGAGATATCGCCATAAAGGTGGAGCAGGGGTGACTCTAGAATTTGTTTGTACGATATGGGTATCAAATAAAAGGTGTTAATGAGTATTTTAAAAGGGAGTGGGCCTTAGTTTTATAGGTGAACGCCTTTTCAAGATATCGCCATAAAGGTGGACCAGGGATGACTCTAGAATGCGTTTATACGATATGGGTATCAAATGAAAGGTGTTAATGAGTATTTTAAAAGGGAGTGGGCCTTAGTTCTATGGGTGGACGGCTTTTCGAAATATCGATATAAAGGTGGACCAGGGGTGACTCTAGAATTTGTTTGTACGATATGGGTATCAAATGAAAGGTGTTAATGAGTATTTTAAAAGGGAGTGGGCCTTAGTTCTATAGGTGGACGCCTTTTCGAGATATCGCCATAAAGGTGGACCAGGGGTGACTTTAGAATTTGTTTACGATATGGGTATCACATGAAAGGTGTTAATGAGTATTTTAAAAAGGATTGGGCCTTAGTTCTATTGGTGGACGCCTTTCCGGGATGTCGTTATAAAGGTGGACCAGGGTTCACTCTAGAATGCGTTTGTACATTATGAGTATCAAACGAAAGGTGACAATGAGTATTTTAAAAGGGAGTGGGCCTTAGTTCTATATTTCGATATATCGCCATAAAGGAGGACCAGGGGTGACTATATAATGTGTTTGTACAATATGGGTGTCAAATTAAAGGTATTAATAAGAATTTTAAAAGGGATTTGTGGTAGTTTTATATGTGAAGGCATTTTCGAGATTTCGACCAAAATGTGGACCAGGATGACCCAGAACATAATCTGTCGGGTACCGCTAATTTATTTATATATGTAATACCACGAACAGTATTCCTGCCATGTTTCTAAGGGCTTTCGATTTCGCCCTGCAGAACTTTTTCATTTTCTTCTACTTAATATGGTAGGTGTCACCCATTTTTCAAAGTTTTTTTCTGAGGTTATATTTTGCGTCAATAACCCAATGCAATTAGCATGTTTCATCCTTTTTTCGTATTTGGTATAGAATTATGGCATTTTTTTCATTTTTCGTATTTTTCGAAATCGAAAAAGTGGGCGTGGTCATAGTCGGATTTCGGCCATTTTTTATGCGAATACAAAGTGTCTTCAGATAATTATGTGAACTGAGTTTAGTAAAGATATATCGATTTTTGCTCAAGTTATCGTGTTAACGGGCGAGCGGAAGGACAGACGGTGGCCTGTGTATAACTGGGCGTGGCTTCAACCGATTTCGCCCTTTTTCACAGAGAACAGTTACCGTCATAGAATCTAAGCGCCTACCAAATTTCACAAGGATTGGTAAATATTTGTTCGGCTTATGGCATTAAATGTATCCTAGACAAATCAAATGAAAAAGGGCGGAGCCATGCCCATTTTGAAATTTTCTTTTGTTTTTGTATTTTGTTGCACCATATCATTACTGGAGTTGAATGTTGACATAATTTACTTATATACTGTAAAGATATTAAATTTTTTGTAAAAATTTCACTTTAAAACAATTTTTTTTAAGTGGGCGTGGTCGTTCCCCGATTTTGCTAATTTTTATTAAGCATACATATAGTAATACAAGTAACGTTCCTGCCAAATTTCATCATGATATCTTCAACGACTACCAAATTACAGCTTGCAAAACTTCTAAATTACCTTCTTTTAAAAGTTGGCGGTGCCACGCCCATTGTCCAAAATTTTACTTATTTTCTATTCTGCGTCATAAGTTCAACCCACGTACCAAGTTTCATCGCTTTATCCGCCGTTGGTAATGAATTATCGCACTTTTTCGATTTTTCGAAATTTTCGATATCGAAAAAGTGGGCGTGGTTATAGTCCGATATCGTTCATTTTAAATAGCGATCTGAGATGAGTGCCCAGGAACCCACATACCAAATTTCGTCAAGATACCTCAAAATTTACTCAAGTTATCGTGTTAACGGACGGACGGACGGACATGGCTCAAGCAAATTTTTTTTCGATACTGATGATTTTGATATATGGAAGTCTATATCTATCTCGATTCCTTTTTCCCTGTACAACCAACCGTTATCCAATCAAAGTTAATATACTCTGTGAGCTCTGCTCAACTGAGTATAATAAAGAAAAAACAAGTAAGGAAGGCTAAGTTCGGGTGTAACCGAGCACTACATACTCAGTTGAGAGCTGTGGAGACAAAGTAAGGGAAAATCACCATGTTGTAAAAAGAACCTAGGGTAACCCTGGAATGTGTTTGTATGACATGTGTATCAAATGGAAGGTATTAAATAGTATTTTAAGAGGAAGTGGGCCATAGTTCTATAGATGGACGCCATTTAGGGATATCGCCATAAAGGTGGACCAGGCCTGACTCTAGAATTTTTTGTACGATATGGGTATCAAATGAAATGTTTTAGTGATAATTTTAAAAGGGAGTGGGCCTAAGTTCTATAGGTGGACGCCTTTTCGAGATATCGCCATAAAGGTGGACCAGGGGTGACTCTAGAATTTATTTTGTACGATATGGGTATCAAATGAAAGGTATTAATAAGTATTTTAAAAGGGCGTGGGCCTAAGTTATATAGATGGACGCCGTTTCCAGATATCGCCATAAAGATGGACCAGGGGTGACTCTAGAATTTGTTTGTACGATATGAGTATCAAATGAAAGGTGTTAATGAGTATTTTAAGAGGGCGTGGGCCTTAGTTCTATATGTGGACGCCTTTTCGAGATATTGCCATAAAGGTGGACCAGGGGTGACTCTAGAATTTGTTTGTACTATATGGGTATCAAATGAAAGGTGCTAATGAGTATTTTGAAAGGGAGTGGGCCTTAGTTCTATAGGTGGAAGCCTTTTTGGAATATCGTTATAAAAGTGGGCCAGGGTTGACTCTAGAATGCGTTTGTACAATATGGGTATCAAACGAAAGGTGTTAATAAGTGTTTTAAAAGGGAGTGGCCCTTAGTTGTATATGTGAAGGCGTTTTCGAGATATCGACCAAAATGTGAACCAGGGTGATCCAGAACATCATCTGTCGGGTACCGCTAATTTATTTATATATGTAATACCACGAAAAGTATTCCTTCCAAGATTCCAAGGGCTTTTAATTTCGCCCTGCAAAACTTTTTCATTTTCTTCTACTTAATATGGTAGGTGTCACACCCAATTTGCCAAGTTTTTTTCTAAAGTAAAATTTTGCGTCAATAGAACAATACAATTACTATGCTTCATCCCTTTTTTCGTATTTTGTATATAATAATGGCATTTTTTTCATTTTTCGATATCGAAAAAGTGGGCGTGGTCATAGTCGGATTTAGGCCATTTTTTACACCAATACAAAATTAGTTCAGAAAAGTACGTGACCTGAGTTTAGTAAAGATATATCGATTTTTGCTGAAGTTATCGTGTTAACGGCCGAGCGGAAGGACAGACGGTCGACTGAGTATAAAAACTGGGCGTGGCTTCAACCGATTTCACCCTTTTTCACAGAAAACAGTTATCGTCCTAGAATCTAAGCCTCTACCAAATTTCACAAGGATTGGTAAATTTTTGTTCGACTTATGGCATTAAAAGTATCCTAGACAAATTAAATGAAAAAGGGCGGAGCCACGCCCATTTTGAAATTTCCTTTTATTTTTGTATTTTGTTGCACCATATCATTACTGGAGTTGAATGTTGACATAATTTACTTATATACTGTAAAGATATTAACTTTTCTTTTAAAATTTGAATTTAAAAAAAAAATTTGGAATTTTCTTTTATTTCTGTATTTTGTTGCAACATATCATTACTGGAGTTGAATGTTGACATAATTTACTTATATACTGTAAAGATATTAACTTTTCTTTTGAAATTTGAATTAAAAAAAATTTTTTTTTAAAAAGTGGGCGTGGTCGTTCTCCGATTTTGCTAATTTTTATGAAGCAGACATACAGTGAGAGGAGTAACGTTCCTGCCAAATTTCATCATGATATCTTCAACGACTGCCAAATTACAGCTTGCAAAACTTCTAAATTACCTTCTTTTAAAAGTGGGCGGTGCCACGCCCATTGTCCAAAATTTTACTAGTTTTCTATTCTGTGTCATAAGTTCAACTCACCTACCAAGTTTCATCGCTTAATCCATATTTGGTAATGAATTATCGCACTTTTTCGATTTTTTGAAATTTTCGATATCGAAAAAGTGGGCGTGGTTATTGTCCGATATCGTTCATTTTAAATAGTGATCTGAGATGAGTGCCCAGGAACCTACATACCAAATTTCAATAAGATACCTCAAAATTTACTCAAGTTATCGTGTTGACGGTCAGACGGACGGACGGACGGACGGACATGGCTCAATCGAATTTTTTTTCGATACTGATTATTTTGATATATGGAAGTCTATATCTATCTCGATTCCTTTATACCTGTACAACCAACCGTTATCCAATCAAAGTTAATATACTCTGTGAGCTCTGCTCAACTGAGTATAACAAGAAACGAAAAAAACTGAAGTTAAGCCACATACATACATCTTACATACATACATATTAAATAAATAAGTATCATATATATACAACTATGATGCGGTCCAGACGCGACAAGAAATGGAAGCAATTTTTATACCTTTCATGAAAATGAAATGGTATATTAACTTTGGTTCGATGTTTGTAACGTTGAAAAGATAGACTCACCATTAAGTATACCGAATTGATCAGGGCGGCGAACTGAGTTGATATAGCTATGTCCGTCTGTCCGTCCCTCCGTTTGAAAGCAAACTAGTCCCTCAAATTTTGAGATGTCTCAATGAACTTTGGACAAGGATGTATTTTTGTATTATATTAGACATTTGTTGGATCCGGTAGGATCGGACCACTATAACATATATCTCCCATACAACCGATCGTTCAGATAAGACGATTTTGGCCATTCCTGCCGCAATTCACAAAGTATATACGTGAAACTCGGTGATATATATTCTAATATATCATAGAAGATATCCTGAAAAAATCACTTAGATCGGAGCTATATATAGTTATATCCCATACAACAGATCGTTCAGATAGAAAGATTTTTGGCCATTTCTCCCTTATTTTAGAAAGTATAAACGTGAAACTCGGTGATATATATTTTAATGTATCATAGAAGATTTTCTGAAAAAAACACTTTAATCGGAGCTATATATAGTATATATCCCATTCAACCGATCGTTCAGATAGAACGATTTTTGGCAATTTCTCTCTTAATTTCCAATATAAAAACGTTAAACTTGGTGATATTTATTATAATATATCATAGAAGATTTCATGAAAATATCATTTCGATCGGAGCTATATATAATATATATCCCATACAACCGATCGTTCAGATAGAAAGATTTTAGGCCATTTCTCTTTTAATTTCCAATATAAAAACGTTAAACGTGGTGATATTTATTTTAATATATCATAGAATATTTCCTGAAAAAATCACTTTGATCGGAGCTATATGTATATGTTGTTGTTGTTGTTGTTGTAGCGATAAGGTTGCTCCCCGAAGGCTTTGGGGAGTGTTATCGATGTGATGGTCCTTTGCCGGATACAGATCCGGTACGCTCCGGTACCACAGCACCATTAAGGTGCTGGCCCGACCATCACGGGAACGATTTATGTGGTCACATTAAACCTTCAGGCCATCCCCTCCCTCCCCAACCCCAAGTTCCATAAGGAGCTTAGGGTCGCCAGAGCCTCGTCTGTTAGTGAAACAGGATTCGCCGCGGATAGGTGAGGTTGACAATTGGGTTTGGAGAAGCTATATTTTGCGCTGGCAACCTGCAGGGTTGCGCTACACAGCCCCTTGAATCTGGTATTTTAGTCGCCTCTTACGACAGGCATACCTACCGCGGGTATATTCTGACCCCCCCTAACCCGCTGGGGGAGCTATATGTATATAGTATATACCTATCCAATACAACCGATCGTTCAGATAGAAATCAGATAGAAAGATTTTTTGCCATTTCTCCCTTAGTTTCCAATATAAAAACGTGAAACTTGGTGATATATATTCTAATGTATCATAGAAGATTTTCTGTAAAAATCTTTTTTATCGGAGCTATATATAATATATATCCCATACAACCGATTGTTCAGATAAGGGGGTTTTTGCCATTTTTTATTTTATATTTATCTTAAAAATCGTTTAGATATGTACATCTGTTCACTATATATTTCTTATCTTATACATTCGATTATTTGGAGATTACGAACGGGATAAGATTATTGTTCAGCCCCATTCATGAATGGTATGAAGTCTTCGGCACAGCCGAAGACAGTCCCGTCCTTACTTGTTTATTATAAGCTTTTATTTAGTTTCACTTGGCTGTTGTATGTAATGAAAACTTGCAAGTTAATTTTGATACACTCACCGGTGTCCGATTGAGCTGAAATTATGCACACATGTATAACTCCGATGACAATGCAAGTAATCTTTGCGAGAATGCGATAAATTGATCGATAAGAGAGTTATCAGTAAAGATTTGTATTCACAAGGGAATAACAGCCTAAGTCGACAAGAACGCAGGTAAATTCGCTTTGTTTGTGTATGCAACAAACGTAGAAGTTAGGCTGTTATTCCTCAATGTTGCATACTTTTCTACGCACTTGATTTTGTTTTACAGATTTTGGGCGATCACGGTTGCCACTTGTTGCCAATGGTCCCTTCCAACCCCATTTGGTCCACTGGTCCATTTTCTTCAATTTTGGTCCTTTTTAGGCAGTTGGCACGATTTTGGTACTTTTCTTTCTTTTTCACTGAGGTGAAAATTCACAATATTGCCCAAAAAATTTGCAGCACATTCGTTAACCCACATATAATTTTGAATTTACTTGCATGGATTTCTCACCACAAAAAATTGCTCAGTCAATAAAAATGTACGAGAACAGTGACCTAGGAAATAATTTAGGTGATGCATTAAAAAAGAAATGTTGGCAAACACACTGTCGTTAATTGTTGATGAAACAGTCGACTTATGAAAAAAACTCTTGTTTAGTATCTATAATAATAATGACTAGATATTTCCATCGGTTATTAAACACTTAGTGAAAGATTTTTGTCACTAGTAGAAAGTCAAATGCACTTGCGCCTCTAAGAAATTTCACAAGGCTTGCAACTGATGAAGCATGGAGTTTAATGAATTGAAAACTAAGTAAAAGAATGAAACTAATTTACTTTGTATTAAGTGTACTTGGCACTTACTTAATTCAAGCCTGCCGACAGATATTGAGAGTTTGTGAAGGCACGTCGATATTTAAATCTTTTTCACGCAGCACAAGAAATATTTTAACTGGAAGGCAGAAATACTTCTTGAAGGCGATAACTTTATAAATGTACAACGAATGCGATTAAAAAATTTTATTTTTATATTCAGCTTTTGAAGCAAAAGCAAAACAGATTTGATTTTGGAAGCAATATTTTGTGTAAAATTATCCCGTATGTGCCAGCATTAACCCCTGATGCCAGGTATCAAAACTCACACTTACTGAATCTAGGCTATGATATAAAGTTTAATCGTTAAGAGAAAAAGTAAGCATATATAGAAATAGAACTAACAAAATTGCTTAGTTTCATTTCTGCTCTACTGACTTTTCCACATAGTTCGACCAGAACGCAAATTTTTGAACCCTTGCTTACTAAAACTTAACTGCGCTATATATTTTATTGCATTGCAACCAACAACATAATGCTGGAACTAAAAGCTTTGTGAGCAAATCTAAGTTCACAACGTTAGGTTCGTGAACGACATACACCTATTCTAGAAATGTGAAAATATAATACCATGAACTACATTTTATTTTTGTTTGTTTCTTGAATTTAAGCAAAGTATTTATTATGTCCAGTAAAATTGTATATAGGAAACCATGGAAACATCCTAAAGTTTTGTATTTTACAACGAATACGACCTCCTTATATACCAATAAAATAAAACAAAAATTTGGTACTTTTTTTTTTGAGATTTGGCCCCTTTTTTCCGTGAATTTTTGTCCCAAATGAAAATAAGGTGTGGCAACCGTGTTGGCGATGGAATAGAGCAGAGATCTGCAATGAGTAGTTGTAAACTGAACGCGACATAGGCAAAGTCATAATAAAATATGATTTTAAGTTAGCTAACATTCGAATAGAAGAACTTGACTGTTCAAAGTTGACTTCGAAGAAACCTGGTAATGTTGATGCATTAAAAGAAATGGATAGGATGAGGAACGTTACAAATAACTAAGTAAAGATTACATAACCAATTTAAACAATATTTTACCCTACTAAAAATTAAAAAAAAAAATCATATTTAAATTAAATTTAACAAAAAAGCTTTTCTAAGGACAAGCTTCTATTAATTGTTAATAAAACGAACTAAAAAGTAAAAAATAAAATTAAAGAAAAAAAAAACTTTTTTAAAAATAAGCTTTTATTATTGGTTAATAAAATCAAGTAAAAAGTAAAAAATAAATTGACTGTAAAGAAATATAACACGTTATAAGTTCACTGTAACCTTTAACGATAATTAGGATTTTTCGTCTGCGACAAACAATTTCCATAATTTATTTAATAATTTGGGAAATATTTAAACAACGTGACATCAGGACGGACAAGGCGACAGGTGTTTCGATTATACCTTGTAAATCTCTTCAAAGCCTTTTCCCCCGGGAGTGGGATTTGAACCCGCACTCCTACGGTAGTTGAACGTGTTGCAAACGCATTCAGCCACGTCATGCCTTCTGAATCTTACTGGTATGCCGACTGATCTCGAAAAATTGCCGACACTTTTTTATAGGTATAATAATGGATTAAAATTGAATTCAGGTGAGTACGTATTTGAGGGTACTTAAGAATTTTAGCGTATTTGGCAAATTAAAAGGCTTCTTACACCATATGTATTTGTTATATGTATATGCCACTTTTTACGTATGAAAAGCAACATACCGTGTAAACGTAAAATAAATTTTCTTTTGTACAGGTCAGGAAACTGCACATACGAAATAGAAATGTTTCTATTTTCATCTGATACATAACTAGAGTATGCAGTTTTTGTATGTCGGGCTAGACCTACAACGTGAGGTATGTCTCGCAAATATTACTTTTTTAGTGTCACACAGTGTTATTGATTTGGTTTTGCCTTGTTACTAGCACTATCGAATTTGGAGCTTTTTTAAATTTTAAGCCTTTTTTAGGTCACTTACCATCAAATACCCACGAATTTTATTTTGGAATATAATAGTATGTTTTATTCTCTTTAAAACGAAGCCTCCTCGATTTTTTTTTTTTTTTTTTGAAACTTAGAAAAAGTTATTAGCATTCATAAAAAAGACTATACTGAGAAAAAACAAACCTAAAATATCAACTTTAAAGGGTGAAAAAACATATTTTAACAATACCTACGTTACTTTCAACATTATATTAGGAATCTTGGTGAAATTTCACATCAGAGTTGTAAGTTTGATAGCTTTAGCTCAAACAACAACTTCGCAATGGGCTTTTTACTGAAAAGTACTTTGCACCATTGAATTTAGAAAAAATAAATCGGCTGAAAACACAAAATTTTAAAAAATTCATAAAAATGGACCTAAAGTGAATTTGACAAAAATAAAAAATATGGGTTGTTATATTTGTCCATAGATGATGTAAAAAAAACTTCGTGCAAATCGGAAGAGGTGGGGTGTAAAATGTGAATCCATTGGTTGATTTCATTTGGAGTATCCCTGCATTTAACACTCGAAAGTGTATTTCAGCACATTGTATTGATTCAGGATATTAGTACTGAGTCGGACATAATCGAAAAGCTTGTGAATGACGTTCGAATAATTGTGTATTTCATATGAGTCAAATATTCAAAAAGTCATATTTTCGAAAACAATCGTAAAAAAAATACATGTCGAATATTTTTGGCCAAGAGTCGAAAAAAATTATTTCGAGCCCTAACCGCCATTTCGGAGTAACAAACAATGTTATGAAAATCCGTTTTTGACAGATATTGGTAATTCTGTTTGTTTTAAACTACCTCACAAAGTTTCACAACCGTAATAAGTTCTTTTACAAAGATAACCACAAGCAATTTTGATATGACATTTTGCATTAAATTTAAAAACAATATAATCTTAAAAACGTTCTCCTGTAAAATTTTATTTTTGTTGGTTACACTAAAATTGCTGATAGGGGTCGATTTAATTGAAATGTATTTTCCAAGTGTAAAATCGGCGTCGAAGGACCAGTATATGGGGTGAAGTACGTGAAGCGTGCCACTGCATTTTCGATTTTTTTTTGTGCAAGCTTGTTTTCATTGGAGGGTAGAGCCGTGTGTAGAAGTCCACGAAAGTGGGGAAAGCTTCTGACCGCCGTTCACCTGGGAATGGCCAGAGCGATTCTTTTGCAAGCGGTTCAAGCAGCTCACTACTGCCGGTCGCTTGCGGCCAAGTATCGTCTGGGTAGCCGCTAAACATCCGTTTAGCGGTGAGCTTATGTGAGAAGGCGACAACCTGGCTAGGCCACTCTGACATAATCGGTTTAAGGGCTAGCCGTGGGAGATCTCATCGGCAGCGTCTGTACACCTCTAGGTGCGGCTGCAAGCGGGCGTCTGTCTTGGAGCAAGCGGCTCGCTATATAAACGTGCAAGTAATATTTACACCCCCGCTGAGCGGGTTGTGCACTGGGATTGGGACCCGCCACGTAAAACCATACTACAATGAAATATAACAACAAGCCTCGGATAAATACACTCTCTATTGATTACGACCATGGCAAACGTTTGAAGGACAATGAATTGAGGGCGTGCACCTGGAACGTCCGCTCCCTCAATGGGATTGGTGCTGATGCCCGGCTGGTTGATGTCCTCGTCAAAGCAAAATCTGACATCACCGCCATCCAAGAAATACGTTGGACGAAGCAAGGAAGAAAGAAGATCAAAAATTGTGACATCTATTGGAGTGGCCATACGAATAAGCGCAGTTTCGGCGTCGGATTCGTGGTGGGAGAGAGACTTTGTCGCCAAGTACTGGCGTTCACGCCTGTGGACGAGCGTCTCGCCGCTATCCGAATAAAAGCAAAATTTTTTAATATATCATTCATCTGCGCCCATGCGCCGACAGAGGAGAAAGACGATGAGGTGAAAGACACTTTTTATGAACAATTAGAACGCACATACGAGCGCTGCCCCCGTCACGATATAAAAGTCGTGCTTGGTGTCTTTAACGCCAGGGTGGGCAAAGAAGGTGTTTCTGGCCCTACAGTCTGAAAGTTCAGCCTACACAATGAAACTTCTCCTAACGGACTGAGGCTGATTGACTTTGGCGGTGCTCGAAACATGGTCATATCCAGCACGAGGTTCATGCATAAAAAGATACATCAAGCTACATGGCTGTCTCCTTATCGAAATACTCGCAATCAGATCGATCACGTTGTGATAGACGGACGGCATGCCTCCAGTGTTTTAGATGTGCGCACGATCCGAGGACCTAACATCGACTCGGACCACCTCGTTGCAGCCAAAATACGCACCCGCCTCAACGCGGCTAAAACCAAGGAACGAAAAACACAAGGGAAGCTAGACGGCGAAAAGCTTCAATCACAACAGACTGCCAATGATTTCGCAACTCGACTCTCACACCTGCTCTCTGAGAACACAATTCATCCTAAAGGAATACAGGAGCAGTGGGAGCATATTTCCAAAGCACTTCGTACTGCCGCCGAGGAAAAAATTGGTTACCGGCGACCACGAAAAAACAACTGGTACGATGCAGAATGCCGCGTTGCAACTGAAAGAAAAGATGCCTACAGGGCTACGTTAAAAGCGAGCGCGACAAGAGGGGTGTGTACACGCTATCGTGAGTTGAAAAAGGAAGCGAGACGCCTTTTCAGGAAGAAAAAAGCAGAAACAGAAAGGCGTGAGTGCGAGGAGCTTGAGCTGCTAGCCACCAGGAATAACGCCCGAAAATTTTACCAAAAAATACGGCGACAGACAGGTTTTAAGACCGGGGCAAACTCCTGTAGGAACGAAAACGGCGACCTTGTAACTGATGTCCATAGAGTGCTTAGATTATGGAGGGAACACTTCTCTGTTTTTCTAAATGGAGGCAGCAATTCAGCGTGCAGAGATGAAGAACCCGATCCCGCAATCGATGATGATGGAATATATGTCCCTCCGCTCGATTATGACGAAGTTAGAATAGCTATAACCAGATTGAAAAACAACAAGGCCGTGGGCGCTGATGGATTGCCTGCGGAGCTATTCAAGTACGGCGGCGAGGAGTTGGTAAGGTGCATGCAGCAGCTTCTTAGCAAAATATGGGCGGAAGAGTGCATGCCCCACGGTTGGAATCTAAGTGTTCTTTGCCCAGTCCACAAGAAGGGGGATACTGCAAAATGCACCAACTATCGTGGAATCAGCCTTCTCAATATCGCATATAAGGTCCTTTCAAGTGTATTGTGCGAAAGATTGAAGCCCATCGTGAACCGGCTGATTGGACCTTATCAGTGCGGTTTCAGACCTGGTAAATCTACCATCGACCAGATTTTCACAATGCGCCAAATCTTGGAAAAAAAACCCGTGAAAAGAGAATCGACACACATCACCTCTTCGTCGACTTTAAAGCCGCCTTCGACAGCACGAAAAGGAGATGCCTATATGCCGCTTTGTCTGAATTTGGTTTCCCCGCAAAACTTATACGGCTGTGCAAAATGACGTTGAGCAACACCATCAGCTCAGTCAGAATTGGGAAGGACCTCTCCGAGCCGTTCGAAACTAAACGAGGTTTCAGACAGGGTGACCCCCTATCGTGCGATTTCTTTAATTTGATGCTGCAGAACTTAACCGCACTGGAACAATATACTATAAAAGCATGCAATTACTGGCATATGCTGATGACATTGATATCATCGGCCTAAACACCCGTGATGTTAGTTCTGCTTACTCCAAACTGGAAAAAGAAGCGGTAAAGATGGGTTTGATGGTAAATGAGGACAAAACGAAGTACCTGCTGTCATCCAGCAAAGAGTCAGCGCATACGCGCCTTGGCAACCACGCTACTGTTGGCAGCCATAATTTCGAAATAGTAAAAGACTTCGTTTATTTGGGAACAACCATCATGGACCATGACAGCAGCAGATGAAGCGGCTTTGGGAGTGTTCGAGAGAAAAGTTCTTCGAAAGATTTATGGACCTCTACGCGTTGGCGATGGCGAGTACCGAAGAAGATTTAATGATGACCTGTATGAGCTATACGCAGACATCAAAATAGTCCAGCGAATTAAAACGCAGCGGCTGTGCTGGCTAGGCCATGTTATGCGAATGAAAGATGATGCTCCGGCCAAGAAAGTGTTTCTTTCGGAACCCGCCTATGGAAGCAGAGGTAGAGGGCGGCCCCCACTCCGTTGGAAGGCCAGGTGGAAAACGATTTAAACTCCCTTGGTGTGACAAATTGGCGCCAGTTGGCGGAGCGAAGGAGCAACTGGCGCGCCTTGTTGGACGGCGATAACCGTTTAGACGGTTAAGTGCCAATTAAGTAAGTAAGTAATACACGCTTCAAGAATATATGCAATTAACACTTCTGAACTGAACTGAAAATAAACAATAAACAAATTTTATCGAAAAATGTTAGTAACAATTTTACAAAATAAGAAAAGATTAAATTTTTTTCAAGTTGGATCTCTTTTTAAATTTTTATTTTACTCTTACATGAAAGCTCGGTTCTTTTCCTTTAAAATGATACCTATCTTGCTATGGTTCCCGCAAATTTTTTTAATAAATTTTTATTTTAAATGATGTACGGCTAAAATTCATCCATAAATTGACATTATATTAAAAATTATTAAAGAAATTTTCGCGCACCATAACAAGATAGGTATCTATTTAAAGGAAAGGAACTGAGTTTTCATTTGAGAATAAAAAAAAATATTAAAAATGTCAAACTTAAAAAAATTTAAGAAGTTTTTTTTTTGCAAAATTTTCAATGAAAATGCTCTAATTTCTTTTTCAAATATTATCTTTAGGAACAACGTACAAAATACTTTTGCTTTCGTTTTTGCATTTCTTCTTAGAACGTCGATTACATGACAACAAATTGAAAATTCAAACGCCTTTATCTCGGTAACTATCCAATATTTAACCCCGTCCTTTAGTGAAATTAACACTAATATATACATAGTAGAGGTTTACGCCGATCACTTTATCGGCGGCGGCAGCGTAGGCTCTATTATATACTATAGTATTTAGGAAAGATTTTATTTGGATGTATTTAAGGAAATCAATTTTTTGAGCATTTCGGAAAGATCCGGGGGTTTTGCCTCAAAAACTCGCAGATCGTTCAAAACTTTTCAGTAGTAGCTCTTTGCGGAGGGATTGCCCCTCGTTCACTTACTCCAGGGAGGCTTCGAACCTAACCCCGGTCTTTGGAATTGGTACTGCTGCGTCTGCTGAAAAGAAATAGAGATAAGTAAAATGGTCACACTTTTGTCTGTATATCTCGTACAAAGCGTAGTTTCACCTGGAGTTAACTCCTAACAATCGTCACGAGCACAATTTCTTTAAATCATTTGTGGCTCCTTGGCGGTCACGCACAAATGTGACTTACGGTTGCTATTCATGGTCTATTAATACTCATGCCTCTCGTGGTACAGGGTGCATCCAGATTTTCCGAGCTACAATTCCCGATGATTAGGAGCTACAATTCCCGATGTGCGAACAGTAGCAATTCCGACCACCAGTGGCTACCACGCCTCCTGACCCTCACACCATATGCCAGCATAGAAGCTATAGGACTGCGACTTCGAACACATATGTACCTTCGTCGACGTCACTTTCCTAGAAGCTCTAGGTGTAGTTCCGAAGACTTTCTAACGGATGTTTTTGTCGCGCTATGCTGCCGAGCTACACCAGAGAAACACCTTGAAAAGTTAGGGAGTAACTATTCGGCCAGGATGCCGCCCTCGAAATCATGAGCAGTCTAAGTGGATGTAATTGCGTAACTCATGGGTGAAAATCGTATAATCCTCGGCGCATCTACATAATTAAAATTTGACAAGGACCCTGGATACAATTTTTAAAATGTAGATCAAATTTTGCAGACGTCTGTGTTCACAACATTGATTTCAATAGTATTCGTTAAATGAAAATGATATTTTAGAATGGATGACCGCGTAGCTTCAGTAGTAGTTCGACTGTCCACTACGTTAGGGTAGTAGCACACACGGTCTTTAGTTCGACTGTCTTGGGAAAGCTTTTGCCTCACCACTTTGAGTGTTCTTGCGAAGGACAAAGCCTCACCTGGTAAATATATGTGCCTACGTATTCACATTTGTAAAAGGAGCCGTAACGCGTAGCTTATATTTAAACTTGGTTGGTAGGCTATAAACAATTCACTCCATGGGAGTAGTTTTGCATAAGGGCCGCCAACTTTAGGAAATGTCAAACCGGGCGACTTGGGTATTGAAGGATGAAGTGTGAAAATCAAAATTAACATTTCAGACGCTATTGTATAGTTTCGCAAATAAACAACAGGTGTTTAAATGTAAGCCCAAGTGATCTTTCAAAGCCTTCTCATACGTACACATATCCTCAACTTAAGTATGAGGTAAGAATCATTTCAAAGGAGTGTTTATGCCTCTAGAACCTACTAAAGGATTTTGCAATTGATTTCGCTTATTCTTTCAGCCAATCGCAATGTAAATTTTTTTTTTTAAATCGGCACCTTTTTTTGGTAATTTGCTTTTTAACAACTTGAGGTCACTTTGAAAACATGTTCGCCTCGGGCCGTTTTATTTGCATTGTTCATTATCAATTTTTTGAAAAAATACGCAAAGTGAGCATATAAATTTATTATAAAACTTTTCCTTTAGTGTTTTGTTTTAATAATTTGGTGAATTGGGTGATGCAAAGCCCGTGTTAAGCTGACATCGAAAGCGCCTGTTTTTTTAAGATATTGCATAGATTTTATCGCGGGCTTGGCGACTAAATCAAAAAAAAAAACGTAACGGATATTTGTCAAAAAAGATCCGAAAAGGCACGAAAAGGTTCGAAAAGGTTCGTAAAGGTTCGGTGTTAGTAACAGGCCAAATACATAAAATTGTATCTCTATCATAAACAGCGGTGGGAACCACTACATTTACACGGTTACCAGATTAAGAATGTGTTAGTAAACACGAACGCGTAGCGAGCACGAAAGCAAAATCAATTATTTATTTAGTTTGATTTCAATGCTTGAACGGAAAACACATGTCACACGCACTCTTTGGTACTTTTGGTACGACACTTCCTCACCGTACGACCATCGAAATCAAACTAAAAGACCATTGTAAATTTTACCAAGTAGCGCAACTAACAGCTGATCGGTGAAAATTCGCACATTCACACGCACAGTTCTCGACTCAGTTTCAAAACAAAAGTTTAGATTATTTAATTCAAATTTTAAAGTGAGATAATCCTTACAAATTTATGTATACAGAATATATATGGCGTTTTTGCTGTTATTAAAACAATAGTTTTATTTATATTAAAGCTTTTATCATTTTTTTTTTTAACTTTGAAAAATCTCCGAACACCATTCCTTCATTATATGACATTCGACTGCCTAGTCCACTGCCTTCCACTCTATTCGCAACATAACCTCTACTTAAGCTGCCAAACTATATAGTAAACAATGTAAAAGACAATGTAAACTTTACCAAGTGGCGCAACTAACAGCTGATCGCTCAAAATTTGCACACATACACAAACATCACTAATGGCCATATTACGGAAATCTTATGAAAATTGAAGTTAAAATTTTAAACAGACATAAAATGTTATAATTTTGGAATATATAGCATCTAGGACACCTCAATTGCAGTAATTGAAAGAAAATGTTTGCTTATACTCAAGTATTTAATTATTTTTTCTAAATTTATCTTTAATATTGATGCAATGATTGATCCAATGCAACTCTGGTCTTCCTACTGTTCTTCATTCCACTCCATTCGTGTGCCTATTTTCACGGCCTGCGAGTGCCTTCCACTCTATACGCAACATAACCTCAAATTAAGCTGCTAAACTATATAATAAACAATGCTAAAAGAGCTGTCGTTGATTTTCACGAAGTAGCCATTGTGCTATCGCTTATCGTATACATATATGGTCGCTTACAAGCCAACCTAATAAAACCGCACTGCGTTTTTTTAGCGCACGCAAACAACCGGCGTTTTTTGCCCTAACCCAAATAAGCATGCGTTGCGACAATGTAAAGCATGTGTGCAAACGTCAAATCTAAATGTCACGCAGAACAAAAATTGGAAATCGAGTTAGGTTTTCACGCAGCAAATTCAATTTGAGTTGCTCTCATACAAGTTGTATGTGCATGAGACAGAAAATGACTTGCGTTCGTTTACATTAGGTTGGCTTGTTAGCAGGTGCTAAGCTCACGCCCACCCCGGATCATAACGTTAAAGTTAAAGTGAATGTTAAAGTTAAAGCGAAAGTTAAAGTTAAAAACAAAGCTAAAGTTAAAGTTAAATTTAAAGTTAAAGTTAAAGTTAAAGTTTTTTTTTTTTTTGTGTTTCGTGGAAGGAGGAAATGCTTTATGCACTGACCGGGATATTTAAGCCTTACTGCGAGACTCTCCGAGTGTAGGACTCCCTTCTTCCATGAAGGCCTACCCACTAAAACCTAACCTCCCACGGCCCGCGCTAATCCCCGTACCTGGGACAGCGTTTAGCATTACTTCGGGTACGGGTGCGCGCTACGTGAGCTCTATGGCTACTCTCACGTTTACTGGTAAGTATATGCCTCACATATGTGCTGACCGTATCCCATCTGTCTCTTCGACAGGTCATGTTATTAATGACACTGCCCGGGGATAGGTCGCCAAGTACCTCTTCTACCCTCCTTCGCTGATGGGAGAAGTGCCTGCATTCGAAGAAGGTGTGGCGTACATCGTCTATTTCTATATATATTAAAGTTAAGGTTAAAGTTGAAGTTAAAGTTAAAGTTAAAGTTAAAGCTAAAGTTAAAGTTAAAGTTAAAATTAAAGCTAAAGTTAAAGTTAAAGTTGAAGTTAAAGTTAAAGTTAAAGTTAAAGTTAAAGTTAAAGCTAAAGTTAAAGTTAAATTTAAAGTTAAAGTTGAAGTTAAAGTTAAAGTTAAAGTAAATGTTAAAGTTAAAGCGAAAGTTAAAGTTAAATTTAAAGTTATAGTTAAGGTTAAAGTTAAAGTTAAAGTTAAATTTAAAGTTAAAGTTAAAGTGAATGTTAAAGTTAAAGCGAAAGTTAAAGTTAAAGTGAATGTTAAAGTTAAAAATAAAGTTAAAGTTAAAGTTAAAGTTAAATTTAAAGTTAAAGTTAAAGTTAAAGTTAAATTTAAAGTTAAAGTTGAAGTTGAATTTAAAGTTTTTTTTTTTTTTTTTTTTTTTTTTTTTTTTTTTTTTTTTTTGTGTTTCGTGGAAGGAGGAAATGCTTTATGCACTGACCGGGATATTTAAGCCTCACTGCGAGACTCTCCGAGTGTAGGACTCCCTTCTTCCATGAAGGCCTACCCACTAAAACCTAACCTCCCACGGCCCGCGCAAATCCCCGTACCTGGGACCGCGTTTAGCATTACTTCGGGTACGGGTGCGCGCTACGTGAGCTCTATGGCTACTCTCACGCTAATGGGCTAGGCATCCGTCTTCTCGTTTACTGGTAAGTATATGCCTCACATATGTGCTGACCGTATCCCATCTGTCTCTTCGACAGGTCATGTTATTAATGACACTGCCCGGGGATAGGTCGCCAAGTACCTCTTCTACCCTCCTTCGCTGATGGGAGAAGTGCCTGCATTCGAAGAAGGTGTGGCGTACATCGTCTATTTCCCCACAGTACAGACAGCTCGGGCTATCAACCTTACCCATTCTGTGTAGGTATTTGCGGAAGTAACCATGTCCCGTTAGAAACTGGGTCAGGTAAAAGTCTACCTCTCCGTGCGGTCGCTTCAACCATGGATCAAGTTCAGGGATTAGTTCCCTAGTCCACTTTCCTACGATGCTGTTGCTCCACTGGTCTTGCCAACGTCGGATCGATTCTTCTCGCGCCTGCATGGCAACAGCAGCTCTGCTTGCTTGCGATCCGTTGTCATATATTGTTTTTCTTTCCTCAACGAGAAGATATATCGGTATGGTTCCCGCAACGACCAGGACAGCTTCAGCTGATACCGTGCGGTAAGCCGAAGATATTCGCAGCGCCCCTCTGCGTTGGACCGAGGTGAGGGCGACTCGGTTCTTCCGGTATTTCATTGCGTCCGCCCGGATTTCTGCACCATATAAGAGTATAGAATCCGAGGCTGATGCAAGCAACTTCCTTGTGCATGGCCTTGGGCCACCTGTATTTGCCATTAATCTACTCAACTGCGCTATTATGCGCGCAGCTCTTTCGCAGGTCCCTCGTATGTGATCCGGGAAGTTGAGTTTGCTGTCTAACCTCACTCCCAGATATTTCGTTGAAGCGAGTGTTTCTATTGGCTGGTCCCCAACCATCATGTTCCTGGTAGTGGGAATACGTCTCTTTGTGAGGATGACGATCTCCGTTTTGGCTGTTGCTAATTGGAGACCGTGCTCAGCCATCCACCTATTTACATTACGCATGACCTGGTTTAATTTTAGCTGTGCCAGCTCGCAGCTTGGTGCTGTTATCACAGCTGCCACGTCGTCTGCAAATGCAACGAGGAAGGTGCTTTCTGGCATGTCTAATCGAAGAAGACTGTCGTAAGTTATATTCCAGAGATCGGGACCTAGTACCGAACCCTGGGCTGCTCCACCTGTTATTTTTACCCTTTTTTGACCGTGAGTACTTTCATATATTAGATACCTCTCTCTTAGGTAGTCCCTTAAAATTTCTAACAAATATTGCGGTACTTTGAAAGTGCTTTCTAGTGCCTCAAGCATGTCCTCCCACCTAGCTGAGTTAAAAGCGTTTTTGACGTCCAGCGTGACCAGCAACACTATAGGTCTTGCTCTGTGGCACGCTGTCTCGGCTTTCTTGACTGCGTCTATAACTTCTGCTATGGCATCTATTGTAGAGTGCCCCCTCCGAAAACCATGCTGTCTGGGCGACAGTCCTCCGGCGTCCTGTAACGCTCTGGTGAGGCGTTGCTTCAGGAGACTCTCCATCAATTTCCCTGCTGTGTCCAACATACATAGGGGACGGTAGGATGATGGAGAGTTGGGATCTCCTTTCCCTTTTGGAATGAGAACCAGTCGTGCTGTCTTCCATATGGTGGGGATGAAGTTAAAGTTAAAGTTAAAGTTAAAGTTAAAGTTAAAGTTAAAGTTAAAGTTAAAGTTAAAGTTAAAGTTAAAGATAAAGTTAAAGTTAAAGTAAAAGTAAAAGTTAAAGTTAAAATGAAAGTTAAAGTTAAATTTAAAGTCAAAGTTAAAGTTAAGGTTAAAGTTAAAGTTAAAGTTAAAGTTAAATTTAAAGTTAAAGTTAAAGTTAAAGTTAAACTTAAAGTTAAAGCTAAAGTTAAAGTTAAAGTGGATGTTAAAGTTAAAGCGAAAGTTAAAGTTAAAGTTAAAATTAAAGTTAAAGTGAATGTTAAAGTTAAAGCGAAAGTTAAAGTTAAAAATAAGGTTAAAGTTAAAGTTAAAGTTAAGGTTAAAGTTAAAGTTAAAGTGAAAGTTAAAGTTAAGTTTAAAGTTAAAGTTAAATTTAAAGGTAAAGTTAAGGCTAAAGTTAAAGTTAAAGTTAAAATCAAAGTTAAAGTTAAAGTTAAAGTTAATGTTAAAGTTAAAGTTAAAGTTAAAGTTAAAGTTAAAGTCAAAGTTAAAGTTAAAATGAAAGTTAAAGTCAAAGTTAAAGTTAAGGTTAAAGTTAAAGTTAAAGTCAAAGTTAAAGTTAAAAATAAAGGTAAAGTTAAAGTTAAAATGAAAATTAAAGTTAAAGTCAAAGTTAAAGTTAAGGTTAAAGTTAAAGTTAAAGTCAAAGTTAAAGTTAAGGTTAAAGTTAAAATTAAAGTTAAATTTAAAGTTAAATTTACAGCTAAAGTTAAAGTTAAGGTTAAAGTTAAAGTGAATGTTAAAGTTAAAGTTAAAAATAAAGTTAAAGTGAATGTTAAAGTTAAAGTGAAAGTTAAAGTTAAAAATAAAGTTAAAGTTAAATATTAACTTCTCATTTATTCAATAAAAGTAAAAAAATTGTTTTCTTATCGGTCACCACGCTTAAAAAGGTTAACTTGAATTAATATCAAAGACAAAACTTGAATTAATATCAAAGAAAACAAAATGTTGCATAAATATTATAATTGCATAAGTTGATAATATGCAATAGCTTTACCGCGTCAGTTCTCGGGTGCCACACGTCCTTTTTAATAACTTATGAACAGTTAGAAAGAGTTAAATTTCGCAAATAGTTTCTTATAACTGGCAATGATGCGCATCCGTTGATACCACTTTCGACCATATCCGATCAATTTTTGACATGAACAATAAATGTCCTAAACGGTCTTAAATGAGTAGAAAATATAGTACCACGCCGGAGGCCGCCGCCGCCGCCGCCGCGCCGATATTTTTAACATTCGGCGGCGGCGTGCGAAAAACGACTAAAATCGGCGGCGGCGTATATATGAATTTCATTCAATTCCATACTTTGCCCCATAGTTAAAGTTAAAGTTAAAGTAAATGTTAAAGTTAAAGCGAAAGTTAAAGTTAAAGTTATAGTTAAAGTTAAAGTTAAAGTTAAAGTTAAAGTTAAAGTTAAATTTAAAGTTAAAATTAAAGCTAAAGTTAAAGTTTAAGTTAAAGTTAAAGCTAAAGTTAAAGTTAAAGTTAAAGTTAAATTTAAAGTTAAAGTTAAAGTTAAAGTTAAATTTAAAGTTAAAGTTAAAGTGAATGTTAAAGTTAAAGCGAAAGTTAAAGTTAAAGTTAAAAATAAAGTTAAAGTTAAAGTGAAAGTTAAAGTTAAAGTGAATGTTAAAGTTAAAAATAAAGTTAAAGTTAAAGTTAAATTTAAAGTTAAAGTTAAATTTAAATTTAAAGTTAAAGTTAAAGTTAAAGTTAAAGTTAAAGTTAAAGTTGAAGTTAAAGTTAAAGTTAAAGATAAAGTTAAAGTTAAAGTAAAAGTTAAAATTAAAGTTAAAGTTAAAATTGAAGTTAAAGTTAAAGTTGAAGTTGAAGTTGAAGTTAAAGTTAAAGTTAAATTGAATGTTAAATTTAAAGCGAAAGTTAAAAATAAAGTTAAAGTTAAATTTAAACTTAAAGTTAAAGTTAAAGTTAAAGTTAAAGTTAAAGTAAATGTTAAAGTTAAAGTTAAAGTTAAAGTTAAAGTTGAAGTTAAAGTTAAAGTTAAAGTTAAAGTTAAAGTTAAAGTTAAAGCTAAAGTTAAAGTTAAAGTTAAATTTAAAGTTAAAGTTAAAGTTAAAGTTAAAGTTAAAGTTAAAGTTGAAGTTAAAGTTAAACTTAAAGTTGAAGTTAAAGTTAAAGTTAAAGTAAATGTTAAAGTTAAAGCGAAAGTTAAAGTTAAAGTTAAATTTAAAGTTATAGTTAAAGTTAAAGTTAAAGTTAAATTTAAAGTTAAAGTTAAAGTGAATGTTAAAGTTAAAGCGAAAGTTAAAGTTAAAGAGAATTTTAAAGTTAAAAATAAAGTTAAAGTTAAAGTTAAATTTAAAGTTAAAGTTAAAGTTAAATTTAAAGTTAAAGTTAAAGTTGAAGTTGAAGTTAAAGTTAAAGTTAAAGTTTTAGTTAAAGTTAAAGATAAAGTTAAAGTAAAAGTTAAAATGAAAGTTAAAGTTAAATTTAAAGTCAAAGTTAAAGTTAAGGTTAAAGTTAAAGTTAAAGATAAATTTAAAGTTAAAGTTAAAGTTAAACTTAAAGTTAAAGCTAAAGTTAAAGTTAAAGTGGATGTTAAAGTTAAAGCGAAAGTTAAAGTTAAAGTTAAAATTAAAGTTAAAATTAAAGTGAATGTTAAAGTTAAAGCGAAAGTTAAAGTTAAAAATAAGGTTAAAGTTAAAGTTAAAGTTAAGGTTAAAGTTAAAGTTAAAGTGAAAGTTAAACTTAAGTTTAAAGTTAAAGTTAAAGTTAAAGGTAAAGTTAAGGCTAAAGTTAAAGTTAAAGTTAAAATCAAAGTTAAAGTTAAAGTTAAAGTTAAAGTTAATGTTAAAGTTAAAGTTAAAGTCAAAGTTAAAGTTAAAATGAAAGTTAAAGTCAAAGTTAAAGTTAAGGTTAAAGTTAAAGTTAAAGTCAAAGTTAAAGTTAAAAATAAAGGTAAAGTTAAAGTTAAAATGAAAATTAAAGTTAAAGTCAAAGTTAAAGTTAAGGTTAAAGTTAAAGTCAAAGTTAAAGTTAAGGTTAAAGTTAAAATTAAAGTTAAATTTAAAGTTAAATTTACAGTTAAAGTTAAAGTTAAGGTTAAAGTTAAAGTTAAAGTGAATGTTAAAGTTAAAGTTAAAGTGAATGTTAAAGTTAAAGTGAAAGTTAAAGTTAAAAATAAAGTTAAAGTTAAATATTAACTTCTCATTTATTCAATAAAAGTAAAAAATTTGTTTTCTTATCGGTCACCACGCTTAGAAGTTTAACTTGAATTAATATCAAAGACAAAACTTGAATTAATATCAAAGAAAACAAAATGTTGCATAAATATTATAATTGCATAAGTTGATAATATGCAATAGCTTTACCGCGTCAGTTCCCGGGTGCCACACGTCCTTTTTAATAACTTATGAACAGTTAGAAAGAGTTAAATTTCGCAAATAGTTTCTTATAACTGGCAATGATGCGCATCCGTTGATACCACTTTCGACCTTATCCGACCAATTTTTGACATGAACAATAAATGTCCTAAACGGTCTTAAATGAGTAGAAAATATAGTACCACGCCGGAGGCCGCCGCCGCCGCCGCCGCGCCGATATTTTTAACATTCGGCGGCGGCGTGCGAAAAACGACTAAAATCGGCGGCGGCGTATATATGAATTTCATTCAATTCCATACTTTGCCCCATATAAATGTGGGATTCTTACCTTTTCGCCACTATATCACTGTATTCCACTGTAATGCAAACTAAAACTATTTGTATTTGTCGGTTACCATCGTAGCGATGCGAAAGGGTTGCGCAATCGACCAATCAGCGATGTAATTATTCCGACGTAAATAAGCGTAGCTGGTTATTAAATGTAAAGTTCGACAAACATGTGTCGCCCAGTGATGATAATCATGGTACATTTGTACTTTATTTGGAACACTTCGCTTCCCGAAAGTACGTTGGTACTATCTACATTGACATATTTGGTACATTTTTTTTTAAATATAGCACTACAATTCAAGTCATTTGCAAAGCAGCTCTGAATATACAAAAAAAAATTTTAAATTTTTCGAAGAATATGTATAGCTAAGTTGTTTTGTTGCCGAGCACAATTTCCCATTTGCAATTATGGATCATTTAAATATGCTTATGAAAAATAGCATAACTGATTCTAAAATTGTGAACAAATTTTGCATCAATAGAATTAAAGCACACAAAATAATAACTCAAATAACAGGACAGAAAATTATAAATCCATAATTGCATTTTGTCAGAAGAATTATCATTCTCGAATAATAGATGAAACGACTGATATATGTATATCAATAAATTTGGCAGTTTCGATTCGAATTTTTGATAAAAAGTGCATTGATAGATTTTATTATTTGATACCTTTGGCCGATAGAAGCACGGAGGGTATTTTTAATGTCATTTTTAAAGTTAAAGTTAAAATGAAAATTAAAGTTAAAGTCAAAGTTAAAGTTAAGGTTAAAGTTAAAGTTAAAGTCAAAGTTAAAGTTAAGGTTAAAGTTAAAATTAAAGTTAAATTTAAAGTTAAATTTACAGCTAAAGTTAAAGTTAAGGTTAAAGTTAAAGTGAATGTTAAAGTTAAAGTTAAAAATAAAGTTAAAGTGAATGTTAAAGTTAAAGTGAAAGTTAAAGTTAAAAATAAAGTTAAAGTTAAATATTAACTTCTCATTTATTCAATAAAAGTAAAAAAATTGTTTTCTTATCGGTCACCACGCTTAAAAAGGTTAACTTGAATTAATATCAAAGACAAAACTTGAATTAATATCAAAGAAAACAAAATGTTGCATAAATATTATAATTGCATAAGTTGATAATATGCAATAGCTTTACCGCGTCAGTTCTCGGGTGCCACACGTCCTTTTTAATAACTTATGAACAGTTAGAAAGAGTTAAATTTCGCAAATAGTTTCTTATAACTGGCAATGATGCGCATCCGTTGATACCACTTTCGACCATATCCGATCAATTTTTGACATGAACAATAAATGTCCTAAACGGTCTTAAATGAGTAGAAAATATAGTACCACGCCGGAGGCCGCCGCCGCCGCCGCCGCGCCGATATTTTTAACATTCGGCGGCGGCGTGCGAAAAACGACTAAAATCGGCGGCGGCGTATATATGAATTTCATTCAATTCCATACTTTGCCCCATAGTTAAAGTTAAAGTTAAAGTAAATGTTAAAGTTAAAGCGAAAGTTAAAGTTAAAGTTATAGTTAAAGTTAAAGTTAAAGTTAAAGTTAAATTTAAAGTTAAAATTAAAGCTAAAGTTAAAGTTTAAGTTAAAGTTAAAGCTAAAGTTAAAGTTAAAGTTAAAGTTAAATTTAAAGTTAAAGTTAAAGTTAAAGTTAAAGTTAAATTTAAAGTTAAAGTTAAAGTGAATGTTAAAGTTAAAGCGAAAGTTAAAGTTAAAGTTAAAAATAAAGTTAAAGTTAAAGTGAAAGTTAAAGTTAAAGTGAATGTTAAAGTTAAAAATAAAGTTAAAGTTAAAGTTAAATTTAAAGTTAAAGTTAAATTTAAATTTAAAGTTAAAGTTAAAGTTAAAGTTAAAGTTAAAGTTAAAGTTAAAGTTAAAGTTGAAGTTAAAGTTAAAGTTAAAGATAAAGTTAAAGTTAAAGTAAAAGTTAAAATTAAAGTTAAAGTTAAAATTGAAGTTAAAGTTAAAGTTGAAGTTGAAGTTGAAGTTAAAGTTAAAGTTAAATTGAATGTTAAATTTAAAGCGAAAGTTAAAAATAAAGTTAAAGTTAAATTTAAACTTAAAGTTAAAGTTAAAGTTAAAGTTAAAGTAAATGTTAAAGTTAAAGTTAAAGTTAAAGTTAAAGTTGAAGTTAAAGTTAAAGTTAAAGTTAAAGTTAAAGTTAAAGTTAAAGCTAAAGTTAAAGTTAAAGTTAAATTTAAAGTTAAAGTTAAAGTTAAAGTTAAAGTTGAAGTTAAAGTTAAACTTAAAGTTGAAGTTAAAGTTAAAGTTAAAGTAAATGTTAAAGTTAAAGCGAAAGTTAAAGTTAAAGTTAAATTTAAAGTTATAGTTAAAGTTAAAGTTAAAGTTAAATTTAAAGTTAAAGTTAAAGTGAATGTTAAAGTTAAAGCGAAAGTTAAAGTTAAAGAGAATTTTAAAGTTAAAAATAAAGTTAAAGTTAAAGTTAAATTTAAAGTTAAAGTTAAAGTTAAATTTAAAGTTAAAGTTAAAGTTGAAGTTGAAGTTAAAGTTAAAGTTAAAGTTTTAGTTAAAGTTAAAGATAAAGTTAAAGTAAAAGTTAAAATGAAAGTTAAATTTAAAGTCAAAGTTAAAGTTAAGGTTAAAGTTAAAGTTAAAGATAAATTTAAAGTTAAAGTTAAAGTTAAACTTAAAGTTAAAGCTAAAGTTAAAGTTAAAGTGGATGTTAAAGTTAAAGCGAAAGTTAAAGTTAAAGTTAAAATTAAAGTTAAAATTAAAGTGAATGTTAAAGTTAAAGCGAAAGTTAAAGTTAAAAATAAGGTTAAAGTTAAAGTTAAAGTTAAAGTTAAGGTTAAAGTTAAAGTTAAAGTGAAAGTTAAACTTAAGTTTAAAGTTAAAGTTAAAGTTAAAGGTAAAGTTAAGGCTAAAGTTAAAGTTAAAATCAAAGTTAAAGTTAAAGTTAAAGTTAAAGTTAATGTTAAAGTTAAAGTTAAAGTCAAAGTTAAAGTTAAAATGAAAGTTAAAGTCAAAGTTAAAGTTAAGGTTAAAGTTAAAGTTAAAGTCAAAGTTAAAGTTAAAAATAAAGGTAAAGTTAAAGTTAAAATGAAAATTAAAGTTAAAGTCAAAGTTAAAGTTAAGGTTAAAGTTAAAGTCAAAGTTAAAGTTAAGGTTAAAGTTAAAATTAAAGTTAAATTTAAAGTTAAATTTACAGTTAAAGTTAAAGTTAAGGTTAAAGTTAAAGTTAAAGTGAATGTTAAAGTTAAAGTTAAAGTGAATGTTAAAGTTAAAGTGAAAGTTAAAGTTAAAAATAAAGTTAAAGTTAAATATTAACTTCTCATTTATTCAATAAAAGTAAAAAATTTGTTTTCTTATCGGTCACCACGCTTAGAAGTTTAACTTGAATTAATATCAAAGACAAAACTTGAATTAATATCAAAGAAAACAAAATGTTGCATAAATATTATAATTGCATAAGTTGATAATATGCAATAGCTTTACCGCGTCAGTTCCCGGGTGCCACACGTCCTTTTTAATAACTTATGAACAGTTAGAAAGAGTTAAATTTCGCAAATAGTTTCTTATAACTGGCAATGATGCGCATCCGTTGATACCACTTTCGACCTTATCCGACCAATTTTTGACATGAACAATAAATGTCCTAAACGGTCTTAAATGAGTAGAAAATATAGTACCACGCCGGAGGCCGCCGCCGCCGCCGCCGCGCCGATATTTTTAACATTCGGCGGCGGCGTGCGAAAAACGACTAAAATCGGCGGCGGCGTATATATGAATTTCATTCAATTCCATACTTTGCCCCATATAAATGTGGGATGCTTACCTTTTCGCCACTATATCACTGTATTCCACTGTAATGCAAACTAAAACTATTTGTATTTGTCGGTTACCATCGTAGCGATGCGAAAGGGTTGCGCAATCGACCAATCAGCGATGTAATTATTCCGACGTAAATAAGCGTAGCTGGTTATTAAATGTAAAGTTCGACAAACATGTGTCGCCCAGTGATGATAATCATGGTACATTTGTACTTTATTTGGAACACTTCGCTTCCCGAAAGTACGTTGGTACTATCTACATTGACATATTTGGTACATTTTTTTTTAAATATAGCACTACAATTCAAGTCATTTGCAAAGCAGCTCTGAATATACAAAAAAAAATTTTAAATTTTTCGAAGAATATGTATAGCTAAGTTGTTTTGTTGCCGAGCACAATTTCCCATTTGCAATTATGGATCATTTAAATATGCTTATGAAAAATAGCATAACTGATTCTAAAATTGTGAACAAATTTTGCATCAATAGAATTAAAGCACACAAAATAATAACTCAAATAACAGGACAGAAAATTATAAATCCATAATTGCATTTTGTCAAAAGAATTATCATTCTCGAATAATAGATGAAACGACTGATATATGTATATCAATAAATTTGGCAGTTTCGATTCGAATTTTTGATAAAAAGTGCATTGATAGATTTTATTATTTGATACCTTTGGCCGATAGAAGCACGGAGGGTATTTTTAATGTCATTTTTAAATCTTTGCAAGACCATTCAATACCACTTGAAAAAATTATTGGTTTCACTGCCGACAATTCCTCGGTTATGATGGGAGCAAAAAGCGGAGTGAAAGCAAGTTGTTCCAAATCTGCATGTTAATGGATGTGTTTGTCACATTTTAAATTTAGCTTCAATGGCCGCTTGTGATGTATTTCCCAACAAAATTGATAAATTTTTAAAATACGTAAACTATCATTTTTCTAAAAGCCCCCTTAGGAGGGCAGACTTTCAGAGTTTTCAAGAACATTTCGGCACAGAAATGCATGTTATACTAAAGTACGCCCCCACAAGGTGGCTTTTTAGACAAGTAGTCATAGATAGAATTCTTGAGCAATGGGATGCCCTCAAGTATTACTTTAATCTTTACGTATTTGAAAATAAAAGCAGCAATCAAAATATTAATCTTATATTATCTGAAAATTTTCAAAGTCCTATTTATAAAGTAAATTTTACATTTCTTTGTTATATTTTAAATGAAATAAATAAAGTGAATATAGAAATGCAGTTTGAAGATATTCCCATACATTTACTTATTACCAAATTAAAAATTTTATAAAAAATAAAATAAAAATAAAAAATTTATAAAATAATGTTTAGTATTGAAATTAGGTTGGTATTGATTGAGCGCGGGGAGAATATAAATGTGAAAGCGATTCGGAGGCAATTAAGGGACAGTTCTAACCCTTTGGAGCTGGATGATTCACTGTAAGCTAAGAATTACTATTGTCAGCACTTTTGAATAACAAGTTTATTTTTTTTTCAATTAGCTTTCGCCAATATTACAGGCTAAACAAGCCGGCATTCTAATATTTGCTAGATATTCTTACCAACTCCTTGCCACCATTGAAGCAAAAATTTGGAGTTCCACCACTTGTAAAGTTGAGTACATGTCTCCGTTTTTTCGCATAGGGAAAAGGCGTTGGAAAGGACATTGAAGTGGGTCTTAGCCAATCTTGTTTCAGTGAGGTGCTCAACATTTTGGATCGTTGCTTTGTCCACTATGGATAACTTGGCCGACTGATACGTTGTCATACAAAATAGAATTTACATACTTAACAATACAGGAATTTCACTTTTTTCCACTCAGCTTCTGATTGTGCATTATTTATTGATTTATTTCTAATAATAAAAGTACATATAATTATAAGAGTATCAAATTTCAAACCAAAAAATTATTTACATTTTGTTTTCCTCTCGTTCGCCTGTAAAATATAAGTGACCAAATTTGTGTTTCCCCGCTGTTCATTTCGCCCGAACAAAGAGTTGTGATAAGGTGAAATCTTTTCCGAACTCGAAAAATTGTTTCGCCACCCTCTGCGATAGGGTGAACGAAAACTGTGAATATTTTCGGGTGAAAATAAAACTCGCGATAAGGGTGATTGATTCAGACGAAAATCACTTAACCCCAGATGAAGTTTACTGCGGTGTTAATGTGGGTATTATTCTATCAAAACAACAACAAAAAGATGACGTACACATATAAAGCTGTGCTAAACAATTGTATATAAAATTTTGTAGTACTTTATTAAAGAAAGTAAATTTGAATAATGGAACTTTGTTGTGGGCTGCAAAGCTTTCACCAGAAAGTATTTTAAGCGGTAAAAAAATTAGTATTGTGCCTTTAGTTATGGACTTGTTTCCGAAATCTGCATTTGATAAAATAGGGAAAATTAATTCTTATTTAATTAATTTAGAGCTTTAGCAGAGCATGAGAGCCTTAAAAAATTCAAGAATTTAAATATATGCAGCTTTTGGGAAGAATTAAGATCAGTTAAAAATAAATTAAATGCGCAAATATTTTCCAATATTTATAGAATAGTTCAAGGCATATTGTCGATTCCACATTCATCCACAAACGTAGAAAGGATATTTTCTATACAAAATTTAATAAAACTAAGTGTAGAAATATACTTCATATAAACACAGTTTCGAATTTAATAAAAACTAAAGACTTGATTAAATCAACTAACAGTAGTTGACATAATATAGATACGAAGTTTTCTTTAAGTTAGCATTGACCTTAAATAACTATTGATCCATCAGACTTCGCAAAAAATGTTGACAATGACATGTAAACTTATTTTTTTAATGGTGACCAATTAGATGTTTATACAAACCAAAAGATATCAAAACAAAAATTTTCCATACAACTTACATACATACATATGTATGTATGGGGTTGTAAACGACCCCGATAACTATTTCTAGCTTTAAGCTGGAGTCATTGGTGCCGTATGTCGTATCGCTGTATCCGTATCCCTAACGTAATCAGCTGTTTATCGTTACGACGGTAAACCAAAACCCAATTGGTTGGCTACGATACGGTTACGACCTTAGCGGCACCAATAATCGATTGCATTGATTCTCATAAGGTTGGTCGAATCAGCTGTTAAAAGGTTACCGATACGGTTACCGATAAAGCACCAATGTCTCCAGCTTAAGCCTCAAGTACAACTTTGGTTACGTAAATATATGTACATAACTAAATAAATGAATATTAACAAAGCAACCCCAAACAAACAAAAATATATGGATATAAGCATCTATACACACATAAATATATGTACGTATAAATATATGTGCATGCCCATCTGCACAAGCGTTGAGCGTAACATAAACGCAATGTCTTTTATTTTACTATTCGAAGTATCCAGATAGTACTATCCGAATAAACGAATAAAAAATCCGAATAAAAATTATTCGGATTATTTGAAACGAATAAATTTATTCGTTTATTCGAATATAATTCGAAAATAGTCCCACCACTATAAATAAATAATTCATTTTGCTTTCGTGTTCGCTACGCGTTCGTGTTTACTAACACATTCTCAATTTGGTAACCGTGTAAATGTAGTGGTGCCCACCGCTGCTTATGATAGAGATCCAATTCTATGTATTTGGACTGTTGCTAACACCGAACCTTTACGAACCTTTTCGAACCTTTTCGAGCCTTTTCGGATTTTTTTTGACAAATATCCGTTACGGTTTTTTTTTATTTAGTCGCCAAGCCCGCGATAAAATCTATGCAATAGCTTAAAAATAAGTAAATTTAAATAATTTATAATAAAATTTTTAAGATATAAAAATAATCTTAAAATAAATTTGAAATTTTAATTTAATATTAAAATAAAAATTGTATTTAGAAAAAGTTAAAATTATTTAAAATTTATATTTACGATTTTAGTATTATGGAAGAGTTGATTGATAAATTTAAATATGCAATGGCTTTAAAATATAATGATGCTCTTATTTGTGTAGAGGACGTTAAATATCATGAATGGTTCCAATAAACGGTACACTATATGACGATGTTGCTTGTTGAATGTTAAAATACTTATATACGAATGAAATGTAAGGAGAGGTTAGTGGCACTATTTTGTAGATGAAACTTCCTGAGTAATGCTGGATCAATTTTCTATAGCTGTGGTTGTATTTGTAAAAGTAGCAGTATTGTTTTGATCTGGCATTTATTAAAAAAAAAAAATAAGTTTTAGCGTATTTACACTTCTCGTTTTAAGTGGTTTTAACTGCGTAACTTAAAAATTTATTGCAATGTGTTGCGAAAAATCACTCAAAAACTTTATTTTTTTAATTATTTGACAATTTTTTGTTGCGTTTTTAACTGTTTTATTATTTCTCTCAAAGTTTTAGTAATTAATTAAGTTATTTTTGTTTAGTTCCAGCGGTCGTTGATTTAAAGATTTTTTTTGATTCTTGCTTCTATATCACATAATGGCATTCATCCTGTTCGATATTTGTTTTAATTGTTGATCTCTTCTCACTAGCGTTAACAGATGTACCGCACAAATGTTGAGGGGAGATAGATGTTGGAGTTAAAACCATAAATTGATATTGAGATTGAATGTTGTTAATTTGCACAGAAGAAACTAATTCTGAATTGAAATTGTGGTTATTTGTTAATATTGTTGATGTGCAAATGAATCAAGTTTGTTTTCGTAGTAAAGAAAGAAGATGAAAAGATATTCAATTGAGAAAGTTGAAGATAATGACGTGATTAAAGTATGGCACCAACACAAAATTAATGGTAGTATTTTATCCTGTTAATTTCGGTTTTTGATTTTTTATTTAGATTTTAATGGTTATTCTTGTTGTATGAAAACGCACTGAATATAATTTTTAAAATTTATATTAAACAGTATTCAAGAATGTGATGATTCGGAGCAGGGCCGTGTGCACATTTGCTGAAACCGGTAGATAGTTTTTAATTGTTTCAGGCAACTAAAACAAATTTTCTTTGGTATCACGTCACTTAGTTGCACTTCTATTTGCGGTATTGTACTGGTCAGTAGCTATTGTTGTTGTGGCTTGGATAACCAAATCGTTGTTTTATGTTTCTAATTCGATTTTCAACACTTATTTTTTGTTTTAATGTTTCGTATATATAATTTACAGCGACTGTTATATGAAATTTGCGCAGAATGTTGTTGTATTGCTTCCGGTCTACAAATGTATAGGGAACACAAACATAGTTATATTATATGCTCAAGAATTTCAATAGTGTCATTTATTTAATAATTTTTGACAACTTTTCTTTGATTAAGTTAATTAGGTTTAAAATTTCGTAATTGTAGGTCCGTTGGTAGAATCGCCAATATATTTGGTAATAAACCAAATATTTATTTTATTTTTAAAAATTCATTTTTGTTTATTTTTGAGTTAAGATATTTTAATACTAATTAGAATTTTCTTTTTTTCAAGTTATTCAAAAAATTTTAAGTTAACATGAAAACTCAATTAACATTAAAGTAAAGAGTACAAAGTAGTTAACACTATACTAGTGTTTCCGATCGTTATGGTTGATATTATATAAAAATTTTATTCAGCGCCTGTGTTAACATCTTTGAGTGGAAATAAGTAAAAAAAGGCTAAACAATAAAGCAATTCAAGATTAATTTCATATGGGGTGACAAAATTATGCATTTGCATGAAAATTCAACAGATCGTGAGCGACCTTAATAAATCACAATAGCAAATACCATGGCAACCATCTGAATCAAATTTGGGCAATTTTATAAAATAGAAAGATCTTACGCATATATGTATTGTAACGAATTTAGGGAAATTCGGTTTATTTGAAACCTTCTGCTAACGTTCGAATCGCTAAACTGTTGAATAAATCACTCCAATATTCTGTATTGCAAAATGATCTTTATTAGTCTACTTTGGGAGTAGTAGAACTTACTTACTTACTTAATTGGCGCTTAACCGTCTAAACGGTTATGGCCGTCCAACAAGGCGCGCCAGTCGCTCCTTCGCTCCGCCAACCGGCGCCAATTGGTCACACCAAGGGAGTTTAAATCGTTTTCCACCTGGTCCTTCCAACGGAGTGGGGGCCGCCCTCTACCTCTGCTTCCATAGGCGGGTTCCGATAGAAACACTTTCTTGGCCGGAGCATCATCTTTCATTCGCATAACATGGCCTATCCAGCGCAGCCGCTGCGTTTTAATTCGCTGGACTATGTTGATGTCTGCGTATAGCTCGTACAGCTCATCATTAAATCTTCTTCGGTACTCGCCATCGCCAACGCGTAGAGGTCCATAAATCTTTCGAAGAACTTTTCTATCGAACACTCCCAAAGCCGCTTCATCTGCTGTTGTCATGGTCCATGCTTCTGCCCCATATAGCAGCACGGGTACGATAAGTGACTTGTAGAGTATGATTTTCGTTCGCCGAGAGAGGACTTTACTTTTCAATTGCCTACCTAGTCCAAAGTAGCATTTATTGGCAAGATTGATTCTTCGCTGGATTTCAGTGCTGATGTTGTTGCTAGTGTTGATGCTGGTTCCCAAATAAACGAAGTCTTTTACTATTTCGAAATTATGGCTGCCAACAGTAGCGTGGTTGCCAAGGCGCATATGCGCTGACTCTTTGCTCGATGACAGCAGGTACTTCGTTTTGTCCTCATTCACCATCAAACCCTTCTTTACCGCTTCTTTTTCCAGCTTGGAGTAAGCAGAACTAACAGCGCGGGTGTTTAGACCGATGATATCAATGTCATCAGCATATGCCAGTAATTGCACGCTTTTATAGTATATTGTTCCAGTGCGGTTAAGTTCTGCAGCTAGTATAATTTTCTCCAGCATCAAATTAAAGAAATCGCACGATAGGGGGTCACCCTGTCTGAAACCTCGTTTAGTTTCGAACGGCTCGGAGAGGTCCTTCCCAATTCTGACTGAGCTGATGGTGTTGCTCAACGTCATTTTGCACAGCCGTATAAGTTTTGCGGGGAAACCAAATTCAGACATAGCGGCATATAGGCAGCTCCTTTTCGTGCTGTCGAGTAGTAGAACTATACTTCACAATTATACTTCACTTCGCAATTGATAGCATGTTTACATCAAATGATTAGTCATGCCTCAGCTTGCGCTGCTTTTATACTTTATGTTGCCTCGTCTGCATATTTCTACTAAGGTCTAAACGTTTTCGCCTACTAGTATAGTTGTATCTCCTACTTGGTAATTTCTATATACATGTACATTTTTAGTTTATGTTTATCTTATAGCCATATGCGGGTGTATGCGTGAGTACTTCTTCGGCTGATGATTACATGTGTTTGTGAGTATCTCTTCGTTGCCTTGCATGTATGTATGTAAATGATGATTGACTTGTTTACGTACACAAGCGTGGCAGCTTGCTTTATTGTTGTTGTGACTTTATTTACTAGCAGCTTAGTGATGATAAAATTCGCCACAGTATCTATCAATTTCCTTTTATTAATTCGTAATTGAGACCAATGGTATTCAAACTAAACGTGTTCTCAGGGGGAGCATCAGCTGTTGAAATGGTGCTTTGTGGGTTGCATTTCAAAAGCAAATTTGCTATGCAACGGTGCTTGACTATATGCACCTGATCTTGAACTGCCCTTTTAGGGCAAACTGGTGTAGACAACTCCATAGTTTATATTTACTAAATTGCACAGCAATGATAGCATTTCAATATTGCAGAGACACTCTAGACAAAGCCGTCAATACTATGACGAGCATCCCAATGTTGTTAGCCGTGTTTTTTTTACACGTAAACGTCTATACGCTTACACTTTATATGGACTACTAAGCGTCAAACTTTAAATACACCTCTGAAATTGCTGCGCATAAAATGTGTACTACTAAATTTCAATGCGCATTATACTCAGATGTAACTGAAATATGTGTCTTTGTTTCACCCTCTTAACTAATTATATCTATTCTATGTGTGTCCACAATTCATCGCAACTGATTCAGCTATATGTTATACCCTATGGCCATCAGAGGGTTGTGTCTCCGCTTTTCGGTACACCCTGTGCAGTAGCTGTAGTTATTTAACCACTGCCGCAAGATGGGTCTCCTAAGCATTATCTAAGCGAGGATAGACGTTTTTTTTTTCACGCGCAAACGTAAGCGTATACGCGTGTATAAAAAAAACACGGCTATTATTAGTTGAAGATTGCAGAGCAACATGTTTGTTGTGTTGTATCGAACATTGGTTCGAACAGTTCGACACGACCAATGCTCAGTGCAACAACATAAAAATATACTTAGCGCAGGGATTATAAATGGATTTTTTCATTTTGTACCAAACGAGGAAAAAAATGTACCAAATTATCCAAAAATGTACCAAGAGTCTTCGGATGTGGATTTGAACCAAACTAGAGCTATATTCCGCTTTTTTATCTAAAAACTAAACAGGGAAATACGATTTATGAAGAAATGCTTTTCCAGTAAAAATAATAAAAGAAGTTTATCGATTGAAGCGTACATTTATGTACATATATAAAAACATTTCTTTATTGAGTACCAGTAAGGAACATAAAATTAATATTAAAAAAAAAAAATAACAGCTGCATTCACTACATTAACAGTTATTCTTATTTGAGTTCTTGAAATACCTCAGTGCGCAAAAAGCTTTTTTGCGTATCTACATTATGACAACTAGTCTTAGTTGATTTCATCAAGTCTTTAGTTTTTATTAAATTCGAAAGTTTATTTGAAGTCTATTTCTACACTTAGTTTTAATTAAATTTTGTATAGAAAATATCCTTTCTACGTTTGTGGATGAATGTGGAATCGACAATATGCCTTGAACTATTCTATAAATCTTGGAAAACATTTGCGCATTTAATTTATTTTTAACTGATTTTAATTCTTCCCAAAAGCTGCATGTATTTAGATTCTTGAATTTTTTAAGGCTCTCATGCTCTGCTAAAGCTCTAAATTCAGAATAAATTTTCTCTATTTTATCAAATGCAGATTTCGGAAACAAGCCCATAACTAAAGGCACAATACTATTTGTTTCACCGCTTAAAATACTTTTTGTGAAAGCTTTGCAGTCCACAACAAGGTTTTATCATTCAAATTTACTTTCTTTAATAAAGTACTACAAAATTGTATATACAATTATTTAGCACAGCTCTTAAATATGTGTACGTCATCTTTTTTGAAAAGGTTGTTTTGATAGAATAATACCCACATTAACACCGCAGTAAACTTCATCTGGGGTTAAGGGATTTTCGTCTGAATCAATATTTAACATCCAAATAGAACTGAAGTCGAATTAAAAATTTTTTTATAAAATTTTTTATTTGGTAATAAGTAAATATATGCGAATATCTTCAAACTGCATTTCTATATTCACATTATTTATTTCATTTAAAATATAAGAAAGAAATGTAAAATTTACTTTATAAATAGGACTTTGAAAAATTTCAGATAACTAAAGATCAATATTTTGATTACTGCTTTTATTTTCAAATACGTAAAATTAAAATAATAGTTGAGGGCATCCCATTGCTCAAGAATTCTATCTATGACTACTTGTCTAAAAAGCCACCTTGTGGGGCGTACTTTAGTATAACATGCATTTCTGTACCGAAATGTTCTTGAAAACTCTGAAAGTCTGCCCTCCTAAGGGGGCTGTTACAAAAATGATAGTTTACGTCTTTTAAAAATGTATCAATTTTGTTGGGAAATACATCACAAGCGGCCATTGAAGCTAAATTTAAAATGTGACAAACACATCCATTAACATGCAGATTTGGAACAACTTCCTTCAGCCTTGCTTGCACTCCGCTTTTTGCTCCCATCATAACCCATCATAATCGGCAGTGAAACCAATCATTTTTTCAAGTGGTATTGTATGGTCTTTCAAAGATTTAATAATGGCATAAAAAATACCCTCCGTGCTACTATCGGTCAAAGGTATCAAATCTAAAAACCTATCTGTAATTCGAATCGAAACTGCCAAATTTTTTGACATACATATATCAGTCGTTTCATCTATTATTAGAGAGTGATAATTCTTCTGACAAAATGCAATTATGGATTTATAATTTTCTGGCCCTTTATTTGAGTTATTATTTTCTGTGCTTTAATTCTATTGAGGCAAAATTGGTTCAAAATTTTAGAATCAGTTAAGCTTTTTTTCATAAGCATAATTAAATGATCCATAATTGCAAATGGCAAATTGTGCTCGGCAACAAAACAACTTAACTATATATTTTCTTCGAAAAATTTAAAATTTTTTTGTACATTCAGAGCTGCTTTGCAAATGATTTGAGGTGTACGTACTTTCGGGAAGCGAAATGTACCAAAAAAATTACAAATGTACCACGATTGCCATCACTGACTTAGCGTCGATGTGCTCTAACGAACCAACAGAGTTGTATGCTTGAGAGTGGGCGAGCGTAACATAAAAGCCCAGGAAAGGCAATCACCAATACACACTTGATAAGGTACATATGTAGGTACATATATATGTAGATTGCAATCAGTGAGCACTAGGGTGGGTCGATTTAAAAATCGCTCATTGCTCTGTGAAAATCGTATTCTAGGGATCAAAATAAGAAACTTTGCCGAAGGAACCAAACCTCTAAAACGAATTCTCTGATGTCCCCCCCTTTGGGTCGATCTTTTGGGTCGGGGCAATTTCAATTCTACCAGCTGTGTCTTGTGGTGGCTTAAAAAAAACGGTTGAATAAAAAACCCACACAACTATGTTTACGACATGCAAATGCACCACAGTGACGCCTTGGTTTTAAAAGGGGGTTGTAAAATCGCTAATTTCTAATAATTTTTTAAAATTTCTTTTCTATTACTAAGTTAAATTCATTTTTTCATTTACATATGTTCTGACTAAATAAATTTCTAAAGAGAAAAATAAACTCCAAAAAGAAAAAACATAGGCATTTCAAAGTGGGATTTTTCAAAATTTGCCCCTACGACTCAAAGGGGGGACATCAGAATTCGTTTTAGAGGTATGGTTCCTTTGGCAAAGTTTCTTATTTTGATCCCTAGAATATGATTTTCACAGAGCAATGAGCGATTTTTTTGCCTCCCCACAAATCGATCCGGCCTAGTGAGCACACACTCATACTTATGAAACCCGCACATGCGCATAACGAAGGTGGCGCTCAAATAGTGGCGCAGAGAACTACTGGATGATTTTAAGGCACAGATCATACATATATACGTACCATAAAAAAACCCCAACTTGATGCAAACTATCGCACAACCAGTATGAATTTTATACCAAACTAGTCTTCATTTGTCCCTTTTTCTTTGTTCTTTCTTTTTTACAAGAAACTGGTAGATTTTTTTGCTGTATTCTAGGTATAGTAGATTCCGATCATATTGAAACAGTTCCAAACCGGATCGGATTACCAAGCACAAGCTCCGTCCTTATTTAAGGTGAAATGGCCTAGCTACGCCAGGGCAAGATGGCGAAGTACCCGATAGGAAAAAGTACAAAGTTCGAACCCTAAGAGGAGGAAATGGGGAAATATAAAATTTTAGTTTGGTTGTTTGCTATTCAACGATCGACAGTTACTTAGATGATTTATTTATGGGTGACGCAATTTTCAATAATTTTTTTTTGACTAGTACGAGAATTTATGCTGGTATATTTCTGTATCTTTTGTTAAGTAAATTTGGGTGGCGTGATCCATGACGTTATTTCTGATCTCCCGATATGTGTAAAGAAGTCATTGTCTAATCAGACTGTACAAAAGTATATCAAGAAGAACAAAACAATATCTAACAGGAAGATCAGGCGGTTATTCCGTTTGACCTATACCTAAGGAGAGAAGATATGGAAAACTGGAAAACTCCCGGTAGAAGCAGAGGCATTGAATGCATAGGCCAGAGATTAACAAAATCAATTGTGATATAGACATCGGTAAGACCACCACGGTGGGCGAGAACTACATAGTCGAACCCGAACACGCGTGTGTGCACAAAATTTTACTATGAATACTCAATACTAATAGAGAAAAAAAAACATTAAACTCTGAATAGCTGATAATTATAATTGCGTTAAGAATTTCACGGTGAAATCCAAACGGTTTTTGGGGTTTATTTCAATTTACCAAAAGATTGGAGAGATATATGCTCAAATTATATGTGACTAGATGTGAAAAAAAATTGTTATGTTAATACCAACTATTCATCAGAATATAATGTCCGTTTGCTATCGATTGTGAAATAATATGTATATGTTCCAAACGAACTTCAGAGAAATCAACGTTAACACATAAACTCCTAACACAAAAATAACAGTCCGAGGTCCGACGCTAACGACGCACCCATAATAAACATTGCCATCTATAGCAGATAAGCCGTGGTAACGGATTAAGCAATTAAACTCATCAAAACATCAAAAAATCAGAATCGTACAGTGAATGCCTGAGTGGCCAACTTCGTCAAATACTTCCTACAACCGGTATAATTAATGGTATACATACTTATTTCTCAATCCCAAGACATTTTAATTAAACTCCCACTTTGTCAAATCAACCTTCCACACATACCCTTCAACACGATTCCTTAGAACCCATCAAAACGTCATAATATCCCTTCAGTTTTTAAAACGGGAGTGAACCGTTAAAGGACTCTGCCCGAAACTACAAAAAAATTATATCCAAATATATCAAATTCAAAAGCGCTCTAAAACAAGCAACAAAAACCAACTGAAAAGAAAATTTTTGAAGTACAAAACGCAATAAGAAAATAATTAACTGCAAAACAACATTCACTCTTAACTATAAAATTTAAACTAAAAGCTTTCTGAATAGAAGTGTTGTGAAAAACTTTGAAACACGAAATAGCAAACAAAAATTTTAATAAATTATCCAATAAACTTGTATAGAATCTACTTGCTTAAACGGAGAAGAAAGGTGAAAAGTGTGTAGGAGTGATGGAGGTTACGGCTACTAAAAACCTTGCTTTATTAAATGAAAATGTATAAAGAGGCCAATGTGTCCACCTAAATTTAGAAAAGGTCATCGAAAAATAAGAAGAAAATTTGAAAAAAAAAAAATCGTCATGCGGGTGAAGGATTAGCTGCAACATTTATCAACACTCAAATGCCGAAAATTTAGCCTTAGAGTTAAATAATTTAATTCTTTTTTTTCACTAAATTTTCCTACGTAAAATATCTAGTGAAGTTTACTTGCGTATGTAGATTAATTAGAGTTGTAACTATTTTCTTTTTCCGTCATACGATTATTCAGTGATAGTTTTTTCTTGTAATTATTAGAATAAAAAAACAAAAATTCATATAAAAAAATCAGGGAGATAAGTGAATAATCTCGTCGATTTAAATTTTTCTTAAGTTTGTTTAGATATATGGTTTGAAATTCCGAAAGGTTCGCAAACTCGCATTTACTGTACAAATTTTTGCGAGTTTGATCCCGTAGGTGGTCGCTAGACATCATACATTGAACTTACAACATTCCCGTCATATTTGAATTTTGAAAAAGCAGAATTTTAGAAAGCAGAATTTTTTTCCAATTTACAGAATTTTGTAATACAGAATAATGACACGCTCCCTGTATGGAGTACTCGCTATGGACCAACCGAGTGCTCCAAAATTAACCAAAATTCATAAAAAAATATGGTCCAATTAACATTGCGATGTCCTGGACTGGACCAAATTTTTTTATGAATTTTGGTTAATTTTGGAGCACTCGGTTGGTCCATAGCGAGTACTCCATACAGGGAGCGTGTTATTATTCTGTATTACAAAATTCTGTAAATTGGAAAAAAATTCTGCTTTCTAAAATTCTGCTTTTTCAAAATTCTGCATGTTTAATGCGAAAAATTCTGCTTTATTCAAGTTTTATGATTTTCGTCATACGCAGAAGGGTGTACTAGCAGAAGGAAATCACTGTGGCGGTAGCCACGGTTATACCACAAACCCGGACTTGGTATGGCGTAGCCCAGGGTTATTTTTTATAAGCGCGGCCGAAGGCCACCTATGCAGAAAGGTGTTCTACCAGAATTACTGTGCATGGCGCAGCCGGTATTGGATCGGCTTTTTCCAGAATATTGACTTCCATAATATTGATTTCCGGTGTTTCGACTTCCGGAATTATGAATGCATGACCTCTTTAACATTGTTAACATTATATTTTCATACCGAATTTTTTAATACAGAATTTTGTAATACAGAATTTTGAAAGCAGAATTTTAAAAAGCAGAATTTTCTACATACAGAATTTCGACACCAACCCCTCCATACATGCTTGCATGGAGTACTCGCGATTTTTGCAGTGTAATAGATATCTAATTAAACGTTAGATTATTTTGATATACGAGCTATCTATGGTTTGTACCGTTTATTGTAATAGCTTTACATATATTAAAATTTTTTTTTTCTTTTTATTTTCAAACATTCTTAAGTTTACTTGGGAAATCCTATTATTCGCAAACCCCTCAATATATGGGCTTTGATTTGAGTTATAAACTCGATTTTTGAGCCAAAGTAAAATAAATATACGTAACGACTAAAGACACGAACTTGTGCCAAAAAGTAAATATGCAAACGAAACGACTTGGTCTAGCGACCATGTCTGCTAGTGCTAAAATTATTTTTGAAATTACACTGGCAACATGTTAGAATACATATTTTGGCATCACTAGAAAATCGAATGGTTTAAATCAGGGATGCCCCTTAACATTAAGCTAATCGTTTATCAAAAAATTTCCACCGTTTCCGTTGAAACACTTCGAAATATTATCGATAAAGGAATTATCAAGATAAATTGTATCTCGTTTTTAACCGAAACGAAAAGCTTTCGTTAACGTTAAAAACGTTAACAAAAACGTGATACTTTATGTTTGAATTGTGCTGGCAATGCTAAGCCATGGTGAAGCCGTAAGGTGGTAACAGCGAGCGGACATACATACAAACTCCATGTAATTTGTTTGTGTAATTCGTTGGTGGTAATGTCAAAAATACTCTGAGAAATGTTCTTACTGTCAAAATTCATGAGAAAAGTTGCAATCAGCTTGGCTAATGCTTTCACCTTTAATGACTCCGCCATCAATGAGCTTTGCCAGCATAGTTTGAAATTACTAATCAACATAAACGATTTGTTTTCGCTTTGATATGGCAGAAAACGAATCAAAATCATTTCGTTAATTTGACGTTCTTAACGTTAATAAACGAGACGAAATGACTTTGTTTCGTTTATTAACGTTAATTATCGTAACGAAATGATATCGGTTCGTTGGTTAAGCATGCCTGATTTAAATTATACAAAAAGAATGTACCAACGAACTTAAGAGGGCGAGCCCATTTTCGGTATCACCTACGGGATCAAACTCGCAAAAATTTGTACCGTAAATGCGAGTTTGCGAACCTTTCGGAATTTCAAACCATATATCTAAACAAACTTAAGAAAAATTTAAATCGACGAGATTATTAACTTATCTCCCTGTTTTTTTTATATGAATTTTTTTTTTTTATTCTAATAATTACAAGAAAAAACTATCACTGAATAATCGTATGACGGAAAAAGAAAATAGTTACAACTCTAATTAATCTACATACGCAAGTAAACTTCACTAGATATTTTACGTAGGAAAATTTAGTGAAAAAAAGAATTAAATTATTTAACTCTAAGGCTAAATTTTCGGCATTTGAGTGTTGATAAATGTTGCAGCTAATCCTTCACCCGCATGATGATTTTTTTTTTTTCAAATTTTCTTCTTATTTTTCGATGACCTTTTCTAAATTTAGGTGGACACATTGGCCTCTTTATACATTTTCATTTAATAAAGCAAGGTTTTTAGTAGCCGTAACCTCCATCACCCCTACACACTTTTCATCTTTCTTCTCCGTTTAAGCAAGTAGATTCTATACAAGTTTATTGGATAATTTATTAAAATTTTTGTTTGCTATTTCGTGTTTCAAAGTTTTTTCACAACACTTCTATTTAGAAAGCTTTTAGTTTAAATTTTATAGTTAAGAGTGAATGTTGCTTTGCAGTTAATTATTTTCTTATTGCGTTTTGTACTTCAAAAATTTTCTTTTCAGTTGGTTTTTGTTGCTTGTTTTAGAGCGCTTTTGAATTTGATATATTTGGATATAATTTTTTTGTAATTTCGGGCAGAGTCCTTTAACGGTTCACTTCCGTTTTAAAAACTGAAGGGATATTATGACGTTTTGATGGGTTCTAAGTAATCGTGTTGAAGGGTATGTGTGGAAGGTTAATTTGACAAAGTGGGAGTTTAATTAAAATGTCTTGGGATTGAGAAATAAGTATGTATACCATTAATTATACCGGTTGTAGGAAGTATTTGACGAGGTTGGCCACTCACGCATTCACTGTACGATTCTGATTTTTTGATGTTTTGATGAGTTTGATTGCTTAATCCGTTACCACGGCTTATCTGCTATAGATGGCAATGTTTATTATGGGTGCGTCGTTAGCGTCGGACCTCGGGCTGTTATTTTTGTGTTAGGAGTTTATGTGTTAACGTTGATTTCTCTGAAGTTCGTTTGGAACATATACATAATTATTTCACAATCGATAGCAAACGGACATTATATTCTGATGAATAGTTGGTATTAACATAACAATTTTTTTTCACATCTAGTCACATATAATTTGAGCATATATCTCTCCAATCTTTTGGTAAATTGAAATAAACCCCAAAAACCGTTTGGATTTCACCTTGAAATTCTTAACGCAATTATAATTATCAGCTATTCAGAGTTTAATGTTTTTTTTCTCTATTAGTATTGAGTATTCATAGTAAAATTTTGTGCACACACGCGTGTTCGGGTTCGACTATGTAGTTCTCGCCCACCGTGGTGGTCTTGCCGATGTCTATATCACAATTGATTTTGTTAATCTCTGGCCTATGCATTCAATGCCTCTGCTTCTACCGGGAGTTTTCCATATCTTCTCTCCTTAGGTATAGGTCAAACGGAATAACCGCCTGATCTTCCTGTTAGATATTGTTTTGTTCTTCTTGATATACATTTGTACAGTCTGATTAGACAATGACTTCTTTACACATATCAGGAGATCAGAAATAACGTCATGGATCACGCCACCCAAATTTACTTAACAAAAGAAACAGAAATATACCAGCATAAATTCTCGTACTAGTCCAAAAAAAATTATTGAAAATTCCGTCACCCATAAATAAATCATCTAAGTAACTGTCGATCGTTGAATAGCAAACAACCAAACTAAAATTTTATATTTCCCCATTTCCTCCTCTTAGGGTTCGAACTTTGTACTTTTTCCTATCGGGTACTTCGCCATCTTGCCCTGGCGTAGCTAGGCCATTTCACCTTAAATAAGGACGGAGCTTGTGCTTGGTAATCCGATCCGGTTTGGAACTGTTTCAATATGATCGGAATCTACTATACCTAGAATACAGCAAAAAAATCTACCAGTTTCTTGTAAAAAAGAAAGAACAAAGAAAAAGGGACAAATGAAGACTAGTTTGGTATAAAATTCATACTGGTTGTGCGATAGTTTGCATCAAGTTGGGGTTTTTTCATGGTACGTATATATGTATGATCTGTGCCTTAAAATCATCCAGTAGTTCTCTGCGCCACTATTTGAGCGCCACCTTCGTTATGCGCATGTGCGGGTTTCATAAGTATGAGTGTGTGCTCACTAGGCCGGATCGATTTGTGGGGAGGCAAAAAAATCGCTCATTCCTCTGTGAAAATCATATTCTAGGGATCAAAATAAGAAACTTTGCCAAAGGAACCATACCTCTAAAACGAATTCTGATGTCCCCCCTTTGAGTCGTAGGGGCAAATTTTGAAATATCCCACTTTGAAATGCCTATGTTTTTTCTTTTTGGAGTTTATTTTTCTCTTTAGAAATTTATTTAGTCAGAACATATGTAAATGAAAAAATGAATTTAACTTAGTAATAGAAAAGAAATTTAAAAAAATTATTAGAAATTAGCTTTTTACAACCCCCTTTTAAAACCAAGGCATCACTGTGGTGCATTTGCATGTCGTAAACATAGTTGTGTGGGTTTTTTATTCAACCGTTTTAAAAAATGAAGGTATCACTGTGACACAATTGCAGATCGTAAAATTGCTTGTGTTGTTTTTTTTAAGCCACCACAAGACACAGCTGGTAGAATTGAATTTGCCCCGACCCAAAAGATCGACCCAAAGGGGGGGACATCAGAGAATTCGTTTTAGAGGTATGGTTCCTTCGGCAAAGTTTCTTATTTTGATCCCTAGAATACGATTTTCACAGAGCAATGAGCGATTTTTAAATCGACCCGCCCTAGTGCTCACTGATTGCAATCTACATATATATGTACCTACATATGTACCTTATCAAGTGTGTATTGGTGATTGCCTTTCCTGGGCTTTTATGTTACGCTCGCCCACTCTCAAGCATACAACTCTGTTGGTTCGTTAGAGCACATCGACGCTAAGTCAGTGATGGTAATCGCGGTACATTTGTACTTTTTTTGGTACATTTCACTTCCCGACAGTACGTACACCTCAAATCATTTGCAAAGCAGCTCTGAATGTACAAAAAAAATTTTAAATTTTTCGAAGAAAATATATAGTTAAGTTGTTTTGTTGCCGAGCACAATTTGCCATTTGCAATTATGGATCATTTAAATATGCTTATGAAAAAAAGCTTAACTGATTCTAAAATTTTGAACCAATTTTGCCTCAATAGAATTAAACCACAGAAAATAATGACTCAAATAAAGGGCCAGAAAATTATAAATCCATAATTCCATTTTGTCAGAAGAATTATCACTCTCTAATAATAGATGAAACGACTGATATATGTATGTCAAAAAATTTGGCAGTTTCGATTCGAATTACAGATAGGTTTTTAGATTTGATACCTTTGACCGATAGTAGTACGGAGGGTATATTTTATGCCATTATTAAATCTTTGAAAGACCATACAATACCACTTGAAAAAATGATTGGTTTCACTGCCGATTATGATGGGTTATGATGGGAGCAAAAAGCGGAGTGCAAGCAAGGCTGAAGGAAGTTGTTCCAAATCTGCATGTTAATGGATGTGTTTGTCACATTTTAAATTTAGCTTCAATGGCCGCTTGTGATGTAATTCCCAACAAAATTGATACATTTTTAAAAGACGTAAACTATCATTTTTGTAACAGCCCCCTTAGGAGGGCAGACTTTCAGAGTTTTCAAGAACATTTCGGTACAGAAATGCATGTTATACTAAAGTACGCCCCACAAGGTGGCTTTTTAGACAAGTAGTCATAGATAGAATTCTTGAGCAATGGGATGCCCTCAAGTATTATTTTAATTTTACGTATTTGAAAATAAAACAGTAATCAAAATATTGATCTTATGTTATCTGAAATTTTTCAAAGTCCTATTTATAAAGTAAATTTTACATTTCTTTCTTATATTTTAAATGAAATAAATAATGTGAATATAGAAATGCAGTTTGAAGATATTCGCATATATTTACTTATTACCAAATTAAAAATTTTATAAAAAAAATTTTAATTCGACTTCAGTTCTATTTGGATGTTAAATATTGATTCAGACGAAAATCACTTAACCCCAGATGAAGTTTACTGCGGTGTTAATGTGGGTATTATTCTATCAAAACAACCTTTTCAAAAAAGATGACGTACACATATTTAAGAGCTGTGCTAAACAATTGTATATAATTTTTGTAGTACTTTATTAAAGAAAGTAAATTTGAATGATAAAACCTTGTTGTGGACTGCAAAGCTTTCACAAAAAGTATTTTAAGCGGTGAAACAAATAGTATTGTGCCTTTAGTTATGGGCTTGTTTCCGAAATCTGCATTTGATAAAATAGAGAAAATTTATTCTGAATTTAGAGCTTTAGCAGAGCATGAGAGCCTTAAAAAATTCAAGAATCTAAATACATGCAGCTTTTGGGAAGAATTAAAATCAGTTAAAAATAAATTAAATGCGCAAATGTTTTCCAAGATTTATAGAATAGTTCAAGGCATATTGTCGATTCCACATTCATCCACAAACGTAGAAAGGATATTTTCTATACAAAATTTAATTAAAACTAAGTGTAGAAATAGACTTCAAATAAACTTTCGAATTTAATAAAAACTAAAGACTTGATGAAATCAACTAAGACTAGTTGTCATAATGTAGATACGCAAAAAAGCTTTTTGCGCACTGAGGTATTTCAAGAACTCAAATAAGAATAACTGTTAATGTAGTGAATGCAGCTGTTATTTTTTTTTTTTAATATTAATTTTATGTTCCTTACTGGTACTCAATAAAGAAATGTTTTTATATATGTACATAAATGTACGCTTCAATCGATAAACTTCTTTTATTATTTTTACTGGAAAAGCATTTCTTCATAAATCGTATTTCCCTGTTTAGTTTTTAGATAAAAAAGCGGAATATAGCTCTAGTTTGGTTCAAATCCACATCCGAAGACTCTTGGTACATTTTTGGATAATTTGGTACATTTTTTTCCTCGTTTGGTACAAAATGAAAAAATCCATTTATAATCCCTGTGCTAAGTATATTTTTATGTTGTTGCACTGAGCATTGGTCGTGTCGAACTGTTCGAACCAATGTTCGATACAACACAACAAACATGTTCCTCTGCAATCTTCAACTAATAATAGCCGTGTTTTTTTATACACGCGTATACGCTTACGTTTGCGCGTGAAAAAAAAAAACGTCTATCCTCGCTTAGATAATGCTTAGGAGACCCATCTTGCGGCAGTGGTTAAATAACTACAGCTACTGCACAGGGTGTACCGAAAAGCGGAGACACAACCCTCTGATGGCCATAGGGTATAACATATAGCTGAATCAGTTGCGATGAATTGTGGACACACATAGAATAGATATAATTAGTTTAGAGGGTGAAACAAAGACACATATTTCAGTTACATCTGAGTATAATGCGCATTGAAATTTAGTAGTACACATTTTATGCGCAGCAATTTCAGAGGTGTATTTAAAGTTTGACGCTTAGCAGTCCATATAAAGTGTAAGCGTATAGACGTTTACGTGTAAAAAAAACACGGCTAACAACATTGGGATGCTCGTCATAGTATTGACGGCTTTGTCTAGAGTGTCTCTGCAATATTGAAATGCTATCATTGCTGTGCAATTTAGTAAATATAAACTATGATGTTGTCTACACCAGTTTGCCCTAAAAGGGCAGTTCAAGATCAGGTGCATATAGTCAAGCACCGTTGCATAGCAAACTTGCTTTTGAAATGCAACCCACAAAGCACCATTTCAACAGCTGATGCTCCCCCTGAGAACACGTTTAGTTTGAATACCATTGGTCTCAATTACGAATTAATAAAAGGAAATTTATAGATACTGTGGCGAATTTTATCATCACTAAGCTGCTAGTAAATAAAGTCACAACAACAATAAAGCAAGCTGCCACGCTTGTGTACGTAAACAAATCAATCATCATTTACATACATACATGCAAGGCAACGAAGAGATACTCACAAACACATGTAATCATCAGCCGAAGAAGTACTCACGCATACACCCGCATATGGCTATAAGATAAACATAAACTAAAAATGTACATGTATATAGAAATTACCAAGTAGGAGATACAACTATACTAGTAGGCGAAAACGTCTAGACCTTAGTAGAAATATGCAGACGAGGCAACATAAAGTATAAAAGCAGCGCAAGCTGAGGCATGACTAATCATTTGATGTAAACACGCTATCAGTTGCGAAGTGAAGTATAATTGTGAAGTATAGTTGTACTACTCCCAAAGTAGACTAATAAAGACCATTTTGCAATACAGAATATTGGAGTGATTTATTCAACAGTTTAGCGATTCGAACGTTAGCAGAAGGTTTCAAATAAACCGAATTTCCCTAAATTCATTACAATACATATATGCGTGTGTGGATATATGCGTAAGATGCGATGTCCTGGACTGGACCATATACTCCAGCTCCGCATTACATCGCAGTAATCCATGGAGTACCCACAGTCCAATAAACATCGTGTAGTGATTACAATCGTTAAAAATGAGCAATGATCGGCTTACAAAGTGTTTGTGTAGAAACATGAGTTGGTACATTGCTGAATTACAGTGGAGTATTATGGTAAGTACTCCATTGGACCACATGATCCAACGATTTTTGCAGGGTACAGCCAAATTGTTCAGTGCAGCCCCGTAGAATGCGTCCGCGGTTAGGCAAAGCTGTAAACAACGTCGCGTTAAATGAAAATCCCCAATTGACTACATGAGAAATCAAAATAAGAAGTGTCCGTCGTACCCGCATTTTAAGCGAATGTAATATAATACACAAAAAGCTAATACATATGTGTCCAGGCTAGTGGCGGTATCGGGTCATCATTTTATAAATACATTTCAAAATTAGAACTTTAGCATTTAACCCTGAAACCGTTAGAAATTAGATTACTCAACTTCCTGGATCAATCACTTTGTTTTTGTTTTTTACCATTTTTAACAAAATCATGCTTTTGCTCACACATTTTGTTTTATAAATATTTTTTTACAGTTTGACGTTTTTACGCATGTATGGTATAAATTTGCGTTAAAAAACTCACGATAATAATAAATCAAAAGAAGCTTGGCTGATATATTCCACTTTAGCGTACCTCCAGTGCGCTCCGTGGTGCTGTATCCGCCCTGCAGTGGCCTGTGAAAGTGTACCTCTGCAGGAACTGGTAGTGGCGTACCCCTGTCGCAAATCGGTTGGTGTCCCTCTGCTGCGCTTCTTTGGGGTGCCTCTGCAGCATTTCGTATTAGCGTACCCCTATTGCGCCTCGATTAGCGTATCTTTCCAGCAACCCTGTTGGCATACTTCTTCTACGTCTTTTTTTGGTGTAACCCTTCTTCGTCTCGTGTTGGCATACTTATTATGTGTCTGTGCTAGCGTACCTGATCCACGCCTCTGCTGGCGTTGCTCTGCTGCACCGCGTGTAGGTATACTCACTCCGCTGTGCCTTATAGTGACGTACCTCCGTTGCATCTCTATTGGCGTATATCTGCCATGCTTCGTGGTGGTACACCTCTCTTGCGCCTCGCTGTGACGTAACTCCGTTGCACTTGAAATTTATTTAATTAAATTAATAAAGTAAAATTCAGAAACATGTCCTAGTAACTTTCGCCGTTTTTAATTTTTAATTTTTCTCATATATCAATAACAAAAACAGTTGTATAGAGCAATATGGGCCTTCTTCGTTAATTAGATACGGATATTAAATTAAACCAAATTTAGCTTAATTAAATTAAATTTAGTTTGATATGTGTATTTAATTAGCGAGGCAGGCGCATGTTGCTTTATACAATTGTTTTTGTTATTGATGTATGACAAAAATTACAAAATTTGCATTAGGCGATGGTTACTAGGACATGTTTCTGAATTTAACTTCTTCGTCAGCTATATTTTCGCGGCAGGTATTCCTGTCGTAAGAGGCGACTAAAATACAAAATTGATTCAAGGGGTTGTATAGCGCAACCCTTTCAAGGGGTTGGCAGCGCAATTCATAGGGACCCCAGTTTCACAGTTTCCGAAAAGGTTTTAGGCCGTTGTGCAGGACGGGGACTACATATTTTATGCCGACTCCCAACGGCATATGCAAGGCAGATGCGTTTTCACCGAGAAATACACTCGGATTTCTTGCAAAATCACTGCCGACGGGCGACCCGGCTTAGAAAACCCTTCTTCTAATTGAAAAAAAAACTTGTTTCTAAAATTTTGATGTTGCTTTGCCCGGGGCGTGAGCGAAGCACGCTACCACCACACCACGGCGGCCGCTTTGTGCAATTAATATTTCATATAAGTCCAACCAAGTAATGTGCAAATATGTTACACCCAACAATACTCTAACATGAAACAAATTCCAGCTTAAACCTAAGTACCCAACCACGTCCTTTGGTTTTTGCAAACACTTTTTGTATCAGTAAACAAAATCCAACAAAACAGTAGCGTATACATCTCTTGCACTTGCGTGCTCATTTGTGTATATGCTGTGATTTTATTATGTGTGTAAATAGCACGTAACGCTGCAATGTAGTGACTGCACTTACGCTCTCATTCCTTATTACTCGATATAGCATACTCATACCGCACACAACGCCTATGCTAATTATCTTGTACTCCATACAGTACATATACCAATATTATTCAGCACGCCTACATTTACATTCTAAATATACCACCATATAGCATATCACTTACGCTTACATTCAGGACTCCCTCATACTGTGAGCAAAGATGTTTACTGATTAAAAAATCGAATTTTTTACACTGTTAATTGTAAAGTGCCCTTAACGCTGCACAACTAGATAAGCAAATACCATAACACTGCCTTAGTTTTTATACCGTTCATGAAAATGAAATGGTATATTAATTTCGTCACGAAACCCAAAATTGTAAGTCCTTAAAGGAAAATAGATAGACCCATTAAGTATACCGAAATATTCAGGTTGAAGAGCTGAGTTGATTTAGCCATGTCCGTCTGTCCGTCTGTCTGTTTGTATGCAAACTAGTCCCTCAATTTTTGAGATATCTTGATAAAATTTGGTGAGCGGGTGTATTTGGGTTTCCGATTAGACGTTTGTCGGAACCGGCCGGATGGGACCCCTATAGCATATATCCTCCATACAACCGATTTTTCAGAAAAAGAGGATTTTTGTAATATCTTACTCAATTTAACAGATTGAATCTTCGAACTTCATCATATACTTTCGTATATTGCACATATTGTTGCCTGAAAAAATTGATGAGATCGGTCGTATATATATTATATATCCCCCACAACCGATTGGAATAGTAAGTAGAAAATTTTTCAGACAACCTGCCATAGCTGCGCAGATAGATCCATTTCGAAGGGTGCTAAGCCTTCATCATCAGTACGCTTTAGGCATGCTGCGCTAACCATTTAGCTATACAGCGGTGGTTTGTTTAACTGGCAAATTTGCTACTTCTGAAAAATTTTCTACTTACTATTCCAAAAACAAAATACAATTTTTCAAATTTAGAAAAATTAAAAAATAACAATAATTATCATTAGAAAAAAATTATTGTTCTGGCCTTGAGCTCGATTCGAACCTTGAATGATTTATCAATAGGCCGATAAAAACAAAAACAATTGTTAATAAACCATGAGCACTTGGGAATGTCAAACAAAGTAATTGACAATAAACAAAAAATCCAGCACCAGATGGCGCAACACTGAATAAATATAGTTGGTAAAAAGGAATAGAAGTAGCAAATTTGCCAGTCAAACAAACCACCGCTGTATAGCTAAATGGTTAGCGCAGCATGCCTAAAGCGTACTGATGATAAAGGCTTAGCACCCTCCGAAATGGATCTATCTGCGCAGCTATGGCAGGTTGTCTGAAAAATTTTCTACTTACTATTCCAAAAACAAAATACGATTTTTCAAATTTAGAAAAATTTAAAAATAACAATAATTATCATTAGAAGAAAATTATTGTTCTGGCCTTGGGCTCGATTCGAACCTTCAATTAAAAATTTTAGTGTTTTCCAATTTAATGTTATAATTCAATTTAGAAAGTAAGACTCTATTGATACAAAGCTCTTTTTCGCTAAGATAGGGCTTATTATTTTCGTCTACGACCCTTTCAAAAAATTTTTATATAAAAGTGGGCGTGGTCTTTAACCGATCTCGTCCATTTTTTTTAGAAATATTTCGTACTATAGGAAAATTTGTGTACCCAATTTTATTACGATCTGTTAATTTTTCCTCGAGTTATGGCTCCCGAAACAGAAAATTGCTTGGTCATAAAAGGGGCGGTGCCACACCCATTTCTTAGAATTTGAAGTTTTTCCTATTTATTGTTACAAATCCACTTGGGAAATAAAACACCATTGATATAAAGCTCTTTTTTGCAAAGATATAGCTTATTTTATTCGTCCACGACCCTTTTAGAAATCTTTTATATAAAGGTGGGCGTGGTCCTTAACCGATTTCGTTAGTTTTTCTTCAAAGCATTCCTTATAATAGTAAAGGTAACCTCTCTGCCGAATGTTGTTACGATAGGTTTAAAGATTTTTGAGTTATGATTAATAATATTTGTAAAATTGATTTTATAACAAGTGCGCGATGCCACGCCCATTTAAAAAATTTCTTTTAATTTTTATCAAGAGTCTCAATATCAGTCCACATGTCAAATTTCAACATTCTAGGTGTATTATTTACTAAATAATCAGGTTGTATTGTGTTTTCCAAAATGTTATATATATAAAAAGTGGGCGTGGTTATCATCCGATTTTGCTCATTTTCAATACCAATCTATGGGTCCAGATAAGCTCGTGTACCAAATTTGGTGAAGATATCTCAATATTTACTCAAGTTATCGTGTTAACGGACGGCCTGATGATTTTGATATATGGAAGTCTATATCTATCTCGATTCCATTATACCTGTACTACCAACCGTTATCCAATCAAAGTTAATATACTCTGTGTGCAAAGCACGCTGAGTATAAAAACTAAACAACACGCCGTAGCATACAGTTTCTTGTCTTCGCTATTAAGCAAAACTTGTTTTGTAGCTAGTTATTTAACCACTGCACACTGGTCGGTCTTATATGGAGTTGGTGGCCAAAAACACGTCCAGTAGAGATATCAACATAAAACTTTGGTCACGGCTTTGCAAATATGTGACAATTATTTTTTCATAATACAAAAAACAAAGAAAGAAATCGTTTGATTTTTTAAATTTCTATAGCAAATACAATGTTAAATAGGATTAAATAAAGAAATAAAAGTTATTAAAAGATCTTGCATACATAACAATAACAAAACAACATACACACACAAAATTTTACATTTGCATATCGTCGACTGGATAAAATAACGTCGTAAGTTACACGTGAGCACATAAAACATACGACAATAATTTATCAGGGTGATGCTATCACAAAACTGTCTCAAAACATAGTTAGTGGCAGAAAGTGGCAGCTGATGTTAATAGTTTAGAATCCTAAAACTTTGACCAATAATAAGATATAAGTCCCAACGTGAGGGTCGATGAGGAACCCAACTAAAACTTTAGCTGAAATTGAAATATTTGTGCAAATAAACACTAATAAAGGCACTGGTGAAATTTTAAATAACAAAAAATTTCAGAATGAAGTAAATACCTTGGATTTCAACATTCATTTCAATATAATGACCTTTTATGTATTTTTAAATAGCTTGAACTTGCACTTTATTTTTAACTTGCTCACGGAAAAGCCAACTAATACCATAACCTCACTTTTGAAGCTATCCTAAAGAGTACAGTTCGAATACAACAAAAACAAATATACAGTTTAAAAGGATGTTCTGGCGGCCGCCGTAGTCTGATGGTAGCGTGGTCCGCCTACCACACCGAAGATCCTGGGTTCACGCCCCGGGCAAAGCAACATCAAAATTTTAGAAACAAGTTTTTTCAATTAGAAGAAAATGTTTCTAAGCGCGGTCGCCCCTCGGCAGTTTTTGCACTCCGAGTGTATTTCTGCCATGGAAAGCTCTCAGTGAAAACTCATCTGCATTGCAGATGCCGCTCGAAGTCGGCATAAAACAAGTATGTCCCGTCCCGCCAATTTGTAGGAAAAATTAAAAGGAGCACGACGCAAATTGGAAGAGAAGCTCGGCCTTAAATCTCTTTCGGAGGTAATCGCGCCTTTCATTTATTTTTTTATTTATAATAATAGATACTAACGACACATTTGGTGACAAACTTTTCACTTGGATTTTTTTATTTTTGGCCTATGGAACCGACCACTGTGCACTGCCTTTTTCAATAATTGCCGCTAGATGTGTCTCTTTGCGCGCCCAGCTTAGAGAGTTACAAACATACAAGTGAAGCTAAATAAGCGTGTTAAAAAGAACTAAGTGCTGTAAAGCCAAACTTTGGTGGAGCAAATAATATAGAAATGTAATAGATAAATGGCAGCAAAACGAATGGGATAACGTACTGAGGCACCAGTTAAATTTTGGGCATTTAACAAATAAAATCTCAAATATTTTACCTAACTCATCAAATTATGAAGAACACACTGATATTGAAATTATTGAAGATCACTGAAATATTGTAGTAGAAGTAGTGTAGTGGTCACGTGCTTCACATTAAACAATTTGCAGATTGCGTTTGTAAATTCCCAACAGGCATTTCCGTAAATGTTTTTAAAAGTAACTTAAAGTAAACTTGCTATGTTAAACAATATATGTGACCTGGAATCATAAAACGACCCTATTGTTTGAAAACATGTTTTCGAGAAAAACGCGTTTAAAGTTTTTGTTGTGTTGTAAACGAATTTTGTAATTAAAATTTAAGTAACTTCCCGATAACCTACAAGCTTGAAACTTGGAATATAGTTCAGAACCCGATGAAAATTCAATAATAAGAAAAAAATCTCCTATAGGTGGCGCATTCCAAAAATCATATTTGTGGTCCGATTTGACTTTAAATGCGATTAGTGCGATGATAGAAAACCGCGGTTTGTTCCATTGGAAAGAGTGTTAAATTTCTTATAAGAATCACTCAAAAAGTGAACAACGGTATTTTCGCACAATAGGCTCGTTTCATGATTCCAGGTCACATATAAGCGTTTTTTTATATTTTATATATTTTAGTGTTTTCCAGAAAACATTTTGTAAGCGTTGAGGGTAAATATTTATAAAAATTTTAACTCTGAAAGTGAATTGTAAATGTTTACAAAAAAAAAAGACACAAAAATTTGTTTGTCAACTTTTTTCAATTTGGAATTTTTGAACTATTTTCATAAACGTTTGTATATGAAAGAGAATGGCTGTATTTAAACCGCTTTTTGAATTCTCCAAGAATGCGTTAGAATTGCAGCTAAACTTGATTTAATGTATGTATGAAAATAGGACATTATATAAGTGTGCACATCTATTAACTGTATAAATTATTGAAATAAAAAATATCGTTTAAAAAAGCATTATAATATATAAAATATTTATAACAAGCTTTATTTTAGCAATTTTTTATAAACTTACATTCATAAGCTTAAAAGTAAGGAGCCGTTTCAATTATTTGACGCTTATTTCTAAACGATTTATAAACAAAAAGTCGAAGTTATGTAAGCTAAATGTTTTTTTGAGGAAAGTTATTAAAAACTTACATTACGTTTACCCAACAAGCAAGGGTTACTTTATATATGTTTCGTGAAAATTGAATACAAATTATGCCAGTGCCTTTTATGAAAATGATAAATAAAACGCTTGAAAAGTTGCCTTTCTTAGCTTTTGTTTTTCGGTCATCTGGATTTTTTCTGAAACAGTTCTTGCAACACTGTTTATGACCAGTTACCTTTTTGTTATAAAATGTCATAATTTGGTACATCTTCTTGATTTCTATTAATTAGTTGTAATTTAGTTATATACTGACAAGTGAAATTATAAAATTTGCTTCTTTTATTATTTAAAGATGAAGTAAAGAATTCGTAAAATTTTAATGTTCGCAATAAATGTTTCTTTATAAAGTTTAAAGATGTATAAAAAAAAACCTAAAACCGTAAATTTGTGGCAATAATCAGATTTTTTTACTAAACCGCTTTACCACAACCAAAGAGGATAAGTACAATAAGAGCCGTCACTCGTTATTTTTTTGGCATTTACTCGATGTATACTGAGCGGTAGTCGCTACTTTTTTTTTGGGCGAGATGTTTGTAAATGTCTTCTATACATTTTCGTGGGGTATTAGTGTTTGTTTTTCGACTGTATTTAATTAATTTATTTAATTCTCTTTCCAAAAATCACAGTTGCACAAGGGGCCTACACGGCATGGATAAATGCAAGACAATTAAAAATGTCCCTCTCAGAAAACATTCGGCATCAATTTTTTCAATTTCCAGCGAGATACTCGCCACAAAATAACGAGTGACGGCTCTTGTTGTATTTATCCTCTTTGCCACAACATGAATGTTTATTGTTTTTGAAAACCGAATACAATTTTGCACATTTGGTGCTTGTTGCACGCTAGGGATGTTGCTATGTCTTGTTTTTAAGGATTGTTGTGGTTGCTATGTTGCTGCAGCTTTCATTCCTGGTAATTTAGTTCCTTCGTATGTGCTTTTTGGTGTGGGAAAAATTTATGGCTTATATTTGGTCTTCATACCGTGATTTTTAATTTCCTATTTCAGAGGATAATTTTTTAAGTAACTTTCTAAAAATTTTTGCAGTCATAAGATCTTAAAAAGTCAATACTGCGCCGACAAATTACAATACTAATATTATTGAACAACAATTCAGAAAATTCGTTAAGTTGTAATCACAAAAGCCAGTAAAGTTCTGAATCTGGGATGGAAATGGTTGAAATCGGTTAAGGACCACGCCTATTTTGTTTGCGACACTCTTTGATACAGAAAATGAAAATAATGGGAATGCAGGGAATTGAAAAAAACTGGTTTAAAGTTATCTAACTGACAAAAAACAAATTACCATATAGGCTCCAAAACATCAAACGAAGTTCTTGTTCCTTTAGGGTTACTTCAAGGCTCTTTTAATATTCTGATTTAAAGAAATTATATTATTGGAGCTACAAAAAATTTTAAAATAAAACTGTTTGCGGATGATGCTCAACATAGAATAAGTGACTATATGCGATTTAGATAATTTATATATTATTTATATATTAATTTATATAAATGCCTATGTATATGACAATTATTAAAGAAACCACAAGCGAAGGTGAAAGGATTAATCTCGAGGTAAAGGATGAAATATTTAAAAAAATATTATCTATAAATTTCTTGGTGTTGTAATCATTATAAAATTAAATAGGTTAAGTGTGAAGCAAATAACTGTTTACAGTACAATGAAAGTGATCTCCAACATACGAAGATATAATGCACAGGAATATTTATCTCATATGTATCTCTATATGCATATAATATGTATATCTATGTATGAGCAAGTACTGAGATAGGGACGCAACATTCGCATGCCTTTAAACCTGCATACAAATTAAATTGAATATTAAATGTTTTCATAGCACTACCAGAAATTAATGCGGATCGGGCCCGACAAGCATCAGAACTAATGTTTTAACGGCTGTGAAATTATGCAAAACTTAACGAAGCTTAGGGTAAATTTTAACTTCCTTAAATATGATACTGAAGATGACAGAAACGCCTATGTTCGTAGATTTAAGAAATCTGAAATATCTTTTTAAAACATTGAATATAAGTCCAGGTACGGCAACGGACGCGATTATTTTTTCTTAATGAATACTTGAAATTTCGAATACGGGATTAGGGTTCAAAGCCCCTTCTTCATAAGCGGAGACATATACTGGCATATAAATCGGTTTTTATTTCATTCAAAAAGAACATTTTGGTACTTTTAAGGCCCGGTTTTTGAGTAGTTGGTTAAGCTAAGTTTGAACTAAATTTGCTTAAACTCTAGTCATTTTTAAAACTCCAGTTAAATTACAAAGCAGTTTTTCAGTTCCAGTTGAAGGCCGACTTTGGGATTGACTTTTTTGTACGGCGACACTGATTTTTTATTATCTAGATAATTTGTAGAGACGTCAACAACTGCATTTTGTTTACCCAACAAAGACGGAAATAATATTTTTCCAGCATTCGAGACGGGATACCCGCCGGGCTGTTCAAGCATGGAGGCGAAGAGTTGGTATAAGATAAAGAAGCAAAAAAAGTGGGTCTTGCAGTAAATGTGGACAAGACGAAGTACTTGCTGCCATCGTGGCCTTTGTAGCCACGTCACTGCTGACGCATATAAATTCGAGACTGTGAATTATTTCGTCTATTTGGGAAGCAGCATTAACGGCGAAAACAATGCCCTGTGCTGATGTATGGCTCGGAATCACGGAAGATGTCGAGAGAAGATGAGATGGCTCTTGGAGTATTCGAGAGAAAAGTTCTCCGAAAGATTTATAGTCCTATCTGTGATGTCGACGGCGAGTATCGAAGGAGGTATAATGATGAGCTACATGAGCTTTTCGCAAATATTACGATAGTGCAGCGAATAAAAACAGAAAGATTCGCTAGTTAGGCCATGTATGCGGATAAACGAATACACTCCGGCAGTTTGTAAACAAAGGATAGAGAAGACCTTCACTGAGTTGGGAGAGACAGTTGGAGGAAGATTTGACCTCGCTTGGTGCTCCAATTGGCGTTTGTTATCGCAAAACAGATAGTTTTTAGACGTGTTTATTCGGCTGTTTGGCAGTTCTTTGAAATTTTTAAGTGTTGGTTATGAATACAATTGTTCCTCTTAATATCATTGTGAAGTGTGAAAAATAATTTAGAAGTCCTTTTCCTTAAAATTTAAGTGATTCAAGGTTCGGGTGGGGCCGTGTGTAGAAGTCCACGAAAGTGGGGAAAGCTTCTGACCGCCATTCACCTGGGAATGGCCAGAGCGATTCTTTTGCATGCGGTTCAAGCAGCTCACTACTGCCGGTCGCTTGCGGCCAAGTATCCTCTGGGTAGCCGCTAAACACCCGTTTAGCGGTGAGCTAATGTGAGAAGGCGACAACCTGGCTAGGCCACTCTGACATAATCGGTTTAAGGGCTAGCCGGGGGAGATTTCATCGGCAGTGTCTGTACACCTCTAGGTGCGGCTGCAAGCGGGCGTCTGTCTTGGAGCAAGCGGCTCGCTATATAAACGTGCCAAGTAATATTTTCACCCCCGCTGAGCGGGATGTGTGCTGGGCTTGGGACCCGCCACGTAAAACCATACTCCAATGAAATATAACAACAAGCCTCGGATAAATACACTCTCTATTGATGACGACCATGGCAAACGTTTGAAGGACAATGAATTGAGGGCATGCACCTGGAACGTCCGCTCCCTGAATGGGATTGGTGCAGATGCCCGGCTGGTTGATGTGCACGTCAAAGCAAAATCTGACATCACCGCCATCCAAGAAATGCGTTGGACGAAGCAAGGAAGAAAGAAGATCAAAAATTGTGACATATATTGGAGTGGCCATGCGAATAAGCGCAGTTTCGGCGTCGGATTCGTGGTGGGAGAGAGACTTTGTCGCCAAGTGCTGGCGTTCACGCCTGTGGACGAGCGTCTCGCCGCTATTCGAATAAAAGCAAAATTTTTTAATATATCATTCATCTGCGCCCATGCGCCGACAGAGGAGAAAGACGATGAGGTGAAAGACACTTTTTATGAACAATTAGAACGCACATACGAACGCTGCCCCCGTCATGATATAAAAGTCTTGCTTGGCGACTTTAACGCCAGGGTGGGCAAAGAATGTGTTTTTGGCCCTACAGTCGGAAAGTTCAGCCTACACAATGAAACTTCTCCTAACGGACTGAGGCTGATTGACTTTGGCGGTGCTCGAAACATGGTCATATCAAGCACGAGGTTCATGCATAAAAAGATACATCAAGCTACATGGCTGTCTCCTGATCGAAATACTCGCAATCAGATCGATCACGTTGCGATAGACGGACGGCATGCCTCCAGTGTTTTAGATGTGCGAACGATCCGAGGACCTAACATCGATTCGGACCATTATCTCGTTGCAGCCAAAATACGGACCCGCCTCAACGCGGCTAAAAACAAGGAACAAAAAACACAAGGAAAGCTAGACGTCGAAAAGCTTCAATCACAACAGACTGCTAATGATTTCGCAACTCGACTCTCACACCTGCTCTCTGAGGGCACAACTCATCCTGAAGGAATACAGGAGCAGTGGGAGCATATCTCCAAAGCACTTCATACTGCCGCCGAGGAAAAAATTGGTTACCGGCGGCCACGAAAAAACAACTGGTATGATGAAGAATGCCGCGTTGCAACCGAAAGAAAAGACGCTGCCTACAGGGCTACGTTAAAAGCGAGCGCGACAAGAGGAGTGTGTGAACGCTATCGTGAGTTGAAAAGGGAAGCGAGACGCCTTTTCAGGAAGAAAAAAGCAGAAGCAGAAAGGCGTGAGTGCGAGGAGCTTGAGCTGCTAGCCACCAGGAATAACGCCCGAAAATTCTACCAAAAAATACGGCGACAGACGGAAGGTTTTAAGACCGGGGCAAACTCCTGTAGGAATGAAAACGGCGACCTTGTAACTGATGTCCAGAGAGTGCTTAGATTATGGAGGGAACACTTCTCGGCTCTCCTAAATGGAGGCAGCAATTCACCGCGCAGAGATGAAGAACCCGATCCCGCAATCGATGATGATGGAATATATGTCCCCCGCCCGATTATGACGAAGTTAGAATAGCAATAACCAGATTGAAAAACAACAAGGCCGTGGGCGCTGATGGATTGCCTGCGGAGCTATTCAAGTTCGGCGGCGAGGAGTTGGTAAGGCGCATGCAGCAGCTTCTTAGCAAAATATGGGCGGACGAAAGCATGCCCGACGGTTGGAATCTAAGTGTTCTTTGCCCAGTCCACAAGAAGGGGGATACTGCAAAATGCACCAACTATCGTGGAATCAGCCTTCTTAGTATCGCATATAAGGTCCTTTCAAGTGTATTGTGCGAAAGATTGAAGCCCACCGTGAACCGGCCGATTGGACCTTATCAGTGCGGCTTCAGACCTGGTAAATCTACCATCGACCAGATTTTCACAATGCGCCAAATCTTGGAAAAAACCCGTGAAAAGAGAATCGACACACATCACCTCTTCGTCGACTTTAAAGCCGCCTTCGACAGCACGAAAAGGAGCTGCCTATATGCCGCTATGTCTGAATTTGGTTTCCCCGCAAAACTTATACGGCTGTGCAAAATGACGTTGAGCAACACCATCAGCTCAGTCAGAATTGGGAAGGACCTCTCCGAGCCGTTCGAAACTAAACGAGGTTTCAGACAGGGTGACCCCCTATCGTGCGATTTCTTTAATTTGATTCTGGAGAAAATTATACTAGCTGCAGAACTTAACCGCACTGGAACAATATACTATAAAAGCGTGCATTTACTGGCATATGCTGATGACATTGATATCATCGGCCTAAACACCCGCGCTGTTAGTTCTGCTTACTCCAAGCTGGAAAAAGAAGCGGTAAAGATGGGTTTGATGGTGAATGAGGACAAAACGAAGTACCTGCTGTCATCGAGCAAAGAGTCAGCGCATATGCGCCTTGGCAACCACGCTACTGTCGGCAGCTATAACTTCGAAATAGTAAAAGACTTCGTTTATTTGGGAACCAGCATCAACACTAGCAACAACATCAGCACTGAAATCCAGCGAAGAATCAATCTTGCCAATAAATGCTACTTTGGACTAGGTAGGCAATTGAAAAGTAAAGTACTCTCTCGACGAACGAAAATCATACTCTACAAGTCACTTATCGTACCCGTCCTGCTATATGGGGCAGAAGCATGGACCATGACAACAGCAGATGAAGCGGCTTTGGGAGTGTTCGAGAGAAAAGTTCTTCGAAAGATTTATGGACCTCTACGCGTTGGCGATGGCGAGTACCGAAGAAGATTTAATGATGAGCTGTACGAGCTATACGCAGACATCAACATAGTCCAGCGAATTAAAACGCAGCGCCTGCGCTGGCTAGGCCATGTTATGCGAATGAAAGATGATGCTCCGGCCAAGAAAGTGTTTCTATCGGAACCCGCCTATGGAAGCAGAGGTAGAGGGCGGCCCCCACTCCGTTGGAAGGACCAGGTGTAAAACAATTTAAATTCCCTTGGTGTGACCAATTGGCGCCGGTTGGCGGAGCGAAGGAGCGACTGGCGCGCCTTGTTGGACGGCCATAACCGTTTAGACGGTTAAGCGCCAATTAAGTAAGTAAGTAAGTAAGATTCAAGGTTCGATTCGAGCTCAAAGCCAGAACAATAACAGTTCTTAAAATTTAAGATTAATTATTTCATTTTACAGTTGGCTCACCTTGCCGTTCATAACAAAATATTTTCATCACTCAACTGATGGAAACGTGTTTGCAACATACAACCAAAAACGGTGTTCTTTAAAAACGCCATTGCCTTGGTTTGTTCTGATTCAGACAGTCACGGATAAAACAGGTATTACTGAAAGGTCACAATCACAGATCACGTTGCTCCTCAAAGATCACGGGATCGTCCAGCATTAGAACGAATTGTTTACATTCAGTCACAAATCACACAAGAAAATTGCGCATGTAAACATTAGATCGGCTGTTTTTTATGACGTATGAATTGACTCTTTTCCTTTAGCTCTTTTTTTCTCGCTTCTTCTTTTATTCGCTCAAGAGTCAACTATGACGTAGTTGCGCAGAACGAAGCAACTTTGAATTCGTGAATGCGCAATCTGGGTGGTTGATTTCTGATATTCAGTGTAGTATGTTTCTCACATTCATGAAAATAGTCGATATATGTACAAACAATCGATACCATCCGATTATCGACTCTGAAATGAAATCTTTAAGCTCTGTTTGCACTTTAAAATATCAAGACTTGCACATTGCGACTATCTCGTAAATGACAACAATTAATTTATGTAGCAGTTGATGGATCAATAGAACTAAATTGACATAAAGTGATCTATTGCTCCTGGTCGGAATTTATGCGGAGGCAGTTGCCCCCACTGCCCTCCGGCTGAGACGTTCCTGAATCTATACAATGATTAGAATTAATTTTCTTGAAAGCAATTAGCATTGTGAAACACAATAGTGTGATATCTTATCTGTCAACTGCATGACAGGATGTTCAATATGGCTACTTTTTAGCGTTTTGACAGGGTGTTCAATATGGCGGCGCAAGGGCCGGCTATCTTCAGCGGGTGATAGAAAGAGATACAAAATGAGACAGCGATAGTCAATTACAAATAAGATGATCTAATCATTTTGGAATTTTGACGTCTATGCAGAAGATATCACACTTAGTTTGATTCACAATGGCAATTAGAGCGCCTGTGATTGGTCCATTCAGCGCATAATTACACTTAACAGTTTAGATAGCAAACATATTATGTTGACGCAAGGTACGTTGTGGCAGAAGAAATTTCAAAGACTCTTCTATTCATTGGACAATTGATTATGCCATTAACGATGTCGCAAATAAAAATAATTTCAGAGATTACTCTTTTCTCTAATGTTTGAAGTTTTATTCACTTAAACCTAGAAACATATGATGGAAGCGGCAAGTCGAATTTATTATTCCTGCCCTGCCTATGGAAGTTTGGGAAAAGTCCTTTTTTATATTTCAAATTTGATTAACATTGTTCAGCCTTATCAACTTTACTTCATTGTTCCGATAGACATCTGTCCATAGGAATTCCTGCATCTATTAGCGTCATAGTCAAGAACTGCTTTGTCGCTCCATGCATCTTCTTATGGACAACCGGAGAATCTTAGAGGAAAGCCGAGTTTTTGTGTCACCACACTTCATCTTATCAATCACAACGTAGGAGCAGGGCCCTTCCTTCGCAAGATGGCTCAGTGAGGAGAAGGATCTGTTCAAATACAGCGCAATTCATGCGTTCAAGCGCCAATCCACTCAGATAAATAATAAAGTTAAGCCCTTGCATCGGTAACAAGCTGCCTGTCCAAACAGTGACTTGATAGCCAATGATAGAAAAGAAACTGATGTATGTTTGCGGAAATTCATGATCGGAAATGAAAATGTATAAATTTTCCGGCAGACACAGATCTTGTATGTTCTTGGACAGGTGATGTCTTCAATTCCGGACAGTAACAGCTTGTTAAACCTCAAAAAATAAACCAAAAATGTATATAGAGACAAGAAGAGATGCAAACAAAAATATAACTTTGGGACGTTTACATTTTAAGATAAGGTAGCGCTGCTTTAAAAGGGAAAGCCAAAACATAAAATCTGTCAAATAGTGGTAATGGTGGATAAGAAGAAGAAGAATTGGAACTACCTCTTTACCTAATTTGGAGACCATAATTTGGAGACCATACCATACTAGTCCCTCTAATCGTATCGAGAGAGTTCAAAAAGTTTTTTTACGTTTTGCTCTCCGTTCTTTGAATTTTTCTGATCCTTTGCCGTCATATGAATCGAGATGTCTTTTAATTGAACTGAGTACGCTTGTAAATAGACGAACCATCTTATCGTGCTCGTTTATCATTGGCTTAATTTCTGGAGCTGTTGATTGTCCATCGCTCCTGGAAAAAATTCAGTTCAATGTTCCCTGCAGAAACTTGCGGCACTTTGAGACCTTTAAAATTAGTTTTGCAAGGACCAACTATGCGGTAAATGCGCCTTTTGCGAGGGCTTGTGCGGATCTAAATTTGTTTTTCAGTTCTTCAGGTGTTGACTGCACTTCTTCGTATGCAACCCTAATTAGTCATTTAAGATAAATAAATAAATAAATAAATATTGGTATCATGCCTTAAAGACCCGCCACATAAGCAGATTTTCATATAGATGCGTTTAACTCAATCGCATGCATTATGAGTAGACTGCAGGTATTTTTATGGAGAACGGCAGATCGAGCGTCACTGCCGCCATCTGACATGAAAAAGTAGCCAAATCCCAACTTTTGTTGCAAGCAAAGCATAGGAAGAACAATTTTATATTTGCCTGCGTTTACGCCTTTCAAGTGAAATTATTTTTCCCACTCGTTGGTAACTTTTCTAACATTTTTCTCACTTAAAAACTGCGTCCCAGCGCATTCGGGGGCTTAGAATATACCAGTGGGAGGTATGCCTGTCGTAAGAGGCGACTGAAATACCAAATTGATTCAAGGGGTTGTGTAACGCAACCCTCTCAAGGGGTTGCTAGCGAAATATATAGCTTCTTCAGTTGTCAATCTCACCTACCCGTGGCGAATCTTGTTTCATTAACAGCCGAGGCTCAGGCGACCACGAACTCCTGATGGATCTAGGGGGTGGAACAGCGGTATGGCCTAGAAGGTTTCATGTGGTCATACCAAATCGTTCCCGTAATGGTCAAGCTAGTACATTTATGGTGCTTGTTAACAGAACGTATCGGATCTGCATCCGGCAAAAGACCATCAACATCGATAATACTCCCCAAGGCCTTATCGCTACAACAACAACTCAAAGTATGTTAGCAAGTATATTTCTTTTAAAGTGAGAATGCTTATAACATCGATCGCCAGAAGCTTCTTATGGACGTGACCACACCTATTTTGAAACAAGGTTGATATCCAAAAATGAAAAAATTCCGATGGACCTAGTAAATATACATGTAATTAAATTTTTTTAAATATTCAAAGTTTATCTTATTACTTTAAAGTTTAAAAAATACGGACTGCGCATATACTACGTCACAGGATTTGGCCAACAGAGGGACGAAATAATTTACGTTCTGCGCATTTACGCACTCATAATTATCATTTAAACAATGTATGTTAGCAATTATATTTCTTGTAAAGAGAATGCTTATAACAGTGATTTGCAAAATTTTGTACGTGAATGGGCAAGGCGAAATAAACTTCAATTACCAAGTCTTGAAGTTCATTCATATTTACAAACGCAACATCTTGCGTGATTGTGGCCATTAATATTGTGTTCAAAACAAGTGTGATATCTTATCCGTCAACTTCAAGATGGCTACTTTTTAACGTTTTGGAAGCGTTTTAACAGGATGTTCAAATTATGAGACTACGAAAGTAACTTTAACAAGTAAGGACGGGGCTGTCTTCGGCTGTGCCGAAGACTTCATACCTTTCATGAATGGGGCTGAACAATAATCTTATCCCGTTCGTAATCTCCAAATAATCGGATGTATAAGATAAGAAATATATAGTGAACAGATGTACATCCCTAAACGATTTTTAAGATAAATATAAAATAAACAAGTAAGGAAGGTTAAGTTCGGGTGTAACCGAACATTACATACTCAGTTGAGAGCTATGGTGACAACATAAGGGAAAATAACCATGTAGAAAAATGAACCGAGGGAAACCCTGGAATGTGTTTGTATGACATGCGTATCAAATGAAAGACATTAAAGAGTATTTTATGAGGGAGTGGGCCATAGTTCTATAGGTGGACGCCATTTAGGGATATATCCATAAAGGTGGATCAGGGTTGACTCTAGAATGCGTTTGTACGATATGGGTATCAAATGAAAGGTGTTAATGAGTATTTTAAAAGGGCGTGGACCTAAGTTCTATAGATGGACGCCTTTTCGAGATATCGCCGTAAAGATGGACCAGGGGTGACTCTAGAATGCGTTTGTACGATATGGGTATCAAATGAAAGGTGTTAATGAGCATTTTAAAAGGGAGTAATCCTTAGTTCCATAGGTGGACGCCGTTTCGAGATATCGCCATAAAGGTGGACCAGGGGTGACCATAGAATTTGTTTGCACAATATGGGCATCTAACGAAAGGTGTTAATGTGTATTTTAAAAGGGAGTGGGCCTTAGTTCTATAGGTGGACGCCGTTTCGAGATATCGCCATAAAGGTGGGCCAGGGGTGACTCTAGAATTCGTTTGTGCAATATGGGTATCAAACGAAAGGAGTTAATGAGTATTTTAAGAGGGAGTGGGCCTTAGTTCTATAGGTGGACGCATTTTCGAGGTATCGCAATAAAGGTGGACCAGGGGTGACTCTAGACTTTGTTTGTACGATATGGGTATCAAATGAAAGGTGTTAATGAGTATTTTTAAAAGGGAGTGGGCCTTCGTTTTATATGTGTTCGCCTTTTCGAGATATCGCCATAAAGGTGGACCAGGGGTGACTTTAGAATTTGTTTGTATGATATGGGTATCAAATGAAAGGTGTTAATGATTATTTTAAAAGGACGTGGGGCTTAGTTCTATAGGTGGACCCCTTTTCGAGATATCGCCATAAAGATGGACGAGGTGTGACTCTAGAATGCGTTTGTAAGATATGGGTATCAAATGAAAGGTGTTAATGAGTATTTTAAGAGGGAGTGGGCGACATGGGTATCAAATGAAAGGTGTTAATGAGTATTTTTAAAAGGGAGTGGGCCTTCGTTTTATAGGTGTTCGCCTTTTCGAGATATCGCCATAAAGGTGGACCAGGGGTGACTTTAGAATTTGTTTGTATGATATGGGTATCAAATGAAAGGAGTTAATGAATATTTTAAGAGGGAGTGGGCCTTAGTTCTATAGGTGGACGCCTTTTCGAGATATCGCCATAAAGATGGACCAGGTGTGACTCTAGAATACGTTTGTACGATATGGGTATCAAATGAAAGGTGTTAATGAGTATTTTAAGAGGGAGTGGGCCTTTCTGGACCAGGGGTGACTCTAGACTTTGTTTGTACGATATGGGTATCAAATGAAAGGTGTTAATGAGTATTTTTAAAAGGGAGTGGGCCTTCGTTCTATAGGTGTTCGCCTTTTCGAAATATCGCCATAAAGGTGGGCCAGGGGTGACTCTAGAATGAGTTTGTACGATATGGGTATCAAATTAAAGGTATTAATGAGAGTTGTAAAAGGGAGTGGTGGTAGTTGTATATGTGAAGGAGTTTTCCAGATATCGCCCAAAATGTGGACCAGGGTGACCCAGAACATCATCTGTTGGATACCGCTAATTTATTTATATATGTAATACCTGCCAAGATTTTAAGGGTTTTTTCTTTCGCCCTGCAGAACTTTTTCATTTTCTTCTACTTAATATGGTAGGTGTCACAACCATTTTATAAAGTTTTTTCTAAAGTTATATTTCGCGTCAATAAAACAATCCAATTACCTTACCATGTTTCATCCCTTTTTTCGTATTTGGTATAGAATTATGGCATTTTTTCATTTTTCGTAATTTTCGATATCGAAAAAGTGGGCGTGGTCATAGTCGGATTTCGTTCATTTTTCATACCAAGATAAAGTGAGTTCAGATAAGTACGTGAACTGAGTTTAGTAAAGATATATCGATTTTTGCTCAAGTTATCGTGTTAACGGCCATGCGGAAGGACAGACGGACGACTGTGTATAAAAACTGGGCGTGGCATCAACCGATTTCGCCCATTTTCACAGAAAACAGTTAACGCCATAAAATCTATGCCCCTACCAAATTTCAAAAGGATTGGTTAATTTTTGTTCGACTTATGGCGTTAAAAGTATCCTAGACAAATTAAATGAAAAAGGGCGGAGCCACGCCCATTTTTAAATTTTCTTTTATTTTTGTATTTTGTTGCACCATATCATTACTGGAGTTGAATCTTGACATAATTTACTTATATACTGTAAAGATATTAAATTTTTTGTTAAAATTTTACTTTAAAAAAAAAAAAATTTTTATAAGTGGGCGTGGTCCTTCTCCGATTTTGCTAATTTTTATTAAGCGTACATATAGTAATAAGAGTAACGTTCCTGCCAAATTTCATCATGATATCTTCAACGACTGCCAAACTGCAGCTTGCAAATGTTTTAAATTACCTTCTTTTAAAAGTGGGCGGTGCCACGCCCATTGTCCAAAATTTTACTAATTTTCTATTTTGCGTCATAAGTTCAACTCATATACCAAGTTTCGTCGCTTTATCGGTCTTTTGTAATGAATTATCGCACTTTTTCGGTTTTTCGAAATTTTCGATATCGAAAAAATGGCGTGGTTATAGTCCGATATCGTTCTTTTTAAATAGCGATCTGAGATGAGTGCTCAGGAGCCTACATACCGAATTTCATCAAGATACCTCAAAATTTACTCAAGTTATCGTGTTAACGGACGGACGGACGGACGGACGGACATGGCTCAATCAAATTTTTTTTCGATCCTGATTATTTTGATATATGGAAGTCTATATCTATCTCGATTCCTTTATATATGTACAACCAACCGTTATCCAATCAAACTTAATATACTCTGTGAGCTCTGCTCAACTGAGTATAAAAATGGCAAAAACCCCCTTATCTGAACGATCGGTTGTATGGGATATATATTATATATAGCTCCGATCGAAATGATTTTTACAGGAAATATATTAAATATATATCACCAAGTTTCACGTTTTTCTATTGGAAACTAAGGGGGAAATGGCCAAAAATCTATCTATCTGAACGATCGATTGTATGGGATAGGTATATACTATATACATATAGCTCCGATCAAAGTGATTTTTTCAGAAAATCTTCTATGATATATTAGAATAAATATCACCAAGCCTACGTTTTTATATTGCAAATTAAGGGAGAAATGGCTAAAAAATTGTCTATCTGAACGATCGGTTGTATGGGATATATATTATATATAGCTCCGATCGAAATGATTTTTTCATGAAATCTTCTATGATATATTAGAATAAATATAACTAAGTTTAACGTTTTTATATTGGAAATTAAGGGAGAAATTGCCAAAAATCTTTCTATCTGAACGATCGGTTGTATGGGATATAACTATATATAGCTCCAATCAAAGTGATTTTTTCAGAAAATCTTCTATGATATCTTAAAATATATATCACCGAGTTTCACGTTTATACTTTTTAAATTAAGGGAGAAATGGCGAAAAATCTGTCCATCTGAACGATCGGTTGTATATAGCTCCGATCAAAGTGATTTTTTCAGGATATCTTCTATGATATATTAGAATCTATATCACTGAGTTTCACGTTTATACTTTCTAAATTGCGGCAGGAATGACCAAAATCGTCTTATCTGAACGATCGGTTGAATGGGAGATATATGTTATAGTGGTCCGGTCCTACCGGATCCGACAAATGTCTAATATAATACAAAAATACATCCTTGTGCCAAATTTTATTGAGATATCTCAAAATTTGAGGGAGTAGTTTGCGTTCAAACAGACAGACGGACGGACACACGGACATGGCTATATCAACTCAGTTCGTCGCCCTGATCAATTCGGTATACTTAATGGTGAGTACATCTTCTATATTTCTCAACGTTACAAACATCGGACTAAAGTTAATATACCATTTCATGTTCATGAAAGGTATAAAAATCAGGTGATTGGTTCTATTTGTTATTTTGACATCTACGCTGAAGATATCACACTTGTCTTATCCACAATGGATTTATTAATTATTATTAAAGCGGCAGTTACCCACCGACGTGTGTAACGTACGTATACGTATGCCGTACGTACACACATTTGAGCGAAATTTATGCCCGTAGTGGTAAAGAAAAATTTGTTGCCATTGACCTGTTTGAATACATGCTTATGGAAACATCAACTTTTTTATTTTAATTTTTGATGTTGTAAAAGGCTGGAATTAATATTGAATAAGTATAAATAGATTACATATTTATAATCTGAACTTTTACATAATTATTTCGAATTATTTCCACAATTTTTCAAACTTCAATTAAGTGTTTTTGCATAAAAACTGCAAAAGGTCAAAAATTAGGGCGCAAAAGTTTACTAGGCAACTCTGTCTAGTGAGAGAGCGATCAGCTGACACGTTCTTACAGAAAAATTAAAAATGTTTTAATTTCTACGTTCCGGGCTACGTACGTACATACGTGCGTTGAACGTCGGTGAGTTTTCGTTTACATTGCACATTCATAAGATAGGTCGTGTCATCTGACACGTTTTTTGTACGTACGTTCGCGGTTAACTGCTGCTTAAGCAACGTAAACATAAACATGGACGCATAAATATTACAAAAAAAATTTATGTATTTTCGTTTGATAATTATTAAAAAGCAACGTTCTTGATAAATTTTCGAATTTGTTTTCTATTCCAAATTTTGGAACTCTATTTGATTTTAGGTTTTCGGTATGCAAAAAGTGAAATTGTTTTTTTATTTATGAAAAGTTTTAGAAAAACACCTCAAATATTCAAGATATTGAACAAAGGGAGAAAGAAACCCGAGTTTTGAAAATTAGCCTATTTATTTGAAGAAAAAAAAAAAACAAGTTATACAAACAAACAAATATTCGAAAATCAGTTTCGACAGTTATCTTTTATATCTAAGACCTTCCATAAATTTTTTTTTTCAAATCGTTTAAAGTTTACGACCTGGAAAAATGACTGAAAAAAATATATTCAATTTTTCCACGCTATGCGCTGGACGACGACATTGCATGAAATGCTTCGGTTTTATTATTCGAATTTATGCATTTCCGCACGAAGAATAGGAACGACGAAACTTTGCACAATATGTTTAAGGAATTCACGTAATACTGGTTATCAGTTTATCTGCCTATGTGGCTATATTTTAACAGTTAAGTTAAAACAAGCTGGTGTGATTATCCCAACTATGTTTTAGGTTTTGAGCGGTAACTTATTTTGTAATAATGTTGAAATTTTTGAGAGTCGTCATATACCGCTAGACTTCAAACTTTAACCTGGAGTAGCTTTTAAACGAATCAATTTAGCAAAATACCCTATCTTATATTTATACCTAACATCCTTCAATTTCCTATGAGAATGTGTATTGCACATCATTTGGGTACTAAAACCAACAATTCCCAATGTAAACGAAACTCGCTATGACGAAAATCTTAAAATTAAAATAAGAAACTTAAATTTTTACAGACTAACATTTTTGTTATCCTGAACAATGTTTTCACTACACTATAGGTACATAAGGAAAAATATTTTTTATTTGGCCACCCTAACTCACATCTATATGTGTGTGTAATCTCTTTCAAATTCACTTATTGCACGAAAACTTACAGCTGATTTGACCACCCACGCCATTTATAATTAATACGGCTAGATATATTTTCAACATCACTTTTCCGTCTTAATGTGGGTTAGCAGCCCAAGAACCTGTTACCGAACTGTGTCGCAATTTTTGTCAAGCATAGTTATATAACATTACTGCTTTTAGCACCGCGTTGACTTCCGCTCTTCATTGTACGCTGTAATCGGTTTTGTTCCTATAACTGTACTTCTTTATGAATACATATGTACATATTTACCTTACTAAATATAAATTTACTTAATATCCAAAAGTCGTTATTCTCATTCAATCAACTATTACGATTAGCTTTTCGGCGCAGTATTGAATACATATTTACATAATATGTTTGTATGTGTGCGCTCAATGCACAACACTTCCGCCTCCACATTGCACCCAATTTGTATTGTGATAATAAGCAAGAGAGTTTCAATGGCCTGGCCTTAAGGAAGGGCGGGAGTGCACAAATATACTTGCCCGTATATTTATGCGGAAGGGCAATTTTTGTTTACAAAATAAACACGTGAAAACATTAACCCTTTTTACACTATTCAGAAAATTAATTGAAATCAATAATGAGTTTAAGACATATTGCACAACAATTTCTTTTATTAAGTTATTGTATTTTTATTATGACGGAAAAACTGTAAGGAATTAAACATACTGGCTTATATTATAGCTATTTCGACCCTGCCAAAATCTCTTCAGATATTTTTAAATTAGAAATTATACTCTTCCCGAGTGACAATCGAACTCGAGTCTTCAAATTTCCAATCCCTAAGGCCTACCATTAGGCTATCATTGCATCTGTATGTATGTGTCTTAACTTACATTTTTTTCGTTGTTTTTGTTATTTCATTTTATTTGCTTCATGGAGTAGAGTGGAATTATCACCTGAACTCTGGGTTTGTAATGATCTTTGATTTCATCGTCTATTAATTTATTACATTCGCAAAATTTGAAAGAAATAATGGTGTAAATACATCTTAAACTCATAGTCGAAAAAAATAGGTTTTAAATTTATTTGCAGCTTTTTTGACAGATAGCTCATAGAAAATTATGTCAAAAAGCTGCAACTAAATTTAAAACCTATTTTATTTTGACTATGATTATGCGCCATAAAATTTTACGAATGTAAAAACGATTACCTTTAAAGAGATCCTATACATTACCGTTAATATGCTTATGCTTGGTTTTCAGTAGGTCAAAACGAATGACATCAAAAACTCCCTCAAACTGACCCGCACTACATTAGGGGTCAAAGGTGTGCCCATTATTTCACATAAAAATAAAATGTAAGGCGCGATAACCTCCGAAGAGATCTAAGGCCGAGCTTCTCTTCCAATTTGCGTCGTGCTCCTCTTGATTTTTCCCTACAAATTGGCCGGACGGGACCTACATGTTTTTATGCCGACTCCGAACGGCATCTGCAAGGCAGATGAGTTTTCACTGAGAGCTTTTCATGGCAGAAATACAATCGGAGCGCTTGCCAGACACTGCCGAGGGGCAGTGACCCCGCTTAGAAAAATTTTCTTCTAATTGAAAAATCTTATTTCTAAAATTTTGATGTTGCTTTGCCCGGGAGTTGAACCCAGGGCATACGGTGTGATAGGCGGAGCACGCTACCATCACACCACGGTGTTGTTGTAGCAGTGCTTTGGCTCAATAAACAGCTTTTTCAATTACAAAAAAGTTTTTCTAATCGGGGTTGCCCCTCGGCAGTGATTTGCCAAATACTCCGAGTGTATTTTTGCATTGAAAAGCTTGTCAGTGAAAATTCATCAACGCAATTTGGAGATGAAGGTCGGTCTAAAATCGCTCAAAGGTTGTTTTGCCTTGCATTTACTTTATTCACTGGCGTTAGAAAATTTCGTTTTTTGTAAACTTGGAAATGTTGATTTCATGGTGTTTCGACGCCTACGGTGGTATTAAAAGAAAAAAGAGATGTGGTTTCATTAACAAAATTAAGCGATGAAAACAATGGAACAGTCAGTTATTTTCAAAAGGTGCTAATGTCTAGCAACACTGCATCTCGGGAGAGAAAACTAAACCATAAAGTATAGTAGAGCAGTAATGATAATCATGGTACATTTGTACTTTTTTTGGTACATTTCGCTTCCCGAAAGGCCGTTGGTACTACATTGTCATATTTGGTACATTTTTGTAAAATACAGCACTACACTTCAAGTCATTTGCAAAGCAAACAAATTTTTCATTTTTCGAAGAAAATATATAGTTATGCTGTTTTGTTGCCGAGCAAAATTTTCCATTTGCAATTATGGATCATTTAAATATGCTTATGAAAAATAGCTTAACTGATTCTAAAATTGTGAACAAATTTTGCATCGATAGAATTAAAGCGCAGAAAATAACAACTGAAATAACAGGGCCATAAAATTATAAATCCATGAATGCATTTTGTCAGAAGAGTTATTACTCTCTAATAATAGATGAAACGATTGATATATGTATATCAAAAAATTTGGCAGTTTCGATTCGAATTTTTGATAAAAAGTGCATTGATAGATTTTTAGATTTGATACCTTTGACCGATAGTAGCACGTAAAGTATTTTTAATGATATTATTAAATATTTTAAAGACCATTCAATACCACTTGAAAAAATGATTGGTTTCACTGCCGACAATTGCTCGGTTATGATGGGAGCAAAAAGCGGAGTGCAAGCAAGGCTGAAGCAAGTTGTTCAAAATCTGCACGTTAATGGATATGTTTGTCACATTTTAAATTTGGCTTCAATGGCCACTTGTGATGTATTTCCCAAAAAAATTGTACATTTTTAAAAGACGTAAACTATCATTTTAGTAACAGATCCCTTAGGAGGGCAGACTATCAGAGTTTTCAGAGTTTTTTTTCGGTACAGAAATGCCCCCACAAGGTGGCTTTCTAGACAAGCAGTCATAGATAGAATTCTTGAGCAATGCGATGCCCTCAGGTATTATTTAAATCTTTACGTATATGAAAAGAAAAGCAGTAATATATATTAATCTTATATATGAAATTTTTCACAGTCCTATTTATAAAGTATATTTTACATTTCTTTCATATATTTTAAATGAAATGAATAATGTGAATATAGAAATGCAGTCTGAAGCTATTCGCATACATTTACTTACATATTACCAAATTAAAAATTTTATAAAAAAATCTTATTTAGACTCCAGTATAGGACTGGATGTTAAATATTGATTCAGACGAAAATCACTTAACCCCAGATGAAGTTTACTTCGGTGTTAATGTGGATATTATTCTATCAAAACAACCTTTTCGAAAAGGATGACGTACACATATTTAAGAGCTGTGCTAAACAATTTTGTAGTACTTTATTAAATAAAGTAAATTTAAATGATAAAACTTTGTTGTGGGCTGCAAAGGTTTCACCAGAAAGTATTTTAAGCGGTGAAACAAATAGTATTACGCCTTTAGTTATGGGCTTGTTTCCGAAATCTGCATTTGATGAAATAGAGAAAATTAATTCTGACTTTAGAGCTTTAGCAAGAATTAAAATATATGCAGCTTTTGGGAAGAATTAAAATCAGTTAAAAATGAATTAAATGCGCAAATGTTTTCTAATACTTATAGAATAGCTCAATGCATATTGTCGTTTCCAGATTCATTCACAAACGTAGAAAAGATATTTTCTATACAAAATTGAATTAAAACTAAGTGTAGAAATAGACTTCAAATAAACACAGTTTCGAATTTAATAAAAACTAAAAACTTGCTGAAATCAGCTAACAGTAGTTGCCATAATATAGATACGAAAAAAGTTTTTTGTCAACTGAGGTATTTAAAGAACTCAAAGAAGAAGAACTATTAATGTATTTTTTTGTTATTTTTTTTTTTAAATATTAATATAATTTTACTTAAGGGCCCATTACTGATGCTTAGCATAGATTTGACTCAAAATGGCGTAAACTTGGCAACTTAGCCACGATTATACTCCACTTAGCGCATAAAATCTAGCATCATAATCAATAAATGTCAATTTGTATGACAAAATGACAAATAAATAAATAAAAATCAAAATTCAACAGACTTCTATGTCAAGTTATGTAAGTGTTGCTAAGTTTTGAGTAATTAGTAACATGCGATGTTAATTTAACAGAATTGTAAGTGACAGTTCTCAAGTCAAGTCAAGTCTATGGCTAAGTATCAGTAATGGGCCCTTTACTGGTAAAGAAATGTTTTTATATATGTACATAATTGTATGCTTCAATCGATAAACTTCTTTTATTATTTTTACTGGAAAAGTATTTCTTGATAAATCATATTTCCCTGTTATACTACCTTTAATTTGTGTTAGAAAGTTTCCTGACTAAAAACAGTTTTCGGATAAAGAAACAGAATATAACTCTAGTTTGGTTCAAATTCGTATCCGAAGATTTTTGGTAAATTTTTGGATGATTTGGTTCATTTTTTTCCTCGTTTGGTACAAAATGAAAAAATCCATTTATCATCCCTGTAGTAAAGTTCGACCACTAATGGATACTATGCGTAAAGCTGGAGTCATTGGTGCCGTATGTCGTATCGCTGTATCCGTATCCCTAACGTAATCAGCTGTTTATCGTTACGACGGTAAACCAAAACCCAATTGGTTGGCTACGATACGGTTACGACTTTAGCGGCACCAATAATCGATTGCATTGATTCTCATAAGGTTGGTCGAATCAGCTGTTAAAAGGTTACCGATACGGTTACCGATAAAGCACCAATGTCTCCAGCTTAATGCTGAGTATGCTTTGGTAAAACTTTATTTCAAAAAAATGTTATAACCATTTTGCTAATTAAACCCAGTAGGAAAATTTTTCATATTTTGTACATTATGATTTAAGGTCTGTAAAAAATTAAGAATAAATATTTATTAATTTTTCTATTTGGAAGCCGGGCTTTTTATTTTTATAAAATGTATGTTTTACAAGTTATTTGATATTAAATATATTATTATATGTAAGTAGCTCGTAGATAATAAAGCCGGAAATTTCATGGCTTTTCCACAGTCTATCATCAGCGATCAACGCATTGAAGTTTGGTCATTTAATCCAAAAATTTAAACGAAAAATTATATAGGATGCAAAAAAAAATCTCATATAGTAGGATAATATCTCTTAATAAGAATAAAAATCTGTATAAAATGAGCTATAAAAAGCCATCAGGCTTTATGCCATAAAACGTCAAACCTTTAATGCGTGTATTGCTGATGATTAGGGCAACCCAAAATATTTCCAAAAAAAATACCAATTTTAGGCGTTTAAGTAATGTAAGGTCCTTATTTAGCCGTAAAATATTGTAACGCATATTAGCAGCACTAAGGGATACTATCATCTCTAAGCCGATGATAAGCAGTGACTTGCAAGCACATCAATAATTCAATCATTATGTCTACACATATGTACATACTAGAGGATTACGCCGATTACTTTATCGGCGGCGGCGGCGTGGGCGGCGGGGCGTCGTACGCCGGCGTTCTTACTTTTCTTGATTTTTCTATTTAAAAAAAAAATAATTAGGAAAGGTTTTGTTTGTATGTATTTAAGAAAATCAACGTTTTGGCCATTTCGGAAAGATCCTGACTTTTTGCCTCAAAATCTCGCAGATCGTTCAACAATTTTCGGGAGTGGCTCCTTGCGGAGGGATTGTCCGTCGTTCACTTACTCCAGAGAGGCTTCGAAATTAACCCCGGTCTTTGGAATTGGTACTGCTGCGTCTGCTGAAAAGAAATAGAGATACATAAAATGGTCACACTTTTGCCTGTATATCTCGCGCAAAGCGTAGATTCACCTGGGGTTAACTCCTAATAATCGTCGCGCACACAATTTCTTTAAATCATTTGTGGCTCCTTAGAGGTCACGCACAAAGGCAACTTACGGTTGCTATTAATGGTATATTAATACTCATGACTCTCGTGGCACAGGGCGCTTCCAGTTTTTTCGGCTGTTTTTAAGAGCTACAATTCGCGATGTGCGAACAGTAGCAATACCGACCACCAGGCGCTACCACGCCTCCTGCCCTCACACCATATGTCAGCTCAGAAGCTATAGGACTGCGACTTCGCACTCTTACCTTCATTGATGTCACTTTCCTAGACGCTATAGGTATAGCTCCGAAGACTTTCTAACGGATGTTTTTGTCGCGCAATGCTGCCGAGCTATACCAAAGAAACACCTTGAAACGTTAGGGAGTGACTATTCGGCCAAGGAAGTCGCCCTCGAAATCATAAGCAGTCTAAGTGGATTCATTACGTAACTCATGGGTGAGAATCGTATAATCGTCGGCGCATCTACATAGTTAAAATTTTACAAGGACTCTTGATAAAATTTTTAAAATAGAGACCAAAGTTTGCAGACGTTTGTGTTCACAACATTGATTTCAATTGTCTTCGTTAAATCAAAACGACATTTAAGAATGAAAGTAGACCGATTTTAAGTTGAAAGGTGTTAACTGCTGTTTTCCGGCCTCTTAATATAAGAGTTCATTATGGATGACCGCATAGCTTCAGTTTTCAGACTAGTTCGACTGTTCACTACGTTAGGGTAGTAGCAAACACGGTCATTAGTTCGACTGTATTGGGAAAGCTTTTGCTTCGCCACTTTGAGTGTTCTTCTTGCGAAGGACAAAGACTCGCCTGGTAAATATATGTGCCTACGTATTCACATTTGTAAAAGGAGCCGTAACGTGTAGGTGATATTTAAACTTGTGATTCACCTCAAGGAACTAGTTTTGGATAGGGCCGCCAACTTTATGAAATGTTAAACCGGGAGACTTTGGTGTTGAAGGACGAAGTGTGAAAATCAAAATTAACATTTCAGACGCTATTGTATAGTTTCACAAATAAACAACAGATGTTTGAATGTAAGCCTAAGTGATTTTTCAAACCCTTCTCATACGTAAATATATCCCCAACTTAAGTATGAGGTAAGAATCAGAATTATTCATATCCGACCGATTTTCGACATGAACAATAAATGGCCTAAACAGTCTTAAACGAGTAGAAAATATAGTAACGCGCCGGACGCCCCCGCCGCCGCCACCGCGACGATATTTTTGACATTCGGCGGCGGCGTGCCAAAAACGACAAAAATCGGCGGCGGCGTTTATCGGCGGCGTATATCTCTAGTACGTACAAGCAGCGGAGAAGCAACGCACAACCACATGCATCATAAATCTGAGATACTCCCGAAAGTATGCAATGGTTGTGCAAGTGTCGCTCACACATACAAACACATGCAGATATCTTATCTGAGATGTTTCCAAAAGTATGCAATTATAATTGTTTTCACACATACACGCGCAAATGAGAAGCTAAAACCGTAGTAATTTTATAGCTGATGGCCAACTAGTAGATTCTGGAAATGGAAGCGCCTAGAAGATGCGAACGAGAAATCACAGAGTATAAAAAGGCAGCAACAGTGGAGGCGCGACAATCAGTTTGAGTTAAGCAAGCTATCAGTAAGCGAAGTATAAGTGTTATTGTGAAGTACTTTAATAAAGGCCATTTTGCATTATTGAAGAGTGGAGGTATATATTCAGCTGTTTAGCGATACGAACGTTAGTAGAAGGTTGCATATAAGAGGAATTGCAGTAAATTCGTTACAATATGTTTTTATATTCCGAAAGTACCGTGTGGACCGGAAGTCCAATTTGCAAATGGAAATTGGAAATCACTATTTGCAAATGGCGCCAAATGTCAAGTCGGGTGTAATATTTTTGGAGTAAAAAAATCTGAAGTAAAAATCTGGATATACTGGTGTCAAGAAAATGAAATATTCTGATGCAAACCATTCCCACGTCGCTCAGTCTCTTGTCTGGATGGTTTGCAGTGACCGGCCAGATCACCCCATTTCAACCGACCCAGACTTTTCGTTATGGGTGTTTTCTTTTTGTTTATGTCAGGGCTCATGTGAATACAAGCCTCAGACTCTTAATACTCTCAAGATATTTATCGACAGGGATAAAAGGATCTGTCGCCGTAGTTTCCCTGGATTTACGGAATAAATTCCTTCGGATTTAATGAACCCATTATACAAGCCAAAGCAACGTTTTTCATTAAAAGTATAACAGCAAAAATTATATGCTAAGTCCAAGTGTACCAGTTTGGCAAAGGAGCTAAAAACTTACGTTGGCTTGAGCGTATAAAAATTTAATAAAAGTTTTCTTCATACGATTTCAAACTTTTTCTATATACATATACACCCCCTTGCTCTTTACCCATATATACCTTAATGCACAAAGGCCATACTGCGCATTATTAAAACTCATATTTTACCTCTCACGGCAAGAAATAAGCAGGAATACTAATAAATAAGTATTTACTGCAAAATATGCATATATTTCATGATTACAAGTCATATAAAAAATATACTGTTGGGGACTTTGGGTTGCCCTGCTGATGATAAATTTTGATGAGTTTTGAAATTGAGCTGTACGGTCCATCTACAATTATCCCACGGCTAAACTGTTAAAAAATAAAAATGTACAATTAAGAATAAAATAAAGATGTGAACGAAATTTTGTGTACAAAAGCCATCTTTTCATAGGCTGGGTCACATATATTCGATAAGCAGGTCGTTACCTCCGAAAGAACAATTAATATTTTCTTGAGCGTTTTCTTTAAATGCTTATTTTTACCTTTATCTGTGAACATCAATGGCAACTCACATGTACAAAAATAGCAGAGACTTTGGTTCTGAAGTCTGTTAATAACCCAACGCCTTCCCGTGAGAATAGATAAGGAGAAGCTGGGAAATCCTTCGGATAAAGGCTTAAATAAATGAGGAAATCAGATAAGGAGCAGTACCATTCATAAACGACTTGTATTCGATCCCTGTACTAATTTAAATTTTAGAAGAAAAGGCTCGATACCATAAAAGTGTCGATGGAAAGTACTTAAGTGAACAAGTACATTATATACATATGTAAACATGTATATGTAAATCAGTGGTAGGTAAAAAATTAAATATAAGTGCATTAGTGAGATCGATAGCATGAGCATCCCAGCAGGAAGTTAAAATGGCAACGTTCAGTTATTGAAAACAGAGTAATCAAATTAAATTTTTGACCCAGAAACAGTTTGAAATATTCCCAAGTCCATTAATTTAATAAACTGTAGACGCCCCGAAGGGTAACCTATATTTTTACATCTAAATACACTTGAAACTTGGCAGTATTAACAGTTGCGTTTTCCCATCACAATAGTTCTCACGGGGAATCTTAACATTTGTGCGACAGCTGTGCGCAGTGTTTATTCGTTGATGTCTCCATAGTACAGGTTTACAAAAGTAGGATATGTTTGTTTCATTCTCTTTCTAACATACTGCCGTTTGACACTGACCGAAGTGTCAAACTAGCATGGAATCGATTGGAACCTGAGTGGAACATGAGTTTGACACTGAACGAAGTGTCAAAATTACCGGCGTTGCTGTCATTGTGAAGGTCTAGAAGTGGGATATGTAGCAGCACGCACATACACAGCCACGCTCACCTGATAAAATGCTTGTTCTTGTTGGTTTTTTTTTTGTGTATGCTATTTGGCACTGTTGTATTTCTTAGGTCTAAGAAAAGTGTAGTAGCTGCTAACAAAAACTGCGTAAAATTTTTATTGTAAAATTACAAAGAAATATCCTTATTTACTTTCAAATGAGCACTTAATTATATCTCTTTTTAAAATCCATATATTTTGGACAATTTTAATTAACAAATTGTGATACTTTATTATCGGGGACGATTGCTAAAACACGACCAAAACCGTCGGGGGAGGTATTAATATACCCGCTTTTCCCTCGCTTCCAATAATTCGAACACTTTTTCGCCTTTGGACTATTGATAGCAGGACAAAACGCGTCTTTTCATTTCTCTTTCCACATTTTTGGACGGGTTATTGCAGTCGACATCGGCTTCAAACCGTTTTTCGCGGAGAACTTTTGAACGGGTGTTTTTATTCTTAATACTGGAATAACTATGCGTTTTCAGATACCCCAATTCAAGACTTTTGTATAATTTTATGTAGGACCCATATACATAGGTGCAGTACATTTTCATACTAAATTCGTTCAAAAAAATTTACCGTCACTGCAACCCATATCTGATATTCCGCTCCTTTTTTTGTTGCCCTGCGTCGCTTGCGACGACAGCAACCCCGGTAATTTTGACACTTCGTTCAGTGTCAAACGCATGTTCCACGCAGGTTCCACTGAGTTCCACAATAGTTTGACACTGACCGAAGTGTCAAACTGCAGTGTGTTAGAAAGAGAAAGGAATTGTTTCCTTCTCATACATATCATACTTGTAAACCTGTACTATGGTTGCTGTCATCGACATCGATGCAGGGACACAAAAAAGGAGCGGAATATCAGATATGGGTTGCTGTGATAGTAACTAATTTTGAACAAATTTAAGAGCGGTACGCAGATTACAAGAAAGTAAGAATTCCATATAAAAAACGCTCAAGAAAATTCCTTGTGGTAAATTTTCTTGGGGTAGTACGCAGTTTACAAGAAATTTAGTACGCTACTTTACTATTATTTTTCCATCAAATTTGCATACGGCAACACCAGTTTCCGCAAAAAATATGTCAAGTGCCATATATTTCTTGAAGAAAAAAGGTAAATAAACTGGAAAAATTAGGTGAGCACATGGTTTTTTAATTTTTCTGCAATAAATAATTATTATTTTATTTCAGAAATGGAAATAACAATAGTTGCAGCACCAAAACGCAAAAAGCGCCTAGTGAATTTCACGGCGGAGGAGAACGGGCACTTATAAGGGAAGTGACATTCTTTACATTTCTTTTGTTTTTGTGCTCTTCTTCTTGCTTGTTTCACTATTCACCGTGGATTTTTAAACGTCAAAATTACTTCCATACTACTATTTTTCACGCAAGAAAAATGGCAAAATTTTTGTTGGGGGATTGTGATCTGCGTACCTCTCTTTAGGATGAAAATGTAAAGTGCATCTATATGGGACCTACAAAAAATTATACAAAAGTCATCGAATTGGGTGTCTGAAGACGCGTACTTATGCCAACATTAAGAATAAAAACACGGGTGCTAAATTTTTCTATCCGGTCAACAGCTCTCCGCGAAAAACAGTTTAAAACCGTGATCGGCCGCCAAAAAATTTCCAAAACTGCGGAAAGCGGTATGAAAAGACGCGTATTGTCCTGGTATCAATAACCCAAAGGCGAAAACGTGTTCGGATTATTGAAACCGTGGCCAAAACGTGTCGATTAAATCATCTCCCGACGGGTTTGGTCGTGTTTTAGCAATCGTCCTCTGCAATAAAGAATCACAATTTGCTAACTAAAATTGTCCAAAACATGTGGATTTTAAAGGGAGATGTAACTAAGTGTTCGTTTGAAAATAAATAAGGGTATTTCTTTGTAATTTTGCAATTAAATTTTTACGCAGTTTTCGTTAGCGGATACTACACTTTCCAAAAAAAAATTAACAAGAACAAGCATTTTGATTAGGTGAGCGCAACTGTGTGTGTGTGTGCTGATACGTATCCTACCATTGTGGATAAAACATGATATCTTATCCGTCAACTGCCTGACAGGATGTTCAAGATGACTAATTTTTAGCGCTTTGAAAGGGTGTTCAATATGGCGACGCATAGGGCCGGCTATCTTGAACGGGTGAAAGAATGAGATACAGAATGAGATCACGATAGTCAATTAAAAACCAGGTGATCGGTTCTATTTGTCATTTTGACGTCTATGCAGAAGTTATCATGCGGCAGTTACTCACGAACGTACGTACCAAAAACGTGTCAGCTGACACGACCTATCTTATGAGTGTGCAATGTAAACGAAAACTCACCGACGTGCAACGCCCGTACGTACGTAGCCCGGAACGTAGAAATCAAAACAATTTTGATTTTTTCCGTAAGAACGTGTCAGCTGATCGCTCTCTCACTAGACAGAGTTGCCTAGTAAACTTTTGTACGCTAATTTTTGACCGTTTGCAGTTTTATGCAAAAACGCCTAATTAAAGTTTGAAAAATTGTGAAAATAATTCGAAATAATTATGTAAAAGTGCTGATTATAAATATTTTATCTATTTATACTCATTTAATATGTATTCCGGCCTTTTACAATATCAAAAATTAAATTGGAAAAAGTTGATGTTTCCATAAGCATACACGCAAAATGGTCAATGGCAACAGTGCTTATCTGTAAACAATACACACACAAATATGTTATGTACATGTACACAGACGCACACATGGATTCTTACGGGCTTGAGAGTTCGGTCAAACGTGCTTCGTACGACAAACGTCCTTACGTACGGCACACGTCGGTGGGTAACTGCCGCATCACACTTGTTTTATCCACAATGTACCTAAACCTTTACAATGGCTGTCTCGCTAACGACTGACCGATGGAGAGTAAAAAAATGTGAAGATAGTGTGGCTCAATTGAGCTATGGCGCGCCGACCACTGATTGGCGTGGGATCGTATTTTGTTGCTTCCGAGTTATAATATCTTTTATTTATTACCATTAGCTTTTCTAATCCATTTGCAAAATTTGAAGCTACTATCTTAATGGCGCTATTTTCCGAAAGGTACCGGATCAACAGTGATAAAATTCCCCAAAAAATTTGGGGAGTCTCCTTATCGCTACAATAAGAAGAGAAAGGTTGGACATATAGTTGAACCACAAAAATTATAGTACAAAAAGATAAGACGATATTCTGTTAAACGTCAACTCCAATGCAAATTATCGCATGCACCACTCTCTCCTTACTTACTCATTAACTTGGTTTAGACTGCATTTATTTTCTCTAGCACTGTTCCCAAATACAGATACAGTATATAGTAAATATGTATGTATGTTTATTTGCACACAATTGTTAATAACAACCGGAAACGTTTACCGAAAACTTCACCGCTTTGACTTTGGTCACAAAATTGTTATTTTTTGTTTGTTTGTTTTTTTCAATAGAACAATTCTATGTTCGTTGATAATTGTGCGGGTGTTCTTTGCCCTTAAAAGTGGTGTAATGGCGCGTCAACAAGTGGCAATGGAATTGAAAAGAGCAAATAATACAAAAAAATATTAACCATGAGCATTAAAAACTTTTCTAAAAGTTGGTGGGTATGTAAATATTCTCACAGGTACATATGGTCATCCTTGAGTATATATGTATATATGAGGAGCTCCACACCAAAATGAAACATTTCAGAAGTAGTTTCGAGAGAATTGGCAAAGTTATTTTTATACGGAGTAAGTTTGCCTTAATAAGCATAGAACGAAAGCTATTCAAAAGTTTAAATGTTACGTTTTGTTGCAACGAGTATGGAAAAGTGTCGTTTTGATAAGAATCTCCATACAAATAGGAAAAAATTAAATTGTTGCAAATTAATATATGTATGTACATATAAACGTATATTAGTGATTTTGGTAGTTAGGTGATTCATACCTTAGTAAAAAAAAAATAGTTTAAATGTGAACTTTTAGTGGAAACTAGTAAGAATTGTCCTAATGAAGGTTTCAAGTCAACGTAATGAAGAATTGGTTGCTTTTTTTAAATTCGCCATTCGAAATTAGATAGAAATCTACAAGTGGAAGGGATCTGCCCATTTTAAAATGTGTAAATGTTGCGCTTTGATGTGGACCTCCTGTATGTACATATGTGAGCGCTAAGTCGCTGTTTACATATGTAAATATTTTCACATTCACAAAAATAGAAAAGCTTGTCTCTTAATTTCTAAATTGAATAATATTGCTTTCTCATAAGTACATTCGACCATACTTTTGTAAATTTTATAGAAATAGTTGTAGGTACATATATGCGTAAGTAGCTTTATATGGACTTGTGTTTGATTTGATGTGATCGGTTATAACAACATGAACTTACAAAATGGAAAACGACCTTCATATTGACGCTCATTTGAGCGCGTTGAACGTCAGGTTTGTTTACATATATCTCAATGTGTCAATGCACTGCAGTCGCTGTTTTAACATTCATTTCGATGAGGCAGCGAACCATACAAACTTATAAAATGGAAAACGACCTTCATATTGACGCTCATTTGGGCGCGTTAAACGCCAGGTTTGTTTACATATATCGCAATGTGTCAATGCACTGCAGTCGCTGTTTTAACATTCATTTCGATGAGGCAGCGAACCATACAAACACATGTACATGTATACATTAAGATGTCCCGTAACAATATTATTTTTTCATCGGCAATATAACTATCATCATGTTAGGATAGGTTGAACTGGGCGGTCCAAGAGGACCTCACATAGACTGAATTAGTTCGTAGTCTAACCAGAAGTTTGTTTTAACGACCAAACTGAAAACCCCTATCAAAAACCAGGACCTATGTTATGAAATAACTCCGTCCTCTTTGCAAATACTAGAAGCTTCCCAGGACTTAAACCACTTGCTGGATTCTTAGCCTGACAAGCGCAGGGCACGAGCACAGAAAGTACTCAATAGTTTCCTCCTCTAACCCACACTTCCTAAATCTGCTATCACTGACCAAACCTAAATTAAATGCATGTGACGCCAGAAGGCAGTGTCCAGTCAGAATACCCGTCATGAGTCTACAGTCCTCTGTTTTTTTTTTTTTTTGTTGTCATCAATTTACCGAAAACAATATTTTCCAAAGATAAAGGTGTATACGCCATGCATAGAAAAAAGGCAGTAAAGTACACTTCCTGTCTTTTAGGAATTTTGATGCCAATTTACTCATTACCTTAAAAATGAATTATTAAAAATTCATATTAAAGATAAAACAAGATTTTAAATTTGTTTTATATTTCGAATATATATTAGATTTCCCAACCAAGAAGCAGTAAATCAATTTTCCAAGGCAAGTAAGCAGTATAAAATAAATATTATTGCTTTTATTCTCTGAAAATTTGTTATACATAGAAATATTATAGTTAAACATTATAATAAAATTTTACTGTAAAAATGATTTCAAAAAAGAATTAAAGAACATTTAATGATCATCTGTGCGAGCTTTACGCACACATTAACATAGTTCTGCGAATTAAAATGCAGGGGCTACGCTGGCTAGGCCATGTTATGCAAATGAAATATGATGCTCCGACTAAGAAAGTATTTTTATCGGAACCCGCCTATAGAAGCAGAGGAAGGGCGGCCCTATTCCGCTTAAACGGCGAGGTGAAAACAGATTTAAATCCCATTTGTGTGACCGATTGGCACCAGGTAACCTAGAGAAGAAGCGACTGGCGCGCTTTGTTGGACGGCCATAACCGTTTAAACGGTTAAGAGCGAATTAATGGTGACTTATAACCATAAAACCATAACCAGATAAATCAGCTGATCGAACCTACCTTATGGAAAGGAATGTAATCGATTAATGGTGCCATACCATAACGCTAACGCCATAGACAATCAGTTGGTTTTTGTTTTCTCGCCATATCCATAACCTAAAAATATTTGAGTTGGTGAATTTAATAACTTTTTTTTAGATTTTCTTTATTGTTTTGGATACGTTATGACTAAGATACTTATTTTTTGTGGAACATGCTTGTAATTTTTTGCGTTTTCATCATTTTTATGAAATTTTCACGGTTTTTAGGTTAACGCACCATTAATCGATCACATTGAGATGGTTATGGATATGGGTATGGTTACGACTATGGCGTTAGGGTTAAGGAAGTTTAATTTGGCTTTTAAGCGCTATTTAAGTAAGTAAGTAAGAGAAGCTTTTCATGGCAGAAATACACTCACAGTGCTTGCCAAACCACTGCCGAGAGCGATCCCGCTTATAACAATTTTTTCTAATTGAAAAAACTTGTTTCCAATTTTTGGATGTTGTTTTGTCCGGGGATTGAACCCACGATCATCGGTGTGGTAGGCGGAGCACGCTACCACCACATCACTGCGGCCACCTACCGTATACCAAATAAAACTATTTATTAAATTAAAGTCAACGTCAAACTCGCATATCAAATTTCTCTGGTTTAACTTCACTGTCTTTTTGCTATGGTCCGCAGTGTATACTCGTAGATCATAGATGTAATTATTACATAAAGTATGTTTGTGTGTATTAAGAAATAGCAGAGCTGTAAAGTAATGATATACTTGTTAATGGTAATTGGTGAATTACAAGTATTTTTTAATTAAAGAATGTAATTATCACCTACAATTTCTTTTTACTGGTACTTGGTAATGAATACATCTTTTTTTTTGCATTTCCCAACCAATAATTTCAAATACTTTAAATTTCTTCAATTACACTACTCAACAAGTTTTGATCAACTTTAGTCTCCATGAATAAAATAGGCCTTTCCTACAGTGAAATTTTCTCCTGATTCCGAATATGAAAATTTCCATTCTTGCAGAACACTACTTCATACAGGTACGGAAAAAATTTGTATTTTTCAGTTTTTCGTTTTAAACTGTTGAATTATACATTATACTAATTCCCAGAAACATTTCTTGCCTTCACTTCCTTTCAGTAACTTCAGTAGTTTGGCAAAAAACGTTGAAAAATTTTTGAGAAAAAAAAGAAATTTTTTACAAAATTTCAGATTTAACCCCTTTAAAATAGGAAAGATTCTATGGACGGAAAAAAGTTAGCCCTCCTATGTTGTAGGTAATTTAACTACGACAATTTTAAGCATACCAGTACAACATACGGACGTGCCGAGGAGAGTATAGCCCCGTTAACTTGCAAGCGTCTATCCTAAAATTTTAGTATTACTTTGATAAAATTGGCGAGACATTACATTTGGTCACTCTACCTTAGGGTCTAATAAATTTAAAAAGACATCAAGTATTTAATTGTCACTACGGTTTGTTGTAAATTTTGTTTTGCTAATTGTAGTGAAAATTTATACATACTATATCGGTAGATGTGTTAACGAAATAGCTTGTTGCAAAAGAGATTTAAATGTAAAAATAATCCGGATGATTTTTGCTTTATTTGCGGACATTATATTTTCGGAAACTCAGCTCGGAAAGTAACTAATTCTGTCAAAGATGCATACATTCATTATTTCGGTTTCCGTGTAAAAAATCTCGATAAATCTTGGACACCTTATTTTATTTGCGCCTCCTATAGATTAACTTTAATGAGATGGGTATCGGGTAAAGGTCATAACATGAAGTTTGGTGTTCCAATGATGTGGACTGATCCCTTTAACCACGACCAGTGCTATTTTTGCGTGATAGACCTTAAAGGTAAAACGAGAAAAAAAGGAAATTAATAAGTTTTCCAAATGTGGCATCAGCTAAAAAATCAAAACTACATGACAATACCTTACCCATACCTAGGCCGCCTATAATTTTTGAAGCCTCAAGCGAAAGTGACTCCGAAGCAGATAATTAAGACAGTGAACAAGAAGGAGAGGTCCCACATCGAGTCTCGCAAGCCGAACTTAATGACTTGGCCAGAGATTTGAAATTATCGAAATTTTATAGCGAAGTTTTAGGATGTCGTTTGCAGCAATGGGGCAGCCTGGGCCCTTCGACAAGTACTTCTAAATTTCGAAATAGACACAAGACTTTCTCTTCTTTTTTTACTAAAAGTGAAAATATTTTTTACTGCAATGATGTTAAGGTTTATTTGAAGCCCTAAAATTAGAAAATAAAGTGGATGATTGGCGCTTGTTTATAGACAGTTCAAAGCATAGTTTAAAAGCAGCATTACTCCATAAAGGAAATTCGTTACCGTCAAACCCAATGGCACATTTTGAGATTCCTAAATAAACTTATTTAAGCATATCAAATTTACTTGAGCTCATTCAATATAAACAATTTAATTGGAAAATTTGTACGGACTTAAAGGTAAGCAGTTTCGGTGGTACAATTTAAAATAAATAGTATATGAAATACACATCAGGTTGTAGCTATAATTCTCGGACTTCAAGGAGGTTTCACTAAATATTGCTATAGAAACCCATTATATTCAGGAAAACTGGCCACCAAGAGCTGAGTACGAACCAGGTGCCTTTAATGTCGCAAACCGGCCTTTAGTAAATACCGAACGAGTTATATTGCCAGCACTTCACATCAAATTAGGATTAATGAAAAATTTTGTAAAGGCTTTAAATAAGGACGCGCTATCCTTCCAGTACCTAACGAAACTTTTCCCTAAAATAACTCAAGCCAAATTAAAAGAAGGTATATTTGTTGGTTCGCAAATTAGAAAGTTGTCGAAATACGAAAATTTTGCGAATCATTTATCATCAGTAGAAGCAGCGGTTTGGGACAGCTTTAAGCAAGTTGTTAGTGGTTTTTTTGGCAACAACAAAGATCCCAACTATAGAGAGATGGTCAAAGCATTGTTGAAAACTACAGTGCTATGAAATGCAACATGTCCCTCAAAATGCATTTTTTGCATTCACATTTGGATAATTTTCCCGCAAACCTAGGTGCTGAAAGTTATGAACAGGGTGAAATGTTTCACCAAGACCTCGTGATTTTTGAAAAGCGTTACCAAGGTTTTTGGAATGAAGAAATGATGGAAGATTATTGCTGGACAATAATACGGGAGACAAACCCAGAAAATTATAAACGGGTAGTTAAAAGTACCCACGTCCCTTACTATTGACCCACCACGGTAAAATCTCTCAATTTGACTTTTTTAGATGTAGATATGTTAGTGTATTTAGGCTAAGCTCAGGCCAAGGGGGTCACTGCTGGCGGACAGTGAACGGCCTATTAATTAGGTTAGCTGCGAATATCAAATAAGCAGCCCTCGACCAAGAGCGGCTGGTGCGGAGGGTTTGGCTTACAAGGCCTAAAGCACCCTGAGAACCTCCAGTGGCAGGGCTAGTATATGCCGCCCTGAATTAAGCATCCACAGCCTAGTACGGGGTTGCTTCGAGGGAATACCTACCCAAGATAGGGAGGCAACTATACGACGTGGGATACACACTCAGGAAGGTAAAGAGGTAAATTATTTGTAAATCTAAGGTGATTGTCACATTAAGACTGAGCCCAGTAAGGTCTTAATTAAGGTATACTGGAATCAACATCTCGGATATGTTTGTTAAGGGGTGGCGAATGTGGCATTCGGAAATCTCAGTACACGGCTTAACACACCGTCGAAATGACTTTCCGGTTAATGTCCCATTCGTCTCCGTCCCGTTAAAACCTTGGCAGGCCTTGGGGTACGTTCAAAGTCCGTCATCATTAAGTTGGGGGTGCAGGTTCGGTTGAGATCCTCCCGATTAATACTGATCCCGCTCTGAACGCAGTCTTCATGAAGGACTGCGTCAACCTTCACGTGGCCTCCCTGCCTTCGCATAGACAACCACGGAATCTATATAGGTAACTGCACACGCGGACCAAGATAGCGGCCTCAAGTTGGGACCCAATTAAATAAATGATGAGCAACAACAATACTAAAATAAAAAACCAAACACAGGAGAATGAAATGGCGTTCAATCCATTCGTAGGAAGGAAGCTAGCTCGCTCTCCAGAAGGGCGTGGCCCATCGGCTGGGGCCTTAACAATTCGTCGCAAGTGGTAACGAAACCCAAAGCAGCGGAGGCCGAAAGCAAGCAAAGAGCGTTGTCGCCGGGTGCTACACCGAAGCTTTGCAAAAAGAACTCCGACAGCAAGGCTCAAACGGGCACATTATTATTAAGTGAGCTAATTAAGCAGGCGTCAGCTGCGTTAAATCAGCAAAACCCCCTGGAGAAAAAAAGATGACCAAGCTAGGCAAGGCGATTGAGGACTTGATGCAGTTCTTCATAGGGCGTAATAATATACACGCGGAAATCAAGCGCTTGGCCTCCGTAATAAAAGTGCTGTACATCGAGTCGGCTCTAGAGGTAAAGAATTTAGAACATAAATTGCGTGCAAGCGAATGTGCCAAGGATAGAAGTCCATCACCCCCAGGAAACCGACCGACGAATAATTCGTACTCGACCAAGGAGAACAACGTAGTAAAACCCACTACTACACTAAAAGAAGTCTTGCCAGGGCACGACGGCAAGAAATGCAAGAGAAGACGGAGCGGAAAGAGGAAACTGCAGCCCAAAAGACGGGAGAGTGGCAGTTAGCTAAAAAGAAGAGCAAGAAAAAAGCACTTAAGGCTAGGCCGGATGCAATCATCATTTCCAAGGCGGGGGATGCGATGTAAGCCGACATATTGCGTAAAGTGAGAAGATGCGACGAATTAAAATCCCTGGGTGATGACGTCAAAACGATTAGAAGAACGGCGAAAGGAGAGCTGTTACTAGAGCTGAAAAAATCCCAAGATGGGAAAACAAGCGCGTACCAAGCGGTACTAAAGGACTCTGCTAAAGTTATAACAAAGTCCCAAATGGTCACACTACAGTGCAGAGATCTCGATGAGATTACTACGCCCGAGAAGATTTGCACCGCCCTCCACCAGCAATGCAACATCAAACTTCCAGATGTGGCTGCCATAAAAAGCATACGCACAGGGTACAGTGGCACGAAGTCGGCACTTATAAGCCTTACAGCGGATGATGCCAAAGCGGTTCTTAATACGCAAAGAATCCGGGTAGGATGGGTTTCCTGCCGAATTAGAGAGCTCAAGCAAAAGAAACGTTGTTATAGGTGCTGGGGCTACGTGCATATAGCTCAGAAATTTAAGGAGACTGTAGATAGGTCTAGCCTATGCAGGAAATGCGGCCAGGAAGGTCACAAGGCTGCAAGTTGCGAAAACGCACCGAAATGCGTGCTATGTGGTGGACAACATTCAGCAGGCAGTTTTAAATGCCCACAACGAGAGGGCAGCAAAATGACTGTCTCATGAGGGTATTGCAGCTTAATTTAAACCATTGCGAGGCAGCCCAAGAGCTATAATCCCAAACAGTCTATGAAGGAGGATATGATATAGTGGTACTCTCTGAACAATACAAAAATCGCGAGGGAGAGTTCTTCTCAAAAGCCTTACTTCTTTGAGGCTAGAACTCCTAAATGAACCAGGGATATATACCTTCGATACAGGTACCAGACGATCCATTATAGATCTCACCTTCGCTAGCAGCGAAATAGCAAGAAGAGCAAAATGGTCCATAAGCAACGTCTACACAGACAGCGACCATAAAGCTATTAGCGTAGAGCTGCTCGAAACTCCACGAACGGTAGCAGCAAGACATCGACAAAGTAGGAAATGGAAACAGCACCTTTTCGACCCACAAATATTTGACATTATCTGGAAGGACGCCATAGTACGAGAATCGCATGCGGAAGACCAGTCGGTTCAAAGCATGTGATGCTGCCATGCCCAGAAGTCGCGGAAAAGCACAGCGAACTCCGGTATATTTGTGGAATGACGAAATTGCGGAAGAGCGTAGAAAATGTCACAAAGCACGAAGAATAGCGCAGAGGGCACGCTCATCACCACGATATGCGGAGTTACACAGCACCTATGTCGCACAAAGAAAGGCACTTAAAAATGCAATAAAAAAGAGCAAGAAGTTTTGCTTTAGGGAACTGCTGGATAATGTCGACCTAGATCCTTGATGATCAGCCTACAGAACTTTGATGGCCAAAGTTAAAGGACCCATATCACAGCAACCTACGCAAATTAGAGAGCAAGAGGTGCTGGACGCTGCAAAAAGAGTTGCTGACGACAAATCCCAGGACCCGACGAAGTACCAAACATAGCCCTTAAAGCCGCGATCACAACTAGGGCTACATTATTTACTGATCTTTTGAATGCCTGTCTACAAGAAGGCGTGTTGCCTCGACCGTGGAAACGACAAAGACTTGTCCTATTGCTGAAACGTGGTAAGCAGCCGGACCAACCGTACTCATATAGGCCACTTTGTATGCTGGATTCCCTAGGGAAGATTTTCGAGCGACTAATTAGTGAGCGCCTACAGCTGACTCTAGAAAGACCAGGTGGCTTATCGAATAGTCAATATGTATTTCGCAAATCAAGATCCACCGTAGATGCAATACAAACAGTCGTCAATATAGCTAGAGACACTATCTCTGGAGGCCAAAATAAAAGGAAGTTCTATGCACTGATTATGTTGGACATCACGAATGCTTTTAACACTGCGAACTGGATGCAGATTATCTGCAGCGCTGCAAAGCTTCGGCACTCCAGCTTATTTACGCAGAATAATAGGTAGCTATCTTAAAGACAGAGTACTTCTTTTTGACACGGATCAAGGAGCAAAAGAGTACAAAATCATAGAAGGCGTCCCACAGGGATCTGTTCTCGGTCCAACGCTTTGGAATGTAATGTATGACGGTGTGCTAAAGATTGATCTACTAGAAAACACGCAAATTGTGGGATATGCTGATGATTTTGCAGTGGTAGTAGTGGCCAAGAAACTGGACCTGCTTCAAGCATTATGTAATGACGCAAGAATAAAAGAATGGCTGACCAATACGGGACTGGAGTTGGCTAGCCAAAAGACGGAAGTGGTATTAGTAAGCTCCAAACGGTCGGCGAACGAGTTAGTCTTAACTGTCGGGGATCATCAAATCACCTCAAAGGATTCCTTAAAATACTTAGGAGTGCACATTGACTCTAAGTTAACTTTCAAAGAGCACTTCAGAGCGGTGGGGGAGAAAATTACCAAAGCTAATGGATCACTTATGCGAATAATGCCTAACATTGGTGGTCCGAGCGAAGCTACACGTCAGCTATTGTCCACAGTAACCAGCTCAATAATACTATACGCAGCACCAGTGTGGTATGGATCTAAACAGACCCATCAAAAATATATATTAGCAGCGTACCGACTTGCTTCTTTAAGAATAGCAAGTGCTTATCGGACGGTGTCCGACGACGCGATTCTGGTTCTAACCCGGAAAATCCCAGTGGACTTACTGGCAAACGAAATAGCCGATCTGTATAACACTAATATCGAGCGACCATCTGAAGAAGACAAGAAAAGAGCAAGGACACAAACAATAGCTAAGTGGCAAGAACGGTTGGAGGCCTCGAGTAAAGAGCGTTGGACTTTCACACTAGTTTGGAACGTAGCTCAATGGAATGAGCGGAAGCACGGCGAACTGAACTAACATCTCACGCAGATAATGAGTGGGCATGGCGGTTTCAAAGATTATTTATGGAAGCGTAGGATAGGGGAAGATCCTCATTGCCCAATGTGTGCCACGGAGTTAGAAAACGCAGAAGACGTCACGTTCCACTGCCCCCGTTTCCACGAAGAAAGACTCACCTTGCATGGAGTCTTTGGGGAGGAGCCTACCACGAGAAATTTAGTATCACATATGTGCAACAGGAAAGGGTGCTGAACTGCAGTGAGCAAAATGGCATTTATAGTAATGACACGCCTGATGGATGCTGCGAGGGAGCGCAGAGAAATGCGCATGCGAAGCAGTGGCGATTAAATGGACACTCAGAGCAAATAGCGGGAACCTGGACGCAGGGACAACACTAGGCTCTTAAAAAATGAGAAATATGGAACGCCACCCTGAAGTAATGCGAAAGTGGTGCCGGGGTGGGCGACGGTTCCAGAACGGTGCTGTTTTTTAGTCTACGGACACACGGTTGCTGCGACGGCAGCAATTATGGTACATTAGGCATTTTTCAGCCTCCCCGAAAAAAAAAAACAAAAAAGATGTAGATATGTATGTATTTAATGTTGTTGTCGTTGTTGTTTTTTTACTGAATTGCTGATTTATACTCATATTACTCAATTGAATACAGTTTAACGTGAAAATGAATAAACATTTTTGTAGGATAGACGCTTGCAAGTTAACGGGGCTATAGTCTCAACGGCACGTCCGATTGTTGTATTGGTATGCTTTAAATTTTCGTAGTTAACTTACCTAGAACATAGGATGGCTAACTTTTTATCGTCCATAGAATTTTCCGATTTTAAAGTGGTTAAATCTGAAATTTTGTAAAAAAATTTCTCAAAATTTTTTCAACGTTTTTTGGCATAGTGGCCAAACTACTGAAGATGCTGAAAGGAGGTGAAGGCAAGAAATGTTTATGGGAATTAGCATAATGTATAATTCAACAGTTTAAAACGAAAAAATGAAAACTACAAATTTTTGCCGTACCTGTATTAAGTAGTGTTCTGCAAAAATGGAAATTTTCATATTTTCGCCGATATCTCGGAAACTAGATCTGCTACAGGAAAATGGAAGTCATATTCGGAATCAGGAGAAAATTTTATTTTAGGAAAGGCCTATTTTATTTTTGGAGATTTTTTTGTCGAGTGGTTTTATTATATGTGTTAAACTAAAAGAAACATAGGAATGAGGATGACGGGATTCGCATAGTTTTGAGATGCTGAAACCAGAAAATAATACTTGCGTTCAAAACAGTAATTACCTGACCTCTAAAATGATTTTGAAAATGGCATATTTCAATTTATTTTCTTAGTTAAAAAAAATTTTATTGAATTAAAAACTAAATTTTTTCCGCTTTAAGGATACACATAAAGTATTTATAATTAAACTCCTTCAAGGTGCAGTACCGAGGGACGTCAAACGAAGCCTTTTTTGAAACAATTTCATTTTGCCTCTAATCCTGCACAGACATCGAAGGTCTGAGCTCATATCTCGGAAAATTAAAAAAGTAGCGCGACAAAAATTGGGAGAAGCTCGCCCTAAATCTCATCGGAGGTACATCGCGTCAAGTATTTTTTTTATTCTGAAAAATAACATGGCTACTCTTTTACAAAAATTTGGAAACATTTTAACATTATCAAATAATACAAAGTAATTAAAAACAAGTAAGGAAGGCTAAGTTCGGGTGTAACCGAACATTACATACTCAGTTGAGAGCTATGGAGACAAAATAAGGAAAATCACCATGTAGGAAAATGAACCTAGGGTAACCCTGGAATGTGGTTGTATGACATGTGTATCAAATGGAAGGTATTAAATAGTATTTTAAGAGAGAGTAGGCCATAGTTATATGGATGGACGCCATTTAGTGATATCGCCATAAAGGTGGGCCAGGGCTGACTCTAGAATTTGTTTGTACGATATGGGTATCAAATGAAAGGTGTTACTGAGCATTTTAAGAGGGAGTGGGCCTTAGGTCTATCGGTGGACGCCTTTTCGAGATATCGCCATTAAGGTGGACCAGGGGTGACTCTAGAATGTGTTTGTACGATATGGGTATCAAATGAAAGGTGGTAATGAGTATATTAAAAGGGAATGGGCTTTAGTTCTATAGGTGAACGCCTTTTCGAGGAATCGCCATAAAGGTGGACCAGGGGTGACTCTAGAATATGTTTGTACGATGTGGGTATCAAATGAAAGCTGTTAATGAGTATTTTGAAAAGGAGAGATCCCTAGTTCCATAGGTGGACGCCGTTTCGATATATCACCATAAAGGTGGACCAGGGGTGTCTCTAGAATGTGTTTGTACGATATGGGAATCAAATGAAAGGTGTTACTGAGCATTTTAAGAGGGAGTGGGCATTAGGTCTGTTCGGCCGGGGTGCGTCTAATCCTTGCGAGAGGTGGGCGCACCGGGTCGATCTCAGTGGGAATGCGGATGAAATGAAAATAAGAGAAGACGAGATATCTCGTTATAATATGTGTTTTATTGAATAGAAGTACAATATTTTGGTGACAATATTACCTGACTGTATTGTAGAAACACGACAGAGATCGCTGGCGGCAGATGCGTATGGTACGGCTGTTGAAATCCAAGAGGCCGGTTGTATAGCAAGCTACAACCGTTGACCCGCAAAATCCTCCGTTTTGGAGGGGAAAGGCACCCACACATCAACCCCGACATGCATATGCATGAGTGCTGACAAAAAACACACATACACGTACATGTACATGCATGCACATGCATGTGGCGGTGATGGTGTGGGTGGTTACAAATTAATTCGGGTATCGAGTATCGATTCGCAGGGTTGCATTGGGGGGATCGCAGACAGATGCGGAAAAAGTTAGGCATCCTGCCTAAACATGCCGGCCCCCCTTGCGATATGCAACATCGTTTTCCGCCAATGACCTCCACTGAAACGAGAAAAATGAATATAAGACTTACACACTAAACTTAATCTAAATGAGGAGTTCGTCTGACGACGCAAAATGGCCGGGAATCCTTTCCGACTTGCTTCGCATGCCACCTGAGCTAAGATGAAAAAATTAGCGGTTATGAACAGTTATAAGTGAATATTTCTTGCCATTGAATTATACATAAATATAGAAATTCAGAATGTATATGTGTATAGTCGATGGCCAGTAAGGCTGGACGAAGAGGCCGAGGTCTCCGTTCCAGAGTGGCACCATTTTTTGTTATTCTTTGGTTTTTTGTCGTTCCGGATGGAGAGGCCGAGGTCTCCATTCCAGATTTGCGGTTTTTTTTTTTTTTGTTGGTTGGACGAAGAGGCAGAGGTCTCCGTTCCAGACTCGAGGGTTTTGAGGTTTTTCTGGGCTGGACGGAGAGGCCGATGTCTCCGTTCCAGCGTATAACGTGTCGTGTCGCTCTCAGGTCGACTGTGGCATTTTATGGATGTGCCAGGGCGAGTGGCCGTGAGGTTGGTTGGATGAAGCGAAGGTATTTTATTACAAAAACGTATAGTAAAATAGATGAATAAAAGCGAGTTTAAAGCGAAGCGTAGGGGCCGACGAAGCAGCGCAAATCGTAATTAAATTGGAAAGTGTACCAACTGCCGGTGCTTGCATGCAGATTGGCGATGCGTTCTCAACAACGCGTTCTATCTGCACGTACCATTTTGAGATGGCGTGCAACCCTGTCGTGTATTTATTGGTCAGCTGACAGCTGGTATGGTGAATTTGTGGCGTGCGAATATATATATACATATATGTATTTGCTTGCCCTTGAAAAAAAAAACTAGGTCACTGGGGCAGTAGCACACTAAGCCGGTAGAAACAGTTGAATTTTTTCCAATTTCGGAATTTTGTCGTGTCGTGGATTTCGGGACTCGGATTGTTTTTGTACCGAGCTCTTATAATGAATGTTTGTGATGTTTGTTGTTGAAAAACAACAAGTCCTGCCCCCCAGCCAGAAAACAGTGTCCAAAAAACGGAAAGGGTAAAAAAACAACAAAAAAAAACAAATTTCCTTGTAAAAAAAATGTAAAATTTCTTGTGCAAGGAGAGGTTTGTTTTTGTTTTGTTTTCCTTCTGTTTGTTGTGTATGCCTGGTTGGTACTGCATGAGATGCCCACATGAGTAAAGAATAGAAAAACACGTCAGTCCCGATTGTGATGTTTTGCGTTTTTTTTTTTTTGTACTGATTTTGTCTATTGAGTGTTCGGTATTCGCCCTTAGTTTGACAGTACTAATGAGGCTGCCGGTGTTGTGCCGTGGGTTGCCATCCCGTGGAAAATTATGGTGTTTATGGATTATACACGCAAAAGGTATGGGTAATGTGTACTTATAAGGGTTTATGGCAGCCCTGATTCCTCTACGCTATAGACGCGTAACCGGGGCTCTAAGGACCCGTTACTGGAAGTTTAATTTGGTTTCCATTTTTTTAAGTCTTTTTGCTTTCATGAAATAGATTCTTAAGTTCTTGGTTATTGTTAGAATAAAGTTTGATTTTTCTCTCCTTTTCTTAAGAAAATTTCGACCTTAGTCGGAACCCGAAAGGGGGGGGGGGGGTTGTTAGTAATCATCGTAGTCGTCGGTTGTGATTAAAAAAACCCATGCATGACACTGACAGAGACGTAGTGAAACGAGCCATTGTGTGGTCGAGTTAGCTAACATGGCAACTCTTCCGTTTCTGGTTCCATTGTGTGTAGTGATTGCTGTGGTGGAATAGCAAAACCGGTACGTGACGTGAAAAAAAAAATGACATTTCCATTGAAAAAACGCATGCGGTAAGTATGTCGTAGGTTAGATTTTATTTTTATATCATTGTTGAATTTTTAATTTCTTTTCTTTCATTCATTAATGTCGCTTTTTTCTTATTTTTTCAGGGTGGATGGTGGTATGGAAAAGGCCAGGATATTCAATAGAACTTGTAACCAATTGAATAATAGATATCTTTCCGGTAAAATGGCAGGAAATAGTTCGGCCGGAGACCTTAAGACTAAAATTGTGAATAATGTCCTAGTGGTAGCCTTAGCTGCCCAAAATGCAAAAGTTAATTCTCTGAATCTCTCTCTAGGCACTGAGTTCAAGGCTGCTATGAATGAATTGAAAACAAATCCTTCTGTTAAGGCTGCTGTCGTCATATCGGCAAAGCCTGGCAATTTTATTGCTGGTGCTGACATAAGCATGTTAGAAAAATGCCGAAGCAAAGAGGAAGCAGAAAATATTTCCTTGGAAGGGCAACAACTCTTTAGTGATTTGGAAAATAGTAGCAAACCTATTGTGGCCGCTATAAAGGGAGTGTGTCTCTGTGGAGGGCTCGAGTTAGCAATGGCGTGTCATTATCGTATAGCAATGAATGATCGTAGCACAAAACTAGGTGTTCCTGAGGTGTTGCTGGGGCTACTGCCAGGTGGTGGTGGTTCAGAGCCTATCATCGTTTGTTGTGGTGTAGGTGTTCTAACTGATTGGACAGTTAATGTTGTTTGGTGCTGTGATGCAGTTTGCACAATGGTTTGGTTTTTGACTGGTAAAGTAGCTTGTATCAAAGTAGGATGATCAGCCGGCTTTGGTAATATTTTCTGTTGCATGTTTGGACCATATTGCTGCTGCTGTTGTGCTGGCAATATTTGTTTCGTTATAATTGTTTGAGAATTTAATTGACTTTGTTGCGTTGCTGGTGGTGCTTGTGTGATTACCGTCTCTTTAATTTCAATTGCTCGTCCACCAATTATAACCTAACGTTTATCCGTATGGCCGGATACAATATTTTGTTGTATTATAGATTGATGTTGTTGTAGCTGAGGTATTTGAATAGGTGGAGGTGGTGCCAAACCTGGTGCTGCCTGAACAATAGAAACTGTTTTACCCAAACATGAAATCTTAGCCGGTTGATGTTGATGAGCAACTGTTTGCTGTTGTAGACTCGTTGGTGGCATTTGTGGTTGGTGTAACTTAATAGTTGCCGGTATATAATTTAATTGTGAGAGTAATGATGGTGAAATTTGTGCTGTTGCCGGTTGTGTTTGGGCCTGCGCTTGAGCTGCTTCTACATTACGAACAATTGTAACAGGCGATTGAGTGGATTGTAAATTAACCGTACATGTCGCAATACGATGTTGCATAGCAGCGCGTAAACTTTCTGTTGACAAATGTCGATCTATTATGTGTATCATCAATGAATACCGTTTACGTGGAATGCCATCACAAAGACCTGGACCTACACCCCATTGACAGAAAATTTCTGCTGATGCATCTAAATGGTCTGGACAATGCAGTGTGCATGCGTGATGTTGTAAATTGTTTAGTGATGTATATTTACGACGTGGACAGTTACGCCAATCGCAAACAAAAAGCCAGTTAGGATCTAAAGGTTGTGGTGATGTATTAGCAACAGTCGCACTTGGTGGTAATTGTACCTGCGGCAATTGTGGTATAGGGAGTGTTTTGTTTCTGTATTGGCGTTGGTGGTGTATTTGAAGCAGCGCAGTTGGCGGCGGCTGGTGTGAATTAAGCTATATTTCAATTGATCAAGGTTCTTCAAGCTTTTCCTCAACTGCAGACATTTGTTATACAGGAGGAGGAGAACGAGTCAAGGAAGCAGGTGTTACGGCAACAATTTATGAAAGCAGCTGCGACATATTTGAGCGCAATAATCTAGAAACAAGTAATCTTACCTTTGTGGAGAAAGGGTGTATGGGGTGATTAGGGCAGATGATATATTAAATGATATTGAGATTGATTATGGACGAAAGCGTGGTAATGGTAAAAAGAAATAATAGTCTCTACTATTTTGTGTGTGAAACTTGAATGTGTTCTCCCTTTGTTTTTGTTTTACAGTGGAACCACCGGTATCGTATCCCTCGTGGCATGCCCCTGGACTTGATCGCTTATTTGTCATACGTACGTTACCGTATGCGTCAACGGAAATGGATGAAATTATTAAATTGCTCGCTCATACCGAAGGTCTACAGTTGGAGGAAGCAGCTTTAACCTCTCTCAGTGAATGGGTGAGTTTTATAGGATACATTTACTTTAAGCTGTTTGACTTGAGTTAATGGTGGCGATTTGATAAAAGCAAAGAAAAAGGGGGGGGGGGGGGGGTCTATGATTCATTTCTCAATACAATTTGATTACTCTTTCTTACTAAATAATGAGTTATTCTACCATTTAACAGTAGAAATAATCAAATATTAATACTTTTCAGTTTTCTACTCACATCTTAGAATAATACTTGAATTAAAGGTGTTTACTTCAGGTTGTCGAACATTTTATTATTATCCATTCAGCTTTCTCTGAATCTTTTCTGCCTATCTCGGTTGACTGAATAATTACTTTTGTACTTGTTAAAATGGTACGTCTCATTGAAGACCACATTTTATTCAAATACACACATTGTCAGTCATGAAGTTCAGAACGAATATATTAACATTTGTATTCCTCATCATCGTTTAGTACCTTATTTGGTAAGAGATGTGAAGGATGAATGCATCCTAATCGTATTCATAAATGATTCACCAAACGTAACCAATTTGACTGAAAGATGCTCACGAATCTGAAAATGACTATGAAAAGCAGTCATATATTAATTTTACAATGATGTCAATTATGAATAGGAAGCATTGCGAGATATGAATCATAAATGATGATTCAAGCATACTCACATTTAAAGTACCTTTTCCCCCATACATTTAATTTTCGAATAGAAGATACTTGTAACGTTGAACGTTCTAATCATCTTGGGTTATGATACTGAAATCATTTTGATCAGAATTTAAAAAAAGGAAAAATGTTGGCTGGGAGATTTAACCATTAAAATTTGTTTGTGTTAGTTTACAACCTGGGCAATTTAATTCGCCCCATTTTTCAGATTCCACGAATTTGGATGCTGGTGGTAAAGCACCGGTGGCATGATCGCTGTTACTGTGGTAGTAGTTGCCAATGAGGCAGCATTCTTTACCTTCCCAGCAGGCGCTTTCTGCAAATGGGTTTGGAAATGACGTTAAGTAAGTTTATGAAAAAAAAAAACATTCACAAAACGTCTGAAAGAAAAGGAAAATTAATCGAAAAAAACGTCGCCTTGTAAACTTAATGTCTATTTCTGTGAACCCTTTTTTTTTTAATGAGATTGTTGGTTTTTTTATTTTATTGTTGGCCTCGGGCATTTGGCCGAGTGCGTTTATGTTCTCTGGCAGACAGTGGATCTGCGCTAGGGTTCTGATATCCTCGTTCGGGACGAGTGACTGGGTTAGATTTTTGGAAATTAAAAAAGATAATGGGCTGAAAGCCTTTAGGTTCTGTGGCAGATCGGTTTGCCCCTCTGCGTTAGGTTTTTATGATGTCCTCGTTATGGGATAACGAGTGAATGGGAGGGTTTCTGGTGTCCTCGCTCGGGGCGAGCGAGCGAATTTGGGAATTTTCTGTTCAGGGGGCCCCGGTTAGTCTTGTTGAAAAAAAACTTAGAAAAAAATGTTTTTTGTTTGCGAGCTTTTGGTAAGCTTTCCCGCGTCTTCGTGCGTCTCGCTCCCTTTCCCCATTGCCCACCAGTAGTCAGGTGTAGGATTCCCTCCGGTAGACTCGACACGAGACCGGGGGTAGAGAACAAAAAAAAGAGAAGATGTAGGATCGCCCTCCGGTAGACTCGCACTATCACGAGACCGGGGGGTTGATTATAATTCGGGCCTCGGGAGAGACACAAGCTTAGGGATAGCGGGGCATCACGGCGCGTGGTTGAACGCGTCTTTATGTCCCGCGCTCCCTTTCCCCATTGCCATCGCGTAGTACGTTTTTGGATTCCCCTCCGGTAGACTCGCACCATCACGAGACCGGGGGGTTGATTATAATATATGGCTCGGGAGAAACGCAGGCTTAGGAATAGAGAGACACGAAGACACGGGTTCCTTAATATGCTCTCTATGCTTTCACCAACCGTGGGCCTCTGATTTTAGGTAGTCCGGGGAAATAGAATTTTGGTTTTTGGGGTTTTGTAAGGCGGCAATTGGCCCCTTACATTTAAGCCTCCTTGTCGTGGGACGGAAGGAGTACCAATTCCGTAATTGGTCTCGTTATTTGTCCCTTGGTTGTAAGAACGTCAACAACACGCACACGGTTATCAGAGCCTCGGTGTGTGTTGACGATTCTCCCCATTCTCCACTCGTTGGGTTGGAGGTTGTCCTCTTTGATAACAACTAGGTCTCCAGGTTTTAGATTAGGTTGTGGAAGTTTCCACTTGTATCGTTTCTGGATCTCGGTGAGATATTCGGTTTTCCATCGCTTGCAGAAAGTGTGATGGAGGGCTTTGATACGTTGAAATTTCGTGTGATTTTCGTTCACCCAAATTTGTCGATACATCTTTTCGATGTCGCTATTGAAGACGAAACGGTATAGTCTCCAACGTAAGATAAGGATGGGTAGATCGGCTTGTAGAACTGGGCCTGGGAGGAGAATATCGTTTAGGCTATTACCGTTGGCCGTAGGGCTCGAGGCATTGAATACTACGCGTACCTTTTTAGTGGTACTTTCCGCTTTAATAACGGCGTGGTGGGGCAGGAAGTAATGATCCGAATCGTCGGATGGGATATTTCTTTTCAATTTTTTCATATGTCCGAGCGTTTCATATTCTGACAACACTCGAACATATTCTTTACCTAAATCTGGGTTTTTTATTAGCCGCCCCTCATTCCGGAAGAATTGAGAGCATGCGCGTTTCAGGGACGGTCCTAAATTAATGTTATTAGGGTAATCCTGCCTGAATGGTAATGATACGGTGTATCTTCCATCTTCATTCCGTTTCGTTGTTTCCTTAAATAATTGTTCGCAGTACCTTTCATCCTCATTTAATATTTTATTTTTGGGTACATTTTCTACCTCCCAGAAAGCTTTGAGTTGGTTGTCTAACGCAACCTCGTTTTAAAAAGACATAATGCTCTTCGTTGGATTCGGTTCATCGATACGACCGGTTAGTATCCAACAGAACACTGTCATTTGGGCTAAGAGTGTGTTTAGCACATTCTTTTTTATACCGTTCATTATAATTTGGGGATATATGTCTCCGCCAAGTATGAGGTCTACGTCTTCGTTGACGTAGAACCTCTTGTCTGCCAAAACCAAGTCTGGGAATGCCTGCATAATCATTGCGTTGATATGGCAGGATGGAAGATTCCCAGTGAGTTTCGCTAGAACTAGTACGGGTGTAGTCAGGCTGAAGCAGGGATCCACTAGTGAACGTAATTCGATGTTGGATGCTTCTTTCACCTGAGCTGACACCGCGCGGAGAAGTCGGTACCATTATGGTGAATGTGTACCCGAGCAGTTCGTAATAGCACGCCTGTGCTGGAATTGGCATGGCAGGATTTGATATTCTGATTCGCAGAGGAAGGTGGTTGTCCCGATTCCTGTCTTTTCCTTGCCTGTGCCGAAGTTGATGCGGCATTATCCGCATCTTTGAAGGGATTTCGCACCGCCGGTTGCTGAAGTGTGTCCGCATGCAGGAGCGTGTGGTGGCGAGAGTGGCATTTGGAACAGTTGTATGAACTGGTGCACCTCGTCACTGTGTGTCCTGGGGATAAACATTTCAGGCAGCCATTTGTGGATTTGACGAATTTAATCCTTTCTACCGGGTTTAGATCGCAAAAACGTGAACAGTTGCGTAATCTGTGCTCCGTAGATTTGCACATTTTACACATTGATTTTGTTGTTTGCTTGGTTACTTTGGTTTGAAAAGCACCAAGTCTTTTTGTAGGGTTTTCCGTCGACTGGCGCGACGTGCTTGACTTTTGCACTTTAGAAGTGGCATTCCCTGTAAAACCAGACACGGTTTCAAGTGTCTGGAAACGATTTGACAAGAATTTGTCCATATCCTCCCACTTGGATATGTCCGTCTTGTGGTCAATGCTCTGCTCCCTTAGAGCCAACGTATTGTCAGGTAATTTTGTCGAACATAAATAAGTAATAAGCGCATCCCAATTTGAAACGTCAATCTGATGTGTTTTTAAGGATGCTAAACAATTATTTATGTCGCGCTGTAAGGTTTTGATTGAGCTGCCGCACTCGCTATCTACCTTTTTTAGATTAAACAAAATTTGTAGTTGTGAGTTTACGAGAATCCGCTTATTCTCGTATCTCTCACATAGGTTTTTCCAGGCTGTTTCGAAGCCTTCATTTGTCAAAGGACATTTCTTGACAATGTCCTTTGCCTCACCTTGGGTTTTTTGGTTAAGGTGGAACAACTTTACTACCGGGCTTAGGCGACTGTTGTTTTTGTAGATGGCCGTGAACAGGTCACGAAACGTTGGCCAAGATAGGTAGTCGCCCTTGAATACCTCAGTATCGCAAGCTGGCAGGCGGATACTGTGCTCGCGCGCGCGTTCTCCCTCAGGTTTGACTGCCCTATCTATTTCCTCCTTCAATTTGGCTTGAAGTTCAGCCATGTTCGACATGCATCGCAAGAATACGGCATATGCCGCTTTATGCTTGATCTTGACCGCTGCAATTTTCTTTGCGTCGAGCGTGTCAGATCCAAGCAACTCCTCTAGGGCGTTCTCTGCTTTTTCCCACTTAGCTTGCAACTCTTTTTGCTGTATTGCAAGAGTGTGTATAGTGTGCAGAGCCGCATTTATGTCATTAAAATCGGCCTCGAATTCGATTATTCGATCGGCCAATCTAATGTAGGAATCCATGTTCATGGCTGAAAAATTTGTGGACAAATTGAGTGAGGAATGTAAATTTGTATGAACCTGTTCGAATCACCCAACCAACAACTATTAAATTACGCAAAATTTTAGTTATTACTCCTAATTTGTTTATTTTGTCTGACTTTGAAGAGTATTTGTGCTGTAAAACAGGGAGTAGGGGGAGCAACACCAATGTGTACTGTGTGAGGTAAAGGGCCACTCGCCAAACGTTTAATTTTATTATAAAATAAGTGCGCGCGTTGATATAAACTCGACGAAAAGTGTGAAATCGTGAAATAAATCTTATGCAGTAAAGAACAAAACTGTGTAACAAAGATTGATTAGAGAAATTTGTGAAAATAATAGTGACGCAAAAGAAAGTGAAATTTGCCGCAATCTAATGGCGTGAATTTTTTGTGAAAGTGAGGTTATGTGCACCTCTTCCTTGTGCTGTGTCTGGAGAGCCTTACCGCTGGTGGGGGGACAGACCAGATAGTCACAAGAGATCTAAGACAACGTTAATGTCCCGCGTTTGCACTTAATTATCTTTTCGACACTAATAAATTATTCACACTTTTCGCGGTTAAATACGATTACTACGTGTATGGCACTCACACTATATATTTTTACACGGTTTTTGTATAGTTTATAACCAAAAAAATAAATTGTGGCAATAAATATTGCACTTACGTTGTGGCTGTTTGCTGTTCTGATGATGATGTGGCAAGATGACTTGTGGTGTTGCTGATGGCTTAAGCTGGCTGTCGCTTGCTCAGTGTTTTTTTTTTTTTTGGTTTTGTATAGCTGTTGGTGGGCAAATATTTTTCCGTATAAATTTTCGGGCTAATTATGTTGTGGACTGTATTGTTAAGGTGATGTTTCCAATTCCTGGTGAGATAGGACCAAATGTTCGGCCGGGGTGCGTCTGATCCTTGCGAGAGGTGGGCGCACCGGGTCGATCTCAGTGGGAATGCGGGTGGAAATGAAAATAAGAGAAGACGAGATTTCTCGTTATAATATGTGTTTTATTGAACAGAAGTACAATATTTTGGTGACAATATTGCTGACTGTATTGTAGAAACACGGCAGAGATCGCTGGCGGCAGATGCGTATGGTACGGCTGTTGAAATCCAAGAGGCCGGTTGTATAGCAAGCTACAACCGTTGACCCGCAAAATCCTCCGTTTTGGAGGGGAAAGGCACCCACACCTCAACCCCGACATGCATATGCATGAGTGCTGACAAAAAACACACATACACGTACATGTACATGCATGCACATGCATGTGGCGGTGATGGTGTGGGTGGTTACAAATTAATTCGAGTATCGATTCGCAGGGTTGCATTGGGGGATCGCAGACAGATGCGGAAAAAGTTAGGCATCCTGCCTAAACAAGGTCTATAGGTGGACGCCTTTTCGAGATATCGCCATTAGGGTGATCCACGGGTGACTCTAGAATGTTTGTACGATATGGGTATCAAACGAAAAGTGTTACTGAGCATTTTAAGAGGGAGCGGGTATTAGGTCTATAGGTGGACGCCTTTTCGAAATGTCGCCATTAGGGTGGACCAGGGGTGACTCGAGAATGTGTTTGTATGATATGGGTATCAAATGAAAGATGGTAATGAGTATTTTAAAAGGGAGTAATCCTTAGTTCTATAGGTGGACGCCTTTTCGAGATATCGCCATAAAGGTGGACCAAGGGTGACTCTAGAATATTTGTACGATATGGGTATCAAACGAAAGGTGTTACTGAGCACTTTAAGAGGGAGTGGGCATGAGGTCTATAGGTGGACGCCTTTTCGAGATATCGTCATTAGAGTGGGCCAGGGGTGACTCTAGAATGTGTTTGTACGATATGGGTATCAAACGAAAGGTGTTACTGAGCATTTTAAGAGGGAGTGGGCATTAGGTCTATAGGTGGCCTTTTCGCGATATCGCCATTAGGGTGGGCCAGGGGTGACTCTAGGATGTTTGTACGATATGGGTATCAAACGAAAGGTGTTACTGAGCATTTTAAGAGGGAGTGGGCATTAGGTCTATAGGTGGACGCCTTTTCGAGATATCGCCATTAGGGTGGGCCAGGGGTGACTCTAGAATGTGTTTGTACGATATGGGTATCAAATGAAAGGTGGTAATGATTATTTTAAAAGTGAGTAATCCTTAGTTCTATAGGTGGACGCCTTTTCGAGATATCGCCATAAAGGTGGACCAAGGGTGACTCTAGAATGTTTGTACGATATGGGTATCAAACGAAAGGTGTTACTGAGCATTTTAAGAGGGAGTGGGCATTAGGTCTATAGGTGGACGCCTTTTCGAGATATCGCCATTAGGATGGGCCAGGGTGACTCTAAAATGTGTTTGTACGATATGGGTATCAAATTAAAGGTATTAATGAGGGTTGTAAAAGCGAGTGGCCCTTAGATGTATATGTGAAGGCGTTCTCGAGATATCGGCCAAAATGTGGACCAGGTGATCTAGAAAATCATCTGCTAATTTATTTATATATGCAATACCACTAACAGTATTCCTGCCAAGATTCCAAGGGCTGTTGATTTCGCCTTGTAGAACTTTTTCGTTTTCTTCTACTTAATATTGTAGGTGTGACACCCATTTTACAAAGTTTTTTCCAAAGTTATATTTTGCGTCAATAAACCAATCCAGTTACCATGTTTCTGTTGGCGACTCATGTATTTGATATTGACATTTGAAGATACATGGCAAGCATACATGTGAAGCTATGTTAGTTAACCTAGATAATATTCGAGAATGTTCTACATTGCATGACAAAAGCAAATTGCAATATTCATTATAGCAATGTTAAGTTTATATGCTATGTAAAACTCAACATTGAAGGATTGATTCATTTTTGTAACGCCGGTGTGACAAGATTTCTGAAAGAATTAAATAAGAAAAGATACAAGAAATTGAAATAAAATCAATAAATTTGGTTAAATAACTAATGTACTGTAATTTTGTTGTCTCTGTACGATAGTGTACAAAGTGTTTGTTAAAGTTTGATTATTATAAAAGAAATCTTGGTTACTGTTGTTGTTTCTGTTGCATAACAGAATTGCTGGCTGTTTTGGTCTGGTTGCTGTGGAGGATTGGTCAATTGAGATTGCGGTGTCCTGGTTTGGTGTTCTATTGTAAATTTTAATAGGTTATGGGCCCAGTCCATGCCTAGGAACTGCAGATAAGTATCAATACAATTTATAAATAGAAATGGAGAAAGGTAAGCGCAATATTAAACCGTTTGATGGGGAAAAATATTCCATATGGAAATTTCGCGTTAGAGCACTTTTAAGTGAAAATGACGCGCTCCAAGTTGTTGATCAAGATGGTGAAAAAACGGATGAGTGGGAGAAACTAAATAGATGCGCTCAAAGTTTGATTATAGAGTATCTAAGTGATCCCTTTCTTGGTTTTGCTAAAAGCGAAAGCAGTGCTAGAGAAATTTTCAAACATCTGGATGCAATATATGAAAGGAAAAGCTTAGCTTCACAGCTCTCTATACGCAAACAGTTATTATCATTAAAACTAAAGGGTGAAACAACATTGCTAAATCATTTTAATACATTTGATGATTTAGTAACAGAACTGCTGGCATCCGGAGCTCAAGTGGATGAAATGGAAAAAATATCCCATTTGCTTTTAACCCTACCTTCCCCATATGATGGGATTATTACAGCGATTGAAACTTTGTCTGAAAGCGATTTGACTTTAGTTTTCGTGAAGAACAGATTATTAGATCAGGAAATTAAATTAAAGCAATCTTGTAAGGACACTAGTCTTAAAGTTTTGCAAGCGACTAGAAACGAAAATAAACACGCAATAACAAAACACAGAAATCAAAATTTTCAAAAGAACAAATACAAATTTAATAAAACTAAATTTAATAGTAAACTAAAATGTTTTCATTGTGGCAAAGCAGGACATTTAAAAAGGAATTGCTTTATATATAAAAAAGAAAAATGTGGAGAAGATAGTCAGGCAAGCCACAAACAAGTGCAAATGGTGTCTATTCAACCAGAGTCAGGCCAGTCAGGCTTTGCATTTATGCTAAAACGTGCGTGTTATGCAAATGACAATATTTCTTTTCTCTTGGACTCCGTAGCGTTAGATCATATAATTAATGACGAAAATCTTTTTACCATTTTTACGTATTTGGATTCACCTATCAAAATCTCTGTGGCAAAATGTGGTGAATTTATATATACATCAAAGAAAGGAGAAATTGAGCTATGTAGTAGTACTCAAGCTAAAATTTGTTTAAAGGAGGTATTGTTCTGCCCTGAGGTTCCTCACAATCTAATATCTGTTAAAAAGATGCAGGATGCTGGTTTGACAGTTATGTTTCATCCAGGAGGTGTAATGATCAATAAAGGACATACAACTATTATGGAAGGTAAATATAGTAACAATGTTCCTATTGTTAATTTTAATTTACCAAATAGGGTATATGTATCGACTCCAAATAAGAATAATTATAGTTTGTGGCATGAGAGGTTAGGTCATATGAGTAAAGGTAAATTTGTAGAAATGAAATCAAAGAAAATGGTTGATAACATTGAGTTAATTGAAAATATACAACCTAATGATGATTTATGTGAGGTATGTATAAAAGGAAGACAGGCTAGGCTAAGTTTTGAAAAATACAAGAATAAAGACCACATAAATAGACCGTTGTTCGTAGTTCATTCGGATGTCTGTGGACCGATATCACCTTCCACTATGAATAAAAGAAATTACTATGTAATTTTTGTTGACGAATATACCCATTACTGTGTTACATATTTACTAACTTATAAGTCTGATGTTTTTGCTATCTTTAAAGACTTCCTTGCGAAAAGTGAAGCACATTTTAACCTTAAAGTTGTAAATTTATATATTGATAACGGAGGGGAATATTTGTCGAATGAAATGAGGGAGTTCTGTGTTCAAAAAGGCATTAGTTACGATTTAACAGTTCCGCATACCCCGCAATTGAATGGTGTATCCGAAAGGATGATTAGATCTATAACCGAAAAAGCTCGTTCTTTGGTTATAGGAGCGAAATTACCAAAATATTTCTGGGGCGAAGCTGTATTGAGAGCTACATATTTAATTAATAGAAGCCCAAGTAATGCATTGAGAGAATGCAATAAAATACCATATGAAATGTGGCATAATAAAAAGCCAAGTCTCAAATATTTAAAAGTTTTTGGTTCAACAGTATACGTTCATAAAAAAATAAGAAAAGGAAAGTTTGATGAAAAATCATGGAAAGGTATACTGGTAGGATATGAGCCAAATGGTTATAAGGTGTGGGATGCGGACACTGGAAAATTTGAGATTGCTAGAGATGTCATTGTAGATGAAGCAAATATGATTAATTTTAAGCTGTGTTTGACCATAAGAATGCTGAATTAAATAATGAAGAAAGCATGGTTGATATTGGAAACGAGAATACACTCTCAGATATGGGTACTTCCTCAGGTAATAATAAACTGTTGACAAATATAAGAAAAAGTGATAGGTTAAAAGGTAAACCACAAATTTCATATAAAGATCTTTTGGAAAATTGTATTATGAATGCTCAGTCTTCTATAGAGAATACCCCTCTTTCTTTTGATGAGATAAAATATAGAAGTGATAAGAAAAGTTGGGAAGAAGCAATTAGGGATGAGCTAGACTCCCATTTGATTAACGAAACGTGTTCATTGGTTAAGATACCAGATAGCAAAAATATAGTAGATTGCAGATGGGTATTTACAATTAAGCAAAATGAAGTTGGCGAACCAATTAAGTATAAAGCAAGGCTTGTTGCGCGTGGATTTACGCAAGAATACTTGATTGATTATGATGAAACATTTGCACCAGTTGCTCGAATTTCGAGTTTTAGGCTTATGATGTCTTTTTCAAATCAATATGGATTGAAAGTACATCATATGGATGTAAAAACTGCATTTTTGTATGGCGTTTTAAAAGAAGAAATATACATGACAGTTCCCCAAGGAGTAGATTGTGAAAAAGATCAAGTATGTAAGTTGAATAAAGCTATTTATGGGCTAAAGCAAGCTGCTAGATGTTGGTTCGAGGTATTTGAACAAGCTTTAAAAGAAATTGGTTTCATAAATTCGCCTGTGGATTGATGTATATATATATTAGTAAAAGGGAATATTAAAAAGAATATATATGTTTTATTGTATGTTGATGATTTAGTTATATCAACAGAAAATATTCATACAATGAACAATTTTAAATATTATTTGAAGAATAAATTTCGGATGACTGATCTTTTAGAAATTAAATATTTTGTCGGAATAAAAATTGATAGAGATGATAATCAAATAAGATTGAGTCAATCAGCTTATATTAATAAGATTTTAAATAAATTTGGAATGGTTGAATGTAATCCAGTAAATTCTCCACTTCCAAGCAAACTAAATCAGGAAGCATTGAATTCTGATAATAAGTATGATGCACCGTGTCGTAGTTTGATAGGATGCTTAATGTATGTTATGATATGTACAAGACCGGACTTAAGTACATCTGTTAACTTGTTAAGTCGATATTGTCAGAAAAATAACCAAGAACTATGGCAATGTTTGAAAAGAGTTTTAAGATATTTAAAAGGAACAATGGATTCAAAATTAGTATATAGAAAGAATATTAACTATGAAAATCTCTTAATTGGATACGTAGACTCAGATTGGGGTGGTAGTGAGAGTGATAGAAAGAGCACAACAGGGTACTTATTTAAAATGTTTGAATCGAATGTGATCTGTTGGAATACACGAAAACAAAATTCTGTAGCTGCTTCATCTACTGAAGCAGAGTATATGGCTTTATTCGAGGCAGTTAGGGAAGCACTGTGGCTTAAATCATTATTAGAAAGTTTGAAAATAGAATTTAAAAAATCTATTAAATTGTTTGAAGATAACCAGGGTTGTATAAGTATTGCAAATAACCCCTCTAGTCACAAACGATCTAAACATATAGATATAAAATATCATTTTACTAGAGAACAAATTGAAAATAAACTAATAAAAGTTTTTTATATTTCCACAGAGAAGCAGATTGCAGATATATTAACTAAACCACTTCCAGCTCCACGTTTCAATGAACTAAGATGCCAAATGGGTTTAACTGAATAATGGATATTACTGAAGAAAACTATGAGACTGAGCCTGGCATATACATTCAATTAATATTTTTATATAATATATGTAATTTTTTTATTTTGGTCTGATTAGGTTTTTCTGGGTTTTTCCTAATCCTTGCAACAAATGTTGGACTATTATTAGCCGTGTTTTTTAACACGCGCGTATACGTTTCGTTTGCGCGTGTTAAAAAACGCCTATCTTCGCTTAGATAATGCTTAGGAGACCCATCTAGCGGCTGTGGTAAAACAACTAGCTACAGCAACAGGGTGTACCGAAAAGCGGAGACGCAACGCTCTGATGGCCATAGGGTATAACATATAGCTGAATCAGTTGCGATGAATTGTGGACACACATATAATACATAGAATTAGTGTACAGGGTGAAACAAAGACACATATTTCAGTTACATCTGAGTATAATGCGTATTGAAATTTAGTAGGACAAAATTTATGCGCAGCAATTTCAGAGGTGTATTTATAGTTTGTCTCTTAGCAGTCAATATAAAGTTTAAGCGTAAACGGATATACGCGTGTTAAAAAACACGGCTATTATTACTCCCAGATAATATCAGGCTTGTCACATCTATATTTTAATTATGAGATTAAAAACAATGAATTTGGACTGATAGTATATGTAATTTAACTCATAGATATTTATTTATCTAAAACTTTAATATATCTAAACTTTGATATGATTTATTGCAATTTGAGGAGGTGTGTTGGCAACTCATGTATTTGATATTGACATTTGAAGATACATGGCAAGCCAACATGTGAAGCTATGTTAGTTAACATAGATAATATTCGAGAATGTTCTACATTGCATGACAAAAGCAAATTGCAATATTCATTATAGCAATGTTAAGTTTATATGCTATGTAAAACTCAACATTGAAGGATTGATTCATTTTTGTAACGCCGGTGTGACAAGATTTCTGAAAGGATTAAATAAGAAAAGATACAAGAAATTGAAATAAAATCAATAAATTTGGTTAAATAACTAATGTACTGTAATTTTGTTGTCTCTGTACGATAGTGTACAAAGTGTTTGTAAAAGTTTGATTATTATACAAGAAATCTTGGTTGCTGTTTTTGTTTCTGTTGCATAACAGAATTGCTGGCTGTGTTGGTCTGGTTGCTGTGGAGGATTGGTCAATTGAGATTGCGGTGTCCTGGTTTGGTGTTCTATTGTAAATTTTAATAGTTTCATCCCTTTTTTCGTATTTGGTATAGAATTATGGCATTTTTTTCATTTTTCGTAATTTTCGATATCGATAAAGTGGGCGTGGTTATGGTCGGATTTCGGCCATTTTTTATACCAAGGTAAAGTGAGTTCAGATGAGTACGTGGGCTAAGTTTAGTAAAGATATATCGGTTTTTGCTCAAGTTATTGTGTTAACGGCCGAGCGGAAGGACAGACGGTGGACTGTGTATAAAAACTGGGCGTGGCTTCCACCGATTTCGCCCATTTTCACAGAGAACAGTTACCGTCATAGAATCTATGCCCCTACCAAATTTGAGAAGGATTGGTAAATTTTTGTTCGACTTATGGCATTAAAAGTATTCTAGACAAACTAAATGAAAATGGGCGGAGCCACGCCCATTTTGAAATTTTATTTTATTTTTGTATTTTGTTGCATCATATCATTACTGGAGTTGAATTTTGACTTAATTTACTTATATACAGTAAAGATATTAAATTTTTTGTTAAAATTTGAATTAAAAAAATTTTTTTTTTAAAAAGTGGGCGTGTTCTTCATCCAATTTTGCTAATTTTTATTTAGCACATATATAGTAATAGTAGTAACGTTCCTGCCAAATTTCATCATGATATCTTCAACGGCTGCCAAATTACAGCTTGCAAAACTTTTAAATTACCTTCTTGTAAAAGTGGGCGGTGCCACGCCCATTGTACAAAATCTTACTAATTTTCTATTCTGCGTCATAACGTGAACCCACCTACCAAGTTTCATCGCTTTACCCGCCTTTGGCAATGAATTATCGCATTTTTTCGGTTTTTCGAAATTTTCGATATCGAAAAAGTGGCGTGGTTATAGTCCGATATCGTTCATTTTAAATAGCAATCTGAGATGACTGCCCAGGAATCTACATACCAAATTTCATCAAGATACCCCAAAATTTACTCAAGTTATCGTGTTAACGGACAGACGGACGGACGGACGGACGGACATGGCTCAATCAAATTTTTTTTCGATACTGATGATTTTGATATATGGAAGTCTATATCTATCTCACATCCTTTATACCTGTACAACCAACCGTTATCCAATCAAAGTTAATATACTCTGTGAGCTCTGCTCAACTGAGTATAAAGAATTGGAAATGGGTATATTGAATACCAAGTACTAATAAAAGGTACTTATACTTGGTGTTTTCAATTACTGAGTATTTGTAGTGGTAATGGTAGTTGTGATGGTCGCCGTAGTGTGACGGTAGAGTGCTCCGTCTACGACAACGAAGATCCTGGGTTCACGCCCCGGGCAAAGCAACATCGAAATTTTATAAACATGTTTTTTCAATTAGAAGAAAATTTGTTTAAGCGGGGTCGCGGGGTCGCGGGGTGTTTGACAAGCACTCCGAGTGAACTTTTGCCATAAAAAGCTTTACATTGAAAACTCATCTGTCTTGCAAATGCCGTTCGGAGTTGGCTGAAAAACATGTGGGTCCCGACCCGCCAGTTTGTAGGAAAAACTAAATGGAGCGCGACGCAATTTGGAAAAGAGAAGCTCGGCCTAAAATCTCTTCGGGGGTTATGGCGCCTCACATATATTTATTTTAATGGCAGTTGTACTTGATTCTGCCAGCTCTGAGAAGTAGATATACGATATAAACATCTTCTACGTAAAAATCTATGGATCAAAGACATTGTAAATCTTACCTTATCTTATAGTAAACACACTGAGAGAAATAGACTGATAAATCAACTGAAATACGGGTCAATTAAACCGAAATTTCTGTTAATTTTTATCTATCGCAACAAGATGTTGAATCAACTGCGCACAAATCGTTGATTCGTAAGTGACCGTTTTAGTAGTCAAATGAACAAAAAAAGTTGTTGCGACAGCTTTGTACGAAAGTACCTATGTTGCCATATACGTAAATAAATGAAAGGCGCGATATCCTCCGAAGAGATCTAAGGCCGAGCCTCTCTTCCAATTTGCGTCGTGCTCCTTTTGATTTTCCCTACAAATTGGTCGGAAGTGACCTACATGTTTTATGCCGACTACGAACGGCATCTGCAAGGCAGATGAGTTTTCAATGAGAGCTTTTCATGGCAGAAGTACACTTGGAGCTCTTGCCAAACACTTCCGAGGGGCGAACCCGCTTAGAAAAATTTTCTTCTAATTGAAAACCCTTATTTCTAAAATTCTAATGTTGCTTTGGCCGTGGTGCGAACCCAGGGCATACGGTGGGGCAGGCGGAGCACGCTACCATCACACCACGGTGGCACTTACTAACTTAACGTCAATTGGGCTACATCAAATATGCTGGCACACATTAAACATTATACACTTTATTATTTTGTTTTATTAAACGCACTTTCACCAAATTTTATATTGTTACGAATTTGCTACAAATCCTCTTATTTGCAATCCTCTGCTAAATTCGAATCACTAAACTGTTGAATATATAACTCCAATATTGAATAATGGAAAAATGGCCTTTATTAAAGTACTTCACAATAACACTTATACTTTGCTACTCGCTGGCTTAATAACCAAACTGATTGATAACTCAAATTAAACTCTACTATTTGCCGCCAGATCGCGTGCTTAATCAATAACTGATGGATAGCTCAACTCAAACTGAATTACTTTTTACTCGCTTGTGCCGCTTTTATAGTTTACGTTGCATACATCTAGGCTCTTCTATTTCCAGAACTTACCAACTATTTCGAGTGTTTATAGTTCTCATATAGTTTCTACTTGTTTACAATTTTCTACTTTTCAGCGTCTCTCAGATGTATGTGAGTTTGTAGTTTACAGTCTCTCGCACACACATAGGCGTATAAGTAAATGCATCTGTGTGTGACATCTCTTTCGGCTGCCTTATATATGTGTATACATGATTTGATTATTGACGTAAATACTGCTTGGCATGGTCTTAGCATCGCCTTAGTGATGGTATAGCTTAGTGATGATAATATCCGTGACACTGCCCTCCACCTAAGTCTGATCGTCCCGATCAGACAAATCTCCCGATCTAACTGCCGCTAGCATCTCCAAATGTACCATCTTCTAACCCGTGGTTCCCAGTGGTTTGTATGCGGTAGATAGTATCACTGATCCTCTTCACAACTTTGTACGGGCTTTCCCAACTGCACCGAAATTTGGCTGGAACACCTTCCCGCCAAGAAACCTTCCGAATTAAAGTTCTTGTCATGCCAGTGTTTCATCTTACTACTCGTTACCCTGGGCCGTTCCTTCACACTCTGTTGTTTGGTCAATGAACCACTTCGTAGAGCTTGCGCTGGACGTATTTGTTTTGCATAATCGGTATCGTTCCCACATTTCACAACAGTAGTGCGCTCCGGCTTGAAACTGCCCTCGCATTCTTTCTCGGAAATTCGTTGCTTCGTTTTCCTGCGTCTTTTGGGTTTTGTGAATGCCAGTGTTTCTCTCGCAGGTACTTTTGATTTTGATTTATTTGGCCCAAATAATTTACTTCCTTTTTAAACAGCGTACACTTTTTGGGACTTAACTTCAGACCAGCGCCAGCTATTCTCTGGAAAACTTCCTCCAAGTTCTTAAGATGTTCATCAAAACTCTTGCCCAATACGATGATGTCGTCCAGGTACACCAAGCATGTTTTCCAATGTAGTCCTTTCCGTACCTGGTCCATGAGCCTCTCAAAAGTAGCTGGTGCATTACAAAGTCCAAAAGGCATCACTGTAAATTGCCAAAGACCATCACCAACACTGAAGGCTGTTTTCTCTTTATCTTCCTCCTTTACCTCAACTTGCCAGTAGCCGCTTTTCAAGTCCAGTGTGGAAAACCATTTCGTACCAGATAGCGAGTTCAGAGTCTCGTCAATTCTTGGCAACGGGTAGCTATCCTTTTTCGTAACATCATTCAACTTCCGGTAGTCCACGCAAAACCTCATTTTTCCATCCTTCTTCTTTACAAGTACTACCGGTGAGCTCCATGGACTAGCTGATGGTTCGATGATGCCGCTGTCACTCATTTCTTGTATGATTTGACTCACAACTTCCCGCTTCGCTAGTGGAACACTACGTGGAGCTTGACGGATCGGCCTCGCATCTCCAGTGTCAATTTGATGTTTCACAACATTGGTGCGGCCTGGTTTGGAATCATCCTGGTCAAATATGTTCGCGTATTTTATGAGCAGTTGTTTTGCCTTACTCTGATAGGCTTCCTCTAGCCCATGCGTCCATGCCGTGATATCATTTGAAAGATCAGTATTACTAGATGAAACGTGTTCCTGGAGCTGTTCACAGTTAATAACTTCTTCGGCCTCTTGGCATCTTCCCAAAATAGCTCCTTTGGTCAAATTGAATGGTGACTTGAACTCATTTAGTACTCTTACGGGAATACGTCCATCTTGTTTTGTCATAGCCAGGGTTTTTCCTACAAGTATGTTCAGTGCTGAATTATTTGCTGCTTCAAAAACCCACAATTTGTTTGTCCCACAATATCCATCAACCTTTGCCCAGATGACTGCTTCTGATTTTGGTGGTATTTGCTGACTCTCTTCCACCAGCACTCTTTTACTACTGTAGCCTCTCTCGTAGACGAAATTAAGTGGCACATCCATGTTCTTATATCGCATCGTCTTGCTTTGCATATCGATTTTGATGCCTTGGTTGATTAAGAAGTCCACTCCAATTATGATTTCATCAACAATACCTGCCACTATAAAATTGTGTAGTACCGTGACGTTCCCAATTGCTACTTCACATTCTACTTCTCCAATTACCTGGGTGTCTTCTCCAGTGGCTGTACGCAATATTTCTCCATGCAATGGTCTTATCTTCTTGTTGACTAAATCCGCTCGAATGATGGAATGAGATGCACCCGTATCTACAGTCAGTAAACGTTCTTTTCCATCCACATGTCCTCCGACAGTAAGATTGCTCGACCTTCTTCCAATTTGTCAGATAGAGATTATGGGGCATTCAATTGAGGGAGTCAGCTGTCGCCCCTTGCTGCTGACTCGCTTTAGTTTAACGATTGATTTGTCTTGGAGATTTGCTCATCTCCTTCTGCTCTTCGTTTACGAGCACCCACATTGTTGGAACTGTTAGGGTTGGTGTTGCAATAACGCGCAATATGCCCTGGCTTTCCACACTAAAAGCATTTTACTGCATCATTATTCTTCTGCTGCGTACCCTTCAATGCTTCCACAATTTCGTCTACCCAGTCTGGCTTTTCCACTTCCACGCGATGAGCTTTGTACGCTGGCTTACTCAAAAGTGAGGCTCTTTCCTGAGTCAGTGCATGCGATACCGTTTCAGCAAACGTTAGTTTTGGATTCGCATATGTAGCCCGCTTCGTTTCCACATCTCGTATGCCATTTATGAAGCTCTGGATTTTTACCCTTTCAGTGTATTCCACGGGTGCGTCTGCATTTGCAAGATGAGCCAATCTTTCAATATCTGAAGCAAACTCCTGCAATGTCTCATTTGCTTTTTGGTAGCGGTTTTGCAACTCAATTTGGAATATCTGTTTCCTATGCTCGCTTCCGTAACGTCTCTCTAAAGCGCTCATCAATGTTTCGTAGTGGTTCCGTTCGTACTCTGGGATGGTCTGTAAGATTTCCGCGGCAGGCCCTTTCAGTGCCACGAACAGAGCTGCAACTTTATCTTCAGCATTCCATTTGTTCACTGCTGCGGTCTTCTCAATGTCAACACATTGCACGTCATTGCGATCTTGGTCCTAATAGTTCCAACAATATGGGGGCCGTAAACGTAAAGCTGGAGGAGATGAGCAAGAGCGTGTCGGATGTAAAGAACGAAAACTTTCCCCGGCTATTGAATGTCCTGTGATATCTGTGTCGCAAATTGGAAGGAAATCAAGCAGTCTTACCGCCAGAGGGAATGTGGATGGTAAAGAACGTGTACTGACTGTAGATACGTGCGCATCTCACTCCTTGATCCGATCTGACTTGGTCAACAGGAGAATAAAACCGTTACCAGGAGCGAAGTTGCGTACGGTCACTGGCGAGTATAACCAAGTTCAGGGAGAAGTGATATGTGAAGTCTTGATTGGAAAGGTCACGGTTCTACACAAATTCGTTGTGGCGGAGATTGTTGATGAAGTTATATTGGGAGTGGTTTTCTTGGTTGACCATGACATCAAGATCGATATGCAGAGAAGGGTGATGCGTTATTAGAACCAGGATATACCACTTAACTTCAAGTAGGAGAAGGGGTTCAGTAGTAATCGAGTAATGGTGGAGAAGACTCGACAAAGGCCACGAAAGTCAAACGAAAAGGTTGATGGATCGAATGGGCCAAATTAAGCGAAATTAAAAGCTCTGCGAAGTAGTTCATTGGCCAAGCAACAGAGTGCGAGGGAACGATCCAGGATAATGACTAGTAAGATGAAACACAGGTACGACAAGGAAAATAATTCGGAAGGTTTCCGGGAGGGAGATTTGGTACTGTTATACAACCCTCACCGACGGAAAGGTGTTCCATCCAAGATTCGGTGCAGTTGGGAAGGGCCGTACAAAGTTGTGAAGAAGATCAGTGATACCATCTACCGCATACAAACCACTGAGAAACCACGGAGTAGAAGAGTAGTACATTTGGAGATGCTAGAGGCGTATAGATCGGGAGATTTGTCTGATCGGGACGATCAGACTTAGGTGGAGGGCAGTGTTACGAATATTAGCAAAACTAAGGTGTGCTGCTATCTCTAAGCCGATGCTAAGCAGTGACGTGAATTCACATCCATAGATCAATCATTATGTATCTACATAAACGAAACAATAATTGCGTCTACACATATGTACCATGTACGTATACGAGCAGCGAAGAGTCAATGCACAAACACAAGCATATATCTGAGATACTCCTATAAGTATGCAATGAGAAAAACTATAAAATTGTGCAATTGTAGTTACAGCTGAAAAGTTTGAGAGCTGTTGGACTAGTAGATTCTGGAAGCGCTTAGAAGATGCGAAGGTTGAAATTAAAGAGTATAGAAGGTGGCAATTGTAGAGGCACTGGAATTCAGGTTGATTTGAGTTGTAAAGCAGTTTCGACTAAGACGCTAACTAGCGAGCAAGAGCAGTATTGTTTTGAATAGTAGAGTTTCATTTGAGCTATCAATCAGTTTGGTTACTAAGCAAGCTATTCGTTGCACAGTTTGAGTGTTATTGTGATGTACTTTAATAAAGGCCATTTTTCCATTATTCAATATTGGAGTTATTTATTCAACAGTTTAGTGATACGAACTTAGCAAAAGGGCAAATAAGAGGATTTGCAGCAAATTCGTTACAATATTTTGTAAATTTTTCGTGAAAATATCATTGGAGAATGTGAACACAATTTCTTTTCTTAAATATTTTATAAATTTTATAAAATATCCAAAATTTTTTTTAAACTGGCAATTTACTATATGATAAATTGCGTAATAAATTGCCCAAATGGTAAAAATTGCCAATTTGGTGTATGTTTGTACATAGTATTAAGCAGAACGTAGAAAATATACTTTTGAAATAAAATGAAATACTCAGGTACAATGTAAAAAAATATTTTTGAGCTCGCGCCCTCTTGGCCTGCCAAGCCTGCCACCCTATTGTATATATCTTATCTGAGATGCGCTCAAAAGTAGGCAATAATTTGTGCAAGTAACGCTCAAATATACAAGCGCATATGAGAAGCTATAAACGTAGTTATAGTTGGTAATTTTATAGCTGCTAACTAACTAGTAAATTCTAGAATATAACCGCCTAGAAATATGCCAACGAGGAAACCAAACACTATAAAAGTAGCAACAGTTGAGGCACGTAAATCAGTTTGATTAAGCAAGCTATCAGTTGCGAAGTATAAGTGTTATTTTCAAGTAGTTTAATAAAGGCCATTTTGCATTATTGGATAGTGGAGTTATTTATTCAACAGTTTAGTGATTCGAACGTTAGTAAAAGGTTGCAAATAAGAGGAATTGCATTAAATTCGTTACAATATGTATGTATGTGTGGTTGCTTTCTTCTTTACTCTCAGCATAGTGATGGATAGAAATGCTAATATTTGCCACAGTATATATTTATGTATATATAGTCTATATGCAGCAGTGTGTTGGGTGTGGCAACGCTAAATCGACTGTGCGATTCTCTTTCCACTCGATCGTAAAGCCAGGGTCGTCCCGGGGTCGTTTGGGGATCACTTCGGAGGCATTTGTGTATCATTTCGGGATAATTTAAGGGACTCTCTAGGGGCTGTATTCAGTGCGAGATTTGAAATAAAGTGCATTTCTTTTATACAAATTATATGAAGAAAAAGTGTACATTTTAAATCTCACCCTTACTGAATCTATCCCCAGGGGTCCTCTCAAGGTCATTTCGGGGTCACTTCTGGGTTGTTTGGGGGTCATTCCAAGATAATTTTGGGGACCCTTTTGGGAGCCTCCCGTGCCAATTTTGGGATCACTTGGGGGTCTTTAGGAGGTATTTTCGGGGATTCTCTCGGGGTCCTCTGCGTTCACGTTGTTTTTCACAATCAGTTATTTTCTGCATATTAATTTTAGAAAATAATGTCGATGTTTCACATCTGCCAGTCTTCCCGTGATGGACAGTGTTTTTTTAAAAAAGATTTTAACTTTTGTATTTTTATAAATACTTTTGCTGAATCAAAATATTCTCAGTTTTTGATAATTAACAATAAAGAATCTCATAATAAATTTTAAAATATAGCAAAGTATATTTAATGCACATAAGTAACCCTAAATATACTCCCTCTCCAGTGAAACGAAATATTTTTTACGTGTATATTGATTTCTATAAAAAATCCTTTTTTGATTACTTTTGATTTATTTATTTATTTATTTTTTTTGATTATTTTTCCGCTTTGTTGAAAGAAAAATTTCCTTTTTGTTGCATGCACAGAATAATTTCCACATACGCTTATCTAGGCATATATATCATATAGGGCGAATAGTATATGAGTGTTGATTAAACATATTCGAAAACGGCGATTTGTCTAATTGCCCAGACGATATGTAAAAGACTTTTCGTTTCAGATTATCGTGTCTATAAATGTATCCGACGAATACCTTGGGGAGGAGTACGTATTGTTTTACGACAAAACAATATGCTCAAAAACTATGTATGAGTAATACTACTTAGGTTGATCTTCACTTCCAACTGGAGCGATCCTCTAAGTTGTTGTTCATCATCATGATCAGTTGTATAACTAAAGGTTGTTATATCCCAGATAAATTTATTAACATATGTCCATGTACATTAGGCTGAAACTTTCTTTTATTTCCTTGAGATTAGGTCTAGGATATTTCCTATAAAATTTTATGTTTAGCATATAGTGAGCCATATTTTTAAACGGTTTTATTTAGGTTGACTTGACAGGCTGCACGGCCGGCCGGCCAGCGCGAATTTTGTAATTAAAATTTAAGTAAGTTCCCGATAAGATACAAGCTTGAAACTTGGAATATAGTTCAGAACCCGATGACAATGCAATAATAAGAAAAAAACGCCGCTAGGTGGCGCAAGGATCTAGATATTCACAAAAATCGTATTTGTGGTCCGATTTCGCTCATATTTGGAACACATAATACATACAAGAATAGAAAGCGACCCATGAAAAAACCGCCGCTAGATGGCGCATGGATCGAGGTATTCACAAAAGTCGTATTTGTGGTCCGATTTGGCTCATATTTGGAACACATAATACATACATGAATATAAAGCGACCTATGAAAAAAAATCGCTGCTAGGTGGCACAAGGATCGAGATATTCACAAAAATCGTATATGTGGTCCGATTTCGTTCATATTCGGAACACATAATACATACAAGAATAGAAAGCTACCTATGAAAAAAATCGCCGCTAGGTGGCGCATGGATCGAGATATTCACAAAAGTCGTATTTGTCTGTCCGATTTGGCTCTTTGAACAAATATTATATACAGTCCGGTAGAAGCTTCTTCTTGTCTGCTCAAAATTTACTTCTCAATAGCAATGGCGGCTTCGCAGAATTGGTTCTAGATACAAACACACGTTACAGCACCAAATTTAGAGATTGCTTTTGCTGATATTGTTGTGAACTATGTTTCTTTATGAAAAATGTACACTTTGAATTTTTATACAGACCAAAAACACTTTTTCTTCTATTTGTTTGGAAATTTGCAACTTCTTCAATGCGGTACGTCTGCGGCGTTTCAAGCTGAAAACAAATGGCGGATTCGCAGAAATTTTTTTCACGTATTTCAGGGTACATAGCATGTAAGAAAAGGCAAGCATATATGGATCCGACATTGTGGGATATTTTGTTGCTGGTCGCCATGTTCGGTCACTAGATTTATGCTGGGAGTGACATCAAAATACTTTGGAGTACATAAGTTCAAATTTTGCCAGTGAAATTTTAGTATAAAAATTCTAGTCCCGTTGGAAGAGACGTCAAAATACTTTGGAGCACATAAGTTCAAATTTTGTTAGTGAAATTTCATTACAAAAATTCATTCAATGACGTCAGAATACTTTAGAGCACATAAATTCAAATTTTGCTAGTGAAATTTCATTATAATAAAATAAATAAAAAAACATTTTTAAGTAAAACGGTTTTATTGAAAGCAATACTTACATTAAGTAATAATAATACTAAAACATAGAAAATAAAATAATTAAAAAAAAATTTTTAAGTCAAACGGTTTTATTGAAAACAATACTTTTATTAAGTAGTAATAATCAGGGATGCAAACTAGAGGTTTACGCAGATCACTTTACCGGCGGCGGCAGCGGAGTGGCCGGCGCGCCGTCATACGCTGGCTTTCTTACTTCACAAAGCTTGATTTTTCTATTAAAAAAATTATATTTAGGAAAGGTTTTGCCTATATGTATTTAAGGAAATCAACGTTTTGGCCAATTCGGAAAGATCCGGGGTTTTTACCTCAAAGTCTCGCAGATCGTTCAAAAAGTTTCAGGAGTGGCTCCTTGCGCAGGGACTGGCTTTCGTTCCCTTACTCCAGGGAGGCTTCGAAGCTAACCCCGGTGTAAGGGAGCCTTACTGCTGGGTCTGCCGGAAAAAATTTACTTACTTAATTGGTGCTTAACCGGTTATGGCCGTCCAAAAAGGCGCGCCAGTCGCTCCTTCGCTCCGCCAACCGGCGCCAATTGGTCACACCAAGGGAGTTTAAATCGTTTTCCACCTGGTCCTTCCAACGGAGTGGGGGCCGCCCTCTACCTCTGCTTCCATAGGCGGGTTCCGATAGAAACACTTTCTTGGCCGGAGCATCATCTTTCATTCGCATAACATGGCCTAGCCAGCGCAGGCGCTGCGTTTTAATTCGCTGGACTATGTTGATGTCTGCGTATAGCTCGTACAGCTCATCATTAAATCTTCTTCGGTACTCGCCATCGCCAACGCGTAGAGGTCCATAAATCTTTCGAAGAACTTTTCTCTCGAACACTCCCAAAGCCGCTTCATCTGCTGTTGTCATGGTACATGCTTCTGCCCCATATAGCAGGACGGGTACGATAAGTGACTTGTAGAGTATGATTTTCGTTCGCCGAGAGAGGACTTTACTTTTCAATTGCCTACCTAGTCCAAAGTAGCATTTATTGGCAAGATTGATTCTTCGCTGGATTTCAGTGCTGATGTTGTTGCTAGTGTTGATGCTGGTTCCCAAATAAACGAAGTCTTTTACTATTTCGAAATTATGGCTGCCAACAGTAGCGTGGTTGCCAAGGCGCATATGCGCTGACTCTTTGCTCGATGACAGCAGGTACTTCGTTTTGTCCTCATTCACCATCAAACCCATCTTTACCGCTTCTTTTTCCAGCTTGGAGTAAGCAGAACTAACAGCGCGGGTGTTTAGGCCGATGATATCAATGTCATCAGCATATGCCAGTAATTGCACGCTTTTATAGTATATTGTTCCAGTGCGGTTAAGTTCTGCAGCTAGTATAATTTTCTCCAGCATCAAATTAAAGAAATCGCACGATAGGGGGTCACCCTGTCTGAAACCTCGTTTAGTTTCGAACGGCTCGGAGAGGTCCTTCCCAATTCTGACTGAGCTGATGGTGTTGCTCAACGTCATTTTGCACAGCCGTATAAGTTTTGCGGAGAAACCAAATTCAGACATAGCGGCATATAGGCAGCTCCTTTTCGTGCTGTCGAAGGCGGCTTTAAAGTCGACGAAGAGGTGATGTGTGTCGATTCTCTTTTCACGGGTTTTTTCCAAGATTTGGCGCATTGTGAAAATCTGGTCGATGGTAGATTTACCAGGTCTGAAGCCGCACTGATAAGGTCCAATCAGCCGGTTCACGGTGGGCTTCAATCTTTCGCACAATACACTTGAAAGGACCTTATATGCGATATTAAGAAGGCTGATTCCACGATAGTTGGTGCATTTTGCAGTATCCCCCTTCTTGTGGACTGGGCAAAGAACACTTAGATTCCAACCGTCGGGCATGCTTTCGTCCGCCCATATTTTGCTAAGAAGCTGCTGCATGTGCCTTACCAACTCCTCGCCGCCGAACTTGAATAGCTCCGCAGGCAATCCATCAGCGCCCACGGCCTTGTTGTTTTTCAATCTGGTTATTGCTATTCTAACTTCGTCATAATCGGGCGGGGGGACATATGTTCCATCATCATCGATTGCGGGATCGGGTTCTTCATCTCCGCGCGGTGAATTGCTGCCTCCATTTAGGAGAGCAGAGAAGTGTTCCCTCCATAATCTAAGCACTCTCTGGACATCAGTTACAAGGTCGCCGTTTTCATTCCTACAGGAGTTTGCCCCGGTCTTAAAACCTTCCGTCTGTCGCCGTATTTTTTGGTAGAATTTTCGGGCGTTATTCCTGGTGGCTAGCAGCTCAAGCTCCTCGCACTCACGCCTTTCTGCTTCTGCTTTTTTCTTCCTGAAAAGGCGTCTCGCTTCCCTTTTCAACTCACGATAGCGTTCACACACTCCTCTTGTCGCGCTCGCTTTTAACGTAGCCCTGTAGGCAGCGTCTTTTCTTTCGGTTGCAACGCGGCATTCTTCATCATACCAGTTGTTTTTTCGTGGCCGCCGGTAACCAATTTTTTCCTCGGCGGCAGTATGAAGTGCTTTGGAGGTATGCTCCCACTGCTCCTGTATTCCTTCAGGATGAGTTGTGCCCTCAGAGAGCAGGTGTGAGAGTCGAGTTGCGAAATCATTGGCAGTCTGTTGTGATTGAAGCTTTTCGACGTCTAGCTTTCCTTGTGTTTTTTGTTCCTTGTTTTTAGCCGCGTTGAGGCCGGTCCGTATTTTGGCTGCAACGAGATAATGGTCCGAATCGATGTTAGGTCCTCGGATCGTTCGCACATCTAAAACACTGGAGGCATGCCGTCCGTCTATCGCAACGTGATCGATCTGATTGCGAGTATTTCGATCAGGAGACAGCCATGTAGCTTGATGTATCTTTTTATGCATGAACCTCGTGCTTGATATGACCATGTTTCGAGCACCGGCAAAGTCAATCAGCCTCAGTCCGTTAGGAGAAGTTTCATTGTGTAGGCTGAACTTTCCGACTGTAGGGCCAAAAACACATTCTTTGCCCACCCTGGCGTTAAAGTCGCCAAGCAAGACTTTTATATCATGACGGGGGCAGCGTTCGTATGTGCGTTCTAATTTTCATAAAAAGTGTCTTTCACCTCATCGTCTTTCTCCTCTGTCGGCGCATGGGCGCAGATGAATGATATATTAAAAAATTTTGCTTTTATTCGAATAGCGGCGAGACGCTCGTCCACAGGCGTGAACGCCAGCACTTGGCGACAAAGTCTCTCTCCCACCACGAATCCGACGCCGAAACTGCGCTTATTCGCATGGCCACTCCAATATATGTCACAATTTTTGATCTTCTTTCTTCCTTGCTTCGTCCAACGCATTTCTTGGATGGCGGTGATGTCAGATTTTGCTTTGACGAGGACATCAACCAGCCGGGCATCTGCACTAATCCCATTCAGGGAGCGGACGTTCCAGGTGCATGCCCTCAATTCATTGTCCTTCAAACGTTTGCCATGGTCGTCATCAATAGAGAGTGTATTTATCCGAGGCTTGTTGTTATATTTCATTGGAGTATGGTTTTACGTGGCGGGTCCCAAGCCCAGCGCACAACCCGCTCAGCGGGGGTGAAAATATTACTTGGCACCTTTATATAGCGAGCCGCTTGCTCCAAGACAGACGCCCGCTTGCAGCCGCACCTAGAGGTGTACAGACGCTGCCGATGAAATCTCCCCCGGCTAGCCCTTAAACCGATTATGTCAGAGTGGCCTAGCCAGGTTGTCGCCTTCTCACATTAGCTCACCGCTAAACGGGTGTTTAGCGGCTACCCAGAGGATACTTGGCCGCAAGCGACCGGCAGTAGTGAGCTGCTTGAACCGCATGCAAAAGAATCGCTCTGGCCATTCTCAGGTGAATGGCGGTCAGAAGCTTTCCCCACTTTCGTGGACTTCTACACACGGCCCCACCCTCCGGAAAAATTTAAGTACTTAAAATGGTCACACTTTTGTCTGCATGTCTCGTGCAAAGCGTAGTTTCACCGAAGGAGATGTACTGGGCTAACTCCTAATACTCGTTGCCGAGACGATTTTTTTAATCTTTTGTGGGTCCGTGCTTGTCACGTACAAAGGCGGCTTACGGTTGCTATTAATGGTATTTTAATATTCATGCCTCTCTTGGTACGATTTAACGATTAGCACCAATAATGGCCTTTTGTTGATTGCGCTAAAGGGCGCCTCCAGTTTTTTCGGCTGTTATAAGAGCTATAATTTCCGATGTGCGAACAGTAACAATCCTGAAGACCAGTCGTTACCACGACTATCTATCTATCTACCACGACTACTGACCCTCACACCACATACCAGCACAGAAGCTGTAGGACTGCGACTTCGAACTCCGAAGAATTTCTAAAGGATTTTTTTTCGCGCTATGCTGTCGACCACTACCAGACACCATTAAAAGTTAGGGAGTAACTATTCGGCTAAGGATGCCGCCCTCGAAATCGTAGGCAGTCTAAGTATTAACTCATGGGTGAAAATAGTATAATCCTCGGCGCATCTACATAATTTTAATTTTACAAGGACCCTGGATAATTTTTTTTTAAATTTAGACAAAAATTTACGAACCGTTGTGTTCAAAACATTGATTTCAATAGTCTTCGTTAAACCAAACCGAATTTGGAATGTGGGTCGACCGATTTTAAGTTGAAAAATGTTAAGGTTACATGCTTAGCCCAAACTGTTGTTTTCCGGCGTTTTGATGCAAGAGCTCATTATGAATAACTGCGTAGCTTCACTTTTCAGACTAGATCAACTGCCCACTACGTTAGGATAGTAGCATACCCGTCATTTGTTCGATTGTCTTGGTAAAGTTTTTACTTCATTACTTTGAGGGTTCTTACGTATCACATATGTAGCAGGAGGCAAGACATTTTTATGGGAATTATTATAATGCATAATTCAACAGTTTAAAATGAAAAATAAAAATTTTTGCCGTACCTATATGAAGTAGGGTTCTGCAAAAATGGGAATTTTCATATTTTCGGCGATATCTCGGAAACTAGATCTGCCACAGAAAAATGGAAAGTCATATTCGGAATCAGGAGAAAATTTCACTTTAGGAAAGGCCTATTTTATTCATGGAGACTAAAGTTGATCAAAATTTGTTGAGTAGTGTTGTTGGGAGCTTTGTGTAAGCTTTGAAATGTATACATATATCGCACACTAACTACAAAAGAGTCACAACTTAAAATTTTTCAAAATCGGGTTTTTTCCTAAACCAATTCACAGTACACATCTCTAACTGCCCCACAAATTTCGTGGTCGTTATTTTCTTCTTTAACTGTAAAATTACCGTTATACCAGTTTTCGTGTTGATTGCATCGCTTGCGCTCTATCTACTAAAGAGTACTTATTTTTAGTTGTGTCAATCTGCTTAAGAACAAGTGAACAGTTTTTTTACGCATAAAGTATATTATTTTAAATTCTGACTATCTTGTTGCAAAAAACTTTTAACTTTGTTGTGTATTAATTAAAATTGTGTCTTTTTATACGTAAAGAGTGAGTAAAGTTGCTAGTATTATTGTGAAATGTGCCTTTTTTGATGAAATAATTGTGAATGTACGAGTAGTAAGTTTTCTTAGAAATAGTCATAATTCAAAATTGCTATATATTTTGTCCGTAAACAAATAATTACAACAACATTTCGTCAATACATTTTATAATGAAGGTATTCTTCTTCGTAAAACTGGATTTCAGTAAAACATTACAGACGTTTTCACATAAACCGTTTTTCTTCTCTCCTGAAGATTTACATTTTTTCAAGTTGTGACTCTTTTGTAGTTAGTGTGCGATTATAGCTTTTGTTATAGTTAGAACGATATTTTAAATTGGAATTATTAAAAACGAATAAATAAACATAATTTGGAAACAATACCGTTTTAAATGCAGACCATATTATTATAACCGTATATCAACATTTATAAGCTTAATGCCTAAGAACAGCAAAGAACCCATTTACATTTTCATGAATATCTTTTAGTTTTTGTAGTACTCTCGCATCTAAAATTTAGTAGTTTTATATGTACATTGAAAGCAGATAATTGAATAGGATTTCTTCTCTTAAAAATACGACTACTTTCTTATGTGCAGAATATATGCGTTGTAAATACTCCCTACAGTCATGCATTCTACCATTTTCGTTCCTTACATTTTATATTAATCAACAAACCGTTTTAATAAGTTTTATAAATAAACTAGCAGACCCGGCAGACGTTGTTCTGCCCCCAAATTTGGTCTATCTGCATACATTTTAATAAGCTTTTTCCGTCTAACTCTGCCCTACCCCTCTACACTTTTTCCTAATCTTTTTATTCACTCATCCCTCCGTCTTTTTCGCTTCATCTATCTCCATCTTCGTCTCATTCTATCTCTTTCTCAGTCTGCTTCTCTCTTTTCTCTTCTCTCAATTTTTTCTCATTCTTCTTCATCTCTTATTGCCAGTCACAGAGGGAGGTATTTATTTTGTTCCAGTCCTAGTCCTAATCCCAGTCCCAGTCCGTCTCTGGTATACTTCCCGGAAAAAAGCATCGTAAATACTAATATAGGCAAATTTATATACGAAATTTCAGGAAAATCGAATAGGACTTATGTAAATAGGTATGTGGGTATTATTAATTCTTGTCTTTATTTCGGCTTCGCATGCATATCTATCATTTTTGCCAGGTTGATGCAACTAAATCGAATATCACAATGAACTTTAGAGCTCTCAGCAACAGCTTTCATTTGATATCCATAATACACACACACTCTAGGGGTATCCGGGTCCATGTTTTGGCCTATATCCCCAGACCCTAGTCACTCAGCGGTGTAAAACTTACTCTGTACTAAAGCATACATCAACAGCTTCAATTTGATACCCATAATTTAAAAACACATTCTATTTGTATCCGGGTCCACGTTTTGGCCTACATCTCGAGACCCTAGTCACCCAGTGGCATAAAACTTACTCTGTACTAAAGCACACATCAACAGCTTCAATTTGATACCCATAATGTAAAAACACATCCTAGGATACCCTGCTCCACGTTTTGGCCTATATCTCGAGACCCTAGTCACCAATAGGTATGAAAACTACACTGTACTAAAGCACTCATCAACAGCTTCAATTTGATACCCACAATGTAAAAACATTGTCTAGGCGTTCACGGGCCCACGTTTGGTCTATATCTCCAGACCCTAGTCACCCAGTGGTATGAAAATTATCCTCTACTAAATCACTCATCAACAGCTTTCATTTGTTATCCATATTATATAAACACATTCTAGGGGTACCCGGGTCCACGTTTTGGCCTATATCTCGAGACCCTAGACACCCAGGGGTATGAAAATTATCCTGTACTATAGCACTCATCAACATTTTTCATTTGATATCCATATTATATAAACACAATTTAGGGTTACCCTGGTCCACGTTTTTGGCTATATCTCGAGACCCTAGCCTCCCAGTTGTATGAAAATTATCCTGTACTATAGCACTCATCAACAGCTTTCATTTGTTATCCATATTATATAAACACATTCTAGGGGTACCCGAGTCCACGTTTTGGCCTATATCTCGAGACCCTAGACACCCAGGGGTATGAAAATTATCCTGTACTATAGCACTCATCAACAGCTTTCATTTGATATCCATATTGTATAAACACATTCTAGGGGTACCCGGGTCCACGTTTTGGGCTATATCTCGAGACCCTAGCCTCCCAGCTGTATGAAAATTATCCTGTACTATAGCACTCATCAACATTTTTCATTTGATATCCATATTATATAAACACAATTTAGGGTTACCCTGGTCCACGTTTTTGGCTATATCTCGAGACCCTAGCCTCCCAGTTGTATGAAAATTATCCTGTACTATAGCACTCATCAACAGCTTTCATTTGATATCCATATTGTATAAACACATTCTAGGGGTACCCGGGTCCACGTTTTGATCTCAAGACTCTAGGCACGTAGCGAAAAAAGGTAGACGTTGGCCGATTTTCAGACCTGCCCAATATGCTCACAAAATTTCATGAGAATCGGTTCAGCCGTTTCGGAGGAGTTAAGCCTCTAACACCGTGACACAAGAATTTTATTCATTAGATACCTACATGGATTTGATCTAAATAAGTGTATTTTATTTGTATGCTTAGTAGGTACATATCGATGGTTGGTTGCACACAGATCCCAAGTGACGAATTTCAAATTTTGTATACTATCAACACTTATATGCAGACACAGTTAAGTCAATATATTTGTTAAAAATTTTGCTGTATCATGCTTGAAGAAAATATCAGCCTCGATTGGTATTAGAGATGGTGACATATATTTTATGATTTCAATAAAATACCGGGTTTTATAATTATTGAAATTTATATGTAGCTGCAACTAACGACGAATTTCAAATTTTGTATACTATCAACACTTAGTACTAAACTTTTGAACCACTTGAATCGAACCGGTTCGGCGGTTCAAAGGTAGCCGCGAACCGGTTCACAAACCGGTTCTAGTTTTGCTTGAGTGGTTCGAACCACTGAACCGACCCGCCTCGATTTTCGAGGCGGTTTTCAGCCCTGGTAATAATACTAAAAGATAGAAAATAAAATAATTAAAAAAAATTCTTAAGTTAAACGGTTTTATTGAAAACAATACTTACATTAAGTAGTAATAATACTAAAAGATAGAAAATAATTAGGTAGGTCCTAGGTACTAGGCATCACACTCCTCATCAATCTAGGGCGTTGATCAGACAATTAAATGAAAGCGTTGGGCGCGAGAAATTTCTGAAAATGTGAGGCGTAGCATAACCTGATTAAGGTTCAGTTGGTCTTACTTATGACTATCAATAGAAATTTGACGCGTCCAACGCTTTTATTTAATTGTCTGGTCAACGCCCTAGATTGATGAGGAGTGTGATGCCTAGTACCTAGACCTACCTAATTATTTTCTATCTTTTAGTATAATTACTACTTAATGTAAGTATTGTTTTTAATAAAACCGTTTAACTTAAACATTTTTTTTAATTATTTTATTAGTACTAACAATGGAAATTCCAAACACATTTTTTTGTCTATTATACATAATTTTTTCCACATGGGTGGATATTTTCCAAGAATATATATTTATATATTGTAAAAGCGATCAACTGCTAATACGCGTCCTAAAAGACTCGGCTTGACCTCAATATTAGTAAACCGAGGGCGGTAATCAAAATTTTGAGTCGTTCAAAAGATATAAACGAAAAACAAAAATGGTTCTTTATGCTAAAGCTCTCTGAAAGTGTGAGACGAAGAACACTCACACAGTGGCGATGATATGTAACCAATATTACTAAAATAAAGATAACAATATGATTAACTTTGATTACAAAACAATTAGTGCATAGCCATAACTTATTCCGAAATAGCGGATATATTAATTTTGGATATAGCAAAGTTGGCTAGACTTAAGGAACCAAAGCGGATGGTTGCTAAATTAAAGCTTTCGGACGCCAACCTATGAATCGAACATTTTTTACATATTGTCTGAACAATTAGACAAATCGCCGGTTGCGATCCCACATTATTTTATATAATGAATGTAGCAAAATATGCACATATGTATGTACATATATACTTACCTAAGAATATGTTTAAATCAACACTCATATATATAAGATAGGATAGTGCTAATTGTATCTTGAATTAGGCTTTAAGCCGTACCAAATAAATAAATAAATAAAATATAATATTCGCCTTATATGTTGCAAGTATATACATTAGACTGGGTCGGTTTATTATTTATTTTATTATTTATTAACCGATATCGCGCCATCAATTTTTCGATAGGATTTGGGCTCAGGAAAAAAAGTTCCACTACGCATACCCAAAAAAATAATTTTCGAGCCTGCGAAAATTTCATTTTTTGACTTTTTTTCGACTTTGATTTTAAAGGTTTTTTCATGACCTATTAAACAAATTTTCATTTGATTGTAAAATTTTCATGTACACTCTGTCCGACCCAAAAATGTCCGCTAAAAATGTTGTCGATAACAGTTTTTTGAAAAACAAATTTTACAATCAAATGAAAATTTTTTTAGTAGGTCATGAAAAAAAACATAAAAATCAAAGTCGAAAAAAGTCAAAAAATGAAATTATACATACGAACATTTTTTTAGTAGGTCATGAAAAGAATCTTAAAAATCAAAGTCGAACAAAAGTCAAAATTATTAAATTTCGCAGGCTCGAAAATTATTTTTTTGGGTATGCGTAGTGGAACTTTTTTTCCTGAGCCCAAATCCTGTCGATAGCGCGATATCGGTTAACTTTCGTCCATACAAATCGAACCAGTCCATTGGGTATACATATTTTACTTATAGCAGGAAATATTTCTAGAAAAAATGGATGAGATTGGTTAAGGACCACGCCCACATTTATATAAAAGACTTATAAAAGGGTCGTAGACGAATCTCAAGCTATGCTTTTGCGAAAAAGAGTTTTTAATATTAATGGTACACATTTTACTTTCTAAATGGAATTTTAATAAAAAGTAAGAGCACTGCCCTTTTTTGACTAAGCAATTCGCTTTGTTTCTATAGCAGGAAATACTTCTAGTATAAAGGGACGGGATCGACTAATGGCCACGCCCACTTTTATATAAAAGATGTTCAAAAGGGTCGAAGACTAGAATAAAAAGCTATATCTAAGCGAAAAATAGTTTTAATATGAATTTGGAGCTTTTAGGCCGATTTAATTAAATAAAACAAGTTTATTTTTTTATTTCCGACGCATTTCGACACATTTTCGTGTCTTCCTTAGGGAATATTGTTTAAACCAGTGGTTTTTGTCACATTTCTTTAAAAATTCATATTAAATAGCTAAGCAAATATTTGGCCCAACTCAATCATGAAAAATAGTTTTGTTTCAATGATATTCCACCTACCAAGTTTTAATGTAAGAGAAAATTGTGAGAAATTTTTTTTAAATGGGAGGTACCACGCTCCTATTTCGATCAAGCGTTTTACAGCATTTCTAGAGGCTCAAGAAAAATAAATCCCTCGTAACCAAATTAAATACACATGTTAGGCTTATAACAAGAAATATATCTCGTAAAAATGGTCTAATTCAAATTTCAACATTCTAGGTGTTTTTTTGTAAATGTTATATATATAAAAAGTGGGCGTGGTTATCATACGAATCCGCTCATTTTATGAAGCGATGGGATATCTCAATAAGATATCTCAATATTTACTCAAATTATCGTGATCACAGACAGACTTACGGACGGACATGTCTAAATCAATTCCTTCTTTGTCTGTATTTATCTCGATTCGTTTATGTAGTTACGATCGACCGCTATGTTACCAAACATCATAATATTGAAACATATCGAAAACTTCAAGTTTAAGGTAAGTTTCCTAAAAATGCAGATGCGTGAATAAATACGTAAAATAAACAGCAACGTAATTCCAAATTTGGTTACACCTGAACTTAAAACCCCTTACTTTTTTGGGAATAGTTTGTGTTTAAAATATGCCTCAGTGGGATTAGAAAAGTAATTTATCTGAAATGAACTGTACAGTTGAAACTCACCTAAACTTAGACACCCTTTCTTGTTTAAATACAAAAAGGAATAATTATTCCGGAATTAATAAACGGATTAAAGACTGCATGGATTGAATTCCGAGGAGATTGCATTCCTTAATATATATATATATAGGTATATACATACATAAAAGCCCGACGAGAGGAGGGTGGGAATGGGGGATCCCCCCGCGCACGGGGTTTCTGAGGGGGCCCGCGATTTAGAGGTACTAAGAAATTTTTTTAATTCAGGAGAGTCTTTAGTTGTTCATGTGCAATTTTTAAGCCAATTTTCAAAGGCAGCGAATATCTGCATTTCGTTTTAATATTATAGTGAATTGTTAAAAATAATTTCAAAATTCCTTCTCTTTAAAATTTAAGAATAAAAAATAATAAAAATTAAATAAATCATAAAATTAAAAGTTGCTTGAAATAAATTTTCATACATTTAAAGCAATACGGGCAATCCCCGATTAATTCATATAAAGAGTTAACATTTGTTTAATTCGTTGTAGTTCTATAAATAGAACAAAAACAGCAATAATAAGTTTCTATGAAACCGCCTTACAAACATGCATAACTTCAACACATAACTACATACGAAGTATGTGATGTGTAGAAGATAATATATGCGAAAGAAGTCAATTGGGAAAAACTTTACAACAACTAAGGCATGACGTAGCTGAATGCGTTTGTAATCATTTCAACTATCATAGGAGTGCGGGTTCGACTCCCACTCCCGTGAGAAAAGGCTTTGAAGAGATTTACAAGGTATAATTGAAACAGCTGTCGCCTTGTCCGTCCTGATGTCACGTTGTTTAAATTTTTCCCAAATTATTAATAAAAGAATAAATATTTCATTTGGCAGCTGGCTCAAAACCAGTCAGGTTCCGCATCTGATTCGACTATTGATAATGATTTTTTGCCTGGGCCTTCGAACAGTGAGGAGAAAATAAAAACATCAAACAAAAATGTATGTTTACATGAATCCGAAGTCGTAAAGTTTCGTGGTGACACTGATAAAGGTTCATCTTCAAAAAGTCTTCCAACAATACCACCAACTCTGTATCAAAGTCCAGATTATTTAAATGACTTCGACATCGGTAGCGTGAATAATGAGTTTTTGCGATCTGAAGAAGTCAACGAAATATTTCGTCGAGGTCATCAAAAGTGTCCTGTTATTTTTCCACGTGATCGTCATGACGAGTTCCTACCTCGACGTTAAACAGAGTCTTCCCAAGTGGAGAGAAAGGGGAGCGTGATTGGTTGGTGTGGAGTGCCAGTAGAAATGATTTTTATTGCCTACAATGTCGTCTGTTAAGCACCAATACTTTAAATCGACCTAAAATTTCTTGTCCTGGCGGATATTCGAAATTGCAGGTGTGGAAGGAGCTTTGCGATAAACTGCCAATACGCGAAAATTCTCAAGATCACATTAAATGTTATATTCAATGGCGATCTTTACAAAATCTAATTCAAAAGGAGGCTACAATTGATACACTTATCAATGAACAGCTAATCACTGAAACTCAAAAGTGGAAAGAAATTTTATATAGAATTTTGGCCATTATTTTATTTTTGGGTGAAAGAGGCCTAGCTTTCAAAGGCGAAATTATATATCTTGGTGAACGAAACACTGGACATTTTTTGGGCATCTAAGATCTTATAAACAGTTATGATCCGATACTTAGAGACCATTTGGAGAAAGTTAGGAATTCACAACAGCAGCACAAACGTTTACAAGTTCACTATCTTTCCCCAGACATTCAGAACGAGTTTATAAAAATTTGTGCAAAACACGTGAGGGAAACTATATTAGATCAAAGCAAGAAAGCCAAGTACTTTGCTATTATCGTTGATGCTATGCCTGATGCTAGTCACGTTGAACAGACTACGTTCATTTTGCGCTACCTCCATTTCAATTCGAAAGCAACAAATTTTACAATTCAAAAATGGTTTTTGGCTTTCGTGGATTGTAATCAAAAAACTGGTCAGGAAATCGCTGATTTAATTTGCCATACTCTAGGTAAACATGAAAAAGATTTTCGTGCACAAGGGAACGGTAACGGCGCCAATATGAAAGGAGCTTACAACGGAGCACAGCGTCAAATTCTCGACAAAAACTAGAATGCTGATTACTCGCCTTGTGCAACCCACAGTCTGAATTTATGTGGTGTTGATGCTGCAGAATGTTGCACGGCTGCAATTACTTTCATCGTTGTTGTACAAAAATGTTTTACTATTTTCAGCAGCAGTCCTCAATTTTGTTCAAAATACTGACTACCATTAATGAAAGAAACGTTGTACTCCAAGCTAGAGATGCCACCATAGATGTTGAGGTCCGACATCTGGTTCCCCCCATAAATTCAGAAAACAAAAATTCGGAAACAAATTTTTTCAGAAAACATTAATCAGAAACCTTTTTCAGAAAGCCAAAATTCAGAAGTCAAAAATCCGGAAACAAAAATTCAAAAATCAATAATAAGGAGTAAAATTTCAGAAGTCAAAATTCAGAAAGTAATGAGACAGCAAAAAACTTCTGAAATATTTTTCAGCCTGGAACACAGCAACGTCGAAAGAAGGCGTCATATCCAATCGAATTATGGAATATGTATAATATCAACAAATTGAGTGAAGTTCGTAGAAATAATTATATCTAAAGTTGGCACAGCGTCAATCGAAGTGCGTTTGCGCCACACTCTAAGATATTTAATTTCATAAATAAAATAAAAACGAACATGCAATAACAGAAACAAAACTGCATCAATTTTCAGCTGGAGGCGAGCCATATCGGAAACACAAGATAAAATATAAAGGCTTCGTTTTTATTACCTTTATATTAGCCGTGTTTTTTTTTTACACGTAAACGTCTACACGCTTAAACTTTATATGGACTGCTAAGCGTCAAACTTTAAATATACCTCTGAAATTGCTGCGCACAAAATGTGTACTGCCAAAGACTCTCTAAATATAAGATGGTACATTGTAGAGTTCTAAAGCTTTGTGGAAATTGTGGGACGGCTGTACGAGGAATTCACCATACCTTTTGCTATGCTGTCCGCCTCAATATAGCTGACTTTTTAAGGCTGTATAACTCTGTAATTTATTTTGCCTTTGGAAAAATTACCTATTTGAAAATAAGCTGGCTGAAAAATATTGGCATAACAGCTTAAGTTAAATCAACAAATGAAAATCTCAGCCAAGCGATTTGTAAAAAAAAGCTAAGTTGTCTATTTGTTACTTTCTCGATATAGGGTGTGTTCGAGCTGCAGCAGTGTTACTTTTTATGACAGCGGATAACGTTCTTCAGCAACATTTGAGCAGATGTGGCAATTTCGCGCGTTCGTTGAACGAAATGTTGACAATCTATTGATCATCTCTAGGAAATTGGCGACATTCCATCAACTAAGCAGCACTTTAGCAGTACTACTGTTATTATTTGGCTGCTCAAAAAAACCCATATTAATTGTGCATTAAATCTAAAATATAAAACTCAAAAATGACTTTGCTTGTTATGTCCGCAACATTAATTTAGTTCAAAGTCACATCCAATAATAGCCAAAGCCATAATAATTTACACGGGTCATCAATTCTTTCTCTGATTCAAAAGCTGAACTACCAGCGCTACCGTCATCAGCTCAGTGTCATCATTGCCAGTAGCGCCAATAAACCAAACTCGTGCCTGACACACAAAAGTCGTTTCACTCAATAGCGCAAGTGAAATATACTACGCACTCACTACTAAGTAGCGTCAAAAATTCGCTTGGAGTCATTGCGTCAATGAGTTACCATTGAGCTGGCACCGCATTGGCGCTGGTGCCATGCAAATTACATCACTAAAATTGCGCGAATGCCCAGGCTCATTATTTTTTAATCCAGATGGTGAAAACGAAGCAGGAGCAAAACGTATGGTGTATTCCTGGTGCAGCCGTCCCACTTTGTTGAGAATGAACGACTCTACAATGCTCCCTCTTATTAATCTACTCTCTTTGCCTCTACACCAATTCTATGTATTCTATGTGTGTCCACAATTCATCGCAACTGATTTACCTATATGTTATACACTATGGCCATCAGAGGGTTGTGTCTCCGCTTTTCGGTACACCCTTTGGCTGCAGCTAGTTATTTAACCACTGCCGCTAGATGGGTCTCCTAAGCATTATCTAAGCGAGGATAAGCGTTTTTTTTCACGCGCAAACGTAAACGTATACGCGTGTATAAAAAAACACAGCTATTAAGTCCCTTTGGCGGCCACCATGGTGTGATGGTAGCGTGCTCCGCCTACCACACCGTATGCCACAGGTTCACACCCCGGGCAAAGCAGCATCAAAATTTTATAAATAAGGTTTCGTTTTGTCTAACTCGTGATACTTTATACATCTATATATTTTGTAGTCCTTGTTCTTAGATTCTTGAGCTTCTTCAGATAATTCTCCTAATGGTAAGCACTGGTACTCTATTAAATCTTTTCCATGTGCTAAAATTGTATGTATCGTTGGTGTAAGTTTTTTCTCTGGATACTTTTGATGCAGCAACTCTGTAGTTTTAGATGCATATTCTCCAAATTTGGATCCATTAACTGGTTCATGGCAGTTTAAAATATTTAAAATTACTGCCAATCTTTTCACAATATCTCTATCAACTCCTGTTATCCGAGCAGTCACTTCATTGTTCTCAAAAAATCTTCTTGAGGAGTTACCATCATTTGTATTTCCGTATCCATACTTTGGACAGTCAACTCTAAGGCCAATCTCTTTATAGAATGCATCCCGAATTATTTTTTTTTCCTGTTTTGTTTCTCCTTACATATTGTATTGTCGTCGAAAACTTCTCCTTGTTGTGGTAGTGTATAAGCCAGCTACAAAAAAATTCCTTACATCTTATCCTAGCATGCGGAGATATTCCATACTCATAATTTAGTTCGTCAGTTATTGAATCATCAAGATTTTCAAAGTCCTCTTGGCTCTTCTTATAAATTGGACATTTCATTGTAGATGTCGTATTTGTTATTAAGTTCAAAACTTTTCCATCGACCATTGTTAGAAGAAAATCATGCTTTATTGTAATGACATTCCCCTCTTCAATTTCAATTATTGTTGGTTCTAATTTGGCAATTTGATTTTTTATATCACTCACTGTAGCCTTTATGAGTTCCGAAGACTCCTTCTCGTATTTAAATAATATCGGGCGGCTCAATATAGTTGATGACGGACGTGGATTTTTCCAATATTCTGAAGCTCCATGTTTTAGTCGTAATGGAACAATAGAAGCCATAAACATATTACTATATGTAATTGTTTCATCGTCTACATTTATTCTTTGTTTATATGCGCTTTGTCCTTATGATCCATCACAGCCCCACTTAGTTATCAATGCTAGCTCCTTTGGCAGTAATTTCAACTTTTCTTCAGTAAAACTTTAAAGGAGTCGTCTAGAAGTATGATCCATTAGGTTTTGTAGCTCAATTTCAGCTGATACTTCGGTTATTTTGGGACTTAGAGGAACTGCTTCTTTCTTGGCTTGACTATTTTTTTTTTGTATCCAGGTAAAATATCGGCATTACGTTGCAATAATGACTTACGCAATATAATATATTTTTCTTTGTTAAACCGAGATCTATAAACAGCCACAAAGCTTCTTCGGAACTGTATTTCCTAGGTAACGCGTTTGGTGGTGTGGGAATGCTGTTTTTGATCCTCATCAGTCGCACTGGACTTGTTACCGCAACTGCTTCTGTTATATGAGACTTCACGTTTTCTTCGTCTTGTTTATATTTAATAGCCAGTGCTTCCTAAAGATGAGTCATGTTCTTAGCTTTTGTGGTATCAGACAGCTTCTTTTTCCTTGTTTAGGTAGAACACTCTTCTATGGGTTTTGTTTGGATTGGTTGACATGCTAGGCGATTCTTCGTCCAAAAAAGATTTGTCAGCTAGCCACTTTTCATGCTTACTTAGAAATTTTGAATTGTTACGATAGACATCCTTCCATTTTCTTTCTATCATAATGTATTGCAAACCAATTTTTTCTTCCAGGCCTTCCTTTTCTTTAATGCTTGTTTCACTCGATAATTCTCTCATAATAGCCTCAACGAAGTCCGTCTTGACTTTGTAGATTTAAACACCGCAAATAGTTTCGAGTTTTCTAGATACATATTAGAATTGGTTTCGAGTGTATCTGACTAAATATTAAACTATATTTAAAAATACTATTCACTTTATTTAAGTAAACAGAATACTTAGTTCCTTAATCTCCAAAAGACGAATGATAATGTGCATTGTATGATGGATAGCTTTATATACCTACTCAAATTATAAAATGAATTTCAGGTATACAATTCGTAACTAAAAAAACTTATGTTGTTAACAAGTTCCAATAACAAAAACGACCTTACGGCCGTACTGAATTATATATACCTGCTCAGGCGCGTATTTATGCCCAAGGTTGTTTAACTTTATTTGATGTAAAAAGTGAAGTTGCAGCTGGACGCAGGTAGACTTTATGAATTTAGGTAACTGAATATTACACAAATAACTACTGTTAATTTGACGGAGCACATATTTTAACATTTTTTTTTTCATCAAAGTTTTAAAAAGGGCCTAAAAATAGGCATTTCGAAAAACAGGTATATCCGCCAGTTTTTTCTGAAATATAAAGTGAAAGCACGAGTCAGCGTTCTGCCGCTTCTTTGAATTCATTCAAATCATCATCTGCCAATTTTGTAGCTTCTCGCTTGATTTTTTTAACTACAATACTAGACTCAAAGGCAGAAAAATTAAATTAATGGATTTCATTATGTGAAATGAGTTTGGAAATTATGTGCATATCCAAAACTGCTGATAAAAGTTGAAAAGCCTTTTGTGAAGTCGCAGGTCTTTCCACGTTTTTATGAATTCCAAGGCGTCGATAACAGCTTGCTGCAGCTCAGTATTTACTGCAACTGTTTATAGTATTTTATTTCATTATTTCGGCAGCCGTGATGTGATGGTGGCGTGCTCCGCCTACCACACCGAAGATCCTGTGTTCATGCCACCATCAAATTTTAGAAACAAGTTTTTTCAATCAGAAAAAAAATTGTCTAAGCGGGGTCGCTCCTCGGCAGTGTTTGGCAAGCACTCCGAATGTGTTTTTGCCATGAAAAGCTCTCAGTGAAAACTCATCTGCCTTGCAGATGCCGTTCGGAGTCGGCATAAAACAAGTAGGGAACGTACCGCCAATTTGTAGGAAAAATTAAAAGGAGTACGACGCAAATTGGAGGAGAAGCTCGGCCTTAAATCTCATCGCGCCTTATTTTTTTATTAATAATTTCGATTAAAACATAAACTCAATTTGTATTGTGTACTTAAACTGCGAATGAAGGGCATTTTACGTTGTCATGTTAAAATCGAATCATGTAATTTTGACATTAAAATTTAACATAACACCTGCAAGGTATAACCATTTTTGACATTATTGACGTTTTTCTGCAATGCAAAAAATTTCAAATGTCTCAATTGCTTACACACATATTTATGTTTTTTCCCGATCTAAAACAAAATTTGAAAAATTTATTTTGTTTATTTTTTACTTTCATTTTGTTTGGAGAGGATTTTTCAATATATATGATTGAGCGGAAACTTAAAAAAGGTCATGGCTGACCAGAAAAGGGAATGGTTATACCTTGTAAGTGTTTTTCTCATGAATAAAAATATAGTAAAAGACTGCAGGTTAAAATATGAGATTTAACTAAAAAAAAAACAAGTAAGGAAGTCTAAGTTCGTCCGAAACCAAACATTACATACCCAGATGCGTGGCCTCATATATAATTTTAGAAAGCATTCAAAGAGGAGTGTGACGATCATTAGCAGATATGAAAGCTAAAATAAGCTACTTATGGGATTTTTCGGTAGCAACTCTTTTGTATAAAAACTCCATTTTACTGCTGCGGAAAGAATTATGTTACATAATCAATTGATAACGGGCCTCCATAAAGTTATTAAATATTCATTAGTTTTTGTGTATATCAAATAAAACTATTTATAAATTTAAAACAAGCGTGAAACTGGTACTTCAAATATATCTGTTTTCACTTTTTACACTTTACTGCCTTCTTGCTATGATGGCAGTATAGATTTCATAAATTGTATGGAACTCATTTCCATACCATACACTTTAAAGTTTTCCAATTTATAAGGCGGGCCACCTAAAACAATTTTTCCTTGGATAACTTAAATAACTAAATTGTTTGATACATTGCAAGCGGGGCATACATTTTGTATGTCGGGGTTGATTCTGGATATGTAAGAGTTTAACCTGTTACAGTATCCAGAGCGAAGTTGGGCCAGAGTGACTCGCGTTTCCCTGGGGAGTATGCGTTCCTCTTCCGCAAGTTTTGGGTACTGTTCCCCGAGTACTGGATTCACCGGGCCATTCCCGGCATAAAGGTCCGACGCCTGTTTGTGGAGTTCACCAAGGACCTGCTTGTGTTTTTTTGATTTATACGGCAGAGTTCTCAGGTGCCGTATTTCCTCAAGATGCTTACGGAGATGACTCCTTAAGTCCCTAGGCGGTGCTGGCTCCTCAATCAGATGTCTGTTGGGATGCCCAGGTTTCTGGGTATTCAACAGGAACTGTTTGGTTAGCATCTCATTTCTCTCCCTGATGGGGAGTATTCTCGCCTCATTATGTATATGGTGTTCTGGGGACATAAGAAGACAGCCCGTGGCGGTTATGAGCGCAGTATTTTGGCAGGCCTGCAGATTCTTCCAGTGGGTAGTTTGTAGGCTTGGCGACCATATAGGGGACGTGTAGCACGCAAACGGCTGGCCAATTGCTTTGTATGTGCTAATGAGCGTTTCTTTGTCTTTTCCCCAAGTACTGCCAGCAAGGGATTTGAGGATTTTATTACGGCTCTGGATTTTCGGAACAATTGCGGCTGCGTGCTCACCAAAATGTAGATTCTGATCGAACGTCTCCGTTTATAGTGCATTTGATCCGCTAACATCTCACCCCTACTGTCCACCGGCAATTTTGAATGACATAGATCGTGATGGGCATTGAAATCGCCTAAGATAATGCGATTGTTTCCAGTGAGTACGCCGCAGATATCAGGGCGGTATCCACTGGGGCAACAGGTGACAGGAGGGATGTAGATGTTGATGACTTCTAGATTGGCATCGCCCGACCGGACAGATAATCCTTGACGTTCTAAGACACTGTCCCTGCGGTCGATGTCGGGATCAAATATGTGATATTGCACAGTGTGGTGTATGATAAACGCGAGGCCGCCTCCATTTCCGCTCTCGCGATCTTTTCTGTGGACATTATACCCAGAACAGGTCTGCAAAGCAGATCTTGCTGTGAGTTTAGTCTCTTGAATCGCAGCAATGCGGATGTTGAGCCGCTTCAGTTGGCCTGTGTAACTGATGGGTTGCTAATCGACATCACGGTAAAAGTCTAGTTGAGGAGTCGACTGCTAATACGCTACCAAACATATCGAGAGAGGTTTTAAAAGACACGTATTGACCTCGACAGCAATAATGTGAAGGCGGAAAAGAAAAATTTTGTCTCTGTCCGGAGACATTTGCAGTTGAAGGTGGCGATTTTCATGTGGTTGTTGTAATGTAGTTGTACCCACACAAAAATTGTGAAAATAAGTGTTTTGCGCGGATATATGTAGTTTTAGTCTCCAAACCGGTGTTGGACCCATCCAGGGTAATTTTTTATGAGCGCGGTCGAAGGCAAAGGTGGTATGTCAAAAATACTTTGAATCCCACCCTCGGCTTCGGTGGGACCCGCGGGTCATTTTTCGGGTTTTCGTTAAAATCTTTTGAACGAGTTAAAATTTTTATTTTCCGCCTTCGGATTATTAATACTGATGTCAAGACGCGACCTCTCTCGATATTTTTGGACGCGTATTAGCAGTCGACCCCTCAACTAGACTATTACCGACGTCACTATCCTCAGACCACTCTTTTTACCATTTAAGCAATTTCACCCGTCAGTCGCTTCTCCGTTGGGCTAACTAGCGCGAATTGATAACACCAAGGGAATTAAAATCATTTTTCCACCTGTACTTCCAGCATAGTGAGGGCCGCCGATTGTAGGCGGGTTGCGATAAGAATACCTTCTTTCCCGAAGCACCAACTTTCATTCGCATAACATGGCCTATTCAGCGAGCCGCTGTGTTTTAATCTTTCATAAAATCTTCTTCGGTACTCGCCGTCGCCAACACTTAGTGGTCCGTTAGTCTTTCGAATTACTTTTCTCTCTGCACCATATGGCAGGACAGGTAAGCTATGTGACTAGTGATGGAACGATATGAGTACTGAGTGAGTAGTATCGATACTTTTCCAAGAAATAATCGAGTATTTCGTACTCGATGCTTTTTTCTAAGTACTGAGTAAAGTATCAATACTTTACCAAGTGCCGATGGTCTACATGTTTAAGATCAACAAAGTTTAATCCATTAACACCACAACTTGAGCATAATTTGAGATCGTGGACGATGCCGTAAAAGCATCGCATTTAACTTAAACCGACTTTTTGATAATGGTGGAATGGGAGACGATTTCTGGTGGTAAAAGAAAAGTATGTGTTTATTGTCCAAAATCCCTTAAGGCTTGGTTTCCTAGAAAGCGGTCCCGCTATATACCGGCCGCTACAAACCGGTAAAGTACGTTGTCAAAAATTTTGCAATGTAAAAGAAATTATATGGAAACTAAAAAGACGGTGAAGTTCACCGCAACGTAATATAGCGATAGGGCATAAAATATTACGGCCGTCATGACGGTAGAAACTCGTTCATCAACGTTTTTCACCACTGCTATTCTGAAAGCGGTGAATATTTTGTCTAAATATCTCAAAAATAAACAAATATTCAGACTTCAAATTTATTATTGAAAATCTATTTAGCTTTATCGTTCTACTGTGACATTTTGGTGGATGGAGTTAGCAGCTTTTACGGCATCGTCGACGATATATTGGTATTGAAAATGGTCGAAGTCAGACTATATCCACGCCTAATTTCAAAAATGGGAAAAAGGAACAATGCTTTAACAAATACTGATGAAGTGGTGAAACTTGACGAGTGGAAAAAAAGTTACGATGCACAATATAAATTTATTAAAAAAATAATAAATGCAAGTCGCAATAACGTCCGAAGAGATTTTAGGCAGAGCACGCTATAACCATAACACGGCGGCGGCCAATAAAAACTTTTTACAATAAACTGAAGAAAATTTAAAAGTTTTGCAAACCGTTAATCCAAATCCGTTGATATCACTTTGCAATATGGCGTAAATATGGCCCTTAGTATAACATATAGATCCGATCAAAAGCAGATAAGAGCAACCCCTACTTTAAAAAAATGGGGCTTATAGTTTTAATCTTTTTCAATATATATGGTACGCAACAATACTATCAGTAGAAATAGGCTTATCAAAAGATTTTGATACAGTCAAACACGGCTCGTTACTGCAAGACTTGTAAAGGTCCCCTCTTCCTCCTAGTGTCATAAGGTGGACCGCAAATTATATGTCTGATCGGCAGACATTGGTGCAATTCAGGAACATAACATCTAAACCATGATTCAACAAGGTGGTGTTCTATACCCGCTTTTGTCTAACTGCTACATATCGAATCTCCCTTCGCCACCAGAAGGAGCTACCATTGTTTCCTACGCCGAGGACTGCACGATAATCGTTACAGCTACCGGCCCACCCATGAGCTATGTAATAAAATAAACAACTATATACCTAGCTTTTCCAGCTTTTTCCCCTTCTGAAAACTGACATTGTCACCTACCAAATCGTAGGCAGTCTTATTTACAATATACACAAAACAAATGTTGACTATATTGGACATCCACGTTGATGACATTACGCTACCATGTACCAAAAATACTGGGTATGACGTTTGATCAGGATCTACATTTTGGCGAGCATGCATCTGCAACTCTACCTAGAATCCAAAATGCTCAAATCTCTTGCCGGCAGCACTTGGGGTAAAGATAATTTCATTACCACTTACAAAACAAGCAGCCGGCGAATTGCATGCTACGCGTCCCCGATAAGGCCGCCAAGCCTAAAGGTTACTCACTGGAAATAGAGGCCTGCCAGAACATAGCTCTCAGAACCGCAACGGAGTGTCTTCTTATGTCCCCAGAGCATTGTAAGGCAATTAAGACATAGTAAGGCGAGAGTACTCCCCATAAAGAAGAGAAATGAAATGGTTGAACACACAGAAACCTGGAAATATTTTTAAAGAGGCCCCGCCGCCCAGTGTAGTAAGAAGTCATCTCCGCAAGCGTTATGAAGAAATGCGACACCTGAGATCTCAGCCGTAGGTAGAAGAAGAACAAAAAAGGTCTTCAATGATATCCACAAAAAGGGGGCGGGCGGACTTCTATGCCAGGAATTGCCCGGCGAACACCGTTCTTAAAGTTAAATGCACTGAACTCGCAGATGAGGAAAGCAATATCCCTATGGAGTCTAGCTCAACTTCGATCTGAATACTGTAAAAGGTTAAACTCTTGCCTATCCAGAATCAACCCCGACATACATAATGTATTTAAAATGCTTGACGAGGTTTACCCCCGAGGTGACTTAAACCCAGCTACTCTTCCAATTTGCGTCCTGCTACAAATTTTATAGTGACTCTGAGAGGCATCTGCAAGGCAGATGGATTTTCACTGGGAAGCTTTCCATGGGAAAAATACACTCCGAGTACTTGCCAAACCACTACCGAGGGACAACCCCGTTTAATTTTCGTGACGATTCTCTTTAAATATATTCTTAAAGTATATGTACGAGAACACAAATGGGTATATATTGTCCGGTTTCGTCCAAACTTATACTTCCTTACTTGTTTTCTATTAAATTTGAACTATACAATCTCATTTTAAAAAAGTTTCTTCACTTTTGGTAAAAATTCCGAAGTACTCACTTGGATCGAGTATACTCTATTCCTTTTACTGAGTATGAGTATTAGCACGATACTTTGCTCCGAGTATTTTATATGAGTACCGGTATCGATACTTTTACTAAAACTTCTATCACTATATGTGACTTGTGGAGCAATTTATTGTTTGCGTTAATGTTGGTTCCCACATAAACGATTTATTTTACTGTTTCGATGTTATGTCTGCTAACAGTGGAGTGGTTACCAAGACGCAAGTGCGCTGACTGTCGGTCTGTTGACAGCAGGTGATAAGCTTTGTCCTCATTTACCATTAAACTCATCCTTTTCGGTTCTTTTTCCAATTTCGACTAAGCAGAACTTACTGCAGTAATCGCTGACTCTTATAGAATACCGTTCCAGAGCGGCTAAGTTCTGCAGCTTGTATAATTTTCTCCAGAATCAAATTAAAGAAATCGCATATTCTTTGAAACTTCATTAAGTTTCCAACTCTGAGTGAGCTGATTGTGTGCGGGTATTTTCCAAGATTTGGCTCATAGTGAAAATCCCATCTTTCAAGCATACTAAGAAGCAGATTCCACGACAATTGCGCAGTTCACGATCCCCCTTCTTGTGGAATGAGCAAAGAACACTTAGATTCCAACCGTCAGGAATACGCTCATCCGACGATATTTTGCACGGAAACTTATGCATGCCCCTTCCAGCTCCTCGCTGCCGTATTTGAAGATCTGCGCAGGCAATCCACGAATGCCCGCCTTGTTGTTGTGGATGTGGTTACTGCTACTCTGACTTCGTCATAGCCGGTTAGGGGAATATTTATCCCAGCATCATTGACAGCGGGCTCGGGCTCACCATCTTCCCTGGGCGGTACATTCCTGTCTACATTTAGGAGGGCATAGCAATGTTTCCTCCATACCATTTTCGTTCTCGCATGAGTTTCCCTGGGCTTTAAACCTTTCGCCGAATTTTTTGGTAAAATATGCGAGCATTGTTCATGCTAGCCACCCAACCGCTTCGCAGCCCCGCCTTTCTGCTTCTCCATTTTGTGCTTCCTATAATGATTTCTGAATTTAAGTTTCCTTATCAGACCTCATCAACGCAAGACTGAGAAAACAGCTAATACTACATTTGCACTGAAGCAAACGCGTCATTCGGACGTAAAATCTGAAATGCGAAGCATTTCCCCAAACAAATTCTCGCTCATTCGATACATTAACAAAACTAATAAACTGGTAAATACAAAACAATAGGGGTATTCTCTCCATAAATATCCATAGAAAACGTACACAATTTTTCATTTTACCGTCAAAAGTTTTCTACATGCAGCAGCAAAATACATTTGTGAAAACTTTTCTACCGCTCTACATTTTTTATAGTCAATTCCTTGTATACTCGAACAATAAATCTATTACTTTGACAAAACTTGAAAACTGAAATCATTACAGAAAATATGCATTTTATATTTCATTTTCACATTCACATTGTGAAAATGATGCGTTCTCTGTGTGTGTTAAATATAGCCCAGAAAAGGTGGAAAATATTATACTCTTTCTACGGATACTAGACTGAGAGAATTGCCCTTATGTGGAACATTCTGTTGTTATTAAATTTATAATAATGTGTGTGAAAAAATGTAAATCTTCCAGGAGCATCGGATAGTTCTAAATGTAATTCTTATCTTTAATATCGTAGAATATCGTACCATCCTAATCGTGCTTCGTCCACAATTATGGATTTTTAAATAGTCTTTAATTTAATTTTAAAACACTAGAAAATGTTTTTAATTTAAATACCAGTGGAAATGCGAATGCAGCTTCAATTTGATACCCATAATTTAAAAACACATTCTATTTGTATCCGGGTCCACGTTTTGACCTACATCTCGAGACCCTAGTCACCCAGCGGCATAAAACTTACTCTGTACTAAAGCACACATCAACAGCTTCAATTCGATACCCATAATGTAAAAACACATCCTAGGATACCCTGCTCCACGTTTTGGCCTATATCTCGAGACCCTAGTCACCAATAGGTATGAAAACTACACTGTACTAAAGCACTCATCAACAGCTTCAATTTGATACCCACAATGTAAAAACATTGTCTAGGCGTTCACGGGCCCACGTTTGGTCTATATCTCCAGACCCTAGTCACCCAGGGGTATGAAAATTATCCTCTACTAAATCACTCATCAACAGCTTTCATTTGTTATCCATATTGTATAAACACATTCTAGGGGTACCCGGGTCCACGTTTTGGCCTATATCTCGAGACCCTAGCCTCCCAGTTGTATGAAAATTATCCTGTACTATAGCACTCATCAACAGCTTTCATTTGATATCCATATTGTATAAACACATTCTAGGGGTACCCGGGTCCACGTTTTGGGCTATATCTCGAGACCCTAGCCTCCCAGTTGTATGAAAATTATCCTGTACTATAGCACTCATCAACATTTTTCATTTGATATCCATATTATATAAACACATTTTAGGGTTAACCTGGTCCACGTTTTTGGCTATATCTCGAGACCCTAGCCTCCCAGTTGTATGAAAATTATCCTGTACTATAGCACTCATCAACAGCTTTCATTTGATATCCATATTGTATAAACACATTCTAGGGGTACCCGGGTCCACGTTTTGATCTCAAGACTCTAGGCACGTAGCGAAAAAAGGTAGACGTTGGCCGATTTTCAGACCTGCCCAATATGCTCACAAAATTTCATGAGAATCGGTTCAGCCGTTTCGGAGGAGTTAAGCCTCTAACACCGTGACACAAGAATTTTATTTATTAGATACCTACATGGATTTGATCTCAATAACTGTATTTTATTTGTATGCTTAGTAGGTACATATCGATGGTTGGTTGCACACAGATCCCAAGTGACGAATTTCAAATTTTGTATACTATCAACACTTAGTACTAAACTTTTGAACCACTTGAATCGAACCGGTTCGGCGATTCAAAGGTAGCCGCGAACCGGTTCACAAACCGGTTCTAGTTTTGCTTGAGTGGTTCGAACCACTGAACCGAACCGCTTCGATTTTCGAGGCGGTTTTCAGCCCTGGTAATAATACTAAAAGATAGAAAATAAAATAGTTTAAAAAAATTCTTAAGTTAAACGGTTTTACTGAAAAAAATACTTACATTATGTAGTAATAATACTAAAAGATAGAAAATAATTAGGTAGGTCCTAGGTACTAGGCATCACACTCCTCATCAATCTAGGGCGTTGATCAGAAAATTAAATAAAAGCGTTGGGCGCGAGAAATTTCTGAAAATGTGAGGCGTAGCATAACCTGATTAAGGTTCAGTTGGTCTTACTTATAACTATCAATAGAAATTTGACGCGTCCAACGCTTTTATTTAATTGTCTGATAACGCCCTAGATTGATGAGGAGTGTGATGCCTAGTACCTAGACCTACTTAATTATTTTCTATCTTTTAGTATAATTACTACTTAATGTAAGTATTATTTTCAATAAAACCGTTTAACTTAAACATTTTTTTTAATTATTTTATTAGTACTAACAATGGAAATTCCAAACACATTTTTTTGTCTATTATACATAATTTTTTCCACATGGGTGGGTATTTACCAAGAATATATATTTATATATTGTAAAAGCAATCAACTGCTAATACGCGTCCTAAAAGACTCGGCTTGACCTCAGTATTAGTAAACCGAGGCCGGAAATCAAAATTTTGAGTCGTTCAAAAGATATAAACGAAAAACAAAAATGGTTTTTTATGCTAAAGCTCTCTGAAAGTGTGAGACGAAGAACACTCACACAGTGGCGATGATATGTAACCAATATTACTAAAATAAAGATAACAATATGATTAACTTTGATTACAAAACAATTAGTGCATAGCCATAACTTATTCCGAAATAGCGGATATATTAATTTTGGATATAGCAAAGTTGGCTAGACTTAAGGAACCAAAGCGGATGGTTGCTAAATGAAAGCTTTTGGACGCCAGCCTATGAATCGAACATTTTTTACATATTGTCTGGACAATTAGACAAATCGCCGGTTGCGATCCCACATTATTTTATATAATGAGTGTAGCAAAATATGCACATATGTATGTAAATACTTACCTAAGAATATGTTTAAATCAACACTCATATATATAAGATAGGATAGTGCTAATTGTATCTTGAATTAGGCTTTAAGCCGTACCAAATAAATAAATAAATAAAATATAATATTCGCCTTATATGTTGCAAGTATATACATTAGACTGGGTCGGTTTATTATTTATTTTATTATTTATTAACCGATATCGCGCCACCAATTTTTCGATAGGATTTGGGCTCAGGAAAAAAAGCTCCACTACGCATACCCAAAAAAATAAATTTCGAGCCTGCGAAAATTTCATTTTTTGACTTTTGTTCGACTTTGATTTTTAAGATTTTTTTCATAACCTACTAAAAAATGTTCGTATGTATAATTTCATTTTTTGACTTTTTTCGACTTTGATTTTTATGTTTTATTTCATGACCTACTAAAAAAATTTCATTTGATTGTAAAATTTTCATGTACACTCTGTCCGACCCAAAAATGTCCGCTAAAAACGTTATCGATAACAGTTTTTTGAAAAACAAATTTTACAATCAAATGAACATTTTTTTAGTAGGTCATGAAATAAAACATAAAAATCAAAGTCGAAAAAAGTCAAAAAATGAAATTATACATACGAACATTTTTTTAGTACGTCATGAAAAAAATCTTAAAAATCAAAGTCGAACAAAAGTCAAAATTATTAAATTTCGCAGGCTCGAAAATTATTTTTTTGGGTATGCGTAGTGGAACTTTTTTTCCTGAGCACAAATCCTGTCGATAGCGCGATATCGGTTAACTTTCGTCCATACAAATCGACCCAGTCCATTGGGTATACATATTTTACTTATAGCAGGAAATATTTCTAGAAAAAATGGACGAGATTAGTTAAGGACCACGCCCACATTTATATAAAGACTTATAAGAGAGTCGTAGACGAATCTAACAAGCTATGCCTTTGAGAAAAAGAGTTTTTAATATTAATGGTACACATTTTACTTTCTAAATGGAATTTTAATAAAAAGTAAGAGCACTGCCCTTTTTTGACTAAGCAATTCGCTTTGTTTCTAGAAGAAAAATTAACGTATCATAATAAAATTGGAGGTACATATTTTCCTTATAGCAGGAAATACTTCTAGTATAAAGGGACGGGATCGACTAATGACCACGCCCACTTTTATATAAAATATGTTCAAAAGGGTCGAAGACTAGAATAAAAAGCTATATCTAAGCGAAGAATAGTTTTAACATGAATTTGGAGCTTTTAGACCGATTTAGTTAAATAAAACAAGTTTATTTTTTTATTTCCGACGCATTTCGACACATTTTCGTGTCTTCCTTAGGGAATATTGTTTAAACCAGTGGTTTTTGTCACATTTCTTTAAAAATTCATATTAAATAGCTAAGCAAATATTTGGCCCAACTCAATCATGAAAAATAGTTTTGTTTCAATGATATTCTTTAGTTTTAATGTAAGAGGAAATTGTGAGAAATTTTTTTTAAATGGGAGGTACCACGCTCCTATTTCGATCAAGCGTTTTACAGCATTTCTAGAGGCTCAAGAAAAATAAATCCCTCGTAACCAAATTAAATACACATGTTAGGCTTATAACAAGAAATATATCTCGTAAAAATGGTCTAATTCAAATTTCAACATTCTAGGTGTTTTTTTGTAAATGTTATATATATAAAAAGTGGGCGTGGTTATCATACGAATCCGCTCATTTGTCACGTACACGTATTGTCTGGCTTCTTGGGGTCCCCATACTAGCTCAGTATAAGAGGGGCAGTGGTTCTCAACCCTACCATCAAGGAGCCGTACGGACCAATATTTATTCCTCTCATCATCCATCCTATCAGCCTCACACACATCTCACCTCAGGAAGCCCGCCCTACCTTGGACCGCTTGTTTCATGTATCCTAACTTCAGCGGTCTCCCTCTAGCCATGCTCCGTCCCCTCCACTTACCTCTCTATCACGCCATCTTCACCTCCCGCCCAAAAAGTGCTTAACTCCGCATTTTAACTTTTAACCACAAAATCAAAATATATTGAAATCATAAACTGAATTATAATGAAGCATGATACAAAAACTTAATCTTATTATTTAGGCCAACATTTTCCTTTTTTTTTTTGTTGATGAAACGTCCTGCCGATCATTCAATAAAAAACAACAAGAACATAAAAAAAATTACTTTTAAAATTTTACTAGGTTAAGGGTAAGGGATCCTACCTAATCGAGCTCTCTTAGTTGGTTTTACCCCTACCTATGTATGTAGATATGTATGAAATTTTAAGAATTTCTCAACAAAAAAGTGTTCGATATCAACGTTCCTTGCGGGCAGAATCGCTTATCATATAGAGGACAACGATACTATACACCTAACATAATCACAATAATTTTCTTAACAATTAATTTCAGCTTAACAAAAAATAAGAAATTTGGTCACTCTAATGTGACTGCTTTGCTCGCTTGCAGACACGTAGATAGCTAAACTATAATTAGCAAGTCCAACAACCTACCCACTATAAAACAAATATAAAAAGCTTTTGGTTCTTTACCATAACCTCATTAGGGTGTGTACAAAAAGGTACAAAAAAAAAATATTGATTGTTCTAAAAAGATATGTACCACAAAAAATTAGGAAAAATTTTATACTTTTCTGATATATGCGTGTGTGCATGCGTGTACGCAACACAAAAAAAAACGTAAAAACACAAAAAAAAATTAAAAACTACAAAAATTATATATGCATAAGGATATTGTAAATATACATAAAATCCGAAACCAACTTCTTGGGTGATTTTGTGCTGCTTCTTATTGGCCTTTCTGCCTTGTATTGGAGCCTCACGCGAAACCGGATAAGCACAAAAATATTAATTTTCGATTTGGAGATTGGCTATTACAGCAAAACGGTATATGTCGAGAAATTCAAATTTTGATCTCTGTGTCGTAGGCACACCAGAAAACAAAATAGGCGCTCAGAAAGATTGCTAAGAAAAAAAATCGCTTTGGTTTTCTGGTGAAAAATCACGAGGCATACCATTAACGGTATTCTCCTGCATTAGTGCATTAAACAAAATTGTATATGTAACCACATATATATTTAACGGGACGTCTTTCCTAGGTCCTCTAATTTGTTTTTGGGCTCATCCGGTGCATAAAAATTATGTAACTGGACATACGTATATATATAAAAAAGGTAAGTTAGAAATAACGACTTACGGCGAGTTGTGCCTAGTCCCTCCACGCCAAAATTTCCGGGCACACTATAAAACAATAAGATTTTATCACAAAACCGATTAACTCAAAAAAATATTTATTTTTACACGTCGCCGCACTGTTCGATTTACAACAACAACACTGTCGTCACTCCAGTCACTCTTCTCGACTCGCCACTAATTGTCTTTCCTATGACACACCGGATTAAGCCAAAATGTCAGGATTTCGTAAATTAAGGTGACTACCTTCCTACGTGCGTATATATGTACGTACCGATATGTGCGCATATCAAAAATTTAAGCCAATTATTCCCAACGCCCTATATTCAGGATCCCTATTTATTTCATTTAACTAATCTACCAGAGCTTTTAATTCAGCAAATAATTAAATTATTGAGCTATTAAATTAGATGGACAATAAATTTTCAGGAGATTAAAAATTCAAATTTAAAAAAAATCTATCATAAGCAGGACAATTTGGATCTACAGGCATTAAAATTATTTTGATTTCTGCGCAAAAATTTCGTTTAGAACCGCGACAAAACTATAAGAAAAAATTAATGTACAAAAAAAAATTACCGATTACCCCCATTTAAGCAAAAGAAATTATTATAAAATTACTATTAGCCCTACATTTACCTATATGTACTCACATATGTATATACATACATATGTACGCACATACTCCTACTTCTCTAAGCTATCTAACTCTGCTCACCTTCTGCTCACCAACCTCCTTTGTTGCCGGAACCACAAAAACTTATTTTTTTAAATTAGTTTTTTAAAAAACGCACAATGAAAATTTACCACAAACACAAACTTCATTACACCGTGGCGCGGAGGTAGTTGTATGCCAGAACTTTAACACTTCAAACTGTCTTCATTTTAACCTGTGTCACCCCCTTTTATATCTTCTTTCTTCGCCCTACTCGCCTAACGTTAATCTCTCTATTCCTTATCCGCTAATCGTTTGCGGTTCCGGTATAGCAATTTTTTGTTGCTGCAATCTGTCTCTACACAAGTATTTATGCTACGTCCGGCAACCCTATCCAAAAGCTCTATCTTTTCGTTAAGTTCTGTTTGTTTTGTTGTCCGCCATCATTTTGACATTTGAGCACGTAATCAAAACAAACCAAATAAAGAAAACAAAAAGTTTGCAAGAAAATTTTTCGGAGTCACCAAACGCAATAACTGGCGTTACACAAAACTAAATTTGCACACCTCAGCAATAAACAAATTTCACTTGAAAGTACAAACTTTTGTGATAGAACCAATGGCTCAGAACATCCGTCCAGAACACAGAGAAGCAGCTACAGGCGAACAAGACTCCAACTCATGTGCAGCCAAGCATGGACATGCAGACCTAGCTGGATGTATATGTTTGGACATACTGAAGGATAAATGGTTGGCATTATCTGATGTGCGCGCAATCCTGCTTTCCATACAGTCGCTACCAGATGAGCCCAATAATGATAGTCCGTTAAATGCTCTAGCTGCACTGATATGGGCGGATCAAGCAAAACACAAAAATACCTAGATGCCTTCCACGAACACCACAAGGACACATTAATTCCTAAATGATAACTGACCTTTAAACAAAAATTTAAAGGTGGCAGAACTGTCGACTGAGAATATTGGACGCGGCTCTCGACAGGTTGACCAGGGTTAATGTTAATAAACGTCTGCATAATTGTTTTAAAATTCGCATGTAATTAATTTTATTTTGTGGTTGAACAGATAAGAGTATTTACCATCTGTTGTCAGTTGCCGACGCTTGCCATCACAAACTCGTGAGCAAACAGGCACAAGTCACGTTCAATTTGTTTACTAAGAGATTACGCCAATTTATAAGAACATTCCAAGCACTAGATGTAACACATCGAGTTCCCCTAAACAATGCTTTCGCGTAATTTTGCTATTCAGCGTTCACAAGTTCCTCCATACTGCATTGTACCATATTTTCCATGCCATCTATGGTCGGAAAATATTTTATTTAGTAAAAAAACACTGGTGTGACCATTCATACTAACCAGCTAAATGGTTAAAACAAAAAAAAATGTCGAAATATGTTCTACGCTTTCGCGTGAACCTCGACACTTGTATTACAAGGTCATCATCCGATTGCTGCTTACACCTAAAAGCGCATCATTCGGCTATAAAAGATTTGTACTGTATGGGCACACATACGAGCGGTCCATCTAATTTTTGAGGGGAAGAAACCGGCCTGTCAGCCCAACGCGGGGAACACCCACCCCTGACACAGTCTCCTGCTTCGCGAGTAACGCCGGGCAAAATTTGTCAACTATATCCGATGGAAAATTTGAAAAAATCAGTGAGTTTACGGGAAGTATAATTATGTCGTATCCATATGAGAATTTTACTTTGTGGTTAATTCATACTGTATTTCGCAGGTTGGCTAACTACGCTCATGTGCATAGGGCACACCTCCGGACGACTTGACCCTACTCGCCGGAGATCCACCAACATGGCAAGAACCCTACCGCTTCAGGTATTTGGCGTGCCAGGCGCCTAAACTACGCCCAGAAAGAGTTTCTAGCAGGTAGATATTATTTCCCAACGCTTTCGTTACCCTGCACTTAGTAAATTTTTTGCAAAACTTCGCGTTGATATTATTTTTGAAATCGCTTAGCACAAAATTACGTTTGTAGATTTCCTGTCCGGGTACGAATCGCACTTCGCGGATCCTTTTGTTATACCGTGATGCATTCGTTTTATACGCGTTATGTAAATTCTCCTTGATCTTTTCCCTCATAATTCTCATTCGGTCACTATTGCTCAGCAAAAGAGTTTCGCTATCATCCAAGGCGCTTAGTTTTCTGGCCAAAGCATAGTCAGCGCCACTGGTAAACATGTGCATCCCAAACAGGGCGAAGTAGGGCGATACACCCGTCGCAGAATGTTCGGCGTTTCGCAACGCGCATTCGATTTCCGGCAAGTACAAATCCCAATCCCGGTGGTCTGTTTTTAAATACGCGCAGATGGCAGCCAAAACCGATTGGTTTACCCTCTCCGTGCATTTGACTGGGGGGAATAAAAGGCGGTTTTTAGGTGTTTAATGCGGTACGTTTGCATCATATGGGCAAATTGTTTTGACGTGAACTGCTTCCCATTGTCGGAATGTATTATTTCCGGTACGCCAAACTTGAAAAAGATTTCTTCTGTTAGAAATTCCACGACATTGGTTGCAGTTGCTTCACGCATTGCTTTTAAAAAGGTAAATTTTGAAAAGTGATCCACCACCACAAATATAAACGTATTCCCTTTCTTAGACCTGGGATACTTGCCTAAAAAATCGATATACATTTTTTGAAAAGGTCTTTCAGTGATAACTTCTGATCCTATACCCGGTTTCAAGATGGCATTACTTGGCTTATTTTTTTTGCACACTTGGCAATCACGAACGAAGTTTCGGACTTGTACAACCATACACAATGCGTACAACACGAGATCGTAGTATGCCAATCGCATGGAAGTATTCATCAATACCTTCCCCGGGTTTCTGCTTACGTTCATTTATCTCCCTCATCAGTTCGAAATCTGGGAGGCGAACTGCCTTTGTAGTGCAAACTGCAAGGTTGGCCTGTCTACATTTCGGTTCGTACGAATGTACAACCAGTACCACTCGCGTGCTTCGCCACCCAAAAGACGATGAAAATTACTTAAAATATCTCCCCATGAACAACCGTACTTCTCCTTTAAATATTCCTATCTAAACAAAAAATCTTCAATGGTCACGGAATCTCGGAATCCTTGGAAACTAATTCCCCACTTTTCTATATTAAGCTCAGGTCTCATACTCGAATTTCTACCTTGATTTTCGATTGGGACGCTTTCCGAGTACGAATTGTGCCTCGCTGGTTGTGCTGTTTGCATGTGGCGCTGATGTACTTGCGCCGTGAACGCCGGCAAGTTACCCACTGCAGGCCTCATAGGGTTACGGGTGTTTCTGTTGACATCTCTAATTACATTGTTATTGCCGTTGCTATTGACATTTTCACTGACTAGTTCATTTTGAGGAATCGACCGCCTCGACTGCATGGACTCACTGCTAGTATTGTGCCTCCTTCGCTTGTATGGAACACGCGTTCTATTTTCTCCACCACCAGCTCACATCTCATCGTTTGAGCTTCGCAAACCATTCATTATTTCCTGTGGAATGGTGCAGGGCGCGGGAAAGATACCGAGGGCGGCCGTAAAAGCACGGACTGCGTTACCTGTGCACCTGTGTTCTGTTTGGGCAACGTCTCTGTTTTCCCGCCTGCCGTGGGTGTCGCGCTACTGGCACCATCTTTCTCAATGTTTTCTCCCGTTTCGTCCCCACTACTCTTTGTCCCTCCAAACCGCTCCGATAAATCAATGAACGAGGCATCCTGGTCAACAGATGCGTTCACGTTTGGATCATTAGATGCCATGGCTGCAATCTTCTTTTTGCCTCTGGTGTTCAATGCAGTATTATTCATAAAAAAACTTAGTTTCCGTGTATCACCAAAAAAATATAATCAACAACGCAATGTCTTTCGGAACCCTTGTATTTTACACAAAACTCGTATAAGACCTAAAATACCTAGTATGTATGCATGTATGTTAAGCGCCAAATTGTTTTCATATAAAAAAAAAAATTCCAAAAAACAAAAAATACTCTTATTGTAATTTCGAATATTTTACACAAAACTTCAAATATGCTTGTGTAAAGCAAAACCGTATTGTAATTTCAAAACTCTTACAATGTGCTACTTTGCGGGAGTTCAGATGGCATGACTCCCGAAGAGGTTTTTCCAAACAGAGGGCTTGGAGCATAGTTTATCGTTCCTGTATGAGTTCGTGTGTGGACTGATTATTTAATAATAAAAAAAATATAAATATGTATATCCAGAAAAAAGTTATGCTTCACAACCTTTGTATCTAAACGAGTGTAGCGGCCACTAACTACTCTATGTAAATATGTATGTATGTATGTATGCGTGGAACATCAAAATTTAAACTTTCAATTTCGGTCTCCATACATAGAAACTAAACTGATTTACATTGTTAATCAAAAAAGAAAACTGTAAAAAAAAATATACCAAAAAAGAAATTTGAAAATTATCTTTGCATTGTACTGTGTCGGTGCAGATAGATCACCCTAATGTTCGGTAACTATGTCACCGTTTGGCTATTGTTTGGGGATTGATGTGCTACCACCTAACGCCTTAGTGCAATTAAACTACAAAAAAAAACTTTATAAGTAAGCCACCTAAGCCGCACGGCTGACAGCGTTCATCAAACCCTTCTTCGATGAATGATTTGAATCAAAAAGGTTTAAATAAATTTTTTAAATAAAACGAAAAAGTTGAAAATGTTTCATTTTTTTTTTTAAACTTAAGCTGTATGGGCGCCAATTTAAACCTTTTTTTTTGTTTTTGTTTGTTGCGCTGATGTTACTTTATAATTCTATGTACCTTATACCTGCATATAACTATGCGAATATATGTACATTTCTTGTATTTTAGATTGGGCGCTATATAAATATGTCACGTACACGTATTGTCTGGCTCCTTGGGGTCCCCGGACTAGCTCAGTATAAGAGGGGCAGTGGTCCTCAACCCTACCACCAAGGAGCCGTACGGACGCATATTTATTCCTCTCATCATCCATCCTATCAGCCTCACACACATCTCACCTCAGGAAGCCCGCCCTACCTTGGACCGCTCGTTTCATGTACCCTAACTTCAGCGGTCTCCCTCTAGCCATGCTCCGTCCCCTCCACTTACCTCTCTATCACGCCATCTTCACCTCCCGCCCAAAAAGTGCTTAACTCCGCATTTTAACTTTTAACCACAAAATCAAAATATATTGAAATCATAAACAGAATTATAATGAAGCATGATACAAAAACTTAATCTTATTATTTAGGCCAATATTTTCCTTTTTTTTTTTGTTGATGAAACGTCCTGCCGATCATTCAATAAAAAACAACAAGAACATAAAAAAAATTACTTTTAAAATTTTACTAGGTTAAGGGTAAGGGATCCTACCTAATCGAGCTCTCTTAGTTGGTTTTACCCCTACCTATGTATGTAGATATGTATGAAATTTTAAGAATTTCTCAAAAAAAAAAGTGTTCGATATCAACGTTCCTTGCGGGCAGAATCGCTTATCATATAGAGGACAACGATACTATACACCTAACATAATCACAATAATTTTCTTAACAATTAATTTCAGCTTAACAAAAAATAAGAAATTTGGTCACTTTAATGTGATTGCTTTGCTCGCTTGCAGACACGTAGATAGCTAAACTATAATTAGCAAGTCCAACAACCTACCCACTATAAAACAAATATAAAAAGCTTTTGGTTCTTTACCATAACCTCATTAGGGTGTGTACAAAAAGGTACAAAAAAAAAATATTGATTGTTCTAAAAAGATATGTACCACAAAAAATTAGGAAAAATTTTATACTTTTCTGATATATGCGTGTGTGCATGCGTGTACGCAACACAAAAAAAAACGTAAAAACACAAAAAAAACTAAAAACTACAAAAATTATATATGCATAAGGATATTGTAAATATACGTAAAATCCGAAACCAACTTCTTGGGTGATTTTGTGCTGCTTCTTATTGGCCTTTGTGCCTTGTATTGGGGCCTCACGCGAAACCGGATAAGCACAAAAATATTAATTTTCGATTTGGAGATTAGCTATTACAGAAAAACGGTATATGTCGAGAAATTCAAATTTTGATCTCTGTGTCGTAGGCACACCAGAAAGCAAAATAGGCGCTCATAAAGATAGCTAAGAAAAAAAAATCGCTTTGGTTTTCTGGTGAAAAATCACGAGGCATACCAGTAACGGTATTCTCCTGCCTTAGTGCATTAAACAAAAATGTATATGTAACCACATATATATTTAACGGGACGTCTTTCCTAGGTCCTCGGGTGCATAAAAATTATGTAACTGGACATACGTATATATATAAAAAAGGTAAGTTAGAAATAACGACTTACGGCGAGTTGTGCCTAGTCCCTCCACGCAAAATTTCCGGGCACATTATAAAACAATAAGATTTTATCACAAAACCGATTAACTAAAAAAAGTATTTATTTTGGGACTTACACGTCGCCGCACTGTTCGATTTACAACAACAACACTGTCGTCACTCCAGTCACACTTCTCGACTCGCCACTAATTAATTGTCTTTCCTATGACACACCGGATTAAGTCAAAATGTCAGGATTTCGTAAATTAAGGTGACTACTTTCCTACGTGCGTATATATGTACGTACCGATATCTGCGCATTTCAAAAATTTAAGCTAATTATTCCCAACGCCCTATATACAGGATCCCTATTTATTTCATTTAACTAATCTACCAGAGCTTTTAATTCAGCAAATAATTAAATTATTGAGCTATTAAATTAGATGGACAATAAATTTTCAGGAGATTAAAAATTCAAATTTAAAAAAAATCTATCATAAGCAGGACAATTTGGATCTACAGGCATTAAAATTATTTTGATTTTTGCGCAAAAATTTCGTTTAGAACCGCCACAAAACTATAAAAAAAAAATTTATGTACAAAAAAAATTACCGATTACCCCCATTGAAGCAAAAGAAATTATTATAAAATTACTATTAGCCCTACATTTACATATATGTACTCATATATGTATATACACATGTACGCACATACTCCTACTTTGCTATGCTATCTAACTCTGCTCACCTTCAATCTGCTGCCCTGGAACTCCGATCCTCGTCTCGGGAACCTCCTTTGTTGCCGGAACTGTCTTCATTTTAACCTTTGTCACCCCCTTTTATATCTTCTTTCTTCTCCCTACTCGCCTAACGTTAATCTCTCTATTCCTTATCCGCTAATCGTTTGCGGTTCCGGTATAGCAATTTTTTGTTGCTGCAATCTGTCTCTACACAAGTATTTATGCTACGTCCGGCAACCCTATCCAAAAGCTCTATCTTTTCGTTAAGTTCTGTTTGTTTTGTTGTCCGCCATCATTTTGACATTTGAGCACGTAATCAAAACAAACCAAATAAAGAAAACAAAAGGTTTGCAAGAAAATTTTTCGGAGTCACCAAACGCAATAACTGGCGTTACACACAATTAAATTTGCACACCTCAGCAATAAACAAATTTCACTTGAAAGTACAAACTTTTGTGATAGACCCAATGGCTCAGAACATCCGTCCAGAACACAGCGAAGCAGCTACAGGCGAACAAGACTCCAACTCATGTGCAGCCAAGCATGGACATGCAGACATAGCTGGATGCATATGTTTGGACATACTGAAGGATAAATGGTTGGCATTATCTGATGTGCGCGCAATCCTGCTTTCCATACAGTCGCTACCAGGTGAGCCCAATAATGATAGTCCGTTAAATGCTCTAGCTGCACTGATATGGGCTGATCAAGCAAAACACAAAAATACCTAGATGCCTTCCATGAACACCACAAGGACACATTAATTCCTAAATGATAACTGACCTTTAAACAAAAATTTAAAGGTGGCAGAACTGTCGACTGAGAATATTGGACGCGGCTCTCGACAGGTTGACCAGGGTTAATGTTAATAAACGTCTGCATAATTGTTTTAAAATTCGCATGTAATTAATTTTATTTTGTAGTTGAACAGATTAGAGTATATACCATCTGTTGTCAGTTCACTGCCGACACTTGCCATCACAAACTCGTGAGCAAACAGGCACAAGTCACGTTCAATTTGTTTACTAAGAGATTACGCCAATTTATAAGAACATTCCAAGCACTAGATGTAACACATCGAGATCCCCTAAACAATGCTTTCGCGTAATTTTGCTATTCAGCATTCACAAGTTCCTCCATACTGCATTGTACCATACTTTCCATGCCATCTATGGTCGGAAAATATTTTATTTAGTAAAAAAAAAACACTGGTGTGACCATTCATACTAACCAGCTAAATGGTTAAAACAAAAAAAATTGTCGAAATATGTTCTACGCTTTCGCGTGAACCTCGACACTTGTACTACAAGGTCATCATTCGATTGCTGCTTACACCTAAAAGCGCATCATTCGGCTATAAAAGATGTGTACTGTATGGGCACACATACGAGTGGTCCATCTAATTTTTGCGGGGAAGAAACCGGCCTGTCGGCCCAACGCGGGGAACACCCACCCCTGACACATTTTATGAAGCGATGGGATATCTCAATAAGATATCTCAATATTTACTCAAATTATCGTGATCACAGACGGACTTACGGACGGACATGTCTAAATCAATTCCTTCTTTGTCTGTATTTATCTCGATTCGTTTATGTAGTTACGATCGACCGCTATGTTACGAAACATCATAATATTGAAACATATCGAAAACTTCAAGTTTAAGGTAAGTTTCCTAAAAATGCAGATGCGTGAATAAATATGTAAAATAAACTGCAACGTAATTCCAACTTCGGTTACACCTGAACTTCAAACCCCTTACTTTTTTGGGAATAGTTTGTGTTTAAAATATGCCTCAGTGGGATTAGAAAAGTAATTTATCTGAAATGAACTGTACAGTTGAAACTCACCTGAACTTAGACACCCTTACTTGTTTAAATACAAAAAGGAATAATTATTCCGGAATTAATAAACGGATTAAAGACTGCATGGATTGCATTCCGAGGAGATTGCATTCCTTAACTCTGGTATATACATACATAAAAGCCCGACGAGAGGAGGGTGGGAAGGGGGGATCCCCCGCGCACGGGGTTTCTGAGGGGGCCCGCGATTTAGAGGTACTAAGAAATTTTTTTAATTCAGGAGGGTCTTTAGTTGTTCATGTGCAATTTTTAAGCCAATTTTCAAAAGCAGTGAATGTCTGCATTTCGTTTTAATATTATAGTGAATTGTTAAAAATAATTTCAAAATTCCTTCTCCTTAAAATTTAGGAATAAATAATAATAAAATTAAATAAATCATAAAATTAAAAGTTGCTTGAAATAAATTTTCATACATTTAAAGCAATACGGGCAATCCCCGATTAATTCACATAAAGAGACAACATTTGTTTAATTCGTTGTAGTTCTATAAATAGAACAAAAACAGCAATAATAAGTTTCTATGAAACCGCCTTACAAACAGAAAACATTAATCAGAAACCTTTTTTCAGAAAGCCAAAATTCAGAAGTAAAAAATCCGGAAACAAAAATTCAAAAATCAATAATCAGGAGTAAAATTTCAGAAGTCAAAATTCAGAAAGTAATGAGACAGCAAAAAACTTCTGAAATTTTTTTCAGCCTGGAACACAGCAACGTCGAAAGAAGGCGTCATATCCAATCGAATTATGGAATATGTATAATATCAACAAATTGAGTGAAGTTCGTAGAAATAATTATATCTAAAGTTGGCACAGCGTCATTCGAAGTGCGTTTGCGCCACACTCTAACATATTTAATTTCATAAATAAAATAAAAACGAACATGCAATAACAGAAACAAAACTGCATCAATTTTCAGCTGGAGGCGAGCCATATCGGAAACACAAGATAAAATATAAAGTCTTCGTTTTTATTACCTTTATATTAGCCGTATTTTTTTTTTTTACATGTAAACGTCTATACGCTAAACTTTATATGGACTGCTAAGCGTCAAACTTTAAATATACCTCTGAAATTTCTGCGCACAAAATGTGTACTACTAAATTTCAATACGCATTATACTCAGATGCAACTGAAATATGTGTTTTTGTTTCACCCTCTTTTTTTTTTTTTGTTTTTTTTTTTTGCGGGGAGGCTGAAAAATGCCTAATGCACCATAATTGCTGCCTTCGCAGCAACCGTGTGTCCGTAGACTAAAAAACAGCCCCGTTCTGGAACCGTCGCCCACCCCGGCACCACTTTCGCATTACTTCAGGGTGGCGTTCCATATTTCTCATTTTTTAAGAGCCTACTGTTGTCCCTGCGTCCAGGTTCCCGCTATTTGCTCTGAGTGTCCATTTAATCGCCACTGCTTCGCATGCGCATTTCTCTGCGCTCCCTCTCAGCATCCATCAGGCGTGTCATTACTATAAATGCCATTTTGCTCATTGCAGTCCAGCACTCTTTCCTGTTGCACATATGTGATAAATTTATACATATGTATTTATACATATGTAACTAAATTTCTCGTGGTAGGTTCCTCCCCAAAGACTCCATGCAAGGTGAGTCTTTCTTCGTGGAAACGGGGGCAGTAGAACATGACGTGTTCTGCGTTTTCTAACTCTGTGGTACACATTGGGCAATGAGAATCTTCCTCTATCCTACGCTTCCATAAATACTCTTTGAAAAGGCCATGTCCACTCATTATCTGCGTGAGATGGTAGTTCAGTTCGCCGTGCTTCAACTCATTCCATTGAGCTACGTTCCAAACTAGTGTGAAAGTCCAACGCCCTTTACTCGAGGCCTCCCACCGTTCTTGCCACTTAGCTATTGTTTGTGTCCTTGCTCTTTTCTTGTCTTCTTCAGATGGTGGCTCGATATTAGTGTTATACAGATCGGCCATTTCGCTTGCCAGTAAGTCCACTGGGATTTTCCGGGTTAGAACCAGGATCGCGTCGTCGGACACCGTCCGATAAGCACTTACTATTCTTAAAGAAGCAAGTCGGTACGCTGCTAATATATATTTTTGATGGCTCTGTTTAGATCCATACCACACTGGTGCTGCGTATAGTATTATTGAGCTGGTTACTGTGGACAATAGCTGACGTATAGCTTCGCTCGGACCACCAATGTTAGGCATTATTCGCATAAGTGATCCATTAACTTTGGTAATTTCCCCCCCCCCCCCCCCCCCACCGCTCTGAAGTGCTCTTTGAAAGTTAACTTAGAGTCAATGTGCACTCCTAAGTATTTTAAGGAATCCTTTGAGGTGATTTGATGATCCCCGACAGTTAAGACTAACTCGTTCGCCTACCGTTTGGAGCTTACTAATACCACTTCCGTCTTTTGGCTAGCCAACTCGAGTCCTGTATTGGTCAGCCATTCCTTTATTCTTGATACGGCGTCATTACATAATGCTTGAAGCAGGTCCAGTTTCTTGGCCACTACTACCACTGCAATATCATCAGCATATCCCACAATTTGCGTGTTTTCTGGTAGATCAATCTTTAGCACCCCGTCATACATTACATTCCAAAGCGTTGGACCGAGAACAGATCCCTGTGGGACGCCTCCTGTGATTTTGTACTCTTTTGCTCCTTGATCCGTGTCAAAAAGAAGTACTCTCTCTTTAAGATAGCTACCTATAATTCTGCGTAAGTAAGCTGGAGTGCCGAAGCTTTGCAGCGCTGCCATTATCTGCATCCAGTTCGCAGTGTTAAAAGCATTCTTGATGTCCAACATAATCAGTGCACAGAACTTCCTTTTATTTTGGCCTCCAGAGATAGCTTCTCTAGCTATATTGACGACTGTTTGTATTGCATCTACGGTGGATCTTAATTTGCGAAATCCATATTGACTATTCGATAAGCCACCTGGTCTTTCTAGTCAGCTGTAGGCGCTCACTAATTATACGCTCGAAAATCTTCCCTAGGGAATCCAGCACACAAAGTGGCCTATATGAGGATGGTTGGTCCGGCTGTTTACCACGTTTCAGCAATAGGACAAGTCTTTGTCGTTTCCACGGACGAGGGAACACGCCTTCTTGCATACAGGCATTAAAAAGATCAGTAAATAATGTAGCCCTAGTTGTAATCGCGGCTTTAAGGGCTATGTTTGGTACTTCGTCGGGTCCTGGGGATTTGTTATCAGCAACTCGTTTTGCAGCGTCCAGCACCTCTTGCTATGTAATTTGCGGAATTTCCGTACTTTCTAGATCCTCGCTTGGATAAGTCCAGCGACCTTGCGCCGGGCAAAGTGTTTCAACAATAATATTCATCAGTATCAGGCACGCAAGTTGCTGTGATATCGGTCCTTTAACATTGGCCATCACAGTTCTGTTGGCTGATCCCCAAGGATCTAGGTCGACATTATCCAGCAGTTCCCTAAAGCATAACTTCTTGCTCTTTTTTATGGCATTTTTAATTGCCTTTCTTTGTGCGACATAGGTGCTGTGTAGCTCTGCGTGGTGATGAGCGTGCCCTCTGCGCTATTCTTCGTGCTTTGTGACATTTTCTACGCTCTTCCGCAATTTCGTCATTCCACCAATATACCGGAGTGCGCTGTGCTTTTCCGCGACTTCTGGGCATGGCAGCATCACATGCCATACATAGCAACTTAGTGATTTGAACCGACTGGTCTTCCGCATGCGATTCTCGTACTATGGCGTCCTTCCCTGTCAAATATTTGTGGGTCGAAAAGGTGCTGTTTCCATTTCCTACTTTGTCGATGTCTTGCTGCTACCGTTCGTGGAGTTTCGAGCAGCTCTACGCTAATAGCTTTATGGTCGCGGTGTGTGTAGACGTTGCTTATGGACCATTTTGCTCGTCTTGCTATTTCGCTGCTAGCGAAGGTGAGATCTATAATGGATCGTCTGGTACCTGTATCGAAGGTATATATCCCTGGTTCATTTAGGAGTTCTAGCCTCAAAGAAGTAAGGCTTTCGAGGAGAACTCTCCCTCTTTCGTTGGTTCGTCTACTTCCCCACACAGATGACCATGCATTGAAGTCTCCACACACTAAAAGCGGGTGTTTAGCTCGTGCTTCAATGGTGATCCCGTATATCATGTCTTCGAACTCGGCGATGGTCATGCTCGGAGGGGCATAGCAACTGAAGACGTATATACCGTTGATTTTTGCCCACGTGAATCCGGCTACCGTTGGCGTCATAATTTCCTGTGGGAGAAATTTCCCTGGTGCCCAAATTAAGGCTTTCCCTGCTGAATCTGAGAGCCAATCCTGCTCCTGGCGATTTTTGTATTGTTCAGAGAGTACCACTATGTCATATCCTCCTTCATATACTGTTTGGGATAATAGCTCTTGGGCTGCCTCGCAATGGTTTAAATTGAGCTGCAATACCCTCATGAGACAGTCATTTTGCTGCTCTCTCGTTGTGGGCATTTAAAACTGCCTGCTGAATGTTGTCCCCCACATAGTGCGCATTTCGGTGCATTTTCGCAACTTGCAGCCTTATGACCTTCCTGGCCGCATTTCCTGCATAGGCTAGACCTATCTAAAGTCTCCTTACATTTCTGAGCTATATGCCCGTAGCCCCAGCACCTATAACAGCGTTTCTCTTGCTTGAGCTCTCTAATTCGGCAGGAAACCCATCCTACCCGGATTATTTGCGTATTAAGAACTGCCTTGGCATCATCCGCTGTAAGGCTTATAAATGCCGACTTCGTGCCACTGTACCATGTGCGTATGCTTTTTATGGCAGCCACATCTGGAAGTTTGATGTTGCATTGCTGGTGGAGGGCGTTGCAAATCTCCTCGGGCGTAGTAATCTCATCGAGATCTCTGCACTGTAGCGTGACCATTTGGGACTTTGTTATAACTTTAGCCGAGTCCTTTAGTACCGCTTCAATTTCTGCTTGGTACGCGCTTGTTTTCCCATCTTGCGATTTTTTCAGCTCTAGTAACAGCTCTCCTTTCGCCGTTCTTCTAATCGTTTTGACGCCATCACCCAGGGATTTTAATTCGTCGCATCTTCTCACTTTACGCAATATGTCGGCGTACGTCGCATCCCCCGCCTTGGAAATGATGATTGCATCCGGCCTAGCCTTAAGTGATTTTTTCTTGCTCTTCTTTTTGGCTAACTGCCACTCTCCCGTCTTTTGGGCTGCAGTTTCCTCTTTCCGCTCCGTCTTCTCTTGCGTTTCTTGCCGTCGTTTGTGACCACCCACGTGCCCTGGTAAGACATCTTTTAGTGTAGTAGTGGGTTTTACCACGTTGTTCCCCTTGGTCGAGTACGAATTATTCCTCGGTCGCTTTCCTGGGGGTGATGGACTTCTATCCTTGGCGCATTCGCTTGCACGCAATTTATGTTCTAAATTCTTTACCGCTAGGGCCGACTCGATGTACAGCACTTTTATTACGGAGGCCAAGCGCTTGATTTCCGCGTGTATATTATTACGCCCTATGAAGAACTGCATCAAGTCCTCAATCGCCTTGCCTAGCTTGGTCATCTTTTTTTCTCCAGGGGGGTTTTGCTGATTTAACGCAGCTGACGCCTGCTTAATTAGCTCACTTAATAATGGTGTGCCCGTTTGAGCCTTGTTGTCGGAGTTCTTTTTGCAAAGCTTCGGTGTAGCACCCGGCGACAACGCTCCTTGCTTGCTTTCGGCCTCCGCTCCTTTGGGTTTCGTTACCACTTGCGACGAAATGGTAAGGCCCCCAGCCGATGGGCCACGCCTTTCTGGAGAGTGAGCTAGCTTCCTTCCTACAAATGGATTGAACGCCATTTCATTATCCTGTGTTTGGTTTTTTATTTTAGTATTGTTGTTGCTCATCATTTATTTTATTGGGTCCCCACTTGAGGCCGCTATCTTGGTCCGAGTGTGCAGTTACCTATATAGATCCCGTGGTTGTCTATGCGAAGGCAGGGAGGCCACGTGAAGGTTGACGCAGTCCCTCATGAAGACTGCGTTCAGAGCCAGATCAGTATTAATCGGGAGGATCTCAACCGAACCTGCACCACCAACTTAATGATGACGGACTTTGAACGTACCCCAAGGCCTGCCAAGGTTTTAACGGGACGGAGACGAATGGGACATTAACCGGAAAGTCATTTCGACGGTGTGTCAAGCCGTGTACTGAGATTTCCGAATGCCACATTCGCCAGCCCTTAACAAACATATCCGAGTCGTTGATTCCAGTATACCTTAACTAAGACCTTACTGGGCTCAGTCTTAATGTGACAATCACCTTAAATTTACAAATAATTTACCTCTTTACCTTCCTGAGTGTGTATCCCACGTCGTATAGTTGCCTCCCTATCTTGGGTAGGTATTCCCCCGAAGCAACCCCGTACTAGGCTGTGGATGCTTAATTCAGGGCGGCATTTACTCGCCCTGCCACTGGAGGTTCTCAGGGTGCTTTAGGCCTTTTAAGCCAAACCCTCCTCACCAGCCGCTCTTGGTCGAGGGCTGCTTATTTGATATTCGCAGCTAACCTAATTAATAGGCCGTTCACTGTCCACCAGCAGTGACCCCCTTGGCCTGAGCTCACCCTCTACACCAATTCTATGTATTCTATGTGTGTCCACAATTCATCGCAACTGATTTACCTATATGTTATACACTATGACCATCAGAGGGTTGTGTCTCCGCTTTTCGGTACACCCTGTGGCTGCAGCTAGTTATTTAACCACTGCCGCTAGATGGGTCTCCTAAGCATTATCTAAGCGAGGATAAGCGTTTTTTTCACGCGCAAACGTAAGGTTTCGTTTTGTCTAACTCGTGATACTTTATACATCTATATATTTTGTAGTCCTTGTTCTTAGATTCTTGAGCTTCTTCAGACAATTCTCCTAATGGTAAGCACTGGTACTCTATTAAATCTTTTCCATGTGCTAAAATTGTATGTATCGTTGGTTTAAGTTTTTTCTCGGGATACTTTTGATGCAGCAACTCTGTAGTTTTAGATGCATATTCTCCATTTACTGGTTCATGGCAGTTTAAAATATTTAAAATTACTGCCAATCTTTTCACAATATCTCTATCAACTCCTGTTATCCGAGCAGTCACTTCATTGTTCTCAAAAAATCTTCTTGAGGAGTTACCATCATTTGTATTTCCGTATCCATACTTTGGACAGTCAACTATAAGGCCAATCTCTTTATAGAATGCATCCCGAATTATTTTTTTCTCCTGTTTTGTTTCTCCTTACATATTGTATTGTCGTCGAAAACTTCTCCTTGTTATGGTAGTGTATAAGCCAGCTACAAAAAAATTCCTTACATCTTATCCTAGCATGCGGAGATATTCCATACTCATAATTTAGTTCGTCAGTTATTGAATCATCAAGATTTTCAAAGTCCTCTTGGCTCTTCTTATAAATTGGACATTTCATTGTAGATGTCGTATTTGTTATTAAGTTCAAAACTTTTCCATCGACCATTGTTAGAAGAAAATCATGCTTTATTGTAATGACATCCCCTCTTCAATTTCAATTATTGTTGGTTCTAATTTGGCAATTTGATTTTTTATATCACTCACTGTAGCTTTTATGAGTTCCGAAGACTCCTTCTCGTATTTAAATATTATCGGGCGGCTCAATATAGTTGATGACGGACGTGGATTTTTCCAATATTCTGAAGCTCCATGTTTTAGTCGTAATGGAACAATAGAAGCCATAAACATATTACTATATGTAATTGTTTCATCGTCTACATTTATTCTTTGTTTATATGCGCTTTGTCCTTATGATCCATCACAGCCCCACTTAGTTATCAATGCTAGCTCCTTTGGCAGTAATTTCAACTTTTCTTCAGTAAAACTTTAAAGGAGTCGTCTAGACGTATGATCCATTAGGTTTTGTAGCTCAATTTCAGCTGATACTTCGGTTATTTTGGGACTTAGAGGAACTGCTTCTTTCTTGGCTTGACTAATTTTTTTTTGTATCCAGGTAAAATATCGGCATTACGTTGCAATAATGACTTACGCAATATAATATATTTTTTCTTTGTTAAACCGAGATCTATAAACAGCCACAAAGCTTCTTCGGAACTGTATTTCCTAGGTAACGCGTTTGGTGGTGTGGGAATGCTGTTTTTGATCCTCATCAGTCGCACTGGACTTGTTACCGCAACTGCTTCTGTTATATGAGACTTCACGTTTTCTTCGTCTTGTTTATATTTAATAGCCAGTGCTTCCGAAAGATGAGTCATGGTCTTAGCTTTTGTGGTATCAGACAGCTTCTTTTTCCTTGTTTAGGTAGAACACTCTTCTATGGGTTTTGTTGGTCTCCCTCTAGTTGGATTGGTTGACATGCTAGGCATTTCTTCGTCCAAAAAAGTTTTGTCAGCTAGCCACTTTTCATGCTTACTTAGAAATTTTGAATTGTTACGATAGACGTCCTTCCATTTTCTTTCTATCATAATGTATTGCAAACCAATTTTTTCTTCCAGGCCTTCCTTTTCTTTAACGCTTGTTTCACTTGATAATTCTCTCATAATAGCCTCAACGAAGTCCGTCTTGACTTTGTAGATTTAAACACCGCAAATAGTTTCGAGTTTTCTAGATACATATTAGAATTGGTTTCGAGTGTATCTGACTAAATATTAAACTGTGAACTATATTTAAAAATACTATTCACTTTATTTAAGTAAACAGAATACTTAGTTCCTTAATCTCCAAAAGACGAATGATAATGTGCATTGTTTGATGGATAGCTTTATATACCTACTCAAATTATAAAATGAATTTCAGGTATACAATTCGTAACTAAAAAAACTTATGTTGTTAACAAGTTCCAATAACAAAAACGGCCTTACTGACGTACTGAATTATATATACCTGCTCAGGCGCGTATTTATGCCCAAGGTTGTTTAACTTTATTTGATGTAAAAAGTGAATTTGCAGCTGGACGCAGGTAGACTTTATGAATTTAGGTAACTGAATATTACACAAATAACTACTGTTAATTTGACGGAGCACATATTTTAATATTTTTTGTTTCATCAAAGTTTTAAAAAGGGCCTAAAAATAGGCATTTCGAAAAACAGGTATATCCGTCAGTTTTTCTGAAATATAAAGTGAAAGCACGAGTCAGCGTTCTGCTGCGTCTTTGAATTCATTCAAATCATCATCTGCCAATTTTGTAGCTTCTCGCTTGATTTTTTTAACTACAATACTAGACTCAAAGGCAGAAAAATTGAATTAATGGATTTCATTATGTGAAATGAGTTTGGAAATTATGTGCATATCCAAAACTGCTGATAAAAGTTGAAAAGCCTTTTGTGAAGTCGCAGGTCTTTCCACGTTTTTATGAATTCCAAGGCGTCGATAACAGCTTGCTGCAGCTCAGTATTTACTGCAACTGTTTATAGTATTTTATTTTATTATTTCGGCAGCCGTGATGTGATGGTGGCGTACTCCGCCTACCTGATTCTGTGTTCATGCCCCTATCAAATTTTAGAAACAAGTTTTTTCAATCAGAAAAAAATTTGTCTAAGCGGGGTCGCTCCTCGGCAGTGTTTGGCAAGCACTCCGAATGTGTTTTTGCCATGAAAAGCTCTCAGTGAAAACTCATCTGCCTTGCAGATGCCGTTCGGAGTCGGCATAAAACAAGTAGGGCACGTACCGCCAATTTGTAGGAAAAATTAAAAGGAGTACGACGCAAATTGGAGGGAAGCTCGGCCTTAAATCTCATCGCGCCTTATTTTTTTATTAATAATTTCGATTAAAACATAAACTCAATTTGTATTGTGTACTTAAACTGCGAATGAAGTGCATTTTACGTTGTCATGTTAAAATCGAATCATGTAATTTTGACATTAAAATTTAGCATAACACCTGCAAGGTATAACCATTTTTGACATTATTGACGTTTTTCTGCAATGCAAAAAATCACCATGTAGGAAAATGGACCTAGGGTAACCCTGGAATGTGGTTGTATGACATGTGTATCAAATGGAAGGTATTAAAGAGTATTTTAAGAGAGAGTAGGCCATAGTTCTATTGATGGACGCCATTTAGGGATATCGCCATAAAGGTGGACCAGGGCTGACTCTAGAATTTGTTTGTAATATATGGGTATCAAATGAAAGGTGTTACTGAGCATTTTAAGAGGGAGTGGGCCTTAGGTCTCTCGGTGGACGCCTTTTCGAGATATCGCCATTAAGGTGGACTAGGGGTGACTCTAGAATGTGTTTGTACGATATGGGTATCAAATGAAAGGTGGTAATGAGTATTTTAAAAGGGAATGGGCTTTAGTTCTATAGGTGAACGCCTTTTCGAGAAATCGCCATAAAGGTGGACCAGGGGTGACTCTAGAATATGTTTGTACGATATGGGTATCGAATGAAAGCTGTTAATGAGTATTTTGAAAAGGAGTGATCCTTAGTTCCATAGGTCGACGCCGTTTAGAGATATCGCCATATCAAACGAAAGGTGTTACTGAGCATTTTAAGAGGGAGTGGGCATGAGGTCTATAGGTACGCCTTTTCGAGATATCGTCATTAGGGTGGGCAGGGGTGACTCTAGAATGTGTTTGTACGATATGGGTATCAAACGAAAGGTGTTACTGAGCATTTTAAGTGGGAGTGGGCATTAGGTCTATAGGTGGACGCCTTTTCGAGAAATCGCCATTAGGGTGGGCCAGGGGTGACTCTAGAATGTTTGTACGATATGGGTATCAAACGAAAGGTGTTACTGAGCATTTTAAGAGGGAGTGGGCATTAGGTCTATAGGTGGACGCCTTTTCGAGATATCGCCATTAGGGTGGGCCAGAGGTGACTCTAGAATGTGTTTGTACGATATGGGTATCAAATGAAAGGTGGTAATGAGTATTTTAAAATGGAGTAATCCTTAGTTCAATAGGTGGACGCCTTTTCGAGATATCGCCATAAAGGTGGACCAAGGGTGACTCTAGAATGTTTGTACGATATGGGTATCAAACGAAAGGTGTTACTGAGCATTTCAAGAGAGAGTGGGCATTAGGTCTATAGGTGGACGCCTTTTCGAGATATCGCCATTAGGGTGGGCCAGGGGTGACTCTAGAATGTTTGTACGATATGGGTATGAAACGAAAGGTGTTACTGAGCATTTTAAGAGGGAGTGGACATTAGGTCTATAGGTGGACGCCTTTTCGAGATATCGCCATTAGGGTGGGCCAGGGGTGACTCTAGAATGTTTGTACGATATGGGTATCAAATGAAAGGTGTTACTGAGCATTTTAAGAGGGAGTGGACATTAGGTCTATAGGTGGACGCCTTTTCGAGATACCGCCATTAGGGTGGGCCAGGGGTGACTCTAGAATGTTTGTACGATATGGGTATCAAACGAAAGGTGTTACTGAGCATTTTAATAGGGAGTGGGCATTAGGTCTATAGGTGGACGCCTTTTCGAGATATCGCTATTAGGGTGGGCCAGGGGTGACTCTAGAATGTTTGTACGATATGGGTATCAAACGAAAGGTGTTACTGAGCATTTACATAGGGAGTGGGCATTAGGTCTATAGGTGGACGCCTTTGCGAGATATCGCCATTAGGGTGGGCCAGGGGTGACTCTAGAATGTGTTTGTACGATATGGATATCAAATTAAAGGTATTAATGAGGGTTTTAAAAGCGAGTGGCCCTTAGATGTATATGTGAAGGCGTTCTCGGGATATCGACCAAAATGGGGACCAGGTGATCCAGAAAATCATCTGTCGGGTACTGCTAATTTATTTATATATGGAATACCACTAACAGTATTCCTGCCAAGATTCCAAGGGCTGTTGATTTCGCCTTGTAGAACTTTTTCATTTTCTTCTACTTAATATGGTAGGTGTCACACCCATTTTACAAAGTTTTTTCCAAAGTTATATTTTGCGTCAATAAACCAATCCAGTTACAATGTTTCATCCCTTTTTTCGTATTTGGTATAGAATTATGGCATTTTTTTATTTTTCGAAATTTTCGATATCGATAAAGTGGGCGTGGTTATGGTCGGATTTCGGCCATTTTTTATATCGAGATAAAGTGAGTTCAGATAAGTACGTGTGCTAAGTTTAGTAAAGATATATCGATTTTTGCTCAAGTTATTGTGTTAACGGCCGAGCGGAAGGACAGACGGTGGACTGTGTATAAAAACTGGGCGTGGCTTCAACCGATTTCGCCCTTTTTCACAGAAAACAGTTATCGTCCTAGGAGCCAAGCCTCTACCAAATTTCACAAGGATTGGTTAATTTTTGTTCGACTTATGGCATTAAAAGCATCCTAGACAAATTAAATGAAAAAGGGCGGAGCCACGCCCATTTTGAAATTTTCTTTTATTTTTGTAATTTGTTGCACCACATCATTACTGGAGTTGAATGTTGGCATAATTTACTTATATGCTGTAAAGATATTAACTCTTATTTTAAAATTTGAATTTAAAAAAATTTTTTTTTAAAAAGTGGGCGTGGTCGTTCTCCGATTTTGCTAATTTTTATTAAGCAGACATAAAGTAATAAGGGTAATGTTCCTGCCAAATTTCATCATGATATCTTTAACGACTGCTAAATTACAGCTTGCAAAACTTCTAAATTACCTTCATTTAAAAGTGGGCGGTGCCACGCCCAATGGCCAAAATTTTACTAGTTTTCTATTCTGCGTCATAAGCTCAACTCACCTACCAAGTTTCATCGCTTAATGCGTATTTGGTAATGAATTATCGCACTTTTTTGATTTTTCGAAATTTTCGATATCGAAAAATTGGGCGTGGTTATTGTCCGATATCGTTCATTTTAAATAGCGATCTGAGATGAGTGCCCAGGAACATATGTACCAAATTTCATGAAGATACCTCAAAATTTACTCAAGTTATCGTGTTAACGGACAGACGGACGGACGGACGGACGACTGTGTATAAAAACTGGGCGTGGCATCAACCGATTTCGCCCATTTTCACAGAAAACAGTTAACGTCGTAAAATCTACTCCCCTACCAAATTTCAAAAGGATTGGTTAATTTTTGTTCGACTTATGGCGTTAAAAGTATCCTAGACAAATTAAATGAAAAAGGGCGGAGCCACGCCCATTTTGAAATTTTCTTTTATTTTTGTATTTTGTTGCACCATATCATTACTGGAGTTGAATGTTGACAGAATTTACTTATATACTGTAAAGATATTAAATTTTTTGTAAAAATTTTACTTTAAAAAAAATTTTTTTTTAAAAGTGGGCGTGGTACTTCCCCGATTTTGCTAATTTTTATTAAGCGTACATATAGTAATAGTAGTAACGTTCCTGACAAATTTCATCATGATATCTTCAACGACTGCCAAATTACACCTTGCAAAAGTTTTAAATTACCTTCTTTTAAAAGTGGGCGGTGCCACGCCCATTGTCCAAAATTTTACTAATTTTCTATTCTGCGTCATAAGTTCAACTCATCTACCAAGTTTCGTCGCTTTATCGGTCTTTTGTAATGAATTATCGCACTTTTTCGGTTTTTCGAAATTTTCGATATCGAAAAAGTGGGCGTGGTTATAGTCCGATATCGTTCATTTTAAATAGCGATCTGAGACGAGTGCTCAGGAACCTACATACCAAATTTCATCAAGATACCTCAAAATTTACTCAAGTTATCGTGTTAACGGACGGACGGACGGACGGACATGGCTCAATCAAATTTTGTTTCGATCCTGATTATTTTGATATATGGAAGTGTATATCTATCTCGATTCCTTTATATATGTACAACCAACCGTTATCCAATCAAACTTAATATACTCTGTGAGCTCTGCTCAACTGAGTATAAAAACAAGTAAGGAAGTCTAAGTAAGTGCTTTTAGATTTACAAGCAATAAAGGCAGCTCGCGTCTTATTTCAGGCCCCGGAAAGAATTATGTTACATAATCAATTGATAACGGGCCTCCATAAAGTTATTAAATATTCATTAGTTTTTGTGTATATCAAATAAAACTATTTATTTATTTAAACAAGCGTGAAACTGGTACTTCAAATATAACTGTTTTCACTTTTTACACTTTACTGCCTTCTTGCTATGATAGCAGTATAGATTTCATAAATTGTATGGAACTCATTTCCATACCATACACTTTAAAGTTTTCCAATTTATAAGGCGGGCCACCTAAAACAATTTTTCCTTGAATAACTTAAATAACTAAATTGTTTGATACATTGCAAGCGGGGCATACATTTTGTATGTCGGGGTTGATTCTGGATATGTAAGAGTTTATCCTGTTACAGTATCCAGAGCGAAGTTGAGCCAGAGTGACTCGCGTTTCCCTGGGGAGTATGCGTTCCTTTTCCGCAAGTTTTGGGTACTGTTCCCCGAGTACTGGATTCACCGGGCAATTCCCGGCATAAAGGTCCGACGCCTGTTTGTGGAGTTAACCAAGGACCTGCTTGTGTTTTTTTGATTTATACGGCTGAGTTCCCAGGTGCCGTATTTCCTCAAGATGCTTACGGAGATGACTCCTTAAGTCCCTAGGCAGTTCTGGCTCATCAATCAGATGTCTGTTGGGATGCCCAGGTTTCTGGGTATTCAACAGGAACTGTTTGGTTAGCATCTCATTTCTCTCCCTGATGGGGAGTATTCTCGCCTCATTATGTAGATGGTGTTCTGGGGACATAAGAAGACAGCCCGTGGCGGTTCTGAGCGCAGTATTTTGGCAGGCCTGTAGCTTCTTCCAGTGGGTAATTTGTAGGCTTGGCGACCATATAGGGGACGCGTAGCACGCAAACGGCTGGCCAATTGCTTTGTATGTGGTAATGAGCGTTTCTTTGTCTTTTCCCCAAGTACTGCCAGCAAGGGATTTGAGGATTTTATTTCGGCTCTGGATCTTCGGAATAATTGCGGCTGCGTGCTCACCAAAATGTAGATCCTGATCGAACGTCTCCGTTTATAGTGCATTTGATCCGCTAACATCTCACCCCTACTGTCCACCGGCATGTTTGAATGCCATAGATCGTGATGGGCATTGAAATCGCCTCAGATAATGCGATTGTTACCAGTGAGTACGCCGCAGATATCAGGGCGGTATCCACTGCGGCAACAGGTGACAGGAGGGATGTAGATGTTGATGACTTCTAGATTTGCATCGCCCGACCGGACAGATAATCCTTGACGTTCTAAGACACTGTCCCTGCGGTCGATGTCGGGATCAAATTTGTGATATTGCATTTCCGCTCTCGCGATTTTTTCTGTGGACATTATACCCAGAACAGGTCTGCAAAGCAGATCTTGCTGTGAGTTTAGTCTCTTGAATCGCAGCAATGCGGATGTTGTGCCGCTTCAGTTGGCCTGTGTAACTGATGGGTTGCTAATCGACATCACGGTAAAAGTCTAGTTGATGAGTCGACTGCTAATACGCTACCAAACATATCGAGAGAGGTTTCAAAAGACACGTATTGACCTCGACAGCAATAATGTGAAGGCGGAAAAGAAAAATTTTATCTCTGTCCGGAGACATTTGCAGTTGAAGGTGGCGATTTTCATGTGGTTGTTGTAATGTAGTTGTGCCCACACAAAAATTGTGAAAATAAGTGTTTTGCGCGGATATATGTAGTTTTAGTCTCCAAACCGGTGTTGGACCCACCCAGGGTAATTTTTTATGAGCGCGGTCGAAGGCGAAGGTGGTATGTCAAAAATACTTTGAATCCCACCCTCGGCTTCGGTGGGACCCGCGGGTAATTTTTCGGGTTTTCGTTAAAATCTTTTGAACGAGTTAAAATTTTTATTTTCCGCCCTTCGGATTATTAATACTGATGTCAAGACGCGACCTCTCCCGATATTTTTGGACGCGTATTAGCAGTCGACCCCTCAACTAGACTATTACCGACATCACTATCCTCAGACCACTCTTTTTACCATTTAAGCAATTTCACCCGTCAGTCGCTTCTCCGTTGGGCTAACTAGCGCGAATTGATAACACCAAGGGAATTAAAATCATTTTTCCACCTGTACTTCCAGCATAGTGAGGGCCGCCGTCTGTAGGCGGGTTGCGATAAGAATACCTTCTTTCCCGAAGCACCAACTTTCATTCGCATAACATGGCCTATTCAGCGAGCCGCTGTGTTTTAATCTTTCATAAAATCTTCTTCGGTACTCGCCGTCGCCAACCCTTAGTGGTCCGTTAGTATTTCGAATTACTTTTCTCTCTCCACCATATGGCAGGACAGGTAAGCTATGTGACTAGTGATAGAAAGATATGAGTACTGAGTGAGTAGTATCGATACTTTTCCAAGAAATAATCGAGTATTTCGTACTCGATGCTTTTTTCCAAGTACTGAGTAAAGTATCGATACTTTACCAAGTGCCGATGGTCTACATGTTTAAGATCAACAAAGTTTAATCCATTAACACCACAACTTGAGCATAATTTGAGATCGTGGAACCGACTTTTTGATAATGGTGGAATGGGAGACGATTTCTGGTGGTCAAAGAAAAGTATGTGTTTATTGTCCAAAATCCCTTAAGGATTGGTTTCCTAGAAAGCGGTCCCGCTATATACCGGCCGCTACAAACCGGTAAAGTACGTTGTCAAAAATTTTACAATGTAAAAGAAATTATATGGAAACTAAAAAGACGGTGAAGTTCACCGTAACGTAATATAGCGGTAGGGCATAAAATATTACGGCCGTCATGACGGTAGAAACTCGTTCATCAACGTTTTTCACCACTGCTATTCTGAAAGCGGTGAATATTTTGTCTAAATATCTCAAAAATAAACAAATATTCAGACTTCAAATTTATTATTGAAAATCTATTTAGCTTTATCGTTCTACTGTGACATTTTGGTGGATGGAGTTAGCTTTTACGGCATCGTCGACGATATATTGGTATTGAAAATGGTCGAGGTCAGACTATATCCACGCCTAATTTCAAAAATGGGAAAAAGGAACAATGCTTTAACAAATACTGATGAAGTGGTGAAACTTGACGAGTGGAAAAAAAGTTGCGATGCACAATATAAATTTATTAAAAAAATAATAAATGCAAGTCGCAATAACGTCCGAAGAGATTTTAGGCAGAGCACGCTATAACCATAACACGGCGGCGGCCAATAAAAACTTTTTACAATAAACTGAAGAAAATTTAAAAGTTTTGCAAACCGTTAATCCAAATCCGTTGATATCACTTTGCAATATGGCGAAAATATGGCCCTTAGTATAACATATAGATCCGATCAAAAGCAGATAAGAGCAACCCCTACTTTAAAAAAATGGGGCTTATAGTTTTAATCTTTTTCAATATATATGGTACGCAACAATACTATCAGTAGAAATAGGCTTATCAAAAGATTTTGATACAGTCAAACATGGCTCGTTACTGCAAGACTTGTAAAGGTCCGCTCTTCCTCCTAGTCTCATAAGGTGGACCGCAAATTATATGTCTGATCGGCAGACATTGGTGCAATTCAGGAACATAACATCTAAACCATGATTCAACAAGGTGGTGTTCTATACCCGCTTTTGTCTAACTGCTACATATCGAATCTCCCTTCGCCACCAGAAGGAGCTACCATTGTTTCCTACGCCGATGACTGCACGATAATCGTTACAGCTACCTGCCCACCCATGAGCTATGCAATAAAATAAACAACTATATACCTAGCTTTTCCAGCTTTTTCCCCTTCTGAAAACTGACATTGTCACCTACCAAATCGTAGGCAGTCTTATTTACAATATACGCTAAACAAATGTTGACTATATTGAACATCCACGTTGATGACATTACGCTACCATGTACCAAAAATACTGGGTATGACGTTTGATCAGGATCTAAATTTTGGCGAGCATGCATCTGCAACTCTACCTAGAATCCAAAATGCTCAAATCTCTTGCCGGCAGCACTTGGGGTAAAGATAATTTCATTATCACTTACAAAACAAGCAGCCGGCGAATTGCATGTTACGCGTCCCCGATAAGGCCGCCAAGTCTAAAGGTTACTCACTGGAAATAGAGGCCTGCCAAAACATAGCTCTCAGAACAGCAACGGAGTGTCTTCTTATGTCCCCAGAGCATTGTAAGGCAATTAAGATATAGTAAGGCGAGAGTACTCCCCATAAAGAAGAGAAATGAAATGGTTGAACACACAGAAACCTGGAAATATATTTAAAGAGGCCCCGCCGCCCAGTGTAGTAAGAAGTCATCTCCGCAAGCGTTATGAAGAAATGCGACACCTGAGATCTCAGCCGTAGGTAGAAGAAGAACAAAAAAGGTCTTCAATGATATCCTCAAAAAGGGGGCGGGCGGACTTCTATGCCAGGAATTACCCGGCGAACACCGTTCTTAAAGTTAAATGCACTGAACTCGCAGATGAGGAAAGCAATATCCCTATGGAGTCTAGCTCAACTTCGATCTGAATACTGTAACAGGTTAAACTCTTGCCTATCCAGAATCAACCCCGACATACATAATGTATTTAAAATGCTTGACGCGGTTTACCTCCGAGGTGACTTAAACCCAGCTAATCTTCCAATTTGCGTCCTGCTACAAATTTTATAGTGACTCTGAGAGGCATCTGCAAGGCAGATGGATTTTCACTGGGAAGCTTTTCATGGGAAAAATACACTCCGAGTACTTGCCAAACCACTACCGAGGGACGACCCCGTTTAATTTTCGTGACGATTCTCTTTAAATATATTCTTAAAGTATATGTACGAGAACACAAATGGGTATATATTGTCCGGTTTCGTCCAAACTTAAACTTCCTTACTTGTTTTCTATTAAATTCGAACTATACAATCTCATTTTAAAAAAGTTTCTTCACTTTTGGTAAAATTTCCGAAGTACTCACTTGGATCGAGTATACTCTATACCTTTTACTGAGTATGAGTATTAGCACGATACTTTGCTCCGAGTATTTTATATGAGTACCGGTATCGATACTTTTACTAAAACTTCTATCACTATATGTGACTTGTGGAGCAATTTATTGTTTGCGTTAATGTTGGTTCCCACATAAACGATTTATTTTACTGTTTCGATGTTATGTCTGCTAACAGTGGAGTGGTTACCAAGACGCAAGTGCGCTGACTGTCGGTCTGTTGACAGCAGGTGATAAGCTTTGTCCTCATTTACCATTAAACTCATCTTTTTCGGTTCTTTTTCCAATTTCGACTAAGCATAACTTACTGCAGTAATCGCTGACTCTTATAGAATACCGTTCCAGAGCGGTTAAGTTCTGCAGCTTGTATAATTTTCTCCAGAATCAAATTAAAGAAATCGCATATTCTTTGAAACTTCATTAAGTTTCCAACTCTGAGTGTGCTGATTGTGTGCGGGTATTTTCCAAGATTTGGCTCATAGTGAAAATCCCATCTTTCAAGCATACTAAGAAGCAGGTTCCACGACAATTGCGCAGTTTTCACGATCCCCTTCTTGTGGAATGGGCAAAGAACACTTAGATTCCAACCGTCAGGAATACGCTCATCCGACGATATTTTGCACGGAAACTTATGCATGCGCCTTCCAGCTCCTCGCTGCCGTATTTGAAGATCTGCGCAGGCAATCCACGAATGCCCGCCTTGTTGTTTTGGATGTGGTTACTGCTACTCTGACTTCGTCATAGCCGGTTAGGGGAATATTCCAGCATCATTGATAGCGGGCTCGGGCTCACCATCTTCCCTGGGCGGTACATTCCTGTTTACATTTAGGAGGGCATAGCAGTGTTTCCTCCATACCATTTTCGTTCTCGCATGAGTTTCCCTGGGCTTTAAACTTTTTGCCGAATTTTTTGGTAAAATATGCGAGCATTGTTCATGCTAGCCACCCAACCGCTTCGCAGCCCCGAATTTCTGCTTCTCCATTTTGTGCTTCCTATAATGATTTCTGAATTTAAGTTTCCTTATCAGACCTCATCAACGCAATACTGAGAAAACAGCTAATACTAATACTGCACTGAAGCAAACGCGTCATTTGGACGTAAAATCTGAAATGCGAAGCATTTTCCCATACAAATTCTCGTTCATTCGATACATTAACAAAACTAATAAACTGTTAAATACAAAACAATAGGGGTATTCTCTCCATAAATATCTATAGAAAACGTACAAAATTTTTCATTTTACCGTCAAAATTTTTTCTACATGCAGCAACAAAATACATTTGTGGAAACTTTTCTACCGCTCTACATTTTTTATAGTCAATTCCTTGTATATTCGAACAATAAATCTATTACTTTGACAAAACTTGAAAACTGAAATCATTACAGAAAATATGCATTTTATATATCATTTTCACATTCGCTATTATATTTTAAAATCGAAAGGAATGTGCTTGTGAAAATGATGCGTTCTCTGTGTGTGTTAAATATAGCCCAGAAAAGGTGGAAAATATTATACTCTTTCTACGGATACTAGACTGAGAGAATTGCCCTAATGTGGAACATTCTGTTGTTATTAAATTTATAATAATGTGTGTGAAAAAATGTAAATCTTCCAGGAGCATCGGATAGTTCTAAATGTAATTCTTAGCTTTAATATCGTAGAATATCGTACCATCCTAATCGTGCTTCGTCCCCAATTATGGATTTTTAAATAGTCTTTAATTTAATTTTAAAACAGTAAAAAATGTTTTTAATTTAAATACCAGTGGAAATGCGAATGCAGCTGGAATCACACATTTGTGCTCAATTTAAATGTGATTAAATCTAGCTGAAAAACAGCTAAAATGGCAAAAAGATTTCCATAATGCAACAATAAAGGTGATGTCGACAACATAACCTCACTTTTTCGTTTATGAATGAATACCCCATTTTTTTAATTTTTCGATATATCTATATGGATTTTTTCAAAAAGTGGGCATTGTCACCAACTAAATTTGTTTATTTTCATAGAGTTGATGTATGAGGGCAAGGACGGCCATCAAGAAAATTTCAGCTCGATATCTTCAACAGTTTAGGATTTGCGGTTTGGAAAATTTCTTCTTCTAAATGCAGGCAGTGCCACCCCCATTGTAAAAAATTTGTACACATTTATATTTCTTGGCATAAGTCAACCCACGTATCAAGATTCATCACTTTATCTCCCTTTTAGTAATTAATTATATCATTTTTTCATTTTTTCGAAGTTTACTGTATTGAAAAAGTTGGCATTGTTATCGTTCCATTTCGCTCATTTTCAATACCAATCTAATCCGAGTGCAGATATGCCATTATACCAAATTTTGTTAAGATATATCAACTTTTACTAGAGTTATCCCAACAACGGAAGGACGGACGACCATAACTGATAATTTTTATATAAGGAAGTGTATATTTTTATTCCTTTATGCCATTAAGTACTACCGTTATCAAACCAAAGTTATAATACCCTTGTGTAAAAGTAAACAATGCACTTTAGTGCAACTTTAAAAGTGGCGCTAGGTTTTAAGAATTCTATTTCTGAAGCAAATGCACTTTTCATAAAAATAAATATTTTTGCAAAAAAAGTTTTAAAAATGCTGGCTCTTTTCAAACTACTTATATTTACTAAAATTTAACGGGCTACAAAACTAAGTTATCTCAAAATGTTTCAACTCGTTTTGGAACTTTTATTAGATAGATCAGAACTTAGGGTTTACTGAGCTGACCAAGGATTTCTAAAAGAAAAATATTTAAATTGAAATATATTTTATAAATATACGAATTGATCGGGGTGAGGCGGGTATATATAATATTACTTGTCTGAAAATTTGTATCTTCAGTTTTTCGTATTTTTTTTTGTGTTTTTCCTTACCTAAAAAACTTTGTCTCTTACGCAAAACCGATTCCAAATTTAAATATTTCCTTCCTATTCCTATCACACGTACCACACTTATGTGTTTTTCATAATTTTAGAAATATATATTTTTTTATTTTTCAACCACTTTAATATAAATATCTATCTTCAAATTTTTGGAAATTGAAGATTAGGGTATTTTGCTTGGTTTTAATTATCGCTCGAAAGCCTACTCCAATAAAGGGCTTTCTGAGCAACAATCAAAATTATACAAGTACCCAATTACCACAAACATATCACTATTTTAAGCAGCACAGCTTTTAAATATTTTCAGTTGAACAAAAACTATTTTATAACACGTCTTATCGGTATGAGGACCGAAAACTAAATGCATCCGGTTGCTTTTGTTGACTTCCGTTTTCCGTTTTGATCCTCAGCAGCGTTGACATTAACATTGTATTATTACGACGGCGCCATGAACTCCGACTTTTGTTTTTAGCTTCGGTTTTGTAACGAAGATTATCGCATTGCTACCGACACCTTTGACATACATACATATGCACTTACATATTTATTTATCTCAGCCCAAACCACCCACAACCGCAAAAAAAGCAACAGTTCATATTGCAATACACTAATGCATTTGTAAATGTATAAGCACTGCAAAAAATTAAGTGAGCAATAAGGAAAGCGGAGATTTAATTTGGCCATATTAGGCCATATTATAGCACTATTTTTATTGGTCTAATAGCGAACAAAACGAAGTAGCTGCTGTCATCAAGCAAAGCGTCAGCACATTTGCGCCTTGGCAATCACGCCACTGTTGGCAGTCATAATTTTGATATAGAAATAGCCTTCGTTTATTTGGGAACCAGCATTAACACAAACAACAAAATCAACTTTGAATCCAAAGAATAATCAATATTGCCAAAAAAATGCTTTTTTGGACTAGGTAGGCAACTGAGAAGTAAAGTTCTCTCTCAGTAAACGAAAATCATGCTCTACAAGTCACTTATAGCACCCTCCCTGCTATATGGTGCAGAAGCATAGATCATGACAACATCAAAAAAACAGCTCTGAGAGTATTCGAGAGAAAAGTACCGAGGAAGATGTAATGATGAGTTGTACGCAATTTTTTATCAGAGCCCTCTAGCAAGCAGAGGCAGCGGGCGGTTGTCACTCCGCTGGAAGGACCAGGTAGGAAAAAATTTATTTCCCAATTGGCACTAGTTAGCACAGCGAAGAAACGACTGGCGCGCCTTCTTGGACGGCTATAACCGTTTAAATGGTTAAGCGTCAGTGAAATAAGTAAGTAATTAGCGCATTGAAATCGCTTCCTTTACATATATCAAAGTATATTTTTGAAAAAATAAGTCACACTTAATATCACTCCTTAGAAGACGTTCAAGGAATTTTACAGCTGAGACATCTCTGGAGTAGGTGGAGGAAGTTCAGGGAGTATTACGGATATGGACAGTTCTATTCGCGATATTACATCTGCTGATAGTAGCACGACTGCCCCATCTTTGTATCTTCGGGTTTGTTAATTTTAGTCGTCTTTACGACAAGAAAACTCTTCTTAGGCACTTAACCCGCTGGGATGCGTTCCGTAGGTGTTTTTTTTTAACGACAAAGACACATTCGAAGATTTTGGGGAGTGTTATAAGTGTATATAAATCGGATATAAATCGGGCGAGTTCCGGTAACTAGCACCATTAAGCCCATGATACATTACAACAAATGGGCTTACACTGATTTGTGTAGCCCCATGATACATTCATATGTGGCTGTTCTCTACAAAGTGTCAATATCTATATCTTTCCTATTTTTCACCATCGCTGAGCGGTGATAAAATATAAAGGTTATTCACGATATCGGTATAGAAGCTGGTCCCTTATATAAATGTCAGTTCCACGTCGTGTCCTATGTCCTATAACATTCGTCTGTCCAAATATTACTGCCAATGGAAATTATTGAACTCCGATTCAGAGCAATCTACATTTATCATCACCAATTGCAGAAATCTCCACCTCGCCCATCCGTGTCAACTAGTACTTTTGAGTGAAAGGTGGACTTGCAGTTCTACCACGGAAACGACAGTAGTCGGTTTTTAAGGTTAAGTTTGGTAAGGGCGTATTGTAAAATATTACCTAGAGCTTTGACCTCTTTGTGAACGTGAAAATAGAGCTGTGGTGAGTTCTGAAATCTACGTAAAGGCAATGTATTTCGTTTGAAATATTTTCCACGTTCACGAACTGCTGTAAATTGAGTCCATTTGCAATAAGGTCTGTGACTCAAATCGAAGTCTCACATACGATAGCATTGCGTACATTTGTACGTGAGCTTGCAATGTGTTTTTAAATTACTTTTAAATAAGGCATTTCGAAAGATATTTTAACTCTCTATTATTTGATTTATGAATTATTGCGGAAAAAAGGAGTAATAAAAAATAAAAAAAAGGAGTAATAACAAAGATATTAATCAAAAGGAAATATCTGCTTAAGTTCTCATTTGCAAAGAGGTATATTGAGTACTTAACTGATTCAAGTCTTAAGGGCCCATTACTGATACTTAGCATAGACTTGACTTGAATTGGCGTAAACTTGGCAACTTAGCCACGATTATACTCCACTTAGCGCATACAATCTGGCATCATAATCATTAATGTCAATTTGTATCACAAAATGTCAAAATGAAATGGAAACAAACAAATGGCATCTCGAAATGTAAAGGTCACTTAGAACTTACATAGAAAATCAAAAATCAACAAACTTCTAAGTCAAGTGTTGCTAAGTTTTGAGTAATCAGTAACATGCAATGTTCATTTAACAGAAATGTAAGTGACATTTCTCAAGTCAAGTCAAGTCTATGCTAAAGGGCCCATTACTGATACTTAGCATAGACTTAACTTGACTTGAGAACTGTCACTTACAGTTCAGTTAAATGAATATTGCATGTTAGTGATTACTCAAAACTTGGCAACACTTAACTTGACTTGGAAGTCTGTTGAATTTTGATTTCCTATGTAAATTCTAAGTGACGTTTACATTTTGAGATGCCATTTGTTTGTTTCCATTTCATTTTAACATTTTGTCATACAAATTGACATTTATTTAAAAATAAATTTCAAAGCTGATCATGATGCCAGATTGTATGCGCTAAGTGGAATATAATCGTGGCTAAGTTGCCAAGTTTACGCCAAGTCAAGTCAAGTCTATGCTAAGTATCAGTAATGGGCCCTTAAGTATCAATAACGGGCCCTTTATATAAGACGTACAATTTTGTTTTGTGTATTTGCATAAGTAGATATATTACCACTGTGCACACAAACATAAAATACATCATATGCTAGCTGTTGAGGAATTGCAGTTATTGTTTGGCACTTTATTGTTGAATACACACACATACATTTTTTTTTATTCGAGAATTTTTGGTTGGTTTGACATCGATGAGTTCATTCATTTATGTATTTAAGATTATTCTCTACACTGCACTTTGGGCTAGCAAGTCTGATTTTGTGCCAAAAGTCAGTGGTTGGTGACTATTTCATATAGATTTCGCAATTTACTAATTTGGCGATGATAATAAGTGAATTTTGATGTGTTAGCATGCAGATGCAGTATAAGATCTTTTTATTGCTCTTATTTCTTACCATTATATTCTGAAATTAAATTGTAATGTTAAATAATATATTTCTAATGTTTCTAATGTAACATTGTTGAAATTTCGACTTATTTAAATTTTAACTTTTGAGTTGTATATATACTTACATATATCTTTTATATCATGTGGTCGACCATTTTACGTTTGTTGTCGACTTTAAATAAATAAATAATAAATAAATATAAGTCTAGAAAAATAATGGACCATAATCATTGTCAATGAAAAGTGAACTTTAATCATAGTCGAGTTAGTGCTAGCTTTTTTTTTTTCTTCTATACCCATCTCTAAAGTTAGAATGGGGAAGGCTGTTCATCAAGTTATTGCTAAAATTTTTCAAACCAAATTAAATTTAATTTCTGAGTTGACTCAGAATTTTGTATTTCAGCTTTGATGTAAAAATAAAAAAACATTTGGAAAAAAAATTTTAGGAAAACTCGGTATAGTTATTCGGTTCGCAACACTATAGAATAAATTGCATACAGTTTTCTCAAAGTAAAATTTTTCAGTAGCGGATAAGGTTAAAGCGATGAAACAAGAGCAATCGAGCGAAGAATGGCACTGCATATGGCACAACACCGAGACCGATTTGTTCCCAAGCTAAATTTGACAAGGAATGACGGAAAATGGTTCCAAAACACATAAAACAAAATGCTTGAAAGGCCACTTATTTGTCGATATGACAAAAATCGGATATAAGTAAAAATCTTAAAACATGTTAGTTTCCGTATGATTTTCCAATGAATTCAGCTTTTTATTAGCTCTCGTTTTATAGACATTGGCGAAACTTTGGACATAGCATATCTTGAGATATTTTATGCCAACATGAATATCTCACGTACATGACGCATTTCATTTGTATATAGCAGCCGGTAGTGGATATATCGCCCATAATGCACTAAAAAAATAATTATGTCGCGACGGTGACAACGAGATGTCGCAACCGTTGCATTTTGCAATGCCAATAAATCAAAAAGGGTTAAAGAAGCGTTTCTTCCCTGATTGCAGTATTAATAGAAATTTCAAATTTATTTATGGTAAGACGGATTTAGTGAGTCTAGTGGGAAAATTTTACAGTATATAGTATGGGCATTACTAATTAATTTTTACACTCAGCTGAGCAGAGCTCACAGAGTATATTGATTTCTATATGTATATCAAAAAGATCTGGGCGAAAAAAGACATTCATTCTATTCGTCAGTCTGTCCGAAAACACGATAACTTGAGTAAATTTTGAGGTATCTTAATGAAATTTGGTATGTAAATTCCTCGGCACCCATCTCAGATCGCTATTTAAAAATGAACGAAGTCGGACTATAACCACGCCCACTTTTTCGATATCGAAAATTTTGGAAAACCGAAAAAGTGAATTATCGCACTTTTTACCAAAGACGGATAAACTTGGTAGGTGGGTTGACCTTATGACGCAGAATAGAAAATTAGTAAACCTTTGGGCAATGGGCGTGGCACCACCCACTTTTAATAGAAGGTAATTTAAAATTTTTGCAAGCTGTAATTTGGCAGCTGAGTATGTAATGTTCCGTTGTTTTAAATTTAATTTGTCTCACCATATTTCTAACTTCTTGCAGTGTTTCTTACCTTTTCTTATAAAGGTCTTGCACAAAACGGTTGCGACCGTTACAATGGAAACTCCCATTTATAACGACTGGTGTTACTGATTTCTGAAATTGATTTGGCCATCGAATCCAATATCCTTACCCATTCATAGTACACTGTGAAGGCTAGAACCTTCCGCATAACCTTTGGCATTTGCCATATTTTCTGTTGATTTTTTTTTTTCAAGAAAAAGCCTGGTATAACTTTTTAGAAATTATGCAATCGGTTTAGAATTTCCGATCGGTACATATAGAAATGTTAGCCAAAAAGAGTTGGCATGTTCTAAGTTCACCCCTACCCACATTGTCGCCTTTGAGTGTACACCTGCTGAGTCACATGAAATAAATTTTACAGGCAAAAACTATTTGAATGAATTTTTGTAACCTCAGGAATTAGTAGACACTCCATAAAGTTGAGTTACGGTATTTATTGCCACTTTACCTATAGAGATTCTTTTCGATCTGGCTGATGCTGGGGGTTGTGGGAAGGACGCAACAAATTAAATGGGGTTACACTGAAATGACAGTCCTTGGTCGTGAAAAATCCCGAGTCGCTCCGGTACATAGAACCGACTGCCTTGGTAAGCGATCTGACTGATGCTGGTTATGTTCAGTTGGTAAATACCTTACATAACTTTTATGAACAAGAAATTGTATATTACCTTTTAAATATTTCAGTTATTTAATTACTTACTAAATTTGCGCTTAACCGTTTAAACGGTTATGGCCGCTCAACAAGGCGCGCCAGTCGCTTCTTCGCTCTGCCAACTGCTACCAATGGTCCATGCTTGTGCACCAAAAGCGGGACAGATACGATAAATGACTTGTAGAGCACGATTTTCACTTTATTATTGCCTACCTAGTCCAAAGAAGCATTCATTGGCAAGAGTGATTCTTCGCTGGATTTCAGAGCTGATGTTGTTGTTAGTGATAATGCTGGTTCACAAATAAAAGAAGTCTTTTACTATTTTGAAATTATGGCTGCCAATAGTAACGGCGTTGCCAAGGCGCTGACTCTTTACTCGATGACAGCAGGTAGTTCGTTTTGTCCTAATTCACCATTAAACACATCTTCACGCTTCTTTTTCCAGTTTGGATTACACCGAACTTACAGCGCCGGTGTTCAGGCCGATGATATCAGTGTCATCAGCATACGTCAGTAATTGCACGCTTTTATAGAATATTGTTCCAGGTCATGGAATATAAGGAGTATACCTTAGTAGTCTTCTTAGATATTGCCAGGGATTTCAACAATGTCTCTAAACAGGCGGTCATGGAGTTTCCTAAATATATTGAAGCACTCCAGCTCTACCTGCTTAATTGCAGGAAGATTACTTTTCAATAGGGTTGTATAAGGTCACAAGATCGGTGCGCAGGGGCAAAATCGATTGTGAAGAAAGGACATCAACTAACTGCTCAGGCGGTTCGATTTGGGACCCTTCAAACTTACGGCTTACGCAGATGACGTTGCAGTTGTAATAGGAAAGTACCTTCCAAAAATTAGCTCTTTGATGGATCGGACGCTTCGGTATATTATACCCAAATTGGAATAGGCCTAAGCTAGGAAAGGTGACCCTGTAGGAGAAACCTTGTACAAAATATCTTAGAATCATTCTAGAGAGGATGCTGCCGTGGAAGCTCAACGTGGAGGAGAGGATGAAGAAGACTTCAACGGCACTTTATGTATGAAAATAATGCTGTGGTAAACGTGGGGCCTATCACCCTATGCCCCTCATAGAATATTTATAACGATTGCAAAGCATATCATATACTATGTAGTCCTAGTTTTGCCACACAAAAAAGAACCTACCTCAAAAATTAGGGGGGTATGTAGGCTATATATGCTTAGCATACCGGGATCCCTTAAAAACAACCCCGACGGCTGCACTGTATGCCATTATGCAAATCCCACATGTAGACCTGTTGGCGAAGAACATAATATTAACAACTGCAATGAGACTCAATACCTCGGGGCAGCTTGAGCGCAGACCATACGGCCATAGTAATATACCGTTAATTAAATACTGCATGAAAATACTACCTAGCTCCCTACCTTTGCTTCCATGAGTCTCTTAGAGGAACAATAGAGGTGGAAGGTTAGAGCAAGGGCTCGCAAATGGCAGACTAAGCGATACACGTGTACACTGATGGGTCCAAAGTATTCGAAGGTGTAAGCATTGCGGTTTACAGCGGATAGCATTGCATTAATTCCAGTTACTTTCCTCTGAAAGTTGGAAGCTTTACCACGTATAGAAAAAGTAGCCGAAGCCCAGACTGAAGTACTCAGACGTAGAACTCAACCAAATAGGTGCATTACCGTTCAGATATTGGCTTTGCACTTCGCACAAATACGAAAACAGCGTGTGCATCAGATACAACTAGAACAATCCTTGCTTTGGATTTATTCGAACGTCTGCGTACCTATGTACGAAAACTACTGTAACTAATATCTAATCTAATAATAATTATTATAAATAGGTAAAAGCTAGGCTTAGTATAAAGGTAAATGTAATCAGCTTACCAAGTCAAATTAAACGGTTCTTGATTTACGGTCAGTAATTTTGGAAAATTGATGTTGTCAGAAGTGGGTTCCTCGCCCCTTTTTGAATACTTTGATTAGGAGACGCTATTTCAACCCACATATGAAATTTAGTTAATGCAGCTGCGTTAGCTGTTAACTGTTGGCAGCCATAATTTCGAAATAGTAAAAGATTCGCTGGAAGGACCAAGTGGAAAACGATTTAAACTCCCTTGGTACTATCAATTTCCGCCAGTTGGCAGAGAGAAGAAGCGACTGGCGCGCCTTGTTGGACGGCCATAACCTTTACACGGTTAAGCGCCAATTAAGTAAGCTGCGTTAGCTACTGATTAATCAGGTTTTCGGTCTTTCCCAAAATTTTATATATGTATAAGAATAGTGGGCATGTCTTTCACCCGATTTCGAAACAAACCAAATTTCAATTAGATATATCGAAGTTTTTTCAAGTTATCGTGTTTTAAGACCTGTGGACGGCCGGACATGGTTTAATGAATTGTTTTTCAGCTGAACATTGATATATGAGCATTTATATCTACATATCTTCATTAATTAGTTCATGCCGTTTCAAGTTACCTATGAGCGGGCAAAATAATATACTCTGAAAGCTTTGCTTAGCTGAATTTAACAAACTATGTATGCAGTGTTGCCAGAATTTTTTTCAGTAAAAAGCAGGCATGCTTAACGAACGAAACGATATCATTTCGTTACGATAATCAACGCTAATAAACGAAACGAAGTCACTTTGTTTCGTTTATTAACGTTAAGATCGTCAAATTAACGTTAATTTGACGTTCTTAACGTTAATAAACGAAACGAAGTGACTTCGTTTCGTTTATTAGCGTTGATTATCGTAACGAAATGATATCGTTTCGTTCGTTAAGCATGCCTGGGTTTTCATTAGCCTAAACATTTGTCATATAGCTTTTTTTATTTTATTTTTTTTGCCCATCTATACTTTTTAGTAAAAAGTATAGATGGGCAAAAAAAATAAAATAAAAAAAGCTATATGACAAATGTTTAGGCTAATGAAAACCAGAAGCTGAAGGCAACTTTTCAAGCGTTTAGTTCATTTTATTCATAAAAAACATATCAGTATAAGCACTTCATACTTCTAGTAAAATCTAAAATTAAATAGTACTCCAATTTTATAGGGAATAAATAAAAAAATTCACAGATGCAATCTGTGTTTTGTAAAATTTTTTTAAAGTGACGCGTTTGCGTTTCCTACTATTTCTACTACAGCATATCTGTGAAGTTGAATTAACAATCTCGCAAAAGAAAAACTGTTCTATGTACTTTTCAAATTGTTTCGGAATTCCTGAAAAGGAGAAAAAACTTCTGCAGTTCACGCATCCTTAACTGGTGCAGTCTTAGTCGTTCGAAGTTAGTCATTAAACCTGTTGTGCGAGACTTTCGATTTGCGTGACTGTCTGCCATTTTCTTTGCAGGGTGGTTATGATGAGGGCGCTCCATTAACTTTTGGAGATCCCCATTTTACAGTATCTTACAACTAACGGTTTGGAGAAAAATATAAATTAAAATGGTCTAATGTACGTCAGAATGCTTGATTTAAAAGTTTATGTGATTTTTTTTATTTGTTGCTAATTGTTCAGAGACTTGTTAATTACCTTTTGCATTTTCTCATTTAAAGCTGAATTCAGCATCAGAATATAGAATGGGTTGTTTACAAATTAAAACTTGCCTGTCTGATTGTTGTTGATTTTCGTAGTCGGCAAAACTTCAATTCAGCAAGCATTTTACACCGCGACCGCTATCACTGTCACCTACCATTAGAGAAAACCATTATTCCAACACAACGCTGTGACTTTTGAACATATTGAATAATAAATGAGGTCAATTGCTACAGAAACAATAAACGAGTAAAGTAAACCTTGAGCATACCTTTACTGCGTCAACAATGGTAAGTGTGATGCATTTCGTCAGTTTAAAACAATTTTGTTGGTTTTTGTTTATCCGCCTCTGTCTGTCAACCTGTTTACTAGCTTTGCTGAATGCTAGGAATAGCTTACATAAGGTAAGTATTTCCATTCCAAAGCAAAACGAAAAATAACTACCACGAAATCTTTAGCTGACACTTTGCATCGACTTGTGACGTCCTGAAAGTTGTATCCCGCAAAGAGTTGCGCCTACTCACACCGCTCTCTTCCGCCAATTTTCCCCTCACAACATCAACATAAGTGACACTCTTAAGCATGAGCTGAGCAATATTAAGATTTAAATGTCTTTTCCGATATATTTTGGCATTTGTTTCTGTATTCTGACAGAACTCTTGGGAATCACTACTTAGAAGGAGGCTTTGCGCTTGATTTTAAAAAATGTAGTTTACCATAAAATATATCAACTAATGATACATATGTAAATTTCTGCTTACCACTCATGTATATGTGCATATGTATGTATATACAGTACAAACAGCCAAAAAAAAATATTTAAGCCTTCTGCATAGGGCCGGATCAAGTGCAGAGCTGGATAGACCGCGGCTCGGGTGCCAACATTTAAGGGGCCCGACAAGGTAACGAAAAAAAATTCTATTCTATTTCTGTTGGTATATCACATTGATCAACCTAACTATCAAATGCATGGGAAGCATCAATCCAATCATATCTGTTCGAAATTTGACTTATCTGAGGGCAGGATAGAGCTGTATAGAAAATGGGCGAAATGGCACTAAAAATTTTTGGAAAATGGATACGGCAAAGCCTACATTTAGAAGAAGAAAACTTGAAAACCCGTCTAAGCCATATATAAGCCAGCGTATGAAGGTATCATGTTGAAATATATCAAGGAGAGGCTGTCCTTACTATTATACACTAGCTTTATGAAAATTTAAAAAATCGGTTGGCGACCACACCAACTTTTAAAAAGAACCGATGTCGAAATTTCGAAAAATGGGGTTATCCATTGCCAAAAATAGATCAGGTGGTGGAAAATGTTATGTTGATGTTTATGACTAAAAACAGAAATGTTGTAATATTTTAAAAAATGGACGTGGCATATTTAGAAGAGTCTTAAATCAAAATCCGTTGAAGATATCGGATCATACTCCAGCATTGCCCTAACTATTGTAGACATACATACGAGTATATATGTATATACATTGTGAAAAGAAAAGAATCGGTTGGCGACTGAAAAGAAAATCGATATCGAAATTTCGAACAAGCAAGGAAGGCTAAGTTCTGGTGTAACCGAACACTACATACTCAGCTCAGTGCTTTGGAGACAAAATTTTATTTTTCATGGATACATACAAATGGTAATACTAAAAAAGTGGAGCAACTTGCCTTTGCTATCTTTCTTCAGCTATCAATCTGCTTTATTTGAATATTTTTCTTTAAATATGAAAATTTGGTTAAATCTGAACGCATTTCTTTATATTTTTCTTTTTTAAACCACCCCTGAAATATTTTCGAAGAGCTCTTAATTATGAGTCCGATAAGAGTCCGAAATCGTAGACCAAGGTTGACGTTTTTAGGAACGATTTTCCTTCATCCTTTGTCAAATAAGGGAAAATCACCATGTAGGAAAATGAACCTAGGGTAACCCTGGAATGTGTTTGTATGATATGGATATCAAATGAGGGTTTTAAAAGGGAGTGGCCCTTAGTTGTATATGTGAAGGCGTTTTCGACATATCGACCAAAATGTGGACCACGAACAGTATGCCTGCCATGATTCCAAGGGGTTTTAATTTCGCCCTGCAGAACTTTTTCATTTTCTTCTACTTAATATCGTAGGTGTCACACCCTTTTTACAAAGTTTTTTCTAAAGTTATATTTTGCGTCAAAAAACCAATCCAATCACCTTGTTTCATCCCTTTTTTCGTATTTTGTATAAAATTGTGGCATTTTTTCATTTTTCGAAATTTTCGATATTGAAAAAGTGGGCGTTGGTCATAGTCGGATTTCGCCCATTTTTAACACCAAGATAAAGTGAGGTCAGATAAGTACATGAACTAAGTTTAGTAAAGATATATCGATTTTTGCTCAAGTTATCGTGTTAACGGCCGAGCGGAAGGACAGACGGTCGACTGTGTATAAAAACTGGGCGTGGCTTCAACCGATTTCGCCCATTTTCACAGAAAACAGTTACCGTCATAGAAGCTATGCCCTTACAAAATTTCACAAGGATTGGTAAATTTTTGTTCGACTTATGGCATTAAAAGTATTCTAGACAAATTAAATGAAAAAGGTCCTAGCCACGCCCATTTTGAAAATTTCTTTTATTTTTGTATTTCGTTGCACCATATCATTACTGGAGTAGAATGTTGACATAATGTACTTATATAATATAAAGATATTCAATTTTTGTTTAAAATAAGACTTTAAAAAATTGTTTCTTTTAAATGGGCGTGATCGTCATCCGATTCTGCTACTTTTTATTTAGAATACATATAGTAATAGGAGTAACGTTCCTGCCAAATTTTATCATGATATCCTCAACAACTGCCAAATTACAGTTTGCAAAACTTTTAAATTACCTTCTTTTAAAAGTGGGCGGTGCCACGCCCATTGTCCATAATTTTACTAATATTATGGCAGAAATACACTCGGAGTGCTTGCCAAACACTGCCGAGGGGCGACCCCGCTTAGAAAAATTGTCCTCTAATTGAAAAACCTTCTTTCTAAAATTTTGATGTTTCTTTGCCCGGGGTGTGAACCCAGGGCATTCGGTGTGGTAGGCGGAGCACGCTACCATCACACCACAGTGGCCTCCAACCCATGAAAACATGAAATCCCATTAAAAATTGTCGTGCGCAAGGGTCCGATAACAGCGCCAATATGAAAGGAGCTTACAACGGAGCACAACGTCACGTTCTCCACAAAAACTCGAATGCTGATTACTCGTCTTGTGCAACCCACAGTCTCAATTTATGTGGTGTTGATGCTGCAGAATGTGGTACGGCTGCAATTACTTTCTTCGGAGTTGTACAAAAATGTTTTACTATTTACAGCAGCAGATGAAAGAAACGTCGTACTCCAAGCTAGAGAAACCACCATAGATGTTGAGGTCCGACATCTAAGTGGCTTATTAGCTGATTTGAAGTTGATCAGGAACCAATGGGAAACAATTTTAAACGAATGCAAAACAGTTGCTATTCAATTGAACATCTCGTCAAAGTTTCCGGACATTTGAAAGAGAAAATCCAAAAGACATTTTGAAGGCAATGGAAATGAGATCATTATGGATGATCCAGAGTCTGATTTTAAAATGAATACATTATTGGTGATCGTTGATTCGGTAATCACTGGTATTACTGAACGATTTGCAGCTATGAGAAATTTGAACGAGAAGTTTTCCTTTTCGTGGCAATTTGAAGACATGGAGAAACTACGGTTCGGGCGAGCGCAGCAAAATTTGTCGAAAAATACAACTCAGACGTTTTTCAAAGACTAGAATGCGAAATAATTCACTTAAAACACATTTATAAAGAAAATTTTGATAAAGGTCTGTCACCACTGGAATTGCTAAATGCCACATGTAGCGATTGCAGAACGTTCTTTCAGCGTCCATGCAAGAATCAAAAACTTTCATAGATCGTGTTCATCTCAAGAGCGAGTTCCAGGACTTGCCACGCTTTGTATTAAATCCGTTTTGGCAACACAGTTAAATTTTGATATTATTATAAAAAATTTTGCAGCGAAAAAAGCAAGAAAAGCCACTCTATAATATCCGTACCTTCTATATTGAATAATTAAAATTTATAATCATCATTAAATTTATCAGAAATGTTCTAAAATGTTACCAAATAACTAGAAAAGATTATTTGAAACAATATGTGGCTGTTAAAAGAGAATTTTATTTCTATGTTACAATAAAACAGTATAAATAGTAAATATTCTGTGTTAATTTTATTTTCAGCTCTTAGTCCAAAAATGATTTATATTAGTTGATGTGGCAAAAATTGTAATTCATCAATAATGATTCATGAATGAGACGTCATTAATTCAAATTAATCAAATGTATTAAAGGTTTTTTATAGGGGGCCCCTAAATTGTTTAGTCCCGGGCCCGGATTTTCTCTCTACGGCCCTGTATATATATATATATATATATATATATATATATATAGTGCTGGATGTAGAGTGACGGACTTTTCACTTGTACTATTAACAACTTTACTGATCAAGTATAGAATATAGCAATCTTATATTTTGAACTTACGTTTTTTTTGAATAGAGAAAAGTACTACCTTCAGGCAGCTTGTAAAATAAGATCGTTTTACATATTCATACAGATCACCAAATTTTGAAAACCGAATTATAATCGATATACTTAAAGGAATTAATGTTAATTTAATATTGTTAAATAAAGCGAATTAAAATAATCTAAAACTTTATATTTGGATAAATATTCCTACAAATTGGGGGCTCAATCGGGACTATTTGCCAAAGGAAATAGCTGCAAGAAGACTGAATCGTACTCAGCTAGGTAATAATATATGTGTTACCAGAAGTCGCAGAGCGTTTTTCTGGAAGATACGCGAAGATAAAAGGCAGGAAAGGGCATTAGACAGCCGGAATTGAACATCACCAGCCGAAGCAGAGCATCAGCAGCGGTCGAATTCGGACTGTATGTGAAGAAACACGGCAGCACGTAAAATCAAAAATGAAAGCAAACTGGATTGAAGTTTAATTTGAAAACAATCTGGTTTTAAAAAGTGTTTTTCAAAAAAAAAAAAAAAAATACCAAGACGTGTCAAGTTGATGAAATTTAAAGAGAAGAGAAGGGATTCAAAATAAGGAGACAATGCAGAACAAGTTTATATTTGAAGAAAACAAGGAAAGATAAATTAAAGAAGAATTTAAAAGAAGCATACAAATACTAATTAATGTGGAAGAGTTTCGAAGAAATCAGAAGAAAATAAGACGAATTTGATGTACATTTGAACAAGAGGGACATTGAAGATTTAGAGAGTTGATGTGATGTGAAGGCCAAGCAGAAGGAAGAAAAGAAGACGAGAGCAAATCCAAGGTTGGTCGACATTATAAGAAGTTAATGGTGCTGAATATTTAAGAAGAAAACATTCAAATGTGAAGATGACAGGAAGTGAAAGCAAGGGATATAAAAGATGAACCGAAATTGGGTATAGGTAAAATACAAAAACAAATACATATAGGTAAGAAGATAATATAATACAGTAGCAAGCAAATAATAGTAGAAATGACAAAAGAAAGTTATACAGTGCTTGTGCAAACGTGATTGAGACGATAGGCAGTTTTGAAACATGCATATGTGTAGATGAGATATCGTTAAATATCACATTTCATGTAGCCAGGGAACATGATATTCAATTCGCAGGGATAACAGGAAAAGCAATTTTGAGGGATGTCGATATTATTTTAACTGAAGAGGTAGTTGTTTTCGAAAGTAAGGATTCGCTAGATAAATATAGAAATGAGGGGCTAAATGAATCAGCTGCTGATCTAAAGCCTAAAATTAGGATAAAAGAGTTCGACGTAATGAACTTGAATGAATTAAAAGAAGTTAAGACACTAGATGTGGATCATTTAAACAAGAGTTTAGCCAGAGAGGTAACTAATTTAGTTAATGAATATGCACCAATGGGTAATTGCCTATAAAAATGGAAATTGTTTGCCTATAAAAAAGGAATTGTTTGTCAAATGAAGTACCAGTTTATCAACGTCCGAGGAGGATGTCATATGAAGATCGTCGCTTCGTTGATAATCAAATAAAAGAGTGGTTAAGGGATCGAATAATTGTTCATAGCAAACCCAACTACGCCTCCCCAATTGTGGTTGTTTCAAAGAAGGATGGGGGAAAGCGCTTATGTTGTGATTACAGGCAATTAAATAAAACAAGTAAAGAAGGTTAAGTTCGGGTGTAACCGAACATTACATACTCAGTTGAGAGTTATGGTGACAACATAAGGGAAAATAACCATGTAGGAAAATGAACCGAGGGAAACATTGGAATGTGTTTGTATGACATGTCTATCAAATGAAAGGCACTAAAGAGTATTCTATGAGGGAGTGGGCCATAGTTCTATAGGTGGACGCCATTTAGGGCCATCGCCATAAAGGTGGATCAGGGTTGACTCTAGAATTTGTTTGCAAGATATGGGTATCAAATGAAAGGTGTTAATTAGTATTTTAAAAGGGAGTAATCCTTAGTTTCATAGGTGGACGCCGTTTCGAGATATCGCAATAAAGGTGGACCAGGGGTGACCCTAGAATTTGTTTGTACGATATGGGTATCAAATTAAAGGTAATAATGAGGGTTTTAAAAGGGAGTGGTGGTAGTTGTATAGGTTGTCGCCTTTTCAGAGATATCGCCATAAAGGTGGACCAGGGGTGACTCTAGAATGCCTTTGTACAATATGGGTATCAAACGAAAGGTAATAATGAGGGTTTTAAAAGGGAGTGAACCTTAGTTCTGTATGTGGAAGCCGTTTCGAAATATCGCCATAAAGGTGGACCAGGGGTGACTCTAGGGGTATAAAATAAAAGGTATTAATGATGGTTTTAAAAGGGAGTGGTTGTAGTTGTATAGGTGGTTGCCTTTTCGAAATATCGCCACAAAGGTGGACCAGGGGTGACTCTAGAATGAGTTTGTACAATATGGGTATCAAAAGAAAGGTGTTAATGAGTATTTTAAAAGGGACTGGTCCTTAGTTTAATAGGTGGACGCTTTTTCGAGGTATCGCAACTTAGACTTTGTTTGTACGATATGGGTATCAAGTGAAAGGTGTTAATGAGTATTTTTAAAAGGGAGTGGATCTTCGTTCTATAGGTGGTCGCTTTTTCGAGATATCGCCATAAAGGTGGACCAGGGGTGACTCTAGAATATGTTTGTACGATATGGGTATCAAGTGAAAGGTGTTAATGAGTATTTTTAAAAGGGAGTGGATCTTCGTTCTATAGGTGGACATCATTTAGGGATATCGCCATAAAGGTGGATCAGGGTTGACTCTAGAATTTGTTTGCACGATATGGGTATCAAATGAAAGGTGTTAATTAGTATTTTAAAAGGGAGTAATCCTTAGTTCCCTAGGTGGACGCCGTTTCGAGATATCGCCATAAAGGTGGACCAGGGGTGACCCTAGAATTTGTTTGTACGATACGGGTATCAAGTTAAAGGTAATAATGAGGGTTTTAAAAGGGAGTGGTGGGAGTTGTATAGGTTGTCGCTTTTCAGAGATATCGCCATAAAGGTGGACCAGGGGTGACTCTAGAATGCTTTTGTACAATATGGGTATCAAACGAAAGGTAATAATGAGGGTTTTAAAAGGGAGTGAGCCTTAGTTCTGTATGTGGAAGCCGTTTCGAAATATCGCCATAAAGGTGGACCAGGGGTGACTCTAGAATGTGTTTGTACGATATGGGTATAAAATTAAAGGTATTAATGAGGGTTTTAAAAGGGAGTGGTTGTAGTTGTATAGGTGGTTGCCTTTTCGAGATATCGCCACAAAGGTGGACCAGGGGTGACTCTAGAATGCGTTTGTACAATATGGGTATCAAAAGAAAGGTGTTAATGAGTATTTTAAAAGGGAGTTGGCCTTAGTTTAATAGGTGGACGCCTTTTCGAGGTATCGCAACTTAGACTTTGTTTGTACGATATTGGTATCAAGTGAAAGGTGTTAATGAGTATTTTTAAAAGGGAGTGGATCTTCGTTCTATAGGTGGTCGCTTTTTCGAGATATCGCCATAAAGGTGGACCAGGGGTGACTCTAGAATATGTTTGTACGATATGGGTATCAAATGAAAGGTGTTAATGAGTATTTTAAAAGGGCGTGGGGCTTAGTTCTATAGGTAGACGCCTTTTCGAGATATCGACTCTAGAATGTGTTTGTAGGATATTGGTATCAAATTAAAGGTATTAATGAGAGTTTTAAAAGGGAGTGGTGGTAGTTGTATATGTGATGGCATGACTTATGGCATTGATATGATTGATGATATGACTTATGGCATTAAAAGTATCCTAGACAAATTAAATGAAAAAGGGCGGAGCCACGCCCATTTTGAAAATTTCTTTTATTTTTATATTTTGTTGCACCATATCATTACTGGAGTTGAATGTTGACATAATTTACTTATATACTGTAAAGATATTAAATGTTTTGTTAAAATTTTACTTTAAAAACAATTTTTTTTAAAGTGGGCGTGGTCCTTCTCTGGTTTTACTAATTTTTATTCAGCGTACATATAGTAATAGGAGTAACGTTCCTGCCAAATTTCATCATGATATCTTCAACGACTGCCAAATTACAGCTTGAAAAATTTTAAATGACCTTCTTTTAAAAGTGGGCGGTGCCATGCCCATTGTCCAAAATTTTACTAATTTTCTATTCTGTTCATAAGTTCAACCCACCTATCAAGTTTCATCGCTTTATCTGTCTTTGGTAATGAATTATCGCACTTTTTCGTTTTTTCGAAATTTTCGATATCGAAAAAGTGGGCGTGGTTATAGTCCGATATCGTTCATTTTAAATAGCGATCTGAGATGAGGAACCTACATACCAAATTTCATCAAGATACCTCAAAATTTACTCAAGTTATCGTGTTAACGGACGGACGGACATGGCTCAATCAAATTTTTTTCGATCCTGATGATTTTGATATATGGAAGTCTATATCTATCTCGATTCCTTTATACCTGTACAACCAACCGTTATCCAATCAAACTTAATATACTCTGTGAGCTCTGCTCAATCACACCCATATTCCCAATACCCCACAATGGCGCACACTTTACTCACGTTGCCGTGCATGTGAGTTTGTTGGCCAATATAGAACTTTCGCTGACATAGTCCACGCGCAAGCGAATGGTAACGCAACATGATCAACAACCCGTGAGAAATGCAGCATAGGCAATATTGACGTGCCGCTTCCCAAGGCAGTCGGTTCTATGTACCGGAGCGACTCGGGATTTTTCCCGACCAAGGACTGTCATTTCAGTGTAACCCCATTTAATTTGTTGCGTCCCTCCCACAAATTGTCATCCTCCCAGCAGCTCCTTGCAGAGGGACTGCTCCATATTCTCTTGCTCCGGGAAGGTATCGAATCCAATCCGGGTCCGTCTCCTGACCCCGGTCCTGAGAAATGGTTTGGCTGCATCTGCCGGAAAAGAATCTTTTTAGGACGGTCATACTTTGTTCAGCGTGTCTCGTGTAAGGGATGGTTGTATCGGACAGGTTGTTCTGGGCTTGATCCCAAAACCCGACGTCCGATTTTATAAATCTTTTGTGGCTCCTTGCTGTTCACGTCCAAGGGCGTCCCGTAGTCTACGCCTTAGCGCCCCCACTACCTTCCAGCAGTCCAGCCGCTCAGCAAGCCACAACTAGTACTCGCTGCTGCTCGCGCCCCGACTCTTAGTCCCTAACCGCGTTTGCACCGATTGCCAGCACAGAATATATATGTTTGCGAAATCCGCCCAATGCAGCTCCTGCCTTGGGCGGTGCCACTTTCCTAGATGTTCTGGTGTCCGTGACGGCAACCCCCGACGGGTTTCATTGCGCCATGTTGCCAGGTCGCAAACCCCAATCTACCGGGTATTCCAATGCTTGCCCAAGGACGCCCAGTCCCAGGGCCACAACAGCAGTTGCGTCCTGGCCTTCCTCAACCCATGCGTAGTCACCCGTCACTTACTCCCAGAGTGGCGACGTCTCCCCCTATGCACTTCAGAATTCTGCAGTTAAACTGTAATGGACTAACTGGAAAGATCACGGAGATAGTCGATTTCATGAAGCGGCACAACATCCGCATTGTTGCGATTCAAGAGACTAAACTCACAGCAAGATCTGCACTGCAAACCTGTTCTGGGTATAATGTCCACAGAAAAGATCGCATGAGCGGAAATGGAGGCGACCTCGCGTTTATCATACACCACAAAGGAAATAGCTGCAAGAAGACTGAATCGTACTCAGCTAGGTAATAATATATGTGTTACCAGAAGTCGCAGAGCGTTTTTCTGGAAGATACGCGAAGATAAAAGGCAGGAAAGGGCATTGGACAGCCGGAATTGAACATCAGCAGCGGTCGAATTCGGACTGTATGTGAAGAAACACGGCAGCACGTAAAATCAAAAATGAAAGCAAACTGGATTGAAGTTTAATTTGAAAACAATCTTGTTTTAAAAAGTGTTTTTCAAAAAAAAAAAAAAAAAAATACCAAGACGTGTCAAGTTGATGAAATTTAAAGAGAAGAGAAGGGATTCAAAATAAGGAGACAATGCAGAACAAGTTTATATTTGAAGAAAACAAGGAAAGATAAATTAAAGAAGAATTTAAAAGAAGCAAACAAATACTAATTAATGTGGAAGAGTTTCGAAGAAATCAGAAGAAAATAAGACGAATTTGATGTACATTTGAACAAGAGGGACATTGAAGATTTAGAGAGTTGATGTGATGTGAAGGCCAAGCATAAGGAAGAAAAGAAGACGAGAGCAAATCCAAGGTTGGTCGACATTATAAGAAGTTAATGGTGCTGAATATTTAAGAAGAAAACATTCAAATGTGAAGATGACAGGAAGTGAAAGCAAGGGATATAAAAGATGAACCGAAATTGGGTATAGGTAAAATACAAAAACAAATACATATAGGTAAGAAGATAATATAATACAGTAGCAAGCAAATAATAGTTGAGAACGGGTAAAAATAAATAGTATATGTGTGGATGCCTATGCAGGAATGTAGGTACAGTTAAACACGACGAATTTTGACATAAACATTAATTTATTAGTTTAAATACTAAAAGAGTGTAAAATTATTCATATATAGATTTACGTTGCTTAACATACATAGAATACATACAAATTTTTTTTTAAAGATGGATTTAAATCAAATAATGACTCTTACAGTAAATTTGCTTAGGGAAAAGTTGAGAGAATTTAATCTTTCTACATCAGGCCAAAAACGAGAATTACAGGACAGACTACTCCAGCATTACGGATTATCAAGAAATGATCCAATAGATGATGAGTCGAGTCAATCAGTATATGATGACGTGCAATGTTAAAGAATATCGAAGATTTAAAAGAGCAATTGAAAGTGTATGAGAAGATACGCAAAGCATATTCAGCGCCGGTCATGGTAGCGTCAAATGTACCAATGGGAGAGACTAAATTAGGTATGGGAAGATCGAAAGAGGACACGTCAAAGAGGTGTTTTAAGTGTGGAGATAAATCTCACATGGCAGCACAGTGTCCACGAAAGCAATTTAAGTGTTTCAAATGCAACGAAATGGGTAATCGTTCATTTGAGTGTAAGGATAAATCCAAAGGATCTAAAGAAACAAAGAAGAAACCGAGCACAGTTAACACTTGGGTGATGAGATTTTTCAACCCTTTTGTAATAGCGTTAGGGATGAGTTACACTTTAAAACAATCAAAGTGGCTGATTTTAAATTCGAAGCACATCGATTCGGGATGTTCTTTGAACATAATGCGTTACGATACGTTATTACTGTGTGGCTGTGAGGTTATATTGAGAAATGACAAAAGAAAATTATACAGTGCTTGTGTAAACGTGATTGAGACGATAGGCAGTTTTGAAACATGCATATGTGTAGATGAGATATCGTTAAATATCACATTTCATGTAGCCAGGGAACATGATATTCAATTCGCAGGGATAACAGGAAAAGCAATTTTGAGGGATGTCGATATTATTTTAACTGAAGAGGTAGTTGTTTTCGAAAGTAAGGATTCGCTAGATAAATATAGAAATGAGGGGCTAAGTGAATCAGCTGCTGATCTAAAGCCTAAAATTAGGATAAAAGTGTTCGACGTAATGAACTTGAATGAATTAAAAGAAGTTAAGACACTAGATGTGGATCATTTAAACAAGAGTTTAGCCAGAGAGGTAACTAATTTAGTTAATGAATATGCACCAATGGGTAATTGCGAATCGCCTATAAAAATGGAAATTGTTTGCCTATAAAAAAGGAATTGTTTGTCAAATGAAGTACCAGTTTATCAACGTCCGAGGAGGATGTCATATGAAGATCGTCGCTTCGTTGATAATCAAATAAAAGAGTGGTTAAGGGATGGAATAATTGTTCATAGCAAACCCAACTACGCCTCCCCAATTGTGGTTGTTTCAAAGAAGGATGGGGGAAAGCGCTTATGTTGTGATTACAGGCAATTAAATAAAACAAGTAAAGAAGGTTAAGTTCGGGTGTAACCGAACATTACATACTCAGTTGAGAGTTATGGTGACAACATAAGGGAAAATAACCATGTAGGAAAATGAACCGAGGGAAACATTGGAATGTGTTTGTATGACATGTCTATCAAATGAAAGGCACTAAAGAGTATTATATGAGAGAGTGGGCCATAGTTCTATAGGTGGACGCCATTTAGGGATATCGCCATAAAGGTGGATCAGGGTTGACTCTAGAATTTGTTTGCACGATATGGGTATCAAATGAAAGGTGTTAATTAGTATTTTAAAAGGGAGTAATCCTTAGTTCCATAGGTGGACGCCGTTTCGAGATATCGCCATAAAGGTGGACCAGGTGTGACCCTAGAATTTGTTTGTACGATATGGGTATCAAATTAAAAGTAATAATGAGGGTTTTAAAAGGGAGTGGTGGTAGTTGTATAGGTTGTCGCCTTTTCAGAGATATCGCCATAAAGGTGGACCAGGGGTGACTCTGGAATGCCTTTGTACAATATGGGTATCAAACGAAAGGTAATAATGAGGGTTTTAAAAGGGAGTAGTGGTAGTTGTATAGGTTGTCGCTTTTCAGAGATATCGCCATAAAGGTGGACCAGGGGTGACTCTAGAATGCCTTTGTACAATATGGGTATCAAACGAAAGGTAATAATGAGGGTTTTAAAAGGGAGTGAGCCTTAGTTCTGTATGTGGAAGCCGTTTCGAAATATCGCCATAAAGGTGGACCAGGGGTGACTCTAGAATGTGTTTGTACGATATGGGTATAAAATTAAAGGTATTAAGGAGGGTTTTAAAAGGGAGTGGTTGTAGTTGTATAGGTGGTTGCCTTTTCGAGATATCGCCACAAAGGTGGACCAGGGGTGACTCTAGAATGCGTTTGTACAATATGGGTATCAAAAGAAAGGTGTTAATGAGTATTTTAAAAGGGAGTTGGCCTTAGTTTAATAGGTGGACGCCTTTTCGAGGTATCGCAACTTAGACTTTGTTTGTACGATATTGGTATCAAGTGAAAGGTGTTAATGAGTATTTTTAAAAGGGAGTGGATCTTCGTTCTATAGGTGGTCGCTTTTTCGAGATATCGCCATAAAGGTGGACCAGGGGTGACTCTAGAATATGTTTGTACGATATGGGTATCAAATGAAAGGTGTTAATGAGTATTTTAAAAGGGTTAAAGTAGTTCTATAGGTGGACGCCTTTTCGAGATATCGACTCTAGAATGTGTTTGTAGGATATTGGTATCAAATTAAAGGTATTAATGAGAGTTTTAAAAGGGAGTGGTGGTAGTTGTATATGTGATGGCATTTTCCAGATATCGACCAAAATGTGGACCAGGGTGACCCAGAACATCATCTGTTGGATACCGCTAATTTACGGTTCACGGTTTTTTATTTCGCACTGCAGAACATTTTCTTCTACTTAATATGGTAGGTGTCACAACCATTTTACAAAGTTTTTTCTAAAGTTATATTTCGCGTCAATAAACCAATCCAATTACCATGTTTCATCCCTTTTTTCGTATTTGGTTTAGAATTATGGCATTTTTTTCATTTTTCGTAATTTTCGATATCGAAAAAGTGGGCGTGGTCATAGTCGGATTTCGTTCATTTTTTATACCAAGATAAAGTGAGTTCAGATAAGTACGTGAACTAAGTTCAGTAAAGATATGTCGATTTTTGCTCAGGTTATCGTGTTAAGGGCCATGCGGAAGGACAGACGGACAACTGTGTATAAAAACTGGACGTAGCTTCAACCGATTTCGCCCATTTTCACAGAAAACAGTTACCGTCATAAAATCTTTGCCCCTGCCAAATTTCAAAAGGATTGGTATTTTTGTTCGACTTATGGCATTAAAAGTATCCTAGACAAATTAAATGAAAAAGGGCGGAGCCAAGCCCATTTTGAAAATTTCTTTTTTGCATTTTGTTGCACCATATCATTACTGGAGTTGCACCATATCATTACTGGAGTTGAATGTTGACATAATTTACTTATATACTGTAAAGATATTAAATTTTTTGTTAAAATTTTACTTTAAAAAAAAAAATTTTTAAAGTGGGCGTGGTCCTTCTCCGGTTTTACTAATTTTTATTAAGCGTACATATAGTAATAGGAGTAACGTTCCTGCCAAATTTCATCATGATATCTTCAACGACTGCCAAATTACAGCTTGAAAAATTTTAAATGACCTTCTTTTAAAAGTGTGCGGTGCCATGCCCATTGTCCAAAATTTTACTAATTTTCTATTCTGTTCATAAGTTCAACCCACCTACCAAGTTTCATCGCTTTATCTGTCTTTGGTAATGAATTATCGCACTTTTTCGTTTTTTCGAAATTTTCGATATCGAAAAAGTGGGCGTGGTTATAGTCCGATATCGTTCATTTTAAATAGCGATCTGAGATGAGGAACCTACATACCAAAGTTCATCAAGATACCTCAAAATTTACTCAAGTTATCGTGTTAACGGACGGACGGACATGGCTCAATCAAATTTTTTTTCGATCCTGATGATTTTGATATATGGAAGTCTATATCTATCTCGATTCCTTTATACCTGTACAACCAACCGTTATCCAATCTACTTATCCAATATACTCTGTGAGCTCTGCTCAATCACACCCATATTCCCAATACCCCACAATGGCGCACACTTTACTCACGTTGCCGTGCATGTGAGTTTGTTGGCCAATATAGAACTTTCGCTGACATAGTCCACGCGCAAGCGAATGGTAACGCAATACGATCAACAACCCGTGAGAAATGCAGCATAGGCAATATTGACGTGCCGCTTCCCAAGGCAGTCGGTTCTATGTACCGGAGCGACTCGGGATTTTTCCCGACCAAGGACTATCATTTCAGTGTAACCCCATTTAATTTGTTGCGTCCCTCCCACAAATTGTCATCCTCCCAGCAGCTCCTTGCAGCGGGACTGCTCCATATTCTCTTGCTCCGGGAAGGTATCGAATCCAATCCGGGTCCGTCTCCTGACCCCGGTCCTGAGAAATGGTTTGGCTGCATCTGCCGGAAAAGAATCTTTTTAGGACGGTCATACTTTGTTCAGCGTGTCTCGTGTAAGGGATGGTTGCATCGGACAGGTTGTTCTTGGCTTGATCCCAAAACCCGACGTCCGCTTTTATAAATCTTTTGTGGCTCCTTGCTGTTCACTTCCAAGGGCGTCCCGTAGTCTACGCCTTAGCGCCCCCCACTACCTTCCAGCAGTCCAGCCGCTCAGCAAGCCACAACTAGTACTCGCTACTGCTCGCGCCCCGACTCTTAGTCCCTAACCGCGTTTGCACCGATTGCCAGCACAGAATATATATGTTTGCGAAATCCGCCCAATGCAGCTCCTGCCGCACAAAATCCGCATTGTTGCGATTCAAGAGACTAAACTCACAGCAAGATCTGCACTGCAAACCTGTTCTGGGTATAATGTCCACAGAAAAGATCGCATGAGCGGAAATGGAGGCGACCTCGCGTTTATCATACACCACTCTGTGCAATATCATATATTTGATCCCGGCATTGACCGCAGGGACAATGTCTTAGAACGTCAAGGCCTATCTGTCCGGCCAGGCGATGCAAACCTAGAAATCATCAACATCTACATCCCTCCTGCCACCTGTTGCCCCAGTGGATACCGCCCTAATATTAGCGCCTTACTCACTGGCAACAATCGCATTATCTTAAGGGACTTTAATGCCCATCACGATCTATGGCATTCAAACTTACCGGCGGACAGTAGGGGTGTGATTTTGGCGGATCAAATTGAAGAAACGACGTTCTGCACAATAAACGGAGACGCCCCCACACGTATGGTAGGAAGCTGTCACAGTTCGCCGCATATCTCAATCGTGAGCGCAGAACTCGTAAACTGCGTCAACTGGCAGCCGATGGTAACATTGGCATCCGACCACCTGCCTATACTTATTTCGTTCGAGCGTACCGCCGACTTCATCGTTACAGAAAAACGCACTTTCATAAACTTTAAAAAAGGAAAGTGGGACGAATACAAATCTTTTACAGACAACCTCTTTGCTGCCCTCCCTATCCCGACTGATGCCCGCCAAGGGGAGCGTGCTTTCCGCAAGGTCATTGAATCCGCCTCGACACGTTTCATTCCCGGCGGGAGAATTCCGAAATTCGGCCTCACTTCCCGGCGGAGGCCGCAAATTTAGCGAGAGATCGTGACCTTATAAAGACAGCTCGACCCAGGCGACCCCCAAATAAGGGATATTAACCAACGCATCAGACTGCTTGTGGATGAACACAAGCGGGCTAAACGGGAGAGCACCTAAGAGGTTTAACCTCTCTGCTGGTGTGGGTAAACTTTCGTCCACCGTAAAGTCCCTATCGAATCCGTCTAAGCACAACGACAAAGTTTCCATCGCCTTCGGCGATAAAGTGCTGTCGGTTCGAAAAAATGCGCGAGAGCTTTCTGCGTCAATATGTAATGCATTCTACGGTCGAAAAAGAAAAAGATAGACGGAGGGCCAACAGACACGCACATAAAATAAATTCAGCGCGTCACCAATTACCATCACCGCCAGAGAGGTTGAAGATGCCATTGGTCACGCTAAACCATCCAAAGCAGTGGGCCCAGACGGCATAGCCATGCCGATGCTTAAAAACCTAAGGAAAGAGGGTTTCAAATACTTAGCACATGTCTTCAACCTGTCTCTTTCCACCTTTTTCATACCCGAAAAATGGAAAATGGCCAAGGTGGTTCCGCTACTAAAGCCTGGGAAACCAGCTAACATAGGAGAGTTGTATCGTCCGATATCTCTCCTGTCGCCAGTAGTAAAGACGCTTGAAGCCATTTTGATCCCCTATTTCCAGGCAAATTTGCAACTAGCCTGTCATCAGCGTGGCTTCAGAAAACTCCATAGCACTACCACCGCGTTAAATGCCATTAGCACCCAGATAAATTGCGGTTTAAATCAAAACCCCCACCATAGAACAGTACTCGTAGCGCTAGACCTATCAAAAGCTTTCCATACGATCAACCATGGCTCGTTACTGCAAGACCTGGAAGGGTCTACCCTTCCCCCATGTCTTAAAAGGTGGACCGCAAATTGTCTGGGTGGTCGGCAGGCATCGGTGCAATTTAGAAACGAAACATCAAAACCAAGAATAATTAAACGAGGGGTGCTACGGGGTGGTGTCCTATCCCCACTTTTGTTTAATTTCTACATATCTAAGCCACCTTCATCACCAGAAGGAGCCACTACCGTTTCATACGGCGATGACTGCACAATAATGGCCCCAGGCCCATGCCCACAGATCGATGAGCTCTGCAACAGAATAAACGGCCACCTCCCTGATCTCTCCAGTTTTTTCGCCTCGCGAAACCTGGGTTTATCACCGACTAAATCTTCCGCGACCTTATTTACAACATGGCCGTCCCAAATGTCGACCATTTTGAACATCCACGTCGATGGCACTACGCTACCGACTGTCCTACACCCCAAAATCTTGGGTGTGATGTTTGATCAGGATCTACATTTTGGTGAGCACGCAGCCGCTATTGTTCAGAAAATGCAGAGCCGTAATAAAATCCTCAAATCCCTTGCTGGCAGTACCTGGGGAAAAGATAAAGAAACGCTCATTACTACATACAAAGCAATTGGCCAGCCGTTTACGTGCTATGCGTCACCCATATGGTCGCCAAGCCTAAAAATTACCCACTGGAAGAAGCTACAGGCCTGCCAGAATACTGCTCTCAGAATAGCCACGGGCTGTCTGCTTATGTCCCCAGAACACCATCTACATAATAAGGCGAGAATACTCCCCGTCAGGGAGAGAAATGAGATGCTAACAAAACAGTTCCTGTTGAATACCCAGAAATGTGGGCATTCCAACAGACATCTCATTGATGAGCCAGCGCCGCCTAGGGACTTAAGGAGTCATCTCCGTAAGCATTTTGAGGAAATACGGCACCTGAGAACTCAGCCGTATGAAGCAAAAAAACACAAGCAGGTCCTTAGTGAACTCCACAAACAGGCGTCGGACCTTTATGCCAGGAATTGCCCGGTGAATCCAGTACTCAAAGAACAGTACCCAAAAGTTGCGAAAGAGGAACGCAACCTCCCCAGGGAAACTCGAGTCACTCTAGCTCAACTTCGTTCTGGATACTGTAACAGGTTAAACTCTTACCTATCCAGAACCAACCCCGACATACAAAATGTATGCCCCGCTTGCAATGTGTCCCCACACGACACCAACCATCTCTTTAATTGTAATGTGGAACCAACACCTCTAACACCCCTTTCATTATGGTCCACCCCTGTTGAAACAGCAAGTTTCCTTGGACTCCCGTTAGAGGATATTGATGACAATTTGTGATCGGTCGCGGCTGTTAGGTGGGGCGAAGTACTGCTACAACAACAACAACAACGTGCACGCGCAACTCATCGATTGCGAAATTCTTGATGGTGGTGGGATCTGCAACGTTAGCATAAGTAGCGTGAGTAAACGGTTTGATGGAAAGAAGTAATTATGTTTAGAGTTAAGCCGGAGTCATTGGTGCCGTATGTCGTATCGATGTATCCGTATCCCTAACGTAATCAGCTGTTTATCGTTACGACGGTAAACCAAAACCCAATTGGTTGGATACGATACGGTTACGACGTTAGCGGCACTAATAATCGATTGCATTGATTCTCATAAGGTTGGTCAAATCAGCTGTTAAAAGGTTACCGATACGGTTACCGATAAAGCACCAATGTCTACAGCTTTAAGCGGGAGTCATTGGTGCCTTTTTTCGTATCGCTGTAGTCGTATCCATTGTACAGGTTTACAAGTATGATATGTATGAGAGGGAAACAATTTCTTTCCCTTTCTAACACACGGCAGTTTGACACTTCGGTCAGTGTCAAACTAGCGTGGAACCCAGTGGAACCTGCGTGGAACATGAGTTTTGACACTGAACGAAGTGTCAAAATTACCGGGGTTGCTTCGTCGAAAGCGACACAGGGAAGCAAAAAAGGGATCGGAATATCAGATATGGGTTGCTGTGATGGTAAATTTTTTTGAACGAATTTAGTAGGAAATTTTAAGTGCACCCATATGGGTCCTTCAGAAAATTATAAAAAAGTCTTCAATTGGGGTATCTGAGGACGCGTAGTTATTTCAGTATTAAGAATACAACCACGTGAGTTAAGTTTTTCTACCCGTTCCAAAGTTCTCCGCGAAAAACAGTTTGAAACCGAGGTCGACTGCAATAACCGGCCAAAAAAGCGGAAAGAAAAATGAATAGACGCGTTTTGTCCTGTTGTCAAAAGTCCGAAGAGAAAGAGTATTCGAATTATTGGAAGCGAGGCCAAAACGCGTCTATTAATACCTCCCCCGACGGTTTTGGTCGTGTTTTAGCAATCGTCCCCGTAAAAAAGTATCACAATTTGTTAATTAAAATTGTCCAAAATATATGGTTATTAAAGAGAGTAACGATTGTAATCACTACACGATGTTTATTGGACTGTGTGTACTCCATGGATTACTCTAATGTAATGCGAAGTTGGAGTATATGGTCCAGTCCTAGGACATAGCAATGTTAATTGGATCACATTTTTTGTATGAATTGTGGATAATTTTGGAGCACTCGGTTGGTCCATAGCGAGTACTCCATACATGCATGCATGGAGTACTCGCAATTTTTGCAGGGTATGTGAATAAGCTGAAAGCGGCTTTTTATCAATTTTTTTATTGTAGCAAACGGCAGCTCTGTACGTGACCACCACTGTTTGCTATTGAGAATGCATATTCACAATGATATTAGAAAGATCAGCTGCTCCGATCTGTCAAAATAATCAGTGCGCTGTCTCTATTAGCAAAAAATCGCACAAGTGGAAATATATTGTTTCAATTAAGATTTATCTTCATTTCGCTCTAAAATTTACCCTTTCTCTGCAATTTAGCTCCCTACAGCCTCTGTGAAGAATATTAAGTTTTACGTATTTCTTCACCAACCAACATAATTCCGTTTGTAAAGGCACCCGGGTATTGCGGCGCAGCAACTTTGCCAAGTAAGCAAAATATAGAAGAAAAAATTTAGTTTTTAGTTCGAAAAGTAAATTTCATTTCAGGAGCTAAATTGGTACGTCTATTTGTTCTCCTAGCTTGCGGAGGCTGTGATTGGGTAAGTGGAAGCCAAAACAGCAATACTCTTATCTAGGGAAAGGAGTATATAATATATACTTATGGGTATCTGCAAACGGATATGTGTCGCCGTACATACATATAAAAAATATGCATACATAATATATGCATACGCATCTATGTATACGATTGTTAGTATGTTTGTTGCCTGATTTCCAAATTAAGGAAATTGTTATAGGTATTCATAATTTTGTTTAAAATCAATTTTTCTTGGTGTTTACCAAAGTATGTATGTATGTATTTATTTGAAAATTGGATTGAATGGATTGTCTACGTCCCCAAATAATTATATTCCCTGTTCCGATCACTGTTAAATGAAACCAATGAGTAAGCGGGACACACTCTTTTATATTTAAATATCAAAGAGTGGTCTGAGGATAGTGATGTCGGTAAAAGTTTAGTTGAGGGTTCGATTGCTAATACACGTCCAAAAATATCGAGAGAGGTCGCGTCTTGACATCAGTATTAATAATCCGAAGGCGGAAAATAAAAATTTTAACTCGTTCAAAAGATATTAACGGAAATCCGAAAAATGACCCGCGGATCGCACCGAAACCGAGGGTGGGATCCAAAGTATTTTTGACATAACACCTTCGCCTTCGGCCGCGCTCATAAAAAATTACCCTGGGTGGGTCCAACACCGGTTTGGAGACTAAAACTACATATATCCGCGCAAAACACTTATTTTCACAATTTTTGTGTGGGTACAACTACATTACAACAACCACATGAAAATCGCCACCTTCAACTGCAAATGTCTCCGGACAGATATAAAACTTTTCTTTTCCGCCTTCAGATTATTGCTGTCGAGGTCAATACGCGTCTTTTGAAACCTCTCTCGATATGTTTGGTAGCATATTAGCAGTCGACTCCTCAACTAGACTTTTACCGTGATTTCGATTAGCAACCCATCAGTTACACAGGCCAACTGAAGCGGCACAACATCCGCATTGCTGCGATTCAAGAGACTAAACTCACAGCAAGATCTGCATTGCAGACCTGTTCTGGGTATAATGTCCACAGAAAAGATCGCGAGAGCGGAAATGGGGGCGGCCTCGCGTTTATCATACACCACACTGTGGAATATCACATATTTGATCCCGACATCGACCGCAGGGACAGTGCCTTAGAACGTCAAGGACTATCTGTCCGGTCGGGCGATGCAAGTCTAGAAATCATCAACATCTACATCCATCCGTCCTGATATCAGCGGCGTACTCACTGGAAACAATGGCATTATCTTAGGCGACTTTAATGCCCATCACGATCTATGGCATTCAAACTTGCGGGCGGACAGTAGGGGTGAGATTTTGGCGGATCAAATTGAAGAAACGACGTTCTGCACAATAAGCGGAGACGTTTGATCAGGATCTACATTTTAGTGAGCACGCAGCCGCAATTGTTCCGAAAATCCAGTGCCGTAAGAAAATCCTCAAATCCCTTGCTGGCAGTACTTGGGGAAAAGGCAAAGAAACGCTCATTACCACATACAAAGCAATTGGCCAGCCGATTGCATGCCACGCGTCCCCGATATGGTCGCCAAGCCTAAAAACTACCCACTGGAAGAAGCTACAGGCTTGCCAAAATACTGCGCTCAGAACCGCCACGGGCTGTCTTCTTATGTCCCCAGAACACCATCTCCCCATCAGGGAGAGAAATGAGATGCTAACCAAACAATTTGTGTTGAATACCCAGAAACATGGGCATCCCAACAGACATCTGATTGATGAGCCAGCACCGCCTAGGGACTTAAGGAGGAAATGCGGCACCTGAGAACTCAGCCGTATGAAGCAAAAAAACACAAGCAGGTCCTTGGTGAACTCCACAAACAGGCGTAGGACCTTTATGCCGGGAACTGCCCGGTGAATCCAGTACTCGGGGAACAGTACCCAAAACTTGCGGAAGAGGAACGCATACTCCCCAGGGAAACGCGAGTCACTCTGGCTCAACTTCGTTCTGGATACTGTAACAGGTTAAACTCTTACATATCCAGAATCAACCCCGACATACAAAATGTATGCTCCGCTTGCAATGTGTCCCCCCATGGCACCAACCATCTCTTTAATTGTAATGTGGAACCAACGCTTCCAACACCCCTTTCATTATGGTCCACCCCTGTCGAAACAGCAAGTTTCCTTGGACTCCCGTTAGAGGATATTGATGACAATTTGTGATCGGTCGCAGCTATTAGGTGGGGCGAAACATTGCTACAATGACAGCAAAGCCCCCACACGTATGGTAGGAAGCTGTCACAGTTCGCCGGATACTTCAATCGTGAGCGCAGAACTCATAAACTGCGTCAACTGGCAGCCGATGGTAACATTGGCATCCGACCACCTGCGTATACTTATTTCGCTCGACCGTCCCGCCGACTTCATCGTCGCAGAAAAAGGCACTTTCATTAACCTTAAAAAAGGAAAGTGGGACGAATACAAATCCTTTACAGACAACCGCTTTGCTGCCCTCCCTATCCCAACTTATGTCCGCCAAGGGGAGCGTGCTTTCCGCAAGGTCATTGAATCCGCCTCGGCTCGTTTCATTCCTGCCCGTAGAATTCCCGAAATTCGGCCCACTTCCCGGCAGAGGCCGCAAGTTTAGCGAGAGAACGTGACCTTATAAGACAGCTCGATCCCGGCGACCCCAAATAAGGGATATAAACCAACGCATCAGACTGCTTGTGGATGAACACAAGCGGGCGAAATGGGAGGAGCACCTAAGCGGTTGTAACCTCTCTGCCGGTGTAGGTTAACTTTCGAATCCGTCTAGGCACAATGACAAAGTTTCCATCGCCTTTGGCGACAAAGTGCTGTCGTATGCGAAAAAATGCGCGAGCGCTTTCTGCCGACAATACATAATGCATTCTACGGTCGACCAAAATAGACGGAGGGCCAACAGACAGCACGTAAACATAAGTTCAGCGCGTTCAGTACCATCACCGCCAAAGAGGTTGAGGATGCCATCGCTCATGCTAAACCATCCAAAGCAGTGGGCCCAGACGGCATAGCCATGCCGATGCTTAAAAGCCTATGGAACGAGGGTTTCAAATAGTTAGCACATGTCTTCAACCTGTCTCTTTCCACCTTTATCATACCCGAAAAATGGAAAATGGGAAGTGGTCCCGCTACTAAAGCCTGGGAAACCATCTAACATAGGAGAGTCATATCGCCCGATATCTCTCCCTAGTAGCCAAGACGCTTGAAGCCCTTTTGCTCCCCTACTTCAAAGCAAATTTGCAGCTAGTCTGTCATCAGCATGGATTTAGAAAACTCCATAGCACCACCACCGCACTAAATGCCATTAGCACCCAGATAAATTGTGGTTTAAATCAGAAGCCCCACCATAGAACAGTACTCGTAGCGCTAGACCTATCAAAAGCTTTTGATAGGTCAACCATGGCACGTTACTGCAAGACTTGGAAGGGTCTACCCTTCCCCCACGTCTTAAAAGGTGGACTGCAAATTATTTGGGTGGTCGGCAGGCATCGGTGCAATTCAGAAACGAAATATCAAAGCCAAGAAGAATTAAACAAGGGGTGCCACAGTGTGGTGTGCTATCCCCACTTTTGTTTAATTTTTACATATCAAAACTACCTTCGCCACCAGAAGGAGTTACTATCGTTTCTTACGCCGATGACTGCCCAATAATGGCCACAGGCCCGGTCCCAAAGAACGATGAGCTTTGCAACAGAATAAACGGCTACCTCCCTGATCTCTCCAGTTTTTTTCGCCTCGCGAAACCTGGCATTATCACCGACTAAATCATCCGCGACCTTATTTACAACTTCGACGTCCCACGTCGATGGCACTACGCTACCGACTGTCCTACACCCCAAAATCTTGGGTGTGACGTTTGATCAGGATCTACATTTTGGTGAACACGCAGCCGCAATTGTTCCGAAAATCCAGAGCCGCAATAAAATCCTCAAATCCCTTGCTGACAGTACTTGGGGAAAAGACAAAGAAACGCTCATTACCACATACAACGCAATTGGCTAGCCGTTTGCGTGCTACGCGTCCCCTATATGGTCGCCAAGCCTAAAAACTACCCACTGGAAGAAGCTACAGGCCTACCTAAATACTGCGCTTAGAACCGCCACGGGCTGTCTTCTTATGTCCCCAGAACACCATCTACATAATGAGGCGAGAATACTCCCCATCAGGGAGAGAAATGAGATGCTAACCAAACAGTTCCTGTTGAATACCCAGAAACGTGGGCATCCCAACGGACACCTGATTGATGAGTCAGCACCGCCTCACCGCACCGCGATCACAAATTGTCATCAATATCCGCTAACGGGAGTCCAAGGAAACTTGCTGGTTCGACAGGGGTGGACCATACTGAAAGGGGTGTTAGAGGCGTTGGTTCCACATTAGAATTAAAGAGATGGTTGGTGTCATGTGGGGACACATTGCAAGCAGGGCATACATTTTGTATGTCGGGGTTGGTTCTGGATAGGTAAGAGTTTAACCTGTTACAGTATCCAGAACGAAGTTGAGCAAGAGTCACACGCGTTTCCCTGGGGAGTATGCGTTCCTCTTCCGCGAGTTTTGGATACTTTTCTTTGAGTACTGGATTCACCAGCAATTCCCGGCATAACGGTCCGACGCCTGTTTGTGGAGTTCACCAAGGACCTGCTTGTGTTTTTTCGCATCATACGGCTGGGTTCTCAGGTGCCGTATTTCCTCAAAATGCTTACGGAGATGACTCCTTAAGCCCCTATGCTGGCTCATCAATCAGATGTCTGTTGGGATGCTCAGGTTTCTGGGTATTCAACAGGAACTGTTTGGTCAGCATCTCATTTCTCTTCCTGATGGGGAGAATTCTCGCCTCATTACGCAGATGGTGTTCTGGGGACATAAGAAGACAGCCCGTGGCGATTCTGAGAGCAGTATTTTGGCAGGCCTGTAGCTTCTTCCAGTTGGTAATTTTTAGGCTTGGCGACCATATGGGTGACGCACGTAATCGGCTGGCCAATTGCTTTGTATGTAGTCATGAGCGTTTCTTTATCTTTTCCCCAAGTACTGCCAGCGAGGGATTTGAGGATTTTGTTACGGCTCTGAATTCTCGGAACAATAGCGGCTGCGTGCTCACCAAAATGTAGATCCTGATCAAACGTCACACCCAAGATTTTGGGGTGTAGGACAGTCGGTAGCGTAGTGCCATCGACGTGGATGTTCAAAATGGTCGACATTTGGGACGTCCATGTTGTAAATAAGGTCGCGGAAGATTTAGTCGGTGATAATGCCAGATTTCGCGAGGGGGAAAAACTGGAGAGATCAGGGAGGTAGCCGTTTATTCTATTGCAAAGCTCATCGATCTGTGGGCCTGGGCCTGTGGCCATTATTGTGCAGTCATCGGCGTAGGAAACGATTGTGACTCCTTCCGGTGGTGAAGGTAGCTTAGATATGTAGAAATTAAACAAAAGTGGGGATAGGACACCACCCTGTGGCACCCCTTGTTTAATTCTTCTTGGTTTTGATGTTTCGTTTCTAAATTGCACCGATGCATGCCAAACACCCAGATAATTTGCGGACCACCTTTTAAGACATGGGGGAAGGGTAGACCCTTCCTTGCAGTAACGAGCCATGGTTGACCGTATCAAAAGCTTTTGATAGGTCTAGCGCTACGAGTACTGTTCTATGGTGGGGGTTTTGATTTAAACCGCAATTTATCTGGGTGCTAATGGCATTTAACGCGGTGGTAGTGCTATGGAGTTTTCTGAAGCCACGCTGATGACAGGCTAGTTGCAAATTTGCCTGGAAATAGGGGAGCAAAATGGCTTCAAGCGTCTTTGCTACTGGCGATAGGAGAGATATCGGACGATACGACTCTCCTATGTTAGCTGGTTTCCCAGGCTTTAGTAGCGGAACCACCATGACCATTTTCCATTTTTCGGGTATGACAAAGGTGGAAAGAGACAGGTTGAAGACATGCGCTAAATATTTGAAACCCTCTTTCCCTAGGCTTTTAAGCATCGGCATGGCTATGCCGTCTGGCTCTGAATTCTCGGAAAAATTGCGGCTGCGTGCTCACCGAAATGTAGATCCTAATCAAACGTCACACCCAAGATTTTGGGGTGTTGGACAGTCGGTAGCGTAGAGCCATCGACGTGGATGTTCAAAATGGTCGACATTTGGGACGTCCATGTTGTAAATAAGGTCGCGGAAGATTTAGTCGGTGATAATGCCAGGTTTCGCGAGGCGAAAAAACTGGAGAGATCAGGGAGGTAGCCGTTTATTTTATTGCATAGCTCATCGATCTGTGGGCCTGGGCCTGTGGCCATTACTGTGCAGTCATCGGCGTAGGAAACGATTGTGACTCCTTCCGGTGGTGAAGGTAGCTTAGATATGTAGAAATTAAACAAAAGTGGGGATAGGAAACCACCCTGTGGCACCCCTTGTTTAATTCTCCTTGGTTTTGATGTTTTGTTTCTAAATTGCACCGGTGCCTGCCGACCACCCAGATAATTTGCGGTCCACCTTTTAAGACATGGGGGAAGGGTAGACCCTTTCAGGTCTTGCAGTAACGAGCCATGGTGGACCATATCAAAAGCTTTTGATAGGTCTAGCGCTATGAGTACTGTTCTATGGTGGGGGTTTTGATTTAAACCGCAATTTATCTGGGTGCTAATGGCATTTAGCGCGGAGGTAGTGCTATGGAGTTTTCTGAAGCCATGCTGATGAGAGGCTAGCTGCAAGATTGCTTGGAAATAAGGGAGCAAAATGGCTTCGAGCGTCTTTGCCACTGGCGATAGGAGAGATATCGGACGATACGACTCTCCTATGTTGGCTGGTTTACCAGGCTTTAGTAGCGGGACAACCTTGGCCATTTTCCATTTCTCGGGTATGACAAAGGTGGAAAGAGACAGGTTGAAGACCTGCGCTAAATATTTGAAACCCTCTTTCCCTAGGCTTTTAAGCATCGGCATGGCTATGCCGTCTGTGCCCACTGCTTTGAATGGTTTAGCGCGACCAATGACGTCCTCAACCTCTTTAGCGGTGATGGTGATTGGTGACGCGCTGAATTTGTGTTTATGTGCGTGTCTGTTGGCCCTCCGTCTATCTTTGTCGACCGTAGAATGCATTATATATTGTCGGCAGAAAGCGCTCGCGCATTTTTTCGCATCCGACAGCACTTTGTCGGCGATGGACACCTTGTCTTTGTGCTTAGTCGGATTCGATAGGGACTTTACGGTGGACCAAAGTTTACCCACACCGGTAGAGAGGTTACAACCTCTTAGGTGCTCCTCCCATTTCACCCGCTTGTGTTCATCCACAAGCAATCTGATGCGTTGGTTTATATCTCTTATTTGGGGGTCGCCTGGATCAAGCTGCCTTATAAAGTCACGTTCTCTCGCCTCCGCCGGGAAGTGGGGCCGGATTTCGGGAATTCTTCCGGCGGGAATGAAACGTGCCGAGGCGGATTCAATGAACCTTGCGGAAGGCACTCTCCCCTTGGCGGGCATCAATCGGGATAGGGAGGGCAGCAAAGAGGTTGTCTGTAAAAGATTTATATTCTTCCCACTTTCCTGTTTTAAAGTTTTTTTCGGTGACGATGAAGTCGGCGGTACGCTCGAGCGAAATAAGAATAGGCAGGTGGTCGGATGCCAATGTTACCATCGGCTGCCAGTTGACGCAGTTTACGAGTTCTGCGCTCACGATTGAGATATCTGGCGAACTGTGACAGCTTTCTACCATACGTGTGGGGGCGTCTCCGTTTATTGTGCAGAACGTCGTTTCTTCTATTTGATCCGCCAACATCTCACCCCTACTGTCCGCCCGCAAGTTTGAATGCCATAGATCGTGATGGGCTTTGAAATCGCCTAAAATAATGCGATTGTTGCCAGTGAGTAAGGCTCTGATATTAGGGCGGTATCCACTGGGGCAACAGGTGGCAGGGGGATGTAGATGTTGATGATTTCTAGGTTTGCATCGCCTGACCGGACAGATAGGCCTTGACGTTCTAAGACATTGTCCCTGCGGTCGATGCCAGGATCAAATATATAATATTGCACAGAGTGGTGTATTATAAACGCGAGGCCGCCTCCATTTCCGCTCTCGCGATCATTATACCCAGAGCAGGTCTGCAATGCAGATCGTGCTGTGAGTTTAGTCTCTTGAATCGCAGCAATGCGGATGTTGTGCCGCTTCATGAAATCGAATATCTCCGTAATCTTCCCAGTTAGTCCATTACAGTTTAACTGCAGAATTCTGAAGTACATGGGGAGACATCGCCACTCGGGGGGTAAGTGACGGGTGACTACGCCTGGGTTGAGGAAGGCCAGGACGCAATTGCTGTTGTGGCCCTAGGACTGGGCGTCCTTGGGCAAGCATTGGGGTACCCGGATGATTTGGGTTTGCGACCTGGCAACATGGCGCGATGAAACCCCTCGGGGGGTTGCCGTCGCGGAGACCAGAACATCTAGGGAAGTGGCACCACCCAAGGCAGGAGCTGCATTGGGCGGATGTCGCAAACATACATATTCTGTGCTGGCAAACGGTGCAAACGGAGGTAGGGACTAAGAGTCTGTTTCCCTGACCTACACGATTGCTGTCGGAAAAGAGGGGGGGAGAAGACGGGGGCAGGAGCTGATGCTCAGCATTGTTACCGACTCTACTACGAAGATAGTAGTTATGAGTGGTAGCAGCTGTTTGAGTTGTTGGCGTAGCGGGTACTTGTTGTGGCTTGCTGAGCAGCGGGGCTGCTGGCAGGTAGTGGGGGACGCTTAGGCGTAGACTACGGGACGCCCTTGGGCGTGAACAGCAAGGAGCCACAAAAGATTTATAAAAGATACATGGACGTCCTGCTCCTGGAAGGTATTGAACCTAACCCCGGTCCCAGGCTATGGTTCTGCTGCATATGTCGGAAAAGGATTTATCTCAGACGGTCATACTCTTGCCAGTGTGTCACGTGTAAGAGATGGTTGCATTGTTCGGGCTGTTCTGGTTTAGAACCCAACGTTCGTCGCCCCCGAAATTTCTATAAAACCTTTGTGGCTCCCTGCTGTTCACGTCCAAGGACGTCCTGCGTTTCACTCTCAAACGTACCTCCGCCACCTTCTAGCAGCGACGCTGCTCAGCAGTTCACATCAACTGCCAATTGGCGCTACAACCCCTCACTACAATCTACGTAGCATGGGCAGTAGCAACCCCGAGCACCAGCTTTTATCCCCGTCCCTCCCCTCCCTTTCCGACACTCGTACTCGCGTAAGAAGGAGTCATCAACTCCTTGTCCCCCACACCGTGTGTTCCGTATGCCAGCTCAGAATATTTATGATCGCGGCATCGCTACAATGCAGTTCATGCCTTGGCATATGCCACCTTCATAGATGATCTGGGCTGAAAACGGCAACCGTCCGACCGGTACATTCGTTGCACATTGCTGCCAAAACACTAGTACCAACTCATTGACACCAGATACCCCAGCAGCAATTGGACAGCATACTCGACAAAGCCTATATCCTTCAAGGCGCCTTCATCCATCTCTGACTCCCAGAGTGACGACTGCCCCGTATAGCCGCAATACAAGAAACAAAGCTAACTGTCAGATCGGACTTCCGAACGTGCGATGGCTACAACCCTCATAGGCAAGATCGCACAAGAGGCCTTGCCTTTATCACTCATCACACCGTGCACTACTTCAACCTAACATCAGCCGCAGGGATAAAACCTTAGAAAGTCAAGGCATAACCATCCGGTCAGGCGATGTTCACCTAGAAATGTTGTTGTTGTTGTAGAAGTGCTTCGCGCCATCCAATAGGTGCGACCGATCACAAATTGTCATCAATATCCTCTAACGGGAGTCCAAGGAAACTTGCTGTTTCAACAGGGGTGGACCATAATGTAAGGGGTGTTAGAGGCGTTGGTTCCACATTACAATTAAATAGATGCTTGGTGTCATGTGGGGACACATTGCAAGCAGGGCATACATTTTGTATGTTGTTATTGTTGTTGTTGTTGTAGCGATAAGGTTGCTCCCCGAATGCTTTGAGGAGTGTTATCGATGTAATGGTCCTTTGCCGGATACACATCCGGTACGTTCCGGTACCACAGCACCATTAAGGTGCTAGCCCGACCATCTCGGGAACGATTTATGTGGCCACATGAAACCTTCAGGCCATCCCCTCCCTCCCCACCCCCAAGTTCCATGAGGAGCTTGGGGTCACCAGAGCGTCGTCTGTTAGTGAAACAGGATTCGCCGCGGATAGGTGAGGTTGACAATTGGGTTTGGAGAAGCTATATATTGCGCTGGCATCCTGAAGGGTTGCGCTACACAGCCCCTTGAATCTGGTATTTTAGTCGCCTCTTACGACAGGCATACCTACCGCGGGAATAATCTGACCCCCTAACCCGCTGGGGTTTTTATGTCATTTGCATGTCGGGGTTGATTCTGGATAGGTAAGAGTTTAACCTGTTACAGTATCCAGATCGAAGTTGAACTAGAGTGACTCGCGTTTCCCTGAGGAGTGTGCGTTCCTATTCCGAAAGTTTTGTGTACTGTTCTTTGAGTACTGGATTCACCGGGCAATTCCTAGCATAAAGGTCCGATGCCTGTCTGTGGAGTTCACTGAGGACCTGCTTGTGTTTTTTTGCCTCATGCTGCTGAATTCTCAGGTGACGTATTTCCCCATAATGCTTACGGAGATGACTCCTTAAGCCCCTGGGTGGTGTTGGCTCATAAATCAGATATCTGTTGGGATGCCCAGGTTTCTGGGTATTCAACAGGAACTGTTTGGTTAGCATCTCATTTCTCTCCCAGATGGGGAGTATTCTCCCCTCATTATGTAGATGGTGTTCTGGGGACATAAGAAGACAGCCCGTGGCGGTTCTGAGAGCAGTATTTTGGCAGGCCTGTAGCTTCTTCCAGTGAGTCGTCTTTAGGCTTGGTGACCATATAGGGGACGCGTAGCATGCAATCGGCTGGCCAATTGCTTTGTAAGGGGTAAGAGCGTTTCTTTGCCTTTTCCCCAATTACTGCCAGCAAGAGATTTGAGGATTTTATTACGGCTCTGGATTTTCGGTACAATTGCGGCTGCATGCTCATCAAAATGTAGATCCTGATCGAACGTCACACCCAAGATTTTGGGGTGTGAGACAGTCGGTAGCGTAGTGCCATTGACGTGGATGTTCAAAGTGGTCAACATTTGGGACGTCCATGTTGTAAATAAGGTCGCGGAGGATTTAGTCGGTGATAGTGCCAGGTTTCGCGAGGCGAAAAAACTGGAGAGGTCAGGGAGGTAGCCGTTTATTCTGTTGCAAAGCTCATCGATATGTGGGCCTGGGCCTGTGGCCATTATTGTGCAGTCTTTGGTTGTTAACCAAATATTTAAATATTTATTTTTAAAAAATATTATGTTATTTATTTTAAGTATAAAATATTATAATCAAAAATTTTATCTTTGAAGTATTCAAAAATTTTCATTTACCAAAAAGTAATTCGATAATAAAATATTTAAAATTCAAAGTATAAAATACAAAGTTAATAATTTAACAACAAATAATAACCACTATACAGTCATCGGCGTAGGAAACGATAGTAACTCCTTCTGGTGGCGAAGGTAGCTTTGATATGTAGAAGTTAAACAAAAGTGGGGATAGGACACCACCCTGTGGCACCCCTTGTTTAATTCTTCTTGGTTTTGATGTTTCGTTTCTAAATTGCACCGATGCCTGCCGACCACCCAGATAATTTGGGGTCCACATTTTAAGACATGGGGGAAGGGTAGACCCTTCTAGGTAATGTGCCATGGTTGACCGTATCAAATGATGACAGGCTAGCTACAAATTTGCTTTGAAGTAGGGGGGCAAAATGGCTTCAAGCGTCTTGGCTACTGGCGATAGGAGAGCTTTCGGGCGATATGACCCTCCTATGTTAGCTGGTTTCCCAGGCTTTAGTAGCGGGACCACCTTGGCCATTTTCCATTCTTCCGGAATGACGAAGGTGGAAAGAGACAGGTTGAAGACATGTGCTAAATATTTGAAATCCTCTTTCCCTAGGCTTTTAAGCATCGGCATGCCGTCTGGGCCCACTGCTTTGGATGGTTTAGCATGACCGATGGCATCCTCAACCTCTTTGGCGGTGATGGTAATTGAAGTCGCGCTGAATTTATGTTTACGTGCGTGTCTGTTGGCCCTCCGTCTATCTTTGTCGACCGTATAATGCATTATATATTGTCGGCAGAAAGTGCTCGCGCATTTTTTCGCATCCGACAGCACTCTACCGCCAAAGGCAATGCAAATTTTGTCATTCTACTTAGACGGATTCGGTAGGGATTTTACGGTGGACCAAAGCTTACCTAGACCGACAGAGAGGTTACACCCTCTTAGGTGCTCCTCCCATTTCGCCCGCTTGTGTTTATCCACAAGCAATCTGATGCGTTGGTTTATATCCCTTATTTGGGGGTCGCCGGGATGAGCTGTCTTATAAGGTCACGTTCCCTCGCTAAATTTGCGGCCTCCGCCAGAAAGTGAGGCCGAATTTCGGGAATTCTACCGGCGGGAATGAAGCAAGCCGAGGCGGATCAATTACCTTGCGGAAAGCTCGCTCCGCTTGGCGAGCATCAGTCGGGATAGGGAGGGCAGCAAAGCGGTTGTCTGTAAAGGATTTGTATTCATCCCACTTTCCTTTTCTAAAGTTTATGAAAGTACGTTTTTCTGTGATGATAATGTCGGCGGTGCGCTCGAGCGAAATAAGTATAGGCAGGTGGTCGGATGCCTATGTTACTATCGGCTGCCAGTTGACGCAGTTTACGAGTCTTGCGCTCACGATTGATATATCCGGCGAACTGTGACAGCTTCCTACCATACGTGTGAGGGCGTCTCCGTTTATTGTGCAGAACGTCGATTCTTCTATTTGATCCGCCAAAATCTCACCTCTACTGTCAGCCTGCAAGTTTGAATGCCATAGATCGTGATGGGCATTGAAATCGCCTAAGATAATGCGATTATTGCCAGTGAGTAAAGCGCTGATGTTAGGGCGGTATCCACTGGAGCAGCAGGTGGCAGGAGGGATGTTGATGATTTCTAGGTTTACATCGCCTGACCGGACAGATAAGCCGTGACGTTCTAGAACATTGTCCCTGCGGCCGATGTCGAGATCAAATATATGATATTGCACAGAGTGGTGTATGATAAACGCGAGGCCACCTCCATTTCCGCTCTTCTGTGGACATTATACCCAGAAAAAGTCTGCAGAGCAGATCCTGCTGTGAGTTTAATCTCTTGAATCGCAGCAATGCGTATGTTGTGCCGCTTCATGAAATCGACTATCTCCGGCGCGCTAAGGCGTAGACTGTAGGGTTCCTTTTATTATATTATAAATTTTATTTTTAACTTTATATACTGGGTGAATTCAATTTATTCGTTTATTTAATAATTTTATTTTCATTTTTGATTAGTAAGATTTCAAAAATTTTCATTATAGAAAGAAATTTGAAAATAATTAAAACGCATACATTTAGGCGTATTATTTTATTAATACAAATATTGTATCAAATATAAATACCAATACATTTATTTGATACATTTGGCGATCTACCTAATTATATATTTGACGGTTTATGTCGCGTATGTGCTGAAAATTGCAAAAATGAATGCAAAGTGGATCAAGCAACGTTGATTTGTCAATATCTATTTTGTCAAAAGAAAATGCAATTATATTAACACAAATATTGAAATATACGAGTTTATTTGGGAAATCAGTGTGGTAAAGCGAAAAATATTTATAAAAGAGTACTATCCCAACCAACTGAAGACTTATCAGTGTAAACAATAAATTATATATAGTTTATAAAAATAAAAAAACAAGATGCATACAAGAAATACGCGATATAGCCACAGCATCCAAGAAAATATTACAAATCAATATTAAACGAATTTCGTATATCGTTACCCGAACGTTTACCTCATATAGAACCAATATCTAATGAAGAAAGTCAGATTCGTCAAAAAGTTTCATTAATTTCAACTCAGTACAACGATTTGTTACATCGTACAAACTCGCTTCAAGACAGTATATCAGGATTGAACGCGTGTCAGAAAGAATTTGTAGAATAATGTGCAGTTTTTCAAGCTGATCCGAATCACTACTGTTGCTCTTAAATATGTATAATTGTACCACATATCATTAAATGCGATTCTAAGTAACAACAACAAGGAAAATTAGCAACGTTACTCATCAATATTGTATCATCCAACTATATTGAGGACACGTAATCTCAACCAGGGATGCACCTTAACGTTAAGCTAATCGTTTATCAAAAAATTTCCACCGTTTCCGTTGAAACACTTCGAAATATTATCGATAAAGAAATTATCAAGATAAATTGTATCTCGTTTTTAACCGAAACGAAAAGCTTTCGTTAACGTTAAAAACGTTAACGAAAACGTGATACTTTATGTTTGAATTGTGCTGGCAATGCTATAGCCATGGTGAAGCCGTAAGGTGGCAACAACGAGCGCACATACACACACAAACTCTATGTAATTTGTTTGTGTAATTCGTTGGTGGTAATGTCAAAAATACTCTGAGAAATGTTCGTACTGTCAAAATTCATGAGAAAAGTTGCAATCAGCTTGGATAATGCTTTCACCTTTAATGACTCCGCCATCAATCAGCTTTGCCAGCATAGTTTGAAATTAATAATCAACATAAACGATTTGATTTCGTTTTGATATGGCAGAAAACGAAACGAAATCATTTCGTTAATTTGACGATCTTAACGTTAATAAACGAAACGAAATGACTTCGTTTCGTTTATTAACGTTGATTATCGTAACGAAATGATATTGTTTCGTTGGTTAAGCATGCCTGATCTCAACAAAGCCATTCCATAAACACAGCTGAAATTTTTGAGTTCCCTGATTGAGCAGCCAAAACATCAAAAGCCATTGCATTAACAGCAACAAACTGAATATTCACAGCAAGTATTTTGGTGAACAGTTATATTTATTTTATACTAGCAGAGTACCCGACGTCGTTCGGGTATAAATAAAAGCAGTACTATATAGACTAATATATTAAACTAATCCCAACCCCCATTTGTATGGGAGATTCCACGCCCCTTCGCTATCCCCAATTTTTCCCGGGGGTAGGGATTAGTCTTATATACCTCCTCACCTAATTTCAGTCTTCTAGCTTTAATACTTTCAGATATATTGACAACGAAAAATTCCAGTTGTATGGGAGGTGCCACGCCCCCTTTTTCGTTATACCCAGTTTTTCTGGAGGGGGTAGGGATTGGTCTCATATAACCACTCACCTAATTTCAGTCGTCTAGCCTTAATACTTTCAGATGTATTGACTACGAAAAATTCCAGTTGTATGAGAGGTGCCACGCCCCCTTGCCGAAAACTTTTTTATATAGCCTACCATAGATTGACGCACTCAGGGTATGTCATGGCAAAATTTCGTTCGATTCCATTCTGCGGTTTAGGCTGCAAGTCCAAACATACATACAGACATACTTTCACAAATATATAGTAGAGATGTGTTTATGTATGTATACTAATATATAGATATTAGGGCGGGTCGTTTTAAAAATTGCTCATTGCTCTGTGAAAATCGTATTCTAGGGTTCAAAATAAGAAACTTTGCCGAAGGAACCATACCTCTAAAACGAATTCTGATGTCCCCCCTTTGGGTCGAACTTTTGGGTAGGGGCAATTTCAATTCTACCTGCTGTGTCTTGTGGTGGCTTAAAAAAAAACAACACAAGCAATTTTACGATCTGCAATTGTGTCACAGTGATACCTTCATTTTTTAAAACGGTTGAATAAAAAACCCACACAACTATGTTTACGACATGCAAATGCATCACAGTGATGCCTTGGTTTTAAAAGGGGGTTGTAAAAACGCTAATTTCTAATAATTTTTTTCAATTTCTTTTCTATTACTAAGTTAAATTCATTTTTTCATTTACATATGTTCTGACTAAATAAATTTCTAAAGATAAAAATAAACTCCAAAAAGAAAAAACATAGGCATTTCAAAGTGGGATTTTTCAAAATTTACCCCTACGACCCAAAGGAGGGGACATCAGAATTCATTTTAGAGGTATGGTTCCTTCGGAAAAGTTTCTTATTTTGATCCCTAGAATATGATTTTCACAGAGCAATGTGCGACTTTTTTGCCTCCCCACAAATCGACCCGGCCTAATAGATATATTATTATTATTATTGTAAACTCTCTCTCTTTATAAAATTACTAGTTTCAATATGTTTCGTTCACCACAATATAATACACAAACATCTATATTTATTAACAATTTAAATGACTCTGATAGATTTACCAAATGACACTTCACAACAACAAATTACAAATCCATATGCAAATGTTACTCAAAATGAAATTTTGTCCGTTTCAGTAAAACTTCCACAATTTTGGACTAATTGTCCGGAAGCATGGTTTATTTAGTACTAAAAACATTATACAAGAAAATACTAAATACGAACACATCATTACAGCACTTCCACAGGAAGTGATAATAACTATTTTGGATTTTATCCAAAATCCTCCTATTAATAACAAATTTACTGAACTTAAAAAAGTGTTGATAGCAAGACACTCACTTAGCGAAAATTCGAAACTTGATAAAATTTTAAACGATTCTGAGATGGGTGATCGTATGCCCTCAGAATTTTATCGTTCATTAATTATATTAGCCGGGTCAAATTTTATCGAAAATATTTTAAAGAAAATTTGGATGCGTAAAATTCCTAAAAATTTGAGTATGATTTTGGCTAGTTCGAGTTCTAATAATATTACCGAATTAACAAAATTAGCAGATAATATTTGGGAAGTGATAAACAAAAATGAAGTATTTTCGGTTAATAATTTTTCGGATACAAAAGCACAAAATTCGTTGTTGAAAACTTGGTTAAAACGACCTCTTTGATTTGTGAGACTTTCCAGAAACTCTCTTTAGAGTTATCTGAAGTCAAAAACCAACTTTATAGAAATCAACCTAGATCGCGCTCCAGTTCGAGAAACAAATTTAGGAATACATTTAGGCATAGATCGAATTCACGAAATAATCAAAATTGGTTGTGTAGATTCCACTACAAATTTGGAAGTAATGCCAGGAAGTGTGAACAACCTTGTTCGTATAACAAAAACAAAGATTCAACAAACTAAATTCTTCCGTTGTTGCAGCGACGAACAACGATTTAGAATTTTCGACGCGTCGCTTATTTATTTTTGATAGAGAAAACAAACAAAATTTTTTAGTTGATAGTGGAGCAGAAATTTCGGTATTACCCGCGTCTAAATTTTCTCATACGAAACGTTCAGACATAATTCTCACTGCAGCTAATGGCTCAACAATTGCCACTTACGGGAAAAGGCTTTTAAACGTAAATTTAAGTTTAAGACGTGAATTTCCTTTTACATTTTTGATTGCGGATATAGCCAAGCCAATAATTGGCGGTGATTTTCTTTGTAAATATGGTCTTCTTATAGACATTAAACATAAACGTTTAGTAGATCCATTAACCAATCTCTCAGTTAATACAGTATCCTACTAATGTGATATTCCATTACCTAAATTATTTGTGGTTGACAATAAATTTAAAAAATTATTAAAAGAGTTCCCGCATATATGTAATACTCCTATATTGCTAATAGAAAATACTCGCAATGTGTGACAAGAAAAAAATTTAAATTTAGGTAGTACATTCGATTATTGAATACAAAAACAAAAACGTTTAAACAGCAATATATCGGCACTCCGATGTTTGGGAATGTACCTAGCCTTTTGTAGCATTATAGGAGTATTACATATATGAGTTCCGTCACTTATTGCAGCGTCAGATTATACTAAACCTATTAAACATACAACAGTACATCGACTTGTAACAGAAGGTAGTCTTCCATTTTTTAAGCCCAGATTTAGTTAGGGCATATCACCAAATTCCTACGGCTGAAGAAGATATTTATAAAACTGCTATTACAACTCCTTTCGGTATGTTTGAATTCATGAGAATGTCTTTCGGACTTAGAAATTCTGCACAAACCTTTCAAAGATTCATAAATGAGGTAGTTGGTGACTTAGATTTTGTATATGCTTACATCGACGACTTACTTATTGCAAGTAAAGACGAAGAACAACAATTAAAAGATTTACGTATCCTTCTTCAACGCCTTACAGAGTACGGTTTAAATATTAAACCAAGTAACTGTACTTTTGGTGTATCAAGTATCGACTTTTTAGGACATTTCTGGAACAGGTATTCGACCTTCTGATGAGAGGGTATCAGCTGTTCGCAATTTCGAACGTCCAAAATCAGTTAAGCAGGCACAGAAATTTATTGGTATGGTAAATTATTACCATAGATACATTCAAAACCTAGCAGAATTTGCAAATAAAATTAATGATCTTATTAACAGAGAAAGTAAGAAACGTGACAAAACTTTGGTATGGGACGAGAATTCGAATGAAGCTTTTGAATGCATTAAAGATAAATTTGCATATACGATATTGTTAAATCATAAATAAAGATACTAAATTATCTTTAACAGTAGATGCATCTAACACAGCGATTGGGGGCATTATACAACAAAATTACAATAGTAAAAATGAACCCATTGCATTCTTTTCTAAAAAACTTTCTCCAACTGAAATTAAATATAGTGCTTTTGATAGGGAGTTATTGGCGATTTACTTAAATATAAAACATTTTAGATATCTTTTGGAAGGACGACAATTTACAGTTTATACGGACCATAAACCTTTGACTACAGGTTTAAATTCAAAGACAGAACAGAGTCCCAGACAAACGAGACATTTGGAATTCATAGCACAGTTAACTGATGACATTCAGTATATTAAAGGAGAATTTAATGTTGTAGCAGATACCTTGTCCAGAGCCTTTGAAGTTAGTGCAATACAGAATTCGGAACTTAATTTTAAAATTTTACAAATGGAACAACAGAATGATAGTGATTTAAACAAACTTATAACTGATCCTCAATTTTTAAATTTAAAGTTAATTAATATTCCTATTTCAAATTTCAATATTTGGTGTGAAATTTCAGGAGAGAATCCTAGACCATTTGTACCAGTAAATTACGAAAGATAGTATTTGACATATTACATGGAATTGCACATCCCAGTACGAGAGCTACACGACGACTCATAATTAAGAAATATTATTGGCCTAATATGACCAAATATATTAAGATTTGGTCGAAAGAGCGTCTTAACTGTCAAAAATCTAAAGTTTATCGTCACACTAAGTCTCCCATTAGCAAAATTCCAATTCCAAAAAGCAGATTTGAACACATCCATTTAGATATAGTTGGACCTTTACCAATTTCTAAAGAACATCGTTTTATTTTGACAATTATTGATAGGTTTACTCGCTGAAATATAATCTCTGAAAAATTTGTTTGCAACTGAAGTTGCTGGCATAGCTTATAAAACATATGCTTCTATATGTTTTAAAAGCTATGCCAGCAACTTCAGTTGCAAACAAATTTTTCAGAGAATATATTTCACGTTTCGGAGTTCCATTGAAATTTACTACTGATCAAGGTAGTGAGATTACATCAAAATTATTTTCAGAGTTAACTAAATTACTTGGTAGTCATCAAATAATAACATCTACGTATCACCCTCAGAGTAATGGTATTATTGAGAGATTTCATAGACAACTAAAAGCTACTATTATGGCTAGGGATGGAATAAATACGTGGTATGATGAATTACCTGGTTTAAGATCAATTTACAAAGAAGATATTTCAGCGACACCAGCTGAAATGGTTTTTGGCCAAAATTTACGTTTGCCAGGGGAACTTGTTGTGCCACCAGCTGCAAATTTCTCATGAACTGAAATTTTAAATAATTTACGTGTACATTTTCGAAATATCAGATCAAATTTAAGTCATAAGATAAGTCATAAGACATAAGATTCTGATACTAGAATGTATGTTCCAAAAGATCTTCAAACTTGTAAATTTGCATTTGTTCGAGTCATTAATAAACATTCATTACAACCACCATATGAAGGACCTTAAAAAATTGTTGAAAAAGTCCAAAAATGTTTTAAATTTGAAAACAATAATAATATTAAACTATTCCTATTGACATATTAAAACCTGCAATAATTGAAACAACAGACACAAACAACTCCAAGAATTTAAATAAAAAGAGAGTTACGTTCAATTTGTTTAATGTTAAATTTTCTTGAAGGGGGAGTAATGTAGGGTTCCTTTTATTAAATTATAAATCTTACTTTTACTTTTTTTTATAAATCTTACTTTTACAGTATATACACTGTGTGAATTCAATTTATTAGTTTAATCAATAATTTTATTTTCATTTTTGATTTGTAAAATTTCAAAAATTTTCATTACAGAAAGAAATTTGAAAAGAATTAAAATGCATACATTTAGGCGTATTATTTTATTAATAAAAATATTGTATCTAATATATATACCAATACATTTATTTGATACATAGACTACGGGGAGCGCTTGGGCGTGAACAGCAAGGAGCCACAAAAGAATTATAAAAGTTACGTGGATGTCGGGTTTTGGGATCTAGCCCAGAACAACCTGTCCGATGCAACCATCTCTTGCACGAGACGCACTGAAAAGAGTATGACCGTCCTAAAAAGATTGTTTTCCGGCAGACGCAACAAAACCATTTCTCAGGACTGGGTCAGAGAATATGGAGCAGTCCCGCTGCAAGGAGCTGCTGGGAGGATGACAATTTGTGGGAGGGGCGCAACAAATTAAATGGGGTTACACTGAAATTACAGTCCTTGGTCGGGAAAACTCTCGAGTCTCTCCGGTACATAGAACCGACCTTGGGAAGCGTCGATGTTGATGGTCCTTTGTGGGTATAGATCCGTTACGTTCCGGTAACAAAGCACCATTAAGGTACTAGCCCGACCATCTCGGGAACAACTAATATGACCACATTTAACCTTCTGAGCCATCGCGGCCTCCCCACCCTCTAGTTCCATGAGGAACTTGTGGTCGCCAGAGCCTCGCCTGCTAAATATGTGTATGATGCATTCGTATTTGTAACAGGATTCCCCTAGCGTAGGTTAGGTTGACAGTTGGGTTGCGGAAGCTTTGACTATAAGCTATAAACATTTGTATTACGCTTATCAACGCCCTGAATTCCGGGCAAAAGCGTTTACCGATTCTGTGTGGATTTAGCTTAGGGCCTGCTTATGCTTGTCTGGATCGAACGGCTATGTTTGCAGGTGCCGGATTCCGTCATAGTGCTTATGGAGATGTTTCCTTAACCCCCGTGGAGGCGGCGCTAGATCAAGCAGTTGTTTGCTAGGATGTCCTGCTTTGTGACAATTTAGCAAAAACTGGCTGTTCAGCATTTCGTTGTGCTCTTTAATGTTTAGCTCTTTGGCCTCACTATGTAGGTGGTGTTCGGGGGTCATAAGGAGACATCCGGTGGCAGTTCTGATTGCAGCAGTTTGACAGCCCTGCAGCTTTTTCTAGTAAGTGTTTTTAAGACCAAGCATTCTAACTTGCGGGCGGACAGCAGGGGTGAGATGTTGGCGATCAAATAGAATAAACGACGTTCTGCACAATTAACGTAGACGTCCCCACTCGTATAGTAGGAAGCTGTCACAATTCGTCAGATGTATTAATCGTGAGCGCAGGGCTCGTAAACTGCGTCAACTGGCAGCCGATGGTAACATTGGCATCCGACCACCTGCCAATACTTATTTTCTCGGGCGTAGCGCCGACTTCATCGTCACACATCCTTTGCAGACAGCCGCTTTGCTGCCCTCCCTATCCCGGCTGATGCTCGCCAAGGGCAGCGCGCTTTCCGCGAGGTCATTGAATTCGCCTCGGCTAGCTTTATTCCCGCCAGAAGAATTCCCGAAATTCTGCCACATTTTCCGGCGGAGGCCGCAAACTTAGCGAGAAAACGTGATCTTATAAGACAGCTTGATCCCGGCGACCCCCAAATAATATCAAAGCTACATTCGCCACCAGAAGGAGTTACTATCGCTTCTTTCGCCGATGACTGCACAATAATGGCCACATGCCCAGGCCCACAGATCGATGAGCATTGTAACAAAATAAACGGCTACCTCCCTGACCTCTCCAGTTTGTTTGCCTCGCGAAACCAGGCATTATCACCAACTAAATCCTCCCCGACCTTATTTACAACATGGACGTCCCAAATGTCGACCATTTTGAACATCCACGTCAATGGCACTACGCTACCGACTGTCTTACACCCCAAAATCTTGGGTGTGACGTTCGATCAGGATCTACATTTTGGTGAGCATGCAGCCGCAATTGTACAGAAAAACCAGGGCCGTAATAAAATCCTGAAATCTCTTGCTGGAAGTACTTGGGGGAAAAGACAAAGAAACGCTCATTACCACTTACAAAGCAATTGGCCAGCCGATTGCATGCCACGCGTCCCCGATATGGTCGCCAAGCCTAAAGACTACTCACTGGAAGGAGCTACAGGTTTGCCAAAATACTGCCCTCAGAACCGCCACGGGTTGTCTTCTTATGTCCCCAGAACACCATCCACATAATGAGGCGAGAATACTCCCCATCAGGGAGAGAAATGAAATGCTAACCAAACAATTACTATTGAATATCCAGAAACCTGGGCATCCCAACAGACATCTGATTGATGAGCCAACTTCGCCCAGGGGCTTATGGAGTCATCTCCGTAAGCATTATGAGGAAATACGGCACCTGAGAATTCAGCCGTATGAAGTCAAAAAACACAAGCAGGTCCTCAGTGAACTCCATAAACAGGCGACGGACCTCTATATCAGGAATTGCCCGGTGAATCCTGTACTCAAAGAACAATACACCGAAATTGCAGAGGAGGAACGCACACTCCCTAGCGAAACGCGAGTCACTCTAGTTTAACTTCGATCTGGATACTGTAACAGGTTAAACTCTTACCTATCCAGAATCAACCCCGACATACAGAATGTATGCCCTGCTTGGAATGTGTCCCCACATGACACCAACCATCTCTTCAATTGTAATGTGGAACCAACACCTCTAACACCCCTCTCATTATGGTCCACCCCTGCTGAAACAGCAAGTTTCCTTGGACTCCCGTTAGAGGATATTGATGACAATTTGTGATCGGTCTATTGGATGGGGCGAAGCACTGCTACAACAACAACAACAACAACCAAACTGGTGACTGCTTTTCCCTTATGCGCGAATTCAAATTTTATTTTTTACAAAGGCTTTTCTCACTGATTAGTGAAGGTTTTAGTAAATTGAGCATACAGGTCGGTAGGTATTGAATTGAGAAGCACGGTGGTACTCATAACTTCGCAATTTCAGATTGTTGAGTTAGCTCCCAATTGATATAGTGTGCGATGTGTACATACATATATTTTTTTGTATAATTCATATGCGTTATTGGGTTGAACAAAGATGGCAGCGATTTGATATATTCTGTCCCTACTTTATACGATTGAGTGTGAGAAATCACATTTTTAAAAAGTTGAGCTTACCTTCGCCATTACTTAGCTATAATTGAGTGTCCTGACGCGAAATGCACTTTTCATGTAACTGTTCTTCAAAAAGCCTAATTGAAAATTAAATATTCAAAAAATGAATATGCCGTATAAGGGGCTTTAACGGTAAAGTGTTGAGAGTTCAAAAATATGTTTGATCTCGCCACTTGTCAACCACGTTGATACATTGCTTACATTCACACATCCATATATATTTTCGTTAATATTTCACTCATAGCAATATTAACACATATGTAGGTATATATTAAATTGTCTTGAGTAGGGATAGAAGGGGACATAGCCGCAGAGGTAGATACAATTATTCACACTAGCTCACCTGTAAATAAATTGTTTAAAACCATTACCTCAGTAATATTGAAATTATTTTAAACTTTGCTGTCCGTTTTTTGGCATTGCATAGAACATAGGGTTGATAAGGTAGTATTAAGCCTTTACCTCACTGTTGTAACTGAAAAATTATTTACATACATACGAGGGGTATTCCAAAAGTATAAAGCATCGGCAATTTCAAGTGCCCACAAAATAAATTGTTCTGATATTGCTTGGGGTTACATTAGTTCAGGAAAAAAAATATCACTACTCGCGAGGGCTATATTCATTTCAATACAAACAGCCCATGAGCGAACATCTAAGTTCAAAAATATGAATGCGGAGCTGTAATGAAATCCTCTGATTTAAAACTCCTTTTAGCAAAGGCATACACAGCGACATAGTGAAAACAAATTTTTTCCATGTTGCACACTGGACCCCTAAGCTGGGAAGAACACTGACAGAACAAGTACATCCTGAAAGACGCCCATCCCCGTCCCTCACAGAAGATAAGGCAATAACGTTACAGGTACCTTATATGGCGAAGATTTCTTTCGAGGAACGTCTAGTAGACCAAAGTTTTAAGTAGACTAGGAAAGCTGTTTGAGATGTTTTATGTCCATTTTGTTCACGATTTTTTTAAGGGCAATATCAAGATTTATTTTTAAGGGAATGCCTAAATTATAAAAAAGAAGAACTAAAGAAAAATATATTATTATTATTAACATATTCATTTTATTTATTATTATCATTACTGTTTGACCACCCCTAGTATATACCCACACGTCAATTTGTTCATACCATTGCCAGATTTAGGGATGAGGGGCTGAGATATTTTATTATCTAAAATGTGAGGCGTAGCATAACCTGATTAAGGTTCAGTTGGTCTTACTTATGACTATTAATAGAAATTTGACGCGTCCAACGCTTTTATTTAATTGTCTGGTCAACGCTCTAGATTGATGAGGAGTGTGATGACTAGTACCTAGGACCTACCTAATTATTTTCTAGCTTTTAGTATTATTAATACTTAATGTAAGTATTGTTTTCAATAAAACCGTTTAACTTAACATTTTTTTGAAATTATTTTATTTTCATAAGAAGACATACCAGTTCATTCAATTAAGGGTGGAGAAATAATGTTATTTAGTAAAGGGGGATGCGTAACAGATTCAATCAAATTTTGAAGGGAATGGAATTGTGTTGTTTACTCTTGGACCACTTTGGGAATTCGGGACTGTTTCGTGATCATTTCGGGATGACTTCAGGAACATTTACATTTAAACGGTTTTATTGAAAACAATACTTACATTAAGTATTAATAATACTAAAAGCTAGAAAATAATTAGGTAGGTCCTAGGTACTATTCATCACACTCCTCATCAATCTAGGTCGTTGATCAGACAAATAAATAATAGCTTGGTCGCGTCAAATTTCTATTGATAGTCAATCGCTCATATCTTAACAAATGACATTTTCATATAAGTATAAAGTCGTTTTCGCCCTGTTGATTATTCTCAGCTCGCATATGAGTTTGTGTGTTCCTTTCACAAACTACGCAACGGATTTTTATGCTGTTTTTTTAAATAGATAGAGTGATTGAAGAGGAAGGTTTATATCTATAATAACATCCATTAAATAGTGGAGAAATACTGTTATTTTTGAAGTTTCTAATGTGATGTATATGGATAAGGGGAAAAAATGTCTGTCTCCTGGTTCTAAGCTACCCTCCACCAATTTTCAGCCAAATCTGTTCACCCGTTCTTGAGTTATAAATATGGGGTATTCCATCCCATTTCGACCAATTTTGAACCCGACCCCTTTAGAATTGGCTGAAAGCTTTTCTTCTTTTTCTAGCTTATGAAAGACGTTTTTCAGAATTTTTTCATCCAACTCAAAAAAAGTTATGAATTTTTAAAAAACACCTTTTTTGTTTTCAAAATGCTATAACTTTTTCAAAAATTGACCGTTTGGGATCTTATTTTTTTTTTTTAATTTGTTTTTAAATGTACTTTTCGGAAAAAATACAAAAAAAATTTTAAAGTTTTTTTTTAATTTTTCAGTTTTTCGAGATTTGTCGAATTTCGCCATTTTTTTTTCTCATAAAAAACTACAATCAATTCTGCAATCATCCCCACTAATCCCGGAGTGGGCCGATTTTTTTTTATATTTTTTTTATTTAATTGAAAAAAATAATTTCAAAAATAAAAATTTTTTTTATCAATTTTATTTATATAACAAAAAAATGTAAGAAAATGATTTTTAAGTATTCTTTTCTTTATATATTATGGTAATTAGTTACATTATTTTTAGAAAACTTACATGTTTACTGTGTCAGTCATTAAACCTGGTTATTTTAATCGTAGATTACCATAATATATAAAGAAAAGAATACTTAAAAATCATTTTCTTACATTTTTTTGTTATATAAATAAAATTGATAAAAAAAATTTTTATTTTTGAAAATTTTTTTCAATTAAATAAAAAAAATATTTTAAAAAATCGGCCTACTCCGGGATTAGTGGGGATAATTGCAGAATTGATTGGTTTTTTATGAGAAAAAAAAAATGGCGAAATTCGAAAAATCTCGAAAAACTAAAAAATTAAAAAAAAAAAAACTTAAAATTTTTTTTGTATTTTTCCGAAAAGTACATTTAAAAACAAATTTAAAAAAAAAAGATCCCAAACGGTCAATTTTTGAAAAGTTATAGCATTTTGAAAACAAAAACGGTGTTTTTTTTTAAATTCGAACTTTTTTTGAGTTGGATGAAAAAATTTGAAAAATTCTGAAAAACGTCTTTCGTAAGCTAGAAAAAGAAGAAAAACTTTCAGCCAATTCTAAAGGGGTCGGGTTCAAAATTGGTCGAAATGGGATGGAATACCCCATATATATAAAACAAAGTGGTGTTAGTTACACTATTTATAACTCAAGAACGGGTGAACAGATTTGGCTGAAAATCGGTGGAGGGTAGCTTAGAACCAGGAGACAGACATTTTTTCCCCTTCTGGCTAGGGTACTGAGATCAAAACGTGGACGTGTGGAATCCTGGGATATGTTTGTACAATACAGGTATTAAATGGAAGTACTTCTTTTGATACGGGGTATTTTTCGTACCCGTGGGTAACTAGGGTCTCGAGATATAGGCGAAAACGTGGACCCGGGTACCCCTAGCATGTGTTTATACAATATTTATTTATTTGAATTAGTCTACGAACATGATAAATATTCTTACAGACTATGAGAAAATTTAAAATTAGCAAATTAATAGATTATATTAAATTTAAAGTATACAGGAAACATGATTTCGAGACCGAAAAATCAATATCGATAGAATTAGAGATTATATTGAATTCATTAACAGCCCTTGACAAAGAGGCATTCTGAAGATAGTTTGTCTTAAAGTTTTCGCAATAAAAATATTTGAATATCGCAGTGTCCTTTGCGGGACATTAAGATAAATGCGCTTCAGAAGGTAAGTACAGTCAACAGTTCCTTGTATAATGACAAAAACAAAGGTTAAGGAGAGGACAGACCTTCTTTTTTCTAAAGATTTAAGATTTATTAACAATGATCGAGACCTGTAGGAGGGAACTCGTTCCGAGAAGCGAAGGCAACGCAAAGTGTATTTAAGAAACACTTTTTGAACATATTCTATCCTGTCTATCATAAATTGATGAAATGGACGCCAGATAAAGGCTGCATACTCTAGATAGGGACGTACAAAAGTGGTCTAAAGCAACTTTAATATATAGGGAGTTGAGAACTCAGATCTATTTCTTCTAAGAAAATCTAGCATAGCATATGAATTCGATATTATAAAACCAGTGTGGCTGTTGAAAGAGAGCTTGGCATCAGAAATAACACCAAGATCCTTTATTTCCCTGGATATCTACAGAGTATGAGCTGAAATAATGTAAGATGATGCTAAAAGATTATTAGATTTTGAAAAAGAAACATGAAAAGATTGGCTGATATTAAGCGAAAGGTGCGACTTCAGGCACCACAAGTATAAATTATTAAGGTCTAATTGAATTTTAGCCATGTCAGTTAGATTTGTAACTCTCGAAAATATCTTCAAGTCATCGGCATATAGCAACAAGTAACAGAACTTAAAGCATGAGGGAATGCTACCTTGTGGACACCCGATGTCGCAACATACGAATAAGAGGAGGCATTATCAACCATAACCACGCATGGTCTATGACATAAGTACGACTTAAGCCAATTTAAAAATCCAGAATGAAAGCCAAGACACTCAAGCTTCGCAATCAGAATCCTATGAGACACTTTGTCAAAGGCTTTCGAAAAGTCCGTGTAGACACAGTCTACCTGACATTTGCTAGAAAAAGCCGATAGACAATACTCACTAAACACTGCCAAATTTGAAACAGTAGATCGCCCTGGAATGAAACCATGCTGGTTTGGAACAATTAAACTTTTGACTGAAAATTACATTTTGTCCTTAATAATACATTCAAATAGCTTTGAAACAGTAGATAGTTTGGAAATTGGTCTATAATTGCTTACATTGTTTTTGCTACCACTTTTAAAAACCGGGGTTATGGATGCCAATTTCCAAGCATCTATAAAGACACCCGTGGATAGCGATCTTTTAAAGAGGGTTACTCCCTTTATCCCCAAAATCTAAATCCCCAAAGTTAAAATCCCATAATTAAAATCCCCAACACGATTTTCTGTGTGAAAAACATTCAAATTAGGTTTAAAATCGCGGCGAATAAGAATAGTTATGTTTATTCTATTTCCAAATTAACACTTCAATATCGATGATTTCACAAATATTTAAAGGCCACATTAAATAAAATACAGTGCAACGCAATAACTTATAAATACAATTAATATAGTATTTACATAACAAAACAAGTAAGGAAGGCTAAGTTCGGGTAGGAAAATGAACCTTGGGTAACCCTGGAATATGTTTGTATGACATGTGAATCAAATGGAAGGTATTAAAGAGTATTTTAAGAGGGAGTTGGCCATAGTTCTAAAGGTGGAAAACATTTAGGAATATCGCCATTAAGGTGGACCAGGGCTGACTCTAGAATTTGTTTGTACGATATGGGTATCAAATGAAAGGTGTTAATGAGTATTTTAAAAGGGCGTGGGCCTTAGTTCTATAGGTGGACGCCTTTTCGAGATATCGCCATAAAGGTGGACCAGGGGTGACTCTTGAATGCGTTTGTACGATATGGGCATCAAATGAAAGGTGTTAATGAGTATTTTAAAAGGGCGTGGGCCTTAGTTCTATAGGTGGACGCCTTTTCGAGATATCGCCATAAATGTGGACCAGGGGTGACTCTAGAATGCGTTTGTACGATATGGGTATCAAATGAAAGGTGTTAATGAGTATTTTAAAAGGGAGTGGGCCTTAGTCTATGGGTGGACGCCTTTTCGAGATGTCGCCATAAAGGTGGACCAGGGGTGACTCTAGAATTTGTTTGTACGATATGGGTATGAAATGAAAGGTGTTAATGAGTATTTTAAAAGGGAGTGGGCCTTAGTTCTATAGGTGGACGCCTTTTCGAGATATCGCCATAAAGGTGGACCAGGGGCGAATCTAGAATTTTTTGTACGATATGGGTATCAAATGAAAGGTGCTAATAAGTATTTTAAAAGGAAGTGAGCCTTAGTTCTATAGGTGGACGCCTTTTCGAGATATCGCCATAAAGGTGGACCAGGGGTGACTTTAGAATGCGTTTGTACCCCTACAAAAATCGCGAGTACTCCATGCATGCATGTATGGAGACTCGCTCCTTAGTTCCTTTTCGAGACCAGGGGTGACTCTATAATGTGTTTGTATGTTATAGGTATCAAATTAAAGGTATTAATGAGGGTTTTAAAAGAGAGTGGTGGTAGTTGTATATGTGAAGACGTTTTCGATATATCGACCAAAATGTGGACCAGGGTGACTCACACCATCATCTGCCGGGTACCGCTAATTTATTTATAAATGTAATACCACGTACAGTATTCCTGCAAAGATTCCAAAGGCTTTTGATTTCGCCCTGCAGAACTTTTTCATTTTCTTCTACTTAATGTGGTAGGTGTCACACCCATTTTACAAAGTTTTTTTCTAAAGTTATATTTTGCGTCAATAAATCAATCCAATTACAATGTTTCATCCCTTTTTTTGTTTTTGGTATAGAAATATGGCATTTTTTTCATTTTTCGTAATTTTCGATGTGGAAAAAGCGGGCGTGGTAATAGTCTGATTTCGGCCATTTTTTATACCAATACAAATTGAGTTCAGATAATTACGTGAACTGAGTTTAGTAAAGATATATCGATTTTTGCTCAAGTTATCGTGTTAACGGCCGAGCGGAAGGACAGACGGCCGACTGTGTATAAAAACTGGGCGTGGCTTCAACCGATTTCGCCCTTTTTCACAGAAAACAATTGACGATAACTAATCCCCTACCAAATTTCACAAGGAATGGTAAATTTTTGTTCGACTTATGGCATTCAAAATATCCTAGACAAATTAAATAAAAAAGGGCGGACCACGCCCATTTTGAAATTTTCTTGTATTTTTGTATTTTGTTACACCATATCATTACTAGAGTTGAATGTTGGCATAATTTATTTATATACTGTAAAGATATTAACTTTTTTTTTTTTTTAAATTTGACTTACAAAAAAAATTTTTTTTAAAAGTGGGCGTGGTCGTTCTCCGATTTTGCTAATTTTTAGTAGGCATACATGTAGTAATAGAAGTAACGTTTCTGCCAAATTTCATCATGACATCTTCAACGACTCCCAAATTACAGCTTGCAAAACTTCTAAATTACTTACTTACTTAATTGGCGCTTAACCGTCTAAACGGTTATGGCCGTCCAACAAGGCGCGCCAGTCGCTCCTTCGCCCCTCCAACCGGCGCCAATTGGTCACACCAAAGGAATTTAAATCGTTTTCCACCTGGTCCTTCCAACGGAGTGGGGGCCGCCCTCTACCTCTAAATTACCTGCTTTTAAAAGTGGGCGGTGCCACGCCCATTGTCCACAATTTTACTAATTTTCTATTCTGATTCATAAGGTCAGCCCACCTACCAAGTTTAATCGCTTTATCCGTCTTTGGTAATGAATTATCGCACTTTCGATTTTTCGAAATTTTCGATATCGAAAAAGTGGGCGTGGTTATAGTCCGATATCGTTCATTTTAAATAGCGATCTGAGATGAGTGCCCAGGAACCTACATACCAAATTTCATCAAGATACCTCAAAATTTACTCAAGTTATCGTGTTAACGGATGGACGGACGGCGGACATGGCTCAATCAAATTTTTTTTTGGTACTGATGATTTTGATAAATGGAAGTCTCTATCTATCTCGATTCCTTTATACCTGTACAACCAACCGTTATCCAATTGAAATTAATATACTCTGTGAGCTCCGGAATTTTTTCTCCAAGAAAATATTTATGCGATGGAGATCTGTAACGTTTTGAATTTTCCTTTTTTCAATTATTTTGAGAACTTTCATAGTTTGCTTTCGTAGTTTCCTTCTATTCAATAGCTATATTAATGATATTATGCTAATTTTGCGATATTTTCTCATCGTCGGTTCACTACCAGATCTAGGTTTTTCATTTAAATTTTTTAATATTTTTTCACAGTATTTTTAATAATAAATTTATAAACCAAAATTAAATAAATAGAAAGTAAAATTTAAATCCGTGATCTGGCGTTGAACCGACGACTTTTGCACGGTAGTTACATAAGAACTGATGTACATAAGAAATTGTTGTCAAATTCGCAATATAACATTGACATGGTTAGAACAGAAAGAAGATATGAAAACACAATGCCAATAGAACGTGTACCGTTAGGTTATTCCCCATCATTTTACTTTATGCTTATATATTTTATCATACTTACTTACTTACTTAATTGGCGCTTAACCATCTAAACGGTTATGGCCGTCCAACAAGGCGCGCCAGTCGCTCCTTCGCTCCGCCAACCGGCGCCAATTGGTCACACCAAGGGAGTTTAAATCGTTTTCCACCTGGTCCTTCCAACGGAGTGGGGGCCGCCCTCTACCTCTGCTTCCATAGGCGGGTTCCGATAGAAACACTTTCTTGGCCGAAGCATCATCTTTCATTCGCATAACATGGCCTAGCCAGCGCAGCCGCTGCGTTTTAATTCGCTGGACTATGTTGATGTCTGCGTATAGCTCGTACAGCTCATCATTAAATCTTCTTCGGTACTCGTCATCGCCAACGCGTAGAGGTCCATACATCTTTCGAAGAACTTTTCTCTCGAACACTCCCAAAGCCGCTTCATCTGCTGTTGTCATGGTCCATGCTTCTGGCCCATATAGCAGGACGGGTACGATAAGTGACTTGTAGAGTATGATTTTCGTTCGCCGAGAGAGGACTTTACTTTTCAATTGCCTACCTAGTCCAAAGTAGCATTTATTGGCAATATTGCTTCTTCGCTGGATTTCAGTGCTGATGTTGTTGCTAGTGTTGATGCTGGTTCCCAAATAAACGAAGTCTTTTACTATTTCGAAATTATGGCTGCCAACAGTAGCGTGGTTGCCAAGGTGCATATGCACTGACTCTTTGCTGCTCGATGACAGCAGGTACTTCGTTTTGTCCTCATTCACCATCAACCCCATCTTTACCGCTTCTTTTTCCAGTTTGGGGTAAGCAGAGCTAACAGCGCGGGTGTTGAGGCCGATGATATCAATGTCATCAGCATATGCCAGTAATTGCACGATTTTATAGTATATTGTTCCAGTGCGGTTAAGTTCTGCAGCTAGTATAATTTTCTCCAGCATCAAATTAAAGAAATCGCACGATAGGGGGTCACCCTGTCTGAAACCTCGTTTAGTTTCGAACGGCTCGGAGAGGTCCTTCCCAATTCTGACTGAGCTGATGGTGTTGCTCAACGTCATTTTGCACAGCCGTATAAGTTTTGCGGGGAAACCAAATTCAGACATAGCGGCATATAGGCAGCTTACATCATACTTACATATATATAAATGCGTTATTATGTTTATACGCGTCAGAACTTTACTTTATGGTTTAATTAAAATTTTTTGTGATTTTGTTTCGAGGTTTTTTGATATTTCCTCAAAAAAGGTTTGGGGATTTAGCCCCAAAAAACGTGCGGGGATTTTGTGTTGGGGATTTTGTTTATGGGATTTTAAATTTGGGGATTATGTATTTGGGTTTTTTTTTTTGGGATTTAGGGGCACTCCCATTAAAGATAGTTAGTAAAGGGAATATCAAGGCTGGACAATTCCTTAATAACACTGCAGATATTCCATCTACATCAGTACGTGAGTTCGAAATACCATTGGCAACATCTTCATATGTGAGAATAAGCGACCTAAAACCTGACGATAAATTTTCACCAGAAGAAAAATTGAGTTCAAGGTCTGACTCAGAATAATTGCTATCAAAATTAGACTGGAAGAAGTCGGCAAACTAATTTGCCACATGCTAAGTAAATTATCAATAACATAAGTCTCATTAAAAGAAAGCAGATTATTAGGAACAAGACCATTACATGAATAGCTATTTGACCAGCTAACGCAACCAAGATTAAAATCACCAAAAACGCAAATCTGGTTCTCACCCAGTCTATTGTGTACAAACGTTATAATGTTATCAGCGCGATATAGAGACTGTCAGCACTATTCGGTGGAAGATACGAGGCAAAGATATACAGCGAACTGGTGAAAGAATATCCACCAATGCACACAAAGCTGATCAAGTAGTGGGTCAACATTATCCAATTAATTAACGACAAACAGTATTTTCGTTGGACTGCAATGAGGACACCACCACCTCTCGACCGACCAGTTCTGTCAGCGTCCCTGTCTTCACGAAATACGGCAAAAAGCTTGTTATCAAAAAATTCAGCATCAAAGAAGTCGGCAATAAGCCACGTTTCCACAATTCCCACTTTTAAAAGAAGGTAATTTAAAAGTTTTGCAAGCTGTAATTTGGCAGTCGTTGAAGATATCATGATGAAATTTGAAGGAACGTTACTCCTATTACTATATGTATGTTTAATAAAAATTAGCAAAATCGGAGAACGACCACGCCCACTTTTAAAAAAAAAAATTTTTAAGTCAAATTTTAACAAAAAATTTAATATCTTTACATTATATAAGTAAATTATGTCAATATTCAACTCCAGTAATGATATGGTGCAACAAAATGCAAAAATAAAAGAAAATTTCAAAATGGGCGTGGATCCGCCCTTTTTCATTTAATTTGTCTAGGGTACTTTTAATGCCATAAGTCGAACAATAATTTACCAATCCTTGTGAAGTTTGGTAGGGGCTTAGATTCTGGGACGATAACTTATTTCTGTGAAAAATGGCAAGATCGGTTGAAACCACGCCCAGTTTTTATACAGAGTCGACCGTCTGTCCTTCCGCTCGGCCATTAACACGATAACTTGAGCAAAAATCGATATATCTTTACTAAACTCAGTTCACGTACTTATCTGAACTCACTTTGTAATGGTATAAAAAATGGCCGAAATCGGACTACGACCACGCCCACTTTTTCGATATCGAAAATTACGAAAAACGAAAAAAATGTCATAATTCTATACCAAATACGAAAAAAGGGATGAAACAAGGTATTTGGATTAGTTTATTGACGCAAAATATAACTTTAGAGAAAAACTTTGTAAAATGGGTGTGACACCTACCATATTAAGTAGAATGAAATGAAAAAGTTCTGCAGGGCGAAATAAAAAACCCTTGAAATCTAGGCAGGAATACCGTTCTTGGTATTATATATATAAATAAATTAGCGGTATCCAACAGATGATGTTCTGGGTCACCCTGGTCCACATTTTGGTCGATATCTGGAAAACGCCTTCACATATACAACTACCACCACTCCCTTTTAAAAGCCTCATTAATACCTTTAATTTGATACCCATATCGTACAAACACATTCTAGAGTCACCCCTGGTCCACCTTTATGGCGATATCTCGAAAAGGAGTCCACCTATAGAACTAAGGCCCACTCAAAATAAAATCTGAAGATCTTCTTAAAAACAAAATAAACTTCTTAATAATAATAAAGTACATATCAAAGTATATATTCATCTATGTTTGGCTTAGTTTTGAGCCTCACCATAACAATCAAGGCATACTCGCGTCGGTCTCACGGACCGATGGGCGCCAAATGCTACAACACGTACGCTTCGCACGAAATTACAACGTGCACTAAAACGAAGTAAGCCACAAGTCCGACAGCTAGCATATAGCTTGACTTCTCCAGATTTTCGTGCATAAAAATTATTACGAAAATGTGTTTCGTCGGTCTCAGAGAGCAATGCGCGAGTATAGCAAGGTTAATGTAAGTATTGTTTTCAATAAAACCGTCCAACTTAAATTTTTTTTTTTTTCAAGTTTTTATTAACAATATTCCAAGTTTCAAGCTTGTAGCTTATCGGGAAGTTACTTAAATTTCAATAACAAAATTCGTAAACAACGCTCGCTAAACAGAGTCAAGCTAAATAAAACTGTTTAAACAGGATGTTTCCCCGTTTTATTGTATGAACGGACATGTCCTCGTTTTATTGGAAGAAAACGATGAGCCCCGGTTTTACTGCCCTATTTTCCTTTCACCCCATTCTTTCGGATAAGTTTATAAGTTTCGCTTTTACTGCACACCGTTCATATACAAAATAAACAATTAGGATATTCTCTCTGCTTAAAAAGCTTAGGAAGTTTTCCATATTGCTTTCGAAATTTGTCTACACTCAACAGTCAAATATGCATGAGAATCTCTACGTTTTCTACATTTTCTGTATGGGACAAACCAAGTCGCTTGCTCTTCACTGATGGACACAAGATTGTAATTTTCGCTCCATGTTTTTGAAAATTTCCAAACTTTTGTGGAACTGTAAGAAGTTTAGTGGCACCACCCAATTTTAGAAGTAGAAAATTTAAGAGTTTTGCAAGCCGTAAATCAAAAGCCCTCGAAGATATCATATTGAAATTTGGTACGGTGGTTCTCGTTGCGGGAAAATACTATAATTCATCACCAAATCCCGATTAAGTGCAGAAACGTTATATATACATTCAGTGTGTTGACTTTCTGACAAAAAACTGCAAATTTGTAAAATTTTGAAAAATGAGCGTGAAAAGTGCCCATATTTAAAGCAGAAATTTTAAAAGTAAAGCCGTAAATCAAAAGCCGTTTGGAGGTTGTCCCTGCAATTATATATACATATGAAATTAACAAAAGCTGTTGGACTACGGCCACTTAAAAAAAATGTTTTCAAATTAATGCAAACAATAAATTAAATATTTTTGCGGTGTATAAATAAACTATACCAATAATTCACTTCAGTACGACAACAACGAAAATATTAAAAATGGGCGCTGTCCCGATCCTTTTTAGATAACCTCTCAATAATACCATTAATGCCATAATTCAAATATACCAATTCTTTTTATGACAAAAACTGTTTCTTGTAAACATTGCCGAAATCAAGAATGGAAAAAATGGGACAGTTCATTGACATATGTACTACATATAATTGGCAATATACTTATGGCACGTACCTACATTACCATTACAGATCAGTTAGTGTAATTTTAGGTAAGGTTGAACTAGCCGATCCGTGAGGACCTCACATAGACTGAATGAGTCCATGGTGTTATGTTAGAAGTGTCCATGGTAGAAGTTTGTTTAACGACCAAACTGAAAAACCCTATCAAAAACCAGGACCTACATATGTATAAAATATCTCCGTTCTCTTGGCAAATACTATACGCTTTCTAGCACATATGCCACTTCCTTCTTCCAGATCTGACAGCTTTATCACTCTCAATAGCTGAAGACTTAGCTTGACAAGCGCAGGCCACGAGCACAAGACGTGCTCGATAGTTTTCTCATTCAAACCGCACATCCTACATGTGCTTTGGCTTCGCCCAACAGTGGTTCAATATTTAAATGTAGGCTTAAAAATTTCTCCTTTGTCATTATATTTGAATAATTATTTTTTAAATGAAAGCTTTTGAGATGGATTTTTTAATTAATTCCCCTGCTTTTTCTAATAAATTCTAGTAAACAAAAACTATTTCCAACTAATTATAGAACCAACCCAAAACGAAAATAAAATTAAAAAATATAATTTAATTTGAACATTTCATTACCTTTTTTTTGGAAATCAACACAATTTTTTTGAGCATTTCAAACATTGTGAATTCATATACAAGTGAAAAATCTTTCTGTTCCTTCATTGCCATACCTACCTGTCAAATAATAGCTGACAGGGAGAACGGCTTTCGCGAATGGACAGAGAATGGAAGAAAGGTGTGTTTTTTGCTCGCGGTTATTAAATTGAACTGCCATGAATTGCCAATTTATGTTTAAAATCAGCTTTTCTTTTAAATGTGTATACAGAAAATCAGACTACATATTAATATTCACTTCTAAACTCAAGTTAGTAGATTAAATTTGAGCAGCCAGTTATGCAAACATTTTAAAATACGTAAATAATGCAATATACCAGTCGTCTACAAAAATGTTTGAAAAATATTATTGAGCAAATGATTTAAGTAATCGAACAGCGATTGAACAGGTGATCGAGGCTGTTTACTATTATGAATGTTTTTATCAAACATTCGCCACTTGTATGAATTCACAATGATTTCAAATATAATTTTTTTAACTTTATTTCCGTTACTATCAGAACAAGCAAGAGAATGAACTACCTTAAAAATCCTCCAGTTTTTTGCCCTTTTCGTTAAAAATAATATAAACAAAATTTGAAAAATCAATCTCAACTATGCTACTTTACATCTCAAAAGCTTTTATTTAAAAAAAAAATATTTTTACGAATATTAGCAACACTAAGGGTACTGCCATCTCTAGGCCGATGCTAAGCAGTGACGTGAATTCTCATCAATAATTCAATCATTATGTATCTACATAAACGAATCAATAATTGCGTCTACACATATGTACGTATACGAGCAGCGGAGAAGCAATGAACAAACACATGCATATGTCTGAGATACTCCTGAAAGTATGCAATGAGAGAAGCTATAAAATCGTGCAATTGTAGTTACAGCTGAGAAATTTGAGAGCTGATGGCAACTAGTAGATTCTGGAAATGGAAGCGCCTAGAAGATGCGAACGTTGAAATCAGAGAGTATAAAAGGCAGCAAATGTAGAGGCGCTGGAATTCAGTTTGATTTGAGCTATCAAGCAGTTATTGATTAAGCACGCAATCTGTCGGGCAATAGTAGAATTTCATTTGAGCTATCAATCAGTTTGGTTGTTAAGCAAGCTAGTTGCAAAGTGTAAGTGTTATTGTGAAGTACTTTAATAAAGGTCATTTTTCCATTATTCAATATTGGAGTTATTTATTCAACACTTTAGCGATTCGAACTTAGCAGAAGGGCGAATAAGAGGATTTGCAAGTAAATTCGTTACAATATGTATTCAAATCGTATGAGAAATGAGGAATTTACAGCGTTTTTATACTCAGCGTGCTTTGCACACAGAGTATATTAACTGTGATTGGATAACGGTTGGTTGTACAGGTATAAAGGAATCGAGGCAGATATAGACTTCCATATATCAAAATCATCGGTATCGAAAAAAAAATTTGATTGAGCCATGCCCGTCCGTCCGTCTGTCCGTTATGGTTATTCATAAAAAAAATTAAGATGATTTCAAATCTTGATATACAAACCTCAAAATGGATGTGCTGCACAGTTAAAAAATCGACTTACACTGTCTATACTGAGCTTCTCCGAACGAGAATGGAATTTTTAAATAAATTGGAGCTTGTTTTGCAACTGGTCATAGTAAAGGAGTAGTTGATGGTATCGGAGCAATAACAAAAAGAACTCTTTAGCCTGCTATTATGCCCAGAAAAATAAGTAATTAACAAGTAAGGAAGGCTAAGTTCGGGTGTAACCGAACATTACATACTCAGCTGAGAGCTTTGGAGACAAAATAAGGGAAAATCACCATGTAGGAATATGAACCTAGGGTAACCCTGGAATGTGTTTGTATGACATGGGTATCAAATGGAAGGTATTAAAGAGTATTTTAAAAGGGAGTCGGCCATAGTTCTAAAGGTGGAGCAGGGATGGCTCTAGAATGTGTTTGTACGATATAGGTATGAAATGAATGGTGTTAATGAGTATTTTAAACGGGAGTGAGCCTTAGTTCTATATGTGGACGCTTTTTCCAGATATCGCCATATAGGTGGACCAGGGGTGACTCTATAATGTGTTTGTACGATATGAATATCAAATTAAAGGTATTAATGAGGGTTTTAAAAGGAAGTGGCCCTTAGTTGTATATGTGAAGGCGTTTTCGAGATATCGACAAAATGTGGACCAGGGTGACCCAGAACATCATCTGTCGGGTACCGCTAATTTATTTATATATGTAATACCACGAACAGTATTCCTGCCAAGATTCCAAGGGCTTTTGATTGCGCCCTGCAGAACTTTTTAATTTTTTTCTACTTAATATGGTAGGTGTCCCACCCATTTTACAAAGTTGTTTCTAAAGTTATTTTTTGCGTCAATAAACCAATCAAATTACCATGTTTCATCCCTTTTTCATATTTGGTATAGAATTATGGCATTTTTTTTCATTTTTCGTAATTTTCGATTTCGAAAAAGTGGGCGCGGTTATAGTCGGAGTTCGGCCATCTTTTGTACCAAGATAAAGTGAGTTCAGGTAAGTACGCTGAGTTTAGTAAAGATATATCGGTTTTTGCTCAAGTTATCGTTTTAACGGCCGAGCGGAAGGGCAGAGGGTCGACTGTGTATAAAAACTGGGCGTGGCTTCAACCGATTTCGCCCATTTTCACAGAAAACAGTTACCGTCATAGAGTCTATGCCTCTACCAAATTTCAAAAGGATTGGTAAATTTTTGTTCGACTTATGGCATTAAAAGTATTCTAGACAAACTAAATGAAAAAGGGCGGAACCACGCCCATTTTGAAATTTTCTTTTATTTTTGTATTTTGTTGCACCATATCATTACTGGAGTTGAATGTTGACATAATTGACTTATATACAGTAAAGATATTCAATTTTTTGTTAAAATTTGACTTTAAAAAAATTTTTTTTTTAAGTGGGCGTGTTCTTCATCCGATTTTTCTAATTTTTATTTAGCACACATATAGTAATAGTAGTAACGTTCCTGCCAAATTTCATCATGATATCTTCAATGACTGCCAAATTACAGCTTGCAAAACTTTTAAATTACCTTCTTTTAAAAGTGGGCGGTGCCACGCCCATTGTCAAAAATTTTACTAATTTTCTATTCTGCGTCATAAGGTCAACCCACCACCAAGTTTCATCGCTTTATCCGTCTTTGGCAATGAATTATCGCATTTTTTCGGTTTTTCGATATCGAAAAAGTGGGCGTGGTTATAGTCCGATATCGTTCATTTTAAATAGCGATCTAAGATGAGTGCCCAGGAACCTACATACCAAATTTCATCAAGATACCTCAAAATTTACTCAAGTTATCGTGTTAACGGACAGACGGACGGACGGACGGACATGGCTCAATCAAATTTTTTTTTGATACTGATGATTTTGATATATGGAAGTCTATATCTATCTCTATTCCTTTATACCTGTACAACCAACCGTTATCCAATCAAAGTTAATATACTCTGTGAGCTCTGCTCAACTGAGTATAAAAATGGCAAACTGCTATAAGTACTTAGTGTGAAAGGTATCAATCGAATGAATATTTTATTTGTTAGTGCAGATGATATTAAAAAACAATCATACCAATCTTGACAAAAGATGGCAACTCATCATCTGAAGAACAAAAGGTGTCAATAATAACTTACACTGTCTATACTGAGCTTCTCCAAACGAGAATGGAATTTTGAAATAAATTGGAGCTTGTTTTGCAACTGGTCATATTAAAGGAGTAGTTGATGGTATCGGAGCAATAACAAAAAGAACTCTTTAGCCTGCTATTATGCCCAGAAAAATAAGTAATTAACAAGTAAGGAAGGCTAAGTTCGGGTGTAACCGAACATTACATACTCAGCTGAGAGCTTTGGAGACAAAATAAGGGAAAATCACCATGTAGGAAAATGAACCTAGGGTAACCCTGGAATGTGTTTGTATGACATGGGTATCAAATAGAAGGTATTAAAGAGTATTTTAAAAGGGAGTCGGCCATAGTTCTAAAGGTGGAGCAGGGATGACTCTAGAATGTGTTTGTACGATATAGGTATGAAATGAATGGTGTTAATGAGTATTTTAAAAGGGAGTGGGCCTTAGTTCTATATGTGGATGCTTTTTCCAGATATCGCCATATAGGTGGACCAGGGGTGACTCTATAATGTGTTTGTACGATATGAATATCAAATTAAAGGTATTAATGAGGGTTTTAAAAGGAAGTGGCCCTTAGTTGTATATGGGAAGGCGTTTTCGAATTATCGACAAAATGTGGACCAGGGTGACCCAGAGCATCATCTGTCGGGTACCGCTAATTTATTTATATATGTAATACCACGAACAGTATTCCTGCAAAGATTCCAAGGGCTTTTGATTGCGCCCTGCAGAACTTTTTCATTTTTTTCTACTTAATATGGTAGGTGTCCCACCCATTTTACAAAGCTGTTTCTAAAGTTATTTTTTGCGTCAATAAACCAATCAAATTACTATGTTTCATCCCTTTTTTCATATTTGGTATAGAATTATGGCATTTTTTTCATTTTTCGTAATTTTCGATTTCGAAAAAGGTTATAGTCGGATTTCGGCCATCTTTTGTACCAAGATAAAGTGAGTTCAGGTAAGTACGCTGAGTTTAGTAAAGATATATCGGTTTTTGCTCAAGTTATCGTTTTAGCGGCCGAGCGGAAGGGCAGACGGTCGACTGTGTATAAAAACTGGGCGTGGCTTCAACCGATTTCGCCCATTTTCACAGAAAACAGTTACCGTCATAGAGTCTATGCCTCTACCAAATTTCAGAAGGATTGGTAAATTTTTGTTCGACTTATGGCATTAAAAAGTATTCTAGACAAACTAAATGAAAAATGTCGGAACCACGCCCATTTTGAAATTTTCTTTTATTTTTGTATTTTGTTGCACCATATCATTACTGGAGTTGAATGTTGACATAATTGACTTATATACAGTAAAGATATTCAATTTTTTGTTAAAATTTGACTTTAAAAAAAATTTTTTTTAAGTGGGCGTGTTCTTCATCCGGTTTTTCTAATTTTTATTTAGCACACATATAGTAATAGTAGTAACGTTCCTGCCAAATTTCATCATGATATCTTCAATGACTGCCAAATTACAGCTTGCAAAACTTTTAAATTACATTCTTTTAAAAGTGGGCGGTGCCACGCCCATTGTCAAAAATTTTACTAATTTTCTATTCTGCGTCATAAGGCCAACCCACCTACCAAGTTTCATCGCTTTATCCGTCTTTGGCAATGAATTATCGCATTTTTCGGTTTTTCGATATCGAAAAAGTGGGCGTGGTTATAGTCCGATATCGTTCATTTTAAATAGCGATCTAAGATGAGTGCCCAGGAACCTACATACCAAATTTCATCAAGATACCTCAAAATTTACTCAAGTTATCGTGTTAACGGACAGACGGACGGACGGGCGGACATAGCTCAATCAAATTTTTTTTCGATACTGATGATTTTGATATATGGAAGTCTATATCTATCTCTATTCCTTTATACCTGTACAACCAACCGTTATCCAATCAAAGTTAATACTCTGGGAGCTCTGCTCAACTGAGTATAAAAATGGCAAACTGCTATAAGTACTTAGTGTTAAAAGGTATCAATCGAATGAATATTTTATTTGTTAGTGCAGATGATATTAAAAAACAATCAGACCAATCTTGACAAAAGATGGCAACTCATCATCTGAAGAAAAAAAGGTGTCAATAATGCATGAAGAAAAATTAAACCTTTTTGAAGTGTATAACTCCAGCGACAGACAATAGAAGCTTCGCTTGAATCTAAAAGAAGATTGTCCTTAACATATTTACTATAATAGTTTATTTTTGTTATTAACAACTAAATTAATCAAGATCATGTTATCAGCATGGTAAATTTTGTGTTTGTGTGCTCTTTATTAGCTTTTTTTTTTTACTTATTTCAATAATTAATAATAATGTTTCTGAGGTTAAAGAAATATTGAAGTTCTCTTAATAAAGAACTTCATGTACACTTTTTGTACCAGTCACAATTAAAAATTAAGTTTATTGCTTCTACGTTCTGATGCGTTGACTCTTTATGAAAATGAAAAAGTGTTTTGTATTATGAAGGGAATATTTCTGAAAAGGTTAGTGGTCGAACTGAAGTTTGTCTTTCAGTATACCTCTGAAAAGAGGCAAATTTGCAGCTAGCCTCTCATCAGCATGGCTTCAGAAAACTCCATAGCACCACCAACGCGCTAAATGCCATCAGCACCCAGATAAATTGCGGTTTAAATGAAAACCCCCACCATAGAACAGTACTTGTTGTGCAAGACCTATCAAAAGCTTTTGATACGATCAACCATGGCACGTTACTGCAAGACCTGGAAGGGTCTACCCTTCCTCCATGTCTTAAAAGGTGGACCGCAAATTATCTGGGCGGTCGGCAGGCATCGGTGCAATTTAGAAATGAAACATCAAAACCAAGAAGAATTAAACAAGGGGTGCCACAGGATGGTGTCCTATCCCCACTTTTGTTTAATTTCTACATATCAGAAGAAGTTACTATCGTTTCCTACGCCGATGAGTGCACAATAATGTCCACAGGCCCAGGCCCACAGATCGATGAGCTTTGCAACAGAATAAACGGCTACCCCCCTGATCTCTCCAGTTTGTTTGCCTCGCGAAACCAGGCATTATCACCGACTAAATCCTCCGTGACCTTATTTACAACATGGACGTCCCAAATGTCGACCATTTTGAACATCCACGTCGATGGCACTACGCTACCGACTGTCCTACACCCCAAAATCTTGGGTGTGACGTTTTATCAGGATCTATGTACATTTTGGTGAGCACGCAGCCGCAATTGTTCCGAAAATCCAGAGCCGTAATAAAATCCTCAAATCCCTTGCTGGCAGTACTTGGGGTAAAGACAAAGAAACGCTCATTACCACATACAAAGCATACCAGCCGATTGCGTGCTACGCGTCCCCTATATGGTCGCCAAGCCTAAAAACTACCCACTGGAAGAAGCTACAGGCCTGCCAAAATACTGCTCTCAGGATCGCCACGGATTGTCTTCTTATGTCTCCAGAACACCATCTACATAATGAGGCGAGAATACACCCCATCAGGGAGAGAAATGAGATGCTAACCAAATAGTTCCTGTTGAATACCCAGAAACCTGGGCATCCCAACAGACATCTGATTGATGAGCCAACACCGCCTGGGGCTTAAGGAGTCATCTCCGTAAGCATCTTGAGGAAATACGGCACCTGAGAACTCAGCCGTATAAAGCAAAAAAACACAAGCAGGTCCTTGGTGAACTCCACAAACAAGCGTCGGACCTTTATGGCAGGAATTGCCCGGTGAATCCAGTACTCAAAGAACAGTACCCAAAACTTGCGAAAGAGGAACGCATACTCCCCAGGGAAACGCGACTCACTCTAGCTCAACTTCGTTCTGGATACTGTAACAGGTTAAACTCTTACTTATCCAGAACCAACCCCGACATAAAAATGTATGCCCCGCTTGCAATGTGGCCCCACATGACACCAACCATCTCTTTAATTGTAATGTGGAACCAACGCCTCCAACACCCCTTTCATTATGGTCCACCCCTTTTGAAACAGCAAGTTTCCTTGGACTCCCGTTAGACGATATTGATGACAATTCGGTCGCAGCTGTTAAGTGGGGTGAAGCACTGCTACAACAACAACAACATGGAGGATTTTTCGGTGCCCCACTAGATACACTCATTCAAGTGATAATTACAAGAGACTGAAAGAGTTATCGCGGTTTTTACAAAAGGATGTTGTTCAATAGTTATTCCTCTACATTGTAGGATACAATTTATTATTGTTAACGTTTTTGTCACATAATTGTAGCTTTAGATTGGTAAGATTGTGGAGTCAGATGCCCCACCAGTCACTATGGATTGACCTTCAAACAACTACATAAATTAAGAAGTTTCCATTGTCGTGACGACACTTTTGGGCAAAACTTTTAAAATTTTAAAGGAAACTTTCAAAGTAATGATTGGATAGGCAAAACTATTGCAAGGAGTTAGAAATATATTTTGGCAAATTAAAAACAAACAATTAATTGGGAAAGCCCAGATCAAAGAAAAGCGTAATGGTCGCAATTTTATAAAATTAACTAGCAGACCCGGCAGAAGTTGTTCTGCCCTAAATTTGGCCTATCTGCATACATTTTAATAAGCTTTATCCCCCTAACTCTGCCCTACCCCTCTACACTTTTTCCTAATCTTTTTATTCACTCCTCCCTCCGTCTTTTTCGCTTGATCTCCATCTTCGTCTCATTCTATCTCTTTCTCAGTCTCCTCTCTTTTCTCTTCTCAAGTTTTTCTCCTTCTTCTTCGTCTCTTATTGTCCCAAAGGGTGGTATGTATTTGGTTCCAGTCCCATTCCGAGTCTCAGTCCCAGTCCCACTCCGAGTCTCAGTCTCAGTCCCCATCCTAGTGCTAATCCCTGTCACAGTCCGTCTCTGGTATACTTCTCGGAAAAAAGCATCGTAAATACTAATATAAGCAAATTTATATACGAAATTTCAGGCAAATCGAATAGGACGTATATAAATAGGTATGTGGGTATTATTGATTCTTGTCTTTATATCGGCTTCGCATGCATATTTATCAGTTTTGCCAGGTTGATGCGACTAAATCGAATATCACAATGAACTTTAGAGCTCTCAGCAACAGCTTTTATTTGATATCCATAATACACACACATTCTAGGGGTATCCGGGTCCATGGTTTGGCCTATATCTCGAGACCGTAGTCACCCAGCGGAGTAAAACTTACTCTGTACTAAAGCATACATCAACATCTTCAATTTGATACCCATAATGTAAAAACACATTCTAGGTGTATCCGGGTCCACTTTTTGGGCTATATCTCGAGACCCTAGCCTCACAGTTGTATGAAAATTATCCTGTACTATGGCACTCATCAGTAGCTTTCATTTGATATCCATATTGTATAAACACATTCTATGGGTACCCGGGTCCACGCTTTGGGCTATATCTCGAGACCCTAGCCTCCCAGTTGTATGAAAATTATCCTGTACTATAGCACCCAGCAACAGCTTTATTTGATATCCATATTGTATAAACACATTCTAGGGGTACCCTTTTCCACGTTTTGGGGTATATCTCGAGACCCTAGCCTCCCAGTTATATGAAAATTATCCTGTGCTATACCACTCATCAGCAGCTTTCATTTGATATCCATATTGTATAAACACATTCTAGGGGTACCCGGGTCCACGTTTTGGGCTATATCTCGAGACCCTAGCCTCCCAGTTGTATGAAAATTATCCTGTACTATAGCACACATCAACAGTTTTCATTTGATATCCATATTGTATAAACACATTCTAGGGGTACCCGGGTCCACGTTTTGGGCTATATCACGAGACCCTAGCCTCCCAATTGAATGAAAGTTATCCTGTACTATAGCACTCAACAACAGCTTTCATTTGATATCCATATTGTATAAACACATTCTAGGGGTACCAGGGTCCACGTTTTCATTTTTCATTTCATTTTTCATTTATTTTTTAGTCTATGATTTCATAATCTTACAGACTAGATGTACATTCATTCAACTTAAATGGTAATAAATTTATTTTATACATAATACGAGTAAAGCTTAGCGCTAAAGGACGCTCTCGGGAGTGCGAAGTCAAGCTCAAGGCTAAAAAAGATCCTGTTATATTCACTGAGGGCCCTAGAGATTGGATCAAAATTGTGATAGTTAGCTCCGATAACTTTCACGTGGAACGGATATTGGGCACGAAGGGTTCTGCTCGGGACGTTGAAGCCAATTTGCGCTAGTAGTTCCGGGCAGGCAACCCAACCACATATAAGATCATACACAAACAGCAGAGATTGAATATAACGTCTGGCCGCAAGCGACTTCATGTTTATGAGGGCACAGCGGGCGCGGTAAGAAGGTATTGGTTCTAAAAAATTAAGCGGTTGGAGTGCGAATCGAGTGAAACTTTTCTGCACTCTTTCCAGTCTTTGAGAATGAGAGGAATAAATTGGGTTCCAAATTATGGAAGCATATTCCAGCTTTGAGAGAACTAAAGAATTATATAAAATTTTTCTGGTGTATGGATCTTTGAAAGCTCGCCCATATCGCCGCAGGAAAGCCAAATTGGAATAGGCTTTAGGAAGAATGGAGCTAATATGATTCGCGAAGGTAAAACCAGAGTCAAACATTACTCCAAGATCAACGAATTCCCTGACGCTAGAGAGATTATCATCAGCAATTGAATACGCGGTATTAATCGTATTGAGGTTTCTCGAAAGCGTCATAAAGAAACATTTCTTTATATTAAGGCGTAGATTATTTATAATGCTCCAATTAGCTAATCTATTTAGATCATCTTGTAAAAGACACACATCTGACATGCTCGAAATTGTTCTAAAAACTTTTAGATCATCTGCGTAGAGCAGGTATTTTGAACTCCTAAAACAGGTTCCTATATCATTTATAAAAAAAAAGAAATAAAATTGGCCCGAGAATACTACCCTGAGGTACCCCAGATGTGGCAATGAATGAATAAGACTTGGTATTCTCAATTTCGACGAACGAGGTTCTATTAGTGAGATAGGACCCAATCCAACGTAAAAAGGTAGAATGGAAACCCAATAGTTCAAGCTTGCCTAATAGTATGCTGTGGGTGACAGTATCAAATGCCTTCGCGAAGTCAGTATATACAACATCAACTTGATGTCCATTTTTGAAAGACGAAATGCAAAAATGAGAAAATGAGGCTAGGTTCGTAACTGTGGAGCGACCATTGACAAACCCGTGTTGACACTCATCTATGGAACCTTTTATTACAAAGGATAGCTTCTCTTTTACCACTTTTTCAAAGAGCTTAGAGCAAGTGGGCAGTTTAGAGATGGGTCTGTAGTTAGTTACTATGTTTTTGTTGCCAGATTTAAAGATAGGAGAAATCGAGGCTATTTTCCACCTATCAACAAACTCACCTCTTGCTAGGGAAAAATTGAAAATGTAACTTAATGGGACGCAAAACGACGTGCTACATTTCTTTAGAATAAACGACGAAAGACCGTCAGTATCGCTTTTTATCGACGTTTCCAGAGCTAGGATGGCTTTCATAACGTCTTCCTCTGAGACTAACATGGATCCGAGGTCAACCATTTGTTCGACATCGGCGGAAAAATTATTAGCAGGGTTGCTAGTAACGAAGTTTGATTTAAAGAAATCTGCGAAAAGATTAACAGTATCCAATAAGCTCTCAGAAGCTATACCGCCGTAGGACATACAATTTGGGATATTAGAGCAACCTTTTTTAGATCGTATATATCTCCAGAACGCCTTAGGGTTTTCCTTCATCTCTACTTCATACCGGGAAATATATTGCTTGTATAAAAATTTGTCAAGTACATTAAAGCTTTTACTATAATAAATATATTTTTCTTTATGGGAGACATCCTTCGAAGCTTTATAGAGTTTAAGATGTTTATTTCTAAGATTCTTAAGCTTTTTTAGATTTTTCGTATACCACGGAAGTTTATGCGTTCTCGCGGGAAGTAAGGGTAGATTATCAGAGAAAATTTCGAGTATATTAAGAAGAAAGGCATCGTAACATTCCGCTACGCTTTTAGAGGCGAAAATTGAATTCCAATTTAAATCCAAAATTTTTTCATTTAAAGCATTAAAATCGGCGGCACGAAAATCAAACTTTGCAGTGGAGATTATACTCGGGCCTGATACAAAATTAAAAAATTCCAGAGTTAAGGAGAGTGGGACATGGTGCATATCGCACCTGCATATAGGGAAAGTGGCCTCCGAAACACTAAAAATCAAGTTTTCATCTACAAAGATAAGATCTAAAATATTATTAAGCTCATTGTAAAATGAATTAATTTGGGTTAAGTTAATGCTGAAAAGACTATCTATAAAATTTATTTCGTGCGAGCTATTCACCCTTGTTGGTGTTAAGATACCATTATCAAGTAAATTTGACCATACAATTTTATTGAGGTTAAAATCACCCAAAATACAAAAATGACACTCTTCATTATTCTCATAAAGATTCACAATATTGTTTATATGAGCAGCATATAAAGAATCGGGGCTGGAAGGTGGAATGTAAGAAGTACAAATGAATAATTTACCGAGACTTCCAAAGATGCATACACACAACTGGTCGAGGAGAGAATCATCATTTTCTAAATGGACTGAAAAAGAACGGAACATCCGATTCACCGCAATTAAAACGCCTCCACCTCTCAAGCAATTTGTTTTATTTGCGTCTCTATCTTTTCGATATATATTATAGATATTAGGATCGAAGAATTCAGCATCCGCGAAGTTGCTGTTCAACCATGTTTCCACAATAACATAAACATCAAACTCACAGCGAGACGAAGTTAAAAATACGTCACTAGCTTTTGTACGCATTCCCGAGATGTTTTGAAAATAAATACTTAACAACTTATTATTTATAGCACTAGTACTATTATCATTATTAATGAGCGTGTGGTTGGTACTAGCTACGTCCGCGATAGTTTTCGCAGAGACTTGCGAAAATTCTGAAAAGGCTTCACTGTAACATTTGTTGGCCAGATTTCCGGGCGTAATAATTTTTCAAAGGAGGACTCAGGGGCTCCCAACTTGAAATTAACCTTATGCAACGATGAGAGTACGGCATCTTTTTTTACCAGCTTAGTGCATGATAATGACGTTTTATCCAAACCAATTTGTTTAGCCACATAATCTTTGATATCATCTTCAGAGACGGATGGCGAGAAGGAGGACAGATGAAGCCATTTGTAGCGGTCAGCAACAATCAGGTCCGTGCTTGCATTAGTGCCTCTAATCCGAACGTGCGCATTATTGTTATTATTATTATTATTTGTGGGCTTATCATCCACGGTAATTATTTCAGAACCAGCAACATCCGATAATGTAGCCGCAGTCACTGTAGTCGTAACAGCGCGAGTTTTATTATTGTTGCTAGTCCGTTTGTACGTCACCTTCTCCCACTGCGCATTATCAACGAAATTATTTGTCTCAGCGGAGCGCAAATGAGAAGAAACAGAAGCAGCTGATGCTGGTACTGCAGTCACTGCAGCCGTAGAGGTAGCGCAAGCATTGGCATTTTCTATCAGCGTACATGCATTAACACCACTATTATTAGGAACAGGAGATGAAGCAAACGACGAAATAACATCTGTTAATGTCGACGTCACAGCGCATGACACCGTTGACTGCATTAAACTATCCGTTGTTTTTGCATGAGTAACATCATTATATTTTGTAATGGTAGATGACAGGGTAGGTGTGGGGAAACTCTTATTCGGATTGACAATATGTGCGTATGAATGTGTACCAACGACAGATATTGTAGTAGGAGCATAAGTTGACGAATTATTAGCGGGCAACAAAGAGTAGTCAGCTTTCTTGTTAGCTCTATGCTTGAAACTATCAAGAGCAGCATTCAAAGAGTCTCGCAGTATCTTTACTTCAGCAGTGAGAGAAGTAATCATATTATCTTTTTCAAGTAGGTTGCTATGTATGTTTTGAAGAGCCGAATTCATATTTGCAGATTCCAACACCAATTTGTTATTAACTGCTTTAAGATCAGCTACCAAATTATACACACGAATATTGTCGGCTTGAAGAGATGCCATCAACTTAAACAAAGATTTTAAAGACACTTGTTGGTTATCTACATTTCTAAGAGAAATATCATTGTCACTCTTAGCATTGGATACAGAAGAATTACCGATATCAGCACTATTGGCAGTAGATGATTTCTCCTTTGCGATAGGTGGAGGAGGTGAACGGAGGGAATTCCGACGCTGAGCAGCACAAGTTTTGCAAAAAAAACATTTCTCAGAGCTTTGCAAAAATTCGACATCAGTCGGACGAATACCAACACAACTCACGTGAAAGAGCTCACTGCACTTTGCACACTGCACTTTCTGCACTTTCGGTTGATTTCTATCAACTCTATGGCCGCAAACACAAGGCATTTTTGTTGTTAACAATAGAAATGATTTATTCTTTCATATCATAGAATAGAATTAATTAATTGTTTTATGACGATATAAAGAGTCTCTATCTCATAATGCTGGGTAGCATCAAACTGTTGTAAAATGCAATTTTAAGAAGTCACTTTCTTATTAGAATTATACAGTTTATAAAAAAGAAATTAGGAGCGAAGACAAAACACGTCCGAACGAGTCAACTCACAATGCATATTTGGGCTATATCTCGAGACCCTAGCCTCCCAGTTGTATGAAAATTATAGTGTACTATAGCACTCATCAACAGCTTTCATTTGATATCCATATTGTATAAACACATTCTAGGGGTACCCGGGTCCACGTTTTGGGCTATATCTCTAGACCTAGCCTCCCAGTTGTATGAAAATTATCCTGTACTATAGCACTCATCAACAGTTGTCATTTGATATCCATATTGTATAAACACATTCTAGGGGTACCCGGGTCCACGTTTTGGGCTATTCACGAGACCCTAGCCTCCCAATTGAATGAAAGTTATCCTGTGCTATAGCACTCAACAACAGCTTTCATTTGATATCCATATTGTATAAACACTTTCTAGGGGTACCAGGGTCCACGTTTTGGGCTATATCTCGAGACCCTAGCCTCCCAGTTGTATGAAAATTATCCTCTACTATAGCGCTCATCAACAGCTTTCATTTGATATCCATATTGTATAAACACATTCTAGGGGTACCCGGGTCCACGTTTTGGGCTATATCTCGAGACCCTAGGCTCCCAGTTGTATGAAAATTATCATGTACTATAGCACTCATCAACAGCTTTCTTTTGATATCCATATTGTATAATCACATTGTAGGGGTACCCGGGTCCACGTTTTGGGCTATATCCCGAGACCCTAGCCTCCCAGTTGTATGAAAATTATCCTGTACCATAGCACTCATCAACAGCTTTCATATGATATCCATATTGTATAAACACATTGTAGGGGTACCCGGGTCCACGTTTTGGGCTATATCTCGAGACCCTAGGCTCCCAGTTGTATGAAAATTATCATGTACTATAGCACTCATCAACAGCTTTCTTTTGATATCCATATTGTATAAACACATTCTTGGGGTACCCGGGTCCACGTTTTGGGCTATATCTCGCGACCCTATCCTCCCAGTTGTATTAAAATTATCCTGTACTATAGCACTCATCGACAGCTTTCATTTGATATCCATATTGTATAAACACATTCTAGGAGTACCCGGGTCCACGTTTTGGGCTATATCTCGAGACCATAGCCTCCCAGTAGTGTGAAAATTATCCTGTACTATAGCACTCATCCACAGTTTTCATTTGATATCCATATTGTATAAACACATTGTAGGGGTACCCGGGTCCTCGTTTTGGGCTATATCTCGAGACTCTAGGTTCCCAGTTGTATGAAAATTATCATGTACTATAGCACTCATCAACAGCTTTCTTTTGATATCCATATTGTATAAACACATTCTTCGGGTACCCGGGTCCACGTTTTGGGCTATATCTCGAGACCCTAGGCTCCCAGTTGTATGAAAATTATCATGTACTATAGCACTCATCAACAGCTTTCTTTTGATATCCATATTGTATAAACACATTCTTGGGGTACCCGGGTCCACGTTTTGGGCTATATCTCGTGACCCAAGCCTCCCAGTTGTATTAAAATTATCCTGTACTATAGCACTCATCGACAGCTTTCATTTGATATCCATATTGTATAAACACCCGGGAGTACCCGGGTCCACGTTTTGGGCTATATCTCTAGACCGTAGCCTCCCAGTTGTGTGAAAATTACCCTGTACTATAGCACTCATCGACACACTCGCACTCATGGCACAGTTTTCATTTGATATTCATATTGTATAAACACATTCTAGGGGTACCCGGGTCCACGTTTTGGGCTATATCTCGAGACCCTAGCCTCCCGGTTGTATGAAAATTATTCTGTACTATAGCACTCATCAACAGCTTTCATTTGATATCCATACTTTATAAGCACATTCTAGGGGTACCTGGGTCCACGTTTTGGCTTATATCTCGAGACCCTAGTCACCCAGGGGTATGAAAATTATCCTGTACTATAGCAGTCATCAACAGCTTTCATTTGATATCCATATTGTATAAACACATTCTAGGGGTACCCGGGTCCACGTTTTGATCTCAAGACCCTAGGGAAGTAGCGAAAAAAAAACGTAGACGTTGGCCGATTCTTAGACCTACCCAATATGCTCACAAAATTTCATGAGAATCGGTTCAGCCGTTTCGGAGGAGTTAAGCCTCTAAAACCGTGACAGAAGAATTTTATATATTAGATAAATTATGGGACTTATTTTGTTTTGTTGATTTTCCGACAGGATGGATAAAGGACATGTCTCGAAACCAAATTTGACAAGGGATGACGGAAAATCGTTCCAATATACATAAATTATGGGAAACTCACTGGGAAATACTCTGTAAAAATGTCCCACTTATCTCACTAAAACCGGCTTACCATTTATAAATTTGAAAATTTTCCTATTTCATGTAAGCTTAAAATAAAGGATATGGCATCAGAAGTCGGCCCAAATAGTAGATCAAACCGAACTTCCAGTTCGCGCTTCGGTTAAAAATAGAGTTTCGGTTGGGTTCTAGTGCATATGCATATGTTTGCTTCAAGTCTTGGTATCAATGAGGGATGACCAATGCGGATCAGAGTACAATACAACCCAATGAGCTCCGTTTGCATAATATAATATAAAGATACATTCTAAATACATAAATGTATGTTGCTAGGGGTTGATCGATGCAATAAAATGGAGAAAGGTCATAACACACACGCATACGTACTTATATTAGTGGGTGTACAAATTTCACATTGAGCTCGCTCGAACAACTTGAAATATGCCTATGCATAACATGAACAGCGTGCATACAGTTGCGGTCAAAATCTTAGTAGTGCATATGGCTAATATCATTTTAATGGCCAAGTTTTTTTTATCACAACAGGTTTTCGGTATTCACTGTAAAATACGTTATACTATGTTCAAACAAAAAAATAAATTGAGGCAATTTCGATTTAAATTGAGTGGTGTTCATACAACTCAATTTAGCTTACACAATAGTAATTTGATAGCTGGTTGGCTCATCTCTACAGCAACAACATACCTTTGTTCAGACTGTCAAAATGTACGTGTTGGTATTAGGCGAATGGAATGGAATGAAAACATAAAACATTGTAATTTTTGTGTGTTGTAAGAAAATGTGTTCAATGGGTTGGTTTCATTTTGAGTTTGCCATCTTCTTTTGACAGTCCCTCCTCCAGTGAAATGGAAAAAATAAAATCAGCTGATGAGATGAGCCAACTATATAGGTGAGCCATGCGTAACTGACGTTTAAATCTACGCAATAAACACACTTTACTAGGTTGTATTTGCAGTTTGAAACAATTTATTACGCAATTTTTTTCAATTGGCAATTTATTATGTGATAAGTTGCGTAATAAATTACCAATTTGTTTTTGTTTTTATCGGCCTATTGATAAATGATTCAAGGTTCGATTCGAGCTCAAGGCCAGAACAATAATTTTTTTCTAATGATAATTATTGTTATTTTTTAATTTTTCTAAATTTGAAAAATTGAATTTTGTTTTTGGAATAGCAAGTAGACAATTTTTCAGACAACCTGCCATAGCTGCGCAGATAGATCCATTTCGAAGGGTGCTAAGCCTTCATCATCAGTACGCTTTAGGCATGCTGCGCTAACCATTAAGCTATACAGCGGTGGTTTGTTTGACTGGCAAATTTGCTACTTCTATTCCTTTTTACCAACTATATTTATTCAGTGTTGCACCATCTGGTGCAAATCACTGATAATGCTGGATTTTTGTTTATTGTCAATTACTTTGTTTGACATTCCCAAGTGCTCATGGTTTATTAACAATTGTTTTTGTTTTTATCGGCCTATTGATAAATGATTCAAGGTTCGATTCGAGCTCAAGGCCAGAACAAAAATTGTTTTCTAATGATAATTATTGTTATTTTTTAATAAATTAACCAAATGGTATAAATTGCCAATTTGGTGTGTGTTCGTACATAGTATTAGACTAAACTGATACTTAGCATATACTTGACTTGACTTGGCGTAAACTTGGCACGATCATACCCCACTTGGCGCATACAACCTGGCATCATAATCAGCGTTGAAATTTATTTTTAAATAAATGTCAATTTGTATGACAAAATGTCAAAATGAAATGGAAACAAACAAATGGCATCTCAAAATGTAAACGTCACTTAGAACTTACATAGAAAATCAAAATTCAACAGACTTCTAAGTCAAGTTAAGTGTTGCCAAGTTTTGAGTAATCAGTAACATGCAATGTTCATTTAACAGAACTGCAAGTGACAGTTCTCAAGCCAAGTCAAGTCTATGCTAAGTATCAGTAATGGGCCCTTGAGAGGTTGGCTTCAAATCAGTTATTAGGATAAACCTGTTGGTGTTTTAAATTTGCATGAAATTTTAGTTGCAACAGCTTTTTAGTCAGTCTAAATCTTAGTATTGCTAAATTAATATCTTTGTGAAAAATTTAAAAGGAACGGTGAGGTTAGTTTAATTAATTGATATTCTATAACTAATGGCTAAATTTTTATTACTCCTTATTCAAAAATGTCGAGAAAGATGAATTGCACAGTCAAATTAGAGCTCAAGTTGAGAGCTAATGTACCTCTGTAAAGTATTTATGTCTGCACAGCTTCAAGTGTAATTAAAATTACATTAATAAATAATAGTTTATTAATAACTATTTTTTTTAGTAGATTAGTAACTAAACTTATGCTATTGCGGAAATAATTGTTTTAAATGCTCCTCCTAGTATTAATATAAAGTTATTAATTAAAAAATTTATGTATGCAAAATGAATCAAGTCGTTTACCACGGAAAAATCTCCATTGAGAGATTAGCGGCCTAGATTGGAAGAAGAAATAAGTATATGCGAGATTTAGGCTTGTCTCCATAAATATACAATAACATTTGCTATTAGATTTAAACAAAAGACCAACTAAGTCCACTACGAGTAAACTTAAATTTACGAGCAAAACTGGAACAATTATATTTAATATGGCCATTGTTATATGATACTATCAATATGGGTTAACATTTTGGTAACTGGACTTTGCATTCTACGCCTGATCTAAAAAATAAAACCTGAAGGAAATTACCCATATTGTTCCTGTATTGCTCCTAGCGAGGAGCCGTGAACTTAAAAAAAGTCACTTTCTTCAACAAATATTAAATTTTTTTGGATTTTAGGCTAGATCTTTGTTGAAATGCGTGTTATAAGTGAAATAATCATAGGTAAAATTATAAAAAATAAGTCAAACTACCGTCTTAAGTCATAAAAGAAAACAATTTAAAAGCTGAGCAGGGCGGCAGTCTAGAATATGCAACAAGCGAGGCCAGACACATTGGCAGGCCTTTAAAGTGCAATATGTTGTCCACACTAAAGGAAAGAAAAGGGTTTCTGGCCATTAGAGTGGCTGTTAAAATGAGCAAGATACAATGCAAAAGAGAAAAAAAAGAAAAATTCTAAAGCCATACAAGACCTTTATCGTCACCGAGAATATTGGACGGTTGATGCTTGAAATAATTTAATTACAATTTCTTGATTACTGTGAGAATTTTTTGCTATTTTTTAATTTATTGATGTTAGATGAAACCAACATAACATGTTTCCGGTCTGATGGGCGGTCTTGTTATTTGTCCAATACCACCGGTGCAATTAAACCTCATGAAAATAAACAAGCTATGTTGTTGTTGTTGTAGCAGTGCTTCGCCCCATCCAATAGGTGCGACCAAACACAAATTATCATCAATGTCCTCTAACGGGAGTCCAATGAAACTTGCTGTTTCAACAGGGGTGGACCACACATAATGAGAGGGGTGTTAGAGGCGTTGGTTCCACAATACAGTTGAAGAGATGGTTGGTATCATGTGGGGACACATTGCAAGCAGGACATATATTTGGTATGTCGGGGTTGATTCTGGATAGGTAAGAGTTTAACCTGTTACAGTATTCAGATCGAAGTTGAGCTAGAGTAACTCGCGTTTCCCTAGGGAGAGTGCGTTCCTCCTCCGCTAGTTTTGAGTATTGTTCAAACAGAAACTGTTTGGTTAGCATTTCATTTCTCTCCCTAATGGGGAGTATTCTCGCCTCATTATGTAGATGGTGTTATGGGGGCATAAGAAGACAGCCCGTAGCGGTCCTGAGGGCGGTATTTTGGCAGACCTGTAACTTCTTCCAGTGAGTAGCCTTTAGGCTTGGCGGCCATATCGGGGACGCGTAGCATGCAATCGGCTGGCCAATTGCTTTGTAAGTGGTAGTGAGCGTTTCTTTATCTTTACCCCAAGTACTGCCGGTAAAAGATTTGAGGATTTTATTATGGCTCTGGATTTTCGGTACAATTGCGGCTGCATGCTCTACAAAATGCAGATCCTGATCAAACGTCACACCCAATATTTTGGGGTGTAAGACAGTCGGTAGCGTAGTGCCATCGACGTGGATGTTCAATTGACCGATGATTTAGTCGGTGACAATGTCAGGTTTCGCGAGACGAAGAAACAAGAGAGGTCAGGGAGATAGCCGTTTATTTTGTTACAAAGCTCATCGATCTGAGGGCCTGGGCCTGTGGCCATTATTGTGCAATCGTCGGCGTATAAAACAATAGTAACTCCTTCTAGTGAAGGTAGCTTTGATATGTAGCAGTTAAACAAAAGTGTGGATAGGACACCACCCTGTGGCACACCTTGTTTAGTTCTTCTTGGTTTGGATGTTACTTTCCTGAATTGCACCGATGCTTGCCGACCGGACGGATAATTTACGGTCCACCGTTTAAGACTTGGGGGAAGGGGAGGCCTTTCCAAGGCTTGCAGTAGCGTCCCATGGTTGACCGTATAAAAAGCTTCTGACGGGTCTAACGCAACGAGTACTGTCCTATGGTGGGGGTTTTGATTTAACCGGCAATTTATCTGAGTACTAATGGCATTTAGCGCGCTGGTTGTGCTGTGTAACTTTTTGAAGCCAAATTTGCATTAAAGTAGGGAAGCAGAATGGCTTCAAGTGTCTGTACTGGCGATAGGAGTGATTTCGCACGATAAGAATCTCCTATGTTTGCTGGTTTCCCAGACTAGTAGCGGGACCACCTTGGCCATTTTCCAGTTTTCGGGGATGATTTCGGTGGATAGGGACAGGTTGAAGACATACGGTAGATAACTAAATCCCTCTTGGCCTAGGTTTTTAATCATCGACATGGCTTTGCCGTCTCCTGCTTTAGATGGTTTACCATGACCGATGGCATCCTCAACCTCTTTGGCGGTGATGGTAATTGGGTACGCGCTGTGTTTATGTTTACGTACGCGTCTGTTGGCCCTCCGTCTAACGTTATCCACCGTAGAATGCATTACTTATTGTCGGCAAAAACCGCTCGCGCTTTTTTTCGCATCCGACAGCGCTTTATCGCCAAAGGCGATGAAAATTTTCTCATTGTGCTTAGACGGATTCGATAGGGACTTTACGGTGGACCTGTAGTCATCCCACTTTCTTAAAGTTGGTGAAAATGCGGTTCTCGGTAATTATGAAGTCGGCGATTCGCTCGAGCGAAAGGAGTATAGGCAGGTGGTCAGATGCCAATAATACCATCCGCTGGCAGTTGACGCATTTTACGAGTCGTGCGCTCACGACGATAGATCTGTCGAACTGTGACAGCTTCCTACCATACCAGTTTATTGTGCAGAACGTCGTTTCCTCTATTTGATTCGCCAACATCTTACCCCTGCTGTCCGCCTGAAGGTTCTAATGCCAAAGATCGTGATGGGCATTGAAATGGCCTAAGATAATGCGATTATCGCCAGTGAGTAGTGCTCTGATATCAGGGCGGGGCTAAGGCGCAGACTACAGGACGCCCTTGGGCGTGAACAGCAAGGAGCCACAAAAGATTTATAAAAGTTACTAGGACGTGAAAGAAAGTGACCGTCCTAAAAAGATGCTTTTCCGGCAAACGCAGCAAAACCATTTCTCAGGACCGCGGTCCGGTGAAGGACCCGGATTGGGTTCGATACCTTCCCGGAGCCGGAGAGTATGGCGCAGTCCCGCTGCAAGGATCTGCTGGGAGGATGACAATTTGTGGGAGGGACACAAATTAAATGGGGTTACACTGAAATGACAGCCCTTGGTCGGGAAAAATCCCGAGTCGCTCCGATAGAACTGGCTGCCTTGGGAAGCGAGAAACAAACTATCAAGTTTGGAGGTGGTTGTATATGATTTCGGGTTAAATTACACCTTTTGAGGTAGATCCTATTGTCAAAATTGAAGGCACAATGAAAAAGGAGCTTTTCCTCATTATTTTGGGAACGAGGTTGCTAGTTGTAGTCGCCGTGTTTCACTGTAGAGAGGACAAACTAATTTTTCAATGGACAACTATCGGGAACATACCTCCATATTGGTACGAAATCGGTTGAGATTTCAAAAGTTTCGAGCACTGGACAGGCCTCTACAGAGCACGTATATGAACCCGATCGAGAACTTAGCTTAAAGATTTTTGTGGAACGCCAGCTAGCAAACAGAGATAGTCCTCTTCAGGGCATGCAGGAGTTCTGGGAACGTGTAGAGAAAATGGTAATACCGAAAGATTTCGTTATATTATTATATGAGAGCATGTCCAAAGCATTCACAAATTAAAAAATGACAATGTATTGCAAACTATTAAAACAAAATACATGTTTTGCAACTTCTGTTGGGTGCAAAACTGGAACAATCCAGCTGCATCAATTATTCGGAGTTTCGTTTGCATTATATAAGTTTTAATCAGTATTTCTGCAATGTTGTAATAGTATAATTAATGTTAGCACTTGATTGAATGAAACAAGTTAAACAAACCAAGTGAGTATGTTAAAACAAGGATTATTGTACCAGTTTTGTTCGTCAGTGGAAATTGACGTTAGTAGCCATTAAGCAATGATATCCATGAGAATCACAATGGAACGCAATCTTGAGGTAAATATGCAATAGGTGTATAGAATAACCTTTCGTCTCTTGGGCTGTAAAAAAATTTAAGCGGTTTAAACCTCCATACATAACCCTACCAAATGCACGTTTTGCATATTATATGAAAAAACAAAATTTTTAGATTAATGTTGGAGCACAAGGAACTAAGTGATAAAAAAGCCACAAAAAAATCTTAATCGAAAAATTTTATTTTTTTAGTAATATGCAACACATGCGTTTTGGTGGTGTTGTTTACGCAAGCTTGAGGCGTTTTTTTTTATATTACAGCCGTTAAGTTAATCTATACACTACTGCTAACCAGTGCCGTTTAAGGTTTTTTATACTCAGCGTGCTTTGCACACAGAGTATATTAACTTTTATTGGATAACGGTTGGTTGTACAGGCATAAAGGAATCGAGATAGATATAGACTTTCATATATCAAAATCATCAGTATCGAAAAAAAATTTGATTGAGCCATGTCCGTCCGTCCTTCCGTCCGTCTGTCCGTTAACACGATAACTTGAGTAGATATTGAGATATCTTCACCAAATTTGGTACACGAGCTTATCTGGACCCAGCATAGATTGGTAAAGAAAATGAGCGAAATCGGATCACAACCACGCCCACTTTTTATATATATAACATTTTGGAAGCACAAAAAACCTGATTGTTTAGTAAATATACACCTAGAATGTTGAAATTTGACGTGTGGACTAATATTGAGACTCTTGATACAAATGTTTAAAATGGTCGTGGCACCGCTCATTTGTGATAAAATCAATTTTACAAATATTAATAATCATAAATCAAAAATCGTTAAACCTATCGTAACAAAATTCGGCACAGAGGTTGCCTTTACTATAAGGAATGCTTTAAAGAAAAATTAACGAAATCGGTGAAAGACTACGCCCACTTTTATATAACATATTTTTAAAAGGTTCGTGGACGAATAAAATAAGCTATATCATTGCAAAAAAGAGCTTTATGTCAATGGTATTTCAGGGTATCAAACGAAAGGTATTTCACTCCGCATTACAATAGGGTAATTTTTGAGTAGGGTTACCAATTAAGGTTGCCTCCTATTCGAAATTAAAAAAAAAACATTTCATGAGCTATGGGTATCAAGCGAAAGGTATTTCACTCCTCATTAAAATAGGGACATTTTTGAGTAGGGTTGCCATTTAGGGTTGCCATCTATTCGAAATTAAAAAAAAATTGCATGATTTACCCATGCCGATATGGGTATCAAACGAAAGGTATTTCACTTCGCATTACAATAGGGACATTTTTGAGTAGGGTTGCCATTTAGGGTTGCCACCTACTGGATATTTAAAAAAATTGCATGAGATATGCCGATATGGGTATCAAACGAAAGGTATTTCACTCCGCGTTACAATAGGGACATTTTTGAGTGGGGTTGCCATTTAGGGTTGCCACCTATTCGAAATAAAATAAAAATTGCATGAGATATGCCGATATGGGTATCAAACGAAAGGTATTTCATTCCGCATTACAATAGGGACATTTTTGAGTAGGGTTACCATTTAGGGTTGGGGTAGTGATTTCGTCTCACTCTACGTACTCATATTCTATTAAAGCTTTAAATGAGAACATTAAAGTTAAAAATCTTCGTAAAAAAATCTTACACATGATTCGACTTAATTTTCTAAATTTCATATCCGCTAATAAAATTGAAATGCAATATCAAGGCACCGTGGCAAATTGTAGCAAAATATATTTAAATGTATATTTTTGGCAAATATGAAATGAATAATTGCAATTTCTCACAGATTACTATTAGAAAGATTTCTCACCGTAGCAAAAAGATATCTCACCAAAGTAATTTTCTACCGTTGAACACTAGAGGCATATGTTCAATTTGAAAACGACATGATATTTTTGGCAAATATGAAATGATAATTGCAATTTCTCACAGATTACTATTAGAAAGATTTCTCACCATAGCAAAAAGATATCTTACCATGGTAATTTTCTACCGTTGAACACTAGAGGCATGCGTTCAATTTGAAAACGACATCTAACCATATAACTACTTACCGACAGATGGCGCTTAGGGAAGTAAGTTGACATTTAATTAAACTAACTGATAGTTGTCATAACTGATAGTTGTCGTTCGTGAAATTTACAAGTTTTTGGAATGTAATAAAATTGTGAGACTTTCATAGTGTATAACTAAAAAAAATGTTTGAAATTAATAATTCGGCGCATGACATGTGTACATGTAAAAAAAGTAGAGTTTGATTAATGATGACATGTAGAACGAAGTATATTATGCGGCATACTCGAAGATTGCCGAGCAAAGCAGAAAATATTTCTAGTATAAATGGACGTGATCGGCTAATGACCACGCTTACTTTTATATAAAAGATGTTCAAAAGGGTCGTAGAATAGAATAATAAGCTATAAATTAGCAAAAAATAGTTTTGAATCAATGATATTTCACTTATCAAGTTTTATTATAAGAGGAAATAGGTAGAATTTTTTTTTGTTTTAAACGGGCGGTGCCACGTGTTATGTAGAAAAGTTATTTATCTGAAATTAAATATACAATTGAAGCTCACGCTGAGTATATAATGTTCGGTTACACCCGAACCTAGACACCTTTACTTGTTAAAGCTAGATTTAGCTTTTTTCTGAAATTTTAGGAAATCTTTTGGCGTAGATTAAATTTTAAGAACCTTGAATGAATTTGGGAGGATGTTAAAAATTCGATTCAATTGGCTGTTCCATCTGCTCGAAGAGTTTTGATTTTAAAATTTTAACAATGACTATTGAAACAAAATTATCAAGGTATAACGTAATTACCGATCTTAATTAATCTGTAATTGGATGCACAAAATAAAAGAGAACGTGAAAATTTTACAGAAAATAACAGTCTTGTTCCTGGGATGAAACATATTGTAACGAATTTAGTTGCAACCTTCTACTAACGTTCGAATCACTAAACTGTTGAATAAATAACTCCACTATTCAATAATGCAAAATGGCCTTTATTCAAGTACTTCACAATAACACTACTACTTCTCGACAGATCGCGTGCTTAAATCAAACTCATTGCTGATTGCTCAGATTGCGCTCTTTTATACTCTTCGATTTCCTCGTTTCATACTTCTAGGCGATTCTAGAATTTACTTAGTTACCAGCTATAAAATTATAAGTACAGATGCACGTGTATACGTGAGTGATACTTCCGCAGATAATTGCTACTACTTTTGGGAGCATCTCAGATAAGATATATGCATGTGTTTGTGCGTCTCTTCTCCGCTGCGTGTACGTACATATGTGTAGACATAATGATTGATTCGTTTATGTAGATACAAGTGACTGCTTGGTTTATTGTTGTTGTGGCTTCATTTACTTAGCATCAGACTAGTGATGTAAGTATCACTTAGTGTCACTAATATTTGTCACAATATGTAAACGTCTAGATCATCTATTGACGATTTATTGTAAATTAGAGCAATTGTAAACGTGGTCTAATGTAAAATCTTTCTGATTAAAAATGACTTCCTAATTTTTAGTTCAGTGAGATATAAAAGCGTAGATTTTTATTTTTTAAAACTATTATTTTTATATGTATAGAAGATTCCAGACCTTGGTGCTGGTGCTTCGTATCCAAAAACGTATATATCCAGACAAAAATGTATTCCATTATGTTATATGTATATTGGTAGGTAGTTTTTGAGTCTTTCCGTTAGAATTTTAAATATAGAACGCAAAATGAGTTTTTGAAATGAACCATTAATAAGATTTGGTCGAAGGTTCACGGTATCTTTATAGCTAAAAGAACCGCGCAACAAAATTTTATTATAAAGCTCAGCAAAGCTTAAGATAAATTTTATTCTGCCTCGAAAAAGCAAGCTCTTTATATGTGCATGAGATACAATCAAAATTTTGATGAATTATTTTTTAAATAATTTAACTCATTAAAATCGAAAATATAACAAAATTTCATGTCGGCCGATTTTCCACGAAGTTATTAAAAATCAAGTGACTTCCTTACTTGTTCGGGCGAAACCGAACATTATATACCAAACGTGAGATCTGATATATGTACTTACTAGCAGACCAGGCAGACGTTGCTCTGCCCTAAATTTGGTATATCTGCATACATTTTACTTTTTCTTAATCTTTGTATTCACTCCTCCCTCCGTATTTTTCGCTTCATCTATCTCCATCTTCCTGTCATTCTATCTCTTTCTCAGTCTCCTTCTCCTTCTCTCTTTTCTCTTCTCTCAAGTTTTTCTCATTCTTCTTCATATCTTATTGCCAGTCCCAGAGGGCGGTATGTATTTTGTTCCAGTTTCCGAGTCTCAGTTCCAGTCCCACTCCGAGTCTCAGTCTCAGTCCCAGTTCTAATCCCAGTCCGTCTCTGGTCTACTTCCCGGAAAAAAGCAACGTAAATACTAATATAGGCAAATTTATATACCAAATTTCAGGCAAATCGAATAGGACGTATGTAAATAGGTATGTGGGTATTATTTATGCATGTCTTTATTTCGGCTTCGCATGCATATTTATCAGTTTTGCCAGGTTGATGCGACTAAATCGAATATCACAATGAAAATTACTTAAAAGCTCTGAGCAACAGCTTTCATTTGATATCCAAAATACACACACATTCTAGGGGTATCCGGGTCCATGTTTTGGCCTATATCTCCAGACCCTAGTCACCAACATGTGTGAAAACTACCCCGTAGTAAAGCACTCATCAACAGTTTTCATTTGATGTCCATATTGTATAAACATTGTCTCGGGGTATGCGCGTCCACCTTTTGGCCTATATCTCGAGACCCAAGACACCCAGCGGTATAAAAAATTATCTGCAGTATAAAAAATTATCTCGAGACCCTAGTCACCAATAGGTATGAAAACTACCCTGTATTAAATCACTCATCAACAGCTTTCATTTGATATCAATTTGTATAAACACATTCTAGGGGTGCCCGGGTCCACGTTTTGGCCTATTCTCGAGACCCTAGTCACCAATAGGTATGAAAACTACCCTGTACTAAAGCATTCATCAGCAGCTTTCATTTTATATCCATATTGTATAAACACATTCTAGGGGTACCCGGGTCCACGTTTTGGCCTATATCTCGAGACCGTAGTCACCAATAGGTATGAAAACTACCCTGTACTAAAGCACTCATAAACAGCTTTCATCTGATATCCATATTGTATAAACACATTCTAGGGGTGCCCGGGTCCACGTTTTGGCCTATATCTCGAGACCCTATTCACCCAGGGGTACGAAAAATACCCAGTGTCAAAGTACTTATAAACAGCTTCTATTTGATACCCATAATGTACAAACCCTTCCTGGAGTTACCCGGGTCCGTGTTTTGGCCTATATCTCGAGACTCTAGTCACCCGGCATCAAAGTACTCATTATAAAAACCTTCCCCATGGAAAAATACATACATATACCAATTTTCATAATAATCGGTTCAGTAGTTTTTGAGTTCATCGATGACATAATACAAACATTCATTTTTATACTCAGTTGAGCAGAGCTCACAGAGTATATTAACTTTGATTGGATAACGGTTGGTTGTACAGGTATAAAGGAATCGAGATAGATATAGACTTCCATATATCAAAATCATCAGTATCGAAAAAAAATTCGAGTGAGCCATGTCCGTCCATCCGTCTGTCCGTTAACACGATAACTTGAGTAAATTTTGAGGTATCTTGATGAAATTTGGTATGTAGGTTCCTGGGCACACACGCTATTTAAAATGAACGATATCGGACAATAACCACGCCCACTTTTTCGATATCGAAAATTTCGAAAAATCGAAAAAGTGCGATAATTCATTACCAAATACGGATTAAGCGATGAAACTTGGTACGTGAGTTGAACTTATGACGCAGAATAGAAAACTAGTAAAATTTTGGACAATGGGCGTGGCACCGCCCACTTTTAAAAGAAGGTAATTTAGAGGTTTTGCAAGCTGTAATTTGGCAGTCGTTGAAGATATCATGATGAAATTTGGCAGGAACGTTACTCTTATTACTATATGTCTGGTTAATAAAAATAAGCAAAATCGGAGAACGACCACGCCCACTTTTTAAAAAATTTTTTTTTTAAATTCAAATTTAAAAGAAAAGTTAATATCTTTACAGTATATAAGTAAATTATGTAAACATTCAACTACAGTAATGATATGTTGTAACAAAATACAAAAATAAAAGAAAATTTCAAAATGAGAGTGGCTCCGCCCTTTTTCATTTAATTTGTCTAGGATACTTTTAATGCCATAAGTCGAACAAAAATTTACCAATCCTTGTGAAATTTGGTAGAGGCTTAGATTCTAGGACGATAACTGATTTCTGTGAAAAAGGGCGAAATCGGTTGAAGCCACGCCCAGTTTTTATACACAGTCGACCGTCTGTCCTTCCGCTCGGCCGTTAACACGATAACTTGAGCAAAAATCGATATATCTTTACTAAATTCAGTTCACGTACTTATCTGAACTCACTTTGCATTGGTGTAAAAAATGGCCGAAATCCGACTATGACCACGCCCACTTTTTCGATATCGAAAATTACGAAAAATTAAAAAAATGCCATAATTATATACCAAATACGAAAAAAGGGATGAAACGTGGTAATTGTATTGGTCTATTGACGCAAAATATAACTTTAGAAAAAAACTTGGTAAAATGGGTGTGACACCTACCATATTAAGTAGAAGAAAATGAAAAAGTTTTGCAGGGCGAAATCAAAAGCCCTTGGAATCTTGGAAGGAATACTGTTCGTGGTATTACATATATAAAAAAATTAGCGGTTCCCAACAGATGATGTTCTGGGTCACCCTGGTCCACATTTTGGTCGATATTTCGAAAAGTCATTCACATATACAACTAAGGGCCACTCCATTTTAAAACCCTCATTAATACCTTTAATTTGATACCCATATCGTACAAACACATTCTAGAGTCACCCCTGGTCCACGTTTATGGCGATATCTCGAAAAGGCGTCCACATATAGAACTAAGGTCCACTCATTTTTAAAATACTCATTAACACCTTTCATTTGATACCCATATCGTACAAAAAAATTCTAGAGTCACCCCTGGCCCACCTTTATGGCGATATCTCGAAAAGGCATCCACCTATAGAACTAAGGCCCACTCCCTTTTAAAATATTCATTAACACATTTCATTTGATACCATATTGTACAAACGCATTCTAGAGTCGCCCCTGGTCCACGTTTATGGCGATATCCCGAAAAGGCGTCCACCCATAGAACTAAGGCCCACGCCTTTTTAAAATACTCATTAACACCTTTCATTTGATACCCATATTGTACAAACGCATTCTAGAGTCGCCCCTGGTCCACGTTTATGGCGATATCCTGAAAAGGCGTCCACCCATAGAACTAAGGCCCACGCCTTTTTAAAATACTCATTAACACCTTTAATTTGATACCCATATTGTACAAACGCATTCTAGAGTCACCCCTGGTCCACGTTTATGGCGATATCCCGAAAAGGCGTCCACCCATAGAACTAAGGCCCACGCCTTTTTAAAATACTCATTAACACCTTTCATTTGATACCCATATTGTACAAACGCATTCTAGAGTCACCCCTGGTCCACGTTTATGGCGATATCCCGAAAAGGCATCCACCTATAGAACTAAGGCCCACTCCCTTTTAAAATATTCATTAACACATTTCATTTGATACCATATTGTACAAACGCATTCTAGAGTCGCCCCTGGTCCACGTTTATGGCGATATCCCGAAAAGGCGTTCACCCATAGAACTAAGGCTCACGCCTTTTTAAAATACTCATTAACACCTTTCATTTGATACCCATATTGTACAAACGCATTCTAGAGTCACCCCTGGTCCACGTTTATGGCGATATCCCGAAAAGGCATCCACATATAGAACTAAGGTCCACTCCTTTTTAAAATACTCATTAACACCTTTCATTTGATACCCATATCGTACAAAAAAATTCTAGAGTCACCCTGGCCCACCTTTATGGCGATATCTCGAAAAGGCATCCACCTATAGAACTAAGGCCCAAGTCCTTTTAAAATACTCATTAACACCTTTCATTTGATACTCATATCGTACAAAAAAATTCTAGAGTCACCCCTGGCCCACCTTTATGGCGATATCTCGAAAAGGCGTCCACATATAGAACTAAGGCCCACGCCCTCTTAAAATACTCATTAACACCTTTCATTTGATACTCATATCGTACAAACTAATTCTAGAGTCCCCCCTGGTCCACCTTTATGGCGATATCTCGAAAAGGCGTCCACCTATAGAACTTAGGCCCACTCCGTTTTAAAATTATCATTAACACATTTCATTTGATACCCATATCGTACAAATAAATTCTAGAGTCAGGCTTGGTCCACCTTTATGGCGATATCCCTAAATGGCGTCCATCTATAGAACTATGGCCCACTTCCTCTTAAAATACTCTTTAATACCTTCCATTTGATACAAATGTCATACAAACACATTCCAGGGTTACCCTAGGTTCTTTTTACAACATGGTGATTTTCCCTTACTTTGTCTCCACAGCTCTCAACTGAGTATGTAATGTTCGGTTACACCCGAACTTAGCCTTCCTTACTTGTTATATATATAGATTTGAATTCTTTCTAAAAAAAAATCATAACTCAATGGCTAAACCGATGTGGGATTTCAAAATCAACTAACCATCATCTCTCCTTCCTGTATCTTTCCTAAAAATTTCATGGCAATCTTTCTATCCGTTCTCGAGTTATGGAGTGACAATAAAAATGTACACTTCTTTTTATATATGGGGTATTCCATCCCATTTCGACCAATTTTGAACCCGACCCCTTTAGAATTAGCTGAAAGTTTTTCTTCTTTTTCTAGCTTACGAAAGACGTTTTTCAGAAGTTTTTCAAATTTTTTCATCCAACTCAAAAAAAGTTGTGAATTTTTAAAAAAACACCGTTTTTGTTTTCAAAATGCTATAACTTTTTCAATAATTTACCGTTTGCGATCTTTTTTTTTTTATTTGTTTTTAAATGTACTTTTCGGAAAAAATTCAAAAACATTTTTAAAGTTTTTTTTGTAATTTTTCAGCTTTTCGAGATTTTTCGAATTTCGCCCTTTTTTTCTCATAAAAAACTTCAATCAATTCTGCAATCATCCCCACTAATCCCGGAGTGGGCCGAGAATTTTTTTTTTTTGTATTTTTCCGAAAAGTACATTTAAAAACATATAAAAAAAAAAAATATACCAAACGGTCAATTTTTAAAAAAATTATAGCATTCGGAAAAAAATACAAAAAAATTTTAAAGTTTTTTTTTCAATTAAATAAAAAAAAATTCTCGGCCCACTCCGGGATAAATGGGCATGATTGCAGAATTGATTGAAGTTTTTTATGAGAAAAAAAGGGCGAAATTCGAAAAATCTCGAAAAACTGAAAAATTACAAAAAAAAAAAAACTTTAAAAATGTTTTTTGAATTTTTTCCGAAAAGTACATTTAAAAACAAATTAAGAAAAAAAAAAGATCTCATAACGGTCAATTTTTGAAAAAGTTATAGCATTTTGAAAACAAAAACGGTGTTTTTTTTAAAAATTCATAACTTTTTTTGAGTTGGATGAAAAAATTTGAAAAACTTCTGAAAAACGTCTTTCGTAAGCTAGAAAAAGAAGAAAAACTTTCAGACAATTCTAAAGGGGTCAGGTTCAAAATTGGTCAAAATGGGATGGAATACCACATATATAAATGGGCAAGTCCTGGGTTACGGACGCGACATTCGCACGCATTTAAATCTGCATAAAAGGGAACATGAGCAGCGGACTGCATGGACATTATTATGTTTAAATAGCACCAGAATAGTTCATTCCATTAAAATTTTGGGGACCATACGAATTTAAGTACTTATTCATGACTATATATAACGCGGTTCTGACGGGACAAGAAATATGTAGAAGTAATTTTGTAATGCATGTGAAAGCATGCAAAATTTAGCAAAGGTTAGGGGAAATTTCACATTCTTTAAATGAGAGACTGAAGGTTGAAGAAAACCCAATGCTTGTAGATTTAATATAGATTTACGAAATCCGAATTATCATCCTCAAATACTAAGCTGAAGTAAGGTTACGTACGCTACAACTTTCCATCAATAAATAAACTATGTATATGACATTGAAAATATTTTCCTTGCGAGAAATATGTAACTCAAGTTTAAGGGCTAGTCGGGTATACAAAATGTGTTTCTGGATTTTGTTCTTCTGAATTTATGGGGGCACCAAAAGCTTTATTTTGTATCCCAATATTTTATGGAAATTGGAATCATTGAACAGAAGTCAAACTATTTATTTAAAAATCAACACATTTAGCATCCAAAATGATACATAACAATATTTGCCTAATAACATTGTAACAAATCCAAAACCTATTGGAATTTTTACTTTCATAAAGTTGAAGTATGTATTGGTTTATTTTTTGTTGAATATCATATTTTTAATTTCAAAGAATTGAAGTATTTGCTTGTTTTTTGTTTTTTTTTTTTTGTTGAGTATTATACCTAAGGCTATTGCACAATTTTGCTCTTACGGCATAAAACATGTATCATATTCCAAAAGTTAGCTATTAGTGATTTAAATATTACAGCTACTTATTAAATATGTTAGATGAATATTTTGTTGAAATCTTTGGAACCAAATAGTCCAAAATCACTTAGTGTACTGCGATGCGGATGTGTCTTGAAATACGTACTCATTGTTTGTTGAAGAAGTTCATCAGACTTGTGTTTTAAATAGCAACGTTCACTATCCATATTTGGTTTCAATTTGATATGTGAGAGTATCCACTGATTTTTGAGCATACGTAATTCTTTTGTAAGTTTTGCTTCTGTGACATTCGTTGTAATTTTTTTGCATGGCACATAAAGTGGCTCAAAGCTGCGCATGTGTAACTTCATTTCGTTAATATGCAGTTTCATACGTTCTGCGCGCTCGTTGCGTAAACATTTATTAAGTGCAGCGACCTCACGAATGCTTTCATCGGTTGTTAAATTTATAACCTCTTTGCGTGATTGAATATTTTTCTCAAGACTAGTATAACTCCGTTCGACCGTTAAGAACTTTTGCTGTAGATCATTTAATGATTGCATAATAACATTTTCACGCTGTCTCATTAACTTATCCAAGTGTTCAATTTTTTCTATGAATTGATTTAAACATTCCTCTTGACTGCGTTGAGCTTTTAACAAATTACGTTCGGCAATCTCTTTGCGAACTTGCATTTCAGAAAATTCATTCTGCTTAATTTTGGCTAAAAATTTTTGCGTTTTAATTTCTTTATCACGTTCAACTAATGTATGTTTCAAACTTTTTATTTCATCATAATGTTGTTTTAATTGTATGGATCGTTGCAGTAAAGTTGTTGCTGAGGAGCGTACAAACATTGTATTTCTATTTGCACTTCGCACTGATTCGTTTTCTGAAATAAAATTAAAGAGTTCATTTATTTGTTCATCCAGTAATTGTGTGCAGTATTGGAATAAAGTAACTGGAGCTTGTTTTTCTTCAGTTGCAAATTTAGTACAATTTGCAATAAGTATTCTCCAAAGTTTCTTATGTTCAATGGCTGCATCGCGGGAAAAATCCTCTTTGTTGGAAAGTGAAGATATATCTTTCGTGGCATCTTTTGCCGTTGCTATTAATATATTTATAAATCGACCAAATTTCTCATTAGTCGATAGAATATGTTGTATACGTTCATCGAGCTTCGGTTGCATTGCTGGAATGTCGATTGCGGCCGAAGGGAATTTACGTTGTAACTTTTTCAATCTTTGTTTGAATTGATTAACATTTTCCATTAAAAATTGCATAATCAAAAATGATTCGGTATTTTCATCACCCAACTGTATGATAGTGTGTAGTATCCCGGAATTTGTATTAATGCAGTCCAAACATACATCGATTACTTCCACTAACATAACGTACAGTTGATGTTCCTCAATTAACTCAGCAATATTTTGTGAACAAATAAGATTTATATAGAGCGTATTGAAAAATGATAGGGTTCGTTCCACAGCTTCCAAAGATGTATTCTCATCTAACATATCCCCTTTTAATCGATGAATTAGTTCATCAATAGATTTCTCTTGCGTTTCCATCTCTGCTCGATATATGGCAGCATGTGTACAAATCTCATAATCGCAATGATTCAAACCAAAAATAAGCTGCTTTATAATTAATTTAAGGCTACGCATTACATAAAGACATTTACAACGAAAGGCGAAGCGATGCACTGAAAATCCTTCAAATATTGCATTTTTAGCAAATTCACATGATGATGGAAATTTTTCATTGATTGTAAGGCATATAATATCAATTTTTTCGTATAATCTTTGTAGTAATAGTAATACTAATATAATGTCATGTTCACTACCACGTAACAGAATATCCTCGGGGACAAACGCCAAAAGATGGTCGATATGCGCCTTACAGAGTTTGAGTTCAATTTCATTTAAACGAGAATCAATAGCTCTTTCGCAAGCTTTTGTTACAGAAAACATTTGATTAAAATCTATACTCTGAGCTACGTCTTCATTTGAAAGCGTAATAAGATCTTCGGAGGTTGATGTGCCTGTAACTGTGGCCAATGTATTAGTGGGTGGATCTTTTATGAGTATATTATTGTTTAAAGTTTTAACAAGCTCTCTAAATTTCATAATAGTTACATCACGATCATATATAGTTTCAAGCGTATTATTCCTATCTTGTTGTAATAATGTTATTGTTGAATTGAGTACATCGATTTCTTCACGTAGCTCCAATTCTAATTCTTGGTTACCTTCAATTATCTGCTCGTGAATCTCTTCCAGTGCTTCTAGTTCCATGACCTCTTCTTCTAATAATTTTACACGCTCCTCTAGCTCAATTTTGGCCTCTGCTAGATTTGCGACCATTGACTCTGCACCAAGTGCTGTATCGACTTGCTCTTTTAAATCAATAATATGCATTTCCATTAAATCGATACGTTTAGAAAGTATTTCTTTAGTTTTCTTAAGCTCAGAAATTTCCGAAGTTTTTGTTTCAAGTTCCTTATTGGCTTTTTGCAAATCTTGCTTTTCATGCGTTAAAACATCACGCAAACAAACCACAGTCTCGCGCAATCTCTGATTATATTGTTCAAGTCGCCTTATTTCAGCTGCTGTTGGTTGTATAATTTCATCTTTGATTTCGTTGTCTATGCTCTCGTTCAATGATGAATTATCAATTTCAACTCTAAATATTTCTACATCTAAACTAAGTTCTTCAATACGCTCATTCGCTGTTTCTAGTTCAATTTGCAAAGTTTCAACACGTTCCTCGGCCATTTCTTTATCCAGAGTAAGCAACTCAATGCTTTCGGCCACTTCATCCAATTCACGTTTATATTTCATTTTACAATCATTTGCTTCCCTTAGTTCTTGACTACAACGTTGCAATTCACGTTGTAGTATGCCATGTTGCTCCATAATTTGTGTTTTGAACTCACTTAACTGTTCTTTTTGCAAACGCACTCTTTCCAATTCGTGTAACCGTTTCTTGTCTTCTATACGTTGACTCTTCAATTCTTCTAGTTCTTCTTTTAGTTTAGCATTTTCTATCTGTGCATCCTTGTATTTGTGTTGTTGTTCCTGGTGCAGCTGTTCTGTTGAGTTGATTGGAATATCACTCTGTGTACCACTATGAATATTGAATACAGTCGGTGAACGTAAAGGATGACCGGGCGTAAATTTTGTATGAAGAATTTCTAGAAACCCAGTTTCAACAAATGCTGAACGTTGTCTTGTACAACAAAAAGATTCTGACGGACTTACGGTAGTTTTACTACGCTTAGGTGCGGCAACGGATACTGTGGCTCCCGTAAATGATAACTCTAATTGGGTATTTGAAGAGATTACTCGTTGATTTGCTTGCAGTGGCTGATTGATTTTGGTTGCTTTTAAATGATTTCCATTTGAACTTGATGCTGCTGTCGTGTGGTTTTTACTCGTAGACGGAAATTCTTTGATACGCGTCGTTGTAGAAGCGGGGTCAGGTTTTTGTATTTGTGCATCATTGCTTTCTAGTGATTTTGCAACTGCTGTTGTTGGCTTGCATACATTTTGACCTATAAGACTAATTTCGTGTTTAGGTTCAGTTTCAGTTGTCACTGATTCTGCTACAGTTCCAGTTTCACTATTAGAAATAAGAGTCAATTGTGCTGGACGCACAAAAAGTCCACAATTTGGAGCACATTTGAAGTAGGCGATGCCCTTGACGATACCATTATTTTTGCCTTTATCCTTTTCATCCAGCACCACGCCTATCCATTTGCCTGCTGAAAAGCTCGTTAAACCTACGTACGCCACCTGTCCACAAAGATTTCTACCCACGATTTGCACTCTTTGGCCAACTTTGAAGTTGCACTCAGCCATTTTTAAATTATTTTATCATTTTTACTAAATTTATCTGTATAGAACTTCAATATTTCTATTTCACGAACATCACTGATGTGTGCAGCAAAGCAATGTAAAAATGCTCGGCAATATGGCGGATGTCGGCCACCATTATTGTTGCTGCTTCCCACTAACCACACACACACTGCCTTGTACATTATCAAACACCTACACAAACACCACGTCGACACAAGCGATGTTGACAAGAGAAAACTTTAAATTCATTAATACGTAACTCGTCAGTAAATTTGTATTTAGTATATTTGTGACTAGTAACTTCCATAAACACGCTTCAAAGCCAAAAAGTATGCTTCAAATAGTTAATTAATATTAAAGTTTAAATGTGGATATGTTTATGTGTATTTACATGTGGTTAGGTATGTATTTGCTCCATTGGAACTTACCAGTTAACCCATAAACGATTTGGGGTATGGGGTGAGTCGGGTTTGAAACCAAATTTTAAAATTTGCTCGGTTATAAAATCAGCCATGTAACTTTTCTTAAATTCACGCACTTTTAGTACCAGCTAATAAATATACACATACTTTAACTGTTAAACTAATGGTCTTTTTACATATACCTATTTTTGGCGGTTTTAATGCCAACATTTTTTAAGGTGGTAAATTTTATTACATTACAGTTTGAATTTTACTTCTTCTTGCTGTTTTATACCTTAAAACGCAATTTGCGCACACGCGAAAATTTTATATTCGTTTCGATGTCGTGGGCCATTCGGTCGGTTGTTTGGCTGGTATTGTTGCACATTGAAGACGTTTACCATAGAATTTCAGTTCTTGAGATCACGAGCGCATTTGACATTTCAAATGTCATTTTGCCGTCAACCAAAGGATTCTTATATGACAATCTAAATCGCTGAATTTTTGCTAAGCCAGCGAGTGTGTAGCATTTTGCAAAATTTAAAAAAAGTCCTTTCGCATTGTTTTTTCGATCTGTGACGTGTGAGTTAACATTTACGACTACTGCATCGCTAGACGTATAATTTTTTAAATTTTAAACTCAGAACAAAGCTAAGAAATATTCGCATAGTAAAAAAATTAGCTACACAATCAATTTGGTGCGTTTGTAAGATATTGTGTTGCATTCTATGTTTGTGTGCAGTTTCTTTACTGATATATACTATGTATGTTCAGATGTGTGAAAGTACACGAAGGGGTGAACCATCCAAATCATCCCTTCCGGAATTTAAACTAAAAAGCGAATGATAAAAAAATGTAGAAAAATACAAAAACAAAAACGTTACGACAGAGCATTTAAGTAGGGAAACGGGTTGGGTTGCTTTTGCTGCTCTTGTGCAATATTGTACAAGATGCGTATCATTCAAACTTATGTTTTGTTGTTGATTTCAAATAAAACATACTCATGCACATACATACATATTTATATTAACATTGATATCACGGTTGCCAATTTGACATATTTCGAAAAAAAATGGTCCTTTTCGTTTACGTTTGGTGATCGGGTTCCCTGGGAGCAGGGTTGTAAAATAATGCACGCTATGCGAATGAAATGTAGTTGAACTCGAAGTCAATAACTTCAATTACTCGCCTTTTGACTAAAGACTAAAAATTTAAGTTTGGAGTCTTTTGAGAAATCACTTTCTAGCTTCATTTTTTTTTTTTTTCAGTGAAAGCCCGAAACTACTTGCAACAAAATCTATACAAATTGCATATAATCATCAAAATGAACTTTTTATTACAAACTCCCCTGAATTACTAGCAAATTATAAATAAAAACAAACCTTTAGGAAATCATTTATTATTAGAAGCAACAGATCTCGAAGCTGTAATGTGATAGACATCCTCGATGTGGCGTATAAGGAAAATAGGTCTCTCCGCGGCGGCTGAAGTAGGCAGAGGTGCATTGTACGTGATGTACGTTCTTTCATTGTAGTATAGCGGTGCAAGCTAGCTATGTTCTGAGATTTATCGACCGTATAAGCTACAAATTCGTCTTCAATAGACGATTTGTGAGTGGGCGCACCCATTGAATGAGGCGAAGCACTGTTAACACAACAGCAACAATAACCCAAGCAAAATTTTATTTTGTAATCTTGGGTGGTCTCCAAGCTTTCTAATTCACATTTGATATTTTATTGAAAATTTATATAAGTCACAAAATCTTTAAATACAGCGACGCATCGATTAGAGGGATACAATCTCTGTATCCGAAAGGGATCTAATGAAAGTTCGGCGGATCCTGGATGCATTTTTTTATTATTATTATTATTGTTATTATAATGATTATAAGGCTTCGATGCACTGCGACCTTTATTTACGTCTATTGCGCTTGACCTACCAGCTTATTACTGTATGTGGAGGCTTTTAATGCACTTAAGTACCTCACAGTGTTTTTACTCCATATCACAAGGGGATTAAGCGCTACGCCACTTAGCTTACCCCCCCCCCCCCCCCCCTGTTTTGCCATAGAGTCGATTGTTATGATGCTAGTTATTACTGGATTTATTGAAATCGTGTTCCTTTAGTGTGTACATATTTCCAATAATTCGAGAATATGAGGACTACATTCCACTTATAGTATGAACCCAGGCAGGGTTTGCATTTGCTACTTCAGAGCAGCAGTAGCAACAAAAAATATGCTCTGCTACTGCTCCGGCTCTGAACAAGAAAAGAGCGTAGAGCAGAGCATGAAAAATTATTGCATTTCATATACTCTGCTACAAGCTACGTCGTGCTTTAGAGCGAAGCAAATAGCAGAAACCCCGAGCGAGCTGGAGCGAGAGCAGTAAAAACAAGTAAGGAAGGTTAAGTTCGGGTGTAACCGAACATTACATACTCAGTTGAGAGCTATGGTGACAACATAAGGGAAAATAACCATGTAGGAAAATGAACCGAGGGAAACCCTGGAATGTGTTTGTATGACATGTGTATCAAATTAAAGGCATTAAAGAGTATTTTATGAGGGAGTGGGCCATAGTTCTATAGGTGGACGCCATTTAGGGATATAGCCATAAAGGTGGATCAGGGTTGACTCTAGAATGCGTTTGTACGATATGGGTATCAAATGAAAGGTATTTATGAGTATTTTAAAAGGGCGTGGACCTAAGTTCTATAGATGGACGTCTTTTCAAGATATCGCCGTAAAGATGGACCAGGGGTGACTCTAGAATGCGTTTGTACGATATGGGTATCAAATGAAAGGTGTTAATGAGCATTTTAAAAGGGAGTAATCCTTAGTTCCATAGGTGGGCGCCGTTTCGAGATATCGCCATAAAGGTGGACCAGGGGTGACCCTAGAATTTGTTTGCACAATATGGGCATCAAACGAAAGGTGTTAATGAGTATTTTAAAAGGGAGTGGGCCTTAGTTCTATAGGTGGACGGCGTTTCGAGATATCGCCATAAAGGTGGGCCAGGGGTGACTCTAGAATTCGTTTGTGCAATATGGGTATCAAACGAAAGGAGTTAATGAGTATTTTAAGAGGGAGTGGGCCTTAGTTCTATAGGTGGACGCATTTTCGAGGTATCGCAATAAAGGTGGACCAGGGGTGACTCTAGACTTTGTTTGTACGATATGGGTATCAAATGAAAGGTGTTAATGAGTATTTTTAAAAGGGAGTGGGCCTTCGTTTTATAGGTGTTCGCCTTTTCGAGATATCGCCATAAAGGTGGACCAGGGGTGACTTTAGAATTTGTTTGTATGATATGGATATCAAATGAAAGGTGTTAATGATTATTTTAAAAGGGCGTGGGGTTAGTTCTATAGGTGGACCCCTTTTCGAGATATCGCCATAAAGGTGGACCAGGGGTGGCTCTAGAATTCGTTTGTGGAATATGGGTATCAAACGAAAGGAGTTAATGAGTATTTTAAGAGGGAGTGGGCCTTAGTTCTATAGGTGGACGCCTTTTCGAGATATTGCCATAAAGATGGACCAGGTGTGACTCTAGAATGCGTTTGTACGATATGGGTATCAAATGAAAGGTGTTAATGAGTATTTTAAAAGGGAATAATCCTTAGTTCCATAGGTGGACGCCGTTTCGAGATATCACCATAAAGGTGGGCCAGGGGTGACTCTAGAATTCGTTTGTGCAATATGGGTATCAAACGAAAGGAGGTAATAAGTATTTTAAGAGGGAGTGGGCCTTTCTGGACCAGGGGTGACTCTAGACTTTGTTTGTACGATATGGGTATCAAATGAAAGTTGTTAATGAGTATTTTTAAAAGGGAGTGGGCCTTCGTTCTATAGGTGTTCGCCTTTTCGAAATATCGCCATAAAGGTGGACCAGGGGTGACTCTAGAATGAGTTTGTACGATATGGGTATCAAATTAAAGGTATTAATGAGAGTTTTAAAAGGGAGTGGTGGTAGTTGTATAAGTGAAGGCGTTTTCCAGATATCGACCAAAATGTGGACCAGGGTGACCCAGAACATCATCTGCTGGATACCGCTAATTTATTTATATATGTAATACCTGCCAAGATTTTAAGGGTTTTTTATTTCGCCCTGCAGAACTTTTTCATTTTCTTCTACTTAATATGGTAGGTGTCACAACCATTTTATAAAGTTTTTTCTAAAGTTATATTTCGCTTCAAGAAAACAATCCTTACCTTACCATGTTTCATCCCTTTTTTCGTATTTGGTATAGAATTATGGCATTTTTTTCATTTTTCGCAATTTTCGATATCGAAAAAGTGGGCGTGGTTATAGTCGGATTTCGTTCATTTTTCATACCAAGATAAAGTGGGTTCAGATAAGTACGTGAACTGAGTTTAGTAAAGATATATCAATTTTTGCTCAAGTTATCGTGTTAACGGCCATGCGGAAGGACAGACGGACGACTGTGTATAAAAACTGGGCGTGGCATCAACCGATTTCGCCCATTTTCACAGAAAACAGTTAACGCCATAAAATCTATGCCCCTACCAAATTTCAAAAGGATTGGTTAATTTTTGTTCGACTTATGGCGTTAAAAGTATCCTAGACAAATTAAATGAAAAAGGGCGGAGCCACGCCCATTTTTAAATTTTCTTTTATTTTTGTATTTTGTTGCACCATATCATTACTGCAGTTGAATCTTGACATAATTTACTTATATACTGTAAAGATATTAAATTTTTTGTTAAAATTTTACTTTAAAAAAAAAATTTTTTTAAAAGTGGGCGTGGTCCTTCTCCGATTTTGCTAATTTTTATTAAGCGTACATATAGTAATAAGAGTAACGTTCCTGCCAAATTTCATCATGATATCTTCAACGACTGCCAAATTACAGCTTGCAAAAGTTTTAAATTACCTTCTTTTAAAAGTGAGCGGTGCCACGCCCATTGTCCAAAATTTTACTAATTTTCTATTTTGCGTCATAAGTTCAACTCATCTACCAAGTTTCGTCGCTTTATCGGTATTTTGTAATGAATTATCGCACTTTTTCGGTTTTTCGAAATTTTCGATATCGAAAAAGTGGGCGTGGTTATAGTCCGATATCGTTCATTTTAAATAGCGATCTGAGATGAGTGCTCAGGAACCTACATACCAAATTTCTTCAAGATACCTCAAAATTTACTCAAGTTATCGTGTTAACGGACGGACGGACGGACGGACATGGCTCAATCAAATTTTTTTTCGATCCTGATTATTTTGATATATGGAAGTCTATATCTATCTCGATTCCTTTATATATGTACAACCAACCGTTATCCAATCAAACTTGAGCTCTGCTCAACTGAGTATAAAAAATGTAACGCTGTTTGCTTGGGTTGGTATTGTTATGCAAAGCTTTGTCTTTTCTCTTGTTTTGGTTTTCGGATTGATGTAGCGTTGTGATGTGGTTGTTTTTGTACTTGTAGTTTTATATATCGGTCTTAAGTTGTTATTATAGCTTCTTATTTTTTTTTTCTTTTTAGTTTCTCTTAAACAAAAGTAATAATTGAATATTTAATTATTATAAGCCGGTGATGTGGTATTTTTTTCTGCAATTGTTTCCGTGGTAGTCAAGCTAATACTAAAAGCTGCTAGTGCCCATGTACTTATATATATATATTGTGATTTATGCATCATTTGATCCCCGATTTGTAGCCCCCAGGAGGCGCAAAGATGAAAAACATGTGTTAACTACCTCAAACTATCACATAAGTAGAGCTCAACTCAGCAAACAGCACAACGCAGCTCAAAGAACTCTGGTCTAGAAATATATTCAAAGGTTTAGGAACTTTTTGAACGTTGTTGTTTGAGCTCGGAATTAGATAACATATTAATTAAAACTGTAGTGCGACGTCTAATCAGGTGTAAAGTGTTTAAATAAAAGTGTGCTCATCTTTTATGTTATGGGTTAATTTTCTTAACGAATTTTGGTCCAAAACAACATTTGTGTGGCAACTGTAATAGGTTTTCCATTGTAGGCACATTCACTAACACAACTATGCATATGTGTTAATCCCAAATATTCTCAACAAATGAATCGTGTTCATCTTCTGACTAAAGTTTAAATTATTTTATGTTGTTTCTCTTTTCGGTATCCTAAGAGCTGTCTCATTGAATTCCTGTTTTGATTTCGACTGAAAGTTAAATTTAGTATTATTTTATTCTTTTGTAATCATAACTGCTAATACGCACAAATATACAAAAGAAGAACAAGGAGGTGTTTTTATTAAATATATAATACTTATAAATTTCTATACTCAAGTGAGTGCACGGTGTAAATAAAAATATCATTAAACTAGTGTGGTGATTTCTTCTTTAATACAGATCATTTATTCGATTTAGGTGCATTTCCAGGAAGTTACTTTGAATACCCTCTGTGTGTAGGTATGAAGAGAAGTACATACAAAACGAGTGTATTCACATGGACTTTATCTGAAGTCTATGATATATGGACAATTAATAAATACATATTAGGGTGGTCCTTTTTAATCAAAAAAACGATTTCAACGGTAATGTCAAGGGCAAAAATATCACACAAATTTTGGTCAAAGGGGCAAAGTTAAGACTTATCTTCAGAGAAATAATAATTATAGCAAATATTTCTAAAAGGTGAAACGAAATTATTACTTTGGAGTATGAACAAAAAAAAATAATATTAATATGGTCACTTGAATAAATGTTTATTACAATTATTGGTTTTTTATTAAAAAATTGAAAAAATGTGACAGAGTTTGAAATGAATTTGAAAATTTTAAAAATTGAAACTCCCCTCAATGATTGCTTGTTCCTCTATTTATATCTTTTCTGTTCATGAAAATTTCAGTATCCGCTCACTCGATTACATCAAAGTCTGTACAGTGTAATACAATTGAAGTAGATTGTTCTATATTCCCACAATTTTATTACAATTATTGGTTTTTTATTAAAAAATTGAAAAAATGTGACAGAGTTTGAAATGAATTTGAAAATTTTAAAAATTGAAACTCCCCTCAATGATTGCTTGTTCCTCTATTGATATCTTTTCTGTTCATGAAAATTTCAGTATCCGCTCACTCGATTACATCAAAGTCTGTACAGTGTAATACAATTGAAGTATATTGTTCTATATTCCCACATTAATAATAATTGAGAGTGATGTCAAATTGTATGAATCATAAATAATTATTTTAGTAGGACTTTTTTAAGGAATATAAAAATTATCAAACAGTTTATGTTATGAAAGTCCCAATGTAGTAATTATGGATGAAATTCGTTTTGTTTAGGTCTTTAAAATTTTACATTGCTTAACTGAATATACAAGTCAGCGGCTGCATTGAAAGGCGTTTTAGGAATTGTTACACAATTTGCAACTGTATCCAACTATTCCCTTTCAGTTTGGCCCTAATCTGTAGCAAAACTTTTGGAGTTATATCAACGTAAATAGCATGTTCTTGTTATGAATTAGTGTTTATGGGATACCCCAAGCGGTTAAGAGGGTATCGATCAAAGTTTGGAACAAAAAGCTAAAAGGTATTAGTGAAATATATATATCAGAGTAGAGAAGATCATCCGGGCTTCGGTATGGGTTCGTGATTTTTGGGAAACCTTTACCGGTTTTACGGATATCGACCAAAGCTTGAACCACAAAAAGCTACGAGGTATTAGTACACACCTCAGCGGGTTGGGGGGCATAAAATATAACCGCGGCAGGTATATCTGTCGTAAGAAGCGACGAAAATACCAAATTGATTCAAGAGGCTGTGTAGCGCAACAATTTCAAGGGATTGCCAGCGCAATATATAGCTTCTCCAACCCAATTTTCAACCTCTTCCACCCGTGGCGTATCCTTTTCCTTTAACAGTCGAGGCTCTGGCGACCCAAAGTTCCTTTGGATCTAGGGGCTGGGAGGGCGGGATGGCCTAGAAGGTTTCATGTGGTCATACCAAATTGTTCCCGAGATGGAAGGGCTAATACCTGAATGGTGCTTGTTATCGGAACGTTCCGGATCTGAGTCCGGCAAAGGACCATCGACATCGACAACACGCCCAGGGCCTTCGAGGAGTGTCCTCGCTACAACAACAACAGGTATAAGTACAATATGGGTATCATTCTAGAGAATATGATCAGTGCTTCAATGTTGGTTCTTGATTTTCGCAAAACTTTAAGCGGTTTATGGCCTAATGAAGACTGTTTGGACCAAAAGAAGCTAAAAGGTTTTTTAGTTATCTCCATGTGACCAATCTACATGCCTAACTTGAAGATGCTGGCATAATATTAAATATGATCATACAATACAAAAATCGGTTTTGGAGGCACATATGCGAGTTTCCACAAAATCAGACCCATTTGAGCTAATAAATAAATTGCATGTTGCACCAGGGAGTGCCACAAAATCCCCGAAAAAAATCCCCAATCACAAAATCCCCAAAATCAAAATCCCCAAACACAAAATCCCAGTGCTATGATAAACATCATGACCGTGTAAAAAATAGCATATCTCTTTCCTCTTTCATTCATATTTATGTATGTATAACTATATATTCACTTTTTGGCAATACATATTTTTACTTATCCATATATAGGACTGCTAGTCGCTCTAATTCGAACAAGCTAACAGAAGCGTGTACTACGCAGAAGGACATCACCGTGGCAGTAGCCACGGTTATACCACACACCCGGACTTGGCATGGCGTAGCCCAGGGTTATTTTTTATAAGCGCGGCCGAAGGCCGCCTATGCAGAAAGTTTGTATGGATTATTAGCCTTTTTTGGTCGCGGCGATTTTAAACCTAATTTGAATTTATTTCACATATAAAATAGGGATTTTGTGTTGGGGATTATGAGTTTGGGGATATTGATTTTGGGGATTTTGATTTTGGGGATAACGTGGTAGACCCGTTGCACCATCCAAAAATGTTTACATGGGCTCAAGTAAGGCTACTCCATTTGATGTATGTATATTGGAACGCCTTTCAAAGGTTGACGGAAAATCGTTCCAATATACATCAATTAACCACCCTGTCGGAAAGACAACATAACAAAACGAATCAGCTAATCCATTTTGGATACTGTGACTAAGTCGTAGGCTCAGTTCAAAGTTATCTAATAAGAAGATAATTTAAAAAATCGTTAGCACGTAATCGTAGTTGCAAAGGTTTTTTACGAAGTTGTCCTTCTTTTACAAACACCAAATTAAACAGCGAAACAAATCTCAAGATCTTTGGAAGTACATATGTACGACTCACAGTAAGCATCTAAACTTTAGAATAAATGGTGTCGGGACCGTAATAGGGAAAATTTTAATAACATGAGACCTAGAATTTTCGAAAATTTAATTCTTTAAATAGTCAAACAGCATCTAAACATAACAATACCAAAATTTCATTAAGAAATGTTAGTCCGTTTAATTTGTTTTGTTATTAAGCGAGAAATGTTGCGGATATAATTAATTCAAGTCCGCTGCATCCACGGACCTGGATGACCTGAAGATATTTTACGCCAATATTGATACCACGCGAAAGGAGCTGAGCAGAATATCTGGATAAAATGCATTTTATTTGTATAAGCAACCGGTTGTGGAAACATCGCCCAAACTGCTTATAAATCAAATGGGTTGAAGAGTTTTTTCTTTGAACGCAGTGTCAGTAGGAAACATTTTAAATTTAGATTTTATTGAATTTAGCTAGAAAATTGTACACTGTATGGTACGGAAATGGGTGCCCCACAATTTATCAACTTTATAATGGCTCGACTGTAACGGTCATATTTGACTTTTCCCGAACTCTACCAATTATTTTTTTTTATTTGTTATTTGCCTGACTATATTTCTTACTTTTTGCAGTATTTTTCCTTTAAAATTATAAAAGTTGTATACGAAATTGTCACGACCATTACAATGGAAACTCTAAATTTTTAGCATTGTATCTTCATAAGTTACAGATATATCACGATATATGTATGTGCCTCCAACATGCATATTTGTATTTTTATAAAGAAAGTAGGCGTGGTTGTCCTAGAAAAAGTGGAAAAGTTATATAACGATTTTGTCGATATTATCCTGGCGGTCGCCGTGGTAAGGTGGTTGCGTGCTCCGGCTACCACACCGAAGATCTTGGTTTCAATACAGAATGTGGGTATCTAAATTTTTTTTTTCGAAAATGAGTTATTCACATAGGCAAACTCGTTTTAAAAATGCGAATTTATTAGTAAAAAATATTTTTAAAATTGCAAATAGACATACAGTTATAGTGGTTTTAAATTCACACAGCAATCTACACAAATTTTCCACAAATCCTAATGAATAATGTGGGTATCTACAAAATTACAGCAGAGTCTACATTGTAGGAAATCGTGGGAAGATCCAACGTGTTTCCTAATAAAAAATAGCTTATCTAAGCATGTACTGCTTACTACTTTCCTTGTAGAGCCGTATGTACGTACCCAGGTTCTTTGCAAGATTTGTTGTGATTTTTGATGTTAAAGAGCGACGTATCTATATTTGGAAATGTAATTTTTATTAATAACTCTTATAAAATTCAATATTTTTGTTAATAAGCGAAAAGATTCCTGAACAAATATGAAATTCGTTTAACTGAAAATTGCGATGATATGAATACTGCGTTTTGTTGTTTTTGCATATTTGTATAGATATAGTTAAAAGGTGTTTATTTAGAAACAACATCGTTTATTGGCACTTAGCTACTGCAGTAACACCTGCCTCACGGTAACTGTTAACAATTGGCAGAATCTTGCTTCAATCTCATTGAATTACCGTTGGATTTCTAGGCTCACATTATTTTCGCTGTTGATACTGCTTCTTCGGCTCTATTAATTGAGCATAGCACATTTAATTTTAAGTCTGCCAGAATGCGGTCGACCGATCCTGTTTTACATACGGATTAATGCAGGCCCATTCGCCTCATTCATTCTTGAACCACGTAGATTGCTCACATCACTCTTATCCATATCCCCGCATAACCTATTGGTAAGTTGGTCGATGTAAGTAATATATTAGCAACCGTCAATGACAGTACTTGGTGTCGAAACCTCTTCCCACCACACAACTAACACCGTGGCGTCTTATAGACACATATACATGTTGCCATATTTTTTTTATAAGAAATGGGTCTTTTGTGACGAGACAATGCAAAAATAATTTAATGGATTGAAATCCCAATACTAATATTTTGTGTATATATTGCACCCTTTTTTGTTTAAATTTCATAAAAATGTGATCAATTAACGTAAAAATAAATTGCTGGTAAATCCTATACGACATCATGGATTTATTGGTAGACAAAGCCGCCGGAAAACACGATTTTCAGATATATGTAGACCCCAGTGCCATCTATTAGGCAATCTCATCCCCCAGATCTGTTAAACATACCTCAAGGAGGATGGGTGTATTCGATTTGCAGTTGATGCACCAGTTTACTTTTTATGACAGATTATCACGTTTTTCGGCATTGTTTGGGCAACTATGGCAACGTCGCGCGTTCGTTGAATGAAATTTCGACAATGTAATGATCATCACAAGAATAAATATATGAAGTCATTCTTAGATCTTCTAGAAAAATTGAATGACTTTCCAGGTATTTTTTTTTGGTGTCCCATGGTGTTATTTGATTATCAATTTCCAAAAAAATTACAGAAATTTCAATAAGTTTGAAAAAAAACTTTCAAAATAATTTTTTTGTGCAGTCGTTTTAGATTTTCGAGATCTACTAGAAAAATGGTATGGCTTCTCAGCTATTTTCAGTTTTGTCTTTTTTGTAACACTGTAATTATTACTTTGGTTGTCTGCTTCTGTTTAAAAACTCATACAAATAAATGAGATTTTTTGTTTTTATACCCAAAAGTGATATCACACTTTTGTTCACAACCTTTTTGATGAATAATTTTCAAGTAATGATCGGATTATTATAAACAAAATACTACAAGACGTAAGAATTATTTATTATTTTAAAACGTAACGGATAATGGTTACATTTTTTGAATTTATTTTGTGCGATATCCCCACGACCGGTTACTATATACAAATAACATACGTCCTATCTTGATAGTCTAAACAAGGAGCGTGCAAACTAACCACACTTGCACTGTGCGGACAGCGTGCGATTCTGCGTGCTTGATGTGCCTGGTAAAGGACGAACCTAAAACACAGGGGAAAACTGAAAATTTTATCGAGTTTTATATGTATTTGTGGCCCGCATAAGAGAGTTTTGTTCATCAAATCATAGTAGGGATGGTAATTTCCATCCTATCCGTTAATCTTTGAACCAAATTTCAATCGATTTACTTTTTAATCGAGTTGTATTAAGAAAACCACAGGCGGGTGCCGAAAAATCTTCAATACTCGCCGTTTGCCGGATTTAAAAGACCAAACAACTCTCCCTCCAAAAAATCGTATAGCGTTTTCTTTTCTGAAAAAATTGTTGCCTAAATAAATGGTAAAGTCTTTATAGATTTACTCCTACTCGTGTCAACTTTTATAGTGCATGAAAAGAACATAAATGGCTACTCCGTGTATCAGCTGATTCTCACGAGCGCGTTGTCAATAATAATAAAAATTCATTAGCAATTATAGCCTTCATTTCAATTTTCTTCGCTTAAATTTGTGAAGTTACGAAAATTAATTGTCACGATCAGCTGGTTTGGCAGGGTTACACTGCCACACCGTCATTTTATGCAGGGTAAAAGTGTAACGCTTTGCGTTGCGAAAAGGTAACAATTTTCACAAAACAATGAAATACCCCGTAAACGCGTTGCCATTTTTTTAGAATAGAACAAATTATATTGACAACCCTTGCGCAGCGTACAAAAAGCGTAACACTTTTGTCAGAAAGGAAAACGCCATTAATCTTTTTTTACAGTCATAAGAAATTATTCTCGTACGACCATAAATATATCGTTAGCCCACAAAGGGTTAATGCGCTTTTTTGAAATTTGTTGAATAAGAGTTCCTACAAAAACAAAATATTTCAGTTGTCAATTCCACCTTGTTTGATTTCCCTTGGTGCTATCGTGAATAGTAAAATCCTGTCCTTTGTAAATTCATACAAGCGGCGTATGTGTAAAATAAACGTACACAACAGTAAACAGCCACGATCACCTGTTCAATCGCTGTTCGACTCCTTAAATCATTTGCTCAATAGTATTTTTCAAATATTTTTGTAGGCGACTGGTATATTACATTGTTTACATATTTTACAATGTATGCTTAATTGGCTGCTCATATTTTATCTATTAACTATAATTAATTAATAATAATATGTACTCTGATTTTCTGTAGACACATTTAAAACAAAAGCTGATTTTAAACATAAATTGGCAATTCATGGCAGTTCAATTTAATTAACGCGATCAAAAAACAAACATATCTTCTATTCTCTGGCCATTCGGAATAGAAAGATTTTTCACTTGTATGAATTCACAATGATCCTGTCAAAATGAAATTTTAAAAACTGAAAATCAAACAAATAATGATTCATACAAATTCAAAAACAACTTTGTTTTTCTGTCCCAAATTCAATGAATAAATTTAATGATCGCTGTTAAATATACAGAGACGCATATTTTGCAATTGAACGACCTGATTCGGAATTGGTACGGAACAAATTTCAAGATTGCGTAATCGGTTGCTCCTAATTTTGTTGCACACAAACTGCGCTATACAGCAGACCTCACAATGGTAATACATTTTCTCCCGCTTATTAGTCATAAGATACTCTTAGGCTGCTCCACATGCGCAGCTACAATTTGCTATGTCGGATGTCCGGCATGAGTTAGTGTTTAGTTGTTATATTGTTTAGCCACCAGCATTGCTTTATGATGGCAGATGCTTCTAATTTGTCTCTGACAGAAACGTATATGTGACTCGGTCTATAAAAATGTGGCTTATGACTGAAAAAAATTACTACTACTAAGAAACTGAAGAAATGCATTGTTTATCTTTAACAGCTGTTTCTCGCAATTTTTTTTTTTAGTCATAAGCCACCTTTTCATAGACCGGGTCACATATATCAAAACGTTTGTTTTCTGTGTTAAGTGTTTACGTTGGCTCTTCTAAAAATGTGGTAAATGATCGATATGTGGTCTTTATTTCGCATAAATCCATTCCTGTCAAGGTAAAGGAATGATTCTGGGGGTGTAAACCAATTTTTTACAGCTGACGAAAAGTATTATTCGCTTTCGTAAAAGGGTGAACTTATCAAGGTGTTATTGGCCTTGTCACGGCAGCGTATTATGTGTCTTCTTGTCAAATTACTGTTTGCTGATCTGTACAAAGAGGTACACGATCTCAGAATTTTCCGTTCAAATTTTCTCAGTCTTTCCATGTATGATGGTGACATGTTATAACAAATCACATCCGTACGTAAGTATAGGTCTTAAAAGTGATTGATACATGATCTTTTTTAGCCTGTTGTCCAAAAATTTAGTGGAGAAAATTTTTTTATAAGCATGGAACGCCCCAGTGGTTTTCTTTATTTGGTGATTAATGTGGTCGTTATGATACAAAAATTTATCTAGATATATCTATGCTGAGAGTTTTTACTCTATCGGATTGTTTAATTATACAGTTAGATTCTTTAGACTTAATTTTGAATCTTTTCCAGTTTTTTTTTTAATATTTGAGTTGCATTTCTTGATAGGGGGCGGAACAGAACAGTTTTACATTTGTTGGCGTTTACTTTGAGTTGCCAATCTATTATATATTCTTCAACAGTATTATATTTAATTTGCAGATTTGTATTTATATTAGCAACTGAACTCTCTGAGTGATAAACTACAACATTATCCAGCAAGTATAGTATGTAGATGTTAAAAAGAAGAGGGGCATTTACAGCACCTTGCTGTAGGCCATTTATTACATTAAATCTTCGTGTACTTTTTATACCGTTTGTATATTCCGAGAATTTTCTATTAGAAAGCATATTATAAATTAACTAGCAGACCCGGCAGACGTTGTTCTGCCCCAAATTTGGCCTATCTGCATACTTTTTAATAAGCTTTTTCCGTCTAACTCTGCCCTACCCCTCTACACTTTTTCCTAATCTTTTTGTTCACTCCTCCCTCCGTCTTTTTCGCTTCATCTCCATCTTCGTCTCATTCTATCTCTTTCTCAGTCTCCTTCTCTCTTTTCTCTTCTCTCAAGTTTTTCTCCTTCTTCTTCATCTCTTATTGCCAGTCCCAGAGGGTGGTATGTATTTTGTTCCAGTCCCATTCCGAGTCTCAGTCCCAGTCCCACTCCGAGTCTCAGTCTCAGTCCCAGTCCTAGTCCTAATCCCAGTCCCAGTCCGTCTCTGGTATACTTCCCGGAAAAAACATCGTAAATACTAATATAGGCAAATTTATATACGAAATTTCAGGCAAATCGAATAGGACGTATGTAAATAGGTATGTGTGTATTATTAATTCTTGTCTTTATTTCGGCTTCGCATGCATATTTATCAGTTTTGCCAGGTTGATGCAACTAAATCGAATATCACAATGAACTTTAGAGCATTCTAGGGTATCCGGGTCCATGTTTTGACCTATATCTCGAGACCCTAGTTACTCAGCGGTGTAAAACTTACTCTGTATTATAGCACACATCAGCAGCTCCAATTTGATACCCATAATATAAAAACACATTCTAGGTGTATCCGGGTCCGTGCCTTAGCCTATATCTCGAGACCGTAGTCACCCAGCGGTGTAAAACTTACTCTGTACTAAAGCATACATCAACAGCTTCAATTTGGTACCCATAATGTAAAAACACATTCTAGGTGTATCCGGGTCCACGTTTTGGCCTACATCTCGAGACCCTAGTCACCCAGCGGCATAAAACTTACTCTGTACTAAAGCACACATCAACAGCTTCAATTTGATGCCCATAATGTAAAAACACATCCTAGTGTTACCCTGATTCACGTTTTGGCCTATATCTCGAGACCCTAGTCACCAATAGGTATGAAAACTACCCTGTCATCAACAGCTTTCATTTGATATCCATATTGTATAAACACATTCTAGGGGTACCCGGGTCCACGTTTTGGGCTATATCTCGAGACCCTACCCTCCCAGTTGTTTGCAAATTATCCTGTACTATAGCAGTCATACCCGCAATGTAAAAACATTGTCTAGGCGTTCACGGGCCCACGTTTGGCCTATATCTCCAGACCCTAATCACCCAGGGGTATGAAAATTATCCTCTCCTAAATCACTCATCAACAGCTTTCATTTGATATACATATTGTATAAACACATTCTAGGGGTACCTGGGTCCACGTTTTGGGCTATATCTCGAGACCCTAGCCTCCCAGTTGTATGAAAATTATCCTGTACTATAGCAGTCATCAACAGCTTTCATTTGATATCCATATTGTATAGGCATATTCTTGGGGTACCCGGGTCCAGGTTTTGGGGCTATATCTCGAGACCCTAGCCTCCCAGTTGTATGAAAATTATCCTCTACTAAATCACTCATCAACAGCTTTCATTTGATATCCATATTGTATAAACACATTCTAGGGGTACCCGGGTCCACGTTTTGGGCTATATCTCGAGACCCTAGCCTCCCAGTTGTTTGCAAATTATCCTGTACTATAGCAGTCATACCCGCAATGTAAAAACATTGTCTAGGCGTTCACGGGCCCATGTTTGGCCTATATCTCCAGACCCTAATCACCCAGGGGTATGAAAATTATCCTCTCCTAAATCACTCATCAACAGCTTTCATTTGATATACATATTGTATAAACACATTCTAGGGGTACCTGGGTCCACGTTTGGGCTATATCTGGAGACCCTAGCCTCCCAGTTGTATGAAAATAATCCTGTACTATAGCAGTCATCAACAGCTTTCATTTGATATCCATATTGTATAGGCATATTCTTGGGGTACCCGGGTCCACGTTTTGGGGCTATATCTCGAGACCCTAGCCTCCCAGTTGTATGAAAATTATCCTCTACTAAATCACTCATCAACAGCTTTCATTTGATATCCATATTGGTTAAACACATTCTAGGGGTACCTGGGTCCACGTTTTGGGCTATATCTCGAGACCCTAGCCTCCCAGTTGTATGAAAATTATCCTGTACTATAGCACTCATCAACAGCTTTCATTTTATATCGATATTGTATAAACACATTCTAGGGGTACCCGGGTCCACGTTTTGGGCTATATCTCGAGACCCTAGATCACTCATCAACAGCTTTCATTTGTTATCCATATAATTATCCTGTACTATAGCAGTCATCAACAGCTTTCATTTGATATCCATATTGTATAGACATATTCTTGGGGTACCCGGGTCCACGTTTTGGGCTATATCTCGAGACCCTAGCCTCCCAGTTGTATGAAAATTATCCTGTACTATAGCTTTCATTTGATATCCATATTGTATAGACATATTCTTGGGGTACCCGGGTCCACGTTTTGGGCTATATCTCGAGACCCTAGCCTCCCAGTTGTATGAAAATTATCCTGTACTATAGCAGTCATCAACAGCTTTCATTTCATATCCATATTGTATAAACACATTCTAGGGGTACCCGGGTCCACGTTTTGGGCTATATCTCGAGACCCCAGCCTCCCAGTTGTATGAAAATTATCCAGTACTATAGAACTCACCAACAGCTTTCATTTGATATCGATATTGTATAAACACATTCTAGGGGTACCCGGGTCCACGTTTTGGGCTATATCTCGAGACCCTAGCCTTACAGTTGTATGAAAATTATTCTGTACTAAATCACTCATCAACAGCTTTCATTTGTTATCCATATTGTATCAACACATTCTAGGGGTACCCGGGCCCACGTTTTGGCCTATATCTCGAGACCCTAGTCTCCCAGGGGTATGAAAATTATCCTGTACTATAGCACTCATCAACAGCTTTCATTTTATATCGATATTGTATAAACACATTCTAGGGGTACCCGGGTCCACATTTTGGGCTATATCTCGAGACCCTAGCCTCCCAGTTGTATGAAAATTATCCTGTACTATAGCACTCATCAACAGTTTTCATTTGATATTCATTTATGTATAAACACATTCTAGGGGTACCCGGGTCCACGTTTTGGGCTATATCTCGAGACCCTAGCCTCACAGTTGTATGAAAATTATCCTGTACTATAGCAGTCATCAACAGCTTTCATTTGATATCCATATTGTATAAACACATTCTAGGGGTACCCGGGTCCACGTTTTGGGCTATATCTCGAGACCCTAGCCTCCCAGTTGTATGAAAATTATCCTGTACTATAGAACTCACCAACAGCTTTCATTTGATATCGATATTGTATAAATACATTCTAGGGGTACCCGGGTCCACGTTTTGGGCTATATCTCGAGACCCTAGCCTTACAGTTGTATGAAAATTATTCTGTACTAAATCACTCATCAACAGCTTTCATTTGTTATCCATATTGTATCAACACATTCTAGGGGTACCCGGGCCCACGTTTTGGCCTATATCTCGAGACCCTAGTCTCCCAGGGGTATGAAAATTATCCTGTACTATAGCACTCATCAACAGCTTTCATTTTATATCGATATTGTATAAACACATTCTAGGGGTACCCGGGTCCACATTTTGGGCTATATCTCGAGACCCTAGCCTCCCAGTTGTATGAAAATTATCCTGTACTATAGCACTCATCAACAGTTTTCATTTGATATTCATTTATGTATAAACACATTCTAGGGGTACCCGGGTCCACGTTTTGGGCTATATCTCGAAACCCTAGCCTCACAGTTGTATGAAAATTATCCTGTACTATAGCAGTCATCAACAGCTTTCATTTGATATCCATATTGTATAAACACATTCTAGGGGTACCCACGTTTTGGGCTATATCTCGAGACCCTGGCCTCCCAGTTGTATGAAAATTATCCTGTACTATAGCACTCATCAACAGCTTTCATTTGATATCCATGTTGTATAAACACATTCTAGGGGTACTCGGGTCCACGTTTTGATCTCAAGACCATAGGCACGTAGCGTAAAAAAGGTAGACGTTGGCCGATTCTCAGACCTACCCATTATGCTCACAAAATTTCATGAGAATCGGTTCAGCCGTTTCGGAGGAGTTAAGCCTCTAACACCATGACAGAAGAATTTTATATGTTAGATATTATTAACTGAAGGGGAAATTTATGTCCAATGATTATTATTATAAGTCCTTTTATCCACACTTGATCAAAACCTTTTCTATGTCCAGGAAGCAAGCTCCTGTGCATTGTTCAACATGTTGTTTGAAAAGCTTACAATATTCTAAAATTATATCTGTTGGAAGATTTTTTAGGATGATGGTTGGTATTTGATCTAAACCTGATGAAAGTTTTCCTTTCAAATTCGCAAATACATCTGAGAGGTCATTAGGAAGAATGAAGAATTTTTCGGTTTGTTCTTCGGTAAGATTATTTGTCCTTTTTTCTGCGCTACATATTGTTTTGGTTACCTCGATGCTATCAAACAAAGTTTTAGTCTTTAAAAACTCTTTGAAGCATTCTTCAACCTGGGAATAGATTAGATTGTCAGGATTGTTTTGTTTTAGAGAGCGAACTGATTCAAGATGAACGCCAAATAGCTGATATACATATACCTTTGTTATTTTTGATAATGTAGCTGTTACTTGTGAGGTTCTTCTCAATTAAGTTACACTCTAGTCCTGCTTCTTGTATAAGTGGGGGATGAAGTAAAAGGAATACAAAGGTGACTGATGGTCTCACTCTGATTTTGGAGAAATGATTTTTTAATAGAAGACATTTTTGAGGGATCGCCAGTGTTGATATAAGATAGTTTAAGTTCCAGTTGCTTATTTATATGTATTTTGATGTTGTCCTGAATTAGCTTCTTTATTAGTTTTAGTTTAGCTTTTTCTTGTTGTATAGCACTATAAGAGCAATGTACTTGTAGGCTGTTATCATTTTTTATAATGGAAAGGGTTTTACTTTTTTCTAAAAGTAGAGATTTTGAAATGGGTATGTTTGCGAGTGGTTAGTGATGCTGCCAAATTTTCTTTTTGGCACGTTCCTTTCAATGGCGGTTAGAATTATTTTGTTTAGTTTGCCTATGTGATGGTGGATTTCAAAGTTATTCAAGCTTCTATTGTCTGGTGTCCGAGCTTCGTTTTGGAGTTCTGGGTGTTTTTAAATTTTTTCCAGTTGTTTTCTTATAATCCAACGTTTTTATAACCGAGTTGTCCAGCGATGTAAAGAAGCTCATGCTGTATCTGCGAGCAATTATTTCTATGGCGTTATGGTCGCTGTCCGTTTAACCAGTTCGTTGTCTTTTTCGTATGTCTAATCTGTTATCGGCAATACAGATGTCTAAAAACGAGTTATATCTGAAGTATGAGGGAGATACGGAAGCGTACAGGCCGCATCGGTATTTTATCTCATTTGACATAAGCCAATTTTTAAGTTCTTTAACTTTAGAATTTTCTTGTGCATTTCCCCAGTCCGTATGCTTACTGTTCAGGTCCCCTGCTAGTATGTAGTAATGGTTACGTTGTTCAAGATTTAGAGCTTCGAAAACTGTATTTAGTTCCGTTTTAAATGCGTCGTTATTATTCCCTGCCGGATAAGCTCAAGCTTTTGAAATATGTACAGGTATCATACAAAAAACATTTCTCAGTTGACATATTACTATAATAGACGTAGTAACTGTGTAAACAATCCAAACAGTTTTTGTTTTATATGTGGCTCGTATAAGTTCAAGGAATTTCGTTTGAATCCGTCAGACGTAGTGAAACGAGCTTATATGGACTTATTCGGTTCCCCATATAAAGGTAATAACAAACCCTGGACTCGAAGTTTGACATGTTAAAGTTGTGTTGAGTCATTGCGCTTAGGGCAAAAAAAAAATACTGTCACGAATACTAGCGACACTAAGGGATACTATCATCTCTAAGCCGATTCTGAGCAGTGACTTGTATGCACATAATCAAATTAATCGTTATGTCTACATATATGTCCATACAAGCAGCGGTGAGCAACGCACACACACATGTATATATCTGAGATACTTCCAAAAGTAGGCAATTATTTGTGCAAGTATCACTCACATATACACGCGCATATGAGAAGCTAAACACGTGCATCTGTAGTTATAATTTTATAGCTAGTAACTAAGTAAATTCTGGAAACGCCTAAAAGTATGGAACGAGGAAATTGAAGAGTATAAAAGAGCGCAATCTGAGCAATCATAGAATGAGTTTGATTTAAGCAAGCTATCAGCTGTGAAGTATAAGTGTTATTGTAAAGTACTTTAACAAAGGCCATTTTGCATTATTGAATAGTGGAGTTATTTATTCAACAGTTTAGTAATTCGAACGTTATTAGAAGGATGCAAATAAGCGGAATTGCACTAAATTCGTTACAATTGGTGTCAGAAGAGGAATTGTTAAATAAATTCCGAAGATTGCGAATACAACTTGGACATGGCAAAATTGAGTGAATTGAGGATCCAGCAATTGAAGGAGTTGGAGAGACGTAGATTGAATACAACCGGCAATAAACTCGAATTTCAGGCAAGACTACGAGAGGCAATGGAAGCAGATGGAATTAATGTGGAAGAGTATGTCTTTCATCTTCATGGCGACGAAACAACAACAAAAATTGAGGAGAAATACGAAACACCGCAGACAATGGCGAACACAGACTTGAACACAATATAAACTGCAATATCTGCACAAACGTCGACAGTAACATCCAGGACATGTATGGCATCCAAGATGGAATCACAGGAGACACGTATATCCGAAATGTCGTCGCAAATGTCATCTCAGCTGGAATCGCAGGAGAACCGTATAACAGCAAAGATTGAAGCACAAGAGGCACGAATATTCGAAATGTCGGCGCAAATTTCAGCACAGATATCGTCGCACAACTCTACTCAACTGGAAGAGCAAGAAGGACATCTTTCCTCGAAGTTGGAGGCACAAGATATAAAAATTTTACAGTTTGAGGAAGAAATCGAGGCCGAGGTGGATGCTTTGAGAGGACGTATCGAGCAGTTGCAACTAAATCGACCAGCAGTTTCAACGAGTAATCCAAAGGTAAAAACACCATCCTTTGACGGTTCTTTTCCTTTCCAGGTCTTTAAGCTACAGTTTGAGAAGACGGCAACAGTGAACAACTGGAATGCTGAAGATAAGGTTGCTGCACTGTTTATGGCATTGAAAGGGCCTGCAGCTGAGATTTTACAAACCATTCCAGAGGGCGAACGGAACTGTTATGAAGCATTGATCGGCGCTCTAGAGAGACGGTACGGAACCGAGCATTGGATACAGATATACCAAATGGAGTTACTGAACCGCTTCCAGAGGGCTGGGGAAACAATGCAAGAGTTTGCGTCGGATGTTGAAAAGCTGGCACATATAGCGAATGCGGACGCACCCGTGGAATACACCGAAAAGGTAAAAATTCAGAGCTTTATTAATGGAATACGGTATGTCGAAACGAAGCGAACGACATACGCAAACCCAAAACCTACATTCACAGAAACGGTATCACATGCTCTGATTCAGGAAACAGCGTCGCTTCTGTGTAAGCCAGTTACCAAAGCACGCCGTGTGGAGGTAGAAAGGCCAGACTGGGTGAACACAATATTGGAGGCACTGAAAGGATCGCAAAAGCGGAGTGAAAGAGTTATCAAATTCTTCAAATGCGGGAAGCCCGGTCATATTGCACGTCATTGCGATCTTGGTCCTGGTAGTTCCAACTTGGCTGGTCATAAACGTAAAGCTAGAGGAGATAAGCAAGAGCGAGTCAGATGTAAAGAACGAAAACCAGCCCCAGCTATTGAATTTCCTGTGATATCTATCTCGGAAATTGGAAGAAACTCGAGCAGTCTTACCGTCAAAGGAAATGTGGATGGCAAGCAGCGTGTACTGACTGTAGATACGGGCGCATCTCATTCCTTAACCCGATCTGATTTGGCCAACAGGAGAGTAAAGCCATTACCTGGAGCAAGGTTGCTTACGGTCACTGGCGAGTATAACCAAGTCCAGAGAGAAGTGATCTGTGAAGTCTTAATTGGGAAGGTCATGGTTCTACACAAATTCGTTGTGGCAGAGATTGTTGATGAAGCCATATTGGGAGTGGATTTCTTGGTTGACCATGACATCAAGATCGATATGCGGAGAAGGATTATGCGCTATGAGAACCAGGATGTGCCACTTAACTTTAGTTTGGAAAAAGGGTTTAACAGTAATCGAGTGCTGGTGGAGAAGAGTCGACAAAGACCACGAAAGTCAAAGGTAAAGATTGATGGAACGAATGGGCCAAACAAAGCAAAATCAAATATACCTGCGAGAGAAACACTGGCATTGACAAACCCAAATGGACGCACTAAAACGAATGAAAGAATTTCGCAGAAAGAATGCAAGGGTGGTTACAAGTCAGGGCCCACTACTGTTGTGAAGCGTCGGAACGATACTGATTATGCAAAGCCAATCCGTCAAGCGCAAGCTGTACGAAGTAGTTCATTGGCCAAACAACAGAGTGTGAGGCAACGAACTAGGATAGTGAGCGTTAAGATGAACCACAGGTACGACAAGAAGAACAATTCGGAAGGGTTTGTGGAGGTAGATTTGGTACTGTTATACAACCCTCACCGGCGGAAAAGTGTTCCATCCAAATGTTGGTGCAGTTGGGAAGGCCCGTACAAAGTTGTTAAGAGGATCAGTGATACCATCTACCGCATACAAACCATTGGGAAACCACGAAATAGAAGGGTGATTCATTTGGAGATGCTAGCGGCGTTTAGATCAGGAAATTTGTCTGATCGGGACGATCACACTTAGGTGAAGGGCAGTATGACGAATACTAGCAACACTAAGGGATACTATCGTCTCTAAGCCGATTCTGAGCAGTGACTTGTATGCACATAACCAAATTAATCGTTATGTCTACATATATGTCCATACAAGCAGCGGTGAGCAACGCACACACACATGCATATATCTGAGATACTTCCAAAAGTAGGCAATTATTTGTGCAAGTATCACTCACATATACACGCGCATATGAGCAGCTATACACGTGCATCTGTAGTTATAATTTTATAGCTGGTAACTAACTAAATTCTGGAAACGCCTAGAAGTATGGAACGAGGAAATTGAAGAATATAAAGAGCGCAATCTGAAAAATCATAGAATGAGTTTGATTTAAGCAAGCTATCAGTTGCGAAGTATAAGTGTTATTGTGAAGTACTTTGATAAAGGCAATTTTGCATTATTGAATATTGCGAGTTATTTATTCAACAGTTTAGTGATTCGAACGTTAGTAGAAGGTTGCAAATAAGCGCATATGGGGTTGGTGTCGAAATTCTATATGTACAAAATTCTAATAACAAAATTCTGCTTTTTAAAATTCTGCTTTTTTAAAATTCTACTATCTAAAATTCTGCTTTCAAAATTCTGTATTACAAAATTCTGTATTAAAATATAATGTTAACAATGTTAAAGAGGTCATGTAATTATTTTGAAAAAGTGCGCCATGCACAGTAATTCTGCGTAGAACACCTTTCTGCAGAGGCGGCCTTCGGCTGCGCTTATAAAAAATAACCCTGGGGTACGCCATGCTAAGTCCGGGTATGTGGTATAACCGTGGCTACCGCCACGGTGATGTCTTTCTGCGTAGTATACCCTTCTGCGTAGGCGGCCTTCGGCCGCACTTTAAAAAAATAACCCTTAGCCGATCCAACACCGGCTACGCCATGCCATGATTCCGGAATTTTGACTTCCAGAATTAAACATGCAGAATTTTAGAAAGCAGAATTTTAAAAAAGCAGAATTTTTTTGCAATTTGCAGAATTTTGTAATAGAGAATAATGACACGCTCCCGCGCAATTGCACTAAGTTCGTTACAATACGTATTTTCAAGTACCAATCGTGAACTGTCGGACCATCACAGCGACTGTCATGACTGTGTGGTAAACATTACAGGAATAAACCGCAGAAATCTCTCTAAATGGATTTACCCCCATCCCAACCGAGTGACTGATACCGTACAATATAACCTCCTCTGCATATCAATTTGGGTCTTATGAAACAATATGTAAAGGCCTTAGACAAAAGTGGTGAATGTTTCAAATACATTTCGAAACCATTTCCAAAACTTGAGTTCTGAAAAGCTGAAAGCTGGGATTTTCGAGGGTCCACAGATTAGAAAACTAGGTAGTGAGCCAGAGTTGGCTTTGCGCATTTTTATTATAATAAAATTTTTTAATTTAAAATTATTATACAAAAATTTATTATATATATAAAAAATCTGCATGGGACGAGTTCGTTTGGGTTGTAAACAACTTTTTAAGAAACAGGAAGTTACCTAACTTCCCTATAGACGAAGTGATGATACAAATTCAACATCTGGGTGGAAACATGAGCATTAAGATGTACTTTCTTCATAGCCACCATAGCAGCGCGAGTGTTTTCATCAGGAACTCCGTACTATGTAAGAACGGTATCAACGACCCTGGAATGCGCGTATGTTAGCTGATTACTGGGCCCGTATCGAGTTATACGAGCCGTGATCGAAATCAATTTATTAAATCGCAATAGCTCTGAAATGGTGAATCGGATAGAGGAAATATGTAAGAATAGTGACCATGAGTACACATTAGATGCATAACTTAATATCATTTCCATGCAACAGAACCTGTGTCCACCGTTGTTAGTACCACTGATTTAACTCGAATTAGTTGTTACTGTCCCCTTTCTCGACGTTAGCGGCGTTTAGATCAGGAAATTTGTCTGATCGGGACGATCACACTTAGGTGAAGGGCAGTATGACGAATACTAGCAACACTAAGGGATACTATCGTCTCTAAGCCGATTCTGAGCAGTGACTTGTATGCACATAACCAAATTAATCGTTATGTCTACATATATGTCCATACAAGCAGCGGTGAGCAACGCACACACACATGCATATATCTGAGATACTTCCAAAAGTAGGCAATTATTTGTGCAAGTATCACTCACATATACACGCGCATATGAGCAGCTATACACGTGCATCTGTAGTTATAATTTTATAGCTGGTAACTAAGTAAATTCTGGAAACGCCTAGAAGTATAGAACGAGGAAATTGAAGAATATAAAAGAGCGCAATCTGAAAAATCATAGAATGAGTTTGATTTAAGCAAGCTATCAGTTGCGAAGTATAAGTGTTATTGTGAAGTACTTTGATAAAGGCAATTTTGCATTATTGAATATTGCGAGTTATTTATTCAACAGTTTAGTGATTCGAACGTTAGTAGAAGGTTGCAAATAAGCGCATATGGGGTTGGTGTCGAAATTCTATATGTACAAAATTCTAAAAACAAAATTCTGCTTTTTAAAATTCTGCTTTTTTAAAATTCTACTATCTAAAATTCTGCTTTCAAAATTCTGTATTACAAAATTCTGTATTACAAAATTCTGTATTAAAATATAATGTTAACAATGTTAAAGAGGTCATGTAATTATTTTGAAAAAGTGCGCCATGCACAGTAATTCTGCGTAGAACACCTTTCTGCAAAGGCGGCCTTCGGCTGCGCTTATAAAAAATAACCCTGGGGTACGCCATGCTAAGTCCGGGTATGTGGTATAACCGTGGCTTCCGCCACGGTGATGTCTTTCTGCGTAGTATACCCTTCTGCGTAGGCGGCCTTCGGCCGCACTTTAAAAAAATAACCCTTAGCCGATCCAACACCGGCTACGCCATGCCATGATTCCGGAATTTTGACTTCCAGAATTAAACATACAGAATTTTAGAAAGCAGAATTTTTTTGCAATTTACAGAATTTTGTAATACAGAATAATGACACGCTCCCGCGCAATTGCACTAAATTCGTTACAATACGTATTTTCAAGTACCAATCGTGAACTGTCGGACCATCACAGCGACTGTCATGACTGTGTGGTAAACATTACAGGAATAAACCGCAGAAATCTCTCTAAATGGATTTACCCCATCCCAACCGAGTGACTGATACCGTACAATATAACCTCCTCTGCATATCAATTTGGGTCTTATGAAACAATATGTAAAGGCCTTAGACAAAAGTGGTGAATGTTTCAAATACATTTCGAAACCATTTCCAAAACTTGAGTTCTGAAAAGCTGAAAGCTGGGATTTTCGAGGGTCCACAGATTAGAAAACTAGGTTGTGAGCCAGAGTTGACTTTGCGCATTTTTATTATAATAAAATTTTTTAATTTAAAATTATTATACAAAAATTTATTATATATATAAAAAATCTGCATGGGACGAGTTCGTTTGGGTTGTAAACAACTTTTTAAGAAACAGGAAGTTACCTAACTTCTCTATAGACGAAGTGATGATACAAATTCAACATCTGGGTGTAAACATGAGCATTAAGATGTACTTTCTTCATAGCCACCATAGCAGCGCGAGTGTTTTCATCAGGAACTCCGTACTATGTAAGAACGGTATCAACGACCCTGGAATGCGCGTATGTTAGCTGATTACTAGGCCCGTATCGAGTTATACGATCCGTGATCGAAATCAATTTATTAAATCGCAATAGCTCTGAAATGGTGAATCGGATAGAGGAAATATGTAAGAATAGTGACCATGAGTACACATTAGATGCATAACTTAATATCATTTCCATGCAACAGAACCTGTGTCCACCGTTGTTAGTACCACTGATTTAACTCGAATTAGTTGTTACTGTCCCCTTTCTCGATTAATTAAAAATTTGACAAACAACTTCTTTTTCCATATACAAAATGCCCATTTCTTGAGAAACAACGCTTGAGTTTTGAAAAGAGTGCTTCTTTTCAACTTGAGCTCTAATGTGACCCAACCCTTAATGTTTATTGGTTTTAAACTATGCTCAAGTTCCTAATTCATTGGTCTCCTCACACTAAGGCGAGTTTATATTAATCAGGACAAACTGCAAATATGATCACTAAAAATTTTCTATAGATGGCCAGTTTCTGGGTTAGTTGAAACTACGGTTAAGTTTGAGCTCAGTTTAGTCTTGTCACTTTGGTTCATATAAAATTTGCATCTCAGCTTAGTTAAAAGGCACGACAGAGTTAAGCAGAGACAACTCTGACTGCAGTTTAAACTCGCTCTGACAAGCCGGACCTAATAATTCATTTTTAGCTACCTTTTGTATAGCCATTGGTTGCCCTAACAAATAATTGCATGTTGACATAATTCGTGCCTTGTTGTTCGTGTGTCTGTAACAAATCTTGCGACCAACAGATTCTACACGGTTAAAAATTTATCCTAAATTTTAAACAGTAGTCGCCAGCTAGTGAAATAATTATTCGCACTCACTTCAAACATATTATTATTCTCCTTCGTTTAGTCGCCGCTGAACACGTTGTAAAGGTCTACAAGTAGGATATGTAGCAGCACGCATATACACAGCCAAGCTCAAATGATAAAATGCCTCTTCTTGTTCATTTTTTTTTTTTTGTGGATGCTATTTGGCACTGCGTAAAATTTTTATTGTAAAATTACAAAGAAATATCCTTATTTACTTTCGAACGAGCACTTAATTACATCTCTCTTTAAAATCCATATGTTTTGGACAATTTTAATTAACAAATTGTGATACTTTATTACCGGGGACGATTCCTAAAACACGACCAAAACCGTCGCGGGAGGTATTAATAGACGCGTTTTTGCCTCGCTTCCAATAAATCGAATACTTTCTCACCTTTGGACTATTGATAACAGGACAAAACGCGTCTCTTCATTTCTCTTTCCACATTTTTGGACGGGTTATTGCAGTCGACCTCGGTTACAAACTGTATTTCGCGGAGAACTTTTGAACGGGTGGAAATACTTACAGTCGTGACTTGTATAATTTTCTGTAGGACCCACATAGGTGCAATACGTTTTCATACTAAATTCGCTCAAAGAAATTTACCATCACAGCAACCCATATCTGATATTCCGCTCCTTTTTTTGTTTCCCTGCGTCGCTTTCTACGACTGCAACTCCGGTAATTTTGACACTTCGTTCAGTGTCAAACGCATGTTCCACGCAGGTTCCACTGAGTTCCACAATAGTTTGACACTGACCGAAGTGTCAAACGGCAGTGTGTTAGAAAAAGAAAGAAATTGTTTTCTTCTCACACATATCATACTTGTAAACCTGTACTATGTTTGAACAAGCAGAGCAACAACATCGGGTGAGTTTATTGCTTATTTGCGCATTTCCAAAAGGATATTTTGCAAACAAACGCTTATGCGCAGAATGATTTAATGGTTTAATGTTACCAATTTATGGTGTGTTCAGTTTATACTTATATTTAAGAATTCATGAGCTTAACACCGGCTTATAATAATTGAATTTCAATTATTATGTTTTTCTAAGAGAAACTGAAAAGAAAGAAACATTTACTGGCATATTGCGATGGACCCATTTCGAAAACCGCCAACGTAATCATCATCAGGCAATTTTGTAATGTTATCAAAGGTTTCACCGGGATTCGAACCGTGAATCACATGGTGAAACTGCAGTAGCCTTTAACCACTAGGCCATCCTGCTGGTATTTGTTTTCATGCTTAATTCAGTTTTTCTTATTTCTACACTAACAACACAATTGAGACATTTTGTCTCTATATTGATTTGTGTGCCATGTAGATTTGTTTTTGTAAAGTTCTTCTTCGTTGCGAATGAGAAGCTTTGTAAACTCGTGCTCAGTTGTACATATTTATGTACACCACACACGCTTAAACAAACAGCCGGTGCAGCTTAATTTTTCTATTAAAAAAAATATTTAGGAAAGGTTTTGTTTGTATGTACTTAAGGAAATCAACGTTCTGCCCATTTCGGAAAGACCCGGGTTTTTTACCTCAAAATCTCGCAGATAGTTCAAATTTTTAAGGAGTAACTCCTTTCGGAGGGATTGTCCCCCGTTCACTTACTCCAGAGAAGCTTCGAACCTAACCCCGGTCTTTCGAATTGGCACTGCTGCGTCTGCTGAAAAGAAGTAGAGATACATAAAATGTTCACACTTTTGTTTGTATGTCTCGTGCAAAGCGTAGTTTCACCTGGAGTTAACTCCTAGTAATCGTCACGAACACAATTTCTTTAAATTATTTGTGGCTCCTTGGCGGTCACGCACAAAGGCGGCTTACGGTTGCTATTAATGGTCTATTAATACTCATGACTCTTGTGGCGCAAGGCGCCTCCAGTTTTTTCGGCTGTTTTCAATAGCTACAATTCTCGATGTGCGAACAGCAGCAATCCCGACCACCTGTCGGGACCCTCACACCATGTGCCAGCACAGAAGCCAAAGGACTGCGACTTCGAACTCATACCTTCCTCGACGTCACTTTCCTAGAAGCTCCAGGTGTAGCTACGAAGACTTTCTAACGGATGTTTTTGTCGCGCTATGCTGCCGAGCTAAACCAGAGAAGCACCTTGAAACGTTAGGGAGTGACTATTCTGCCAAGGATACCGCCCTCGTCTAAGTGGATGTCATTGCGGAATGTGTGAAAATCGTATAATCCTCGGCGCATCTATATAATTAAAATTTTACAAGGACCCTGGATAAAATTTTTAAAATGTAGACCAGAGTTTGCAGACAACATTGATTTCAATAGTCTTCTTTAAATCAAAACGATATTTTAGAATGAAAGTCGACCGATTTTAAGTTGAAAGATGTTAACTGCTGTTTTCCGGCCTTATGATATAAGAGCTCATTATGGATGACCGCGTAGCTTCAGACTAGTTCGACTGTCCATTACATTAGGGTAGTTGCACACACGGTCATTAGTTCGAATGTCTTGGGAAAGCTTTTACTTCACCACTTTGAGTGTTCTTGCGAAGGACAAAGCCTCACCTGGTAAATATATGTGCCTACGTATTCACATTTGTAAAAGGGCCGTAACGTGTAGGTGATATTAAAACTTGGTTGATAGGCTATAATCAATGTGATTCACTCTAAGGGACTAGTTTTGGATAGGCCCGCCATCTTTAGGAAATGTCAAACCGGGAGTCTTGGGTGTTAGGATGAAGTCTGAAATTCAAAATTAACATTTCAGACGCTTTGTATAGTTTCGCAAATAAACAACAGATGTTTGAATGTAAGCCCAAGTGATTTTTTAAACCCTTCTCATACGTACATAAATATATCCTCAACTTAAGTATGAGGTAAGAATCATTTCAAAGGGGTGTTTATGCCCCCTAGAACCTACTAACGGATTTTGCATCACTGATTTCTCTTATTCTTGCAGCCAATCGCAATATAAAATTTTTTTAAAAATCGGCACCTTTTTGGGTATTTTGCTGTTTTTAACAACTTGAGGACAATTTGAAAACATGTTCGCCGTGGGTCATTTTATTTGAATTCATTTTTCATTATTAATTAAAAAAAAAAAAAAAATATGCAAAATGAGCATATAAATTTATTATATAACTTTTCTTTTAGTGTTTTGTTTTAATAACTTGGTGAATTGGGCGATGCAAAGTCCGTGTTAAGCTGACATCGAAAAGGCCTGTTTTTTTAAATAACTTTTGAGCAGTTAGAAAGAGGTAAATTTCGCAATTAGTTTCTTATAACTGGCAGTGATGCGCATCCGTTGATACTTACACTTTCGAACATATCCGACCAATTTTCGACATGACATGGCCTAAACAGTCTTAATCGAGAAAATATAGTAACGCGCCGGACGCCGCCGCCGCGCCGATATTTTTGACATTCGGCGGCGACGTGCGAAAAACGACCAAAATCGGCGGCGGCGGCGGCGTATATCTCTAACTCAAGCATTAAAATAGTCTTTGTAGTGTTACTAAACCACTAAAAGCGTTTTTTTTTCTGAAAATAGTGTCGCCCTGCCCAGATCCCTCGTGAGTTTGTTTGTTCCCCTCACAAAATATTATCCACTGAAGAAGAGAAAGGGTCTAATAACCTACAAATAGAGCCATTTTGCATAGCGGCAGGTGACCTAGTTCAAACAACAACCTAGTTCAAAAGTTCGAATTTGAGAGTGCAACATGAGGGCAACATTTTCTGCAGAAAAGAAAACGCCAAACCTACGATGATTTTAGTCGTACTAACATAGCCACAGTTTCAATTAGGGTGACCACTGCACAGAACGACTAAGCACCTATATTATCTCATAAACTATCGATAGTTGAAAAATATCGATAGTATCGACAAAGCCGTTGTTGGTTAAGCGCCAAATACACGACACGAACATTTCCGCGAACAGTCCGCAATCTTGTTCGCAGCTTTGGCCATACACCATACGAACTTTTGGCCGAACATTAGTTCTCTTTCAGACAGCGATGAATACGGATAACAATTGTGCTGCAGCAATATTGCTCGCTGTGGCAATTAAGCGTAAAAAAAAGAGAGAAGATCGCAAAAAAAGAATTTGGTGCAAAGAATGGTTTAATGTTCGTATGAGCAAGGCAACATTAGACCAACTTTTACAAAAAATTTTGCCATAATCATTATTCTTTTTAATTCTATTACAATAATCTTTGCTTTTTACTTGCCACAATGATGGCAAAGATTTATACATTTCAATAAATTCACTCAGAAATTTTTTATTGTCCATTTTACTTTTCCGCGCACGTCTGTTCCGTTCAGAAATTACTACAATTATGAGCTATTTCGCCATACACGCACGAACAGTTCGCGCAAATATTCGCCAAAAATTAAAATATTTTGATTTTTGGCGAACATTTGCGCGAACTGGCAAACACCGCCATACACGACAGAAAAGGTCGCAGAAACATGACATAACGGGAATGTTCGCGGAAATGTTCGTGTCGTGTATTTGGCGCTTTAGCGAACCCTAGTTTAAAGAAATGATGTATGTCAGCTTCACTGATATGTATGCTTGTATATACATATGTATATACACTATTAAATATCGAATTTAAGATGTTTGGATAAAGTGAGTGTTCATACCGGGGGGAATTATTATTGTGTGAAACGATGATGTGAAAAAAGTCTCCACATTTGAACAAGTTTTTGTTTGAAATTGTTTTTCGTTTCATCTCTTCACAGAACAAGAATCCCACCCCTGCATATTTTGAAATGTTTGATTTTTTTTAACTATGTTTTTTTTCTCTTTTTTTATTTTCACAGCTAACACCTGGCTCTTCCTAAATAAGTAAAAGGAGTGTATTCAAAAACTTTAAATCTTCGTTGGAGCTAACGCATCTTTGCTAGATTTTGGACTCTTAAAACTTTGTTGACAATCGATATGGAAAATAACGAAGACATTGTTGAATGCCCCCTCTGTATGGAACCTTTGGAAGTTGACGATTTAAACTTCTATCCATGTACATGTGGTTACCAAATTTGCCGATTCTGCTGGCATAGGATACGTACCGATGAGAATAAACTGTGTCCAGCATGTCGAAAGGAGTATACGGAAAATCCTGCGGACTTTACACCATTGACTCAAGAGCAAATACTTGCTTTTAAGTCACTGAAAAAGCAACGCGATCAGAAACGTAAACAAAAGGTACGCGTTACTGAGAATCGCAAGCATTTATCAAATGTAAGAGTGGTTCAAAAAAATTTAGTATTTGTTGTTGGCCTACCGCCACGATTAGCCGATGCTGAGGTGCTCAAGAAACATGAGTACTTTGGGAAATATGGCAAAATACATAAAGTTGTGATAAATCCGAGCACCGCATATGCCGGCGTACAAGGGCCATCCGCATCAGCTTATGTTACATATGTGCAAAATAATGATGCTCTCAGAGCTATACAGAGTGTTAATACACGCAATATAATAATAGATGGCAGGCTCATCAAAACTAGTTTGGGAACAACAAAATATTGTAGCCATTTTATGAAAAATCAAGTATGTCCCAAAGGCGATTGTATGTATCTACATGAGTTGGGCGATCCAGAGGCTAGCTTTACGAAAGAAGAAATGCATCAAGGGAAACATCAAGAGTACGAAAAACGTTTACATGATGCATTGTTAGTAAGTTCGAATAGTACTGGGGGGAGTGGCTCAGGTGAAGCAAATCAATCGAATGGTAACTCTGCTGCTGCTGCTATTTGGGGAAGTAATGGCGGCGAAAATCCAAGCGGAAATTCTAGTAAAAATTGTACCACAAATAAATCAAATTCCAGTTTACAACCACAGGTTATGCCTTTACCTTCATTATCAACTGCATCTAATGGGGTTTCCACTGAGACAACGACAGACCCTTGTTCCATCCTGTCTGTATCACCAGTACTTAAAGATACGACAGTAACAAGTACAGGTGAAGTGAAGCATAAAAAGGAAAGGGGTAGAAATGAGAAAGTCAAAAATGATAAAAATGGAAAGTCGAAAAATAAAAACAATATAAATGATGTAGGTAAAAATTATTCTATCAATACGCAAAGAGAAAATTATAGCAGTTCTAGCAATGAAACCATCAAGGATGGTTCAGAAACCTCTGCCGACGGAACTGGATCCCTATTTTCTAGTCCCGATCAAGATGGAAATGTTACTCCAAATAATAGCACTTGCAACATAACCAAAGGCAAAATAAACAAGCCCAAAGCATCGAAGCAAAGTGTCATCGGGAGTGACCAGAGCAATATGGGTGATTCTGAAAAGAATATTGTCGAAAATGATAACGATACAGGCATATGCAGTAGCAATACTACACACGCTTCAACCGAACTGTTTAAAAGTTCAGAAGATACAAGAAACGTAGTGCATGCTTCTAAAGATATTGAAGTTAGTGAAGGAGGTGGACATGTGGTGGGTAAATCTTATGAAGATTCACAATTTAATCATGGCGGTACTGATCTGCTTGATGAACCAACCCAACCTACACTTTCGCAGCATAATCTATTCGACAATAAATTAAATCCACTGTTTGCTCCCGGAACATCACTTCAGAATACAAAAGCTCCAGATGCTAAGATTGGAGACTTATCAAATCAAATGCATAATGTAAAAATATCACCTCTACCAGATTTATTGAAAGGTATCGAGGAACAACAGTTTCAACACATACATCCCCATCAACAAAAAGAATTGGCACGCCTACTCGAAATGCATAAACAGAATAGTTTATTTTCAAATATTGCAAATTTATCTCAACAGAATGTACCACCAGGTGGCTTACAAACTCATTTTGCTGGTCTAACGGATATTGGTCAATCACCATTAACAACTTTGGAACATGCGTCTGAATTGTTTATGAGTCAAAATCTGTATGGAATAAATATGTCAAAATTCTTTGATTTTCATAAAAATCAACAATTACAATTGCAACAACATGACCCACAGGTTGGGAACGGAAATACTCAAATTTTGGAAAATAGCTCCAATCCGTATCAGTTTATGCAGCACCCAGCTCTATCTACATTGCAACAACAACAACAGCAACATCAGCAGCAACAACAACAACAAAAACATAGAGCTCTTGGTCAAATTGATGCTGTGTTGACGCTTCAGCAGCCCCATCCCACATTGCAGACACAACAGCAACAACAGCATTCATTGGTACAAAATCAACATAACAGAATGCAAAACGAATACCTTCGAAACGAAAATACCTTCGTCGACGATGATCTCGGTTTCGATCCTTTCACGGAAACTCAAAAAGGTTTGGCTGAGCTAATGGAAAATGAGGTCACTAAACCACAGCATTCGAAACCAAATATAAATACTATCCGAGTAGCTTCAGATACAAATATAATGCATCAACATCAACCACAATTTAATATAGATAATATACCACGAGCACGCATGCCACCACCAGGTTTTAGTCATGTGAATGCATTTGGCTTGAATCCCCCACGTGAGCTAAATACTAGTAAAATGATGCCATTCTTAAGTATGCCTGGCAACAGATTACATACAAATGATATTCAACATTTATCCGGTTTTAATGCATGGGACTCACATTTACAATCGTCACGCCATCAAATACCAAATTTTAATGAAATGCAAGCACATCAAAATAATCGCAACGCAGGTAATTTAGGCAATGATTGGACTGCAATGGATCCGGCAATACTATCCTTTAGGCAATTCCCATCATGTCCTCAACCGGCACAAATGCTTCATCACCATCAGCAAAAGGATTTATTTCCGCAACATTTAACACAACAACAACAACAAAATAATTTCGGTAATCAGACCCTTGGCGGTGCAAATATGCATCTACCAAATCACCAGATGAATTCTCAATCGGCTGCTCAAGCACAGGTGAACGCTAATGTTCAGGGAATGTTGGAATATCTTAAAAAGCGTCAGTTCTTTTAAGCGGTGGAAAAAGAACAACTTATAATAAAATTCTAAACAACTACTGCTTTAAAAAAATAAAAATATTGCTTGCTTATCTTTTGTTGGTTTAATAGACTTCATAGTTTATTTTCATCATCATCATCCTCCTCAACTCCTATTGGAGCATAGGGCCTCGACCACCGACTTAAATCTTATTCTGTTAGGTGCAGTTCTTGTGATGTCATTCCACGTATATCCTGCGTCTTCGAGTTCTTTATCCACAGTTCTGCGCCAAGTTTTCGCAGGTGCACCAGGTCGTCGGCTTCCTTGTGGATTCCATCGCAATGCTTGTCTGGCTATATTTACTGGAAGTCTTCTGAGAGTGTGACCAATCCACGACCATTTACGCTTGGTTATTTCTGTGGTAGCCTTAGGTTGATTTGTTCTAGACCATAAGTCGTCATTTGAAATTCTTTCCGGCCATCGAATTTTCAGGATTCGGCGCAGACATTTATTAATAAAAACTTGTAGACGTTTCTGAATTGAAGTTGAGCTTTTCCACGTCTCGCAAGCATAAAACAGTACTGATTTAACATTCGAATTAAACAGTCGAAGCTTCGTTTTTAAAGATATTTGGCTGGACCTCCACACGTTTGCCAGTTGCCCAAAAACCATTCTTGCTTTGTTTATGCGAGACTGAACGTCCTCATCTGCACCGCTCTTATTTGAGACAATACTACCAAGATAAACAACGGACTCTACACCTTCGATTTCATTTTCGTCAACCGTAAGCGTCAATGGCCTTGATGAAATACTATAGCCGCATCTTATGACTTTGGTTTTCGCTGTATTGATGCTTAGTCCGGCCTCCTTTGCATGTGTGTTGACAGCTTCTAAATTGTGTTGAAGGTCAGTACTTCTGTGGCTTAGCAGACAGACATCGTCTGCATATTCTAAATCCCCTAGCTGAGTGAAAGGCGTCCACTGTACACCGTGTCCACCATTTTCTGCGTTCCTCATAATCTCGTCTAATGCCAAGATAAACAAGAGCGGGGAGAGTATGCATCCCTGTCGCACCCCGCTTTTAATTTCGAAGGGTTCTGAGAGGCGCCCATCGTGACTGACCCGGCACTTAAATTCGGCATACATTGCCTTTATAATGTTGATTATTTTATTGGGCATCCCTCGTTTTCGTAGTATTTCCCAAATATATTTCCTGTCGAGACTATCAAAAGCCTTTTTAAAGTCGATAAAAAGTAAATAAGCTGATGTTCTGTATTCACAGCATTGTTCAACAATGATTCGGACGGTATTTATTAGATCAACACAGGATCGGTTTTGTCTAAAGCCAAACTGATTTTCTCTTAGAGTTCGATACACCGCCTCTTCAATTCGGGACAGTAAGATCGTGGAGAACACTTTGCTAGGAATCGAGAGTAAGGTGATACCTCTGTAGTTGTTACAATCAGAGGTATCTCCCTTTTTTGCGACTTTTACAAGTATGCCTTCATTCCACTGACGAGGGTAGGATTCTTCTTCCCATACCTGACGGAAGATTGGAAGTAAGGTTTCAGCTGCGGTATCTGGATCTGCTATGAGGTATTCAGCATATATGTCATCAGTTCCTGGGGCCTTGCCCTTTTTTAAGGACTTGATTACTGAAATTATTTCATTTTTCGTAGGGGGCGCGCTGTTTACCCCATTGAAGTGGGGTTGGCTGTTGTAGTTTGCAGCAATAGTGTTGGAATTTAAGGTCGCTTCACCTACAGGATTATTTAATACTTTCTTGAAGTGTTCCACCCATACACTCATTTGTTGTTCGCTTTCAGTAATAAGATTTCCGTTTAAGTCTTTTACTGGTTTTTGACCACTCCTGTATTTTCCGGTGAGTTCCCTACTAATCTCATAGAGTTCCCTCATATTATTTAATCTGGCTGTAGTTTATTTTATTCTAATGTAACATATGGCCGCCGTTTTGCTAGAACCATTTTTTGTGCTTTTTTTTTTAATTTTGGATTAAATGGTTCACTGAATTATCCACAGAATGTTCTATGTTATATTAAGATCCTGAGCTCCAAACACAATAGGAAACCATATCCTACCGGCCTAAAAAAGCTAAATGTAACAAGTAAGGATGGCTAAGTTCGGGTGTAACCGAACATTACATATTCAGTTGAGAGCTATGGTGACAACATAAGAGAAAATAACCATGTAGGAAAATGAACCGAGGGTAACCCTGGAATGTGTTTGTATGACATGTGTATCAAATGAATTTAAAGAGTATTTTATGAGGGAGTGGGCCATAGTTCTATAGGTGGACGCCATTTAGGGATATCGCCATAAATGTGGATCAGGGGTGACTCTAGAATTTGTTTGTACGATATGGGTATCAAATGAAAGGTGTTAATGAGTATTTTAAAAGGGAGTTATCCTTAGTTCCATAGGTGGACGCCGTTTCGAGATATCGCCATAGAGGTAGACCAGGGGTGACCCTAGAATGCGTTTGTACAATATGGGTATCAAACGAAAGGTGTTAATGAGTATTTCAAAAGGGCGTGGGGTTTAGTTCTATAGGTCGGCGCCTTTTCGAGATATCGATATAAAGGTGGACCAGGGGTGACTCTAGAATGTGTTAGTACGATATGGGTATTAATGAGGGTTCTAAAAGGGAGTGGTGCTAGTTGTATAGGTGGTCGTCTTTTCGAGATATCGGCATAAAGGTGGACCAGGGGTGACTCTAGAATGCGTTTGTACAATATGGGTATCAAACGAAAGGTGTTAATGAGTATTTTAAAAGGGCGTGGGCCTTATTTCTATAGGTGGACGCCTTTTCGAGATATCGCCATAAAGGTGGACCAGGGGTGACTCCAGAATGTATTTGTACGATATGGGTATCAAATTAAAGGTATTAATGAGGGTTTTAAAAGGGAGTGGTGGTAGTTGTATAGGTGGTCGCCTTTTCGAGATATCGGCATAAAGGTGGACCAGGGGTGACTCTAGACTTTGTTTGTACGATATGGGTATCAAATGAAAGGTGTTAATGAGGGTTTTAAAATGGAGTGGTGCTAGTTGTATAGGTGGTCGTCTTTTCGAGATATCGGCATAAAGGTGGACCAGGGGTGACTCTAGAATGCGTTTGTACAATATGGGTATCAAACGAAAGGTGTTAATGAGTATTTTAAAAGGGCGTGGGCCTTATTTCTATAGGTGGACGCCTTTTCGAGATATCGCCATAAAGGTGGACCAGGGGTGACTCCAGAATGTATTTGTACGATATGGGTATCAAATTAAAGGTATTAATGAGGGTTTTAAAAGGGAGTGGTGGTAGTTGTATAGGTGGTCGTCTTTTCGAGATATCGGCATAAAGGTGGACCAGGGGTGACTCTAGACTTTGTTTGTACGATATGGGTATCGAATGAAAGGTGTTAATGAGTATTTTAAAAGGGAGTGGGCCTTAGTTCTATAGGTGGACGCCTTTTCGAGATATCGCCATAAAGGTGGACCATGGGTGACTCTAGAATGTGTTTGTACGATAGGGGTATCGAATTAAAGGTATTAATGAGGGTTTTAAAAGGGAGTGGTGGTAGTTGTATAGGGGGTCGCCTTTTCGAGATATCGCCATAAAGGTGGACCAGGGGTGACTCTAGACTTTGTTTGTACGATATGGGTATCAAATTAAAGGTATTAATGAGGCTTTTAAAAGGGAGTGGTGGAAGTTGTATATGTGAAGGCGTTTTCCAGATATTGACCAAAATGTGGACCAGGGTGACCCAGAACATCATCTGTTGGATACCGCTAATTTATTTATATATATATAATACCACGAACAGTATTCCTGCCAAGATTTCAAGGGTTTTTTATTTCGCCCTGCAGAACTTTTTCATTTCATTCTACTTAATATGGTAGTGTCACAAAGTTTTTTTCTAAAGTTATATTTTGCGTCAATAAACCAATCCAAATACCATGTTTCATCGCTTTTTTCGTATTTGGTATAGAATTATGGTATTTTTTTCGTTTTTGGTAATTTTCGATATCGAAAAAGTGGGCGTGGTCATAGTCGGATTTCGGCCATTTTTTATACCAATACAAAGAGAGTTCAGATAAGTACGTGAACTGAGTTTAGTAAAGATATATCGATGTTTGCTCAAGTTATCGTGTTAACGGCCGAGCGGAAGGACAGACGGTCGACTGTGTATAAAAACTCGGCGTGGCCTCAACCGATTTCGCCCTTTTTCACAGGAATAAGTTATCGTCCCAGAAACTAAGCCCCTGCCAAATTTCACAAGGATTGGTAAATTTTTGTTCGACTTATGGCATTAAAAGTATCCTGAACAAATTAAATGAAAAAGGGCGGAGCGACGCCCATTTTGAAATTTTCTTTTATTTTTGCATTTTGTTGCACCCAATCATTACTGGAGTTGAATGTTGACATAATTTACTTATATACTGTAAAGATATTCAGCCCAATTCTAAACGAAAATTCCGTGCAAGTCTTTTCCCCATTCCTCGTATTCTAAATAAAAAAAAAATTCCTTGTGAGTTTTTTCACTTCTCCCTTTCCTCCTATTCTGAACAATGTTCGAAAAAGAGGAAACCGGTTATGGGAGAAAAGTAGGTATTCAGACCAATTCTAAATATTCTCGCGGAATTTTGTTCCCGCGGATTTTTTTATTCCCGCGGAAAAATTCCTCCAATTCTTTTCTCCTAGGGAGAAGAATAATTGGGGAATAGGAATTTCGAATTTTCGAAGTCAGCTGTTTTGTCAATTGAAATTTCGTTGCGAATTTCTTATTTTGTTTAAAAAATTGTAAAGTTTAATTATTGTTGCCAATTTGTTTGAAATTAAGAAAGAAGGTATAAACAATGCACATTATTGCATTTCATGTGGTATTCACTGAAATTAGTAATGAATTGGTGCCACAGCAACATCAACAGAGGAGCATAAGAAGAGCGGCGGGATAACACAAATCCGCCGGAGTTGCCTGCATTCATTCTGCAAAGCAATTTTCTGGCGGCCAAGTCGAGTTGAGTTCGCCTTTCGCCATATGCCAAAATCTATTTAAACCTTCTTAAAAAATCCTTGCGCAATTTCTGGATGGCTGCATCAAATATGCGAAGAGCTCTTCCGTTGCTTATGATATACTTTTCGACTTAAAATAAAGAATATTGTGATTTTTGTTGTTGTATTAACCGTGAGAATATTGTAGAATGTAAATACATATTTCAGCACATATTTGTACAAATAAGTGTTCTTTCTTAAAATAATCAATTTCCTTTAACTATTTTGATACATTCCCTTTAATTTAACTAGTGAAAAAACTCCTATGAAATGGCAGAGAAATCTCCCTCTCACATTCATAATACCTACTTTTCTCCCATAACCGGTTTCCACTTTTTCGAACATTGTTCAGAATAGGAGGAAAGGGAGAAGTGAAAAAACTCACAAGGAATTTTTATTTAGAATACGAGGAATGGGAGAAGGGAAAAAACTCGCACGGAATTTTCGTTTAGAATTGGGCTGATTATGAATGTGAGGGAGAGGGAGATTTCTTTGCCATTTCATAGGAGTTTTTTCACTAGTTAAATTAAAGGGAATGTATAAAAATAGTTAAACGAAATTGGTTCTTTTAAGAAAGAATACTTATTTGTACAAATTTGTGCTAAAATATGTATTTACATTCTACCACAATATTCTCACTGTTAATACAACAACAACAACAACCGCAATATTCTTTATTTTAAGGCGAAAATTATATCATAAGCAACGGAAGAGCTCTTCGTATATTTGATGCAGCCATCCAGAAATTGCGCAAGGATTTTTAAGAAGGCTTAAATAGATTTTGGCATATGATGAAAGACTAATTCAACTCGACTTGGCCGCCAGAAAATAGTTTTGCTGAATGAAAGCAGGCAACTCCGGCGGATTTGTGTTATCCCGCCATCTTCTTCTTCTTATGCTCCTCTGTTGATGTTGCTGTGGCACCAATTCATTACTCATTTCAGTGAATACCACATAAAATGCAATACTATGCATTGTTTATATTTTATTTCTTAATTTCAAACAAATTCGCAATTAACTTTTCTATTTTTTAAACAAATTAAGAAATGCGCAACGAAATTTCAATTGACAAAACAGCTGACTTCGAAAATTCGAAATTCCTATTCCCCAGTTATTCTTCTCCCTAGGAGAAAAGAATTGGAGGAATTTTTCCGCGGGAATAAAAAAATTCGCGTAAACAAAATTCCGTGAGAATATTTAGAATTGGTCTGATTAAATTTTTTGTTTTTTGACTTTAAATTTTTTTTTTTAAGTGAGCGTGGTCGTTCTCCGATTTTGATAATTTTTATTAAGCATACATATAGTAATAGGTGTAACGTTCCTGCCAAATTTCATTATGATATCTTCAACGACTGCCAAATTACAGCTTGCAAAACTTCTGAATTACCTTCTTTTAAAAGTGGGCGGTACCACGCCCATTGTCCAAAATTTTACTGATTTTCTATTCTGCGTCATAAGTTCAACTCACCTACCAAGTTTCATCGCTTTATCCGTCTTTGGTAATGAATTATCGCACTTTTCCGTTTTTCGAAATTTTCGATATCGAAAAAGTGGGCGTGGTTATAGTCCGATATTGTTAATTTTAAATAGCAATCTGAGATGAGTGCTCAAGAACCTACATACCAAATTTCATCAAGATACCTCAAAATTAAGTTATCGTGTTAACGGACGGACGGACATGGCTCAATCAATTTTTTTTTTCGATCCTGATGATTTTTATATATGGAAGTCTATATCTATCTCGATTCCTTTATACCTGTACAACCAACCGTTATCCAATCAAATTTAATATACTCTGTGAGCTCTGCTCAACTGAGTATAAAAAGATGTATGGACTTTTCATACACTGACGACAGAGTGGAAACTAGAAGCGTTAGATAGAAAGCTATGAAAATTGTTTCTTATGGAAAATTCTAAAAGATGTCGGAGTGCTAGAAAGGTGAAGCTTGTAAAATGTATATGAAAACAAATATTGCTTCTCGCCTAGCATAGCTTATAGCGAGCACTCTGTCGTCAGCCTAAACTTTAAAACTCAATTTTCATGTTTCTGGAAAGTAGAACCCTCCTAACCATTTATAAAAGCTGACGCATTCCACTTCACGGAGACAATGTATTAATTAAATCAATCAACTGATATTTGGGTTTTCGCCACAATCACAGACCAGCAGAGGGCGCATGGTTTCAATTAAAATTTCGAATGCTTTAAAAATTTTAACGGATCATGAAACTAAAACTAAAAAAATCTACGGAAAGCGTTCCAAGCAGAGTTTTGAGTAAACGTGAAATGAAAATTATTTAAAACAATTTTTTATTATGAAAATATGTATTACTAGAGTACCCGACAACTATGTTCTGCCCGAAAAGCGGTTTGCCTACTATATCAATTCTCTTCTACTTATCTCTCATTTTTCTTCTTATTCCTGACCTTCGCTTATTCCATTTACAAACCCATTCCTACTCCCGCTCCCAGTCTCAGTTTCAGGTAAAATTTTTTGGAACTGCATTTATTTTTATATCTAAGATATATTTCTCGATGCATTTACTCTCCCAAGTACAGAAGCATCGGCGAATTGTAGCTTCTGCAAACAAACAGTGTATCTTCCTGCCTCTTCCTCCTCATCTTCATATTTGATCCCTGGCTCTCCTCCGTATCCTCCACTTTTCACTTCCTCAGTTTTTCTCTCCTCTGCTCCAACTTTTCTTCCTCTTCCTCAATGGCCTACCTTTTTTCATCCTCATCCTTCTCCTGCTTCCTCTCCTTCCTATCTTCCAATCGCATTTTCCCACTTGTATATCCATTTCCGACTAGCCCTTTCTTTCCTCACCCTTTTTCCATTTTTCTGCTCCTTCCCCCTCTCTTTCTCTTCCTGGCTTATTCCCACTCCCATCTCTTACATTCCTTTTTCTCTTCTTCCTCTTGTTAAAACTTTCATCAACACATCCTGTTTGATACCCATATTGTGAAAACTCATTCTGGGTTAACCCTGATCCACATTTTCATCCTTACTCCACTTACTAAACTTACTCGTACAGGTCGGCAACTGGTCCACTTCCCAGAAAGAAAAGTGTCTCAAGTAATGAGCTAGCCACGGAAGTACTCCTATACCAAATTTCAAGAAAACCGCACCATACATTATTTTTATTTAGAATAGGTCGGTCCCTAGTCCACTTCCCGGAATGAAAAGTATCGCAAATATAATCTTGGTGAAGGAGGTGCTGTACCGAATTTTAAGCGAATCGGTCCATAAATTAGATTTCTTGGAATGGGTCGATCCCTAGTCTACTTTCCGAAGGTATCCTCAAATCCCCTTGAACACACACACAAAACTTCATCAAAATCGATGCAGATGCAAAAAATACATGTACATATTGAGATTATGAAAGAGGCATATTACTCACTCCATCTTTTAAGCAGGAGCGGAAGGTGGCGTATGCAGCTTTAATTATATGGCTTTGCATTGTATGGCCGAATATCTCAAAATCTAATTATTGCGAAGTTAACTGTGTAAATATTAATCAATTTTGAATTCGTATACTTTTTTGAAAAGCGCATTTAATGACACACATCCTTGCGTTTTACAAATATGTCGTTTCTCTAGAAAACTCCAGCGGTTAAACTATAGCCCGCTGTGGTACCTGCAGTACGGGCCGTATTAAAAAACTGAGTATACCATTCGCTTCGCCATAAACAGGCAGAGATTATATTTCATGTGCTTCAAAAGCCCCCAAATCTGTTGTTGTCATAGGCATAACTATCCTAAGTTACTGCATCGGCGAGAATGGAAAGACGTCAATCAACTTCGTTAAAAGGGGGAAGGAAAGGTATTTATTTGAACCAGGATTTTTACTTTACTTCCTCTGCAACAATGCTTTTGATTAAGTTTCAAAAGTGACCCTTTATATATATCTCGGAGTAGATGCTTCTGTTTCACTGTTTTTGAGATCTCGCATAATAGTGTGGAGGTGATGTTGGTCTTACTCGTCATGAAATAACAGACACCCGACTTTCCTCAGCTCATATTCGATTAGGCGTTTTCCATAAATTCATCGTTATCAAAAAGGGTCATGACATTGGAACGATAACCTAATCATCCCATTTAAAGGTAAAGGCAGTTCGATGAATGTGAGCTTGCGCCATCAAACCTTTCTACGACAGATTTATTTCCTGTGATGATAAATGAAATTTGAACAAATGCAGCATCATTCACACATATACATACATTCGTCAGCTCATTAGTAAGATAAAAAAGGAGTTTTTTAGGCAAAAATTCAATATTTTTGCAAAATCCTTCAATTATTTACGTTATGTACGCGCAAGGGGTGCAGGAAATGCATTCTGTGGTAAGCGAGGAAGCATTGAATGTTGGCGCTGGTGTATCAAGCAGAAAACAAGGGATGTTTTTCGTTTTGATGTTCCCGCGTGAGTGAATTTTAAAATTAACGAGGGTTGTCCCATTAGTTCCCGATTTGATAATGAAAAAATATACCTTTACAAATCAAAAATATGCATGTATAAATTAATTGCAAACGAAAATGTATTGAAAAACGTAATTATTGAAGAAAATTATATTACGTCAATTATTCAAAAACATAAAAAATGTTGGAAATATTAATATTGTGTAAAATGTAGAGCAACTGAAAATAAGGTATAAAGTCTTTTTAATGAATTAGGGCATTGTTTATCATAAAGTTTTATACTTCGGGTAGGAAAATACTTATAAAACAAATACTTATTAAGCATGTTAATACCCCAAAAACATTGACTCATGATCAGATACTTCAGGCAGAGGAAATTGATGAATATGCTTTATTTTTCCAATAGAGCTTATCCAACCTTCTGGGCTTACATTGCGTGCGAAACGCTTTTATTATTATTTTAAATGTCTATATTAAAATAACCACAGACAAGTAAGTGGACACAACTCAGAAAACTAAAGTTTAGTGAAAAACGATCGTAAATCATTAGATTTATCTTGGTTATACGCACATACAATCACCTTATCGCGAGTTTTGATTTCACCCGAAAACATTCACAGTTTTTGTTCACCCTATCGCAGAGAATGGCGAAACAATTTTTCGTCCTCGAAAAAGATTTCACCTTATCGGCAACTCTATGTTCGGGCGAAATGAACAGCGGTGAAACCCAAATTTGTTCACTTATATTTTACAGGCGAACGAGAGGAAAACAAAATGCAAGTAATTTTTTGTTTTGAAATTTGGTACTCTTATAATTATATGTACTTTTATCATTAGAAATAATCAATATATAATGCACAAGCTTAAGCTGAATGGAAAAAAGTGAAATTCCTGTATTGCTAAGTATATAAATTCTATTTTTTATGACAACGTATCAGTCGGCCAAGTTATCAATTGTGGGCAAAGCAACGGTTCCAAAATGTTGAGCACCTCACTGAAAAAAGATTGGCTAAGGCCCACTTCATGGTCCTTTCCAACGCCTTTTCCCTATGCGAAAAAACGAAGACATAATATACTCAACTTTACAATTGGTGGAATTCAAATTTTTGCTTCAATGGTGGCAAGGAGTTGGTAAGAATAACTAGCAAATATTAGAATGGCGACTTGTATAGCCTGTAATATTGGCGAAAGCTAATTGAAAAAATTAACTTGTTATTCAAAACTGCTGAAAATAGTACTTTTTAGCTTACAGAGAATCATTTAGCTCCAAAGGGTTAGAAATGTCCCTTAATTGCCTCCGAATCGCTTTCACATTTATATTCTCCTCGCGCTCAATCAATACCAACCTAAGTGCAATACTAAACGTTATTTTATAAATTTTTTATTTTGAGGAAATATATGCTTGGTTACAAAATTTACACAATTATAAGTAAAAATTATTTGTTCACTGCTAATTCACAATAGAGCATCAGCTGTTTCGAAGTGAACTTTTGTTAGCCCGAAATTGCCGATAGGCGTAAAAAGTTCACCCGAACAAAAGAAGTGAAGGCGAACACTTTTCCGCGTGAACTTCGCGATAAGGGTGAATAAGAAACTTTTGCGGGTCGTCACTCAACTCACAAATATGCCTTCGACAATTTCTGGAATACAATATCCTAATCTTGCCGAAGAAGAAAAGCCAACCAAAGGAGACACGAGTCACCCTGGCCCAACTTCGTTCTGGATATTGTAATAGATTAAACTCTTACTTGTCCAGAATCAACCCCGACATACATACGTAATCTATGTCCTGCACGCAATGTGTCCCCACATGACACCAACCACCTATTCAATTATAATGTGGAACCTAAGCCTCTAACATCAATCTCCCTATGGTCCGCCCCTGTTGAAATTTCCTTGGACTACCGTTAGAGGACTTTGATGGCAATTTGTGAGTGGTCGTGCCCATTGAATGGAGCGTAGCACTGTTAACAACAACAATTTCTGGAGTAGGGACTTATATAAAATTTTGCATTTTAAACTTGGTCTGATAATATGTATATTGGATGCCACCGCCGCTGTTATCAGCTGGTCTATAATTTCTTAACATTGAAAATCCCTCATTCCATTCTAAGTCTTAAATGCCAGGTTGATGACTAATATTAAGATCACGAGTATAATTGCTCGCTACTGTACCTAGCAAGATAGGTATACTCGCATGAGATTTGGCTCTTTCACTGCATAAAATGCCTTATATTGATAAATGTCTTAAGCGACAAAACAAAGTACTTGACTGGCAGTCTAGTAGTTGTACCAATAGAAGTCTTAATACACTGCAAAGAAAGCGCTATTAATGTGAATGAATGCATTTATGTACGTAGGTACATTAAAAAATGAATAAAACAAGAAAGTCTTAGTTCGGACGAAACCGAACAGTATATACTCAGCGTGAGCTTCAATTTCACATTTTATTTCAGATAAATAACATTTCTACATAACACGTGGCACCGCCCGTTAAAAAAAAAACAAAATTTCTTCACATTCCCTCTTACAATAAAACTTGATAAATGAAATATCATTGATTCAAAACTATTTTTTGCTAAGCTATAGCTTATTATTCTGGTCTATGACCCTTTTTATATCTAAGTTACCTTGGTCTTTAACCGATCCCATTTTTACTAGGAATATTTTCTGCTATAAGGAAAATTTGTGTACCGAATTTTATTACGATCCGTTCGTTTTTCTTCGAGTTATGGCTCCCGAAACATAGAAAATTGCTTAGTCATAAAAGGCGCGGTCACGGCCATTTTTAAAATTTGAAGTTTTTCCTATTTATTGTTATAAATCCACTTGGGAAATGAAATACCATTGATATAAAGCTCTTTTTTGCAAAGATATAGCTTATTTTATTTGTCCACGACCCCTTTAGAAATCTTTTATATAAAAGTGTGCGTGGTCCTTAACCGATTTCGTTAATTTTTCTTCAAAGCATTCCTTATAGTAAAGGCAACCTCTCTGTCGAGCTTTGTTACGATAGGTTAAACGATTTTTGATTTATGATTAATATTTGTAAAATTGATTTTATCAAAAGTGGGCGGTGCCACGCCCATTTTAAAAAAAATTTTCAAATTTTTATCAAGAGTCTCAATATCATTCCACACTTCAAATTTCAACATTCTATGTGTATTATTTACTAAAGAATCAGATTTTTGTGTTTTCCAAAATGATATATATATAAAAAGTGGGTGTGGTTATCATCCGATTTCTCTCATTATAAATACCAATCTATTCTGGGTCCAGATAAGCTCGTGTACCAAATTTGGTGAAGATATCTCAATATTTACTCAAGTTATAGTGTTAACGGACAGACGCACGGACGGACATGGCTTAACGCTGAGTATAAAAATATCGGTATAAACGGTTACTGTCTTAGAAACAATGTACTCACCAAATTTCGTTAAAATTTGCCGCTTTTTATGCGTCTTTGGTATTGAAATTTTTGTGGAGAGCTTAACCAAAAGAAGCGATAATATACAATATTTTTTAAATCTTTGTTTATTTGCACTAACTTATCCAAAGTGGTAATGTAGTTACGTGCGATAAATACATACATTACAATTTTTTCACCATCATTAAAATTTAAACGAAATTTTTTCATAAGGAGTAGGCGTGGTCGTTAACGAATTTTCTTCAAATTTATTTATAATTCCAAGAACCATAATTCTGCAACTAACGGCTTCCGATTTATTTTCCAAAATTCTATTTCTATTCTAAGTCATAAGGCCAATAAGGTCGCACAAGTTTCATCACATTAAAGGTCTTTGGTCACATTTATTCCATTTTTCTATATCGAAAAGGTGGGCGTAATTACCGTTCGAGTTCGACCATTTCCTATTCTGAGTCCTGATCAGCCAGTATACCAAAATGTGTAAAGATATCTCAATTTTATTTCAAGTTATCGTGTTAAGCCAATGGACGGGCATGATCCAATCAAAATCTTTTTTCGATCTTTATAATTTTCATGCCTTACCTACTAATGTTTTCCCATTAAGATTATAATACCCGTGTGCACAAGTACACGCTGGGTATAAAAAACACGCATGTTGGCATTTGATGCGGCCAAAGGGGTGTGCATTAAACTTGCATACTTTTACACGTCGGCTACGCATGCGCGCGTATTGCGCTTTTACAAAAAATCAACAAGGCAGCTGCAACAACTCTTCCCTACTCACCGATTCAAGCAGACAAATAGTAAAAATACACCGAACATAAGTATGTATGTAGATATGAGAATGTGTTACACAATGCATAAAAAACAAAATCAAGTTCGCGTGAGTATGGATGCTGCGCAGATGTTATGGCTGTGGAATCTGGTACAACAGATCTCTATTGAAACAAACCCTGAGATTGCTTAGGGTGAATGAGTGTGAAGGGGATTTACGAATTTTTAAAAGGGTACAAACGGTTAAACTTTTAGTTTACAGTTTTTGTTGATTCATTGTTTTACTTTTTTATACTCAGTTGAGCAGAGCTCACAGAGTATATTAACTTTGATTGGATAACGGTTGGTTGTACAGGTATAAAGGAATCGAGATAGATATAGACTTCCATATATCAAAATCATCAGTATCGAAAAAAAATTCGATTGAGCCATGTCCGTCCGTCCGTCCGTCTGTCCGTTAACACGATAACTTAAGTAAATTTTGAGGTATCTTGATGAAATTTGGTATGTCGGTTCCTGGGCACTCATCTCAGATCGCTATTTAAAATGAACGATATCGGACAATAACCACGCCCACTTTTTCGATATCGAAAAATCGAAAAAGTGCGATAATTTATTACCAAATACGGATTAAGCGATGAAACTTGGTACGTGAGTTGAACTTATGACGCAGAATAGAAAACTAGTAAAATTTTGGACAATGGGCGTGGCACCGCCCACTTTTAAAAGAAGGTCATTTAGAAGTTTTGCAAGCTGTAATCTGGCCGTCGTTGAAGATATCATGATGAAATTTGGCAGGAACGTTACTCTTATTACTATATGTCTGGTTAATAAAAATTAGCAAAATCGGAGAACGACCACGCCCACTTTTAAAAAAATTTTTTTTTTTTTAATTCAAATTTTAAAAGAAAAGTTAATATCTTTACAGTATATAAGTAAATTATGTCAACATTCAACTACAGTAATGATATGTTGTAACAAAATACAAAAATAAAAGAAAATTTCAAAATGGGCGTGGCTCCGCCCTTTTTCATTTAATTTGTCTAGGATACTTTTAATGACATAAGTCGAACAAAAATGTACCAATCCTTGTGAAATTTGGTAGAGGCTTAGATTCTAGGACGATAACTGGTTTCTGTGAAAAAGGGCGAAATCGGTTGAAGCCACGCCCAGTTTTTATACACAGTCGACCGTCTGTCCTTCCGCTCGGCCGTTAACACGATAACTTGAGCAAAAATCGATATATCTTTACTAAACTCAGTTCACGTACTTATCTGAACTCACTTTGCATTGGTGTAAAAAATGGCCGAAATCCGACTATGACCGCGCCCACTTTTTCGATATCGAAAATTACGAAAAAATAAAAAAATGCCACAATTATATACCAAATACGAAAAAAGGGATGAAACATGGTAATTGTATTGGTCTATTGACGCAAAATATAACTTTAGAAAAAAACTTGGTAAAATGGGTGTGACACCTACCATATTAAGTAGAAGAAAATGAAAAAGTTTTGCAGGGCGAAATCAAAAGCCCTTGGAATCTTGGAAGGAATACTGTTCGTGGTATTACATATATAAAAAAATTAGCGGTTCCCAACAGATGATGTTCTGGGTCACCCTGGTCCACATTTTGGTCGATATTTCGAAAACGCATTCACATATACAACTAAGGGCCACTCCATTTTAAAACCCTCATTAATACCTTTAATTTGATACCCATATCGTACAAACACATTCTAGAGTCACCCCTGGTCCACGTTTATGGCGATATATCGAAAAGCCGTCCACATATAGAACTAATGCCCACTCCTTTTTAAAATACTCATTAACACCTTTCATTTGATACCCATATCGTACAAAAAAATTCTAGAGTCACCCCTGGCCCACCTTTATGGCGATATCTCGAAAAGGCATCCACCTATAGAACTAAGGCCCACTCCCTTTTAAAATACTCATTAACACCTTTCATTTGATATCCATATCGTACAAAAAAATTCTAGAGTCACCCCTGGCCCACCTTTGTGGCGATATCCCGAAAAGGCATCCACCTATAGAACTAAGGCACACTCCCTTTTAAAATACTCATTAACACCTTTCATTTGATACCCATATCGTACAAACAAATTCTAGAGTCACCCCTGGTCCACCTTTATGGCGATATCTTGAAAAGGCGTCCACATATAGAACTAAGGCCCACGCCCTTTTAAAATACTCATTAACACCTTTCATTTGATACCCATATTGTACAAACGCATTCTAGAGTCACCCCTGGTCCACGTTTATGGTGATATCCCGAAAAGGCATCCACCTATAGAACTAAGGCCCACGCCCTTTTAAAATACTCATTAACACCTTTCATTTGATACCCATATTGTACAAACGCATTCTAGAGTCGCCCCTGGTCCACGTTTATGGCGATATCCCGAAAAGGCGTCCACCCATAGAACTAAGGCCCACGCCCTTTTAATATACTCATTAACACCTTTCATTTGATACCCATATTGTACAAACGCATTCTAGAGTCACCCCTGGTCCACGTTTATGGCAATATCCCGAAAAAGCATCCACCTATAGAACTAAGGCCCACTCCCTTTTAAAATACTCATTAACACCTTTCATTTGATACCATATAGTACAAACAAATTCTAGAGTCACCCCTGGTCCACCTTTATGGCGATATCTCGAAAAGGCGTCCACATATAGAACTAAGGCCCACGCCCTCTTAAAAAACTCATTAACACCTTTCATTTGATACTCATATCGTACAAACAAATTCTAGAGTCACCCCTGGTCCATCTTTATGGCGATATCCCGAAAAGGCGTCATTAATACCTTTCATTTGATAACCATACCGTACAAAATAAATTCTAGAGTCACCCCTGGTCCACCTTTATGGCGATATCTCGAAAAGGCGTCCACCTATAGAACTTAGGCCCACTCCCTTTTAAAATTATCATTAACACATTTCATTTGATACCCATATTGTACAAATAAATTCTAGAGTCAGGCCTGGTCCACCTTTATGGCGATATCCCTAAATGGCGTCCATCTATAGAACTATGGCCCACTTCCTCTTAAAATACTCTTTAATACCTTCCATTTGATACAAATGTCATACAAACACATTCCAGGGTTACCCTAGGTTCTTTTTACAACATGGTGATTTTCCCTTACTTTGTCTCCACAGCTCTCAACTGAGTATGTAATGTTCGGTTACACCCGAACTTAGCCTTCCTTACTTGTTTTATTTTCTTTTTGGTAGTTGCAGCGTCCAATTTGAAAGGCTTCTTAAAATAAGGTAAAGTTCTCTAACATTCCACAGTGATAAAAGAACCGTAAATAGAAAGAAGATAAACAAATTTTAAGTACTTTCTTTATATAAATGGACCAGAAGAAACGAAACATTTCCCTTTAAAACAAATACATAAACTTTTTGAACTTTGTTTCTAGCTCAATGAGTTGTTATTTAAAAAAGATCGATTGCAAGATTTGTATTGAATATGCGTACAAACATTCAACCGACTTAATATAATGGAACTAAAATCGATCGAAAGATTCTACAATTCTAAATTGAATTTTTTAAACCTCTTAATATCTCGATCCCCATCCTATCTATAAGACTGTTCTATCCTAAATATTACAACCTAATAAAGCCCGAAGTTTCGATCAAAGTTTCAAGTCTCTGGGTTCCTCAAAACTCGGAAGGCAAAATTTCCAAGTTCGGACTTTGTTTTTTAAATTTTTCACGATCCCTGGACCACCGAGCACCCGTCATGTTAAATTGTCACCTGGTTCCGATATTTGTTGCAAGTTTCAAGACTCTAGCCCTTCTGGAAGTTACTCAAAAATGGATTGCAAGATTCTCCAATTTTGTATGGAAATTTGATCGAACGGAAGTAATATAAAAGAGGTAAAAATGTAAATATGTACCTTTGCCTGAAAATGTTACTATTTGTATCAAATTTTTTATATTAGCCGCTTTTTTTTGCAAGCTAGTGGACAGAACGAATTAAATGTACATACGAACAGCGCACAGTGTAATTTTTTTTCACTTTTAGGATACCAAAATTATTAACAGCCAAACCAATGGAGCAATTCATTTGAAATTTTGCGGTGTGGTTGTTGATACCTAAATCCAGGCATGCTTAACCAACGAAACGATATCATTTCGTTACGATAATCAACGTTAATAAACGAAACGAAGTCATTTCGTTTCGTTTATTAACGTTAAGATCGTCAAATTAACGAAATGATTTCGTTTCGTTTTCTGCCATATCAAAACGAAATCAAATCGTTTATGTTGATTATTAATTTCAAACTATGCTGGCAAAGCTGATTGATGGCGGAGTCATTAAAGGTGAAAGCATTATCCAAGCTGATTGCAACTTTTCTCATGAATTTTGACAGTACGAACATTTCTCAGAGTATTTTTGACATTACCACCAACGAATTACACAAACAAATTACATAGAGTTTGTGTGTGTATGTGCGCTCGTTGTTGCCACCTTACGGCTTCACCATGGCTATAGCATTGCCAGCACAAATCAAACATAAAGTATCACGTTTTCGTTAACGTTTTTAACGTTAACGAAAGCTTTTCGTTTCGGTTAAAAACGAGATACAATTTATCTTGATAATTTCTTTATCGATAATATTTCGAAGTGTTTCAACGGAAACGGTGGAAATTTTTTGATAAACGATTAGCTTAACGTTAAGGTGCATCCCTGCCTAAATCTGATTTGAGAATAAAAATGGGAGTGATCCGCCCACTTTTTCTTCTTGCCCTCATATAAGGTGAAATTTCACATAATCATATTTTCTACTTTAAAAGCATTTTCCAGTGCCAATATAAATAAAAATTGTTTAGATTTCTTAACTTTAGCTTAGAAGCTTTTGATTAATATTTAAAAAAATTTATTTTCAAAGTCAAACACAACATAGGTACATATATTTGTAAAAACTGAATCGAGATTCATACTTATAAATAAAAAGTGATATTTTAACTGGTATAAAGTTAGTCGGAGTCAATATCGTGGACATGCTCTGGTTCAGATAATAAGCCAATAACTTCCCTCGTTAATGCTCGCCGCTTTGACCTAGGGGTTGAAAGGGTGAAAAGTTCACGGTACTTTCGTGATCTTTGTTTCTGGACTCTTGAGCTTCTTCCGAAAGTTGACCAATAGGAAAAATAGCAGACACTATTATACTCTTTCCATGAAAAAGAATTTTATGTACGCTCACTGGCATATTGTACCAAGCATATTCCGATAAATATAGTACCCTTGTCTCTGTCTCATAGTGGTCAAAAGCTTCAGAATGTATTTGAAACCCACATCCTATGCATGAAAGTATTGTATGAAACCTTTTCAAAAGATTGATGTTTATGCCGGTTATGTCTGATGTTATTTCAGGATCTCCAACGAATCTTCTCGCAGTGTTGTCATCATTTGTGTTGCCGGTTTTTTGCTTTGGCATATCAATCAAAAGACCGACTTCTTGTCTGAATCTATTTTGGATCTGTTCTTTCTTCTCTTTCATTTTTTCCTTATTTCTTCGCCCCGCACACACCAGGTCTTCATTTCCATTCGATAAGCGATGTGTAGCATATATTCCATGCATGGTATCCAAGAATGTAAAGGGGAAATTCCGAAAGAAAGCATGCCTTTGTCAACATTTCGCTCTGACAGGGCTCGCATATTGTTCATATCTTTTGGAGAAGCACTTTTGTGATGATGTATATGCCGACAGAGCGTTGCAAACTTTGCCATAAATCATGCACAACACAAACGTTGATTTCACCAGTAAGTTTAGGTTATTTGTTTGAATTGTTGTAGGACGAATACTGGAAATTTTGTCTTTGACAGATTGCACCTCCTTTGAAATGACATCTCGTGTTCTTTTGTAAAAACAAATTTTATGGGGCGGAAGTATCTCGTGGAAGATGTAGCAGGATTACTCCAAACTATAACCTTTCGTTTGTCAACCATTGTATACATTTGCAGGAGTACTAGTGAAATGAAAAACATACAGGTGTCCGATTTGTTTTCTTCCGAAAATTGTTGTTTGTAACAGCTGTGCTCAGCTCCATCACATCCCCATTTTATAATTGCATTTAGTTCTTTAACCTAAGGAATAGAAAGCAATACCTCTTCTTGTGCAAGACACAATAGCCGTGTTTTGTTTTTACTTCTATATACGTTTACGCTTAAACTTTATATGGACTGCTAAGCGACAAACTTTAAATACACCTCTGAAACTGCTGCGCATAAAATGTGTCCTACTAAATTTCAATACGCATTATACTCAGATGTAACTGAAATATGTGTCTATTTTTCACCCTCTACACTAATTCTATTTATTCTATGTGTGTCCACAATTCATCGCAACTGATTCAGCTATATATTATACCCAATGGCCATCAGAGGGTTGAGTCTCCGCTTTTCGGTACACCCTGTGGTTATAGCTAGTTATTTAACCATTGCCGCTAGATGGGTCTCCTAAGCATTATCTAAGCGAGCATAGGCGTTTTTTTCACGCGCAAACGTAAACGTATACACGTGTATAAAAAACGGCTATTGTTCATTAGTTCCATAGCTTTTCGTTTTTTTCGTGCGCATAGTTGACTCAGAGGAGTTTTTTTTTACCTCCCCGGCCGAGGATTATCACGAGAAGTGCATGGCTCAATATCAAGCATATAATCTGTAAAATTCAGATTTTCTGCTAACCATTCAGAATTTTTCTCAATAAATCTTCTTGTAGATCGAAAGCAACATGTCCATCTCTTACGAATATTATAAGTTAGCTTGATGATGTATTTTTTAATTTTGAATGATCCACATCTCTTCCAATTATACTCAAAATATGGTTTAGTATGGCTTTGTCCACTTTTCCGTCTTTGGTATGATTCATTTTTAGCTTTGTTATCTATTTATATAGTCTTAGTCCAAACGTTTCATTATATCACTTGTCATAGAATAAGAAACTGGGTTTTTACGGGAAAATGATACCTGCTAATGCTTAACAAAAATATACTTACCCATTTCCTTGTTTTAAAGATCGATCTAAGATCTCAAACTCCAAGCGAGCTTTAGGTAGGCATTTATGTGATGTATACATATATATGTATGAATATACCCGAAGCACTCAATTGCTTAGAAGCATCACCCATAATAGACGACCCCCAGGTAGGTAGGCGTGCATATATAACATAAGTTGATGAGATATGTGCACAACTCGTTAACTATGGGAAAACTCTATGACAAACGATGAAGGCTATTCAGTGCCCAAGTTTCCTTTTTCTGGGTTTTTACCATTTCAGGTATAACCAAAGATTTTCAGCCCAATTCTAAACGAAAATTCCGTGCGAATTTTTTCCCTTCTCCCATTCCTCGTATTCTAAATAAAAATTCCTTGTGAGTTTTTTCACTTCTCCATTTCCTCCTATTCTGAACAATGTTCGAAAAAGAGGAAACCGGTTATGGGAGAAAAGTAGGTATTATGAATGTGAGGGAGAGGGAGATTTCTTTGCCATTTCATAGGAGTTTTTTCACTAGTTAAATTAAAGGGAATGCTTCAAAATAGTTAAAGGAAATTCGTTCTTTTAATAAAGAACACTTGTACAAATTTGTGCTAAAATATGTATTTACATTCTACCACAATATTCTCACTGTTAATACAACAACAACAACAACAACCACAATATTCTTTATTTTAAGTCGAAAAGTATATCATAAGCAACTAAAGAGCTCTTTGTATATTTGATGCAGCCATCCAGAAATTGCGCAAGGATTTTTTAAGAAGGCTTAATTAGATTTTGGCATATGGCGAAAGGCGAAATCAGTCTCATCATTTCCCGTGGCTCCAATAACACCAAACTCGTGCTTGACACACAAAAATCGTTTCACTCAATAGCGCAAGTAAAGTGTACCATGAACTCGCTACTTAGCAGCGTCAAAGATTCGCTTGGAGTCATTGCGTTAATGAGCTACCATTGAGCTGGCACCGGCATTGGCGCTGGCGCCATGCAATTTACATCACTAAAATTGCGCGGATACCCAGGCGTGTGACTTTTAATCCGAAACATGGGCAAACGTATGGTGAACTCTTCTCGACTTATTCCATGTAGGCACAAGAATTCTGTTATTCTTCAGGCAAATAAAAATTCAGTGGTGAATTCCTTACCCGCGAATTACACCGCCTCTTGCTTCACATCATTCGGCTGTTGTTCCTGCGACATTCTCTGGCAAAACTTAAAGTAAACTCTTCTCGATGCCGTTACACATCGTCTCAAAAACAAAGTCCACAGGAAATGTCAAATTGTAGCATTTTTATCTACTACTAAACACTAGATGGCGCCGTGACTTGCGACGTTAACATCATTTGGGGAAACATGGTGAGTCGCAATACGTACCGAATTGGCGTAATTTGGGCATGGTGAATCGCAAGACATACCGAATTTAACATGTTTGGATTTACAAAAAGAATGAACAATTCTTTTATTATTCCACGAAGATTCTAGAAATTCATACACATCCAAACAAAATATAATACAATAAAATCCACAAATTGCATCAGCTGTTTACATAAACAGTGAAGTCAGTTTCGTGACTTCACGGATAGATGGCCGTCTGAGCCGCCACATCTACCCCCTTTCCAGTGACCAGGCCGGGAGCGAACTTTACTCTTTTTGAGCGCTCATATGTCCTAAGCGGCTTCACAACTCCTGTGGCATACGAATCATCGATAAAAAATGCAGGCTTAAGGCGCTCCGTTGAGACTGCAACTTCTTTTCCGTCGATTTTGATAACATAAACACGATCAGTTGAACGCTTCACCACCTCGTAGGGCCCAGAATAAGGTGGCTCAAGAGGTTCGCGCACTGTCTGTTAAATGCTTATGAGTGAACAAACTCCTCTTGATATGATGGGCTGTTGGAGCTGGCCGTACCATTATCATGTAATCTCGAAATTTCTTAGCAAAATCTTTGGTATTAACTGGTTTATCCAAATCGTCGTAGAACTCGTTTGGTAAGCGTATGTTACTCCCGCAAAGTAAATCCGAAGCCGATGCGTCGATATCTTCTTTATAACAGGTTCTCAACCCCAACAAAACCGTTGGCAATACCTCTGTCCAATTTGCTCCAGAATTACACATCAATGCCGCTTTAAATGGTCGGTGCCAGCGTTCTATCAAACCATTCGACTTCGGATGGTATGCAGTTATGTGGATGTGCTTACTACCCAAAATTTTGGCTAACGATTTGAATAAATCGGACTCGAAGTGTGCCCCTTGGTCAGTAGTTATCGTTTTATGGGAACCAAAACCCAACATGTCCAAAATGCATTTGCCACTGTTTCGGTAGATATTTCCTTCAGTGATACTGCTTCTGGTCATCGCGAAAAACGGTCGATCATCGTCAAGCAGTACCGATAGCCATTAACCAACGGCATGACTACAAGGTCCAAATGCACGTGATCAAAACGGTTGTCTGGCATATCTATTTTGTTGGGTAGCTGTGAATTATGTCGATGAATTTTGGCCCGCTGGCATGGGACGCAATTACGAGCCCAAAAGGTTACATCTTTCCTCATCGATGGCCACACGTATTTTCGACGCACTTGCTGTAGCGTCGCTCTTCCACTGGGATGGGATAAACCGTGGACTGAAATGAAAACAGAATATCGCAAAGTTTGAGGAATATAGACCCTTATGGAACCTGTAGATAGGTCACAATACACGTTAACATTATTGCCAAGCTCGACCTGTTGCAATTTGAGCGATGATAACCCTTGCAAAATTTCGCTCAACTCCAAATCTTCATCTTGTGCCTCCTTAATTCCCTCCAAGTTAATCTCCGTCGGCATAGAAATGGCATTAAGACGTGAAAATGCGTCGCCAATATTGTTTTCTGAACCAGCGAGGTGTACAATATTGGTCGTGAACTGCGAAATAAAATCTAAATGTCGAAGTTGGCGCGGAGAGGCTTTTTCCGGCTACTGAGAAAATGCGTACGTGAGCGGCTTGTTTTCTGTTTTAATAACAAATAATCGTGCTTCCAATATATGCCTGAAATATCGTATGACGTCATATATCGCTAGCAGTTCACGATCGTAAGTACTGTAGTTTTTTTCAGTATCGGTGAGTTTACGCGAATAAAATCCAAGAGGACAACATACATTACGAATTCGCTGCTCCAGGGCAGCGCCTATAGCAGTATCGGATGCGTCACATAGCAGGGCTATATCGGCATCAGGTGCCGGATGCGATAAAATTATCGCGTTTGCTATACTTCGCTTACAGTTTTCGAAAGCCTCAATTAGCTCTGGGGTCCAATTTACTACCCGCTTGTCATTCTTTTTTAAACCCCGTGTAAATTGGCTAAGAGGGGCTTGAATTGTGGATGCATTTGGAATGCAGCGCCGATAATAATTAATTATACCAAGAAATCTCCCCAGCTCGCTTTTTGTTTGAGGGCGCTTAAAATTAATAATGGAATCAACGCGATCCGGCGGAGGACGTATCCCCTCATTGTCGATAATATAACTTAAGAAACGTACCTGTGTTTTACCAAAGTGGCATTTATTGGCATTGATGTGCAATCTGCTTCTGAAGTATTGATAATACAATTTGTAGGTGTTTTTTGTGCTGGTCGTACGATTCAGACATAATAAGGATGTCATCAATATAGCAGTAGACAAAATCAATGCCTCTAAATATACTATCCATAAATCGTTGAAAAGTTTGAGAGGCATTTTTCAAACCAAATGGCATATAAAGGAATTCGATGAGACTGAATGGTGTACATACAGCAGTCTTTTGCACATCCTGTTCTGCCATCGGTATCTGGTAATATGCCCGCACCAAATCAATGGTGGAAAACACCATTTTTCCATACAATCTCTCGGAAAAATCGTGAATGTGTGCGATTGGATATCTGTCGGGTACTGTAACAGCATTAAGTTTTCTGTAATCGCCACAAGCTCGCCATTCACCATTTTTCTTAGCCACCATATGCAAGGGACTAGCCCAAGGACTTTTTGATGGTCGGCAAATTCCATGCTCCAACAAAAAATTTACTTCTTCTTTTGCCACCTCCAGTTTTTTCCCTGCCAATCTACGTGGTCGATCAGCTATGGGACTTCTTGTGGTCTCGATATGGTGAACAACGTTGTGTTGTTTATTGTTGACACGGTATGTTGTTGGCAATCTCGTTACGTCAGCGAACCTTGCTAACACTCCCCTGAAATCATTACATTCGCTAATGGTAGAAACTGAAAAATCTGTGGCGTTTAGAACAATGCCATCAATTGATAATTTTGTGGTGCCGTCGATTAACCTATTTTGTTGCAAATCAATAAGCAAATTGAATTTAGTTAAAAAGTCTGCTCCGTTTATAGCAATATGGACGTCTGCAACAATGATGGGCCAGTTTAGCCAGGCCTAAATCTACTTTAAGGATATGAGTCCCATAGGTCTCAATCGTCGTCTTATTTTCGGCGTATAATTGCAAAGCATTTATTTTTGTTTTTATCTTTACCATTGTACGAGGAACTTCGGAAACCACTGATCCGGAATCAATAAGAAGTCGGATTTTACTATGTTTATCGAAAATATGAAAACGAGGCTCCTTGACTTCGTTAGTGCCCAGTTGCTGCTGATATACGTTGGGCTGCCGTCAACCAGCAAGTTAGACGGCAGGCGTTTTATTTTGGTTGATTCCAATTGCTACAATCTGGACGACATTTACGCGCATCTGCACCGAACTTTTTGTGAAAGTAGCATATTCCACCTTGTACATGCTCAGTACTACCACTTCGTCTAGGAGATCGAATTGGCGACCGTGATCCTTTGGTGCCTTCCTTGAGCTTTTTGACATCAGCTTGCAGTTTACTAATATTTTCGAGGACCTCCTGCATCATGTCCCTAATACTCCCTGATGCTGTACGAGAAAGCGCTTCTACAGAGTCGGAAGTTGTCTGCTGCAAATCTGTTACTGCGCAAACAGCGTTCGTATCAGCTGATTCCATCATTTTATCAGCAATCTAATTGCGTCAAATAATTTTCCTGCCAAACAGACCGCTACGAATTGATAATGGTATTTGATTCATGAAAAGTGTACGTATTACTGGCTCGCACCCCGGATCTGGTGCTAATCGTTTCATGTATGTCAGAATGTCGCTTGGTTTCATACCTGATATTGCTCCACCCTGCAGCAAACGCGATTTAAGTGTTACATATCGATTTTTATCCGGCGGTGCAGAAACGAGATCCTCAATACTAAGAATTATATCTTCATCTAAATTGATCGTAACTAAATCAAACATATCAATGTCATCTGTAATATTGCTGAGCCGAAAGGAACGCTCAAGCTGCGCAAACCATATGTATATGTGGGTTTACCTTATTGAATTTTTGTACGTGAACCCTTTGTCCATTTGAGCGACAATTTCCTTGCTGTGCATAAGCGATGTTTAGTTGTTGTAACTCGTTTTGCATTAATTGCAATTGTGCATTTACGTAGTTTGACTCCATTTCGATACTGCGACTATCATAAAAATTCTCTTGCTCGTCGTTATTTGATCTTAAAAGCGGAGTCATTGGTGCCGTTTGTCGTATCGCTGTAGTCGTATCCCTAACGTAGCCCTATACGATACATTCTTATCGATTAATGTTGCCTTAACCTAAAAATCGTGAAAATTTCATAAAAATGAAAAAACGCAAAAAATTGCAAACATATTCCACAAAAAATAAGTCTTTTAGTCATAACGTATTCAAAAGAATGAATAAAATCTACAAAAAGTTATTAAATTCACCAACTCAAATATTTTTAGGTTATGGATATTGCGAAAAAACCAAAAACCAATTGGTTGGCTACGATACGGTTACGACCTTAGCGTTACGATATGGCACCAATAATCGGTTACATTGATTCCCATAAACTTAGTCGAATCAGCTGTTGTATGGTTACCGATACGGTTACCGATAACGCACCAATGTCTGCAGCTTAAATTGTAATGCGGCAATATATGTATGTATACTTTGTGATTCGCTGTGCCTGCTACTAGGCTGAATCTACGTAAGTACGTACATACTTGTTGCGCGCGTTCAAAATTCGGTAGTCACCACTTTTGCTTTACAAACAAGAATAAACAATTCTTTTATTCAGCCCAATTCTGAATATTTCCATGGGAGTTCATCTCCCACAAATTTGTTTCTCCCAAAAATAAATTCTCCCAATTATAAACTCCCTGGGAGAAGATTTTTTCCAAAAGTTTTGGGAAGAAGAATTCGAAGTTCGAATCAGCTGTTTCGGGTAAATTTGACATTTCGTTTACAAGTTTTTATTTACCGCGAGAAAGAGTTAATTTATCAAAAATTATAAAATCGTCAATTTACCTACAAATAAATTATACAATTCGCGTCTGGTCGACTGCGCGTACCCGCAATAACGTAATACACTTGTAATATATTTTCTACGGTTTCTATCTTTTGTAGACCAAAACTCGTAAAATTTTAAACATTTTTTTGTGCGCGGCATTTTTCAAACAAAACTGTGTTACGGAATATATTCCTTTTTTGCTAAATGCAGTGATATTTCGCGGGGTGATCAGTTGTGGAAGTGGTTTTTGTTGTTGTTTTAGCAGTGCTTCGCCCCATCAAAGTCCAAGGGGCAAGAGGATAGTATTTTGGCAGGCTTGGTGACTATATCGGGGACACGTAGCATGTAATCGGCCGGCCAATTGCTTTGTAAGTGGTAATGAGCGTTTACTCCAAGTGCTTCCGGAAAGAGATTTGAGGATTTTATTACGGCTTTGGATTTTAGGAACCAATGCAGTTGCATGCTCCATATGCAATAGATCATGGTGGGCATTGAAATCGAAGTTCTATACGACAGCATAACACTGCTAATACGCGTCCAAAAATATCGAAAAAGGTGTCAAAAGACGCATATTAATCTCGACAACAATAATCCGAAGCCGGAAAATAAAAATTTTATCTCTGTCCGAAGATATTTGCAGTTGAAGTTGGCGATTTTCTTGTGGTTGTTGTAATGTTGCGTATCCACAAAAAAAGGTAAAAGTCTAGTTGAGGGGTCGACTGCTAATACGCGTCAAAAAATATCGAGAGAAAAGTCAAAAGACGCGTATTAATCTCGAGAACAATAAGCCGAAGGCGGAAAAGAAAAATTTTATCTCTGTCCAGAGATATTTGCAGTTGAAGTTGGCGATTTTCATGTGGTTGTTGTTGTGTTAGTACCCACAAAAAAAAATGTGCATCACCGTGGCTTATTTTTTATAAGCGCGGCCGAAGGCCGCCAACGCAGAAAGGTGTTCTTCGCAAAAATACTATGGAACCCACCCCCGGTTTCGGAGGTATCCGGGGCCTTTTTTCGGTTTTTCGTTAATATCTTTTGAGCGAGTTAAAATTTTTATTTTCCGTCTCCGGACTATTAATACTGATGTCAAGGCGCATCGTTTGACACCTTTCTCGATATTTTTGGTAACATATTAGCAGTCGACCCATCAACTAGACTATTACCAAAAAAAATTGTGAACATAAGTGTTTTGCGCGGATATAGTTTTGGTCTCCAAACCGGTGTTGGACCCACCCTGGATAATTTTTTATAAGCGCGGCCAAAGGCCGCCAATGCTGAAAGGTGTTCTGCGCAAAAATACTATGGATCCCAACCCCGGTTTCCGAGCGCTCCGGGCCATTTTTCGGTTTTTTGGAAATAACTTTTGACAGAAATAAAATTTTGAATTTCCGCTCTCGGATTCGTGGTCCTGGGATCAAAATGAGTCTTTTGACACCTCCCGATATTTTTGGTAGGGTTTTAGTAGTTGTGAGCTAAAGTAAAGAATTACCAAAAATACTATGGATACCACCCTCGGTTTCGCAGGTACCCGCGGGTCATTTTTCGAGTTTTCGTTAATATGTTTCGAAGGAGTTAAAATTTTTATTTTCCGGCTTCGGTTTATTAATACTGATGTCAAGACGCATCGTTTGACACCTCTCTCGATATTTTTGGATGCGTATTAGCTGATCCGTACTGAGTTAATCCGGATATAAACAGATCCTGCAAGCTGCCAGATTACTTTAATGTTTTCCAAGCTGAAGAATGAGCCGTAAACAAAACAGTAGAAACACTGGAAGGGAATAGCTTAAACTGCAGACGTGTCAACTTTTATATTGACAGTCAAGCAGCAATTCAGGCAATAATCTCGCATAGCATAGTATCTAAATGCGTGTTAAGAGTGTAAGCAGTCCCTGGAGGGAATCGGGACAGGGAGAAGCATACATCTATATTGGGGCTGTAAAGTGTCGAAGATTGTAGGTCCTACAACCTGGTCAATAATATTCATTCTCTAATACCACAAAATTATTTATTTTCATTTTTTCATTAGGAGACGCTGGATACCCATTAGAACCGTGGTTGATGACATGTCATAAGTCGCCAGCGGAAGGCTCAAATCAAATGAAATTCAATGAAGCGCATGCAAAATGTCGAAACATTATTGAACGTAGGAATGGTGTGCTGAAAACCGCTGGAGGTGTATCCTAGGTGCACGAGAGCTTCACTATTCGCCGAACAAAAGCTGCGCAAATAGTGAACGTTTGCTGTGCTTTACATAATGTATGCACACATTATAAGTCGAATCATGATGTGTCTGAAGGCTCCATTACTGATACTTAGCATTGACTTGACTTGACTTGGCGTAAACTTGGCAACTTAGCCACGATTACACTCCACTTAGCGCATACAATCTGGCATCATAATCAGGTTTGAAATTTACTTTTTAATAAATGTCAATTAGTATGACAAAATGTCAAAATGGCATGGAAACAAACAAATGGTATCTCAAAATATAAACGTCACTTAGAACTTACATAGAAAATCAAAATTCAACAGACTTCTAAGTCAAGTTAAGTGTTGCCAAGTTTTGAGTAATCAGTAACATGCACTGTTCATTTAACAGAACTGTAAGTCACAGTTCTCAAGTCAAGTCAAGTCTATGCTAAGTATCAGTAATGCAGCCTTTAGTGTGAGGTTTTAGATCCTTCGGACGCGGATGCAATTTCAACAAATTCATCGCAATACACGACTGTCGCGCAAGCAACAAGAGCAAACATAGGAAATAGTCTATAACTATTTAATTCAACAATGATGTGGTAGGGTGTTTTAACTCAACAGTAACACACTCGCTGATAAATAACGATTCTTTTTTATATTAGCCGTGTTTTTTAACACGCGCGTATACGTTTCGTTTGCGCGTGTTAAAAAACGCCTATCTTCGCTTAGATAATGCTTAGGAGACCCATCTAGCGGCTGTGGTAAAACAACTAGCTACAGCAACAGGGTGTACCGAAAAGCGGAGACGCAACGCTCTGATGGCCATAGGGTATAACATATAGCTGAATCAGTTGCGATGAATTGTGGACACACATATAATACATAGAATTAGTGTACAGGGTGAAACAAAGACACATATTTCAGTTACATCTGAGTATAATGCGTATTGAAATTTAGTAGGACAAAATTTATGCGCAGCAATTTCAGAGGTGTATTTATAGTTTGTCTCTTAGCAGTCAATATAAAGTTTAAGCGTAAACGGATATACGCGTGTTAAAAAACACGGCTAATAACACTGATATAAATTCAGGTCAAATACCATCTATTGCATGTCGTCTGATTACACACGAATCAAAACAACCAAGTGTAGCGGTCGACGTGGATTCGGTACAAGATGTACTGCTACCACAATTGCAAAATTAAAACCATATTTATTTTTTTTTTTAATTCATGGATATATAGAGCACAAAACAAATTCGATCATATATATATATTTCAGTAATTTTTACTAAATAATATTAAAATATAATAAACAAATAATTCACAGCAACAAAATTTTTTAAAAATAGTTGTGTATAAAATATTTCAAAATTCTTTTCAAAAACGGCCCATCTCAAAATTTGGGAATTTGATCGAAGAACATCCTAATTTAGAATTTGTTTCAAAAAGCCCCTCAGTATAAATTCAATATATTTTGACATGAGATGCGTTTTTGAAATGAATTCGTCATGTCTGAGAATGTCAAAATATATTGAATTTATACTCGGGGGCTTTTCGAAACAAATTCTAAATTAGGGTGTTCTTCGATAAAATTCTGAGATAGGGTTTGAGCCAAATTTTGTGGTGGGGCGTTTTTGAAAAGAATTTTGAAATAGGGTGAGATATACATACATATACATTCTATTATATTAGCAAAAATAAAAAGAACACAACAAATAATTCACAGCATAATTAAATTGCTCAGTCATGGAAAAGTGTGATGTAGAAAATAGTTCAGTTCTCATTTCTACATCACTTTCCTTTTTTTCATTCTTAAGACTAGATAAAAAAATGCTTTTCTTGCAAAAAATTCCCTTACAACTAGATAAGACAAAAAAAGGGCTTCTGGAAAATATTTTAGCTAAGTAAAGCGATGTTTAAAATGACGTTTTAAGGTGATAGAGAGCCCATGAATGAAAAAATCAAAAGAAGTCCGTCGACAAAAGTCGACAGCTCTTCCAAAACTGCATTGTGCCGCCGCAATTCCTCAATTTCCTGCATTTTAAGGCTCTCCATCGCCTCAAAATGTCGTTTTTCAACTTCTTTGTGCTCGACAATACTGTTGACAGCTAGCGAAATATTTTCCAGAAGCTCTTTTTGAACTCCAAGCTCCGCTTCAAGAGCATCTGCAGCAGATCTAGTGGGCTTTCTCTTTCTTTTTGCCGCATTTGAGGGCTCCGGTAGCTCACGAGTTGCCCGTGGAGGGGTGGTTGGTGGGCTGGATGGCAACTGTAAGTTGTCATCAGTCAGGACTTCCAAATACTTAATTGGAAATTCGGACTCGTCTTCAGCAATTTTTTTTGTCGAGGGGAGCCCTATTTTTTTGCCTCGACTCCTTCCACATCGTCCTTCAGGGATATGAGGCTATATATAGCTTCCTCTATATCCGAGAAGGCTTGCTGAGTGTTTGGACCAACACCTGCTGCTTTGCTCGCTTTAGCATTTGCCGCTGCTTTCTGTCGCACATATTTTTTTTGGTCAATCCAAACCTAAATAGAAGATAAAGCATTTTATTTATAAAGAAATTGTTAAATACATTTTTTATACACTAATATTAACCTTTTTTCAATCGTTTATTGTTTTCATTGGTTGCCCTGCGGCATTCAATTCAATTTCTGCCTGTTTCCAGAAGCGAGCTACTTCTTCCTTGCCGCCTTTGTTGCAATTTCGGGCTATGCCCGGCCTACCATCCATTAAAGTAACGATAACAAAGTCATTTCGTTTCGTTTATTAACGTTAAGAACGTCAAATTAACGAAGTGATTTCGTTTCGTTTTCAGCCATATCAAAACGAAATCAAATCGTTTATGTTGATTATTAATTTGTAACTATGCTGGCAAAGCTGATTGATGGCGGAGTCATTAAAGGTGAAAGCATTAGCCAAGCTGATTGCAAATTTTCTCATGAATTTTGACATTACGAACATTTCTCAGAGTATTTTTGACATTACCACCAACGAATTACATAAACAAACTACATGGAGTTTGTGTGTGTATGTCCGCTCGCTGTTACCACCTTACGGCTTCACCATGGCTATAGCATTGCCAGCACAATTCAAACATAAAGTATCACGTTTTTGTTAACGTTCTTAACGTTAAAGAAAGCTTTTCGTTTCGGTTAAAAACGAGATACAATTTATCTTGATAATTTCTTTATCGATAATATTTCGAAGTGTTTCAACGGAAACGGTGGAAATTTTTTGATAAACGATTAGCTTAACGTTAAGGTGCATCCCTGGAAAAATTGTCAAAGGTGGTATCAAAATAAGCGTCTCGACCTCTGTTTTAAGAATCCGAAAGCGGAAATCAAAAATTTTATTTCTGTCGAAAGTAATTTACCAAAAACCGTAAAATGACCCCGAGAGGGTCCAAAATATGGGGCCCGATCCATAGTTTGTTTTGCACAGAACATCTATCTGCGTTGGCGGCCGTTGGCCGCGATTTAAAAAAACCCTGGCAAAAACAACAACCACATTAACCATTTGAACCGATTTTTTGCTTATATCTTTTGGCAGAAGTAAAAATTTATATTTTCGCATTTGGATTCTACAAACGGAGGTCTAGACGCGTCTTTTGATACCACCTTTTATATTTTTTGATAAAAATTAGGTCGTGCACCGTCTTGAAAAACGTTACCAATTAAACAAAAAACTTACATTTTTTTATTTTCGTTAATTTGCTGCTTATTCGATGCTCTTTCGAGTGATGTTTCAAAGTCTCTTAATTAAAGTTACTACTAGAAAAGTAAATGATTTTTAATTTGTTAATAAAACAATGTAATGTTCTCCCTTCAAAATCTTTAGGGAATTAACTCCCAAAACGAACAAATCAATTCAAATTTTTTATTGCGTTCGTGATGCCTACTTTTCTCCCAAAACACTTTTCCCCTTTTTCGAAGTTCGTTTGTGATAGCGGGAATGGGAAATGGGAAAAAACTCCCAAGAAATTTGTGTTCGTGATTGCGGCAATGGGAAAAGGGAAAAATCTCCCAAAAAATAAATGTTCAGAATTGGGCTGATTATTTCACAAAGATTCTAGAAATTCATACACATACAAACAAAACACAATAAAATCCACAAATTGCATCAGCTGTTTACATAAACATTTCATCTCAGTTTCGTGACTTCAGGATAGATGGCGGTGTGAGCCGCCACACATGACACTGCACAGCGTCACCTATCCGTGATAAAATAAATGGAGTGCTTTATTATTGATCATTTGCTGTCATCTAGTGAGTTTTACAGCTCTGGATCACGGGGAATGCTCTGGATCATTGAGAGACTTGAGAAGCAGATGTCGTGAAATTTTCGAACACGTGAAATATAATAGGCAGATGTCACCGCTGTTTTTCATTTAACTCATACGGCGAAAGGCTAAGCAGCGACATATATTTTTGAAAAAGTAGGTTTATTAAAAGCAGCGTTGCCAAACTAAAAAGAAGTAATTAAATTAACTGGCTCACAAATTGAACCAGATTTCTATCTGGATTTATCTGGCTCAAATCGTTGTTGTTGCATTTACGTGCAAAATAATTTATCTGGCTCAGGATTTTGCCACCGGATGATGGCTAAAATTAAATAAAGCTGGAGAAATTGGTGCTTTATCGGTAACTGTATCGGTAACCTTATAACAGTTGATTCGACCAACCTTATGAGAATCAATGTAATCGATTATTTGTGCCGCTAAGGTCGTAACCGTATCGTAGCCAACCAATTGGGTTTTGGTTTACCGTCGTAGCGATAAACAGCTGATTACGTTAGGGATGCGGATACAGCGATACGTCATACGGCACCAATGACTCCGGATTAAGACTTGTCAATTGGGGCGTGATCTGTGCGAGTGGGCTGCATACCCACAAACGTGAGTATAAAATGAACGATTTATATATATGGTGACCGTGGGCCAAAGCTCCGCAAATGCGGCGAGTGTCCATTAGAGCTGGATTCGGTTCGATTTTTCTAAGAATCGATTTTTTCGATTCGATTATGAAAAAAATTGATTAAATTGAACCAAACAAAGTTTATTAAAATTTTGCTTATTCTTTGTAACAGTCTACTTGCTTACGTACTTAACCATTTACACGATTTTTCCCGACAAATAAAGCTGGACAGTTCCTATCTCGTTTCGTTGCCTGTCGACAAAATTGGAAGCATCAAGGAATGCCACATGGGTCTTCACTTGATCCTTTCATCGGAGTGAGATAATTAGTATAGTCTTCACCGAAATGTCATACTTTCTGCGTCTTTTTTTAATCTTTTATTTCAAAATGTAGGGAAAGCGACCTTGGGAAGATTAACCAATACAAACCCAGGCTAAGACTCCAGCTATTGAGGAGTGATACAGCTGTCAGATCTAGAAGCAGCAAGTAGCTTAAGTCCTAGGAAGCTTCTAGTATTTTCCAAGAGGACGGAGTTATTTTATAACAAAGGTCCTGGTTTTTGATAGGGTTTTTCAGTTTGGTCGTTAAAACAAACTTCTGGTAACACTACGGACTCAATCAGTCTATGTGAGGTCCTCATGGACCGACCAGTTCAACCTAACCAATACACTTTCTTCATTAATACTTATTATTACAATATGTATAATATTCTCGCTTCGATTACGGCATTAGAATCGATCTATGTTCAGCGTCATATAAAAAGGAAGTATTTATTACATACCTAAGGTAACATGTTCTCAGTAAACGTTTTGCAGCTTTTTAATCAATGATGTATATGGAACTTTCAATTGACAACACACGGCAATTTGTGCCTTGGTTTGCGTAGTTTCAGTTAAAAACTTTATGTAAGTATTTTCTCAGCTTATTGAAAATAAAAAGGAATAAGGAGTTTAATTGACGAAATTTCATAAAAATTGCTACTTTTGTTTTCGGGTTTGCTGCTGTCTATGTCATAAAAAGTATTGATTTTATATATTTGTTAAAATTGTGAAGGCAAAACGTACCGAGGATGCAAGCATTGCGTAAAAGATCTGAATCCGTTATCTTCGACAATCCTAAAGTATTGCATATCTGTGGCAATCATTCTAATCAAATCACAATCCAATTGTCTTTTCACTCATCTACAGACTGAGACTTCCTTATGTTGTTGTTAGCCATGTTTTTTAACACGCGTATATCCGTTTACGCTTAAACTTTATATGGACTGCTAAGCGACAAACTTTAAATACACCTCTGAAATTGCTTCGCATAAATTTTGTCCTACTAAATTTCAATACGCATTATACTCAGATGTAACTGAAATATGTGTCTTTGTTTCTATACTTATCCTATGTATTCTATGTGTGTCCACAATTCATCGCAACTGATTCAGCTATATGTTATACCCTATGGCCATCAGAGCGGGGTGTCTCCGCTTTTCGGTACACCCTGTTGCGCTAGCTAGATGTTTAACCACAGCCGCTAGATGGGTCTCCTAAGCATTATCTAAGGGAGGATAGGCGTTTTTTTCACGCGCAAACGAAACGTATACGCGTGTAAAAAAACACGGCTATTATTAGGTTCACAAAAGGATTATATAGGAGCTGTTGATGAAAACATTTCCATCAACGTTGTATGTGACCGCTTCAAGTGCTTTAACAAATTGGTTGTATTTCCACCTGTTTTGCATTTTTTCCTGCTCAATTTGCATTTCGCACAATCGCCCTGCACTTGACTAAAGTACTTCCAGACAACATATCTGCGAATCTTTGGATTACTTATAAAACTGAATTCCCCTTTAGGGTCACTTTCAATTGGTTTACTAGAATCTAAAAATGTATTAATTAGTTTTCATTTCATACTGAACACAATATCATACCACAAAATAGATAAACACATGTTCAATATATTGCTTGCCAGAAGTGCGAGGAAATTTCTTCATCTTTCTCCTTTCTCTCGAAGCCACCAACACAATAAAGCTAAATTTATAAAAACAAAAATTACAGAATCTATATGTGCTTATTTGGAGCTTTACGGCCGATGAATTTAAGGCAAGAAAAATTTTTCCTCTTTAAAAAAATTGTTTTCCTTCCTGTTCCCTCCTACGCGTTTCGATGCTGTCGCATTTTCTTCAGGGAGTCTGATTTTTGTTTAAAAAAGAAATTAAATCGTTAACAATTATACACATTACAATTAACAGCTATTTTATATCACACTTACATTCAATTGTTTAGTAATAACTAAAAACCCCATATTTTGTACGTCTAAACTCACTGTACTTAACTTTTTTTAATGTTGGTGGCTTTGCTGCCATCTCCGTACTGTATCACAGCTGTATATACGTTGTTAATTTTATCTATGTCCTCCATAAAATTCATCACTCTGTGTAGTTGTTGTTGTATGCGAAGACTTTCCATTGTCATTCGTGCATTTCTGCTGTTCTCTATATCCAATATTTTTGTATTTTCGAAGTCCGCTATGTGGTTTTTATTAGTTAAATGGGCTGCAAGCGCTGTTGTTGTTTTTTTGTTTCATGCATCAGTCATATGTTCGTTGACTCTCACACCTAATGCTCGCTTTCTTGTCCCAATGTAGCGTTGTTTGCATACGTCATATTCATTTCCCTTACAGCTGATTTCATATACTACATTGTGTTGTTTTTCTTTTTCAATCGGATCCTTTGTTCTTGTAAATATTTTATGTAATGTACTGTGTGTTTTATGTGCATATTTAATTTTGGCGTTCTGCATGAGTTTGCTGAGTGCCGTGTTGTTGGTTAACCAGGCTTAATCCTATATATTTGAAGTCTGGATTATCAGGTTCGTTATTTTTGCATCTTGTGTGTTCGATTTTATCCATGGCCATATTTATTATTCTTTTTATTACTTGTGTTGGATAGCTATTTTTTAAAAGTATATTTTTCACTTTAATTTTGTTGTTTTCCCTAAATTGGTCGTCATATAGTAGAAATATTTTACTAACAAGATTGGTCACAGTATTTTTCTTTTGGTACCAAGGGTGGTTCGAGTGGTAGTTTATTTTTCTACCAGATGCCACTTTTTTTGCGTACCAGTCAAAAGATAAGTTACGGTTTTTGTGTATTTTTAGTTCTAGGAAGGCTATTTGGTTCTCATATTCTTTTTCTATCGTAAATTTAATCTTGGTGTGTTGCGAATTTAACACTTTAAGAATCTCTTCCACGTCTTTGGGTTTAATTATAGCAAATACATCATCTACATATTTGACTATGTATTTGATGTATATGTCGTTTTTTCTTAATTCAGATAAGCTGTCGTCCAAAATTTTGTGAAAAACAATGTCAGCGATTGTTGGAGATAATGGGTTACCCATTGGCATGCCATAAACTTGTTGATATACTTTGCCATTATATTTTAAATAATTATTATCCCGAAGACAAAATTCTAAAATCGATAGGAACTGCTTTTTGTCGATCGTTGTTTGCCGCTCTAGTTTTTGCCATTTTTCCATTATTGTTCATATCGCTAGGTGAATTGGAATATTAGCAAATATTGGACTGATGCAAAAAACAAAAAAAAAATAACAAAAGCGCTTGCAGCCCATCTAACTAAACCGCCAAATACACGACACGAACATTTCCGCGAACATTCTCGCTATGTCATGTTTCTGCGACCTTTTCTGTCGTGTATGGTGGTGTTTGCCATTTCGCGCAAATGTTCGCCAAAAATCAAAATATTTAAATTTTTGGCGAACTATTCGTGCGTGTATGGCGAAATAGCTCATAATCGTAGTAATTTCTGAATGAAACAGACGTGCGCGGAAAAGTAAAATGGACAATAAAAAATTTCTGAGTGAATTTATTGAATCTTCTCTCTTTTTTTTACGCTTAATTGCCACAGCGAGCAATATTGCTGCAACACAATTGTTGTCCGTATTCATCGCTGTCTGAAAGAGAACTAATGTTCGGTCAAAAGTTCGTATGGTGTATGGCCAAAGCTGCGAACAAGATTGCGAAATGTTCGCGGAAATGTTCGTGTCGTGTATTTGGCGCTTAATAACAACCACATAGCGGACTTCGAAAATGCAAAAATATTAGATATAGAGAACAGGGGAAATGTACGAACGACAATGGAAGATCTTCGCATACAACAACAACTACACAGAGTGATGAATTTTAAGGAGGCCATAGATAAAATTAACAACGTATACAGTACGGAGATAGCAGTAAAGCCACCAACATTAAATAAGTTAAGTACAGTTAGTTTAGACGTACAAAATATGGGTTTTTTAGTTATTACTAAACAGTTGAATGTAAGGGTGATATAAAATAACTGTTGATTGTAATGTGTATAATTTTTAACGATTTACTTTCTTTTTTAAATAAAAATCAGACTCCCTGAAAATGCGACAGCATCGAAACGCGTAGGAGGGAACAGGAAGGAAAAAAAAAATTTAAAAGGAAACAATTTTCTTGCCTTAAATTCATCGGCCGTAAAGCTCCAAATCAGCAAAAATGATGCAAAAAACAAAAAAACAACAACAGCGCTTGAAGCGCATTTAACTAATAACAACCACATATCGGACTTCGAAAATGCAAAAATATTGAATATAGAGAACAGGAGAAATGCACGAATGACAATGCAAAGCCTTCGCATACAACAACAACTACACAGAGTGATGAATTTTAAGGGGGACATAGATAAAATTAACAACTTATATACAGCTGTGATACAGTACGGAGATGGCAGCAAAGCCTCCAACATTAAATAAGTTAAGTACAGTGAGTTTAGACGTACAAAATATGGGTTTTTTTAGTTATTACTAAACAGTTGAAAGTAAGTGTGATATAAAATAACTGTTGATTGTAATGTGTATAATTGTTAACGATTTACTTTCTTTTTTAAATAAAAATCAGACTCCCTGAAGAAGATGCGACAGCATCGAAACGCGTAGGAGGGAACAGGAAGGGAAACAAATTTTTTAAAAGAGGAAAAAAAGCACATATAAGCACATTACAGAATATGTATTTCCCCAAGCGTCCGTAAAGTATATAATGATGAAAATTTCGATGCCTAAAGAATCGAACGATTTTTAGAAAAAAATCGATTCTACATTTCTAAAAAAAAGATCGATTAAGAATCGAATCGAATTCCAGCTCTAGTGGCCATTAGCCAAGCCGCCCAACAGGCGTGGGTGTACCACCGATTAAAGTGGGGAAAAAAACCGCACATAAAATTACAAAAAAAAAAGAAATGAAATGAAATATTAACAAAAATACATATATACCAAAAATTGTTACAAAAAAAGTTTAAAATCAAAAATTACAAAAAAAAATAAAAAATTTCAAAAACCATCACAAAAAAAAAGTACAAAATTTAAGAGAATTCAAAAAAAAAAAAATATTAAAAATCTACAAAAAAATACAAAAATATAAAAACCATTTACAAAAAAAATTACAAAATTTGAAAACCATTACAAAAAAATATAAAACTCAGAAAATCTACATAAAAATTTAAAAACATTAAAAACCTACAAAAACAAGAAGTATTGGAAAAATTTACAACACGTTGAAAACCTACATCGAATTCATAGTGGCTGTGGAAGTAGTTTTGGCAGTGGCTAGTGGGAAAAAATGAGTTGAAATAAGGACAAAAAAAATTTACATATACACATAATATAACGACTTAATAAAGATCGGAAATAATAAGAAAATTCAAAATTAATAACACAATAAACTAATCGGCAGCAGAAATAATAAAAGAAATTAGAGAAAAGAACTGAAATTTTGAACTGTAGAATCAAAAACTGAAGCCACGCCACTTTAATAACGGCTCGAGAAAAAACCCAGATAGCGGCAAATGCACAGCAAAAAAGTGACGCCATCAAGCAGCAGCAGAACAACACGCACAGAAGCGGAAAATCAAGCCCAGCAGCAATTCATATGGCGCACAGTGTGCGAATTTTTATTTTTTTATTTTTATATTCAATATACATAAAATTAAAGAAAAAGACTTTTTTAAAAATAAGCTTTTATTATTGGTTAATAAAATTAACTAAAAAGTAAAAAATAAATTGACTGTAAAGAAATATAACACTTTATAAGTTCGTTGTAACCTTTAACGATAATTAGGCTTTTTCGTATGCGACAAAAAAAATTCCATATTGTACATAATTATATATTTTTAACATTAAAACTTTACACCCAAATTATTAAATCTTACAGTTTATAAAAAGCGTGTTAAATTTTGATGGTATAATTAAGAACATTTAGAACCTCCTTTTCTTGCAATCACAATGTAACACGCTTTTATTAGAACAATTAGGACTGTGATATAAACTGTAAGATTTAATAATTTAGGTGTAAAATTTTAATGTTAACAAGTAAGGAAGGCTAAGTTCGGGTGTAACCGAACATTGCATACTTAGCTGAGAGCTTTGGAGACAAAATAAGGGAAAATCACCATTTAACAAAATGAACCTAAGGTAACCCTGGAATGTGTTTGTGTGACATGCGTATCAAATGAAAGGTGTTAATGATTATTTAAAACGTAGTGGGCTTTAGTTCTATAGGTGGGCGCCTCTTCGAGATATCGCAATAAGGGTGGACCAGGGGTGACTCTAGAATGTGTTTGTACGATATGGGTATCAAATTAAAAGTATTAATGAGGGTTTTAAAAGGGAGTAGCCCTTAGTTGTATATGTGAAGGCGTTTTCGAGATATCGACCAAAATGTGGACCAGGGTGATCCAGAACATCTTCTGTCGGGTACCGCTAATTTATTTATATATGTCATACCACGAACAGTATTCCTGCCAAGATTTCAAGGGCTTTTCATTTCGCCCTGCAGAACTTTTTCATTTTCTTCTACTTAATATGGTAGGTGTCACACCCATTTTACAAAGTTTTTTCTAAAGTTATATTTTGCGTCAATAAACCAATCCAATTACCATGTTTCATCTCTTTTCATATTTGGTACAGAATTATGGCATTTTTTCATTTTTCGTAATTTAATTTCCGATATCGGAAAAGTGGGCGGGGTGATAGTCGGATTTCAGCCATATTTTATACCGAGATGAAGTGACTTCAGATAAGTACGTGAATTAAGTTTAGTTAAGATATATCGTTTTTTGCGCAAGTTATCGTGCTAACGGCCGAATGGAAGGACAGACGGCCGACTGTGTATAAAAACTGGGTGTGGCTTCAACCGATTTCGCCCATTTTCACAGAAAACAGTTATCGTCATAGAATAAATGTCCCTACTGAATTTAACAAGGATTGGTAAATTTTTGTTCGACTTATGGCATTAAAAGTATTCTAGACGAATTAAATGAAAAAGGGCGGAGTTACGCCCATTTTGAAATTTTCTTTTATCTTTGTATTTTCTTGCACCATATCATTGCTGGAGTCGAATGTTGACATAATTTACTTTTATACTGTAAAGATATTAAATTTTTTGTTAAAATTTGACTTAAAAAATTTTTTTTTGTAAAGTTAGCACACATATAGTAATAATAGTAACGCGCCTACCAAATTTGATCATGATATCTTCAACGACTGCCAAATTACAGCTTGCAAAACTTTTAAATTACCTTCTTTTAAAAGTGGGCGGTGCCACGCCCATTGTCCAAAATTTTTCTAATTTTCTATTTTGCGTTATAAGGTCAACGCACCTACCAAGTTTCATCGCTTTATCCGTCTTTGGTAATGAATTATCGCACTTTTTCCGTTTTTCGAAATTTTCGATATCGAAAAAGTGGGCGTGGTTGTAGTTCGATTTCGTTCATTTTAAATAGCGATCTGAGATAAGCGCCCAGGAACCTACATACCAAATTTTATCAAGGTACTTCAAAATTTACTCATGTTATTGTGTTTACAGACGGACGGACGGACGGACATGGCTAAATGAATTTCTTTTTTCACCCAGATCATTTTGATATATAGAAGTCTATATCTATCTCGATTAGTTTATGTCGATACGGATTACCGTTATGCGAACAAAGTTAATATACTCTGTGAGCATATAATTATATACAATATGGAATTTTTTTTGTCGCAGACGAAAAAGCCTAATTATGGTTAAAGGTTACAATGAACTTATAAAGTGTTATATTTCTTTACAGTCAATTTATTTTTTACTTTTTAATTAATTTTATTAACCAATAATAAAAGCTTATTTTTAAAAAAGTTTTTTTCTTTAATTTTATTTTTTTCTTTTTCTACTGATTGCAGATCTCTGCTCTGTTCCATCGCCAAAAATCTGTAAAACAAAACAAGTGCGCACAAAATATGCAACATTTAGCGATAACAGCCTAACTTCTACGTTTGTTGCATACACAAACAAAGCGAAGTTACCTGCGTTCTTGAGGACTTAAGCTGGAGACATTGGTGCTTTATCGGTAACCGTATCGGTAACCTTTTAACAGCTGATTCGACCAACCTTATGAGAATCAATGCAATCGATTATTGGTGCCGCTAAGGTCGTAACCGTATCGTAGCCAACCAATTGGGTTTTGGTCTACCGTCGTAACGATAAACAGCTGATTACGTTAGGGATACGGAAACAGCGATACGACATACGGCACCAATAACTCCGGCTTTAGGCTTTTCTTCCCTTGTGAACACAAATCTTTAACGTTAACTCTGTTATCGATTAATTTATCGAATTCTCGCAAAGTAATATTGCATTGTCAACGGAGTTATACATGTGTGCAAAATTTCAGCTCAATCGGACACCGGGAACTGTATCAAATTTAACTTGCAAGATTGGATTGCAGACAACAGCCAAGTGAAAGTAAATAACAGCTTATAATAATATATTCATTTAAAATCACATTTTTCAATTTTCATACTTTTCGAATTCAATATTAATTAAATTTGTTACAATACTATTTTCCATTATATTACACTAAAACAAAAAATTTTAATACATACAATAGCCGTGTTTTTTAACAAGCGCGTATACGTTTCGTTTTCGCGTGTAAAAAAAACGCGTATCTTCGCTTAGATAATGCTTAGGAGACCCATCTAGCGGCTGTGGTTAAACAAACAGCTACAGCAACAGGGTGTACCGAAAAGCGAAGACGCAACGCTCTGATGGCAATAGGGTATAACATATAGCTGAATCAGTTGCGATGAATTGTGGACACACATAGAATACATAGAATTAGTGTAGAGGGTGAAACAAAGACACATATTTCAGTTACATCTGAGTATAATGCGTATTGAAATAATTTATGCGCAGCAATTTCAGAGGTGTATTTATAGTTGTCCCTTAGCAGTCAATATAAAGTTTAAGCGTAAACGGATATACGCGTGTTAAAAAACACGGTTAATACATACAAATTTATTAAAATATACATACATAAATATATTTGTAAAATTATAGGTATGCACTGTTGGAGAAAAACAAAACTTTAATAAATCTTCATTTGTTTTTTTCGTAATTCCATAAATTCACAAACAAAACTTCATTTGTTCTTTTTCGTTAGTATGGAAATGACGGTTCTAGCCCAATTTTAGCCGTGTTTTTTAACACGCGCGTATACGTTTCGTTTGCGCGTGTAAAAAAACGCCTATCCTCGCTTAGATAATGCTTAGGAGACCCATCTAGCGGCTGTGGTTAAACAACTAGCTACAGCAACAGGGTGTACCGAAAAGCGGAGACGCAACGCTCTGATGGCCATAGGGTATAACATATAGCTGAATTAGTTGCGATGAATTGTGGACACACTTAGAACACATAGAATTAGTGGAGAGGGTGAAACAAAGACACATATTTCAGTTACATCTGAGTATAATGCGTATTGAAATTTAGTAGGACAAAATTTATGCGCAGCAATTTCAGAGGTGTATTTATGGTTTGTCGCTTAGCAGTCAATATAAAGTTTAAGCGTAAACGGATATACGCGTGTTAAAAAACACGGCTTTTGTATGGGGAAAATGGTGCAAGGAAATAGGTTTGTGTCCTGGCTAAACTCACCACAGACCTATCTATACACCACTAGGTGTCGCATCCGTCCTTCCGGTTTGTGATCTCACCTCTGGCTGTTCTCACCTCTGGCTGTTCTCACCCCTGGCTGTTATCACCTCTGGCTGTTCTCACCTCTGGCTGCTCAAGATCATTCAACAATTCCGCTAGGTGGTGCATACGTTTTTTGCTTTGTGTTCTGGCTGATCTCACCTCTGGCTAACTTCCGCTAGGTGGCGCATAAGAAAAAGCTTAGTGGTGTATAAGAAAAAGCTTAGAGCTTTTTACCTTTAGCAGAGCTTTGCCGTAAACATGACAGCATATAAATTATATATATATATATATATATATATATATATATATATATATATATATATATATATATATATCAACAAACGCAAAATACATACCGACACAGACACGCCCATCCATATACATACATTTAGATAAGGCCTACTTGTCTCACAGAGTTGACATTTGTTTCAATTGAATCGCTATTAAATTATTAGAAAATTTGCTTAGACTATGGAAATTTGGTTTTGCTATTAAGACCCTAGTACCTAATTTTTTCCTATCTCTTCCCCCAATACTAGTATTTTCCCAATCTTGTACTAATAATGAAGGAATTTATTGGTTTGAGAGCAAAACATTTATTCTATTCACATCGATCAAGAAGAAAAAGAAATTAAAAAATTAAGGGTGTTAAACAATGTGTTACTCTCAAACTTTCTGCAAATGATTTTAAAAGATGTTTATTCGAAAAGAAATTGTACTTTGACTCAATGTATATTTTTAGATCAAAGTCTCATTAATTGTATACACAAGAAATAAATAAAGTAACGTTAAGTTTTTAGATGATAAAAGATTTGTAAAAAATAATGGAATAATGGAGAAAAAATCAAATTATGCTGATAAGAAACATTAACTGTTCAACATTGCATATGTATATATATATGCATGTGAGAATTTCACAAAACCGCAAATAAATATGAAGACTAAACATTTTGTTTATCTTCTTATTAATTTGTAAGTTTGTGTACCTGCATTTAGACGCATACGTTCTAGCTGATCTATAAGAAAAAGCTTCGAATTGTTTGTTTTGTATTCTGACTGCAAGAAAAAAAGAGCTTAGGAGTTCATCAGTGCAGCAGAATATCGAGCTCAGATAATTGTTAAAGGGTCCATATTTCTAAAGTATATACACTAATACAAAAAATGTGTTTTGTCGATTTCTAATAGCACAGATAGCCCAGACACTTGCAATTGCTCACAACTAGAGTGTTTGGATGAGGAAGCCTACAAAATTATGAACACTTACACAAAATATTTATAAAGCAGCTCTAAGCAATATGGATGATAAGCGAAATGTACGAGAAAATCATATTGATATTAATGCTTATGATCATTTCGAAACTTTATAGTAGTACTTTACTGGAATACATTTAAGAAAAAAATAATAAACAATTTATATTTTATATAATTTATTTTTATTTAATAAAAATTTTAAACATAATTGATCACATATTACTGTGTTGTATTTTTCTTTCTGCTCATAATTGTAATGTATTTGTGACTTCAGATAATTAATCAGTTCAATCGATGGCTGTAAATTTCCAAAACTATCAAAATATTCTTTTTAGTTTTTCTTAATACTTTCATGATATCAAGATTTGCTAATACAGTCATATGATTGACATGATTTTAAACGAATTGCAAATATTGTCAATTATAAATATGTTTTTGAAGAAATTAGAATGAGGTTGAATGAAAGTAGATGGCAACTTTTGTGCACAATCATTCAGAAATTAAAAACTTGTATTATGCAGAATATATGTTCAATATATAATTGTACTCTGCATAATGTATGTCCAAGTTGTTGACAAGGAATGAAAAGTTGATTCCGTTATTCGTTTGAAATAGATATACAATTGTCATATGATTTTAATTTCAATATGAAAGAATTGATATATGTCAATAAAAATTATTTTAAGAATTCTTTTGAGATTTTTTAAAATATATTATAGTAGTTAGTTTGAGTGTAAAAATTTAAAGTTATTTCTTTGCTCTTTTTTTTTTGTTTTTTGAATTGAAAATGAGGTTTCTTAAATATGAATTTACTTGTATTGTGAAGTTTGTATCTCTGTTGTTGCAAAATTTCTTAAATGTGTTAATGGTATATATTTTTGATTATAAACTGGAGAAAGAGTGTACATAATTAATATAAATAATAAATTGACTATTGTTTTAAACCAATTAAAATAAATTTTTAAGTAATGTGACATTAGTATTATAAATGGAATTATTTTGTTTAGATTAAATTGTTGTTTCATAATATAACAAAAGATTGAAGAAACAAACTTTTTAAAATAAAATATAAATATTAGTTCTCGAAAATATAAAATTTTGAACAATAAAGTTCACCAAATAGTCAGGTCATTACACTGATACTATTAATTTTATGTGTTCATTTATCTTGAAATTTTTTAAATTTTAATAAAGTTGAATTTTCAAAAACAAATTGTTGTATGTTATATGACTAGTTTAGTAGAATATTAGTAACAATTAAAAAATAAATGTGGTCGTAGACTAAAAGAAATGGCAAATTCGTAATGCTACACATATATATAACATGTCTGGCTTTTCTTTAATCACATTTCCCTATCATTGTGTAGGCACATATATGTGATAATTATAGTCACATTAACATTTATAATTCACTAGTTCTGCATTTAACAACGTTAATTTAAGTCCAAATTCGTTGTGCAAGTATGCACGTTCAAATAATTTTAGGTCCGTTGGTAGGATCGCCAATATAGTTTAAATAAAACTATTTATTTTAAAAAATAATTATACTTTATTTCAAAAGTCATATTTGTTGAACTCCAAAAAATATTTTATATATATTTTTTGTTTGATAAATATAAATAAACAATCTAATAATAATAAATTTTAAAATATAACAAGTAAATAACCCTACACTAAGCATGAGAAAATATCCGAAGAAGTGAAATCTCTACTACTCCTACCGCAAAACCTCGACTATGATACAGAAAACTAAATATTTTAGTTTCTCAATTTTAATTGGGTACGAATATACATAATACATATGAAAGGCCACATTTACTTAAAATAATAAAAATTGTTTTTTTTTTTTTAGTTTTTTTTTTGGTCATATACCTATATGTATATTTGGAGATTTCATGGACTATTGACCGATCGAATAATCTTTGCTTTTAATTACTCTTTTGGTACTAACGAACAAGCTGGAATAGTAAGCATCATATAAACAAAAAAAAATTAAAGAACAAGCTGGAATAGCTAATATGATATGAACCTTTTTTGGATTGTTAAATGGAAATTCAATATAAAAAAATTAAATGTATAATATGAATTATCAAATATTTTTGTTTTTAAATAGTACCCAGAATTAATACATACAATACAAATACATACAATTTTTTATTTGCTATAGCTTTTTTGTTTAAGACTTTATGAAAAAATACTTATAAATAAAAACGTCATGTAATGAGACTTAAATCGATCTCCATCAAAGTTTTTGTGTTATTAACTAATATTTTTTTTTAATTTCCCTAAGTCCACTGAAAGCCTAATCCAGACCACTGTGCGCTGTGGTGTCATGGTAGCGTGCTCAGCCTAATACACCGAAGATCCTGCGTTCACGACCCGGGCAAAGCAACATCAAAATTTTAGAAACAAGGTTTTTCAATTAAATAAAATTAAAAAAAGTGTAAGGTGCGATAACCTCCGAAGAGATTTTAGGCCGAGCTTCTCTTCTAATTTCACGTTGTGCTTTATAAAAAAATCCCTGTTTTTCTGAGTACGCTTTGATTCTCGAGATGAGCCACTGTTTCGAAACAACTCTTGAGATTTTAGAAGTATGCCTAGTTATCACCATGAGCTCTAATGGTACTCAAGGCCAAATGCTTGTTGGGTATATTCGACGCCATTTCGAACGAACGAAAATAACTTGTAGATTAACTAGAGTTCAACCCTGCCAGATCGGCCGCTTAAGCTCAGCTTAAACTTCAGCTAAAGTATACCGAAAAACTGCCGAATAAGTTTAAGCGTAGTTTAGCTGACAAACTGAGTTGAGCTTGTACTGAAAAATCGGTTCTTAATGAACTGGGGGATTTGGCAATATTTCAAACTATTTTTGAATCAAAAATAAAATTTTCCAAAATTTTTGGTACAACTGTTTTTTAAAATTCACTATCTTCATGTTGAAATTTAAAACTAAAATTTCTGCTGGGATGCTCATGCTCTCGCTCTCACTAATACAGTTATTTATAATTTTCTTTAATCGGGTTTCCAGTCAAAATAATTAGAAAAACGCCTTTATTATTTTATTGCCGACGTTTCGACCGTTTATTGTGGTCTTCTTCAGGGCCTAGTTACAATTTTAAAGAAATTAAGATAACTCAATTTAGTTTCGCAGTTCTATAGAATTAAAGTTACATATATATATGGACATTCAATTGACAAACATTTCTTACTTAAAAATCTCTGCGTTCTTCTTCGTCAGGTTTTTCTTTATATATATATGTGTTTCGAAATAAAACATAGTCACTTTAATACTCAATTAAAGGGAACGGAAATTATTTTACAATTTAAAATTACTATTTTCAATACACAAACCACAATTTATATTTCAAACTCTAATTTGTATGTAGGTACATATGTATACATATTTGACGTTTGTTGATCACCGGCGAATTCATGCTTGATGGGTTATTGCAGTTTCATTTTAGTATACACGCATAGATGTCGCTAATATTTCTTGCTTCTATACTTCTTTTGTTTACACATTGTTTGTCTGCTTTTATGTGTATTTCTTCCAGAAGCATTCTCTTTTGCCAGTTTGTTTCTCTTGCTATTACTTTGGCATTATCAAAATCAAATTTGTGCCCAAAAGTAATGGCATGGTGAGCAAGAGCACTTTTTTCTGTGCATTTGTTTTCAACATCTTTGCTGTGTTGTCCCAGTCGTTTGTATAGTTGTTGTGATGTGGTGCCTATATAGCTTTTCTTACGTTGGCAGTCAACGCAGTCAATTTTGCAGGCATGCTTAACGAACGAAACGATATCATTTCGTTACGATAATCAACGCTAATAAACGAAACGAAGTCACTTCGTTTCGTTTATTAACGTTAAGATCGTCAAATTAACGTTAAGATCGTCAAATTAACGTTAATTTGACGTTCTTAACGTTAATAAACGAAACGAAGTGACTTCGTTTCGTTTATTAGCGTTGATTATCGTAACGAAATGATATCGTTTCGTTCGTTAAGCATGCCTGCAATTTTGTATACAATGTTCTTTTGTTTTTTGTTTGTTGGGATGTTATCTTTTATTGTTTTGTATAGCTTCCCTACGTTGTTTCTGTTCTTGAAGGCAAACCGTATGTTGTTTGTGTACGCTTTGAGTTTTTCAGTTATCTTCTGGGTTATGTTTTGGTAATATGATATTGAAAAAGTTTTTATGTCGGTTTGTTGTTGTTGGTTGTTGGTACTGATTTGGGTATTTGACGTATTAGCGTTGTTGTTTTGTGCTTGATACTTGTTGAGTAGCCTGTATATCAATTTCTTTTGGTAATCATTACCTTTTAGAATATCTACAATTATCTTTTTGTTTTTGCAATGATATTTGGATCGCTGATGATATATATTCTGTTTATTAACCCTTTGGCGGTGCTAATTTTTTGTGACAGTGGGTGGATAGATATATAATTTAATATGCGACCCGAAGATACTGGTTTTCGATACCAGTCCGTATTAAAACTTCCGTCTTCAGTATTCCTATAAATGGTCATATCCAGGAACGGTAGTATGTTATCATGTTCCTGTGCATATGTGAACTCGATTCCCTTCTCTGTATCGTTAAAAATTCCAAATACCGACGGGAGGATGCCTTCTGGTATTACCAAGTATAATTCGTCTACGTATTTTTTTTATAATGGTTATGTTAAAGCCTAGTTGTTCATTTACTTTTTTAATGGCTCGCTGCAACACGTTATCCATTAGAACTTCTACCAATATACAGCTTATGGGTGAGCCCATTGGACAACCATGCTTTTGGGAATAAAATTTCCCGTCGAATTGGAAGTAGGCGTTCTTTGTACAGATGGATATCATTTCTATAAACTCGCTTTGTGACATATTGGTACATGTTTGTATGTCATTCCAACGTTCGATAAGTGCTTTTAGAATGGAGTCTACCGACGCATTGGTGAACAAGCTTTTTACATCAAACGACACCTGTATTTGGCCTGGTTGGTGTGTTTGTGCTGTGATGAAGGTTTTAAAATCATATGAGTTGCGTAGGTGGTACTGAGACTTTGGTATATTTTCCAGAATTGTTGCTGCATATTTTGATAATGCCGTTGTTGGTCCATCGCAGTCAGCGGAGATTGGCCTGAGTGGCATTGGGGTTGTATTTTTGTGATGCTTTGGTAAAAAATACATTCTAGGTGGTGTTGCATTGTATGTTATAAGTTTTCTTTTGGTTAATACGTCTATCTTTCCTTTCACCAACAGCGTATTTGCAAAATTGTTGTTTTCTTTTGAATTTTGTTTGTTGGATCGGGTATTACTTGATATGTATTAGCATACAGTTATATTTCATTTTTTGCCGACCACTGCTTATAAGCAGGCAACAAGCGGAAATAGTAAGAAAATAAGAATACGTGTGAATTGAGTGCGTACAAATGTATCACTGTTTGCCGCAGTGTTGTCACTTCTAAAATCTATTTAGTGGTAGATTTTCAAAAAAAGGGTGGTAGATCTCCTAAAAATAGTGGTAGAATTTTCAAAAACATTAAAACCAATTTTTTTCAAATTATTATTATTCAACGGTTAAAACGAACATAAGAACTTCAAGTGCATTAACAACATACATATAAACATCTGCATGAAGAGTATGTCTGTATAGGCTTTAGACCTTATCAAATAAAAAAATATAATTAGATAATAGTGGGACTCTCACCTAGATTTTAATTCTGAAGTTAGTAGTCGGTAGTTTTTAGGCGTTTTTAAGCTATTGCATAGATTTTATCGCGGGCTTGGCGACTAAATCAAAAAAAAAACCGTAACGGATATTTGTCAAAAAAGATCCGAAAAGGTTGGAAAAGGTTCGTAAAGCTTCGATGTTAGCAACACGCCAAATACATACAATTGGATCTCTATCATAAACAGCGGTGGGCACCACAACATTTACACGGTTACCAAATTGAGAATGTGTTAGTAAACACGAACGCGTAGCGAGCGCGAAAGCAAAATCAATTATTTATTTAGTTTGATTTCAATACTTGAACGGTGAATACGTGTCACACGCACTCTTTGGTACTCTGTTTTATGCGCGCGTGCTACACTTCCTCACCGTACGACCATCGAAATAAAACTAAAAGAGCTGTCGTTGATTTTCACGAAGTAGCCATTGTGCTATCGCTTATCGTATACATATATGGTCGCTTACAAGCCAACCTAATAAAACCACACTGCGTTTTTTTAGCGCACGCAAACAACCGGCGTTTTTTGCCTTAACCCAAATAAGCATGTGTTGCGACAATGTAAAGCAAGTGTGCAAATGTCAAATCTAAATATCACGCAGAACAAAAATTGGAAATCGAGTTAGGTTTTCACGCAGCAAATTCAATTTGAGTTGCTATCATACAAGTTGCATGTGCATGAGACATTTTTGACAGAAAATGACTTGTGTGCGTTTATATTAGGTTGGCTTGTTAGCAGGTGCTAAGCTCACGCCCACCCCGGATCATAAAGTTAAAGTTAAAGTGAATGTTAAAGTTAAAGCGAAAGTTAAAGTTAAATTTAAAAATAAAGTTAAAGTTAAAGTGAAAGTTAAAGTTAAGGTTAACTTTAAAGTTAAAGTTGAAGTTAAAGTTAAGTTAAAGTTAAAGCTAAAGCTAAAGTTAAAATTAAAGTTAAAGTTAAAGTTAAATTTAAAGTTAAAGTTAAATTTAAAGTAAAAGTTAAAGTTAAAGATAAAGTTAAAGTGAATAAAGTTAAAGCGAAAGTTAAAGTTAAAGTTAAACATTTTTTTTTTTTTTTTTTTTTTTTTTTTTGTGTTTCGTGGAAGGAGGAAATGCTTTATGCACTGACCGGGATATTTAAGCCTCACTGCGAGACTCGCCGAGTGTAGGACTCCCTTCTTCCATGAAGGCCTACCCACTAAAACCTAACCTCCCACGGCCCGCGCTAATCCCCGTACCTGGGACCGCGTTTAGCATTACTTCGGGTACGGGTGCGCGCTACGTGAGCTCTATGGCTACTCTCACGCTAATGGGCTAGGCATCCGTCTTCTCGTTTACTGGTAAGTATATGCCTCACATATGTGCTGACCGTATCCCATCTGTCTCTTCGACAGGTCATGTTATTAATGACACTGCCCGGGGATAGGTCGCCAAGTACATCTTCTACCCTCCTTCGCTGATGGGAGAAGTGCCTGCATTCGAAGAAGGTGTGACGTACATCGTCTATTTCCCCACAGTACAGGCAGCTCGGGCTATCAACCTTACCCATTCTGTGTAGGTATTTGCGGAAGTAACCATGTCCCGTTAGAAACTGGGTCAGGTAAAAGTCTACCTCTCCGTGCGGTCGCTTCAACCATGGATTCAGTTCAGGGATTAGTTCCCTAGTCCACTTTCCTACGATGCTGTTGCTCCACTGATCTTGCCAACGTCGGATCGATTCTTCTCGCGCCTGCATGGCAACAGCAGCTCTACTTGCTTGCGATCCGTTGTCATATATTGTTTTTCTTTCCTCAACGAGAAGATATATCGGTATGGTTCCCGCAACGACCAGGACAGCTTCAGCTGATACCGTGCGGTAAGCCGAAGATATTCGCAGCGCCCCTCTGCGTTGGACCGAGGTGAGGGCGACTCAGTTCTTCCGGTATTTCATTGCGTTCGCCCAGATTTCTGCACCATATAAGAGTATTGAATCCGAGGCTGATGCAAGCAACTTCCTTGTGCATGGCTTTGGGCCACCTGTGTTTGCCATTAATCTACTCAACTGCGCTATTATGCGCGCAGCTCTTTCGCAGGCCCCTCGTATGTGATCCGAGAAGTTGAGTTTGCTGTCTAACCTCACTCCCAGATATTTCGTTGAAGCGAGTGTTTCTATTGGCTGGTCCCCAACCATCATGTTCCTGGTAGTGGGAATACGTCGTTAAAAATAAAGTTAAAGTTAAAGTTAAAGTTGAAGTTAAAGTCAAAGTCAAAGTTAAAGTTAAAGTTAAGGTTAAAGTTAAAGTTGAAGTTAAAGTTAAAGTTAAAGTTAAAATTAAAATTAAAGTTAAAGTTAAAGTGAATGTTAAAGTTAAAGCGAAAGCTAAAGTTAAAAATAAAGCTAAAGTTAAAGTTAAAATGAAAGTTAAAGTTAAAGTTAAGGTTAAAGTTTAAGTTAAAGTTAAAGTCAAAGTTGAAGTTAAAGTTAAAGTTAAGGTTAAAGTTAAAGTTAAAAATAAAGTTAAAGTTAAACTTAAAGTTAAAGTTAAATTTAAAAATAAAGTTAAAGTTAAACTTAAAGTTAAAGTGAAAGTTAAAGTTAAAAATAAAGTTAAAGTTAAACTTAACGTTAAAGTGAAAGTTAAAGTTAAAGTTAAAAATAAAGTTAAAGTTAAACTTAAAGTTAAAGTGAAAGTTAAATATTAACTTCTCATTTATTCAATAAAAGTAAAAAAAATTTTTTCTTATCGGTCACCACGCTTAAAAATGTTCCCTTGAATTAATATCAAAGGCAAAACTTGAATTAATATCAAAGAAAACAAAATGTTGCATAAATATTATAATTGCATAAGTTGATAATATGCAATAGCTTTACCGCGGCAGTCCCCGTGTGCCACACGTCCTTTTTTTTTTTAATAAACTATTTGAATAAGTATCAAAGAACTAGTGTTAAAAGTTTGAAAATTTTTTTACTACAAAAATCTTAACAGCTGAAATTGATAATCAAATGCGAATTACCGACCAAGAACTTTAACAAACCATGTGTGGATACGACTAAAGTTAATTTACAGTCTCCAAATATTCCATTTTTCATAACACATAGCTCAAACATATAATAATACTACTAAGAAACCTTAAAATAACAAATTATTTAATGGTATCCAACGAATACCAATAGCCCGATTCTAATGAAATAGACTTGTGTTTTGAAACAATTTATTTTTTAAATCTTAAAACTTACATCCGTGACATCGAAGGCATCCATCGGATACTGCAATCGACGGCTGAGTGGAATATCGCTCGTATCTCGGCTGCCAGTTCGAAAACGCCCTATCTGAGAATGTTTTTCAAAAACACCATATTTCAGTTTTTCTTTTGAAAACGACCTATCTCAGAACTCGATTGAAGAACGCCCAAAATGTTTTTCATAAACGTCCCAGCTTATGTCACAAATTTATTAAATGTAAGCTGAGATAGAGTGGTTTTGAAACAAGTTCTGAAATAGGGCGTTATTCCAAAATTTTCTGCGATAGGGCGTTTTTGAAACGGCGGCAGAGATACGGCGATGTTCCACTCAGCAGTCGAAAAATCAGATTATTACAAAGTTTTTGGCACGAATTTCCCGTCAATAAAGTTAAATTTTACATAAAATTGTATAAGTTCTTTCGAAGGTACGTAAGTGTTATAAAAATCACACATTTCTTTGGTGAAAATTTTAAAAACTTATACAGAGTGTGCTTTACGTTTAATTTTCAACATACTTAAAAACCTTAATTTTAGGTCATTGTGAGCAACTTAAAGAACACAGTCAAATGCAGGCAAATAAAAAAGTGGTAGATTTTTAAAAAAAAAGTGGTAGGAGTGGTAGATCCGGATTTTAGCCTAAATAATGTAGATCTACCACTATAGTGGTAGAGTGACAACACTGGCTAACCGACCATTGCTTTGGATAATTGGGAGACTTGAGAAGCAGAGGTCGTGATATTTTTGTACATATTAGTTGCGATAGTCCATGGCAGAACGATACAAGGTGGCAGCATGGTGACATACCTACAAACATAAATAAAAATCCTATGTACTTTGTTTTTGTAAATTCGATGGACAAATGTCAAAATGTACTGCGGCGGAAGTTGATGTATTAAATCAAATAAAAAAAGTTTATAATCAGCTGTTCCATGCCGCCACCTTGTGTCGTTCCGCCATGCGATAGTCAGATGTCGCATTTGCGAAAGGCCAAGCGGCGCCATTTTTTTGAAAAAGTAGGTTTATTCAAGGCATCGTTGCCAAACTAAAGAAGCTAACAAATTATCTGGCTTGCAAATTAAACCAGATTTCTATCTAGATTTATCTGGCTCAAATCATTGTTGTTGCATTTACATGCAAAATTATTTATCTGGCTCAGGATCTTTACGAACAATGAGAGGAAACAACAGACGAATGATGTGAAACAATATGTGTAATTCTCGGCTAAAAAATTCACCACTGAATTTTTATTTGGCAGAGGAATAACAGAATTCTTGTGCCTACATGCCTACATGGAAATTATAACATGTTATATGTTATTGTCCAAAAGCAAAGTAATTTTGCCGACGGAAAAGCTTTTGGGTCGATTTGTATGGACGAAAGTTAACCGATATCGCGCCATCGATTTTTCGATAGGATTTGGGCTCAGGAAAAAAAGTTCCACTACGCATACCCGAAAAAATAATTTGTTTTCAAAAAACTGTTTTAAAAATGTTGGCGATGACAGTTTTTTGGAAAAAAAATATATTTTTTGGGTTTTGGGGAGTGTTTTGGTCGAGAAATTGACCCTTTTGCCATTTTTTTTTCGCTGGCTCGAAAATTATCTCTTTGGGTATGCGTAGTGAAACTTTTTTTCCTGAGCCCAAATCGTATCGAAAAATCGATGGCGCGATATCGGTTAATAAATCGACCCAGTCTAATGTACATAGTTTAAATATAGAAGTAATAAATTAAATAATTAGAAATGATAAATATGGTTTTTTATTTTAATTTCGGAAATATGTGTTTATTACGGTAAGTATGTTTAGCTGAAAGCAAAACATATCAAGCACTGCATTTGCAAAAGATGGCAAATTATTTCCCCAGTTGCATTTATTCATCAAAAAAAAATTTCTCATAGAGATATCTTCGGAAACATACGGTCGCTCTTGCACTAATCATCCCTCCTGCTCCAATTATGTACGTATGTGTATGTAGGTCATCATATAGCCTTCAGCTTTACAGATTCGACGGGTGCAGAATTGTTGTTGTTTGTATTGCAACCTGACAGCTTTCAAGAGAAAAATTCTTCTAATGAGAGAAAGACGCCAAAAGATGAGAGACAGGAGCTAAAGAATTAGAGAAAATAACTGATTCTCCAACGGCTGTCTTATTAAAGGGAAAATTTATGCAATTCTATCGTGTTATGATATGATATAGGTATACGTGTTTTTTCGATTAAAAAATGCCAGAAGTCCGGAAATATCGTGTTCACGGTAGCACTACTGATAATACATTCGAAAACGTTCGTTTATTTTCATTCCAAAGGAGTAGGATAGGATAGGATAGGTTAAGGTGGTAGCTGCCCTGATAAGGATAGCTCACTTGGACAACACGAAGGTCCGTTGTGATACCACATACACCAAAAATAACGGTGACTTAGATCTACCTACTTAGAGAATCGTTGGGTAGCAACGATAAAGCTCCGAATGATACCGATCTCAACTTTGGATATATCCTCGGGAGATCCAAGTGAGTCGCGACCGAAGTACTTTCGCCTAATTCTGGCAAAAGCTGGACAATCAAGCATAAAGTGATTTGGTGATTCCACCTCATCAGCCTCCATACAGCTGCAGCAGGATGGAGTTTCCAGTATACTGAGACGTACCGCATGGATACCCATGGGACAGTGCCCTGTCAAAACCCCAATGACCATTGATAGGTGAGCCTTAGTGAACCCAATTATTTCAGCAGACCTCCTGCCATCCACTTTTAGCCAGAAAGATCTTGCTACCCTGCAAGACGTGGTATCCGCCCAACGTTTGCTGAGCTGATTAGAGGCCCAGCTATGGAGGAGCAATCCACAGGTGGCCAGCGGGATCCCGAAATCCCTACAGCCATCTTCATCCGGTTCAGTTGTACCGATGCGGGCTAAGAGATCCGCTTGACAGTTACCCGGGATATCACTTTGGCCCGGGACCCAGATAATCTTAATTGTAAAATAATTCGATGCAATCGCAAGCGAGGTCAGGCACTCCCAGACCACCCTCGATCGCACTGTAGTTGAGCTCAAGGCCTTGATAGCCGCTTGGCTATCAGAGTAGATGTTAAATTCCCTAACCGTGGTAGCACTGGATAGCATTCCATCCACCGCATCCTTAATCGCAGCAATTTCCGCTTGGAATACACTGCAGTGATCAGCCAACTTAAACTTGCGACTTAAATTTAGCTCTTGACAAAAGACCCCCCCCCCCCCCCCCCCCACCAACCTTTCCATCCAGCTTTGACCCATCCGTGAACAAGTTAACCGGTCCCATGCCCCAGATAATTCCTCTTCCCCAATCCTCTCTCTCTGGAATAACTGGGGTGAAGGTTGTATAGGGAGCAGTTATCGGCATACAGTAGTCCGTTCTGTCCGGGATGAAGTCGAAACTGGTAAGAAGGCTAGAGTGTCCCCGGTCAGAAAGTATATATCCCATATCACGAAGCCTGACCAACGACCTTGCCGCGGCCGCCTTTCCCGCAATATCTACTGGGTATATGTTCAGCATGACGTTCAGTGCCAAGGTAGGTGTTGTTCTGAGAGCGCCACTGATACCGATCAGCGCCGTCCGTTGCACTGACACTAACATTTTGGAAGAGTAAAGGATTATTAAAGGAGTAAGGAGAGGAAGAAAAAGTGGAGGGATAATCTCCAAATCCCCACAGATGCACACCTTCCTCCTCATAACTCCTTTGTGTGCAGCCTTCACTTCGAGGAAAATGTCAGATCATATAAATATTTGAAGCCTGGGTCAATCCCCACCCTTAATTTAGATAAGTGATTGTGAATATGTTCATACTTATGATATGTGTATAAGCAGAGAATGTCGAATGTGAATGCAATTTGGGCGATCACCACCCATATAAGGATTTGTTAAAGTGTGTGTTTACACATATATATGTATGTATGTATATACATTGTGTGAGGTCATTGCGGGTGGTTTTTGTGTGTATATGCATTGGAGTAGGTAAGTAATATAGCGAACACATCCAATTCTTAAAATTCTGATTAAACCTTTTATAAATCGTTGATTTTATACTCACGTTTGTGGGTATGCAGCCCACTCCCACACCCACACTCCAATTGACAACTCTTATTTAATTTTATTTATCAACAGTTTTTAGTTTTATTTTTTATAATAGTCACTACAAATTTCGTTTCTTTTATAATAGCCACTAGTACGTTTATTTAGTTTCTTTTGCAATATTTAGTACAAACTAGTTTTTCCTTAGTTTTACTTTCATAATAATCATTACGCCATCTATTTCTTTCTTTTTACAATATTTACTAGTACATTACTTAGTTTCCTTTACAATAGTAGTTTAAAAATGATTTTCTTAGTTTCATTTGCACATGCTTTCAACTATTTTCGCTCACGCTTTTATTTTACATCTTTTTCGACGGCCGGCTAAATTCAAAACTGACTGCACATCAAAAATGCTGACTCTTTGAGAGCAGCCCTGTCGGTATGCATTTGCGCATACTGGTACAACAATGGCGTGATGAATTCGAATACCGGGAGACTCAACCAATCGGATTGAATCTCTGCGCCATTCGACTCCAACACTTCCAGTGATGCCAAGTGCATCTGATGCATGGTTGCATCTTGTACTTTTCCAAAGAGGGGAGTTGCCAGCTTCAATTTAATATGACATCCCCCTTTGGAAAAGAAGAATTTGGCAAGGTGATTACTCTTGCCACATTCTTCTTTAGGCTTTAGTAATTTGTTGCAATCATTGTTTACTATATAGTTTGACAGCTTAAATAGAGCTTATGTTGCGAATAGAGTGGAAGGCAGTGGACTAGGCAGTCGAATGTCATATAATGAAGGAATTGATGTTCGGAGTTTTTTCAAAATTTGCCCGAAATCCTGAATCACAAAAGGGAGTGTAGTTAAGTACGAAAATTAAAAAATGTAGTTAGGTTTTTCTCCTTTTTTAGCACGAGATTTTCATTTAAAAATGTAATGTACAAACCAATGTTCATTCTATTACTTTTTTAACAAGAGATTTTCATTTTAAAAATGTAATATATAAACCAATGTTCCTTCGATTACTCATTTTATCTATGGAGCTTCACATGCACTTTATAAAAACGTGCTTTTTATTTTTACGAACTTATTCCTCAATGAAAATAAATGAAACACGTATTAATGTAAGCAATAATTATGTTTTTTACTTCTTAAATGTTCTTCTTAAATATTATAAATGTGTAAAAATTAGCAGGACTAAAAAAATATTGACAAATCTGATATGTCAAACTAATTTTATATAGTAAAAATGATTTCATAAATTGCATGCATTTTATAAATATGCATTATATTTAAATTTTCTCTATTCGTTTTGTGCTGACTAAATTTTGCTTATGCATAACTTTCTTTGGCTATATAAGCTAACAATTCCAGGAGCCGTTTTCACCATCTTCGGTGAACGCTAACAAACACTTTATTTGAAAGAAATCGTTCAGTGATTCGTCAAATAAGGGTTACTTTAAAATAACGGTCGTTAAAAGTTCCCCTGTCACATGAGGAAAAATTAAATACAACTATTTTTATAACAAGAAGATAGATAGAAAATTTATTGGGGATTGCACTGCGACCGTTGATCTATTGTGCCCTCATCAGATTGCGTCGCGTTCCAGGAGGATTTGTTCCACCGTCTATCCTGATCGATCACGAAATCGACATGAATACAAAATTATGTTTTTTATTTAGTTGAACGGCGATAGAAAATCTTTTTTTTTAAATGCAAGAAACTTCAAGAAGAACGTACGTTTTTAATTATTTGTGTGTTGCTCTGACGTTGGCGTTGCGTTGCTTATGGATTGAAGCAATTAAAGCACGTGTGTTCAAAGTCAGATGTGGAAGCAACGCAAGTTCCAAAACGACGCAAAAGTCACCTTAAGCGTATTTTCTTTAGGTGTTATTTATCAATATTAATTAAAAATGTTAGATCTCCTAAAAAGTTGAACTTAGACAAGATACACAAGAGGCGTAGCTTCGTAGACGCCTGCAAAATATGGCATGCAGCTAAGATCTCTCTACACCTCAAGATTGCTTATGATGTGCCTAATACGCGTCTATGAAGCTACACCTCGTGTCCATCTTCTCTTAGATTATATTTCAAAGAAATTTTTTGTTTGTTTATAATAGCCGTGTTTTTTAACACGCGTATATCCGTTTACGCTTAAACTTTATATTGACTGCTAAGAGACAAACTATAAATACACCTCTGAAATTGCTGCGCATAAATTTTGTCCTACTAAATTTCAATACGCATTATACTCAGATGTAACTGAAATATGTGTCTTTGTTTCACCCTGTACACTAATTCTATGTATTATATGTGTGTCCACAATTCATCGCAACTGATTCAGCTATATGTTATACCCTATGGCCATCAGAGCGTTGCGTCTCCGCTTTTCGTTACACCCTGTTGCTGTAGCTAGTTGTTTTACCACAGCCACTAGATGGGTCTCCTAAGCATTATCTAAGCGAAGATAGGCGTTTTTTAACACGCGCAAACGAAACGTATACGCGCGTGTTAAAAAACACGGCTAATATTCATGTACATGTCTACTACTATGGCAGTCGCTTGCATACTACTATTTCATTATTTAAAAAAAAATTAAGTTCGTAAAAATGCAACCTTATCACGTGCATTCTCAAACACGGTTGCCACACCATGTTGACCAAAATTTATCGAAAAAGGTCCAGACCTCAAAAAAAAAACCAATTTTAGTTTTATTAACACGCTTTTATTAGCTTGGCCTGTATGTAACGGAATCTTTGAGCTTAATTTTCACCGGTTTCTGAAAGTCTGATTAATTTGAAACTTTGCACACGTATCAGGGACCGATGACAATTCATTAATGTGGTGGTGTGGTGACATAAGGTCAACGGCCATAAGGTCAATTGGCCTTATTACCACTTTGAATGGCCATAAGTTTGTTTGAAACTTTGCACACATATCAAGGCTCGATGACAATGCATTAATGTGCCGGGTGTGGTGAAATAAGGTCAACGGCCATAAGGTCAATTGGCGTTATTACCACTTTGAAAGGCCATAAGTTTGATTGAAACTTTGCACACATATCAAGGCTCAATGAAAATGCATTAGTGTAATGGTGCGGTGACATAAGGTCAACCGCCATAAGGTCAATTGACCTTATTACCACTTTGAATGCCCATAAGTTTGATTGAAACTTTTCACACGTATCAAGCTCGATGACAATGCATTAATGTGATGGTGTGGTGGCATAAGGTCAACGGCCATAAGGTCAATTGGTGTTGTTACCACTTTGAAAGGCCATAAGTTTGATTGAAACTTTGCACACGTATCTAGGCTCGATGGCAATGCTTTAGTGTGATGGTGCAGTGACATAAGGTCAACGACCATAAGGTCAATTGGCCTTATATCCACGTTGAATGGCCATAAGTTTGATTGAAACTTTGCACACGTATCAGAGCTCGATGACCCTGCATTAATATGATGGTGTGGTGACATAAGGTCAACGGCCATAAGGTCAATTAGCCTTATTACCACTTTGAATGGCCATAAGTTTGATTGCAACTTTGCACACGTATCAAGGATCGATGACAATGCAATAATGTAGATGGATGGCACATCTACGAAAGAGCATACTGGAGCCCTTTTTAACACGCTTTTATTAGCTTGTATCTATGTACCCATGTATGTATGTAACGGAATCTGGAGTGGAGCCGAGAGCCCCGGTAATGCAGAGCTCCGAACTCCATTGCACCTTTTGAATCATTTTAAGATAGGTAATTTTAGCTAGTACAGGCCAGAAGACCAAGTCACCATAAAGAAGAATCGGGCGCACAATGGCTGTGTAAATCCAGTAGGTCACCTTAGGGGAGAACCCCCAGGAGGTGGCAATTGCCCTTTTGCAGGTGAACAGCTCTGCTGCTGCCTTCTTGGATCATTCCACTATATAGTCACTCGATAATTGCTTCCTATTCAGAATGACTCCCAAATACTTGACTTGATCGCTAAACGCTAAGGACGCACCCTCAATTCGGCGGTGTAAGATTTGGTACTTTGTACCTCCTCGTGAAGAGGACAAGCTCGGTTTTTATCCGGGTTGACTTCCAAACCTGTGAAGGGTTGTACTCCTGGAGCAGCTCCAGGATGTCAGCTGGGTCCGTGGGCGTCACTGTAACCCAGGCTATAGCCCTTGGTCGTGAGGGGATATCACGCGCCTCCACTACCTTGAGACACGCGCACGGATATACCACCCCCGTCAGCGTGACGGCGGCCCTATAGAGGTTTACCGACCTGGCGTCGTCACAGGCAATTAGCTCGACATTGTCCTGGAACCACCCTGCATCGGTGTAAGATGGCGGCGGACCAGGGTTGTCTTTCTTAACCTTAACGGCCACCGTAGCGAGCGCGGCCTCGATCCACTTCCACTGTTGTTTCGGGAACCTGCCATCTTCGCTGATCTCGTCTATAATGCCAATGATCTGCCAACCCTTGGCAATTTCGGCGAAGGACCGCGTCCAGCCTCCCTGCGCCTTGGCCCTTTTCGGTGCCGTGGGGTTGGATTCATCCATGGACCGCTGGCGTTTCGAGGTTTCATCACTCTCGACTAAAACTTTTAAAATTACTTGAACTAAAAAATTTAAAAATAAATAATAGTTTAAAAAAACTAAAAAACACGCTTTTATAGCTAACCGAACTAAAAAATAGAAAATAATATTCAATTAAAAAGAGTTTATATAACAGTAGTAGAAGGTCAAACAATCATTTATAGTTAATCAACTCAAAATAAAATTATAATAAAATTTAAGTTATTAACAGAATAATTTCATTCACAGTTAAAATCGTGGGGTGCTTGATATTGAATGTTACAATCATTCTATTGGCAACTATCTGAGAGGAAAGATATGAAATGTAGTCAAATGCACCCCACGCTTTTTACTGTGAATTAAATTATTCTGTTAATAACTTAAATTTTATTATAATTTTATTTTGAGGCGATTAACTATAAATGATTGTTTGACCTTCTACTACTGTTATATAAACTCTTTTTAATTGAATATTATTTTCTATTTTTTAGTTCGGTTAGCTATAAAAGCGTGTTTTTTAGTTTTTTTAAACTATTATTTATTTTATATTGGTATACAAACAATTCGGCAAGTTACTAGAGTATCGTATTTGTTGTAAAAAGCGAAAATTGTAGGATATTTCAGGGGTGTCCTATATAAAATTTTAATAAAGGAGACACTTTGCTTTAGTTCAAACTGCACAAACAAAAATAAAATGTACCTTTAGGTATCACATTTTCAAATTTTTAGGATAAGACTATGTCTTTCACCAATCTAACGTTGTGAACCTAGTTTTGCTTGATTGCAATGAAATAAAATGTATAGCGCAGTTAGGTTTTAGTAAGCAACGGTTAAAAAATTTGCGATGTGGCAAACTCAATAAATCGTAAATGAAACTAAGCAATTGTGTTATGCTATTTTTATACTCAGTTGAGCAGAGTTCACAGAGTATATTAAGTTTGATTGGATAACGGTTGGCTGTACATATATAAAGGAATCGAGATAGATATAGACTTCCATATATCAAAATAATCAGGATCGAAAAAAAATTTGATTGAGCCATGTCTATCCGTCCGTCCGTCCGCCCGTCCGTCCGTTAACACGATAACTTGAATAAATTTTGAGGTATCGTTATGAAATTTGGTATGTCGGTTCCTGAGCACTCATCTCAGATCGCTATTTAAAACGAAAGATATCGGACTATAACCACGCCCACTTTTTCGATATCGAAAATTTCGAAAAACCGAAAAAGTGCGATAATTCATTACCAAATACAGATAAAGCGACGAAGCTTGGTAAATGAGTTGAACTTATGACGCAGAATAGGAAATTAGTAAAATTTTTGACAACGGGCGTGGCACCGCCCACTTTTAAAAGAAGGTAATTTAAAACTTTTGCAAGCTGTAATTTGTCAGTCGTTGAAGATATCATGATGAAATTTGGCAGGGACGTTAATCCTATTACTATATGTACGCCTAATAAAAATTAGCAAAATCGGAGAAGGACCACGCCCACTTTAAAAAAAAAATTTTTTTTTAAGTAAAATTTTAACAAAAAATTTAATATCTTTACAGTATATAAGTAAATTATGTCAACATTCAACTCCAGTAATGATATGGTGCAACGAAATACAAAAATAAAAGAAAATTTCAAAATGGGCATGGCTCCGCCCTTTTTCATTTAATTGGCCTAGGATACTTTTAACGCCATAAGTCGAAAAAATATTTACCAATCCTTATGAAATTTGGTAGGCGCTTAGATTCTATGACGATAACTGTTTTCTGTGAAAAAGGGCGAAATCGGTTGAAGCCAAGCCCAGTTTTTATACACAGTAGATCGTCTATCCTTCCGCTCGGCCGTTAACACGATAACTTGAGCAAAAATCGATATATCTTTACTAAACTCAGTTCACATAATTATCTGAACTCACTTTCTATTGGTATAAAAAATAGCCGAAATCCGACTATGAACACGCCCACTTTTTCGATTTCGAAAATTACGAAAAATGAAAAAAATTCCATAATTCTATACCAAATACGAAAAAAGAGATGAAACATGGTAATTGCATTGGTTTATTGACGCAAAATATAACTTTAGAAAAAAACTTTGTAAAATGGGTGTGACACCTACCATATTAAGTAGAAGAAAATGAAAAAGTTCTGCAGAGCGAAATCGAAAGCCCTTGCAATCATGGCAGGAATACTGTTCGTGGTATTACATATATAAATAAATTAGCGGTACCCGACAGATGATGTTATGGGTCACCCTGGTACACATTTTGGCCGAAATCTCGAAAACGCCTGCACATATACAACTACCACAACTCCCTTTTAAAATTCTTTTTAATACCTTTAATTTGACACCCATATTGTACAAACACATTATAGAGTCACCTCTGGTCCACCTTTATAACGATATCCCGAAAAGGCGTCCACCTATAGAACTAAGGCCCACTCCCTTTTAAAACACTCATTAACACCTCTCGTTTGATACCCATATTGTATAAACGCATTCTAGAGTCATCCCTGGTCCACCTTTATGGCGATATCTCGAAAAGGCGTCCACCCATAGAACAAAGGCCCACTCCGTTTTAAAATACTCATTAACACCTTTCTTTTGATACCCATATCGTACAAACAAATTCTAGAGTCACCCCTGGTCCACCTTTATGGCGATATCTCGAAAAGGCGTCCACCTATAGAACTAAGGTCCACTCCATTTTAAAATACTCATTAACACCTTTCATTTGATACCCATATCGTACAAACAAATTATAGAGTCACCCCTGGTCCACCTTTATGGCGATATCTCGAAAAGGCGTCCACCCATAGAACAAAGGCCCACTCCGTTTTAAAATACTCATTAACACCTTTCATTTGATAACCATATCGTACAAACAAATTCTAGAGTCACCCCTGGTCCACCTTTATGGCGATATCTCGAAAAGGCGTTCACCTATAAAACTAAGGTCCACTCCCTTTTAAAATACTCATTAACACCTTTCGTCTGATACTCATAATGTCCAAACGCATTCAAGAGTCAACCCTTGTCCACCTTTATAACGATATCCCGAAAAGGCGTCCACCTATAGAACTAAGGCCCACTCCCTTTTAAAATACTCATTAACACCTTTCGTTTGATACCCATGTTGTATAAACGCATTCTAGAGTCATCCCTGGTCCACCTTTATGGCGATATCTCGAAAAGGCGTCCACCTATACAACTAAGGTCCACTCCCTTTTAAAATACTCATTAATAACACCTTTCATTTGATACCCATATCGTACAAACAAATTCTAGAGTCACCCCTGGTCCACCTTTATGGCGATATCTCGAAAAGGCGTCCACCCATAGAACAAAGGCCCACTCCGTTTTAAAATACTCATTAACACCTTTCATTTGATACCCATATCGTACAAACAAATTCTAGAGTCACCCCTGGTCCACCTTTATGGCGATATCTCCAAAAGGCGTCCACCTATAGAACTAAGGCCCACTTCCTTTTAAAATAATCATTAACACCTTTGATTTGATACCCATATCGTACAAACAAATTCTAGAGTCACCCCTGGTCCACCTTTATATCGATATTTCGAAAAGGCGTCCACCCATAGAACTAAGGCCCACTCCCTTTTAAAATACTCATTAACACCTTTCGTTTGATACCCATATTGTATAAACGCATTCTAGAGTCTTCCCTGGTCCACCTTTATGGCGATATCTCGAAAAGGCGTCCACCTATAAAACTAAGGTGCACTCCCTTTTAAAATAGTCATTAACACCTTTCATTTGATACCCATATCGTACAAACAAATTCTAGAGTCAGCCCTGGTCCACCTTTATGGCGATATCTCGAAAAGGCGTCCACCCATAGAACTAAGGCCCACTCCCTTTTAAAATACTCATTAACACCTTTCATTAGATACCCATATCGTACAAACAAATTCTAGAATCACCCCTGGTCCACCTTTATGGCAATATCTCGAAAAGGCGTCCACCCACAGAACTAAGGCACACTCCCTTTTAAAACACTCATTAACACCTTTCGTTTGACACCCACATTGTACAAACGCATTCTAGAGTCATCCCTGGTCCACCTTTATGGCGATATCTCGAAAAGGCGTCCACCTATAAGACTAAGGTCCACTCCCTTTTAAAATACTCATTAACACCTTTCATTTGATACCCATATCGTACAAACAAATTCTAGAGTCAACCCCTGGTCCACCTTTATGGCGATATCTCGAAAAGGCGTCCACCCATAGAACTAAGGCCCACTCCGTTTTAAAATACTCTTTAACACCTTTCATTTGATACCCATATCGTACAAACAAATTCTAGAGTCACCCCTGTCCACCTTTATATCGATATTTCGAAAAGGCGTCCACCCATAGAACTAAGGCCCACTCCCTTTTAAAATACTCATTAACATCTTTCGTTTGATACCCATATTGTATAAACGCACTCTAGAGTCATCCCTGGTCCACCTTTATGGCGATATCTCGAAAAGGCGTCCACCTATAAAACTAAGGTCCACTCCCTTTTAAAATACTCATTAACACCTTTCATTTGATACCCATATCGTGAACCCCTGGTCCACCTTTATGGCGATATCTCGAAACGGCGTCCACCCATAGAACTAAGGCCCACTCCCTTTTAAAATACTCATTAATACCTTTCATTTGATACCCATATCGTACAAACAAATTCTAGAGTCACCCCTGGTCCACCTTTATGGCAATATCTCGAAAAGGCGTCCACCCATAGAACTAAGGCCCACTCCCTTTTAAAACACTCATTAACACCTTTCGTTTGACATCCATATTGTACAAACGCATTCTAGAGTCACCCCTGGTCCACCTTTATAACGATATCCCGAAAAGGCGTCCACCTACAGAGCTAAGGCCCACTCCCTTTTAAAATACTCATTAACACCTTCATTTGATACCCATGTCGTACAAACAAATTCTAGAGTCACCCCTGGTCCACCTTTATGGCGATATCTCGAAAATGCGTCCACATATAGAACTAAGGCCCACTCCCTTTTAAAATACTCATTAACACCTTTCATTTGATACCCATATCGTACAAACAAATTCTAGTGTGACCCCTGGTCCACCTTTATGGCGATATCTCGAAAAGGCGTCCACCTATAGAACTAAGGCCCACTCCCTTTGAAAATACTCATTAACACCTTTCATTTGATACCCATATCGAACAAACAAATTCTAGAGTCACCCCTGGTCCACCTTTATGGCGATATCTCGAAAAGGCGTCCACCTATAAAACTAAGGCCCACTCCCTTTTAAAATACTCATTAACACCTTTCATTTGATACTCATATCGTACAAACAAATTCTAGTGTGACCCCTGGTCCACCCTTATGGCGATATCTCGAAAAGGCGTCCACCTATAGAACTAAGGCCCACTCCCTTTTAAAATACTCATTAACACCTTTCATTTGATACCCATGTCGTACAAACAAATTCTAGAGTCACCCCTGGTCCACCTTTATGGCGATATCTCGAAAATGCGTCCACCTATAAAACTAAGGCCCACTCCCTTTTAAAATACTCATTAACACCTTTCATTTGATACCCATATCGTACAAACAAATTCTAGAGTCACCCCTGGTCCACCTTTATGGCGATATCTCGAAAAGGCGTCCACCTATAGAACTAAGGCCCACTCCCTTTTAAATACTCATTAACACTTTTCATTTGATACCCATATCGTACAAACAAATTCTAGTGTGACCCCTGGCCCACCTATATGGCGATATCTCGAACAGGCGTCCACCTATAGAACTAAGGCCCACTCCCTTTTAAAATACTCATTAACACCTTTCATTTGATACCCATATCGTACAAACAAATTCTAGGGTGACCCCTGGTCCACCTTTATGAAGATATCTCGAAAAGGCGTCCACCTATAGAACTAAGGCCCACTCCCTTTTAAAATACTCATTAACACATTTCATTTGATACCCATGTCGTACAAACAAATTCTAGAGTCACCCCTGGTCCACCTTTATGGCGATATCTCGAAAATGCGTCCACCTATAGAACTAAGGCCCACTCCCTTTTAAAATACTCATTAACACCTTTCATTTGATACCCATATCGTACAAACAAATTCTAGTGTGACCCCTGGTCCACCTTATTGGCGATATCTCGAAAAGGCGTCCACCTATAGAACTAAGGCCCACTCCCTTTTAAAATACTCGTTAACACCTTTCATTTGATACCCATATCGTACAAACAAATTCTAGTGTGACCCCTGGTCCACCTTTATGGCGATATCTCGAAAATGCGTCCACCTATAGAACTAAGGCCCACTCCCTTTTAAAATACTCATTAACACCTTTCATTTGATACCCATATAGTACAAACAAATTCTAGAGTCACCCCTGGTCCACCTTTATGGCGATATCTCGAAAAGGCGTCCACCCATGGAACTAAGGCCCACTCCCTTTTAAAATACTCATTAACACCTTTCATTTGATACCCATATCGTACAAACAAATTCTAGAGTCACCCCTGGTCCACCTTTATGGCAATATCTCGAAAAGGCGTCCACCCATAGAACTAAGGCCCACTCCCTTTTAAAACACTCATTAACACCTTTCATATGACACCCATATTGTACAAACGCATTCTAGAGTCACCCCTGGTCCACCTTTATAACGATATCCCGAAAAGGCGTCCACCTATAGAGCTAAGGCCCACTCCCTTTTAAAATACTCATTAACACCTTTCATTTGATACCCATGTCGTACAAAAAAATTCTAGAGTCACCCCTGGTCCACCTTTATGGCGATATCTCGAAAATGCGTCCACCTATAGAACTAAGGCCCACTCCCTTTTAAAATACTCATTAACACCTTTCATCTGATACCCATATCGTACAAACAAATTCTAGAGTCACCCCTGGTCCACCTTTATGGCGATATCTCGAAAAGTCGTCCGCCTATAGAACTAAGGCCCACTCTCTTTTAAAATACTCATTAACACCTTTCATTTGATACCCATATCGTACAAACAACACATTCCAGGGTTACCCTAGGTTCATTTTCCTACGTGGTGATTTTCCCTTATTTTGTCTCCATAGCTCTCAACTGAGTATGTAATGTTCGGTTACACCCGAAATTAGCCTTCCTTACTTGTTATAGATGCTTTTATTTTCACTCACAGTTTAAACTTCATACCAGAGCCTACATTCAGTAAATGTGAGTTTTGAGCTCAGACTAAAAATGAAGCGTCTTAAAAGTTTCAACTGTATAATAAATGAATACCGATCGAAATATCTAAACACTAAAACAAGTCTTTTTCTGATAAGTGCGTTGTTTCATTAAAAATTAATGACAATGTGTTTGTCCGAACATTCAACACTTCATTTTTAATGCCTCGCCTAAATTATCTCCCAAGTGAAATGTCATTGTTCTGCTACATTTTATTGATAGAGCAATTTTCGTGGCAAGAATTCCATTGGAGTAAATTGAAAATTATATGTGGGTAATAGATTTACGGCAATTTTTTTAGCAGTGTTTTAATTTTTGTTTCAGTGAAAAAGAAATAAAAGTACCAAAACCGTGCCGAAAAAGAACCAAAATTGAGAAAAAGGGACCAGCGGACCATATAGGGGGGAAGGGAATGGACTAAGTGGCAACCGTGTTCTCAAATGCAAGCTTCCACATCAAAGAGATATACTTATAAGTACTTCGACATTACGAAATACATTGTCGCGTTGTGAGGCTAAGTATTTTTGCTTAAAAGCTTTTTGACCAACACAATACCACAGATAATATAATAAAATTTCACAAAAATAATACATTTTTTCGAAAAATCACACAGAATATCCGCAGTCATTCTTTTCAACTTTTCACACGTATCAAGGCTCGATGACAATGCATTAATGTGATGGTGTGGTGACATAAGGTCAACGGCCATAAGGTCAATTGGCGTTATTACCACTTTGAAAGGCCATAAGTATGATTGAAACTTTGCACACGTATCAAGGCTCGATGGCAATGCATTAGTGTGATGGTGCAGTGACATAAGGTCAATTGGGCTTATAACCACTTTGAATGGCCATAAGTTTGATTGAAACTTTGTACACGTATCAGGGATCGATGGCAATGCATTAATATGATGGTGTGGTGACATAAGGTCAACGGCCATAAGGTCAATTGGCCTTATTACCACTTTGAATGGCCATAAGTTTGATTGAAACTTTGCACACGTATCAAGGCTCAATGACAATGCAATAATGTGAGGGTGGGGTAACATAAGGTTAACGGACACAAGGCCAATTGAACTTATGACCACCCCAAATGACCATAGATTTGAAACCTTGCACATAATGCGAACAACGCATTCCTTTATTAATGATAGAAGTGGATGCATGGCACATCTACGAAAGAGCATACTGTAGCCCTTTTTAACACGCTTTTATTAGCTTGTATCTATGTACCCATGTATGTATGTAACGGAATCTGGAGTGGAGCCGAGAGTCCCGGTAATGCAGAGCTCCGAACTCCGTTGCACCTTTTGAAGCATTTTAAGATAGGTACTTTTAGCTAGTGCAGTCCAGCAGACCAAGGGACCATAAAGAAGAATCGGGCGCACAATGGCTGTGTAAATCCAGTAGGTCACCTTAGGGGAGAACCTCCAGGAGGTGGCAATTGCCCTCTTGCAGGTGAACAGCTCTGCTGCTGCCTTCTTGGATCGTTCCACTATATAGTCACTCGATAATAGCTTCCTATCCAGAATGACTCCCAAATACTTGACTTGATCGCTAAATGCTAAGAACGTACCCCCAATTCTTGGCGGTGCAAGATTTGGTATTTTGTACCTCCTCGTGAAGAGGACAAGCTCGGTTTTATCCGGGTTGACTTCCAAACCTGTGAAGGGTTGTATTCCTGGAGCAGCTCCAGGATGTCAGCTGGGTCCTTTGGCGTCACTGGAACCCAGGCTATAGCCCTTGGTCGTGAGGGGATATCACTCGCATCCACTACCTTCTATCTGAGAGGAAAGATATGAAATGTAGTCAAATGCACCCCATGCTTTTTACTGTGAATTAAATTATTCTGTTAATAACTTACATTTTATTATAATTTTATTTTGAGGTGATTAACTATAAATGATTGTTTGACCTTCTACTACTGTTATATAAACTCTTTTTAATTGAATATTATTTTCTATTTTTTAGTTCGGTTAGCTATAAAAGCGGGTTTTTTAGTTTTTTTTAAACTATTATTTATTTAATATTGGTATACAAACAATTCGGCAAGTTACTAGAGTATCGTATTTGTTGTAAAAAGCGAAAATTCTAGGATGTTTCAGGGGTGTCCTATATAAAATTTTAATAAAGGAGACACTTGGCTTTAGTTCAAACTGCACAAACAAAAACAAAATGTACCTTTAGGTATCACATTTTCAAATTTTTAGGATAAGACTATGTCTTTCACCAATCTAACGTTGCGAACCTAGTTTTGCTTGATTGCAATGAAATAAAATGTATAGCGCAGTTAGGTAAGTAAGCAACGGTTAAAACATTTGCGTTGTGGCAAACTCAATAAATCGTAAATGAAACTAAGCAATTGTATTATGCTATTTTTATACTCAGTTGAGCAGAGCTCACAGAGTATATTAACTTTGATTGGATAACGGTTGGTTGTACAGGTATAAAGGAATCGAGATAGATATAGACTTCCATATATCAAAATCATCAGTATCGAAAAAACGATAACTTGAGTAAATTTTGAGGTATCTTAACGAAATTTGGTATGTAGGTTCCAGGACACTCATCTCAGATCTCTATTTAAAATGAACGATATCGGACTATAACCACGCCCACTTTTTCGATATCGAAAATTTCGAAAAATCGAAAAAGTGCGATAATTCATTGCCAAAGACGGATAAAGCGATGAAACTTGGTAGGAGGGTTGAACTTATTACGCAAAATAGAAAATAAGTAAAATTCTGGGCAGTGGGCGTGGCACCGCCCACTTTTAAAAGAAGGTAAATTAGAAGTTTTGCAAGCTGTAATTTGGCAGTCGTTCAAGATATCATGATGAAATTTGGCAGGAACGTTACTTGTATTACTATATGTATGCATAATAAAAATTAGCAAAATCGGAGAACGACCACGCCCACTTTAAAAAAAATTTTTTTTGAAGTGAAATTTTTACAAAAAATTTAATATCTTTACAGTATATAAGTAAATTATGCCAACATTCAACTCCAGTAATGATATGGTGCAACAAAATACAAAAATAAAAGAAAATTTCAAAATGGGCGTGGCTCCGCACTTTTTCATTTGATTTTTCTAGGATACATTTAATGCCATAAGTCGAAAAAATATTTACCAATCCTTGTGAAATTTGGTAGGCGCTTAGATTCTAGGACGATAACTGTTTTCTGTGAAAAAGGGCGAAATCGGTTGAAGCCAAGCCTAGTTTTTATACACAGTAGATCGTCTGTCCTTCCGCTTGGCCGTTAACACGATAACTTGAGCAAAAATCGATATATCTTTACTAAACTCAGTTAACATAATTATCTGAACTCACTTTCTATTGGTATAAAAAATGGCCGAAATCCGACTATGACCACGCCAACTTTTTCGATTTCTATACCAAATACGAAAAAAGGGATTAAATTGCATTGGTTTATTGACGCAAAATATAACTTTAGAAAAAAACTTTGTAAAATGGGTGTGACACCTACCTACGAAATCGAAAGCTCTTGCAATCATGGCAGGAATACTGTTCGTGGTATTACATATATAAATAAATTAGCGGTACCCGACAGATGATGTTCTGGGTCACCCTGGTCCACATTTTGGTCGAAATCTCGAAAACGCCTGCACATATACAACTACCACAGCTCCCTTTTAAAATTCTTTTTAATACCTTTAATTTGACACCCATATTATACAAACACATTATAGAGTCACCCCTGGTCCACCTTTATGGCGATATATCGGAAAGGCGTCCACCTATAGAGCTAAGGCCCACTCCCTTTTAAAATACTCATTAACACCTTTCATTTGATACCCATGTCGTACAAACAAATTCTAGAGTTACCCCTGGTCCACCTTAATGGCGGTATCTCGAAAATGCGTCCACCTATAGAACTAAGGCCCACTCCCTTTTAAAATACTCATTAACACCTTTCATCTGATACCCATATCGTACAAACAAATTCTAGAGTCACCCCTGGCCCACCTTTATGGCGATATCTCGAAAAGCCGTCCGCCTATAGAACTAAGGCCCACTCCCTTTTAAAATACTCATTAACACCTTTCATTTGATACCCATATCGTACAAACAAATTCTAGAGTCACCCCTGGTGCACCTTTATGGCGATATCTCGAAAAGGCGTCCACCCTTTTAAATAACTCATTAACACCTTTCTTTTGATACCCATATCGTACAAACAAATTCTAGAGTCACCCCTGGTCCACCTTTATGGCGATATCTCGAAAAGGCGTCCACCCATGGAACTAAGGCCCACTCCCTTTTAAAATACTCATTAACACCTTTCATTTGATACCCATATCGTACAAACAAATTCTAGAGTCACCCCTGGTCCACCTTTATGACGATATCTCGAAAAGGCGTCCACCCATAGAACTAAGGCCCACTCCCTTTTAAAATACTCATTAACACCTTTCATTTGATACCCATATCGTACAAACAAATTCTAGAGTCACCCCTGGTCCACCTTTATGGCGATATCTCGAAAAGGCGTCCACCCATAGAACTAAGGCCCACTCTCTTTTAATATACTCATTAACACCTTTCATTTGATACCCATATCGTACAAACAAATTCTAGAGTCACTCCTGGTCCACCTTTATGGCAATATCTCGAAAAGGCGTCCACCCATAGAACTAAGGCCCACTCCCTTTTAAAACACTCATTAACACCTTGACATCCATATTGTACAAACGCATTCTAGAGTCACCCCTGGTCCACCTTTATAACGATATCCCGAAAAGGCGTCCGCCTACAGAGCTAAGGCCCACTCCCTTTTAAAATACTCATTAACACCTTTCATTTGATACCCATGTCGTACAAACAAATTCTAGAGTCACCCCTGGTCCACCTTTATGGCGATATCTCGAAAATGCGTCCACATATAGAACTAAGGCCCACTCCCTTTTAAAATACTCATTAACACCTTTCATTTGATACCCATGTCGTACAAACAAATTCTAGAGTCACCCCTGGTCCACCTTTATGGCGATATCTCGAAAAGGCGTCCACCTATAGAACTGAGGCCAACGCCCTTTTAAATAACTCATTAACACCTTTCTTTTGATACCCATATCGTACAAACAAATTCTAGAGTCACTCCTGGTCCACCTTTATGACGATATCTCGAAAAGGCGTCCACCTATAGAACTAAGGCCCACGCCCTTTTAAAATATTCATTAACACCTTTCATTTGATACCCATATCGTACAAACAACACATTCCAGGGTTACCCTAGGTTCATTTTCCTACATGGTGATTTTCCCTTATTTTGTCTCCATAGCTCTCAACTGAGTATGTAATGTTCCGGTACACCCGAACTTAGCCTTCCTTACTTGTTATAGATGCTTTTATTTTCACTCACAGTTTAAACTTCATACCAGAGCCTACATTCAGTAAGTGTGAGTTTTGAGCTCAGACTAAAAATGAAGCGTCTTAAAAGTTTCAGCTGTATAATAAATGAATACCGATTTTGGAAGGGAATGGACTAAGTTATACTCGATTTTTATGTACAATTTTTTTCATTTTGGTTACTTCTGTCCCAACTCCCGGGCAAAGCAACATCAAAATTTTAGAAATAAGATTTTTTAATTAGAAGAAAATTTTTCTAGCGGGGTCGCCCCTCGGCAGTGTCTGGCAAGCGCTCCGATTGTATTTCTGCCATGAAAAGCTCTCAGTGAAAACTCATCTGCCTTGCAGATGCCTTTCGGAGTCGGCATAAAACATGTAGGTCCCGTCCGGTGTAGGGAAAAATCAAGAGGAGCACGACGCAAATTGGAAGAGAAGCTCGGCCTTAGATCTCTTCGGAGGTTATCGCGCCTTACATTTATTTATTTTTATTTAATCCAATTTTTTGCCATTTTATGGGATTTTTGCATTTTAAACTTAAACTCTTTTGTGTAATTTTCCACGTTATAGATCGGATTAATTTATTCCTTTTGCAATTCATGTGGCATTGTAGTTTTTCTGACAAATATTAATTCAAAAGGAGTAAATTTGAAAACTTTTCGGTAAGATATGCACGTAAGTATTCGTTAAAGACTCTATGATTTCTTTCAACGAATAATTCGTTTTTTTATTCTGTTCCTAAATCGGATCTAATAGCTTTCATTGTACCATATGTTAATATTGTAACGAATTTAGGGGAATTCCTGTATGTGTGTACATGAAGATTAATGTGTTTATGTAGCTTGCTTTAAGGTTTTTGTTGTTATGCATTTATTTAGTGATGTGAAAATTCGCCACAATATAAAGGTTTCAAAAATAGCACAAGCAATAGTTTTTGCTGATTTATCTGGTATAGCTACTGTTACCAGATATTTAGAAAAGTCACAAATCATATTAACAGCGAACTTGTTGCCATATTTGGATTCCGGTAGTGGACCTATTGTATCGACAATTACTATGTCAAAGGGTTTGCAGGGCGTTGGAGTCAATACAAGATTTTCCTTTGTTTTTGGTTTTACTTTATTTAAAAGGCATTTATTGCAATTTTTGACAGATTTCGCTATGTCACGAGTCATATTTTGCCAATAGTATTTTGTCCTTAATTTGGAATATAATCGTTTTGTACCGCAATGACCATCTAACAAAGGATCCTCATGATAAATTGTCATAAGTTTTTGTTTTTGCTATGTTTCTATTACAGTTTCTATAAGGTCTGTCAATATTATTTGTAAGGATTTTAAAATTTTTTTACCGCTGATTTTAAAATTCGTAATTGAAAAATGTATCACTTTTTGGCCATTCTAACTGCTTAACCTTTAACTACTGAGGAGGTTGAAAATTTTACTCCTCGTAGTTTGCTTTCTCTCTTACTCTCTTCAGTTGACCGCTATCAATTTCATTCTCTTGGTATCTTCTCTTTATCCTATTAGTATTATTCAGTTGTGTTTGTACAGTCGTGGGTATTGTATAAGCTGGTGTCAAAATTACCAATCGTCCGGGGTTACGTATCATATATAACATAAAATAATTTTTGTTTTTTTTTTCTTTTTTGTGATTCTAATGTCACAAATTTGGCTGTGAAAAGTGCCTTTATGTGTTTTTGATTTTTTGTCAATTTTTTTAAAGTTATGTTATGAAATAAAGTCCTTGTTTTGCTAAACTAGAAGTTCGATTTCTTTAAATTTATTATTTTATTCATTTAAAAATGTGTTTTATTATTCCAATTAAAAACAAATAATTAAAAAAAAATTTTTCGTTGACAAAAATTATTTATATTTATTTATTTTTTATTTATTTATTTATTACGGTCTTTAAGACCTAGTTGATGTTAAGTAAACATTTGTTTCATTAAATATTAAGTGTTTTACAATATAAAAATAATTTTACTTTAAACTTATTAATATTTTCACAATCTTTTATCGCAGTAGGTCGTTCATTTTACATTTTGTACCCTGTGTATTCTAAAGTCTTCTTTGCGAACTCTGTTCTTACTCTAGGCAGTCTTATATTATTGCAGTATCTAGTTCCATAACTATGGATCTCGTGATTATATAGTATTTTATTGCTCAGGTAACTCGGTAGCTTTCCTAATCTTACATGATGTATAAATTTCAAAGTGAAGTAATTTATTGACTGTTTTATACTAAGCCAGTTTAACCGATTCAGCATTATAGTTTTTGATGTTCTTGGGGGACATTCTAATATAAATCGCATTGCCTTGTTTTGTTGTATTTGTAGTCTTTTAATTTGCATATCACTCGCTATCAGCAGAATTGTAGGACAGTATATAAAGTGCGGCTCAATAATTGAATGCATGTTCTGTACATGAATCCTATTTTCTGCGCAATTTTTCTTTCAAGATTATTTATATGTTCTCCAAAATTCAGGTTTTCATCAATTAAAACTCCTAAGTACTTCATTTCATTTACTCTTTGAATTAAATTGTTTTTTTTTATCTTCAGGGTTATATTGTTTAAATCGTTATTATGTATGTTCTCCAAAATTCAGGTTTTCATCAATTAAAACTCCTAAGTACTTCATTTCATTTACTCTTTGAATTAAATTGTTTTTTTATCTTCAGGGTTATATTGTTTAAATCGTTATTATGTATGATGTTCTGGTTTTTGCAAAATACCATGAACTTATTCTTATCTACATTTAACTTCAATTTTTTAAAGCACAACCAGTTGTATAGAGAGTCAAGATCTTCTTGTGCTTTGTGCATTGCTCAGTCGGCATATTTCTCACTGATGATGAGCAGTGCATCATCCGCAAATAGACGTATATTGCAATATTTTAAGCATTTTTTTATATCATTTATGTACAATGTAAATAGCATCGGTGCAAGTACTGAACCTTGTGGCAATCCAATATCTACATCCACAACCGATGAGACTGCGTTTCCAATTACCGTCCTTTGCTTTCTGTCACTCAGATAACTTCGGAACCATTCCAAAGTCTTTCCTCTGACACCAGTTTTGGACAAAACATTCAACAATTCCCGTCTATCAACTGTTTAAAAGGCCCGTTTAAAGTCTAAGAAGACAGACACCACAATTTCTTATCTGATATATCTTCTTTCCATTCTGCAATAACCATGTTAAGTGCTATTTCACAAGAATGTCTCTTCCTGATCCAGACTGTTCTGGTATAATAACTTTGTGCTTTTCTAGGTACCTATGCCACCAATTGATTTTTCACCACCATTTCCATAATTTTCTCATCTGAGGGTAACGTATTGATTGGCCGTAGCTCCTCCGGTTTCACTGTATTTTTTACTTTTTCCACAGGTACTATTGTTGAAACTTTCCAGCAGTTTGGAACAATGCCATTATTTAGGGACTCATTTATTATGTCTTCGTAAAAGTTACCAATGTACATCATGGAATCCTTGAAAACACCCTCAGATAAAAGCTTTTCTCCGCCATATTTATTTTTAAATGCTTTTGTGATATTCATTATATCATCTAACACAATGTCAGTGAAAAGAAATGGTTCTATTGCGATCGAGCGATCAACGTTTAGTTCGATGCAGTAGTCATTTCTTCGATACTATCACTAATTTCGATTATGCTCTGTACAAAAAATTGTTTAGGGCATTAGCTATATGATAATCATTATCGAGGCATTCGCCATGTATTACTATCTTACTTACTTACTTACTTAATTGGCGCTTAACCGTCTAAACGGTTATGGCCGTCCAACAAGGCGCGCCAGTCGCTCCTTCGCTCCGCCAACCGACGCCAATTGGTCACACCAAGGGAGTTTAAATCGTTTTCCACCTGGTCCTTCCAACGGAGTGGGGGCCGCCCTCTACCTCTGCTTCCATAGGCGGGTTCCGATAGAAACACTTTCTACTTCTCTACTATCTTAGTGATATGTTTTTTGTTATCTGTAAGCTCTGCGAGGTCTTTCAGACACATCCACATCCGCTTCATGTTTCCGTTATTGATGTGAACTCTGCCTTCCATATACATCTTCTTCTTATAATAGTACTTTTGTATATTTTCTTTAATACATTGTATTCATACCAGTATTCTGTTTCTGTGGCAATATTATATAGCTCAAGTTTTCTTTTATAGAGAGATGTAAGCTCACGGTCATACCACTTATTTGTCAGTTGTATTTATGTTCCCTTCATATATGTCAGTGCTTGCATTACTTCAGTAAGAATATTGTTCAGGGCTGTAGTTTTATTTTCTACTCCCGCATTACGCATAAAGTTAAAATCGCATGTTCTTAGCTTATTTAAAAGGTTTTCGGAACTATAGTATTCCCATGAGGTAAAAGTAGAGTAACTTCTCATTTTGCAAAACTTTGTTATTGGCACTTTGAAATTAATTGTTTCATGATCCGAAATTCTATATTCAACTATATTTTCCGACCTAACTTGATCATTATTACTAAAGGGCAAGTCAATTTTGGTAGACGAGTTCTCTGTTATTCTCGTATTGAAATTCATTCTTTGAATCATTGCCCTTTGTGCGAATAAACTTAATATGTGTTTCGAGTATGTTGACGATTCATTCATATTGATGTTAAAATCTCCAATTATGATATTATTGTCCGATTCCTTGAGATTTTCGGACAGGATTTCATCTAAAAACGTAATAAAGTCGGCATCACTGCTACTCGGTGAGTGATAAAGTATACCAATTTGCCATTTTAACGCACATTTTTTGATTTTTATAATAATGCACCATATATTCATGTTAATGGCTATATTGCAGACTATACTAAGCTCTAAATTTACACCACCCGTATGTCTACTATGGGAATCGCAACGAATACATTTGTCGGAATATTTAATTCGGTATCCATTATAAGATCAGTTGGGCATGTTTCTGCGCATAGTACAATGTTTGGTTTTCTTATTTCGACAAGCCTCTCCAGTTCAGTTTTATTTGCTATTGTACCACAAATATTGAGATATATACATTCTAAGCTATGCACTCCACTACTTCGATTTTTGCACTTTTTATGCCGTGGTTGCTAATAAACAATCTTTTTTTTCCTTGCGGATAATTTTTGCTGATATACAGGACATGCTCTATCCATAGTTTCATGGTTATCATCAAGCCCAAGATTCAGTTCCTTATTTGCCCACATACAGTTGATATATTTCCACTTCCAGTACTGCGTTGTAATACACATTCGAACCCTTTTTCTTTTCATACTGTTTTATAATTTTAATGTCCGTTTCGGAAAGACACGCATTTTGTCGTTTAATTCTCTGCGCCAGTTCATCACTATCATATTTAAAATTTATACCCGATACAACAACTGTTGGTTTCACTTTCTTAGGGATCTTGACCTCATAGGTATTTCCAAGATTAGTCTCGAAGGCTTTTTTAATTTTATCTCGTTCTTGATCATTTTTACTTTCAACTATCACTACCCCGCTTTGCCTAGTTACTATATTCGTTATTTGCAGCTCTTTAGGGTATACTTTTGAATTAAGGTAATTTTTTGTCCTTTCCGCATCTTGTTTTTTGCTCGGTTTCACTATTAGTGGAAAATTTTTTTAATCTCTGGCAATGCTTCTTTTTTTTGTTTACTACTTTTTATTATATTCGCATACGATATTTTTGATTCAACATTATTGACATTCTGCTTCAGTTCATTGCACATTTTTTTGTTTTCGTTGCTTATTGCTTCAATCATTTTCTTATTGTCATCTTTGTTAGTTTTTGATTCGACACATACCTGTTCACTGCTTCGCTTAAAGCCTTCCCGTATTTTATTAAGTCTTTTACACTTTTTTCGCACGATTCTTTCACTGAAAGCTGTTTCCAACGCTTGTAGAAGATGCTTTATTTCTTTTTCGTTCTTTCTAAGCGCATTGTCAAATTCACTTCTATATTCTTGTAGTTGTTGTCCATTTTGCTTCACTACCATTTGCATGTCTTTTAATATGTCATCTACATTATGTACATACTGTACACAGTCAGTACAAATAAATCTTAGCATTTCACATTCTTGCAGTTTATTAATGCCGTATTGGTTCAACCCAGAACATTTGGTCAGGTGGTAATATTTACCACACACCCCTTCACATCGTATATTGGCCACTTCTCTACGTATCGAACTTTTATACTTGTCGCGCTTTTTTCCATTTTGGTTTAAGTACCCTGCAAAAATTGTTGGATTACGTGTTCCATTTTCTTCATGTTGGAGTACTCTAACAATACTCTTTTGGAATGCGTTTGCGGACCACCATCAGCCGATCATTGCTCGTTTTTTAACGACCGTCATCACGACACGATGACGATCGAACAGAGTTGCCAAAAGTAAAATATTGCATACAAATAACTGATAATAAAATTTTACTATGGCAACTCTGATAAAATGCAACCGCGCAACTGGTTTTATGTATACATACTATAGTATAGAGAAATATTAGTTTCTTTATTCACGCAAATGCTAAATAACATAAGAATATTCGTAGTAAAAAATATAAAAGTTGTATTGCCCCTCTTCATTTACTTTCATTTTAAATTAAATTCACTCCGATAATTCTTTCCGACACAATTCCTCTTTAGTACTTTGGCATATGATCCTCTGTGGGTGCTCCATGGAGTACAACAGTGAAAGTACTTTCGAAAGTACTCTCACGTATGTACTCTATGGAATACTCACAAACAAAGCGAGAGTGGGATCACCTACTCCTCTCCTAGGACATCGCAATGTTAATTGGAGCACATTTTTTGTATGAATACAGATTAGATTTGGAGCAGTCCTATACTCCCAAAGGAGTATTCCTTACATTATTTATAGAGTACTCGCGTTTTTTGAAGGGTAACTTGCATACATATATGTGCATACATATGTACATATGCATGTAGCCACTAATGCAAGTTAGTGCAACAGAAAATACACTACTGTACCGATAACATCATCCCATGTATGATATAGAATCAGTAGTTTACATAAAAAGTATGGTCCTCTTTAAACATTGTCTATCTATCTATTAACCATTATCAGAAACCAAAACATTGTAAGCAAAGATAAGATTTCTATTTAAACATAAACCAAATACAAACATAAACAAAACATAAAGAAAACCAAATAAAATATTATCAGCGAACAAAAGATTCCTATTCAACCATTGTAAGCATAGATAAGATTTCTACTTAAACATTATCAGCAAGATCCTTTTTTTGAACATTATCAGCAGCCACTAAACAAAAGAAACCAGATCATATAAATAGACGATTAAGCATAGAAATAAGTTAGTCTTCTATTACACTGAACATATGAACTTCAGTTTAGAATTCATTAAAGTACATATAGATACAAATAAAGTATATTGTTTTATTTAAAATCGAAAGTACATACTTAACTGGGGGCTCAATAAGTGAATAAGTGAATAATAAAAGGAACTCCTAAAAAATCAAATTCCACACGTCCTGAAAAAGAGGACAAGGAGAACCAGAAAATAAAACTGGACCTCTTCCGCAAAAAACGATTACAAGTGTTTGACCAAAGCAGGGGAATCATTATGGAAGCAAGGTTAGTAACCTTGGAGCAAGCTGATGCCGCTATAGAAGCACAATTAGCCCAGCTGCGGCAAGCGCAAGTACCTAATATCGAAGAATTCCAACCGATAAGTCCCAGGATAAACAATGCAAATGAAATAAATCTGAGACTATTCGAACGGCTACCAGTGTACAACGGAGACACATCCAAATACAGGACATGGAGGGCAACCATTATATCAGCAATGAGTCCCATAGAAGCCTTTATTAATACCAAACCATATTACGATGCATTATTTATAATACGTCACACGAAGATCGAAGGAGAACCAGCAACTCTTCTACAGAATCATGGCACAGTGCTCCACTTACAAGCAATACTCAATCGCCTAGATTACAGCTACGCCGATACTAGAAGCTATAACGCCCTCATAGAGGAAATGAAAAGACAAATACAAGGAAAACAGACGCTATCCGAATTCCACAGCAAGATCTGTCAAATCTTTAATTTAGCAATGACTAAATGTGAAATTGATTACCCAGGGAATACTCACTCTCTACAGCAGGTCACAAAAGAAATGGCCATAGATTGCTTCCGCAATGGCATAAATGATGAATTTACTCAACACACATTATATGCAGCAAAACCAAGAGATTTAGAAAGTGCATACGCAATTGCCACGGAGATTCTTTATAAAAGGCAGAATAATCCGATACGACGAGAAGCGTATAACTACCCTAAACAGCCACAAAATGAAAGGAGGTATCAACCAGGAGTTCAACCTATTCCCCATATGGGAAGATCAAACCCGACACCAATGGACGTGGATACATCAATAGGAAGATTCCGGCAATCCACGAATAATCAGCATCAACAACAGCAATCGTATCAACAGAATCCTTTCAGAAACAACTATGAACGACAAAGAGCAGGATATGAACCTTTTAATCCCAATAGAGGAGAACCATTTAAACGAAACCACCAACCAACGTCATCAAGATATAATATAGTACCGCAGAAACTACAAAGGATCAATCAAATAACGGATAATAATAGTGATCAGTCATTAAAGGTAAATATAGATGAAAGTGAATTTGAAAATAGAGCTACTTTTTTAGACGAGTAAATAATCTGCCGTGTCTTCAGATTATTTTACATGATAATAAAAAACTTTTAGTTTTAATAGACACAGACTCGACATTAAATTATATTAGGAAAAATATTCCAAATGGAAAGACCTTTCCAGTTAAACAATTTGTTAGTAGAACTCTGAATGGTTCAAACACAATAAACTCAGCTAAGAAGATAAGAATGCTAGGACAAGAATTAGTATTTTTTGAAATCGAAGAATTAAAAGAATTTGATATGATATTAGGAGAACAATCCTTGAGAGAAATGAAGGCTAAGATAGATCTGTTCGAATATAAAATGATGTATGTCAGGAGAACAGAGCAGAAGAAAAAAGAAATGGATGTCAGTCAAGTAAATTTCACAATAGATGAGAGCAAATCTAAAAAAGAGGTTGAAGAAATTATGAGAATTAATGAGGAAACAAATCCTATTTTACCATTTACAACAACAATTGAAGCCACGATTCGCACTAAAACTGAAGAGCCAATATGGACGAAACAGTACCCTTACCCCTTTTCAGACAATAATTTCATAAATAAAGAACTAAATAAAATGCTAGAGAATAATATAATTAAACCCAGTAAGAGTCCCTATAACTCACCCGTTTGGACTGTACCAAAGAAAGGAACTGACGAGTTAGGAAACCCTAAGAGAAGAATGGTCATAGACTTCCAGAAATTGAATAGCGAAACCATTACCGATAGATATCCCATACCTGATGTCAACATGACAATACAGAATTTAGGTAAAGCAACTGTTTTTACAACCCTAGATTTGGAAGCAGGTTTCCATCCGATAAAAATCAAGGAGTCAGACACCGAAAAGACAGCCTTTAGCATAAACGGAGCAAAATATGAATTCTTAAGGCTGCCGTCTGGACTAAAGAATGCACCTTCAATATTTCAAAGATGCGTAGATGACATATTAAGAAATTACATAGGAAAATTCGTACATGTATATATAGACGATGTGTTAATATATTCATCCTCACATGATGAACATATGGAACACATAAGAATTGTTATAAATGCACTGCGTCAAGCAAATATGAAGATTTGATATGAAAAATCTCATTTTTTCAAAGACAGCACTGAATATTTAGGATATATTATTAAACATAACAGAATAACTGTAGACCCACAAAAAATTGAGACCATAAAAAACTACCCTGTGCCTATGAATCTGAAAGAATTAAGATCATTTTTAGGGCTGGCAGGATATTATAGAAAATTCATCAAAGACTACGCCAAGATTACCAAACCCCTAACATTGTTTTTAAGAGGAGAAAACGGTATCGTAAAGAAAAGGCAAAGTGAAAGAATGCAAATAAAATTAGATGAGGAAGCCATAAAAGCGATGAATATATTAAAAAAGGAATTACAAGCACAAGTCGAACTCTTTCAACCAGATTTCAATAAACCCTTTGATTTAACCACGGACGCAAGTAATTTTGCCATAGGAGCTGTGTTATCCCAAGGTAGAAATCCCATTTGTTTTATATCCAGAACACTAAGCGAGACGGAACAAAAATATAGCACAAACGAAAAAGAGTTATTAGCCATAATTTGGGCACTACAAAAACTCAGAAACTATTTATATGGACGATCAGACCTTGCAATCTATACGGATCATTAGTCCTTAACCTACTCTATTTCAGAGAAGAACCCTAATATTAAACTAAAAAGGAGGAAAAACCAAATAGAAGAATACGGTACCAAATTGGTATACAAACCAGGTTCTCAAAACATCGTTGCGGATGCACTAAGTCGGCAACAAATTAATCAATTAACCGACTCAGAATCGCAGCACTCTCAACTCAGCTCACCCACTGAAACCATAAGAAGGGTAGGCACTAGCTTAAACCATTTTAATAATCAAATTATTATCCAAACTAACAAAGGATTAGTATGAATAGAAAGTAAAAATATATTCGGAAAATTTAGACATACCATATACTTCACAACTATAGAACAATTGATAAGTGATATTAAAGGCGTACTACACCCAAACAATATTAACGCCATAATCTTTACCGAAGAAATTCTATACAAAATAAAAACTACACTAGTACAAACTTTCCCAACCACTACTTTTGTAATAACAAATGCATTAGTCAGAGACATCACTGACGAAAATGAACAGAATGAGATAGTTGAACAAATACACAGAAGAGCACATAGAAATTATAGAAATAATATAAAAGAACTGTCTGAGAGCTATTACTGGCCTAACATGCGAGATATGGCAAAGAAGGCAGCACAAATATGTGAGATATGTAAAAAATGTAAATACGACAGACGTCCTAATAAACTACTTTACGGAAAAACACCAATACCAAATGAAGTAGGTACACATCTGCACATGGATACATTTTTTATGGACAACCAAATATATATAACTACAGTAGATAGATACTCAAAATTCTGCTATATAAGAAAAATACCAGATAAGAAAAACTCATACATATATTTGAATGAAATACTATCCCAAATATTCCCATACGCAACGAACCTAACAACTGATAACGACCCGACATATGTTAATGTAGTAGCAAAATCCTTATACGATCGCCTACATATACAGCACACAGCAGTGCCACCACAACATTCGACAACGAACGGTCAAGAAGAGCGGACGCACAGCACAATAGTGGAGCTAACTAACTTACTAGTAAAGGAAACCAAAGGTAAACACGAAGAGGTAATATTCGAAGCAGTACGACAGTACAATAAAACCATTCACTCGGTCACAGGACATAAACCCGAGGACGTTTTTTTCAACAGGGGAGGATACGACTATACAGTAATCAGAAACAGAATTCGTTATAAGCAAGAAAGAGATATCACCCAACAGAAGGCACCGAACAAACAAATTATTTACGAGAAAGGTGATATTATTTACGTTAAGAGGAGCCGAAGAAATAAAAAACACGATAGATTTATGAAAAAAATAATTGAACAGGATAACGGTAAAACAGTCACAACAACTGATAAAAGAATAATACACAAAGATAACAAAGAAAATGAATCTCACAATAATAATAATCTTGCTGTGCATAAACAGAATTAGTTCAGACACAAGTATTACAGACCTGAAAGGAAAAGATTATATATTAATAGAAACGAATCCAGCTTTTATATTTGATAGCTATGATTATTTATATCATATTACAAATTTAACTAGAATATTAACACCTTACCAAAATATATTAAACTGAAAATTTAATTTAGATTCAAATCCTGAAGTGAAAATATTACACCGAAAAATTGAAATATTAATAAAACAGATTAATCCAGTTAATAGATTTAAAAGAGGATTAAACGCTTTAGGGACAATATTAAAATGGATAACAGGTACACCAGACCACGATGATGAAGTAGAGATACAGACAAGAATCTATCAACTAATTGAGGGACACAATAAACAAAAAATAATAAATAGTAATTTCGAAAAAATGTTAAACAAATTAAACCCCAAGGATTTCTCTGAAAAATTAATACTCACAGAAGTCTACAATGAACTTAATACTCTCCTAACTACAATTAATTTAGCAAAAAATAACAACTTCCTGTCAACTTCATTGGACTTAGAAGAAATTACAGAAATCATTGCGAAAGAAAAAACAAATGTTTTAACCATAAATATTTTAGAATATGCAGAAATTAAAATTGTTAAATTCAAACAAAACTTTGTAACAGTTTACAAATACCCAAAAATCAAAGAAAAATGTGAACAATTCTACATCCACTCATTAGCTTCAAAAAAAGGAAAATTAGTTATGGATAAAAATATTGCTTTATGTAAAGGAAATCAATACGTAAGAATCAATAAATGTAAAGATTTTATAGATCAAACTATATGTAAGCAGAATAAAAAGGACGGATGTACAATACAAATATTAGAGAAAAATAATGCTCAATGTAAAATGATAAAAGAAAGAATCCACCCTTTATTAATTATGGTAACGGAAACATTATTATTAGCGGATTGAATATATTAAACAACGAGATTTTAGATGGAGATTTTTCAATTTATTTCAAAACCAATACAACATTAAATAACGAAGTATATATAAACATTAGGGAAACTATGGTAAAAATACTCCATAAAAAGCATAAAGAAAATCTAGATATATTAGAATACTTAGAATCTCAATCAGAATACAAGTTCAATAATCTAGACGAAATATTATCCATATTTGTACCAATTGAACAAAATCCAATCAAGACTACATTTATAACTATATTAATTATAACCCTATTAATCACAATAACCAAACTATTATTAGAATTTAGAGTAAGGAGAAGGAATATACTTTATCAAAGAGCACTAATACAATGTCAAAAAGACCATGAAGAAAGAAAACAAAAATTACTAGAGTCCAAATTGTAAATGAGGACATTTAATTTTAAGAGGGAGGAGAGTTAGTGCAACAGAAAATACACTACTGTACCGATAACATCATCCCATATATGATATAGAATCGGTAGTTTACATAAAAAGTATGGTCCTCTTTAAACATTGTCTATCTATCTATTAACCATTATCAGAAACCAAAACATTGTAAGCAAAGATAAGATTTCTATTTAAACATAAACCAAATACAAACATAAACAAAACATAAACAAAACCAAATAAAATATGATCAGCGAACAAAAGATTCCTATTCAACCATTGTAAGCATAGATAAGATTTCTACTTAAACATTATCAGCAAGATCCTTTTTTTGAACATTATCAGCAGCCACTAAACAAAAGAAACCAGATCATATAAATAGACGATTAAGCATAGAAATAAGTTAGTCTTCTATTACACTGAAGCATATGAACTTCAGTTTAGAATTCATTAAAGTACATATAGATACAAATAAAGTATATTGTTTTATTTAAAATCGAAAGTACATACTTAACTTGCAGGTGCAAATGTATGCGTATGTCTTATTTATATTAAAATTTGATTAATTTAGACTTTATTTTATTTAGTGTCGCAAATAACTTCCAAATTAGTTTCCTGATTCTCTATCTCTTACATTAGATTATGTTGTCTAATATTTTTATAAGGTTTTACAATTTTTCAATATAGAATTCAAGGAGCAAAATTAAACACGACCGTTCGTTTTCGCGCCACTCTTCTCTCCTATAAAGGGGTAAAATTTACGCCGCCACAATAACTACGCCCAAATATTTCACCTCAGTAGTTAAAGGTTAATATTGCGACTGCCAGCTGCTTTTTCAAGCCTCGAAAATAACTCATATAAATTTGTTTTTCCGTTAGCATTCACAAGATTAAGTCAGTTTAGTTTTTTATGTTTTAAATGCGCATAAATTTGTATATTGGAGATCTCATTATTTTTATTAAGGCTGGTTGCGAGTTGACCTAAATTTTAGGTACCTAGACTAATATTCCACTGGAACTTTCCAGCACTGCAATAGTTTAGGAAAATGTTGATAAAACTGTGCGAGTTCATTTGACAATCTAAATTGATTGTTATCAAATTTGAAGTTATTTGTTAAAAAGAGATACAAAATACGAAATGAATAATTTTGTGGTGGCTTCAGGAATTTGGAACAGTTTTATTGATTTGCAGCAAAAGAGGAGACTGCTGGCCAATCAAATTTACATAAATAAAAAAGTTCAATTTCCCAAAGTAAGTTTTAAGCGCAACTCCTAGGGATATCGTTAAGCATGACTTTTGACAGACATTTTCAAGGCGGTCTTAAGAAAAGATAATATGATAATAAAAAAGAAATTACGCATGACCATTTTAGTAATAAACCAAATATTTATTTTATTTTAAAAAATTTATTTGTATTTATTTTTGAGTTTGAATATTTTAATACTGTTCGAGCGGCGATAAATGAAGCCGGAATTCCTTGTGAATTCCGGAAACGGGGAACCTATGGTGAGCCGGTTCTTGAAACTCGCGGTAATGAAAATGAAAACTTACCAGCTTTGCCTAGCTGTCCAACAACAACAAGCAAAACGACACTGTTTTTATATATGAAATGTATATGTATATGATAGCCTGTCGGACAGGCTTTTTTCAAAACACAATTGAGAAAAATAAGGTTAACAAGTAAGGAAGGCTAAGTTCGGGTGTAACCGAACATTACATACTCAGTTGAGAGCTATGGAGACAAAATAAGGAAAATCACCATGTAGGAAAATGAACCTAGGGTAACCCTGGAATGTGGTTGTATGACATGTGTATCAAATGGAAGGTATTAAAGAATATTTTAAGAGAGAGTAGGCCATAGTTCTATGGATGGACGCCATTTAGGGATATCGCCATAAAGGTGGACCAGGGCTGACTCTAGAATTTGTTTGTACGATATGGGTATCAAATGAAAGGTGTTACTGAGCATTTTAAGAGGGAGCGGGCCTTAGGTCTATCGGTGGACGCCTCTTCGAGATATCGCCATTAAGGTGGGCCAGGGGTGACTCTAGAATGTGTTTGTACGATATGGGTATCAAATGAAAGGTGGTAATGAGTATTTTAAAAAGGAATGGGCTTTAGTTCTATAAGTGAACGCCTTTTCGAGAAATCGCCATAAAGGTGGACCAGGGGTGACTCGAGAATATGTTTGTACGATATGGGTATCAAATGAAAGGTGTTAATGAGTATTTTCAAAGGGAGTGATCCTTAGTTCCATAGGTGGACGCCGTTTCGAAATATCGCCATAAAGATGGGGTGACTCCAGAATGTGTTTGTACGATATGGGAATCAAATGAAAGGTGTTACTGAGCATTTTAAGAGGGAGTGGGCATTAGGTCTATAGGTGGACGCCTTTTCGAGATGTCGCCATTAGGGTGGGCCAGGGGTGACTCTAGAATGTTTGTACGATATGGGTATCAAACGAAAGGTGTTACTGAGCATTTTAAAAGGGAGTGGGCATTGGGTCTATAGGTGGACGCCTTTTCGAAATATCGCCATAAAGGTGGACCATGGGTGACTCTAGAATGTTTGTACGATATGGGTATCAAACGAAAGGTGTTACTGAGCATTTTAAGAGGGAGTGGGCATTAGGTCTTCGAGATATCGCCATTAGGGTGGGCCAGGGGTGACTCTAGAATGTGTTTGTACGATATGGGTATCGAACGAAAGGTGTTACTGAGCATTTTAAGAGGGAGTGGGCATTAGGTCTATAGGTGGACGCCTTTTCGAGATATCGCCATTAGGGTGGGCCAGGGGTGACTCCAGAATGTTTGTACGATATGGGTATCAAACGAAAGGTGTTACTGAGCATTTTAAGAGGGAGTGGGCATTAGGTCTATAGGTGGACGCCTTTTCGAGATATCGCCATTAGGGTGGGCCAGGGGTGACTCTAGAATGTTTGTACGATATGGGTATCAAACGAAAGGTGTTACTGAGCATTTTAAGAGGGAGTAGGCATTAGGTCTATAGGTGGACACCTTTTCGAGATATCGCCATTAGAGTGGGCCAGGGGTGACTCTAGAATGTTTGTACGATATGGGTATCAAACGAAAGGTGTTACTGAGCATTTTAGGAGGGAGTGGGCATTAGGTCTATAGGTGGATGCCTTTTCGAGATATCGCCATTAGGGTGGGCCGGGGGTGACTCTAGAATGTGTTTGTACGATATGGATATCAAATTAAAGGTATTAATGAGGGTTTTAAAACCGAGTGGCCCTTAGATGTATGTGTGAAGGCGTTTTCGCGATATCGACCAAAATGTGGACCAGGTGATCCAGAAAATCATCTGTCGGGTACTGCTAATTTATTTATATATGCAATACCACTAACAGTATTCCTGCCAAGATTCCAAACGCTGTTGATTTCGCCTTGTAGAACTTTTTCATTTTCTTCTATTTAATATGGTAGGTGTCACACCCATTTTACAAAGTTGTTTCCAAAGTTATATTTTGCGTCAATAAACCAATCCAATTACCATGTTTCATCCCTTTTTTCGTATTTGGTATAGAATTATGGCATTTTTTTCATTTTTCGTAATTTTCGATATCGATAAAGTGGACGTGGTTATGGTCGGATTTCGGCCATTTTTTATACCAAGATAAAGTGAGTTCAGATAAGTACGTGGACTAAGTTTAGTAAAGATATATCGGTTTTTGCTCAAGTTATTGTGTTAACGGCCGATAGGAAGGCCAGACGGTGGACTGTGTATAAAAACTGGGCGTGGCTTCCACCGATTTCGCCCATTTTCACAGAAAACAGTTACCGTCATAGAATCTATGCTCCTACCAAATTTAAGAAGAATTGGTAAATTTTTGTTCGACTTATGGCATTAAAAGTATTCTAGACAAACTAAATGAAAATGGGCGGAGCCACGCCCATTTTGAAATTTTCTTTTATTTTTGTATTTTGTTGCATAATATCATTACTGGATTTGAATTTTGACTTACAGTAAAGATATTAATTTTTTTGTTAAAATTAGAATTTAAAAAAAAATTTTTTTAAAAAGTGGGCGTGTTCTTCATCCAATTATGCTAATTTTTATTTAGCACATATATAGTAATAGTAGTAACGTTCCTGCAAAATTTCATCATGATATCTTCAACGACTGCCAAATTACTGCTTGCAATACTTTTAAATTACCTTCTTGTAAAAGTGGGCGGTGCCACGCCCATTGTCCAAAATCTTACTAATTTTCTATTCTCCGTCATAACGTCAACCCATCTACCAAGTTTCATCGCTTTATCCGCCTTTGGCAATGAATTATCGCATTTTTTCGGTTTTTCCAAATTTTCGATATCGAAAAAATGGGCGTGGTTATAGTCCGATATCGTTCATTTTAAATGGCGATCTGAGATGAGTGCCCAGGAATCTACATACCAAATTTCATCAAGATACCTCAAAATTTACTCAAGTTATCGTGTTAACGGGCAGACGGACGGACGGACGGACATGGCTCAATCAAATTTTTTTTCGATACTGATGATTTTGATATATGGAAGTCTATATCTATCTCGATTCCTTTATACCTGTACAACCAACCGTTATCCAATCAAAGTTAATATACTCTGTGAGCTCTGCTCAACTGAGTATAAAAATATCTAATGACACTCACCTGGTGGATCCCTGATAAAAGATTAAGGGCGAGTCTATAGCTGTTCGTCCCTTTTATAGGCTCTAAGGAACTGATGCCATTTAATGGATCCGTATGATGGAACAAAGTCCAAGAAAGGAAAAAAAACGCAACGAGTACTTGCAGCGAGTCTTCTACCAGCGACCCCTCCAGGTGAGGTTTGTAGTTGATAATGCAGACTTTAACATGCCGCCCGCCTTGCAGCATCACTGCAATATAAATTCAATATTAATGTATAAAATTCATTATAAATTCAATTACGTATAAACTTCATTATAAATTCATTTTTTTTAACGCTAAAGGTTTTTGCTTGCCAGCTCAGTATGGGGTTACTCCGAATATGACCCATAGAAAAACGGTGTTTTGAGCAGCCGGTCGCGTCGGGGTTGCATGCCTAAGTCCAGGACGGAGTATGGCTCCACACGCGTCTACTCCCAGGATCAGAGACACTGCGCTTGAGCGGTAGAATGAGGGGTCTGCAAGGCGCAGGTTGTCGAAATCATTGGCGACACGCGCATCAATAGTACGCTCAGGGGCGCTCCTTACGAGGCTCCCAAGGACCTTTGCCTGGATTTGCACCCTCTCATTCAGACCCCTCAAGGTAAGGCCGCAGTATTCCCTTTCATTCCGTGGCAGCAGATGGAGTCGTTGTGCAAGGCCCCGAGATATGGTGGATATGGGTTTTCCAAGGTCGAGGATCGCGCGTACTGCATGAGTCCGCCCCCTTGCCATTACTTTGGTCACCACAGTAGGCATAAGGACAGAAAAACCCGTAGCGTTTCTGGGAGCCCATTGAATTCGCTCTCGAGCGCCCCTTAGCCCTCGGGGTGGACCTTGTTGTGCGACGCGCACTCGTTGGTGTCGCTGTGCTCGACGTTGGTGGGGCAAAGGAGCCGGCCAAGAAAATATGGACCGGATACCCGATAGGAGTGGTCTGAGTACCGGTGTTTCAGCGGTGACTGGCACAAGAGCATTTATCTGTTGGAGGTCTTCATCGCTGGCATCAATCTCCAGTATTTCTTCACTTGACTCCGACAGCTCTCGAGCCCGGAATGGTCGCAGTCGCTGACTTGGCCGATTTTCCACCTCGTCAAGGCGCTGTGGCACGTCATCCTCTCGCCGTGGTGTCTCCCATAGGTAGAGAAGGCTGTGATGCTGCTCATGGCATCGGTCACATCGCCCTGTTGACGGACAATATCGCGTTACATGGCGCAGTGACAGGCAATTGGCACAATGGCGGTGGAGGACGACGGCGCGTAGTCTCTCCTCTGGTTCCATACGGCGCAGTTGGCGACAGAACAGAAGTCGATGGTTGTGCTGACATAAGGGGCCTCGATGGGTATTTTTAGTACTGGCTCGGACCATTTTGGTTTGATCGACTTTTATCTAAAAGAAGAAAAAAGAAAGAAGAAAAAAGAAAGCTGAAAAGAGAGAATTGTTACTTAGGGATTTCGATAGGTAGTGGGACTAATTTAACTATTGGCCGTGGAATCACACCACGGGCTGTGCGTATTTCTACCACCCGTACTAAATTATCTTGGCCTGGGAAAACCTTCACCACTCTACCAAGTCGCCATTCATTAGCGGGTAAATTATCCTCTTTGATAATCACTAGATCGTTAACCTCAAGATTTTGTTGGGGGTGTTGCTACTTAACCCTCTTATGTAGCTCCTTCAAGTACTCTCCCTTCCATCGTTGGCAGAATCCTTGATGAATAACTTTGAGCTTTTGCCATCGGTTGACAATTGACATCGGTGTTTCTTGAACCTCTGGTTCTGCATTCGCGAGTATGGGGCTTCCAATCAGAAAGTGTCCAAGGGTGAGGGTTTCAATGCAGTTGCGGTTGTCAGACATCGGACTGATCGGTCTCGAGTTCAGACAGGCTTCTATTTTAGCCAGTAGAGTGGATAATTCCTCCATTGTGAATTGCATGGTAGTTGCAATTTTGCGGAAATGGGTTTTGAAACTCTTCGCCCCTGCTTCCCATAGTCCTCCCATGTGGGGTGCTCCTGGTGGGATAAAATGCCAGTGGATTTCTTGATGGGCATATGACATAGTGGTATGCCGAGCAGCTTCAGTCATGAAGTTCCGAAATTCTTGCCTTAATGCCTTGTTTGCTCCTACAAAGTTCGTCCCATTGTCCGAATACACCTGGTGGGGACAGCCTCGCCGGGATATGAACCGCGCAAATGCAGCCAGAAATGTGGCTGTCGATAGATCGCTTGTTGCTTCTAAGTGTATTGCTTTCGTAGCGAAGCAAACAAACACGCAGACATAACCCTTCGTTAATAGGCATGCCCTGCCCGTATATTTTTGATGTCGAACGGACCAGTGAAATTGATTCCGGTATTAGTGAAGGGTCGCGAGAGCTCCGTTCGTTCTGGCGGTAGTGCTGCCATCAACTGCTCACGTGTCCTTTTCCTGTAGATGAGACACAATTTCCAATTGTTTATTATATTTTTTATCAAATTTTTTAGCTTCACGATCCAATATCCTGATCGCAAAAGTTGTAGCATTAGTTGATTTCCCACGTGTATGGAAATCAAATGGGAAAATTTTACTACAAGCCGCGAAAACGCGCATTCGTATGGGAAAATAATTGGACACCGTTCGTTGTAGGGTATCGTCGACAGCTCCAATCTTCCTCCAACGCGCATTATTCCGTCCGCATCGAGGAAGGGGTTAAGGGTGCGGATGGAACTCTTTGAGCTCACGGCATCAGTTGAAGCTAGCATCCGATACTCTTCAGCGTAGCATCGGTTCTGCGTTAAACGAATAAGCCGGGCTTTTACCATCTTAATTTCTACTGGTGAGATATCTGAGGTGCCCTTGCGGGGGGTTAACTTATGCACAGGATGCGTGTTGCGGTAGAACTGGAAGATCCGTGCGATGACTCTGAGGGCTCTAGAAAAGTTCGAAAATCGCTCCAGAATATCCGGAAGTTCTTGAGCGCTGGTGGTATGAGCTCGGACAGCTCGTTGTTCTAGGTCCGTTTCTATAAGCAAGGCATCTGTTTTGCTTGGCCACTCCGATGGGGGCGCCTTCAGCCATCTTGGGCCTTGCCACCAGAGCGTGCTGGCCGCCAACTCTTGCGGAGTCACACCGCGACTGCCCAGGTCCGCTGGGTTATCGCTAGATTCCACATGATTCCATCCCTCTACTCCGACGAGCTCATCAATTTTTGCGACCCGATTCGCCACGAAGGTTGTCCAGCAACACGGTGGCTTCTTAATCCAAGAGAGCACGATGGTCGAGTCCGTCCATTTGTAATTGGTCGGCTGCGTAACGTCGAATTGGGGGAGCAAAGCGTGGATAAGTTCGGCCAGAAGCAATGCTCCACATATTTCCAACCGTGGTAAAGAGACGATTTTAACTGGGGCTACCTTGGTTTTACCTACCAGTAAACTTACATGAGGAGTCCTGTTTGTTGTGCGGTTGTACACTCTAACATACAGGGCGGCTGTATATGCCTTTTCCGAGGCATCGCAAAAACCGTGGAACTCGATTTCATGCCACGGTGTGAAATGAATCCACCGTGGAATTTTAATTTTTGAAATGTGGGTATAATTTTTAAGAAAAGTTTCCCATCGCAGGCGAGGGTCTGGAGGGAGGCTATAATCCCAATCAATCTTCGTAAGCCATATGTCTTGCATGTTAACCATCCTGCGGGGTCAAATAATTTGGCAACATAAGACAAAACCTCACGTTTGGCGCAATTTGGTTTTGTAGGGATTTCCTGGACGCTAAAATGGAACATATCGTGTACCGCATTCCACCGTATACCTAACATCCTGGCTTCGCTGAGGTCATCAAATTCCAGGAACTCCTCCTTTAGCAGGTGCTCCTTTGGTAACGCTGCCAAGGTCTCTTTCGAGTCTGACGTCCATTTCCGAAGGGGGAATCCAGCTCCTTTGAGCGCATCAATGAGCTCGTCACGAGCTTGTAGTGCTGTCTGGCGGTCATGGGCACATGCGAGAACGTCGTCGACGTACATATGCTGCTTCAATATCCTGGAAGCTAAAGGGAAACGAACCCTGATATCGTCAACTAAGTGGAGGAGAGTCCTGATAGCTAAGTACGGGGCATAGTTTACTCGCGAGTAATATTTTTCCAATAGTATTTTGTCCTTAATTTGGAATATAATCGTTTTGTACCGCAATGACCATCTAACAAAGGATCCTCATGATAAATTGTCATAAGTTTTTGTTTTTGCTATGTTTCTATTACAGTTTCTATAAGGTCTGTCAATATTATTTGTAAGGATTTTAAAATTTTTTTACCGCTGATTTTAAAATTCGTAATTGAAAATTTATTGAAAAATGTATCACTTTTTGGCCATTCTAACTGCTTAACCTTTAACTACTGAGGAGGTTGAAAATTTTACTCCTCGTAGTTTGCTTTCTCTCTTACTCTCTTCAGTTGACCGCTATCAATTTCATTCTCTTGGTATCTTCTCTTTATCCTATTAGTATTATTCAGTTGTGTTTGTACAGTCGTGGGTATTGTATAAGCTGGTGTCAAAATTACCAATCGTCCGGGGTTACGTATTATATATAACATAAAATAATTCTTGTGTTTTTTTCTTTTTTGTGATTCTAATGTCACAAATTTGGCTGTGAAAAGTGCCTTTATGTGTTTTTGATTTTTTTTTGTCTTGTGTTTTTTTTTGTCTTATGTTTGTTCTGTTTTAAGAAAAGTGGATATGAAATAAAGTCCTTGTTTTGTTAAACTAGAAGTTCGATTTCATTAAATTTATTATTTTATTCATTTAAAATGTGTTTTATTATTCCAATTAAAAACAAATAATTAAAAAAAAATTTTTCGTTGACAAAAATTATTTATATTTATTTATTTATTACGGTCTTTAAGACCTAGTTGATGTTAAGTAAACATTTGTTTCATTAAATATTAAGTGTTTTACAATATAAAAATAATTTTACTTTAAACTTATTAATATTTTCACAATCTTTTATCGCAGTAGGTCGTTCATTGTACATTTTGTACCCTGTGTATTCTAAAGTCTTCTTTGCGAACTCTGTTCTTACTCTAGGCAGCCTTATATTATTGCAGTATCTAGTTCCATAACTATGGATCTCGTGATTATATAGTATTTTATTGCTCAGGTAACTCGGTAGCTTTCCTAATCTTACATGATGTATAAATTTCAAAGTGAAGTAATTTATTGACTGTTTTATACTAAGCCAGTTTAACCGATTCAGCATTATAGTTTTTGATGTTCTTGGGGGACATTCTAATATAAATCGCATTGCCTTGTTTTGTTGTATTTGTAGTCTTTTAATTTGCATATCACTCGCTATCAGCAGAATTGTAGGCCAGTATATAAAGTGCGGCTCAATAATTGAATGCATGTTCTGTACATGAATCCTATTTTCTGCGCAATTTTTCTTTCAAGATTATTTATATGTTCTCCAAAATTCAGGTTTTCATCAATTAAAACTCCTAAGTACTTCATTTCATTTACTCTTTGAATTAAATTGTTTTTTTTATCTTCAGGGTTATATTGTTTAAATCGTTATTATGTATGATGTTCTGGTTTTTGCAAAATACCATGAACTTATTCTTATCTACATTTAACTTCAATTTTTTAAAGCACAACCAGTTGTATAGAGAGTCAAGATCTTCTTGTGCTTTGTGCATTGCTCAGTCGGCATATTTCTCACTGATGATGAGCAGTGCATCATCCGCAAATAGACGTATATTGCAATATTTTAAGCATTTTTTTATATCATTTATGTACAATGTAAATAGTATCGGTGCAAGTACTGAACCTTGTGGCAATCCAATATCTACATCCACAACCGATGAGACTGCGTTTCCAATTACCGTCCTTTGCTTTCTGTCACTCAGATAACTTCGGAACCATTCCAAAGTCTTTCCTCTGACACCAGTTTTGGACAAAACATTCAACAATTCCCGTCTATCAACTGCTTAAAAGGTCCGTTTAAAGTCTAAGAAGACAGACACCACAATTTCTTATCTGATATATCTTCTTTCCATTCTGCAATAACCATGTTAAGTGCTATTTCACAAGAATGTCTCTTCCTGATCCAGACTGTTCTGGTATAATAACTTTGTGCTTTTCTAGGTACCTATGCCACCAATTGATTTTTCACCACCATTTCCATAATTTTCTCATCTGAGGGTAACGTATTGATTGGCCGTAGCTCCTCCGGTTTCACTGTATTTTTTACTTTTTCCACAGGTACTATTGTTGAAACTTTCCAGCAGTTTGGAACAATGCCATTATTTAGGGACTCATTTATTATGTCTTCGTAAAAGTTACCAATGTACATCATGGAATCCTTGAAAACACCCTCAGATAAAAGCTTTTCTCCGCCATATTTATTTTTAAATGCTTTTGTGATATTCATTATATCATCTAACACAATGTCAGTGAAAAGAAATGGTTCTATTGCGATCGAGCGATCAACGTTTAGTTCGATGCAGTAGGCATTTCTTCGATACTATCACTAATTTCGATTATGCTCTGTACAAAAAATTTTTTAGGGCATTAGCTATATGATAATCATTATCGAGGCATTCGCCATGTATTACTATCTTACTTACTTACTTACTTAATTGGCGCTTAACCGTCTAAACGGTTATGGCCGTCCAACAAGGCGCGCCAGTCGCTCCTTCGCTCCGCCAACCGGCGCCAATTGGTCACACCAAGGGAGTTTAAATCGTTTTCCACCTGGTCCTTCCAACGGAGTGGGGGCCGCCCTCTACCTCTGCTTCCATAGGCGGGTTCCGATAGAAACACTTTCTACTTCTCTACTATCTTAGTGATATGTTTTTTGTTATCTGTAAGCTCTGCGAGGTCTTTCAGACACTTCCACATCCGCTTCATGTTTCCGTTATTGATGTGAACTCTGCCTTCCATATACATCTTCTTCTTATAATAGTACTTTTGTATATTTTCTTTAATACATTGTATTCATACCAGTATTCTGTTTCTGTGGCAATATTATATAGCTCAAGTCTTCTTTTATAGAGAGATGTAAGCTCACGGTCATACCACTTATTTGTCAGTTGTATTTATGTTCCCTTCATATATGTCAGTGCTTGCATTACTTCAGTAAGAATATTGTTCAGGGCTGTAGTTTTATTTTCTACTCCCGCATTACGCATAAAGCTAAAATCGCATGTTCTTAGCTTATTTAAAAGGTTTTCGGAACTATAGTATTCCCATGAGGTAAAAGTAGAGTAACTTCTCATTTTGCAAAACTTTGTTATTGGCACTTTGAAATTAATTGTTTCATGATCCGAAATTCTATATTCAACTATATTTTCCGACCTAACTTGATCATTATTACTAAAGGGCAAGTCAATTTTGGTAGACGAGTTCTCTGTTATTCTCGTATTGAAATTCATTCTTTGAATCATTGCCTTTGTGCGAATAAACTTAATATGTGTTTCGAGTATGTTGACGATACATTCATATTGATGTTAAAATCTCCAATTATGATATTATTGTCCGATTCCTTGAGATTTTCGGACAGGATTTCATCTAAAAACGTAATAAAGTCGGCATCACTGCTACTCGGTGAGTGATAAAGTATACCAATTTGCCATTTTAACGCACATTTTTTGATTTTTATAATAATGCACCATATATTCATGTTAATGGCTATATTGCAGACTATACTAAGCTCTAAATTTACACCACCCGTATGTCTACTATGGGAATCGCAATGAATACATTTGTCGGAATATTTAATTCGGTATCCATTATAAGATCAGTTGGGCATGTTTCTGCGCATAGTACAATGTTTGGTTTTCTTATTTCGACAAGCCTCTCCAGTTCAGTTTTATTTGCTATTGTACCACAAATATTGAGATATATACATTCTAAGCTATGCACTCCACTACTTCGATTTTTGCACTTTTTATGCCGTGGTTGCTAATAAACAATCTTTTTTTTCCTTGCGGATAATTTTTGCTGATATACAGGACATGCTCTATCCATAGTCTCATGGTTATCATCAAGCCCAAGATTCAGTTCCTTATTTGCCCACATACAGTTGATATATTTCCACTTCCAGTACTGCGTTGTAATACACATTCGAACCCTTTTTCTTTTCATACTGTTTTATAATTTTAATGTCCGTTTCGGAAAGACACGCATTTTGTCGTTTAATTCTCTGCGCCAGTTCATCACTATCATATTTAAAATTTATACCCGATACAACAACTGTTGGTTTCACTTTCTTAGGGATCTTGACCTCATAGGTATTTCCAAGATTAGTCTCGAAGGCTTTTTTAATTTTATCTCGTTCTTGATCATTTTTACTTTCAACTATCACTACCCCGCTTTGCCTAGTTACTATAGTTATTTGCAGCTCTTTAGGGTATACTTTTGAATTAAGGTAATTTTTTGTCCTTTCCGCATCTTGTTTTTTGCTCGGTTTCACTATTAGTGGAACATTTTTTTAATCTCTGCCAACGCTTCTTTTTTTTTTTGTTTACTACTTTTTATTATATTCGCATACGATATTTTTGATTCAACATTATTGACATTCTGCTTCAGTTCATTGCACATTTTTTTGTTTTCGTTGCTTATTGCTTCAATCATTTTCTTATTGTCATCTTTGTTAGTTTTTGATTCGACACATACCTGTTCACTGCTTCGCTTAAAGCCTTCCCGTATTTTCTTAAGTCTTTTACACTTTTTTCGCACGATTCTTTCACTGAAAGCTGTTTCCACCGCTTGTAGAAGATGCTTTATTTCTTTTTCGTTCTTTCTAAGCGCATTGTCAAATTCACTTCTATATTCTTGTAGTTGTTGTCCATTTTGCTTCACTACCATTTGCATGTCTTTTAATATGTCATCTACATTATGTACATACTGTACACAGTCAGTACAAATAAATCTTAGCATTTCACATTCTTGCAGTTTATTAATGCCGTATTGGTTCAACCCAGAACATTTGGTCAGGTGGTAATATTTACCACACACCCCTTCACATCGTATATTGGCCACTTCTCTACGTATCGAACTTTTAAACTTGTCGCACTTCTTTCCATTTTGGTTTAAGTACCCTGCAAAATTGTTGGATTACGTGTTCCATTTTCTTCATGTTGGAGTACTCTAACAATACTCCTTTGGAATGCGTTTGCGGACCACCATCAGCCGATCATTGCTCGTTTTTTAACGACCGTCATCACGACACGATGACGATCGAACAGAGTTGCCAAAAGTAAAATATTGTATACAAATAACTGATAATAAAATTTTACTATGGCAACTCTGATAAAATACAACCGCGCAACTGGTTTTATGTATATATACTATAGTATAGAGAAATATTAGTTTTTTTATTCACGCAAATGCTAAATAACATAAGAATATTCGTAGTAAAAAATATAAAAGTTGTATTGCCCCTCTTCATTTACTTTCATTTTAAATTAAATTCACTCCGATAATTCTTTCCGACACAATTCCTCTTTAGTACTTTGGCATATGATCCTCTGTGGGTGCTCCATGGAGTACAACAGTGAAATTACTTTCGAAAGTACTCTCACGTATGTACTCTATGGAATACTCACAAACAAAGCGAGAGTGGGATCACCTACTCCTCTCCTAGGACATCGCAATGTTAATTGGAGCACATTTTTTGTATGAATACAGATTAGATTTGGAGCAGTCCTATACTCCCAAAGGAGTATTCCTTACATTATTTATAGAGTACTCGCGTTTTTTGAAGGGTAACTTGCATACATATATGTGCATACATATGTACATATGCATGTAGCCACTAATGCAGGTGCAAATGTATGCGTATGTCTTATTTATATTAAAATTTGATTAATTTAGACTTTATTTTATTTAGTGCCGCAAATAACTTCCAAATTAGTTTCCTGAGTCTCTATCTCTTACATTAGATTATGTTGTCTAATATTTTTATAAGGTTTTACAATTTTTCAATATAGAATTCAAGGAGCAAAATTAAACACGACCGTTCGTTTTCGCGCCACTCTTCTCTCCTATAAAGGGGTAAAATTTACCCCGCCACAATAACTACGCCCAAATATTTCACCTCAGTAGTTAAAGGTTAATATTGTGACTGCCAGCTGCTTTTTCAAGCCTCGAAAATAACTCATATAAATTTGTTTTTCCGTTAGCATTCAAAAGATTAAGTCAGTTTAGTTTTTTATGTTTTAAATGCGCATAAATTTGTATATTGGAGATCTCATTATTTTTATTAAGGCTGGTTGCGAGTTGACCTAAATTTTAGGTACCTAGACTAATATTCCACTGGAACTTTCCAGCACTGCAATAGTTTAGGAAAATGTTGATAAAACTGTGCGAGTTCATTTGACAATCTAAATTAATTGTTATCAAATTTGAAGTTATTTGTTAAAAAGAGATACAAAATACGAAATGAATAATTTTGTGGTGGCTTCAGGAATTTGGAAAAGTTTTATTGATTTGCAGCAAAAGAGGAAACTGCTGGCCAATCAAATTTACATAAATAAAAAAGTGCAATTTCCCAAAGTAAGTTTTAAGCGCAACTCCTAGGGATATCGTTAAGCATGACTTTTGACAGACATTTTCAAGGCGGTCTTAAGAAAAGATAATATGATAATAAAAAAGAAATTACGCATGACCATTTTAGTAATAAACCAAATATTTATTTTATTTTAAAAAATTTATTTGTATTTATTTTTGAGTTTGAATATTTTAATACTGTTCGAGCGGGGATAAATGAAGCCGGAATTCCTTGTGAATTCCGGAAACGGGGAACCTATGGTGAGCCGGTTCTTGAAACTCGCGGTAATGAAAATGAAAACTTACCAGCTTTGCCTAGCTGTCCAACAACAACAAGCAAAACGACACTGTTTTTATATATGAAATGTATATGTATGTATATGATAGCCTGTCGGACATGCTTTTTTCAAAACACAATTGAGAAAAATAAGTTTAACAAGTAAGGAAGGCTAAGTTCGGGTGTAACCGAACATTACATACTCAGTTGAGAGCTATGTAGGCAAAATAAGGAAAATCACCATGTAGGAAAATGAACCTAGGGTAACCCTGGAATGTGGTTGTATGACATGTGTATCAAATGGAAGGTATTAAAGAGTATTTTAAGAGAGAGTAGGCCATAGTTCTATGGATGGACGCCATTTAGGGATATCGCCATAAAGGTGGACCAGGGCTGACTCTAGAATTTGTTTGTACGATATGGGTATCAAATGAAAGGTGTTACTGAGCATTTTAAGAGGGAGCGGGCCTTAGGTCTATCGGTGGACGCCTTTTCGAGATATCGCCATTAAGGTGGGCCAGGGGTGACTCTAGAATGTGTTTGTACGATATGGGTATCAAATGAAAGGTGGTAATGAGTATTTTAAAAAGGAATGGGCTTTAGTTCTATAGGTGAACGCCTTTTCGAGAAATCGCCATAAAGGTGGACCAGGGGGACTCTAGAATATGTTTGTACGATATGGGTATCAAATGAAAGGTGTTAATGAGTATTTTCAAAGGGAGTGATCCTTAGTACCATAGGTGGACGCCGTTTCGAGATATCGCCATAAAGGTGGGGTGACTCCAGAATGTGTTTGTACGATATGGGAATCAAATGAAAGGTGTTACTGAGCATTTTAAGAGGGAGTGGGCATTAGGTCTATAGGTGGACGCCTTTTCGAGATGTCGCCATTAGGGTGGGCCAGGGGTGACTCTAGAATGTTTGTACGATATGGGTATCAAACGAAAGGTGTTACTGAGCATTTTAAAAGGGAGTGGGCATTAGGTCTATAGGTGGACGCCTTTTCGAAATATCGCCATAAAGGTGGACCATGGGTGACTCTAGAATGTGTTTGTACGATATGGGTATCGAACGAAAGGTGTTACTGAGCATTTCAAGAGGGAGTGGGCATTAGGTCTATAGGTGGACGCCTTTTCGAGATATCGCCATTAGGGTGGGCCAGGGGTGACTCTAGAATGTTTGTACGATATGGGTATCAAACGAAAGGTGTTACTGAGCATTTTAAGAGGGAGTGGGCATTAGGTCTATAGGTGGACGCCTTTTCGAGATATCGCCATTAGGGTGGGCCAGGGGTGACTCTAGAATGTTTGTACGATATGGGTATCAAACGAAAGGTGTTACTGAGCATTTTAAGAGGGAGTGGGCATTAGGTCTATGGGTGGACGCCTTTTCGAGATATCGCCATTAGGGTGGGCCAGGGGTGACTCTAGAATGTGTTTGTACGATATGGGTATCGAACGAAAGGTGTTACTGAGCATTTTAAGAGGGAGTGGGCATTAGGTCTATAGGTGGACGCCTTTTCGAGATATCGCCATTAGGGTGGGCCAGGGGTGACTCTATAATGTTTGTACGATATGGGTATCAAACGAAAGGTGTTACTGAGCATTTTAAGAGGGAGTGGGCATTAGGTCTATAGGTGGACGCCTTTTCGAGATATCGCCATTAGGGTGGGCCAGGGGTGACTCTAGAATGTTTGTACGATATGGGTATCAAACAAAAGGTGTTACTGAGCATTTTAAGAGGGAGTAGGCATTAGGTCTATAGGTGGACACCTTTTCGAGATATCGCCATTAGGGTGGGCCAGGAGTGACTCTAGAATGTTTGTACGATATGGGTATCAAACGAAAGGTGTTACTGAGCATTTTAGGAGGGAGTGGGCATTAGGTCTATAGGTGGACGCCTTTTCGAGATATCGCCATTAGGGTGGGCCAGGGGTGACTCTAGAATGTTTGTACGATATGGGTATCAAATGAAAGGTGTTACTGAGCATTTTTAGAGGGAGTGGGCATTAGGTCTATAGGTGGACGCCTTTTTGAGATATCGCCATTAGGGTGGACCAGGGGTGACTCTAGAATGTTTGTACTATATGGGTAAATAACGAAAGGTGTTACTGAGCATTTTAAGAGGGAGTAGGCATTAGGTCTATAGGTGGATGCCTTTTCGAGATATCGCCATTAGGGTGGGCCGGGGGTGACTCTAGAATGTGTTTGTACGATATGGATATCAAATTAAAGGTATTAATGAGGGTTTTAAAAGCGAGTGGCCCTTAGATGTATATGTGAAGGCGTTTTCGCGATATCGACCAAAATGTGGACCAGGTGATCCAGAAAATGATCTGTCGGGTACTGCTAATTTATTTATATATGCAATACCACTAACAGTATTCCTGCCAAGATTCCAAACGCTGTTGATTTCGCCTTGTAGAACTTTTTCATTTTCTTCTACTTAATATGGTAGGTGTCACACCCATTTTACAAAGTTGTTTCCAAAGTTATATTTTGCGTTAATAAACCAATCCAATTACCATGTTTCATCCCTTTTTTCGAATTTGGTATAGAATTATGGCATTTTTTTCATTTTTCGTAATTTTCGATATCGATAAAGTGGGCGTGGTTATGGTCGGATTTCGGCCATTTTTTATACCAAGATAAAGTGAGTTCAGATAAGTACGTGGACTAAGTTTAGTAAAGATATATCGGTTTTTGCTCAAGTTATTGTGTTAACGGCCGATAGGAAGGCCAGACGGGGGACTGTGTATAAAAACTGGGCGTGGCTTTCACCGATTTCGCCCATTTTCACAGAAAACAGTTACCGTCATAGAATCTATGCCCCTACCAAATTTAAGAAGAATTGGTAAATTTTTGTTCGACTTATGGCATTAAAAGTATTCTAGACAAACTAAATGAAAATGGGCGGAGCCACGCCCATTTTGAAATTTTCTTTTATTTTTGTATTTTGTTGCATCATATCATTACTGGATTTGAATTTTGACTTACAGTAAAGATATTAATTTTTAATCTTCAACGACTGCCAAATTACAGCTTGCAATACTTTTAAATTACCTTCTTGTAAAAGTGGGCGGTGCCACGCCCATTGTCCAAAATCTTACTAATTTTCTATTCTGCGTCATAACGTCAACCCATCTACCAAGTTTCATCGCTTTATCTGCCTTTGGCAATGAATTATCGCATTTTTTCGGTTTTTCGAAATTTTCGATATCGAAAAAATGGGCGTGGTTATAGTCCGATATCGTTCATTTTAAATAGCGATCTGAGATGAGTGCCCAGGAATCTACATACCAAATTTCATCAAGATACCTCAAAATTTACTCAAGTTATCGTGTTAACGGGCAGACGGACGGACGGACGGACGGACATGGCTCAATCAAATTTTTTTTCGATACTGATGATTTTGATATATGGAAGTCTATATCTATCTCGATTCCTTTATACCTGTACAACCAACCGTTATCCAATCAAAGTTAATATACTCTGTGAGCTCTGCTCAACTGAGTATAAAAATATCTAATGACACTCACCTGGTGGATCCCTGATAAAAGATTAAGGGCGAGTCTATAGCTGTTCGTCCCTTTTATAGGCTCTAAGGAACTGATGCCATTTAATGGATCCGTATGATGGAACAAAGTCCAAGAAAGGAAAAAAAACGCAACGAGTACTTGCAGCGAGTCTTCTACCAGCGACCCCTCCAGGTGAGGTTTGTAGTTGATAATGCAGACTTTAACATGCCGCCCGCCTTGCAGCATCACTGCAATATAAATTCAATATTAATGTATAAACTTCATTATAAATTCAATTACGTATAAACTTCATTATAAATTCATTTTTTTTAACGCTAAAGGTTTTTGCTTGCCAGCTCATTATGGGGTTACTCCGAATATGACCCATACAAAAACGGTGTTTTGAGCAGCCGGTCGCGTCGGGGTTGCATGCCTAAGTCCAGGACGGAGTATGGCTCCACACGCGTCTACTCCCAGAATCAGAGACACTGCGCTTGAGCGGTAGAATGAGGGGTCTGCCAGGCGCAGGTTGTCGAAATCATTGGCGACACGCGCATCAATAGTACGCTCAGGGGCGCTCCTTACGAGGCTCCCAAGGACCTTTGCCTGGATTTGCACCCTCTCATTCAGACCCCTCAAGGTAAGGCCGCAGTATTCCCTTTCATTCCGTGGCAGCAGATGGAGTCGTTGTGCAAGGCCCCGAGATATGGTGGATATGGGTTTTCCAAGGTCGAGGATCGCGCGTACTGCATGAGTCCGCCCCCTTGTCATTACTTTGGTCACCACAGTAGGCATAAGGACAGAAAAACCCGTAGCGTTTCTGGGAGCCCATTGAATTCGCTCTCGAGCTCCTCTTAGCCCTCGGGGTGGACCTTGTTGTGCGACGCGCACTCGTTGGTATCGCTGTGCTCGACGTTGGTGGGGCGAAGGAGGCGGCCGAGAAAATATGGACCGGATACCCGAGAGGAGTGGTCTGAGTACCGGTGTTTCGGCGGTGACTGGCACAAGAGCATTTATCTGTTGGAGGTCTTCATCGCTGGCATCAATCTCCAGTATTTCTTCACTTGACTCCGACAGCTCTCGAGCCCGGAATGGTCGCAGTCGCTGACTTGGCCGATTTTCCACCTCGTCAAGGCCCTATGGCACGTCATCCTCTCGCCGTGGTGTCTCCCATAGGTGGAGAAGGCTGTGATGCTGCTCATGGCATCGGTCACATCGCCCTGTTTACGGACAATTGCGCGTTACATGGCGCAGTGGCAGGCAATTGGCACAATGGCGGTGGAGGACGACGGCGCTTAGTCTCTCCCCTGGTTCCATACGGCGCAGTTGGCGACAGAACAGAAGTCGATGGTTGTGCTGACATAAGGGGCATCGATGGGTATTTTTAGTACTGGCTCGGACCATTTTGGTTTGAACGACTTTTATCTAAAAGAAGAAAAAAGAAAGAAGAAAAAAGAAAGCTGAAAAGAGAGAATTGTTACTTAGGGATTTCGATAGGTAGTAGGACTAATTTAACTATTGGCCGTGTAATCACACCACGGGCTGTGCGTATTTCTACCACCCGTACTAAATTATCTTGGCCTGGGAAAACCTTCACCACTCTACCAAGTCGCCATTCATTAGCGGGTAAATTATCCTCTTTGATAATCACTAGATCGTTAACCTCAAGATTTTGTTGGGGGGTTGCCACTTAACCCTCTTATGTAGCTCCTTCAAGTACTCTCCCTTTGAGCTTTTGCCATCGGTTGACAATTGACATCGGTGTTTCTTGAACCTCTGGTTCTGCATTCGCGAGTATGGGGCTTCCAATCAGAAAGTGTCCAAGGGTGAGGCTTTCAATGCAGTCGGGGTTGTCAGACATCGGACTGATCGGTCTCGAGTTCAGACAGGCTTCTATTTTAGCCAGTAGAGTGGATAATTCCTCCATTGTGAATCGCATGGTAGTTGCAATTTTGCGGAAATGGGTTTTGAAACTCTTCACCCCTGCTTCCCATAGTCCTCCCATGTGGGGTGCTCCTGGTGGGATAAAATGCCAGTGGATTTCTTGATGGGCATATGACATAGTGGTATGCCGAGCAGCTTCAGTCATGAAGTTCCGAAATTCTTGCCTTAATGCCTTGTTTGCTCCTACAAAGTTCGTCCCATTGTCCGAATACACCTGGTGGGGACAGCCTCGCCGGGATATGAACCGCGCAAATGCAGCCAGAAATGTGGCTGTCGATAGATCGCTTGTTGCTTCTAAGTGTATTGCTTTCGTAGCGAAGCAAACAAACACGCAGACATAACCCTTCGTTAATAGGCATGCCCTGCCCGTATATTTTTGATGTCGAACGGACCAGTGAAATCGATTCCGGTATTAGTGAAGGGTCGCGAGAGCTCCGTTCGTTCTGGCGGTAGTGCTGCCATCAACTGCTCACGTGTCCTTTTCCTGTAGATGAGACACAATTTGCAATTGTTTATTATATTTTTTATCAAATTTTTTAGCTTCACGATCCAATATCATGATCGCAAAAGTCGTAGCATTAGTTGATTTCCCACGTGTATGGAAATCAAATGGGAAAATTTTACTACAAGCCGCGAAAACGCGCATTCGTTTAGGAAAATAATTGGACACCGTTCGTTGTAGGGTATCGTCGACAGCTCCAATCTTCCTCCCACGGGCATTATTCCGTCCGCATCGAGGAAGGGGTTGAGGGTGCGGATGGAACTCTTTGAGCTCACGGCATCAGTTGAAGCTAGCATCCGATACTCTTCAGCGTAGCATCGGTTCTGCGTTAAACGAATAAGCCGGGCTTTTACCATCATAATTTCTTCTGGTGAGATATCTGAGGTGCCCTTGCGGGGGGTTAACTTATGCACAGGATGCGTGTTGCGGTAGAACTGGAAGATCCGTGCGATGACTCTGAGGGCTCTAGAAAAGTTCGAAAATCGCTCCAGAATATCCGGAAGTTCTTGAGCGCTGGTGGTATGAGCTCGGACAGCTCGTTGTTCTAGGTCCGTTTCCATAAGCAAGGCATCTGTTTTGCTTGGCCACTCCGATGGGGGCGCCTTCAGCCATCTTGGGCCTTGCCAACAGAGCGTGCTGGCCGCCAACTCTTGCGGAGTCACACCGCGACTGCCCAGGTCCGCTGGATTATCGCTAGATTCCACATGATTCCATCCCTCTACTCCGACGAGCTCATCAATTTTTGCGACCCGATTCGCCACGAAGGTTGTCCAGCAGCACGGGGGCTTCTTAATCCAAGAGAGCACGATGGTCGAGTCCGTCCATTTGTAGATGGTCGGCTGCGTAACGTCGAATTGGGGGAGCAAAGCGTGGATAAGTTCGGCCAGAAGCAATGCTCCACATATTTCCAACCGTGGTAAAGAGACGATTTTAACTGGGACCACCTTGGTTTTACCTACCAGTAAACTTACATGAGGAGTCCTGTTTGTTGTGCAGTTGTACACTCTAACATACAGGGCGGCTGCATATGCCTTTTCCGAGGCATCGCAAAAACCGTGGAACTCGATTTCATGCCACGGTGTGAAATGAATCCACCGTGGAATTTTAATTTCTGAAATGTGGGTATAATTTTTAAGAAAAGTTTCCCATCGCCGGCGAGGGTCTGGAGGGAGGCTATCATCCCAATCAATCTTCGTAAGCCATATGTCTTGCATCAAGATTTTGGCTTCTACTACTATGGGTCCTAACCATCCTGCGGGGTCAAATAATTTGGCAACATAAGACAAAACCTCACGTTTGGTGCAACTTGGTTTTGTAGGGATTTCCTGGACGCTAAAATGGAACATATCGTGTACCGCATTCCACCGTATACCTAACATCCTGGCTTCGCTGAGGTCATCAAATTCCAGGAACTCCTCCTTTAGCAGGTGCTCCTTTGGTAACGCTGCCAAGGTCTCTTTCGAGTCTGACGTCCATTTCCGAAGGGGGAATCCAGCTCCTTTGAGCGCTTCTATGAGCTCGTCACGAGCTTGTAGTGCTGTCTCGCGGTCATGGGCACATGCGAGAACGTCGTCGACGTACATATGCTGCTTCAATATCCTGGAAGCTAAAGGGAAACGAACCCTGATATCGTCAGCTGACTGGAGGAGAGTCCTGATAGCTAAGTACGGGGCATAGTTTACTCCAAAAGTCACTGTGGGGAGTTCGTAGTCTACCAGCTCATCGTTCTGGGACCCCCGAAAAATTATCCTGTGAAACTGGGTGTCTTTGGGGTGTAACAGGATCTGCCTATACAAATACTAATAAGAATTTTCTTTTTTTGAAGTTATTCAAAAAATTCAAGTTAACACGAAAACTCAATTAAAAATTATTTTACAAATTAAAGTAAAGAGCACAAAGTAGTTAACACTGTATTTACTCCCCCTCCAAGAGAATTTAAAACAAACAAATTATTAATTAATATTAAATGTAATCTTTTTTTGTTTTTTGTTGTTTAATGTATTTGTATTTGTATTTAAATTAGTGTTAATAAGTATATTTGCTGGTTTAAGTAAATCAATCGGAAAATTTTTAATAGTTTTTTTGTATTGAATTGTAAATGTTTTATGTTTCTTAGAAATAACTTTTAAAACATAATCAAAATTTTCTAATTTTTTAGGAACGAAGAAGTTTTCTTTGTTATGATGAAAAACAATTGTTTTTGTTTGAATCATGTATGATGAAAAACTTTAGAACGAACAAGCGAAAAATATTCTCTTATTTTTAGAAGAGCGTCATTAGAAAAATCATGTTCTTTATTACTATTTGAAATGATTAATTCACCAGGTATTCTAAGTGTTTGGCCATAAACAAGTTCAGCAGGTGAACATTTTAAATCTTCTTTAATAGAAGTTCGTAAACCAAGTAGAATGAATGGTAAAATGTCAGACCAATGAACCGAGTCGTTTGATGCTATAATTGCTGCTTTTAAAATTCGATGAAATCTCTCTATCATGCCATTTGCTTGGGGATGGTAAGGAGATGTATGAATTTTATGAGAACCTAAAAGTTTAGTTAATTCCGTAAAAAATTTTTAAGTGAATTGTGAACCTTGATCTACTGTAATATTTAATGGTATACCAAATCGTGGTATATAATTTTGAACAAAAGTTTTTACTATAGTATTTGTTGAAATATCTTTAAGTGGGTAAGCCTCAGGCCAACGTGAAAATCTATCAATAATTGTTAAAATATAACAATTTTCATTTGGAACTGGAAGAGGTCCAACAATATCCATATGAATATGTTCAAAACGATTTCTTTACGCATGTTAGGCCAATAATATTTATTTTTAATTAATTTTCTAGTTGTTCTCATACTTGGATGAGATAATGAGTGAATTTTGTCAAATATAATTCTTCTAATAGAATGTGAAACCTAAGGTCGAAAAGATTGTAGAGAAACATCACACCATATGTTTAAATTAATAACTGGAATATGAATTTCTTTTAAATTATTTTTAAAATTATGATCAGAAATGGTTTTTTGTTAAATGTATCAGTTCGTTGTTCTTTATATAAAGTTTCTAAATTTATAGGTTGAGTTGAAATTACATTTATTTCTGGAATACGGGAAAGGGTGTCGGCAACTATGTTGTTTTTCCACGTATATATTGAATATCATTTGTAAATTGAGCAATATATTCAAAATGAAGTAGTTGACGAGGAGATTTATCTAGTTTAGAATTAAGAACATGATCAGTATAAATTGTAAAAGTTCTACCTTCCAAAAAATGTTTAAAATGTTTAATTGAATTATAAATTGCCAAAAGTTCACGATAAAATATTGAACATTTAGTTTCTGTTGTAGTTAATTTTCTTGAAAAATAAGCTAAAGGTTCTAGTATATTATTGCTATTTTGTTGAAGAACTGCTGCAATAGCAACATTTGATGCATCTACTGCTAATGATAAAGTACCATTTTTGTCGAAATGTGTAAGTAAAGTATTTTTAGCAAAAAGTTTTTTAACATTTTCAAAGGCTGTTGTGGTTTCATTTGTCCAATTTAATTGTTTGAGTTCGTTTTTAATTGCATGTGTTAACATTTCATGCAGAGAACTAAGTTCTGTTGCTAACATTTTAATATATCTGTGATAGTAATTTATCATACCTAAAAATTTTTGTAATTTATTTATAGAAATTGGTTTTTCAAAATTTGTTATGATTTCAATTCGATCTATAGATGGTTTAAGACCTTCGCCTGAAATTTCGTAACTTAAGAAATTTAATTTATTTTCACCGAGAGTACATTTTGAAGGTTTGATATTTAAATTATATTCTTCGAGTCTTTTGAAAACTGATTTTAAATGATTTATATGTTGATCTTCACTATCACTGGCAATAAGAATGTCATCAATGTATGTAAATACAAAATCGAAATCAGAAAATATTTCATTAATAAAGCGTTGGAAAGTTTGAGCACTATTTCGTAAACCGAAAGGCATTCTTACGAATTCAAAAGGGGTAGTTATTGCAGTTTTATGAATGTCTTCTTCTGCCATTGGAATTTGGTGGTAAGCACGCACAAGAACAATTTTGGAAAAAAATTGTTCGTTTTTTAAATCAATTGTTAAATTGTGGATATGTGGTAAAGGATATCGATCTGGTGTAGTAATAAAATTAAGTATTCGATAGTCTCCGCAAGGTCTCCAATCATTTGGTTCTTTTATAGGAACGAGATGAAGTGGAGATGCAATAGGAGAATTTGAGGGTCTGCATATACCCGTCTTAACTAAAAATTCAAATTCAGCTTTAGCAATTTTAAGTTTGGTTGGATCAAGATGTCTGGGTATCGAAAATGGTAAAATACCTTTTGTTTCTATTCTGTGAACCGTATGGTGTTTAACTTTTTTAGTATAATCTGGTTCACAGGTAATAGACGGAAATTCATTAAGTAATTTTGAAAACTTATTTTCGATAATAGGAATTTTGAGTGAGAAAATATCAGAAAATCCAGAAGATCCAGCAACTTAAATTTTTGTAGTAGAATCCATTATTTCTTTTTTTTTAATATTGACAATAATTTTGAATTTTTCTAAAACGTTTGCTCCTAAAATGGGTGTATCAATGTTCGCAATAATGAATGGAAATTCAAAATCTCTTCTTAAACCTAAATCAATTTTAAATATTTTTGAACCAAAAGTTTCAATTGAAGAACCGTTTGCTGCAGTCAAAGTAAGACCAGAATTTCTTTTATAAATTTTAAATTTAGAAAAAGGAATAACTGATACAACTGCGCCAGCATCGATAAGAAAATTAAGTTTATTGAATTTATCAAATATGAATAGGCGACGAGTAGGTTTAATCATAGTTCCATTATCCGTCACCGTCATAATGGATTTTTTCAGTTTAAATTTTGTTCGGAATTTGATTAATGATTTTGATTAAAGTTGCAAGGGGGTATACATTTAAGAGTGTTATTCTTAAATTTTTTGTGATACCAACAAATATTTGTTTGTGAATTAAAATTACGATTGTTTGAAAAATGTCTGGATCTTGAAAAATTTCGAGACTTAGATCTACTTCTATCTTTAGATCTTGAACTGATTTGTAATTGATTAATATCATTAGAAATTTTATTTATATTTTGATAAATAGCCGTAGTTAATTCAGTTAAATTTTTAGCGCATTGTTCTAAAATATTATTTATACTGGAAACTATGGAAGATTTGGAAGAATGAGGTTTGTTGATTAAATCAAAAATTTTGTCAGCTAAAATAATTATTTCATCTTTATTTTGATTGTTGCTAGAAGTTAAATGGATTTGTATTTCTTGTGACAATTTACGAAACCATAATTTGAAAAGTAATTCTTGACTTACAATTGAGTCAGTACCTATAAGTGATTTCATAAATTTGAAATATTCAGATGGTGAACGATCACCAAGTTCAGTTTTTGAAAATAATTGTTCTAATCGTTTCTCTTCACTAAGAGACAATCTTTCACACAAAATTTTTTTGATTGTATCATATTTATTGAAAAGAGGAGGAGGGTTAATAACGTCTAAAATTTTAGATATAGAATCTCGTTGAAGAGTAACTAAAACATATTAAGATTTTAAATTATCATCATTGATATTGTTAATTTCAAATTGTCCTTCAACAAGTAAAAACCAGGCATTGGGAGATTCTTGCCAAAATTGTGATAATTTAATAGATTTAGTAGAAGAAACATTTGTAAAGTTATTTTGTGAAGAAGTATCTTGTGTTTTATTAGAGATGTTGTTTTGTGTTGTATTAATGTTAGAATTTTGAGTTCTATTGTGAGTCATTGTGTTATTTGTATAGTTATTATTTTGATTTTCCGAATTTGTAAAATTACGGGTTCGTATTGGTGAACGTAGAACCACATAAAAACAAATTTAAATGAAAAATTTGAAAATTAGAAAATATTTAAGAATTTTTTTTTGGAAAAGGAGCTAACAATTTAAATAAAATATTTATTTTTATATAAAAAAAAGTAAATTTAAATAATTTATATTAGAATTGTTAAAATATAAAAATTATCTTAAAATAAATTTGAAAATTTAAAAGGTTTAAAATTTTAATTTAAATTATAATTGAAAAATTTTTAATTTAATATTAAAATAAAAATTATACTTACATAAAACTAAATTTAATAAAAAAATATTAAAATTAATAAGTAGTTGATTGATGATTGTTGAAAAATTTCTTGAAATTAATATTTGTATTGTTTGATGTCGCAATGGTTTTAAAATATGTAATGGCTTTGTTTTCTTTATAAATCTCTTCATTTTCATCGTGATGTCTTCATTTTAAATCTGTTCTTGTTTGTATTGCGTGCAAAATTGTTGTAGTAGCTTTTGTTGTTGTGGCTTGGATAACCCAATCGTTGCTTTTAAGAGTATTATGTTGTAAATGTTTTTTTTTTATTTACACACACATTTTTAGAGTTTTTTATTACTTAACAAATCGTAGACAAATTGTATTTTGTATTTTTGTTTATGTTGCATAAAATTCATAGAATGTCTACTAGTAAATTTCTGTTATACGTACTTTTATGTTTTAATTTGATTTTCAACACTTATTTTTTGTTTTAATGTTTCATATATATAATTTACAGCGACTGTTATATGAAATTTGCACAGAATGTTGTTGTATTGCTTCCTGGGGCCCTATTCAGTAACTATGAGTTTTGAAATGTACATTTTTCTTTCATACAAATTATATGAAGAAAAAGTGTACATTTTAAAACTCACAGTTACTGAATAGGGCCCCTGTTCACAAATGTATAGGGAACACAAACATAGTTATATTATATGCACAAGAATTTCAATAGTGCTATTTATAAATGTTTTTTTTTTGATTTAGTTAATTCTTCAGCTATTTTTATTACAACAAATATGGAGGGATAGTTTTGTACGCTAATGATCCCAGTTTTCTTTAATTACATCACGTTACTATATATTGCAAAATCACATAAAAGCAAAATTAACCCCTCAAACAACGCGAGTACTCCATAAATAGTGTAAGGAATACTCCTTTAGGAGTATAGGAGTGGTCCTAAACTAATCTGTATTCATACAAAAAATGTGCTCCAATTAACATTGCGATGTCCTAGGAGAGGAGTAGGTGGTGATCACACTCTCGCTTTGTTTGTGAGTATTCCATAGAGTACATACGTGAGAGTACTTTCCAAAGTACTTTCACTGTAGTAATCCATGGAGCACCCACAGAGGATCATATGCGAAAGAACTAAAGAGGAATTGTGTCGGAAAGAGTTATTGGAGTTAATTTAATTTAAAATGAAAGTAAATGAAGAGGGGCAATACAACTTTTATATTTTATACTACGAATAGTCTTATGTTATTTAGCATTTGCGTCAATAAACTAATATTCTCTATACTATAGTATGTATACATAAAACCAGTGCACGGTTGTTAAAAAATGAGCAATGATCGGTTGATGGTGGTCCGCAAACGCATTGCAAAGGAGTATTGTTAGAGTACTCCAACAATCCAACGTAATCCAACAATTTTTGCAGGGAATTCGTCTATGATCCAAGTTGACTTTGCTTTTAAAGTTCGGTTTAAAGTTCGTTTTAAAGTTGTAGGATCATTGGTAGCATCGACAATATATTTGGTAATAAACCAAATATTTATTTTATTTAAAAAAATTTATTTTTATTTATTTTTGAGTTTAAATATTTTAATACTAATTGAATTTTCTTTTTTTGAAGTTATTCAAAAATTTTAAGTTAACACGAAAACTCAATTAAAAATTATTTTTAAAATTAAAGTAAAAGAGCGGTACGCAGCTCACAAGTAATTGCTCAAGAAAAATTTAAGCCTTTTCTTGCGCGAAAAATGGTAGTATGGAAGTAATTTTGACGTTTAAAAATCCACGTTGAATAGTGAAACAAGCAAGAAGAAGAGCACATAAACAAAATAAATGTAAAGAATGTCACTTCCCTTATAAGTGCCCGTTTCTCCTACGCCGTGATATTCACTATGCGCTTTTGGCGTTTTGGTGCTGCAGCTATTGTTATTTCCATTTCTGAAATAAAATAATAATTATTTATTTGCAGAAAAATTAAAAAACCATGTGCTTACCTAATTTTTCCAGTTTGTTTACCTTTTTTCTTCAAGAAATATATGGCACTTGACATATTTCTTGCGGAAACCGGTGTTGCCGTATGTAAATTTGATGGAAAAATAGTAGTAAAGTAGCGTACTAAATTTCTTTTAAACTGCGTACTACCTCAAGAAAATTTACCACAAGGAATTTTCTTGAGCGTTTCTTGAGCGTTTTTTATATGGAATTTTTACTTTTTTGTGATCTGCGTACCGCTCTAAAGAGTACAAAGTAGTTAACACTATATCCATCACGGCATTAGGATCGGTCTTGAATTTCGCGGAAACGTTTTTGAGCTCACGAAGGGGTTTGAGACATCATTTTTATGTCACTGTATTTCTTTATTGGTTCGCAAGTTATAGGGTTACAGAAGCCTCTTTCTCCATATCCCGCTATTCAGTTCGTGACATTGTGCACAAATGTCTAGAAGGATTCTTGAGTCTCATGCCGACAGTGATAAAATATCCCTCTATAGAGCAATATACTGATATTGCGGACAAGTTTAACAGGCGTTCTGGATGTACAATATTCAGCAACGCGGTGGGAGCTATAGATGGATCTCATGTGAGAGTTTCGGTACCAACTCGCATTCTAGATCAATAAATAAACCGAAAATCTCAAACAACAATCCAGTTTCAAGCAGTGTGTTCTAGCGACATGGAATTTGTAGCAATTTGCTGCGGCTTTCCTGGTCCAGTACACGATGAGAGCGTCTTTAAAAACAGCAAACTTTACACTTACCATAGCTTTCCACAACTCGGCTTTTATTTGTTAGGAGACAGTGGTTATGCCTGCCGCACTACACCATTATAACCATTATAACTCCATATAAAAGAGTTAACGGGCTTACTGAAAGACAGAAAATTCAATGAATTGCACAGTAAAGCCCGGAGTGTAATTGAAGCAGCGTTTGACATGTTGAAAGTACGTTGGTGTTGTTTTTTCGACAAAATACTTCGCTTAAAAATCCCGCGATGTATTTAAACCATAGCAGTAGCGCATTATGCATAATAGCCGTGTTTTTTTTTTTACACGTAAACGTCTATACGCTTATACTTTATATGGACTGGTAAGCGTCAAACTTTAAATACATCTCTGAAATTGCTGCGCATAAAATTTGTCCTACTAAATTTCAATACGCATTATACTCAGATGTAACTGAAATATGTGTTTTTGTTTCACCCTCTACACTAATTCTTTGTATTCTATGTGTGTCCACTATTCATCGGAACTGATTTAGCTATATGTTATACACAGGCATACAACAGAGGGTTGTGTCTCCGCTTTTCTGTACACCCTATGCTGTAGCTGTAGTTATTTAACCACTGCCGCTAGATGGGTCTCCTAAGCATTATTTAAGCGAAGATAGGCGTTTTTTTTCACGTGCAAACGAAACGTATACGCGTGTAAAAAAAAACACGGCTATAGACCAGTAGTGGAATTCGCTAATTTTTAACGATGCGATTTGTCGAGATTTTAATTAACGATTTTGTCGCTTGCGTTATCGATTGTACTATTCACTAACTTAGTTTTAACGACTCGAAATAAATGACATTTAAATTTCGTTTTAATAGTAGAATGGTGGCAGCACAGCTTAACGAAACCTAAAAAATGCGAAAATCACAAAAGAATGCCAAAAATAAATAAATTCCGTATACTAACTGCTTTTAAAAGTTATTATTGGGAAGTTTTAACCTATTTTAACAAAAGGTAAGTAAACGCGGTATATTTTTGTACCCCTTAATTGACCATCAAATTGAGAAATAATAGCCGTGTTTTTTAACACGCGCGTATACGTTTCGTTTGCGCGTGTAAAAAAACGCATATCTTCGCTTAGATAATGCTTAGGAGACCCATCTAGCGGCTGTGGTTAAACAACTAGCTACAGCAACAGGGTGTACCGAAAAGCGGAGACGCAACGCTCTGATGGCCATAGGGTATAACATATAGCTGAATCAGTTGCGATGAATTGTGGACACACATAAAATACATAGAATTAGTGTAGAGGGTGAAACAAAGACACATATTTCAGTTACATCTGAGTATAATGCGTATTGAAATTTAGTAGGACTAAATTTATGCGCAGCAATTTCAGAGGTGTATTTATAGTTTGTCGCTTAGCAGTCAATATAAAGTTTAAGCGTAAACGGATATACGCGTGTTAAAAAACACGGCTAATATCATGGGCCAAGTATGGGGTTAGTCGATATAGCTTTCGAGTCTCCTTTGCATTCAATTGGAATGGGTTATCTACTTCTCTAAGAAGGTGCCTGTCTACTGGCGATGGACTTAGTAATTCTTCATCTGTGATAAAACCTACGCCAAGTACTCAACTGCCATTTGATTTGTAAATAAAGCAGCTTTTCCTGTTGCGATTTTCTTTTTATACTCAGTTGAGCAGAGCTCACAGAGTATATTAAGTTTGATTGGATAACGGTTGGTTGTACATATATAAAGGAATCGAGATAGATATAGACTTCCATATATCAAAATAATCAGGATCGAAAAAAAATTTGATTGAGCCATGTCCGTCCGTCCGTCCGCCCGTCCGTCCGTCCGTTAACACGATAACTTGAGTAAATTTTGAGGTATCTTGATGAAATTTGGTACGTAGGTTCCTGAGCACTCATCTTAGATCGATATTTAAAATGAACGATATCAGACTATAACCACACCCACTTTTTCGATATCGAAAATTTCAAAAAACCGAAATTGCGATAATTCATTACAAAAGACAGATAAAGCGAAGAAACTTGGTAGATGAGTTGAACTTATGACGCAGAATAGAAAATTAGTAAAATTTTGGACAATGGGCGTAGCACCGCCCACTTTTAAAAGAAGGTAATTTAAAACTTTTGCAAGCTGTAATTTGGCAGTCGTTGAAGATATCATGATGAAATTTGACAGGGACGTTACTCCTATTACTATATATACGCCTAATAAAAATTAGCAAAATCGGAGAAGGACCACGCCCACTTTAAAAAAAAAATTTTTTTAAAGTAAAATTTTAACAAAAAATTTAATATCTTTACAGTATATAAGTAAATTATGTCAACATTCAACTCCAGTAATGATATAGTGCAACAAAATACAAAAATAAAATAAAATTTCAAAATGGGAGTGGCTCCGCCTTTTTTCATTTAATTTGTCTAGGATACTTTTAACGCCATAAGTCGAACAGAAATTAACCAATCCTTTTGAAATTTGGTAGGGGCATAGATTTTATGACGTTCACTCTTTTCTGTGAAAAAGGGCGAAATCGGATGATGCCACGCCCAGTTTTTATACACAGTCGTCCGTCTGTCCTTCCGCATGGCCGTTAACACGATAACTTGAGCAAAAATCGGCATATCTTTAATGAACTTAGTTCACGTGCTTACTTGAACTCACTTTATCTTGGTATGAAAAATGAACGAAATCCGACTATGACCACGCCCAATTTTTCGATATCGAAAATTACGAAAAATGAAAAAAATGCCATAATTCTATACCAAATACGAAAAAAGGGATGAAACATGATAAGGTAATTGGATTGTTTTATTGAAGCGAAATATAACTTTAGAAAAAACTTTATAAAATGGTTGTGACACCTACCATATTAAGTAGAAGAAAATGAAAAAGTTCTGCAGGGCGAAATAAAAAACCCTTAAAATCTTGGCAGGTATTACATATATAAATAAATTAGCGGTATCCAACAGATGATGTTCTGCGTCACCCTGGTCCACATTTTGGTCGATATCTGGAAAAGCCTTCACATATACAACTACCACCACTCCCTTTTAAAACTCTCATTAATACCTTTCTAGAGTCACCCCTGGTCCACTTTTATGGCGATATCTCGAAAAGGCGTCCACCTATAGAACTAAGGATTACTCCCTTTTAAAATACTCATTAACTCCTTTCGTTTGATACCCATATTGCACAAACGAATTCTAGAGTCACCCTTGGCCCACCTTTATGGCGATATCTCGAAACGGCGTCCACCTATGGAACTAAGGATTACTCCCTTTTAAAATACTCATTAACACCTTTCTTTTGATACCCATATTGTACAAGCAAATTCTAGAGTCACCCCTGGTCTACCTTTATGGCGATATTTCGAAAATGCGACCACCTATACAACAACCACCACTCCCTTTTAAAATACTCATTAACACCTTTCATTTGATACCCATATCGTACAAACATATTCTAAAGTCACCCCTGGTCCACCTTTATGGCGATATCTCGAAAAGGCGAACACCTATAGAACGAAGGCCCACTTACTTTTAAAAATACTGATTAACACCTTTCATTTGATACCCATATCGTACTAACAAAGTCTAGAGTCACCCCTGGTCCACCTTTATTACGATACCTCGAAAAGGCGTCCACCTATAGAACTAAGGCCCACTCCCTTTTAAAATACTCATTAACTCCTTTCGTTTGATGCCCATATTGTGCAAACAAATTCTAGGGTCACCCCTGGTCCACCTTTATGGCGATATCTCGAAACGGCGTCCACCTATGGGACTAAGGATTACTACCTTTTAAAATACTTTTTAACACCTTTCTTTTGATACCCATATTGTACAAACGAATTCTAGAGTCACCCCTGGTCCACCTTTATGGCGATATCTCGAAACGGCGTCCACCTATGGAACTAAGGATTACTCCCTTTTAAAATACTCATTAACACCTTTCATTTGATACCCATATCGTACAAACTCATTCTAGAGTCACCCCTGTTCCACCTTTATGGCGATATCTCGAAAAGGCGACCACCTATACAACAACCACCACTCCCTTTTAAAACCCTCATTAATACCTTTAATTTGATACCCATATCGTACAACCACATTCTAGAGTCAACCCTGGTCCACCTTTATGGCCATATTTCGAAACGGCATCCACCTAAAGAACTAAGGCCCACTCCCTTTTAAAATACTCGATAACACCAGTCGTTTGATGCCCATATTGTACAAACAAATTCTAGGGTCACCCCTGTTCCACCTTTGTGGCGATATCTCGAAACGGCGTCCACCTATGGAACTAAGGATTACTCCCTTTTAAAATACTCATTAACACCTTTAATTTGATACCCATCGTACAAACGCATTCTAGAGTCAACCCTGATCCCCCTTTATGGCTATATCCCTAAATGGCGTCCACCTATAGAACTATGGCCCACTCCCTCATAAAATACTCTTTAATGCCTTTCATTTGATACACATGTCATACAAACACATTCCAGGGTTTCCCTCGGTTCATTTTCCTACATGGTTATTTTCCCTTATGTTGTCACCATAGCTCTCAACTGAGTATGTAATGTTCGGTTACACCCGAACTTAACCTTCCTTACTTGTTTTAACTAAAATTGCAAGAAATATTAAAGTCGTGATTTTTAACGCAGCCAATTTACTTGCCGTTTAATTAACAACAGAGCTGACCGTCGATAAACAAATATCGATACAAAATAGTAACTGAATAACGAAATCGTTATAGTTATCGATTCGCAAATAAAGCGATGGCAAATGTCGTTAAAAAAGTTAGTGAATTCCACTACAGGCATGCTTAACCAACGAACCGATATCATTTCTTTACGATAATTAACGTTAATGAACGAAACAAAGTCATTTCGTTTCGTTTTCTGCCATATCAAAACGAAATCAAATCGTTTATGTTGATTATTAATTTCAAACTATGCTGGCAAAGCTCATTGATGGCGGATTCATTAAAGGTGAAAGCATTAGCCAAGCTGATTGCAACTTTTCTCATGAATTTTGACAGTACGAACATTTTTCAGAGTATTTTCGTCATTACCACCAACGAATTACACAAACAAATTACATGGAGTTTGTGTGTATATACGCTCGCTGTTACCATCTTACGGCTTCACCATGGCTATAGCATTGCCAGCACAATTCAAACATAAAGTATCACGTTTTTGTTAACGGTTTTAACGTTAACGAAAGCTTTTCGTTTCGGTTAAAAACGAGATAAAATTTATCTTGATAATTTCTTTATCGATAATATTTCGAAGTGTTTCAACGGAAAAGAGCGGTACCCAGATCACAAGAAAGTAAAAATTCCATATAAAAAAACGCTCAAGAAATGCTCCACAAAACTTCCTCAAATTTGCATACGGCAACACCGGTTTCCGCAAGAAATATGTCAAGTGCCATATATTTCTTGAAGAAAGCGCATAGTGAATTTCACGGCGGAGGAGAAACGGGCACTTATAAAGGAAGTGAAATTCTGTACATTTCTTTTGTTTATGTGCTCTTCTTCTTGCTTATTTCACTATTCACCGTGGATTTTTAAACGTCAAACTTTCTTCCATAACACTATATTTCACACAAGAAAAAAGGCTAAATTTTTCTTGAACAATTATTTGTGATCTGCGTACCTCTCTAAACGGTGGAAATTTTTTTATAAACGATTAGCTTAACGTTAAGGTGCATCCCTGCTATAGGCCCAGTGCGACACTTTCAACAAATCTCCATTTAATTTAGCGCAAAGGTCATTGGTGTTACTAATACTATCAGATATGCATTCTAACGTGACTGCACTCTAGGAAAATGTCATTTAGAAACAGGCTGAATAATAGGCGTCCAATGGTCCTTGTGGAACTCCCAGAGTTAAAAATTTTGACTGCGATATTTCGTAGCCCGTGCTTACTTGCTGGCTCCTACCGGTTAGATAGCTATCCATAATCTTCACTGCATTTCCACTGAATCTAAAATATTTTCTGAGTTTGTTACAAAGCAACTGGTGATTGACAGAGTCAAAAGCTTTCGAAAAATCTAATAGACAGAGCTACGTGAGCTGATTTTTATCAAAAGGCAACCGTATATCGTCCAATATTTTCAACAACGCAGTTGAGCATATGTGCTTGGCTCTAAATCCCGATTGAAAGGGAGAAAGTAGTTTATTATTTTCGATATTAAGAGTAATTTGTCCCGCTAGAAGCCTTTCAAAAACTTTCGACAACGCAGGTAAAATACTAATAGGGCGGAAATCATTTGGTGAGCTGGCAAGTCTATTTTTGGACACAGGCTTAACTATGGTATCTTTCCACAGATCAGGGAAGCATGGGTAAGGCAACTCAATATATATGGTAATATAATTTTCACGAATTTTAGCGAAATCCCATCTCCACCCACTGCGTTGGATTTTATTTTAAAAACGCATTTCGCGACATCATTTTCAGACACAGCTGAAAATTCAAACGATGTGCGCGAGTAATACGCGTTTGAACAAGCTGGAAAATGCACAATGGGTACACTGACTTGTGGACTTCTGACGAAAGCATCATTAAGGTAAGCACTTAGTTTGCAATCGACATTTTCCTTGCCATATACACGTAAATTCTTCAAGTTACGTCACAATGTATTGCATGGAAGTGATGGATCAAGCTTATACCTAAAATATTCACGCTTTTGAGCTCGAATAATTTTTGTCGTCGTATTTCTGGCAACTTTAAATAAGTTCCAACAAGGTTCAGTCCGATGTTTTTTTCCATTCCCGGTGTGCCTTGTTGCGTTTCATTATTGCCACAATAATTGCACTTTGACTTTGACTTGGACTTTACCACACGTTCAGGAATACGATTATTAAAATCTTCTTGTATTTCGCTTTTCAGGAAACTAAGCTTTTCATTAGCTGTAATAAGATTCCAACATTGACACCAATTTACATTAGACAGATCAGAAAATAATGCGTAATGATCCAAGAACCGGTAATCTCTAAATGTATATGAATTAATTACTTGTATGAGATTGGCCAAAAGGCAGGTCAAAGGTACAGAACAATAAGTCATGGTCGGATATAAAGGAAATTTGGTCAAATTTCAAAACAGCCGACGGGTCATATGTGATAAAATAGTCAAGTAAATTCGGAGAGCGGTTTTTACCATATCTCGTAGGAGCACGCATATTGACAACATGTAAACCCACACCCGATATATCATCCAGCAAAATAACTGTACGCATATCCCTTACAAGAAGATTCACGTTAAAATCGCCACAAACAAAAAGGTTATCATAGTTCACCAGGTAGGAGGACAAAGTATCAAAAAATTGATCAAGACTAATACTTTTATGAGGGTTGTACACACAGGAAATAACACATTTTCTTGAATTATCGTACACCTCCGCCAACAGGTATTCCACATTACTACCCAAGCTATTATACATGGTAATAGGCCTAATGTGTATGTTTTCTCTTGAATAGATAGCCACTCCTCCTCCTTTTTTTGTTGTTCTGTCATTCCTGAGCAGCTTATAATTAGCAATGTTAAAGTGAGAATCCTCCAAACTCTTAAGACACCAGGTTTCTGTAACGCATATAACATCAACCCCTGATGACTCAAATACATATCTAATGAAGTCCATATTCTCAACATTCAAACTCCTGGCATTAAAGGGCACAATCTTGAAGCCTCTCTTTTGCTGACACAAGACTTTAACCATAATACGGCTATTACCGCCAGCCCCACCTAATCTGTTAAAGCGAGGCATTTATAAAAGTAAAATCTATAGACAAAAAGATTAACTTAAATGGGACATCTTTACATAGGATGAAAAATTTATGGTTGTGACAACAATACGTATGGGCTACTTAACATGTTTAGACTAAAGCTATGTACTGGCTTGTATATATTTGCGTAGTTCGTTGAGCTCAGCAATATTTGTCAGAGGAGATGTTCTTGAGTCTCTTACATAAACAGAGCCACGGACTGTAAAACCGGAAGCAAGAGCACCAGCCCGTCTTAACTTTATCGCTTCTTGCAGGATTTTTCGGCTTTGAAGTGACAAATGCTCTCAAATATATTGAAGCGTCCTTCAAGCCGGACTATTTCAAAGAGATACCGCGGATCTTGTTCTCCTTCTATAATCACGAAAAGCGTGCAGAGTTCTATTTCGGTCAATTGTAGAATAAAATTTTATAATTATAACTCTATTTTGCTGCGACTCTGACCTTCTAACTCTGAAAATGTCACGTATTTGCGGTGCAAGAAAATCTATCGACAGGCAGACCTGATTGGAAATGCTTTTTAGATTTTCCCCTTCAGAGAATTGCACTTTAGAAATCACTGCCTTTTCTGCAAACTTCGCAGGTTTCTGTTATGGATTCGCATTTTCGGTGGAAGCAGTAAGGAAGGCGGATTCGGCATGATCTGGGGGTGCTCATGGGCGGGGTCCTTGCCAACCTTACTGTTCCTGCGCCGTAAACAGAAAAAAAAAGTTCCTATCATGCCTTTTAAATGGTCACACAGCGCAGAACTAATTCAAAACGCTGGAAATTCAAAATAAAACGACATCCGGTCGAACCGGATGCCACGGACAGACCGTTACCAATTCAAAATTTAAAACAAAATCTAACCGCAAAAAAATCGAACCGGAAACGACCGGTTATAACGCTGAAAAATAAAAATAATAAACAAAAAGCTGAAAAAAATAAAAGGGGGAAAAACAAAAAGGGCCGAATATACATAGGGGGCGCCGCGGGTGTAATTGCGACGCCCGGTATGCACTAAGTTCCTTCTATGTCAATAAAGGAAGTCAGCATTCCCATATTCAATTACAATTTATTTATTCATGGCGATTCCGATTAGTTTACAAAAATTTAATGGTAGCACGTTGTAGGTATGTGGTAGGATATAACTTTAAATATTATAATTTGGTTGCCTTGTATTCGGCACTAATATGTAGTTAAGTTATTTAGGGTTTTTTGTTTGCTTTATAGTATGTAAATGCAGGTGTTGCAAAAAAAAAACGCTATAGAGTTAAATTAATTATAAGCTAATAAGGGCGTTTCGTATCCTTTTGAATTTAATCTATATGCATGTATACTAGACTAAGTGTTAAATCTTGTCTTTGTAGTAACTAACCGGTATAACTAAAGGCTAAACCAAGTTTAATTTTGTGTGTTTGTTCCATATCATTGCAATTGATACTTTGTAGTATTGTTTTGCGAACGGGTAATTAATTTAATTCCAATATATTTATAGTAAGCGGAATAGCTATTCTCACTACGACTATGTACATAGGGTATAAGGTGAGAGAAGAACTAATTCAACCGTTCACCCTTTATCGACTATAAATTGAAAATGAAACCTTTGGTTTTTACTAAACCGTAAAAATGGTTAAGTGTGGTAATATAACATGATAACTTACAAGACTATTGCATATAAACTTTTATTATTTAAGGCGTGAAGATACACGGGGATAAATGGGAATATGAATACTTAAGGCTAGCTAAGCTTGCTCTGTTGCTTGTTTTCTTTTTGTTCGTGCTATTTCAAATCATACACATATTTATGGTTTGATATCAGTATAAACGCTTTGTGTGAGAAAATACAAACATCGGAATTTAGAGTGGCAGGCATACAAATTTACTGTAACAGCCTGATTCTAATGTGGTAACAACTTTCTTCTCCACGGCAACTTTCTTCATGTGGTAACTTTTGTACCCTTTTGGTATTCTGCCCACGAAAGTAGCCGGATAATTGTTTACCCACTAAAATAGGTGGTAACATCGATGTAACCACACAAAAGCTGTTGTTTAGAAAAAGGCAATACTGAAAAATAAAGAATTGTGAGCGCAAATAAGTAAACATAATAGTAAAAAAGTGTTACCTCTTGCTATACATATTTGTTTCCATGTACTTTCACAGTATATATTACAATATATCTACCCTTCAAAAAACGCGAGCACTCCATAAATAATGTAAGGAATACTCCTTTGGGAGTATAGGAGTATTCCAAAACTAATCTGTATTCATACAAAAAATGTGCTCCAATTAACATTTCGATGTCCTAGGAGAGGAGTAGGTGATCCCACTCTCGCTTTGTTTGTGAGTATTCCATAGAGTACATACGTGAGAGTACTTTCCAAAGTACATTCACTTTAGTACTCCATGGAGCACCCACATAGGATCATATGCCAAAGCAGTAAAGAGGAATTGTGTCGGAAAGAATTATTGGAGTGAATTTAATTTAAAACAAGTAAGGAAGGTTAAGTTCGGGTGTAACCGAACATTACATACTCAGTTGAGAGCTATGGTGACAACATAAGGGAAAATAACTATGTAGGAAAATGAACCGAGGGAAACCCTGGAATGTGTTTGTATGTCATGTGTATCAAATGAAAGGCATTAAAGAGTATTTTATGACGGAGTGGGCCATAGTTCTATAGGTGGACGCCATTTAGGGATATAGCCATAAAGGTGGATCAGGGTTGACTCTAGAATGCGTTTGTACGATACGGGTATCAAATTAAAGGTGTTAATGAGTATTTTAAAAGGGAGTAATCCTTAGTTCCATAGGTGGACGCCGTTTCGAGATATCGCCACAAAGGTGGAACAGGGGTGACCCTAGAATTTGTTTGTACAATATGGGAATCAAACGAATGGTGTTAACGAGTATTTTAAAAGGGAGTGGGCCTTAGTTCTATAGGCGGATGCCGTTTCGAAATATCGCCATAAAGGTGGACCAGGGTTGACTCTAGAATGTGTTTGTACGATATGGGTATCAAATGAAAGGTATTAATGAGGGTTTTAAAAGGGAGTGGTGGCTGTTGTATAGGTGGTCGCCTTTTCGAGATATCGCCATATAGGTGGACCAGGGGTGACTCTAGAATGCGTTTGTACGATATGGGTATCAAATGAAAGGTGTTAATGAGTATTTTAAAAGGGAGTAATCCTTAGTTCCATAGGTGGACGCCGTTTCGAGATATCGCTATAAAGGTGGACCAGGGGTGACCGTAGAATTTGTTTGTACAATATGGGTATCAAAAGAAAGGTGTTAATAAGTATTTTAAAAGGGAGTAATCCTTAGTCCCATAGGTGGACGCCGTTTCGAGATATCGCCATAAAGGTGGACCAGGGGTGACCCTAGAATTTGTTTGCACAATATGGGCATCAAACGAAAGGTGTTAATGAGTATTTTAAAAGGGAGTGGGCCTTAGTTCTATACGTGGACGCCGTTTCGAAATATCGCCATAAAGGTTGACCAGGGGTGACTCTAGAATGTGTTTGTACGATATGGTTATCAAATTAAAGGTATTAATGAGGGTTTTAAAAGGGAGTGGTGGTTGTTGTATAGGTGGTCGCATTTTCGAAATATCGCCATAAAGGTGGACCAGGGGTGACTCTAGAATTTGTTTGTACAATATGGGTATCAAAAGAAAGGTGTTAATGAGTATTTTAAAATGGAGTAATCCTTAGTTTCATAGGTGGACGCCGTTTCGAGATATCGCCATAAAGGTGGGCCAGGGGTGACACTAGAATTCGTTTGTGCAATATGGGTATCAAACGAAAGAAGTTAATGAGTATTTTAAAAGGGAGTGGGCCTTAGTTCTATAGGTGGACGCCTTTTCGAGGTATCGTAATAAAGGTGGATCAGGGGTGACTCTAGACTTTGTTAGTACGATATGGGTATCAAATGAAAGGTGTTAATCAGTATTTTTAAAAGTGAGTGGGCCTTCGTTCTATAGGTGTTCGCCTTTTCGAGATATCGCCATAAAGGTGGACCAGGGGTGCCTTTAGAATATGTTTGTACGATATGGGTATCAAATGAAAGGTGTTAATGAGTATTTTAAAAGGGAGTGGGCCTTAGTTCTATAGGTGGACGCCGTTTCGAAATATCGCCATAAAGGTGGACCAGGGGTGACTCTAGAATGTGTTTGTACGATATGGGTATCAAATTAAAGGTATTAATGAGGGTTTTAAAAGGGAGTGGTGGTTGTTGTATAGGTGGTCGCATTTTCGAAATATCGCCATAAAGGTAGACCAGGGGTGACTCTAGAATTTGCTTGTACAATATGGGTATCAAAAGAAAGGAGTTAATGAGTATTTTAAAAGGGAGTGGGCCTTAGTTCTATAGGTGGACGCCTTTTCGAAATATTGCCATAAAAGTGGACCAGGGGTGACTCTAGAAAGGTATTAATGAGAGTTTTAAAAGGGAGTGGTGGTAGTT